>NC_089842.1:25907889-28316949 GCF_035609145.1 Eleutherodactylus coqui | reverse complement strand
AACCGCCCTGACTAAAGTGTCAAAGATCTGATAGCCAAATCGATGGGCGACTACTCCCTGCTGATCCTCCTCAATCTCTCTGCAGTATTTGACACTGTTGACCACCTTCTCAGTATGCTGCGCTCCATTTAGGCTGGGTTCACACGGGGCGGATTTTCGTCGGAAATCTCGCGGTTTGGCCGCAGCAAAAACCGCGAGATTTCCGCCGGGAGAACCGCCGTGGTTTAAGCCGCAGCGGCTTTGAAGCGGCCCGGCCGCGCTGTGGCCGGCGCTCCCATAGAGGAGAGCGCGGCCGCAGCGAAGAATGGACATGCTGCTTCTTTGGAAACCGCGGCTGCGGCCGCCGCAGCCGCGGTTTCAACCGGATTTACCGCAGCGGATTAGCCGTCCCGTGTGGACGAGATTTCTGAGAAATCTCATCCACATGGCTGGCTAATCCCGGGATTAGCGGCCGCGGGTGGTTTTGCCGCAGGCGGATCTGCTGCGGCAAAACCGCGGCAAATCCGCCCTGTGTGACCCTAGCCTTAATGTTTGCTACGCGAACAATAAATGTTTGGTAAAATGGCTGTTGTGAACTTCTAAATCTGCTTGGTTAGGTGATTATTCAAAGTGTCACTTTATATTTGGAGCTGATATATAATATAAAAAATCCTACAGATGTCTCTCTGCTTGTCTGTCTGACTGTCAGTCTCTCTGTCAGTCTGAGCAATGCTTCACTCAGAGTCTCTCTCTCTTTTATTGTAATATATATATATATATATATATATATATATATATATATATATATATATATATATATAATATCTCTCATAGCTCACTCTCTCTCTATCTAATATATCTCTCTAGCTCATATCTATGTAGCGGTCACAATAGGAGGCCAGTATGTGCTGGCAGTACAATATATACAGACCCGTCCGCTCCCGTCTGTGCTCCAGCCCAGAGGTTAGACAGGGGCTTCCTGGGCACCCCATACACTGACAGTGAGGAAGAAAGATGCTGTGAGACTATGAACATTGGTTAACAATGCTTATACAGCCCTGTCTGCTCCTGACTGCGCTCTGGCCCAGAGGTTAAGGCCTATATACATTGGACGAGTGTCAGGCAAACTATGCCAGACACTCGTCCCTGTATCCCCGCGCTCCTGTGCTGCTGTGCGGGAGCTAGCACAGCTGGCTCACACATGGAGCGGCCAGCAGGGGGGCGGGGCAGTGCAGGAAATTTCTCTCCTCTTGCTCCCCCACCCCTTTCCATTCAGATAACACAGGCGCCGTTCGCTATGGAACGGTGGTTGTTTAAACTGCACGATGAGCGATGAGCGATGAGCTCATCTTTTAGCAGCCCAAAAGATGACCAATGATGATCATCGCTCAAATTTTGGGATTTTACGGCAGTAGTCAGCATCTAAGGAATCGAACAACACCAAAGTCATTGTCCTAAGGTGAAGCAAACTGGTCACAGCATGGTGCAAAAAAAAAAGCATGTAGGCTTTTTTTTTTTTTTATTAGATTTTTTATTAGATTAGAAATGAATAGTGATGAGCGAGCGCACTCGTCCGAGCTTGATGCTCGTTCGAGTATTAGTGTGTTCGAGATGCTCGTTACTCGAGACGAGCACCACGCGGCACTCGACTCCATTACATTTCCTTCCCTGAGAAATTTGCGCCCTTTTCTGGCCAATAGAAACACAGGGAAGGCATTACAACTTCCTCCTGTGACGTTCCAGCCCTATCCCACCCCCTGCAGTGAGTGGCTGACGAGATCAAGTGACCCCCAAGTATTTAAATCTGCCCCGCCCGCGGCTCGCCACAGACACACACTAAGAGAGATCAGGGAAAGGGCTGCTGATGCTTCTGCTGCTATAGGGACAGTGTTAGCGTCTTCAAGAACCACAACGGCCCTTCTTAGGGCCACAGCTCACCTAATGCATTACTGTTGTGGCTGCTGTGAGCAGTTTTGCACTTTTTTTTTTTTTTTTATGTATATCGGGCGTGCAGGCTGTAGCGTTCTCAGGCAGCAGTCTGTACTTGAGTATAGGGGCAGTATTGGTCAGGCAGGGACAGTGGTAGTGTAGAATCCTGTCTACAAGTACCCCAATGGTTCTTCTTAGAGCAACCTGCGACCGTGTGCATTTAACTCCGTGGTTGCTGGGAGTTGTAGTACCTCTGCATTGCACAGCCTAGCCTGCGTGCAGCCTTCATTTAAACATTTTTCTGTCCGCACTTTGCGTCGCCTCAGTTCACTCTGCCTCTAAGTGTACGCCAAAAAAACACACATTTTCTACAACGCTCTGTTATACGTGTGCTGTCTCAGAAGTTCACGGTCTGCCCGACGCCCATAGATTGGAAGTGCAATACACACTGCCTAGCCTCAGCCTGCATTGCAGAGTAAAATAAGGAGATTTAAAAAAAAGATTCCTTTTTACGGCTAACGCTTACCCAGTGCATTTGCCTGCGTGGCCTGTGGGACTTCACGCCCATCCAAACTGCATAGTTCACAGCCTAGCCTGCGTGCAGCCTTCCTTATGATTTATCTCTGGCTTCATTTAGCGTTATATTACCGCTGGCAGCCACCAACTGCGCGGCAATAATTCACAAACACTTTTACACCACTCTGTCTCTGTCCCAAGTGAGGGTGTGGGCATAGGACGAGTTCCTGGTCCAGGTGAATCACAGCCGGCTGCTGCGGGAGTAGGAGAGAGGACAGTTTCTGGGGTCCCCAGCTTCATATCGCAATTTTTAGGTCCACGTCATAGACCTTTATTAAAAAATGAGCAGTGTGAGCAGGTCCTGTCGTGGATGGCAGAAAGTGCATCCAGCAATCTATCGACCACCCAGTATTCTACGCCATCCACTGCTGCAACTCTGAATCCTCTGGCTGCTGCTCCTCCTTCCTCCCAGCCTCCTCACTCCATGAAAATGACACATTCTGAGGAGCACGCAGACTCCCAGGAACTGTTCTCGGGCCCCTGCCCAGATTGGGCAGCAATGGTTCCTCTCCCACCGGAAGAGTTTGTCGTGACCGATGCCCAACCTTTGGAAAGTTCCCGGGGTCCAGGGGATGAGGCTGGGGACTTCTGGCAACTGTCTCAAGAGCTTTCAGTGGGTGAGGAGGACGATGACGATGAGACACAGTTGTCTATCAGTGAGGTAGTAGTGAGGGCAGTAAGTCCGAGGGAGGAGCGCACAGAGGATTTGGAGGAACGGCCGGTGGACGATGAGGTGACTGACCCCACCTGGTGTGATAAGCCAACTGAGGACAGGTCTTCAGAGGGGGAGGCAATTGCAGCCGCAGGACAGGTTGGAAGAGGCAGTGGGGTGGCCAGGAGTAGAGGCAGGGCAAGAGCGAATAATCTACCAGCTGTTTCCCAAAGCACCCCCTCGCGCCAAGCAACCATGCAGAGGCCAAGGTGCTCTAAGGTGTGGCAGTTTTTCACTGAGACAGCGGACGACCGACGAACAGTGGTGTGCAACCTTTGTCACGCCAAGATCAGCCGGGGAGCCACCACCACCAGCCTCACCACCACCAGCATGCGCAGGCATATGATGGCCAAGCACTCCACAAGGTGGGACGAAGGCCGTTCACCGCCTCCAGCTTGCGCCACTGCCTCTCCCCCTGGGCTCCAACCTGCCACTGAGATCCAACCCCCCTCTCAGGACACAGGCACGACCGTCTCCTGGCCTGGACCCACACCCTCACCTCCGCTGTCCTCGGCCCCATCCAGCAATGTCTCTCAACGCAGCGTCCAGTTGTCGCTAAGAGAATAATTTGAGCGAAAGCGCAAATACGCCGCCGCGTACCCGCACGCTCAAGCTTTAAATGTCCACATAGCCAAATTGATCAGCCTGGAGATGCTCCCCTACAGGCTGGTGGAAACTGAGGCATTCAAAAACATGATGGCGGCAGCAGCCCTGCGCTACTCTGTCCCAGTCGCCACTATTTTTCACGGTGTGCCGTCCCAGCCCGGCACGACCACGTCTCACGCAACATCGTATGCGCCCTCACCAACTCGGTTACTGCCAAGGTCCACTTAACAACGGACACGTGGACAAGCACAGGCGGGCAGGGCCACTATATCTCCCTGACGGCACATGGGGTGAATTTAGTGGAGGCTGGGACCGAGTCAGAGCCTGGGACCGCTCATGTACTACCCACCCCCAGAATTGCGGGCCCCAGATCAGTGCTGGTTTCTGTGGCGGTGTATGCCACCTCCACTAAACCTTCCTCCTCCTCCTCCTCCTCTTCCAACGCAACCTCTACCTCGCAATCTAGACTTGTCACCAGCAGTCGGTGTCGCGCGGTGCGGCAGCACAGCGGTGGGCAAGCGTCAGCAGGCAGTGCTGAAACTACTCAGCTTAGGAGAGAAGAGGCACACGGCCCACAAACTGTTGCACGGTCTGACAAAGCAGACCGACCGCTGGCTTGCGCCACTGAGCCTCCAACCGGGCATGGTCGTGTGTGACAACGTAACCTGGTGGGAGCTCGGCAGCCTCACGCACGTGCCATGCCTGGCCCACGTCTTTAATTTGGTGGTTCAACGGTTTCTGAAAGGCTACCCACACTTGTCAGACCTCCTCGGCAAGGTGCGCCGGGTCAGCGCACATTTCCACAAGTCCAACACGGACACTGCCACCCTGTGCACCCTGCAACATCGGTTTAATCTGCTAGTGCACTGACTGCTTTGCGACGTGCCCACACTTTGAAAATCTACGCTTCAAATATTGTCCCGGCTATATGAGCAGCGTAGAGCTATAGTGAAATACCAACTCCAACATGGGCGGCGAAGTGGGAGTCAGCCTCCTCAATTCTCTACAGAGGAGTGGGCCTGGATGGCAGATATCTGCCAGGTCCTTGGAAACTTTGAGGAGTCCACCCTGATGGTGAGCGGCGATGCTGCAATCATTAGCGTCACTATTCCCCTGCTATGCCTCTTGAGAAGTTCCCTGCAAAGCATAAAGCCTGATGCTTTGTGGGCGGAAACGGAGGCGGGGGAAGACAGTATGTCGCTGGATAGTCAGAGCACCCTCCTGTCTATATCTCAGCGCGTGAAGGAGGAGGAGGAGGGGGAGGAGCCTGAGGAGGAAGAGACAGCTGGGCCCACTGCAGAGGGTGCCCATGCAGCTTGCCTCTCATCCATTCAGCGTGTATGGCCTGAGGAGGAGGAGGACACTCAAAGTGATCTTCCTAGTGAGGACAGCCATATGTTGCATACAGGTACCCTGGCACACATGGCTGACTTTGTGTTAGCATGCCTTTCTCATGATCCTCGTGTTAGACGCATTCTGGCCACTACGGATTACTGGGTGTACACACTGCTTGACCCACGGTATAAGGAGAACCTTTCCACTCTCATTCCCAAAGAGGAAAGGGGTTTGAGAGTGATGCAATACCACAGGGCCCTGGTGGACAAACTGATGGTAAACTTCCCATTTGACAGCGCTAGTGGCAGAAGGCGCAGTTCCGAGGGCCACGTAGAAGGGGAGGCGCGGAGACCAGGCAGCATGTTCAGCGCAGGCAGGGGAACACTCTCTAAGGCCTTTGCTAGCTTTATGGCTCCCCAGCAAGACTGTCTCACACCTCCCCAGTCCAGGCTGAGTCGGAGGGAGCACTGTAAGAGGATGGTGAGGGAGTACGCAGCCGATCGTACCACCGTCCTCCGTGACGCCTCTGCTCCGTACAACTACTGGGTGTCAAAGCTGGACACGTGGCCCGAACTCGCGCTGTATGCCCTGGAGGTGTTGGCGTGCCCTGCGGCTAGCGTCTTGTCAGAGAAGGTGTTTAGTGATGCTGGGGGAATTATCAAGGACAAGCGTACCCGCCTGTCAACTGACAGCGCCGACAGGCTTACACTCATCAAGATGAACAAAGCCTGGATTTCCCCAGACTTCTCTTCTCCACCAGCGGACAGCAGCGCTACCTAAAGAACTTTGTCAATCTGTGTATGATATTCATCCTCCTCCTCCGGCTCCTCCTCCTGAAACCTCTCGTAATCACCGCGAATGGGCAATTTTTCTGTAGGCCAAAAGGCTCATACAACTTTTCTAAATAATATTTATCTGTTTCAATTCTCATTAAAGCATTGAAACTTCCACCTGAACCAATTGTTATTTTGACTGGGCTGCCTCCAGGCCTAGTTAAAAATTAAGCCACAGTACGCTAAGCGATTAATGGGTTGGGTTTCACCTGCCCTCTGGGTTGGGCATGGGCAATTTTTCTGGGGTACATTTGTACTGTCGGTACACCAATTTTTCGGGCCCTCGCCTACAATGTAATCCAAGTAATTTTTATGGGCTTCGCCTGCACTAATGGTACACCACTGTGTCTGGGGTTGGCCTACACTTGTGCTACAGAAATGTAACTGGCGCCTTGTCTACCTATACTTCTGCAACAGAAATATTACTTCGGTCTGCCGATACTTCTGCTCCTGAAATTTTACCTTGGTTGGTGTATACTGTTACTACTGTAATTTTACTAATACTGGGCTCTGCCCATAATGCTTCAACGGAAATGTTACTGGGGCATGTTTATACTGCTATAACAGAAATGTAACAAATAGTGGGCTCTGCCCATACTGCTTCTACGTAAAGGTTACTGGGGCCTGTCTATACTGCTACTACTGAAATGTTACAAATGCTGTGCTCTCCCTACACTGCTGCCAGGCAAATGTGAATCTGCTGCTTTGCCCATACTGCTTCTACGTTAATGTTACTGGGGTCTGTCTGCACTGCTGCCAATGAAATGTTACTGGGGTCTGTCTGCACTGCTGCCAATGAAATGTCACTGGGGTCTGTCTGCACTTCTGGAACTGAAATGTTACAGGGGTCTGTCTATACTGTTGCTTCTGAAATGTTACTGGGGTCTGTCTTCACTGCTGCCAATGAAATGTTACTGGGGTCTGTCTGCACTGCTGGTACTGAAATGTTACAGGGGTCTGTCTATACTGTTGCTACTAAAATATTACTGGGGCCTGTCCCTAATGCTGCCAATGAAATGTTACTGGGGTCTGTCTGCACTACTGCCAATGAAATGTGACTGGGGTCTGTCTGCACTTCTGGAACTGAAATGTCACTGGGGTCTGTCTGCACTGCTGCCAATGAAATGTCACTGGGGTCTGTCTGCACTGCTGCCAATGAAATGTCACTGGGGTCTGTCTGCACTGCTGCCAATGAAATGTCACTGGGGTCTGTCTGCACTGCTGCCAATGAAATGTCACTGGGGTCTGTCTGCACCTTTGGAACTGAAATGTTACTGGGGTCTGACTATACTGTTGCTACTGAAATGTTACTGGGGCCTGTCCCTAATGCTACCGCTGAAATGTTACTAATTCTGGGCTCTGCCAATACCGCTGCTAATGCTATGTCACTGGGGTGTGGAAACGGAGGCTTCCCAAAGACATGATGGCAGCAAGGCCATTTCCCACCAAAGCGGTTACTGTTAAGGTGAATATAACCATGGACACATGGAGAGGACACGTACTGCCTCAAAAACATCCCCCTCCTCCTCCTCCAACAATGAAAACATTCTTGGCAAATGCCTTTGCATTGGTCCGTCTGGTGGCAGTCCAAGAATTTCACCTTTAACGACACAATAAGAGAGCCCCCCTACCATCCCCCCGCCATGGCCCACTTAATCCTGGCCACATTCTGAAAACCAACTAAATAAAACCGCGCTACTAGGTCCGCAGTCGCGACCACTTTCCCACCAACGCGGTTACTGTTAAGGTACATATTACCAGTCTGACTGGGGCATGCAGTGTGGGCTGAAGCCCACCTGTATTGTATCTGACGTTAGCTCTGCTGAGCAGGGCACTGCAATGGGATTTGTTTATGTACCGCCAGTGGGTTCCAGGGAGCCACCCATGCTGTGGGTCCACACAGACTTCACATTGGTCTATGTATTAAAAACCCCGGTCTGACTGGGGCATGCAGTATGGGCCGAAGCCCACCTGCATTTAATCTGACGTTACCTCAGCTGTGCTGGGCAATGCAATGGGATTTATTTATGTAACGCCAGTGGCTTCCTGGGACCCACCCATGCTGTCGCTCCACACGGAGTTGTACCTGCCTGTGTATACTTATAAAGAACCTCAGTCTGACTGGGGCATGCAGTGTGGGCCGAAGCCCACCTATATTTAATCTGACGTTAGCTCTACTATCCGGGGCACTGCATTGGGACAAACTACAGGAGCAATACAGCGCTAATGAGACGTGCACAGCTACGCTAGCATTGGAGTTCGCTGTAGGCACGCGATTGCTGAGGGTTTGTGCAGAGGCCTATGTTCTGGGTGCAGTGAATGTCCACTTCCTGCCTAGGATTGCAAAAGCTGTGGGCCGAGGCCTATGCCATGTGCGCGGTGCAAGTCTGCCATGTTTGGCCGCTCAGATCAATTTTTGTTCATGTCTTGGGTTTCCTAGGACCCACCTATGCTGTTGGTGCAAACTTAGTTCTCATTGCGGTGTTTGACCTGTCTGGCACAAAGGTACTGACTGACTTGCATATGGGGGCAGAGCGCAGATGGCTTTCCCCTTGCAGTGTGGATTGAGCTATGCGACACCTTGACAGAATGAATACTGTGTGGCACATGGATTCCCCATTGCTATGCCCACGTTTGCAGCTATTGACGGAGGTAGCACAGGATTGGATTTCTCATTGCTTCTGTACAGCATTGTGGGCTATCGCCCCGCCCCTTTTAAAGAGGGTCGCTGCC
Source organism: Eleutherodactylus coqui (assembly GCF_035609145.1). NCBI lineage: Eukaryota > Metazoa > Chordata > Amphibia > Anura > Eleutherodactylidae > Eleutherodactylus > Eleutherodactylus coqui. The sequence goes on along the minus strand of NC_089842.1, from coordinate 28,308,246 downwards.
TGGCCCTGCCAACCCTCTGCAGTGTGTGCCTCCGGTTCCTCCTCATGGCAGACGCACTTATAGACAAGAGGGTGCTATGGCTATGAAATGAGAGTGTAGCATGAGGGCAGCTGAAGGCTGCGCAGGGACACTTTGGTGTGCGCTGTGGACACTGGGTCGTGCGGGGGGGGGGGGGGGGTTGGGCAGCATGTAACCCACGAGAAGAGGCAGGGGTGTGTCCCGCAGGCAGTGCTTGTGCTTAGTTGGAGGTAGTGTGGTGCTTAGCTAAGGTGTGGCTTACTAATGAGGGTTTGTCCAAAGTAAAAATTGTTAGGGGGGGGGGGCACTCTTGCCGCTATTGTGGCTTAATAGTGGGACCTGCGAACCTGAAATGCAGCCCAGCATGTTGCCCCTCACCTGCCCTATCCGTTTCTGTGTCGTTTCCATCACTTTCTTGGGTTTTGCATATTTTCACCAATGAAAACCTTAGAGAGCATCGGCGATATACAAAAATGCTCGAGTCGCCCATTGACTTCAATGGGGTTCGTTACTTGAAACGAACCCTCGAGCATCGCGGAAAGTTCGACTAGAGCAACGAGCACCCGAGCATTTTGGTGCTCGCTCATCTCTAGAAATGAATAAGCCAAAATGTATTATACAGTTTTCACCAGTGCCACTGAAATGTCACAAGAGAAGACATGCAACATTTTTTGCAACCCAAGTTTTCATAATCTAAAATTACAAACATTTTTTGTTAAAATGGTTGCCTTGGAGCAAATAATTATTGTAACTCTAAGATAACTATTATATTTATGGTCATTCATGTTATAGATGTTATGGTCCAGGACACCCCATATCAGGTAGCCTTGTATAATAGAGCCCACATTTTTTAAACAATGCTGGATAAGTCTTACCTGTACATATAACGCCAACAGTATCCCAGGAAGGACATTTACTGTTTCCAAGTGCAGTTATATTGCAGTCCCCCAGGTGGTATTCTGTACCTGTGCAATGGAATCTGTATGCGGTGGTAACAGAATATTTCCCAAAGTGGCTTCCACCTTGAACGGACACAGCAACTCCACATTTCATTTGCCTACAGAGCACATTAGCCTCTTGTAGACTCCAATGAGAACTGCACGCCGCCATCCATTGTCCTTCATACGATACCTCTACTCTCCCAGAGCAGCTATCATTACCGTTCACGAGTCTGTAGCTGTTAAATAAGCCTAAAAACCATCAAAAGAATGACAACATGATGTGAAAAATACATAATCATCCGTCAAATCAATTGTTACAGTATGGTAATTGTTTGTTCCATATTCATGAAAACGACAGTGTTCTACAGTCTGTATCAGTAAGGTATAATAAGCATATAATAAGTGTTTTAAACAGGATGTGAGTGGAAAACAATTCTCTATGGGATATATATAAAAAAAATCGTCTCCCACCCCCTGAAGACAGTGTTGTCTTCGTGAAAACATAAGAGCTGTAGCTCTGCATTTGCATATTGTATTGACATATTTTTAATTTGGGGGAAAAGGGGTGGGGGTGGGGGGGGAGAGAGGAGGAGAATAAAACATGGTGTAAGCTGGAGGAGAGCAGCAGTATCACCACCACTACAACCAGTAGAAATAGCACCTTGAGGGCACGGTGTGCTCTTTGAAATAAATTTATGCTCAGTCATATGTGATTAAAAATTGCCAGCACTCTAACTAATCATTGGAATCTGTCATGGAGGTTCACAAGTCAGGTGAAATCCACACTTGGTTTATTTCAATAAATGTTAAGTGATCCACATAGTCTGTGGAGCGGTGGATGCATCTTTCAGTTATCACAACCCAGCTGTACGGCACCCCCTTTCTGATAGTATAATGACAGCGGAGCAGGCAATCACCTCTAAAGCATGATGTGCAAGCAGTGATCAGTCATCCAGCTTAGACATCTAGAAGTCAAAGGGGCCAACGCCATGTCGGAGGTCTGAGTGCATCCACGTGGGGGTTGACACACTCTCAGACCATCATAAATAAATGCTGCAGTGATTGAAAGTCCATATGTGTGTGAGTTTTCAAAGGCAAAGAGCTGACAGCAGGTTGGCCCCATTGTCACACTTGACCTTGCCTGGCTTCAGATTGCGCAGGTTCAGCCATGTGTCAGCCTGGGCCTGCACAGCTGACAACAGCTCTACTGCCATGTGGCTGCACTCCCCTAGACATAAGTTTTAAGACAACATGTTGGCCTTTTTTCTCCCACCTACAGCACTTTATGGAGACTGGGTTTTGTCACATACAGGTATCAATGCTGATGTGCAAGGTGTTAAATGGTGGTACAAAGAATTGAAGGGATAAAAGGAGAGGAGGAGCAGGGGACCCACACATGAGTGTCCGGCATGTCCTGCGGGTGCCATGAGTCGTGGACTACCATTTTTGGCTTCATGCTTGACATGCAGAACATTGACCCGCTGTGCTACTAAGGATACATAACACACCTGGCCACTCTTGCTGGTCCACATTTTCATGGTCAGGTGCACCTTGCCACTGACAATGTTCTGTCACACCAGGGACTCTATCACTCACATGCTGGTGCAGAGCAGGGATGGCTTTTTGGGCAAAGAAATGGCAGCTGGGCATTTGGTGCTGTAGGTTAGTATGGGGCATCCCTTTGCGGAAGGCGTCCATGTCCACAAGCCTGAAGGGCAACATTTCAATTGCAGGAAGCTGTACAATACTTGCATTCAGCCTCTGTGCTCGTTGATGCTTGGGGTGGTATTTTTTATGTTCCCATGGCTTCTGACCTTATTCAGGCTGGAATATAGGGGTAATGTCAATGTTGGTGAAGGTGGTGGTAACAGTGGTGGCTCAACTTCTGTTATAATTCTCAATCCTCGCTAAAGCCTGCAGCCCAGTTATCAATTGCAATAAAGAGGGCTGAAGTAGGTGTGCTACAAACCCTACACAAAATTGCCTCTATACTCATAGGCTCCTGCATGAGCAGGGAGGGAGAACGAGCAAGACTCACTCTTTGCCCTCTGTCCTAAATGAGCTCTCCAAGGCAGCAGGTGATGGGAGTACATGTGACCGTCCATACACATTTTTTGAGGTTGTTTAAATTTTAGCCATGTTTTAAATATTTACCATAGGGCGAGCGTGGCCTAACCAGAGCACAGGACAGATGCAAGTCAGGAGTGCTCCCACACAAACAAAGCATTATCTGCGATTTTCTAAAGCAAGAAAGCCCTAAATCATCCCCAAAACACCACCAGCATCACCCCAGAGCTGAGAGGAACAGAACAAGGGGCTACATGACCCGCTAGGACAAACCGGCAGATCGCAGCCTAGCAGTGAGAATTGAAGCAGGGGACTCAATTTGCAGGAGGACCCACAAGCAGGTGCTGCTGAGAGAGACCAGGAGGCAGGAGGAAAGCCTACAGACCACCCGCGGCTGGAGCAGAACCCCTGACAGAAGAACCAAGAGGAGATAGAGGTGAGGTGATACCAGGAGGAGGGTCCACAGGCCCACCGGCGGGACCTGCGAGCGCCGACCGTGGGCTGCAGGGCAGACAGAGATTCTATAGCAGGCTAGGCAGCTGCTTGCAGTAACTAGGACTGCCAGCAGTGAGAGACACAGAGGAGTGAAAGACCTCAGAGTAAAACAATAGAAGACAGGCAGCCAGGGAGAGAAACAAAGGCCCTTCATTTACATCACAATACCTGGGCTTAGAGAATCAGCCCACACCCTGCATAACTGCTCCCCCTCCAGCCACACCTGCAGTAAGAGCCCTCATTAACATCACAAGCAGCCCACACCTGGTTTAGCAGATTCCCCTTCCTCCAGCCACAAGCAAACAAAAAAAGAAGCTCCCCCATCCCCTCCTGTCTACTTAAAAACACAGGGGAAATAAGAAAAAAAGAGAGACTGCTTACTGGCTCTGGTGGCACTTCAGAGCACTGTCCCTGCCCTTACAGCATCCTTGTTACGGCACTCTGCCCTCCGAGCGCCAGGTGGGGTGCCCTGAACTTCTCGCACCCCACTGTCCCTGCCTACTTGCCTCGGCCCTGGCTAACCCCAGGCGGACAACTGGGCGCCGAAGGGACAAAAGGTTTCAATAGAGACTTATGGAATACCCTGTGAACCCTCCATGTGGGTGGCAACCCCAGCTCGTAGGTGAGTGGGTTCACCACACGTGTGATGGCAAACAGCCCCACGTAACGTGGTGCCAGCTTCAAGGTCGGGACCCGCAATTTGAGATTTTTAGAAGACAGGTATACCTTCTGTCCCACCCTGTAAGGTTCAGACACAGACAGACTCTTCCCGCTACGCAACTGCATACGGGCCCCCGCTGCCTCCAAGTTTCTCTGTACCTCTTTCCATACTCCCCGAAGCGTATCTGTGGCGACATCAGCTGCAGGACAGACCGACGGAGTAGGGATTGCTGTAAGGAAGCGAGGATGCTGACCGTATACACAAAAAAATGAAGACACCCCAGTGGAAGAACAAAGGCGGTTGTTTAGTGCAAACTCTGCCAACGGCAGGAACTCTGCCCACTGATGAGCCTTTTCGCTAGCAAACAACCGTAAATATTGCACTAAATCTTGGTTCTTCCGCTCAGTCTGACCAGTAGTCTGCGGGTGGAACGCTGAAGAGAAGGAAAGCGACGTTCCCAGGTTTCTGCAGAAGGCACGCCAAAACTGCGACACAAACTGAACCCCGCAATCAGATACAATATTTTGGGGAACCCCATGTAGGCGAATTATTTCCTTTACAAAAATCGTGGCGAATTCTTTTGCCGAGGGTAGCTTTTTTAACGCCACAAAATGTGCCATCTTTGAGAACCGGTCGACCACCACTAAGATAGTGGTGCACTTCTGGGATTCTGGTAGGTCAGTGATGAAATCTACTGATAAGTGTGACCATGGACTGGAAGGAACTGGTAGCGGTCTCAGAGGACCCTCCGGAGGACGACGCCAACTCTTATTGCGAGCACAGACTGAGCAACCCCTCACAAAGTTGCGGATCTCCTGAGACATGCCTGGCCACCAGAAGTGTCTGGAACAAAGCTCCGGGGTCCCCTGGAACCCTGGATGCCCGGCAAGAACCGACGAGTGAGACTCATCCATGACTCTAGGCCGTAGGGTCTCTGGCACAAACCATCTGCCCTCCGACACCCCCGAAGGGGCATCCTGCTGAGCATCCTGTAGATGAGGGACGAAGTTAGACTCTACAGCTGCCACCACCACGCCGGGGCCTAAGATATTCTCGGGAGTCATGGTCTCACTATCCGGTACCCCGAAACTCCGTGACAGGGCGTCCGCCTTCACGTTCTTCTCTCCTGGGATATATGTCACGACGAATTAAACCTGGCGAAGAACAACGCCCACCTGGCTTGACGGGCTGTGAGTCTTTTCGCATTGGCGAGATATACCAGATTCTTGTGATCAGTATATACGGTAATTGGGTGTCTAGCACCCTCAAGATGGTGTCGCCACTCTTCCAGAGCCCATTTGATAGCCAATAATTCACGGTTACCCACGTCGTAGTTGCGCTCTGCTGAATTGAACTTCCGCGAAAAGAACGTACATGGGCTATACCCAGACCTCCCACTGACTTCCTGTGACAATACTGCTCCTGTCCCCACTTCAGACGCATCTACCTCAATAAAAAAGGGTAGTCGTGCGTCCGGCTGTATTAGCACCGGGGCAGTCGTGAATGCCCTTTTTAGACGGCTAAAGGCCTCAAGGGCTGCAGGCGACCACTTACCCAAGTCGGCCCCCTTCTTAGTCAGGTCGGTCAGAGGTTGAGCAATAACTGAGTAATTCCTAATGAATTTGCGGTAAAAATTTGTGAAACCTAAGAACCGCTGGAGAGCCTTGAGGTTGTCTGGTCTAACCCATTGGGAGATTGCTGCTACTTTATCAGACTCCATCTGAATCTCCGTGGGTGAGATTACATAACCAAGGAAAGATACTTGTTTAGAACCAAAGGTACATTTCTCTAACTTGACAAAAAGTTGATACTCGCGCAAACGGGTCAGGACCAGCCTCAGGTGCCGCACATGTGAGTCCCAGTCAGGCGAGTACACCAGAATGTCGTCAAGATAGATGACCAGAAATACCCCCAGGAAGTCGTGAAAGACCGCGTTCATAAAACCCTGAAACACAGCGGGGGCGTTACAAAGTCCAAAAGGCATGACCAGGCATTCAAAATGTCCTAACGGGGTGTTGAACGCCGTCTTCCATTCATCTCCCTCTCTAATGCGAATTAAATTGTAAGTCCAGTTTGGAGAACCAGTGGCCCCAACCACCTGATTCACCAAGTCAGGAATTAGGGGCAAGGAGCACTGGTTCTTCACTGTGATTTTATTCAAGGCCCGATAATCCACACAAGGCCTTAGTGTCCCGTCCTTCTTCTCTACAAAGAAGAGACCTGCCCCGGCAGGGGACCTGGACGGCCGGATATGTCGGTTGGCCAGAGCCTCCGAGACATAGGACTTGAGGGCTTCATGCTCACGGCCTGACAAATTGAAAATGGCTCCCTTAGAGATGGGACTGTCGGGGATCAGATCAATACCACAGTCCCACTCCCTATGAGGAGGCAGAGCCTTAGACAGTTTTTTGGAGAATACATCCTGAAAGTCTGACAAATACTCCGGAATGAGCACCGTATCTGCGGAGCATACAGCTATGGTAGACAGGTGATTATGACAGGATGATCCCCAATGAGTCAATTCCCGGGTGGACCAATCAAATTGGGGATTGTGCAGTGCCAACCAGGGCATACCAAGCACCACATCAACCGACATTTTTTCCATAACCAGGAAAGACAGTTCTTCCGAGTGGAGGATCCCCACCGTGAACTGTAATCTTGGGCTCCTCCATCGTACCAGGCCTGTAGAGAGAGGGGTAGCATCAATACTGGTAAAATGAATTGGCGTCTTCAGCGCCACAAATTCCGCCATCAGGGAACGGACAAAACACAGGCTTATCAAGTTAGCGGCTGCTCCGGAATCAATAAACGCCCGCCCTGATCGGGAAAAATCCCGGAATCTAACATGACACGGTACCAAAAGTTTAGGAAGTACCTGAAGTCCTAGGCGATCCTCCCTACAATCGCCTAGGACTCGGAGTTTTCCGCCGGTTCCGGCTGCGAGCGTTGAGACCTCAGTGGGCAGGTTATCACCCGATGTCCCGCTTTCCCGCAGTAGAGGCAGAGACGATGCAACAAACGGATCCGGCGTCGCTCTTTGGGGTCCAGCGGATCCACCTCCATCTGCTCGGGCACAGAGACTGGTAAGGAGGAAGAGGGACCAGGGCAACCGACCTCCCTGACTCTACGGGTCTGCCTGTCCTGCTTCCTAGACCTGAGCCTCCTATCTGCCTTCACCGCTAGCTCCATAGCCTCCCTTAAGGACCCGGGAACGGGATGGAAAATTAACAGGTCTTTAACTGCGTCCGAGAGGCCCTGCAGAAAACATCTTTCAGAGCGCTATCATTCCATGTCGTATCCCCCGCATAGCGTCTGAAGTTGGAGCAATAATCCTCCACACAAGACAACCCCTGCCGCAGCGCCAACAACCGCGAAACCGCCAACCCCGCTCGGTCCGGTTCTCGAAGATACCCCCGAGTTCCTGGAAAAAGGAGTCCACGGACTGCAGGCAGGAGGAACCCTCGGGGATGGAAAAAGCCCCGCAGCAGGGACATTATTAGCCCGACCTTCTGAGCCTCGGACCCGGAAGAACGGGGACGCATGCGAAAAAACAGGCAGCACGCCTGTCGGAAAACAAAAAACTTGTTCCTCTCCCCAGAAAACACCTCGGGAAGAGGGCACTTGGGTTCTGGGCTGGTTGAGGCGTCCGGCCCCTGCAATACCCCCTGCTGCTCCTGGGCCACCATGCGGGCGGATAAATCCTGGATCACAGGCACCAGGGCCTGCAGCTGGTTCGCGAGGGAACTGATCGCCTCCATGACAAAACAGTTTTAAAAGGCCAGTTATTATGTTACGGCACTCTACCCCCCGAGCGCCAGGTGGCGTGCCCTGAACTTCCCGCACCCCACTGTCCCTGCCTACTTGCCTCGGCCCTGGCTAACCCCAGGCGGACAACTGGGCGGCGATCCCTGCTCTGGCTAGGGACCTGGCGACTACCTAGATGGAACTTACCTAACGGGGGACAGAGTGCCGACAGAAGAGGCAGGTGGAACAGACCAACAGAACTACAAAGCAGAGTAAGGCTGGAGATGGAGCTCACATGCAAACTGGGAGGACACTGATTAGCAACTAGAGAAGACTGAGACAGACCTGACTAGAGGCTAACCAAACCAATAACTGGCAGTGAGCTCAGGTCACTGCCAGCCTTTTAACTTAAAGCCTCCGCCCAGAGGCAGAGAGTGGGAGGAGCTGACTCTCCCACTGTTGCATATGGGAGGTAGAGGAGAGCGGGCGGCACCCTACGGGCGGACACGCCCACGCCGCTGCACGCTGGAGAGCCCCGACAGCTGAGCTCCGGGACGCCGGAGCCGACATCGGAGCGGCGCGCGCCGGCAGCGGGACCCAGCGCCGCCCTTGCATGGTAACAATCCTGCTCCTAGCTGTAAAGTTAGTTGCTCTATATACAAGCTACTTGTTCTGTACCACAAAACGGTACTTTGCTGATTTACTGTCACCTGGTGGTGAATTCAAGACATTACATCAACTAATGCAAACTTCAGGGCTAGTTTACTACACAAGATCTGTTACCAATATTCTAGATCCTAAACAGAACCTGGCTGACTTGCTTCCACCTAGTGGTGAAATCAAGAAAATACATCAATGAGAGCCTGCAGCGGGAACAAACGCCATTTCTGTTAAAACAACCCCGTTACTACAACACAACGCAAGCGAACATACTAAAGTAGAGGGTGGGGAAAAAAAAGACAGAGCTCAGAAAGGACAGAATGATAGGACGCCAGCCCTCCTAAATTAAGTCTGCAATTTCCCTGGAGGGAATGCCCACTTATATAAACTCCCTAAAAGCAAACAAACCGGAGTAACAGAGGACATTTCCTCCACTTTTCCTTCTGCTCCGGGGGAACTGGGGTGTAAAAATCCATTAAGCAGCACAAGCTGTCGAAACGGCAACATATTTTGCTCATTACATAGACCTGGCGGGTGACCTTGACCCCTGATTCATAAGCCAACAACAGGTCGCAACTGTTTGACAACCCAAGGCCTGGGAAAAAGTCCGCCTAAATCCCAAGACTTTCGACCTATGGCAAACTAAAAGTAAACTCTGAGACACGCTGCAGTGATACCGGATCCAAATTTAGGGGCCAAACTACAAGCTATGTGGTGACGAAGGTCCCCGCTGACCTGGCATTGAAAATCTTATACCCAGTCTAAAACCATGTCTGTCTACGGACTGTGAATCACCACCCACAAACAGAATCACCAGCAAGTGCTCTCAAGAGTTGAGGACACGAGGGCATGGACAAATTCATAAAACGGACTGACAACCACAAAACACCTAAACGCACTTCGCAAACATCTCAGGGATCCTTTTCAGGAAGCAAAAACATGCAAAACATGTCAAAGTCTAAAAGTAAAAAAGAGAAACCATCCTTAAAGATTATCCAAGACTCCCCACAACACAGCCAAGAACCAGAACCATCACAAGACCTGGAACAAGAATACGATATGACAACTCCATGCTCTTCCCCGGGCCACAGTCCAGGTCATACACCTGATCTAGGAACACTTCAGGCTATCTCAGTGGTGCAAGAAGTTTCACAAACCTTAATGCCCATGCTGGACAAGAGATTCGAGGTTCTCATAGTAACATAGTATGTAAGGCCGAATGAAGACAATGTCCATCTAGTCCAGCCTGTCTATCCTACTGTGTTGATCCAGAGGAAGGCAAAAAACCCCAAGGCCAGAAGCCAATTAGCCCTTTTGGGGGAAAAATTCCTTCCCGACTCCCTAATGGCAATCAGACTGTTCCCTGGATCAACCCTTAATAGTTCCTACCTGCCTGTATACCAGGATTGACACTTAACCTAATATTTATATCCTGTAATATCCTTCTTCTCCAGAAAGACATCAAGTCCCCTTTTAAACTCCTCTATGGATTTTGCCATCACCACTTCCTCCGGTAGAGAGTTCCACAGTCTAACTGCTCTTACAGTAAAGAATCCCCTTCTATGTTGGTGATGAAACCTACTTTCCTCTAATCGTAGCGGATGTCCTCTTGTTACCGTCATGGTCCTGGGTGTAAACAGATTACGGGAGAGATCCATGTGTTGTCCCCTCATGTACTTATACATGGTTATTTGGTCGCCTCTTAACCTTCTTTTTTCTAGAGTAAATAGTCCCAATTTGGATAGCCTCTCTGGGTATTACAGTCCCGTCATTCCATGTATTAGTTTAGTTGCCCTTCTTTGAACCCCTTCAAGCACTGTGACATCTTTCCTGAGCACCGGTGTCTAGAATTGTACGCAGTATTCCATGTGAGGCCTGACAAGTGCCTTATATAATGGAAGGATAACGTTCTCGTCCTTCGCCCCTATACCTCTTTTAATGCACCCCAAGACTTTATTTGCCTTTGCAGCAGCTGACTGGCATTGGTTACTCCAGTTTAGTCTATTATCCACTAATACCCCCAGATCCTTTTCCATATCACTTTTCCCTAGTGGTACCCCATTAAGTGAATATTTGTGCCATCCGTTCCTCCTGCCCATGTGCATAGTCTTTCATTTTTCAACATTGAACTTCATTTGCCATTTTCCTGCCCAAGCTCCCAGCTTATCCAGGTCTGTTTGTAGCCGCACATTGTCCTCCGTTGCATTAATTATATTGTATAATTTTGTGTCATCTGCAAATATTGATATTTTGCTGTGCAGCCCCTCTATCAGGTCATTGATAAATATGTTGAACAGAGTGGGGCCTAGTACTGAACCCTGTGGCACCCCGCTAGCGACTGTGGTCCAACCAGATTATGAGCCATTTATTACCACCCTCTGCTTTCTATCATTGAGCCAATTTTTTACCCACTTACACACGTTTTCGCCCAGTCCGAGCTGCCTCATTTTGTATATTAGCCTATTATGTGGCACGGTGTCAAAGGCTTTAGAGAAGTCCAGATATACGAGATCAATAGATTCTCCCTGGTCCAGCTTAGAGCTTACTTCATCGTAGAAACTGATCAGATTTGTTTGACATGAGCAACCCTTCATGAATCCATGCTGGTGAGGAGTTATTCCCTTAATCTCCTTGAAGATAACGAAAAAATAGGGTTCCTGCGCTGCTTTGTATGGAGCAAAAAACAATTCTTCTTTGTGACAGGAATTCGCAGCGGTCAGTAATAATTCATAATAAAAACATTTATTGGGTATAACAAATTAAGGTCAAAGCCTTATATAAAATAAGTAAAACAAGTAGATAAATACTTGCAACGTAAAATATGCGACGCGTTTCGACGTACTCGACGTCTTTCTCAAGCATGCTTGAGAAAGACGTCGAGTACGTCGAAACACGTCGCATATTTTACGTTGCAAGTATTTATCTACTTGTTTTACTTATTTTATATAAGGCTTTGACCTTAATTTGTTATACCCAATAAATGTTTTTATTATGAATTATTACTGACCGCTGCGAATTCCTGTCACAAAGAAGAATTGGTTTTTGCTCCATACAAAGCAGCGCAGGAACCCTATTTTTTCGTTATCTTCATATCTGTGCGATCCGACCTCTTAGGAGGTTCGGATTTTTCTGGGTGATACCTGCAGCTCTCCATTGCATTTTAATTCGGTGGATTTTTTGTGTTAGCAAAAAAGAAAAATGCTATATGCCTGCTTGGATACTGGGTGCTGACATGTTCACCCTAGGGTGTCATGTCTGGCGCCAGGTGAGTTAATAGAAGTTACCAACTCACATTTGAAAAGTGTTTGGCGCTCTCCCTGACTTCCTTTCCTTAATCTCCTTGAGGTACTCATCGATGGCGTCTCTCAGAATCCCCTCGAAAATTTTTCCCGTTACTGAAGTGAGACTTACTGGCCTGTAGTTACCAAGCTCACTTTTGCTCCCTTTTTTGTAAATTGGAACCATGTTGGCAATGAGCCAGTCCAATGGTACTACTCCGGTCTCCACACATCTATTAACTCGGCTCTGTCTCTCATTACTACAAACTCCCAAAATATTGCGGACGTAGAGAATAAGTTGAATTCACAAGTAGAGATGAGCGAGCACCAAAATGCTAGGGTGCTCGTTACTCGGGACGAAATTATCGCGATGCTCGAGGGTTCGTTTCGAGTAACGAACCCCATTGAAGTCAATGGGCGACCCGAGCATTTTTGTATATAGCCGATGCTCGCTAAGGTTTTCATTTGTGAAAATCAGGGCAATTCAAGAAAGTGATGGGAACGACACAGCAACGGATAGGGCAGGCGAGGGGCTACAGGTTGGGCTGCATCTCAAGTTCACAGGTCCCACTATTAAGCCACAATAGCGGCAAGAGTGGGCCCCCCCCTCCCAATAATTTTTACTTCTGAAAAGCCCTCATTAGCAATGCATACCTTAGCTAAGCACCACACTACCTCCAACAAAGCACAATCACTGCCTGCATGACACTCCGCTGCCACTTCTCCTGGGTTACATGCTGACCAACCCCCCCGCACGACCCAGTGTCCACAGCGCACACCAAACTGTCCCTGCCCAGCCTTCAGCTGCCCTCATGCCACGCCACCCTCATGTCTATTTATAAGTGCGTCTGCCAGAGGAACCGCAGCCACACTCTGCAGAGGGTTGGCACGGCTAGGCAGCGACCCTCTTTAAAAGGGGCGGAGCGATAGTCCACAATGCTGTACAGAAGCAATGAGAAATCCAATCCTGTGCCACCTCCATCTGGAGCTGCACACGTGGGCATAGCAATGGGGAACCTATGTGCCACAAACTATTCATTCTGTCAAGGTGTCTGCATGCCCCAGTCAGACCGCGGTTTTTTATAAATAGTCACAGGCAGGTACAACTCCGCAATGGGAATTCCGTGTGCACCCACAGCATGGGTGGCTCCCTGGAACCCACCGACGGTACATAAATGTATCCAATTGCATTGCCCATCACAGCTGAGGTAATGTCGTGCTTAATGCAGGTGGGCTTCGGCCCACACTGCATGCCCCAGTCAGACTGGGGTTCTTTAGAAGTGGACACATGCAGTTACAACTCCCTGTGGACCCACGGCATGGGTGGCTTCCTGGAACCCACCGGCGGTACATAAATATATCCCATTGCAGTGCCCAACACAGCTTATGTAACGTCAGCTTTAATGCAGGTGGGCTAAAAATTTATTTGATTACACTGTAGGCGAGGGCCCCCAAAAATTGGTGTACCAACAGTACTAATGTACCTGAGAAAAATTGCCCATGCCCAACCAAGAGGGCAGGTGAAATCCATTAATCGCTTTGGTTAATGTGGCTTAATTGGTAACTAGGCCTGGAGGCAGCCCAGTTAAAATAAAAATTGGTTGAGGTGAAAGTTTCAACGCTTTAATGAGCATTGAAACGTATAAAAATTGTTTACAAAAATTATATGACTGAGCCTTGTGGGCCTAAGAAAAATTGCCCGTTCGGCGTGATTATGTGAGGTTTCAGGAGGAGGAGCAGGAGAAGGCGGAGGAATATTATACACAGATTGATGAAGCAAAAAGGTCCCCGTTTTTGATGGGGATAGAGAACGATGCTTCCATCCGCGGGTGCAGCCTACGTATTGCTTAGGTATCGCTGCTGTCCGCTGGTGGAGAAGAGAAGTCTGGGGAAATCCAGGCTTTGTTCATCTTGATGAGTGTAAGCCTGTCGGCACTGTCGGTTGACAGGCGGGTACGCTTATCTGTGATGATTCCCCCAGCCGCACTAAACACCCTCTCTGACAAGACGCTAGCCGCAGGACAAGCAAGCACCTCCAGGGCGAGTTCAGGCCACGTGTCCAGCTTCGACACCCAGTAGTTTTAGGGGGCAGAGGCGTCACGGAGGACGGTCGTGCGATCGGCTACGTACTCCCTCACCATCCTTTTACAGTGCTCCCGCCGACTCAGCCTTGACTGGGGAGCGGTGACACAGTCTTGCTGGGGAGCCATAAAGCTGTCAAGGGCCTTAGAGAGTGTTCCCCTGCCTGTGCTGTACATGCTGCCTGATCTCCGCGCCTCCCCTGCTACCTGGCCCTCGGAACTGCGCCTTCGGCCACTAGCGCTGTCGGATGGGAATTTTACCATCAGTTTGTCCGCCAGGGTCCTGTGGTATAGCATCACTCTCGAACCCCTTTCCTCTTCGGGTATGAGAGTGGAAAGATTCTCCTTATACCATGGGTCAAGCAGTGTGTACACCCAGTAATCCGTAGTGGCCAGAATGCGTGTAACGCGAGGGTCACGAAAAAGGCATCCTAACATGAAGTCAGCCATGTGTGCCAGGGTACCTGTACGCATCACATGGCTGTCCTCACTAGGAAGATCACTTTCAGGATCCTCCTCCTCCTCAGGCCATACACGCTGAAAGGATGACAGGCAAGCAGCATGTGTACCCTCAGCAGTGGGCCAAGCTATCTCTTCCCCCTCCTCCTCATCCTCCTCATGCTCCTCCTCCTCCTCCTCAACGCGCTGAGATATAAACAGGAGGGTGCTCTGACTATCCAGCGACATACTGTCTTCCCCCGGCTCTGTTTCCGAGCGCAAAGCGTCTGCCTTTATGCATTGCAGGGAACTTCTCAAGAGGCACAGCAGAGGAATGGTGACGCTAATGATTGCAGCATCGCCGCTCACCATCTGGGTAGACTCCTCAAAGTTTCCAAGGACCTGGCAGATGTCTGCCAACCAGGCCCACTCTTCTGAAAAGAATTGAGGAGGCTGACTCCCACTGCGCCGCCCATGTTGGAGTTGGTATTCCACTATAGCTCTACGCTGCTTATAGAGCCTGGCCAACATGTGGAGCGTAGAGTTCCACCGTGTGGGCACGTCACACAGCAGTCGGTGCACTGGCAGATTAAACCGATGTTGCAGGGTGCGCAGGGTGGCAGCGTCCGTGTGGGACTTGCGGAAATGTGCGCAGAGCCGGCGCACCTTTCCGAGCAGGTCTGTCAAGCGTGGGTAGCTTTTCAGAAAGCGCTGAACCACCAAATTAAAGACGTGGGCCAGGCATGGCACGTGCGTGAGGCTGCCGAGCTGCAGAGCCGCCACCAGGTTACGGCCGTTGTCACACACGACCATGCCCGGTTGTAGGCTCAGCGGCGCAAGCCAGCGGTCGGTCTGCTCTGTCAGACCCTGCAGCAGTTCGTGGGCCGTGTGCCTCTTATCTCCTAAGCTGAGTAGTTTCAGCACGGCCTGCTGACGCTTGCCCACTGCTGTGCTGCCACGCCGCGCGACACCGACTGCTGGTGACGTGCTGCTGCTGCTGACACATCTTGATTGCGAGACAGAGGTTGCGTTGGAGGAGGAGGAGGGTGGTTTAGTGGAGGAAGCATACACCGCCGCACATGCCACCACCGAGCTGGGGCCCGCAATTCTGGGGGTGGGTAGGACGTGAGCGGTCCCAGGCTCTGACTCTGTCCCAGCCTCCACTAAATTCACCCAATGTGCTGTCAGGGAGATATAGTGGCCCTCTCCGCCTGTGCTTGTCCACTTGTCTGTTGTTAGGTGGACCTTGGCAGTAACCGCGTTGGTGAGGGCGCGTACAATGTTGCGGGAGACGTGGTCGTGCAGGGCTGGGACAGCACATCGGGAAAAGTAGTGGCGACTGGGAACTGAGTAGCGCGGGGCCGCCGCCGCCATCATACTTTTGAAAGACTCCGTTTCCACAACCCTATACGGCAGCATCTCCAGGCTGATAAATTTGGCTATGTGCACGTTTAATGCTTGAGCGTGCGGGTGCGTGGCGGCATACTTGCGCTTGTGTTCAAACACTTGCGCTAGCGACGGCTGGACGGTGCGCTGACAGACATTGGTGGATGGGGCCGAGGACAGCGGAGGTGAGGGTGTGGGTGCAGGCCAGGAGACGGTAGTGCCTGTGCCCTGAGAGGGTGGTTGGATCTCAGTGGCAGGTTGGGGCACAGGGGGAGAGGCAGCGGTGCAAACCGGAGGCGGTGAACGGCCTTCGTCCCACCTTGTGGGGTGCTTGGCCATCATATGTCTGCGCATGCTGGTGGTGGTGAGGCTGGTGATGGTGGCTCCCCGGCTGATCTTGGCGCGACAAAGGTTGCACACCACTGTTCGTCGGTCATCTGCACTCTCAGTGAAAAACTGCCAGACCTTTGAGCACCTCGGCCTCTGCAGGGTGGCATGGCGCGAGGGGGCGCTTTGGGAAACAGTTGGTGGATTATTCGGTCTGGCCCTGCCTCTACACCTGGACACCGCACTGCCTCTTGCAATCTGCCCTGCTGCTGCCCTTGCCTCCCCCTCTGAAGACCTGTCCTCAGTAGGCGTAGAAAACCAGGTGGGGTCAGTCACCTCTTTGTCCTGCTGCTCTTCCTCCGAATCCTCTGTGCGCTCCTCCCTCGGACTTACTGCCCTTACTACTACCTCACTGATAGACAACTGTGTCTCATCGTCATCATCCTCCTCACCCACTGAAAGGTCTGGAGACAGTTGCCGGAAGTCCCCAGCCTCATCCCCCGGACCCCGGGAACTTTCCAATGGTTGGGCATCAGTCACAATAAACTCCTCTGGTGGGAGAGGAACCACTGCTGCCCAATCTGAGCAGGGGCCCGAGAACAGTTCCTGGGAGTCTGCCCGCTCCTCAGAATGTGTCATTGTAATGGAGTAAGGAGGCAGGGAGGAAGGAGGAGCACCAGCCAGAGGATTCTGAGTTGCAGCAGTGGACGGCGCAGAACTGTGGGTGGACAATAGATTGCTGGATGCACTTTCTGCCATCCACGACAGGACCTGCTCACACTGCTCATTTTCTAATAAAAGGTCTACCGCGTGGACCCATTAATTGTGCGATGAATGTGGGGACACCAGAAACGTGCCTCTCTCCTAATCCCACAGCAGTCGGCTGCGATACACCTGGATCAGGAGCTCGGCCTGTGCCCACACCCTGACTTGGGCCTCCGCGTCCTCGGCCGCGTCCACGTCCTCTAGGCCTACCCCTACCCCTCAGCATGCTGTATTACCAGTAATGCAGAAACAGAACGCTGTAATTAAATGTGCCGCTTATTGGCCTGTGGTTGGAGACTGACTTCGCTTACGGAACGCCAGGAAATAATTTTGCGCAAGCCTGCTGTAACACTTAGCTGGCTGCGTATGAATTTGGAGGACTACTACACCCAGCAGAGACCCAGAACACTGAGGACAGTCACAAGCAGCCCAAATAGATTTTTTTCCCCAAATGTTTTTGCAAAGGCCCACTGCCTATATTCAATCAATATGTCTTCTGTCCCTGCCTAACCACCACTTCTGGCCATGGAGTATTACTGCAGGGCGCAATGCTCTGCACGGCCGATATACAAAAAAAATAAAAATGTGCAACACTGCAAAAAGCAGCCTCCACAGTACTGCACACGGTTAGATGTGGCCCTAAGAAGGACCGTTGGGGTTCTTGAAGCCTAAAATACTCCTAACACTCTCCCTATAGCAGCTCCACCAAGACAGCACTTTCCCTCCTCTATGTCATAACGCATCTGTGGTGAGCCGCGGGAGGAGCCGATTTTTATACTCGGGTGACACCTAATCTCGCCAGCCACTCACTGCAGGGGGGTGGTATAGGGCTTGAACGTCGCAGGGGGAAATTGTAATGCCTTCCCTGTCTTTCTATGGGCCAGAAAAGCGTGCTAACATCTCAGAGATGAAAGTGAAAGTAACCCGAACATCGCGTTGTACTCGTCACGAGTAACGAGCATCTCGAACACGCTAATACTCTAACGAGTATCAAGCTCGGACGAGTACGTTCGCTCATCTCTATTCACAAGAAATAACCATCTCCAACATGGAACAAACCATAACTAGATGTCACGAGAGTGAGCAGGCCCTTAAAGATAAACTCGAAGATTTGGAAAATAGGGATCGCAGAAGTAACTTGAGATTTGTGGGAATTCCAGAAACCATTGTGGGAGAGGACGTGATGACTTTGCTGACAATAGACCTTCCAAAAGTCCTAACCCCAGATGTTGCCCCTGACAGATCCTGTATAGAAAGGGTACATAGAGTGGGGCCCCCCAGACAATTGGGACCTGGCCAGCGACCAAGACAGGTTATTGCCAAATATCTCAATTGGGCGGTGAAAGAGAGCGTCCTCCGAAACTATCGGAGACAACATTGACGGTCAGAGGTTTTAAAAATACTTATATTCCAAGACTTTTCAGCATCGGTCACCCAGAAAAGGAAGGCTTTTACGCCAATCTGCAGACACCTTCACGACAATGCCATTAGGTTTCAGCTGCTCTTCCCAGCCAAGCTAAGAGTAATGGAAAACGGCAGACAACTGATCTTCAGCCACCCCCAATCGGCGGCCCAACACTTTCGGCTGGAAGCCGGTGATGAACCATGACTGATCTAGAATCCAAGGATTCTGGCGCACTGTGGCGTGGCAATAAGCAAACATTGCCACTTTCTGAGAAAAGGTTTAACCAATCCTTTCCCCTCCCAGGGAACTTTATGTAATTATGTTTTGTTTTGTTTTTACAGTTGTAAAAGTTGAATTGCCACCAATTTATCTCTCTCCTTCTGCGATGTCCGGTCCTGGTGCCCTGGCGCATGATCCTCCTAACATAATGCATTGGACTTCCCGCCGCTTGCTGGGACGGCTGGGACGAAAGGTACAACAAAACAATACAACACAGAGATAGCAGACTCCCCCACCATGACAGAAATGAACAATAGAACAGAACAAGAGTACCTCACACCCACACATATCAAGATAGTATCGCGGAACGTAGCAGGCCTCAACACGCCATTAAAAAGAAAAAAAATCATTACACATCTGAGACGCCTGAAACCTGGCATTACATACTTACAGGAGACGCACTGGAAGCATGATTCGGGAAGCACCCTTAAGGCCCCATGGCTCGACTCATGCTACACTGCAAATTACACATCAAAGAGAAGGAGAGTGGCTATCCTATTCCGCAAAGGCCTGATATACTCAGTGGAAGAGGAACTAGCGGATAAATAAGGCAGATTCCTGATGCTCAGAACACGCATACACGACATAGACTATACCCTACTTAATGTCTATGCACCAAACCAGACAACCAACAATTTCTTTCTAAAACTAAATTCTATGCTCTTACAGAGCCAACACCCAAATCTGATCATAGGGGGTGACCTTAATACCGTTATATGCCCCGACATGGATAGGACGTCGCCGAACAACTCTTTTACACAAACAACTAGAGACGTCATACACCTTATGGAGACACAAAGTCTTTGTGATCCCTGGCGCATAACAAATGCAGACTCCAGAGAGTACACACATTACTCAATAGCCCACCAGTCCTTTTTCAGGATAGATTGTTTCCTTTTGTCAACAATGCTGTTTGGGAAACTTGTAAATGCTTCTATTCTTCCCATCGCAATATCAGATCATGCACCAATTACGTTATCATTTAAAGGTAAAGACGAGTAAAACACGAATCTGGTCCTTCCTTACACACCTATACCACTCGGAAGACTTTAGAAACTATTTAAAAATCCACTGGGCGAATTACATTGACGACAATATTGAACGCACAGAAGACACGGCTCTCCTCTGGGCAACATCAAAAGCGGTGATGAGAGGTTACATAATGAGCTACACCTCATACAAGCGAAAGCAAACAAGACAACAATTCCTCAAAATCCAACACAATTTAATCACAGCACAAAAGCACTGCGCCTAATTCCCATCTCAACAAAACAAATCTGTCTACAACCAGACAAAACAAATCTTAGAAAGCTATGTCCAGAGGCAGGCCCTATGGCTCACTAAGATAGATCAGAATAGATACTACCGAAATGCCAATAAGCCTGGCCGTTTGTTAGCCCGCATAATAAGTGTGCAATCCACGCATAAGCCTATACTATCCCTGACCGACCCTACTACGAATGCAAAAATCTAAAAACAGGAGGAAATAGAAAACATTTTATCCAACTATTTTGAAGATCTATATAGAGCAACCCCCACAGACAAAAATGAGATTCAAAGGTGGCAAGATACCCTCGCCCTACCAAAACTCACTGCCGAACAGAGAATCCTCCTGGAGGAACCGATCTCAGAGACAGAGGTGAAAGAGGCGATTGGGACATCAAACAAAACTCCAGGCCCCAATGGATATGGGAATGAATATTATAAACTTCTACAACTAGAAATAATTCCAACCCTGACAAGACTGTCTAATGAAATCTATACACAAAACATACAAGTAGACACATTATTAGACTCAAGAACCGTCTTAATACTGAAACCAAACAAAAACCCAACGTTAGTCCAATCATATCGCCCAATATCCCTATTAAATAGTGACTACAAGTTCTTGACAAAAATACTAGCCAATCGTTTACAAATGCTCTGCCCAACAATTAACATCCCTCTCAAAGGGGCTTTCTAAGCAATAGGCACGCTACTAAAAACATATGAACAGCAATAGCAGCGACAATTGAGGCCAGCCGCCCACACACCCCACAAACATTACTACTAAGTCTAGACGCAGAAAAAGCATTTGACAAGGTGTCCTGGCCCTTTCTGCAGACCACCCTGCGAGACAGACAATTTGGCCCAAACTTTCTCAACTTTATTGGGTTTATTCAAATTAATGCCTCAACCACCCTGACAGTTAACGGACACAGCACTCAGCCCATAGACATATTTCGGGGTACAAGACAGGGATGCCCGCTCTCACCCCTACTTTTTAATTTATCCCTGGACCCCCTATTGCACCTCCTAAAACCAACCTCACCAATGACACCCCCCCTACCCATATCATCCCAATATCTCCATAAATGCTTTTGCAGATGATGTTCTCTTGACCATTAAGGATCCGGTTCATACACTCCCGGAAATACTCCAAGACCTTCAGACACTAGGCCCTCTATCAGGCTATACTCTTAATCTGGAGAAAACCGAAGCACTCTTAATAAAAGGTTCGCAAACACCACATTGGACTCATCAATACCCTTTCAATGGAGAACCCGATTTATTACCTACTTGGGAGTCCGTGTTCCAAAGAGATATCAAGATATATACAACATCAACATGAAGCCATACATAACAACCCTAGAACAAACCCTAACAAAATGGCGCAAACTCCCGCTGTCATACATAGGTAGATGTCACCTATTTAAAATGGCAGAATTCCCTCGCCTTTTATACTTACTTCATGTTCTCCCAATATATATTATCCCTGAGGCTAATAAGAACATTTATCTGGAAGGGTGGCAGAAGCAGAATCCCCTTCAATATCCTCAGACAACCAAAACAAAATGGAGGAATAAACCTCCCCAACATAAGAACTTACAATATTGCAACACTAACCAAAATAATCATCGACTGGATACAGCAGACATCCGTTTTCGTAGACACAGAAATAGAGCTGACCCTTATCCCCCAAATAGCCCTCCCCAATTTCTTACATCTAACATATCAAATGATCCCAATAGAATACAGAGAACCCTCTCCTAATGTCGACCTGGAAAGCATGGCAAAAACTCCGCAAAGCCACCTCTTTACACCCACACTTTTCACCGTACTTAAAGGGGTTGTCCCGAGGCAGCAAGTGGGTCTATACACTTCTGCATGGCCATAATAATGCACTTTGTAATGTACATTGTGCATTAATTATGAGCCATACAGAAGTTATAAAAAGTTTTATACTTACCTGCTCCGTTGCTGGCGTCCTCGTCTCCATGGTGCCGACTAATTTTCGCCCTCCGATGGCCAAATTAGCCGCGCTTGCGCAGTCCTGGTCTTCTTCTTTTCTGAATGGGGCTCCGTGTAGCTCCGCCCCGTCACGTGCCGATTCCAGCCAATCAGGAGGCTGGAATCGGCAATGGACCGCACAGAAGCCCTGCGGTCCATGGAGACAGAGGATCCCGGCGGCCATCTTCAGCAGGTGAGTATGAAGACGCCGGACCGCCGGGATTCAGGTAAGCGCTGTGCGGGTTGTTTTTTTAACCCCTGCATCGGGGTTGTCTCGCGCCGAACGGGGGGGGGGGGGGGGGGTTAAAAAAGAAAAAACCCGTTTCGGCGCGGGACAACCCCTTTAACGCTCTTACACAACCCATATTTCCAGGCCAACTCATCTCATGGTGAATTCCGATCCTGGCATGTGGGAGGAATAATTAATATCCAGTCCCTACTACATAAAAAAACTCATAAAATGCTGTCATTGGGAGACCTGCAATCAAAATATCCACATATCCAGTTTACCTTCTTTCCGTATCTGCAGGCCAAAAGTTTTGTAGACAAAATATTATTGAAAATACCTATGAATGAATGGCTTGAATTAAACCAAATTCAGCTGAAGCAACCTACTAACACACGTGGTCATACGACTAGAACTTACCAATTCCTAAACAGCCCACTAGATCACAACACTTCTAGAACAGCACTCTCTAAATGGACAGCAGATATCCCGGGACTCACAGTACCACAACTCTTAAAAATGCTAAAATATAGTCTGACTATACTACCCTCAAGTAGATATGTTGAAATGACCTTACAGATATACCATAGAGCATATATTACCCCTCAGCGAGGACAAAAAATGGGATTATACAATAATGACAGATGTTTCAGGTGCCAAATGCCAAATAAAACAGATTTTCCACAAGACAAGGCTCCTAACCTTACACCCACCCCCTCCCTCCTACCCTCCCTTTCCTCTCCCCCCACCCCCCTTCTTCGCACATACTGGGGCAGAAACTCAAAGGAAAGTAATTTTAAAAGCCATAATGGACTTACTGATGGAAATATATCCTAATACTTTTGTACTATGCAATCTGACAGACAGCCTAATATAAATGCATGATTATTACTGCAAACCCTGTATGTGAACGGAGATCCTGTTTAATTTGAAAAATGTTTAATAAAAACATATGAAATAAATATTTACCATAGATCTTACAGATGACCACTCTCCTGTCATCACATGTGATCTCAAAGAATGCCCAGGCTGCACCAGTCCGATGAGCATACCTAGCTGTGGATCTGAAGTTGGTGCTGTTGCAGCTAGTAGTAGCGTGATGGCGTGACTCTTATATTTTTCTGCAAAACACTACTCCCTGTCTTAGGGCTCCCACACACTTGCGATTGCGTTTTTTGTTAACGCGATTGTCAATGGGACTTTCTATTGTAAAAAAACTCAACGCACGCAACTAGTGTTCCAGTGGGGTGATAACCGGTTTCGAGGGGTCCTTGTTGTGGGCCTCGGAGAAGTATTGTGAGACACTGTGCTTCATAAATCCGTATATTATGTTGAACCTGTGTTTGTTAACACGGGTCTTGTTTGTAGTTCTGCCCACATATCTGTGCCCACACAGACATTCAATGAGATAGATTACAGATTTTGTTCCACAGTTTAGGGACTGCTTCATGTATATCGATCCATCCTGTGATCTGGACATTATTTCTCTCCTACCATATGGAATATTAAAAACTCTGTATGTTGACATACTTTTTTACTGGGAAGCACAAGATTCTATAGCATTAGTTTAATGACAAGTTGTATAAATTAACAAAATTTAAGGTAAAGGTGGACACATCTGTATGGGACAAGTAGTTTTACTTTTGAATGAAACATTGTGAAATACCCATGGACTCTTCAGAAGATGTAGAATTCCTTTCTAATTTCCAGTTATGAACATTATTAAAGGAATGTCTCATGCAGCTAATGTTACTGTCATCAATTACAGTAAGTCTAGAGAAGAGAAATATTGTGTTTGTTCATGGTTTCTAATGTTGCAGCTATTTATTACTTTACTTTTAAAAACCAAATCCTTCCTGTACTTCCCGCAGAGACCTAAGGGTGACCAGAGCTGTGTATATATAGTTTAATCTGTATAACTGCTTTGGTGCTCATTGCGGAGACTGGAATATTTTGTTGATAATGAAAACCTAATGCAAATAATATCTTATATTCTGGTAGCACAGGCCATTTTTACAATATTTTACACTAATATTCACATCAACATCATAGAATGAAATGTATCACACACCTTTACATTTGATAGAGGGAGGACTTTGTTTGGTGCAGTTTCCTTCTATGTCACGTCTTATACAGTCATATAGCCTGGACTCATTACCAACACAATGGATTTGCTCTGTCCATATGGGTCCTGGTCTTCTTGTGTAGGCTACTAATGATGGCACTGCTTCTCCACATTGAAGTTCTTTACAAAGTACGTTAGCTGCTCTTAGCTCGGAGTCAATCTCACAAACAGATCCCCAAGTATTACCATGAAGTGCTACTAAATGTCCTGAGCAAGCACTAGGCCCATCGGCTAGTCTGTATTCTCTTTGACCTGATAATAAATCATAAATCACTGAGCACATTGCTGTACATTCACATTACATAGAAACGCAGTGTTAGAACGCTCGTCTGAGAAGTCCCATTTGGAGGCGTTTTACAATGTTTAACGTGGCGTTTGAAATGTCGAGCTAAACATTGTAAAAACAATGGGCAGTGTGAGAGTGGCTTAATTCTGATACTAAATGAAGAAAAAAAAAAGACGTGATGGGTGTAGGTGCAGCTGAACGAAATATAAAGTTCAGCACAATGCAGAAAGTAAGCTCAGCTTCTCCATGTTATTTTACACCAGCATAAAAAGACACGTTTTGGGGGAACACCATTTCCTCAGTTTTAACTCTTCTGAATAATGTTTTGTATCCTTTCTCATGCCTTCTTTTTTTTTCTCTTTCCATCTTTATCAAGTTGCATTACAGACATTTTGCTCCCCCCCCCACTCTTTCTTTTTCCCACCTTTATTGTTTTACATACCAGGGGAGAAGGCATACACACTCAGCTCTGCCTCTCTGCCTGGTACACCATGCACATACCAATAGCCGACACAAGGGTAAGTTCTGTACACCTAAAAATGATGCTCGAGTCTGCCTATTGTTTTATTTGGCATCCACAACTATTCTTGTAGTGAAGTTTTACTATCTCTGCTGGAAACTACCAGGGACCCATTTGTCCTTTCATTCCACCATAGCTTTTTAATATTGCTTATCGCATCACAGTAGTTTTAAAAGTCATCTTAACATACACACATTTTGTCATTTAATGACTATTTAGTAAAGTTAGTTTCCTTTCCTCTATGTTCCAATATACTTCTTCACCATACAAAAAAATGCCACTATAATCTCGAAGGGGGGCCACAGTTTTAAAAGTTGTTGTAGTGGGTGTTGTTGTTTATGGAAATTTAAATTACATCTCTTTATGGTTCAAAAGTATTTTATTAAAGAACCGTAGTATACAATGAGAAATGGTTTTACATTCAAAATAGGTTTTACAGCCGAATGATACATTTCCTTTGCTCTAACACAAACTGATTAATTCTTGTGTTTTAATCTATATAAACAGTAATAGGAAAGCTAGGTCTGCGCTCTCGCCAGACACGCTGAGACCATAACTATGTCCACGGGAAAGGGATAACAAGGAGGGAAGGGTGCGGGGGAAGCGGTATGCCCTACAGCCGAAAGGCCCTATGCTACTTATAGTAATGTTTTATTAAGTGTAGAATAAAGCAGTTTTCATGGTTATGGGGCTACAACACCAGATGCTAACTATGCGTCCAAGCGGGGTGAAGAACGGAATACTATCTACGCTGCCCATGTGTTGTAGATACTGGTGTGTTTGTTGTCATCATCAGCGCCTAGCTCTTCCATTTGCATTATATTATCTAATGCTTCTAGCCATAGCAGTCGTGTCGGGGGTTATGTTGATTTCCATAGCTGAGGGATAAGTTGACGCATTGCTAGGAGAAAGAATCTGAGTGGATTTGTTTTGGTCATTGCAAGAGAGCCAGGAAGCAGTGTAAGGAGAGCCATTTCTGAGGAGAAGGTCAGGGTGGAGTTAAAAGCTGTGTTGTATAGGTTATTTATATCATGCCATACAGGCAGGAGTAAGGGGCAGGATCACCATATTTGTAAGAAGGAGCCTACACCTGAGGAGCATCTCCAGCAAATGTTTGGGGACTGGGGGAATATTTTGGCCAATCGTGAAGGAGTTCGGTACCATTGGGTTAGAAGTTTATAGTTGAGTTCTTGGAACTTGCTCGACCTAGAAGTTTTCTGTGTTAAAATAAAGATTTTGGCCCATTGTTCCTCTGTGAAAGTTTTACCCATTTCTTTTTCCCAACCCTGCTTAGATACCAATGGGTCTTTCCGTGTCTCCTCCGCCAGCAAAATGTGGTATACCTGAGAGATCTCTTTGATAGGTGGAGTGGATGACATGCATAATTTTTCAAATTGAGATAAAGGAGCTATGAGTTGAGTACTAGGACTGAGAGACCATATGTATGTACATATCTGTAGATACTGAAACCATGCTCCAGCCAACGGACCCCCTCGGCCCATTAGCTCGCATAGCGGTCTCAAGCCTGACTCCGAAACCAAGTCATGTATACGTGGCAGGTGAGTTTCCAATCTTGAAAGTAATGTGGAAC
Organism: Eleutherodactylus coqui; assembly: GCF_035609145.1. Lineage (NCBI taxonomy): Eukaryota > Metazoa > Chordata > Amphibia > Anura > Eleutherodactylidae > Eleutherodactylus > Eleutherodactylus coqui. The sequence goes on along the minus strand of NC_089842.1, from coordinate 28,281,683 downwards.
CACCAAACAATGCCATCAAGCCTGGGTTGCCTAGCAGGAGTGTGAGTGGGCCAGGTCGAGATACCAGACCTAAGCGCATTGCCAGTTTATCCCATGTGTCTAACAGATTGCTAATGAATGGTGTTAAGTTGGTTATTTGTTGGAGTGCTCGGCGAGGTAGCCAAAAGATACCCTGTGCTTTGTATAGTGTAGAGTCTTGCTCCATCTCCACCCATAATTTGGAAGAGCGATTATAGATGAGGTCCAAGATACATTTACATATGGCAGCACCATGGTATAAGGTAAAGTTTGGCAGGCTCGCCCCTCCCTTTTCTTTTCTCTGTGTAAGTGTTCTGAAACTGAGCCGTGGTCTGGTGTTACCCCAGACAAATTTCATTGTGACTCTACGGATACAGGACAAGTAGTTTCTGGGTAATTTGATGGGGAGAGTTTGGCATATGTATAGGAATTTAGGTAGAGAGTCCATTTTTAGTACGTTAATCCTGCCAAACCAGGAGAGCGTAAGGGGTCGCCATTTCAGTAAATCTGTCTCTAGTGTCACAAGCATAGGTTTATAGTTTAAGGCTGGATCAGCCGCTAAGGATATCCCTAGATATTTAATGGTGTCTTCGTTCCAGTGAAGTGGTATTATGGATTTTAGTTGGGATGCTTCTTTGGTTGGGAGAGTTATATTGAGAATTTCTGATTTGTGAATATTGACTTTGAAGTTGCTGACTTTTCTGAATTTTTCAAATTCTTTTAAGATGGTTGGGAGAGGAATTCTAGGGTATGTTACGTATATTAGGAGATCGTCGGCAAATAGAGCTAATTTATGTTCTTGTGATCCCATTTTGATTCCCTGCATATTGGGATTTTTCTATAGCCTCCATTGTGAGAATATATAAAAAGGGGGACAGAGGGCATCCCTGTCTGGTGCCATTTTTAATTTCTAATGGTGACGATAATGATCCGTTAATTCGAACCCTTGCAGTTGGATGGTTGTAAAAGGCCATAATCCAGTTTTGAAATCGGGGACCCATACCTATCTTTTGCAGAGTTGCCTCTAGAAACCCCCAGTGAACTCTATCAAAAGCTTTCTATGCATCGATCGACAACAGACATAGAGGATCTCCAGAGGTGCGAGCACGCAAAATCAGCTACATTGATTTTATAGTATTATCTCTAGCTTCACGTCCTGGAACAAAGCATACTTGCTCTTTATGGATCAAAGAGGGTATTATGGGTGCCAGTCCAGTTGCTAGGATTTTGGAGTATAGTTTTGTGTCTATATTTAAGAGAGATATGGGCCGATAGTTAACACAGGAGGAGGGGTCCTTACCTGGTTTTGGAATTACCGTTATGACTGCCTGGAGAGCTTGCGAAGGGAAAGGACAAGATTTGGATATGGCATTGAATGCTTTAAGTAAAAGTGGAGCCAGCATATCCCCGCATAGTCTGTAGAACCGGAGTGTGAACCCATCCTGTCCAGGGTTTTTGCCTACTTTTAGGTTTTTTATGGCTTCCAGCACTTCCTGTTCAGTAAAGTCGAGTTCTAATTCAGCAGCTGTTGTCCGTGGTATAGGATCAGGAGCGTGATTATCTAGATATGAAGTTTTCTGCTGTTTGTGAAGGTTGTTCCCCTGTATTAATGTTGTATAGGTTTTGGTAATATGATTGGAATGTTTCCAAAATTTCTGAGGTTGAATGAAGTCGACCATTGTTGTGGGAGTTAATGGAAAAGATATATTGGGCAGATGTTTTGCGGTGAATTGCTCTGGCCAACCATTGACCACATTTGTTGCCATATTCATAGAACCCACTCCAGGTTTTGTCTCTATAACATAAGGACGATTGGTCTAGTAGATGGAGGATTTGCTGGCGAAGGGCAGATATCTCTGCAAATAGCTGGTCAGTTGGTAAGGATTTGTTAATAAGTTCTAGGGAGTCTAAGTTTTTGAGAAGGGTTTCTAGTTTATGGGACCATTCTTATTTTCGTTGGATGAGAACTATGGTACCAGGTTGTATAGTGGCGAGACCTGCATTGTGCTATGTTGTTTGATTGAAAATGGGTTTCCTGCAATAAGGCTACCATTACTGCTTTTTTGTTGAGGAATGCCAGAATTTGCCCCCTCTTCGCAGGCTTGTTTAATCCTCTGGCATTGTATGAACAAAAAGATATACAAGTCATGGTATCAGTATTTGGGCGAGAACCCTAGCTGTTTGGGCATAAGGTGGGAAGAAAGGAGGCAACTAAAGGTGGGTAGCGGGATATTTACATTCGGGTCAAGACCCGAAAACTGTAGTCTACACGCCAGTCCAGAGCTAGCATTGTGACAACGCATGTTGTCAACCCTAGGTGGGGGTAAAGAGGCAAGCAAGGGAGGAGCCCTGTCGTCGGCTCCTTTATAATAAAATATGGAACCCTTGCGGGATCAGGCGGGAATCATTAAAACTGCAATAGTTTGGTCAACAGGAGATTTTTCAAACCAAAAAGCTGAGAATTTTTCAATCATCAATAACGTTGCTTAGATTACCGGCATGCATAGCTAAATCGCTTTTTAACACAAAGTAATTTTTAACTGGCAGTAAATGACAATAACAATAACGTTTCACTCAGGACACTTAGAGGCTTCTTGTTCAGTGTCTAGGCAGGAGAAAACTTCTCCATCAGTTGCTCATGTCTCATACAGGCTGATTACGCAGGTGATGGCGGTCCCTACGTTGCCTTGAGGGTACTGTATGCCATTGCTCTCTCGGTGCTGGTGCTGGGAGGGAGGGCCCTAAGGGCCACTCAGGCAGGGAGGTCATAGGAAGTTCGAATGTGCTTAGGAAATTTGGTAGATCTCCCAGTGAGCGGAAGGTTGCAGATCTACCATCTTTTCTGACTGTGAGTTGGAATGCGAACCCCCACCAATATGGGACGTCTTTTTTCTTTTAGGTTTTCCAATAGAGGTTTAAGAGCCCTGCGTAGCTGCAGCGTGCATTTAGCTAGGTCCAGAAGAACCAGTATGGGGAGGCCTTTATAATGGAGGTTTGGAGATTCCCGGGCGCTTCTCAGGATGGCATCTTTATCTTTATAGAAATGGATGTGGCAAATAATGTCCCTGGGTCTTTTAGGGTCTGAAGGCTTGGGGCCCAGTGCTCTATGGATATGATCAATCTCTATAGGTTTATCCGGAGGGCGTTGTAGCATGGTGCTGAAGAAGGCATGTGCCCACGGTTTAATTTGAGTTGCAGTAACATCCTTTAGGAGGCCCCGGATACGGAGATTGTTTCTCCGATGCCTGTTTTCCAGATCATCAATGTGGGTCAATATGTCCGCAATTTGAATGGATTGCTTTGGATAGCCTGACTATGTGCTTCTATAATAGGCAAAACCTGTGCCTGGGACTTTTCTATGGTGGAGACCCTGTTCTCTATTTGCTGCATTACCTTCTGTATAAGGGAGATGGCTTGCTTATTAGATGCTGCCAGGTTTTGGTAGAGAGTGTCTATCTCATTTCTAGTGGGAATAGCCCTAATGTGAGTTTTCCAATCCCACTCTGAATCTTCAATGGTACCAGAGCTGGAGGGCTGCTTGCAGCTGCACTGTGTACAGGGGATGAGTCACTGGATAATGACCTCCCAGGGCTTGCTGGAGATACAGGGCACTGTGTGCTGATTAAGGCCGCCTGCAGACGAGCGGGTCGGATCCGGCGGCGAGAATTCTCGCCGCGGGACCCGACCCGAGAGCCTGCAGGGACGAGCGCGTACTCACCCGCGCCTGGCGGCCCTGGCTCTTTCATATGCCGGCAGCCGGGCAGCTGGCGCATGTGCAGACCGGAGCCGGCGGCCGGGTGAGTGACGTTTCTGTTCGAGGCTCTGCGAGCCCCGCACAGAAATAGGACATGCCGCGGTTTGTTTGCCGCCCGAGATTTTGCGCGGCCAAACCGCGACCGTCTGCATAGGAGTGCGTATTGTAATGCACTCCTATGCAGGCTTTCAGTGGCGGAAATCCCGCGGGATTTCCGCCCGTGTGCAGGCGGCCCAATCCTGGTGTGGATGTGAGGGGGACATCACACTTCTTTCCCCTGCTATAGTTTTCTCCAGAGCCCTGGTGAGAGTCTGATCTTATCTCTTCAGAGCCCGCAGGGGAAGATAAGCACTCACGTGTCACACAAAATACAAAGAAGCAGCAGGACTCAGTCGTACAACAACATCTGGTGCGAGGTGCAGGCTCTGTATGCAGGCTCCACTGGTCCCCACTCCTGGGACCCCAGTAGCAAGTGATTGTAGAAAAACGGAGCAGCACCACAGGTCTTCCAAAAAGCTGTTGTTTTTATTTAATCCATAAACATGGGGCAGCAACGTTTCAACTCATACAGAGTCTTTTTCAAGCACTCACATGTCGGCGCCATCTTGGGAATTGAGTCCCGTTCTCTAGAGGCAGTGAAGAAGCTCTCCAGCTGCCTCTTATCTCCTGCTGTCCTTTCTGCTGGATAAGCAGAGTCTCTCCGGTGCCCCATGGTTTGTAATTCTGTTTTTGTAGAGCTGGATGTTGCCTGATGTAGTGCTATGGAGCCGGTGTGTAGCAGGAGCTCAAGCTATGTGAGACCTACTCCATTACCTGCAAGCCACCCCCCCCCCCCCTTCCCCAAATTACATCTCTTTATAATATTTATTATATCACGGTGTCCTATAACAGTGCATAATGCTTTATTATATGACTGACATATTTTTTACTGTTTTATTTCTCTTTGCTCTTATACTTACATAATTATTGTACGTCTTTCCTTTTTTTTTTTTTTTTTAAAGATTTGAGAAATTTTTCAATACTTACAGTTGTATTAAAGGGGTTGTCCCAAGGCAAAATTGAAATTTTTTTTTCTGCCCAGTCCCCCTTCTAAAGCAAACATCACAATGTACACGTGCAAAGCGTTTTTAAGGATGGTTTCTACTCACCATTAGAGCGTTTCATGAACTTATAAAACTTATTCTTTAAAGATGGCGCCGGTCCTTTCCCATGGTGCACCGCGGGTATTCTCCCACGGTGCACCGCGCTTGCTGTAGCCCTGCGTGCGCGCTCCCGAGACGCCGGTCACGTGATGCAGTTGATGAGATCATCGCGGGAGGCGGGGACCTCTACTGCATGTAATGCCGATTCCAGCCACCCCATTGGCTGGACGGCACAACGTGCAGTAGGGAGGTGGAGTCAGTTGAGAGGCCGGCCAAGGGAGGAGTCAGCTACCAGCTGTGTCTCCCTGACAATCAGACGCCCCGCAGCCACCGACCGGACCCACCGCGGCCACCGACCGGACCCACCGCGGCCGCCAATCGGACTCACCGTGGCCGCCCACCGGACCCACCGCGGCCGCGGACAGGACCCCACCGCGGCCACCGACCGGGCCTCGGGATTGAACGTGGCCGACCACGGCACATGCTCTTGGGCCACAGTAACCCACCGCCAGGCAGCAGGTAAGCGGCGCTAGGCCCCGGCTCCCCGGCGCTAGGCCCCGGCTCTCCGGCGCTAGGCCCCGGCCCCCGACACTAACCCCAGGGCCCCCGATACTAACCCCCGGACTCCCGCAGTCAGTCTAGGGCCCGACAGTCTCGCAATGCCCTAAAAGTCACCCATGGCCCCCTGACAGTCAACCCCCAGACCCCTCACTTACCTGGTCACTGCTCCTGCGAAAGGCACCGGGGTCTGCTGTGATGCTGCTCAGGAAGTCCTGGTCTGCTCACGCTCATAGTTCTTCTCCGGTCAAAGTCTGGAAGAAGAATGGGCGCTCGGCGCGCTCACGCAAAGTTACAGCTCGTCTGCGCATGCTGCTACTTTGAGAAATAGCCTGGCAAAGTTGGATCTGTGATCGCTGTTTATTGTTTATTCAGCATTGTTTCAATAAAGTTTTTTGAATGCTTGGAGCACAACGTGCATTCCAAGGGGCGTCTTGATGACGTATCACACTTGCTGAGGGTAGCGGGAACCCGCCCCCATTTTGTTTATGGCGCACAACGCCAGTGTGTACTGGCCTGATAGGAACATGTGAGTTATACTATTGATTTATGTATAAATATACGTCTGTTATTGTTAATTTTTGAGCTTGAAAAAGGCAATGGTTCTCCGCTGAAACGCATTGCTCAGTGTATAATAAATATTTGATCCGTTCATCTCCCCGATTGATAAACTTTATCCCTACGAGCGCAAAAATCCTTTTTTATTATTTTTTCTGCTAACACTATCAGAATCTGGTATTTTGGGGACTTAAATATTGTTCCGCCATATTCTTGTATGACATTGAGAAAGTCCCAGATGTATATTGAAATATTTTTTATTGATTTAAAAAAAAACTTAAAGAAGGTTGCAATCCAGAAACATCAGCATCTTCTGTGGGCCAAAGCTTATTTAAAATGGATTGAGGCAAAGTGCAAAACTGTTCTGTGGTCAGATTAATCTGAATTTGAAATTCTTTTCGGAAAGCACAGACGACGTGTCCTGTGGACTCAAGAGGAAAAGGACCATGCTGCTTGTTATCAGCACACAGCGTAAAATCCTACATCTCTGATAGTATGGGATGTATTAGTGTCTATGGCAAAGGCAGCTTACACATCTTGAAAGGCACTGTTAATACTGAGCAGTAAATAGAGGCTTTAGAATAACATATAGTCCCATCCAGACAATGTCTCTTACAGGAAGGAATTGCATATTTCAGCAAGACAATGCTAAACCGCATGTTGCATCCATCAAAAGAGCATGGCTTTGTCAAAAGAAGAGACCAAATGCTGAACTTGGCCGCCTGCATGACTCGGTACAACGGAGTCGTCTGCTGTAGCCTATTACCCCCCTTTTACCCCCCACTTATCTAAAATAACCACCGACAACTTCTTTTTGGATTAATTTTTGGCCACAGTAGCCAATTTATTATAACATAACAATATAACATAAATAACACTTTTTTAATCCTAACCCTAAACTATTTTGGAGAGATCATTGGAGCTCCCAACTACGACTATCTGTCGCCTCACCAAACCAAGGAAAAATAGGTGTAACTGTCTCCCGTCTCCTAAAAAACCTGACTCGGGAGACCCTATTTTCCTAAACCACGCCTCCCGTCTCTAATAACCTGACTCAGGAGACTCGCCACTTCGCCTCGAGTCGCCTACCTCCCGACCCCGGGGCTATCTAGCCATACCCCGGCTAGCAACACCAACCACTTTTTCAGGGAACCCCCTGTCAAACCAAGAGGCGACAGACCCACCTACACTTAATCCGAACCGGAGGGGGAAGGAGGTAACTCTACTACCCCTGCCTCCCCCCCCTACCCCCTCGTAAATTGACTCCAAGGACCCCTCCTTAACCGCCACAGCCAGCACGGCTTGAGCCCTCAAGCCTGCGACGCCCTCCACAAGACCAAGGCGCGCTCAACTCCCTCCTGCACTGCCTCAAGCCACAAATCTAGCCTGATTTCATTAAGATGGACCCCATCCTGTCTCCAATAATTCCCAGTGCCAGCCTCCAAATCTATGTGTCGTACTGCTACACCCCCGTTCCTACCTCTCTGTTTAGTTTTATTCTTGCTTTGTCCAAACCCTTTGCTGACCGTACGAACTTCCAAATCTGTCTTGGTACAATCTCGGACCAAACCACTACCATTTTCCGATGCGACGCTAATAATCTCAAGATATCATACCTGCTATCTCTCGATAAATCCCTGGAAGGCCTCTTCCCCAAATCATTACCCCCACCGTGTATCACGACTATGTCCGGGGCCCTGTCTAGGCTCACCATCCTCTCAAATTCGTGTAACACCTTGCACCAAGACATCCCTCTAATTCCCATCCATCTCAGCACCGCCTCTGACCTAGGGAACCTCAACTGCCTCCCATCCTGCCTAACGCTGGCTCTCTCTGCCCCCCAATAAACATAAGAGTGGCCCATAATCCAGACTAACGGCGATTGTGGACCTGCAATGAAAGAAAAAACAATATTGACCAACTCCCCTTTAAACTACCCCCGCCCTCAAACCTTTACAACAACTGAGGGCGCACATACAATTTATACCTCCCTGATTGCCACCTGCCAATCCTCCTGATCGAATCACCCGACAACCCTTGCACCGTTGCCTCTGTAGCTGCCCCCACTCTGAACGAGTGAGTACCAAATTGTGACTCATCCAAGCCCAACTTCTTCAGCGCCTTCTTAAAGATCGCTGCAAACTGGAAGCGTGACAAAAACTGGCCCCCCTCGTGCTGCAGTAAAGGCCCTAACCTCTTGCCTGTTACCCTAGTATAATTTTCCCACGCCTTAACGGGGCACATTATTGCCCCATGAACCCTTCCCAACCTGACCAACTGTCCCCATCCTGCCTGATCTGTTTTTGATCGGCGAATAAACAACTCTAAATGGTCATCAACTTTCCTTACATCTCCCGCCTGTAATCCTCCCCCAACCGATTTACTGGGAGAAACCAACTCCCCCACCCTTAATGCCCCAAAAAAGGCCAACGAAAATGCTAACCTGAATAACACTTTTTCAAATAATACCTCACAAATGCCTTCCAGTACCTCCCCAATCTTCTCTAATAACTCAAACGAAACTGGCCTACGTGAATCGATCCTCTCTTTTCCTTTCTTAAACCCTTTTAAAGCTTGCTTCACTAAAAAATTCTTAGTTATATCCCCCAAACCCCTTAACTTGCACCCAAACGCTACCCCCGCTATAAACCGATTAACCCGCGACACTGAAATGTTGTCCTGCTCTACCTTTCCTAACCAACTCAATAACGCCCCCACTCTATCTTCCTCCGCTTCTCCTGCCTTAAGGTGTCCTACCCAACCTTCCCACTCCTGCCAAGCTGCGATGTAGGCAGCTCTAGTACCCTGAGCCAGTGACCTCTCAATCAGGTGCCCCACTGCTCTCTTACCACACTCCAAAGATGAGACGGGCACGTCCTCCCTCGATCCTCCGCCTCGGGGGCCAGAGTCCTGAATCTCTCCCACTGAAACCGAGAAAGAGCATCCGCGATTGAATTCTTAATCCCTGGTACGTGCACCGCCACTATCCAAATATTCAACTTCAAGGCTTCCAATACGAGGTGGCGTAACAAATTCACCACAGGGGGGGAGGAAGCAGTCAGGGAATTAATCACCTGTACCACCCCTATATTGTCACAATGGAACCTCATCTTCATGCTCTGAAGGCGATCGCCCCAAAGCGCAACGGCCACCACTATTGGAAACAATTACAACAATACCAGATTCTTCGTCAAACCTTCCACCTTCCATCTCTCTGGCCATTCCCCAGCGCACCATTGCCCTTGGCAATATGCTCCAAATCCTGCACTCCCTGCCGCGTCCGTGAATAGCTCATAGTCCACGTTCTCGCTCACCTCTGAAATTATCATTGACCTCCCATTGTATTTATTTAAAAAAGACGACCAAACCGCCAAGTCCCCTTTTACATTCCTCCCCAATCTGATGTAGTGATGCGGGGTTTGAACCCCCGCCGTGGCCGATGCCATTCTTCGACAAAAAATTCGCCCTATAGGCATTATCCTGCAAGCGAAATTCAACTTGCCCAATAATGACTGAAGCCCTTTTAACGTAATTTTTTGCAAACTCCGGGCCCTTTCCACCTCGTTCTTTAAATCCTGCAACTTATCCTCCGGCAATTGGCACACCATCGCCTCCGTATCGATCAAGATACCCAAAAACTGGAGGGAAGTTGTGGGTCCCTCTGTCTTATCAGGGGCCAATGGCACCCCAAACCGGTCAGCCACCCACTGTAATGTTCCCAGCAAAGTCGCACACACTGGCGACTCCCCTGGTCCAATACACATGAAGTCATCCAGGTAGTGAATTACTGACTGCAGCTCTGCAGTGTCTTTCACTACCCATTCTAGAAATGTGCTGAAGGCTTCAAAATATGCACACGAGATTGAGCATCCCATGGGCAAATACCTATCAGCGAAATACTTTCCTTCCCAAAAACAACCCAGCAAGCGAATGCTGCCAGGGGCAACTGGCAAAAGGCGAAAAGCCGACTCAATGTCAGCCTACGCTAACAAAGCCCCTCTCCCGTACCTTCTCACCCAGCGTACCGCCGCGTCGAACGATGTGTAAACCACTGAACAAAGCTCAGGGTCTATGCCATTGTTTACTGATGCCCCTTTTGGATAGGAAAGATGGTGGATTAACCGAAACTTGTTCGGTTCCCTCTTGTTGACTACCCCAAGGGGAGACACCACTAAATCCGGGAAGGGAGGCTCCTGAAAGGGACCTGCCATCCTCCCTAAGCTAATTTCTTATGCGAGTTTTTCCGAAACCACCTCCGGATTCCTCATGGCCGAGAGTAAATTCCTTGTCGAGAATGGAATTTCGTGTAACGGGGGCGGAATATGAAAACCGTCCCGAAAACCCTCCAATAGTAATTTAGCCTTTTCCCTGTCAGGATACCTATTTAGGAACCTGACCATCTCTTCCAGTCTCACCGGCGTCATCCCTTTTCCCAATCACCCCTGGGGCTTTTCCCTTCCCGTTCTTGAAGCATTTGGATGCTCCGTGTGACCCAGCATTACAATGGGAGCAGATATGCTTGAATCTGCAACCTGGCCCAAATTTGCATTGGCCCTCATTAAATTGCCAACACAAACCGACTCTGTTACCCCCCGACTGACCTCCCTGGTTTCCTCCGTGCGAGGTAGAGGCCAGGCCTGATGGCCCGGCTCCCCCGTGAAAAGGCTGCCCATAGCGGCTTCGTGCCATAACCCGAAGCCATAGACCAATGTCCTTTTGGTCCTATCGGATTGACGGCCTTATCGCCTTTCGTTGCCTAAATTGCTCATCGTATCTTAACCAGGTTTGGCCCCCGTATACCCGATACGCTTCGCCTATTGAGACTAAATAACAGAAATGTCCCGAGCAGTTATCCGGCGCCTTCTCTCCTATCACGCTTGCCAAGATGGCGAACGCCTGCAACCAGTTATTGAAAGTCTGAGGAATTAAACGCCACCTGCGTTTCTCTTCCTCCTCCTTCTTGTACTCCGTTCTTTTGCCTTTGTCTAAATTTAATTTTTCCAAAGGCAAGAGGGAGAATATTTCTACATATTCGTCCCTCCATATCTTTTCCCTAACCTCTTTTTTTAGATGGGCCCCTAAGGGGCCCTCGAAGCACACATACACTTCCCCTTTAGCCCTATCATCCAACCGAACCGCTTCCCCATCTTTTTCTGTTTGTACCGCTACCGCCACCCCCAACACCGACTCCTCTGCCCCTACCAAGCTTCCACCCAGAATACTTACCCTACTGGATGATGTTGGCAGTGAACTACTCCAGGCCGCAACCGGCGACGGTCCAATGCCTGGCCCCCCAGAACCCCTTGCCTGTTCTCCCCCAGTCCCCCTGGCGGGGGCTCCCGTTAGCGAACCCTCCCTACCAGACGACGCACTACACGGCGTGTTAAACGCCGAAACAGGCAAACTGGCGGGCCCCATCTCCTGCCTCTGCAAAAATTCCCACATACAACCTAACAGTGCCCTCATCTCGCTGTCCCCCCATGCGCACCGGAAAAACCGACCGCACCACTACCTATTCCCAAATTCCCCCCGGCGGGCACAGATCTAACAACCAAATTGTAAGTGTTTTGTGTGGGTAACTCACCGGGCTGCGCAGGTGCTGTGGGCCCACCAGCCGCCGATCCGTCTTCCCGGCGTCTCGACCTGGAATCCATCCATGTCCCACTCGGTCCTTCCGATTCCTCTGCCGACTGCCGCCTCTCTGCTGCGTGCGCAGCCGCCCCGCTGGAACTCAAAAAACCGGCATTAGGAACATTTCCCGGACCAGCCTGATGCTGTCCCCCTCTTTGCCTGATCCTCTGCTCCCCACCCGCTCCCTGGCCTCCTGGCCAGCCCCCCCACTGAGTCCACACTGCTCCTCACCTGCAACTCTGGACCCCCTGCTAACTACTTCCCCGGATCCTCCCGACGAGCCGGGACAGGGGCGCTCCTCTCTGCTACACTCAACGCTGGAATGCCCCCCCCCCCCTAACTGCTCCTGGATCCGACTGTGCAGCCGCAGGCCCCGCCCCCCTTCCAGCACGGGCACCTGAGCTGCACGCTGCGCTACGCCGCCGGGCAACATTCCTCCCAGCCCTGGCCCCCTCGCCTGCCGTTGCGGGGGGTAACCTGGCTGGAGGTACCATAACTGGGCTCCTTGTGCGACGCCGACGCACAGGCGCGTGCTCGGGGCTAAGCCTCTCCGGTGCACGTGCCCGACGTGGCCTCCTCTCTCTCTCCGGAACTGCCGCTGCTCCCTCCTCTCCCTCACATGCCAACCTTTCCAGCCACCCGATGCCTCTCTCAGCCGCCGCTGCCCGGATCCGCTCCAGCAACGCCTCCATTCTACCCCGGTACCGTCTTCTTCAGGCTCTTCCTACTCTTCTTCCTCCGGTCTTCTCCCGTAAGTCTTCTTCCTCCGGTCTTCTCCCGTAAGTCTTCTTCCTCAGGTCTTCTCCCCTTGGTCTTCTCCCGCTTCGCTTCTATTTTCTTCCGCTCACTTCACTTTTCTCTCACTGGTCTTCACTCTTTTCTCCGTCCAGCTCCAGGTCCTTCTTCTTCCCCTGCTGCTCCCGGAATTAGTCCTCCCCTTCCTTTCGTGCTCTTTTCTCTACCCATAATCCTTCACTCCCCCTTTTTTACCCCCTTTTACCTCATACTCTCCTATTTACTTTTAAAATTATTAACCCCTTCCTCCCTGTTAACTCCGTCATGTCCGCCTCTACCTATGCCCTGCGGGCTCCGGTTCCGGCCTCCCTGTCCAGACCTTTCACCAATAGAAAACATTTGGTGAGTTATGAAATGAAAAATCTGGTAAAGACCTAGGACTGTTGAGCAGCTGGAATCATATATCAACAGAATGGACACCATTTCTCTCCCAAAACTTCAGCAACTTGTCTCCTCACTTCTCAGACCTTAAAAGACTTGTAAAAAGAAGGGGGGATGCTACACAATAGTAGACATGGCTCTGCCACAACGTTTGTGAGATGTGTTGCTACCATCCTGAATGCGGCAGCCAGGCTCATCTTCCTGTCCAGCCGCTACTCGGACGCCTCTGTCCTGTGCCGGTAACTGCACTGGCTGCCCGTTAAATACAGAATTCAATTCAAACTCGCTACCTTCATCCACAAAGCCCTCCACAGTACAGCGCCACCCTATATCGCCTCCCTCATCTCAATCCATCAACCAGCCCGGGCTCTCCGCTCTGCTAATGAAACCAGACTGAGTGCCCCTTTGATTCGAACTTCTCATTCCCGCCTCCAAGACTTCTCCAGAGCAGCACCGGTCCTCTGGAACGCACTACAAAAGGCTACCCGAGCAATCCAGGACTCGCAGAACTTCAGGCGTGCTCTAAAAACGCACCTCTTCAGGGAGGCATACCGCATTCCCTAAACAAACCTCTCTGTACTCCGCCTGATAACATGCTCCCTGACCTACTGACTGCAATCCCTGCTAGCCATCATAAACCGCTCCTGCAGTCACACCGTTTCTGCCGTCACACGGCTAAATGTCTGACCATTGTCTATGTGTATAGCATCGCTCACTCTCCACCTCGCCATACTGTGCACATCTCCAGCCCCTTTATCTTCTGTATCACCCCATTACTTGTAGTATGTAAGCTCGTTGGAGCAGGACCCTCACCCCTATTGTTTCCATCAACTGATTACTATATGTAACCGTGGTTCTGTAATGTTTGTATTTTGTCTTTCTGTATTTCCCCTGTCTATGTAAGCGCTGCGGAATATGTTGGCGCTATACAAATAAAGATTATTATTATTATTATTATTATTAATGGAGGCAGACCACAGATTTAATGTATGAAAGTTTAATGGTCACTAACTTGTGGCCATGGGCAGTGAAGAAAATACACCTGGTGGTTTAAAGAAGAGAAGAGGTTAATAGGCAGAAGCGGTCACAAGGCCATGTGGTATTTACCAGAAATACCAGATGGGCAGTCCGGCCCTGCAGCCAGCTGATAATTGTGACTTATCACAATGTATGTGACAGATGGACAACAATAATAAGGCCGCCATTTATAGAGCTTATAACGGAGCAATCGGTGTCTCACCACTGGCAGATCTCACCTGCTTCAACACATCTCATACCCAGAACTATAAGTCCCATCATCCACACAGACATGTACACGGAGGCTCCATTACACCAGTATAATAACCCTTTATGATGGGACTGATGGCTGATAGAAAATGTCTTTGGGTGAAGCTGCTGCAGGCTGATATTTGGTGTCATTTTCTCAGCAGTTGTCGGTGCAGTTATTGTACATGTTGTCAGGTATAATGCTGTATCCGGTCCGGTGTGTGATGTGTGGGGAGAAAAGAGATGTCTCTTACCTGAACATTTCACTCCAATCAGATGTACAGAATGAGCTAAAGCACCACTTGTATAATATGTACACTGTGACCAGGATGACTCTTCTCCTGTACATGGTATAGACAACGTCCTCCTGACATCATCCACAAATATCTCTCCTGTGGTCACACGATGTTGTACATTTGTGGTGTTACATCCCAGCTCTCTGCAAACCACATTAGCAAAGTCTTCTCTGTTATCTGTGTTATAATCCACTCCCCACCATTCTCTGTTAAATATCACTTCCACTAATCCTTCACATTCAGTGTCTCCTCCAAAAAGTCTCACTGGAACTGTGAAAATAAATAGAAATGAATATAAAAATCCATGAATCTAAGGAAATAATAATATAACAGCGCTCGTCTCACCATGACATCGCCTCTCCATATGCCCATTAAGCACAATGCACATCTTAGAGGGGTGACTAGCGCTTGGGGTCTCTCTCTATTGGCCAGAATGAAGAGGGGCACCTGGTGGATCTGGTAAGTTCTGCATCATATGGGTGACAATTCATCGGAACCCCTAGACGTGGCTCCCGGAGATCCCAGCTGATTGTTGTGGACTAGAGAAACCAGAGCCAAGTTCTTCTTGTAACAGCAGTCTTCATGAGAGAATCCCTGAGAGCAGCGACCAATAGTAATATCTCTTATTACACCCCACATACCAGGAGTATCTTCTACACCATCAAGTCCCGATGTATATTTGTGTAGACAATGAGGGTATACAGGGGGTCCCAAAAGGGTCTACACACTGCAACATGGAACATATCTGCAGAAAAGCTTTATTACTAGATTATGGGCTCCCGCACACAGGCGTGACTGCCTGCGAAGTTGTGGCCGCAAAATCTGCGTTTAGAATGTGCAGCGCATAAAACACATTGATTTCAATGGCTTCCTACACACAAGGTTTTGTTCTGGGTGCATTTCGAGCCCAGGGGAAAAAATGGGACATGCTCTATTGTGGACCAAAGGTCGCATCTGCACAGAATCGCACACTGAAATGCACAATTTCATTCAGAAAAGCAGAGAAACCTGGGACTAAGTAGGGTGGCCCACCTGCCCAAACATGGTGCTGCAAGGACCGCGCCGATGGGAGTGGGTGCAAGAGTGCAAGAAAGTATAGTAAAATGCGCTGCTACAGGCGTAATAGCACACAGCTGCGCTCCCTGCATAGCACATATATGTCACAATATCATGAGCATTTATGCCCATGTGCAGCCACCCAAAAATTGAATTTACACAGGCAATATTCCCGTGCATGTTCCCTCCACATATGATATGGAATTTGCATAGGAAAAGAACTTATTATTTTCAATGGGCTAATATTACATGAGCAATTTTTCGCTCACACCAATAGAAACATTTCATCATGTCCTATTTCTGTGTGATTCCATTGCGAGAATTACCAATTCTTTATGGGAGCGTGAAAATAAAAATTGCATCGCACCCATGCCACATGATTTGCATGTGAATGTGAGGCGCTTTCTCCCATTTCAGTGATTAGAGTAACATGCATAGCACATTGATGTGAATCACGTGTTTTTGACACGTAAATGCATTACAGAAGCCTGAAAACACCCATGTATATAAAGCCTTATATAGAAAGCAAAGTGTCTAATATTTACACCTACTGACATCCTCAGAGACAAGATTATGCTACGTATTGCCACCATAATTCAATTCAGGTGTTATAAAAAAAACACTGATAACCACTATTGAAGTGTATACATTTTCGGGGACACCCTGTATACACAGTACTGTATTATACGCATCATATTTTCCAGGGTATAAGACGACTGGGCGTATAAGACAACCCTGAACTGTCGACTTATACGCCAGGAATACGGTGTAGGAAAAAAAAAATCAATACTCACCTCCTGCGGCATTCTGCAGAGCTGCTGCAGGCTTTGCTCCCTTCTTCTCGCTGACGGAGCAGTGCTTTCTGGATGCGGGGCTTAAAATCCCCACCTCCAGAAATCTAATGCTCTGATCGGCTAACTCAGCATGGCATTAGCCAATGAAAACCGGCGCTGCATTAGCCAATCACAGCCATTCAATGAGATCATTGAATGGCTGTGATTGGCCCCTGTGCACTGACGTTCGGCGCAGCTAAGCATTACCCCTTCTGTGTTCCATTTTCAAGAGCTGAGAAATGGAAATCAAAACATTTGTTTTGTTTTTCACTGATTTCAATGGGTTTTATAAAAAAAGAAGAATTTCCGTTTTGTCTCTGCTTTAATCCAATCCGTTTCATATTTGTCTTTTCAAATTGAACAAATAGGGCAGTCAGCTAAAGCCAGTGTGGACAAGTCCTTAGTAATATCAGAATTACTGTCTTTTGTTTTATAATGATGGTTGACGACACACTCAGGAACACATCCACAGCATAGTCTTCATTTACAATCTTGCTTCATCAATCTTAATATAGCACAGCTATTTTCATTCTGTATTACACATTTCACATTGCAAGACATCCAAACACACATCTGGCCATCTGGTCTCTAACTAAACATTCTGCAATGCCCTTGCTACCAGGCCTACTGGAGGGAGTGTACATTTTACCCAGATGCGTACCCTGCGTAAAATGAGACCCCAGTCCGGGTGTTCGTTCTGGGTTCCATTGAACTCAGCTGGGTCCACTGAGGTATTCACTGGGACATGAAAGGCTGTAAGTTCAGGCAGCCAGAGTCAGAGGTTAGCACATCTACCTGGTGGACTTCTGCTGTTTGCTGACCATTGTTGAACGTTAGTAGTAAGTGAGAGTACTGCTGTTTAGTTAGCGTCTTTATGGGCAAGCATTTGCTTTGTCGATCGCACAAAGTGTATGTGCTGCTAGGGGTGATTATTTTCTTGGATATTCAGAGATAACAGAAAACTCAGTGAAAAACAAAGTTATTCAGACTTTTACATGGACTGAGTGTGCCGCTGTGTCGTCGCTGACCCCCTGACCCCACCCCCCACATAGACATTTACACAGTATGCATACATGAATATTTGTTATAAAATTGACAGAATATTATGCAGTTTGGGACACCAATAGAGATGAGCGAACGTACTCGTCCGAGCTTGATGCTCGGGCGAATATTAGGGTGTTCGGGATGCTCGTTACTCTTAACGAGCACCACGCGGTGTTCGGGTTACTTTCACTTTCATCTCTGAGATGTTAGCGCGCTTTTCTGACCAATTGAAAGACAGGGAAGGCATTACAACTTCCCCCTGTGACGTTCAAGCCCTATACCACCCCCCTGCTGTGAGTGGCTGGGGAGATCAGATGTCACCCGAGTATAAAAATCGGCCCCTCCCGCGGCTCGCCTCAGATGCGTTGTGAGTTAGCTGAGGGAAAGTGCTGTTGTGTTGGAGCTGCTGTAGGGAGAGTGTTAGGAGTGAGTGTAGGCTTCAAGAACCCCAACGGTCCTTCTCAGGGCCACATCTATCCATGTGCAGTACTGTGGAGGCTGCTGTTAGCAGTGTTGCACAATTATTTTTTTTTCAAAATCGGCTGTGCAGAGCATTGCGCCCTGCAGTAATACTACAGGCACAGAAGTGGTGGTTAGGCAGGGAGAGTGTTAGGAGTGAGTGTAAGCTTCAAGAACCCCAACGGTCCTTCTTAGGGCCACATTTAACCGTGTGCAGTACTGTGCCAGCTGCTGTTAGCAGTGTTGCATATTTTTTTTTTCAAAATCGGCTGTGCAGAGCATTGCGCCCTGCAGTAATACTACAGGGACAGAATTGTGTAGGCAGGGCCAGAAGACATATATTATTGATTGAATATAGTCAGTGGGCCTTTTCTTTAAAAAAAAGGGAAAAATTCTATTTGGCCTGCCTCTGACAGTCCTTAGCGTTCTGGGTACGTGTGTGGTGGGTGGAGAACGAAAAAAATTATACGCAGCCAGCTACGTTTAACAGCAGGCTTGCGCCAATTTATTTCCTGGCTGGGAAAAATCACCGCTCTGCTGCACTTCATATAACACTGCAGTTTTGTGGAACACATTTTTTATCTGATTGAATATAGTCAGTGGGCCTTCTCTTTAAAAAAAAAAGGGAAAAATTCTATTTGGCCTGCCTCTGACAGTCCTCAGCGTTCTGGGTACGTGTGTGGTGGGTGGAGAACGTAAAGAAATCATACGCAGCCAGCTACGTTTAACAGCAGGCTTGCGCCAATTTATTTCCTGGCTGGGAAAAATCACTGCTCTGTTGCACTTCATATAACACTGCAGTTCTGTGGAACACATTTCTTATCTGATTGAATATAGTCAGTGGGCCTTCCCTTTAAAAAAAAAAAGGGAAAAATTCTATTTGGCCTGCCTCTGACAGTCCTCAGCGTTCTGGGTACGTGTGTGGTGGGTGGAGAACGTAAAAAAAATCATACGCAGCCAGCTACATTTAACAGCAGGCTTGTGCCAATTTATTTCCTGGCTGGGAAAAATCACCGCTCTGCTGCACTTCATATAACACTGCAGTTTTGTGGAACACATTTTTTATCTGATTGAATATAGTCAGTGGGCCTTCCCTTTAAAAAAAAAAAGGGAGAAATTCTATTTGGCCTGCTTCTGACAGTCCTTAGCGTTCTGGGTACGTGTGTGGTGGGTGGAGAACGTAAAGAAATCATACGCAGCCAGCTACGTTTAACAGCAGGCTTGCGCCAATTTATTTCCTGGCTGGGAAAAATCACCGCTCTGCTGCACTTCATATAACACTGCAGTTCTGTGGAACACATTTCTTATCTGATTGAATATAGTCAGTGGGCCTTCCCTTTAAAAAAAAAAAGGAAAAATTCTATTTGGCCTGCCTCTGACAGTCCTCAGCGTTCTGGGTACGTGTGTGGTGGGTGGAGAACGTAAAAAAATCGTACGCAGCCAGCTACATTTAACAGCAGGCTTGCACCAATTTATTTCCTGGCTGGGAAAAATCACCGCTCTGCTGCACTTCATATAACACTGCAGTTTTGTGGAACACATTTTTTATCTGATTGAATATAGTCAGTGGGCCTTCCCTTTAAAAAAAAAAAAGGGAAAAATTCTATTTGGCCTGCCTCTGACAGTCCTCAGCGTTCTGGGTACGTGTGTGGTGGGTGGAGAACGTAAAGAAATCATACGCAGCCAGCTACGTTTAACAGCAGGCTTGCGCCAATTTATTTCCTGGCTGGGAAAAATCACCACTCTGCTGCACTTCATATAACACTGCAGTTCTGTGACACACAGCAGGGCCACAGAACTCATTTCTTATCTGATTGAATATAGTCAGTGGGCCTTCCCTTTAAAAAAAAAAGGGAAAAATTCTATTTGGCCTGCAGGCTTGCGCCAATTTATTTCCTGGCTGGGAAATCACTGGTAATACAGCATGCTGAGGGGTAGGGGTAGGCCTAGAGGACGTGGACGTGGCCGAGGACGCGTAGGCCCAAGTGAGGGTGTGGGCACAGGCCGAGCTCCTGATCAAGGTGTATCGCAGCCGACTGCTGCTCGATTAGGAGAGAGGCACGTTTCTGGCGTCCCCACATTCATCGCCCAATTAATGGGTCCACGCGGGAGACCTTTATTAGAAAATGAGCAGTGTGAGCAGGTCCTGTCGTGGATGGCAGAAAGGGCTTCGAGCAAGCTATCATCCACCCACAGTTCTGCGCCGTCCAGTGCTGCAAATCCGAATCCTCTGGCTGCTGCTCCTCCTTCCTCCCAGGCTCCTCACTCCACTACAATGACACATGCTCAGGAGCGGGAAGACTCCCAGGAACTGTTCTCGGGCCCCTGCTCAGATTGGGCAGCAGTGGTTCCTCTCCCACCAGAGGAGTTTATCGTCACTGATGCCCAACCATTGGAAAGTTCCCGGGGTCCGGGGGATGAGGCTGGGGACTTCCGGCAACTGTCTCAAGACCTTTCAGTGGGTGAGGAGGACGATGACGATGAGACACAGTTGTCTTGCAGTGAGGTAGTAGTAAGGGCAGTAAGTCCGAGGGAGGAGCGCACAGAGGATTCGGAGGAAGAGCAGCAGGACGATGAGGTGACTGACCCCACCTGGTGTGCAACGCCTACTCAGGACAGGTCTTCAGAGGGGGAGGCAAGGGCAGCAGCAGGGCAGGTTGCAAGAGGCAGTGCGGTGTCCAGGGGTAGAGGCAGGGCCAGACCGAATAATCCACCAACTGTTTCCCAAAGCGCACCCTCGCGCCATGCCACCCTGCAGAGGCCGAGGTGCTCTAAGGTCTGGCAGTTTTTCACCGAGACGCCTGACGACCGACGAACAGTGGTGTGCAACCTTTGTCGCGCCAAAATCAGCCGGGGAGCCACCACCAACAGCCTCACCACCACCAGCATGCGCAGACATATGATGGCCAAGCACCCCACAAGGTGGGACGAAGGCCGTTCACCGCCTCCGGTTTGCACCGCTGCCTCTCCCCCTGTGCCCCAACCTGCCACTGAGATCCAACCCCCCTCTCAGGACACAGGCACTACCGTCTCCTGGCCTGCACCCACACCCTCACCTCCGCTGTCCTCGGCCCCATCCACCAATGTCTCGCACCGCACCGTCCAGCCGTCACTAGCGCCACTGTTTGAGCGCAAGCGCAAGTACGCCGCCACGCACCCGCACGCTCAAGCGTTAACCGTCCACATAGCCGAATTTATCAGCCTGGAGATGCTGCCGTATAGGGTTGTGGAAACGGAGTCCTTCAAAAGTATGATGGCGGCGGCGGCCCAGCGCTACTCAGTTCCCAGTCGCCACTACTTTTCCCGATGTGCCATCCCAGCCCTGCACGACCACGTCTCCCGCAACATTGTACGCGCCCTCACCAATGCGGTTAGTGCCAAGGTCCACTTAACAACGGACACGTGGACAAGCACAGGCGGGCAGGGCCACTACATCTCCCTGACGGCACATTGGGTGAATTTAGTGGAGGCTGGGACAGAGTTAGAGCCTGGGACCGCTCACGTCCTACCCACCCCCAGAATTGCGGGCCCCAGCTCGGGGGTGGTATGTTCGGCGGTGTATGCTTCCTCCACTAAAGCACCCTCCTCCTCCTCCTCCTCCTCCTCAACCTCTGCCTCGCAATCTAGATGTGTCAGCAGCAGCAGGACGTCGCCAGCAGTCGGTGTCGCGCGGCGTGGCAGCACAGCGGTGGGCAAGCGTCAGCAGGCCGTGCTGAAACTACTCAGCTTAGGAGATAAGAGGCACACGGCCCACGAACTGCTGCGGGGTCTAACAGAGCAGACCGACCATTGGCTTGCGCCGCTGAGCCTCCAACCGGGCATGGTCGTGTGTGACAACGGCCGTAACCTGGTGGCGGCTCTGCAGCTCGGCAGCCTCACGCACGTGCCATGCCTGGCCCACGTCTTTAATTTGGTGGTTCAGCGCTTTCTGAAAAGCTACCCACGCTTGTCAGACCTGCTCGGAAAGGTGCGCCGGCTCTGCGCACATTTCCGCAAGTCCCACACGGACGCTGCCACCCTGCGCACCCTGCAACATCGGTTTAATCTGCCAGTGCACCGACTGCTGTGCGACGTGCCCACACGGTGGAACTCTACGCTCCACATGTTGGCCAGGCTCTATGAGCAGCGTAGAGCTATAGTGGAATACCAACTCCAACATGGGCGGCGCAGTGGGAGTCAGCCTCCTCAATTATTTTCAGAAGAGTGGGCCTGGTTGGCAGACATCTGCCAGGTCCTTGGAAAGTTTGAGGAGTCTACCCAGGTGGTGAGCGGCGATGCTGCAATCATTAGCGTCACCATTCCTCTTCTATGCCTCTTGACAAGTTCCTTGCAAAGCATAAAGGCAAATGCTTTGCGCTCGGAAACGGAGGCGGGGGAAGACAGTATGTCGCTGGATAGTCAGAGCACCCTCCTGTCTATATCTCAGCACGTTGAGGAGGAGGAGGAGGAGCATGAGGAGGATGAGGAGGAGGGGGAAGAGACAGCTTGGCCCACTGCTGACGGTACCCATGCTGCTTGCCTGTCATCCTTTCAGCGTGTATGGCCTGAGGAGGAGGAGGCGGAGGAGGAGGAGGAGGAGGATCCTGAAAGTGATCTTCCTAGTGAAGACAACCATGTGTTGCGTACAGGGACCCTGGCACACATGGCTGACTTCATGTTAGGATGCCTTTCTCGTGACCCTCGCGTTGCACGCATTCTGGCCACTACGGATTACTGGGTGTACACACTGCTCGACCCACGGTATAAGGAGAACCTTTCCACTCTCATTCCCGAAGAGGAAAGGGGTTCGAGAGTGTTGCTATACCACAGGACCCTGGCGGACAAGCTGATGGTCAAATTCCCATCCGACAGCGCTAGTGGCAGAAGGCGCAGTTCCGAGGGCCAGGTAGCAGGGGAGGTGCGGAGATCGAGCAGCATGTTCAGCACAGGCAGTGCAACACTCTTTAAGGCCCTGGACAGCTTTATGGCTCCCCACCAAGACTGTGTCACCGCTCCCCAGTCAAGGCTGAGTCGGCGGGAGCACTGTAAAAGGATGGTGAGGGAGTATGTAGCCGATCGCACGACCGTCCTCCGTGACGCCTCTGCCACCTACAACTACTGGGTGTCGAAGCTGGACACGTGGCCTGAACTCGCGCTGTATGCCCTGGAGGTGCTTGCTTGTCCTGCGGCTAGCGTCTTGTCAGAGAGGGTGTTTAGTGCGGCTGGGGGAATCATCACAGATAAGCGTACATGCCTGTCAACCGGCAGTGCCGACAGGCTTACACTCATCAAGATGAACAAAGCCTGGATTTCCCCAGACTTCTCTTCTCCACCAGCAGACAGCAGCGATACCTAAGCAATACGTAGGCTGCACCCGCGGATGGAAGCATCGTTCTGTATCACCATCCAAAACGGTGACATTTCTGCTTCATCAATCTGTGTATAATATTCCTCCTCCTCCTCCTGCTCCTCCTCCTGAAACCTCACGTAATCACGCCGAACGGGCAATTTTTCTTTGGGCCACAAGGCTCACTCATATAATTTTTCCAAACAATTTTTATACGTTTCAATGCTCTTACAAGCGATGAAACTTTAACTTGAACCAATTTTTCGTTAAACTGGGCTGCCTCCAGGCCTAGTTACCACTTAAGCCACATTAACCAAAGCGATTAATGGGTTTCACCTGCCATCTTGGTTGGGCATGGCCAATTTTTTCTGAGGTACATTAGTACTGTTGCTACACCAATTTTTTTGGGCCCTCACCTACAGTGTAATCATTGTAATTTCTATGTTCTTCGCCTGCACTCATGGTACAGAAAGGTGTGTGGGGTTGGCCTACACTTTTGCTACATAAATGTAACTGGGGCCTTGTCTATACTGCAGCTACTGAAATGTGAAAGAGACTGTTATCTCCCTATACTGCTGCAATGGGAATTCTTACTGGGGCTTGTCTTGAGTGCTACTATTACTGAAATGGAACTAAGACTGCGCTCCTCCTATATTGCTGCTTCGGAATTGTTACTGGGGCCTGTCTTGAGTGCTACTATTACTGAAATGGAACTAAGACTGCGCTCCCCCTATACTGCTGCTAGTGATATGTTAGTGGGGCCTGTGCTAATGCTACCGCTGAAATGTTTATAATTCTGGGCTCTGCCTATACCGCAGCTAATGGTATGTCACTAGGGTGTGGAAACAGAGGCTTCACAAAGACATGATGGCGGCGAGGCCATTTCCCACCAACGCTGTTACTGTTAAGGTGCATATAACCACGGACACGTGGAGAGGACACATAGTGCCTCCAAAACATCCCCCTCCTCCTCCAACAATGAAAGCATTCTTGGCAAATACCTTTGCATTGGTCCGTCTGGTGGCAGTCCAAGAATTTCACCTTTAACGACACAACAAGAGAGCACAACCACCATCCCCCCGCCACGGACCACTTAATCATGGCCACATTCCGAAAACCAACTACATTAAACCGCGCTACTAGGTCCGCAGTCACCACCACATTACCACCAACGAGGTTACTGTTAAGGTACATATTACCAGTCTGACTGGGGCATGCAGTGTGGGCCGAAGCCCACCTGTATTGTATCTGACGTTAGCTCTGCTGAGTAGGGCAATGCAATGGGATATATTTATGTACCGCCAGTGGGTTCCAGGGAGCCACCCATGCTGTAGGTGCACACGGAGTTTAACCTACATCTGTCCACTTGTAAAGAACCCCAGTCTGACTGGGGCATGCAGTGTGGGCCGAAGCCCACCTGCATTAAGCACGATATTACTACCTCAGCTGTGTTGGGCAATGCAATGGGATATATTAATGTACCGCCGGTGGCTTCCTGGCACCCACCCATGCTGTAGGTGCACACAGAGTTTAACCTACATCTGTCCACTTGTAAAGAACCCCAGTCTGACTGGGGCATGCAGTGTGGGCCGAAGCCCACCTGCATTAAGCACGACATTACTACCTCAGCTATGTTGGGCAATGCAATGGGATATATTTATGTACCGCCGGTGGGTTCCAGGGAGCCACCCATGCTGTAAGTGCACACGGAGTTTAACCTACATATGTCCACTTGTAAAGAACCCCAGTCTGACTGGGGCATGCAGTGTGGGCCGAAGCCCACCTGCATTAAGCACGACATTACTACCTCAGCTGTGTTGGGCAATGCAATGGGATATATTTATGTACCGCCGGTGGGTTCCAGGGAGCCACCCATGCTGTAGGTGCACACGGAGTTTAACCTACATCTGTCCACTTGTAAAGATCCCCAGTCTGACTGGGGCATGCAGTGTGGGCCGAAGCCCACCTGCATTAAGCACGACATTGCTACCTCAGCTGTGTTGGGCAATGCAATGGGATATATTTATGTACCGCCGGTGGGTTCCAGGGAGCCACCCATGCTGTAAGTGCACACAGAGTTTAACCTACATCTGTCCACTTGTAAAGAACCCCAGTCTGACTGCGGCATGCAGTGTGGGCCGAAGCCCACCTGCATTAAGCACGACATTACTACCTCAGCTGTGTTGGGCAATGCAATGGGATATATTTATGTACCGCCGGTGGCTTCCTGGCACCCACCCAGGCTATAGGTGCACACGGCGTTTAACCTACATCTGTCCACTTGTAAAGAACCCCAGTCTGACTGGGGCATGCAGTGTGGGCCGAAGCCCACCTGCATTAACCACGACATTACTACCTCAGCTGTGATGGGCAATGCAATGGGATACATTTATGTACAGCAGGTGGGTTCCAGGGAGCCACCTATGCTGTGGGTGCACACGGAATTCCCATTGCGGAGTTGTACCTGCCTGTGACTATTTATAAAAAACCGCGGTCTGACTGGGGCGTGCAGACACCTTGACAGAATGAATAGTGTGTGGCACATAGGTTCCCCATTGCCATGCCCACGTGTGCAGCTCCAGATGGAGGTGGCACAGGATTGGATTTCTCATTGCTTCTGTACAGCATTGTGGGCTATCGCCCCGCCCCTTTTAAAGAGGGTCGCTGCCTAGCCGTGCCAACCCTCTGCAGTGTGTGCCTGCTTTTCCTGTGGCAGACGCACTTGTAAATAGACATGAGGGTGGCGTGGCATGAGGGCAGCTGAAGGCTGGGCAGGGACAGTTTGGTGTGCGCTGTGGACACTGGGTCTTGGGGGGGGGGGGTGGGCAGCATGTAACCCAGGAGAAGTGGCAGCGGAGTGTCATGCAGGCAGTTATTGTGCTTTGTTGGAGGTAGTGTGGTGCTTAGCTAAGGTATGCCATGCTAATAATGGCTTTTCAGAAGTAAAAGTTGTTGGGAGGGGGGGGGGGGGGGTAGCACTCTTGCCGGTATTGTGGCTTAATAGTGGGACCTGTGAACTTGAGATGCAGCCCAACATGTAGCCCCTCGCCTGCCCTATCCGTTTCTGTGTGGTTCATATCACTTTCTTGAATTGCCCAGATTTTCACACATGAAAACCTTAGCGAGCATCTGCGAAATACAAAAATGCTCCGGTCGCCCATTGACTTCAATGGGGTTCGTTATTCGAAACGAACCCTCGAGCATCGCGATAAATTCGTCCCGAGTAACGAGCACCCGAGCATTTTGGTGCTCGCTCATCTCTAGACACCAATATACAAGGAAGTCATGACGGAGCAGAAACCAAATTTATAAAGGGAGAGGGGAGACTGCAGGACCTGAAAGGTTATATGATTGGGGTGGTTGCCCTCTGTTAGCATTCTTCTGTATTTCCTATAGACATAAATATCACACACATACATGGCCACCTCTTCACTGGCTCCTATCGAGACTGTGAGGGTGATGGATCTGCATTCTCCTGTATACTGTAGGTCATAAATATTTAAAATGGGGATATTCCACTAACTCCATTTTAGCTATAGTATCTAGTAATGAGGCCTCATTCACACTAGTGTTTTATCGGGGCTATAAAATGTTGGGTGAATATTGCGACCATCTGAAGCATTGGATTGCGATGTATTAGTTCAGATGGGCAATTTTCCAGCGAGTAAAAGCGCTGGCTGGATAAGATAGCGCATAGGCTGCAGATTCTAGCCATCTGCCTTGACGAGCGGCCAAAAGATAGGACTTGTCGTATCTTACGGCCAGGATACGCTGGCGATTCCTATAGACTCTTATGAGAGCCGGCAGAAAATAGGAGAGGGAGGGAGCTTAGCAGTGGCTGGGCGAATGTAAAATCACATACGCTCTTGTGAAAGAATCCTAAAGAGAAGAAAAGTCAATTAGGGGCATTTATTAAGCAATTTACAACAGAATTCTGGCAAAGAAAAGATGCACATTTTTGCACAAGCCCCACTAGCACAAACATTTTGTGACTTTTCTTTCTGAAAAGCGGGCAGAAATTTTCAGGAGGGGGCATGGCTGCCCCAAGCCAACAGTATTATGTGTAATCTATGTGTAAATTATGTCAGAAATGTATGCTAGGTCGGACCCGGCATATACTTCTGTGTAGGTGGACGGAGATGCAGAGATGCATCTAATACATGAAAGGCATACACATTTTTATGTAACAGGTACAACGTGCTCCTGGGAGAGTTATACTAAGGGACCTGTCACACAGGAAGGAATTACACTGCAAGACGCAGCCAAATCTGTAGCTGCGGAATTCCACACGAAAATCTGCACGACTTATTGTAGATTTTGATACAGAATTAAAGGCTGGTTTTAAGTCAATTTCAATTCTGCATCAAAATCTGCAGGCGGCCTGCAAACAGTAAACGGGTGTAAAAATCCATGTAAGTTCTAACGTTGGACATTGGAGTATTTCTAATGTTTTGGTATCAGAGATGGTAACAGGAAGAATACAGGTTATTTAACACCCAGGTTCTAACTGCTCGGATTGTATAATGCTTTTTGTGTAGAGAGTAGACGACAATCCTCATCATGCCACATGAAGGAACATAGGGAGAGAAACGTTACCCCCTAAGACCCAACCAGATTACATTTTCTTTATCCACAACTTTCCAGAGCCATAACCTTTTAATTCTTTTGCAGTCGTAGTCATTAAAGGGCTTGTTTTTTGCAGGGCAAGTTGTATTTTTGATGATACCATTTAATGTACCGTGTGATGTGTAAAAAAGTTTTTAAAAATTTCACTGTTTTCTTGGCTTTTGGTTTTACAGCATTAATCAATTATGCTTTAATTATATATTACTAGTTTTAAAATATTATTATTTTTTTTATTTTTGCATTCATGAGCCTTTGTGAGGTCTTGTCTTTTGAATTACGCAGGTATAAACCTATAGACTTTCCCCATCTTCCCTTAAATACATTACCAACATACACCACCTATTTTGGATAATTTAACCACAGCAGACATTTTAGAACATTATATAAAATAACATTTCATTTAACCCCAATTTTAACCATAAGAGGAGAGGTCTGGGAGCCCGACGGTCTGTCGCTACACCAAGCAGCCAGCGGAGGCGTATAGCAGGTGTCGGGGCTGTGGTGCACTGGAGCACGACCTCTCCTCACCCTTCTTCATCTTTCCACAGTCATTCCAGGGCAATCATGTGAAAAGAGTCTCATATCACTATGAGGAAACCCTTCATCCCCCAAGGGATGAAGGGATTCCCCTAGCCACGTCTAAAGGGATTCCCCCTAGTCGCATCTGAAGGGATTCCCCCTAGCCGCGTCTGAAGGGATTCCCCCTAGCCGCGTCTGAAGGGATTCCCCCTAGCCGCGTCTGAAGGGATTCCCCCTAGCCGCGTCTGAAGGGATTCCCCCTAGCCGCGTCTGAAGGGATTCCCCCTAGCCGAGTCTGAAGGGATTTCCCCTAGCCGCGTCTGAAGGGATTCCCCCTAGCCGTGTCTGAAGGGATTCCTCCTAGCCGTGTCTGAAGGGATTCCTCCTAGCCGCGTCTGAAGGGATTCCTCCTAGCCGCGTCTGTAGGGATTCCCCCTAGCCGCATCTGAAGGGATTCCCGCTAGCTGCATCTGAAGGGATTCCCCCTAGCCGCATCTGAAGGGATTCCCCCTAGCTGCATCTAAAGGGATTCTCCCTAGCCGCGTCTGAAGGGATTCCCCCTGTCCGCGTCTGAAGGGATTCCCCCTAACCATGGTTGTGGCAGCCATGGCAAAGCATCTTTGTGAAGTTCTCCCATTGCTTTCAATGCCGCTTGCCCCATTGTAAACTATTGGTGATATTCCAATAACTCCATTTTAGCTATAGTATCTAGTAATGAGGCCTCATTCACACTAGTGTTTTATCGGGGCTATAAAATGTTGGGTGAATATTGCGACCATCTGAAGCATTGGATTGCAATGCTTTAGTTCAGTTGGGCAATTTTCCAGCGAGTAAAAGCGCTGGCTGGATAAGATAGCGCATAGGCTGCAGATTCTAGCCGTCTGCCTTGACGAGCGGCCAAAAGATAGGACTTGTCGTATCTTACGGCCAGGATACGCTGCTGATTCCCATAGACTCTTATGAGAGCTGGCAGAAAATAGGAGGGGAAGGGAGCTTAGCAGAGGCTTGGCGAATGTAAAATCGCATACGCTCGTGTGAAAGATCCTAAAGAGGAGAAAAGTCAATTAGGGGCATTTATTAAGCAATTTACAGCAGAATTCTGGCAAAGAAAAGATGCACATTTTTGCACAAGCCCCACTAGCACAAACATTTTGTGGCTTTTCTTTCTGAAAAGCGGGCAGAAATTTTCAGGAGGGGGCATGGCTGCCCCAAGCCAACAGTATTATGTGTAATCTATGTGTAAATTATGTCAGAAATGTATGCTAGGTCGGACCCGGCATATACTTCTGTGTAGGTGGACGGAGATGCAGAGATGCATCTAATACATGAAAGGCATACACATTTTTATGTAACAGGTGCAACGTGCTCCTGGGAGAGTTATACTAAGGGACCTGTCACACAGGAAGGAATTACACTGCAAGACGCAGCCAAATCTGTAGCTGCTGAATTCCGCACGAAAATCTGCACAACTAATTGTAGATTTTGATACAAAATTGAAGGCTGGTTTTAAGTCAATTTCAATTCTAGATCAAAATCTGCAGGCGGCCTGCAAACAGTAAACGGGTGTAAAAATCCATGTAATGGTTGATACCCACTGGCGTTTTTTTCTCCACTGCGCTGCGAGAGTAAAGTTAAAGTCTTGCAGCGCAGAAAAAAAGAGAAAAAAAACGGCATCATGCCGGGCTATCGGCATCACTCCGGGGGATCGCCAGTCTCTTCAATGGGGTCAGCGGCAGCAGCGCTAGCCCCATTGAAATGAGATGGAGAATGCCGGGGACAACTGTGGCAGGAGTTTCCTTCATCCCCTTACCAAGATCAGAACACTCCACCTGTCCATTAGACTTCAAGTGGTAAGTGGAGAAGTCCAAAGCTTACATAGGCAATCCAAAACTTGGAAGTGAATTGAAAACTACCATCGGACACTACGTGCAGTGTAAATCCATGGAGCCAGAAGATATGATCAATGAACCTCTCAGCTAGCTGGCTGGCAGATGGTAACCTGGGCAAAGGAGCAAAGTGGGCCATTTTGGAGAATCGGTCGATGAACTCCTAGATGACTGTGCAACCTCCGGAAGGAGGCAAATCAGTGATAAAGCCCATGGCAATGTGTTGTCATGGAGTCTCGGGAATGGGTAAAAGACAAAGAATGGACGGCCACCAATAGAAACAACCAATTAATTCAGTCGTCTTATGTTGGCCGGGATGCCCAGCTACTTTGGAGCAATGTCCCCAGGACAAAACTCCCTTTCTTTTGGATTTTGGGTATAAAAGTCTTTCCAGCTGAAATGTCCTTAACATGGACAGGAGCCACTGTTACCATCCTGGTAGGGGCTATGACAAATTGTGGTCTCTCCTCGAGATAATTTGAATCAAACGCTCTAGACAGCGTGTCAGCTTTAATATTTTTATCTGTGCAGGCAAAAAATAAGGCCCATCGAGCATGATAAGGATTAAGTCGCTGAGCTGTCTGCAGGCAAGTTAAGTTCTTATGGTCTGTGTAAAACACTATAGACTGAGAGACTCCCTGCAGCAGAAACCGCCAAAATGGCTAATAGTTCCTGGTCTCCTATGGAGTAATTCCATTCCACAGTAGAAAAAGACTTGGAAAAGAATCCACATGTCACCATTCTTCCCAAGACACCTTTCTGTGACAGGACTGCACTCGCACCAGAGGACAAAGCATCAACCTCAACAAAAAAATTGTTTAGACACCTCTGAACTGTGCAAAACAGGTGTCGATAAAAGGGCTAGTTTCAGGGCTTGGAAAGCGGCCTCAGCCTCTGTAGACCACTGCTTGGCATCCGCTTGCTTGTGAGTGAGAGCAGAGACTGACGCTGTTAAGGTAGAAAAGTGTGGGATGAAACTGCCGGTAGTAGTAGACAAGGCCAGCTCAGTACAGTGGATAACTTGTCAGGATCCATCTGCAGATATTGCTTGGACACTATGTATCCTAAGAAAAGGAAGAGAGCTACTTTCAAAACTGCATTTTTTGAACTCGGCATAAAGGTGGTTCTCCTTAACCGCTTAAGTACTGTATGGACCATCAAGCGAGAAGATCAGGATGTCGTCAAGATATATGACAACACATTTGTAGAGAAGATGTCATTCACCAAAACAGCTGGGGCATTAACCAGACCGAAAGGCATTACTAAGTATTCATAGTGCCCATCCTGCATTTTGAAGGCAGTCTTCCACTAGTCACCCCTGGGGATGCGCATTGGGTTGTAAGCCCCTTGCAGATCATGCTTAGTGTAGATCTGTGCGCTACACGGATGGGCGAACAGCTCCGGGATTAAAGGGGTTGTCCCGAGCCAAACCTGCAAAATTTTAAATCTCCACATTCCCCCAGTCACCCCCCGGCATAAAGCAGCCCTTTAAACTGTTTAAAAAACGCTTTCTACTTACTGTTGAGATGAAATAATAACTTATAAAGTTCAGCAGCTAAGATGGCGCCTGTGTTGTCCCGTCCCACGGTGCATCGCGTTTCCAGGAGGCCTTCATGCGGTCCAGGAGGTCTTCATGCGGTCCAGCAGCAGCTGCGTTCTGGCTCCGCCCCCTTGTACGTGTCATCACGTAGCTCCGCCCCGTCACACGTGCCGATTCCAGCCAATCAGGAGTCTGGAATCGGCACATGTGACGGGGGCGGAGCTACACGATGACGCGTACAAGGGGGCGGGGCCATAATGCCGGCTCGTGCCAGAGCGAAGAGATGGCAGAAGACCCTTCTGCGCAAGCGCGTCTAATCGGGAGAATAAACGCTGAAATTAGACGGCACCATGGAGACGGGGACGCTAGCAACGGAGCAGGTAAGTGAATAACTTCTGTATGGCTCATATTTAATGCACGATGTATATTACAAAGTGCATTAATATGGCCATACAGAAGTGTATAACCCCACTTGCTTTCATGGGACAACCCCTTTAAGGGTAACAGATACTTGTTATTAATGTAATCTTATTTAGGCCCTGATAATCACTGCACTGCCAGAGCAATCTGTCCTGCTTTTTAACAAAGAAGAATCCAGCCCCATCAGGAGATGATGATTTGCAAACTGTCCTGGAGGTATTTCATTGTGGCTTGAGTCTCGGGAAGTGACAGGGCGTATGTCCTGCCCCAAGGAGGTGAGGAACCTGGCACCGACTCAATTGGGCAGTCATAGGGACTATGTGGTGGCAAATACTCCGCCTACTTTTTGTCAACAACAGGGAGATTTTCTCTGAGTGAAAGACGCTTATTTTCAGCTCCATAGGCCCCGTTAGAAATTGAATGGTCTTGGAAAGGGCACTTCCATTGACAGTAGTCACCATCAGGGGGCTCTCAAGGCGTTGGACAGGTATTTGGTAGCGGTCTACCATGGCCTGTTGCAAGACGTTTCTGGACGAAATGGAATCCAGAAAGGCCATCATTGTGATCTGGGAATCGGTAATGGACAAACCGGTAGTTCAATCTCGGAGAGGACTGATCTTGAAAGGACAGGTATGGATCTGATGGACTGGAACTCCACTGTACATGCATAGTCACTTAGAGCATATGCGCATGCACTCCTCCTCTGTCAGTTTGAGCTGATTCACCTGCATGGACTCAGGGTCACTAGATAACATGGTAGTAGGCGAAACAGACAGCAGACTCTGGAACTTGAGTGCCAGATGTATCAACCACCTTTCCTAAATAGCCTCCTTGGTCCTCTCCTGAAAAAGGAGAACAATTCTTTTGGCCAAGTAGATCAAAGCATACAGGGAGGTCAGAACCTCACGACCAGCCAACTCATCTTTAACCCTGGGATTCTCCCTTCATCCTCCTGATCTCTGACAGAGTTCAGGAGGGTGCCGGCAGTCACATGACCATCAGGGGAATGCAGAAGTAATACTTCTGCATTCTCTCTTGAACCCCCTGAATTCGACCGTGACTGATAACTGGAATCAGGAGGGTGTCGTTAGTCACATGATCGCTGGGCAGATCAGTCTCCTGATCTCAGCTATGAGTGACAGCTGAGATCAAGAGGCTCCTAGCGGTCACATTATCGCCGGGTGGAATGCGGAATGCTAATTGAGCGCTATGTAATGTGTAAAAGAGAAGGCAGAAAGAGTTAAAAACCCTTTCTGCCTTCTCCTCGGGGGTCCTCGATGAGCACCAGTGCAGGAGTGCATCTGTACCCGATGTGTGTGACGAGCAGGTGCAGATGCACTCCTGCACTGCAGTGGCGGACCTGTTCTGACATCGGAGCTGTAAGGAATGTCATGATATCAGTCATAGGAGTGGAAAGGGTTAATACAATCTGCCAATTCCTCCCAGAAAGCCACCACCAGGGCCTTATTTTTCCAACTCAGCTCTGAGGCCAGGGTTTTAAACTTAATAGCATATTGACCCACCATGATATTGTTTTGATGGAGGTGTAGTAGGGAGGAGGAAGCTCAACTGGTATGACCTGGCTCATAGAAAACCTTCCAAAAGTTCTCTGAAAACAAACTAAGGTTATTCACCAATGGATTGTGTCTCTCCCAGAGAGGGTTAATCCAGACCAAGGCCTGACCAGAGAAATGAGACATCATGAAGACTACTTTGGCGCGATCTGTGGAAAACAGGTGAGATTGCAGCTCAAAAGAAAGGAACATTGATTGATGAACATCTAGCATTGTTTTGGGTCTCCCTCATAGCGTTATTTTTTAATTTTGTTTTCTGTATAAATGAGCAAAGCGCCCTAGAATTTATTCATTTGTACCCTGAAAACCAAAAAGTGTTCCCTTAATTACAGGCCTACCTATGTGTCCAGTAAGCAAATTTGGGTTACAATGGGTATGTTTCTGAACACACAACAGGGATATCCATTTTGGGGTGCTGTACAAAAAAAACTGTTTTTAAAATGACACAATTGCCCAAAAAATTAAAATCGTAATTTTCCATTCTGTTTTGCTTAGATTCATTGAAAAACTGTGGGGTCAAAATATACAGTACACCCCGGGGCGTGGCCTGGAAGGAGAGCTAGATGGTCGCATCCTAATACAGCTCTCCTGATAACCTGCATAGCGACGTCAGAAGCAACTAAAAAAATCAGCTAAAAGCTTCTATATCCACTTCTGAAGAAGGAGAATACCCTGCAGCATGCCTAGGAGGGTGAGAAAGCTGTCTCCGAAAAAACTGACAGACTTTTACACCACAAGAAGCTGGGGAGAAGAGGCCAAAGATGGCGACCCTGCATTCCCGTGCTTGGTGAGAGACAGGGAGCATCCAGATGATACACAAAGACCCGCTGGGGGAGATCCAAGAGGTAACGGAGGACGAAACCTCCCTGAACTCCCTACAAGAAGGAGAATTCTCCCCTCCACCTCCCCGCGGACATCACCGCTGAAACTGAACAGCGGAGACAGTACAGCCAACAGTTTGAGCGGAGGACCGAGAGACCCCACCCGCCTCTGCTGACACTGGCTCCCTGCAGAGCATTTCTACTGCTGTCACTGATGACCGCTCTGTCAAAGGTCACAGAGCTTCCCCCGCTGCTTCAGGCTCACCTGCGGGACCTCCGTCGGCACTTCTGACTGAGAGGGAGAGCGGAGGCTGGAACCACGCTCTCCGCAGCTCCCCCGGCATCATGGAGACTGCAGAGGAACTGTCACTCACATCGCCCGACACAAGCGCCGCTGCTAAGCCGGTCTGGGCACAAACAGAACAGGTGGGTGAAGTAATCCTCCCACAATCTTCCCCTCCAACTAGCCTTTCTGACCAGCCTGTCGGCGGGGAGAGCCCACAGAGGTGTCACTCTCCAGCCTCTCAGATATATCAGATATATGATTATGGGGAGACCAGTCACATAATCAATAATAAGACTTCCCCAGAGACAAGAGCTGAAGTCCTAATGAAAACAGGGGATATCCCCCAAAACACCAGAAATGATGTTCCACACCTGTCTAACAGCGTCAAGGGGAATAAGATCACAATGGATCCCAAAAACCCACGAATCTCTGCCCGCATAACGCCTGCCAATAAGCAACCGGCCGGCAATAACCATTCAGACCAGACTCGCACGACTCCAAATACCTCCTCAGCTGACCCAGCGGCAACAAGCGGCAAGAGAGGCATTCAATACTCCCAGCCTAATCCAGGAGGAATGGAGCATAAGTCAAACTCCTCTAGTCCGCAAAAACAGCGAGCTCGCTACTCATCTAACCCCGACCAAACAACTGAACCGTCATTAAAAGACATGCCAGCCCATAACTACACTGCTTCGGAGAAGTTTATGAAAGAAGCAATGCTGGCGCTTCACACATCAATACAAAAAGATATCACTAATAGCCTGGCAGGCATAAATGCAACTGTGGAAGAATTAGGAGAAAGAGTGGACCATACAGAGCGTAAAATGGGGAATTTGCAGAAGCCCACAACTCATTAGTGGACTCTCACAATAACCTGGAAGAGGAGGTGGAATTCCTGCGAAACAAATTAGCGGACATAGAGGACAGAAACCGCCGAAACAATATAAAATTTAGAGGCATCCCCGAAACGACACCCCCATCTGAACTCACCGAATTTCTGAAGAACCTAATTCGGGCGATTATCCCACAATGCTCAGCTTCAGATCTCATAATAGACCGGGCCCACAGACTACCAAGAGCTCAGTCTGTCCCGCTATCCTACCCTCGGGATACAATTGCCCGGATACATTTTTTCCATATTAAAGAGCAACTTATGCGAGCTTCCAGACAACTTCCCTCACTTCCAGCTCCTTACCAGAACATCTTACTCTACGCTGACCTCTCCCAAGCTACAATATCAGCAAGGAAGAAATTATCCCCCATTACCTCTGCTTTACGCAACCACGACGTGAGATACAAGTGGGGCTTTCCAACCAAAATTATCGTCATAAAGAACGGGAGAACCCATGCAATTACCACTCTGGATAAAGGCCTGGAACTCCTAGAGAAATGGAACATCCTTTGCCCAAAACAGCAGGATCAGAACCCGAGCAAGAGAAACAACTCTTCCCCCAAGATTGCACAGGAGTGGAGAGATGCAACTTAGAATGTATGCGTTGCTGATATCCGGCACTTCAAGGACAGGTTATGTCACAATTCTTTTTTTTTCTGCGAACTTTCCCCAAGTTTGCGCAGTCTGACTCACTGCACGACTATGTTTACGTTTATTCTTACATTGTTCCAAATGTCTGTTTCCCCTTATAAGGTATCTAATTATCTGTTGCTCACAATATGCGTACTATTGCTAACCTTTTACAGTATCTGTTGTTATACAAAATGGCTGTTGTTAAACTACGGTTTCCTTAGCGCCAAACCACCACACCCCAGATGGCTCTAAAGGTCATGTCACTCAACGCAAAGGGCTTGAATAGCCCATTTAAAAGATCTCTTTTGTGGAGAGAAATTAAAAGGTCCAAAGCGGAGGTGGTTTGCGTCCAGGAAACCCACTTTCAAAAAGGAGACTACACCAGACTATCCAATAGGGATTTTCCCCAAATTTTTTATGCGAATGGCCCAAAGAAAAAAGCGGGAGTCCTTATTGCAATTTAAAAAACGGTCACTTTTCAGCTACAGAAAGAGCTCCTGGAAGAAAGGGGTAGATATGTCGCTTTAGTATGTTCAATCAACAACGCGACCTTCACTATAGTGAATGTTTACGCCCCCAACACTGCACAACTTGCCTTTCTAAACGCTCTGATTAAGCAGATCTCACACATAATTAAAGGCAAGCTCCTCATATGTGGGGACTTCAATATCATTCATAGCCCAGATTTGGACTCAACATCAAAAAGCGACAGAGCTCCCCCTCATCTTTATGAGTGGCTACGGAAAGAAGACCTTTATGATGTATGGAGATGCAAACATGCATCAGAGAGAGATTATACATTTTTCTCTCATAGACACAACACTTACTCCCGCATCGATATGTTTCTAACAACAAAATGGCTCTTGCTGATGGTAACAGAATGTGAGGTGGGGGACATCACTTGGTCGGACCATGCCCCTGACCCTTCGCCTAACCCACTCGCCCTCAAATGCCTTCATCTGGAGGAATAACACATGTTATGTCTCTTAAAAACAACACTTCCACCTTGGGGAAAAGGCTCACTGAATTCTTTGCCCTAAACTCTCATCCCTCTATCAGCCCTTCCACGTTATGGAATACCCATAAGGCATTCGCAAGAGGCCTTCTAATTCAGCAGTCGGCATACTACAATAAGCAACGCAACTCAATCACAATTGACTTATTAACAAAGGTCTCTACCCTAGCTGCAACCCACAAAGCAGACCCTTCCCTAGAAAACCTAATCCCTTTAAAGAAAGCAAGAACGGAATTACAAGCCCACCTCGCACTAGATCATGAGAAGCACATAAATAGACTCAAACTGCAACATTATCACTCACATAACAAAGCAAGCAAACTAATGGCCAACAGAGTCAAAGCGACTAAAGAAAATTCGAGAATTCCCTACCTAATTTCCCAGATAACAAATAGCAAGATTTTCAGCCCACAAGAAATCGCCGATGAATTTAGCAATTACTATAAATCACTTTACAACTTAAACCATACCCCCCAACCTAATGAGGAATTAATCAACGCTTTTCTATCGACATTATCGCTCCCATCCCTCTCGCAAAAACAAACGCAAGAGCTGTGTTTACCCATCACACCACAAGAAATAGAACACACTATCCGCTCACTTAAACCCGGCAAATCCCCAGGCCCCGACGGATTCTCGAATGAATATCTTAAACTATTTTCTCATACTCTGCTCCCACGTATATGCGACTTCTTTAATCATATAACATCAACAGGAAAATTTCCCTCAGAAAACCTTAAAGCAACTATTGTTACCATCCCCAAGGAGGGCAAACCCCCCGAATCTACAAGCAACTACCGACCCATCTCTCTCCTCAATTCTGACATCAAACTCTATGCGATAATAATAGCCAATTGACTATTCCCTATTCTTCCCCAAGTCATTAAAAACGACCAGGTGGGTTTCACGAGAGGACGGCAAGCCCCAGATGGAACAAGACGTCTGATCAATCTCATAGCTAAGGCCAGCGCCACACGAATGCCTTCTCTGCTCCTAGCCCTGGATGCGGAGAAGGCATTCGACAGAGTGCACTGGGGGTACATGCGCCGCGTTCTGGAAAGATTTGGCTTTTCTGGATCGATTCTTTCGGCCGTAACTGCCCTTTATACTGTTCCATCAGCCTCTGTCTTAACGAAAGGAGTCCTGTCCAAACCATTCCAAATCACCAATGGCACACGCCAAGGCTGTCCACTATCCCCACTCGTATTCACAATGATGATGGAACCACTGGCGGAGACAGTAAGGTCCAACCTAAATATCGAAGGCATCCCCATAGGAACATGCATGCACAAAATTAACCTATTTGCCGACGACGTAACACTAACTCTATCAAACCCAAAAGCCTCACTTCCTCATGTGGTGTCTACTCTCCAACATTTTAGTGCTGTCTCCTATTTTAAAAGTAAACTCCACTAAATCGCAAATGATGGGCATTAATTTACCCAAAACAGAGGAAAAATCCCTAAGATCTTCATTTTCCTTCCAGTGGTGTCCTTCCTCGCTTCCCTACTTGGGTATACTACTAACTCCCTCAGTTAATAACCTCCTTTCAACAAATTTCCCCCCGCTTAAAACGCTGTTACAAAAAGAACTAGACCGCCTGGCCAAATTTGAGCCTAGCTGGATGGGCAGAGTGATACTATATAAAATGCTTATCCTCCCCCGCATTCTGTACCTTCTTAGGACCATTGCTGTGCCCATTCCGAACTCTGTATTCCTAACATTTCAACAACAAATGAATGGATTCATATGGGGAGGAGCGAAACCTAGAGTGGCACTCTCTATTCTAAATAGACCCTTAAAATTCGGAGGCATGGGTCTCCCCAACCTCCGAAACTATCATAATGCTTTCCTGATCGACCAGAGTAGACACTGGCTTAAGACAGAGGCGAACAAAAGATGGACCTCCATCGAACAAATCTGTCAGGCATAACCAACTGGAAAGCATACCTACTTGCAAATTCAATACACCCTCAG
Source organism: Eleutherodactylus coqui (assembly GCF_035609145.1). NCBI lineage: Eukaryota > Metazoa > Chordata > Amphibia > Anura > Eleutherodactylidae > Eleutherodactylus > Eleutherodactylus coqui. Next base: position 28,242,377 of record NC_089842.1, on the reverse strand, counting down.
GAAACCTCGCAACTCCCTCCCTCAGTGAGAGCCACACTACAAGCTTGGAACGCACTAAGCCAGGGATCAAACTTGGAGACAAACCTAGCAACCAAAATCTCACTCCCCCTGCTCACTCTAAAGTTCCTAATCCCTGACCTCTCCCTAACTAACTGGCCACATAAAGAAACAATGAACATCTCAGACTTGTATCAGGGGAATGCCTTGCTCCCCTTTCCCCAGCTGCAAGAAAAATATGCAGTTCCATCTTCGGAACACTACAATTACCTACGTATTTGCAATCTCTTGAGAACTAATAAGCTCACCTCCACAACGCTACCTAATCTGCTAAATGACCTATTAAACGCAAATATATTATCACAGAAAAAACTTTCTAAACCTATCTACATCTGCCTTTCCGGAACACAATCCTTTAAGAAAACGGTCAATTTTCCAAATTGGGAAAAAGACTTGAACAAAAAATTCTCACAGGAGATATGGTGTGAGGCCCTGAAATGGGCTCATAAATCCTCCTCATGTGCCTCTCATTCGGAACAGTACCAGAAACTTCTGACCAGATGGTACTGCTCTCCACTGAGGCTGTCGCAAATGAAAAAGGAGATTTCTCCTCTCTGCTGGAGAGGATGTGGAGGAACTGGATCATTACTTCATATATTCTGGTCATGCCCCCATATACTCCACTTTTGGGACAAAGTTTCAAAATGCATCTCTAACTTAACCCCCTCTTTGAAGAAACTTGTTCCCGAACTAGCCCTGCTCCTACTGGGCATAGGAAACATACCTAAGAATCATAGAGTAGTGGTGTGCCATATACTCCACACCTCGCGAAAACTGATAGCAAAAAATTGGAGAACCAAGAATACTCCCTCCATAGAGGAAATGCAAAACATTGTCTCACTAAATTGTGTTCATGAGAAGCTGATCGCTCTCCAAAAGGATACTTGAGCTCAGTTTCGGAAAGATTGGACAGCTTGGATCCAGAGAACAAATATGCCGTCAGGGTTTGACTAGCTGCCCACATGCCCACCTTCAGAGCAAATCCAAAGCCAAATAAGTCCTCACCTCTTTCCAAATGTGATTCCACCAATAAGGCACACATGGAAACCGCTAAACTCAATCCATTTAATTCTATGTTTGTTGACAGACAGCTAAAATTAACATGTTTAAGGTACCTTAGAGTTAAGCTTTGTTTTACTTTCCTTCGGACTTCCCCATTTACCCCCTCCCTTCTTTCCTTCAGCCTCCCTATCCCCCTCCACTTATGAAAAAATGTAACATACATTGTTTAAAACCAACACTGCATACTTGAAAATCTTTGCTGTATAAGCTGTATGTATCGGAAATTCCAATAAAAACTCACTGTTAAAAAAAAATATATACAGTACACCCCGAGAAGAATTTGTTAAGGGGTCTAGTTTTCAAAATTGGGTCATTTGTGGGGGTTCTCTATCGTTTTGGCAGCTCAAGGTATGTTTATGAACACAGGACAAATGGGGGTATCTATTTTGGGGTGCAAGTCTTTATTTTCATGTGCCACTATAGAAAAAAAAAACTGCCTGTAAAATGAAATTTAATTTTCTCTTCTATATTGCATTAACTCCTGAATAAAACCTGTGAGGTCAAAATATCCATGACATCCCTCAATAATTACATTAAAGGAGATGTCCCGCGCCGAAACGGTTTTTTTTTTTTTTTAAACCCCCCCCCCCCGTTCGGCGCGAGACAACCCCGATGCAGGGGTTAAAAAAACCACCCGCACAGCGCTTACCTGAATCCCGGCGGTCCGGCGTCTTCATACTCACCTGCTGAAGATGGCCGCCGGGATCCTCCGTCTTCATGGACCGCAGGGCTTCTGTGCGGTCCATTGCCGATTCCAGCCTCCTGATTGGCTGGAATCGGCACGTGACGGGGCGGAGCTACACGGAGCTACACGGAGCCCCATAGAGAAGAGGAGAAGACCCGGACTGCGCAAGCGCGGCTAATTTGGCCATCGGAGGGCGAAAATTAGTCGGCACCATGGAGACGAGGACGCCAGCAACGGAGCAGGTAAGTATAAAACTTTTTATAACTTCTGTATGGCTCATAATTAATGCACAATGTACATTACAAAGTGCATTATTATGGCCATACAGAAGTGTATAGACCCACTTGCTGCCTCGGGACATCTCCTTTAAGCAGTGTATTTTTTAAAATGTCATCATTTGTGGGGGTATCATTCTGACACCTATGAAGCTTTGCAATCTTGGCTTGGTATAGAAAAACAAAATGTTCCTCAAAATGTTAATTAATGTTAAATTTTTGTATGTCTCCTAAATAGTTAAAAAAAACTAATAAAATTAGAGTTGAGTGAATGTACTCTGTCGAGCTTGATGCTCGTTCAAGTATTAGCGTTCTCGATGGTGCTCGTTACTCGAACGAGCATCCAGTCGTGTTCGACCCCAGCCCCAGTTTTTGGCTCCTCCCCGCTGTGACGTGCCTGTTTTGGCTCCTCCCCGCTGTGACGTGCCTGTTTTGGCCCCTCCCTGCCGCAGACACGCTATTGGCAATTTTTTTGTCTGGTGAGGGAGAGGGGGGAGGGGTGAGGGAGGGGGAGAGGGGGAGAGAGAGGGGGAGAGAGAGGGGGAGGGAGAGGGGGAGGGAGAGGGGGAGGGAGAGAGGGGGAGGGAGAGGGGGGGAGGGAGAGGGGGGAGGGAAAGGGGGAGGGGTGGGGGGAAAAGAGAGAGGGAGAGAGAGGGAGAGAGAGAGGGAGAGAGAGGGAGAATGAACCACGAAAAAAAAAAGCTCGGCGTCCCACATACAAAAATGCTCAAGTCTCCGATTGTAGTTAATGGGGTTTGTTACTCGAGTAGAGCTCTCGAATTTTAGGAAAAGCTTGACTCGAATAATGCGGACCCGAGCATTTGGATGCTCGCTCATCTCTAACTAAAATGTTTAATGTTTCAAATGTGCTTCCAGAATAAATTAAACAGATGGAAATATATATTTCATCCAAAATTTGTTCAGATATTACAGGCACATGTTTCAAAATGCTCTCAATTTTGGCACTTTTAATAAATATGTATACACAAATTCTATTGGTTGTTTTTTACAACCTAAATGAAGTACAATATGTGGCGAAAAAACTTGGTGTAGGAAAGCAAAATGTCAGAGTAACTTGAATATGCAAGACTTTTACGGAGTTATTCTATATTAAAGTGACAGGTCATATTTCCAAAAGTTGGCTTAGTCATTAAGGAGCAACAGTGTCAGAACTCGTACAGTGTACCTCGCCAGTGAGCTATCCAGCTTGCTGGTCAAGATCCCCTGCTGAACCTAGTCTTGCTCCATGATCCCACTTATCTAGTTCTTGCCTCCTGGTCCTGGCCCTGCTTCTAATCAGGCTCACAATAAAAGCCTGATACTGCCACTGCACCACTGCGTGGTTATTGTGCTTCACAGCATTAGTCAAGCTCCTCTCCAGCCTCATACTCTACATACTAACTGAGACCACCTGATACTGACCTCTGGCTTTCCTCCTGACCACGATTCCCTCCTCCTGCTTTGTACTGCAACCTGAGACCACTTGATACCGACCACTGGCTCTTCCCTGACTACTCTCTGGACCTGCACGGTTGCTACACCCACGGCTCCAAACCTAGTGCCAGAAATGCTACAAACCAGTTTGGTCATTAAAGGGTTAACAGTCTGTCTTGATATTGCTGCATTTTGGGGTCCCTCTCCACTATTGGAATGAAATTTGTCATTTTGACCCTGTAGGGGGAATCAAGGAGAGTGGCCACTCAGTAATGATTCGATACTTTAATGTGGACTATGTGAGGGTCCATCTACAAGCAGTTTGGAATAAAAAAAACTCAAATGCCTCAAAGCACCAAAGGGTGATGGCCCACAATCCTTGAGATCATGCCCTAAAGTGTCCTCTGGCTGGTCCTGTCATCCATGTAGAATAGCTGGAGTTAGTGACGGATGGAAGGAACATTGTGTAGCCCTTCACCTACCTCTGGATCTGTATAATTCTACTTCTCTTATTCCTACTCTACACCTCTCCCATGGGTTGAGAAATGCATTGTAGGAGACACCCCCTTTCTTATCCAAGGCCACCCTCCCTGCAGTATTGAATAGTGGCGCATTGGCCAAGCATTTGGCAGATTGGTATCCGTTCCTCCTGTGGCAAAAACAGGTCATTGTCCCTGAGGGACATGCGGACGAGAGGGATGGTCAAACTAATCATTGTGTAATCACGACTGAACATTTTGATTGCTTCCTTAAGGCTAGCTGAAATGTTACAAATATTTTAATCAGCAGACACTCCTCTTGCGTCAAGTGACTAACATCCATGCAGCAACTCCTAATGACAATTCGGCTCTTAGGCAGGGTTCACATGGGACAGATTTGTCACAGAATTTCCCTGTGGAATTTCGCTGCAGCAAATTTGCCTGCAGCCGCTAATCCCAGGATTAGCCAGCCATGTGGACAAGATTTGTCAATCTATTGCAGCAAAGCCAGTGCTGTGGCACGGATTCCCAGAATGCAGCATGAGAATTCTCTATCGGAGAGCCGGCCGCAACAAAAAAGCATTTGGCAAAGCTGCTCCAAAACCTGCGGCTCAGTGCGGCGGGTTTTGAAGCTGCGCCTATTGTGCGGGAATCTCACGTTTTTCACTTTGGCAAAACTGCGAGATTTCCGCTGGAAAAGTGTTCCATGGGAACCCAACATTAGACTATCTGGAATAGAAAAAGGCCAATCAGATATATCATTATACAAAATATTACTACTTATTTGTTCCCTGATCTATCATCTCCTTCTAATTTATCTTCTTCACTTGCCTTTCCTGGCTATCTGTTTCAGTTTGTGTTTAATTCCTCTGGAACACTTGATGTTGATGCCAAATTTGAAGATGTGACAAATTTCAGCAAAGATTCGGCCAGCGCCTGCAGATGTACAGCTTTGCCTTTCTGCTTTTTTCTTTGCTGCGCTCCACTTGGGTAGTTCCGTTTCATGATATATGAAAACGGAGTACATGTTGCTTTGCTTCGAAAAATAAATGTAAAAAAAGTAATGGGTCACATAATTTAAGTCACAGTGTAGCAAGTCATCACACAATCTGCCAAAGTATCTCTAATGCAGCGGTTCCTAACCACAAAGTGACGGCCCCATTGTGTTTTTACGTCCTGCCGAAGGGTGACTTCTAGAGATGAGCGAGCACTAGAGATGAGCGAGCACCAAAATGCTCGGGTGCTCGTTGCTCGGGACGAATTTATCGCGATGCTCGAGGGTTCGTTTCGAGTAACGAACCCCATTGAAGTCAATGGGCGACCGGAGCATTTTTGTATTTCGCCGATGCTCGCTAAGTTTTCCATGTGTGAAAATCTGGGCAATTCAAGAAAGTGATGGGAACGACACAGCAACGATAGGGCAGGCAAGGGGCTACATGTTGGGCTGCATCTCAAGTTCACAGGTCCCACTATTAAGCCACAATACCGGCAAGAGTGGGGCCCCCCCTCCCAACAACTTTTACTTCTGAAAAGCCCTCATTAGCATGGCATACCTTAGCTAAGCACCACACTACCTCCAACAAAGCACAATCACTGCCTGCATGACACTCCGCTGCCACTTCTCCTGGGTTACATGCTGCCCAACCCCCCCCCCCCCACCCCCGCACGACAGTGTCCACAGCGTACACCAAATTGTCCCTGCCCAGCCTTCAGCTGCCCTCATGCCGCGCCACCCTCATGTCTATTTATAAGTGCGTCTGCCACAGGAAAAGCAGGCACACATTGCAGAGGGTTGGCACGGCTAGGCAGCGACCCTCTTTAAAAGGGGTGGGGCGATAGCCCACAATGCTGTACAGAAGCAATGAGAAATCCAATCCTGTGCCACCTCCATCTGGAGCTGCACACGTGGGCATAGCAATGGGGAACCTATGTGCCACACACTATTCATTCTGTCAAGGTGTCTGCACGCCCCAGTCAGACCGCGGTTTTTTATAAATAGTCACAGGCAGGTACAACTCCGCAATGGGAATTCCGTGTGCACCCACAGCATGGGTGGCTCCCTGGAACCCACCCGCTGTACATAAATGTATCCCATTGCATTGCCCATCACAGCTGGGGTAATGTCGTGGTTAATGCAGGTGGGCTTCGGCCCACACTGCATGCCCCAGTCAGACTGGGGTTCTTTAGAAGTGGACAGATGTAGGTTAAACTCCGTGTGCACCTACAGCATGGGTGGGTGCCAGGAAGCCACCGGCGGTACATAAATATATCCCATTGCATTGCCCAACACAGCTGAGGTAGTAATGTCGTGCTTAATGCAGGTGGGCTTCGGCCCACACTGCATGCCCCAGTCAGACTGGGGTTCTTTAGAAGTGGACAGATGTAGGTTAAACTCTGTGTGCACCTACAGCATGGGTGGGTGCCAGGAAGCCACCGGCGGTACATAAATATATCCCATTGCATTGCCCAACACAGCTGAGGTAGTAATGTCGTGCTTAATGCAGGTGGGCTTCGGCCCACACTGCATGCCCCAGTCAGACTGGGGTTCTTTAGAAGTGGACAGATGTAGGTTAAACTCCGTGTGCACCTACAGCATGGGTGGCTCCCTGGAACCCACTGGCGGTACATAAATATATCCCATTGCATTGCCCAACACAGCTGAGGTAGTAATGTCGTGCCTAATGCAGGTGGGCTTCGGCCCACACTGCATGCCCCAGTCAGACTGGGGTTCTTTAGAAGTGGACAGATGTAGGTTAAACTCTGTGTGCACCTACAGCATGGGTGGCTCCCTGGAACCCACCGGCGGTACATAAATATATCCCATTGCATTGCCCAACACAGCTGAGGTAGTAATGTCGTGCCTAATGCAGGTGGGCTTCGGCCCACACTGCATGCCCCAGTCAGACTGGGGTTCTTTAGAAGTGGACAGATGTAGGTTAAACTCCGTGTGCACCTACAGCATGGGTGGCTCCCTGGAACCCACCGGCGGTACATAAATATATCCCATTGCATTGCCCAACACAGCGGAGGTAGTAATGTCGTGCCTAATTGTAAGGAGAATTTATGTGTTTATCAAGGAGAAGACGATCCCAGATCTCGTGCAGAAGCCTGGGCCCAGGAGAAATACAAATTACACCAGCCTGTGCGGTATCAAGTGATTTCTAATTTATTCTAAGGCGTATTTGGTTTTTATACTATAAATGACATCACAGCAAAAGTATATACCTCCAAGATTAATAATAATACATGATAGGTTAAAACAAAAAATGATTAACATAAGTTACACCTCCTTAGGTGTATCTATTACATACAATAAAACCGTTATGAATTCAGAGAAAAGGAATGCATGGGAGGCAGTCTGTCCCGTTTCCTGTGTACACCATCTATAAACTTATACACATGGGTGGTCTAGCAGACTGTCTTATCTGTCTACCTCAGAAGAGATTAGAGGCCTATAGAAGGGTTTCGTTTAACCCTTTCACTACTTATACTAGCAGCAGGCTATATCTTTCTAGTCTACAATGCAATATAGAATAATTAACTGATACATTGATCTACAATTTTCTTAACATTCCCCACTTTAGATCAATACATCAACACAGTATAATAGTAAATACACATATTAAATGACTCTACCACAGACCCCCTGGTTTCATCAGGCCCAAAACTTTATTGCCAGAAGATCCGGGTTCACACTTCAAAACTAACTATGTAATTATTTCATATAAAAATATTTCATTGATGCATATATATCTTTATAAAGTTCTTCCACCAATTGTACCCACAATTAGGCCCGCCTCCAAGAGAAGCTTGGCCTTGATTTATTATGAGATTGATGTTCCTTTCTCCATATATAAATGATTGTCCATCATGATATAAAATCTTACTTATTGAAGTGTCCATCAGTGATTTAGAGCGATCCTCCAGTACAATCAGGACACACTGGAATCAAAATGTCACACTTCAAAATCATCAAAGTAAAATGGCGCTTCCTTCATAGAACTTTTACCCATCACTTGTCAGACAGAGGTGGTCACCTGACCCAGTAAGCCATCTTGTTCTTTGTCATCTTGTATATTTTGGAACATAGTTTTGGTGATGGAAGTGTCAATAAGGTTTTGTAACAGTCCTCAGATACACGGAATACAGCAGCAACCACAGAGTACTAGAATGGATGCAAATACTGACAGAGACTAGTGTGGAGTATATGACTTGTGACCAGTGTCCGAACAAGTTTTCCAACCAGTCTGTGAATGGATTGTCTATACCAGAGTTCTCAGCTAGTTCATTTGATAATGCATTTAACCCTTCCAGTGCTCGAGTAACACTACCATCAGGTGCTGTGTTATTAGGAATGAAAGTACAACAATATCCTCCAATCATTTTACAAACTCTGCTAGTAACATATAACAAGAGCCATTCTATGTTGCCATGCAATGAGTGTAAGGTATGTCCTAGTTGTTCCTCTAGGCCCTTGATTGTATCTCTTGTATAATTAACAAATCTCTGTTGGTTATAATATATATAATTAATCCAGTCTACATCTTTATTCACTGTTACCCACCATGCAAGAAGAGACTCAAACCCCGCAGCTATCTGATTCCTTGCCTTATACTCGTCCGGTACCCCCCTTGGGACCCCGATGGGTCAGAGAAACCTTTGGGAGAGGTGTTCCTAGTTCTCCAGACACGGCCCTTGCTGTTGTCCTCGGAGGTCATGAGGTACACAGGCATTATCAGTTGAACCAAAGCACAATCCCCGTTAGGGCCTGTACCTGGCACCTGTTTTAAACGCCTGTCCCCACACAACCATCACACGTCTGCACGTGCTCTCTGTAGCTCAGGCCATATCCCAGAAAATAGCGTGCCCTTTACAGTTCTCCTCTCCGCACAGCATCCCTCAGGCAGTCTCCCGTAGTCTGCCTCGGTCCCATTACCAGGTAATGCGAAGCAAGTATAATTCCCAGGATAAGAGACAACGGCAGGTGGTATTTGGTCCCCGCTCACAGGTGGAAACAGCAAACTCAATGTATAACATGGATCACTTATCTGTGGGGGGTAGGTACAGTGAAGAAGCTTAATCACACATTTTACGTTCATCACAGCTTGAAGACTTGACCCCACGATAAAAGTTAATGACTAGTCTTTCTATCTCATATAAATTATTAACATATAATTCTCTATACACAATATTTACTGCCTAACATAAAGATTCACACAACTACTACTACTCCAATCATCTGCAGTCGCTTGGTTCTCCAACATTAACAACCCCCCCTCAGGAATTTCTCTTATCAGGGAGAGGTGATGGAGTAAGATAAACAGAGCTTTAGCTGTGTCTGCCTCCTACAGCTAACTGCAGCATCCATGTGATATCCTTCCCGTAATGGGCACACTCAGCTCTCACATTATCAACAACTTCATTATTATTATATCTTACATGACATTATCACATTGAAAACACCATTTAACAATCAAACTCACTGCAAACCAATCACAGAACTGACATGTACAAATAACAGCAAGAATGGACGTTCCCTATTCACACAGGTTTAAACTCTACATTACAAGTCTATTCATTTCAAGCAAGCAGAGCATTGCTAGTCAGTCACACTCCCCCCTCCCTTTTTCTCACTGAACTCTAAGGGCTCATGTCCACGGGCAAAATATGATTTAAGATCCGCAGCGGATCTCGACGCATGCGGATCCGCATCCCATAGGGATGCATTGACCACCCGCGGGTAGATAAATACCCGCGGATCGTCAATAAAAGGGATTTAAAAAAAAATGGAGCATGGAAAAATCCGGACCATGCTCCATTTTCGTGCGGGTCTCCCGCGGGGACGGCTCCCGCGGGCTTCTATTGAAGCCTATGGAAGCCGTCCGGATCCGCGGGAGACCTAAAATAGGAATTTAAAGTATTTACCATCCGGCGCGGGCGGGGAAGGTCAGCTGTTCCTCACGGCCGCATCTTCCTTGCTTCGGCTCGGCGGATGTGCCCGGCGCATGCGCGCGGCACGTCGGCGACGTGCCGGCGACGTGCCGCCGGCGTCAGGAATTCATCCGCCGGCCGAAAATGAAGATCCGGCCGTGAGGAACAGCTGATCTTCTCCGCCCGCGCCGGATGGTAAATACTTTTAAATTCTTATTTTCGGCGCTCATGTCCGCGGGGCAGGAGGGACCCGCTGCAGATTCTACATGGAGAATCTGCAGCGGATCTGATTTTCCCCGTGGACATGAGGCCTAAAGCTGAAAGGTGGGGGTGAGGGTGAAAGAAGCATTCCCATGTAACAGAGGATGTAACCATTTGTGAGCTGACCCCACCACACAGAGCAGCACTCAGGCCATTGTCTGTCATCTTCATCTAATACTGCTGTAGACTTTAATTCCCTCACTGTCTGATCCCTGGACTGTCTGCATCATGTAATCATCCCTTCTGTCTACTATCCCTGATCCTTGTCAGTACTACCGTTACCCATAGCAACCTGTCGCCTCACTACCGTCACCCATAGCAACCTGTCTCCTCACTACCTGACACTTATCTGAAGGAGACCATACATATTCCTCGCTATCCCGCAGTATCATACTGAGCCTATCTTATAGCACACACTTAATAAGATAGACAACATATCATCAACACACAGAGGACAGTGATGGAGGCTTCTGACTATTCCTATGCAGTTCAGAGAAGGCACTAATCACTGGTGTTGTGTACTACAAGTACAAGCATTGGGATGCCAGGTAGAAGGTACAGCTATGGGATGTAAGGAGCCAAGATGGCACCTGGGCGGCAGCCGAAGGTATTACAGCAGATACTAAAATGGCCGCAGGCCATGACTAGCACTAAGATGGCCGCCAGGGACGTGGCCTGACTAGGAGTATGATCAAGCCAGGCAAGTATCTAGCCACGCCTTATACATTCGTGTGCAATGCCAACAAGTCCCTCATCTGACACACATCTATAATAATCTTTGTGTATAGCGCCAACATATCCCGCAGCGCTTACATAGACAGGGGGATACAGAAAGACAGAAGGACAAACATTACAGAACCACGGTTACATAGTAATCAGCTGATGGAGACAATAGGGGTGCGGGTCCTGCTCCAACGAGCTTACATACTACAAGTAATGGGGTGATACAGAAGGTAAAGGGGCTGGAGATGTGCACGGTATGGCGAGGTGGAGATGTGCACGGTATGGCGAGGTGGAGATTTGCACGGTATGGCGAGGTGGAGATGTGCACGGTATGGCGAGGTGGAGATGTGCACGGTATGGCGAGGTGGAGATGTGCACGGTATGGCGGGGTGGAGATGTGCACGGTATGGCGAAGTGGAGAGTGAGGGATTCTATACACATAGACAATGGTCAGACATTTAGCCGTGTGACGGCAGAAACTGTGTGACTGCAGGAGCGGTTTATGACGGCTAGCAGGGATTGCAGTCAATAAGTCAGGGAGCAGATCTACCAGTATGGCGCTCGTCACTCCTTCTATAGAAGTTACACTCAGAGCTCTCCCAGCATCCCCCATGTGTAGGACGGTGCCCCCTCCTGGTCTTATACTCCCTTCTGCATTGTTTAGCACAAATAATACAAGACAAAAAATTTTTTAGAGTAGTTTGTAAACCCCTAGGCTGTGAACACTGTCCATATGACTGCTACCATCCCCCCTGTTGAGACATGACACAGGCCATGGCTCAAAACTGCTGCACATCTGAAGAACAATTTAGGTAAGATAATTTTTTTTTCTCTTTTTCCCTTCTCTACGGAGATGTACAGCCCATCTACAAAGAGTGTATTCAGCATCTACAAGAGGTCCATCCTGCAGATCTGGTCTGAGTAACACCTCATGTGCCATCTCTCCTAGACAGTTGTGTGGAGGAACGTCTGAAGAAATAGGCAGTAAGGTAGATGGATGGAGCGTCGTACATCCCTAGGTTGTCAGGTGTGGCTGTGAGAGCAGTAGTGTCATGCAGGAGGGATGTCTAGAAGGACTAAGATATGAGTATAACTAACTGCGTGCGGTACTCAGTGTGTGGGGGGACAGCACTATAGTGGCAGAAGGTCTGACTACCACTTGTACACAGGCTGGGAGCGCTCGGCCACTGGATCTAGTCTGCAACAGTAGTATGCCAGCTGTCTGCTTCCCACCGTTTTCCAAAGTTAACACAGAGGTGATATATCCTTCCCCTAAGTCAACAGTTAGCACAAAGGGCTTGTAGTTCAGCAGCCCCCCAGACTGATGTGCCCACCAGAGTCTGTTTTAACCTGACAAAGGCTTCCTCAGAGGCCTATCTCACTGGATCCGGTCAACTGCAGCCAGAAGTTCATCACAGATGAGTCTGGTAAGAAGCGCTGTCAGAGATGCAGAATTTGGGATCCAGGAGCTGCAGAAGTTTGTCTGTTACGATCGTGTGGGCAGGCAAAGCACGGAACTCACATGATCATGACCAAAGGGGACACATACTGGTACTACCAGGGTCACACGGGACTCACACCGGTTTCAGGCAACTGACCCTGTGCTACAAGGGAGGATGACAGTGGCCCTACCTAAGCGGGGACATTGCCCTAATAAGGGCAGCCCAGCGGTCTTCGGATCTGGGCCCTAGCTGATCCTAGGAGCCACGCACCAGAACAGGACGCATTCACATGCCACATGACAGACCCAGAATACACTGCACACAACATGCAACCACTAGTAACAGATTGGAAGCTGAATATAAATATCAGGTATTAATTGACATGTTGTACAATATGTTGAAACTAGCAGGCCACTTCACGGCTCCTGGTTATACTGCTAGTCCCTACACTAACCAGGAGTCCAGCAGAACCGGACACAGTTCACCACACGCTGCAACAGGACAGGACACAGATAGCAGGTCACACAGCAAGCTAACACAAAACTGACAGAATATAAACGTACAAACGGACATGAACCAAGTCACACTGCAAACCTCACCAGACAAGCATTCATGACTGCTCACCTGAGGGGCCATATAGACTGACCAGGGGATTGGCTAGCAGACAGTACCACACCCAGCCAGCTCAATCATTAACCCTGAGAGTGCTGTGCTGCTGGAAACACAATAGAACAGATCTCAGCAGCACACGTAACATTGTCATTCCCAAAGAGGACATCATTTGCTCATAGTTTTGGGACCTCCAGAATTGCTTGCCTACCTTCATCTGACAGGTTATACCCCAAATATTTAACGGTTTGCTGACCGTATTGGAGTTTCTACATGTTTACTTTATGGCCTTGCTCACAAATAAACCTCAAGAGTGCGACTGTGCCCCCCCACAATTCTCTCCACTGTCTGCTGCTGGCTACCAACATACAGTAGTAGCTGACTACCTCTAAGAGGCTGGAACTGGGCTAAGTGTGCTGACATAGCCTGGGAGACAATTGTTGGAGATTCACAGCAGCCCTGAGGTACTCTGGTGAAGGTATACCTAATGTTATCATAATATCTCATCACAACAGATTTACTGGACATATTCGAGACTACATAATCTGACATTTCACAGGCTTATTTGTCTCTAGGTCTGTTATAACTGGATCAGAGAGGGATTCCCTGTGGGTCCGGCCATTAACCCCTCTTACCAGAATATGACTATTACTACATTTTACATTGGCTACATATTGGGATGTATTAATGTCCTGGTCGCTCCTGAGCCCACCAGGAAAGTAATCATCCGCCCATTCACCTGGAGATCTATCTCAGGCAGTGGAAATTGCCATGAGATCCTCCAAGTGTTGTACATCGACCCCTCCTAGTCATTTTTCCCCAAGGTGGCTGAGAACATTGTTTCTCAGGGCACTCTCGGGCAAAATCACTAGACTTCCCATAATTCCAACACACATTTAAATCCCCGAGCTGCATCCTACCTCTGCTTCTTCCTCTGTCTCTGCTTTCACATCCTCTCGCTGTCCAATGACCTCTCTGACTTTCTTGAACCATCGTATCACATTATTCTCCCCATATAAAAAAAACCTCACTTTCTCACCCTTTTCTTTGTAACACTTTTCTGCATGTTTTGCATATTGCAAAACATCCTGCAAGGATCCCATCCTCAGGGTAACCATGTATCTTATTATATAACCTCCTATTCCCTTCTTTACTTCACTTACAAACACATTCTTTAATGGCTGATTATACTATGGAAGGGATCTACCATCTCCTCCCCTCCCATCCTAACTTCTATCTACAGAAACACAATCTGGCCATAGAATTCTTCTATCTGCTCTCTCCATCTTTCATTCAATTGGAACTCCTCATTAACCCTTTGAATTGTTCATCAAACTGTCGGTGGTCTATTTTTATATGGGCGTGACAGTTTGGGGCTTCTTTTAACCAGACTTCAGCAGCGGATAATCCGTATTTCTGCTGATCTTTTAGCTGATTTTGTCCGTATTTTATCACATAATTCTTAACAAATAGGACTTTTAATTTATTTATTTATTCCACTCATCTCAATAACTCACACATTTGCTTCATGCAATATAAGACAGCAATACAAATAGTACATTATGTTAGTAGGCGGCCGCCCTCTTCATATTCTTAGTTACTCTATAACACAATATCAAAGAGAAAGTAATAGAAAGATAAGAAGTAAAGTTCCTGGACACCCCTGTGTCCCATGACGTCATCTAACCACTTTTTACGTGTCGCACGGAGTTAATTCTTTCCTGTAGCCTTCTCACAATGGCTATGGTCTCACATAGACTACTGCTATTGTCCCTTGACAACCAATTCGTCTATACTTGCCTCTCATTTACAATACACATTGTAAATTCTACTAACACTAAAGTATACAGAAGAAGAGGAGAGAGAAGAAAAGTTTAACCATTGTTATACTTACTACACGTTATCTGGGAGGCTTCTAAATTCTCCGGCTAGTTCGGAAAAACGTCACTGTTTCAGACAGGATGCCCGACTGGCCTCTAATTACGTCTAAGCAAGACGGAGGTCTTTTAATGATCGGAGAGTACTTCAGACCCACCTTTTCACAGCCAGGCTGTCCTCTCCCTCTGCAGTGAGTCTTTCCGGCTCGAAGGACCAAAATGTAAGGAGAATTTATGTGTTTATCAAGGAGAAGACGATCCCAGATCTCGTGCAGAAGCCTGGGCCCAGGAGAAATACAATTACACCAGCCTGTGCGGTATCAAGTGATTTCTAATTTATTCTAAGGCGTATTTGGTTTTTATACTATAAATGACATCACAGCAAAAGTATATACCTCCAAGATTAATAATAATACATGATAGGTTAAAACAAAAAATGATTAACATAAGTTACACCTCCTTAGGTGTATCTATTACATACAATAAAACCGTTATGAATTCAGAGAAAAGGAATGCATGGGAGGCAGTCTGTCCCGTTTCCTGTGTACACCATCTATAAACTTATACACATGGGTGGTCTAGCAGACTGTCTTATCTGTCTACCTCAGAAGAGATTAGAGGCCTATAGAAGGGTTTCGTTTAACCCTTTCACTACTTATACTAGCAGCAGGCTATATCTTTCTAGTCTACAATGCAATATAGAATAATTAACTGATACATTGATCTACAATTTTCTTAACACTAATGCAGGTGGGCTTCGGCCCACACTGCATGCCCCAGTCAGACTGGGGTTCTTTAGAAGTGGACAGATGTAGGTTAAACTCCGTGTGCACCTGCAGCATGGGTGGGTGCCAGGAAGCCACCGGTGGTACATAAATATATCCCATTGCAGTGCCCTACTCAGTAGAGCTAACGTCAGATACAATACAGGTGGGCTTCGGCCCACACTGCATGCCCCAGTCAGACTGGTAATATGTACCTTAACAGTAACCTCGTTGGTGGTAATGTGGTGGTGACTGCGGACCTAGTAGCGCGGTTTAATGTGGTTGGTTTTCGGAATGTGGCCATGATTAAGTGGTCCGTGGCGGGGGGATGGTGGTGGTGCTCTCTTGTTGTGTCGTTAAAGGTGAAATTCTTGGACTGCCACCAGACGGACCAATGCAAAGGTATTTGCCAAGAATGTTTTCATTGTTGGAGGAGGAGGGGGATGTTTTGGAGGCACTATGTGTCCTCTCCACGTGTCCGTGGTTATATGCACCTTAACAGTAACAGCGTTGGTGGGAAATGGCCTCGCCGCCATCATGTCTTTGTGAAGCCTCTGTTTCCACACCCCAGTGACATACCATTAGCTGCGGTATAGGCAGAGCCCAGAATTATTAACATTTCAGCGGTAGCATTAGGACAGGCCCCACTAACATATCACTAGCAGCAGTATAGGGGGAGCGCAGTCTTAGTTCCATTTCAGTAATAGTAGCACTCAAGACAAGCCCCAGTAACAATTCCCATTGCAGCAGTTTAGGGAGATAACAGTCTCTTTCACATTTCAGTAGCTGCAGTATAGACAAGGCCCCAGTTACATTTATGTAGCAAAAGTGTAGGCCAACCCCACACACCTTTCTGTACCATGAGTGCAGGCGAAGAACATAGAAATTACAATGATTACACTGTAGGTGAGGGCCCAAAAAAATTGGTGTAGCAACAGTACTAATGTACCTCAGAAAAAATTGGCCATGCCCAACCAAGATGGCAGGTGAAACCCATTAATCGCTTTGGTTAATGTGGCTTAAGTGGTAACTAGGCCTGGAGGCAGCCCAGTTTAACGAAAAATTGGTTCAAGTTAAAGTTTCATCGCTTGTAAGAGCATTGAAACGTATAAAAATTGTTTGGAAAAATTATATGAGTGAGCCTTGTGGCCCAAAGAAAAATTGCCCGTTTGGCGTGATTACGTGAGGTTTCAGGAGGAGGAGCAGGAGGAGGAGGAGGAATATTATACACAGATTGATGAAGCAGAAATGTCACCGTTTTGGATGGTGATACAGAACGATGCTTCCATCCGCGGGTGCAGCCTACGTATTGCTTAGGTATTGCTGCTGTCCGCTGGTGGAGAAGAGAAGTCTGGGGAAATCCAGGCTTTGTTCATCTTGATGAGTGTAAGCCTGTCGGCACTGTCGCTTGACAGGCGTGTACGCTTATCTGTGATGATTCCCCCAGCCGCACTAAACACCCTCTCTGACAAGACGCTAGCCGCAGGACAAGCAAGCACCTCCAGGGCATACAGCGCGAGTTTAGGCCACGTGTCCAGCTTCGACACCCAGTAGTTGTAGGGGGCAGAGGCGTCACGGAGGACGGTCGTGCGATCGGCTACGTACTCCCTCACCATCCTTTTACAGTGCTCCCGCCGACTCAGCCTTGACTGGGGAGCGGTGACACAGTCTTGGTGGGGAGCCATAAAGCTGTCCAGGGCCTTAAAGAGTGTTGCATTGCCTGTGCTGAACATGCTGCTCGATCTCCGCACCTCCCCTGCTACCTGGCCCTCGGAACTGCGCCTTCTGCCACTATTGCTGTCGGATGGGAATTTGACCATCAGCTTGTCCGCCAGGGTCCTGTCATATAGCAACACTCTCGAACCCCTTTCCTCTTCGGGAATGAGAGTGGAAAGGTTCTCCTTATACTGTGGGTCGAGCAGTGTGTACACCCAGTAATCCGTAGTGGCCAGAATGCGTGCAACGCGAGGGTCACGAGAAAGGCATCCTAACATGAAGTCAGCCATGTGTGCCAGGGTACCTGTACGCAACACATGGCTGTCTTCACTAGGAAGATCACTTTCAGGATCCTCCTCCTCCTCCTCCGCCTCCTCAGGGCATACATGCTGAAAGGATGACAGGCAAGCAGCATGGGTACCGTCAGCAGTGGGCCAAGCTGTCTCTTCCCCCTCCTCCTCATCCTCCTCATGCTCCTCCTCCTCCTCCTCAACACGCTGAGATATAGACAGGAGGGTGCTCTGACTATCCAGCGACATACTGTCTTCCCCCGCCTCCGTTTCCGAGCGCAAAGCATTTGCCTTTATGCTTTGCAAGGAACTTCTCAAGAGGCATAGCAGAGGAATGGTGACGCTAATGGTTGCAGCATCGCCGCTCACCACCTGGGTAGACTCCTCAAACTTTCCAAGGACCTGGCAGATGTCTGCCAACCTCTTCTGAAAAGAATTGAGGAGGCTGACTCCCACTGCGCCGCCCATGTTGGAGTTGGTATTCCACTATAGCTCTACGCTGCTCATAGAGCCTGGCCAACATGTGGAGCGTAGAGTTCCACCGTGTGGGCATGTCGCACAGCAGTCGGTGCACTGGCAGATTAAACCGATGTTGCAGGGTGCGCAGGGTGGCAGCGTCCGTGTGGGACTTGCAGAAATGTGCGCAGAGCCGGCGCACCTTTCCGAGCAGGTCTGACAAGCGTGGGTAGCTTTTCAGAAAGCGCTGAACCACCAAATTAAAGACGTGGGCCAGGCATGGCACGTGCGTGAGGCTGCCGAGCTGCAGAGCCGCCACCAGGTTACGGCCGTTGTCACACACGACCATGCCCGGTTGGAGGCTCAGCGGCGCAAGCCAACGGTCGGTCTGCTCTATTAGGCCCCGCAGCAGTTTGTGGGCCGTGTGCCTCTTATCTCCTAAGCTGAGTAGTTTCAGCACGGCCTGCTGACGCTTGCCCACCGCTGTGCTGCCACGCTGCGCGACACCGACTGCTGGCGACGTCCTGCTGCTGCTGACACATCCAGATTGCGAGGCAGAGGTTGAGGAGGAGGAGGAGGAGGAGGGTGCTTTAGTGAAGGAAGCATACACCGCCGAACATACCACCACCGAGCTGGGGCCCGCAATTCTGGGGGTGGGTAGGACGTGAGCAGTCCCAGGCTCTGACTCTGTCCCAGCCTCCACTAAATTCACCCAATGTGCCGTCAGGGAGATGTAGTGGCCCTGCCCGCCTGTGCTTGTCCACGTGTCCGTTGTTAAGTGGACCTTGGCACTAACCGCATTGGTGAGGGCGCGCACAATGTTGCGGGAGACGTGGTCGTGCAGGGCTGGGATGGCACATCGGGAAAAGTAGTGGCGACTGGGAACTGAGTAGCGCGGTGCCGCCACCGCCATCATACTTTTGAAGGACTCCGTTTCCACAACCCTATACGGCAGCATCTCAAGGCTGATAAATTTGGCTATGTGGACGGTTAACGCTTGAGCGTGCGGGGCGTGGCGGCGTACTTGCGCTTGCGCTCAAACACTTGCGCTAGCGACGGCTGGACGGTGTGGTGCGAGACATTGGTGGATGGGACCGAGCACAGCGGAGGTGAGGGTGTGGGTGCAGGCCAGGAGACGGTAGTGCCTGTGTCCTGAGAGGGGGGTTGGATCTCAGTGGCAGGTTTGGGCACAGGGGGAGAGGCAGCGGTGCAAACCGGAGGCGGTGAACGGCCTTCGTCCCACCTTGTGGGGTGCTTGGCCATCATATGTCTGCGCATGCTGGTGG
Source organism: Eleutherodactylus coqui (assembly GCF_035609145.1). Taxonomy (NCBI): domain Eukaryota; kingdom Metazoa; phylum Chordata; class Amphibia; order Anura; family Eleutherodactylidae; genus Eleutherodactylus; species Eleutherodactylus coqui. Next base: position 28,223,030 of record NC_089842.1, on the reverse strand, counting down.
TGGTGAGGCTGTTGGTGGTGGCTCCCCGGCTGATCTTGGCGCGACAAAGGTTGCACACCACTGTTCGTCGGTCGTCAGGCGTCTCGGTGAAAAACTGCCAGACCTTAGAGCACCTCGGCCTCTGCAGGGTGGCATGGTGCGAGGGTGCGCTTTGGGAAACAGTTGGTGGATTATTCGGTCTGGCCCTGCCTCTACCCCTGGACACCGCACTGCCTCTTGCAACCTGCCCTGCTGATGCCCTTGCCTCCCCCTCTGAAGACCTGTCCTGAGTAGGCGTTGCACACCAGGTGCGGTCAGTCACCTCATCGTCCAGCTGCTCTTCCTCCGAATCCTCTGTGCGCTCCTCCCTCGCACTTACTGCCCTTACTACTGCCTCACTGCAAGACAACTGTGTCTCATCGTCATCGTCCTCCTCACCCACTGAAAGGTCTTGAGACAGTTGCCGGAAGTCCCCAGCCTCATCCCCCGGACCCCGGGAACTTTCCAATGGTTGGGCATCAGTGACGATAGACTCCTTTGGTGGGAGAGGAACCACTGCTGCCCAATCTGAGCAGGGGCCCGAGAACAGTTCCTGGGAGTCTTCCCGCTCCTGAGCATGTGTCATTGTAGTGGAGTGAGGAGGCTGGGAGGAAGGAGGAGCAGCAGCCAGAGGATTCGGATTTGCAGCACTGGGCGGCGCAGAACTGTGGGTGGATGATAGCTTGCTCAAAGCACTTTCTGCCATCCACGACAGGACCTGCTCACACTGCTCATTTTCTAATAAAGGTCTCCCGCGTGGACCCATTAATTGGGCGATGAATGTGGGGACGCCAGAAACGTGCCTCTCTCCTAATCGCGCAGCAGTCGGCTGCGATACACCTTGATCAGGAGCTCGGCCTGTGCCCACACCCTCACTTGGGCCTACGCGTCCTCGGCCACGTCCACGTCCTCTAGGCCTACCCCTACCCCTCAGCATGGTGTATTACCAGTGATTTCCCAGCCAGGAAATAAATTGGCGCAAGCCTGCAGGCCAAATAGAATTTTTCCCTTTTTTTTTTTAAAGGGAAGGCCCACTGACTATATTCAATCAGATAACAAATGTGTTCTGTGGCCCTGCTGTGTGTCACAGAACTGCAGTGTTATATTAACTGCAGCAGAGCAGTGATTTCCCAGCCAGGAAATAAATTGGCGCAAGCCTGCTGTTAAACGTAGCTGGCTGCGTATGATTTTTTTTACGTTCTCCACCCACCACACACGTACCCAGAACGCTGAGGACTGTCAGAGGCAGGCCAAATAGAATTTTTCCCTTTTTTTTTTAAAGGGAAGGCCCACTGACTATATTCAATCAGATAACAAATGTGTTCTGTGGCCCTGCTGTGTGTCACAGAACTGCAGTGTTATATTAACTGCAGCAGAGCGGTGATTTCCCAGCCAGGAAATAAATTGGCGCAAGCCTGCTGTTAAACGTAGCTGGCTGCGTATGATTTTTTTACGTTCTCCACCCACCACACACGTACCCAGAACGCTGAGGACTGTCAGAGGCAGGCCAAATAGAATTTTTCCCTTTTTTTTTTTAAAGGGAAGGCCCACTGACTATATTCAATCAATAATAAATGTCTTCTGGCCCTGCCTACACAATTCTGTCCCTGTAGTATTACTGCAGGGCGCAATGCTCTGCATAGCCGATTTTGAAAAAAAAAAAAAATGCAACACTGCTAACAGCAGCCTGCACAGTACTGCACATGGTTAAATGTGGCCCTAAGAAGGACCGTTGGGGTACTTGAAGCCTACACTCACTCCTAACACTCTCCCTACAGCAGCTCCAACACAACAGCACTTTCCCTCAGCTAACTCACAACGCATCTGAGGCGAGCCGCGGGAGGGGCCGATTTTTATACTCGGGTGACATCTGATCTCGCCAGCCACTCACAGCAGGGGGGTGGTATAGGGCTTGAACGTCACAGGGGGAAGTTGTAATGCCTTCCCTGTCTTTCAATTGGCCAGAAAAGCGCGCTAACGTCTCAGAGATGAAAGTGATAGTAACCCGAACATCGCGTGGTGCTCGTTAAGAGTAACGAGCATCCCGAACACCCTAATATTCGCCCGAGCATCAAGCTCGGACGAGTACGTTCGCTCATCTCTAGCGAGCACCAAAATGCTCGGGTGCTTGTTGCTCTAGTCGAACTTTTTGCGATGCTCGAACGTTCGTTTCAAGTAACGAACCCCATTGACGTTAATGGGTGACTCGAGCATTTTTGTATATGACCCATGCTCCGCTAAGGTTTTCATTGGTGAAAATCTGGAAAACCCAAGAAAGTGATGGAAACGACAGAAACGGATAGGGCAGGCGAGGGGCAACATGCTGGGCTGCATCTCAGGTTCCCAGGTCCCACTATTAAGTCACAATAGCGGCAAGAGTGCCCCCCCTAACAATTTTTACTTCAGACAAACCCTCATTAGCAAGGCACACCTTAGCTAAGCACCACACTACCTCCCACCAAGCACAATCACTGCCTGCGGGACACAACGCTGCCTCTTCTCCTGGGTTACATGCTGCCCAACCCCCCCGCACGACCCTGCGTCCGCAGCGCACACAAAAGTGTCCCTGCGCAGCCTTCAGCTGCCCTCATGCCACACGCTCACTTCATAGCCACACCATCTTCATGTCTATTTATAAGTGTGTCTGCGATGAGGAGGAACCGGAGGCACACACTGCAGAGGGTTGGCAGGGCCAGGTAGCGACCCTCTTTAAAAGGGGCGGGGCGATAGCCCACAATGCAGTTGAGAATCAATGAGAAATTGACGTTCGATCTTCATTCCAATAAAGTGCCAACCTCCGTCAGGAGCTGCAAAAGTGGGCATGAGTTACATAGCTATAGGGAATCCATGTGCCCACGCAGTAATCATTCTGTCTAGGTGTCAGATAGCTCAATCGACACCGCAAGGGGAAAGCCATTTGCACTCTGCCCCCTACCCAAGTCAGTCAGTGTCTTTGTGCCAGACAGGTCAAACACCACGATGGGAAGTCTATGTGCACCAACAGCATAGGTGGGTCCAACGCAACCCAAGACATGAACAATAAAGAAATCAGAGTGGCCAAATATGGCAGACTTACACTGTGCCGACGACATAGGCCTCGGGCCACAGCTTCAGCAATTGTAGGCATGAAGCGGACTTCAATGCTAGTACACCTGTGAAGGTCTCATTAAATCACTTACGTTTTCCTTCACCGCTCCAAAGACTGCATTAGCCAGGAAAAAGTTCCACAGGCCCAACCTGGTGCCGTTGCAGTTCCCCTGGGACATAGGCCTCGGCCAACAGCTTCAGCAATCGTAGGCAGGAAGCGGACTTCGATGCTAGTACACCTGTGAGGGTCTCAGTAAATCCGTTACATTTTCTTTCACCGCTCCAAAGACTGGATTAGCTAGGAAAAAGTTCCACAGGCCCAACCTGGCGCCCTTGCAGTTCTCCCAGGACAAAGGCCTCAGCCAACAGCTTCAGCAATCGTATGCAGGAAGCGGACTTCGATGCTAGTACACCTGTGAAGGTCTCATTAATGCAGTTATGCTCCTCTCCTGTGGCCCAAACGAGTTTCTCAGATAACTGTGGTAACACGAGAGAAAATACATGATGCGCAATGCTGACCCCCTGACCCCAAGCAGGAGGAGGAGGTGGCCTCACAAGGCGAAGAAACCAGGACCAGGACCCGCTGTAGCCTGTGCTGAAAGGATGTGAGTGGGCCCTTGGCCAGGCTCGGTCCCAGCAAACACCTTGTGTGGCCCAAGGTGCTGTGAATGACATAGCAATGGGGAATCTATGTGTCCACACACTACTTATTCTGTTTGGGTGTTGGATACCTCATCGACAATGCAAGGGGTAAACCATCTACACTCTGCACCCTACCCGAGTCTGTCAGTCTTTTGAGGACAGACAGGTAAAACACCTCTATGGGAAGTCTGTGTGCACCCACAGCATGGGTGGGCCCAAGGAACTTAAAGACAGTACACATAAAGAAATCAGAGTGCCCAAACATGGCAGACTTTCACTGCACCCAAAATAAAGGCCTCTGCACAAACCCTCAGCAATCACGGGCATAGAGCGTAGCTGTGAACGTCTCATTAGCGCTGTATCATTCCTCTTGTTTGTCCCAATGCAGTGCCCCCCGGATAGCTGTGGTAACATGAGAGAAAATGCATGTAGGCTTCGGTCCACACTCCATGCCCTAGTCAGTCTGTTTTTTTTTTTAAGTGCCAGGGAGGTACAACTCCGCTATGGGAAGTCTGTGTGCACCCACAGCATGGGTGGGTCCCTGGAACCCAGAGAATGTACATAAAGAAATCCCATTGCAGTGCCCCGGATAGCTGTGGTAACGTGAGAGAAAATACATGTTGGCTTCGGCCCACACTCCATGCCCTAGTCAGTCAGTGTTTTTTGGGGGGCCAGATAGGTAGAACACCGCGATGGGAAAACTTAGTGCACCCATAGTATGCACAGACCCCTGTAATATTCCTGTAGCAAAAGTATAAACTGACCGCAGTAACAGTTATGTTGCAGAAGTCTAGGGAGACCCCAGTAACATTTCAGTAGTAACAGTATAGACAGACCCCAGTAACATTTCTGTAGCAACAGTATAGGCAGACCCCAGTAACATTTGTGTAACAGCAGTATAGGCAGACCCCTTTAACATTTGTGTAGCAGCAGTATAGGCAGACCCCTGTAACATTTCTGCAGCTGAAGTATAGGTAGACCCCTGTAACATTAATGCAGTTACGCTCCTCTCCTTTGGCCCAAACAAGTTTCTCATATAACTGTGGTAACACGAGAGAAAATACATGATGCGCATTGCTGATCACCTGACCCCAAGCAGGAGGAGGAGGTGGCCTCACAAGGCCAAGAAACCATGACCAGGACCCGCTGTAGCCTGTGTTGAAAGGATGTGAGCGGGCCCTTGGCCTGGCTCGGTCCCGGCAAATACCTTGTGAGACCCAAGGTGCTGCGACTGACATAGCAATGGGCAGTCCATGTGCCCACACAGTATTCATTCTGTCTAGGTGTCGGATAGCTCTAGCGACACCGCAAGGGGAAAGGCATCTGCACTATGCACCCTACCCAAGTCAGTCAGTCAGTGACTTTGTTCCGGACAGGTAAATCACCGCTATGGGAAGTCTTTGTGCACCCACAGCATAGGCTCGCCGAAGGAACCCAAAGACAGTAATAAACATGAAGAAATGATAGTGCCCAAACATGCCAGACTTTCACTGTGCCGAGTACATAGGCCTCTGCACATACCCTCAGCAATCGTGGGCATAGAGCAGACTCCGATGCTAGTACAGCTGTGAAGGTCTCATCAATGCAGTAACGCTCCACTTCTTTGGCCCAAACCAGTGTCTCAGATAACTATGGTAACACGGGAGAAAATACATGATGCCCAGTGCTGATCCCCTGACCCCAAGCAGGAGGAGGAGGTGGCATTACAAGCCCAAGACACCATGACCAGGGCCCGCTATAGTCTGTGTGGGAAGAACGTTAGCGGGCCCAGGGTCAGGCTCGGTTCCAAGCCTCCACCTTTGTGACCCAAGGTGCCCTGAGTTACATAGCAACGGGAAATCCATGTGTCGCAACATAGATAGCTCAACACTGGAAGGGGCAGTCTTTGAGTTCCTTGGCCTAGCCTATGCTGTAAGTGCACAAAGATGGTATTAAACAGGAAGAAATCGGAGTGCCCAACCATGGGAGAGTTTCACCCCGCCAAGCAACTTGGCCTCGGCCAGCCATTCTGGCCTAGTCAGTCACTGTATTATTTGTGCCACATAGGTAAAACACCGCGATGGGAAGACTTAGTGCACCCATAGTATAGACAGACCACTGTAGAATTGCTACAAGAGGTACACTGACATTTTTAGCTAAACACTGATCACTCCCTTATCAGTGTTTAGCTAAAAGTGTCAGTGTACCTTCCCCCCGCCCCCCAACAGTAATTTAGGGACCATAAAACTTTCACTCCGCTATCAGTGCCTAGACAAAAAAAGTTTGTTTGCTGTTGCAGAATTCCTTTTAAGTGCGAACCAATCACATCCATATCTGTGCCTTGTCATAAGTATGTATATTATAAGTGTGTATAAATATCCATGCCTCTTCAGATCCAATCCATAAGCCTGAAGAAGAACCCTGTGTTGGTTCAGAAGCTCGCTATTATTACATCATGTATTTTTGTTAGCCATTAAAAGGTATCATATCTACAAGATTACTTGGTTTCTCTTGCTGGGAACAATCACATTTTGCTCTACTGTCTAACACGGTACCAGATCTTTGTTATGTAGCAGAAACATATGCAGACCCCAGTACCATTTTTGTAGCAGCAGCATAGGCTGTGAGGAAGGAGGAGCAGCAGCCAGAGGATTCAGAGTTTCAGCAGTGGACTGCGTAGAAGACTGGGTGCCCGATACATTGCTGGATGCATTTTCTGCCATCCACGACAGGACCTGCTCACACTTCTCTGTTTGCAATAAAGGTCTACCACGTGGATCCATAAATTGTGATATGAAGCTGGGGACCCCAGAAACTTGCCTCTCTCCTAATCCCGCAGCAGCCGGCTGGGATAAACCTGGACCAGAAACTCGGCCTGTGCCTACACCCTCACTTGAAACTCCGCATCCTCGCCCGCGTCCACATCCTCGACACCTACCCCTACCCCTCAGCATGGTGGATTACGAATAGAGCAGACACAGACCGCTGTAAATAATTATGGAATTATATGCGTACACTTTCACGCAGAGAGCGGAATCGTAACGCTAACTCCAGACAGAAAAAATGGAAGGAAGACCGCAAACAGGCCTAGCAATGCAATAGTGATGCACCAAAACTCCCACCAGGCACCCAGTAAAATGCAGACGGTCGAAGGAGCTTTTTTGGGGTTTTTTGAAAAAGAAGGCAGGCTATATACTGTGTATATTAGAGATGAGCGAGCACCAAAATGCTCAGGTGCTCGTTACTCGGGACGAAATTTTCGCAATGCTCGAGGGTTCGTTTCGAGTAACGAACCCCATTGAAGTCAATGGGCGACCCAAGCATTTTTGTATTTCGCCGATGCTCGCTAAGGTTTCGTTTGTGAAAATCTGGGCAATTCTACAAAGTGATGGGAACGACACAGCAACGGATAGGGCAGGCGAGGGGCTACATGGTGGGCTGCATCTCAAGTTCCCAGGTCCCACTATTAAGCCACAATAGCGGCAAGAGTGGGCCCCCCCCCCCCGCACTGTCAGCGTAAAGATCGTTCTCCTCTGCCACAGCTGTAACAGCTGTGGCAGAGAAGAACGATGTTTGCCCATTGAATTCAATGGAGCCAGCAATACAGCAGGTTCCACTGAAAGCAATGGGCTGCCGGCGATCGCAGGATGAATTGTCGGGAAGGGGTTAAATATATAACCCCTTCCCTGCAATTCATCCAGTAATGTGTTACAATAAAAATATATACCGGCGTATAAGGCGACGGGGCGTATAAGACGACCCCCCAACTGTCACCTTATACGCCGGCAATACAGTGGAGCAAAGAATAAAAATCATTACTTACTTCTTCAGACGTTCTGCGGTGCTCCTGCAGGCTGTCGCTCCCTCCTGGTCCACGGCAGAGTATTGCTTTCTGGACGCAGGGCTTGAAATCCCCGCCTCCAGAAACACAGCCAATCACAGCCATTCAATGACATCATTGTCATTGGCTGTGATTGGCTGAAGGCACGTGTGTTTCTGGAGGCGGGGATTTAAAGCCCTTCGTAGAGAAATCAATGCTCTGCTGGGAACCAGGAGGGAGCAACAGCTTGCAGGAGCACCGCAGAACGTCTGAAGAAGTAAGTAATGATTTTTATTCTTTGCTCCACTGTATTGCCGGCGTATAAGGTGACAGTTGGGGGGTCGTCTTATACGCCCCGTCGCCTTATACGCCGGTATATATTTTTATTGTAACACATTTCTGGATGAATTGCAGGGAAGGGGTTATATATTTAACCCCTTCCCGACAATTCATCCCCGCGCACGCCGGCAGCCCATTGCTTTCAGTGGAACCTGCTGTATTGCTGGCTCCATTGAATTCAATGGGCAAACATCGTTCTTCTCTGCCACAGCTGTTACAGCTGTGGCAGAGAAGAATGATTTCTCTTCTATATGTTCTCAATGGGGTCGGCGCTGCTGCCGCCGGCCCCATTGAGCGCATATAGAAAGGAAGAAGGACCGTTGGGGTTCTTGAAGCCTACAATCACTCCTAACACTCTCCCTATAGCAGCTCCGACACCAACAACATTTTCCCTCCTCTATGTCAGAACACATCTGTGGCGAGCCACGGGCCGGCAGATTTTAATACTCGGGTGACACCTAATCTCGCCAGCCACTCACTGCAGGGGGGTGGTATAGGGCTTGAACGTCGCAGGGGGAAGTTGTAGTGCCTTCCCTGTCTTTCTATTGGCCAGAAAAGCGCGCAAATTTCTCAGGGATGAAAGTGAAAGTAACTCGAACATCGCGTGGTACTCGTTACGAGTAACGAGCATCTCGAACACCCTAATACTCGAATGAGTATCAAGCTCGGACGAGTATGCTCGCTCATCTCTAGTGTATATCACTTTCCCTCTATAAGTACCTGTGTTGGCTATACGCTGAGTGTCAAATTCACTGCAGACACAGGCCGGTGTAAATAATCTTGGAATTATGTGCGTAGACTTTGTCAATGAGAGCGGTATAGTAAAGCAAACTCCAGGCTGAAGAAAATAGTCAGGAAGGCCGCAAACAGGCCTAACTGTGCAATAGTGATGGACTTAAACTCCCACCAGACACCCAGTAAAATTTAAAAGGTCAAAGGTAGCCCAACCAAGGAGCGTTTTTTTTTATTATTATTTAAAGAATACAGGCTGTATAGTGTGTATATCACATTCCCTCTATAAGTGGCTGCGTTGGCCATACGCCGAGTGTCAAATTCACTGCAGACACAGGCCGGTGTAAATAATCTTGGAATTATGTGCATAGACTTTGTCGCTGAGAGCGGTATAGTAAGGCAAACTCCAGGCCAAAAAAAAAATAGTCAGGAAGGCCACAAACAGGCCTAACTGTGCAAATAGTGATGGACTAAAACCCCCACCAGACACCCAGTAAAATTTAAACGGTCAGTGGTTACCCTAGGAAGGAGCTTTTTGTTTTTTTTTGGTAAAAGAATACAGGCTATACAGTGTGTATATCACTTTCCCTCTATCAGTCACTGTGGCCGTATGCTGTGCGTCTCTAATTCACTGCAGACACAGGCCGGTGTAAATAATCTTGGAATTATGTGCGTAGGCTTTGTCGCCGAGAGCGGTATAGTAAGGCATACTCCAGGCAGAAAAAAATAGTCAGGAAGGCCACAAACAGGCCTAAGTGCAATAGTGATGGACTACAACTCCCATCAGACAACCTGTAAAATGCACACGGTCACAGGAAGCCATAAGAAGGAGCTTTCATTTCAAAATTTTTGTGAAAAAGAATACCGGCTATATAGCATATATGTGACTTTCCCTCTATCAGGGGCTGTCTCCATACGCTGTGCGTGAAGTTGACGGCAGACACAGCGGTGTAAAAAATTTTGGAATTATTGGGTACAGTTGGAGGCTGACAGCAGTTATGTAACACTAACTGCAGCCAGAAAAAAATTATACGGAAGGCTGCAAACAGGCCTAGCTGTGCAATAGTGATTGACTACAACTCCCATCAGACAACCTGTAAAATGCACACGGTCACAGGTAGCCCTAAGAAGGACCGTTGGGGTTCTTGTACACAGGATCCTACACTACCACTCTCCCTATCTCAGCAACGCTGTCCCTATACAATGTAGTACAGACTGCAGCCTGAGAACGCTATAGCTGTAATGGGGCTGCACGCTCGATATACAAAAAAAAAATAAAAAAATTTGCAAAACTGCTACCAGCAGCCACAACAGTAATGCACATGGTCAGATGTGGTCCTAAGAAGGACCGTTGGGGTTCTTGTACACAGGATCCTACACTAACACTTTCCCTATAGCAGCACCAGCACTGTCCCTGATCTCTTCCAGTGTGTGACTGTGGCAAGCCGCGGGCGGCCCCACTTTAAATACTCGGGGGTCACTTGTTCTCGCCAGCCACACTCTGCAGGGGGGTGGGATGGGGCTGGAACGTCACAGGAGGAAGTTGTAATGCCTTCCCTGTGTTTCTATTGGCCAGAACACTTTTAGGGAAGGAAATGGAATTGACTCGAACATCACGTGGTGCTCGCCTCGAGTAACGAGCATCTTGAGTACCCAAATATTCGAACGAGCATCAAGCTCGGACGAGTACGCTCGCTCATCTCTAGTGGCTTCACATGAGCGTGTTTTTGTGCATACATAGGAGCGTACATAAGTGCACACCCATGTACGTGCAAAAACACGCCTGAATGCAGGTCTGTGCATTGTTTTCAATGGAGCTGCGGCTGATGCCAGCGACTCTATTGAAATCAATGGTCTGCCGGTACCCCTGCATTGTTTTTCAGGGAATGGCTTTACATATAAGCCCGTCCCTAAAAAACTAAAATTTTTTGTGTAAAAAAATAAATAAACGTACCCTCCGCCGCTGCTGGGTCCCCCGCGTGGATGAAAAACACAGGCAGCTCTCGCCGAATGAATGATGGGCGATAGCTGCCTGTGATTGGCTAAGCACTAGAGATGAGCGAGCGCACTCGTCCGAGCTTGATGCTCGTTCGAGCATTAGGGTGTTCGAGATGCTCGTTACTCGAGGTGAGCACCACACGGCACTCGACTCCATTACATTTCCTTCCCTGAGAAATTTGCGCCCTTTTCTGGCCAATAGAAACACAGGGAAGGCATTACAACTTCCTCCTGTGACGTTCCAGCCCCATCCCACCCCCCTGCAGTCAGTGGCTGGTGAGATCAAGTGACCCCCGAGTATTTAAATCTGCCCCGCCAGCGGCTCGCCACAGACACACGCTAAGAGAGATCAGGGAAAGTGCTGCTGATGCTTCTGCTGCTATAGGGACAGTGTTAGCGTCTTCAAGAACCACAACGGCCCTTCTTAGGGCTACAGCTCACCTAGTGCATTACTGTTGTGGCTGCTGTGAGCAGTTTTGCACTTTTTTTTTAATGTATATCGGGCGTGCAGGCTGTAGCGTTCTCAGGCTGCAGTCTGTACTTGAGTATAGGGGCAGTATTGGTCAGGCAGGGACAGTGGTAATGTAGAATCCTGTCTACAAGAACCCCAACGGTTCTTCTTAGGGCAACCTGTGATCGTGTGCATTTAACTCTGTGGTTGCTGGGAGTTGTAATACCTCTGTATTGCACAGCAAAGCCTGCATGCAGCCTTCATTTAAACATTTTTCTGTTCACGGTCTGCCCGACGCCCATAGATTGAAAGTGCAATACACACTGCCTAGCCTCAGCCTGCATTGCATAGTAAAATAAGGAGATTTTTTTAAAAATTCCTTTTTACGGCTACCGGTTACCCAGTGCATTTGCCTGCATGGCCTGTGGGACTTCACGTCCATCCAAACTGCATAGTTCACAGCCTAGCCTGCGTGCAGCCTTCATTTAAACATTTTTCTGTCCGCACTCTGCGTCGCCTCAGTTCACTCTGCCTGTAAGTGTACGCCAAGAAACCACACATTTTCTACAACGCTCTGTGTTATACGTGTGCTGTCTCAGTAGTTCACGGTCTGCCCGACGCCCATAGATTGAAAGTGCAATACACACTGCCTAGCCTCAGCCTGCATTGCATAGTAAAATAGGGAGATTTTTTTTAAAAAATCCTTTTTACGGCTACCAGTGACCCAGTGCATTTGCCTACGTGGCCTGTGGGACTTCACATCCATCCAAACTGCATAGTTCACAGCCTAGCCTGCGTGCAGCCTTCCTTATAATTTATCTCTGGCTTCATTTTGCGTTATATTACTGCTGGCAGCCACCAACTGTGCGGCAATAATACACAAACATTTTTAGACCGCTCTGTCTCTGTTCGATTCCTAATCCACCATGCTGAGGGGTAGGGGTAGAGGACGTGGACGCGGTCGCGGTCGAGGACGCGGAGGTCCATGTGAGGGTGTGGGCATAGGCCGAGTTCCTGGTCCAGGTGAATCGCAGCCGGCTACTGTGGGAGTAGGAGAGAGGACAGTTTCTTGGGTCGCCAGCTTCATATCACAATTTTTGGGTCCACGTGGTAGACCTTTATTAAAAACCGAGCAGTGTGAGCAGGTCCTGACGTGGATGGCAGAAAGTGCATCCAGCAATCTACGACCACCCAGTCTTCTACGCCGGCCACTGCTGCAACTCTGAATCCTCTGGCTGCTGCTCCTCCTTCCTCCCAGCCTCCTCGCTCCATGAAAATGACACATTCTGAGGAGCAGGCAGACTCCCAGGAACTGTTCTCGGGCCCCTGCCCAGATTGGGCAGCAATGGTTCCTTTCCCACCGGAGGAGTTTGTCGTCACCGATGCCCAAACCTTTGGAAAGTTCCCGGGGTGCGGGGGATGAGACTGGGGACTTCCGGCAACTGTCTCAAGAGCTTTCAGTGGGTGAGGAGGACGATGACGATGAAACACACTTGTCTGTCAGTGAGGTAATAGTAAGGGCAGTAAGTCCGAGGGAGGAGCGCACAGAGGATTCGGAGGAAGAGCCGCTGGACGATGAGGTGACTGACCCCACCTGGTGTGATAAGCCAACTGAGGACCGGTCTTCAGAGAGGGAGGCAATTGCAGCCGCAGGACAGGTTGGAAGAGGCAGTGGGGTGGCCAGGGGTAGAGGCAGGACAAGAGCAAATAATCCACCAGCTGTTTCCCAAAGCACCCCCTCACGCCAAGCCACCGTGCAGAGGCCGAGGTACTCAAAGGTGTGGCAGTTTTTCACGCAAACGCCGGACAACCAACGAACAGTGGTTTGCAACCTTTGTCGCGCCAAGATCAGCCGGGGAGCCACCACCACCAGCCTCACCACCACCAGCATGCGCAGGCATATGATGGCCAAGCACCCCACAAGGTGGACAAAGGCAGTTCACCGCCTCCAGCTTGCGCCACTGTCTCTCCCCCTGGGCCCCAACCTGCCACTGAGATCCAACCCCCCTCTGAGGACACAGGCACGACTGTCTCCTGGCCTGGACCCACACCCTCACCTCCGCTGTCCTTGGCCCCATCCAGCAATGTCTCTCAACGCAGCGTCCAGCTGTTGCTAAGAGAATCGTTGGAGCGAAAGCACAAATACGCCACCATGCACCCGCACACTCAAGCTTTAAATGTTCACATAGCCAAATTGATCAGCCTGGAGATGCTCCCTTACAGGCTGGCGTTCAAAAACATGGTGGCGGCGGCAGCCCCGTGCAACTCTGTCCCCAGTCGTCACTATTTTTCACGGTGTGCCGTCCCAGCCCTGCACGACCACGTCTCACGCAACATCGTACGCGCCCTCACCAACTCGGTTACTGGCAAGGTCCACTTAACAACGGACACGTGGACAAGCACAGGCGGGCAGGGCCACTATATCTCCCTGACGGCACATTGGGTGAATTTAGTGGAGGCTGGAACCGAGTCAGAGCCTAGGACCGCTTATATCCTACCCACCCCCAGAATTGCGGGCCCCAGATCGGTGCTGGTATGTGCGGCGGTGTATGCCACCTCCACTAAACCTTCCTCCTCCTCCAACGCAACCTCTACCTCTCAATCAAGACTTGTCAGCAGCAGCACGTCGCCAGCAGTCGGTGTCGCACGGCAGCACAGCGGTGGGCAAGCGTCAGCAGGCCGTGCTGAAACTACTCAGCTTAGGAGAGAAGAGGCCCACGGCCCACGAACTGTTGCACGGTCTGACAGAGCAGACCAACTGCTGGCTTTCGCCACTGAGCCTCCAACCGGGCATGGCCGTGTGTGACAACGGCCGTAACCTGGTGGCAGCTCTGCAGCTCGGCAGCCTCACGCACGTTCCATGCCTGGCCCACGTCTTTAACTTGGTGGTTCAGCGGTTTCTGAAAGGCTACACACACTTATCAGACCTCCTCAGCAAGGTGTGCCGGGTCAGCGCACATTTCCACAAGTCCAACACGGACGCTGCCGCCCCGAGGACCCTGCAACATCGGTTCTATCTGCCAGTGCACTGACTGCTTTGCGACGTGGCCACACGGTGGAACTCTACGCTGCACATGTTGGCCAGGCTCTATGAGCAGCATAGAGCTATAGTGGAATACCAACTCCAACATGGGCGGCGTAGTGGGAGTCAGCCTCCTCAATTCTTTACAGAGGAGTGGGCCTGGATGGCAGATATCTGCCAAGTCCTTGGAAACTTTGAGGAGTCTACCCTGATGGTGAGTGGCGATGCTGCAATCATTAGCATCACCATTCTCCTGTTATGCCTATTGAGAAGTTCCCTGCAAAGCATAAAGGCTGACGCTTTGCGGTCGGAAACGGAGGCGGGGGAAGACAGTATGTCGCTGGATAGTCATAGCACCCTCATTTCTATATCTTAGCACGTTGAGCAAAAGGAGGAGGAGGAGGGGGAGGAGCCTGAGGAGGAAGAGACAGCTGGGCCCACTGCCGAGGGTACCCATGCTGCTTGCCTCTCATCCATTCAGCGTGTATGGCCTGAGGAGGAGGAGGAGAAGGATACTCAAAGTGATCTTCCTACTGAGGACAGCCATATGTTGCGTACAGGTACCCTGGCACACATGGCTGACTTTATGTTAGCATGCCTTTCTCGTGACCCTCGCGTTAGACGCATTCTGGCCACTACGGATTACTGGGTGTACACACTGCTCGACCCACGGTATAAGGAGAACCGTTCCACTCTCATTCCCGAAGAGGAAAGGGGTTTGAGAGTGATGCAATACCACAGGGCCCTGGTGGACAAACTGATGGTAAACTTCCCATCTGACAGCGCTAGTGGCAGAAGGCGCACTTCCGAGGGCCAAGTAGAAAGGGAGGTGCGGAGATCAGGCAGCATGTTCAGCGCATGTAGGGGAACACTCTCCAAGGCCTTTGCCAGCTTTATGGCTCCCCAGCAAGACTGTGTCACACCTCCCCAGTCCAGGCTGAGTCGGAGGGAGCACTGTAAGAAGATGGTGAGGGAGTACGCAGCCGATCGTACCACCATCCTCCGTGACGCCTCTGCTCCGTACAACTACTGGGTGTCAAAGCTGGTCACGTGGCCCGAACTCGCGCTGCATGCCCTGGAGGTGTTGGTTTGCCCTGCGGCTAGCGTCTTGTCAGAGAGGGTGTTTAGTGCAGCTGGGGGAATCATCACGGACAAGCGTACCCGCCTGTCAACTGACAGTGCCGACAGGCTTACACTCATAAAGATGAACAAAGCCTGGATTTCCCCAGACTTCTCTTCTGCACCAGCGGACAGCAACGCTACCTAAAGACCTTTGTCAATCTGTGTATGATATTCGTCCTCCTCCTCCGGCTCCTCCTCCTGAAACCTCACGTAATCACCGCGAACGGCCAATTTTTCTGTGGGCCAAAAGGCTCATATAACTTTTCTAAATAATATTTCTGTTTCAATTGTCATTAAAGCATTGAAACTTCCACCTGAACCAATTGTTATTTTGGCTGGGCTGCCTCCAGGCCTAGTTAAAAATTAAGCCACAGTACGCTAAGCGATTAATGGGTTTCACCTGCCCTCTGGGTTGGGCATGGGCAATTTTTGTGGGGTACATTTGTATTGTCGGTACACCGATTTTTCGAGCCCTCGCCTACAATGTAATCAAAGTAATTTTTATGGGCTTCGCCTGCACTCATGCTACACCACTGTGTCCGGGGTTGGCCTACACTTTTGCTACAGAAATGTAACTCTGTTCTGCCTACCTATACTTCTGCCCCAGTAATGCTACAGGGGTCTGACTATACTTCAGCAACAGAAATGTAACTTCGGTCTGCCAATACTTCTGCTCCTGTGTTACCTTGGTTGGTGTATACTGTTACAACTGTAATTTTACTAATATTGGGCTCTGCCCATACTGCTTCAACGGAAATGTTAGTGGGGCATGTCTATACTGCTATAACAGAAATGTAACTAATACTGGGCTCTGCCCATACTGCTTCTACGTACATGTTACTGGGGTCTGACTATACTGCTACTACTGAAATGTTACAAATGCTGGGCTCTCCCTACACTGCTGCAAGGAAAATGTGAATCTGCTGCTTTGTCCATACTGCTTGTACGTAGATGTTACTGGGGCCTGTCTATACTGCTACTACTGAAATGCAACAAAAGCTGTACTCTCCCTACACTGCTGCAAGGGAAATGTGAATCTGCTGCTTTGTCCATACTGCTTGTACATAAATGTTACTGGGGTCTGACTATACTGCTACTACTGAAATGTTACAAATACTAAGCTCTCCCTACACTGCTGCCAGGGAAATCTTTTTCTGCTGCTTTGCCCATACTGCTTCTACGTAAAATGTTACTGGGGCCTGTCTATACTGCTACTACTGAAATGTTACAAATGCTGTGCTCTCCCTACACTGCTGCAAGGGAAATGTAAATCTGCTGCTTTGTCCATACTGCTTGTACGTAAATGTTACTGGGGCCTGTCTATACTGTTACTACTGAAATGTAACAAAAGCTGTACTTTCCCTACACTGCTGCAAGGGAATTGTGAATCTGCTACTTTGCCCATACTGCTTCTACGTAAATGTTACTGGGGCCTGTCTATACTGCTACTACTGAAATGTTACAAATGCTGTGCTCTCCCTACACTGCTGCAAGGGAAATGTAAATCTGCTGCTTTGTCCATACTGCTTGTACGTAAATGTTACTGGGGCCTGTCTATACTGTTACTACTGAAATGTAACAAAAGCTGTACTCTCCCTACACTGCTGCAAGGGAATTGTGAATCTGCTACTTTGCCCATACTGCTTCTACGTAAATGTTACTGGGGCCTGTCTATACTGCTACTACTGAAATGTTACAAATGCTGTGCTCTCCCTACACTGCTGCAAGGAAAATGTGAATCTGCTGCTTTGTCCATACTGCTTGTATGTAAATGTTCCTGGGGTCTGACTATACTGCTACTACTGAAATTTTAAAAATAAAATATGCTCTCCCTACACTGCTGCCAGGGAAATGTGAATCTGCAGCTTTGCCCATACTGCTTCAACGTAAATGTTAATGGGGTGTGTCTATACTGTTACTACAACTGAAAAGTTACTGCACTCTGTCAATACTGCTGCAAATGAAATGTTACTGGGCTCAGCCTACACTGCTGCAAAAGAAATGTTAAAGGGGTGTCTCTATACTGTTAGTACTACTGAAATGTTATTGGGGTCTGTCAATACTGATGTAAATGAAATGTTACTGGGGTCTGTCTATACTGTTGCTACAGAAATGTTACCGGGGCCTGTCCCTAATGATACTACTGAAATGTTACTGGGGTCTGTCTGCACTGCTGGAACTGAAATGTTACTGGGGTCTGTCAATACTGCTATAAATGAAATGGACAACGGAAACCATAGGAATGTAGCCTTTCCATTTTCCAGCTTGAGATGAGAAGGAGTGCAGACTTTCAGTACCTTGAGTAACCTTTCCATTGCAATCAAATGCCCCTCTCTTGTCTTAGAAAATACTAGCTTTTCCACAAAGGTGTTGTCAATCTCTCTATACTGTTACTACTGAAATCCCACTAATACTGGGCTATGCCTATCCTGCTGTTACGGAAATGTTACAGGGGTCTGTCGATACCGTTACTACTAAAATGTAACTGATACTGTGCTCTGCCTATACTGCAGCTACTGAAATGTAACTGGGGTCCGTCTATACTGTAACTACAGAAGTGTTAATAGGGTCTCCCTAGACTTCTGGAACATAAATGTAAGGGCGCCCACCCACTGGCGTTAGCGTTTTCCGCGATTTTTCCGCGCGTTTTTCGCGGCGTTTTCGCGGCTTTTCCGTTAATTTCCATTGACATTCATGGGTGCATTAGGAGAAAAATAAGGACACATATGCAACTGACAGTTCCTATGTTAAAAACGCAAACGCAACGCAAAAAAAACGCCAGTGGACAGGAACACATGTTATCTCTATGCCTGTGCAGGAAAAACGCAAAACGCAAAACGCAGGTAAAAAAACGCCAGTGGGTGGGCGCCCTTAGTGGGGTGTGCGTATACCTTAGCTACAGGAGTATTACAGGGGTCGGTGCATCGCGGTGTTGCACGTACATGGCCCAAAAAACATTTACCCAGTCTGACTAGGGCATGCAGTGTGGGCCGAAGCCCACCTGTATTTAATCTGACGTTAGCTCTGCTGTCCAGGAAACTGCAATGGGATATATTTATGTACCGCCGGTGGGTTCCAGGGAGCCACCCATGCTGTCGGTCCACAGGGACTTCACAAAGGGGATTTGTACCTGCCTGTGTCTATGTATTAAAAACCCCGGTCAGACTGGGGCATGCAGTGTGGGCCAAAGCCAACCTGTATATTATCTAACATTAGCTCTGCTGTCCAGGGCACTGCAATGAGACTTATTTATGTACCGTTGGTGGGTTCCAGGGAGCCACCCATGCTGTGGGTCCACACGGACTTCACTTTAGGGAGTTGTACCTGCCTGTGTATACTTATAAAAAAAAACAGTCTCACTGGGGCATGCAGTGTGGGCCGAAGCCCACCTGCATTTAATCTGATGTTAGCTCTGCTGTCCAGGGCACTGCAATGGGATATATTTATGTACCGCCAGTGGGTTCCAGGGAGCCACCCATGCTGTGGGTCCACAGGGACTTCACATTAGGAATTTGTACCTGCCTGTGTCTATGTATTAAAAACCCCGGTCAGACTGGGGCATGCAGTGTGGGCCGAAGCCCACCTTCATTTAATCTGAGGTTACCTCAGCTGTGCTGGGCAATGCAATGGGATTTATTTATGTACCGCCGGTGGCTTCCTGGGACCCACCCATGCTGTCGGTCCACACAGACTTCATACTAGGGAGTTGTACCTGCCTGTGTCTACTTATAAAAAAAAACAGTCTGACTGGGGCATGCAGTGTGGGCCGAAGCCCACCTGCATTTCATCTGACGTTAGCTCTGCTGTCCAGGGCACTGCAATGGGATATATTGATCTACCGCCGGTGGCTTCCTGGGACCCACCCATGCTGTCGGTCCACAGGGAGTTGTACCTGCCTGTGTCTACTTATAAAGAACCCCAGTCTGACTGGGGCATGCAGTGTGAGCCGAAGCCCACCTGTATGTAATCTGACGTTAGCTCTGCTGTCCAGGGCACTGCAATGGGATATATTTATGTACCGCCAGTGGGTTCCAGGGAGCCACGCATACTGCCGGCCCACACGGACTTCACATTAGGGAGTTGTACCTGCCTGTGGATACTTGTGAAAAACCCCAGTCTGACTGGGGCATGCAGTGTGGGCCGAAGCCAACCTGCATTTAATCTGACGTTAGCTCTGCTGTCCAGGGAACTGCAATGGGATACATTTATGTACCGCCGGTGGGTTCCAGGGAGCCACCCATGCTGTGGGTCCACAGGGACTTCACATAAGGGATTTGTAGCTGCCTGTGTCTATGTATTAAAAACCTTGGTCAGACTGGGGCATGCAGTGTGGGCCGAAGCCCACCTGTATTTAATCTGACGTTAGCTCTACTATCCAGGGCACTGCATTGGGACAAACTACAGGAGCAATATAGCGCTAAAGAGACGTGCACAGCTACGCTAGCATTGGAGTCCGCTGTAGGCCCGCGATTGCTGAGGGTTTGTGCAGAGGCCTATGTCCTGGGTGCAGTGAAAGTCCACTTCCTGCCTACGATTGCTGAAGCTGTGGGCCGAGGCCTATGTCGTGGGCGAGGTGCAAGTCTGCCATGTTTGGCCGCTCAGATCAATTTTTTGTTCATGTCTTGAGTTTCCTAGGACCCACCTATGCTGTTGGTGCAAACTTAGTTCCCATCGCGGTGTTTGACCTGTCTGGCACAAAGACACTGACTGACTTGGGTAGGGGGCAGAGCGCAGATGGCTTTCCCCTTGCAGTGTCGATTGAGCTATGCGACACCTTGACAGAATGAATACTGTGTAGCACATGGATTCCCCATTGCTATGCCCACGTTTGCAGCTCCTGACAGAGGTGCCACAGGATTGGATTTCTCATTCTTTCTGTACAGCATTGTTGGCTATCACCCCACCCCTTTTAAAGAGGGTCGCTGCCTGGCCCTGCCAACCCTCTGCAGTGTGTGCCTCCGGTTCCTCCTCATGGCAGACGCACATATAAATAGACATGAGGGTGGTGTGGCTATGAGGCCAGCGTGTGGCATGAGGGCAGCTGAAGGCTGCGCAGAGAAACTTTGGTGTGTGCTGTGGACACTGGGTCGTGCGGGGGGTTTGGGCAGCATGTAACCCAGGAGGTTTGTCTGAAGTAAAAGTTGTTAGGGGGGGCACTCTTGCCGCTATTGTGGATTAATAGTGGGACCTGGGAACCTGAAATGCAGCCCAGCATGTTGCCCCTCGCCTGCCCTATCCGTTTCTGTGTCGTTTCCATCCCTTTCTTGGGTTTTCCAGATTTTCACCAATGAAAACCTTAGCGGAGTATGGGTGATATACAAAAATGCTCGAGTCGCCCATTGACTTCAATGGGGTTCGTTACTCGAAACGAACCCTCGAGCATCGCGGAAAGTTCGACTCGAGCAACGAGCACCCGAGTATTTTGGTGCTCGCTCATCTCTACTAGGCACCTCAGCCAATCACTTTCAGCTCTTTCAGCAGGCGGGGATTTTAAATAAGTAAGGTGAGTATCTATTTTTTTTGTTTTTTTACAGCACATTTACAGGATTTTCAGGGAAGGACTTATATTTAAAGCCCTTCCCTGAAAGCAATTGATGGGGTGCCAGCAGCAAAATCCTCTACCGAAGCTGTCATGTGTGACAGCTGCGGTAGAGAATTGAAGAATTCCTCTGCTGCATCTGTCACAGATGAGGCAGATGTAGCAGCAGGGAATTCTTTTTACTAGCAGGGATAAAGGAAACATCTGCCACGTGTCAGATGTGTTCTTCATCCCTGTGGGAGACACGGCAGCGGCGGAGGGTAAGTTTATTTTTTTATTTATTTAAAGCGCTTATATGTAAAGCCCTTTCAGCGGCCGCGGCTCTATTGAAAACAATGCGTGCATTCCCTATGGTACACACATGTCCTATCTTTGCAGGAATACACCTGTAAAGCACGGACATGTGCACACACCATAGGGAATGCATTGGAAGTAATAGATGCATGTATTTGTGCGTGCATATGCATGCAGAAAATACACGCTCGTCTGAAGCCAGCCTAAGCGGGCTTTAATTCTAGAGGACATAAAAACATGCATCCTATTAGTATTTAAGCCCTTTAGGCTCTGGACGTGTCAGCTCTATGCTGTTGGAGTCCGCAGCTGTCATCCCGGGCTGAGGGGAGTGTTCCCCGGCAATGCGATCGGCACTATGCAATGGGTAGCGCTATTCACATTAAAGTAAATAAAAAGTGAAAAATAGATGGAGTTTCAGCTTCCCACATTGATCGCAACCATGAGGGGCACTGAAACTCCTCACTTAGATCCTCGGCGATGTATTGCGCTGTAACGGCCCCTCCGCTGTATTCTGCACATCTGCACCAGGAAAAAATTATGCGGCATGCGCAGATGCTGGTATCGCCTGGGAGATTTAAAATTTCCTGTCTCTCAGCCACCTGCAAGTAGCCGAGAGACAGGAAATGTCACCGTGGACCTCGGTGATCAGTCCCCGAGCCTGTGATCACCGTTAATGATTGGTTTACGGCAATCATGAAAAAGTTGAAAAAAGTTAAATAAAAAGTTCCACCTCCCCTCATGAATCGGATCCATGAGGGGAGGTGAAAATACTCCATCCTCTGTGATGTCCCTCGGCGATCTGCACTTGCTACGGGCTTCTGGGCATGCACACCAAGGAAAGTTGGTGGCACATGGGCAGAAGCCCGGATCGCCCGAGAGATTTAAAATCTCCTGGCTCCCGGCTATCTGCAGATAGCCAGAAGCCAGGAGAGAGCCCATCTGCGCATGCGCAGACAAAATAGCGTCATCACTGCCCCTCCTGCTCTAATCACCCCACTATACCCACGTCTGTTTTTTTGAAGGGTTCACTTATTTTTTTAATTTTGTTTACCTCCATAAATATTTTTTTTTTCTAAAATGGAGTGTAGGCATAACAGCGCAGAGCAAGCATACACGTTGTTGTTCGCCAGTAGTTCTTGTAGTGATACCACAACTGAGGCAGAAGAGAATTTTTTTTTTTTTGACAGTGACGACTCTCCCTCTAGCCCCATGGAGGTTGAAGAAGGGGGTGGGGCAGCAGAGCCAAGTAATGCAGTGTCTGCCACAATGTGTAGTTCCACCAATTTATATTTGCCCTGCATCCCTGAATTTACTGCGACTCCTGGTGTCAATACCGACAACGCAAATTTTATTGCCCCATGTGTCCATCCAAACCAGACCTCTGTAATTACCACTGCTTTGAAACCTACCACACAATCTTACATTATTAATTTTATTTAATATATAGGAAACACCAAAAGGGGATGGGAAGGGGGGGTGGGGTGAGGAGGGGAGATTATTATTATGAATTCATAGGTTTTTTTTTTGCAACGGGGCCTGGAATTTAATAAATTGCGCCCTAAAATCCAATAGGTGGTCCCTCCATTATAGGCCAAAGCTAGAGCTTGATACTCGATCGAGTATTAGCGTGTTCGAGATGCTCGTTAATCGTGACGAGTACCACACGATGTTCGAGTTACTTTCACTTTCATCTCTGAGACGTTAGCGCGCTTTTCTGGCCAATAGAACGACAGGGAAGGCATTACAACTTCCCCCTGCGACGTTCAAGCCCTATACCACCCCCCTGCAGTGAGTGGCTGGCGAGATCAGGTGTCACCCGAGTATAAAAATCGGCCCCTCCCGCGCCTCACCACAGATTTGTTCTGACATAGAGGAGGGAAAGTGCTGTTGGTGCCGGAGCTGCTATAGGGAGAGTGCTAGGAGTATTTTAGGCTTCAAGAACCCCAACGGTCCTTCTTAGGGCCCCATCTAACCGTGTGCAGTAGTGTGGAGGCTGCTTTTTGCAGTGTTGCACATTTTTTTTTTGTATATCGGGCGTGCAGAGCATTGCGTCCTGCAGTAATTATACATACTCCAGGGCCAGTAGTGGTGGTGAGGCAGGGACAGAAGACATATATTGTGAGGCAGGGACAGAAGACATATATTTATTGAATATAGGCAGTGGGCTTTTGCAAAAACATTTGGGGAAAAAAATCTATTTGGGCTGCATGTGACTGTCCTCAGTGTTCTGGGTCTGTGCTGGGTGTAGTAGTCCTCCTAATTCATACGCAGCCAGCTAAGTGTTACAGCAGGCTTGCGCAAAATTATTTCCTGGCTCTGTGTTGGCTGTTACATCACATTCCAGTCCACAGTGCAACAGTCTACATTTATTTTACATACTCCAGGGCCAGTAGTGGTGACGCAGGGACAGAAGACATATTTATTGAAGATAGGCAGTGGGCCTTTCCAAAAACATTTGGGGAAAAAAATCTATTTGGGCTGCCTGTGACTGTCCTCAGTGTTCTGGGTCTGTGCTGGGTGTAGTTGTCCTCCTAATTCATACGCAGCCAGCTAAGTGTTACAGCAGGCTTGCACAAAATTATTTCCTGGCGTTCCGTAAGCGAAGTCAGCCTCCAACCACAGGCCAATAAGCGGCACATTTCATTACAGCGTTCTGTTTCTGCACTACTGGTAATACACCATGCTGAGGGGTAGGGGTAGGCCTAGAGGACGTGGACGCGGGCGAGGACGCGGAGGCCCAAGTCAGGGTGTGGGCACAGGCCGAGCCAGTGTGGTGGCCAGGGGTAGAGGCAGGGCCAGACCGAATAATCCGCCAACTGTTTCCCAAAGCGCCCCCTTGCGCCATGCCACCCTGCAGAGGTCAAGGTGCTCTACGGTGTGTTTTTGCAATAATGAAAAAATTATCTCACCTATAGAAGAGCTTTTGCGGTACTTGTAGTTTGTCTGCCCAAAGGAAAAACAACCTTAGATCCGTTGAGCCATCCGGTCCTATGACTTGTTCATTAGCAAAAAAAAGGTGTGGGAATCCGGACACATGGATAAAATTTTTCCTTTGCTTTATTTCCGTATCAGGCTTGCATAGTCAGGTACATGGTTTCACAGGTACATGGTTTTACAAGTACAGTCTGATATGGAAATAAAGCAAAGGAAAAATTTTATCCATGTGTCCGGATTCTCACACCTTTTTTTGCTCTACGGTGTGGCAGTTTTTCACAGAGACGCCTGACGACCGACGAACAGTGGTGTGCAACCTTTGTCGCACCAAGATCAGCTGGGGAGCCACCACCACCAGCATGCGCAGGCATATGATGGCCAAGCAACCCACAAGGTTGGACGAAGGCCGTTCACCGCCTCCGGTTTACACCACTGCCTCTCCCCCTGTGCCCCAACCTGCCACTAAGATCCAACCCCCCTCTGAGGACACAGGAACGACCGTCTCCTGGCCTGCACCCAAACCCTCACCTCCGCTGTCCTCGGCCACATCCAGCAATGTCTCTCAGCGCAGCGTCCAGACGTCGCTAGCGCCACTGTTTGAGCGCAAGCGCAAGTACGCCGCCACGCACCCGCACGCTCAAGTGTTAAACGTGCACATTGCCAAATTGATCAGCCTGGAGATGCTGCCGTATAGGCTTGTGGAAACGGAGGCTTTCAAAAGCATGATGGCGGTGGCGGCCCCGTGCTACTCGGTTCCCAGTTGCCACTACTTTTCCCGATGTGCCGTCCCAGCCCTGCACGACCACGTCTCCCGCAACATTGTACGCGCCCTCACCAACTCGGTTACTGCCAAGGTCCACTTAACAACAGACACGTGGACAAGCACAGGCGGGCAGGGCCACTATATCTCCCTGACGGCACATTGGGTGAATTTAGTGGAGGCTGGGACAGAGTCAGAGCCTGGGACCGCTCACGTCCTACCCACCCCCAGAATTGCGGGCCCCAGCTCGGTGGTGGTATCTGCGGCGGTGTATGCTTCCTCCACTAAACCACCCTCCTCCTCCTACGCAACCTCTGTCTCACAATCAAGATGTGTCAGCAGCAGCACATCGCCAGCAGTCCGTGTCGCGCGGCACGGCAGCACAGCGGTGGGCAAGCGTCAGCAGGCCGTGCTGAAACTACTCAGCTTAGGAGAGAAGAGGCACACGGCCCACAAACTGCTGCAGGGTCTGACAGAGCAGACCGACCGCTGGCTTTCGCCGCTGAGCCTCCAATCGGGCATGGTCGTGTGTGACAACGGCCGTTACCTGGTGGCGGCTCTGCAGCTCGGCAGCCTCACGCACGTGCCATGCCTGGCCCATGTCTTTAATTTGGTGGTTGAGCGCTATCTGAAAAGCTACCCACACTTGTCATACCTGCTCGGAAAGCTGCGCCGGGTCAGCACACATTTCCGCAACTCCAAGACGGACGCTGCCACCCTGCGGACCCTGCAACATCGGTTTTATCTGCCAGTGCACCGATTGCTGTGCGACGCGCCCACACGGTGGAACTCTACGCTCCACATGTTGGCCAGGCTCTATGAGCAGCGTAGAGCTATTGTGGAATACCAACTCCAACATGGGCGGCGTAGTGGGAGTCAGCCTCCTCAATTCTTTACAGAAGAGTGGGCCTGGTTGGCAGACATCTGCCAGGTCCTTGGAAACTTTGAGGAGTCTACCCAGATGGTGAGCGGGGATGCTGCAATCATTAGCGTCACCATTCCTCTGCTATGCCTCTTGAGAAGTTCCCTGCAAAGCATAAAGGCAGACGCTTTGCGCTCGGAAACGGAGGCGTGGGAAGACAGTATGTCGCTGGATAGTCAGAGCACACTCATGTCTATATCTCAGCGCGTTGAGGAGGAGGAGGAGGGGGAGGAGCATGAGGAGGAGGGGGAAGAGACAGCTTGGCCCACTGCTGAGGGTACACATGCTGCTTGCCTGTCATCCTTTCAGCGTGTACGGCCAGAGGAGGAGGAGGAGGATCCTGAAAGTGATCTTCCTAGTGAGGACAGCCATGTGTTGCGTACAGGTACCCTGGCATACATGGCTGACTTCATGTTAGGATGCCTTTCTCGTGACCCTCGCGTTACACGCATTCTGGCCACTACGGATTACTGGGTGTACACACTGCTCGACCCACGGTATAAGGAGAACCTTTCCACTCTCATACCCAAAGAGGAAAGGGGTTCGAGAGCGATGCTATACCACAGGACCCTGGCAGACAAGGTGATGGTAAAATTCCCATCCGACAGTGCTAGTGGCAGAAGGCGCAGTTCCGAGGGCCAGGTAGCAGGGGAGGCGCGGAAAGCAGGCAGCATGTACAGCACAGGCAGGGGAACACTCTCTAAGGCCTTTGACAGCTTTCTGGCTCCCCAGCAAGACTGTGTCACCGCTCCCCAGTCAAGGCTGAGTCGGCGGGAGCACTGTAAAAGGATGGTGAGGGAGTACGTAGCCGATCGCACGACCGTCCTCCGTGACGCCTCTGCCCCCTACAACTACTGGGTGTCGAAGCTGGACACGTGGCCTGAACTCGCGCTGTATGCCCTGGAGGTGCTTGCTTGTCCTGCGGCTAGCGTCTTGTCAGAGAGGGTGTTTAGTGCGGCTGGGGGAATCATCACGGATAAGCGTACCCGCCTGTCAACCGACAGTGCCGACAGGCTTACACTCATCAAGATGAACAAAGCCTGGATTTCCCCAGACTTCTCTTCTTCACCAGCGGACAGCAGCAATACCTAAGCAATACGTAGGCTGCACCCGCGGATGGAAGCATCGTTCTCTATCACCATCAAAAACGGGGACATTTTTGCTTCATCAATCTGTGTATAATATTCCTCCTGCTCCTCCTCCTGAAACCTGACGTAATCACGCCGAACGGGCAATTTTTCTTAGGCCCACAAGGCTCATTAAAGCGTTGAAACTTGCACCTGAACCAATTTTTATTTTAACTGGGCTGCCTCCAGGCCTAGTTACCAATTAAGCCACATTAACCAAAGCGATTAATGGGTTTCACCTGCCCTCGCCTACAGTGTAATCCAATTAATTTTTAGCTCACCTGCATTACAGCTGACATTACATCAGCTGTGATGGGCACTGCAATGGGATATATTTATGTACCGCCGGTGGGTTCCAGGGAGCCACCCATGCCGTGGGTCCACACAGAGTTGTAACTGCGTGTGTCCACTTCTAAAGAACTCCAGTCTGACTGGGGCATGCAGTGTGGGCCAAAGCCCACTTGCATTAAACATGACATTACCTCAGCTGTGATGGGCACTGCAATGGGATACATTAATGTACAGCCGGTGGGTTCCAGGGAGCCACCCATGCTGTGGGTGCACACGGAATTCCCATTGCGGGGTTGTACCTGCCTGTGACTATTTATAAAAAACCGCGGTCTGACTGGGGCATGCAGACACCTTGACAGAATGAATAGTGTGTGGCACATAGGTTCCCCATTGCTATGCCCACGTGTGCAGCTCCTGATGGCGGTGGCACAGGATTCTATTTCTCATTGCTTCTGTACAGCATTGTGGGCTATCGCCCCACCCCTTTTAAAGAGGGTCGCTGCCTAGCCGTGCCAACCCTCTGCAGTGTGTGCCTGCAGTTCCTCCTCATGGCAGACGCACTTATAAATAGACATGAGTGTGGCGTGGCATGAGTGCAGCTGAAGGCTGCGCAGGGACAATTTGGTGTGCGCTGTGGACACTGGGTTGTGCAGGGGGGGGAGGGGGTTGGGCAGCATGTAACCCAGGAGAAGTGGCAGCGGAGTGTCATGCAGGCAGTTATTGTGCTTTGTTGGAGGTAGTGTGGTGCTTAGCTAAGGTATGCATTGCTAATGAGGGCTTTTCAGAAGTAAAAGTTGTTGGGGGGGGGGCACTCTTGCCGCTATTATGGCTTAATAGTGGGACCTGGGAACTTGAGATGCAGCCCAACATGTAGCCCCTCGCCTGCCCTATCCGTTGCTGTGTCGTTCCCATCACTTTCTTGAATTGCCCCGATTTTCACAAATGGAAACCTTAGCGAGCATCGGCGATATACAAAAATGCTTGGGTCGCCCATTGACTTCAATGGGGTTCGTTACTCGAAACGAACCCTCGAGCATCGCGAAAATTTCATCCCGAGTAACGAGCACCCGAGCATTTTGGTGCTCGCTCATCTCTAGCCAAAGCCATGTGTCCTGTATGCAGATTGGGGCTATAATGGGGGTATTGCTGAGCACAGAAGAACTAGTGCTATAATATTTGGGGTGCGTCTCCCAAGTTTTCACTGCTTAAAACAAAGAAAACTGTTTTGAAAGTAACAAACTTATGGAAAAAAATGAAATTACATTTTTTTTTCACTTGCTTTATAATATTCTTTGCAAAAAAAAAATGTGGAGTCAGAATGCTCAGTACACCCCTACATCAATTCACTAAGAGGTCTAGTTTTCAAAATGGCGTCCTTTGGGGCGTGGCCTAGAAGGAGAGCTGGATGGACGCATTCTAACACTGCTCTCCTCATAACCTATAAAGCGACTACCAAGCGACGGGGAAACAAGCTAAAAACAACCCCACTTGTCTGCAGAAACCTTCCTTAACACCTGCAGCATGCCTAAAAGCGAGAAAAAGCTTCCTCATAAGAGACTCACGGACTTCTATACCACACGGAGCCAAAGTGAGGAGATAGAAGATGGCGGCCAAAGTTTCCCGCGCTCCAGAAGAGATCAGGAACATCTGAAAACCACACTCAGCCCTGCCGGAGAGGATGCATACCGCTGCGGGAGCAGAAGACTCCCTATACCTCCTCAAGGTAGGATGAATCTTCTTCCTGCATCCTCCGGTGACCCTCCGCTGATAGCAGACGCAATGTGCTGAACAGCCGCACACGCGGGAGCTCAGGAGATCTCCCCACAGCCGACTCTGCCATCTACTCCGCTACCTCCCCCGCTGCATCCCCGGTCAGCCCAAACAGCCCCCAGCTGGGAAACAGCAGCGGAGCTTCTCCTGTCACACACAGCTCTCCCCGGAGGCTCCCAGCGGGGACCCCCCCGCAGTGGTCAGCAGCAGAACAGCCGTGGATTGGGAGGCATCTCCTGCCCGCGCTGATTACAACACAGGTCCTCCGACTCTCTTACTCACCGGGTCCGATGTAACACTAATACATAAGGGACAGACTACCCCAAACAATGAAGACACACTCCAAGAGGCTCCCATAGGTTTGATACGAGCGGTTATTCCGCAATGTTCTCCCATAGATCTTACCATTGACCGGGCACACAGACTTCCAAGAGCTCAAAACATTCCGAATTCCTATCCACGAGATACAATTGCCCGAATCCACTTTTTTCATATTAAAGACCAACTAA
The DNA here is from genome assembly GCF_035609145.1 of Eleutherodactylus coqui. Taxonomy (NCBI): domain Eukaryota; kingdom Metazoa; phylum Chordata; class Amphibia; order Anura; family Eleutherodactylidae; genus Eleutherodactylus; species Eleutherodactylus coqui. Next base: position 28,193,674 of record NC_089842.1, on the reverse strand, counting down.
TGCAGGCCTCAAGACAACTACCAACTTTACCAGCCCCCTTTCAGAACTTCACACTCTTCGCCGATCTCTCCCAAGCCACAACTGCCTTACGAAACCATGACATAAGGTACAAATGGGGCTTTCCAACAAAAATCATCATTACAAAAAGCGGAAAAACTCACATAATCAATACCCCCGAAGAAGGTATAGAGCTTCTACGAAAATGGAACATGCCTTGCCCAACACTTCAGGATCAAAGCAAGACCCAAGAAAATAAATCCTCTTCCAGGATCCCACAGGAGTGGAAGGACACAAGCTAAAGAGACTCTCATGCTGATTCCCATTAGACAACTACAGGTTTGCCACATTTTCTTGCAAACTTTCCCCCAAGTTTGCGCAGTATGACTCACTGCACAATTGTATGCTCTTTTCACCTGATACGGGAGTAGCAGGACGATAAAGGGAGATTTGTTGCTTTGTCATGCAAAATGAACAATACGACATTTACCATAGTAAATGTCTATACCCCCAACACCGGACAACGTGCCTTTCTAAACGGTGTCCTCAAAAAAATTTCCCACCTGGTGGAAGGGAAACTCATAATATGTGGGGACTTTAATATCATTCAAAAACCAGAATTAGGGGGCGTGGCCTGGACGCGAGCAGAGCTGGAAGCATAAACCTGTGCTCCGCTCTCCGATAGCCTAAAAAGCGACAAAAAAGCATTACCAGCAGCTCAAATACCTTCAGATCCTTCTCGGAGGCTTCCCTGGGCATCATGCCGAAGAGAAAGTCAGCTAAAGCACCGCTGCAGAAGGTCTCCGACTTTTTCTCCTCCCGCGGCTCGGGACAGACCGAGCCGACAGGGAGAAAGATCCCCCTGAAGTTCGCAAGTCCTGCAAGCTCCGCTGCTGCCGCTGGAGCAGAGGGAGACATCGCAGGCACCTCAGATAGCGAAGAACACCCAGCGATCGGCTTGAAGAGGCTACCTTCTAATCAACAGAAGACAGCATCTCAGCGCAGGGTGAGCGATAATGATGATGCTGACAGGGGGATCTCCCCGAAGTCTGCGAGTCCCGCGGGCTCCGCTGTTGCCGCCGGAGCAAGGGAGGACATCGCAGGCACTTTAAACAGTGAAGAACACCCAGCGATCGGCTTGAAGAGGCTACCTCCTAACCAGCAGAAGACAGCATCTCAGCGCAGGGTGAGTGATGATGATGATGATGTTGACAGTCCCGCCATTTATGCCACAGCAAAAAACAAAATGGCGTCGCAGCACTCACACTCCCTGCATAACATGTCTGCATCCAAACTAGCTACACCTCTTAATAGCCCAGAAAAACAGAGACCCCGTATGTCCCCACATACCACCACCTGCAACCAGCTTGTACAAGAACAAATAGAAGCAGATCCTATAAATGACCTCCCTTCCTCAAGCCTTCCCGCATCGGAAGATTTTATTAAAAACATGATCTTAGCTCTGCGGGGCTCGCTACAGAAAGACATTAAAGCTCTTTCCAACACTTTTAGCGAGTCCATACAGGAAATAGAACAACGTACAGAACATGTCGAAAGCAAGATAGGAGAAATAGCATCATCCCATAATAATCTTATTGATGCACATTATTCTCTGGAAGAGGAAGTGGAGTTTCTCAAAAGCAAAGTGATAGATTTGGAAGATAGAAGCAGAAGAAATAATGTGAAATTTAGAGGTATACCAGAAAGCGTTACACAACCTGACCTTACAAATTACCTCATCAAGTTAATTAAGCATCTTCTTCCAAACGTCACCGAACATGATTGCATCATAGACAGAGCGCACAGGTTAGCTAAGCCAAGCTTTCTTCCAGATGCAACGCCTAGAGATGTAATAGCCAGAATACATTTTTTTCATGTAAAAGAAGCGCTCATGTCGGTTACCAGATCTTCTGGCCCCCTAACTGCGCCATATACCAATATTCACCTGTATGCGGACTTATCTCAATCCACAATCCAAGCTAGGAAAGCCTTTGCACAAACAACTTTGGCTCTGCGAATTGCCAAAATACCCTACAAATGGGGCTTCCCTATCAAATTGATAATCCACAGAGATAACACAACTCAAATTATATCTTCTCCAGATGAAGGAAAAAAATTACTTCTGAAGTGGAACATCCCTTTGCCAGAGATCTCACAAACAGCGAAACCTCAAAGATCTCAAAGGGCACCTAATCGTCGCACTCTCCCTACCACACCTCCGTGAGGAAATTGCAGCATTTCCAACCTGAATATTTTATATGCTGGTAATTCCATGCCATCAATATAAGGAAAAAGGCCGTCACTTGTTTGCCGAACTTTCCCCCCAAATGATCCAGGTTCTTATACCTGCTATATTGCTCTGTTTAAATTGTTTTTGTTTCCAGGTCTTTAAATACTTAAACGAAGAACTATTTCTCCGCACCCTATCCGATAGGCACGCTATCTCTACTTCTAAGAACAACGTCCACAAATCTTCGCCTATACGTCTCAGAAGACCTGCCTGTATTGTTGTAAGTTTTCAAGTTTCTACTTACTTTGTTAAACAAGCTGCCAAGGTACTCCCGCACATAATACGCATATCTATATGTCAAGATGTCATTAAATGTTTGCTCATTTAACGTTAAGGGTCTAAACACCCCTTTTAAGAGGGCAATGGTTTGGAGAGACGCTAGATCAGCAAACATCGATATACTATGTCTTCAAGAGACGCACCTTACACACCTCTCTTCCACCAAATTTTTAAGCAAATGTTATCCCAACATCTTTTTTGCTAATGCCCAAAAGAAACACGCAGGCGTATTAGTCGCGTTTAAAGAATCAGTAAACTTTTCCCTTAAAGAACAAATCGCCGATAGCAAGGGAAGATATCTCATCCTGGTAGGAAAAATCGACGAAACCCCAGTAACGATCGTTAATATCTACGCGCCCAACAAGGCGCAAATAGCCTTCCTAAACAAACTAGTTAAAAAAACTAAAAAGTTCCGCACAGGAAAATTTATTCTCTGCGGCGATTTTAATATTATTCCAAACAGAGACATAGACTCTACAGCAAAAATAAGAACCGCTCCCACACTTCAATCCTGGCTCCACAGGGAGAGTTTATACGACTCTTTCAGATGTTTGAATTCCTCCTCGAGGGAGTTTACCTATTATTCCCCGAGACATAAAACGTTCTCGCGAATTGACCTTATTCTAGTGGATAGATGGACTCTCAATTCCGTTATCAATTCATCAATAGGCACCACTACATGGTCTGACCATTCTCCTATATACCTAAAACTTAAGATCAACGCCCCTTTCAACCCAGCCAGAGTCTGGCGAAATGACGCAAACCTATATAACTCTCCTTCCAACCAAAAACTTATTGAAACCGCATTAGACGAATACTTCGCCATAAACGCCACACCAGATATTAACAATTTCACACTGTGGAATGCTCATAAGGCGGTTATTAGAGGAGTCTTAATAAAATTAAAAATACAAGATCGAAAAAGTAAACAAATAAAAATTGACTCCCTAATAGAGAACATTGTAAAATTAGAGAAAGCCCAACAAGAATCTCCCCAAGATACTCAACATGCAGAGTTAATGGCTACGAGACGGGAATTAAGGAAAATCCTTTTAAATAAACATTCCAATAATCTTACCTTTCTCAGAGCAAATTTTTATTCTTACATAGATAAGCCATCAAAATTAATGGCCAAAATAGTCAAAAAGAGACAAATTAAAGCAAAAATCCCATTTCTATATTCACTCAAAGACCCTACTATAAAGATTACCCATCCCCAACAGATAGCGAACCAGTTTAGATCCTTTTATGCCAACTTATACAATCTAGCCAACGACTCAAATACCCCTCAACCAACAACAGATCTTATAGAGAAATTCTTAGAGAAGGTGTCTCTCCCTTCTTTGAAGTTAGAGAACGGCCCCCTAAACAAGCCAATATCTGTCCCAGAAATAGCTAAAGCCATCAGTGGACTAAAAAACCACAAATCCCCAGGCCCAGATGGCCTATCAAATGAATATTATAAAAAATTCTCACTCTCCTTGTCACCACACCTAGCGACCATTTTTAACGACTCGATGAATCAAGGCAAGATGGCAGATGAAATGCTACAGGCTACGATTGTCGCCATCCCCAAACCGGGAAAATCGACTTCATCACCAGCAAACTTCAGGCCCATTTCCCTCCTAAATTCCGACGTGAAGATATACTCCAAAATTTTAGCAACCAGACTTCTGGAACTCCTTCCTGGAGTCATACATGACGACCAGGTGGGATTTACAAAGGGCAGAAATGCAGTAGATGGTGCAAGAAGAGCACAGAATCTGGTGGGGCTGATAAGCTCGGGTCGGACGCCTTCTCTCCTCCTTTCCCTGGACGCGGAGAAGGCGTTCGACAGAGTCCACTGGGGGTTCGCCTTTGCCGTTCTCCGAAGGTTTGGGGTGGGTGAAAATTTTCTACGAGCGGTACAGGCCCTCTACACTCAGCCCTCTGCGAGGGTCTTGGTGGACGGAGCTTTGTCTGAGCCACTCCTGATAACAAATGGAACCCGTCAGGGTTGCCCCCTTTCTCCCTTAATATTCACCATGATAATTGAGCCCCTGGCTGAAACGATCAGAACCTCCCTGGGAGTCAAGGGGATACCAATCAGCATGAGGCAGCATAAAATAGGCCTTTTTGCGGATGACGTCCTCATTACCTTAACTGATCCTTTGAACTCTCTCAGAGAGGTCTATGAATGCATCTCCCGCTTTAGCCAAGTATCATATTATAAATTAAATCTTACCAAATCCCAGATTATGGGTTTCAACATAGACAAGAGATTGAGGGAGAGCATACAGCGGGAATTCCCATTTCAGTGGAGAACGGCTATACCCTACTTAGGAATTAAACTTTGTAACACCATATCAGAGATTATTCCACAAAACATGAACCCACTGTTTTCTACACTCAAAGTGGAGTTGGATGAGCTGGGGAGGAGGGAGATATCCTGGTTCGGTAGAATGGCCTTATACAAAATGCTCATTTTACCAAAAATTCTATATCTGTTTCGCACTCTGTCTCACCCAATTCCCCAAAACACAATAGCAAACTTTCAAAAACAATTGTTAAGTTTTATCTGGAATAACAAGAGACCCAGGTTGGCTTCTTCCATCCTGTATCAGCATAGAAAACAGGGCGGGCTGGGGGTACCCAACCTTCAAGCTTATTACAACTCGACAATCTTGAGTCAATCTGCCAACTGGTTCAAAAACTCACAAATTCAATCATGGTGTCACATGGAGAGACATAGAAACCAGGGCAAACCTCTGAGTCTCCTCGTTAAAACAGCAGTGATAGGCATTCTCAATCCAGAACTGCCGCCTCTATGCATAGAACCAGACTTCTCGCCTCTAATGTCAACAACTCTACAGTGCTGGAATCTTCTGGCGCATAAATTTCAACAAACTACTAAAATCTCCTCAACCAATTTCCCATTGGAAACTCTAACCTACTATACACGAGATCTGAATTTAAGGGAATGGTATAGACACAGAATCAATCTCATATCTGATCTCCTGACTGGAAGTGAACTTCGTTCTTTTCAATCTATCCAATCCCAATTTAATCTACCTGACAAAGAGGCCTTTTCCTACTTGAAAATTGCATCACTTCTCAACACCTTCAGATCAGGATCGCTCTCTTCCTCAAACAATCTAGAGACTTTATTCCACAAATGTACCAACTCACAAACCTCAATGACAAGGACCTTTTACGATATCATTGTAGGAAATATAAATAACAACAAAAAAATCCATCTACTCAATTGGGAACGAGATTTTGGGAAAAAGTTTCAGATCAAACACTGGCTGAAAGCCTTCGAGATAACTAATAAAGCAACTATATCGGCTGGCTTACTCCAGACACATTACAAAGTGCTATCAAGATGGTACTACACGCCCACGAAACTAGCCAAATGCTACCCAAACACAAGCAAGGAATGTTGGAGAAACTGCGGACTAGAAGGCTCACTCTATCATATATTCTGGGACTGTCCCATGATCCAAAGCTACTGGCAGGAAGTCTTTGACACCATCCGACTCATAACTGGAACACGACCAACTAAATCCCCGCAGTTGGCTCTCCTTCTCCTTGAAAGTGACTCATTCCCGCCAGACAAAAGAATCTGGATGTGTCATTTCCTCCTAGCGGCAAAAAATAATATAGCAAGGAAATGGAAGACGACTTCCGTGCCCCTTTTGAGAGATTTATTGGATACAGTATCCGACCACCATTGTTTTGAAAAAATATTCGCAAAGAATAATGACTCTTTACCTAAATTTTACAGCAAATGGGAACCTTGGCAGCAATTCAAGTTAAAATGTTTGTGTTGATTTTATTTTGTATACATATCTAGAGAACAAATTACCTTTATTTACAATGGCGACAACTAACCTATTCATGACTATGATGTTTAACAAAATTCAACTTTACATGATACTAATAGCACTTAACGCTACACTTTGCTGGTTGTTGTGAATATTGCTAAGTATCTTTACATGTACGTATACTTAATGAAAAAACTGTTCAATAAAAAATATTTGGAAAAAAAAAAAAAAAAACTGAATTAGACTCCACATCGAAAAGCAACAGACCTCCCCCCCATTTGTCTGAGTGGCTCCATAAGGAAGACTTGTATGATGTGTGGCGATGTAAGCATGCCTCCGAAAGAGACTATACATTTTACTCGCATAGACACAACACTTACTCCCGTATCGACATGTTTCTATCGACCAAATGGCTCCTTCCGTTGATAGTCAAATGTGAAATAGGAGATATTACATGGTCAAACCATGCCCCGATCACTCTGTCCATCCAGCTGTCCCATAAGAGCCCGACCACCTTTGTTTGGAGGAATAACACGCATGTAATGTCCCTAAAAAATAATACCACTAATACTGAAAAAATGCTTAAAGAATTTTTTGCCTTTAATTCTCTCCCATCCACTAACCCTGCTACACTATGGAATGCGCATAAAGCATTCATAAGAGGTATTCTTATCCAGCAAACAGCAAACCATAAAAAACAACGCAACGCAACCCTTACAGACCTCCTATCTAAAGTCACAGCTTTAGCCGCAATCCACAAGACAAACTCTTCTCTAGCGAACCTATTATCGCTGAAAAAAGCAAGAACAGAATTACAAGCGCACCTTGCAATAGACCATGAGATGTATCTAAAAAGACTTAAAATGCTACATTACCATTCACATAACAAAGCAAGCAAACTAATGGCTAACAGAGTCAAAGCGGAAAAAGCAAATGCCAGGATTCCCTATCTAATCTCACAAACCACTAAACACAAAATCTATGCCCCGCAAGAAATCGCCGAAGAATTCAGTAAATATTACAACTCCCTCTACAACTTAAAACAAGACAAGAACACTCCTCAACCCAATGAAGATACAATCAATGCATTCTTATCAACATTAGCTTTACCACGCTTATCACAGATACAAAACCAAAAACTATGCCTTCCTATCCCAACGCAAGAGGCAGAACAAGCCATCAGATCACTTATAATGGGCAAATCTCCCGGACCAGATGGCTTCGCAAATGAATACCTTAAGCTATTTGCACCTACTCTGCTCTCTCATGTATGTAACTTCTTCAACCATATTATGACAACGGGTAGCGCACCCCAAGAAAACCTAAAAGCAACTATAGTCACAATACCTAAGGAAGGCAAGACCCCTGATGTTCTGAGCAACTTTCGACCTATATCCTTCCTTAACTCAGACATTAAACTATACACAAAAATTATAGCAAACCGACTATTTCCAATTCTACCCCAACTAATTAAAAATGACCAAGTAGGATTTACAAGGGGACGTCAGGCTCCAGATGGAACTAGGTGACTAATAAACTTGATAGCTAGGGCAGACGCTACATGAACGCCTTCTCTGCTCCTTGCTCTGGATGCAGAGAAGGCGTTCGATAGGGTGCATTGCAGCGAACATTGGAGGGGTTTGGCCTCTCAGGCCCAATGCTCTCAGCCATAACGGCGCTCTACACTACTCCGTCTGCATCCGTCCTAACAAACGGCATTTTATCCAAACCGTTTCAAATTTCCAACGGCACGCGCCAAGGATGCCCACTATCGCCTCAATAATGATGGAACCACTAGCAGAAAAGATAAGATCCAACTCACTTATTTAAGTTATCCCTATAGGCTTAAAAGAGCATAAAATTAACCTATTTGCCGATGACGTAATCCTAACTTTAATCAACCCCAGAACCTCTCTTCCTCAAGTGACCTTCTCACTACTACAATTTGGAGCTGTCTCCTTCTACAAAATGAATCCCACAAAATCACAAAGGAATTCACTTAACAAAAACAGATGAGAAATACCTAAGATTGGCGTTCCCATTTCAATAGTGTCCTACGTCCCTACCCTACCTGGGAATAATACTGACCCCCTCAATTGAAGAACTCCCGACTACCAACTTCTCACGGCTGGAGGCCATGATACAAAAAGAACTGGATCGATTGGCCAAATTTGAACCCTGCTGGATGGGCAGAGTGATCCCATACAAAATGCTTATTCTCCCCCGCATATTATATCTCTTTAGAACCCTCCCTGTAACTATTTCTGAACCAATTTTTACGGCTCTCCACCAACAAATGAATAGGTTCGTCTGGAGAGGGGCCAGACCCCGAGTGGCATTCTCCATTCTAAATAGACCACTAAAATTCGGAGGTATGGTCCTCCCCAATCTCCGAAACTACCATAAAGCATTTTTAATAGACCAAAGCAGACATTGGTGTAGAGCGGAAACAGACAAAACATGGGCCCCAATGGAGTCTATACTATCAGGTATAAGTGAATGGAGAACATGCCTCCTAGCGGCTACTGCCCAGGCCGAAAGAGACATTCAACATCCCCAGACGGTCTAGGCTACTATGCAGGGGTGGAGAGCACTACATGCTAAACCAAATTTAGATCCAACTACTTCAACAAAAATCCTACTCCCACTTCTTAGCCTTAAATACCTAATTTCGGATCTTTCTTTGAGCAACTGGCCACACAGAGCAACTATGAAGATCTCTGACCTGTACAGTGGAGACACTATCATGCCTTTCTCCCAGATACAAACAAAATATGCAATTCCACAATCAGAACACTACACGTATCTTCGGATTCGTAACTTCTTGGGAGCCTGTAAGACTCTCCACGTTACACTTCCATGCCTGATAAGCAACCTCCTAGATGGAAAGCTGCCGCCACAAAAAAACTCACAAAATTGATCTATAGCAGCCTATCTGGCACTCAAAATTTCAAAAAAAACTGTTAATTTCCTAAACTGGGAAAGAGACCTACACAAAAAATTCTCCCCCAGGACATGGTGTGAGGCCTTGGAATGGGCCCATAGATCCACCTCATGTGCCTCTCATTGGGAACAATACCAGAAACTACTGACAAGGTGGTATTGCTCTCCACTAAGGTTGTCGCAGATGAAAAAAGATGTATCCCCCCTGTTCTGGAGAGGGTGCGGCGGATTGGGCTCCCTCCTACATATATATTGGTCATGCCCACAAATATCTCGCTTCTGGGAAGAGATCTCGCAATACATAATAAATTTTCTACCGTCCTTGAAGAAAATTGAACCAGAACTAGCCCTTCTTCTTATAGGTATAGGAAACATACCCAGAAGCCACAGAGTAATTATATCTCACATATTCCATTCTGCGCGTATACTAATAGCGAGGAAATGGGGATCTAGGCATATTCCCACTATAGAAGAAATACAAGAAACTGTTAATCTAAACTGTATTTATGAGAAATTAATAGCTCACGAAAAAAAAATACTCTGGCCCAATTCAGGAAAGACTGGGCAACGTGGTTTCAGATAACAAAAATGCCGACAGGATTCGACTAAACGAATGCAAACACTCTCCTCTTCGGAGACCCGAATGCCTTCCGCCCCACCTTCTCCACTGGAGGGGAATGGGCGGCCCGAATTCTAAACATATGGACAGTGACCTGTATTGATGTGTTGTTGTGTTGACATATGATGCTAAGAATCTCAACAAACTAGAATGATGTACAATAAAAAAAAAAATCTTTGATAACTACCGCTTAAACCCAACTGCAAATGTTTAAGATACCTTTGAAATTTAAGGTTATAAACTTTCCCATTGTCCCTATCCTTTTCCCCTCCTTCCTCCCCCTCCCTACTTTTCCTCCCCATAGAAGATGAAATATGCAATGTTCTAGTATTAATAACAAATCCACTACATGTCAATTTCAATGTTGTATATCTTGGAAATGCTAATAAAAAACTAAATGTAAAAAAAAAAATGGGGTCCTTTCACTTTGGGCCCCGTTGTGCATCCAGACATAAGACTACGGCCACTGAGGGTGTGTGTCTGAACACACAACAAACAGGGTTATCAATTTTGGGGTGCAAGTCTTAATTCATATATGGGCTGCACAAAAAAAACTTTTATTTAAAGTGACAATTGACAAAAAAATGAAAATTGTGATTTTTTTCCTTCTGCCTTGCTTAAATTCATTCAAAAATTGTGTGGTCAAAACATGCAGTACACTGCTACATTAATGCGTCAAGAGGTTTAGTTTTCAAAATGGGGTCATTTGTGGAGGTTCTCTTTGATTTTGGCAGTTTAACTCTAGAGATGAGCGAGCACCAAAATGCTCGGGTGCTCGTTACTCGGGACGAAATTATCGCGATGCTCGAGGGTTCGTTTCGAATAACGAACCCCATTGAAGTCAATGGGCGACCCGAGCATTTTTGTATTTCGCCGATGCTCGCTAAGGTTTTCATGTGTGAAAATCTGGGCAATTCAAGAAAGTGATGGGAACGACACAGCAACGGATAGGGCAGGCGAGGGGCTACATGTTGGGCTGCATCTCAAGTTCACAGGTCCCACTATTAAGCCACAATACCGGCAAGAGTGCCCCCCCCCTCCCAACAACTTTTACTTCTGAAAAGCCCTCATTAGCAATGGATACCTTTGCTAAGCACCACACTACCTCCAACAAAGCACAATCACTGCCTGCATGACACTCTGCTGCCACTTCTCCTGGGTTACATACTGCCCAACCCCCCCCCCCCCTGCACGACCCAGTGTCCACAGCGCACACCAAATTGTCCCTGCGCAGCCTTCAGCTGCACTCATGCCACGCCACACTCATGTCTATTTATAAGTGCGTCTGCCATGACGAGGAACCGCAGGCACACACTGCAGAGGGTTGGCACGGCTAGGCAGCGACCCTCTTTAAAAGGGGCGGGGCGATAGCCCACAATGCTGTACAGAAGCAATGAGAAATATAATCCTGTGCCACCGCCATCAGGAGCTGCACACGTGGGCATAGCAATGGGGAACCTATGTTCCACACACTATTCATTCTGTCAAGGTGTCTGCATGCCCCAGTCAGACCGCGGTTTTTAATTCATAGACACAGGCAGGTACAACTCCCTATTGTGAAGTCCCTGTGGACCGACAGCATGGGTGGCTCCCTGGAACCCACCGGCGGTACATAAAAATATCCCATTGCATTGCCCAACACAGCTGAGGTAGTAATGTCGTGCTTAATACAGGTGGGCTTCGGCCCACACTGCATGCCCCAGTCAGACTGGGGTTCTTTAGAAGTGGAAACAGATGCATTTATAATTCCCTGTGGACCCACAGCATGGGTGGCTCCCTGGAACCCACCGGCGGTACATAAAAATATCCCATTGCATTGCCCAACACAGCTGAGGTAGTAATGTCGTGCTTAATGCAGGTGGGCTTCGGCCCACACTGCATGCCCCAGTCTGACTGGGGTTCTTTAGAAGTGGAAACAGATGCATTTATAATTCTCTGTGGACCCACAGCATGGGTGGGTGCCAGGAAGCCACCGGCGGTACATAAAAATATCCCATTGCATTGCCCAACACAGCTGAGGTAGTAATGTTGTGCTTAATGCAGGTGGGCTTCGGCCCACACTGCATGCTCCAGTTTGACTGGGGCTCTTTAGATGTGGTTTCAGATGCATTTATAATTCTCTGTGGATCCACAGCATGGGTGGGTGCCAGGAAGCCACCGGCGGTACATAAAAATATCCCATTGCATTGCCCAACACAGCGGATGTAACGTCAGCTGTAATGCAGGTGGGCTAAAAATTCATTTGATTACACTGTAGGCGAGGGCCCACAAAAATTGCTGTATCAACAGTACTAATGTACATCCAAAAAATTGGCCATGGCCAACCAAGAGGGCAGGTGAAACCCATTAATCGCTTTGGTTAATGTGGCTTAAGTGGTAACTAGGCCTGGAGGCAGCCCAGTTGAACGAAAAATTGGTTCAAGTTAAAGTTTCAACGCTTTTAAGAGCATTGAAACGTATAAAAATTGTTTAGAAAAATTATATGACTGAGCCTTGTGGCCCTAAGAAAAATTGCCCGTTCGGCGTGATTACGTGAGGTTTCAGGAGGAGGAGCAGGAGGAGGAGGAGGAATATTATACACAGATTGATGAAGCAGAAATGTCCCCGTTTTGGATGGTGAGAGAGAACGATGCTTCCATCCGCGGGTGCAGCCTACGTATTGCTTAGGTATCACTGCTGTCCGCTGGTGGAGAAGAGAAGTCTGGGGAAATCCAGGCTTTGTTCATCTGGATGAGTGTAAGCCTGTCGGCACTGTCGGTTGACAGGTGGGTACGCTTATCCGTGATGATTCCCCCAGCCACACTAAACACCCTCTCTGACAAGACGCTAGCCGCAGGACAAGCAAGCACCTCTAGGGCATACAGCGCGAGTTCAGGCCATGTGTCCAGCTTCGACACCCAGTAGTTGTAGGGGGCAGAGGCGTCACCGAGGACGGTGTTGCAATCGGCTACGTACTCCCTCACCATCCTTTTACAGTGCTCCCGCCAACTCAGCCTTGACTGGGGACCGGTGACACAGTCTTGATGGGGAGCCATAAAGCTGGCAAAGGCCTTGGAGAATGTTCCCCTGCCTGCGCTGTACATGCTGCCTGATCTCTGTGCCTCCCCTGCTACCTGGCCCTCGGAACTACGCCTTCTGCCACTAGCGCTGTCGGATGGGAAGTTTACCATCAGTTTGTCCACCAGCGCCCTGTGGTATAGCATCATTCTCGAACCCCTTTCCTCTTCGGGAATGAGAGTGCAAAGGCTCTCCTTATACCGTGCATCGAGCAGTGTGTACACCCAGTAATCCGTAGTGGCCAGAATGCGTGTAAAATGCTGTCAGACCCTGCAGCAGTTCGTGGGCCGTGTGCCTCTTCTCTCCTAAGCTGAGTAGTTTCAGCACGGCCTGCTGACACTTGCCCACCGCTGTGCTGCCACGCCGCGTGACACCGACTGCTGGCGACGTGCTGCTGCTGACACATCTTGATTGCGAGACAGAGGTTGCGTAGGAGGAGGAGAAGGAGGGTGGTTTAGTGGAGGAAGCATACACCCCCCGCAGATACCACCACCGAGCTGGGGCACGCAATTCGGGGGGTGGGTAGGATGTGAGCGGTCCCAGGCTGTCCCAGCCTGCACTAAATTCACCCAATGTGCCGTCAGGGAGATATAGTGGCCCTGCCCGCCTGTGCTTGTCCACGTGTCTGTTGTTAAATGGACCTTGGCAGTAACCGCGTTGGTGAGGGCGCGTACAATGTTGCGGGAGACGTGGTCGTGCAGGCCTGGGACGGCACATCGGGAAAAGTAGTGGTGACTGGGAACTGAGTAGCGCGGGGCCGCCGCCGCCATCATGCTTTTGAAAGCCTCCGTTTCCACAAGCCTATACGGCAGCATCTCTAGGCTGATCAATTTTGCAATGTGCACGTTTAACGCTTGAGCATGCGTGTGCGTGGCGTCGTACTTGCGCTTGCGCTCAAACTGTGGCGCTAGCGACGTCTGGACGCTACGCTGAGAGACATTGCTGGATGGGGCCGAGGACAGCGGAGGTGAGGGTGTGGGTGCAGGCCAGGAGACGGTAGTGCCTGTGTCCTCAGAGGGGGGTTGGATCTCAGTGGCAGGTTGGGGCACAGGGGGAGAGGCAGTGGTGCAAACCGGAGGCGGTGAACGGGCATCGTCCCACCTTGTGGGGTGCTTGGCCATCATATGCCTGCGCATGCTGTTGGTGGTGCCTCCCCAGCTGATCTTGGCGCGACAAAGGTTGCACACCACTGTTCGTCGGTCGTCAGGCGTCTCTGTGAAAAACTGCCACACCGTAGAGCACCTTGACCTCTGCAGAGTGGCATGGCGCGAGGGGGCGCTTTGGGAAACAGTTGGTGGATTATTCGGTCTGGCCCTGCCTCTACCCCTGGCCACCGCACTGGCTCGGCCTGTGCCCACACCCTGGCTTGGGCCTCCGCGTCCTTGCCCGCGTCCACATCCTATAGGCCTACCCCTACCCCTCAGCATGGTGTATTACCAGTGATTTGATTTCCCAGGCAGGAAAGAAATTGGCGCAAGCCTGCTGTTAAACGTAGCTGGCTGCGTATGTTTTTTGTTAACGTTCTGCACCCACCACACACGTACCCAGAACGCTGAGGACTGTCAGAGGCAGGCCAAATAGAATGTTTTCCTTTTTTTTGGTAAAAAAAAGGCCCACTGCGTATATTCAATCAATAATTTATGTCTTCTGGCCCTGCAAATGTGTCACAGAACTGCAGGGTTGCAGAGTTATTAACTACAGCAGAGCGGTGATTTTTCCCAGGCAGGAAAGAAATTGGCGCAAGCCTGCTGTTAAACGTAGCTGGCTGCGTATGAATTTTTTACTATCTCCACCCACCACACACGTACACAGAACACTGAGGACTGACAGAGGCAGGGCACATAGAATTTTTCCCTTTTTTTTAAAAGAAAAGGCCCACTGCATATATTCAATCAATAATATATGTCTTCTGGCCCTGACTACACAATTCTGTCCCTGTAGTATTACTGCAGGGCGCAATGCTCTGCACAGCCGATTTTGAAAAAAAAATATGCAACACTGCTAACAGCAGCCTGCACAGTACTGCACACGGTTAAATGTGGCCCTAAGAAGGACCGTTGGGGTTCTTGAAGCCTACACTCACTCCTAACACTCTCCCTGCCTAACCACCACTTCTGTCCCTGGACTATTACTGCAGGGCGCAATGCTCTGCAGACAGCCGATTTTCAAAAAAAAATAATTGTGCAACACTGCTAACAGCACCCTCCACAGTACTTCACACGGATAGATGTGGCCCTGAGAAGGACCGTTGGGGTTCTTGAAGCCTACACTCACTCCTAACACTCTCCCTACAGCAGCACCAGCAGCAGCACTTTCCCTCAGCTAACTCAGTCACAAGGCATCTGAGGCGAACCGCGGGAGGGGCCAACTTTTATACTCGGGTGACATCTGATCTCCCCAGCCACTCACTGCAGGGGGGTGGTATAGGGCTTGAACGTCACAGGGGGAAGTTGTAATGCCTTCCCTGTCTTTCAATTGGCCAGAAAAGCGCGCTAACGTCTCAGAGAGGAAACTGAAAGTAACCCGAACATCGCATGGTACTCGTTAAGAGTAACGAGCATCCCGAACACCCTAATATTCGCCCGAGCATCAGTCTCGGACGAGTACGTTCGCTCATCTCTATTTAACTCCTTAGTGATGGCCGTATAGACTTTCTATGTCCTGCTGTTGTAGGACGTGTATGGAGGGAGATAGCGCCGCTATCTCCCTCCATACAGCACGGGCGTCAGCTGTTTATTACAGCTGACACCCGCGGTCAATAGCCGCAATCGGCCGTTCGCGGCATTTAAATCACCCGAATGATGTTCGGGCGTCCTGTATGGCCCCCCCCACGGTGGGATCGGGGGAGCCGTGCAGGTGTCATGGCAGCCGGGGGCCTTTTAAAAGGCCCCAGGGCTGTGTTAGCAGACTGCCTATCAAGCCATCCCCGTGGACTGTCTGTGAAAAAGCAGTATGATGTAATGCTATAGCATTACGTCATACTGCAGGAGCGATCAAAGCATCACTGGTTGTAGTCCCCCCTGGGGACTGTAAAAAAGTGTAAAAAAAGAACAATAAAGTTTTAGTTATTATTTAAAAAAAAAAAGTATTAAAAGTTAAAAAAAAAACCTTTTGCCATATTTGCAATGAAAAAAATCAAAATAATAAAACAAACATACGTGTTTGATATCACTGCACCTGTAAAAGTCCGATCTATCAAAGTAATATATTATTTACCCCGCATGGTAAACGTGGTAAAAAAATAAAAATAAAGAACGCCCGAAATGCACTTTTTTGGTCACCCTATCTCCGAGAAAAAATGTAATAAAAGACGATCAAAAAGTCAACCGTATGCGAAAATGGTACCAACGGAAATGTCAGGACATACCGCAAAAAATGAGCCCTCACTAGAGATGAGCGAACCTACTCATTTCGAGTAATTACTCGATCGAGCACCGCGATTTTCGAGTACTTCAGTACTCGGGTGAAAAGATTCGGGGGGCGCCGGGGGGCGGAGGGAGGCGCGGCGGAGCGGGGGTAGCAGCGGGGAACAGGGGGGAGCCCTCTCTCTCTTCCTCTCCCCCCCACTCCCCGCTGCAACCCCCCACTCACCCACGGCGCCCCCCGAATCTTTTCGCCCGAGTACGGAAGTACTCGAAAATCGCGGTGCTCGGGCGAAAAAGGGGCGTGGCCGAGTAGGTTCGCTCATCTCTAGCCCTTACACAACTATGTCGCCAAAAAAATAAAAAATTATTGTGTACAGAAAATGGACACAGAAAATAATTTAAAAAAATTAAATATCTTTAAAAAAAAAATACAAGTACTACAGCAAAAAAAATACTATTTAAGTTTGGCATTGTAGTAATCGTACTGACCCATAGAATTAAGCTATCAGTTCACTTTTTTAGCAGTTTGTGCGCCGTAGAAACAGGACGCACCGAAAGATGGTGGAATGTCGTTTTTTTCCATTTCTTTTTTCAGTAAATTATATGGTACAATAAATAGTGCCATTGAAAAATACAACTCGTCCACAAAAAACAAGCCCTCATACAGCGACGTCGATGGATTAATAAAGGAACTACGATTTTTTAAAAGGGAGTAGGAAAAAACGAAAATGGAAAAAGCAAAAAAGCTCTGTCACTAAGGGGTTAATAGTCCTACAAGTGAGCAATGGGGCCTGGAATTTATTAAGTTTGCCCTGAAATCCAACGGGTGTTCCCTCCTTTATAGGCCTAGCCATGTTTCCAGTAAGCAGATTAGGGCCACAATGGGTATGTTTCTGAACACGGGACAAACGGGGCATCAATTTTGGGGTGCAAGTCTTCATTCATATGTGTGCTGTACAAAAAAACCTTTTATTAAAGTGACATAATTGGCAAAAAAAATTTTTCCTTCTGCTTTGCTTAAATTAATTCAAAAATTGTGGTGTTGATATATGCAGTAAACCCCCAGATGAATTTGCATGACAGGTCTATTTTTTAAAATTAGGGCTTGAACCTTGAGGCCACTCTCACACAAACGTCTATAAAAACGCAGTCTTTCTTAATGCAGCGTTTTACTGCACTCAGACCTGCGTTTTTGTGTATTTTCATCAGGTCAAAATGAATTCAAGCTCCCCCCGCCCTCAAATTTCATCATAGCAACCTACGTGTAAAACGCTGAAAAAACGCTAGTATAAGAGGCCTCATTGAAATATGTGCAGGCTTAATGCTGTGATTAAATTGCGTGTTAAAAGCAGCAAAACAATGCTTGTGTGAGAGTCCTAAGGGCAGTTTTACATGGCCGTAGGGATAGCACTGCCTCTTTGTGTATAAATTAGTTCAAACACGCAGGAACCTCCGCAAGATTCAGCAGAGGTGCCCTCATTTGCATTCGCAGTGGGGCTGGTCCCATGACCGATTTTGTTGGCATTGACCAATGACCTGGGCAGTCCTGGGACCACAGGTATAAATGCCTGATAATTGGTGGTGGGCGTGCCAGTGTATAATTTGCGCTGGCTCGCCCATTCAGAAGACCACACATCACGGCGTAATTGCAAAAAAAAAAGATCATGATCGATCTTTTTGCGCGCTGGGATTTCTTTGAGGCAGTTATTCTATGAATGAGCCACTTGGAAGCGATGGGTTTTCTTGAATGCGTTTTGCACTCAGGGCACTTTCTTAGGGCAAAACAGAGAAATCACGGCCGTGTAAAACAGCCAGGCTCTCACATCGATGGTTTTTAGCTGCATTTTCAGCACGTTTTAAATGCGTGCTGAAAATGCAGTTTTAGTTGGGTCATAAAAACGAAAATTTGCAGGTGCCCCTTCTTCCTGTGAATATAATGGGCAACCCTCTAGTAGTACATATGAATTTTCTTTATTTAGGCGTTCATTAATATGTATTCGTTTTATTAAAAAGTTATATAAAACCTGCATTTCACAGTGTTTTTTATGCACCCCATTGATTCCTAAGGGCAATTTCAGCTGTAAAAAAAACGCGCTGAAAACGCAAGAAATAGGACATGCAGCGTTCAATTTTCAGCACATAGAAAACACACAGAAAAAACGCTGGTGTGAGAGGCCACATTGAAACACATGGGGGCTTTAGGCTGCTTTCACACAACTGTGTGCTGAAGCGTATCACCGAGGGTAGATCCCACAGATAATACGCTTTCACTAGCTCCCGTACCAATGGATTGCAGTGCTCACATTGCAGCTGCTGCTTTGCGTGCCCTGCGGCCGCGAAATTCAGTACAGCATGTTCTATCTTGGCGCGTTGTACACACAGAGATAGAGCAAAGCATATGCAGCGTGCAGCAGCCTCGCAATGCACATAGTGAGTCTGCTGCGTGCTCCGCTCTGCCAGCACACGCGTGTCCTGCTGCCTTCACACGCTTCTATGAAAGCAGCCTAAGGGTGTGTTTACACAGCGCTGTTTAGCTGCAGATCTGCAGCATATATCGCCCTTCCAATTGAAAATCAAATGGCAGGGTGAAATATGCTGCAGATCTGCACCAACGTCTGCAGCAAAAAAGCGACATGTCCCTAATACCGTATAGTCCGTTTACGTTTAAAGTGCGCTGAAAATGCAGCACAAAAACGCACGTGTAAGAGAGCCCCATGTTCTTCAATGTTCCAGTTCTGGGTGCATTAAAAAAAAAAATTTAATTGCTGGTGAAGCGCAGTAAAATGCAGTTACATAACGGAGCTCAGACAAGTCACTCACAGTCTCACACAACTCTAGGTCCCTCACAGCACAGCTGCTGGCAGCCAATCAGCTGCCAGCTCTGCCCACAGGAGCCAATCAGGGCACCGGCCCCTCAGCCGCTCAGCGCTGGAACACCAACAGACTTGCGACTTTTTAAAACTTCTGATCCCACAGAGCCCTGCCAAATTTCCCACGTCAAAACTCAGTTTGTCTGCCTGCTTTTGCTGCTAACTTGGCAAAAATTGGGGTGATTATATTTCCTGGAAAATCATGACAAGAAACAATAATTAGGACAAACCCGCATACATAAAGGTTTTATTATTTTCTACAATATGAATACTTTTTATGTGTGTAGCGCCGCACTGCAAGGCCAGAGTGTTTTTGTAATGAAGGTTAGTTTTTGCTGGATAATTTGTAGTTTTTAGTGATACCATTTTCAGGTATAAAAATTTTTATGATTACTTTTCATTCCTATTTTGGAGAACTAAAATGAATATAAAACTGTTATTTTGGCATTCTGATTGTTTGTTTATAAATGGTATTTAATGTGCTGGATGAATTATATGATATTTGATAGAATGGGTTGTTTTTTGTTCTTTTTATTTTTTAATATTCAAAGCACTGTGTAAAGGGAAAAAAAAACTTTTTAAAACTTTTTTCTGTAAAAAAGGTCAAGTTACGGCAGTCATCAATAACTGTGGCATTTGTGGGGTTAAACAGTACAGAAAAGTGATTAGATAGGCAAGTGCTCATCTTTCACTCTTTCCTGGAACAAAATTATGTTATATGAATGAGAATCTTACAGATAAGTGTCACATACCTTTACATTCAATAGCAGGAGGACTTTGTTTGGTGCAGTTTCCTTCTACGTCCCGTCTTATACAGTCATATAGGCTGGGCTCATTACCAACACAATGGATTTGCTCTCTCCATATTGGACCAGGTCTTCTTGTGTAGTTCAGTAATGTTGGCACTGCTTCTCCACATCCGAGCTCTCTACAGATGATTTTGGCTGTTTGTAGTCCTGTATCAATCTCACACACAGATCCCCAAGTATCACCATATTTTACTTCTAAATAGCCAGAACATTGATGAGGCCCATTAACTAATCGGTATCCTCTGTGACCTAAAGAATGATAAACCAAAACTCACTGAACTATTTAAGATTGAGGAATATCTAATTAATGCTGTGCTTTATACATTATTATATATATTATACACATATATGTCTCTGCTTCATATATTTCCAAGACTCCAACCCCCCCCCCCCTTTTTTTTCCTATTTCTGGAATAACATTGCAATGTAGAATGTATATAGCATGCATATGTGATTTTCCTGTAATATCAGACTCTAGGACTTTTTGCTGGTATAAACAAGCGTTATAATTAGAGATGAGCGAGCGTACTCGGATAAGCACTACTCGCTCGAGTAATTGGCTTTATCCGAGTATCGCTGTGCTCGGGGCTAAAGATTCGGGTGCCGCTGCGGCTGACAGGTGAGTCGCAGCGGGGAGCAGGGGAGAGCGGGCGGGAGAGAGGGAGAGAAAGATCTTACCTCCGTTCCTCCCCGCTCTCCCCTGCAGCTCCCCGCTCCGTGCCGACACCCGAATCTTTAGCCCCGAGCACAGCGATACTCGGATAAAGCCAATTACTCAAGCGAGTAGTGCTTATCCGAGTACGCTCGCTCATCCCTAGTTATAATATATGACCTGGAACAGAGCATTGAAACTGTACTTGATTGTGAAGTTTTAAATTATTCTTCAATAAAACGAGTATAAAAAATAATAAGAAGTAGAAACAACACACTACAAAACCCACATTTCTGTAATCTAGACATTGCATAACGCATGAAAAGCCCTGACACTATTAAAGGGGTTGTCCCGCGAAAGCAAGTGGGGTTATACACTTCTGTATGGCCATATTAATGCACTTTGTAATATACATCGTGCATTAAATATTGGCCATACAGAAGTTATACACTTACCCCCTCCGGTGCTGGCGTCCCCGTCTCCATGGCGACGATGAAGCCTCTTCTTTGGTCGCACGAACAGTCGCGCTTGCGCACCGAAGGATTCCTCTTCTGTCTCCCTCCGGGCTCACGAGCTGCGTCCTTAGTCCTCCCTCTTCTCTGCGTCATCGTATCTCCGCCTCCGTCACTTGGTGCCGATCAGCCAATTAGGTGGCTGTAGTCGGCAGTGGAACGCAAGACAGGAGAAGATAATCCACGGTGCACCATGGGAGAAGACCCGCGGTGCACCATGGGAGAAAACCGCGGTGCACCTTGGGAAAGGACCGGCGGCCATCTTTAAAAGAAGAAAAGAAGAAGCTGCCCGAACAGGGATGCAGGTAAGCGGTTCTTTTTTTTTAAATAACAAAGGAATTGTTTTTTACGGGGCACAATGTGGGGGTATGTAGAAAAAAAATTTTTTGATTTCACTGCGGGACAACCCCTTTAATCAATCACAGGCCAGGAAGGAACTTTATGTGGCATTATTGTATCTTATCACCACCGAAAGTGTGGGTGGTAACAAGATACAGGCTACTTGACACCCTGGCCATGCCCCCAGTATTTCATTGGCTGCAGGGCTGCCTCCCCCTGCTGTAGCTTCCAGGTCCTGCTACTCACTAACAGCAGCTTCCCTGTCAGTGACAGCAGCTTCCATGGCAGCATGTGGGACCAGAGGAGCTTTCCCAGCGACACAGCCAGTTGCCCTCCGGTGGTGACAGCTGCTTCGATGGCAGAACGTGGGACCAGAGAGCGGCAGCGGACAGTGCGGGAGCAGCATCATGGCATATCGGACTCAAGAGCGCTAGGTTACAGTGAGTGAGGCAGGGGGATGGGGAGGGAGTGGGTAAGGCTGGGGGGGAGCGGGGCCACTGCAAGAGCCGCGGCGGACAGTCATGGAGCAGCAGTACAGCACGTTAGAATGGAGAGCGCTGGGTGAGAGTGAGGCAGGGGGACAGGGAAGCAGTGGGTAAGGGTGGAGGGGAGCAGGGACACTGCTGTAACATTGTACACGACAGCGCTGGGTCACAGTGAGTGAGGGGGACGCTACGGGGCAGCCTGCAAAGGAAGACAGGAGTGGGGACAGTAGTGTCTGACAGTCAGGGAGGGGGGACCCGGGAAGGCTGCAGGGGGGGACAGTGCAAGAACACTCCAAAGACAGCGCTGTCTGACAGTGAGGGAGGGTGAGGGTGCAGCAGTTAAAAGGCTGCAGGGGAGTTGAGGTTATCAGCTTCAACTCCCCAGCATGAATGACTTATGGCTGCCATGGAGGGTTAGGGTGAGGGTTCATTTCAGTGTTAGGGTTACATTATTAGCCTGCCACTGAAACAACCCCTAACCCTAACCGCCCATCCCAGCACTAAGTTCCCATGCTGCTAAGACCTTTGAGGACCTGGCAGCACACAGACAATCAGCAGCGTGTGGGCGTACACTGGGTGTAGCCCATGACTACTTCTCCACCCATACTTCTGGTGGAGACAAGATACAATACCGCTTTATGTTAAGCACGCCTTTGACCGCAGTCAAGATCATGTTAGCAAAACTGTGTCAAACTGCTGGCTGGCTCGGGGTAACCTCTTTGGAGAAACAGAGGGGTTCATGATTGTCATACAGGATGAAGTTATGAACACAAAAAAACGACTGAAAAGAAGTCGAATGCAGACCTGACGGATTATCGCTGCGGAATCCATGGCCAGACACCAGACGCGAATGCGCACTGTCTGGCCGGCCGAGACACACACAGCGGATCTGGACAGATCAGTATAGGGTCTCTGGGGGGAGCCGGGTCTGATTCCGCTGTGATATTCCGCAGACAGAATCCGACCTGGCTGTGGGCATGAGGCATACAAGACACAACACTTACTGATGACACGTGCAGAAAATGCCACATGGTGGCAGAAACAATGCAACACATCACTGTTATCGTAAAAACCTGTGAAACCTAAAAATATCTTGGTTTGTTATAAAAGGAGGCAGCAGCTGCCTTGGAAATCATCGCATCACATTCAGGTTGATGTAACCAAAAATCATCTCCGCTTTATTTCCATCACAAAGCACTTTTATAGCATTTTTAATCGCTTATCTTTCTAGCCAATAATCAAGATAAAAAGAAAATTGTAGGAATTTCTTTGAATATTGTAGGATATTACTTCTGCTGAGTTATATTGTTTTTCTAAAGCCTGGTTTAGGCACAACAATTATCAGTCAAAAAATCATTTCACCGATAACCGTTGTGTGCTTTTTTTACAACGCAAGGTGATCGCTCAAACGTTGAGTGATCACATTGCACTCAGAGCAGGGGATGCAGAAGACAAGCGGGGCCACTTGTCTTCTGTATCCAGCTGTTCCCCGCTTGCAGCGCCCGGCTGTTATACAGCTAAGCGCTCCAAGCGGGGGATGCAAAAAACAAGCGGGCCAACTTGTCTTCTGCATCCAGCTGTTCTCTGCTTGGAGCACCCGGCTGTTATACAGCTGGACAGCTGTGTTCTTCATACCGCACCTGTATTCAGGGTGCGGTATCCCGCTGTGAATTCCTGATAACTGATGGCTAGAGATGAGCGAGCACCTAAATGCTTGGGTGCTCATTGCTCGAGTCAAACTTTTCGTAGTACTCGAGATCTCGTTTCGAGTAACGAACCCCATTGAAGTCAATGGGTGATTCGAGCATTTTTGTGTGGGACCAATGCTCCGCATAGCTGATGACTTGTCAAACACCAGAAAATATCAGAAAGTCATGGAAAGACCACAGAAACGGATAGGGAAGGGCTGGGGAAGCATGCATGGCTGCATCTGAGGCTCCCAAGTCCCACTATTAAGCCAAAATGGGGGCAAGAGTCTGGTGTAACACCCCCTAACAATGTACTTCGGACAAACCCTCATTAGCAAGGCATACGCGCTGGCACATCTTAGGCAAGCACCACACTACCTACAACCAAGGACAATTACTGCCTGCAGGTGACACAGCTGCCTCTTCTCCTAGGTTACATGCTAGCATTGCTGTCCAACCCCCCAGATTTCTGCCCTAATCAGTGTTTTTGTGCTAGACATGTAAAACAACATAATGGGTGCACAAAAGTCTTTGTGCACCCACAGCATAGACGATCCCCTGGAACCCAAGAAAAGTATTACACATAAAGAAATCAGAGCGCCCAAACAAGGCAGTTTCACCCTGCCAAGGACCTCAACCTCGGCTCACACCCTCAGTAAATGTGGGCATAAAGCGGACTCGGATGCTAGTGCAGCTGTGAACATCTCATTAATGCAGTAACGCTCATTTTGTTTTCCCCAAACCAGTGCCTCAGATAACTGTGGTAACATGAGAGAAAATACATGTTGCCCAGTGCTGATCCCCAGACCCCAAGCAGGAGGAGGAGGTGGCATAACAAGGCCACGAAACCATGACCGAGGTAGGACCCGCAATCGTCTGTGTGGGAAGTATGTGAGCGGGCCCAGGGTCAAGCTCAGTCCCAGCCTCCACCTTGTGTGACCCAAGGTGCCCTGAGTTACATAGCAATGAGAAATCCATGTGTCCCCACACAATTCATTCTGTGTAGGTGTCAGATAGCTCAACACCGCAAGGAGAAGTCTTTGAGTTGCTTGGGCTCGCTTATGCTGTCAGTGCACAAAGATGGTATTACACAGGAAGAAATCAGAGTGCCCAAACATGAGAGAGTTTCACCCCGCCAAGGACCTTGGCCTCGGCCCACATTTCTGCCCTAGTCAGTCAGTGTATTTGTGCCAGATAGGTAAAACACTGCGATGGGAAGTCTTTGCGCACCCGTAGTATAGGCAGACCCCTGTAACATTCCTGTAGCAGAAGTATAAGCAGACCCCTGTAACATTCCTGTAGCAGAAGTATAGGCAGACCCCTGTAACATTCTTGTAGCAGAAGTATAGGCAGACCCCTGTAACATTCCTGTAGCAGAAGTATAGGCAGACCCCTGTAACATTCCTGTAGCAGAAGTATAGGCAGACCCCTGTAACATTCCTGTAGCAGATTCATGGTCAAAGTAAAAAGATGCCTGCGCTGTGAAAGAAAGATTCCTTTTTATTGTAGCTACGCGTTTCGACAAATATGTCTTTTTCAAGCTAGCATATGCTTTATACACAGATATATATATATATATATATATATATATATATATATATATATATATATATATAGTAGTCACTTACATTGCGGGACGCTCGGTTCGTTCTCAATGGGGCGTGTTTAATGATGAGAGTGGTTTACTAATCATCTGACTTATCACGTGAGTGTCTTTGGAACGCATTGCGGTCCAAATTTTGGAACAACTTTATTGTTTCTTTCTGTTTGCCTGTTTGTATCGCTGTAAGGTAGTTCTTATACATATCCTGTTTTTATGGATTTATTATTAAATTTCTGGTATCGTTTGGCATTCTTATATTCAATTTACAAGAATATAAATAAATTCATTTTATTTAATAAAATTTATAGATGAAAATTATTTTATTTAAAAAAATTTTGTTAAAAACTATGTTAAAAAAATGTGTTGTGGTATATTAATTAATAATAAAATTATCTTTTTGTAAAATTATTCCTAATGATGTTTAGATTTTTTCTAGTACTTCGTTTAGTCAGTTTGGCATGAGAGTGTTAAAGCGATATATCCAATACATTTCTTTGTGTCTAATGGAGTTTGGTTTTATTATTTCCAGAGGGATTAATTTTAGTCCTTTACTATTTTCATTATGTTTTTCCATAAAATGTCTGGGAAGACTAGGTTTGGTATTCTGTAACATTCCTGTAGCAGAAGTATAGGCAGACCCCTGTAACATTCCTGTAGCAAAGGTATAGGCAGACCCCAGTAACATTTCAGTAGCAAAGGTATTGGCAGACCCCAGTAACATTCCTGTAGCAGAAGTATAGGCAGACCCCTGTAACATTTCTGTAGCAAGATTTTAGCGAAGACCTGAAACATTGGTGTACCATGAGTGTAGGCGCAGGCCATAAAAATTAATTAGATAACAGTATAGGCGAGGGCTAGAAAAATTGGTGTACCAAGAGTACAAGTGTACCCCTGAAAAATTGCTCAACCGCGAGGGCAAGTGAAACCCAGAAACATTTTTTTAAAGATACAGCTCGCTGTTGCTCAATTAATAACAGAGCCTGGAGGCAGTCCTGTGAAAAAAATTGTTTTCTGTTAAAGTCTCAATACTTTTGAAACTTTAAAAAATTATAAACAGAGCAGTTCAGCGTGATGACATGCTGTTTTAGAAGGAGGAGTAGAAGGAGGAGGAGTAATAATATTCGAGAGTGATTGACAAAGCGAATTCCCCCTTTTTTCTGGTGATAGAGAATGCTTTTTTCTCCGGTTGCACCGAAAAGAATCATTAGGTTCCGCTGCTCTCCGCCAGTGGAGAAGAGTAGTCAGGGGAAATCCAGCCTTTGTTCATCTTTATGAGTGTAAGCATGTCGGAACTGGCAGTTGACAGGTGGATCCTTATCCGTGATGATTCCCCCAGCTGCACTAAACACCCTCTCTGACAAGATGCTAGTGGCAGGGCAGGCCAGCACCTCCGGGGCGTACAGCGCAAGTTCGTGGCACCTGTCTAGCTTTGACACCCAATAGTTGTATGGAGCAGAGGCATCACAGAGGACTGTGGTACGATCGGCTACGTACTCCCTCACCATCTTTTTACAGCGCTGCTCCGACTCAGCCTTGACTGGGGAGTGGTGACACACAGTGGTGACACGGGAAAGGCAGCCTAACATAAAGGCAGCCATGTGTGCCAGGGTACCAGTACACAACACATCGTTGTCCTCACTACTAAGATGACTTTCAGGATCCTCCTCCTCCT
The DNA here is from genome assembly GCF_035609145.1 of Eleutherodactylus coqui. Lineage (NCBI taxonomy): Eukaryota > Metazoa > Chordata > Amphibia > Anura > Eleutherodactylidae > Eleutherodactylus > Eleutherodactylus coqui. Next base: position 28,166,688 of record NC_089842.1, on the reverse strand, counting down.
CTGCAGCCCATACACGCTGAACAGATGAGAGGCAAGCAACATGGGTACCTTCTGCAGTGTGCCCAGCTGTCTCTTCCCCCTCCTCCTCCTCCTCCTCCTCCTCAACACGCTGAGATATAGACATGAGGGTGGTCTGGTTATCAAGCAACATACTGTCATCCCACGTCTCCTGTTACAACCGCAAAGTGTCAGCCTTTATGCTTTGCAGGGAACTTCTCAGCAGGCAAAGCAGCGGGATGGTAATGCTAATGATTGCAGCATCGCCGCTCACCATCTGGGTAGACTTCTCAAAGTTTCCGAGGACCTGGCAGATATCTGCCATCCAGGCCCACTCCTCAGCAAAGAATTGGGGAGGCTGACTACCACTACGTCACCCATGTTGCAGCAGGTATTCATCTATTGCTCTACGCTGCTCGTACAGCCTGGCCAACATGTGTAGCATAGAATTCCAGCATGTGGGCACATCGCACAGCAGTCGGTGCTCTGGCAGCTGAAACCAATGTTGCAGGGTCCTCAGGGTGGCAGCGTCCGTGGTGGACTTGCGGAAATGTGCGCAGACGCGGCGCACCTTGCTGAGGAGGTCAGACAAATGGAGGTAGTTTTTCAGAAACCGCTGAACCACCAGATTGAAGACGTGGGCCAGGCATGGCACGTGTGTGAGGCTGCCGAGCTGCAGAGCCACCACCAGGTTACGGCCGTTGTCACACACGACCATGCCCAGTATGTAGGCTCAGCGGCTAAAGCCAGAGGTCGGTCTGCTCTGTCAGACCCTGCAACAGTTCAGGGGCTGTGTGCCTCTTGTCACCTAAGCTGATTAGTTTCAGCCCAGCTTGCTGATACTTGCCCACCGCTGTGCTGCCGCGTGCTACCGACTGCTGGCGACATGCTCACACTTCTTAATTAAGAGGTAGAGGTGGTGGAGGAGGGGAGGGTTTGGAGGAGGTGGCATAAAACCCTCCCCTGGTAGGACCCGCTATTCCGGGTGTGGGTAGGACGTGAGCGGTTCCAGGCTCTGACTCGGTCCCAGCCTCCACGAAATTCACCCAATGTGCGGTCAGGGAGATATAGTGGCCCTGCCCGCCAGTACTTTTCCACGTGTCCGTGGTTAAGTGGAACTTCCCAGTAACCGCGTTGGTGAGGTCATGATTTATGTTGTGGGAGACATGCTGGTGTAGGGCTGGGACGGCACACCGGGAAAAATAGTGGCGACTGGGGACCGAGTAGCGTTGGACCGCCGCCGCCATTATGTTTTTGAAAGCCTCCGTTTCCACAAGCCTGTACGGAAGCATCTCCAGGCTGTTTAATTTGGCAATGTGCACATTTAAAGCTTGCACATGCGGGTGCGTGGCGATGTATTTGCGGTTTCACTCCAACGCTTGTGTTAGCGACAGCTGAACGCTGCGCTGAGAGACATTGCTGGATGGAGTGGAGGACGGTGGAGTTGAGGGTGTGGGTGCAGGCTGGGAGGCGCTCGTGCCTGTGTCCTGGGAGGGGGATTGGATCTGTGTGGCAGGTTGTGGCACAGGGAGAAAGGCAGTGGTGTGACCGGAGGCGGCGAATGGCGTTCGTCCCACCTTGTGGGGTGCTTGGCCATCATATGCCTGCGCATGCTGGTGGTGGTGAGGCTGGTAGTAGTGGATCCCCGGCTGATCTTGGTGGGACAGAGGTTGCACACCACTGTTCGTTGGTCGTCTGCGCTCTCACTAAAAAACATCCAAACCTTTGAACACCTAGCCCTCTGCACGGAGGCTTGCCGCGAGGGGGTGCATTGGGAATCAGTTGGGGGATTCTTCGCTCTGGCCCTGCCTCTACCCCTGGCCACTCCACTGCCTCTTCCAACCTGTCCTGCTGCTGCACTTGCCTCCCCCTCTGAAGCTTTGTCCTCAGTAGGCTTAGCAAACCGGGTGGGGTCAGTCACCTCATCGTCCAGCTGCTCTTCCTCTGAATCCTCTGTGCACTCCTCCCTGGGACTTACTGCCCTTTCTACTACCTCACTGACAGAGAACTGTGTCTCATCATCATCCTCACCCAAAATAAGCTCTTGAGACAGTTGCCGGAAGTCCCCAGCCTCATCACCCGGCCTCCGGGAACTTTCCAAAGGTTGGGCATCAGTCATGACAAACTCCTCAGGTGAGAGAGGAACCATTTTTTCCCACTCATGGCATTGAGCTGAGAACAGTTCCTGGGAGTCTGCCTGCTCATCAGAATATGTCATTTTCATGGAGTGAGGAGGCTGGGAGGAAGGAGGAGCAGCAGCCAGAGGATCCAGAGTTGCAGTCTCTAGGCCGGGAGTAGTGGACTGCGTAGAAGACTGAGTGGTCGATACATTGCTGGACGCATTTTCTGCCATCCACGACAGGACCTGCTCACACTGCTCTGTTTGTAATAAAGGTCTACCACGCGGACCCATAAATTGTGATATGAAGCTGGGGACCCCAGAAACTTGCCTCTCTCCCAATCCCACAGCAGCCGGCTGTGATTCACCACGACCAGGAACTCGGCCTGTGCCCACACCCTCACTTGGTCGTCCGCGTCCACGTCCTCGACCCTTATCCCTACTCCTCATCATGGCGGATTAAGAATAGAGCAGGGCCCAAATAAATTACCCCACTGTACAGCACTGACAACTGTGGCTTAATTCACCGCACACAAAGACTTGTAGATAGCGGAGGCTCTATGCTGTGACTTGAAAGAATTAACCCGCTGTCTTGCGCTGATACCTAGGGGTAATTTAATGCTCGCAGAGACTTGTAGATAATAGAGGCTGTGTGGAGTGGGAGAAGACTCTAAAGCCAGTGGATAGTGCTGGTAACTGTGGCTCAACCTCACCAAGGAAAGGGTATTGTGAGACACTCTGCACAGCGGCAGAGCTGAAATACTTTGCAGTGGCCCAGGAAATATTATAGTACTGTTTATCGGTGAGACCTCTGTCTAATGCACTGCAGACACAGAACGGTATAACTAAAGTAGTTTGCAGTAGGCTAGGAAATATTTGAGTGCAGTTCCACGGTGAGAGCTGGTTGTACTGCACTGCAGCCTAAGAAAACTATTACTGAAAAGCTGGGAACAGGCCTAGATGCGTAATACAAAAATGGATGCACTGCAACTCTCAGCCAGCTACAAGTATAATGCACACGGTCAGATGTAGCCCTAAGAGACGAAGGAAATGCAATTGACTCGAGTACCACGTGGTGTTCGACTCGAGTAACGAGCATCTCGAGTACCCTAATGCTCGAACAAGCATCAAGCTCGGACGAGAATGCTCGCTCATCTCTACTGATCTCTGATCTTTGAGCATGCTGAAAGAACAGCAATCTGCAACGGCTTAACAAAAATTGCACAATGTCAGTGCAGTTAGACACAATGATTATAGCTCAAAAGCTGGCTTTGAGCGGGTTTGGGGCGAAAATCGTTGTGTCTAAAAGGGCCTTAACATAAGATCCCATGCTATGTGGCCAATGGCTTCTTATCGCACTGCTTCTTCTGGCCTTGTTATCTAGATAAGCAAGTTAAATCAGCTACATCCTGTAACTAAAAAGGTCCTTAATATCTTAAAATGGGTTTTTTCTTAAAGCTACAAACACATTTTTTTAATCTCAACAAGTAGAGAAATCACATATAGGTATATAAAGAATTCAATTGATATAATGTTACATAAATCTCTAATATCACCTCCGGCTCTTGGCGCAGACAGATTTATAGAGACATAATCAAATAGCAAATCTAATCCACCAAGATCTTGTACACAAGAACCAACTATCAGATACTCTACAGACAGTAGATACTACAAATACCCTCCACAGACAGTCCTAGAAAACATCACGTACACATTGTACTACATAGTAACATAGTTCGTTAGGCCGAATGAAGACAATGTCCATCTTGTCCAGCCTGTCTATCCTCCTGTGTTGATCCAGAGGAAGGCAAAAAAAAACAAAGAGCAGAAGCCAATTAGCCCTTTTGGGGAAAAAATTCCTTCCCGACTCCCTAGTGGCAATCAGACTGTTCCCTGGATCAACCCCTAATAGTTCCTACCTGCCTGTAGACCCGGATTAACAATTAACCTAAGATTTAGAACCTATATTATCTTTCCTCTCTAGAAAGACATCTAGTCCCCCTTTTTTTTTTTTTTTTTTTTTTTTAAATCAGGTTTATTGGATTTTTGGATTTTAATTATAATACAGACATATGAAATAGTCACGTATAGTAAATTATGATAACAGAAAAGTAAAAGAACAGGTATACATTTTGCATATTCTTTTGCATAAATACAAACTTTTAGATTCTAGGGTTGGGTACTCAGAGTCCCTCTCCTCCCCTAATTCTGAACTACTGGGGGACAGTAGGCTAGGAGTCCCAGAAGGGGGGGGGGGGTAGGGCAAAGCCCATCCCTAGAGTATGCCAACTCCAGAAAAACTTTAACAGTTCGGGTGAGAGAGGTATATGAATGCTAGGGGGAAGAGAGTGGAGGGGTGATGGAAGGAGGGGGATGATGAGGACGGGAGGGGTGGGGAGGTTTGCAAGGTAGCGGGGGTTAGGCTCTGAATCTCCAAGAGGATAGCGCAAGCCTTCTCTCTCTCTCTTACCACATGTTCAGGCGGTCCACTACATCAGTGTAGCTTCAATTCTGGGTCCGGTGTCCAGCGTCCGGGGTCCGAAATATTCCCCATGTCTTGGGAGAGTGTAAGTGTGGGCTTTTTAGCTTTCCACTCCCGGGGCGGGACCCCCTTCCCAGTCAGTCAACCCGAGGAGGTTTAAGATTGCTGGTTGCCTTTTCTCAGCTCCCTCCAGGGGTAGCATGTTAGAATGAAGTCCTCCTGTGTGTTCCTAGACCAGCTTGTTGCAGAGTAGCAAGTTGCAGATTGAATCCAGCTTTTCCCTCCATTGGTTTAAGGTGGGAGGGGAATGTTGGAGCCAGTGAAGCGGGATTAGTGCTTTTGCAGCGTCTAAAAGGTGGGCTACCAGTTTGTGTTTGTGCGGGTGGAAGTTCGCGGCGGGTCTCCACAGGAAGACCATGTCCGGAGTGATTTTTAGATTTGAGGATAGGGCTCTCAGGTCGCTTTCCACTCCTTCCCAAAAGGGTACTATTTTTGGGCATTCCCACCAGATATGGAGGTAGGATCCCACTTCGTTGTTGCATCTCCAGCATGTGTTCTGGGGCGCTAATTTGTAGTCATTTAACCATTGGGGAGTTTTGTACCACCGTACTAAAACCTTATAGTGGCTTTCCTGCATTAGGACACAAGGGGATAAGCCATAGGCTGTTTTCAGTATGAGTTTGACTTCTTCTGTTGAAAGGGAAATCTTTAGTTCTTTTTCCCAGGAGCTTATGAAGCTGGGTTTGGAAGTTCGGGGTGGGGCTATGTAGTTCTTGCGAATATTGGAATTTTTTTTTTGTTTTGAACTACTCTCTTCTGTTGTTTTTTCAAAGGTAGTTTTTGGTCTAGATGACCTGAATTTGTCTAGGAACTCGCTTATTACTTTTTTAATGTGTGAAGCTTGGAGGAAGGAGAGTTTGACGTTGGGAGCTAGTGATGTAATGATATCCTCTATGGGTTTGTGGGCCAGCAGCTGAATGTCATTAATTTTGATTCCTTTAAATTGCTTCCATATGCTTGTTGAGCCAGGATCTGGCTTCTTTCCGAGAAGTCTGCCCAGACTTCGGATTGGTGTTAGGGGAGAGGGATCTGGAGCTAGTTCTCCTTTGAATTTGTCCCACGTTTCGCAAGGTCCCCTTATGAGCGGGTCAAAGTTTTTTGCCCTGTACTGGGATTTCTTGGGAAACCACAGGTCGTCTATCAAGGACTCCCCGCATGAGGCTAACGCTAATTCTTGCAACAGTGGGTCTCTAGCAGGGTGTGTTAGTTCTATCCAGTAGCTAATTTGGACGGAGTGGAAGTAGTCTTGGAAGTTCGGTAAGTCTATGCCTCCCTCTGTTCTCCTCTTAGTCAACAGATTATATGCTAGTCTGGGTCTTTTTTGTTTCCAGATGAAACTAGTGCAGATAGATCGCAGAGTTTTGAAGAACGAGGTTGGAAGGTATATTGGGATCATGCGCATTTTGTATAGCGCCACTGGTATAATATACGCTTTTAAGATATTTTTTCTCCCGAACCACGAGAGGGAAGGAAGGTCATAGGCTCTCAGTAAACTTTTGAGTTGGTTAATTAAAGGCCGGAAGTTTAGGGAGTACAGGTCTTCTGTTTTTTGGTCAGTTTGACCCCCAGGTAATCCACTTCTGATTCAGACCACGTGAAGAGTGAGCTGGATCTCAATGGGGGGCACTGTGATTCCGGGATTGAGATGTTTAAGATTGTGGATTTGGCAAAATTCACTTTGAAGTTTGACAGGGATCCGAAGTCTCGTAGTAGCGAGGTTAGTCTGGGTATGCTCCTCTCTGGTTTGGTAACTACAAACATCACATCATCCACGAACGCTGCCGCGGATAATGTGCTCGAATTTATTCGCCGACCTTCTATAGCTGGGTCCTGTCTAACCCACTGCAAGAGGGGTTCCATCATAAGGATAAAGAGCGAAGGGGAGAGAGGGCATCCCTGACGTGTCCCGTTACGGATCTTGAATGTGGGGGATAGTGTTTCGTTAATTTTTAGTCTGGCGTGGGGTGCTGCGTATAGGGAGAGAATGGCCGAGATAAATGTTGGGGGAAATTTGAAGCGGAGTAATACTCTTTCCATGAAGACCCAGCACACTCTATCAAAGGCCTTCTCGGCGTCTGTGCTGACAAAGGCCATTGGTATTTTCCGGCTGCGGGCATATTTAGTGGCGTGGAGCAGTCTTAGGCAATTTTCTTTGCCCTCTCTGCCCTTCACGAAGCCGGTTTGTTCTGGATTTATCAGATCTGGGATAAACTCCCCTATTCTTCTGGCAAGTAGTTTGGCCCAGATTTTTACATCGAGGTTAATAAGCGAGATTGGCCTAAAACTACTGCACTGTTCGGGGTCTTTGCCCTCCTTATGAATAAGGGTGATGTGCGCTTCTTGCGCCTGTCTGGCTAGATGAGCTCCGTTTAATAGGGCGTTAAAGGTCTCAGTTAGTCGGGGTACAAGTTGTGGTTTGGAGGTTTTGTAGTAATTTAGAGATAGACCGTCGGGTCCTGGGCTTTTCCCTTGCGGGATGGAATCTATGACTTCTTCAACTTCCCTGCTCGTGATTGGGGACAAGAGCGTGGTCGCGTCTGTCTCATTGAGACTTTGTAGTTCTAGGGACCTCAAGAATGCGTCTATCCTCTCTGGGGTGTTTTGGCTAGAGGAGAAGGGCTCCGAATCTTCCAAGTTGTACAGTTGAGAATAGAATTGGGTAAATTATTTTGCTATATCAGTAGTAGTAGACACTTCTAGTCCCCTTTTAAACTCCTCTATGGATTTTGCCATCACCACTTCCTCCGGCAGAGAATTCCACAGTCTAACTGCTCTTACAGTAAAGAACCCCTTTCTATGTTGGTGATGAAACCTGCTTTCCTCTAAACGTAACGGATGCCCTCTTGTTACCGTCGTAGTCCTGGGTGTAAACAGATCGCGGGAGAGATCCATGTGTTGTCCCCTCATGTACTTATACATGGTTATTTGGTCGCCTCTTAACCTTCTTTTTTCTAGAGTAAATAGTCCCAATTTGGATAGCCTCTCAGGGTATTCCAGTCCCGTCATTCCATGTATTAGTTTAGTTGCCCTTCTTTGAACCCCCTCCAGCACTGTAACATCTTTCCTGAGCACCGGTGACCAGAACTGTGTGTAGTATTCCATTTGGGGCCTGACTAGTGCCTTATATAATGGAAGGATAATGTTCTTGTCCTTCGCCCCTATACCTCTTTTAATATACCCCAAGACTTTATTTGTCTTTGCAGCAGCTGACTGGCATTGGTTCCTCCAATTTAGTCTACTATCCACTAGTACCCCCAGGTCCTTTTCAATATCACTTTTCCCTAGTGGTACCCCATTAAGTGCATATTGGTGATATCCATTTTTGCTGCCCATGTGCATAACCTTACATTTTTCAATATTGAACTTCATTTGCCATTTTTCTGCCCAAGCCCCCCCGCTTATCTAGGTCCATTTGTAGCCTTACATTGTCCTCCGTTGCATTCATTATATTGTATAATGTTGTGTCATCTGCAAATATTGATATTTTGCTGTGCAGCCCCTCTATCAGGTCGTTGATAAATATATTAAACAGAATGGGGCCTAATACTGAACCCTGTGGCACCCCACTAGTGACTGTGGTCCAATCAGAGTACGAACCATTTATTACCACCCTCTGCTTTCTATCATTGAGCCAATTTGTTACCCAAGTACACACGTTTTCACCCAATCCGAGCTGCCTCATTTTGTATATTAGCCTATTACGTGGCACGGTGTCAAAGGCTTCAGAGAAGTCCAGATATACGAGATCAAGAGATTCTCCCAGGTCCAGCTTAGAGCTTACTTTGTCGTAGAAACTGATCAGATTTGTCTGACATGAGCGACCCTTCATGAATCCATGCTGGTGAGGAGTTATTCCCTTGTTTTCCTTGAGGTACTCATCGATGGCGTCTCTCAGAATCCCCTCGAAAAGTTTTCCCGTTATTGAAGTGAGACTTACTGGTCTGTAGTTACCAGGCTCACTTTTGCTCCCATTTTTGTAAATTGGAACTGTATTGGCAATGCGCCAATCCAGTGTCACAACACCGGTCTTGATAGTGTCTAGAAATATTAGATATAGCGGCCTAGCTATCTCGTCACTTAGTTCCCTTAGTATCCTTGGGTGTATTCCATCTGGGCCTGGCGATTTATCAATTTTAGTCTTCTTTAATCGCTTCCACACTTCCTCTTGTGTTAGGTATGACATATTTTGTGAGGGGTTCATTTTATCCCCCTGCATCTCATGTGGCATTTCCTTTTCGTTTGTGAATACACTTGAAAAGAAACTGTTTAATAGATTTGCCTTCCCTCCATCATCTTCAATGATTTCTCCTGCATTATTTGTTAAAGGGCCAGTGTTCTCCCTGCAAATCCTTTTACTGTTAATATAGTTAAAAAATAGTTTCGGGTTGTTTTTGCTCTCTTTGGCGATCAGTCTTTCTGCCTCCTCCTTGGAAATTTTGATCCTATCTTTGCATATTTTGTTTTTTTCCCTGTATGATTTTAGCGCTTCTTCGCTGCCTTCTTGCTTCAGTAGTTTGAACGCTTTCTTTTTTTTCGTTTATTGGCCCTCTTACCGTCTTGTCGAGCCACACTGGTTTCCTTTTAGTTGAGATTCTTTTATTTTTATAGGGAATGAGCTGCTCATCTGAGGTGATTAGGATCCTTTTAAACTTTTCCCATTTGTCCTCTGTACTGATATTTTTGAGGATGTTGTCCCAATTAATGTTACCGATAGTAGTTCTAAGCTGATCAAATTTTGCTTTACTAAACTTTAGTTTTTTTGTCGCTCCCTGATAAGGCTTCCTATTGAATAACAGCTGGAAGTTGATTATATTGTGGTTACTGTTCCCCAAATGCCCCTCAACCTGTACCCTCTTTATCCGTTCCGGTTTGTTAGTTAGTACTAGGTCCAGAATGGCCCTCTCTCTTGTTGGTTCCTGCACTAGTTTGTTTAGGTAATTATCTTTAATTACTCTCAAGAACTTATCACCCCTATGAGATTTGCAGCTTTCGTTTTCCCATGTTATACCTGGATAATTAAAGTCCCCTATGATAATTACTTCGTTGCGCTTTGACACCTCTTCTATCTGCCTTAATAGTAAGGTTTCAGTTTCTTCAGTTGCTTTTGGTGGTCTATAGAAAACCCCTATCAGGATTTTGTTATTTTTTCCTCCCTGTATTTCTACCCACAGAGATTCCACCTGTTCTTCTCCTACTCCTATAGCCTCCCGTAGCCTCGGCTTTAAGTTCGATTTGACGTACAGACATACCCCTCCCCCTTTCTGGTTCGTTCGGTCTCTTCTGAAGAGATTGTACCTCTGCAAATTCGCCGCCCAATCCCACTTATCATAAAGCCATGTTTCCGTTATTCCGACTATATCATAGTTTTCATCGGCCATTCTCACTTTAAGCTCACCCACTTTACCCATCAGACTTCTTGCATTCTTGGTCATACAATTTATATCTTTTTTTTGTTTTTTTAAAATCGTTTTGTTGTTATTCGTACTAATGGCTGATGTAACAGTGCTATCTGTACTAGCCCCACCCCCTGCTCGACCCCCATTCCCCTTGCTTGGACCCAGGTTGCTAGTTACACTGGCTACCCCACTATTTCTCATTTTACCCTCCCCCAGTCCCTAGTTTAAACACTCCTCCAGCCTTGCAGCCATCTTTTCCCCCAGCACAGTTGCACCCTCCCCATTAAGATGCAGCCCGTCCCTACGGTAGAGCCTGTAGCCAACAGCAAAGTCAGCCCAGTTCTCCAGGAACCCAAATCACTCCTTCTTACACCAACTTCGAAGCCACTTGTTTACCTCCCTAAGATCCTGCTGCCTTTCTAGTGTGGTTTTAGGTGCAGTTAGTATTTCCGAGAAAACTACCCTGGAGGTCCTCGCCCTAAGCTTTGATCCTAGATCCCTAAAATCATTTTTGAGGACCCTTCAATGAACTCTAATTTGTTCATTGGTGCCAACGTGCACCATGACCGCTGGATTCTCACCAGCCCCTGCCAGTAATCTGTCAATCAGATCCGCGGTGTGTCGAACTCGAGCGCCAGGAAGACAACACACCGTTCGACGATCCCGGTCTTTATGGCAGATTGCCCTATCTGTCCAAAAAAGAAATATGGGCTCACCTCACCAGCAGTATCTTTCAGTGTTGCAGGGAGATCTGGAATTCAACAGGAGCTCCGTCCTCAAGTAGCCGACGGCAAACGGCCAGATTCCATATAAACAAAAAATAGAAATGGAGGGGAGCTGCTACCGTTAAAAAAATTCCATTCTTTATTGAATAAAAAAAAGCATACAGCTCATAGGTTCGTACAGCGCGAACCTGTGAGCTGTATGCTTTTTTTTATTCAATAAAGAATGGAATTTTTTTAACGGTAGCAGCTCCCCTCCATTTCTATTTTTTGTTTATATGCCATATTTGTCCCCCTTATAATTGAGTCCCCCACCACTAGGACCTGTGTAGCCTGCCCTACGCTCCCCGTCCCCGTCTCACTGGAGCAGTCATCCCCTGGTATTCAGAGGGCATGTCGTGCTGCAGCCGTGCTGGCTCTGTAATGGCATCCCCCTCAGCTGCCAACTTTGCAAACTTGTTGGGTTGTGCCAGTTCAGGACTAGCCTCCTTGGTTCTCTTCCCTCTATCCCTCCTTCTTTCTGTCACCCAGCTTACTGCCTACTCCCCCTGCTCTTCCGTGCTGCCATCCACCCCCGCCTGTACCCCAGCGAGTGCCTGCTCAGTGAGCAGCAAACTCCTTTCCATGTTGTCAATCGCTCTCAGTGTTGCTAGTTGCTCATTTTGATCCAGGATTAGGGCTTCTAAATGTGCGACGTGCACTCATCTTGCGCAACAGTATGCACCCTCGATCGGCTGATCAAGGACCGCATACATTGCACAAGTAGCACACTGGATGACATTGCCAGGCATGGAGCTCATCCTAATGGGGATCTACAATTTACTTGTGGAAGTAGTGAAGATAGACTTGTTCACACTCCGCTCACACGCTACTGCCTCTGCGTAACCGCTCACACGCTGTCGACTCTGCTCAACCGCTCACACACTGCTGCCTCTGCTCAACCAGTCACACACTGCCGCTCACACGCTGCCGCTCACTGCTGCCGCTCACACGCTGCCTGCTCTGCGCAACCGCTCACACGCTGCCGCCTCTGCGCAACCGCTCACACGCTGTCGCCTGTGCGTAACCGCTCACACGCTGCTGTCTCTGCTCAACCGCTCACACGTTGCTGCCTCTGCGCAAGTACTTACACGCTGCCTCGCACACGCCGCTCACACGCTTCTGCTCACACGCTGCCCCCTCTGCGCCACCACTCACACGCTGACGCTTACGTGCAACCGCTCACTCGCTGCCGCCTCTGCGCAACTGCTCACTCGCTACCGCCTCTGCGCAACCGTTCTCACGCTACCGCCTCTGCGCAACCGCTCACACACAAAATTTTTTTTTTCCCCACAAACACTGAGACCCACAGACACACACACACAGAAGACAGAACTAGGACACACTAGATACACAGAAGACACACACTTAGAGTCACACACACACAGAGAAGATACCTATCGGCTCCTGCTGCAGCTCCTCCACTCCTCCTGGTGACGTCACCTGCTCTCCCGGCGGCCACTCTCTCTGCCATCCTGCTGCTCCAATACCTGCTGCTCTGCTCCGCTTCTGCCATGCTCCCCTCGGACAAACCTCCTGCCGGCGCTGGACTCCTGGTGGCCTCTGGGCGCCGGCTCCGGTTCCTGCGGTATCCCCTTCTGCCCCCCGCTCCTGCTTCAGCGCTTCTGCCTTGGCACGCGCTGCTGGTACTGGCGTCTGATGTCACTTCCTCCACCAATGAGTCTTCCAGGCGGCTGCCCGACATCTTCTCTCCGCCCAGCAGAACTAGATCCAGAGGTCTCTCTCTAATGGAGTAGGCTGGCTACTATGGCAGAGAGAATCACAAACAATCCACCACAACAGAGCAGACATCACACTCATGGACAGACATAACTCAACCACATCCATCATAGACATATCCATCCCAAGGACTCACAACATTCACAATACTAACACTGAGAAAACCAATGAACACACTGAACTGGTGCAGGAGGTGAGACGTCGATAGAGAATGGATGGGGAACTTTTTGTGCCTGTCACCCTTTTATACCACCAGGGTTGGACCACATACACTACACAAAAGTCTAGAAACTTTACATCTAAACAAAAACATATTCATATTGCTGCAGAAAGCAGTCATCTATATATATAAAGACGAAAGCCCTCACTGACTCACTCACTGACTGACTCACTCACTGACTGACTCACTCACTGACTGACTCACTCACTGACTGACTCACTCACTGACTGACTCACTGACTGACTCACTCGCCACTAATTCTCCAACTTCCCGATGTCATCGAAACTTGAAATTTGGCACAAGCATAGATTTTGTCATAGATAGGAAAAGCTTTTGGGTCCTAACACGATTATTCAATTCTAAGCGCAAAAAAACTAGCGTCCAAATTTTATGTACGTAATCTAATTCTCTCACTTTCTGATGTAATTTTATATAAAGGAAACGTTGCATGGTTACCTCCACATGGTGTTTTCTTGGTAACGCAAAGAACCATGAAAAATGGTGAACATATGTTTTTTCCTCGGTGTCTCTTAAGTAACCCTGACTTTATAAGATTTTCCGTGTAAACACCAGATAAACACCAGTACCAAATTAACTCGGGCGAAGCCGGTATATCAGCTAGTACTAAATACATATCACATTGCCAGGAAGTGATGAAAAAAGATAAGTAAGGACAGCGCTCCTTCCTCTAATGCCAATATAAATGTAAATTATAGTGGTGTACAAGAGAACTTACCTGGCGTAAGTGGAAAAGTTCCCCCAGTGCATAGGGAAACTCTCCACCCGACACCTCCACGTCCCAGTATGCACTCAGAATACTTCCAACGGAAATCTGAAGTGTGGACGCAAAAAAAAACCAGATAGTTTCCTAAACTTACCAGAGGTGTGGGAAGGAGCTAGCCCAGGTTAGTTGTATCCCCAAATTATTGAGGCTCAACCCCTTTTAGAAAAGGCAGCAGTGGATGGCAAGAATGAAAATGTTACCTTAGGCGCTCGGAGGAACCATGGAAGCCAAGATGGAAAATGCAGGTATAAACCTGCTTGATTTATTGTAAAAAGCAATCCTAAAAATGTGTGTGTATATGTATATGTATATGTACCAATGCACAAAATGCAACGCGTTTCGTCGCACCAAAAGGCGGCTTTATCAAGCAGAATGGGCAGCAATGGTTCCGAATCCTCTCCCACCGGAGGAGTTTGTCGTGACCGATGCCCAACCTTTGGAAAGTTCCCGGGGTCCGGGGGATGAGGCTGGGGACTTCCGACAACTGTCTCAAGAGCTTTCAGTGGGTGAGGAGGACGATGACGATGAGACACAGTTGTCTGTCACTCAGGTAGTAGTAATTTCAGTAAGTCCGAGGGAGGAGCGCACAGAGGATTCGTAGGAAGAGCAGCTGGACGATGAGGTGACTGACCCCACCTGGTTTGCTAAGCCTACTGAGGACAGGTCTTCAGAGGGGGAGGCAAGTGCAGCAGCAGGGCAGGTTGGAAGAGGCAGTGCGGTGGCCAGGGGTAGAGGCTGGGCCAGACAGAATAATCCACCAACTGTTTCCCAAAGCGCCCACTCGCGCCATGCCACCCTGCAGAGGCCGAGGTGCTCAAAGGTGTGACAGTTTTTCACTGAGAGTGCAGCTGACCGACGAACTGTGGTGTGCAAGGTTTGTCACGCCAAGATAAGCCGGGGAGCCACCACCACCAGCATGGGCAGGCATATGATGGCCAAGCATCCCACAAGGTGGGATGAAGGCCGTTCACCGCCTCCGGTTTGCACCACTCCCTCTCCCCCTGTGCCCCAGCCTGCCACTGAGATCCAACCCCCCTCTCAGGACACAGGCACGACCGTCTCCCGGCCTGCACCCACACCCTCACCTCCGCTGTCCTCGGCCCCATCCAGCAATGTCTCTCAGCGCAGCGTCCAGCCGTCACTAGCGCAACTGTTTGAGCGCAAGCGCAAATACGCCGCCGCGCACCCGCACGCTCAAGCGTTAAACGTGCACATAGCCAAATTGATCAGCCTGGAGATGCTGCCGTATAGGCTTGTGGAAACGGAGGCTTTCAAAAACATGATGGCGGCGGCGGCCTCGCGCTACTCGGTTCCCAGTCGCCACTACTTTTCCCGATGTGCCGTCCCAGCCCTGCACGACCACGTCTCCCGCAACATTGTACGCGCCCTCACCAACGCGGTTACTGCCAAGGTCCACGTAACAACGAACACGTGGATAAGCACAGGCGGGCAGGGCCACTATATCTCCCTGACGGCACATTGGGTGAATTTAGTGGAGGCTGGGACCGAGTCAGAGCCTGGGACCGCTCACGTCCTACCCACCCCCAGAATTGCGGGCCCCAGCTCGGTGGTGGTATCTGCGGCGGTGTATGCTTCCTCCACTAAACCACCCTCCTCCTCCTCCTATGCAACCTCTGTCTCGCAATCAAGATGTGTCAGCAGCACGTCGCCAGCAGTCGGTGTCACGCGGCGTGGCAGCACAGCGGTGGGCAAGCGTCAGCAGGTCGTGCTGAAACTACTCAGCTTAGGAGAGAAGAGGCACACGGCCCACGAACTGCTGCAGGGTCTGACAGAGCAGACCGACCGCTGGCTTTCACCGCTGAGCCTCCAACCGGGCATGGTCGTGTGTGACAACGGCCGTAACCTGGTGGCGGCTCTGCAGCTCGGCAGCCTCACGCACGTGCCATGCCTGGCGCACGTCTTTAATTTGGTGGTTCAGCGCTTTCTGAAAAGCTACCCACGCTTGTCAGACCTGCTCGTAAAGGTGCGCCGGCTCAGCGCACATTTCCGCAAGTCCAGGACAGACGCTGCCACCCTGCGGACCCTGCAACATCGGTTTAATCTGCCAGTGCACCGATTGCTGTGCGATGTGCCCACACGGTGGAACTCTACGCTCCACATGTTGGCCAGGCTCTATGAGCAGCGTAGAGCTATAGTGGAATACCAACTCCAACATGGACAGCGTAGTGGGAGTCAGTCTCCTCAATTCTTTACAGAAGAGTGGGCCTGGTTGGCAGACATCTGCCAGGTCCTTGGAAACTTTGAGGAGTCTACCCAGATGGTGAGCGGGGATGCTGCAATCATTAGCGTCACCATTCCTCTGCGATGCCTCTTGAGAAGTTCCCGTGCAAAGCATAAAGGCAGACGCTTTGCGCTCGGAAACGGAGGCGGGGGAAGACAGTATGTCGGTGGATAGTCAGAGCACCCTCAGTCTATATCTCAGCGCGTTGAGGAGGAGGAGGAGCATGAGGAGGAGGGGGAAGAGACAGCTTGGCCCACTGCTGAGGGTACCCATGTTGCTTGCCTGTCATCCTTTCAGCGTGTATGGCCTGAGGAGGAGGATCCTGAAAGTGATCTTCCTAGTGAGGACAGCCAGGTGTTGCATACAGGTACCCTGGCACACATGGCTGACTTCATGTTAGGATGCCTTTCTTGTGACCCTCGCGTTACACGCATTCTGGCCACTACGGATTACTGGGTTTACACACTGCTCGACCCACGGTATAATGAGAACCTTTCCACTCTCATACCCGAAGAGGAAAGGGGTTCGAGAGTGATGCTATACCACATGACCCTGGCGGACAAACTGATCGTAAAATTCCCATCCGACAGCGCTAGTGGCAGAAGGCGCAGTTCCGAGGGCCAGGTAGCAGGGGAGGCGCAGAGATCAGGCAGCATGTACAGTACAGGCAGGGGAACACTCTCCAAGGCCTTTGCCAGCTTTATGGCTCCCCAGTAAGACTGTGTCAGACCTCCCCAGTCAAGGCTGAGTCGGAGGGAGCACTGTAAGAAGATGGTGAGGGAGTACGTAGCCGATCGTACCACCATCCTCCGTGACGCCTCTGCTCCGTACAACTACTGGGTGTCAAAGCTGGTCACGTGGCCCAAACTCGCGCTGCATGCCCTGGAGGTGTTGGCTTGCCCTGCGGCTAGTGTCTTGTCAGAGAGGGTGTTTAGTGCAGCTGGGGGAATCATCACAGACAAGCGTACCCACCTGTCAACTGACAGTGCCGACAGGCTTACACTCATAAAGATGAACAAAGCCTGGATTTCCCCAGACTTCTCTTCTGCACCAGCGGACAGCAACGCTACCTAAAGACCTTTGTCAATCTGTGTATTATATTCGCCCTCCTCCTCCGGCTCCTCCTCCTGAAACCTCACGTAATCACCGCGAACGGCCAATTTTTCTGTGGGCCAAAAGGCTCATATAACTCTTCTAAATAATATTTATCTGTTTCAATTGTCATTAAAGCATTGAAACTTCCACCTGAACAATTGTTACTTTGACTGGGCTGCCTCCAGGCCTAGTTAAAAATTAAGCCACAGTACGCTAAGCGATTAATGGGTTTCACCTGCCCTCTGGATTGGGCATGGGCAATTTTTTGTGGGCTACATTTGTACTGTCGGTACACCGATTTTTCGAGCCCTCGCCTACAATGCAATCAAAGTAATTTTTATGGGCTTCGCCTGCAGTCATGCTACATCACTGTGTCTGGGGTTGGCCTACACTTTTGCTACAGAAATGTAACTCTGTTCTGCCTACCAATATAGAAGAAATAGACGTCTGCAGCACTCCTCAAAACCCAGTGTAGGTTTGGACAAAAAAATGCATAGCCACCTGTTTGAGATCCTGATCCGGATAGGGATCCACAAAGATCAATGCACAAAGAGAGATGATGGCAGCATACACGGTGCTTCATTCAAAAACTTCCTTTATTCCTCCCAGTGGTTGCAGGTAGAAGAAATACAACGTTTCGACACTTGGTCTTTTTCAAGTATGTTCTGCCTACCTATACTTCTGCCCCAGTAATGCTACAGGGGTCTGACTATACTTCAGCAACAGAAATGTAACTTCGGTCTGCCAATACATCTGCTCCTGAAATGTTACCTTGGTTGGTGTATACTGTTACAACTGTAACTTTACTAATATTGGGCTCTGCCCATACTGCTTCAACGGAAGTGTTAGTGGGGCATGTCTATACTGCTATAACAGAAATGTAACTAATACTGGGCTCTGCCGATACTGCTTCTACGTACATGTTACTGGGGTCTGACTATACTGCTACTACTGAAATGTTACAAATGCTGGGCTCTCCCTACACTGCTGCAAGGAAAATGTGAATCTGCTGCTTTGTCCATACTGCTTGTACGTAAATGTTACTGGGGCCTGT
The DNA here is from genome assembly GCF_035609145.1 of Eleutherodactylus coqui. NCBI lineage: Eukaryota > Metazoa > Chordata > Amphibia > Anura > Eleutherodactylidae > Eleutherodactylus > Eleutherodactylus coqui. Next base: position 28,148,738 of record NC_089842.1, on the reverse strand, counting down.
CTATCCTGCTACTACTGAAATGTAACAAAAGCTGTACTCTCCCTACACTGCTGCAAGGGAAATGTGAATCTGCTGCTTTGTCCATACTGCTTGTACATAAATGTTACTGGGGTCTGACTATACTGCTACTACTGAAATGTTACAAATACTAAGCTCTCCCTACACTGCTGCCAGGGAAATCTTTATCTGCTGCTTTGCCCATACTGCTTCTACGTAAAATGTTACTGGGGCCTGTCTATACTGCTACTACTGAAATGTTACAAATGCTGTGCTCTCCCTACACTGCTGCAAGGGAAATGTAAATCTGCTGCTTTGTCCATACTGCTTGTACGTAAATGTTACTGGGGCCTGTCATACTGTTACTACTAAAATGTAACAAAAGCTGTACTCTCCCTACACTGCTGCAAGGGAATTGTGAATCTGCTGCTTTGCCCATACTGCTTCTACGTAAATGTTACTGGGGCCTGTCTATACTGCTACTACTGGAATGTTATAAATGCTGTGCTCTCCCTACACTGCTGCAAGGGAAATGTGAATCTGCTGCGTTGTCCATACTGCTTGTATGTAAATGTTCCTGGGGCCTGTCTATACTGCTACTACTGAAATGTAACTAAAGCTGTACTCTCCCTACACTGCTGCAAGGGAATTGTGAATCTGCTGCTTTGTCCATACTGCTTCTACGTTAATGTTACTGGGGTCTGACTATACTGCTACTACTGAAATTTTAAAAATAAAATATGCTCTCCCTACACTGCTGCCAGGGAAATGTGAATCTGCAGCTTTGCCCATACTGCTTCAACGTAAATGTTAATGGGTGTGTCTATACTGTTACTACAACTGAAATTTTACTGCACTCTGTCAATACTGCCGCAAATGAAATGTTACTGGGCTCAGCCTACACTGCTGCAAAAGAAATGTTAAAGGGGTGTCTCTATACTGTTAGCACTACTGAAATGTTATTGGGGTCTGTCAATACTGATGTAAATGAAATGTTACTGGGGTCTGTCTATACTGTTGCTACAGAAATGTTACTGGGGCCTGTCTCTAATGATACTACTGAAATGTTACTGGGGTCTGTCTGCACTGCTGGAACTGAAATGTTACTGGGGTCTGTCAATACTGCTATAAATGAAATGGACAACGGAAACCATAGGAATGTAGCCTTTCCATTTTCCAGCTTGAGATGAGAAGGAGTGCAGACTTTCAGTACCTTGAGTATCCTTTTCATTGCAATCAAATGCCCCTTTCTTGTCTTAGAAAATACTAGCTTTTCCACAAAGGTATTGTCAATCTCTCTATACTGTTACTACTGAAATCCCACTAATACTGGACTATGCCTATCCTGCTGTAACGGAAATGTTACAGGGGTCTGTCGATACCGTTACTACTGAAATGTAACTGATACTGTGCTCTGCCTATACTGCAGCTACTGAAATGTAACTGGGGTCCGTCTATACTGTAACTACAGAAGTGTTAATAGGGTCTCCCTAGACTTCTGGAACATAACTGTTAGTGGGGTGTGCGTATACCTTAGCTACAGGAGTATTACAGGGGTCAGTGCATCGCGGTGTTCCATGTACATGGCCCAAAAAACATTTACCCAGTCTGACTAGGGCATGCAGTGTGGGCCGAAGCCCACCTGTATGTAACCTGACGTTAGCTCTGCTGTCCAGGGCACTGCAATGGGATATATTTATGTACCGCCGGTGGGTTCCAGGGAGCCACCCATGCTGTTGGTCCACAGGGACTTCACATAGGGGATTTGTACCTGCCTGTGTCTATGTATTAAAAACCCCGGTCAGACTGGGGCATGCAGTGTGGGCCGAAGCCAACCTGTATTTCATCTAACATTAGCTCTGCTGTCCACGGCACTGCAATGGGACTTATTTATGTACCGCCGGTGGGTTCCAGGGAGCCACCCATGCTGTGGGTCCACACGGACTTCACTTTAGGGAGTTGTACCTGCCTGTGTATACTTATTAAAAAACCCAGTATGACTGGGGCATGCAGTGTGGGCCGAAGCCCACCTGCATTTAATCTGATGTTAGCTCTGCTGTCCAGGGCACTGCAATGGGATACATTTATGTACCGCCAGTGGGTTCCCATGTACCGCCAGTGGGTTCCAGGGAGCCACCCATGCTGTGGGTCCACAGGGACTTCACGTTAGGAATTTGTACCTGCCTGTGTCTATGTATTAAAAACCCCGGTCAGACTGGGGCATGCAGTGTGGGCCGAAGCCCACCTTCATTTAATCTGAGGTTAACTCAGCTGTGCTGGGCAATGCAATGGGATTTATTTATGTACCGCCGGTGGCTTCCTGGGACCCACCCATGCTGTCGGTCCACACAGACTTCACACTAGGGAGTTGTACCTGCCTGTGTATACTTATAAAAAAAACCCAGTCTGACTTGGGCATGCAGTGTGGGCCGAAGCCCACCTGCATTTCATCTGATGTTAGCTCTGCTGTCCAGGGCACTGCAATGGGATATATTTATCTACCGCCGGTGGCTTCCTGGGACCCACCCATGCTGTCGGTCCACACGGAGTTGTACCTGCCTGTGTCTACTTATAAAGAACCCCACTCTGACTGGGGCATGCAGTGTGAGCCGAAGCCCACCTGTATGTAATCTGACGTTAGCTCTGCTGTCCAGGGCACTGCAATGGGATATATTTATGTACCGCTGGTGGGTTCCAGGGAGCCACCCATACTGTCGGTCCATACGGACTTCACATTAGGGAGTTGTACCTACCTGTGGATACTTATAAAAAACCCCAGTCTGACTGGGGCATGCAGTGTGGGCCGAAGCGAACCTGCATTTAATCTGACTTTAGCTCTGCTGTCCAGGGAACTGCAATGGGATACATTTATGTACCGCCGGTGGGTTCCAGGGAGCCACCCATGCTGTGGGTCCACAGGGACTTCACATTAGGGATTTGTAGCTGCCTGTGTCTATGTATTAAAAACCTTGGTCAGACTGGGGCATGCAGTGTGGACCGAAGCCCACCTGTATTTAATCTGACGTTAGCTCTACTATCCAGGGCACTGCATTGGGACAAACTACAGGAGCAATACAGCGCTAATGAGACGTGCACAGCTACGCTAGCATTGGAGTCCGCTGTAGGCCCGCGATTGCTGAGGGTTTGTGCAGAGGCCTATGTCCTGGGTGCAGTAAAAGTCCGCTTCCTGCCTAGGATTGCTGAAGCTATGGGCCGAGGCCTATGTCGTGGGCGCGGTGCAAGTCTGCCATGTTTGGCCGCTCAGATCAATTTTTTGTTCATGTCTTGAGTTTCCTAGGACCCATCTATGCTGTTGGTGCAAACTTAGTTCCCATTGCGGTGTTTGACCTGTCTGGCACAAAGACACTGACTGACTTGGGTAGGGGGCAGAGCGCAGATGGCTTTCCCCTTGCAGTGTCGATTGAGCTATGCGACACCTTGACAGAATGAATACTGTGTAGCACATGGATTCCCCATTGCTATGCCCACGTTTGCAGCTCCTGACGGAGGTGCCACAGGATTGGATTTCTCATTGCTTCTGTACAGCATTGTGGACTATCACCCAGCCCCTTTTAAAGAGGGTCGCTGCCTGGCCCTGTCAACCCTCTGCAGTGTGTGCCTCCGGTTCCTCCTCATGGCAGACGCACGTATAAATAGACATGAGGGTGGTGTGGCTATGAGGCCAGCGTGTGGCATGAGGGCAGCTGAATGCTGCGCAGAGACACTTTGGTGTGCGCTGTGGACACTGGGTCATGCGGGGGGGGGGTTGGGCAGCATGTAACCCAGGAGGTTTGCCTGAAGTAAAAGTTGTTAAGGGGGGCACTCTTGCCGCTATTGTGGCTTAACCCCTTGAGTGGCAGGTTTCCTACCACCCTGTCGTGCCCACCAGGGCAGGTTTTTTAAAATGGTCTAATCATTGAATTTCAACTAATTTTGCAGTTGCGTCTCAAGAGACATAACTTTTTCATTTTTCCATTGACATGGCCATATGAGGGCTTGTTTTTTGCGGGACAAGTTGTGATTTTTTAAACAGGGGGGAGGAAAAAAAGAAATGGGGAAAAAAGAAAAAAAGGGGCCATGTCATTAAGGGGTTAAATAATGTATTAACTTCCTTCTCTGGGTCATTACGACGCACACGGATACCACATGTGTGATTTGTATTTTTGATTTTTTTACAAAGTAAAGGGAGACAAGTGTTTTGTTTTTTTTTTTAAATTTTTTTACTTTTTTTTTTATTTATTTTTTTAAAATTTTTTTTTTTTGTCCCTTTAGGGGACTTCCACAGGGACCCATCAGGACCCCTGATCACATTCCGGGGGTCCGATGGTGACAGCCCTTTACATGCTGCAGTGACAACCCTTTACATGCTGCAGTCACATAGACTGCAGCATGTAAAGGGTTAACACAGCAGAGATCGGAGGTTTTCTCTGATCTCTGCTGTAAGAGCAGGTACCTAGCTGTCCTCTGACAGCTAACAACCAGCTCTCGGCTTGCTTCTGACAAGCCGATGGTCTCTATGGCAACTTGTAAACAAAGCAGGAGGTTGCCGACATGTCGGCAATATCTTCTGCTGGTTTTTTAAAGCCCTTGCACTGCTCTGTGTGGGTCTGTGCAGGCAGAGCACACTGTCACAGCTTGTGGCATTGTGCTCTGCAGCTCCCATAGTGATACATAGCCCGGAAATCTTCCGGGCTATGTTGCTATGAGCAGTGGAGCTCGTCCCGGAAAATTTCCGGGCGCGCCACTCAAGGGGTTAATAGTGGGACCTGGGAACCTGAAATGCAGCCCAGCATGTTGCCCATCGCCTGCCCGATCCGTTTCTGTGTCGTTTCCATCCCTTTCTTGGGTTTTCCAGATTTTCCCCAATGAAAATCTTAGCGGAGCATGGGTGATATACAAAAATGCTCGAGTCGCCCGTTGACTTCAATGGGGTTCGTTACTCGAAACGAACCCTCGAGCATCGCGGAAAGTTCGACTCGAGCAACGAGCACCCGAGTATTTTGGTGCTCGCTCATCTCTACTAGGCACCTCAGCCAATCACTTTCAGCTCTTTCAGCAGGCGGGGATTTTAAATAAGTAAGGTGAGTATCTATATTTTTTGTTTTTTTACAGCACATTTACAGGATTTTCAGGGAAGGACTTATATTTAAAGCCCTTCCCTGAAAGCAAATGATGGGGTGCCAGCAGCAAAATCCTCTACCGAAGCTGTCATGTATGACAGCGGCGGTAGAGAATTGAAGAATTCCTCTGCTGCATCTGTCACAGATGTGGCAGATGTAGCAGCAGGGAATTCTTTTTACTAGCAGGGATAAAGGAAACATCTGCCGCATGTGTCAGATGTGTTCTTCATCCCTGTGGGAGACACGGCAGTGGCGGAGGGTAAGTTTATTTTTTATTTATTTAAAGCGCTTATATGTAAAGCCCTTTCAGCGGCCGCGGCTCTATTGAAAACAATGCGTGCATTCCCTATGGTACACACATGTCCTATCTTTGCAGGAACACGCCTGTAAAGCACGGACATGTGCACACACCATAGGGAATGCATTGGAAGTAATAGATGCATGTATTTGTGCGTGCATATGCATGCAGAAAATACACGCTCCTCTGAAGCCAGCCTAAGCGGACTTTAATTCTGAAGGACGTAAAAACATGCATCCTATTAGGATTTAAGCCCTCTAGGCTCTGGACGTGTCAGCTCTATGCTGTTGGTGTCCGCAGCTGTCATCCCGGGCTGAGGGGAGTGTTCCCCGGCAATGCGATCGGCACTATCCAATGGATAGCTCTATTCACATTAAAGTAAATAAAAAGTGAAAAATAGATGGAGTTTCAGCTTCCCACATTGATCGCAACCATGAGGGGCACTGAAACTCCTCACTTAGATCCTCGGCGATGTATTGCGCTGTAACGGCCCCTCCGCTGTATTCTGCACATCTGCACCAGGAAAAAATTATGCGGCATGCGCAGATGCCGGTATCGCCTGGGAGATTTAAAATTTCCTGTCTCTCAGCCACCTGCAAGTAGCCGAGAGACAGGAAATGTCACTGTGGACCTCGGTGATCGGTCCCCGAGCCTGTGATCACCGTTAATGATTGGTTTACGGCAATCATGAAAAAGTTGAAAAAAGTTAAATAAAAATTTCCACCTCCCCTCATGAATCGGATCCATGAGGGGAGGTGAAAATACTCCATCCTCTGTGATGTCCCTCGGTGATCTGCACTTGTTACGGGCTTCTGGGCATGCACACCAAGGAAAGTTGGTGCACATGCGCAGAAGCCTGGATCGCCCGAGAGATTTAAAATCTCCTGGCTCCCGGCTATCTGCAGATAGCCAGAAGCCAGGAGAGAGCCCATCTGCGCATGCGCAGACAAAATAGCGTCATCACTGCCCCTCCTGCTCTAATCACCCCACTATACCCACGTCTGTTTTTTTGAAGGGTTACATTATTTTTTTAATTTTGTTTACCTCCATAAATATTTTTTTTTTCTAAAATGGAGTGTAGGCATAACAGCGCAGAGCAAGCATACACGTTGTTGTTCGCCAGTAGTTCTTGTAGTGATACCACAACTGAGGCAGAAGAGAATTTTTTTTTTTTGACAGTGACGACTCTCCCTCTAGCCCCATGGAGGTTGAAGAATGGGGGATGGCAGCAGAGCCAAGTAATGCAGTGTCTGCCACAATGTGTAGTTCCGCCAATTTATATTTGCCCCGCATCCCTGAATATACTGCGACTCCTGGTGTCAATACCGACAACGCAAATTTTACCCCTTTAAAATTTTTGTTATTTATTTATCATTGACGGTGTCCTGGAGCTTATTGTCCAGCAGGCTAATATCTACGCTGGACAATATATTACAGCACACCCCATGTCGGTATATTCAAGGACGTGGACCCCCATAAATATCCCAGGGCTAAAACAATTCTTGGGAATTGCCCTTTTACGCGACCCCTGTGTTTGATTCTGTAATGCCCTGCCAGCTATTTGAAAATACAATGTCTTTTTTTCATTTTGCCAATAATACACAAATTACCCCCAGAAATGACCCGGCTTATGATCGATTGTGCAAATTGAGGCCCCTAATTATTTTATTAAAAGATTCCTTTAAAAATATTTATACCCTAGAAAAAAAATTGGTCCGTGGACGCGTCACTCATGAGCTTTAAGGGCCGTCTATCCTTTCGCCAATTCATACCCTCAAACCGCGCTACATATGGTGTTAAGCTTTATAAAGTTTGTGAGAGCACTACATGGTATACCTGCGATTTTTTTCTTTATGAGGGCAGAGACCGCCATCTAAATCCCCCTAACTGCCCGGAAAATATTGCCATAAATGGAAAGACCATGTGGGAGCTCGTGGCCCATTTTTAAATAAAGGGTACCATGTCTATACAGATAATTAGTACACCAGTCTCCCATTGTGCAAAGCATTACCCAACGCAGACACAGGGACCTGCAGAACTGTGCGCAAAAATAGGATGGGGTTCCTACAATCCCTAGTGTCAAGACGCATAGAAACATGACCTTCCTACGTGCTGGTAAATGACCCTTTGCTTGCCATAAAGTGGCATGACAAGAAAAGATGTCTACATGCTCTCCACTGAGCACACAGACATCTGTGTTGCAGTAAGGGAGAGGGGGGCTGCAACGCAGAAAAGAAAACCCGTTTGTGTCAGTGACTACAATAAATTTATGGGGGGAGTCGATCTGTCAGATCAGGCGCTTCAGCCATATCTTGTAAAGCGCAAAACCAGAGCATGGTATTAAAAGGTAGCAATCTACCATATACAGATCACTATGTTATAACACGCACATGATTTATAAATCATCCGGCGGCACGCTGAGCTTCTTCCAGTTCCAGGAGCAGCTTGCAAAGCACCTTTTATTTGAGACTACCGCACCCCAGGATGCATTACTTTCCGAGGAGGTGTGAAGGCTTACAAAGCGCCATTTTCTGCACCCTATCCCTGAAAGTGTGGGTAAAAAATACCCCCCAAAAACTGTAGGGGTTTGTAACAAACAGGGAAGGGGGGTGGGGGGGGGGGTACGCGATTTTATTGCCCCATGTGTCCATCCAAACCAGACCTCTGTAATTACCACTGCTTTGAAACCTACCACACAATCTTATATTATTAATTTTATTTAATATATAGGAAACACCAAAAGGGGATGGGAAGGGGTGGGGGGGGGGGGGGGGGAGGGGGGATTCTTATTATAGATTCATTTTTTTTTTTTTTTGCAACGGGGCCTGGAATTTAATAAATTGTGCCCTAAAATCCAATAGGTGGTCCCTCCATTATAGGCCAAAGCTAGAGCTTGATACTCGTTCGAGTATTAGCGTGTTCGAGATGCTCGTTACTCGTGACGAGTACCACGCGATGTTCGAGTTACTTTCACTTTCATCTCTGAGACGTTAGCGCGCTTTTCTGGCCAATAGAAAGACAGGGAAGGCATTACAACTTCCCATTGCGACGTTCAAGCCCTATACCACCCCCCTGCAGTGCGTGGCTGGCGAGACCAGGTGTCACCCGAGTATAAAAAATCGTCCCCTCCCGCGGCTCGCCACAGATGCATTCTGACAGAGATCAGGGAAAGTGCTGTTGGTGCCGGAGCTGCTATAGGGAGAGTGTTAGGAGTATTTTAGGCTTTAAGAACCCCAATGGTCCTTCTTAGGGCCACATCTAACCGTGTGCAGTATTGTGTAGGCTGCTTTTTGCAGTGTTGCACTTTTTTTTTTTGTACAGGGTGGAGCGCGGTAATTTGCTAATTTGGGAGTGAAATAAAAAAATAATGAACTTGTAAAAACTTTATTTTATATTTTATTTACATTGAACAGTAGTGGAATTTACAAATTATTTGGTTTTAAATATTGTATCTGACAAATGTTGACCTTCGCTATCCACACACTGCGGCATACGTTTTCTAAAGTTCTCATGCACTCTTTCAAGCATGTCGACTGGTATTCTGGCAATCTCAGCGTCAATATTGTTCCTTAGGTCTTCCAGGGTGTTGCTTTTTTGAGTTGCAGGTTGTGGCAGCGCTGTTGGTCGAAGAGAGGGGAGAGTGGGCGTTGCTTATAGTGGCTGACGGGAACTTTGTCTGCAGCTGCTTTTCAGTTGCCATCATGCAGTGGACACGTGAGGAGCGTTCATTTTGTGTTGAAGCGTATTTTTCAAATAACCACTCGATCATTGCAATGCAACGTGCTTTTCGTTTGCGATTCGCTGTTCCCCCACGCGGACGTGTTCCTGGACGGCAATCAGTTGTAAATTGGGTAAATGCGTCCCAACACCCTGGAAGACCTAAGGAACAATATTGACGCTGAGATTGCCAGAATATCAGTCGACATGCTTGAAAGAGTGCATGAGAACTTCAGAAAACGTATGCCGCAGTGTGTGGATAGTGAAGGTCAACATTTGCCAGATACAATATTTAAAACCAAATAATTTGTAAATTCCACTACTGCTCAATGTAAATAAAATATAAAATAACGTTTTTACAAGTTCATTATTTTTTTATTTCACTCCCAAATTAGCAAATTACCGCGCTCCACCCTGTATATCGGCCGTGCAGAGCATTGCGCCCTGCAGTAATTATACATACTCCAGGGCCAGTAGTGGTGGTGAGGCAGGAACAGAAGACATATATTGTGAGGCAGGGACAGAAGACATATATTTATTGAATATAGGCAGTGGGCCTTTGCAAAAACATTTGGGGAAAAAAATCTATTTGGGCTGCCTGTGACTGTCCTCAGTGTTCTGGGTCTGTGCTGGGTGTAGTTGTCCTCCTAATTCATACGCAGCCAGCTAAGTGTTACAGCAGGCTTGCGCAAAATTATTTCCTGGCGTTCCGTAAGCAAGTCAGCCTCCAACCACAGGCCAATAAGCGGCACATTTAATTACAGCTTTCTGTTTCTGCACTACTGGTAATACACCATGCTGAGGGGTAGGGGTAGGCCTAGAGGACGTGGACGCGGGCGAGGACACGGAGGCCCAAGTCAGGGTGTGGGCACAGGCCGAGCCAATGCGGTGGCCAGGGGTAGAGGCAGGGCCAGACCGAATAATCCACCAACTGTTTCCCAAAGCGCCCCCTTACGCCATGCCACCCTGCAGAGGTCAAGGTGCTCTACGGTGTGGCAGTTTTTCACAGAGACGCCTAACGACCGACGAACAGTGGTGTGCAACCTTTGTCGCGCCCAGATCAGCTGGGGAGCCACCAGCATGCGCAGGCATATGATGGCCAAGCACCCCACAAGGTGGGGCGAAAGCCGTTCACTGCCTCCGGTTTGCACCACTGCCTCTCCCCCTGTGCCCCAACCTGCCACTGAGATCCAACCCCCCTCTGAGGACACAGGCACTACCGTCTCCTGGCCTGCACCCACACCCTCACCTCCGCTGTCCTCGGCCCCATCCAGCAATGTCTCTCAGCGTAGCGACCAGACGTCGCTAGCGCCACTGTTTGAGCGCAAGGGCAACATTGTACGCGCTCTCACCAACGCGGTTACTGCCAAGGTCCACTTAACAACAGACACGTGGACAAGCACAGGTGGGCAGGGCCACTATATCTCCCTGACGGCACATTGGGTGAATTTAGTGGAGGCTGAGACAGAGTCAGAGCCTGGGACCGCTCACGTCTTACCCACCCCCAGAATTGCGGGCCCCAGCTCGGTGGTGGTATCTGCGGCGGTGTACGCTTCCTCCACTAAACCACCCTCCTCCTCCTACGCAACCTCTGTCTCGCAATCAAGATGTGTCAGCAGCAGCACGTCGCCAGCAGTCGGTGCCGCGCGGCACGGCAGCACAGTGGTGGGCAAGCGTCAGCAGGCCGTGCTGAAACTACTCAGCTTAGGAGAGAAGAGGCACATGGCCCACGAACTGCTGCAGGGTCTGACAGAGCAGACCGACCGCTGGCTTGCGCCGCTGAGCCTCCAACCGGGCATGGTCGTGTGTGACAACGGCCGTAACCTGGTGGAGGCTCTGCAGCTCGGCAGCCTCACGCACGTGCCATGCCTGGCCCACGTGTTTGATTTGGTGGTTCAGCGCTTTCTGAAAAGCTACCCACACTTGTCATTCCTGCTCGGAAAGGTGCGCCGAGTCAGCGCACATTTCCGCAACTCCAAGACGGACGCTGCCACCCTGCGGACGCTGCAACATCGGTTTAATCTGCCAGTGCACCGATTGCTGTGCGACGTGCCCACACGGTGAAATTCTACGCTCCACATGTTGGCCAAGCTCTATGAGCAGCGTAGAGCTATTGTGGAATACCAACTCCAACATGGGCGGCGTAGTGGGAGTCAGCCTCCTCAATTCTTTACAGAAGAGTGGGCCTGGTTGGCAGACATTTGCCAGGTCCTTGGAAACTTTGAGGAGTCTACCCAGATGGTGAGCGGGGATGCTGCAATCATTAGCATCACTATTCCTCTGCTATGCCTCTTGAGAAGTTACCTGCAAAGCGTAAAGGCAGATGCTTTGCACTCGGAAACGGAGTCGTGGGAAGACAGTATGTCGCTGGATAGTCAGAGCACCCTCATGTCTATATCTCAGCGCGTTGAGGAGGAGGAGGAGGGGGAGGAGCATGAGGAGGAGGGGGAAGAGACAGCTTGGCCCACTGCTGAGGGTACACATGCTGTTTGCCTGTCATCCTTTCAGCGTGTATGGCCAGAGGAGGAGGAGGAGGAGGAGGATCCTGAAAGTGATCTTCCTAGTGAGGACAGCCATGTGTTGCGTACAGGTACCCTGGCACACATGGCTGACTTCATGTTAGGATGCCTTTCTCGTGACCCTCGCGTTACACGCATTCTGGCCACTACGGATTACTGGGTGTACACACTGCTCGACCCACGGTATAAGAAGAACATTTCCACTCTCATACCCGAAGAGGAAAGGGGTTCGAGAGTGATGCTATTCCACAGGACCCTGGCGGACAAGCTGATGGTGAAATTCCCATCCGACAGTGCTAGTGGCAGAAGGCGCAGTTCCGAGGGCCAGGTAGCAGGGGAGGCGCGGAGATCAGGCAGCATGTACAGCACAGGCAGGGAAACACTCTCTAAGGCCTTTGACAGCTTTATGGCTCCCCAGCAAGACTGTGTCACAGCTCCCCAGTCAAGGCTGAGTCGGCGGGAGCACTGTAAAAGGATGGTGAGGGAGTACGTAGCCGATCGCACGACCGTCCTCGGTGACGCCTCTGCCCCCTACAACTACTGGGTGTCGAAGCTGGACACGTGGCCTGAACTCGCGCTGTATGCCCTGGAGGTGCTTGCTTGTCCTGCGGCTAGCGTCTTGTCAGAGAGGGTGTTTAGTGCAGCTCGGGGAATCATCACGGACAAGCGTACCCGCCTGTCAACCGACAGTGCCGACAGGCTTACACTCATCAAGATGAACAAAGCCTGGATTTCCCCAGACTTCTCTTCTCCACCAGCGGACAGCAGCGATACCTAAGCAATACGTAGGTTGCACCCGCGGATGGAAGCATCGTTCTCTATCACCATCAAAAACGGGGACATTTTTGCTTCATCAATCTGTGTATAATATTCCTCCTCCTCCTCCTGCTCCTCCTCCTGAAACCTCACATAATCACGCCGAACGGGCAATTTTTCTTAGGCCCACAAGGCTCATTAAAGCATTGAAACTTGCACCTGAACCAATTTTTATTTTAACTGGGCTGCCTCCAGGCCTAGTTACCAATTAAGCCACATTAACCAAAGCGATTAATGGGTTTCACCTGCCCTCTTGGTTGGGCATGGGCAATTTTTCTGAGGTACATTAGTACTGTTGGTACACCAATTTTTGGGGGCCCTCGCCTACAGTGTAATCCAATTAATTTTTAGCTCACCTGCATTACAGCTGACATTACATCAGCTGTGTTGGGCACTGCAATGGGATATATTTATGTACCGCCGGTGGGTTCCAGGGAGCCACCCATGCCGTGGGTCCACAGGGAGTTGTAACTGCATGTGTCCACTTCTAAAGAACCCCAGTCTGACTGGGGCATGCAGTGTGGGCCAAAGCCCACTTGCATTCAACATGACATTACCTCAGCTGTGATGGACACTGCAATGGGATACATTAATGTACAGCCGGTGGGTTCCAGGGAGCCACCCATGCTGTGGGTGCACACGAAATTCCCATTGCGGAGTTGTACCTGCCTGTGACTATTTATAAAAAACCGCAGTCTGACTGGGGCATGCAGACACCTTGACAGAATGAATAGTGTGTGGCACATAGGTTCCCCATTGCTATGCCCACGTGTGCAGCTCCTGATGGCGGTGGCACAGGATTATGTTTCTCATTGCTTCTATACAGCATTGTGGGCTATCGCCCCACCCCTTTTAAAAAGGGTCGCTGCCTAGCCGTGCCAACCCTCTGCAGTGTGTGCCTGCAGTTCCTCCTCATGGCAGACGCACTTATAAATAGACATGAGTGTGGCGTGGCATGAGTGCAGCTGAAGGCTGTGCAGGGACAATTTGGTGTGCGCTGTGGACACTGGGTCGTGCAGGGGGGGGTTGGACAGCTTGTAACCCAGGAAAAGTGGCAGCGGAGTGTCATGCAGGCAGTGATTGTGCTTTGTTGGAGGTAGTGTGGTGCTTAGCTAAGGTATGCATTGCTAATGAGGGCTTTTCAGAAGTAAAAGTTATTGGGAGGGGGGCACTCTTGCCGCTATTATGGCTTAATAGTGGGACCTGGGAACTTGAGATGCAGCCCAACATGTAGTCCCTCGCCTGCCCTATCCGTTGCTGTGTCGTTCCCATCACTTTCTTGAATTGCCCCGATTTTCACAAATGGAAACCTTAGCGAGCATCGGCGATATACAAAAATGCTTGGGTCGCCCATTGACTTCAATGGGGTTCGTTACTCGAAACGAACCCTCAAGCATCGCGAAAATTTCGTCCCGAGTAACGAGCACCCGAGCATTTTGGTGCTCGCTCATCTCTAGCCAAAGCCATGTGTCCTGTATGCAGATTGGGGCTATAATGCGGGAATTGCTGAACACAGAAGAACTAGTGCTATAATATTTGGGGTGCGTCTCCCCAGTTTTCACTTCTTAAAACAAAGAAAACAGTTTTGAAAGTGACAAACTTATGGAAAAAAATGAAATTATATTTATTTTTCACTTGCTTTATAATATTCTTTGCAAAAAAAAATGTGGAGTCAGAATGCTCAGTACACCCCTACATCAATTCACTAAGAGGTCTAGTTTTCAAAATGGGGTCCTTTGGGGCGTGGCCTAGAAGGAGAGCTGGATGGACGCATTCTAACACTGCTCTCCTCATAACCTATAAAGCGACTACCAAGCGACGGGGAAACAAGCTAAAAACAACCCCACTTGTCTGCAGAAACCTTCCTTAACACCTGCAGCATGCCTAAAAGAGAGAAAAATCTTCCCCATAAGAGACTCACGGACTTCTATACCACACGGAGCCAGGGTGAGGAGATAGAAAATGGCGGCCAAAGTTTCCCGCGCTCCAGAAGAGATGAGGAACATCTGAAAACCACACTCAGCCCTGCCGGAGTGGATGCATACCGCCGCGGGAGCAGAAGACTCCCTATACCTCCTCAAGGTAGGATGAATCTTTTTCCTGCATCCTCCGGTGACCCTCTGCTGATAGCAGACGCAATGTGCTGAACAGCCGCACACGCGGGAGCTCAGGAGATCTCCCCACAGCCGACTCCGCCGTCTCCTCCGCTACCTCCCCCGCTGCATCCCCGGTCAGCCCAAACAGCCCCCAGCTGGTAAACAGCAGCGGAGCTTCTCCTGTCACACACAGCTCTCCCCGGAGGCTCCCAGCGGGGACCCCCCCGCAGTGGTCAGCAGCAGAACAGCCGTGGATCGAGAGGCATCTCCTGCCCGCGCTGTTTACAACACAGGTCCTCCGACTCTCTTACTCACCGGGCCCGATGTAACACTAATAAATAAGGGACAGACTACCCCAAACAATGAAGACGCACTCCAAGAGGCTCCCATAGGTTTGATACGAGCAGTTATTCCGCAATGTTCTCCCATAGATCTTACCATTGACCGAGCACACAGACTTCCAAGAGCTCAAAACATTCCGAATTCCTATCCACGAGATACAATTGCCCGAATCCACTTTTTTCATATTAAAGACCAACTAATGCAGGCCTCAAGACAACTACCAACTTTACCAGCCCCCTTTCAGAACTTCACACTCTTCGCCGATCTCTCCCAAGCCACAACTGCCTTACGAAACCACGACATAAGGTACAAATGGGGCTTTCCAACAAAAATCATCATTACAAAAAGCGGAAAAACTCACATAATCAATACCCCCGAAGAAGGTATAGAGCTTCTACGAAAATGGAACATGCCTTGCCCAACACTTCAGGATCAAAGCAAGACCCAAGAAAATAAATCCTCTCCCAGGATCCCACAGGAGTGGAAGGACACAAGCTAAAGGGACTCTCATGCTGATTCCCATTAGACAACTACAGGTTTGCCACATTTTCTTGCAAACTTTCCCCCAAGTTTGCGCAGTATGACTCACTGCACAATTGTATGTTCTTTTCTAAGTTTTTCTCAAATGTTCTATGTTTTCTCAAAGGTACCTTACAGTGTAATCTTATATCATACTAAACTGTATTTTAGACGTCTATACTGTCGACTCACAGCACTGCCAGCGCATTATAACCATATCTTAAATGGCTTTGAAGATATTATCCCTTAACGTAAAAGGACTGAATAGCCCTTACAAAAGGTCTAAGGCAGACATAATCTGCATTTGGGAATCCCACTTCCAGAGGTCAGACTCCATTAGACTTTCAAACAAAGAGTTCTCCCAAATTTTCTACGCCAATAGCCCTAAGAAAAAAGCGGGAGTCTTTATTGCAATTAAAAAAACGATTACCTTTCACCTGATACGGGAGTTGCAGGACGATAAAGGGAGATTTGTTGCTTTGTCATGCAAAATGAACAATACGACATTTACCATAGTAAATGTCTATACCCCCAACTCCGGACAACGTGCCTTTCTAAACGGTGTCCTCAAAAAAATTTCCCACCTGGTGGAAGGGAAACTCATAATATGTGGGGACTTTAATATCATTCAAAAACCAGAATTAGACTCCACATCGAAAAGCAACAGACCTCCCCCCCATTTGTCTGAGTGGCTCCATAAGGAAGACTTGTATGATGTGTGGCGATGTAAGCATGCCTCCGAAAGAGACTATACATTTTACTCGCATAGACACAACACTTACTCCCGTATCGACATGTTTCTATCGACCAAATGGCTCCTTCCGTTGATAGTCAAATGTGAAATAGGAGATATTACATGGTCGAACCATGCCCCGATCACTCTGTCCATCCAGCTGTCCCATAAGAGCCCGACCACCTTTGTTTGGAGGAATAACACGCATGTAATGTCCCTAAAAAATAATACCACTAATACTGAAAAAATGCTTAAAGAATTTTTTGCCTTTAATTCTCTCCCATCCACTAACCCTGCTACACTATGGAATGCGCATAAAGCATTCATAAGAGGTATTCTTATCCAGCAAACAGCAAACCATAAAAAACAACGCAACGCAACCCTTACAGACCTCCTATCTAAAGTCACAGCTTTAGCCGGAATCCACAAGACAAACTCTTCTCTAGCGAACCTATTATCGCTGAAAAAAGCAAGAACAGAATTACAAGCGCACCTTGCAATAGACCATGAGATGTATCTAAAAAGACTTAAAATGCTACATTACCATTCACATAACAAAGCAAGCAAACTAATGGCTAACAGAGTCAAAGCGGAAAAAGCAAATGCCAGGATTCCCTATCTAATCTCACAAACCACTAAACACAAAATCTATGCCCCGCAAGAAATCGCCGAAGAATTCAGTAAATATTACAACTCCCTCTACAACTTAAAACAAGACAAGAACACTCCTCAACCCAATGAAGATACAATCAATGCATTCTTATCAACATTAGCTTTACCACGCTTATCACAGATACAAAACCAAAAACTATGCCTTCCTATCCCAACGCAAGAGGCAGAACAAGCCATCAGATCACTTATAATGGGCAAATCTCCCGGCCCAGATGGCTTCGCAAATGAATATTAAAGGGGTTGTCCCGCGAAACAAAGTTGGGGTATACACTTCTGTATGGCCATATTAATGCACTTTGTAATGTACATTGTGCATTAAATATGAGCCAAACAGAAGTTATTCACTTACCTGTTCCGTTGCTAGCGTCCTCGTCTCCATGGTGCCGTCTAATTTTCAGCGTCTAATCGCCCGATTAGACGCGCTTGCGCAGTCCGGTCTTCTCCCTTCTGAATGGGGCCGCTCGTGCCAGAGAGCGGCTCCTCGTAGCTCCGCCCCGTCACGTGTGCCGATTCCAGCCAATCAGGAGGCTGGAATCGGCAATGGACCGCACAGAAGACCTGCGGTCCACCTAGGGTGAAGAACCCGGCGGCCATCTTCGCAAGGTAAGTAAGAAGTCACCGGAGCGCGGGGATTCGGGTAAGTACTATCCGGTTTCTTTTTTAAACCCCTGCATTGGGTTTGTCTCGCGCCGAACGGGGGGGGGCTATTGAAAAAAAAAAAAACGTTTCGGCGCGGGACAACCCCTTTAAGCTATTTGCAAATGAATACCTTAAGCTATTTGCACCTACTCTGCTCCCTTATGTATGTAACTGCTTCAACCATATTATAACAACGGGTAGCGCACCCCAAGAAAACCTAAAAGCAACTATAGTCACAATACCTAAGGAAGGCAAGACCCCTGATGTTCTGAGCAACTTTCGACCTATATCCTTCCTTAACTCAGACATTAAACTATACACAAAAATTATAGCAAACCGACTATTTCCAATTCTACCCCAACTAATTAAAAATGACCAAGTAGGATTTACAAGGGGACGTCAGGCTCCAGATGGAACCAGGTGACTAATAAACTTGATAGCTAGGGCAGACGCTACATGAACACCTTCTCTGCTCCTTGCTCTGGATGCAGAGAAGGCGTTCGATAGGGTGCATTGGAGGCTCATGCAGCGAACATTGGAGGGGTTTGGCCTCTCAGGCCCAATTCTCTCAGCCATAACGGCGCTCTACACTACTCCGTCTGCATCCGTCCTAACAAACGGCATTTTATCCAAACCGTTTCAAATTTCCAACGGCACGCGCCAAGGATGCCCACTATCGCCTCTAATCTTCTCAATAATGATGGAACCACTAGCAGAAAAGATAAGATCCAACCCACTTATTTAAGGTATCCCTATAGGCTTAAAAGAGCATAAAATTAACCTATTTGCCGATGACGTAATCCTAACTTTAATCAACCCCAGAACCTCTCTTCCTCAAGTGACCTCCTCACTACTACAATTTGGAGCTGTCTCCTTCTACAAAATGAATCCCACAAAATCACAAATGATGGGAATTCACTTAACAAAAACAGATGAGAAATACCTAAGATTGGCGTTCCCATTTCAATGGTGTCCTTCGTCCCTACCCTACCTGGGAATAATACTGACCCCCTCAATTGAAGAACTCCCGACTACTAACTTCTCACGGCTGGAGGCCATGATACAAAAAGAACTGGATCGATTGGCCAAATTTGAACCCAGCTGGATGGGCAGAGTGATCCTATACAAAATGCTTATTCTCCCCCGCATATTATATCTCTTTAGAACCCTCCCTGTAACTATTTCTGAACCAATTTTTACGGCTCTCCACCAACAAATGAATAGGTTCGTCTGGAGAGGGGCCAGACCCAGAGTGGCATTCTCCATTCTAAATAGACCACTAAAATTCGGAGGTATGGTCCTCCCCAATCTCCGAAACTACCATAAAGCATTTTTAATAGACCAAAGCAGACATTGGTGTAGAGCGGAAACAGACAAAACATGGGCCCCAATGGAGTCTATACTATCAGGTATAAGTGAATGGAGAACATGCCTCCTAGCGGCTACTGCCCAGGCCGAAAGAGACATTTAACATCTCCAGACGGTCTAGGCTACTATGCAGGGGTGGAGAGCACTACATGCTAAACCAAATTTAGATCCAACTACTTCAACAAAAATCCTACTCCCACTTCTTAGCCTTAAATACCTAATTTCGGATCTTTCTTTGAGCAACTGGCCACACAGAGCAACTATGAAGATCTCTGACCTGTACAGTGGAGACACTATCATGCCTTTCTCCCAGATACAAACAAAATATGCAATTCCACAATCAGAACACTACACGTATCTTCGGATTCGTAACTTCTTGGGAGCCTGTAAGACTCTCCACGTTACACTTCCATGCCTGATAAGCAACCTCCTAGATGGAAAGCTGCCGCCACAAAAAAACTCACAAAATTGATCTATAGCAGCCTATCTGGCACTCAAAATTTTAAAAAAACCTGTTAATTTCCTAAACTGGGAAAGAGACCTAAACAAAAAATTCTCCCCCAGGACATGGTGTGAGGCCTTGGAATGGGCCCATAGATCCACCTCATGTGCCTCTCATTGCGAACAATACCAGAAACTACTGACAAGGTGGTATTGCTCTCCACTAAGGTTGTCGCAGATGAAAAAAGATGTATCCCCCCTGTGCTGGAGAGGGTGCGGCGGATTGGGCTCCCTCCTACATATATATTGGTCATGCCCACAAATATCTCGCTTCTGGGAAGAGATCTCGCAATACATAATAAATTTTCTACCGCCCTTGAAGAAAATTGAACCAGAACTAGCCCTTCTTCTTATAGGTATAGGAAACATACCCAGAAGCCACAGAGTAATTATATCTCACATATTCCATTCTGCGCGTATACTAATAGCGAGGAAATGGGGATCTAGGCATATTCCCACTATAGAAGAAATACAAGAAACTGTTAATCTAAACTGTATTTATGAGAAATTAATAGCTCACGAAAAAAAAATACTCTGGCCCAATTCAGGAAAGACTGGGCAACGTGGTTTCAGATAACAAAAATGCCGACAGGATTCGACTAAACGAATGCAAACACTCTCCTCTTCGGAGACCCGAATGCCTTCCGCCCCACCTTCTCCACTGGAGGGGAATGGGCGGCCCGAATTCTAAACATATGGACAGTGACCTGTATTGATGTGTTGTTGTGTTGACATATGATGCTAAGAATCTCAACAAACTAGAATGATGTACAATAAAAAAAAAAATCTTTGATAACTACCGCTTAAACCCAACTGCAAATGTTTAAGATACCTTTGAAATTTAAGGTTATAAACTTTCCCATTGTCCCTATCCTTTTCCCCTCCTTCCTCCCCCTCCCTACTTTTCCTCCCCATAGAAGATGAAATATGCAATGTTCTAGTATTAATAACAAATCCACTACATGTCAATTTCAATGTTGTATATCTTGGAAATGCTAATAAAAAACTAAATGTAAAAAAAAAAAAAAAATGGGGTCCTTTCACTTTGGGCCCCGTTGTGCATCCAGACATAAGACTACGGCCACTAAGGGTGTGTGTCTGAACACACAACAAACAGGGTTATCAATTTTGGGGTGCAAGTCTTCATTCATATATGGGCTGCACAAAAAAAACTTTTATTTAAAGTGACACAATTGACAAAAAAATGAAAATTGTGATTTTTTTCCTTCTGCCTTGCTTAAATTCATTCAAAAATTGTGTGGTCAAAACATGCAGTACACTGCTACATTAATGCGTCAAGAGGTTTAGTTTTCAAAATGGGGTCATTTGTGGAGGTTCTCTTTGATTTTGGCAGTTTAACTCCTTAGTGACGGCCGTATAGACTTTCTATGTCCTGCTGTTGCAGGACGTGTATGGAGGGAGATAGCGCCACTATCTCCCTCCATACAGCACGAGCGTCAGCTGTTTATTACAGCTGACACCCGCGGTCAATAGCCGCAATCGGCCGTTCGCGGCATTTAAATCACCCGAATGATGTTCAGGGGTGCTGTATGGCCCCCCACGGTGGGATCGGGGGAGCCGTGTAGGTGTCATGGCAGCCGGGGGCCTTTTAAAAGGCCCCAGGGCTGTGTTAGCAGACTGCCTATCAAGCCATCCCCGTGGACTGTCTGTGAAAAAGCAGTATGATGTAATGCTATAGCATTACGTCATACTGCAGGAGCGATCAAAGCATCACTGGTTGTAATCCCCCCTGGGGACTGTAAGAAAGTGTAAAAAAAGAACAATAAAGTTTTAGTTATTATTAAAAAAAAAAAGTATTAAAAGTTAAAAAAAAACCCTTTTGCCATATTTGCAATGAAAAAAATCAAAATAATAAAACAAACATACGTGTTTGATATCACTGCACCTGTAAAAGTCCGATCTATCAAAGTAATATATTATTTACCCCGCACGGTGAACGTGGTAAAAAAATAAAAATAAAGAACGCCCAAAATGCACTTTTTTGGTCACCCTATCTCCGAGAAAAAATGTAATAAAAGACGATCAAAAAGTCAACCGTATGCGATAATGGTACCAACGGAAATGTCAGGACATACCGCAAAAAATGAGCCCTCACTAGAGATGAGCGAACCTACTCGTTTCGAGTAATTACTCGATCGAGCACCGCGATTTTCGAGTACTTCAGTACTCGGGTGAAAAGATTCGGGGGGCGCCGGGGGGCGGGGGGAGGCGCGGCGGAGCGGGGGTAGCAGCGGGGAACAGGGGGGAGCCCTCTCTCTCTCTCCCTCCCCCCCCACTCCCCGCTGCAACCCCCCACTCACCCACGGCGCCCCCCGAATCTTTTCGCCCGAGTACGGAAGTACTCGAAAATCGCGGTGCTTGGGCGAAAAAGGGGCGTGGCCGAGTAGGTTCGCTCATCTCTAGCCCTTACACAACTACGTCGCCAAAAAAATTAAAAATTATTGTGCGCAGAAAATGGACACAGAAAATAATTTTAAAAAATTAAATATCTTTAAAAAAAAAATACAAGTACTACAGCAAAAAAAATACTATTTAAGTTTGGCATTGTAGTAATCGTACTGACCCATAGAATTAAGCTATCAGTTCACTTTTTTAGCAGTTTGTGCGCCGTAGAAACAGGACGCACCGAAAGATGGTGGAATGTCGTTTTTTTCCATTTCTTTTTTCAGTAAATTATATGGTACAATAAATAGTGCCATTGAAAAATACAACTCGTCCACAGGTATAAATGCCTGATAATTGGTGGGGGGGCGTGCCAGTGTATAATTTGCGCTGGCTCGCCCATTCAGAAGACCACACATCAGGGCGTAATTGCAAAAAAAAAAGATCATGATCGATCTTTTTGGGCGCTGGGATTTCTTTGAGGCAGTTATTCTATGAATGAGCCACTTGGAAGCGATGGGTTTTCTTGAATGCGTTTTGCACTCAGGAACTTTCTTAGGGCAAAACAGAGAAATCACGGCCGTGTAAAACAGCCAGGCTCTCACATCGATGGTTTTTAGCTGCATTTTCAGCACGTTTTAAATGCGTGCTGAAAATGCAGTTTTAGTTGGGTCATAAAAACGAAAATTTGCAGGTGTCCCTTCTTCCTGTGAATATAATGGGCAGCCCTCTGGTAGTATATATGAATTTTCTTTATTTAGGCGTTCATTGAGATCTATTAGTTTTATTAAAAAGTTATATAAAAGCTGCGTTTTACCGTGTTTTTTATGCACCCCTTGATTCCTCAGGGCAATTTCAGCTGTAAAAAAAACGCGCTGAAAACGCAAGAAATAGGACATGCAGCGTTCAATTTTCAGCACATGGAAAACACACAGAAAAAACGCTGGTGTGAGAGGCCACATTCAAATACATGGGGGCTTTCGGCTGCTTTCACACGACTGTGTGCTGAAGCGTATCACCGAGGGTAGATCCCACAGATAATACGCTTTCACTAGCTCCCGTACCAATGGATTGCAGTGCTCACATTGCAGCTGCTGGTTTGCGTGCCCCGTGGCCGCGAAATTCAGTGCAGCATGTTCTATCTTGGCGCGTTGTACACACAGAGATAGAGTAAAGCATATGCAGCGTGCAGCAGCCTCGCAATGTGCATTGTGAGTCTGCTGCATGCTCTGCTCTGCCAGCACACGCGTGTCCTGCTGCCTTCACACGCTTCTGTGAGAGCACCCTAAGGGTGTGTTTACTAGATATGAGCGAGCACCAAAATGCTCGGGTGCTCGTTACTCGAGACGAACTTTTCGCGATGCTCGAGGGTTTGTTTCGAGTAACGAACCCCATTGAAGTCAATGGGCGACCCGAGCATTTTTGTATATCGCCGATGCTCGCTAAGGTTTTCATTTGTGAAAATCTGGGCAATTCAAGAAAGTGATGGGAACGACACAGCAATGGATAGGGCAGGCGAGGGGCAACATGTTGGGCTGCATCTCAAGTTCAGAGGTCCCACTATTAAGCCACAATAGCGGCAAGAGTGGGCCCCCCCCCCAACAACTTTTACTTCTGAAAAGCCCTCATTAGCAATGGATACCTTAGCTAAGCACCACACTACCTCCAACAAAGCACAATCACTGCCTGCATGACACTCCGCTGTCACTTCTCCTGGGTTACATGCTGACCAACCACCCCCCCCCCACACACGACCCAGTGTCCACAGCGCACATCAAACTGTCCCTGCCCAGCCTTCAGCTGCCCTCATGCCACGCCACCCTCATGTCTATTTATAAGTGCGTCTGCCATGAGGAGGAACCGCAGGCACACACTGCAGAGGGTTGGCACGGCTAGGCAGCGACCCTCTTTAAAAGGGGCGGGGCGATAGCCCACAATGCTGTACAGAAGCAATGAGAAATCCAATCCTGTGCCACCTCCATCTGGAGCTGCACACGTGGGCATAGCAATGGGGAACCTATGTGCCACACACTATTCATTCTGTCAAGGTGTCTGCATGCCCCAGTCAGACCGCGTTTTTTAATAAATTTATTTACATAAATAAATCCCATTGCATTGCCCATCACAGCTGAGGTAATAATGTCATGTTTAATGCAGGTGGGCTTCGGCCCACACTGCATGCCCCAGTCAGACTGGGGTTCTTTAGAAGTGGACACAGATGCATTTACAACTCCCTGTGGACCCACAGCATGGGTGGGTGCCAGGAAGCCACCGGCGGTACATAAATATATCCCATTGCATTGCCCATCACAGCTGAGGTAATAATGTCATGTTTAATGCGGGTGGGCTTCGGCCCACACTGCATGCACCAGTCAGACTGGGGTTGTTTAGAAGTGGACACATGTAGTTACAACTCCGTGTGGACCCACAGCATGGGTGGCTCCCTGGAACCCACCGGCGGTACATAAAAATATGCCATTGCATTGCCCAACACAGCTGAGGTAATAATGTCATGTTTAATGCAGGTAGGCTTCGGCCCACACTGCATGCCCCAGTCAGACTGGGGTTCTTTAGAAGTGGACACAGATGCATTTACAACTCCCTGTGGACCCACAGCATGGGTGGGTGCCAGGAAGCCACCGGCGGTACATAAATATATCCCATTGCAGTGCCCATCACAGCTGATGTTACGTCAGCTGTAATGCAGGTGGGCAAAAAATTAATTGGATTACACTGTAGGCGAGGGCCCCCAAAAATTGGTGTACCAACAGTACTAATGTACCTGAGAAAAATTGCCCATGCCCAACCGAGAGGGCAGGTGAAACCCATTAATCGCTTTGGTTAATGTGGCTTAATTGGTAACTAGGCCTGGAGGCAGCCCAGTTAAAATAAAAATTGGTTGAGGGGAAAGTTTCAACGCTTTAATGAGCATTGAAAAGTATAAAAATTGTTTAGAAAAATTATATGACTGAGCCTTGTGGGCCTAAGAAAAATTGCACGTTCGGCGTGATTATGTGAGGTTTCAGGAGGAGGAACAGGAGGAGGAGGAGGAATATTATACACAGATTGATGAAGCAAAAAGGTCCCCGTTTTGGATGGTGAGAGAGAACGTAGCTTCCATCCGCGGGTGCAGCCTACGTATTGTTTATGTATCGCTGCTCTCCGCTGGTGGAGAAGAGAAGTCTGGGGAAATCCAGGCTTTGTTCATCTTTATGAGTGTAAGCCTGTCGGCACTGTCGGTTGACAGGTGGGTACGCTTATCTGTGATGATTCCCCCAGCCACACTAAACACACTCTCTGACAAGACGCTAGCCGCAGGACAAGCAAGCACCTCCAGGGCATACAGCGCGAGTTCAGGCCACGTGTCCAGCTTCAACACCCAGTAGTTGTAGGGGGCAGAGGCGTCACCGAGGACGGTCGTGCGATCGGCTACGTACTCCCTCACCATCCTTTTACAGTGCTCCCGCCAACTCAGCCTTGACTGGGGAGTGGTGACACAGTCTTGCTGGGGAGCCATAAAGCTGTCAAAGGCCTTAGAGAGTGTTCCCCTGCCTGCGCTGTACATGCTGCCTGATCTCTGCGCCTCCCCTGCTACCTGGGCCGCGGAAATGCGCCTTCGGCCACTAGCGCTGTCGGATGGGAAGTTTACCATCAGTTTGTCCACCAGGTCGCGTACAATGTTGCGGGAGACGTGGTCGTGCAGGCCTGGGAAGGCACATCGGGAAAAGTAGTGGCGACTGGGAACCGAGTAGTGCGGGGCCGCCGCCGCCATCATGCTTTTGAAAGCCTCCGTTTCCACAAGCCTATACGGCAGCATCTCTAGGCTGATCAATTTGGCAATGTGCACGTTTAACACTTGAGCATGCGGGTGTGTGGCGTCGTACTTGCGCTTGCGCTCAAACAGTGGCGCTAGCGACGTCTGGACGCTACACTGAGAGACATTGCTGGATGGGGCCGAGGACAGCGGAGGTGAGGGTGTGGGTGCAGGCCAGGAGACGGTAGTGCCTGTGTCCTCAGAGGGGGGTTGGATCTCAGTGGCAGGTTGGGGCACAGGGGAAGAGGCAGTGGTGCAAACCGAAGGCGGTGAACGGGCATCGTCCCACCTTGTGGGGTGCTTGGCCATCATATGCCTGCGCATGCTGGTGGTGGTGCCTCCCCAGCTGATCTTGGCGTGACAAAGGTTGGACACCACTATTCGTCGGTCGTCATGCGTCTGAAAAACTGCCACACCGTAGAGCACCTTGACCTCTGCAGGGTGGCATGGCACGAGGGGGCGCTTTGGGAACCAGTTGGTGGATTATTCGGTCTGGCCCTGTCTCTACCCCTGGCCACCGAACTGGCTCGGCCTGTGCCCACACCCTGACTTGGGCCTCCGCTTCCTCGCCCGCGACCACGTCCTATAGCCCTACCCCTACCCCTCAGCATGGTGTATTAGCAGTAGTGCAGAAACAGAACGCTGTAATTAAATGTGCCGCTTATTGGCCTGTGGTTGGAGGCTGACTTCGTTTACGGAACCCCAGGAAATAATTTGGCGCACGCCTGCTGTAACACTTAGCTGGCTGCGTATGAATTTGGAGAACTACTACCCCCAGCAGAGACCCAGAACACTGAGCACAGTGACAGGCAGGCCAAATAGATTTTTTGCCCAATATTTTTTAGAAAAGGCCCACTGCGTATATTCAATCAATAATTTATATCTTCTGTCCCTGCCTCCACACTTCTGTCCCTGGAGTATTACTGCAGGGCGCAATGCTCTGCACGGCCGATATACCAAAAAAAAAAAAAGTGCAGCACTGCAAAAAGCAGCCTCCACACTACTGCACACGGTTAGATGTGGCCCTAAGAAGGACCGTTGGGGTTCTTGAAGCCTACAATAACTCCTAACGCTCTCCCTGCCTCCACACTTCTGTCCCTGGAGTATTACTGCAGGGCGCAATGCTCTGCACGGCCGATATACCAAAAAAAAAAAATGTGCAACACTGCAAAAAGCAGACTCCACAGTACTGCACACGGTTAGATGTGGCCCTAAGAAGGACCGTTGGGGTTCTTGAAGCCTACACTAACTCCTAACGCTCTCCCTATAGCAGCTCCAACATGATAGCACTGTCCCTCAGCTATGTCACAACGCATCTGTGGCGAGCCGCGGGAGGGGCCGATTTTTATACTCGGGTGACACCTGATCTCGCCAGCCACTCACTGCAGGGGGGTGGTATAGGGCTTGAACGTCGCAGGGGGAAGTTGTAATGCCTTCCCTGTCTTTCAATTGGCCAGAAAGGCGCGCTAACGTCTCAGAGATGAAAGTGAAAGTAACCCGAACATCGCGTGGTACTCGTCACGAGTAACGAGCATCTCGAACACGCTAATACTCGAATGAGTATCAAGCTCGGACGAGTGCGTTTGCTCATCTCTAGTGTTTACACATCGCTGTTTAGCTGCAGATCTGCAGCATATATCGCCCTTCCAATTGAAAATCAAATGGGAGGGTAAAATATGCTGCAGATCTGCACCAACGTCTGCAGCAAAAAAGCGACATGTCCCTAATACCGTATAGTCCGTTTACGTTTAAAGTGCGCTGAAAATGCAGCACAAAAACGCACGTGTAAGAGAACCCCATGTTCTTCAATGTTCCAGTTCTGGGTGCATTAAAAAAAAAATTAAATTGCTGGTGAAGCGCAGTAAAATGCAGTAACCTGTGTTTTACTCTATTCTAACGGAGCGCAGACAAGTCACTCACAGTCTCACACAACTCTAGGTCCCTCACAGCACAGCTGCTGGCAGCCAATCAGCTGCCAGCTCTGCCCACAGGAGCCAATCAGGGCCACCAGACCCTCAGCCGCTCAGCGCTGGAACAGCAACAGACTTGCGACTTTTTAAAACTTCTGATCCCACAGAGCCCTGCCAAATTTCCCACGTCAAAACTCAGTTTGTCTGCCTGCTTTTGCTGCTGACTTGGCAAAAATTGGGGTGATTATATTTCCTGGAAAATCATGACAAGAAACAATAATTAGGACAAACCCGCATACATAAAGGTTTTATTATTTTTTACAATATAAATACTTTTTATGTGTGTAGCGCCGCACTGCAAGGCCAGAGTGTTTTTGTAATGATGGTTAGTTTTTGCTGGATAATTTGTAGTTTTTAGTGATACCATTTTCAGGTATAAAAACTTTTTGATTACTTTTCATTCCTATTTTGGAGAACTAACATGAATATAAAGCTGCTATTTTGGCATTCTGATTATTTGTTTATAAATGGTATTTAATGTGCTGGATGAATTATATGATATTTGATAGAATGGGTTGTTTTTTGTTCTTTTTATTTTTTAATATTCAAAGCACTGTGTAAAGGGAAAAAACTTTTAAAAACTTTTTTTCTGTAAAAATAGGTCTAGTTACGGCAGTCATCA
This sequence comes from Eleutherodactylus coqui, assembly GCF_035609145.1. NCBI lineage: Eukaryota > Metazoa > Chordata > Amphibia > Anura > Eleutherodactylidae > Eleutherodactylus > Eleutherodactylus coqui. Next base: position 28,120,592 of record NC_089842.1, on the reverse strand, counting down.
ATAACTGTGGCATTTGTGGGGTTAAACAGTACAGAAAAGTGATTAGATAGGCAAGTGCTCATCTTTTCACTCTTTCCTGGAACAAAAATATGTTATATGAATGAGAATCTTACAGATAAGTGTCACATACCTTTACATTCAATAGCAGGAGGACTTTGTTTGGTGCAGTTTCCTTCTACGTCCCATCTTATACAGTCATATATCCTGGACTCATTACCAACACAATGGATTTGCTCTCTCCATATTGGACCATGTCTTCTTGTGTAGTTCAGTAATGTTGGCACTGCTTCTCCACATCCGAGCTCTCTACAGATGATATTGGCTGTTTGTAGTCCTGTATCAATCTCACACACAGATCCCCAAGTATCACCATCTCTTGCTACTAAATAGCCGGAACATGGATGAGGCCCATTAACTAATCGGTATTCTCTGTGACCTAAAGAATGATAAACCAAAACTCACTGAAATATTTAAGATTGAGGAATATCTAATTAATATTGTACTGTATACATTATTATATATATTATACACATATATGTCTCTGCTTCATATATTTCCAAGACTCCAACCCCCCCCCCCCCCCCTTTTTTTCCTATTTCTGGAATAACATTACAATGTAGAATGCATATGTGATTTTCCTGTAATATCAGACTGTAATGAAGCACTCTAGGACTTTTTACTGGTATAAACAAGCGTTATAATATATGACCTGGAACAGAGCATTGAAACTGTACTTGATTGTGAAGTTTTAAATTATTCTTCAATAAAACGAGTATAAAAAATAATAAGAAGTAGAAACAACACACTACAAAACCCACATTTCTGTAATCTAGACATTGCATAACGCATGAAAAGCCCTGACACTATTAAAGGGGTTGTCCCGCGAAAGCAAGTGGGGTTATACACTTCTGTATGGCCATATTAATGCACTTTGTAATATACATCGTGCATTAAATATTGGCCATACAGAAGTTATACACTTACCCCCTCCGGTGCTGGCGTCCCCGTCTCCATGGCGACGATGAAGCCTCTTCTTTGGTCGCACGAACAGTCGCGCTTGCACACCGAAGGATTCCTCTTCTGTCTCCCTCCAGGCTCACGAGCTGCGTCCTTGCTCCTCCCTCTGCTCTGCGTCATTGTAGCTCCGCCTCCGTCACATGGTGCCGATCAGCCAATTAGGTGGCTGTAGTCGGCAGTGGAACGCAAGACAGGAGAAGATAATCCACGGTGCACCATGGGAGAAGACCCGCGGTGCACCATGGGAGAAAACCGCGGTGCACCTTGGAAAGGAGCGGCGGCCATCTTTAAAAGAAGAAAAGAAGAAGCTGCCCGAACGGGGATGCAGGTAAGCGGTTCTTTTTTTTTTAAATAACAAAGGAATTGTTTTTAACGGGGCACAATGTGGGGGTATGTAGAAAAAAAAATTTTTGATTTCACCGCGGGACAACCCCTTTAATCAATCACAGCCCAGGAAGGAACTTTATGTGGTATTATTGTATCTTATCACCACCGAAAGTGTGGGTGGTGACAAGATACAGGCTACTTGACACCCTGGCCATGCCCCCCAGTATTTCATTGGCTGCAGGGCTGCCTCCCCCTGCTGTAGCTTCCAGGTCCTGCTACTCACTAACAGCAGCTTCCCTGTCGGTGACAGCAGCTTCCATGGCAGCATGTGGGACCAGAGGAGCTTTCCCAGCGGCACAGCCAGTTGCCCTCCGGTGGCGACAGCTGCTTCGATGGCAGAACGTGGGACCAGAGAGCGGCGGCGGACAGTGTGGGAGCAGCATCATGGCATATCGGACTCCAGAGCGCTAGGTTACAGTGAGTGAGGGAGGGGGATGGGGAGGGAGTGGGTAAGGCTGGGGGGGAGCGGGGCCACTGCAAGAGCCGCGGCGGACAGTCATGGAGCAGCAGTACAGCACGTTGGAATGGAGAGCGCTGGGTGAGAGTGAGGCAGGGGGACAGGGAAGCAGTGGGTAAGGGTGGAGGGGAGCAGGTACACTGCTGTAACATTGTACACGACAGCGCTGGGTCACAGTGAGTGAGGGGGACGCTGCGGGGCAGCCTGCAAAGGAAGACAGGAGTGGGGACAGTAGTGTCTGACAGTAGAGATGAGCGAACACCAAAATGTTCGGGTGTTCGTTATTCGAAATGAACTTCCCGCGATGCTCGAGGGTTCGTTTCGAACAACGAACCCCATTGAAGTCAATGGGCGACCAGAGCATTTTTGTATTTCGCCGATGCTCGCTAAGGTTTCCTTGTGTGAAAATCTGGGCAATTCAAGAAAGTGATGGGAACGACACAGAAACGGATAGGGCAGGCGAGGGGCTACATGTTGGGCTGCATCTCAAGTTCACAGGTCCCACTATTAAGCCACAATACCGGCAAGAGTGGGCCCCCCCCCCTCCCAACAACTTTTACTTCTGAAAAGCCCTCATTAGCATGGCATACCTTTGCTAAGCACCACACTAGCTACAACAAAGCACAATCACTGCCTGGATGACACTCCGCTGCCACTTCTCCTGGGTTACATGCTGACCAACCGCCCCCCCTCCCCCCCACAGCGCCTACCAAAGTGTCCCTGCGCAGCCTTCAGCTGCCCTCATGCCACGCCACACTCATGTCTATTTAGAAGTGCGTCTGCCATGAGGAGGAACCGCAGGCACACACTGCAGAGGGTTGGCACGGCTAGGCAGCGACCCTCTTTAAAAGGGGCGGGGCGATAGCCCACAATGCTGTACAGAAGCAATGAGAAATAGAATTCTGTGCCACCGCCATCAGGAGCTGCACACGTGGGCATAGCAATGGGGAACCTATGTGCCACACACTATTCATTCTGTCAAGGTGTCTGCATGCCCCAGTCAGACTGGTAATATGTACCTTAACAGTAACCGCGTTGGTGGTAATGTGGTGGTGACTGCGGACCTAGTAGCACGGTTGTATTTTGTTGGTTTTCGGAATGCGGACAGGATTAAGTGGGCCGTGGCGGGGGGATGGTGTGGGGGCTCTCTTGTTGTGTCGGTAAAGGTGAAATTCTTGGACTGCCACCAGACGAACCAATGCAAAGGCATTTGCCAAGAATGTTTTCCCTGTTGGAGGAGGAGGGGGATGTTTTTGAGGCACTACGTGTCCTCTCCACGTGTCCGTGGTTATATGCACCTTAACAGTAACCGCGTTGGTGGGAAATGGCCTCGCCGCCATCATGTCTTTGGGAAGCCTCTGTTTCCACATCCCAGAGACATACCATTAGCAGCGGTATAGGCAGAGCCCAGAATTCGTAACATTTCAGCCGTAGCATTAGGACAGGCCCCACTAACATATCAGTAGCAGCATTATAGGAGGAGCGCAGTCTTCGTTCCATGTCAGCAATAGTAGCACTCAAGACAGGCCCCAGTAACAATTCCGAAGCAGCAGTATAGCGGGAGCGCAGTCTTCGTTCCATGTCAGCAATAGTAGCACTCAAGACAGGCCCCAGTAACAATTCCGAAGCAGCAGTATAGCGGGAGCGCAGTCTTCGTTCCATGGCAGCAATAGTAGCACTCAAGACAGGCCCCAGTAACAATTCCGAAGCAGCAGTATAGCGGGAGCGCAGTCTTCGTTCCATGTCAGCAATAGTAGCACTCAAGACAGGCCCCAGTAACAATTCTGAAGCAGCAGTATAGTGGGAGCGCAGTCTTAGTTCCATTTCAGTAGCCTTAGTATAGCCAAGGCCCAAATTACATTTATGTAGCTAAAGTGTAGGCCAACCCCACACACCTTTCTGTACCATGAGTGCAGGCGAAGAACATACAAATTGCTATGATTACACTGTAGGTGAGGGCCCCCAAAAATTGGTGTACCAACAGTACTAATGTACCTCAGTAAACATTGGCCATGCCCAACCAAGATGGCAGGTGAATCGCTTTGGTTAATGTGGCTTAAGTGGTAACTAGGCCTGGAGGCAGCCCAGTGTAACGAAAAATTGGTTCAAGTTAAAGTTCCAACGCTTTTAAGCGCATTGAAACTTATAAAAATTGTTCAGAAAAATTATTTGAGTGAGCCTTGTGGCCCTAAGAAAAATTGCCCATTCAGCGTGATTACGTGAGGTTTCAGGAGGAGGAGCAGGAGGAGGAGGAGGAATATTAGACACAGATTGATGAAGCAGAAATGTCCCCGTTTTGGATGGTGAGAGAGAACGTAGCTTCCATCCGCGGGTGCAGCCTACGTATTGCTTACGTATCGCTGCTGTCCGCTGGTGGAGAACAGAAGTCTGGGGAAATCCAGGCTTTGTTCATCTTGATGAGTGTTAGCCTGTCGGCACTGTCGGTTGACAGGCGGGTACGCTTATCTGTGATGACTCCCCCAGCCGCACTAAACACCCTCTCCGACAAGACGCTGGCCGCAGGACAAGCAAGCACCTCCAGGGCATACAGCGCTAGTTCAGGCCACGTGTCCAGCTTCGACACCCAGTAGTTGTAGGGGGCAGAGGCGTCACCGAGGATGGTCGTGCGATCGGCTACGTACTCCCTCACCATCCTTTTACAGTGCTCCCGCCGACTCAGCCTTGACTGGGGAGCGGTGACACAGTCTTGGTGGGGAGCCATAAAGCTGTCCAGGCCCTTAAAGACTGTTGCACTGCCTGGGATGTACATGCTGCTCGATCTCCGCACCTCCCCTGCTACCTTGCCCTCGGTACTGCGCCTTCTGCCACTAGCGCTGTCGGCTGGGAATTTTACCATCAGCTTGTCCGCAAGGGTCCTGTGGTATAGCAACACTCTCGAACCCCTTTCCTCTTCGGGAATGAGAGTGGGCAGGTTCTCCTTATAGCGTGGGTCGAGCAGTGTGTACACCCAGTAATCCGTTGTGGCCAGAATGCGTGCAACGCGAGGGTCACGAGAAAGGCATCCTAACATGAAGTCAGCCATGTGTGCCAGGGTACCAGTACGCAACACATGGCTGTCTTCACTAGGAAGATCACTTTCAGGATCCTCCTCCTCCTCCTCCTCCTCCTCCTCCTCCTCCTCAGGCCATACACGCTGAAAGGATGACAGGCAATCAGCCGGTGTACCGTCAGCAGCGGGCCAAGCTGTCTCTTCCCCCTCCTCCTCATCCTCCTCCTCCTCCTCCTGTACGCGCTGAGAAATAGACAGGAGGGTGCCCTGACTATCCAGCGGCATACTGTCTTCCCCCGCCCCCGTTTCCGAGCGCAAAGCAGCTGCCTTTATGGTTTGCAGGGAATTTCTCAAGATGCATAGCAGAGGAATGGTGACGCTAATGATTGCAGCATCGCCGCTCACCACCTGGGTAGACTCCTCAAAATTACCAAGGACATGGCAGATGTCTGCCAACCAGGCCCACTCTTCTGAAAGGAATTGAGGAGGCTGACTCCCACTGCGCCGCCCATGTTGGAGTTGGTATTCGACTATAGCTCTACGTTGTTCATAGAGCCTGGCCAACATGTGGAGCGTAGAGTTCCACCGTGTGGGCACGTCGCACAGCAGTCGGTGCACTGGCAGCTTAAAGTGATGTTGCAGGGTGCGCAGGGTGGCAGCGTCCGTGTGGGACTTGCGGAAATGTGCGCAGAGCCGGCGCGCCTTTACGAGCAGGTCTGACAAGCGTGGGTAGCTTTTCAGAAAGCGCTGAACCACCAAATTAAAGACGTGGGCCAGGCATGGCACGTGCGTGAGGCTGCCGAGCTGCAGAGCCGCCACCAGGTTACGGCCGTTGTCACACACGACCATGCCCGGTTGGAGGCTCAGCGGCGCAAGCCAGCGGTCGGTCTGCTGTGTCAGACCCTGCAGCAGTTCGTGGGCCGTGTGCCTCTTATCGCCTAAGCTGAGTAGTTTCAGCACGGCCTGCTGCCGCTTGCCCACCGCTGTGCTGCCACACCGCGCGACACCGACTGCTGGCGACATGCTGCTGCTAACACATCTTGATTGCGAGACAGAGGAGGAGGAGGAGGAGGAGGAGGAGGAGGAGGGTGCTTTAGTGGAGGAAGCATACACCTCCGCAGATACCACCACCGAGCTGGGGCCCGCAATTCTGGGGGTGGGTAGGACGTGAGCGGTCCCAGGCTCTGACTCTGTCCCAGCCTCCACTAAATTCACCCAATGTGCCGTTAGGGAGATGTAGTGGCCCTGCCCGCCTGTGCTTGTCCACGTGTCCGTTGTTAAGTGGACCGTGGCAGTAACCGCGTTGGTGAGGGCGCGTACAATGTTGCGGGAGACGTGGTCGTGCAGGGCTGGGACGGCACATCGGGAAAAGTAGTGGCGACTGGGAACTGAGTAGCGCGGGGCCGCCGCCTCCATGATACTTTTGAAGGACTCCGTTTCCACAACCCTATACGGCAGCATCTCAAGGCTGATGAATTTTGCTATGCGGACGGTTAACGTTCGAGCGTGCGGGTGCGTGGCGGCGTACTTGCGCTTGCGCTCCAACAGTTGCGCAAGCGACGGCTGGACGGTGCGCTGAACTACACTGCTGGATGGGGCCGAGGACAGCGGAGATGAGGGTGTGGGTGCAGGCCATGAGGCGGTAGTGCCTGTGTCCTGAGAGGGGGGTTGCATCTCAGTGGCAGGTTGGGGCACAGGGGGAGAGGCAGGGGTGCAAACCGGAGGCGCTGAACGGCCTTCGTCCCACCTTGTGGGGTGCTTGGCCATCATATGTCTGCGCATGGTGGTGGTGGTGAGGCTGTTGGTGTTGGCTCCCCGGCTGAGCTTTGCGCGACAAAGGTTGCACACCACTGTTCGTCGGTCGTCAGGCGTCTCTGTGAAAAACTGCCAGACCTTAGAGCACCTCGGCCTCTGCAGGGTGGCATGGCGCGAGGGGGCGCTTTGGGAAACAGTTGGTGGATTATTCGGTCTGGCCCTGCCTCTACCCCTGGCCACCGCACTGCCTCTTGCAACCTGCCCTGCTGATGCCCTTGACTCCCCCTCTGAAGACCTGTCCTCCTGAGTAAGCGTTGCACACCAGGTGGGGTCATTCACCTCATCGTCCTGCTGCTCTTCCTCCGAATCCTCTGTGCGCTGCTCCCTCGGACTTACTGCCCTTACTACTACCTCACTGCAAGACAACTGTGTCTGATCGTCATCGTCCTCCTCACCCACAGAAAGTTGTTGAGACAGTTGGCGTAAGTCCCCAGCCTCTTCCCCCGGACCCCGGGAACTTTCGAATGGTTGGGCATCAGTGACGATAAACTCCTCTGGTGGGAGAGGAACCGCTGCTGCCCAATCTAAGCAGGGGCCCGAGAACAGTTCCTGGGAGTGTTCCCGCTCCTGAGCAGGTGTCATTGTAGTGGAGTGAGGAGGCTGGGAGGAAGAAGGAGCAGCAGACACAGGATTCGGATTTGCAGCAGTGGACGGCGCAGAACTGCATGTTGACGATAGGTTGCTCGAAGCACTTTCTGCCATCCAGGACAGGACCTGCTCACACTGCTCATTTTCTAATAACCGTCTCCCGCGTGGACCCATTAATTGGGCGATGAATGTGGGGACGCCAGAAACGTGCCTCTCTCCTAATCGCGCAGCAGTCGGCTGCGACACACCTGGATCAGGAGCTCGGCCTGTGCCCACACCCTGACTTGGCCCTCCGCGTCCTCGGCCGCGTCCACGTCCTCTAGGCCTACCCCTACCCCTCAGCATGCTGTATTACCAGTGATTTGATTTCACAGGCAGGAAATAAATTGGCGCAAGACTGCAGCCAAATATAATTTTTTCCCTTTTTTGAAAACGAAAGGCCCCACTGCCTCTAGTGAATGAATAATCTAAGTTTAATAACTGTGCTGTGTCCCTGCTAATGTGTCACAGAACGTGAGGGTAGCAGAGTTATTAACTCTGGCAGAGCAGGTATTTTTTTTCCCAATTAAGGAAAGCAGATGGCGAAGCCAGGAGTAAAACGTAGCTGGGTGCGTCTGATTGTTAAACGTTGCACACGCAGCCGACACGTGTCCACCGCCCTTAGGACGGACAGAGGCAGGACAAATACAATTATTTTCAGTTTTTTTCCACCAAAAGGCAGCACTGCGTATATTCAATGAACATGAGAAGTTTAATAACTGTGCTGTGTCCCTGCTAATGTGTCACAGAACGTGAGGGTAGCAGAGTTATTAACTCTGCAGAGCAGGTATTTTTTTTCCCAATTAAGGAAAGCAAATGGCGAAGCCAGGAGTAAAACGTAGCTGGGTGCGTCTGATTGTTAAACGTTGCACACGCAGCCGACACGTGTCCACCGCCCTTAGGACGGACAGAGGCAGGACAAATACAATTATTTTCAGTTTTTTTCCACCAAAAGGCAGCACTGCGTATATTCAATGAACATGAGAAGTTTAATAACTGTGCTGTGGCCCTGCTAATGTGGCACAGAACGTGAGGGTAGCAGAGTTATTAACTCTGGCAGAGCAGGTATTTTTTTTCCCAATTAAGGAAAGCAAATGGCGAAGCCAGGAGTAAAACGTAGCTGGGTGCGTCTGATTGTTAAACGTTGCACACGCAGCCGACACGTGTCCACCGCCCTTAGGACGGACAGAGGCAGGACAAATACAATTATTTTCAGTTTTTTTCCACCAAAAGGCAGCACTGCGTATATTCAATGAACATGAGAAGTTTAATAACTGTGCTGTGGCCCTGCTAATGTGGCACAGAACGTGAGGGTAGCAGAGTTATTAACTCTGGCAGAGCAGGTATTTTTTTTCCCAATTAAGGAAAGCAAATGGCGAAGCCAGGAGTAAAACGTAGCTGGGTGCGTCTGATTGTTAAATGTTGCACACGCAGCCGACACGTGTCCACCGCCCTTAGGACGGACAGAGGCAGGACAAATACAATTATTTTCAGTTTTTTTCCACCAAAAGGCAGCACTGCGTATATTCAATGAACATGAGAAGTTTAATAACTGTGCTGTGGCCCTGCTAATGTGGCACAGAACGTGAGGGTAGCAGAGTTATTAACTCTGGCAGAGCAGGTATTTTTTTTCCCAATTAAGGAAAGCAAATGGCGAAGCCAGGAGTTAAACGTAGCTGGGTGCGTCTGATTTTTAAACGTTGCACACGCAGCCGACACGTATCCACCGCCCTTAGGACGGACAGAGGCAGGACAAATACAATTATTTTCAGTTTTTTTCCACCAAAAGGCAGCACTGCGTATATTCAATAAATAATAACTGTGTTGTGGCCCTGCCTACACAATTCTTTCCCTGCAGTATCAATGGAGGGTGCAATGCTCTGCAGAGGCGATTTTGAGAAGAAAAAAAAAATGCAGCACAGCTAACAGCAGCCAGCACAGTACTGCACACGGTTAAATATGGCCCTAGAAAGGACCGTTGAGGTTCTTGAAGGCTACACTCACTCCTAACACTCTCCCTGCCTATGCAGCACTTCTGTCCCTAATGCCGGGTGCAACGCTCTGCAGAGGCGATTTTGAGAAAAAAAATAATTGCCACTGCTAACAGCAGCCAACACACAGCTATCAGTGGCCCTAATAAGGACCTTTGGGGGTCTTGAAGCCTACACTAACTACCAATTCTTTCCCTACAGCAGCTCCGGTACAAATAGCACTGTCCCTCATCTAACTCACACGGCATCTGAGGCGAGCCGCGGGAGGGGCCGACTTTTATATTCGGCGGACACCTGATCACCCCAGCCACTCACAGCAGGGGGGTGGTATAGGGCTGGAACAACACAGGGGGAAGTTGTAATGCCTTCCCTGTCTTTCAATTGGCCAGAAAAGCGCGCTAACGTCTCAGGGAAGGAAGTGAAAGTAACCCGAACACCGCATGGTGTTCGTTACGAATAACGAACATCCCGAACACCCTAATATTCGCACGAATATCAAGCTCGGACGAACACGTTCGCTCATCTCTATCTGACAGTCAGGGAGTGGGGACAGTGCAAGAACACTCCAAGGACAGCGCTGCCCGACAGTGAGGGAGGGCAAGGGTGCAGCGGTTAAAAGGCTGCAGGGGAGTTGAGGTTATCAGCTTCAACTCCCCAGCATGAATGACTTATGGCTGCCATGGAGGGTTAGGGTGAGGGTTCATTTCAGTGTTAGGGTTACATTATTAGCCTACCACTGAAACAACCCCTAACCCTAACCGCCCATCCCAGCACTAAATCCCCATGCTGCTAGGACCTTTGAGGACGTGGCAGCACATAGCCAATCAGCAGCGTGTGGGCGTACACTGGGTGTAGCCCATCACTAAGTCTCCACCCATACTTCTGGTGGAGACAAGATACAATACCGCTTTATGTTAAACACGCCTTTGACCTCAGTCAAGATCATGTTAGCAAAACTGTGTCAAACTGCTGGCTGGCTCGGGGTAACCTCTTTGGAGAAACAGAGGGGTTCATGATTGTCATACAGGATGAAGTTATGAACACAAAAAAACGACTGAAAAGAAGTCGAACGCAGACCTGACGGATTATCACTGCGGAATCCATGGCCAGACACCAGATGCGAATGTGCACCGTCTGGCCGTCCGAGACACACACAGCAGATCTGGACAGACCAGTATAGGGTCTCTGGGGGGAGCCGGGTCTGATTCCGCTGTGATATTCCGCAGACAGAATCCGACCTGGCTGTGGGCATGAGGCATACAAGACACAACACTTACTGATGACACGTGCAGAAAATGCCACCTGGTGGCAGAAACAATGCAACACATCACTGTTATCGTAAAAACCTGTGAAACCTAAATATATCTTGGTTTGTTATAAAAGGAGGCAGCAGCTGCCTTGGAAATCATCGCATCACATTCAGGTTGATGTAACCAACAATCAGCTGAGCTTTATTTCCATCACAGCACTTTTATAGCATTTTTAATCGCTTATCTTTCTAGCCAATAATCAAGATAAAAAGAAAATTGTAGGAATTTCTTTGAATATTGTAGGATATTACTTCTGCTGAGTTATATTGTTTTTCTAAAGCCTGGTTTAGGCACAACAATTATCGGTCAAAAAATCATTTCACCGATAACCGTTGTGTGCTTTTTTACAGCGCAAGGTGATCGCTCAAACGTTGAGTGATCACATTGCACTCAGAGCAGGGGATGCAGAAGACAAGCAGGGCCACTTGTCTTCTGTATCCAGCTGTTCCCCGCTTGCAGCGCCCGGCTGTTATACAGCTAAGCGCTCCAAGCGGGGGATGCAAAAAACAAGCGGGCCAACTTGTCTTCTGCATCCAGCTGTTCTCTGCTTGGAGCACCCGGCTGTTATACAGCTGGACAGCTGTGTTCTTCATACCGCACCTGTCTTCAGGGTGCGGTATCCCGCTGTGAATTCCTGATAACTGATGGCTAGACATGAGCGAGCACCAAAATGCTTGGGTGCTCATTGCTCGAGTCAAACTTTTCGTAATACTCGAGATCTCGTTTCGAGTAACGAACCCCATTGAAGTCAATGGGCGATTCGAGCATTTTTGTGTGGGACCAAAGCTCCGCATAGCTGATGACTTGTCAAACACCAGAAAATATCAGAAAGTCATGGAAAGACCACAGAAACGGATAGGGAAGGGCTGGGGCAGCATGCATGGCTGCATCTGAGGCTCCCAAGTCCCACTATTAAGCCAAAATGGGGGCAAGAGTCTGGCGTCACCCCCCTAACAATGTACTTCGGACAAACCCTGATTAGCAAGGCATACGCGCTGGCACATCTGAGCCAAGCACCACACTACCTACAACCAAGGACAATTACTGCCTGCGGGTGACACAGCTGCCTCTTCTCCTAGGTTACATGCTAGCATTGCTGTCCAACCCCCCAGATTTCTGCCCTAATCAGTGTTTTTGTGCTAGACATGTAAAACAACATAATGGGAAGTCTTTGTGCACCCACAGCATAGACGATCCCCTGGAACCCAAGAAAAGTATTACACATAAAGAAATCAGAGCGCCCAAACAAGGCAGTTTCACCCTGCCAAGGACCTCAACCTCGGCTCACACCCTCAGTAAATGTGGGCATAAAGCGGACTCGCATGCTAGTGCAGCTGTGAACGTCTCATTAATGCAGTAACGCTCATTTTGTTTTCCCCAAACCAGTGCCTCAGATAACTGTGGTAACACGAGAGAAAATACATGTTGCCCAGTGCTGATCCCCAGACCCCAAGCAGGAGGAGGAGGTGGCATAACAAGGCCAAGAAACCATGACCGAGGGAGGACCCGCAATCGTCCTTGTGGGAAGTATGTGAGCGGGCCCAGGGTCAAGCTCAGTCCCAGCCTCCACCTTGTGTGACCCAAGGTGCCCTGAGTTACATAGCAATGGGAAATCCATGTGTCCCTACACAATTCATTCTGTGTAGGTGTCAGATAGCTCAACACCGCAAAGAGAAGTCTTTGAGTTGCTTGGGCTCACCTATGCTGTCAGTGCACAAAGATGGTATTACACAGGAAGAAATCAGAGTGCCCAAACATGGGAGAGTTTTACCCCGCCAAGGACCTTGGCCTCGGCCCACATTTCTGCCCTAGTCAGTCAGTGTATATGTGCCAGATAGGTAAAACACAGCGATGGGAAGTCTTTGCGCACCCATAGTATAGGCAGACCCCTGTAACATTCCTGTAGCAGAAGTATAGGCAGACCCCTGTAACATTCTTGTAGCAGAAGTATAGGCAGACCCCTGTAACATTCCTGCAGCAGAAGTATAGGCAGACCCCTGTAACATTCCTGTAGCAGATTCATGGTCAAAGTAAAAAGATGCCTGTGCTGTGAAAGAAAGATTCCTTTTTATTGTAGCTACGCGTTTCGACAAATATATGTCTTTTTCAAGCTAGCATATGCTTTATACACAGATATATATATATATATATATATATATATATATATATATATAGTAGTCACTTACATTGCGGGACGCTCGGTTCGTTCTCAATGGGGCGTGTTTATTGATGAGAGTGGTTTACTAATCATCTGACTTATCACGTGAGTGTCTTTGGAACGCATTGCGGTCCAAATTTTGGAACAACTTTATTGTTTCTTTCTGTTAGGTAGTTCTTATACATATCCTGTTTTTATGGATTTATTATTAAATTTCTGGTATCGTTTGGCATTCTTATATTCAATTTACAAGAATATAAATAAATTCATTTTATTTAATAAAATTTATAGATGAAAATTATTTTATTTAAAAAAATTTTGTTAAAAACTATGTTAAAAAAATGTGTTGTGGTATATTAATTAATAATAAAATTATATTTTTGTAAAATTATTCCTGCTGATGTTTAGATTTTTTCTAGTACTTCGTTTAGTCAGTTTGGCATGAGAGTGTTAAAGCGATATATTCAATACATTTCTTTGTGTCTAATGGAGTTTGGTTTTATTATTTCCAGAGGGATTAATTTTAGTCCTTTACTATCTTTATTATGTTTTTCCATAAAATGTCTGGGAAGACTATGTTTGGTATTCTGTAACATTCCTGTAGCAGAAGTATAGGCAGACCCCTGTAACATTCCTGTAGCAAAGGTATAGGCAGACCCCAGTAACATTTCAGTAGCAAAGGTATAGGCAGACCCCAGTAACATTTCTGTAGCAGAAGTATAGGCAGACCCCTGTAACATTTCTGTAGCAGAAGTATAGGCAGACCCCAGTAACATTCCTGTAGCAGAAGTATAGGCAGACCCCTATAACATTCCTGTAGCAAAGGTATAGGCAGACCCCTGTAACATTCCTGTAGCAGAAGTATAGGCAGACCCCTGTAACATTTCTGTAGCAAGATTTTAGCGAAGACCTGAAACATTGGTGTACCATGAGTGTAGGCGCAGGCCATAAAAATTAATTAGATAACAGTATAGGCGAGGGCTAGAAAAATTGGTGTACCAAGAGTACAAGTGTGCCCCTGAAAAATTGCTCAACCGCGAGGGCAGGTGAAACCCAGAAACATTTTTTAAAGATACAGCTCGCTGTTGCTTAATTAGAAACAGAGCCTGGAGGCAGTCCTGTGAAAAAAATTGTTTTCTGTTAAAGTCTCAATACTTTTGAAACTTTCAAAAATTATAAACAGAGCAGTTCAGCGTGATGACATGCTGTTTTAGGAGGAGGAGTAGAAGGAGGAGGAGTAATAATATCCGAGAGAGATTGACAAAGCGAATTCCCCCTTTTTTCTGGTGATAGAGAATGCTTTTTTCTCCGGTTGCACCGAAAAGAATCATTAGGTTCCGCTGCTCTCCGCCAGTGGAGAAGAGTAGTCAGGGGAAATCCAGCCTTTGTTCATCTTTATGAGTGTAAGCATGTCGGAACTGGCAGTTGACAGGTGGATCCTTATCCGTGATGATTCCCCCAGCTGCACTAAACACCCTCTCTGACAAGATGCTAGTGGCAGGGCAGGCCAGCACCTCCGGGGCGTACAGCGCAAGTTCGTGGCACCTGTCTAGCTTTGACACCCAATAGTTGTATGGAGCAGAGGCATCACAGAGGACTGTGGTACGATCGGCTACGTACTCCCTCACCATCTTTTTACAGCGCTGCTCCGACTCAGCCTTGACTGGGGAGTGGTGACACACAGTGGTGACACGGGAAAGGCAGCCTAACATAAAGGCAGCCATGTGTGCCAGGGTACCAGTACACAACACATCGTTGTCCTCACTACTAAGATGACTTTCAGGATCCTCCTCCTCCTCTACAGCCCATACACGCTGAACAGATGAGAGGCAAGCAACATGGGTACCCTCTGCAGTGTGCCCAGCTGTCTGTTCCCCCTCCTCCTCCTGCTCCTCCTCCTCCTCCAAAACGCGCTGAGATATAGACATGAGGGTGGTCTGGTTATCAAGCAACATACTGTCATCCCCCGTCTCCTGTTACAACTGCAAAGTGTCAGCCTTTATGCTTTGCAGGGAACTTCTCAGCAGGCAAAGCAGCGGGATGGTAATGCTAATGATTGCAGCATCGCCGCTCACCATCTGGGTAGACTCCTCAAAGTTTCCGAGGACCTGGCAGATATCTGCCATCCAGGCCCACTCCTCAGCAAAGAATTGGGGAGGCTGACTACCACTACGCCAACCATGTTGCAGCAGGTATTCATCTATTGCTCTACGCTGCTCGTACAGCCTGGCCAACATGTGTAGCGTAGAATTCCAGCATGTGGGCACATCGCACAGCAGTCGGTGCTCTGGCAGCTGAAACCAATGTTGCAGGGTCCTCAGGGTGGCAGCGTCCGTCGTGGACTTGCGGAAATGTGCGCAGACGCGGCGCACCTTGCTGAGGAGGTCAGACAAATGGAGGTAGTTTTTCAGAAACCGCTGAACCACCAGATTGAAGACGTGGGCCAGGCATGGCACGTGTTTGAGGCTGCCGAGCTGCAGAGCCACCACCAGGTTACGGCCGTTGTCACACACGACCATGCCCGGTTGTAGGCTCAGCGGCTAAAGCCAGAGGTCGGTCTGCTCTGTCAGACCCTGCAACAGTTCAGGGGCTGTGTGCCTCTTGTCACCTAAGCTGATTAGTTTCAGCCCAGCTTGCTGATACTTGCCCACCGCTGTGCTGCCGCATGCTACCGACTGCTAGCGACATGCTCACACTTCTTAATTAAGAGGTAGAGGTGGTGGAGGAGGGGAGGGTTTGGAGGAGGTGGCATAAAACCCTCCCCTGGTAGGACCCGCTATTCCGGGTGTGGGTAGGACGTGAGCGGCTCCAGGCTCTGACTCGGTCCCAGCCTCCACGAAATTCACCCAATGTGCGGTCAGGGAGATATAGTGGCCCTGCCCGCCAGTACTTTTCCACGTGTCCGTGGTTAAGTGGAACTTCCCAGTAACCGCGTTGGTGAGGGCATGATTTATGTTGTGGGAGACATGCTGGTGTAGGGCTGGGACGGCACACCGGGAAAAATAGTGGCGACTGGGGACCGAGTAGCGTGGGACCGCCGCCGCCATTATGTTTTTGAAAGCCTCCGTTTCCACAAGCCTGTACGGCAGCATCTCCAGGCTGTTTAATTTGGCAATGTGCACGTTTAAAGCTTGCACATGCGGGTGCGTGGCAACGTATTTGCACTTTCACTCCAACGCTTGTGTTAGCGACAGGTGAACACTGCGCTGAGAGACATTGCTGGATGGAGTGGAGGACGGTGGAGTTGAGGGTGTGGGTGCAGGCCGGGAGGCACTCGTGCCCGTGTCCTGGGAGGGGGATTGGATCTGTGTGGCAGGTTGTGGCACAGGGAAAAAGGTAGTGGTGTGACCGGAGGCAGCGAATGGCACCTTGTGGGGTGCTTGGCCATCATATGCCTGCGCATGCTGGTGGTGGTGAGGCTGGTAGTGGTGGATCCCTGGCTGATCTTGGTGGGACAGAGGTTGCACACCACTGTTCATTGGTCGTCTGCGCTCTCACTAAAAAACATCCAAACCTTTGAACACCTAGCCCTTTGCACGGAGGCTTGCCGCGAGGGGGTGCTTTGGGAATCAGTTGGGGGATTCTTCGCTCTGGCCCTGCCTCTACCCCTGGCCACTCCACTGCCTCTTCCAACCTGTCCTGCTGCTGCACTTGCCTCCCCCTCTGAAGCTTTGTCCTCAGTAGGCTTAGCAAACCGGGTGGGGTCAGTCACCTCATCGTCCAGCTGCTCTTCCTCCAAATCCTCTGTGCGCTCCTCCCTGGGACTTACTGCCCTTACTACTACCTCACTGACAGAGAACTGTGTCTCATCATCATCCTCACCCAAAAAAAGCTCTTGAGACAGTTGCCGGAAGTCCCCAGCCTCATCACCCGGCCTCCGGGAACTTTCCAAAGGTTGGGCATCAGTCATGACAAACTCCTCAGGTGAGAGAGGAACCATTTTTTCCCACTCATGGCATTGAGCCGAGAACAGTTCCTGGGAGTCTGCCTGCTCATCAGAATATGTCATTTTCATGGAGTGAGGAGGCTGGGAGGAAGGAGGAGCGGCAGCCAGAGGATTCAGAGTTGCAGTCTCTAGGCCGGGAGTAGTGGACTGCGTAGAAGACTGAGTGGTCGATACATTGCTGGACGCATTTTCTGCCATCCACGACAGGACCTGCTCACACTGCTCTGTTTGTAATAAAGGTCTACCACGCGGACCCGTAAATTGTGATATGAAGCTGGGGACCCCAGAAACTTGCCTCTCTCCCAATCCCACAGCAGCCGGCTGTGATTCACCACGACCAGGAACTCAGCCTGTGCACACACCCTCACTTGGTCGTCCGTGTCCACGTCCTCGACCCTTATCCCTACTCCTCATCATGGCGGATTAAGAATAGAGCAGGGCCCAAATAAATTACCCCACTGTACAGCACTGACAACTGTGGCTTAATTCACCGCACACAAAGACTTGTAGATAGCGGAGGCTCTATGCTGTGACTTGAAAGAATTAACCCGCTGTCTTGTGCTGATGCCTAGGGGTAATTTAATGCTCGCAGAGACTTGTAGATAATAGAGGCTGTATGGAGTGGGAGAAGACTCTAAAGCCAGTGGATAGTGCTGGTAACTGTGGCTCAACCTCACCAAGGAAAGGGTATTGTGAGACGCTCTGCACAGCGGCAGAGTTGAAATACTTTGCAGTGGCCCAGGAAATATTATAGTACTGTTTATCGGTGAGACCTCTGTCTAATGCACTGCAGACACAGAACGGTATAACTAAAGTAGTTTGCAGTAGGCTAGGAAATATTTGAGTGCAGTTCCACGGTGAGAGCTGGTTGTACGGCACTGCAGCCTAAGAAAACTATTACTGAAAAGCTGGGAACAGGCCTAGATGCGTAATACAAAAATGGATGCACTACAACTCTCAGCCAGCTACAAGCATAATGCACACGGTCAGATGTAGCCCTAAGAGGGGAAGGAAATGGAATTGACTCGAGTACCACGTGGTGTTTGACTCGAGTAACGAGCATCTCGAGTACCCTAATGCTCGAACAAGCATCAAGCTCGGACGAGAATGCTCGCTCATCTCTACTGATCTCTGGTCTTTGAGCATGCTGAAAGATCAGCAATCTGCAACGGCTTAACAAAAATTGCACAATGTCAGTGCAGTTAGACACAATGATTATAGCTCAAAAGCTGGCTTTGAGCGGGTTTTGGGCGAAAATCGTTGTGTCTAAAAGGGCCTTAACATAAGATCCCATGTTATGTGGCCAATGGCTTCTTATCGCACTGCTTCTTCTGGCCTTGTTATCTAGATAAGCAAGTTAAATCAGCTACATCCTGTAACTAAAAAGGTCCTTAATATCTTAAAATGGGTTTTTTTCTTAAAGCTACAAACACATTTTTTTTATCTCAACAAGTAGAGAAATCACATATAGGTATATAAAGAATTCAATTGATATAATGTTACATAAATCTCTAATATCACCTCCGGCTCTTGGCGCAGACAGATTTATAGAGACATAATCAAATAGCAAATCTAATCCACCAAGATCTTGTACACAAGAACCAACTATCAGATACTCTACAGACGGTAGATACTACAAATACCCTCCACAGACAGTCCTAGAAAACATCACGTACACATTGTACTACATAGTAACATAGTTTGTTAGGCCGAATGAAGACAATGTCCATCTTGTCCAGCCTGTCTATCCTCCTGTGTTGATCCAGAGGAAGGCAAAAAAAAACAAAGAGCAGAAGCCAATTAGCCCTTTTGGGGAAAAAATTCCTTCCCAACTCCCTAGTGGCAATCAGACTGTTCCCTGGATCAACCCCTAATAGTTCCTACCTGCCTGTAGACCCGGATTAACAATTAATCTAAGATTTATAACTAGAGATGAGCGAACGTGTTCGTCCGAACTTGATATCCGTGCGGATATTAGGGTGTTCGGGATGTTCGTTATTCGTAACGAACACCATGCGGTGTTCGGGTTACTTTCACTTCCTTCCCTGAGACGTTAGCGCGCTTTTCTGGCCAATTGAAAGACAGGGAAGGCATTACAACTTCCTCCTGTGTTGTTCCAGCCCTATACCACCCCCCTGCTGTGAGTGGCTGGCGAGATCAGGTGTCCGCCGAATATAAAAGTCGGCCCCTCCCGCGGCTCGCCTCAGATGCCTTGTGAGTTAGATGAGGGACAGTGCTGTTTGTACCGGAGCTGCTGTAGGGAAAGAATTTGTAGTTAGTGTAGGCTTCAAGACCCCCAAAGGTCCTTATTAGGGCCACTGATAGCTGTGTGTTGGCTGCTGTTAGCAGTGGCAATTTTTTTTTCTTCTCAAAAGCGGCTCTGCAGAGCGTTGCACCCGGCATTAGGGACAGAAGTGTTGCATAGGCAGGGAGAGTGTTAGGAGTGAGTGTATCCTTCAAGAACCTCAACGGTCCTTTCTAGGGCCATATTTAACCGTGTGCAGTACTGTGCTGGCTGCTGTTAGCTGTGCTGCATATTTTTTTTCTTCTCAAAATCGCCTCTGCAGAGCATTGCACCCTCCATTGATACTGCAGGGAAAGAATTGTGTAGGCAGGGCCACAACACAGTTATTATTCATTGAATATACGCAGTGCGGCCTTTTGCTTGTAAAACAAGTGAAAGAAATTCTATTTGACCTGCCTCTGTCCTTCCTAAGGGCTATGTGTACGTGTCGGCTGCGTGTGCAACGTTTAAAAATCAGATGCACCCAGCTACGTTTTACTCCTGGCTTCGCCATTTGCTTTCCTTAATTTGGAAAAAAAATACCTGCTCTGCCAGAGTTATAATAACTCTGCTACCCTCAAGTTCTGTGCCACATTAGCAGGGCCACAGCACAGTTATTAAACTTCTCATGTTCATTGAATATACGCAGTGCTGCCTTTTGGTGGAGAAAAACTGAAAATAATTCTATTTGTCCTGCCTCTGTCCGTCCTAAGGGCGGTGGACACGTGTCGGCTGCGTGTGCAACGTTTAAAAATCAGACGCACCCAGCTACGGTTTACTGCTGGCTTCGCCATTCGCTTTCCTTAATTGGGAAAAAAAATACCTGCTCTGCCAGAGTTAATAACTCTGCTACCCTCACGTTCTGTGACACATTAGCAGGGCCAGAGCACAGTTATTAAACTTAGATTATTCATTCACTAGAGGCAGTGGGGCCTTTCGTTTTCAAAAAAGGGAAAAAATTATATTTGGCCTGCAGTCTTGCGCCAATTTATTTCCTGCCTGTGAAATCAAATCACTGGTAATACAGCATGCTGAGGGGTAGGGGTAGGCCTAGAGGACGTGGACGCGGCCGAGGACGCGGAGGGCCAAGTCAGGGTGTGGGCACAGGCCGAGCTCCTGATCCAGGTGTGTCGCAGCCGACTGCTGCACGATTAGGAGAGAGGCACGTTTCTGGCGTCCCCACATTCATCGCCCAATTAATGGGTCCACGCGGGAGACGGTTATTAGAAAATGAGCAGTGTGAGCAGGTCCTGTCCTGGATGGCAGAAAGTGCTTCGAGCAACCTATCGTCAACACGCAGTTCTGCGCCGTCCACTGCTGCAAATCCGAATCCTCTGGCTGCTGCTCCTCCTTCCTCCCAGCCTCCTCACTCCACTACAATGACACCTGCTCAGGAGCGGGAACACTCCCAGGAACTGTTCTCGGGCCCCTGCTTAGATTGGGCAGCAGCGGTTCCTCTCCCACCAGAGGAGTTTATCGTCACTGATGCCCAACCATTCGAAAGTTCCTGGGGTCCGGGGGAAGAGGCTGGGGACTTCCGCCAACTGTCTCAACAACTTTCTGTGGGTGAGGAGGACGATGACGATCAGACACAGTTGTCTTGCAGTGAGGTAGTAGTAAGGGCAGTAAGTCCGAGGGAGCAGCGCACAGAGGATTCGGAGGAAGAGCAGCAGGACGATGAGGTGACTGACCCCACCTGGTGTGCAACGCTTACTCAGGAGGACAGGTCTTCAGAGGGGGAGTCAAGGGCATCAGCAGGGCAGGTTGCAAGAGGCAGTGCGGTGGCCAGGGGTAGAGGCAGGGCCAGACCGAATAATCCACCAACTGTTTCCCAAAGCGCCCCCTCGCGCCATGCCACCCTGCAGAGGCCGAGGTGCTCTAAGGTCTGGCAGTTTTTCACAGAGACGCCTGATGACCGACGAACAGTGGTGTGCAACCTTTGTCGCGCAAAGCTCAGCCGGGGAGCCAACACCAACAGCCTCACCACCACCACCATGCGCAGACATATGATGGCCAAGCACCCCACAAGGTGGGACGAAGGCCGTTCAGCGCCTCCGGTTTGCACCCCTGCCTCTCCCCCTGTGCCCCAACCTGCCACTGAGATGCAACCCCCCTCTCAGGACACAGGCACTATCGCCTCATGGCCTGCACCCACACCCTCATCACCGCTGTCCTCGGCCCCATCCAGCAGTGTAGTTCAGCGCACCGTCCAGCCGTCGCTTGCGCAACTGTTGGAGCGCAAGCGCAAGTACGCCGCCACGCACCCGCACGCTCAAACGTTAACCGTCCGCATAGCAAAATTCATCAGCCTTGAGATGCTGCCGTATAGGGTTGTGGAAACTGAGTCCTTCAAAAGTATCATGGAGGCGGCGGCCCCGCGCTACTCAGTTCCCAGTCGCCACTACTTTTCCCGATGTGCCGTCCCAGCCCTGCACGACCACGTCTCCCGCAACATTGTACACGCCCTCACCAACGCGGTTACTGCCTCGGTCCACTTAACAACGGACACGTGGACAAGCACAGGCGGGCAGGGCCACTACATCTCCCTGACGGCACATTGGGTGAATTTAGTGGAGGCTGGGACAGAGTCAGAGCCTGGGACCGCTCACGTCCTACCCACCCCCAGAATTGCGGGCCCCAGCTCGGTGGTGGTATCTGCGGAGGAGGAGGAGGAGGATCCTGAAAGTGATCTTCCTAGTGAAGACAGCCATGTGTTGCGTACTGGTACCCTGGCACACATGGCTGACTTCATGTTAGGATGCCTTTCTCGAGACCCTCGCGTTGCACGCATTCTGGCCACAACGGATTACTGGGTGTACACACTGCTCGACCCACGCTATAAGGAGAACCTGCCCACTCTCATTCCCGAAGAGGAAAGGGGTTCGAGAGTGTTGCTATACCACAGGACCCTTGCGGACAAGCTGATGGTAAAATTCCCAGCCGACAGCGCTAGTGGCAGAAGGCGCAGTACCGAGGGCAAGGTAGCAGGGGAGGTGCGGAGATCGAGCAGCATGTACATCCCAGGCAGTGCAACAGTCTTTAAGGGCCTGGACAGCTTTATGGCTCCCCACCAAGACTGTGTCACCGCTCCCCAGTCAAGGCTGAGTCGGCGGGAGCACTGTAAAAGGATGGTGAGGGAGTACGTAGCCGATCGCACGACCGTCCTCCGTGACGCCTCTGCCACCTACAACTACTGGGTGTCGAAGCTGAACACATGGCCTGAACTAGCGCTGTATGCCCTGGAGGTGCTTGCTTGTCCTGCGGCTAGCGTCTTGTCGGAGAGGGTGTTTAGTGCGGCTGGGGGAATCATCACAGATAAGCGTACCCGCCTGTCAACCGACAGTGCCGACAGGCTAACACTCATCAAGATGAACAAAGGCTGGATTTCGCCAGACTTCTCTTCTCCACCAGCGGACAGCAGCGATACGTAAGCAATACGTAGGCTGCACCCGCGGATGGAAGCTACGTTCTCTCTCACCATCCAAAACGGGGACATTTCTGCTTCATCAATCTGTGTCTAATATTCCTCCTCCTCCTCCTCCTGCTACTCCTCCTGAAACCTCACGTAATCACGCTGAACGGGCAATTTTTCTTAGGGCCACAAGGCTCACTCAAATAATTTTTCTAAACAATTTTTAAAAGTTTCAATGCGCTTAAAAGCGTTGGAACTGTAACTTGAACCAATTTTTCGTTACACTGGGCTGCCTCCAGGTCTAGTTACCACTTAAGCCACATTAACCAAAGCGATTAATGGGTTTCACCTGCCCTCTTGGCTGGCCATGGCCAATTTTTGGGATGTACATTAGTACTGTTGATACAGCAATTTTTGTGGGCCCTCGCCTACAGTGTAATCAAATTAATTTTTAGCCCACCTGCATTCCAGCTGACGTTACCTCAGCTGTGTTGGGCAATGCAATGGGATATATTTATGTACCGCCGGTGGCTTCCTGGCACCCACCCATGCTGTGGGTCCACAGGGAGTGTAACCTACATGTGTCCACTTGTAAAGAACCCCAGTCTGACTGGGGCATGCAGTGTGGGCCGAAGCCCACCTGTATTACGCACGACATTACTACCTCAGCTGTGTTGGGCAATGCAATGGGATATTTCTATGTACCGCCGGTGGCTTCCTGGCACCCACCCATGCTGTAGGTGCACTCGGAGTGTAACCTACATGTGTCCACTTGTAAAGAACCCCAGTCTGACTGGGGCATGCAGTGTGGGCCGAAGCCCACCTGTATTACGCACGACATTACTACCTCAGCTGTGTTGGGCAATGCAATGGGATATTTCTATGCACCGCCGGTGGCTTCCTGGCACCCACCCATGCTGTAGGTGCACACGGAG
This sequence comes from Eleutherodactylus coqui, assembly GCF_035609145.1. Lineage (NCBI taxonomy): Eukaryota > Metazoa > Chordata > Amphibia > Anura > Eleutherodactylidae > Eleutherodactylus > Eleutherodactylus coqui. The sequence continues at coordinate 28,097,243 of NC_089842.1, read as the reverse complement.
TGTAACCTACATGTGTCCACTTGTAAAGAACCCCAGTCTGACTGGGGCATGCAGTGTGGGCCGAAGCCCACCTGTATTACGCACGACATTACTACCTCAGCTGTGTTGGGCAATGCAATGGGATATTTTTGTGTACCGCCGGTGGGTTCCAGGGAGCCACCCATGCTGTAGGTGCACACGGAGTGTAACCTACATGTGTCCACTTGTAAAGAACCCCAGTCTGACTGGGGCATGCAGTGTGGGCCGAAGCCCACCTGTATTACGCACGACATTACTACCTCAGCTGTGTTGGGCAATGCAATGGGATATTTCTATGTACCGCCGGTGGCTTCCTGGCACCCACCCATGCTGTGCGTCCACAGGGAGTTTAACCTACATGTGTCCACTTCTAAAGAACCCCAGTCTGACTGGGGAATGCAGTGTGGGCCGAAGCCCACCTGTATTAAGCACGACATTACTACCTCAGCTGTGTTGGGCAATGCAATGGGATATTTTTGTGTACCGCCGGTGGGTTCCAGGGAGCCACCAATGCTGTAGGTGCACACGGAGTGTAACCTACATGTGTCCACTTGTAAAGAACCCCAGTCTGACTGGGGCATGCAGTGTGGGCCGAAGCCCACCTGTATTACGCACGACATTACTACCTCAGCTGTGTTGGGCAATGCAATGGGATATTTCTATGTACCGCCGGTGGCTTCCTGGCACCCACCCATGCTGTAGGTGCACACGGAGTGTAACCTACATGTGTCCACTTGTAAAGAACCCCAGTCTGACTGGGGCATGCAGTGTGGGCCGAAGCCCACCTGTATTACGCACGGCATTACTACCTCAGCTGTGTTGGGCAATGCAATGGGATATTTTTGTGTACCGCCGGTGGGTTCCAGGGAGCCACCCATGCTGTCGGTCGACAGGGACTTCACAATAGGGAGTTGTACCTGCCTGTGTCTATGAATTAAAAAGCCCGGTCTAACTGGGGCATGCAGACACCTTGACAGAATGAATAGTGTGTGGCACATAGGTTCCCCATTGCTATGCCCACGTGTGCAGCTCCTGATGGCGGTGGCACAGGATTCTATTTCTCATTGCTTCTGTACAGCATTGTGGGCTATCGCCCCGCCCCTTTTAAAGAGGGTCGCTGCCTAGCCATGCCAACCTCTGCAGTGTGTGCCTGTTGTTCCTCCTCATGGCAGACGCACTTATAAATAGACATGAGGGTGGTGTGGCATGAGGGCAGCTGAAGGCTGCGCAGGGACACTTTGGTGTGCGCTGTGGGGGGGAGGGGGGGCGGTTGGGCAGCATGTAACCCAGTAGAAGTGGCAGTGGAGTGTCATGCAGGCGGTGATTGTGCTTTGTTGGAGGTAGTGTGGTGCTTAGCAAAGGTATGCCATGCTAATGATGGCTTTTCAGAAGTAAAAGTTGTTGGGAGGGGGGGGGGGGGGCCCACTCTTGCCGCTATTGTGGCTTAATAGTGGGACCTGTGAACTTGAGATGCAGCCCAACATGTAGCCCCTCGCCTGCCCTATCCGTTGCTGTGTCGTTCCCATCACTTTCTTGAATTGCCCAGATTTTCACACATGAAAACCTTAGCGAGCATCGGCGAAATACAAAAATGTTCTGGTCGCCCATTGACTTCAATGGGGTTCGTTATTCGAAACGAACCCTCGAACATCGCGGGAAGTTCGTTTCGAATAACGAACACCCGAACATTTTGGTGTTCGCTCATCTCTATTTATAACCTATATTATCTTTCCTCTCTAGAAAGACATCAAGTCCCCTTTTAAACTCCTCTATGGATTTTGCCATCACCACTTCCTTCGGCAGAGAATTCCACAGTCTAACTGGTCTTACAGTAAAGAACCCCTTTCTATGTTGGTGATGAAACCTGCTTTCCTCTAACCGTAACGGATGCCCTCTTGTTACCGTCGTAGTCCTGGGTGTAAACAGATCATGGGAGAGATCCTTGTATTGTCCCCTCATGTATTTATACATAGTTATTTGATCACCTCTTAGCCGTCTTTTTTCTAGAGTAAACAATCCCAATTTGGATAGCCTCTCTGGGTATTCCAGTACTGTCATTCCATTTATTAGTTTAGTTGCTCTTCTTTGAACCCCCTCCAATACTGTAACATCTTTCCTGAGCACCGGTGACCAGAACTGTGTGCAGTATTCCATTTGGGGCCTGACTAGTGCCTTATATAATGGAAGGATAATGTTCTTGTCCTTCGCCCCTATACCTCTTTTAATATACCCCAAGACTTTATTTGCCTTTGCAGCAGCTGACTGGCATTGGTTCCTCCAGTTTCGTCTACTATCCACTAGTACCCCCAGGTCCTTTTCAATATCACTTTTCCCTAGTGGTACCCCATTAAGTGCATATTGGTGATATCCATTTTTGCTGCCCATGTGCATAACCTTACATTTTTCAATATTGTACTTCTATTGCCATTTTTCTGCCCAAGCCCCCCGCTTATCTAGGTCCATTTGTAGCCTTACATTGTCCTCCGTTGCATTCATTATATTGTATAATGTTGTGTCATCTGCAAATATTGATATTTTGCTGTGCATCCCCTCTATCAGGTCGTTGATAAATATATTTAACAGAATGGGGCCTAATACTGAACTGTGTGGCACCCCACTAGCGACTGTGGTCCAATCAGAGTACGAACCATTTATTACCACCCTCTGTTTCTATCATTGAGCCAATTTTTTTACCCAATTACACACGTTTTCACCCAATCCGAGCTGCCTCATTTTGTATATTAGCCTATTATGTGGCACGGTGTCAAAGGCTTTAGAGAAGTCCAGATATACGAGATCAAGAGATTCTCCCAGGTCCAGCTTAGAGCTTACTTCGTGGTAGAAACTGATCAGATTTGTCTGACATGAGCGACCCTTCATGAATCCATGCTGGTGAGGAGTTATTCCCTTGTTCTCCTTGAGGTACTCATCGATGGCATCTCTCAGAATCCCCTCGAAAAGTTTTCCCGTTATTGAAGTGAGACTTACTGGCCTGTAGTTACCAGGCTCACTTTTGCTCCCATTTTTGTAAATTGGAACCGTGTTGGCAATGCGCCAATCCAGTGTCACAACACCGGTCTTGATAGTGTCTAGAAATATTAGATATAGTGGCCTAGCTATCTCGTCACTTAGTTCCCTTAGTATCCTTGGGTGTATTCCATCTGGGCCTGGCGATTTATCGATTTTAGTCTTCTTTAATTGCTTCCACACTTCCTCTTGTGTTAGGTATGACATATTTTGTGAGGGGTTCATTTTATCCCCCTGCATCTCGTGTGGCATTTCCTTTTCGTTTGTGAATACACTTGAAAAGAAACTGTTTAATAGATTTGCCTTCCCTCCATCATCTTCAATGATTTTTCCTGCATTATTTGTTAAAGGGCCAGTGCTCTCCCTGCAAATCCTTTTGCTGTTAATATAGTTGAAAAATAGTTTCGGGTTGTTTTTGCTCTCTTTGGCGATCAGTCTTTCTGCCTCCTCCTTGGAAATTTTGATCCTATCTTTGCATATTTTGTTTTTTTCCCTGTATGATTTTAGCGCTTCTTCGCTGCCTTCTTGCTTTAGTAGTTTGAACGCTTTCTTTTTTTTTCGTTTATTGCCCCTCCTACCGTCTTGTCGAGCCACATTGGTTTCCTTTTAGTCGAGATTCTTTTATTTTTAAAGGGAATGAGCTGCTCACATGAGGTGATTAGGATCATTTTAAACTTTTCCCATTTGTCCTCTGTACTGATTTTTTTGAGGATGTTGTCCCAATTAATGTTACCGATAGTAGTTCTAAGCTGATCAAATTTTGCTTTACTAAAGTTTAGTTTTTTTGTCGCTCCCTGATAAGGCTTCCTATTGAATAACAGCTGGAAGTTGATTATATTGTGGTTACTGTTCCCCAAATGCCCCTCAACCTGTACCCCCTTTATCCGTTCCGGTTTGTTAGTTAGTACTAGGTCCAGAATGGCCCTCCCTCTTGTTGGTTCCTGCACTAGTTTGTTTAGGTAATTATCTTTAAATACTCTCAAGAACTTATCACCCCTATGAGATTTGCAGCTTTTGTTTTCCCATGTTATACCTGGATAATTAAAGTCCCCTATGATAATTACTTCGTTGCGCTTTGACACCTCTTCTATCTGCCTTAATAGTAAGGTTTCAGTTTCTTCAGTTGCTTTTGGTGGTCTATAGAAAACCCCTATCAGGATTTTGTTATTTTTTCCTCCCTGTATTTCTACCCACAGAGATTCCACCTGTTCTTCTCCTACTCCTATATCCTCTCGTAGCCTCGGCTTTAATGTGGGACTCACAGAGGCAGAGGAATACTAAGAAAGACTAGTCTTTTTAGAAATATTCACTGAAGAGGCCTTCGATCCCTACTACTCCCTCCCCCCCGCCCCCCCCCCCCCCCCCCCGTTGTCTGACCCCCTGACTTTCTCTCAAAGTGGTAGAAAGAAATTACGGAGAGTTCCCTACGTCTAATTGGCTTACTACTAGAGGAAGAAAAATCACCTTCGAAAAAAACTCTAGGCTTCTGACGGAGGCAATAGATAAATCCAAGATATTCGCAACAGACCCGGAATTCCCCGCTAAAGAAAGAGCTTTACAGGAGAACATAGAAAAACACACTCTCTTTATCAAAGAAAGAAAACACGCCCAATTTACACGCGGTATACAAGATTTCAGAGAGAGCAGAGCATATAAGATCTCACATACTAGATCTGACACAGAAATCAGCTCCTCTGAAAGTGAAGTATCAGAAGGCTAGTTTAATAAAAGATCCCAACAGGGAGTTTTTTTAGGAAAGGGCAGAGGGCGTCAATCTACCAAGGCCAAAGGAAGGGGCCGTCCCCAAAATCGGGGAACGGGCTTTCTAGCCCAGCCTATCGGGCATTATTTCATGAGGGAACGCCGCAACCCTCTATGAATTCGAACAGCACACATATGTACGTCGTTGGCCACCTCAGACAAGTTACAGGTCATTAATTTATCATCACATACCTTGTCTGAAGGCGAACTCGCACTCCTGGAGAGGGGCCTGTCCTTCGTCCCGACGTGCCAATTCAACAGGTTCGTCTGGACGAAGGACATGGCCCTCTTCTTGAGGAAATTGAGATGCATTAAACATTTTGCCATCAATGATCGAAAAAGGGCTCTGGAATTAGGCTTAGAGCCTAGCGACATGTTCGCAATAAGGGAACTGGAAACTCTCGAGTAGGAGAATTCTAGAGGGAGGGGAGAGGGACCCTTCACACACCTCAAACTTAACAGCACAAAATTTCCGCCTCAGGGGCAGTCTCCCTATGTGGACATTTTTGAAAAAATCATTCAAAACGAAATTAAGAACTGCCCAGTTACCCCTAACAGAAAGAAGAACTTGTCCTCAAAAGAACTGGATGCCCTTAAGAGCCTAGAAAATAATCGCAAAATAATAATCAAGGGCGCGGACAAGGGTGGCAATATAGTTATCCTCTCACGCGTCGACTATATCGCTATGTGTAACAGAATTCTCAATGACAAAATTACATACAGGACCCTGTCTCAGGATCCTACGGACACCTTCAGAGGTTCCCTTAAGATTCTCCTGGACCAAGCCCTTCAGGACTCCTGTATTGATAAAATTGAGTATGAGTTTCTCCTCCCCACGCACCCACAAGTGGCCACATTTTACTCTCTTCCCAAGGTGCATAAGGGATTTCATCCTCTCAAAGGAAGGCCCATAGTTTCAGGGGTGGATAACCTTTCTCAGAATAGCGGGATTTACATCGACAAGATATTACGGCCTTTCGTGCAGTCACTTCCGTCCTTTGTCCAGGACACTCTGGATGTCTTACGACATCTGGAGGGTATACATGTGGAAAAGGGGGTATACCTTGCCTCCCTTGATATTGAGGCTCTGTATAGCTCTATATTGCATAATATCGGCATAAGAGCGGTACATCATTTCCTCAAACAGCGCGGCTGTGACTACACTAGACACAACCAGTTTGTACTTGACCTCCTTTAATTTATACTTACCCACAACTACTTCTTATTCAACGGCAGGATCCTCCACCAGCTCAGGGGCACCGCGATGGGGAGCCCAGCTGCCCCATCTTACACAAATTTGTTCCTGGGCTGATGGGAGGAGCACCTGGTCTTCTCTGAGGCTAACAGTATGTGGACGGAGAAAATTCTTACCTGGCATCGATACATTGATGATGTTTTCCTCCTCTGGTCAGGAACGATGGCTGATTTCCAGTCTTTTGTTTTACATCTAAATGACAATGACATCAATCTGAAGATTACTTCAGAAATACAGGAACAGTCCTTGGCTTTCTTGGACATCTGTATTTCGAAAACTGCTCAAGGTGACTTATCTATTACATTATATAGAAAAAAGACAGCTACCAACAGCCTGCTGCCCTGGCAGAGCTGTCACCCCTACCCCTTACGCCGTGGGATCCCTAAAGGGCAATTTTTAAGGCTAAAGAGAAATTGCTCATCCGAGACTACATTTTTGACTGAGGGTATCAAACTAAAGGAGAGATTTCTCCATAGGGGATACCCCTCTAGGATTATTGATCAAGCCTTTGACTTTGCAAAAAAAACAAGATCGTACCACCTTACTGAAACCACGGGCTAAAACATCAAATAGTACGACAAGGGTGATCGGCACCTATGATGATGGAGTACCCTTCATGCAAGAATTATTGAGGCAATACTGGCACATCTTGAAAGATGACCCTGATATTAAGGATGCCATCCCAGATGTTCCACTCTTCACATTCCGAATGGGTAGGAACCTCAGGGATCATATCATCAAAAGTCATCTTGACACTGATCAAAGCAGACGTACATGGTTGGGGTCGGCTCGACCGAACGGCACCTTCCCATGTAACGACTGTGAAGCATGTCCCTTCATTCAGAAAGGGAAGAGATTCGTCTGTGCCACGACTGGTACGTCATACGAGACAAGAGATTTTATCAACTGTAGATCATCACATCTGGTCTACGTTGCCACCTGCCCGTGCCCCAAGAACTACGTCGGTAAGACCATACAGGAATTCCGTAGACGTATCTTGGGGCACATGGGTAACATCAGGAGAGGGGAAAGTACCCCGCTGGCCAACCATATGCGCCAGATCCATGCTGATGATATATTTAATATCAAATTTCAGGGCGTCGAATGCATTCGCAGTTTCGGAAGGAGAGGTGACACTAACCGTAAAGTACTACAAAAGGAATCTCAGTGGATTTTCCGCTTGGACTCTGTGTCCCCAAATCGCCTCAACGAAACCCTTCCGTTTGGCTGTTTCTTGTGACTGCCGTTTTGACCACTAATCCCATTTTGGGATTTAGGTTTTCGTATTCTGGTTTTATCCTATCTCCTATACCTATCCCATTACCCTGGCCATTATCTGTTCATATTTTTGGCAGGTCGGATTTACCAGCTAATATAGGCAATTCAGCTATGAGCCTACTGGTAATATTGCATTTATCGCTAATATAGACAAGCTTAGTGCTGGGATACTTTGCATCCCCCAATATAGGCTCAGCATCATCCAATATCTTTTAGCCTATTTAGGGATATAATTATATATCTCTCTGAAATCTTCAGGATCTGTTATATGATGCCATCGATCAGAATTGTTCTTTTCACGATTCACTGCATTTACAACAGCTGGTCCGCATGTCCTATCCATTATGGATGCATACCGACCGCCAACTCACATTATTATCTACCATTTCACTATATGCTACAAGGGTAGTTTGGATTAAAACTCCGCCCCCCTCCTGTGTTACCCTGTATGCGTCCCCGTTGCCATAGTGAGCCAGCAGTCAGATTCTACATATCGGGGCAGTGATCCGTATCTGGCTCCTCCCTCCCTGCACTACACTCTGTTATGTGATTCCTCCATATGTGTTTGCGTCATTTCCTTCAGTCCCTTTAGCTCATACAGAGCGAGTATTACACTCGGGACTGGCTCCTCCCCTGCACGTGACTCCCGGTCACGTGACCATGCACATACGTGATGACGTCACCACCGCCTGTCATTCCCTTCGGAATATGGCAACAACACTGATTGAGCTTTGGGCTGAATAAAGACATACATTGCTGGCCCGCTCACCGTATCTAATTCATGTACAATTACTTTATAGGGCGATCTAGTACCAATCTCTAATCTTATTATACAGGTACCTATGATCCTCCCAAGGGGGCGTTCCCTAATTCCACCCTCAAGCATCCATTGGCTAATGGGATCACACCCCTCTCAGGGCGTTTACCTCTCAGCTGCTTTATAAGGAGACACGGTTCTCATAGACCACATTTACCTCCAGTCTACCATCCAGACTGGAGGTGCTGCTGCATCACTCTCTTGCTCCTACTCTATTTGTTGCCCTACTAGTAACAGCATAGAATCTTGCTAATTCAGAATAGATTGGTTTCAAGCATCTACTTCTTGGCTTTATTTAAGGCAATCTGATAAACCACTATTATTGGGCGACCATTTCTTTATACCTTTGGTGCTTTAAGGCGACCATTATCGGTGGTAATCGCTTACCCTCTATTTTTGAAGAGGGGTGCGCGATCCAAGGACCGGCATATCATTGTCATCTGGCCTTGTGGTATCGTTGCATGGTTTTCACGCCGAATTACGGCAGCTTTGTTCTTTTACATTAGCTGCACACCACTTACTTTGGGTCACCATCTGTCTGCACTGTCTGTGCTTTCAGGCGACTGGTCTTGGTGGTAACCTTCCACCTTCTAGGAGTGTCTGATAGGGTGCACGGTCCAAGGGCTCGCCTAGTACTATCATCGGGCCTTGTGGCATCGTCGCATCCGCCTGACGCCAAGTCACGGCAGCTTTGTTCTTTCATATTAGTTAGGGTTATTGCACCCTTTCCTAGTATAACTTTTCCACGTTAGTTGGTTCCTGATGAAGTCAGTCCTCTGACAGAAACGCGTTGAACCAAATACGAATTAATCTATATTCGTGTACCAACCTATCCATTTTCTGCACTGGTCCAAGAGAATTTTTTCTGTTTTGGGATTTGTTATATCTGGGAATTGCACCATCGCAGTTCCGGTCAGTAGCCCCATATTATTGTTGGCTGGCACCAACATATACGACTTTCATGTGTGTGTGCCTTCCTCCTGTTATATGAGCTATTTACTCATATGGGGTCTCTTTCCTAACATCTTTTACTATTAGCTTAATATTGAGCTGTTCTTATACATGTATGCCTGTGTTATGTCACGTCGTGTCAGTGTGGCACCCTGAGGGGTTTTAAATATTATTTAATAAAAGTTACGTTTTAGGAATACATTCAGTGAATAGCCTCGGCTTTAAGTTCGATTTGACGTACAGACATACCCCTCCCCCTTTCTGGTTCGTTCGGACTCTTCTGAAGAGATTGCACCCCTGCAAATTCGCCGCACAATCCCACTTATCATCAAGCCATGTTTCCGTTATTCCGACTATATCATAGTTTTCATCGGCCATTCTCACTTCAAGCTCACCCACTTTACCCATCAGATTCTTGCATTCTTGGTCATACAATTTATATCTTTTTTTTGTTTTTTAAAATCGTTTTGTTGTTATTCGTACTAATGGCTGATGTAACAGTGCTATCTGTACTAACCCCACCCCCTGCTCGACCCCCATTCCCCTTGCTTGGACACAGGTTGCTAGTTACACTGGCTACCCCACTATTTCTCATTTTACCCTCCCCCCCCCCCAGTCCCTAGTTTAAACACTCCTCCAGCCTTCCAGCCATTTTTTCCCCCAGCACAGCTGCACCCTCCCCATTAAGATGCAGCCCGTCCCTACGGTAGAGCCTGTAGCCAACAGCAAAGTCAGCCCAGTTCTCCAGGAACCCAAATCCCTCCTTCTTACACCAACTTCGAAGCCACTTGTTTACCTCCCTAAGATCCTGCTGCCTTTTTTAGGGTGGCTTTAGGTGCAGTTAGTATTCCCGAGAAAACTACCCTGGAGGTCCTCGCCCTAAGCTTTGATCCTAGGTCCTAAAATCATTTTTGAGGACCCTTCATTGAACTCTAATTTGTTCATTGGTGCCAACGTGCACCATGACCGCTGGATTCTCACCAGCCCCTGCCAGTAATCTGTCAATCCGATCCGCGGTGTGTCGAACTCGAGCGCCAGGAAGACAACACACCGTTCGACGATCCCGGTCTTTATGGCAGATTGCCCTATCTGTCCCCCTTATAATTGAGTCCCCCACCACTAGGACCTGTGTAGCCTGCCATACGCTCCCCGTCCTCGTCTCACTGGAGCAGTCATCCCCTGGTGTTCAGAGGGCATGTCGTGCTGCAGCGGTGCTGGCTCTGTAATGGCATCCCCCTCAGCTGCCAACTTTGCAAACTTGTTGGGTTGTGCCAGTTCAGGACTAGCCTCCTTGGTTCTCTTCCCTCTATCCCTCCTTCTTTCTGTCACCCAGCTTACTGCCTGCTCCCCCTGCTCTTCCGTACTACCATCCGCCCCCGCTTCTACCCCAGCGAGTGTCTGCTCAGTGAGCAGCAAACTCCTTTCCATGTTCTCAATCGCTCTCAGTGTTGCCAGTTGCTCATTTAGATCCAGGATTAGGGTTTCTAAATGTGCGACGTGCACGCATCTTGCGCAACAGTATGCACCCTCGATCGGCTGATCAAGGACCGCATACATTGCACAAGTAGCACACTGGATGACATTGCCAGGCATGGAGCTCATCCTAATGGGGATCTACAATTTACTTGTGGAAGTAGTGAAGATAGACTTGTTCACACTCCGCTCACACGCTACTGCCTCTGCGTAACCGCTCACACGCTGTCGACTCTGCTCAACCGCTCACACACTGCTGCCTCTGCTCAACTGCTCACACGCTGCTGCCTCTGCTCAACCACTCACACACTGCCGCTCACACGCTGTCACTCACTGCTGCCGCTCACACGCTGCCTACTCTGCGCAACCGCTCACACACTGCCGCCTCTGCGCAACCGATCACACGCTGTCGCCTGTGCGTAACCGCTCACACGCTGCTGTCTCTGCTCAACCGCTCACACGTTGCTGCCTCTGCGCAACTACTTACACGCTGCCTTGCACACGCTGCTCACACGCTTCTGCTCACACGCTGCCCCCTCTGCGCAACCGCTCACCCGCTGCCGCCTCTGCGCCACCACTCACATGCTGACGCTTACGCTCACTCGCTGCCACCTCTGCGCAACTGCTCACTCGCTACCGCCTCTGCGCAACTGCTCACACACAAAAAATTTTTTTTTCCCCACAAACACTGAGACTCACAGACACAGACACACACACACAGAAGACACAACTAGGACACACTAGATACACAGAAGACACACACTTAGAGTCACACACACACACAGAAGATACCTATCGGCTCCTGCTGCAGCTCCTCCACTCCTCCTGGTGACGTCACCTGCTCTCCCGGCGGCCACTCTCTCTGCCATTCTGCCGCTTCAGTACCTGCTGCTCTGCTCCGCGTTTGCCATGCTCCCCTCGGACAAACCTCCTGCCGGCGCTGGACGCCTGGTGGCCTCTGGGCGCCGGCTCCGGCTCCTGCGGTATCCCCTTCTGCCCTCCGCTCCTGCTTCAGCGCTTCTGCCTCGGCGCGCGCTGCTGGTTCTGGCGTCTGACGTCACTTCCTCCACCAATGAGTCTTCCAGGCGGCTGCCCGACATCTTCTCTCCGCCCAGCAGAGCTAGATCCAGAGGTCTCTCTCTAATGGAGTAGGCTGGCTACTACGACAGAGAGAATCACAAACAATTCACCACAACAGAGCAGACATCACACTCATGGACAGAAATAACTCAACTACATCCATCATAGACATATCCATTCCTAGGACTCATAACATTCACAATACTAACACTGAGAAAACCAATGAACACACTGAACTGGTGCAGGAGGTGAGACGTCGATAGAGAATGGATGGGGAACTTTTTGTGCCAGTCACCCTTTTATACCACCGGGGTTCGACCACATACATTACACAAAAGTCTAGAAACTTTACATCTAAACAAAAACATATTCATATTGCTGCAGAAAGCAGTCATCTATATATATAAAGACGAAAGCCCTCACTGACTCACTCACTGACTGATTCACTGACTGGCTCACTGACTGACTCACTCGCCACTAATTCTCCAACTTCCCGATGTCATCGAAACTTGAAATTTGGCACAAGCATAGATTTTGTCATAAATAGGAAAAGCTTTTGGGTCCTAACACGATTATTCAATTCTAAGCGCAAAAAAACTAGCGTCCAGATTTTATGTACGTAATCTAATTCTCTCAATCCTGATGTAATTTTATATAAAGGAAACGTTGCATGGTTACCTCCACATGGTGTTTTCTTGGTAACGCAAAGAACCATGCAAAATGGTGAACATATGTTTTTTTCCTCGGTGTCTCTTAAGTAACCCTGACTTTATAAGATTTTCTGTGTGAACACCAGATAAACACCAGTACCAAATTAACTCGGGCGAAGCCGGTATATCAGCTAGTACTAAATACATATCACATTGCCAGGAAGTGATGAAAAAAGAAAAGTAAGGACAGCGCTCCTTCCTCTAATGCCAATATAAATGTAAATTATAGTGGTGTACAAGAGAACTTACCTGGCGTAGGTGGAAAAGTTCCCCCAATGCATAGGGAAACTCTCCACCCGACACCTCCACGTCCCAGTATGCACTCAGAATACTTCCAACGGAAATCCGAAGTGTGGACGCAAAAAAAAAAAACAGATGGTTTCCTAAACTTACCAGAGGTGTGGGGAGGAGCTAGCCCAGGTTAGTTGTATCCCCAAATTATTGAGGCTCAGCCCCTTTAAGAAAAGGCAGCAGTGGATGGCAAGAATGAAAATGTTACCTTGGGCGCTCTGAGGAACCATGGAAGCCAAGGTGGAAAATGCAGGTATAAACATGCTTGATTTATTGTAAAAAGCAATCCTAAAAATGTGTGTGTATATGTATATATATATATATATATATATATATATTTATTGTGAGAAGGTGACCGGCAAAGTGCTGGAGGGCAGATATATTCCGCATAGGATGCTCTCCTATGAGGCTTTAGGGAGCACTTGGGCAGATACGTGCCACCGAGCAGCCTGGGCTCGGTGGAGGAAGCCGGCAGTATGGTGTCAGTAACACTAAGTTACTGACACGTTGTAGCAAGTAAGTGGCTCCAAGCCGCATAATCCGGGCCGGCTTTTCCTGGAGTGACCAAAGCGAAGGGTGGGATGGTCACTCCCACGTACCAGGTGAGGCTGGTACCAGGCCTTATAAAGCCTGGGCCTACAGGGCCTGGGGGAGAGCTGAGACCTTTGCAGGTCTGAGAGTCCTGGCTGGCTGTGCGCAGATACCATTTGGTTACCAGTGTGTAGACAGGAACGCTACATGTTTAGTAAGTGCTCAGACGAGCAGGATTTACTTTGTGTTGGCCTGAAGTTAAAGGGGTTGTATCGCAAAATCAAGTGGGGTTATACACTTCTGTATGGCCATATTAATGCACTTTGTAATATACATCATGCATTAATTATGAGCCATACAGAAGTTATTCACTTACCTGCTCCTTTGCTAGCGTCCTCGTCTCCATGGTTCCGTCTAAATTCGCTGGCGGCTTGCTTTTTTAGACGCGCTTGCGCAGTCCGGTCTTCTGCTCTGAGCACGAGCCGCTTCAGTGTGCTCGCCGCTACAGCTCTTCTGCGCATGCGCAGACGAGCTGTATCTTCTCGGGAGCGCGCTGGAGCGGCCATTCTGCTACCATCCTCTCTTAGAGGAAGGTGCAGAGCCGCCCAGCCGTGCCGAGAAGCCGCCCAGCCGCCCAGCAGAGCCGCCCAGCCCAGCCGCCCAGTCCAGCCCAGCCGCCCAGGTAAGTGATGGGTGACGAACTGACGGGGGTGACGCGTGACTGACTGCCGCTGTGGCCCCGGAGCCTACCGCTGTGGCCCCGGAGCCTACCGCTGTGGCCCCGGGGCGTAGCGCTGGGGAGCCGGGGCGTAGCGCTGGGGAGCCGGGGCGTAGCGCGGGGGAGCCGGGGCGTAGCGCGGGGTAGCCGGGGCGTAGCGCGGGGGAGCCGGGGCGTAGCGCGGGGGAGCCGGGGCGTAGCGCGGGGGAGCCGGGGGCAAGCGCGGGGGAGCCGGGGGCAAGCGCCGGTTACCTGCTGCCTGGCGGTGGGTGACTGGTCGGCCGCGTTCAATCCCGGGGTCCGGTCGGCGGCTGCGGGGCGTCTGGTTGTCAGGGAGACACAGCTGGTAGCGTCTCGGGAGCACGCACGTCGGGCTACAGCAAGCGACGGGAAAAGAGCCGGCGGCCATCTTGGGGAAACTTTTTATAAGTTGCTGAAACGCTGGAACTGTAAGTACAAACCAGCTAGAAAAGTCATTTACAGAGGGGCTTAGTAATGTATGCTTAATTAGGGGGACTGGGCAAAAAAAAAATTTCACTGCTTCCTCGAGACAACCCCTTTAAGGCCTGTATTTTGCTTTGTTTGCTTGGAAATAAACCCAGGCAATGCCTGGACTAAAGACTTTATCCCATGTGTCACTGTCTCTGACTGCTTATGTCCAGGTTGCTACCGATCCTAAACGCTAATCCCTCACATATGGTGTTTGGATAAGCATGAAGGGTTGCACATAAGTGCAAAAAAGGATATCAGCGCTGCTTACAGGTGACTGTAATAGCACAAAGAATCCACAGAGTGGTAATAACAAAAAGAGGATTCTTTATTGGGACGCACAGGTCCTAAGTGCAACGCGTTTCGTCTAACAAGACTTTATCAAGCACAAAAAACATAGTATAAAATGCACACAGTAACATCACCTTATATATATATATATATGTGACTATGAAGAGTAATGGAAAATGAAAATGAAAGTACCTGCCCATACTGCTACGTGGCGACCGCCATGATGGAGAGGTCACCTGACAACGTGAGGGGTCACGTGGTTGCGACGTGATGATGAGTTGGAGCATCATCGGGGAGGGGGCGGGGTTATCGTATTACGCTGCCCAAATGGTATCTATAACATAAATTGCTGATGTCCCAATATGGGTATATCTATAATATGGACAGATCGGGTATGCCCCTAAGTGGTTATATGACCGTACGCAGTAGCGGTAGTAACGCTGAACTGCTCTGAACAGCTGTGAGTAGTATTCAGCAGACGGGGATTTAAAATCCCCGCCTGCTGAATGAGCTGCCTCTGATTGGTCACAGCCTGACCAATCAGAGGCAGCTCTCACTCACACCCACTCATGAATTCATGAATGGGTGAGTGAGTGCTGATTGGCTCAGCTCAGCTGTCATTCAGTTGAGAGCTGCCCCTGAGCCAATCAGAGGCAGCTCTCACTCACACCCATTCATGAATTCATGAATGGCTGAGTGAGTGCTGCCTCTGATTGGCTCAGCTCAGCTGTCATTCAGCTGAGAGCTGCCCCATAGCCAATCAGAGGCAGCACTCACTCACCCAGGAGAACTGCCAGCTGGCCGCGCTGAACTCCGTCTGCCGGGACCAGGTGAGTATATATATTTTTTTTATTTTTACACATTTCTGGATGAATTGCAGGGAAGGGCTTATATATTTAAGCCCTTCCCGACAATTCATCCCGCGATCGTCGGCAGCCCATTGCTTTCAATGGAGCCGGCTGTATTGCCGGCTCCATTGAATTCAATGGGCTAACATCGTTCTGCCGAGACAAGGTGAGTGTATATATATATACTAGCGTACCCGTCGCGCGTTGCTGCGAAGACAGACATACATACATACATTCGTTTTTATATATATAGATGACGGCAGCTGCGACCACTGAGGTTTTGTAGGCCGCTGCTTCCCCCTTCCAGGCTGAATAAAATAGCCGTTGTGTGAGAATCGCTGGGGGGGGGGGGGGGGGGGGGAGACATTCTTACTGCTGGGAGAATCGCTGGGGGGGGGATGGGAGACATTCTTACTGCTGGGAGAATCGCTGGGGGGGGGGATGGGAGACATTCTGACTGCTGGGATAATCACTGGGGGGGGATCGGAGACATTCTGACTGCTGGGAGAATCGCTGGGGGGGGGGGGATGGGAGACATTCTGACTGCTGGGAGAATCGCTGGCGGGGGAGCGGAGGCATGACTGCTGGGAGAATCGTTGGGGGGAGGGGGGCATGGTGACTGCCAAGAAAATCTCTGTGGGGGAAGGGGGGCATGATGACTGCCAGGAGAACCGCTGGGGGGGAGCCATTATGACTGCTGGGGGAACCACTTGGGGGGAGGGGGGCATTATTATTGCTGGCGGACAGCTGGGGGTGGCATTGTGACTGCTGGTGGACCACTGGGGGGGGGGTATTATGACTGCTGGGGGAACCGCTGGGGGGGGGGGGGGGAGCGGGCATTATTACTGCTGGGGGACCGCTGGGGTCTATCTATCTATCTATCTATCTATCTATCTATCTCTATCAGGGTTATTGCATACAGTCTATCTATCTATCTATCTATCTATCTATCTATCTATGACATCAGGAAATGAGGGAATTAGATTTTGTAGGCCGCTGCTTCCCCCTTGCGGGCTGAATAAAATAGCCGTTGGGTGGAACAAACAATTTATCCGGCTGCTGCGGCTTCTTAGGAAGATATCCTAGTACTTGTTTACCCACTTCCAACTCCAATGGTAATTGGCTGGCGTGCTCCAGTGGTTCCAAGCTGTACGTGTCATAATAGAGCCTTAATGACATCACAATGCAGCTTTATAGAACATGTTGGGGCATGTTCAAGGGCGTCCAATGTTGATGACATCAGTGATGACATCACAATAGCAGGTGGCTTACTTATTCGATCTACGTGGGGGGGGGGCGTAACTTTCGACGACGCTCGTGCGCCATTTATCGTAGGATATTTGTACTATGCCTATAATCTTCCCAGGAGTGTACTTAACAACTTCCCAAAGTTTCATGGCGATCGGATGAATGGTGTAGTAGCGCATAAAGGACAAACAGACACGCAGACACGCAGACAGACATACATTCAATTTTATATATATAGATATATTTTATTTTTACACATTTCTGTATGAATTGCAGGTAAGGGCTTATATATTTAAGCCCTTCCCGACAATTCATCCCGCGCTCGCCGGCAGCCCATTGCTTTCAATGGAGCCGGCTGTATTGCCGGCTCCATTGAATTCAATGGTCAGTGCTCGTTTAATCGAGAAGAGTACCGCATGGTGCTCGTCTCGAGTAACGAGCATCTCGAGCACCCTAATACTCGAAGGAGCATCAAGCTCGGACGAGTATGCTCGCTCATCTCTAATAATGACCCCAGTGAGAGACTGGCAGCCCTTTCCGGGGGAAAGTCATGTCTTATAGCTTAGCTAGGGGTTCCCAGTTACCGGTCAATGCCAACAATTTGATGGGGAAAACAACAGGAGTGTGTTGGCAACTCAGTGAGGGCCAATGCAACTTTGGAGGCAGCTGCAGATTTAAGCATATCTGCTCACAGTGCAAGGATGACATGCATTGTTAATGCATAGTTTGGTTGGGCATCACATGCTGGTCGGGTCATTGGCGTCAGTTATAAAATTGGTCAAAGGGGGAAGGCAGGTTGTCGATAGCCACCTTCCCCCTATCATTGGATGGTGTGTGTTGGTGTTTGTTTGCAGAGATGCTGATGTGTCCAGCATTGTAACGGCTAATGGATTTTCAAGTCAGGAGGTGTACAGCTGGAGGCAATTGGGATATTGGGTCTTCTGAGTCAGTGGGAGTACGGCTGGAGGCTATGGGGATTTTTCCTTTAAATGGTGAAGCGTCAGATTTTTTGGGGGCCCCAGGGACATCCTTCCTCTTTGTTTTTTTTTTGTTTTTTTTAAATCAGATTTTTATTGAAGGTTTTCCAGAATTACAAGTAAAGGCAGTTCTCGTTAACACAAAAAAACATACACCAGCTTCATATAGGCATCTGGAGAAGGGTAAATGGAATCACTTCTATAGAGTTTTATACAAATTGCTCCTTAGGCTGTTTAAACATCTAACAGTGTTCCACGAGAAAAGACCTTCCTCTGTGTGATGCAGTAGCAAGTTAGGTGTGAAAATATAGAAAAGGGGGCATTGCTGGCAAAATCAGTTATTGAGTCGGCTTTGCGCCTTCACCCAGTGCATCCTGTATCTACCCCAAAATTTATAAATAAAGAATTTATATAAAAAAAAAAAATATTATGGTGGAATGAAAACCATGTGACCTCTCCATTTTAAACTTTGCCGTGGTGCCCTGTATATAGCGGATGATCACCTTACTATATATAACTCCAAGGGAGGGGAGAGCATCTATTTTCACTTTCCAATATGAGGGTATGCCATGTATTTTATAGGAGTGTAAGAATGTGGGATAAGTATGCGGTTAGACCCAACTTCAGAACTGCCTACTTGGCACAGAACCAGAAAGCTAAAATGCCTTAAAGGGGTTCTGTCAATGCAATCTGTATTTTTGTTTTTATCAATAACTCTCCCCTGCCGGCACAGACTGCTGTCAACAACACATTCAAAACGGGTTTTTTTCCGAAGTAGTACTTACCTAGGCTCCATTTTTTACCTCCATGCTTTGTTTACATCTTCAGCTCCTCCTGCGAGAAGGTCAACTGCCGTGACTCCTTGCTGTGGTGACCACTCCACATGGAGGCTCTAGGACCCTGTTGTACTTCCGCCCACTTCAGTGCAGTGAATACTGATGTGTAGTCCGGCATGAGGTCTACCAAAATCTGCTAGTGTTCTTCCCTGGCTCTCTCCCTGAACACCCATTTCCCTAGGGCTTCCAGATCTTCCTTGCAATCTCACAGTAGTCGCTCCACATGGTAAAACAGGAAATGCTTGCCTATTAGAGATGAGCGAGCGTACTCGGAAAAGCACTACTCGCTCGAGTAATTGGCTTTATCCGAGTATCGCTGTGCTCGTCCCTGAAGATTCGGGTGCCGCTGCGGCTGACAGGTGAGTCGCAGCGGGGAGCTGGGGAGAGCGGGTGGGAGAGAGGGAGAGAAAGATCTTACCTCCGTTCCTCCCCGCTCTCCCCTGCAGCTCCCCGCTCCGTACCGGCACCCGAATCTTCAGGGACGAGCACAGCGATACTCGGATAAAGCCAATTACTATATTTTTTCCACTTTAAATATTCCTCATGCAATGTATTGTATGAGTGTGTATATATATATATATATATATATATATATATATATATATATATATATATATATATATATATATATATGAATGTATGTCTGTCTGTTTGTCCTTTATGCATTACTACACTATTCATCCGATCGCCATGAAACTTTAGGAAGTTGCTGAGCACACTCCTGGGAAGATTACTGGCATAGTACATCTATCCTACGATAGGTTTTGCGCGTGCGAGCATCGTCGACAGTTACGCCCCCCCACGTAGATCGTTCGATTTCCATCATTGCCACTAATTTTCTCACTTCCCGATGTCGTAGAAACATGAAATGTGGCATGAGCATTGATTATGTCATAAATAGGAAAAGTTAATGGGTCCCAACTTGATTATTTAATTCTAAGCGCTAAAGAATTAGCGTCCAAATTTTATGTATGGAATCTAATTCTCTCACTTCCCAATGTCCTAAAAACTTGAAATTTGGCACAAGCATTGATTATGTCATAAATAGGAAAAGCTAATGGGTCCCTACTCAATTATTCAATTCTAAGTGCAAAAGAATTAGCGTCCAAATTTTACGTACGGAATCTAATTCTCTCACTTCCCGATGTAATTTGGCACGAACATTGATTATGTCATAAATAGGAAAAGTTAAAGGGTCCCAACTCGATTATTCAATTATAGCGCAAAAGAATTAGCGTCCAAATTTTACGTACGGAATCTAATTCTCTCACTTCCCGATGTCATAGAAACTTGAAATTTGGCACAAGCATTGATTATGTCATAAATAGGAAAATCTAATGCGTCCCAACTCAATTATTCAATTCTAGATGCAAAAGAATTAGTGTCCAAATTTTACGTACAGAATCTAATTCTCACACTTCCTGATGTCATCTATATATATAAAAATGAATGTATGTCTGTCTGTCTGTCTTTTATGCATTACTACACCATTCATCCAATCGCCATGAAACTTTGGGAAGTTGCTGAGTACACTCCTGGGAAGATTACTGGCATAGTACATCTATCCTACGATAGGTGGCGCGTGTGCGAGCATCGTCGACAGTTATGCCCCCCAGACAAAGATCGTTTGATTTCCATCTCAAGTAAGCAAAAGGCATTACGAGCAACGGGATGCGTGTTCAGCTACAAAATGATGCATCCGCCGAACGTTTCGCAGGACAATTGCTGGATATTGAGAATGCTGAGGTAACATGAAAGCTGTGCTGTGATTGGTTGCTATTTCTTATACTGCTGAGGTAACATGAAAGCTGTGCTGTTATTGGTTGCTACTTCTTATACTACTGAGGTTACATGAAAGCTGTGCTGTGATTGGTTGCTATATATTATACCACTTAGGTAAAATGAATGCTGTGCTGTGATTGGTTGCTATTTTTTATATTGCTGAGGCAGAATAAAAATTGCGCTGTGATTGGTTGTTATTTCTCTTACTGCTGAGGTAACATGAAAGCTGCGCTGTGATTGGTTGTTATATATTATACTGCTGATGTAACATGAAAGCTGCGCTGTGATTGGGTGTTATATATTATAAAGCTGAGGTAACATGAAAGCTGCGCTGTGATTGGTTATCTATATATATATATAAAAACGAATGTATGTATGTCTGTCTGTCTTCGCAGCAACCCGCGACGGGTAAGCTAGTGTATATATAAATGTGGCCTTATTGTATGCATATATGTATGTCCTGTTGTACCACCTCTAACTTGGATGCAAGATGTGATACGGGCAGGCTTAAATGCTCTAGTACCCTGTTGTACCGCCTCCAGCTTGGATACAAAATGTGATGCAGATGTGCATAGAGACTCTAGTACCCTGTTGTATCACCTCTAGCTTGGATACAAGATGTGATACAAGTGGGCATAGAGGTTTTAGTACCCTGTTGTACCACCTCTAGCCTGGATACAAGATGTGATACAGGCGGAATGGAGTTTCTAATACCCTGTTGCACCGCTTGTAGCTTGGATACAAGATGTGGTACGGACAGGCATGGAGGCTCTAGTACCCTGTTGTACTGCCTCTAGCTTGGATACAAGATGGGATACAGGCAGGCATGGAGGCTCTAGTACCCTGTTGTACCACCTCTAGCTTGGATACAAGATGTGATACAGGCAGGCATGGAGGCTCTAGTACCCTGTTGTACCACCTCTAGCTTGGATACAAGATGTGATACAGGCAGGCATGGAGGCTCTAGTACCCTGTTGTACTGCCTCTAGCTTGGATACAAGATGTGATACAGGCAGGCATGGAGGCTCTAGTACCCTGTTGTACTGCCTCTAGCTTGGATACAAGATGGGATACAGGCGGGCACGCTGACACTTGGGTTGCATTATGCATTGACACTTGGGGGACAGCACCATAGCATGCTGACAATAGAGAGCAATGTATTCCTTTATGTCTTTGGTGATGTTAAATTCATTCTCTTTGGCTGATTTTACACAAGTGAGTACTATATCAGCCCGAGACCAATATCGTGCATGGCAAATATGCGAGTGTGTCTGCCAGTGCAGTGCGCCTCATAAAAACAATGCATTGCGGGGTGTGCATATCTATTATATATACATACACACATGGCAGTATCAGGCGGCTGTAGGAGCAATTGCGCTTAGCGCTACAGAGAAAGGTTCCACCTGAACAAGGTTTTTTCATCGCCCGTTCAAACTTTGCACCAGAGCACAGGCGTTTGAAAAGAACAAAACGTGGGAATATGGCGGCCGCCCGATTTTTCCTGCACGTAGTATTCACTATGTTCGGGAAAGATAGGGCAGGTCCTAGCTCTTCTCAATCAAGTATTATAGAGGGGGGGGGGGGGGGTACTGCTAGTTAAAACGAAACCACAGAAATTACCAGCTTTGTTTTGTTCCAATATATGGCCATAATCATCATGGCCTCATAAGGGAAGAAAACTACATTCGCCTGAAGCCTCCCATATACACACACAGATAGAGAGATAGATAGAGTGAAGGAAATAAGTATTTGATCCCTTGCTGATCTTGTAAGTTTGCCCACTGTCAAAGAGATGAACAGTCAGAAAAATCACATTGTCTAAATTATATATATATTTATTTGCATTTTGCACAGAGCCCCCTTAAGGAAACTTCACAATTAGCTTGAAGTTTATAACCACACTGAAATGAAGCATGCTGTGATTTGATTTCCCCACCCAAAGATCTCAAATCAAATCCACATGCTTTAATTCAGTTGCGGACGTCCATGATTCCCTATGAGTGGTTTTACCTGCGGGGTACCTGCGCGGATTCAACAATTCAAATCCGCCCGTGAACATTTGGCCTTAATCAGACACGGTACAGAAAAAGAATGTTTTTGCAGACTTTAAATTAGGCTCTGAGGGTTGATTTTTGCCATTGCAAATATACAGGGATTCTTTTGCAATTCCTCATTAAAAAATTCATGTCAGACAAACAAATTTTTATGTGTACATGTTTCTCACAAAACATATCCACTTGTATGAAGTCACCCTAATAACTTCAAAGTATGCCAATGTAACCATACACATAGAATTCCAATCTTATATATATTCGTCGATTGTCTGTCTGTTGGAGCGTCACGCACAAACTGTACCACTGGCTGACATGACATTTTGCACACAGTATAATCTCGAGAAGGTTATAGGCTAAAAAAATTCAGAAATGTTGTTGTCTCGACAACCTTATTTGCATATGTTTGCCTTTCCTTGAATTGTAATGCACCAACCACCAAATTTGCTTTCACCAATGGATTCTACATACTCAATTTAGTATTCCTGTTTTTTTCCAACAAGTAGTTCCCACTAGAAGAGACATACTGAGTGTTGAGAATTTGTGTTTCAGGAAATGATATGTCCCCAGAAAGGATGGGTGAAAGGCGTCCTTAAACCACTGGTGAGAAACTCAACCAGCTATGTGGCAAAACACCACAGACCCTCCCCATCTGTGTTACAGGCAACCTCCAAATTTGAAGAACCTTATAATCCGGAGTGCATTACCCTTTGACACACAAAAAGGAACTTATCCTGCAATGTAAGGAGCTGCAAAACCGGCTCACATGTACTGACAACGGACAGGATACGGATCCCGAACACACAGCAAGACTATAAGATCCCAGGGACATTCACATGTTCCACATCTGATGTTGTGTACCTGATTCTGTGCAGTAAATGTCCTGTTGGGGGGCTTTATGTCGGAGAAGCGGGACAAAAACTGAACGTGAGGATGAGATCTCACCGCCATACAATTAAACAGAGGAAGACAGATTTACCTGTGGCCGAGCACTTTTTTAATCATGGAAATGACATAGGAGATATGAGAGTTTTGATATTAAAGGGGAGTTTCAAGTCACAAAACCACAGAAGAATTTGGGAATGTAAATTTATAACAACTTTTGACACGTTCAATGGAGGATTAAATTATTGCCAAGGTTTTATGTGTGAATGGCAGGTATAAGACATCTATAACACAGATAAGACTGCTGGCCCCTCCAACAGTAATTCAGGGACCATAAACTTTCACTCCCTTATCAGTGCCTAGTTAAAAATATTTATATCTGTTGCAGTATTCCTTTTAAGTGCAAACCAATCCCATCAATGTCTGTGCCTTGTTATAAGTATTTGTGTCATAAGTGTGTATAAATATTCATGCCTTGGGGGGATTGGCTAGCAGGCAAGATGGACAGTAGCATATGAGCTAATCTCCCACCAAAAACACCCTTAACCCCTTAAGGACCAGGTTGTTTTGTACCTTAAGGACCAGACCCTTTTTAAGGATTTTACCCATGTGGCGGTTTTACTGCACTATTTTTTTTTCCTTTAGCTATCAAAATTATTTTTGCTGCGTTTTTCTTTCTGTGACATATAGGACAATTTTTTGAATATCTTTTTCACTGACTCCCCCCCCCCCCCCGTTTTTTTAGTTTTATTGGGGGTAAAAAAAATGATTTTTTTTTTAACATTTATAGTTTTTTAAAAATTATTTTTATATTTGCACTAAAATAAAGTATGGGAATGGGTTCCTCTATTTCTTTCGGACGTTTTGATATATAATATGTATGGTTTTGGTTTACAGGGTGCTTATAGCAACGTTTTTGGTTGGTGTTGGTTTGGGGTCATTTTCTTTCTTATGTATATATTATTGTTTTATTCTGGAATTTTATTTTACTTATTTATGTAATTGTGTTTTTTACTATCTATGTCCCCCATGACGTCATGTAAGACCTCTGGGGGGCATTCACATGTTTTTTTTTCTTTATTTGACACTTTCCCACTGTAGCTGGGGCGTCCATAGGAGCCCCAGTTACAGGGGAAAGCAACCCCTGTAGTGACAGTAGTAACTTGCAGAGCTGCCAGGGTCTAGTTTGACCCTCCAACTCTGCAGTAGCAGGGAATTCCGGGGGGGGGGGGGGGGGGGGTCACATGTCCCCCCCCCCCTCCCCGGGCTCCTGCAGTGAAAATGAATCTTACTTTCACTTTCCCCACACAGTGCTCATTGAGCGCTGTGTACTTGGAGAAGCAGAAGGCAGAAAGGGTTAAATACCCCTCCTGCCTTCTGCTTCGGGTTATCAGCTCTCACTAACAGCTTATAACCCATCCCTGCCTCTGATTGATTGCAGAGACAGGAGACTTAAAGCGCCGCCGTAATTTTACTATTGGCGCTGCTTTAAGCTCAGGACCAGCCACCATAAATTTACGGTGGCTAGTCCTAAACGGGTTAAAATCCTGCTAAATCCTTTAAAAAGCACACCAGAAATCTATATTATAGCACAGTGCTACCTGAGAGCTGCCTGGTGGCTCCATAGGGGACTCCCTCCACCTCTCTCCTCAAGGTATTTCCTCATAGTGAGGAGAGAGGGGGTGGAGTTACAGGGCTTCCCACGAGAGTGTGGGAGGATGCAGGGCTAGCTGGATCTGCCCTCTCTATGTTTTGCTATGGGAAATCTCTGTGAGAATCTCTATAGCCCCACTCCCTATCTCAAACCCAGCCCACTCTCTGTGCACTATGTGTATATCCCTCGGGGGTCCCCAGAGCAGGGAGAGAGAGCGGAGTTATGGGAGATTAACACATAGTTCCGCTCTGTCTCTCCCTGCTATGGGGAATTTCCTCACAACTCAGCTCTCTCTCCCTGCTATGGGCTTCTTCTCTCTCTCCTCATGGAGCAGCTGCGCTTCTCCAAGTGCAGCTGCTCCAGTAAATGGGTAATTTCAATGTGCATGAAGCTCAGGTCTGCTGCGCATTGAAACATTACCTGTTTACACGATTTTGGCACATGCAAATGGCGCTTTTTTGGCACCTTAGGAATTTGTGTGCAAAAAAGAAGCTCGTCTGACAGAGGCCTTAGGAGGCAAAGTAAATATATCTGCATCTGTGTGTGAAGTTAAAGCTTGTAGTGGCTCTAAAAGTAAAGGGTTATTATGAATGAACAAACACAAGTGGTATCACCATACTTGTAGCAATCCAAGCAAAAGATGTATATTGAAATATTTATTAATTTTAGAAAAAAACTTAAAAAAGGTTGCAATCCAGAAACATCAGCATCTTCTGTGGTCAGATTATTCTGAATTTGAAATTCTTTTTGGAAACCACAGACGACGTGTCCTGTGGACTCAAGAGGAAAAGGACCATGCTGCTTGTTATCATCACACAGTGTAAAATCCTGCATCTCTGATGGTATGGGGTGCATTAGTGTCTTTTACACATCTTGAAAGGCACTGTCAATTCTGAGCAGTATATAGAAGCTTTAGAATAACATATAGTCCCATCCAGACAATGTCTCTTTCAGGGAAGAACTTGCGTATTTCAGCAAGACAATGCTAAACTGCATACTGCATCCATCAAATGAGTATGGCTTTCTCCAAAAAAAGAGTCCAAATGCTGAACTTGGCCGCCTGCAGTCCAGACCTTTCATCAATAGAAAACATTTGGTAGATTAAGAAATGAAAAATCTGCTAAAGAAGACCCTGGACTGTTGAGCAGCTGGAATCATACATCAACAGAATGGACAACATTTCTCTCCCAAAACTTCAGCAACTGGTATCCTCACTTCTTAGACCTTAAAAGGCTTGTAAAAAGAAGGTGGGATGCTACACAATAGTAGACATGGCTCTGCTACAACTTTTGTGAGATGTGTTGCTACTAGAGATGAGCGAGCACCAAAATGCTCGGGTGCTCGTTACTCGAGTCGAACTTTCAGTGATGCTCGAGAGTTCGTTTCGAGTAACGAACCCCATTGAAGTCAATGGGTGACTCGAGCATTTTTGTATATCGCCGATGCTTGCTAAGGTTTTCATTTGTGAAAATCTGCAAAACGCAAGAAAGTGATGGAAACGACACAGAAACGAATAGGGCAGGCGAGGAGCTACATTTTGGGCTGCATCTCAAGTTCCCAGGTCCCACTATTAAGCCACAATAGCGGCAAGAGTGAGACCCCCCCCCCCACTGTCAGCGTAAAGATCGTTCTCCTCTGCCACAGCTGTAACAGCTGTGGCAGAGAAGAACGATGTTAGCCCATTGAATTCAATGGAGCCGGCAATACAGCCGGCTCTATTGAAAGCAATGGGTTGCCGGCGTACGCGGGATGAATTGTCGGGAAGGGCTTAAATATATAAGCCTTTCCCTACAATTCATCCAGAAATGTGTAAAAATAAAATATATATATATATATATACTTACCTAGTCTCGGCAGAACGATGTTAGCCCATTGAATTCAATGGAGCCGGCAATACAGCCGACTCCATTGAAAGCAATGGGCTGCCGGCGATCGCGGGATGAATTGTCGGGAAGGGGTTAAATATATAAGCCCTTCCCTGCAATTCATCCAGAAATGTGTAAAAATAAAAAATATATATATACTTACCTGGTCCCGGCAGACAGAGTTCAGCGCGGCAGGCTGCAGTTCTCCTGAACTGCTCTGAACAGCTGTGAGTAGTATTCAGCAGCCGGGGATTTAAAATCCCCGCCTGCTGAATGAGATGCCTCTGATTGGTCACAGCCTGACCAATCAGAGGCATCCCTCACTCACACCCATTCATGAATTCATGAATGGGTGAGTGAGGGCTGCCTCTGATTGGCTCAGCGCAGGGACATCTGAGAGCTGCCCCTGAGCCAATCAGAGGCAGCCCTCACTCACCCATTCATGAATTCATGAATGGGTGTGAGTGAGGGATGCCTCTGATTGGTCAGGCTGTGACCAATCAGAGGCATCTCATTCAGCAGGCGGGGATTTTAAATCCCCGGCTGCTGAATACTACTCACAGCTGTTTAGAGCAGTTCAGGAGAACTGCAGCCTGCCGCGCTGAACTCCGTCTGCCGGGACCAGGTAAGTATATATATATTTTTTATTTTTACACATTTCTGGATGAATTGCAGGGAAGGGCTTATATATTTAACCCCTTCCCGACAATTCATCCCGCGATCGCCGGCAGCCCATTGCTTTCAATGGAGTCGGCTGTATTGCCGGCTCCATTGAATTCAATGGTCAGTGCTCGTTTAATCGAGACGAGTACCGCGTGGTGCTCGTCTCGAGTAACGAGCATCTCGAGCACCCTAATACTCGAAGGAGCATCAAGCTCGGACGAGTATGCTCGCTCATCTCTAGTTGCTACCAGCCCATTTAATGGAGGCAGAACACAGATTTCAGAGACTCCGAAAAAGGTAATGAAAGGGTTAATGGTCACTTACTTTTGGCCATGGGCAGTGAAGAAAATACACCTGGTGGTCTTAAGCAGAGAAGAGGTTAATAGGCAGAAGCTGTCACAAGGCCATGTGGTATCTACTAGAAATACCAGATGGGCAGTCCGGCCCTGCAGCCAACTGATATGTACAGCTGATAATTGTGACTTATCACAATGTATGTGACAGATGGACAACAATAATGGGGCCATCATTTATAGAGCTTATAACGGAGCAATCGGCGTCTCACCACTGGCAGTGTGGGTAAAAAAAAAATTTAAAAAATGAAAAAGGAGGGTGGAGCAAGACACAGTGAGGGTGGGGGAATATTTCTGGAGTACAAAGTGTTTTCAGCGATGGAGTATTTCAAATGGTGGAGGTGCTGCCAACCCGATGACGCTCCACCAGTGTGGGCTTGAGTGTAGCGAAAAGGATGTGAAAAAAACAGGTATGGAGGCGCAACCCTCTAAGCTACTAGAAGATGAAGATAAAGGTCCAATATGTCATGGTGAAAGCACTTCTTTCTCCCCTGTCCTCCTGCACACACAGGACCTCCAACACATCCAAAACACCTTTGGAATTGTGTCACCCCCAGGCATCCTGTTGTCCTATCCAGCCGAACTGACGAAGGGGTTCGTCCCCGAAACGCGTATTCTATTGCTGGTTTTTAATTTGTGAAAAAATAAAAAAGAAGTGCTTTCACCATCACACATTGGACCTTTATTTTAATCTTCTAGTAGCTTAGAGGGTTGTGCCTCCATGCCAGCCAGTTTTTTTTCACATCCTTTTCACCCCTGGCAGATCTCACCTGCTTCAACATATCTCATACCTAGAACTATAAGTCCCATCATCCACACAGACATGTACACAGAGGCTCCATTACACCAGTATAATAACCCTTTATGATGGGACTGATGGCTGAAAACGTCTTTGGATGAAGCTGCTGCCTGGCTGATATTTAGTGTCATTTTCTCAGCAGTTGTACATGTTGTCAGGTATAATGCTGTATCCGGTCCGGTGTGTGATGTGTGGGGAAAAGAGATGTCTCTTACCTGAACATTTCACTCCCATCAGATATGTAGAAGGATATAAAGCATCTTCTGTATATTTACACTGTGACAAGGATGACTCTTCTCCTGTACATTGTATAGACAACATCCTCCTGACATCATTCACAAATATCTCTCCTCTGGTCACACGATGTTGTACATTTGTGGTGTTACATCCCAGCTCTCTGCAAACCACATTAGCAAAGTCTTCTCTGTTATCTGTGTTATAATCCACTCCCCACCATTCTCCGTTATATGTCACTTCCACTAATCCTTCACATTCAGTGTCTCCTCCAGAAAGTCTCACTGGAACTGTGAAAATAATTGGAAATGAATATAAAAATCCATGAATCTAAGGAAATAATAATATAACAGCACTCGTCTCACATGACATCGCCTCTCCATATGCCCATTAAGCACAATGCACATCTTAGAGGGGTGACTAGCGCTTGGGGTCCCTCTCTATTGGCCAGAATGAAGAGGGGCACCTGGTGGATTTGGTAAGTTCTGCATCACATGAGTGACAATTCATCGGTACCCCTAGACATGGCTCCCGGAGATCACAGCTGATTGTTGTGAACTAGAGAAGCCAGAGCCAACTTCTTCTTATAACAGCAGTCTTCATGAGAGAATCCCTGAGAGCAGCGACCAATAGTAATATCTCTTATTACACCCCACATACCAGGAGTATCTTCTACACCATCAAGTCACGATGTATATTTGTGTAGACAATGAGGGTATACAGGGGGTCCCAAAAGGATCTACACTCTGCAACATGGAAAATATCTGCAGAAAAGCTTTATTACTAGATTATGGGCTCCCGTACACAGGCGCGACTGCCTGCAAATTTGTGGCCGCAAAATCTGCATTTAGAATGTGCAGCGAGTAGAACACATTGATTTCAATGGGTTCCTACACACAAGGTTTTGTTCTGGGTGCATTTTGAGCACAAGGAAAAAAATGGGACATGCTCTATTCTTGACCAAAGGTCGCATCTGCACAGAATCGCACACTGAAATGCACAATTTCATTCAGAAAAGCAGAGAAACCTGGGACTAAGTAGGCTGGCCCACCTGCCCAAACATGGTGCTGCAAGGACCGCGTCGATGTGAGTGGGTCAGGCGTGCAAGAAAGTATAGTAAAATGTGCCGCTACAGGCGTAATAGCACACAGCTGCGCTCCCTGCATAGCACATATATGTCACAATATCATGAGCATTTATGCCCATGTGCAGCCACCCAAAAATTGAATTTACACAGGCAATATTCCCGTGCATGTTCCCTCCACATATGATATGGAATTTGCATAGGAAAAGAACCTATTATTTTCAATGGGCTAATATTACATGAGCAATTTTTCGCTCACACCAAAAGTGTGAGATAGATCTGTCGCCTTACATCAGATATTCCAAAGGACTTGCAAGGCGAAGACAAAATGTATCTTAAACACCGCAAGGAAGAACTGGATACGAAGACCGTGTGCTTGGCTGTTTTCCCAGAAGCGCCGTATCTAGATAACGACTGTTCAACTACGTATATAATCATCAGTGCCTCAGGCGGAAAACCGGACTTTACATATATGGTTACGCGGTGAATTTGAGCTAATGAGACCATTACCCATTCCTAGTGATGAGACCAAAGGGTATAAGATCCCATGTAATCTGTAATAAAGTGCGCAGTTATGTCCCCGTGTGAGGAACTATACCAGACCTCCGTGTGTGGTGTCTCTTCTTTACCGCCGGCAGCGGGGCATTGGGGTGGGCCTGATTGGTGCTATACACAGAATTTTCCCTGACAAATGGCGCCCAAATGTGGGGCGGTAAAACCGGAGCCGTGCAGCCCTGTCCACCCGGATCCATGCCACGGGGAAGCCGTCCTGCTGCAAACCGAGCCTGATCAGCT
The DNA here is from genome assembly GCF_035609145.1 of Eleutherodactylus coqui. Classification (NCBI taxonomy): domain Eukaryota; kingdom Metazoa; phylum Chordata; class Amphibia; order Anura; family Eleutherodactylidae; genus Eleutherodactylus; species Eleutherodactylus coqui. The sequence continues at coordinate 28,066,479 of NC_089842.1, read as the reverse complement.
CACAGAACTCCAGGTAAGACCGGCATATATTTATGTTGTGTTTTACACTGAGAGTCTTGCAGCAGGAGGGACTATCTGTATTTTGTGACCGGACGGGTTGGGTTAAGAGTTCTACACGGTAACTTGTGGGCTTTGGGTTTGCCGTCACGGACCACTGACCGTGATAAGCGCACCAAGGAACTAGTCTGTAGTCTATTTGTACTTTGAAGTCCGTAGCGTTTTAGCAATAGTGGAGATTGTTTGTTGTATCTGCAGAATTTTTTTTCTCTTTCTTTTCATTTAGTCTCATAAGAGAAGGGACCCTCGGTTGTTTTGCCATATATATAAGGGGCTAACAATTTGATTTAAGAGGGATGCATTTTGTGAGACAGGCTTCATAGGAGAAGGGACCCTCGGTTGTTTTGCCTTATATAAGGGGCTAACAATTTGATTTCAGAGGGATGCATTCTGTGAGGCTGGTTCCATAGGAGAAGAGACCTTCAGTTGTTTTGCCAGTATATAATGGGCTGACAATTTGGTTTAAGAAGGATACATTCTATGGAGCGTGTTATTATTATTATTGTTGTTGTTGTTCTAATATGCGTAAAACCTTATTAAAGAAGGCGGAGCCCCTCAAGGGCTGTCGTCGAGCAGATGAATTGGTGGAGGAGAGACAAGGGTCCCAATCTGTAAAATGTAAGAAAACTCTTATGAAAATGTGTAACAAGGACCCGCACGGTAGATTACAGCATGGTGACTGGGAGGAGGTCTTTAGGACCAAGAAGGGCGCCTTGAAAGACCAAGGGTTGCTAGAAAGTGCTGAAGTGAGGAGGAGAGAGACAGTCAGAGAAAGTCAAGTATGTACACATTATTTGTTTAAGAAAGTATCCGTAAGTGAACTGTTGGAAAGTACAGTAAGTGATCAAGAGGGTGTCGGGAGAGTGTCTACTGAAGGTTACATTGGCAGTTAGGTAGGGAGAGAAATATGGGGACAAGCAAAGTCGAGAGGAAAGTTACAAAGCATGTGATTTGTTGGCAGAGAGAGAGGAAAAGGTGTATAATACTAGGTGGATAGATATAGATGTATGTGTGTGTGTATATATGTATATATGTACAAATGGTTAACTGAGCTCGCTTTTAGTGGGAGAAGGATTGTTTACTTGAAGCTGCAGTTTGTGTCTAGCTTTCAAGGTCAAGAGATAACAAAGCAGAGCGAATGCAATACTAACCCTGAAAAGTAGCCTTGTTTGCTGTAATGGAATGAAAGCTTGTAATGAATTTAATGAATTATACTGTCTTAGAAGGCAGGAAATATAGCAATTTCTAAGGTATATTCTTACTGGGTTCTGAGGTCACAAATGGACACGTCTTGGTCTCTTTCATACAGGTGTAAGACAGTTATACCCCACTCACATCCTGTGGGGGCTTTTAAGAATACAGCGGTTGAAAATGCAGAACATGTTGCGCTGTCAGAAGGTCCCAGCATATGTGTTAATTATGAGTTCAAATGCAGGGAATAGTTAAACTAAAACAACTTTGTTCAGTCGGTGAATGCATATTCGCAGAGAGATAACATTTATTTTGCAAAGGTGGGGGCTTTCAGACTTCACTCTAAGCTCAGGGTCACATACAGAGAAGGAAAGGAAGGGGGGCTGAAAATACCCACAGATTCTAAAATACTTCAGCGTTTAATATAACATATAATAGTTTCAGTAAATAAGAAAGATAGAATGTCTCAGTCACTCAGCAAACTTTTTCACATAATTTGTCAAAAATAGCGCTCATTCACAATCTCATCTCAATAGAATCATGTACTTCATAACATTATAGCACTCACCTCAATGTTTTTTATCTGTGCATCTGTATGTACTGGTACACCTTCAATGGGGGGTGACGGGGCAGACTTGAGCGCATGGATCTATGAGAGTTAATGCCCAGTGTTCAGGCTGTGATAAATGTAAAATGTGTGATGCAGATATTGACTGGGGATAAAAGTCCCCCCCCCCATGCATAAGACTTAACTTGTTTGAGATGTGGATGTTTAGACTGTCAAGCTTAAATGAAGGTGTGAAAATAGAAGCAAGTAGCCAGTATCGAAGGGGTGGAGCTAGATGATGTAAAAGTACGTAATGGGTCATCCCTCTTGTCCACAAGGGAGGGGGTGAGAATCTTGAGCAGCTAGCAAAAGTTGTTTTTTTTCTCTCTCTCAAATTTGATGACATTGCAGGCAGGATCAGATTAATAATGAATTTGCTTAAAGGATATCACATTTCAGATATTAATAGATGTTTGTAGATTATTCTGTCCCGATGTAACTCATGTCTCTGTTATTGGTGCTAACATCTTACAGGCCTTATCTGCATCCATCAAATCTTTTTCCAATGTTGTACTACCTTGAACCCAGCTACTTTTCTTCCAATTGAGTACCCTGGTTCAAAGGGGGGGGAGGGGAGAAGGCATAGGTGATCTAGGTATTGCAAATCAGCCATTTTTAAATTTTTTGCAACAAGATTCCGATCTATTTGAAATAGAATATCAGCATGATTGTCAAGCACTGATGCAACAAGAAAATTTAAGTTTTAAAAAGTTACTGAAAGCCCTTGTTAACAATGCATATTTTGAGCTTTTTGTAGATAGTCCCAGGGTGAGGATTGATGACTCCACACTGGATATGCAGTGGTCACACAACAAGATGTCCTAAAAGCAGAATGCCTCCGCATGTCTCAGTACAAGAAGCGGAACTGAAGGCCCTCACTGAGGCATGTAGAGTGGCAGAAGGTAAGACGGCAAACATTTACACTGACTCCTGGTATGCAGTTGGCATAGCTCATGATTACGGCCCAACATGGAAGGCCAGACAGTTTTTTACCTCAGCAGGACAGCCAATTAAGAATGGTGCAGCGGTGCAGAGTCTCACGGAGACCCTACTTCTACCTAACAAAGTGGAGAGCTCACACCAATTCCTACACCGGAGAAACAAGAGGCAACGCCATCACAGACTACACAGCAAAGGCAGCGGCCCTCAAGCCGTAGAAGAAAGGAAGAAAAGAAGAACTTGATAAAAACTTGGACTTTGATATGCTAAAGACTTTACAGTTACAAGCCAGCAAGGAAGAAAAGGAAAAATGGATTAAAAAGGGACGGCGTATGGTGAACAGTCAACAGAACTTGCCTACCACGGTCCCTGTGCCCCATGATGGCCCAGCTGACGCACGGAAAGACGCACCTCTCAAAGCAACAATGATGTCGACGCTTGAACAAGGACCGGTGGCTCCTGGGTTTTCTGTAGCTGCTGCATCATTTGTCTAATTTTGCATGATCTTTGCCGTAAAGCAACAGGGCAGAAGTAAAATTTGCCACATAACACTTGCCAGGGCCACTCTACCCATTTCAGGGATTGCAAATTGGCTACATTCAGCTCCCACTTGTTGGGAAGTATGAATATGTGCTTGTTGTCGATTTCTTTTCAGGTTGGAGGCCTACCCTGTTACCAAAGTAAATAAGCAGGTAACCACACAGAAGCTCATGAATGAGGTAATCTGCAGATATGGGGCACCGGAAGTGATTGAGTCAAACAAAGGTACACACTTCACAGGTGAAATAATACAACACATCATGTCTGCTCTGGATATATCCCAGGCTTTTCACACACCCTACTATCCATTAAGTAGTGGAAAAGTAGATACAAAAGGCAATGAAGGAAACTGGCAAATTTTGAATTGAGTGTCTTCCATTCATTTTTCTTTTTCTCCGGAGGGTACATGCCGCAGTAGCCGACTTTGAGGAATGATTCTCTTGTTAATTTTGTTATAGGTTTCTCCAAGGAATTGTCAGTAACGCATTCTGTAGTCTCTGCTTTTCTCCCAGGTCCTACAGACGAGTGTCACAATCTGAAACCATGTGACAGGGTCTATGTGAAAACGTTTGAGAGAGAAACCCCGTTTGAAGGTCCTTACCAGATGTTGCTCACCACCCCAACTGCAGTCAAGCTCGAAGGAAAGCCCACTTGGATCCATACCTCACACTGCAAAAAGGCCCTGGGTCCCGGAGCACAGAACTCATGATCCTGCATATCCTTTACATGCTATGGGCAGGGGTGGGGACCTGGGCGGACATAGCTGTCACACGTTCAGGGGCAGGAAAGGAGGGAAAGTGGAACCCCTGGTCCGGAGAATATGAAGGGAAAGTGACATTGTGGTACAATTCCTCTAAAACACTGCATCGTGCTAAGAGAGAAGTTGACGCTCCAGGTGGTAACTTTGATCCACATGTATACATAGATGCAATAGGAGTGCCAAGGGGGGTGCCAGATGAATTTAATTCTAGAGATCAGGTTAAAGCAGGTTATGAGTCCTTATTTGCTATTGTCACTGTTAATAATAATGTAGATTGGATGAATTATATCTATTACAATCAGCAGAGGTTTGTAAACTACAACAGGGATGCTTTGCAAGGGTTAGCTGACCAGTTAGGGCCCACTGCATCCATGGCGTTCCAAAATAGAGTGGCCCTGGATATGATTTTAGCAGAAAGAGGTGGGGTATGTAACTTCCTGTACATGTATTATCCCTTTGATCAAAAAGAGTATGAGTAAGAGACTGGATAATGTGACACCAACATTTCCCTTGTTTGAAAAAGATGAAGAGCCAGTTCCGATAATGCCAACCACGTACATTACCAGAAGAATGGAGAAAGGTACTAGTACTGCACCTGCCCCAATCTCCTAAGATGGATTGTCAGTGGAATTCCCATTTGCCTAGGGATGTCCAGAGAAAGCAGGTCGCCAGCAGCACAAATTGTGTATCCCTCCAGGGGTTGGGGATAGATTATGCAGTAGCCAAAGAGACAGGTGATTGAATCCTGATCACCAAAAACACATGCAGCAATAAGAAAGACTTCGGCAGCATCCAGGGTGCAAATTGATATCCAAAGTTTTATTCCCCCATCACAGAAAAACAGGCAACGTTTCGGCCATGTTGGCCTTTGTCCAGCTTGATAAAGGCACACTCTGCGGGGTGTTAACTTGTACAGATAGAGGGTATGGATGCCCGGAAATGAGCCCAGGGAATCCATGGCCTCCTTCTGAGGTGAGGTAGGGATCCCCCCTCCTAGGAGTAGGGCCTTACGGGCAGTGGGGAAACCCTGACGCAAGGGAGAGGCGACCGAGGAAGAGTGCAAGGTCTGGTGCTTGATCTCCATATTAAATTTTATGGGGGGGTTGTGAGGGTATATGTATATATTGCCATATGTTTTTTATGCGTTTATACCTGTATGCAAGTTCTATTCAAAGTTAAAATGAGAAAAACTTAATCTGTCGCCTTACATCAGATATTCCAAAGGACTTGCAAGGCGAAGACAAAATGTATCTTAAACACCACAAGGAAGAACCGGATACGAAGACCGTGTGCTTGGCTGTTTTCCCAGAAGCGCCGTATCTAGATAACGACTGTTCAACTACGTATATAATCATCAGTGCCTCAGGCGGAAATCCGGATTTTACATATATAGTTATGCGGTGAATTTGAGCCAATGAGACCATTACCCATTCCTAGTAATGAGACCAAAGGGTATAGGATCCCATGTAATCTGTAATAAAGTGCGCAGTTATGTCCCCGTGTGAGGAACTATACCAGACCTCCGTGTGTGGTGTCTCTTCTTTACCGCCGGCAGCGGGGCATTGGGGTGGGCCTGATTGGTGCTGTACGCAAAAATTTCCCTGACATAAACACTTGGTGGGGGCGCAGAGGTCCTGAGGGCTGGCAGCCAGCAATAAACTGGTTAGCAGAAGGGATCACCAGAGACCAGAGGCACAACGCCTGAGAGCCACCATATAATCTTCGCTGGCACAGCCAATACAGCTCTCTGTCCTGCTTTCAGACACCATTTAAACGCCACTCTCCGCATCCTTTCCCCACCCGGTTCGCCACACCGTCTCGCTCGCGACCTCTCCCCAATCCCTCCCTCCTCCCTGAATATCGGGGGACCTAGCTGCCAGTACTGAGACCGGAGCGGCGGACAGGCAGAGTCATCCACATTGAAAGTGCGGCCTCTGGACCCCTGAACCCCTGGCACACCCGCTAAAATTAACCAAGCCTAGCCACTAAGAAGCTGGGGCGCAGAGTGCCAAAAATGGGTATTTAGCTTCCCACCATGTGAAAGGAGACCCCCAAGACCCATGTAATCACCAACAAGCAGACAGGACTAAACAACGCACAGACGCATAATTCTGACTTAACAGCTTCCAGCGAAGTACCTATGCCCGTAACTTCAAAATGGTCAAAATCGGGAAAGATAAAAATAAGAAACACACAGATACACCTAGGGCCAGTAAAAACCAAGCTGAGATGGCACAAAGACAGAGAAACTCTCTTGAAAATATAGCTGAACAGCACATGGAGGACTCAGATATGGAAAGTGCTTCTGTCGCCTCAGAACACAACGAAGACCCAGATAGGGACCCGATCTCACGCTCTTTCCTTAAAAAAATTCTGACCCAAGCTATCTCCCCGGTCATGAAAGAGCTGGCAGACATAAAATCTGAAGTCAAACAAATCGGCCACAGAGTTGAGGACTTGAAGAATACACAACAAGAACTAATACAGCATAACTTAGCCCTTCAATCCACTCTAACGGAGCAACAAGACCAGACAAACCGCACGATGCTCCTAATTGAAGACCAAGAGAACAGAAGCCGGAGAAAGAATATTCGTTTTAGAGGCCTGCCAGAGTCCACAGCACCGGAGGCATTAAACTCAGCCGTTTTACATATATTCCCATCCTTGCTTGGGAAAGACAGAGCAGACAAAATGGTGATAGAACGAATTCATAGAGCCTTGAGGCCAAAACCTTCGCCACCGGAACCACCGAGAGACGTTATCTGTGGCCTCCTGAGTTACTTAGACACTTCAGCGATCTTACAAAAGGCCAGAGAAATAAACGAGATTTTCTACGAAGAGAACAAAATTCTCCAATTGTAAGACATCGCTCCCAGCACACTGGCCAAAAGACGCATACTGAAACCCTTGACGGAGGCTGTTCGTGCTTAAAGGCTCCCGGTGAGATGGCTCTTTCTGTTCGGCCCCGCTACCTTCAAAGACAGCAAACAGATAATCATTAGATCGCCGAACAACCTCGAGAAGGCGTGGGAGAAACTCGAGATAACTCCGATCGACATACCATCGTGGCTGTCATGCCAGTCCAAAACCCAACTGCCCCAATTGAAGAAACCCGAGAACTGGTCAATCAACAGGGCCCCTAGGATCCCAAGACACAAAAAGAGACTGCAGGTTGAGACCTGAGAAGTGGTCTCCCTTTGTTCAACCCACCACTAGGTGATTTGGGGAATCCTCCCTCCGTTTCTCTCCCTTTCCTCCCCCTCTCCCCCCTCCCCCTTCCAGATTTACAACATCAACCGCCTGCTTCACGGAGGGGCCTTGAGAAGACTGGGAGACGGAGGACCCCATTAATCACTTCGCTGAACTGATATGACAATCTGGCCAGGTAACGGGCGCCGGAGGCGGGGATTTAAGACTAGAAGTAAACCAACTAAGGGCTTGGGGAGATTGGGACTCAGCCCCTCTCCCCCCCCCCCCCCATAACCGTACCCCGGTTTTATTTCTATTCTGTGCGCTTTTTGCATGGTCCCAGATCCATTTTTGACTCTTATTATGCCATTACTATATACTCTAAGTTTTCATACTGCCGTGCGGTGATTTACGTCTATTTTGTTTCATTCCTATTCTTTCTATATATGTATGCAAATTTTGAATATGCTAATGCTTAAGTAATACATAAGATAAGTTTATTTCATGTGGTTATCAGGGGTCGCACCAAACTCAAAAGGTGTGCGCCCAACCACCCCCCAAGTTCGCGAGGATTGGGAGAAGCCATGGGGACTTTTCCCCAACCCTGGGCCTGAGTGAGGAACAGGCTCAGGCCCTCTTGGGGAATGGCCCTCCCTCTGCCCCGTGTCTAACACATTTCCCCTTCTATCCACTTTATGTGGAGTTTGTTGTTAACACTCGTTACAACAGCAAGATTGTTTATAGTCTATTAGGTAAGGAAAAGGCGGATTCAAATCTTAGAACAGATTCCCTGAAACTGGTCCATGGCAGAGATTAAAATCATCTCATTTAATGTCAGAGGCTGGAGCAACCCCCAAAAAAGGTCTCAGACCTTCACTTTCATGAAAAAACGTACTCCGGAGGTGGTGTTTCTCCAAGAAACCCACTTTCGCCATAACCGCATCTCCAACCTCCCAACCTACAACTACAACCAATGCCACCACAGTACAAACTCCTCGGCTTTGAGGGGGGTTCTCCATTGCAATAAGCAAAAATGTCCCCTTTGTCCCTATGCGATCGGAGTCGGACCCAGGTGGTAGATACCTATTCTTGAAAGGTACGGTGGCACACAAGCTGGTCTCTTTCGCAAACCTGTACACCCCAAATAAAAACCAAACCCTGTGGCTAACACTGGTCTTGACCAAATTTGGAGAATTTGCGGAAGGTTTGCAGGTGGTCGGAGGCAACTTCAACCTAGCATTAGACCACTCAGTTGACACCACCTCGGGTTCCACCCCGACTTCTGGAAAACAGACCCACAGACTGAGGAGTCTTCTGTCAGATCTGAACCTGCGAGATGCCTGGAGATTAAAGGATCCCAGGCTCAGAGAATATACATATTTCTCCCTTGTGCACGCAACTAGAGATGAGCGAACGTACTCGTCCGAGCTTGATATTCGTGCGAATATTAGGGTGTTCGGGATGCTCGTTACTCGTAACGAGTACCACGCGGTGTTCCGGTTACTTTCAGTTTCCTCTCTGAGACGTTAGCGCGCTTTTCTGGCCAATTGAAAGACAGGGAAGGCATTACAACTCCCCCCTGTGACGTTCAAGCCCTATACCACCCCCCTGCTGTGAGTGGCTGGAAAGATCAGATGTCACCCGAGTATAAAAATCGGCCCCTCCCGCGGCTCGCCACACATGCCTTGTGACTTAGCTGTGGGAAAGTACTATCGTGCTGGAGCTGCTGTAGGGAGAGCGTTAGGAGTTAGTGTAGGCTTCAAGAACCCCAACGGCCCTTCTTAGGGCCACATCTACTAGTGTGCAGTACTGTGTTAGCACAGTATTTTTTTTTTTTTCCCAAAATTGGATCTGCAGAGCATTGCGCCCTGCAATAGGGACAGAAGTGGGGGTTAGGCAGGGAGAGTGTTAGGAGTTAGTGTAGGCTTCAAGAACCCCAACGGTCCTTTCTAGGGCCACATCTATCCGTGTGCAGTACTGTCCAGGCTGCTGTTAGCAGTGTTGCATTTTTTTTTTTTTCTCAAAACCGGCTGTGCAGACCATTGCACCCGGCATTAATACTACAGGGATAGAATTGTGTAGGCAGGGCCAGAAGACATACATTATTCATTGAATACACGCAGTGTGGGTGTTCCTTGTAAAAAGCAGGGAAAAAATTCTATTTGGCCTGCCTCTGACAGTACTCAGGGCTCTGTGTACGTGTGTGCTGTGCACTGAACGTTCAGAAAAAATCAGACGCAACCAGCTACGGTTGAGTGCAGCCTTGCCCAATTTCTTTCCTGCCTGGGAAATACCTGCTCTGCCACAGTTAGTAACTCTGCAACAGTAAAGTTCTGTGACAGTTTTGCAGGGCCGCAACACAGTTATTAAAATTATTATTCAGTGAATAGACGCAGTGGGCCTATCCTTTTAAACAAAAGGGAAGAAAGTATATTTGCCCTGCCTGTGTCAGTCCTAAGGGCTCTGGGTACGTGTGTGCTGCGTGGAGAACGTAAAAAAATCAGACGCAACCAGCTACGGTTGAGTGCAGCCTTGCGCCAATTTCTTTCCTGCCTGGGAAATCAAATCACTGGTAATACAGCATGCTGAGGGGTAGGGGTAGGCCTAGAGGACGTGGACGCGGCCGAGGACGCGGAGGGCCAAGTGAGGGTGTGGGCACAGGCCGAGCTCCTGATCCAGGTGTGTCGCAGCCGATTGCTGTGCGATTAGGAGAGAGGCACGTTTCTGGCGTCCCCACATTCATCGCCCAATTAATGGGTCCACGCGGGAGACCTTTATTAGAAAATGAGCAGTGTGAGCAGGTCCTGTCCTGGATGGCAGAAAGTGCTTCGAGCAACCTATCGTCAACCCGCAGTTCTGCGCCGTCCACTGCTGCAAATCCGAATCCTCTGTCTGCTGCTCCTCCTTCCTCCCAGCCTCCTCACTCCACTACAATGACACATGCTCAGGAGCGGGAACACTCCCAGGAACTTTTCTCGGGCCCCTGCTCAGATTGGGCAGCAGTGGTTCCTCTACCACCAGAGGAGTTTATCGTCACTGATGCCCAACCATTGGAAAGTTCCCGGGGGATGAGGCTGGGGACTTCCGGCAACTGTCTCAAGACCTTTCAGTGGGTGAGGAGGACGATGACGATGAGACACAGTTGTCTTGCAGTGAGGTTGTAGTAAGGGCAGTAAGTCCGAGGGAGCAGCGCACAGAGGATTCGGAGGAAGAGCAGCAGGACGATGAGGTGACTGACCCCACCTGGTGTGCAACGCCTACACAGGATGGGTCTTCAGAGGGGGAGGCACGGGCAGCAGCAGGGCAGGTTGGAAGAGGCAGTGCGGTGGCCATGGGTAGAGGCAGGGCCAGACCGAATAATCCACCAAGTGTTTCCCAAAGCGCCCCCTCGCGCCATGCCACCCTGCAGAGGCCGAGGTGCTCTAAGGTCTGGCAGTTTTTCACCGAGACGCCTGACGACCGACGAACAGTGGTGTGCAACCATTGTCGCGCCAAGATCAGCCGGGGAGCCACCACCAACAGCCTGACCACCACCAGCATGCGCAGACATATGATGGCCAAGCACCCCACAAGGTGGGACGAAGGCCGTTCACCGCCTCCGGTTTGCACCGCTGCCTCTCCCCCTGTGCCCCAACCTGCCACTGAGATCCAACCCCCCTCTCAGGACACAGGCACTACCGTCTCATGGCCTGCACCCACACCCTCACCTCCGCTGTCCTCGGCCCCATCCACCAATGTCTCGCACCGCACAGTCCAGCCGTCGCTAGCGCAAGTGTTGGAGCGCAAGCGCAAGTACGCCGCCACGCACCCGCACGCTCAATCGTTAACCGTCCACATAGCCAAATTTATCAGCCTTGAGATGCTGCCGTATAGGGTTGTGGAAACGGAGGCTTTCAAAAACATGATGGCGGCGGCGGCCCGGCGCTACTCGGTTCCCAGTCGCCACTACTTTTCCCGATGTGCTGTCCCAGCCCTGCACGACCACGTCTCCCGCAACATTGTACGCGCCCTCACCAACGCGGTTACTGGCAAGGTCGACTTAACAACGGACACGGGGATAAGCACAGGCGGGCAGGGCCACTATATCTCCCTGACGGCACATTGGGTGAATTTAGTGGAGGCTGGGACCGAGTCAGAGCCTGGGACCGCTCACATCCTACCCACCCCCAGAATTGCGGGCCCTAGCTCGGTGCTGGTATCTGCGGCGGTGTATGCTTCCTCCACTAAACCCCCCTCCTCCTACGCAACCTCTGTCTCGCAATCAAGATGTGTCAGCAGCAGCACGTCGCCAGCAGTCGGTGTCGCGCGGCGTGGCAGCACAGCGGTGGGCAAGCGTCAGCAGGCCGTGCTGAAACTACTCAGCTTAGGAGATAGGAGGCACACGGCCCACGAACTGCTGCAGGGTCTGACAGAGCAGACCGACCGTTGGCTTGCGCCGCTGAGCCTCCAACCGGGCATGGTCGTGTGTGACAACGGCCGTAACCTGGTGGCGGCTCTGCAGCTCAGCAGCCTCACGCACGTGCCATGCCTGGCCCACGTCTTTAATTTGGTGGTTCAGCGCTTTCTGAAAAGCTACCCATGCTTGTCAGACCTGCTCGTAAAGGTGCGCCGGCTCTGCGCACATTTCCGCAAGTCCCGCACGGACGCTGCCACCCTGCGCACCCTGCAACATCGCTTTAATCTGCCAGTGCACCGACTGCTGTGCGACGTGCCCACACGGTGGAACTCTACGCTCCACATGTTGGCTAGGCTCTATGAGCAGCGTAGAGCTATAGTGGAATACCAACTCCAACAGTGGGAGTCAGCCTCCTCAATTCTTTTCAGAAGAGTGGGCCTGGTTGGCAGACATCTGCCAGGTCCTTCGAAACTTTGAGCAGTCTACCCCGGTGGGGAGCGGCGATGCTGCAATCATTAGCGTCACCATTCCTCTGCTATGCATCTTGAGAAGTTCCCTGCAAACCATAAAGGCAGACGCTTTGCGCTCGGAAACCGAGCCGGGGGAAGACAGTATGTCGCTGGATAGTCAGAGCACCCTCCTGTCTATATCTCAGCGCGTTCAGGAGGAGGAGGAGGAGCATGAGGAGGATGAGGAGGAGGGGGAAGAGACAGCTTGGCCCACTGCTGACGGTACCCATGCTACTTGCCTGTCATCATTTCAGCGTGTATGGCCTGAGGAGGAGGAGGAGGAGGAGGAGGAGGATCCTGAAAGTGATCTTCCTAGTGCGGACAGCCATGTGTTGCGTACAGGTACCCTGGCACACATGGCTGACTTCATGTTAGGATGCCTTTCTCGTGACCCTCGCATTCAACGCATTCTGGCCACTACAGATTACTGGGTGTACACACTGCTCGACCCACGCTATAAGGAGAACCTTCCCACTCTCATTCCCGAAGAGGAAAGGGGTTCGAGAGTGTTGCTATACCACAGGACCCTGGCGGACAAGCTGATGGTAAAATTCCCATCCGACAGCGGTAGTGGCAGAAGGCGCAGTTCCGAGGGCCAGGTAGCAGGGGAGGTGCGTAGATCGAGCAGCATGTACAGCCCAGGCAGTGCAACAGTCTTTAAGGGCCTGGCCAGCTTTATGGCTCCCCACCAAGACTGTGTCACCGCTCCCCAGTAAAGGCTGAGTCGGCGGGAGCACTGTAAAAGGATGGTGAGGGAGTACGTAGCCGATCGCACGACCGTCCTCGGTGACGCCTCTGCCCCCTACAACTACTGGGTGTCGAAGCTGGACACGTGGCCTGAACTAGCGCTGTATGCCCTGGAGGTGCTTGCTTGCCCTGCGGCTAGCGTCTTGTCGGAAAGGGTGTTTAGTGCGGCTGGGGGAATCATCACAGATAAGCGTACCCGCCTGTCAACCGACAGTGCCGACAGGCTAACACTCATCAAGATGAACAAAGCCTGGATTTCCCCAGACTTCTCTTCTCCACCAGCGGACAGCAGCGATACGTAAGCAATACGTAGGCTGCACCCGCGGATGGAAGCTACGTTCTCTCTCACCATCCAAAACGGGGACATTTCTGCTTCATCAATCTGTGTCTAATATTCCTCCTCCTCCTCCTGCTCCTCCTCCTGAAACCTCACGTAATCACGCTGAACGGGCAATTTTTCTTAGGGCCACAAGGCTCACTCATAATTTTTCTAAACAATTTTTATATGTTTCAATGCTCTTAAAAGCGTTGAAACTTTAACTTGAACCAATTTTTAGTTAAACTGGGCTGCCTCCAGGCCTAGTTACCACTTAAGCCACATTAACCAAAGCGATTAATGGGTTTCACCTGCCCTCTTGGTTGGCCATGGCCAATTTTTTTGATGTACATTAGTACTGTTGATACAGCAATTTTTGTGGGCCCTCGCCTACAGTGTAATCAAATGAATTTTTAGCCCACCTGCATTACAGCTGACGTTACATCCGCTGTGTTGGGCAATGCAATGTGATATTTCTGTGTACCGCCGGTGGCTTCCTGGCACCCACCCATGCTGTGGGTCCACAGGGAATTATAAATGCATCTGATTCCACTTGTAAAGAACCCCAGTCTGACTGGGGCATGCAGTGTGGGCCGAAGCCCACCTGCATTAAGCACGACATTACTACCTCAGCTGTGTTGGGCAATGCAATGGGATATTTCTATGTACCGCCGGTGGCTTCCTGGCACCCACCCATGCTGTGGGTCCACAGGGAATTATAAATGCATCTGATTCCACTTGTAAAGAACCCCAGTCTGACTGGGGCATGCAGTGTGGGCCGAAGCCCACCTGCATTAAGCACGACATTACTACCTCAGCTGTGTTGGGCAATGCAATGGGATATTTTTGTGTACCGCCGGTGGGTTCCAGGGAGCCACCCATGCTGTAGGTGCACACGGAGTTTAACCTACATGTGTCCACTTGTAAAGAACCCCAGTCTGACTGGGGCATGCAGTGTGGGCCGAAGCCCACCTGCATTAAGCACGACATTACTACCTCAGCTGTGTTGGGCAATGCAATGGGATATTTTTGTGTATCGCCGGTGGGTTCCAGGGAGCCACCCATGCTGTCGGTCGACAGGGACTTCACAATAGGGAGTTGTACCTGCCTGTGTCTATGAATTAAAAAGCCCGGTCTGACTGGGGCATGCAGAGACACCTTGACAGAATGAATAGTGTGTGGCACATAGGTTCCCCATTGCTATGCCCACATGTGCAGCTCCTGATGGCGGTGGATTGTATTTCTCATTGCTTCTGTACAGCATTGTGGGCTATCGCCCCGCCCCTTTTAAAGAGGGTCGCTGCCTAGCCGTGCCAACCCTCTGCAGTGTGTGCCTGCAGTTCCTCGTCATGGCAGACGCACTTCTAAATAGACATGAGGGTGGTGTGGCATGAGGGCAGCTGAAGGCTGCGCAGGGACACTTTGGTGTGCGCTGTGGGGGGGAGGGGGGGCCGTTGGGCAGCATGTAACCCAGGAGAAGTGGCAGCGGAGTGTCATGCAGGCAGTGATTGTGCTTTGTTGGAGGTAGTGTGGTGCTTAGCAAAGGTATGCCATGCTAATGAGGGCTTTTCAGAAGTAAAAGTTTTTGGGAGGGGGGGGGGGCACTCTTGCCGCTATTGTGGCTTAATAGTGGGACCTGTGAACTTGAGATGCAGCCCAACATGTAGCCCCTCGCCTGCCCTATCCGTTGCTGTGTCGTTCCCATCACTTTCTTGAATTGCCCAGATTTTCACACATGAAAACCTTAGCGAGCATCGGCGAAATACAAAAATGCTCGGGTCGCCCATTGACTTCAATGGGGTTCGTTATTCAAAACGAACCCTCGAGCATCGCGATAATTTCGTCCCGAGTAACGAGCACCCGAGCATTTTGGTGCTCGCTCATCTCTACACGCAACCTATCACAGAATTGTCTACTTACTAATATCCGGCAAATACTTACATTCAGTTACCTCTGCCGATATTGGCCCACTTACTATTTCAGACCACGCCCCCATCTTCCTTTCCCTGATAGTGGACAGCCTGCCGAGGAGGGAATGGAACTGGCGCCTTAATTGCACGCTAATAAATGGGAGGGATAACCACTCAAGCCTATCGGAAAAACTGGAAGAATTCTTTCTAATTAACGATTCCCATGAGGTGCCCGTTCCAATTATCTGGGAGGCACATAAAGTCTACATCAGGGGAGAATTGATATCTTTAGGCACCAGAGCTAAACGTCAGAGAGAGGAGGAGATTAACTCCCTCCTTGCTCAGATCTCGAGCAAAGAAGCGTTACATAAAAATAACCCTAACAACAACACTCTAAATGAACTTAAAGGTCTGAGGGATAATCTCAAAAATGTCCTAAATATAAAATCAGCAAAGACCCTGTTCACCTCTAAATATAAAATGTACATACACGGAGATAGAGGATCAAAAACAATAACGAGGCTCAACCAAAAGCAAAAAGAGAAATCCTTTATCTCCCAGATCAAGGCCCGAACGGGAGTGATGGTAACGTCTACGAAGGACGTGACCGTAGAATTTGAAAAATATTATGCTGCTCTATACAATTTGGGCAGAGACACTGAGGAATCACAGGATGCCACACTTAACTTCTTAAACACTTCAAGACTTCTGGGACTAACCGAAGAGGATGCCTCCTCACACGACCGGTCACAGAGGACGAAGTGGCCGAGGTTTTAGCTTCCATCCCTAATGGAAGGAGCCCAGGCCCTGATGGGCTCCCCATCCTTTACTACAAAAAAAATTGCTAAACATACTCATTCCATACCTAACCAAACTTTGTAACTCCCTCCTCTCTGGCTCGGCACTACCCAAACAGTCACTAGAGGCCCACATCTCACTAATCCCCAAGGAGGGCAAGGACCCAGACCTGTGTAGTAACTATCGTCCCATTTCACTACTAAACTCGGACATTAAATTATGGGTGAAATTACTCGCCCAAAGAATAGCCCCCCTTCTCACTAAATTGATAAGCCCAGACCAAGTGGGTTTTGTGCCGGGCAGAGAGGAAAAATTCAACAAGACCCGAACAATTCACGCTATACACTATGCTAAACGTAATAAACTCCCGTTGGTCCTGATTTCCACGGACGCCGAAAAGGCCTTTGATTGGGTCAACTGGAAATACATGGAGAGCACTCTGACAAAGTTTGGTTTCCCGCCCCCTTTATTACAGCCATCTTCTCCCTATACTCAGATCCGTCGGCTAGAATCCAGGTCAATGGCACGTTATCTTGGCCCTTCTCTATTGGAAATAGCACCAGGCAGGGATGCCCGCTGTCTCCCACTTTCTTTATCCTGGTAATGGAGACGCTACTTCAAGAAATTAGACAAAATCCAGATATTGAGGGCCTACAGATAGGGGACACCACGCACACCACAGCGGCCTTTGCTGATGACCTCCTGGTCCTCGCCACTAACCCAAAAAGGGCCCTACCAGCACTTATGGAGACGTTTGACCTTTTCGGCAGGCTGTCCAACTTCAAAATCAACTACGATAAGTCAAAAGTACTGAATATCTCCGCTCTGCCCCACATCGCTAACAATCTGAAAAAGCAATATGCCTTTAGATGGCCTACCTCAAACATTAAATACCTGGGAATCATATTAACTGCTTACCCCAACCAACTATACGACACCAATTACACCCCGCTGATTAAAAAAGTGAAGAACCAGCTCACGCAACTTAATCTACCACTGATTTCATGGCTGGGTAGGAAAAACCTTATATCTACATACATACTCCCACCCATCATTTTTTTTTTTTTATAATCAGTGTTTATTGAAAATGTTTTGATTATTCAACAAGTACAGACATAAGAGGATAGATTTGGTTACAATGTCTGATGCAAGACCATTCAAAATCGTTCAGAATCTCATTAAAATATAGTACTTAAGTACATCAGCAGAAAACAGCGCAACCACGTGGCTATTAGGACCAGGGTAAGCTCGGTCGGGGAGAAGGTCTCCACAACGGGACAGGCCCACGGCCCCAGTATGTTTGAAACTGGGGAAACAATGAATCAACACAGGAAAGAAGGGGAACAATACATGGGAAACGGAAGGGGAGTGGAAAAAGGGGAAGGGGATGATCCCCACCGGGATTTCCTTGGGGGAATAGGTCACTTTGGCTTAAGCTAATCCTGGGTCTCTGTTCTCGTAGGAGGGAGGAGGCGTAAGAGAGGGAATGAGGCACCACATCTCAAGAATGGTACTCGGCTTTGACTGCCACTCCATGGTGGCAGTCAGGGAGCCGCCGACACATCACCACACACAGATTGCAGTGAAGGGGAATCAGCGTCCAAGCCCACCTCGTCTCTAATGGATCGCCATGGGCTCCATACCTGTATGAAGGTTTCATGAGTACCCTGGGACCAACTGTGCAGCTCCTCGAGATTAAAGAGGAGATTTACCTTATCTCTCTACATCTACCCATCATTTATATACTACACTCGGTCCCAATAGAAATACCCACCTTTTTCTTCTCACAAATGCACAAATTGTTCAGAGGTTACATATGGGATGGGCATAAATCGCGGTTAGCATTTTCTTTCCTCATTCAAAAATGCCCTCAGGGAGGCACTGGCCTTCCGAACCTCCAGCTTTATCACAAAGCGATTCACATTACAAGATGGATCTCCCTAATAGACAATGAAACATCCTGTCCCACACTTAGCATGGAAGGCTCGATGTTAGGCAAAGACAACCAGGTCCTGCTCTAGGTTAACAGACTTCCTCTCAGCAAACAAACATACTTCAGCCCTATCACGAAGTGAACAATTAAAGTACTTAGATCAATTCGCCTAGGGACAGCAGGAGAAAGGTCCCTTCCCCCAATGGCCCCGGCCTCCTTAATACCAGCCATCTTAGCGAACAGACCACTTAGAGTCGAGGAGGGTCTGGGACAAATTTAAAGACCTCACAATACATGACATCCTCAAAGACCCCAAACTAACAAACCAGACGCAACTGGATATCTATTTCCCACATCTCTCCCTAAACTTCTTGAACAGAGCCAGTCTTTATCACTCTCTGAGGCGATTTCAGTCAACTAATCTTAGCAACCTGAGAGATCCCCTCTGGTTTGAGGCATACATCTCCCTCCCCTCTCGTCCGAAGAAGTTGGTCAGACAACTTCTTCGGGCGAGAGGGGCCTCCTTTTACAGACCGCCCCTGAGAGGCCTTGGTTTCTCAGGGAATGGGAGAGAGAGCTGGGACTTAGCAGAGAGGAGACCCTCAAAGTCTTGAAAAACTCACATGGTTTCTCTAGATGTGTATGTATTCAAGAAAACTCCTACAAAATTTTGACCAGGTGGTACAAGAGCCCTGTCACAACTTCTTAAACGATTCCTGCTTCATTAGACGTCTGCTGGAGATGTGAGGAAGAAAGGGGAACCGCTCTACACATATGGTGGCATTGCTCAAAAATTAAACCTTTTTGGCTGTCAGTCACCAACCTCATTAACAAAATCTGACATACCTCATACTCTTTTAGACCGGAGGAGATCTTGATCTGGCTTCCCACAAGCCAATTCAAACCCTCTACCAAAAGCTTGCTGACAATCCTCTTAGCTGCAGCCAAACTAATGATCCCACTGTTTTGGAGAGAGAAAGATATCCCGCAAATCCCCCAATGGATAGAAAGGGTCTCACAAATTTTTCGCTTTGAAGAGATCTTGGCCTGGGAGTCTGGATCAAGAGATGACTTCACGGCCCTCTGGACACCCTGGATACAGTTTCAGGGAAACAGAAACAACCTAGATATTTAACAAATTAATTTGCCATAAACTAGTCTCAATGATCTGCCTAATCCTTCCTGCTCGTTAATAAGAAAGTACCTTGCCGTATGTTTTCTTACTTACCCTCCCCCTACTCCCCTTCCCCCTACTCCCCCTCCTCCCCGTCCTTCTTTTAAACCTATGCTAGATCTGCGCCTCTACTTTTATGTGTGTAATATTGATAATATTGTTTTGTTATTTGATACTTACATTGCACACAGGCCCTGCGAGGCCTGAATGCACCTACTTCTCTCTGGCTTTGTTTCTCTTTCAATAAAAAGAAATTGTTTAAAAAAAAGAGTAACATGCGTAGCACAATGATGTGAATCACGTGTTTTTGACACGTAAATGCATTACAGAAGCCTGAAAACGGCAGGTTTACAAGTGCAATAAAGATCTGACTGTCTTCGCCCGTGTATATAAAGCCTTATATAGAAAGCAAAGAATGTCTAATATTTACACCTACTGACATCCTCAGAGACAAGATTATGCTACATATTGCCACCATAATTCAATTCAGGTGTTATAAAAAAAACACTGATAACCACTATTGAAGTGTATACATTTTTGGGGGACACCCTGTATACACAGTACTGTATTATATATAGATGTGTGTGTATAGTGGAATTAGGGTCCCTCTACACTGGCGTTTGGCTCAGCTAAGCATTACCCCTTCTGTGTTCCATTTTGAAGAGCCAAGAAATGGAAATAAAAACGTTTGTTTTGTTTTTCACTGATTTGAATGGGCTTTAAAAAAGAATTTCCGTTTTGTTTCTGCTTTAATCCAATCTGTTTCAGATCTATCTTTTCAAATTGAACAAATAGGGCGGTCAGCTAAAGCCAGTGTGGACAAGTCCTTAGTAATATCAGAATTACTGTCTTTTGTTTTATAATGATGGTTGATGACACACTCAGGAACACATAGTCTTTCTTTAACCTCTTAGGCCTCGGTCAGATGACCTTTTGTTGCCGCGATTTGCGCATGCACATGTGATCTGCGCATATATAGAAACATTGCTTCGCAATGGGATTGGTCAGATGTCCGCTTTTTATGCGGATGTCCGATAAATTATAGGACACGACAAATCGCAGATCCTGCCTATCTGCGTTCTGCGATTCCTTGTGTTCTATATATGCGCTCAATGGGGCCGGCGGCAGCAGCGCTGACCCCATTGAGAACATATACTATAAAGATCATTCTTTATGGGCGATGTTCGCCCATTGAATTCAATGGAGCCGGCAAGCGCGGCATGAATTTTCGGGAAGGGCTTAAAAATATAAGCCCTTGCCTGAAACCATCCAAAAATGTGTAAAAAAAAAAAATAAATAAAAAAATTATATATATATATATATATATATATATACTCACCTTGTCCCTGCAGCCGGAGTTCAGCTGTGGCTGGCCGGCAGTTCTCCTGAACTGCTCTGTGTAGTATTCAGCAGGCGGGGATTTAAAATCCCCGCCTGCTGTATGGGCTGCCTCTGATTAGTCACAGCCCTCACCAATCAGAGGCAGCTCTCACTCACCCATTCATGAATGGGTGAGTGAGTGCTGCCTCTGATTGGCTCAGCGCAAGGACCAATCAGGGGCAGCTCTCAGCTATTGAATGACAGCTGAGAGCTGCCTCTGATTGGTCCCTGCGCTCAGCCAATCAGAGGCAGCACTCACTCACCCATTCATGAATTCATGAATGGGTGAGTGACAGCTGCCTCTGATTGGTGAGGGCTGTGACCAATCAGAGGCAGCCCATTCAGCAGGTGGGGATTTTAAATCCCCGCCTGCTGAATACTACACAGAGCAGTTCAGGAGAACTGCTGGCCAGCCGCGGCTGAACTCCGGCTGCAGGGACAAGTTGAGTATATATATTTTTTTATTTTTACACATTTTTGGATGGTTTTCAGGGAAGGGCTTATATGTTTAAGCCCTTCCCGAAAATTCATCCTACGCTTGCCGGCAGCCCATTGCTTCCAATGGAGCCGGCTGTATTGCCGGCTCCATTGAATTTCAATGGGCGGACAGTGCTCCTTTGATCGGGCCCGTTTCGCCGAAAACGCTGCTAGCTGCAGATTTTTCGGCGAATCATCGGCCCCGGTCATGCGATTTGCGGATGCGCATCCGTCATGCGATCCGCAAATTGCGGCAAGAAACGGTCGTCTGACCGAGGCCTTAAGGACATGGCCTATTTTGAGCTTAAAGGACAAAACTATTTTTGGCAGATTTTAATCTCCATTTTTCAAAAACCATAATTTTTTTACTTTCCGTCGACACGGCCGTATGAGGGCTTTTTTTTTGCATGACGAACTGTAGTTTATGATGGGCCAATTTTGGGTGCATAGACTATATTGTAAAACTTTTATTTTATTATCATAACAGGGAGAGAAAACCCATCAATTCTGCCATAGATTTTTTTTTTTACAGCGTTAATCATGCAGCATAAATGACACAATACATTTTTTTGTGGGTCGGTATGATTACAACGATACCAAAATTCTTACCTTTTTTTCAGATTTTCCACCTTTCTGCAATAAAAACCCTTTTTTGTAAATCTTTTTTTCTAAATTACTGCATTCAAAGTCCTATAAATTTTTTATTTTTATATGTACGGAGCTCTGTGAGGGCTTACTTCTTGTGAAATGAGCTGTAGTTTTTAATGGTACCATTTTGGGGTATGTATGTCTTTTACTGTGTTTTTAGGGAGGCAAAATGCTAAAAATTAGCATTTTGCCTCAGTTTGTTTAGCGTTTTTTTAACGTCTTTTTCCGCGCTGAATAAAAAGCATGTGCAGCTTATTGTACATATCATTACGGACGCGACAATACCAAATAGGTGTAGTTTTATTTTTTTCTACCTTTTTTATGCTAATTTGAGAAAAAGCACATATGTCCTGCAATGCCTTATCGCTTATTACAGCGAGCATAAGCAATGGCAATACAGGACGCCGGGATCTGGCGTCCTGTTGCCATCGCAACAAGACGGGCTCTCTGCAATTGTATTATGAGAGCCCGGCAGCAATCTACTTAGATCGCGGCAGGGAAGGGGTTAACAGCGGGGGGGGGGGGGGGCGCATCTCTGATGCATCCCCGCTGTTGTGGCGGGAGGCTGGCTATAACTGACAGCCGTCTCCCGCTGCTGGATAGCGCAAGTTTACTTATGATCTCATGCCGTCCCCAGGATAGAAGTTTACGCCCTGTTGCGGGAAGTACCCCACTGCCAGGACGTAAACTTATGCCCTAGAGTGGGAAGGTGTTACAATTTTGCTTCATCAATCTTAATTGTTTCAAAGCACAGCTATTTTCATTCCGTATTACATATTTCACATTGCAAGACATCCAAACACACATCTGGCCATCTGCCGGGTGTCAATTAGCCTGCTTAGCTAGTTTCAACACAGAGAAAACCCCTCCCTGCTACACAGACTGCCTAAAACATCAGTGGTCATTGACGTAGATGTGCTGCTGCGGCTGCAAGAGAAAAAAATTATTTATTATATATATATATATATATATATATATATATATATATATATATATATATATATATAGTATCAAGGGGGGTAGTCTTGCCTCGGGATCGCAGACGTCTTATGCCAGGAATGGCGCACCACACGGGTAAACACGGCTCAGGAATAGCATATATCTTTTGTCTGGCTCCTGCCAGCATTTATTGCACAGCACGTCACAGTACAGCAAATCACACTAATGTCCATAAGCACCCCAACTTGGGTGGGAGTTCAGGGGCATCCCCTGTCGGACTCTTGCCTTTTCAGGCCACCAGCCTGCAGCACCTTTCTATGCTGCGCTGGTCCTCTCTCTCTCTGCATACCACAGGAGTTCCTTTTCAATTGCAGTCTGGCTCTCCCAGGTGTTGAGGTTAGGGGCGTCACCCTGTCAACCTCTGGCCTTCTTGGTCTGCACCAGACCCTGGGCTAGCAGCCCTCCCAGCTCCACTGAGCTGTCTTTCTGGCTCTCTCAGCCAAACACTCTCTCTCTTGTCTTTGGCAGGAACCGGCTTTTATCTGGTTCCTGCTCCACCCCTTGGTTAACCCTCGCACCAGAAGTCCTGCCTCTGGCCCTCTACAGGCCCTTCTGTGTACTGCACTGCTACCCCTCTTCCCCTTTGATATAGGCCGTAGGCCATATCACCTTTTCTTCTTGGCCCTCCGGGGTCAAAGCTACAGGCTTGGGGGTCACTTTCTAGTTTTATTTGTCTGACAAGTTCTCTCTTCTTGTCTTCACTCTACTTATCACAACCTTGCAGAGCTCTGTCAGACCGTGCTCTCACAGCTTGCAAGTTGACTTCCAAGTGCAACTTCGTATCCTCTGTGGCTTGTAACTTATCGTCAGGTTTCTCTACCTGAACCTTCAATTCTTCTACTTGCTGTTCCCAGGCTTTAGTAGACTTTTCTACCTCTGAATCTGACTTTTGGTTGGTAGTATTCAGTTCACTGATGAGTTGGTCTTTGGAGCCAGCATCCCTGTGATCGGCTTCTACCATCTGGACCCCCTGTTTCTTCACTTTCTGGGTTTGCTTTTTGAGGACATTATACTCTTGCTGTAGTTCTTCCCAGATTTCTGCTGCCACTTCTGAAAACTTCTCAGCTTCAGTAATCTCCCTTTCTGCCTTCTCCTTGGCCTCTTGTACTTCAGAGGTCTGTTCAGTCTGCACCTTTTGCTCAGCTCTCACTTTAATAACTTTTCTTTTGTTTACAGAAGTGATTACTTTCCTCCAGACCGTCCAAGTCTTTGCAAACTGTTCACTTGGAGTGCCCAAGTCACCTTTACATAATTTGGTATGTTTCACCACTTGCGTCTTGTTTTTACATTTCTTCAGTCCTGCCACCGGTTGTTGGACCACGCCCTTGCGTTCTCTTTGTACCAGAGCTCGCTTTCCAGCATAATTATCAGGACTCTTCCACCAGCCCTTCTCTTTTACTTGCTGTCTGAACTGGCTCCTAGACCGCACTAGTCTCTGAACCCCTCTTTTCAGCAATAGGACTCTGACTTCCAGAGCTTCACCTTTGCATTTAACTTCTTAGCAGACTTTTGCAATACCACTTTTTCTTCTGACACCACCTTCAGGGGGCGCTTCAAGATTAGCGCTTCAGTCTCTTTCTTTATATTCTCCATTTCTTCTACCGGTCGCTGGAACACACCTTTTGGCTTTTCCCGTATCAGGGTTCTCTTCTCAGCATCTGTCTTGGCGCTAATCCAGTCTTGCATTTCAGTGCGCACCCGCTTGTTACACCTTTCTTTTGCAACTTTAGGGAACACCGACTTCCCCTCAGTAAGCCACTGTTCACCCATCTTTTGTTTCTTCTCCCAGTTGGACACGATCTGACATTGGTAACCAAGCTCCACACTGTCTTCTACTTCTTGCTGAAGACTGACTGTAAACTTCTCAAGTTCATCATAGACATCAGTTTGAAGACAAAACAGTGGATTTATCGCTTCCACCTCTTTTAGGATTTCACCGTCTTGCTCTTCAACTGTGACCCAGCATGCAGGGTTCTCATTCAGTTTCTCTTCCATCTCTGGCATCATTTTCAGGGTGTGTGTTAAAGTTAACACTTCGGTCCCTTTCATACAGACCTTTTCTTCAGCACGCTCACATTCAGTGACATATCTTGCAGACCTGATTTTCTCCTCTGTAAGCTGCTGTTCACATATTTGCTGCTTCTTTCTTAGTTTGGACACAAGCTCCTTTTGGAGACTAAGCTTCACAGAAGCACCTTCTATCTCTTGCTGAAGATGTACTTTAACCTTCTCAAGCTTATCACAGGCAGCTATCTTCTCTTCCTACTGCTGCCTTGTAGCTTCTACCTCCTCTTGTATTTCTCTTTTCTGCTCTTCCACAGAATCCAAGCACACCGCACTTTTCTTCAGTCTATATTTTAGGTCAGACACCTCAGCCTAAAGTGTTGCAATCTGTTTTGACAGGTTTCTCTTAGCTTCTGCGTCTTCCTCTAACTGCTTGAGGAACCCACTTTTCTCATCTAGCATTGTCTTCAGGTCTGCACTGAGACCAAGCCTCTGCTGCGTCTCTTCTTGCACCAGCCTCTGAGACTCTTCAGTCTGAGCTTCCAGCTCCACCTGCAGCCTGCTCACCTGCTCAGACAACGCTGTCTGCACACTGTCACCTTCAGTTATTTTTACTTGTAGCTCTTGAAGCTGCATCTCTACTGTATTTCTCTTGCATTCATATGCACACTTGTCTTCGAACAACCCCTTCACCTTTTGGGTCAGCTCAAGACACTCACTTTTCAATGTTTCTTTCACTTTTTCAATTTGCTTCAACTGCTTGGACAGTTTCCCAACAACCACAGCATGACTCCGTTTCAGCTCCTGGATTTGGGTTCCATGTACTTCAGCTTTCTCATCCAAGCTCATCTGTAGCTGGGACACCAGCCTCTCATGCAGTGCTTCCTGGTTTTCTTTGTAATATAGTAAGTCCTTCAAGATCTCTGCTTGCTTCTCTGCCTGACTGCAAGCAGCTTTCTCTATTTCCAGCTCTTCCTTGAGCTGACTTACTTGGCACTCCAAGTCACCATTTTTCTTTGCTAACTGCATTTTCAACTCTGCAACTTGATTCTGCAGACTTGTAGTCTGATTATGTGTATCTGTAGAAGCTCTTTCTAACTCGCAACACGTCATCTCCAACTCTTGGGTTTTCATTTGCAGTTTCTTACAGTCCTGTTCATACTGCATAGATTGTGCCTCCAGACATACTCTGCGATCAGCCTCATCTCTGGCTACATTTCTGAGGTCTTGTATCTTTTCATGGGCTGTTGAAAGATATCCCTCATACTTCTTTTTCTTACTTCTCATCTATTCTAAGCTCTGTTCGCACTGAACATTCTTCTGTTCCAGCAACACCCGGCGATCAGCTTCCTCCTTAGCCAATCTCTCAAGATACTCATTCTCCTTTAAGAGAGTTGCACTCTTTGCTTTCAGCTGCTCAACTTCTTGAAGAATACTTTCCTTTTCTTTTAAGAATGTATCTGTCTGCTCCTCTGTTAACAGCCTTTGCCTCTTGGCCTCTTCTCCAAGCAGACACAAGATAGTCCTTTCTTTCTCAAACTGTGTGTCAAGTCTTTCATTAGCAGTTTGACATGTTTCTCCCAGAAACTTTATATACGTTTGCCTTGGTGCAAATCCCTCCTGAATTTTACCAAGTCACTGAGGCAGAAGGATCAAAAGAAAGATCCAAAATTGTTTACTGTGTTGATGCTTTTAAAATAGAGCTTTTATTAATATCGTTTAAAATAAAGGGCCTCAAAAACTACAGATAGGACAAAGGACATCCACAATACAAAACACAGAAACGTGGGACCAGAATTGGTCACAGAGATGCTGAAGAGATACGACACCACAGCACCACCCATCATGCACCCATTTATAGACACTTCTGGACAACAGCCAATGTGCGGATTTATAGCTCGAGATCACGCACTCTTGTCTTTTTTAAAATGTGTAATGGGGCAGCTTGCGTGTCCGATACTGTGGACTCAGTGATGGGTAGATTTAAAACGTACGTTTTCACAACATAAATCAGACCGACAGATTTTAATTTTTCTGATGGAAAATGATGTGAAGAAAAATGCACTAAGTAGGAGTAGCCTGAATTAGATAGTAAACCCTAACCCAGAGAACCCTTACGGGTATATACTGAACTGCTAAGAAGTTGTGGTGGCTAGATGTGTAGTATCCAATATAATCACTACCAAACCCCCATAATTTATGCAAAAGTATATAGTGATTGTATGTTATCACCTATGAATAGTAACTCAGGTGTAAAAACTGATTGATGAGAAGTCCGACGCGTTTCAGTTAAACAAATTAACTCATCAGGGGCTTATAGTGTAGATGGTAGCCTGAATTATGTAAAGAAAGAGAGAGCTAATAGAACTCTTCACTACATAAAAGGTGATAGAGCCGTAGTAAAGATAATGGCCCGAATTATGCAACGATAGGGATGATAGAACTCGTCACCATGTTAAAGTTGATAGAGCAGAGATGTGAGGAATAGGATAAATTAATGACTGAATAGTTCCTCATTTATGCACCCACATAACCTAAGAGGCTGGATACCACTGGTAATGATAGAGCCTATAATAAAAAGGCATATCAGATAAGGTATAAAACAGGGATCCAGACATCTTGGTGTATAAAAAGACGTAGAACCTTTCTGAATAAAACCAGAAGGTTCATGAAAAAAATGGCCTCCGAACCTGGCAGCCGGCGGCGAAACCTGCTGACAGAACGGATCTGAATGCCTTATAGTATTAGAGTCCTTAGAGGATTTGAGACTATGCTTAGGTAATAATGACGTATGCTAACTGGCTGATAGCACCAATGACGACTATCTTACTAAATTAAGGAACTTGTAAATTTCCTAAGTATCCAAAGGCAATTGAGACAATGCTATAACGTCGACGACCTATTCTTCTGGACTAACTAGTATACACCAGTATGGTTAGTAACAATCATTAACTATCTCTCTAAGGGCGAGTGGATGCAGCAGAATCTCCAGCCCTAAAGGTGGACTGGAGAGAGATGAATGGGGAATGTTCTCATGTCTCTTAAATGAGGCCTAAAGGGATACGCCCATTGGGGGTGTGAGATATTGTACACCAATCAAATGCAGTAACCACTTTGTTTACCCCTGATAGTGGGTGTGCATTAAGCAGATCCCAGGATTTATCAGAGGGATCGCAAAGTATTATTACGATAACTAATGTGCCTGCTTGATAGGAATCATAGGGGGTACATAAGTAACAACCTGCGGTATTGCGGGGTTATTACCTGGTAAGGTGATGCCGGCAATAGATAGCAGATGTATGATTGTAGGTGGAAGAAGTGACGGCGTCGCTCCAATGACGCGGTGACGTCTGGGGGCGGCGATGTCCTCGCGCCATGGCAGTCATGGGAACCATAACGCTCGGGAGCGTGACGGTGTCGCTCTTATGATGCGGCATACTCGAGGGGTGGCAACGTCATCGCGCAATGACGCGCACGTTGCCCGGCGCTGAGTGGAAGGTCGTCATAGCAACCATGCCGCTACTGACTCGGAGAGTAATACGGCATATTTAGTATGTCACTGCATACTAAATATGGAATGACAGGATTATGACAATAACTGGCAACAGAGGTAGGGCAACCACATGGGACCTTTAGGTATCGATTAGACTTGCCTGAGGTGGAAATAGAGGATTTATAAGAAGCAACTAAATGACAGGACCTCATTTAGGCCTTTAGGGTCCATCGAGTCTAACCTGAATATCCATTGCGCTTCTTACCGTAATACCTTTTTATCAATATCACCTCCCCTGCCGTTCATGCGTATTAATTCAATGCGCTGGAAATGGATGTTAAATTCCTCGCCCTCATGGACTTGGCGCATGTGATTGGCCAGAGGTGTACTTTCACCTCTTCTGATATTACCCACATGCCCCAAAATCCGCCTTCTAAACTGCTGGGTCGTTTTACCTATGTAATTTTTGGGGCAAGCACAGGTGGCCATATACACTAAATTGGATGATTTGCAGTTTATGAAATCGCGGATAGTGTATGACACTTTGGTATCTTCAGCATCTCTGTGACCAATTCTGGTCCCACGTTTCTGTGTTTTGTATTGTGGATGTCCTTTGTCCTATCTGTTGTTTTTGAGGCCCTTTATTTTAAACAATATTAATAAAAGTTATATTTTAAAAGGATCAACACAGTAAACAATTTTGAATTTTAACAAAGCGTTCTCTTGCTGTCTCACCCTGAATCTTAGGATCTGCACTGACAACGTCACTTGTCTCCCTAGTAGCAGCCTTTTTCTTCTTTTTTTTCTCTTTTTTTTCAGATTTAGTACAATCTATCTTTTCTCTCTCTGAAGGCATAGTACTACTCACTCCAGCAATTCTTCCCTATCTCACTAGAGGTATACTTGCACAGGCTCCCACATGGGCGTTAGCTGCACTCATTGCACCCTGTTCACATCCTGACTTCATTTGGGAAACATATCTACACATGTTAGGCACAGAATAAATCCCACCATCCCCCACAGATGGCATGCCGGGGTTAATGGACTTTTCTTGCCCCACCCGGTCAGCAACAGAGTTTTCAGACAACTCTTTCTTAAATGTCTGTGCACACTGTGCGGCTTTCATGGTATCATCGTGCAACACAATATCCACAATACAGTCAAGTCCATATCGTGCAGAACGCACAGTCTTTTTAGGAGTCTCACCACTCCATGGAATGTGATCACAGTCCTTTGGCGGGGACACCTCCCGTTGTGCCCTTAAAGCGCTGAAGTCAGCCTCCAACACCGACCAGTGGGGTTTTTCTGGCCACTTTGCCACTGGACACCTGTACATACTCGGCCTCCTGGCCCTTTAAACGCTGCATACAGCAGGTATCGCACACTCAGCCCCCTGGCCCTTTGTGCGCCACTCTAGATCTTGCCAGCACATCCTCCACCATATGTAGCAAGAGGGTACTCTTGCCTCGGGAGCGCTGACCTCTCATGCCAGGAATGGTGCACCGCACGGGTAAACACGGCTCAGGAATAGCATATACCTTTTGTCTGGCTCCTGCCAGCGTTTATTGCACAGCAAGTCACAGTACAGCAAATCACACCAATGTCCATAAGCACCCCAACTTGGGTGGGAGTCCAGGGGTGTCCCCTGTCAGACTCTTGCCTTTTCAGGCCACCAGCCTGCAGCACCTTTCTATGCTGCGCTGGTTCTCTCTCTCTCTCTCTCTCTCTCTCTGCATACCACAGGAGTTCCTTTTCAATTGCAGTCTGGCTCTCCCAGGTGTTGAGGTTAGGGGCATCACCCTGTCAACCTCTGGCCTTCTTGGTCTGCACCAGACCCTGGGCTAGCAGCCCCCCCAGCTCCACTGAGCTGTCTTTTTGGCTCTCTCAGCCAAACACTCTCTCTCTTGTCTTTGGCAGGAACCGGCTTTTATCTGGTTCCTGCTCCACCCCTTGGTTAACCCTCGCACCAGAAGTCCTGTTTCTGGCCCTCTACAGGCCCTTCTGTCTACTGCACTGCTACTATATATATATATATATATATATATATATATATACTGTATATATATATATATATATATATATATATATATATACAGATGCTTAGCCTGGGTGAAATAAGACCCCGATCCAGGTGTTCGTTCTGGGTCTCATTGAGCTCAGCTGGGTCCACTGAGGTATTCACTGGGACATGAAAGAATGTAAGTTCAGGCAGTCGGAGCCAGTAGTGAGCACATCTACCTGGTGGACTTATGCTGTTTGCTGACCATTGCTGAATGTTAGTAGTAAGTTAGACTACTGCTGTTTAGTTAGTGTCTTTATGGGCAAGCGTTTGTTTTGACGATTGCACAAAGTGTATGTGCTGCCAGGGGTGATTATTTTTTTGGATATTCAGAGATAACAGAAAACTCAGTGGAAAACAAAGTTATTCAGACTTTTACATTGACTGAGTGTGCCGCTGTGTAGTCGCTGACCCCAACCCCCCCCCCCCCCACACACACACACACACACAGACATTTACACAGTATGCATATATGAATATTAGTTATAAAATTGACAGAATATTATGCAGTTTGGAACACCAATATCCAAGGAAGTCATGACGGAGCAGAAAGATACAGATTACTTACTGGTAGTCCCTTTTCCAGGAGTCATCACGACGGCCCGATTACAATGGAGGTTGCCCTCTGACCTCGGTAGGGACAGGAAGAGTCCTTAAAAGCACCTTTCTTTCCACCATGCTTCAGTGACTTTCAAATTATTATGGTGGACAATGTTTACTGAATCAAAATTTACCTTTATTCGGTCATATTTGCATTGAAAGGAACATAATTATTCTAAAAGGGAGGGAACTATGGGCCGTTGTGATGACTCCTGGAAAAGGGACTACCGGTAGGTAATCCGTATCTTTCCAGGTCGTCATCCCGACGGCCCCATTACAATGGAGTAATACCAAATTATAGGAGACTTTTAGGGTGGGACTACTGCCTGGAGGACTTTCCATCCATATCCCAGGTCTTTGTCTGACTGGACGTTAACCCTGTAGTGTTTGATAAAGGTGTGTAGACTAGACCAGGTGGCTGCTTTGTAGATTTGCTCGACAGATGCCTGGCCCTTCTCTGCCCATGAGGAGGAGAGGGAGCGGGCTCTGATTCTCCCTGGGGGATCGAGACCCCTAGCTTTGTACGCCTCCTGGATGGCAGTCTTGATCCACCTCGCAATAATGCTTTTAGATGCCGTCTTTCCTTTGCCCGGCCCCAGAAATTGGACAAAGAGGTTGTTATTCTTTCAGAAAGAGTGGGTAGCCTCTAAATACGTTAGAACGGGCCTTCTGACATCTAAGCTGTGAAACTCTCATACTCTGTCATTATGGGGGTTTTGGCAAAAAGAAGGCAGAGTAATTGTCTGCTCTCTATGAAATTTGGACACCACCTTCGATAGAAAGGCTGGGTCTAATTTAAACATAATTCTGTCGTCCTGTACTAGCATATGTGGTTTGACACAGCATAAGGCTTGTAGTTCTCCTACTCTCCGGGCCGAAGTTACAGCAACTAAAAGAGCAACTTTTAGCGTAAGTGGTCTTAGGGGGAGTTGGGAGAGGGGTTCAAAGGGTGGTTGGCAGAAACTATTTAGGACTAGATTTAGGTCCCAAGTAGGGAAGCTTTCCCTAATAAAAGGCTGAAGCCTGTCTGCCCCTTTAAGGAACCTACGAACCCAGCAGTGTTCCACCAAGGGGAAATCTAGGTATGATCCTAATGTCGCTGCCTGAACCCTAAGAGTTCTTGGGCTAAGGCTTTTCTCTAGGCCCGCCTGCAGGAATTCCAGGATTGTAGGTATATCGATCTCTGGAATTCTGCTCGGATCTAGTTTACAGACTTCTGAGGACTTTCTCCATATCCTGTCGTAGATGGCTGTAGTTACGAGCTTACGACTTTTGGTCAAGGTAGTATTTACTTTGTGGGAAAGTCCCTTCCCTTGAAGTATTATGCCTTCAGCATCCAGGGCGCTAGTTTCAATTTTTTTGACCCCCGAGTATGTTAGAGGGCCCTGAAGAAGGAGATCTTTCATGGTCGGTAGTCGAAGTGGGCCACGGATCATTAAAGCTTTTAGTAGGGAATACCAGGGTCTCTTGTCCCACATGGGGGCGACTAAGATTACTGACGCCCGGCTGGCCTGAATCTTTCTGAGAGTGTGCAGGATCAGTTGGAAGGGGGGAAATGCATAAGCTAAGTCCATGTCCCAGCTTTGAGACAGGGCATCTACTCCGCACGGGTTGTTTCTTGGGTTGAGCGAATAGAAGTCCCGGCATTTCGTATTTCCCCTTGTGGCAAACAAATCTATCTGTGGTTCTCCCCACTAGCATGCTAGCTAGTTGAAGACTTGCTGGTTCAGACCCCATTCTCTGGGAAGGACGCTCTGTCTGCTGAGGAAGTCGGCAATGACGTTTGTGGACCCTTTTAGATGGATAGCTGAAAGGGACAGCGCGGTGGATTCCGCCCAGCGAAGTATCTTTGCCATCAGTTGTTGGAGGTGTGGGTGTCGCGTTCCCCCCTGGTGACGAACAAACAACAGGGCTGTCATATTATCAGTTAAGATTTTTACATGCCTTCCTCTTAAGTGGGGTTCTGCCGCACGAAGGGTCTCCCATATTGCTTAGTTCTCTACAATTGGACTAGCCTGTTGCTACTTGGGAATCCCAAGTTCCCTGTAGGGTTAAATCAGCTACTTGCGCTCCCCATCCTGTTTTGCTAGCATCTGTTGTGACAGATATGGCGGGTTGCCGTGACCAGGAGGTACCCTTGCTCAGGTTCCTCTGCAGGGTCCACCAGCGTAGGGATTCTTTAACTTGAACGGACAGGCTCACCTTTTTGTCTAGGGAGGTCTGCCGTTTGTCCCACCTGGCAAGGATGAACCTTTGTAGTTGTCGGGTATGGGCTTGTGCCCATGGAATTATTTGTATGCAGGCTGTCAGAAGGCCCAGCACTTTCATTGATTCTCTGATTGACACCGTAATAACCCGGCACAGGGAGGTTATGGCTTGAATAAGGTCTTCCCTTCTGGATAGTGAAAGCCGAGATTCCTGGATGTGGGAGTCTAGTAGTACGCCGAAGTATACCTTGCGTGTACCTGGGGTCAAATCGGATTTTTGTTCATTTATTATCCACCCTAAATCATTCAGGGTAGATAGGACTGTGGACAGGTCTGCGCGTATGGCTTCTGTTGTTCTTTACACCAACAAAAGTCATCCAAATATGGGAAAAAAAAAGAATCTGGTTTCGCCTGAAATAAGCTATCATCTCTATCACTATCTTTGTGAAGACTCGAGGGGCAGTCAAGATCCCAAAGGGTAGAGCCGTAAACTGATAGTGATAGATTGCGTCACCGTCCCACAGGGCGAACCTCAGGTGCTTGTGGTGAACTGCGGCTAATGGGACGTGATAGTATGCGTCTTTGAGATCTATAGTGCACATGACGCTATCGGGATCTATTAGTGATACGATGGACCTCACAGTTTCCATCTTAAATTTCTTATAGGAAATGAATTTATTTAAGGCTTTGAGGTTGAAGATGGTCCTGATAGAGCCGTTCGTTTTTTTTTTATCAAAAAAGGCGGTGTTCTGTCTTCTTACACGTTCACACAGTGTGCAGTCCGACATTCAGCTTAACCATTTCTGTCTTCCAAATAAACAAACTGTTCTTCTTAATTTGACAGGTTTATTGGTTAACAGATCGATGATGATTGACGATAATAATGGTAAAACTATAAGAATACAGATAGTTTGCATAAGTATGATGCATAGGAAACATTACATAACATTAACATGGAGGTACATGGCAAAATGGCTGCTACACATAGTGCTGCATGGCTAATTAAACAGTTATAACTCCTTGAGTAACAATACAACTGGCTACTGAACAGCTCTGCATAACATACTGTCTCAGAAACAAGGGTAGTTTTCTTACCAGATATGCTTTTACAAAGATGGTGGATTTTGAAGAGGAGGGAGCAAAGATAAGTCTGTCTCTGACTGTCTCTGGCTGGAAGTTCCTTCTTCCCACAATGCCTTGCAAACTACCCATAATACATCACTCTTTATGGTAGAAAAACAAGTTGTAATACATTTTCAACACAGCTAGATGGTGCTGTAACCACTAAGCACCTAAAGTTGGGCTGTTATGTAGCTTCGATTTCTGCTAAACAGAACAGGCGGGAATAAAATCCCTCACCCCTCTCGTGATCAGGAACCTGCGTAATGACCCCTAGGTCCTTAAGCTCTTGGATACCCTTTAGCAGGTTTCCCTGTTCTTGCGGGGACCCGGGGGAGGTTAGGAGGAATCTTCTAGGAGGTAGAGAGTGAAATTCAATTCGGTACCCAGGGGTTAGATGTTATCCCCTGCCACTGGCTCAGGTAACGTGCTAGTCTACCCCCTGTTGAATCAGAAGTGTGTTGAGCTTCCTTACCCCGACCTCCCTTGGGGTACGACCATCTTCCCGATATTCCCTTTTCCTTTGATTTCAGGAGGTGGCTGCTGTGTCCTCCTTGTAAAAGATGGTTTCCTGTAGGGATTTCTGTCTGGAAGGGTCTTGCTCTTGTCTCCGACCTTTTCAAGTATTTTGTCCAAGACGGGCCCGAACATGTATTCCCCTTGGAACGGAATGGCGCAGAGCTTGTTCTTGAATGTTACATCTGCTGCCCATGTTTTTAGCCATAACGCCCTATTTGCGGTGTTACTAAGGACTCTGGTTTTTGCGCCGTATCTAACGGTCTCTGCCGATGCGTCGACTAGAAAGGTGGTGGCCATTTTTAGAAGTGGGAGACAGCAGCCTAACTCTGCCGTAGGAGCCCGGTCTTTGATAGATGTTTCCAGTCTGTTCAGCCATAAGACCATGGACCTGGCTACTGATGTTGCCGCCATGTTAGCTTCGACTGTAAAGGACGTCGCTTCCCAGGCCTTTCTCATCAGACCGTCAATTTTCTTATCCATTGGGTCCGAGAGTTGTGATGCGTCCTCAGAAGGTAGAAGGGTTTTTTGGCCACCTTTGCAATCTGTATATCGACCTTTGGAGTCTCTCTATACAGGCGGACGTCTTCAGGAGCAAACGCAAGCCGGTTCCTGATTTCTCTTGAGACCGATAGCCTCTTCTCAGGTTCCTGCCATTCGTCTGCAATAACTTGTTGCAGGGTCTGATTTACCGGAAACATGGTCTTCCGTCTTGACCGGAGGCCCCCAAACATTCTCGTCCTCAACCAATAATGGCGGATTTTCCAGTTCTCCCTCTGACAGGAGTTCCAGGGATTCGCCAGAAATAGAGCTTTCCGACTCCGTTTATCTTGGCCTTTTAGGGGCCCGTGAAGGACCAGGTTGAGGATGAGAGAGGGATGCCATAGAGGCCTGCAATTCTTCTTTAATCATACAGCGGATGTCGGTTTTAAATGCCGCTTTTTTCTCCGCTAGTATCTTCCCCGTGCACTCCTTACATAGGGTTTTTTTTATAATTTTCCTCAAACCTCTTACTACAGAGGACACATTTTTTGGATTTTTTCCTGGGGTCCGCTTTAGCCTTCGGACCTTCTTTATCCATCTAACCCATACAAAAAAAATGGGGGAGAAAAAAAGGGAACGTATATGCATCCAATTCGGCATAAATGACAAATTTGCATGTTCCATTTTTTGGCATATAGCCTACTCACGGTTTGTAGGGTCTCTGTTTTTCCCTCTCGTGCTGAGCTGTCGCGTGTAGACATGCTTTTGGCACTTCTGACAGTCAGCAGGATAACTTCTGTGGAGTAGAGCCTGCTTTTATGGAGAAACTTTTCAAATTTGGCGCCATTTCCGGGTCTGTGCCTGCAGCCACGCCCCCTACGTTGAGCGCGTGACGTCACCACGCCGGATGACATCACCGTATGCACGCCGAGGAACCCGGAAGCCCATGGAGGCCACCGCTGCCGTTGCCCTGCCAGGTGGAACTATCGCATCGCGGCAGCGGTGGCCTGAAGATGCAGACCCGCACAGGAAGGCCAGTGCTGCGGCGGCGGCTTACGGCTTCCAGGTGGCGCAGGTCGGGGATGTACGGACTGCTAGGGTGTGTGGCCCGACCTCTACCCACCAGAGGATCTTCGCACAGCGTGCCGGTGAGTACTCTGCTGTTTCCCTGGAGCTTGCTTCATCTGGCCACCGTAGGGACAGGAAGACACTGAAGCATGGTGGAAAGGGAGGTGCTTTTAAGAACTCTTCCTGTCCCTACCGAGGTCAGAGGGCAACCTCCATTGTAATGGGGCCGTCGGAATGGCGACCTGGAAACTAAATTTATGAAGGGAGAGGGGAGACTGCAGGGCCTGAAAGGTTATATAATTGGGGTGATTGCCCTCTGTTAGCATTTTTCTGTACTTCCAATTGACCTCAATATCACACACATACATGGCCACCTCTTCACTGGCTCCTATCGAGACTGTGAGGGTGATGGATCTGCATTCTCCTGTGGATACTGTAGGCCATAAATATTTAAAATGGGGATATTCCACTAACTCCATTTTAGCTATAGCAACTAGCAATAAGGCCTCATTCACACTAGTGTTTCATCGGGTCTATAAAACGCTGGGTGAAAATTCTGACCATCTGAAGCATTGGATTGCAAAGCATTAGTTCAGATGGGCAATTTTCCAGCAGGTAAAAGCTCATAGGCTGCAGATTCTAGCCGTCTGCCTTGACGAGCGGCCAAACGATAGGACTATCTTATGGCCAGGATAGGCTGCCGATTCCCATAGACTCTTATGAGAGCTGGCAGAAAAGGGGAGGGGGAGCGAGCTTACCAGCAGCTTGCATTGCTAAAGTCCTCCCCTTGCCAGCAGCTTCCATAGGCTGGAGAGGAAGAGAAATTGTCAAGGCAAGCGTTACTAAAGTTCATCCCATTGCTGGCAGGAAGGAGGGGGGAAAGACTTTAGCATTGCTAAAATCTCTTTCCCTAGCCAAAATGAAAGAATTCTAAAGAGGAGAAAAGTCAATTAGGGGCATTTATTAAACAATTTACAGCAGAATTCTGGCAAAGAAAAGATGCACATTTTTGCACAAGCCCCACTAGCACAAACATTTTGTGACTTTTCTTTCTGAAAAGCGGGCAGAAATTTTCAGGAGGGGGCATGGCTGCCCCAAGCCAACAGTATTATGTGTAATCTATGTGTAAATTATGTCAGAAATGTATGCTAGATCGGACCCGGCATATACTTCTGTGTAGGTGGACGGAGATGCAGAGATGCATCTAATACATGAAAGGCATACACATTTTTATGTAACAGGTACAACGTGCTCCTGGGAGAGTTATACTAAGGGACCTGTCACACAGGAAGGAATTACACTGCAAGACGCAGCCAAATCTGTAGCTGCGGAATTCCACACGAAAATCTGCACGACTAATTGTAGATTTTGATACAGAATTAAAGGCTGGTTTTAAGTCAATTTCAATTCTGCATCAAAATCTGCAGGCGGCCTGCAAACAGTAAACGGGTGTAAAAATCCATGTAAGTTCTAATGTTGGACATTGGAGTATTTCCAATGTTTTGGTATCAGAGGTGGCAACAGGAAGAATACAGGTTATTTAACACCCAGGTTCTAACTGGGTGTTAAATACATTTATATAGTTTTAATGATATACATTACTAGTGTTAAAAATATTTATTTTTTATTTTTGCATTGTTGAGACTTGTGAGGTCTTGTCTTTTGAATGACGAAGGTATAATGGAGTCGCTGCAGCCATACCACCTATAGACTTTCCCCATCTTCCCTTAAATATATTAACAACATACACCACTTATTTTGGATAATTTGGCCACAGCAGATATTTTATAATAGCTGTTGCCAGGAAGTGACAGATGCCAGAAACAGGCGCCAGAAGCTAGCCAGGAGCAGGGCGGAAGGGAACACCGGAGTGGCGCAGGAGCCTGTACTGGCACCCGGAGGCCGCCAGGAGTCCGAGGGAGCAGCTGGATGATTGCCTGCTGAAGGTTCAGCGGGCAGAAGAAGCAGAGGAGCGGGTCTCGGAGCAGCAGGAGGACAGAGAGCCCGGTCGCCAGTAGAGAGGTCCTAACAGGAGACTGCAGGTGACGTCACCAAAGCTGCAGAGGAGCTGCCAACAGGAGCCGATAAGTATCTTCTGTGTATCTAGTGTGTCTTAGTGTGTGTGTGTGTGAACCTAAGTGTGTGTCCTAGTGTGTTTGTGCACCTGTGGGTCTAAGTGTGTGTCTGTGACTAAGTGAAGGAGTGTTAGAGTGTGAGTGTGTAAGTGTCTGTGTGTAAGGTGTAAGTGAAGCAGGGTTGGGTGATTTAGAGAGAGTGTGAGCGTTATTTAATAAAGAAAGAAGTGTGAGCGGTTGCGCGCGGGCGGTGGCGCGTTTGAAGTGTGAGCAAGTCCATCTTCATTTCACTACTTCCACAAGTAAATTGTAGATCCCCATTAGGATGAGCTCCATGCCTGGCAATGTCATCCAGTGTGCTACTTGTGCAATGTATGCAGTCCTTGATCAGCCAATCTAGGGGGTATACTGTTGCGCAAGATGCGTGCTCGTCGCACATTTAGAAACCCAATCCTGGATCTAAATGAGCAACTTGCAACACTGCGATCTATTGACATCATGGAAAGGAGTTTTCTGCTTATTGAACAGACACTCGCTGGGGTAGAGGTGGGGGCGGATGGTAGTACGGAAGAGCAGGGGGAGCAGGCAGCTAGCTGGGTGACAGACAGCAGGAAGGGTAGAGGGAACAAAAACAGGAAGGCTAGTCCTGAACTGGCACAACCCAACAAGTCTGCAACGTTGGCAGATAAGGGGGATGCCATTACAGAACCAGCACTGCTTCAGCACGACATGCCTTCTGAACGCCAGGGAGATGACTGCTCCAGTGAGACAGGGATGGGGAGAGCAGGGCAGGCTAGAGAGGTCCTAGTGGTGGGGGACTCAATTATAAGGGTAATACATTAATCTGCAGCTTGCTTATCTTGAGCATGCGGATGTGTTTTTCTCAATCTTTGCAAGTAGCATGCACGACGCATGCACTGTAATGTGTTTTTTTTTTTCTATATGTGATGTGTTCATCTTGGTTTTCCCCTGTGGGTTGCATGTTGCACATGCGCGAGATTTGGTGGTTCTCGCAGTCTGTGCCTGCCAAGGCACTTCCCATTGCATGTTGTGCAGGCATGAGATTTGGATGTTCTTACGTTGTGTGCCCGCCACGGCACTTGCCGCGTCGCTTGCTGATGATGCACTGACATTATTCGGTTGAGCAGAAGGATGCTAAATATCATTTCTCCGCACTTAGTGCCTCCAGCTGTTCGTCTATGTGATGTCCTCTCCAGCGAGCCAATGGTATGTTTTCAACTTTGGGGTGTGTCTTTATGCTGTATTTTGATTGGAACTTGGGCTTCTATGTGTATGTAGAGTTTGTTCTATATGGCATTGGAAAGGCTGACGTATTGGCCGAAACGTAGATCTGCCTTTTTATCCCTGGATGTCCTAATAAAGTTAAGTATCTGTTACTTTTAAAAGATGACATTGTGAAGTTTGTCTGTTTTGCTGTGATGCTTCTCACTCATGTATTTATGGACTGCCTTTCTGAAGCCCATTGAAGTCCGGACTCCTGGTGAAGCCTGCACCTTTTTATATTTTTCGCACCCCCACTGATGGTGGTATTTGTTTAGGTGTGCTGCTGTTATTGCGTATCTGTTTCAGCTATAATGGACTTCATTCAGCATACAGTACTCAGAAGACTATCAAAATGGTCATGTCTACAACTGGCAGTTTGTGAATTCAGCTCCCCATAACCATAGGAGAAGACCCCTGACATATCGACAGCGCTATAACCAATGCCGTAAGGCAAATCCCCATTACCCTGGAAATTCTGCACCGTCGGATTCTATGGACAACTCATCACATGGGGTGTTCTCTGATCGGGAGCCTCTCTACGCTGGCCCTTCCCCTTCTTCTGCTTTTTTAGAGCAGCGTCCTCCGACTATGAGGCGAACCAAACCACCTATACACGGCGAAAAAGAAGGGGCGGACAGAAACGTAGGAGGACGACTAAGGCGCACCATGCAAGTACAGACAAGATCAGGAACTCGGCAGAAGAATTACCTGTAGGTAAAGACTCGCTTGTCATTAATATTTCATCAATAAATTTGTCTGATACTCATATGAGGGCCCTGTCATGGGGACTCTCATTTTGTCCACTCCCCAGGACCAATTGGTTCTCCCTGGACCTTGATTACAGGAGATTTGTTCGGAACCTTAAATTGAGGGCATATTTCTCTGGTGCTGATAACATGGTTGATGTGTCTGCTACACAATCTACGGACAGTTCTTCTGCTGCACAGTCCAACCCCTGTGAGGGGTTCACCTTGGTGGGGATTGGACAGCATAGCAAAACTAACTTTGTTCCACCCGGTTCTTTTCCAGCCATAGATACCTTTGATAAACTTGCACGTTCTGATATACAAAGATTACAAGCACGGGATTGTATGTCTAGATATAGAAATAACATGTCTAGAGTAGAGAGGGAGGTGCTGAAATCTCTGAAGAAGGATTCAGATCGGACTACACGACCTGCCGATAAAGGTGGTGCCGTTGTCGTGATGGACATGGCTAAATACCACGCAGACATCCTCTTGCAGCTTTCAGACACTGGCACTTTTGAAAAACTTGATAGAAACCCGATACCTGAATATCAGAATAGTCTCAAATTCTTTTTGGAGGATGCATATCAGTCGGGCATTATTGATTCAAAGTTGTGTGACTTTCTTTGCCCCAAATTCCCCAGGACACCAGTATTATATTCCCTCACCAAAATTCACAAGAACTTTTGGGACCCTCCGGGGCATCCCATAATTTCGGGGAGGGGATAATTATTCAACAATTCATCGAGATTTCTTGACCGTGTACTGAGGGATTATGTCTATAAGGCCAAATCCTATATCCGTGACACCACGGATTTCCTTCATAAAATCAATGAAGTGTTATTTGCCCCCCAAAGTCTGTTGGGTACGTTTGGTGTCGTATCTTTGTACACAATTATCGAACATCAGACAGGACTTCAGGCCACGATGGAGCATTTACTTGGATCCAATATGCCTTCTCGCGACATGGAATTCCTTCTTTCACTTCTAGAGGAAGTTCTGAGCAAGAACATCTTTATGTATAATGGTGTTTTGGATAGCCAGAGGTCCGATACTGCCATGGGGACCGATGTGGCCCCCACTTATGCTGGTTTCTATATAAATATGGTGGAGGAGTCGTACATATATATACCTCCCCAGCCTGGACCAGGGTTCAGGTCTGGTGGAGGTATATTGACGACATCTTTTTCAATTAGCATGGCAGTGAGCATGAGTTGCTTGAGTTTCATTAGGGGATTAACCAAATTACCCCTTAACTCAAGTTCACCATTACCTATTCATCTAGCCAGATACAATTCACTGATGTGTTGGTCACTGTCTCAGATGGTCGCTTGAGGACTGATCTTTTCATGAAGACAACAGACCGCAACAATCTGTTGAATTACCAAAGTTTTCATCCTCCACACATGATCCATTTGTTACCCTGGAGCCAGCTGCTCAGGGTACGGCAAATGGTGGATGGACCCCGATTTGATTCCCAGGTTGAATCTATGTGCCTTAAATTCCTGAATAGGGGGAATCCAAAACCCCTTTTGGATAGTATGTCGACTAAAATTCTCTCTGTACACCATGATTCGACGTTCATAGAAAGGATTAGAACTGGACCAACTAAACGGGTGCCCTTCATTTCTACCTTTGGCCCTGTCAGTGGCAGAGTTTCCAATATTCTTAGAAAACATTGGCCAATGTTGGGAAGATGCCACCCATGTGTTTCGGAATCCCCTCTTGATGAGCTATAGACGGGGACCCAACATCAGGGATTTGGTTGTTAATACCAGTGGTGAAGTCCCTCCCTTTACTAGGGTTTTTCATTCTTCTTTTCAACCTGGGGCTAAACGTGTCTGTTTCCCGTGCTTGAATTGCACCAGTTGTGGCAATCTCATTGGAGGTGATTCATTTTGCCACCCAAGAACTGGCGAGAGATTTGACATCCGTGGTAGATATATGTGTACATCCTTCTTTGTCATATACATGATCAGCTGCCCCTGTGGGCTGTTGTATGTTGGGGAGACTACCACGGATGTCAAGTCTCCACAATCAGAACACGGGATATGAGCGTACTTATTGTTTTTGTATTTTTTGTCTGTAGGGGTATGTTGGAGAGGCACACCTAGTGGAATAACTGGAGGCTGCGGAGTATAGGCCCCTCTATACGTGGGGACTTGGTTCTGTTAAATTTAAATCTCAATTATGCGATCTACCACAACATCGGTTATCATTTGGACCACTCCCACGTTGTATTGGCTGAATTTTTTGAAGCAGATTTTTTAAATGTATTTTCGTTTCGTGTTTAATAAAGATTTATATAAATTTATTTAATGCTTGTTTTTTTATGTGAAATAATTATGATTCAAGATTTGTGTGTGGAAGCGGTTTCCGGTTGCCAAAGGTAAAAGTATGCCTATATACATTCTGAGGGGAACCAGTGGGATTTTGATATACTTCCCTTGGGCATATCCCTGTTACACATATTTGCTTTTTTTAATTTTTTCAGATTTTATTTAAAAATGTTATTTGGTCATTCTATTTTTTGGGTTACACCCTTCCAGTGTCCCCCCCCCTCTTTTGGGAAGTATGGACAATTATTAATGTCAGGGTAATACATTAATCTGCAGCTTGCTTATGTTGAGCATGCGGATGTATTTTTCTCAATATTTGCAAGTAGCATGCATGGCGCATGAACCGTAATGTGTTTTTTTTTTCTGTGTGATGTGTTCATCTTGGTTTTCCCTTGTGGGTTGTATGTTGCGCATGCGCGAGATTTGGTGGTTCTCGTGGTCTGTTCCCGCCAAGGCATTTGCCATTGCATTTTGCGCACACGCGAGATTTGGATGTTCTCGTGGTGTGTGCCTGTCACAGCACTTGCTGCGTCACTTGCTGATGATGCACTGACATTATTCGGTTGAGCAGGATGACACTACATATCAGGTTTCCGCACTTAGTGCCTCCAGCTGTTCGTCTATGTGATGTCCTCTCCAGCGAGCAAATGGTATGTTTTCAACTTTGGGGTGTGTCTTTATGCTGTATTTTGATTGGAACTTGGGTTTCTATATGTATGTGGAGTTTGTTCTATATGGCATTGGAAAGGCTGACGCATCGGCCAAAACATAGCTCTGCCTTTTTATCCCTGGATGTCCTAATAAAGTTAAGTATCTGTTACTTTTAAAAGATGACATTGTGAAGATTGTCTGTTTTGCTGTGATGCTTCTCACTCATGTATTTATGGACTGCATTTCTGGAGCCCATTGAAGTCCGGACTCCTGGTGAAGCCTGCACCTTTTTATATTTTTTGCACTCCCACTGCTGGTGGCATTTGTTTAGGTGTGCTGCTGTTATTGCGTATGTGTAAATTATAATGAGCACAGATAGGGCAATCTGCCATAAAGACCGGGATCATCGAACGGTGTGTTGTCTTCCTGGAGTTTGGGTTCGACACATCGCGGATTAGATTGACAGATTACTGGGAGGGGCTGGTGAGGATCCAGTGGTCATGGTGCACATTGGCACCAATGAACAAATTAGAGTTCAATGAAGGGTCCTCAAAAATGATTTTAGGGACCTAGGATCAAAGCTTAGGGCGAGGACCTCCAGGGTAGTTTTCTCGGAAATACTACCTGCACCTAAAGCCACACTAAAAAGGCAGCAGGATCTTAGGGAGGTAAATAAGTGGCTCCCGAGTTGGTGTAAGAAAGTGGGATTTGGGTTCCTGGAGAACTGGGTGGACTTTGCTGTCGGCTACAGGCTCTACCGTATGGACAGGCTGCATCTTAATGGGAAGGGTGCAGCTGTGCTGGGGGGAAGAGGGCTAGAAAGCTGGAGGCATGTTTAAACTAGGGACTGGGGGGACGGCAAAAAGAGAAACAAGGGGGTAGCCAGTGACCTGGGTCTAAGTAATGGGAATGGGGGTCGAGCAGGGGGCGGGGTTAGTACAGTTAGAACTGACAGATCAGCCAAAAGAACCATTAGTAGCAAAATGAATTTAAAGAACAACAACAACCGTATAAATTGTATGGCTACGAATGCAAGAAGTCTGATCGGCAAAGTGGGTGAGCTTGAAGCGAGAATGACTGATGAAAACTACGATATAGTTGGAATAACAGAAACATGGCTTAATGATAAGTGCGATTGGGTGGTGAATTTACAAGGTTACAATCTCTTCAGAAGAGACCGTGGGAACCACAAAGGGGGAGAGGTATGTCTCCACGTTAAATCGTACTTATTGCCCAGGCTACGGGAGGATATAGGGTCATGATGAACATGTGGAATCTCTAAGGGTAGAAATACAGGGAGGAAGAAATAACAAAATACTGATAGAGGTTTTCTATAGACCACCAAAAGCAGAAGAAACTGAAACCTTACTATTAAGGCAGATAGAAGTGGTGTCAAACCACAATGAAGTAATTATCATGGGGGACTTTAATTATCCGGATATAATATGGGATAACAGGACCTGCAAATCTCACAAGGGTGATAAGTTCGTGAGAACAATTAAAGATAACTACCTTACCCAACTTGTGCGGGAATCAACCAGAGGGAGGGCCACTTTGGACTTAGTATTAACTAACAAACCGGACCGAATAACGGGGGTACAGGTTGAGGGGCACTTGGGGAACAGTGACCACAATATAATCAACTTCCAGCTGTCATTCAATAAG
The DNA here is from genome assembly GCF_035609145.1 of Eleutherodactylus coqui. Taxonomy (NCBI): domain Eukaryota; kingdom Metazoa; phylum Chordata; class Amphibia; order Anura; family Eleutherodactylidae; genus Eleutherodactylus; species Eleutherodactylus coqui. The sequence goes on along the minus strand of NC_089842.1, from coordinate 28,021,600 downwards.
AAACCTAATCAGGGAGCGGCAAAAAAACTAAACTTTAGTAAAGCAAAATTTGATCAGCTCAGAACTGCTATCGGTAACATTAATTGGTACAGACGACAAATGGGATAAGTTTAAAAATATCCTAATCACCTCATGTGAGCAGTTTATACTCTTTAAAAATATAAGAACTGCAAGTAAAAGGAAACCATTGTGGCTCGGTAAGACGGTAAGGGGGCAATAAACAAAAAAAAAAGAAAGCATTTAAACTACTAAAACAAGAAGACAGCAAAGAAGCGCTAAAATCATATAAGAAAAAAAAAAAAACTAAATATGCAAAGAAAAGATGACATTTGCTAAAGGAGGAGGCTGAAAGACTGATTGCCAAAGAGAGCAAAAACAACCCGAACCTATTCTTCAATTATATTAACAGTAAAAAGATTTGCAGTGAGATCATTGGCCCTTTAACCCCTTCCCGCTCCATGACGTATAGGTATGTCATGGAGCAGTGGGGTATGTATGAAGAGAAGTTGCTGGGCAACCTTTTTTTTCCATACAGTGCAGGCGTCAGCTGTTTAGTACAGCTGACACCCGCGGGCAATAGCCGCTATTGGCTGTTCGCGGCTATTAACCATTTAAATGCTGCTGTCAATTCTGAGATCGGCAGTGAGATCGGGGGAGCCGTGCAGGTGTCATGGCAGCTGGGGGCCTTTAGAAAGGCCCCAGGGCTGCCTTGGCAGACTGCCTATCATGCCATCTCTGTTGGGTGGCTTGATAGACTGCCTAGCAGAATGCAGTATGACGTAATGCTATAGCATTACGTCATACTGCAGGAGCAATCAAAGCATCGCTGGTTGTAGTCCCCCAGGGGGACTTGAAAGTAAAAAAAAAGTTTTTTTCATTGTAAAAAAATATATATATATATATATAAATGTTTAAATCACCCCCCTTTAGCAATATCTATTATTAAAAAAATCTAAATCATAAAATAAAAATATGTATTTGGTATCACCGTGTCCATAAAAGTCTGATCTATCAAAGTAGTGCGTTATTTTTCCCACGCGGTGAATGTCGTCCGAAAAAAAAAAAATAAAGAAAGCCAGAAATGCATTTTTTTAGTTACCCTGTCTCCCAGAAAAAACACAATGAAAGTCGTATGTATTCCAAATTGGTACTATCAGAAACTACAGGACATCACACAAAAAATGAGCCCTTGCTCAACTACATCGACGGAAAAATAAAAAAGTTATTGCGCGTACAAAATGACCGCGGAAAATAATTGAAAAAAATTAAATGTCTTTGAAAAGAGTAGTATAGTAAAAAAAAACCTATACAAGTTTGGTATCGTAGTAATCACCCATAGAATAGTCTGACCCATAGAATAAAGTTATCATGTCTCTTTTGTTGCAGTTTTTGCGCCGTAGAAACAAGACGCAATGAAAGATGGCGAAATGCCATTTTTTTTAAATTTTACTCCACTTGGAATTTTTAAAAAGTTTTTCAGTATGTTAAATGGTACTTTAAAAAGCAGCATTAAAAAATACAACTCGTCCCGCAAAAAACAAGCCCTCATACAGCGACGTCGATGGATAAATAAAGGAGTTCCGATTCTTTTGAAGGGGGGAGCAAAGAACGAAAATGGAAAAAGAAAAAGGGGCCGCGTCATTAAGGGGTTAACAAATAATGCAGGAGAAATCATTGAAGATGATGGGGGGGGGGGGAGGTAAACCTATTAAATGGTTTCTTTTCAAGTGTATTCACGAACGAAATGGAAATGTCACACGAGATGCAGGGGAATAAAATGAACCCCTCGCAAAATATTACATACCTGACACAGGAGGAAGTGCAGAGTCGGTTAAAGAGGATTAAAATAGATAGAATACACCCAAGGGCTTTATGGGAACTAAGTGATGTGATAGCTAGACCGCTTTTTCTAATGTTTATGGATACTATCAAGACTGGGTTTGTACCACAGGATTGGCGCATTGCCAATGTAGTTCCAATATAAAAACAGGGATCCAAAAGAGAGCCTGGTAACTACAAGCTGGTAAGCTTCACTTCAGTAACTGAAAAAATATTCGAGGGGTTTCTCACCAACAGGAATTCATAAGGGGTCCATCATGTCAGACCAATCTGATCAGCTTCTACGATGAAGTTCTAAGCTGAACCTGGGAGAGTCTATTGATCTGATATATCTGGACTTCTCTAAAGCATTTGACACCGTGCCACATAACAGGCTGATATATAAAATGAGGCAGCTCGGACTGGGCAAAAACGTGTGTAATTGGGTAAAGAATTGGCTCAATGATAGAAAGCAGAGGGTGGTAATAAATGGTTCATACTTTGATTGGGCCACCGTCGCTAGTGGGGTGCCACAGGGGACAATATTAGGCCGCATTCTGTTCAACACAGTTATCAACGACCTGACAGAGGGGCTGCACAGTAAAATATCAATATTTGCAAATGACACAAAATTATACAAAATAATGAATGCACCTGAGGACAATGTACAGCTACAAACGGACTTAGATAAGCTGGGGACTTGGGCAGAAAAATGGCAAATGAAAACAGCCTCGTATCACTATGAGGAAACCCTTCATCCCTGCAGTCTGAAGCGACTCCCCCCAGCCGCGTCTGAAGGGACTCCCCCTAGCCGCGTCTGAAGGGACTCCCTCAGCCATGGCTGTGACAGCAAAGGATCGCAGAGTTCTCTCATTGCTTTCAACTGGGCTGGCACTACTGCCACTTGCCCCATTGAAAACCATTGGCGATATCGCAAGAAGATAAAACATGCTGCAATTTTTTTTTACGCAACATCGAGTGAGTGAAAACATCGCAAATCTAAAGGAAACCATTGAAAATCATTGTTTTCATAATCCTGCGTTTTCACAAACTCTGTGCAAATATTGTGCAATTGTATCACCCATGTGAAACCAACCTTAATAACAGACTAAAAACTTTTTACTCAATGCTGGACTTGTTACGCTTTCCTGTGCATCAGTTGTGATTTCCAGTCAGTCGTTCTGTGGGAGCTATTGCACAAGAAACTAGTTTCTGGGTTACATTTCTTTTGCTCGGTATTAGTTCCGTGTTAAGAAGATCGTGAAATGGAGCTAAGAGCTAATCACATGGCCATATTTTTTTACAGATGTTTTTTTCAAAATGCAACATGATCTATTCTTTGCGTATTTGTCTCAATAGAAAATACAGTAATAAATCTACACAGGCAAATATGGATGAAAAATCAATGACATACAGATGGAATGTCATTTGAAACGCATCCGTACTACGCTTCACAGTATAGACACAGTTAAAACTAAATTTTCGCCCGAGTTAATTTGGTACTGGTGTTTATCTGGTGTTCACACGGAAAATCTTATGAAGTCGTGGTTACTTTAGAGATACTGAGGAAAAACATATGTTCACCATTTTGCATGGTTCTTCGCGCTACCCAGGAAACACCACGTGGAGGCAACCATGCAACGTTTCATTTATATAAAACTAGCTTACCCGTTGCGCGTTGCTGCGAAGACAGACAGACATACATTCATTCGTTTTTATATATCTAGATAACAACCAATCACAGCGTAGCTTTCATGTTACCTTAGCAGTATAAAATATAACAACCAATCACAGCGCAGCTTTCATGTTACCTCTGCGGTATTATATATAGCAACCAATCACAGCGCAGCTTTCATGTTACCTCAGTGGTATAATATATAACAGCGAATCGCAGCACAGCTTTCATGCAACCTCAGTAGTATAAGAAGTAGCCACCAATCACAGCACAGCTTTCATGTTACCTCAGCAGTATAAGAAATAGCAACCAATCACAGCACAGCTTTCATTTTACCTCAGCATTCTCAATATCCAGCAATTGTCTTGCGAAACGTTCGGCGGATCCATCATTTTCTGGTTGAACACTCATCCCGTTGCTCGTAATGCCTTTTTCTTTCGTGCTTGAGATGGAAATCAAACGATCTTTGTCTGGGGGGCATAACTGTCGACGATGCTCGCACGCTCACCACCTATCGTAGGATAGTTGTACTATGCCTATAATCTTCCCAGGAGTGTACTCAGTAACTTCCCAAAGTCTCATGGCAATTGGATGAATGGTGTAGTAATGCATAAAGGACAGACAGACAGACATACATTCATTTATATATATCAGGAAGTGAGAGAATTAGATTACGTACGTAAAATTTGGACGCTAATTGTTTTGCGCTTAGAATTGAATAATCGACTTGGGACCCATTAGCTTTTCCTATGTATGACATATTCAATGCCCGTGCCAAATTTAATGTTTCTATGTGAGAAAATTACATTCCGTACGTACAATTTGGACGCTAATTCTTTGGCGCATAGAATTGAATAATCGAGTTGGGACCCATTAGCGTTTCCTATTTATGACATATTCAATGCCCGTGCCAAATTTAATGTTTCTATGTGAGAAAATTACATTCCGTACGTACAATTTGGACGCTAATTCTTTGGCGCATAGAATTGAATAATCGAGTTGGGACCCATTAGCGTTTCCTATTTATGACATATTCAATGCCCGTGCCAAATTTCAAGTTTCTTTGTGAGAAAATTACATTCCGTACGTAAAATTTGGACGCTAATTCTTTTGCGCATAGAATTGAATAATCGAGTTGGGACCCATTAGCTTTTCCTATTTATGACATATTCAATGCCCTTGCCAAATTTCCCGTTTCTATGTGAGAAAATTACATTCCGTACGTAAAATTTGGACACTAATTCTTTTGCGCATAGAATTGAATAATCGAGTTGGGACCCATTAGTGTTTCCTATTTATGACATATTCAATGCCCGTGCCAAATTTCATGTTTCTATGTGAGAAAATTACATTCCGTACGTAAAATTTGGACGCTAATTCTTTGGTGCATAGAATTGAATAATCGAGTTGGGACCCATTAGCTTTTCCTATTTATGACATAATCAATGTTCGTGCCAAATTTCAAGTTTCTATGACATTGGGAAGTGAGAGAATTAGATTCCGTACATAAAATTTGGACGCTAATTCTTTTGCGCATAGAATTGAATAATCGAGTTGGGACCCATTACCTTTTCCTATTTATGACATAATCAATGCTCGTGCCAAATTTCAAGTTTCTATGACATTGGGAAGCGAGAAAATTAGATTCCGTACGTAAAATTTGAACGCTAATTCTTTGGCGCTTACAATTGAATAATCGAGTTGGGACCCATAAACATTTCCTATCTATGACATAATCAATGCTCATGCCAAATTTCAAGTTTCTATGACATTGGGAAGCGAGAAAATTAGATTCCGTACGTAAAATTTGGACGCTAATTCTTTTGCGCATAGAATTGAATTATCGAGTTGGGACCCATTAGCTTTTCCTAATTATGACATAATCAATGCTCCTGCCAAATTTCATGTTTCTACAACATCGGGAAGTGAGAGAATTAGTGGCAATGATGGAAATCGAACGATCTACGTGGGGGGGGTCGTAACTGTCGACGACGCTCGCACGCGCCCCATTTATCATAGCATAAATGTACTATGCCTATAATCTTCCCAGGAGTGTACTCAACAACTTCCCAAAGGTTCATGGCGATCGGATGAATGGTGTAGTAGCGCATAAAGGACAAACAGACAGACAGACACGCACTCAGACAGACACACGCATACATTCAATTTTATATATATAGACTAGCTTACCCGTCGCGCGTTGTGCGAAGACAGACATACATACATACATCACAGTGCAGCTTTTAAGTTACCTCAGCGGTATAATATATAACAACCAATCACAGCACAGCTTTCATGTTACCTCAGCAGTATAATATATAGCAACCAATCACAGCACAGCTTTTATGTTACCTCAGCAGTATAATATATAGTAACCAATCACAGCACAGCTTTCATTTTACCTCAGGATTCTCAATATCCAGCAATTGTCTTGCGAAACGTTCGGCGGATGCATCATTTTCTGGTTGAACACGCATCCCGTTGCTCGTAATGCCTTTTGCTTTCATGCTTGAGATGGAAATCAAACGATCTTTTTCTGGGGGGCATAACTGTTGACGATGCTCGCACGCGCGCCACCTATCGTAGGATAGATGTACTATGCCAGTAATCTTCCCAGGAGTGTACTCAAAAACTTCCCAAAGTTTCATGGTGACTGGATGAATGGTGTAGTAATGTATAAAGAACAGACAGACATTCATTTATATATATATATAGATGAAATCAGGAAGTGAGAGAATTAGATTCCATACGTAAAATTTGGACGCTAATTGTTTGGCGCTTAGAATTGAATAATCGAGTTGGGACCAATTAGTTTTCCTATTTAGGCATAATGAATACTCGTGCCAAATTTCAAGTTTCTATGACATTGGGAAGTAAGAGAATTAGATTTTGTATGTAAAATTTGGACGCTAATTTTTTTGCGCTTAGAATTGAATAATCGAGTTGGGACCCATTAACTTTTCCTATTTATGATATAATCAATGCTCGTGCCAAATTTCATGTTTCTATGACATCGGGAAGTGAGAAAATTAGATTCCGTACGTAAAATTTGGACGCTAATTGTTTGGCGCTTAGAATTGAATAATCGAGTTGGGACCCATAAGTTTTCCTATTTAGGCATAATGAATGCTCGTGCCAAATTTCAAGTTTCTATGACATTGGGAAGTAAGAGAATTAGATATTGTATGTAAAATTTGGACGCTAATTTTTTTGCGCTTAGAATTGAATAATCAAGTTGGGACCCATTAACTTTTCCTATTTATGATATAATCAATGCTTGTGCCAAATTACATCGGGAAGTGAGAGAATTAGATTCCATACGTAAAATTTGGATGCTAATTCTTTTGCGCTTAAAATTGAATAATTGAGTTGGGATCCATTAACTTTTCCTATTAATGACATAATCAATGCTCATGCCAAATTTCAAGTTTCTATGACATTGGGAAGCGAGAAAATTAGATTCCGTACATAAAATTTGGACGCTAATTCTTTGGCGCTTAGAATTGAATAATCGAGTTGGGAACCATTAACTTTTCCTATTTATGACATAATCAATGCTTGTGCCAAATTGCATGTTTCTATGACATCGGGAAGTGAGAGAATTAGTGGCAATGATGGAAATCGAACGATCTACGTGGGGGGGGGGTTGTAATTGTCAACGACGCTCGCACGCCATTTATCATAGCATAAATGTACTATGGCTATAATCTTCCCAGGAGTGTACTCAACAACTTCCCAAAGTTTCATGACGATCGGATGAATGGTGTAGTAAAGCATAAAGAACAGACAGACATTCATTTATATATATATATAGATGACATCAGGAAGTGAGAGAATTAGATTCCATACGTAAAATTTGGACGCTAATTGTTTTGCGCTTAGAATTGAATAATCGAGTTGGGACACATTGGCTTTTCCTATTTATGACATAATCAATGCTCATGCCAAATTTCATGTTTCTATGACATCGGGAAGTGAGAAAATTAGATTCCGTACGTAAAATTTGGACGCTAATTGTTTGGCGCTTAGAATTGAATAATCGAGTTGGGACCCATTAGTTTTCGTATTTAGGCATAATGAATGCTCGTGCCAAATTTCAAGTTTCTATGACATCGGGAAGTGAGAAAATTAGATTCCGTTCGTAAAATTTGGACGCTAATTTTTTTGCACTTAGAATTGAATAATCGAGTTGGGACCCATTAACTTTTCCTATTTATGATATAATCAATGCTCGTGCCAAATTACATGACATTGGGAAGCGAGAAAATTAGATTCCGTACGTAAAATTTGGACGCTAATTCTTTGGCGCTTAGAATTGAATAATCGAGTTGGGAACCATTAACTTTTTCTATTAATGACATAATCAATGCTCATGCCAAATTTCATGTTTCTATGACATCGGGAAGTGAGAGAATTAGATTTTGTATGTAAAATTTGGACGCTAATTTTTTTGCGCTTAGAATTAAATAATCGAGTTGGGACCCATTAACTTTTCCTATTTATGATATAATCAATGCTCGTGCCAAATTACATCGGGAAGTGAGAGAATTAGATTCCATTCGTAAAATTTGGATGCTAATTCTTTTGCTCTTAAAATTGAATAATCGAGTTGGGAACCATTAACTTTTCCTATTAATGACATAATCAATGCTCATGCCAAATTTCAAGTTTCTATGACATTGGGAAGCGAGAAAATTAGATTCCGTACATAAAATTTGGACGCTAATTCTTTGGCGCTTAGAATTGAATAATCGAGTTGGGACCCATTAACTTTTCCTATTTATGACATAATCAATGCTCGTGCCAAATGTCATGTTTCTATGACATCGGGAAGTGAGAAAATTAGATTACGTACATAAAATTTGGACGCTAATTCTTTGGCACTAGAATTGAATAATCGAGTTAGGACCCATTAGCTTTTCCTATTTTGGACATAATCTATGCTTGTGCCAAATTTCATGTTTCTACGACATCGGGAATTTGTAGAATTAGTGGCGAGTCAGTCAGTCAGTGAGTCAGTCAGTCAGTGAGGGCTTTCGTCTTTATATATAGAGATTAAAACTGTGGCTGAGCCACACATAACAAAGTGAACAGAGAAAACTTCTACAGACCCACTCGTGGGACAGACAACACTAGGAGAAGGCTTGAGGGATTCTAGACATACGAACACCACCACACATTAATTTAGGCAAAGAACATGCAGTAACGTCAGAAAACAGAGACCAAGCTGGGTGACTATGAAACAACATGGATGTAGGAACCTGAATACGTTTTGGGACAGTGTTTCTGTCAGGGAACCGAGTAAAGCAGAAGTCGGAGTTCCCTGCAATGTAGCCCGCAACCTCTGTCCCTGCCTATTTGTCCCCTGGGCTAGGCCCCAGGGCGGCAACTGGTCGACAGTCCCTACTTTGAGCTAGGGAAAATGACGCAGGACACCATAGTCCCTGGACACAGAGAACGAGAATACAGACAGACAAACAACAAGAGCGTAGTACCAAGAGAAACAACAAACTAGTCCAGGAGCAAGCCAAAGGTCCAAAGCACAGAAGTCAGTCCAAGAAGCACAGTACAGGCAAGGGAAGAACGGAGTCAGGTCTGGGGAAAAGCCAAGGTCAATATCACTATCAGTCAGAATTAGCAGGGAACCGCTGGTGACTGACAGTAAGCCTAATCAAACACTGGCAGAGGGGTTTAAATGCTGTCAGAGCTCCTGCTCCAGCAGCTGATTTGGGCGGAGAGTCAGACAGTAGCTGCAAATCACAGAGTGCTGGGAGAATCGCCCCCAGCACTAGCAGAACAAACTAGGACAGAGGAAGTGCAGCCGACTATCATAGCAGCAGGAACACGGCGCTGGGCAGCAGCCGCCGCGTCCCGACCACCCTTGTGGCATATAGGAGCCACACGGCCAGGAGTAGTAACCAGTGCCGGGGTTCCCCTGCGCCTCACACCACCCGCAGGAGTAACAGTACTGGCAGTGTGGGCACGGTGACCTCGAGAGCAACCAACCCTGACAAACACACTCTAACACTAAGGCAATGAGGGAGGATTTTTAGTTCAGCTAAATAGGGAGGCAATTACTCATGCCCTGCAGCTGAGCTGGGAGCACTAAAGAGCGTAACATCTGTATTGCTGGCAAGAAGTGTTAGTAAAGTGGCGGAGGTAATTTTCCAAGATCAGATCAGTACACTCCACCTGTCCATTAGACTTCAAGTGGTAAGTGAAGATGTCCAAAGCTTACATGGGTCATCCAAAACTTGGAATTGAATTGAATACCCCTATCGGACACTACCTGCGGTGGAAATCCACGGAGCTGGAAGATATGATCAATGAACCTCTCAGCTAGCTAGCTAGCAGATGGTAACCTGGGCAAAGGAACAAAGTGGGCCATTTTGGAGAATCAGTCGACGACCTCCTAGATGACTGTGCAACCTCCGGAAGGAGGCAAATCAGTGATGAAGCCCATGGCAATGTGTTGTCATGCAGTCTCGGAAATGGGTAAAAGGCAAAGAATGGATGGCCTCCAATAGAGACAACCAATTAATTCAGTGGTCTTACGTTGGCTAGGATGCCCAGTTACTTTGGAGCAATGTTCCCAGGACAAAACTTGCTTTCTCTGGGATTCGAGTTTAAAAGTCTTTCCAGCTGAAATGTCCTTAAACATGGACAGGAGCCACTGTTATCTTCCTGGCAGGGTCTATGATAAATTGTGGTCTCTCCTCAAGATCATTTGAATCAAACGTTCTACACAGCGTGTCAGCTTTAATATTTTTATCCGTGGGCCGAAAATGTAGGACAAAGTCGAATTGAGCAGAAAATAAGGCCCATCGGGCATGATAAGGATTAAGTCGCTGAGCAGTCTGCAGGCAAGTTAAGTTCTTATGGTCTGTGTAAATCACTATAGACTGAGGGACTCCCTGCAGCAGAAACCGCCAAAAGTCCAGGGCCAATTTGATGGCTAATAATTCCTGGTCTCCTATGGAGTAATTCCATTCCACAGTAGAAAAAAACTTGGAAAAGAATCCACATGTCACCATTCTTCCCAAGACACCTTTCTGTGACAGGACTGCACTCGCACCAGAGGACAAAGCATCAACCTTAACGAGAAAATTGTTTAGAAACCTCTGAACGGTGCAAAACGGGTGCTGATGAAAAGGCTAGTTTCAGGGCTTGAAAAGCGGCCTTAGCCTCTATAGACCACTGTTTGGCATCCGCTCGCTTGTGAGTGAGAGCAGAGATGGACGCTGTTAAGGTAGAAAAGTGTGGGATGAAACTGCCGGTAGTAGTAGACAAGGCCAGCTCAGTACAGTGGATAACTTGTCAGGATTCACCTGCAGATATTGCTTGGACACTATGTATCCTAAGAAAGGAAGAGAGCTACTTTCAAAACTGCATTTTTTGAACTCGGCATAAAGGTGGTTCTCCTTAACCGCTTAAGTACTGTATGGACTATCAAGCGAGAAGATCAGGATGTCGTCAAGATATATGACAACACATATGTAGAGAAGATGTCATTCACTAAAACAGCTGGGGCATTAACCAGACCGAAAGGCATTACTAATAGAGATGAGCGAACGTACTCGTCCGAGCTTGATACTCGTTCGAGTATTAGCGTGTTCGAGATGATCGTTACTCGTAACGAGTACCACGCAATGTTCGGGTTACTTTCACTTTCATCTCTGAGACGTTAGCGCGCTTTTCTGGCCAATTGAAAGACAGGGAAGGCATTACAACTTCCCCCTGCGACGTTCAAGCCCTATACCACCCCCCAGCAGTGAGTGGCTGGCGAGATCAGGTGTCACCCGAGTATAAAAATCGGCCCCTCCCGCGGCTCGCCACAGATTTGTTCTGACATAGAGGAGGGAAAGTGCTGTTGGTGTCGGAGCTGCTATAGGGAGAGCGTTAGGAGTATTTTTGGCTTCAAGAACCCCAACGGTCCTTCTTAGGGCCACATCTAACCGTGTGCAGTACTGTGGAGGCTGCTTTTTGCAGTGTTGCACTTTTTTTTTTTGGTATATCGGCCGTGCAGAGCATTGCACCCTGCAGTAATACTCCAGGGCCAGAAGTGCTTAGGCAGGGACAGAAGACATATTGATTGAATATAGGCAGTGGGCCTTTGCAAAACAATTGGTGGAAAAAAATCTATTTGGGCTGCCTGTGAGTGTCCTCAGTGTTCTGGGTCTGTGCTGGGTGTAGTAGTTCTCCAAATTCATACGCAGCCAGCTAAGTGTTACAGCAGGCTTGCGCAAAATTATTTCCTGGCTCTGTCTGGGCTGTGAAATCACTGCTGTATTGCAGTTCACAGTGCAACAATCTGCAGTTCTGTGACATACCCCAGGGCCAGAAGCGCTTAGGCAGGGACAGAAGACATATTTATTGAATATAGGCAGTGGGCCTTTGCAAAAAAATTGGTGGAAACAAATCTATTTGGGCTGCCTGTGAGTGTCCTCAGTGTTCTGGGTCTGTGCTGGGTGTAGTAGTTCTCCAAATTCATACGCAGCCAGCTAGGTGTTACAGCAGGCTTGCGCAAAATTATTTCCTGGCTCTGTCTGGGCTGTGAAATCACCGCTGTATTGCAGTTCACAGTGCAACACTCTGCAGTTCTGTGACATACCCCAGGGCCAGAAGCGCTTAGGCAGGGACAGAAGACATATTGATCGAATATAGGCAGTGGGCCTTTGCAAAAAAATGTGTGGAAAAAAATCTATTTGGGCTGCCTGTGAATGTCCTCAGTGTTCTGGGTCTGTGCTGGGTGTAGTAGTTCTCCAAATTCATACGCAGCCAGCTAAGTGTAACAGCAGGCTTGCGCAAAATTATTTCCTGGTGTTCCGTAAGCGAAGTCAGCCTTCAACCACAGGCCAATAAGTGGCACATTTAATTACAGCGTTCTGTTTCTGCATTATTGGTAATACAGCATGCTGAGGGGTAGGGGTAGGCCTAGAGGACGTGGACGCAGGCGAGGACGCGGAGGCCCAAGTCAGGGTGTGGGCACAGGCCGAGCTCCTGATCCAGGTGTATCGCAGCCGACTGCTGCGGGATTAGGAGAGAGGCACGTTTCTGGCGTCCCCACATTCATCGCACAATTAATGGGTCCACGCGGTAGACCTTTATTAGAAAATGAGCAGTGTGAGCAGGTCCTGTCGTGGATGGCAGAAAGTGCTTCCAGCAATCTATCGTCCACCCACAGTTCTGCGCCGTCCACTGCTGCAACTCAGAATCCTCTGGCTGCTGCTCCTCCTTCCTCCCAGCCTCCTCACTCCATTACAATGATACATTCTGAGGAGCGGGCAGACAGTTCCCAGGAACTGTTCTCGGGCCCCTGCTCAGATTGGGCAGCAGTGGTTCCTCTCCCACCAGAGGAGTTTATCGTCACTGATGCCCAACCATTGGACAGTTCCCGGGGTCCGGGGGATGAGGCTGGGGACTTCCGGCAACTGTCTCAAGACCTTTCAGTGGGTGAGGAGGACAATGATGTTGAGACACAGTTGTCTATCAGTGAGGTAGTAGTAAGGGCAGTAAGTCCGAGGGAGGAGCGCACAGAGGATTCGGAGGAAGAGCAGCAGGACAATGAGGTGACTGACCCCACCTGGTTTGCTACGCCTACTGAGGACAGGTCTTCAGAGGGGGAGGCAAGGGCAGCAGCAGGGCAGGTTGTAAGACGCAGTGCGGTGTCCAGGGGTAGAAGCAGGGCCAAACCGAATAATCCACCAACTGTTTCCCAAAGCGCCCCCTCGCGCCATGCCACCCTGCAGAGGCCGAGGTGCTCAAAGGTCTGGCAGTTTTTCACTGAGAGTGCAGACGACCGACGAACAGTGGTGTGCAACCTTTGTCGAGCCAAGATCAGCCGGGTAGCCACCACCACCAGCCTCACCACCACCAGCATGCGCAGACATATGATGGCCAAGCACCCCACAAGGTGGGACGAAGGCCGTTCACCGCCTCCGGTTTGCACCGCTGCCTCTCCCCCTGTGCCCCAACCTGCCACTGAGATCCAACCTCGCTCTGAGGACACAGGCACTACCGTCTCCTGGCCTGCACCCACACCCTCACCTCCGCTGTCCTCGGCCCCATCCAGCAATGTCTGTCAGCGCACCGTCCAGCCGTCGCTAGCGCAAGTGTTTGAGCGCAAGCGCAAGTACGCCGCCACGCACCCGCACGCTCAAGCGTTAAACGTGCACATAGCCAAATTTATCAGCCTGGAGATGCTGCCGTATAGGGTTGTGGAAACGGAGTCCTTCAAAAGTATGATGGCGGCGGCGGCCCCGCGCTACTCAGTTCCCTGTCGCCACTACATTTCCCGATGTGCCGCCCCAGCCCTGCACGACCACGTCTCCCGCAACATTGTACGCGCCCTCACCAACGCGGTTACTGGCAAGGTCCACTTAACAACGGACACGTGGACAAGCACAGGTGGGCAGGGCCACTATATCTCTATGACTGGCGCAGCACTTAGCAATTTTTGATGCAATCTCCCTATGCTTGATTGTATCAATCCATACCATCCTGATGATACAGCTTTATGATTGAGCTGTTGAAACGCGTAGATGGTTCTATGTTGGTTCTATTTGAGATGGTCTCATTTGATTGAGTAATCAGTATTGAGTCTTTTTTAGACTACTTACTGTTAGTTCATCATTGTGCTATCAAGTGAATTAATAGACTAAGCATCGGGCATGCATGTGCATTATATCAGTCTTGCCTTAGATGCTGGTTCTATTTGAGCTATCTAAACGGATTTCAGTAGAAGATCAGGTGTTAGGCGATTGTTGGACCATGTATTAGTCCTGCCTTTTACACCAGATCTTTAAGTACTTTATAACTTATGAACAGCTGCACTTTTCAATTTTCTGCTGTCGCTGTTATAAGTACTTAGTGCTTATTCAATATAATTGAAATAAGAATAAGCACGTTTTGGCAGCTTGGTGTATTGCTGTTAACAATACATCGTAGCTAACAGTTATACACCATATCTATTGATACTTGGGACAGTGGTTACATATCCTCCCACCATCCAATGAGTCCGATCTATACCATTTAATGGTGGAACTCTTGCATGTCATAACCATCATATGGGCATGCATATTTTCATCGCTATTCTATCATCAGGGGTGTAGCTCCTGTATCTATATCACTACCACTTACTGTCAAAGGGTGATAGTGACAGGAGTCTAAATATCCCCAGATACATCTCTGTGATAGCTTATGCATCATAGTTTGTTGATCATTGTATCATCCAGTATTAAATTATCTTGTGATTATACTATCAATGTCACAGATACACTAGATCAATCTTAAACTATTGGATGAGATCTAACAGACTGTTGGATATATAGTGGATGTTGGTACACGGTGAACACACGGTTAGACAGTATCTACTGTGTGGGGAATCTTTACCGTGTTAAGTACAACATCGTATGGTAACCATAATATCATATAGGTCCTAGATATCAAACGTATGGTACGGTGCCATTTGGTCGTGACAGGCACTATACTTATCATAGATTTATCACGCCCTTTTATAAAAATATTTTAATTTTAGAAATAAAGGTTATATTTTACTATATTATTTAGTGGTTCCCTCGGTGATCTACTTTTGGTTCCTTAGGGAACTTTTCTGTCTCGGTGACAGAGGCTGGGACCGAGTCAGAGCCTGGGACCGCTCACGTCCTACCCACCCCCAGAATTGCGGGCCCCAGCTCGATGCTGGTATCTGTGGCGGTGTATGCTTCCTCCACTAAAGCACCCTCCTCCTCCTCCTCCAACGCAACCTCTGTCTCGCAATCAAGATGTGTCAGCAGCAGCAGCACGTCGCCAGCAGTCGGTGTCACGCGGCGTGGCAGCACAGTGGTGGGCAAGCGTCAGCAGGCCGTGCTGAAACTACTCAGCTTAGGAGATAAGAGGCACACGGCCCACGAACTGCTGCAGGGTCTGACAGAGCAGACCGACTGCTGGCTTGCGCCGCTGAGCCTCCAACCGGGCATGGTCGTGTGTGACAACGGCCGTAACCTGGTGGCGGCTCTGCAGCTCGGCAGCCTCACGCACGTGCCATGCCTGGCCCACATCTTTAATTTGGTGGTTCAGCGCTTTCTGAAAAGCTACCCACGCTTGTCAGACCTGCTCGGAAAGGTGCGCCGGCTCTGCGCACATTTCCGCAAGTCCCACACGGACGCTGCCACCCTGCGCACCCTGCAACATCGTTTTAATCTGCCAGTGCACCGACTGCTGTGCGACGTGCCCACACGGTGGAACTCTATGCTCCACATGTTGGCCAGGCTCTATGAGCAGCGTAGAGCTATAGTGGAATACCAACTCCAACATGGGCGGCGCAGTGGGAGTCAGCCTCCTCAATTCTTTTCAGAAGAGTGGGCCTGGTTGGCAGACATCTGCCAGGTCCTTGGAAAGTTTGAGGAGTCTACCCAGATGGTGAGCGGCGATGCTGCAATCATTAGCGTCACCATTCCTCTGCTATGCCTCTTGAGAAGTTCCCTGCAAAGCATAAAAGCAGATGCTTTGCGCTCGGAAACAGAGCCGGGGGAAGACAGTATGTCGCTGGATAGTCAGAGCACCCTCCTGTCTATATCTCAGCGCGGTGAGGAGGAGGAAGATGAGGAGGAGGGGGAAGAGACAGCTTGGCCCACTGCTGAGGGTACACATGCTGTTTGCCTGTCATCCTTTCAGCGTGTATGGCCTGAGGAGGAGGAGGAGGATCCTGAAAGTGATCTTCCTAGTGAGGACAGCCATGTGTTGCGTACAGGTACCCTGGCACACATGGCTGACTTCATGTTAGGATGCCTTTCTCGTGACCCTCGCGTTACACGCATTCTGGCCACTACGGATTACTGGGTGTACACACTGCTTGACCCACGGTATAAGGAGAACCTTTCCACTCTCATACCCGAAGAGGAAAGGGGTTCGAGAGTGATGCTATACCACAGGACCCTGGCGGACAAACTGATGGTAAAATTCCCATCCGACAGCGCTAGTGGCCGAAGGCGCAGTTACGAGGGCCAGGTAGCAGGGGAGGCGCGGAGATCAGGCAGCATGTACAGCACAGGCAGGGCAACACTCTCTAAGGCCCTTGACAGCTTTATGGCTCCCCAGCAAGACTGTGTCACCGCTCCCCAGTCAAGGCTGAGTCGGCGGGAGCACTGTAAAAGGATGGTGAGGGAGTACGTAGCCGATCGCACGACCGTCCTCCATGACGCCTCTACCCCCTACAACTACTGGGTGTCGAAGCTGGACACGTGGCCTGAACTCGCGCTGTATGCCCTGGAGGTGCTTGCTTGTCCTGCGGCTAGCGTCTTGTCAGAGAGGGTGTTTAGTGCAGCTGGGGGAATCATCACAGATAAGCGTACCCGCCTGTCAACCGACAGTGCCGACAGGCTTACACTCATCAAGATGAACAAAGCCTGGATTTCCCCAGACGTCTCTTCTCCACCAGCGGACAGCAGCGATACCTAAGCAATACATAGGCTGCACCCACGGATGGAAGCATCGTTCTCTATCCCCATCAAAAACGGGGACCTTTTTGCTTCATCAATCTGTGTATAATATTCCTCCTCCTCCTCCTGCTCCTCCTCCTGAAACCTCACATAATCACGCCGAACGGGCAATTTTTCTTAGGCCCACAAGGCTCAGTCATATAATTTTTCTAAACAATTTTTAGACATTTCAATGCTCATTAAAGCGTTGAAACTTTCACCTGAACCAATTTTTATTTTAGCTGGGCTGCCTCCAGGCCTAGTTACCAATTAAGCCACATTAACCAAAGTGATTAATGGGTTTCACCTGCCCTCTTGGTTGGGCATGGGCAGTTTTTCTCAGGTACATTAGTATTGTTGGTACACCAATTTTTGGGGGCCCTTGCCTACAGTGTAATCAAATTAATTTTTAGCCCACCTGCATTACAGCTGACGTTACATCAGCTGTGTTGGGCACTGCAATGGGATGTATTTATGTACCGCCGGTGGGTTCCAGGGAGCCATCCATGCTGTGGGTCCACAGGGAGTTGTAACTGCATGTGTCCACTTCTAAAGAACCCCAGTCTGACTGGGGCATGCAGTGTGGGCCGAAGCCCACCTGCATTAAACATGACATTACCTCAGCTGTGATGGGCAATGCAATGGGATATATTTATGTACCGCCGGTGGCTTCCTGGCACCCACCCATGGTGTCGGTACACACGGAGTTGTAACTGCATGTGTCCACTTCTAAAGAACCCCAGTCTGACTGGGGCATGCAGTGTGGGCCGAAGCCCACCTGCATTAAACATGATATTACCTCAGCTGTGATGGGCAATGCAATGGGATATATTTATGTACCGCCGGTGGCTTCCTGGCACCCACCCATGCTGTCGGTCCATACGGAGTTGTAACTGCATGTGTCCACTTCTAAAGAACCCCAGTCTGACTGGGGCATGCAGTGTGGGCCGAAGCCCACCTGCATTAAACATGACATTACCTCAGCTGTGATGGGCAATGCAATGGGATATTTTTATGTACCGCCGGTGGGTTCCAGGGAGCCACCCATGCTGTGGGTCCACAGGGAGTTGTAACTGCATGTGTCCACTTCTAAAGAACCCCAGTCTGACTGGGGCATGCAGTGTGGGCCGAAGCCCACCTGCATTAAACATGACATTACCTCAGCTGTGATGGGCAATGCAATGGGATATTTTTATGTACCGCCGGTGGCTTCCTGGCACCCACCCATGCTGTGGGTCCACAGGGACTTCATAATAGCTGCCTGTGTCTATGAATTAAAAACCCCGGTCAGGTTGGGGCATGCAGTGTGGGCCGAAGCCCACCTGCATTTAATCGGACGTTAGCTCTGCTGTCCAGGGCACTGCAATGGGATACATTTATGTACAGCTGGTGGGTTCCAGGGAGCCACCCATGCTGTGGGTGCACACGGAATTCCCATTGCGGAGTTGTACCTGCCTGTGACTATTTATAAAAAAAACGCGGTCTGACTTGGGCATGCAGACACCTTGACAGAATGAATAGTGTGTGGCACATAGGTTCCCCATTTCTATGCCCACGTGTGCAGCTCCAGATGGAGGTGGCACAGGATTGGATTTCTCATTGCTTCTGTACAGCATTGTGGACTATCACACCGCCCCTTTTAAAGAGGGTCGCTGCCTAGCCATGCCAACCCTCTGCAGTATGTGCCTGCGGTTCCTCTGGCAGACGCACTTATAAATAGACATGAGGGTGGCGGGGCATGAGGGCAGCTGAAGGCTGGGCAGGGACAGTTTGGTGTGCGCTGTGGACACTGGGTCGTGGGGGGGGGGGGTTGGGCAGCATGTTACCCAGGAGAAGTGGCAGCGGAGTGTCATGCAGGCAGTGATTGTGCTTTGTTGGAGGTAGTGTGGTGCTTAGCTAAGGTATGCATTGCTAATGAGGGCTTTTCAGAAGTAAAAGTTGTTGGGAGGGGGGGGCCCACTCTTGCCGCTATTGTGGCTTAATAGTGGGACCTAGGAACTTGAGATGCAGCCGAACATGTAGCCCCTCACCTGCCCTATCTGTTGCTGTGTCGTTCCCATCACTTTCTTGAATTGCCCAGATTTTCACAAACGAAAACCTTAGCGAGCATCGGCGATATACAAAAATGCTCGGGTCGCCCATTGACTTCAATGGGGTTCGTTATTCGAAACGAACCCTCGAGCATCGCGAAAAGTGCGTCTCGAGTAACGAGCACCCGAGCATTTTGGTGCTCGCTCATCTCTAATTACTAAGTATTCATAGTGCCCATCCTGCATATTGCTGGCGGTCATCCACTAGTCCCCCCTGCGGATGCGCATTAGGTTATAAGTCCCTTGAAGATCATGCTTAGTGAAGATCTGTGCAATACACAGATGGTCGAACAGCTCCGGGATTAAGGGTAACAGGTACTTGTTCCTAATGGTAATCTTATTTAGGCCCTGATAATCAGTGCATGGACAGAACGATTTGTCCTTCTTCTTAAAGAAAAATCCAGCCCCAGTAGGAGATGAAAATTTGCAAATAAATTCCTAGGCTAAGTTATCCTGGATGTATTTAGTTGTGGCTTGAGTCTCGGGAAATGACATGGGGTATGTCCTGTGCCAAGGTGCTGAGGAACCTGGCACCAGCTCAATCAAGCAGTCATAGGGATGATGTACTCTGATGTACGTACATAGGGATGAAAATACTCTGCCTCCTTTTTGTCAAAAACATTGGCAAAATTGTAGTAGGCCTCTGGCAGGCCTTGTAGGTTCTGGGTCACAGTGGGGCGGTGAATGGGCTGAACTGGGAGTAGACACTTGGTATAGCATGATGTTCCCCAATGTAAGACCTCTACTGACCTCCAGTCCATAGTAGGATTATGTAGATGTAGCCAAGGCAGACCCAGTATCAGGGTATAGGTCACCCCAGGAAGGACCAACAGGGAGATTCTCTCTGAGTGAAGAACATCTATTTTCAGCTCCAAAACCCTGTGAGAAATTGAATGGTCTTGGAAAGGGTACTTCCATTGACAGTAGTCACCATCAGGGGTCTATCAAGGTGTTGGACAGGGATTTGGTAGCTGTCCACCATGGCCTGCTGCAAGACATTTCTGGCCGAAACGGAATCCAGAAAGGCCATCATTGTGATCTGCGAATCGGTGAGGGACAAAGTCACCTGTAGTTCAATCTTAGAGTGGACTGATCTTGAAAGAACACGTATGGATCTGATGGCCTGGAACTCCACTGTACATGCATAGTTACTTAGAGCGTCTGCGCATGCGCTCCTCCTCTGTTAGTTTGAGCCGATCTACCTGCATGGGCTCAGGGTCACTAGATAACATGGTAGTAGGCGGAACAGACAGCAGTGTCTGGAACTTGAGTGCCAGGTGGATCAACCACCTTTCCTGAATAGCCTTCTTGATCCTCTCCTGAAAAAGGAGAACAATTATTTTGGCCAAGTAGATCAAGGCATACAGGGAGGTTAGAACCTCACAACCAGCTTACTCATCTTTAACCCTTTCAAATCCATTTTTTTCTCCTCCCTTCTCCCCAGCTTGAATTTATTTGGAGCTGGGAACAATGGAATTCTCCCTTCATCCTCCTGATCTCTGACAGAGTTTAGGAGGGTGCCAGCAGTCACATGACGATCAGGGGAATGCAGAAGTAATACTTCTGCATTCTCTCTTCAACCCCCTGATTTCGACTGTGACTGATAGCCAAGATCAGAAGGGTGTCGGTGGTCACATGATCGCCAGGCGGAATGCGAAAGTAATACTTCTATATTCTGTTTTCAGTCTCCTGTTCACTCACAGCCGAGGTCAGGAGGCAGTCAGGAGGCAGCCGAGGTCAGTGTCAGCCGAGGTCAGGTCCTGACAGCCGAGGTCAGGAGGCTCCTGGCAGTCATTCCACCGGAATGTGGAAGTGTTGATTCTGCATTCTCTCTGCATTACATAGTGATAATTGAGCGCTATGTAATGTGTAAAGGAGAATGTGAGGATGAGGATGAGGACCAGTGAAGGAGTGCAGCTGTACCCAATGTGTGTGACAAGTGGGTGCAGATGCACTCCTGCACTGCAGTGGTGGACCTGTTTTGACATCGGAGCTGTAAAGAATTTCATGATATCGGAACAGGTCAGTCATTGAAGTGGAAAGGGTTAATACAACCTGCCAATCCATCCCAGAAAGCCACCACCAGGGCCTCATTTTTCCAACTCAGCTCTGAGGCCAGAGTTCTAAACTTAATGGCATATTGACCCACCATGATATTCTTTTGATGGAGGCATAGTAGGGAGAAGGCAGATGAACTGGTATGACCTGGCTCATAGAAAACCATCCAAAAGTTCTCTCCAAAAGTTATTTACCAATTGATTGTCTCTCTCCCAGAGAGGGTTAATCCAGACCAAGGCCTGACCAGATAAATAATAATAATAATCTTAATTTGTATAGCGCCAACAGATTTTGGCAGATTGGTATCCCTTCCTCCTGTGGCAAAAACAGGTCATTGTCCCTGAGGGACATGCGGACGAGAGGGATGGTCAAACTAATCATTGTGTAATCACGACTGAACATTTTGATTGCTTCCTTAAAGCTAGCTGAAATGTTACAAATATTTTAATCAGCAGCCACTCCTCTTCCGTCAAGTGACTAACATCCATACAGCAACTCCTAATGACAGTTCAACTCTTAGGCTGGGTTCACACAGGGCAGATTTGCCACAAAATTTCCCTGTGGAATTTTGCTGCGGCAAATCCGCCTGAAGCCGCTAATCCCAGGATTTTTGACAAATCTCGTCCACGCGGGGCAGACAATCCATTGCGGCAAAGCCAGTGCTGCGGCATGGATTCCCGGGATGCAGCATGAGAATTATTTTTCTTTTTTCTGTTGCGGCCACGCCTTCTCTATGGGAGAGCCGGACGCAACAAAAAAGCATTCGGCAAAGCCCCTCCAAAACCCGCGGTTAAGTGCCGCAGGATTTGAAGCTGTGCCTATTCTGCAGGAATCTCACATTTTTCACTTCAGCAAAACCGCGAGATTTCTGCTGGGAAAGTGTCCCATGAGAACCCAGCATTAGACTATCTAGAACAGAAAAAGGCCAATCAGTTATATCATTATTAGAGATGAGCGAACGTACTCGTCCGAGCTTGATGCTCGTTCGAGTATTAGAGTGTTCGACATGCTCGTTACTCGAGACGAGCACCACGCGTTACTCGAGTCAATTCCATTTCCTTCTCTGCATGTTTAGCGCCATTTTCTGGCCAATAGACATGCAAGGAAGGCATTACAACTTCCTCCTGTGACGTGCCAGCCCTATCCCACCTCCCTGCACTGAGTGGCGGTGAGATCAAATGACCGCCTACTATATAAGGCAGTCCCGCCCGCTGCTCGCCTCAGACACATGCTGGCAGAGATAAGGGAAGGTGCTGTTCCTGCAATAGGGAGAGTGTTAGGCTGTTAGCGTCTTCAAGAACCCCAATGGTCCTTCTTAGGGCCACATCTGACCATGTGCATTGCAGAAGACCGGCCATCTTCGCAAGGTAGGTAAGAAGTCACCGGAGCGCGGGGATTCGGGTAAGTACTATCCGTTTTTTTTTTTCAACACATGCATCGGGGTTGTCTCGCGCCGAACAGGGGGGCTATTGAAAAAAAAAAAAAAGTTTCGGCGCGGGACAACCCCTTTAATGACTACTGATTTATCCTCTACAAGACTGACCTATAGCAGTCTTGCAGAGATTGAATTATACCTACTGTATGTTATGGCGACTCTCTAGTTCCCGAGTTACATCCTTAGTAATAATATCACCCATCAAGGCTATTCTGATGAGCAGGCAGATGCCGCTGTCCTCGGCCCCATCCAGCAATGTCTCTTAGCGCAGCGTCCAGCTGTCGGTAGCGCAAGCGTTGGAGCGCAGGCGCAAATACGCCGCCACGCACCCGCACGCTCAAGCATTAAACGTGCAGATTGCCAAATTGATCAGCCTGGAGATGCTGCCGTACAGGCTTCTGGAAACGGAGACTTTCCAAAAACATGATGGCGGCGGCCCCACGCTACTCGGTCCCCAGTCGCCACTATTTTTCCCGGTATGCCATCCCAGCCCTACAGCAGCACATCTCCCGCAACATCAATCGTTCCCTCACTAACGCGGTTACAGGGAAGGTCCACTTAACCACGGACACGTGGACCAATACTGGCGGGCAGGGTCACTATATCTCCCTGACGGCACATTGGGTGAATTTGGTGGAGGCTGGGACCGAGTCAGAGTCTGAGACCGCACACGTCCTACCCACACCCAGAATTGCGGGTTCTTCTTCGGTTCTGGTATCTACAGCGGTCTATGCCACCTCCTCTAAACCTTCCCCCTCCTCCTCCTCCAACAATGAAAACATTCTTGGCAAATGCTTTCGCTTTGGTCCGTCTTGCGCTGGTCCAAGAATTTCACCTAAACCCGCACAATAGGAATGCCCCCCCCTCCTTCTTAATCCTGGCCACAGTTCCGAAAACCAACTAAATACAACCGGGGTCGTATTCGATTATTCCTAGCTGAAGCATTCAGCCGACTGGAAGAGCAATAGCGGCTTCCATCTTGTTGGTACTGATAATAATTACATATTTTAGTGTACAGCTGAGGTAGGAATAGAGCCGACTATAGAACACAGCATCCCTGCAGGGCTGGGGACAGAGGAGCAGCAGGCGCATATCCGTGGTGGAAGCAGGCCAGTTGAGATCCACATACTCCCGGACTGATTTTGGACTGATTGATGAGGCCTTTACTTGTGATCATCTTTGGTAATTCCTGACAAAGATGAGCGGTATAGCCAGAAACTTGCATTGCTAACACTTTGAAATGGTCAACAGAAAATATATGAATGAAGCCTTTTCATATTTCTGATTGAGATGAGGAGGAGTTCAGACTTTTAGTACCTAGAATATCCTTTTCATTGCTATCAAATGCCCCTCTTGTCGAAGAAAATACTAGCTTTTCCACATAGCTGTTGTCACTGTTACTTTTGTTCTGTGGCTTTTAGAGATGAGCGAGCATACTCGTCGAGTAATAGGGTGCTCGAGATGCTCGTTACTCGAGACGAGCACCATGCGGTGCTTGTCTCGATTAAACGAGCACTGACCATTGAATTCAATGGAGCCGGCAATACAGCCGGCTCCATTGAAAGCAATGGGCTGCTGGCTAGCGCGGGATGAATTTTCAGGAAGGGCTTAAAAATATAAGCCCTTACCTGAAATTCATCCAGAAATGTGTAAAAAGTAAAAAAAAAAATATATACTCACCTTGTCCCGGCAGAACGATGTTAGCCCATTGAATTCAATGGATCCGGCAATACAGCCGGCTCCATTGAAAGCAATGGGCTGCCTGCGATCGCACAATGAATTTTCGTGAAGGGCTTAAATATATAAGCCCTTTCCTGCAATTCATCCAGAAATGTGTAAAAATAAAAAAAAAATATATATATACTCACCTGGTCCCGGCAGACGGAGTTCAGCCGCGGCCAGCTGGCAGTTCTCCTGAACTGCTCTCTGTAGTATTCAGCAGCCGGGGATTTAAACTCCCCACCTGCTGAATGAGCTGCCTCTGATTGGTCACAGCCTGACCAATCAGAGGCAGCTCTCACTCACACCCATTCATGAATGGGTGAGTGAGTGCTGCCTCTGATTGGCTCAGCGCAGGGCCAATCAGGGGCAGCTCTCAGCTGAATGACAGCTGAGCCAATCAGTGGCAGCACTCACCCATTCATGAATTCATGAATGGGTGTGAGTGAGAGCTGCCTCTGATTGGTCAGGCTGTGACCAATCAGAGGCAGCTCATTCAGCAGGCGGGGATTTTAAATCCCTGACTGCTGAGTACTACAGAGAGCAGTTCAGGAGACTACAGAGAGCAGTTTTACACATATCTGGATGAATTGCAGGGAAGGGCTTATATATTTAAGCCCTTCCCGAAAATTCATTGTGCGATCGCGGGCAGCCCATTGCTTTCAATGGAGCCGGCTGTATTGCCGGCTCCATTGAATTCAATGGGCTAACATCGTTCTGCCGGGACAAGGTGAGTATATATTTTTTTAACTTTTTACACATTTTAGGATGATTTTCAGGTAAGGGCTTATATTTTTAAGCCCTTCCCGAAAATTCATCCAGCGCTCGCAGGCAGCCCATTGCTTTCAATGGAGCCGGCTGTATTGCCGGTTCCATTGAATTCAATGGGCTAACATTGTTCTGCTCTGAGGAGAACGATCGTTATGCTGACAGTGCGGGGGGGGTGGTCTCACTCTTGCCACTATTGTGGCTTAATAGTGAGACCTCGGAGCCCAAAATGCAGCCCTGCATGTTGCTCCTCGCCTGCCCTATCCATTTCTGTGTTTTTTACATGACTTTGGTGATTTGCTAAGATTTTCACAAATGAAAACCTTAGCGAGCACCAGTCATATACAAAAATGCTCGAGTCGCCCATTGACTTCAATGGCGTTCGTTACTCGAAACGAACTCTCGAGCATCACTGAAAGTTCGACTCGAGTAACGAGCACTCGAGCATTTTGGTGTTCGCTCATCTCTAGTGGCTTTACCTTTGTCCATTGGCTCTTATTCGTATCTGAAGGTTTGATTTTGCCCATGGAGGCAAAATGCAAGGTGGAGGCGCGGAACCAAGCCTGACCCTGGGCCCGCTAACGTGCTTCCCACACAGACCATTGCGATTCCTGGTCATAGTGTTTTGGCCTTGTAATGCCACCTCCTCCTCCAGCTTGGGGTCAGGGGATCAGCAATGCACATCATGTATTTTCTCTCGTGTTACCACAGTTATCGGAGAAACTTGTTTGGGCCAAAGGAGAGGAGCGTAACTGCATTAACGTTACAGGGGTCTGCCTATACTTCAGCTGCAGAAATGTTACAAGGGTCTCTCAATACTGCTGCTACATAAATGTTTCTGGGGTCTGCATATACTGCTGCATTTAAAATGTTACTGGGGTCTGTCTATACTGTTACTACTGAAATGTACCTAATACTGGGCTCTGCCTATACTGCTGCTACGGAAATGTTACTGGTGTCTGTCTATACTGTTACTACTGAAATGTACCTAATACTGGGCTCTGCCTATACTGCTGCTACGGAAATGCTACTGGGGTCTGTCTATACTGTTACTACTGAAATGTACCTAATACTGGGCTCTGCCTATACTGCTGCTACGGAAATGTTACTGGGGTCTGTCTATACTGTTACTACTGAAATGTTACTAATACTGGGCTTGCCTATACTGCTGCTACTGAAATGTTACTGGGCTCTGCCTATACTGCTGCAACTGAAATGTTACTGGGATCTGCCTATACTGTTACCACTGAAATGTTACTACTAATACTGGGATCTGCCTATACTGCTGCTACGGAAATGTTACTGGGGTCTGTCTATACTGTTACTAATGAAATGTTACTAATACTGGGCTCTGCCTAAACTGCTGCTACTGAAATGTTACTAGGCTCTACCTGTACTGCTGCAACTGAAATGTTACTGGGCTCTGCCTATACTGCTGCAACTAAAATGTTACTGGGCTCTGCCTATACTGCTGCAACTGAAATGTTACTGGGCTTTGCCTATACTGCTGCAACTGAAATGTTACTGGGGTCTGTCTATACTGTTACCACTGAAATGTTACTACTAATACTGGGCTCTACCTATACTGCTGCTACTGAAATGTTACTGGGCTCTGCCTATACTGCTGCAACAGAAATGTTACTGGGGTCTACCTAGACCTCTGCAACATAATTGTTAGTGGGGTCAGCTTATACCTTTGCTACAAGAATATTACAGGGGTCTGTGCATAGTATGGGTGCACTACGTTTTCCCATTGCGGTGTTCTAAGTATCTGGCCCCCCAAAAAACCCAGACTGACTAGGGCATGCAGTGTGGGCCGAAGCCAACCTGTATTTTATCTGACGTTAGCTCAGCTGTCCGGCGCAATGCAATGGGATTCATTAATGTACCGTCGGTGGCTTCCTGGGACCCACCGATGCTGTGGATCCTCACAGACTTCCCAGAGCGGAGTTATACCTGCCTGTGACTATTTTTTTAAAAAAAACCCAGTCTGACTCATGCATGCAGTGTGGGCCAAAGCCAACCTGTATTTTATCTGACGTTAGCTCAGCTATCCGGGCCACTGCAATGGGATTTATTTATGTACCGCCGGTGGGTTCCAGGGAGCCACCCATGCTGTGGGTGCACACAGACTTCCCATAGCGGAGTTGTGCCTGCCTGTGACTATAAATTTAAAAAAACCCAGTCTGACTAGGGCATGCAGTGTTGGCCGATGCCCACCTTTATTTTATCTGACGTTAGCTCAACTGTTCGGGGAACTGCAATGGGATTTATTTATGTACTGTCGGTGTCTTTCTGGGACCCAACCATGCTGTGGGTCCACACAGACTTCCCAGAGCGGAGTTCTACCTGCCTGTGACTATTTATAGAAAAAACCCAGCCTGCCTCGGGCATGCAGTGTGGGCCGAAGCCAACCTGTATTTTATCTGATGTTAGCTCAGCTGTCCGGGGCACTGCAATGGGATTTATTTATGTACCGTCGGTGGGTTCCTAGGACCCACCCATGCTGTGGGTCCACACAGACTTCCCAGAGCGGAGTTGTACCTGCCTGTGACTATTAATAAAAATAACCCAGTCTGACTTGGGCATGCCGTGTGGGCCGAAGCCAACCTGTATTTTATCTGACGTTAGCTCTGCTATCAGGGGCACTGCAATGGGATTTATTTATGTACCGTCGGTGGGTTCCAGGGAGCCACCCATGCTGTGGGTGCACACAGACTTCCCATAGCGGAGTTGTACCTGCCTGTGACTATTAATAAAAAAAAACAGTCTGACTCGGGCATGCAGCATGGGCCGAAGCCAACCTGTAATTTATCTCACGTTACCGCAGCTATCCGGGGCACTGCATTGGGACAAACAAGAGAGCAATACAGCGCTAATGAGACGTTCACAGCTACGCTAGCATTGGAGTCCGCTCTAGGCCCGTGATTGCTGAGGGTTTGTGCAGAGGCCTATGTCCTGGGTGCAGTGAAAGTCCACTTCCTGCCTATGATTGCTGAAGCTGTTGGCCAAGGCCTATGTCCTGGGGGAACTGCAACTGCACCAGGTTGGGGCTGTGGAGCTTTTTCCTGGCTAATCCAGTCATTGGAGCGGTGAAAGGAAAGGTAACTGATTTACTGAGCCCGTCGCAGATGAACTAGCATCGAAGTCCGCTTCATGCCTACAATTGCTGAAGCGGTTGGCCGAGGCCTATGTCGTCGGCGTGGTGCAAGTCTGCCATGTTTGGCCACTCTGATTTATTTATTGTTCATGTCTTGGGTTGCCTAGGACCCACCTATGCTGTTGTTGCACACTTAGTTCCCATCGCGGTGTTTGACCTGTCTGGCACAAAGACACTGACTGACTTGGGTAGGGGGCAGAGTGCAGATGGCTTCCCCTTGCAGTGTCAATTGAGCTATGCGACACCTAGACAGAATGACTACTGTGTGGGCACATGGATTCCCCATAGCTATGTAACTCATGCCCATGTTTGCAGCTCCTGATGGAGGTGGCACAGGATTGGAATGAAGAGCGAACGTCAATTTCTCATCGATTCTCTACAGCATTGTGGGCTATCGCCCAGCCCCTTTTAAAGAGGGTCGCTGCCTGGCCCTGCCAACCCTCTACAGTGTATACCTCCAGTTCCTCCTCATGGCAGACGCACTTATAAATAGACATGAGGGTGATGTGGCTATGAAGCCAGCGTGTGGCATGAGGGCAGCTGAAGGCTGCGCAGGGACACTTTTGTGTGTGCTGCAGACGCAGGGTCGTGCGGGGGAAGTTGGGCAGCATGTAACCCAGGAGAAGAGGCAGCGGTATGTGTCCCGCAGGCAGTGCTTGCGCTGGGTTGGAGGTAGTGTGGTGCTTAGCTAAGGTGTGCCTTGCTAATGAGGGTTTGTCAGAAGTAAAAATTGTTGGCGGGGGGGGGGGGGGGCTCAGTCTTGCCGCTATTGTGGCTTAATAGTGGGACCTGGGAGCCAGAGATGCAGCCCAGCATGTTGCCGCTCATCTGCCCTATCCGTATCTGTGTCGTTTCCATCACTTTCGTAGGTTTTGAAGATTTGCACAAATGAAAACCTTAGCGAGCATCGGCGATATAGAAATATGCTCGAGTCGCCCATTGACTTCAATGGGGTTCGTTACTCAAAATGAACCCTCAGGCATCGCGGAAAGCTCGACTTGAGCAACGAGCAACCGAGCATTTTGGTGCTCGCTCATCTCTAATCATTATACAAAATATTACTACTTATTTGTTCCCCTTCTGATCTATCATCTCCGTCTAATGTGTCTTCTTCTAATGAAACTTCTTCTAATTTATCTTCTTCACTTTCTCTCTGCTCTGTAATAAGATGCTCACTGGCTTGCCTTTCCTGGCTATCCATTTCAGTTTGTGTTTGTCCACAAGGAAAGTTTAATTCCTCTGGAACACTTGATGTTGATGCCAAATTTGAAGATGTGACAAATTTCAGCAAAGATTCGGCCAGCGCCTACAGACCTACAGCTTTGCCTTTCTGCTTTTTTCTTTGCTGCGCTCCACTTGGGTGGTTCCGTTTCATGATATATAAAAACGGAGTACATGTTGCTTTGCTTCGAAGAATAAATGTAAAAAAAGTAATGGGTCACATAATTTAAGTCACAGTGTAGCAAGCCATCACACAATCTGCCAGAGTATGTCTAATGCAGCGGTTCCTAACCACTAAGGGACGGCCGCATTGTGCTTTTAAGTCCTACTTCCTAGAGGACGTAAAAACGTGCATCCTCTTAGGATTAAAGCCCTGCAGGCTCTGGATGTGACAGCTCTATGCTGTCAGTGCCCTTAACTGTCATCCCTGGCTGCGGGAAGTGTTCCTTGGCAATGCGATCGGCACTATCCAATAGATAGGGCCATTCACATTAAAGTAAATAAAAAGTTAAAAATGGATAGAGTTTCCGTTCCCCTTATGGATTGGTTAACGGTAATCACGAAAAAGTTGAAAAAAGTTAAATAAAAAGTTTCACCTCCCCTCATGAATTGGAACCATGACGGGAGGTTAAAATACTCAAACCCATCCTCCGTGATCTCCTATGGTGATCTGCACTTGACGCAGGCTTTCTGCAAGGAAAATTGGTGGGAAATGCACAGAAGCCCGGATTGCCCGAGAGATTTAAAATCTCCAGGCTACTTACAGATAACCAGGAGACAGCCCATCTGCGCATGCGCTAACAAAATGGCATCATCACTGCCCCTCATACTCTAATCACCCTGCTATACCCACGTCCGTTTTTTTTGGGGGGGTTACGTTATTTTTTCATTTTGTCTACCTCCATAAAAAAATTTTTTTCTAAAATGTAGCATCTAAAGCATACAAGTTGTTGCTCACCAGTAGTTCTTGTAGTGATACCCCAACTGAGGCGGAAGAAGAGTTTTTTTCTGACAGTGACGACTCTGCCTATAGCCCCATGGAGGTTGAAGAAGTGGTTGGGGCAGCAAGGTCAAGTAATGCGGTGTCTGCCACAATGTGGAGTTCTGCCAATTTATTTTTGCCCTGCATCCCTGAATTTACCGTGACTCCTGGCGTAAATACGGACAACACAAATTGTACCCGGTTTAATTTTTGTTATTTATTTATCACTGATGCCGTCCTGGAGCTTATTGTCCAGCAGACTAATATCTACGATGGACAATATATTACAGCACACCCCATATCGGTATATTCAAGGACGTGGACCCCCATAAATATGCCACAGCTAAAACAATTCTTGGGAATTATCCTTTTAGTGGAACTTGTTTAAAAATCCTCCATACGGTCCTATTGGTCCGCTAGCACTGTTCATGCGACCCCTGTGTTTGATTCTGTAATGCCCCGCTAGCAACTTGAAAATACAATGTTGTTTTTCCATTTTGCCAATAATACACAAATTCCCCTCAGAAATGACCCGGCGTACGATCGATTGTGCAAATTGAGGCCCCCAATTATTTTATTAAAAGATTCCTTTAAGAATATTTATACCCTGCTCCGAGCGTGAATAACGGGCAGAGTTTTTTGAACTCAGTCTTCATGCCATCCCTCCAAGAATCAGAAATAGAATACCTCAATAGGGATACAACAGACGAAGAGGTCAAACTCACCATACAATCGCTACACAACAACAAAGCCTCAGGCCCAGATGGGTACTCAGCGGAATTCTATAAAGCCCTAAAAGAACAAGTTTTACCAGCATTGACAAAATACTACAACCATATATTACAAATGGGAGAAATCTCAAAACACGTCGACACAGCACACATATAAGTGCTCCCCAAGCCCAATAAAAACCCACAACTACCAGGATCATAGAGGCCCATTTCACTTATAAATCAAGACCTGAAAATACTAGAAATACTAGCAGAACGGTTAAGATCGCTCATGCCTACACTAGTGGGACCCTCACAAGTAGGGTTCATTTAAAAAAAATCGCTCAGCAGTTGCTAATGTTAGAAAAGTCCTTGCCATATTAGCCACACTAAGGCATCAGACCAGGGGTGTACCTAAGGGCTCAGGGGCCCGGGTGCAAAAGTTCAGCTCGGGGCCCCCCCTTCGGCCTCCACCCCACACCCACACTCCCCCGTACCCATACCTAGATCGTGCTGCAAACATGATCTAGCCCCTTGGCGTAATCTTTCCAAACATGACGCATTTCCGGAACATGAACATTTTTTGTAGCCCCGCAGGCCATTCTCACACACACCGCTTTTTAACGCTATTAGCGCAGTGTCCTGAGTGCCGTACTAACCGCGGTACAATACTCCCATAGATTTTAATGAGGTTACTCAAATCTGCGCTCGAACATTGTGTTTCCAACGCTGTGATTTTCGAGAGTTGTCTGTTCTATTTTTGCATTTTCGTGGTTTTTAACACACCTCCTCACCCATCACAATGATGGGGTGCATTAAAAAGCGCTGTCAAAACTCTGTAACGTGTTCGAAAACGCTCCTCAAAATGCCACGATTTCAAGCTGCGTTTTCTGAACACGTGTGTGAGAGCGGCCTTAGCGTGGTTCATGTTTTTGTTGCACTTAGAACCACAATAAAGAAAAACACATAAAAAACCTGCAGGCAGTATTTAAAGACCGCGTACATTATTAATGAGCTGCAGACACTATTAAAAACTGCATGTGATTTAGATGCGTTTTTTAATTGTGTGTAAAGGGTGCAAATGAATCTATTAAGTCCAGGAAGATGTATAACTTATACCAGAGAGATAGGTAGATAGATAGATAGATAGATAGATAGATAGATAGATAGATAGATAGATAGATAGATAGATAGATAGATAGATAGATAGATAGATAGATAGATAGATAGATAGATAGATAGATAGATAGATAGATAGATAGATAGATAGATAGATAGATAGGGGATAGATAGATGGATGAATAAATAGTATATAGATAGATAAATAGATAGTAGATAGATAGATAGATAGTATATAGATAGATGGATGAATAAATAGATAGATAAATAAATAGTATATAGATAGATGGATGAATAGATAGATATGAGATAGAGGATAGATAGATAGATAGATAGATAGATAGATAGATAGATAGATAGATAGATAGATAGATAGATCTCATATCTATCTATTTATCTATCCAACTATCTCATATCTATCTATTTATTCATCCATCTATCTATCTATCATATCTATATACTATCTATTCATCCATCTATCTATATACTATCTATCTATCTATCATATCTATATACTATCTATCCATTCATCTATCTATATACTATTTATCTATCTATCTCTCATATCTATCTCTCATATCTATCTATCCTATCTATCTATCTCTCATATCTATCTCTCATATCTATCTATCCTATCTATCTATCTCTCATATCTATCTCTCTACTATCCTTCTATCTATCTCATATCTATATATCTCATATCTGAGATAGATAGTATATAGATAGATGGATGAATAGATAGATATGAGATAGATAGGATAGTAGATAGATAGCTAGATAGATAATAGATAGATGGATAAACAGAAAGATAGATATGAGATAGAGGATAGATAGATAGTTAGTAGATAGATATTATATAGATAGATAGTATATACATAGATGGATGAATAGGTAGATAGATATGAGATAGAGGATAGATAGATAGATAGATAGATAGATAGACACATATATATATATATATACACACACACACAATTATCCCAGGGCCCAGGAAGCATGGGGCCCGCACAATGTCAGAAGCTACAATATAGCGTGCCTAACAAGACATATAGTAGATTGGATGAGAGACACAGACGTATATTCCAACAGACTCATTGAATCGAGCCTAGTCACCCCTTGGAACCTTATGGCATGATTGCATACACGTTTTTCCAACCTTCCACCAGCAATTAAGCGATCTATACTACTAAGAGACACAATAGTGACATCGAAGGAAGCAAAGAAACTCTTTGGACTTCCCTAGTTGTTGTCCAAGTCTATGCCATTGATAGGCCATCCAGAATTCCCCAGAGGTCATGATGATTGAGTCTTTTAAGAGCGACAAGAAAAAGGTTTAGTGGTAGCCCAGCACTTCATGCACGAGAGAGAAAGAAGGTGACTTCATCCACCCGAGCTCAAGACCAAGTACAACATACCAGGGACACAATTCCTACAGATTTCGCAGGCACTTCGGTTTTGCAAGACTAGGCTTCAAGGTCTCAATAGAGAGGCGGGAAAAATAGACTTTGATTCCATAACCACACAACCAGCAGGAAGATCCTCATTATCTACACAAGAAGGGCAATAAAATACAAAGTCCTAAAAATCGAAAAACACAAAATATTTTCCAGATAGGAAAAAATAACACAAGGCACAGATATGGGTGAAAAGATACTAACGGGTTGGTCAAAAATCAGAGCCTGCTTGATCAGTGAGACCTGGAGGGAAACCTTCTTCAAAATTATGCATCATGCTATATATGGCTTTGATATTCCAGCGTCTCCTTCATTCCCAGAGCGCATCACACAGTGCCCAACATGTGGAACACCAGCCACAGATCTACTTCATGGCATATGGGGTTGTGCTCAGGTGCAGGATTTCTGGAAGAAACTCATAAAGTATATTCAGGATCAATGGAGAATAGTAGTACCCAGGGAGATACAAACGGTAATATTCCACAATGACGAGAGAACAGGGCCAGATGGATCTACTCCTCTAACATTCCCTAGATTCATCCACATAGTTCTTCTAGTAGCGAAAAGACTTCTGCTCAAACATTGGCTTCTGCAAACAATCCCAGGAATAACAGAGCTGCTAGCCCAACTTAAACAGCTATTAAGTATGGAACGAGTGGAGACAGAGAGACACAAAGAGAAAGCAGAAAAAACATCTTTCAAAAAACGGCAGATCTTCCTCCAGTCACACTACACCGACCAAGAAATTAGAAAGATAGTGACTCCCTTTCAGTATACAACCTGGTACCTAATAGAGGAGGCTAGAGATGCTCTGGGAAGACTGAAAATCAACAGAGGGCAGGATAACAGGACAGACCGGAGTAGAATATGAGACATAGGATAGGGTGTGGACGGGGACAGCAGGTGGAGAGTAAGGTTAGAACTATTGAAAGTACCCCCTCCTGGTTATTTCCGCTTTTTACATTTTATTATGGTTTTTGGGGTGTTTTTTTGCCTAATTTGAAACATACAGATTTATACAAACATAATGGGAGGATTGAAAGTGCCGAGTAAACTATAACAAGAAAATAGTACAAGAGATCTATATGTTTAATATAATATTTTACTTCCCAAAGGGACAATGCAAGTTATGCCCGCAAAAGAAAACCTTCTGAAGAATATCATTGTATCTTTCCAAGATGTATTTTATTTCTGCATTATTTTACTAATATTATTTTCTCTTTTGTGAATTGTAATGAAAAATATTTGCAAAAGTTTAAAATAAAAAAGATGTTTGGAAAAAAAAAAAATTTATACCCTAGGAAAAAAATTTGACCTTGGACGCGTCACTTACGAGCTTTAAGGACAGTCTATCCTTTTGCCGATTCATACCCTCAAACCGCGCTACATATGGTGTTAAGCTTTATAAAGTTTGTGAGAGCACTACATGGTATACTGTCCTTCACAGTAGGACTGAAATATTAAAATCCAAACTTTATTAAATAATATTAAAAGCTAAAAATTGGGGCACTAACACAAAGTAAATATTCCAGTACCACACCGTATGTAGTTACTCAGGAATAACAACACATAGGACAAACACACGTAAGATATGCTACTAACTAGAATAAAGCTTATTTCCCCCAAATACTGAGAGGGTTGGAATAAATATCCAAGACTTCTATTGGTATGCAATATCGTGTTATATTCACAGATTAAGTATCAAATTATTACTATCTGTTCAAGCCGGAATAGTCAAGATTATGCGAAGGGAGCACTTTAACATTGTGGTATATGTGCTTGGATAGCAATGAGCCTTGTATCCACTATATATCAAGGAGTGATGTTATCTCAGATATATCTTATTCTTGATGACAGTACGCTCTGTCTGTACTCATAGAGCGAGTGATGATTTTATTTGTCTCATATTTATCTTATTCTTATGACAAAACGCTCTGTATACACTCGTGGAGCAAGTGATAAACTTTTATACTCAAAGACGGTATTAAATCTCTGGTGTGTCTTATTCTCTTACTCAACGCGTTTCCCCGCTAATTCTAGCGGATAATCAGGAGTATTATGAGGGTTGAGTGAATGTCATTTTGCAGTATAGTTTTTATATAAGGTTGGTTATCAGAGTGGATATCATTCTACAAAATGAATGTTATATTCAGAGTGGCATAGAACAATAGAGTTATTGCATCACTAAAATTGTAGATGCCTAACTTGAACTTGCATGCAGGACTAGATAAACACCACTAGAGACGCAATGCATTTAGACCGTTGATTAGAGATGAGCGAACGTACTCGTCCGAGCTTGATACTCGTTCGAGTATTAGCGTGTTCGAGATGCTCGTTACTCGTAACGAGCACCACGCGATGTTCGAGTTACTTTCACTTTCATCTCTGAGACGTTAGCGCGCTTTTCTGGCCAATTGAAAGACAGGGAAGGCATTACAACTTCCCCCTGCGACGTTCAAGCCCTATACCACCACCCTGCAGTGAGTGGCTGGGGAGATCAGGTGTCACCCGAGTATAAAAATCGGCCCCTCCCGCGGCTCGCCTCAGATGCGTTGTAAGATAGCTGAGGGACAGTGGTATCGTGTTGGAGCTGCTATAGGGAGAGTGTTAGGAGTTATTGTAGGCTTCAAGAACCCCAACGGTCCTTCTTAGGGCCACATCTAACCGTGTGCAGTAGTGTGGAGGCTGCTTTTTGCAGTGTTGCACATTTTTTTTTTTTTGGTATATCGGCCGTGCAGAGCATTGCGCCCTGCAGTAATACTCCAGGGACAGAAGTGCTTAGGCAGGGAGAGCGTTAGGAGTTATTGTAGGCTTCAAGAACCCCAACGGTCCTTCTTAGAGCCACATCTAACCGTGTGCAGTAGTGTGGAGGCTGCTTTTTGCAGTGTTGCACATTTTTTTTTTTTGGTATATCGGCCGTGCAGAGCATTGCGCCCTGCAGTAATACTCCAGGGACAGAATTGTGGAGGCAGGGACAGAAGACATATATTATTGATTGAATATACGCAGTGGGCCTTTTCTAAAAAATATTGGGCAAAAAATCTATTTGGCCTGCCTGTCACTGTGCTCAGTGTTCTGGGTCTGTGTGTGCTGGGTGTAGTAGTTCTACAAAATCATACGCAGCCAGCTAAGTGTTACAGCAGGCTTGCGCCAAATTATTTCCTGGCTCTGTCTGGGCTCTGAAATCACCGCTGTGTTGCAGTTAATAGTGCAACACTCTGCAGTTCTGTGGCACACTCCAGGGACAGAAGTGTGGAGGCAGGGACAGAAGACATATATTATTGATTGAATATACGCAGTGGGCCTTTTCTAAAAAATATTGGGCAAAAAATCTATTTGGCCTGCCTGTCACTGTGCTCAGTGCTCTGGGTCTGTGTGGGCTGGGTGTAGTACTTCTACAAAATCATACGCAGCCAGCTTAGTGTTACAGCAGGCTTGCGCCAAGTTATTTCCTGGCATTCCGTAAGCGAACTCAGCCTCCAACCACAGGCCAATAAGCGGCACATTTAATTACAGCGTTCTCTTTCTGCATTACTGGTAATACAGCATGCTGAGGGGTAGGGGTAGGCCTAGAGGACGTGGGCGCGGCCGAGGACGCGGAGGCCCTAGTCCGGGTGTGGGCACAGGCCGAGCTCCTGATCCAGGTGTATCACAGCCGACTGCTGCGGGATTAGGAGAGAGGCACGTTTCTGGCGTCCCCACATTCATCGCACATTTAATGGGTCCACGCGGGAGACCTTTATTAGAAAATGAGCAGTGTGAGCAGGTCCTGTCGTGGATGGCAGAAAGTGCTTCCAGCAACCTATCGTCCACCCACAGTTCTGCGCCGTCCACTGCTGCAACTCAGAATCCTCTGGCTGCTGCTCCTCCTTCCTCCCAGCCTCCTCACTCCATGAAAATGAGACATTCTGAGGAGCGGGCAGACTCCCAGGAACTGTTGTCGGGCCCCTGCTCAGATTGGGCAGTAGTGGTTCCTCTCCCACCAGAGGAGTTTATCGTGACTGATGCCCAACCTTTGGAAAGTTCCTGGGGTTCGGGGGATGAGGCTGGGGACTTCCGGCAACTGTCTCAAGACCTTTCAGTGGGTGAGGAGGCCGATGACGATGAGACATAGTTGTCTATCAGTGAGGTAGTAGTAAGGGCAGTAAGTCCGAGGGAGGAGCGCACCGAGGATGCAGAGGAAGAGCAGCAGGACAATGAGGTGACTGACCCCACCTGGTTTGCTACGCCTACTGAGGACAGGTCTTCAGAGGGGGAGGCAAGGGCAGCAGCAGGGCAGGTTGCAAGAGGCAGTGCGGTGTCCAGGGGTAGAGGCAGGGCCAGACCGAATAATCCACCAACTGTTTCCCAAAGCGCCCCCTCGCGCCATGCCACCCTGCAGAGGCCGAGGTGCTCAAAGGTCTGGCAGTTTTTCACTGAGAGTGCAGACGACCGACGAACAGTGGTGTGTAACCTTTGTCGCGCCAAGATCAGCCGGGGAGCCACCACCACCAGCCTCACCACCACCAGCATGCGCAGACATATGATGGCCAAGCACCCCACAAGGTGGGACGAAGGCCGTTCACCGCCTCCGGTTTGCACCGCTGCCTCTCCCCCTGTGCCCCAACCTGCCACTGAGATCCAACCCCGCTCTGAGGACACAGGCACTACCGTCTCCTGGCCTGAACCCACACCCTCACCTCCGCTGTCCTCGGCCCCATCCACCAATGTCTCTCAGCGCACCGTCCAGCCGTCGCTAGCGCAAGTGTTTGAGCGCAAGCGCAAGTACGCCGCCACGAACCCGCACGCTCAAGCGTTAAACGTGCACGTAGCCAAATTTATCAGCCTGGAGATGCTGCCATATAGGGTTGTGGAAACGGAGTCCTTCAAAAGTATGATGGCGGCGGCGGCCGCGCGCTACTCAGTTCCCAGCCGCCACTATTTTTCCCGATGTGCCGTCCCAGCCCTGCACGACCACGTCTCCGGAACATTGTACGCGCCCTCACCAACGCGGTTACTGCCAAGGTCCACTTAACAACGGACACGTGGACAAGCAGAGGCGGGCAGGGCCACTATATCTCCCTGACGGCACATTGGGTGAATTTAGTGGAGGCTGGGACAGAGTCAGAGCTTGGGACCGCTCACGTCCTACCCACCCCCAGAATTGCGGGCCACAGCTCGGTGGTGGTATCTGCGGCGGTGTATGCTTCCTCCACTAAACCACCCTCCTCCTCCTCCAACGCAACCTCTGTCTCGCAATCAAGATGTGTCAGCAGCAGCAGCACGTCCCCTGCAGCCGGTGTCGCGCGGCGTGGCAGCACAGCGGTGGGCAAGCGTCAGCAGGCCGTGCTGAAACTACTCAGCTTAGGAGATAAGAGGCACACGGCCCACACCCTGCAACATCGGTTACATCTGCCAGTGCACCGACTGCTGTGCGACGTGCCCACATGGTGGAACTCTACGCTCCATATGTTGGCCAGGCTCTATGAGCAGCGTAGAGCTATAGTGGAATACCAACTCAAACATGGGCGGCGCAGTGGGAGTCAGCCTCCTCAATTCTTTACAGAAGAGTGGGCCTGGTTGGCAGACATCTGCCAGGTCCTTGGAAAGTTTGAGGAGTCTACCCAGGTGCTGAGCGGCGATGCTGCAATCATTAGCGTCACCATTCCTCTGCTATGCCTCTTGAGAAGTTCCCTGCAAAGCATAAAGGCAGACGCTTTGCGCTCGGAAACAGAGCCGGGGGAAGACAGTATTTCACTGGATAGTCAGAGCACCCTCATGTCTATATCTCAGCGCGGTGAGGAGGAGGAGGAAGATGAGGAGGAGGGGGAAGAGACAGCTTGGCCCACTGGTGAGGGTACACATGCTGCTGGCCTGTCATCCTTTCAGCGTGTATGGCCTGAGGAGGAGGAGGAGGAGAAGGAGGAGGAGGATCCTGAAAGTGATCTTCCTAGTGAGGACAGTCATGTGTTGCGTACAGGTACCCTGGCACGCATGGCTGACTTCATGTTAGGATGCCTTTCTCGTGACCCTCGCGTTACACGCATTCTGGCCACTACGGATTACTGGGTGTACACACTGCTCGACCCACGGCATAAGGAGAACCTTTCCACTCTAATACCCAAAGAGGAAAGGGGTTCGAGAGTGTTGCTATACCACAGGACCCTGGCGGACAAACTGATGGTAAAATTCCCATACGACAGCGCTAGTGGCCGAAGGCGCAGTTCCGAGGGCCAGGTAGCAGGGGAGGCGCCGAGATCAGGCAGCATGTACGGCACAGGCAGGGCAACACTCTTTAAGGCCCTTGACTGCTTTATGGCTCCCCAGCAAGACTGTGTCACCGCTCCCCAGTCACGACTGAGTCGGCGGGAGCACTGTAAAAGGATGGTGAGGGAGTACGTAGCCGATCGCACGACCGTCCTCCGTGATGCCTCTGCCCCCTACAACTACTGGGTGTCGAAGCTGGACACATGGCCTGAACTAGCGCTGTATGCCCTGGAGGTGCTTGCTTGTCCTGCGGCTAGCGTCTTGTCAGAGAGGGTGTTTAGTGCGGCTGGGGGAATCATCACAGATAAGCGTACCCGCCTGTCAACCGACAGTGCCGACAGGCTAACACTCATCAAGATGAACAAAGCCTGGATTTCCACAGACTTCTCTTCTCCACCAGCGGACAGCAGCGATACCTAAGCAATACGTAGGCTGCACCCGCGGATGGAAGCATCGTTCTGTATCCCCATCAAAAACGGGGACCTTTTCGCTTCAACAATTTGTGTATAATATTCCTCCTCCTGCTCCTCCTCCTGAAACCTCACATAATCACGCCGAACGGGCAATTTTTCTTAGGCCCACAAGGCTCACTCATATAATTTTTCTAAACAATTTTTATACGTTTCAATGCTCATTAAAGCGTTGAAACTTTCACCTCAACCAATTTTTATTTTAACTGGGCTGCCTCCTGGCCTAGTTACCAATTAAGCCACATTAACCAAAGCGATTAATGGGTTTCACCTGCCCTCTTGGTTGGGCATGGGCAATTTTTTTTAGAGGTACATTAGTACTGTTGATACACCGATTTTTGGGGGCCTTCGCCTACAGTGTAATCAAATTAATTTTTAGCCCACCTGCATTACAGCTGACGTTACATCAGCTGTGTTGGGCACTGCAATGGGATGTATTTATGTACCGCCGGTGGCTTCCTGGCACCCACCCATACTGTGGGTCCACAGGGAGTTGTAAATGCATCTGTGTCCACTACTAAAGAACCCCAGTCTGACTGGGGCATGCAGTGTGGGCCGAAGCCCACCTGCATTAAACATGACATTATTACCTCAGCTGTGATGGGCAATGCAATGGGATATTTTTGTGTACCGCCGGTGGGTTCCAGGGAGCCACCCATGCTGTGGGTCCACACGGAGTTGTAACTACATGTGTCCACTTCTAAGGAACCCCCGTCTGACTGGGGCATGCAGTGTGAGCCGAAGCCCACCTGCATTAAACATGACATTATTACCTCAGCTGTGATGGGCAATGCAATTGGATATTTTTATGTACTGCCGGTGGGTTCCAGGGAGCCACCCATGCTGTGGGTCCACACGGAGTTGTAACTACATGTGTCCACTTCTAAAGAACCCCAGTCTGACTGGGGCATGCAGTGTGGGCCGAAGCCCACCTGCATTAAACATGACATTATTACCTCAGCTGTGATGGGCAATGCAATGGGATATTTTTATGTACCGCCGGTGGGTTCCAGGGAGCCACCCATGCTGTCGGTCCACACGGAGTTGTAACTACATGAGTCCACTTCTAAAGAACCCCAGTCTGACTGGGCATGCAGTGTGGGCCGAAGCCCACCTGCATTTCATCTGACGTTAGCTCTGCTGTCCAGGGCACTGCAATGGGATACATTTATGTACAGCCGGTGGGTTCCAGGGAGCCACCCATGCTGTGGGTGCACATGGAATTCCCATTGCGGAGTTGTACCTTGCTGTGACTATTTATAAAAAAACGCGGTCTGACTGGGGCATGCAGACACCTTGACAGAATGAATAGTGTGTGGCACATAGGTTCCCCATTGCTATGCCCACGTGTCCAGCTCCAGATGGAGGTGGCACAGGATTGGATTTCTCATTGCTTCTGTACAGCATTGTGGGCTATCGCCCCGCCCCTTTTAAAGAGGGTCGCTGCCTAGCCGTGCCAACCCTCTGCAGTGTGTGCCTGATTTTTCTCTGGCAGACGCACTTATAAATAGACAT
Source organism: Eleutherodactylus coqui (assembly GCF_035609145.1). Taxonomy (NCBI): domain Eukaryota; kingdom Metazoa; phylum Chordata; class Amphibia; order Anura; family Eleutherodactylidae; genus Eleutherodactylus; species Eleutherodactylus coqui. The sequence continues at coordinate 27,979,682 of NC_089842.1, read as the reverse complement.
GAGGGTGGCGTGGCATGAGGGCAGCTGAAGGCTGCGCAGGGACAGTTTGGTGTGCGCTGTGGACACTGGGTCGTGCGCGCGCGCGCGCGGGGGGGTGTTGGTCAGCATGTAACCCAGGAGAAGTGGCAGCGGAGTGTCATGCAGGCAGTGATTGTGCTTTGTTGGAGGTAGTGTGGTGCTTAGCTAAGGTATGCATTGCTAATGAGGGCTTTTCAGAAGTAAAAGTTGTTGGGGGGGGGGCACTCTTGCCGCTATTGTGGCTTAATAGTGGGACCTGGGAACTTGAGATGCAGCCCAACATGTAGCCCCTCGCCTGCCCTATCCGTTGCTGTGTCGTTCCCATCACTTTCTTGAATTGCCCAGATTTTCACAAATGAAAACCTTAGCGAGCACCGGCGATATACAAAAATGCTTGGGTCGCCCGTTAATTTCAATGGGGTTCGTTACTCGAAACGAACCCTCGAGCATCGCGAAAAGTTCGTCTCGAGTAACGAGCACCCGAGCATTTTGGTGCTCGCTCATCTCTACCGTTGATATAATAATCGGTCTTAGTGCTATTAGAAAGTCCTTAAGAAAGGAGGACTCAATAATGGTGCTCAAAGAGTGATGCCCGGAGTGTGTGAGGCGCACTGATAATTAGCGCTCAAGTTTATCACTCCCCGAGTATTACAAACAAATAATGTCACCGGGTGAGTTAGTTGATACGAATTAGGAACCACACATTCTCCCAAATATTTTGTTGAGAGCAAAAAATTGGTGTTCTAGCCTGTAGGGATAGTGATACAAAGATCAAGTGATTAGGTAAAGAGACAGAGCCTCTGGCCTTGATGGTAGGTCGAGGCAATATGGAATGACCTGTTCAGCTCTGTGTAAAATAGGCCCAAGGCTCCTCCCAATTAAGGGAGTGCCTATTAATCTCCCAATTGAAAGGAGTGACGGCCTCCCTACCTGATTAACTTGCGATACGGACCACAAAATTCAGATTTGCTAAATCATATGTTAGGGTAGAATACTAAGGGGGATTAATAAACGCCACAAAATTATACTTAACAAACGAGCAGCCCCAATTGTACCTATCATCCGGTACAGCGTACCCAGGTAACCATGGTGATGATCAAGGCTCCAATGGCCTTGCACGACACTGCCGCATCATGACGTTAGAGGGCGGGGGCGGCCTAGCGCGTCCTTCTGCATGACGTAAATGGGCGGAGACAGGTGTCACGTGTTCAGTGATGCAGCGTTACGCGTCATTGTGCCCGGGGGGCGGACCCAAGGCCCCTGATCAGCGTTAGATGTCACTCCATTCAGGAACTTGCTAGGACTGCATGATCGCGTCACGTGTCCTGGTACTGAAGCGCTCACATGACCTATATGAAACGTCACGCGTAGGAGAGCAGAAATTCAGGTGCGGGTGTGCCGTGGATCTGGGTGGCTTCCATGGGCTTCTATAAAAGCGGGAGACCCGCACTAAAGTGGAGCATGCTGCGGGTGTTTTCCTCAAGGGAAAATGACATCCGCAGGTATTTAATTACCTGTGGGTGCCCAATGCATCCCCATGGGGCACGGATCACGCTGTGGGTGAAACGCTCCGGATTTTAAATTTTATTTTAGCCGTGGACATGAGACCTTAGGGAGAGGGGGGCTGCAATGCAGAAAAGAAAACCTGTTTGTGTCAGTGACTACAATAAATTTATGGGGGGAGTCGATCTGTCAGATCAGGCGCTTCAGCCATATCTTGTAAAGCGCAAAACCAGAGCATGGTATTAAAAGGTAGCAATCTACCATATACAGATCACTATGTTATAACACGCACATGATTTATAAATCATCCGGCGGCACGCTGAGCTTCTTCCAGTTCCAGGAGCAGCTTGAAGAGCACCTTTTATTTGAGACTACCGCACCCCAGGATGCCTTACAGTCCGAGGAGGTGTGAAGGCTTACAAAGCGCCATTTTCTGCACCCTATCCCTGAAAGTGTGGGTAAAAAATACCCCCAAAAAACTGTAGGGGTTTGTAACAAACAAGGAAGGGGGGCGGGGGGGAGGGGGGTACCCGATTTTATTGCCCCATGTGTCCATCCAAATCAGGCCTCTGTAATTACCACTGCTTTGAAACCTACCATACAATCTTACATTATTAATTTTATTTAATATATAGGAAACACCTAAAGGGGACGGGAAGGGGATTCTTTTTATGGATTCTTTTTTTTTTCTTTTTTTGAAATGGGGCCTGGAATTTAATAAGTTCCGCCATGAAATCCAATAGGTGGTCCCTCCATTATAGCCCAAGCCATGTGTCTTGTATGCAGATTGGGGCTATAATGGAGGTATTGCTGAACACAGAAGAACTAGTGCTATAACATTTGGGGTGTGTCTCCCCAGTTCTCCCTGCTTAAAACAAAGAAAAAACAGTTTTAAAAGTAACTATTTTATGAAAAAAAATGAAATTTTATATAGTTTTCACTTGCGTTATAATAATTTTTGCAAAAAAAAAATGGAGTCAGAATGCTCAGTACACCGCTACATCAATTCACTAAGAGGTCTAGTTTTCAAAATGGGGTAATTTGTGGGGGTTCTCTATGGTCTTGGCCGCTCAGGGGCTATACCAGTGTGCGATGGGGCCTAAAAAGCTTTCAAGCAAAATTTCTGTTCTGAAAGCCACCAACTACTTCTTTCATTTTAGGCCCCGTTGTGCATCCAGACATAAGACTAGGGCCGCTTAGGTTTATCAATTTTGAGGTGCAAGTCTTCATTCATATGTGTGCTGTACAAAAAAAAACACCTTTTTATTAAAGTGACAAAATTGGCCAAAAAAATGAAAATTGTAATTTTTTTTCCCTTCTGCTTTGCTTAAATTCATTCAAAAATTGTGGGGTCAAAATATGCAGTACACCTCTAGATCAATTTGTATGATGGGTCTAGTTTTCAAAATGGGGTCATTTGTGGGGGTTCTCTATGGTTTTGGCCGCTCAAGAGGTCTACAAGTGTGCTATGAGGCCTAAAAGGACTTCAAGCAAAATTTCTGTTCTGAAAGCCACCGACTACTGCTTTCATTTTGGGCCCCATTGTGCATCCAGACATACGAATAGGGCCACAATGGGTATGTTTCTGAACACGAGACAAACAGGGGTATCCATTTTGGGGTGTCAATCCTCATTTTCATGCGCACAAAAAATATATGTCTTTAAAATGACATATTTGCAAAAATATGAAATTTTATTTTTTCTCCTCTAAATTGCATTAATTCCTGAAAAAAAAAACTGTGGGGTCATAATACACATGAGCCACTCAGTGAATACATTAAGGGGTGTAGTTTTTAAAATGGGGTCATTTGTGAGGGTATCATTCTGAGGGCTGACACCTACTGGCGATATTTTCTTTCTTGCGCTGTGAGAGCACGTGAAAACTCTCACCTCGCAGCACAAGAAAGACGCCAAAATAAGACCGGGATATTGCCAGTCTTTCCAATGGGGCCAGCGGCAGCAGCGCTAGCCCCTTTGAAAAGATATGGAGAATACCTACTGCCAATCCCATTGAAAGCAGTGGTTTGTGGCAAACCCTGCAGTATGATTTTCGGGGAAGGGCTTGAAATATAAGCCCTTCCCTGAAAAGCATCAATAAGTGGTAAAAAAATAGTGCTTAGCTATTCATTCATGAATAGCTAAGCACTATCTGTAATTGGCTGAGAGCTCAGCCAATAGCTAAGCACTAGCTGCTATTGGCTGAGTGCTCAGCCAATCAGCAAGTCCTTTGAGGAGGCAGGGATTTTTAAATCCCCGCCTGCTGAAAGCGCTGGACAGCAGTGACGGGGAGCCAGCCGGAGGACGTATCTGAGTGGCGGAGAGGTGAGTAATTTTTTTAATTATTTTTTTTTACCACATATTGATGCTTTTCAGGTAAGGGTTTATATTTCAAGCCCTTCCCTGAAAATCATACTGCAGGGTTTGCTACAAACCACTGCTTTCAATGGGACCGGCAGCAGCACCGATCCCATTGAAAGCAATGAGATAGCATGCTGCACTTCTGCCACAGCTGTGACAGCTTTGGCAGACGTCCGTGGTATTCTCCATATCTTTTCAATGGGGCTAGCAGTGCTGCTGCTGGCCCTATTGAAAAGACTGGTGATATCCCGGCGTGATCCCGTTTTTTTTTCTCGCACTGCGCTGCGAGAGTTTTCACTTACTCTCGCAGCGCAGTGGAGAAAAAAACGCCAGTGGGTGTTCTCCCTGATACCTATGAGCCTTTCCAATCTTTGCCTGGTGAAGGAAAACAAAGTGTTCCTCAAAATGTTAAATTTGTACGTCTCCTAAATGTTTTTTTTTTTTTAAATAAATTTTTTTAAATGTGCATTCAGAACAAAGTAAACAGATGGAAATATATATCTTAGCAAACATGTGTACAGTATGTTTGCACATATTTGAGATATTACAGTTGAAAATGTGAAAAAAAATTAAATTTTTTCAAAATGTTCTCAATATTGGTACTTCTAATAAATATACATAAATTCTATGGGTCTATTTTTACGGCCTGAATGAAGTACAACATGTGACGAAAAAACAATGTCAGAATCACTTGGATATTAGAGATGAGCGAGCACCAAAATGCTCGGGTGCTCATTACTCGGGACGAACTTTTCGCGATGCTCGAGGGTTCGTTTCGAGTAACGAACCCCATTGAAGTCAATGGGCGACCCGAGCATTTTTGTATTTCGCCGATGCTCGCTAAGGTTTCCTTGTGTGAAAATCTGGGCAATTCAAGAAAGTGATGGGAACGACACAGCAACGGATAGGGCAGGCGAGGGGCTACATGTTGGGCTGCATCTCAAGTTCACAGGTCCCACTATTAAGCCACAATAGCGGCAAGAGTGGGGCCACCCCCCTCCCAAAAACTTTTACTTCTGAAAAGCCCTCATTAGCATGGCATACCTTAGCTAAGCACCACACTACCTCCAACAAAGCACAATCACTGCCTGCATGACACTCCGCTGCCACTTCTCGTGAGTTACATGCTGCCCAACCCCCCCTCCCCCCCACAGCGCACACCAAAGTGTCCCTGCGCAGCCTTCAGCTGCCCTCATGCCACACCACCCTCATGTCTATTTAGAAGTGCGTCTGCCATGAGGAGGAACCGCAGGCACACACTGCAGAGGGGTTGGCACGGCTAGGCAGCGACCCTCTTTAAAAGGGGCGGAGCGATAGCCCACAATGCTGTACAGAAGCAATGAGAAATAGAATCCTGTGCCACCGCCATCAGGAGCTGCACACGTGGGCATAGCAATAGGGAACCTATGTGCCACACACTATTCATTCTGTCAAGGTGTCTCTGCATGCCCCAGTCAGACCGGGCTTTTTAATTCATAGACACAGGCAGGTACAACTCCCTATTGTGAAGTCCCTGTCGACCGACAGCATGGGTGGCTCCCTGGAACCCACCGGCGATACACAAAAATATCCCATTGCATTGCCCAACACAGCTGAGGTAGTAATGTCGTGCTTAATGCAGGTGGGCTTCGGCCCACACTGCATGCCCTAGTCAGACTGGGGTTCTTTACAAGTGGAAACAGATGCATTTATAATTCCCTGTGGACCCACAGCATGGGTGGGTGCCAGGAAGCCACCGGCGGTACATAGAAATATCCCATTGCAGTGCCCAACACAGCTGAGGTACTAATGTCGTGCTTAATGCAGGTGGGCTTCGGCCCACACTGCATGCCCCAGTCAGACTGGGGTTCTTTACAAGTGGAAACAGATGCATTTATAATTCCCTGTGGACCCACAGCATGGGTGGGTGCCAGGAAGCCACCGGCGGTACATAAATATATCCCATTGCATTGCCCATCACAGCTGAGGCAATGTCATGTTTAATGCAAGTGGGCTTCGGCCCACACTGCATGCCCCAGTCAGACTGGGGCTCTTTAGAAGTGGACACATGTAGTTACAACTCCGTGTGGACCCACGGCATGGGTGGCTCCCTGGAACCCACCGGCGGTACATAAATATATCCCATTGCAGTGCCCAACACAGCTGATGTAACGTCAGCTGTAATGCAGGTGGGCAAAAAATTAATTGGATTACACTGTAGGCGAGGGCCCACAAAAATTGGTGTACCAACAGTACTAATGTACCTCAGAAAAATTGCCCATGCCCAACCAAGATGGCAGGTGAAACCTATTAATCGCTTTGGTTAATGTGGCTTAAGTGGTAACTAGGCCTGGAGGCAGCCCAGTTTAACGAAAAATTGGTTCAAGTTAAACTTTCAACGCTTTTAAGAGCATTGAAACGTATAAAAATTGTTTAGAAAAATTATATGAGTGAGCCTTGTGGCCCTAAGAAAAATTGCCCGTTCGGCGTGATTACGTGAGGTTTCAGGAGGAGGAGCAGGAGGAGGGGGAGGAGGAATATTATACACAGATTGATGAAGCAGAAATGTCCCCGTTTTGGATGGTGAGAGAGAACGATGCTTCCATCCGCGGGTGCAGCCTACGTATTGCTTAGGTATCGCTGCTGTCCGCTGGTGCAGAAGAGAAGTCTGGGGAAATCCAGGCTTTGTTCATCTTGATGAGTGTAAGCCTGTCGGCACTGTCGGTTGACAGGTGGGTACGCTTATCCGTGATGATTCCCCCAGCCACACTAAACACACTCTCTGACAAGACGCTAGCCGCAGGACAAGCAAGCACCTCCAGGGCATACAGCGCGAGTTCAGGCCACGTGTCCAGCTTCGACACCCAGTAGTTGTAGGTGGCAGAGGCGTCACGGAGGACGGTCGTGCGATCGGCTACGTACTCCCTCACCATCCTTTTACAGTGCTCCCGCCGACTCAGCCGTGACTGGGGAGCGGTGACACAGTCTTGCTGGGGAGCCATAAAGCTGGCAAAGGCCTTGGAGAATGTTCCCCTGCCTGCGCTGTACATGCTGCCTGATCTCCGCGCCTCCCCTGCTACCTGGCCCTCGGAACTGCGCCTTCTGCCACTAGCGCTGTCGGATGGGAAGTTTACCATCAGTTTGTCCACCAGCGCCCTGTGGTATAGCATCATTCTCGAACCCCTTTCCTCTTCGGGAATGAGAGTGCAAAGGCTCTCCTTATACCGTGGGTCGAGCAGTGTGTACACCCAGTAATCCGTAGTGGCCAGAATGTGTGTAACGCGAGGGTCACGAGAAAGGCATCCTAACATGAAGTCAGCCATGTGTGCCAGGGTACCTGTACGCAACACATGGCTGTCCTCACTAGAAAGATCACTTTCAGGATCCTCCTCCTCCTCCTCCTCCTCAGGCCATACACACTGAAATGATGACAGGCAAGCAGCATGGGTACCGTCAGCAGTGGGCCAAGCTGTCTCTTCCCCTCCTCCTCATCCTCCTCATGCTCCTCCTCCTCCTCCTCCTGAATGCGCTGAGATATAGACAAGAGGGTGCTCTGACTATCCAGCGACATACTGTCTTCCCCCGGCTCTGTTTCCAAGCGCAAAGCGTCTGCCTTTATGCTTTGCAGGGAACTTCTCAAGATGCATAGCAGAGGAATGGTGACGCTAATGATTGCAGCATCGCCGCTCACCACCTGGGTAGACTCCTCAAATTTTCCAAGGACCTGGCAGATGGCTGCCAACCAGGGCCACTCTTATGTAAATAATTGAGGAGGCTGACTCACACTGCGCCGCGCAAGTTGGAGTTGGTATTCCACTATAGCTCTACGCTGCTCATAGAGTCTGGCCAACATGTGGAGCGTAGAGTTCCACTGTGTGGGCACGTCGCACAGCAGTCGGTGCACTGGCAGATTAAACCGATGTTGCAGTGTCCGCAGGGTGGCAGCGTGCGTGTGGGATTTGCGGAAATGTGCGCAGAGCTGGCGCACCTTTCTGAGCAGGTATGACAAGTGGGGGTAGCTTTTCAGAAAGCGCTGAACCACCAAATTAAACACATGGGCCAGGCATGGCACGTGCGTGAGGCTGCCGAGCTGCAGAGCCGCCACCAGCTTACAGCCGTTGTCACGCATGACCATGCCCGGTTGGAGGCTCAGCGGCGCAAGCCAGCGGTCGGTCTGCTCTGTCAGACCCTGCAGCAGTTCGTGGGCCGTGTGCCTCTTCTCTCCTAAGCTGAGTAGTTTCAGCACGGCCTGCTGACGCTTGCCCACCGCTGTGCTGCCACGCCGCGTTACACCGACTGCTGGCGACGTGCTGCTGACACATCTTGATTGCGAGACAGAGGTTGCGTTGGAGGAGGAGGAGGAGGAAGGTGCTTTAGTGGAGGAAGCATACACCGCCGCAGATACCACCACCGAGCTGTGGCCCGCAATTCTGGGGGTGGGTAGGACGTGAGCGGTCCCAGGCTCTGACTCTGTCCCAGCCTCCACTAAATTCACCCAATGTGCCGTCAGGGAGATATAGTGGCCCTGCCCGCCTGTGCTTGTCCACGTGTCTGTTGTTAAGTGGACCTTGGCATTAACCACGTTGGTGAGGGCGCGTATAATGTTGCGGGAGACGTGGTCGTGCAGGCCTGGGACGGCACATCGGGAAAAGTAGTGGCGACTGGGAACCGAGTAGCGCGGGGCCGCCGCCATCATGCTTTTGAAGGACTCCGTTTCCACAAGCCTATACGGCAGCATCTCTAGGCTGATCAATTTTGCAATGTGCACGTTTAACGCTTGAGCGTGCGGGTGCGTGGCGTCGTACTTGCGCTTGCGCTCAAACTGTGGCGCTAGCGACGTCTGGACGCTACGCTGAGAGACATTGCTGGATGGGGCCGAGGACAGCGGAGGTGAGGGTGTGGGTGCAGGCCAGGAGACGGTAGTGCTTTGTGTCCTCAGAGGGGGGTTGGATCTCAGTGGCAGGTTGGGGCACAGGGGGAGAGGCAGTGGTGCAAACCGGAGGCGGTGAACGGGCATCGTCCCACCTTGTGGGGTGCTTGGCCATCATATGCCTGCGCATGCTGTTGGTGGTGCCTCCCCAGCTGATCTTGGCGCAACAAAGGTTGCACACCACTGTTCGTCGGTCGTCAGGCGTCTCTGTGAAAAACTGCCACACCGTAGAGCACCTTGACCTGTGCAGGGTGGCATGGCGCGAGGGGGCGCTTAGGGAAACAGTTGGTGGATTATTCGGTCTGGCCCTGCCTCTACCCCTGGCCACCACACTGGCTCGGCCTGTGCCCACACCCTGACTTGGGCCTCCGCGTCCTCGCCCGCATCCACGTCCTATAGGCCTACCCCTACCCCTCAGCATGGTGTATTACCAGTGATTTGATTTCCCAGGCAGGAAAGAAAGTGGCGCAAGCCTGCAGCCAAAATAGAATTTTTTCCCTTGTTTTTCAAAGGACAAGCCACATTGCGTGTATTCAATGAATACTACTAAGTTTAATAACTGTGTAGCGGCCCTGCAAAACTGTCACAGAACTTTACTGTTGCAGAGTTACTAACTGTGGCAGAGCAGGTATTTTCCAGGCAGGAAAGAAATTGGCGCAAGGCTGCACTCAACCGTAGCTGGTTGCGTCTGATTTTTTTACGTTCTCCACGCAGCACACACGTACCCAGAGCCCTGACGGCTGTCAGAGGCAGGGCAAATATACTTTTTTCCCTTTTGTTTAAAAGGATAGGCCCACTGCGTCTATTCACTGAATAATAATTTTAATAACTGTGTTGCGGCCCTGAAAAACTGTCACAGAACTTTACTGTTGCAGAGTTACTAACTGTGGCAGAGCAGGTATTTCCCAGGCAGGAAAGAAATTGGCGCAAGGCTGCACTCAACCGTAGCTGGTTGCGTCTGATTTTTTAACATTCTCCACGCAGCACACACGTACCCAGAGCCCTGACGGCTGTCAGAGGCAGGGCAAAAATATACTTTCTTCCCTTTTGTTTAAAAGGATAGGCCCACTGCGTCTATTCACTGAATAATAAGTTTAATAACTGTGTTGCGGCCCTGCAAAACTGTCACAGAACTTTACTGTTGCAGAGTTACTAACTGTGGCAGAGCAGGTATTTCCCAGGCAGGAAAGAAATTGGCGCAAGGCTGCACTCAACCGTAGCTGGTTGCGTCTGATTTTTTTACGTTCTCCACGCAGCACACACGTACCCAGAGCCCTTAGGACTGACACAGGCAGGGCAAATATACTTTTTTCCCTTTTGTTTAAAAGGATAGGCCCACTGCGTCTATTCACTGAATAATAATTTTAATAACTGTGTTGCGGCCCTGCAAAACTGTCACAGAACTTTACTGTTGCAGAGTTATTAACTGTGGCAGAGCAGGTATTTCCCAGGCAGGAAAGAAATTGGCGCAAGGCTGCACTCAACCGTAGCTGGTTGCGTCTGATTTTTTCTGAACATTCAGCGCACAGCACACACGTACACAGAGCCCTGAGTACTGTCAGAGGCAGGCCAAATAGAATTTTTTCCCTGCTTTTTACAAGGAACACCCACACTGCGTGTATTCAATGAATAATGTATGTCTTCTGGCCCTGCCTACACAATTCTATCCCTGTAGTATTAATGCCGGGTGCAATGCTCTGCACAGCCGGTTTTGAGAAAAAAAAAAAATATGCAACACTGCTAACAGCAGCCTGGACAGTACTGCACACGGATAGATGTGGCCCTAGAAAGGACCGTTGGGGTTCTTGAAGCCTACACTAACTCCTAACACTCTCCCTGCCAAACCCCCACTTCTGTCCCTATTGCAGGGCGCAATGCTCTGCAGATCCAATTTTGGAAAAAAAATTAAAAAATACTGTGCTAACACAGTACTGCACACTAGTAGATGTGGCCCTAAGAAGGGCCGTTGGGGTTCTTGCAGCCTACACTAACTCCTAACGCTCTCCCTACAGCAGCTCCAGCACGATAGTACTTTCCCTCAGCTAACTCACAAGGCATGTGTGGCGAGCCCCGGGAGGGGCCGATTTTTATACTTGGGTGACATCTGATCTTTCCAGCCACTCACAGCAGGGGGGTGGTATAGGGCTTGAACGTCACAGGGGGAAGTTGTAATGCCTTCCCTGTCTTTCAATTGGCCAGAAAAGCGCGCTAACGTCTCAGAGAGGAAACTGAAAGTAACCGGAACACCGCGTGGTACTCGTTACGAGTAACGAGCATCCCGAACACCCTAATATTCGCACGAGCATCAAGCTCGGACGAGTACGTTCGCTCATCTCTATTGGATATGCAAAACCTTTACGGAGTTATACTATGTTAAGTGACACATGTCAGATTTGCAAAATTTGGCTCCGTCACTAAGGCTTCATCACAAAGCGGTTACATTTCTTAGGTTAAGGATACCTTTCGACCTAATGGCGAAGTCACAGAGCCCTAACACTGATTTTAAGCCTTAAACCTTGAAGTCACTCTCACACAAAAGTCTATAAAAACACAGTCTTTTTTAATGCAGTGTTTTACTGCACTCAGACCTGCGTTTGCATGGAAATGTCCATAAGATGCAGGAAATAGGGCGTGCAGCGTTCGATTTTGCACGCATAAGGAACACGCTGAAAAAACGCTGAAATATGTGCAGGCTTAATGCTGTGAATAAATTGCGTGTTAAAAGCAACAAAGCAATGCTTGTGTGAGAGTCCTAAGGGCAGTTTTACATGGCCGTAGGAATAGCACTGCCTCTTTGTGTATAAATAATAATAATAATAAACTTTATTTGTATAGCGCCAACATATTCCGCAGCGCTTACATAGACAGGGGGAATACAGAAAGACAAAATACAAACATTACAGAACCACGGTTACATAGTAATCAGTTGATGGAAACAATAGGGGTGAGGGTCCTGCTCCAACGAGCTTACATACTACAAATAATGGGGTGATACAGAAGGTAAAGGGGCTGGAGATGTGCACGGTATGGCAGGGTGGAGATGTGCACGGTATGGCATGGTGGAGAGTGAGGGATGCTATACACTTAGACAATGGTCAGACATTTAGCCGTGTGACGGCAGAAACGGTGTGACTGCAGGAGCGGTTTATGATGGTTAGGAGGGATTGCAGTCACTAGGGCAGAGAGCATGTTATCGGGCGGAGTACAGAGGGGTTTGTTTAGGGAATGCGGTATGCCTCCCTGAAGAGGTGTGTTTTTAGAGCACGCCGGAAGTTCTGTGAGTCCTGGATTGCTCGGGTAGCCTTTGGTAGTGCGTTCCAGAGGATCGGTGCTGCTCTGGAGAAGTCTTGGAGGCGGGAATGAGAAGTTCGAATTAAAGGGGCGCTCAGTCTGGTTTCGTTAGCAGAGCGAAGAGCCCGTGCTGGTTGATGGATTGAGATGAGGGAGGCGATATAGGGTGGCACTGCGCTGTGGAGGGCTTTGTGGATGAAGGTAGCGAGTTTGAATTGAATTCTGTATTTAACGGGCAGCCAGTGCAGTGACTGGCACAGGGCAGAGGCGTCCGAGTAGCGGCTGGACAGGAAGATGAGCCTGGCTGCCACGTTCAGGATGGATTGGAGAGGGGAGAGTCTGGTGCAGGGGAGGCTGATCAGCAACGAGTTGCAATAATCAAGCCGGGAGTGGATGAGGGCGACAGTAAGCGTTTTTAACGTCTCCACAGTGAGAAAAGAGCAGATTCTTGCGATGTTCTTGAGGTGCAGCTGACATGTTCGGGCCAGAGATTGGATGTAGGGGGTAAAAGAGAGATCAGAGTCAAATATGACCCCAAGGCAGCGGGCGTGTTGTCTAGGAGTTATGGTGGCGCCACACACTGAGATGGAGATGTCAGGATGATGTTGGTTAGTGGAGGGTGGAAATACCAGTAAGTCAGTTTTAGAGAGGTTTAGTTTTAGGTAGAGAGAGGACATGGTGTTAGAGACAGCAGACAGACAGTCAGTGATGTTTTGGAGGAATGGTGCAGAGATGTCACAGGCAGAGGTGTATAGCTGGGTGTCATCAGCGTACAGGTGATATTGGAGGCCAAAACTACTGATGGTTTGTCCAATAGGGGCTGTGTAGATAGCGAAGAGAAGGGGGCCGAGGACCGAGCCCTGGGGGACCCCAACAGCAAGGGGAAGAGGAGGGGAGGTAGAGCCAGCAAAGGAGACACTGAAAGAGCGGTCAGATAGGTAGGAGGAGAACCAGGAGAGGGCAATGTCCTTTAGGCCGATGGAGCGAAGCATACTGAGGAGGAGTTTGTGGTCAACAGTGTCAAACGCTGCAGAAAGGTCGAGGAGGATCAGTAGGGAGTAATCGCCCCTCGATTTGGCTGTCAGTAGGTCATTGGATACCCTAGTAAGGGCAGTTTCTGTCGAGTGTTGAGGTCAGAAGCCAGACTGTAGGGGGTCTTGGAGAGAGTTCTCTGATAAATAGCTTACAAGGCGGGAGTAAACCAGGCGTTCTAGTAGTTTGGAGATGAAGGGGAGGTTTGAGATGGGTCGGTAGTTGGCAGCATCAGTCGCGTCCAGAGTTGGCTTCTTTAGCAGTGGGGATATGATGGTGTGTTTGAAAGAAGATGGAAATATGCCAGAGGTCAGAGAGAGGTTGAATATAGCAGTGAGATGGGAGAGGACCACTGGGGAGAAGGAACGGAGGAGGTGTGAGGGGAGAGGGTTGCTAGCGCAGGTGGTGGGGCGAGCAGAGAAGAGCAATTTGGAGACTTCTTCCTCTGTCGCTGGTCTGAGTACAGACAGTGAGCAGGAGCTAGATGCAGTGCTGACAAGACTAGGGTCAGGGCTAGTCTGGGATTGGGAAGTTATTTCCTGACGGATGTCGTCTATTTTCTTTTTGAAGTAAGCAGCCAGCTCTTCAGCACTGAGATCCGTCACAGGGGGCTGCGGTTTAGGGCTGAGAAGGGAGTGAAAAGTATCAAAGAGCCGTTTAGGGTTGTGCGATAATGAGGAGACTAGAGAGGTGAAGTAGACTTGTTTGGCATGGTGGAGGGCGAGGTTGTAGGTTCTGAGCATGAATTTGTAGTGGAGGAAGTCTGCGGATGTTTGCGATTTTCTCCACAGCCATTCAGCACTTCTAGAGCACCGCCGGATGAAGCGCGTTTGAGGTGTGAGCCAGGGTTGCCGCGTTCTACATCGAATGGCTTGGGTTCTGGGGGGCGCCGCTTCATCCAGGGCATGTTTGAGAGCAGTGTTGTAGTGAGCGGCAGCCAGGTTGGGGCAGGCGAGGAGAGAGATAGGGGACAGAGAGGACTGTAGGGATTCAGCAAAGTCCTGGGTGTGAATGGCCTTAAGGTTCCTGTAGGTACATAAATTAGTTCAAACACGCAGGCACCTCCGCAAAATTCAGCAGAGGTGCCCTCGTTTGCATTCACGGTGTGGGCAGTGACCGATGACCTGGGCTGTCCTGGGACCACAGGTATAAATGCCTGATAATTGATGGGGGGGGCGTGCCAGTGTATAATTTGCGCTGGCTCGCCCATTCAGAAGACCACACATCACGGCATAATTGCAAAAAAAAAGATCATGATCGATCTTTTTGCGCGCTGGGATTTCTTTGAGGCAGTTATTCTATGAATGAGCCACTTGGAAGCGATGGGTTTTCTTGAATGCGTTTTGCATTCAGGAACTTTCTTAGGGCAAAACAGAGAAATCACGGCCGTGTAAAACAGCCAGGCTCTCACATCGATGGTTTTTAGCTGCATTTTCAGCACGTTTTAAATGCGTGCTGAAAATGCAGTTTTAGTTGGGTCATAAAAACGAAAATTTGCAGGTGTCCCTTTTTCCTGTGAATATAATGGGCAGCCCTCTAGTAGTATATATGAATTTTCTTTATTTAGGCGTTCATTGAGATCTATTAGTTTTATTAAAAAGTTATATAAAAGCTGCGTTTCTCTGTGTTTTTTATGCACCCATTGATTCCTCAGGGCAATTTCAGCTGTAAAAAAAACGCGCTGAAAACGCAAGAAATAGGACATGCAGCGTTCAATTTTCAGCACATAGAAAACACACTGAAAAAACGCTGGTGTGAGAGGCCACATTGATCAGAAACGCTCTTTTCTCCTTAGGGAGAGCAACTATATACTATAAACTAAGTGAGGAGACTCAAATGGCCACGCACGCTCCTCTGGGTAATATGCAAATAAGGGAGATGTTTTCCATCTCCCTTATTTGCACGCCACATTGAAACACATGGGGGCTTTAGGCAGCTTTCACACAACTGTGTGCTGAAGTTTATCACCGAGGGTAGATCCCACGAATAATACGCTTTCACTAGCTCCCATACCAATGGATTGCAGTGCTCACATTGCAGCTGCTGCTTTGCGTGCCCCGCGGCCGCGAAATTCAGTGCAGCATGTTCTATCTTGGTGCATTGTACGCACAGAGATAGAGCAAAGCATATGCAGCGTGCAGCAGCCTCGCAATGTGCATTGTGAGTCTGCTGCGTGCTCCGCTCTGCCAGCACACGCGTGTCCTGCTGCCTTCACACGCTTCTATGAAAGCAGCCTAAGGGTGTGTTTACACAGCGCTGTTTAGCTGCAGATCTGCAGCATATATCGCCCTTCCAATTGAAAATCAAATGGGAGGGTAAAATATGCTGCAGATCTTCACCAACGTCTGCAGCAAAAAAGCGACATGTCCCTAATACCGTATAGTCCGTTTACGTTTAAAGTGCGCTGAAAATGCAGCACAAAAACGCACGTGTAAGAGAGCCCCATGTTCTTCAATGTTCCAGTTCTGGGTGCATTAAAAAAAAATTTAATTGCTGGTGAAGCGCAGTAAAATGCAGTAACCTGTGTTTTACTGCACTTCTAACGGAGCTCAGACAAGTCACTCACAGTCTCACACAACTCTAGGTCCCTCACAGCACAGCTGCTGGCAGCCAATCAGCTGCCAGCTCTGCCCACAGGAGCCAATCAGGGCACCGGCCCCTCAGCCGCTCAGCGCTGGAACACCAACAGACTTGCGACTTTTTAAAACTTCTGATCCCACAGAGCCCTGCCAAATTTCCCACGTCAAAGCATGGTTTGTCTGCCTGCTTTTGCTGCTGACTTGGCAAAAATTGGGGTGATTATATTTCCTGGAAAATCATGACAAGAAACAATAATTAGGACAAACCCGCATACATAAAGGTTTTATTATTTTCTACAATATGAATACTTTTTATGTGTGTAGCGCCGCACTGCAAGGCCAGAGTGTTTTTGTAATGATGGTTAGTTTTTGCTGGATAATTTGTAGTTTTTAGTGATACCATTTTCAGGTATAAAAACTTTTTGATTACTTTTCATTCCTATTTTGGAGAACTAACATGAATATAAAGCTGCTATTTTGGCATTCTGATTATTTGTTTATAAATGGTATTTAATGTGCTGGATGAATTATATGATATTTGATAGAATGGGTTGTTTTTTGTTCTTTTTATTTTTTAATATTCAAAGCACTGTGTAAAGGGAAAAAACTTTTAAATACTTTTTTTCTGTAAAAAAAGGTCTAGTTACGGCAGTCATCAATAACTGTGGCATTTGTGGGGTTAAACAGTACAGAAAAGTGATTAGATAGGCAAGTGCTCATCTTTTCACTCTTTCCTGGAACAAAAATATGTTATATGAATGAGAATCTTACAGATAAGTGTCACATACCTTTACATTCAATAGCAGGAGGACTTTGTTTGGTGCAGTTTCCTTCTACGTCCCGTCTTATACAGTCATATATCCTGGACTCATTACCAACACAATGGATTTGCTCTCTCCATATTGGACCATGTCTTCTTGTGTAGTTCAGTAATGTTGGCACTGCTTCTCCACATCCGAGCTCTCTACAGATGATTTTGGCTGTTTGTAGTCCTGTATCAATCTCACACACAGATCCCCAAGTATCACCATCTCTTGCTACTAAATAGCCAGAACATTGATGAGGCCCATTAACTAATCGGTATTCTCTGTGACCTAAAGAATGATAAACCAAAACTCACTGAAATATTTAAGATTGAGGAATATCTAATTAATATTGTACTGTATACATTATTATATATATTATACACATATATGTCTCTGCTTCATATATTTCCAAGACTCCAACCCCCCCCCCTTTTTTTCTTATTTCTGGAATAACATTACAATGTAGAATGCATATGTGATTTCCCTATAATATCAGAATGTAATGAAGCACTCTAGGACTTTGTACTGGTATAAACAAGCGTTATAATATATGACCTGGAACAGAGCATTGAAACTGTACTTGATTGTGAAGTAAAAAAAAAAATTCTTCAATAAAATAAGTGTAAAAAATAAGTAGAAACAACACACTACAAAACCCACATTTCTGTAATCTAGACATTGTATAACACATGAAAAGCACCCAAACCATTAATTAATCACAGGCCAAGAATGTTAGCCATGCCTTTGACCTCAGTCAGGATCTTGTTAGCAAAACAGCGTCAAACTGCTGGCCGGCTCTGGGTACCTCTTTGGAGAAACAGAGGGGTCCATGATTGTCATACAGGATCAAGTCATGAACACAAAAAACTACAGAAAAAAACACATCCTAAGGCCGAATGCCATTGGACAGATTATCGCTGCGGAATCCACGGCCAGACACCAACCGCGAATTCAGCAGCAATAACCGTCCATAGACAAGCTGTGTTAAATGATTCTCCCCTGCCCACAAGTGAGAATCAGCTGTGATTTTCCGCTCGCGAGGGAGAATCGCAGCATGTTCTAATCTGTGCGAAAAATCGCACGCACGCTTCCATTGCCGGCTAAGTTCCGGGAATTGGCTCCGCCCCCGTCCAGCCTCCCCTCATTGAAAATAGTGCCGGAGGGTGGAGACGGGGTGGAGAGGAGGCAGAGAGGGGACAGGAGCTCAGAGCACTGCTCCCGACTCTTCCAGCCTCCTCCCCCTGCAGACAGAGATGCTGTATATCGGCCGGCGTGAATACCCGGCCGATATACGGTTGGCTGGAAGAGCCCTAAGGGGTTAAGTTTATACAGTATTTTTTTTTTTAATACACTAAACACCCATTTTTTTTTATTTGTATTTTTTATTGATTTGCTTTTCAGTCGCTGCATGCCAGGAGACATTATGTTTTTTATTTTTCCATCAATGGATCCTCTGAGTGCTTGTGTTTCTTTTTTCTTTTTTTGCAGGATGAACTCTTGTACCCTGTAGGGCTGCCTCTAGCTTGTATACAAGATGTAATACAGGCAGGCATGGAAGCTCTAATACCCTGTTGTACTGCCTCTAGCATGGCTACAATATGTGATACAGGTGAGCATGGAGGCTCTAGTATCCTGTTGTACCGCCTCTAGCTTGGATACAAGATGTAATACAGATGGTATGGTGGCTTAGTACCCTGTTGTACCGCCTCTAGCTTGGGTACAAGATGTGATGTGGGGGGGGGGGGGGCATGGAGGCTCTAGTACCCTGTTGTACCGCCCATAGCTTGGATACAAGATGTTATACAGGCAGGAATGGAAGCTCTAGTAACCTGTTGTACTGCCTCTAGCTTGGATACAAGATGTGATACAGGCGGTCATGGAGGCTCTAGTACCCTGTTGTATCGCCTCTAGCTTGGATACAAGATGTGATACAGGCGGGCATGGAAGCTCTAGTAATCTGTTGTACCGCCTCTAGCTTGGATACAAGATGTGATACAGGCGGGCATGGAGGCTCTAGTACCATGTTGTACAGCCTCTAACTAGGATACAAGATGTGTGATATGAATGGGCATGGAGGCTCTAGTACCCTGCTACACCGTCTCTAACTTGTATACAAGATCTGATACGAGGGGCAATGGAGGCATACAGGTTCAATATGGTATTATGTGGCCACATTTGCTGTAACTGAGCCTCTAGATCATACAAACTCGTAGGCTGTGGGAGTTGGCATCCCAAATAGTCATATATATGTTCTATTGGTGATGAATCTGGTGACTGGGCAGCCACAGAAGTGTGACAATGTTGTGGGGGCTTCCTGTGACCCCCTTGTGTGTGCGGCCAACACTTGCGTACCATGAGAGGTTGCAATGGCAACTTGGCCCCTCAGCAAATGGGGGCCGCTTCACCGCTGCTGCCCGTGGGCCACCTATCAGCCACAATCTGACCGCCGTGGCCCGCGGGCCTACACTCTAGACGGGGAGGGCCGTTACAGGGGAGCAGGCTGCACACTCCCCGGGCGAGGATTCCTCCCACTGAGAGACTGCGGTTGTGATTGGTCGCAACTGCCAGACGCAGGGTTGGCACGGCTAGTAGTGCACTGACAGTGTCGGGGAGCATAGGAGACCGGAGGAGGGGGGACATGTTATAATCTTTCCCTCTATCTGTTTATCTCTGGTATAAGTTATACATCTCCCTCTATATAATTGCACTTTTTGCACACAATAAAAAAACGCATCAAAAACACACACGGTTTTTAATAGTGTTTGTAGTTTCTTAAAAACGTTTGTGGTCTTTGAATACCGCATGCAGGTTTTTTAAAATGTTTTTCTGAATTGTGATTCAAAAGTACAAAAAAAACATGAACATACCCTAAGGCTGCTCTAAGACGTGCGTTCAGAAAACACAGCTTAAAATCGTGGGTTTTTTACCTCAATTTTGAGCAGCATTTTTGATTGCATGGTAAAGCAGTTTTAATGCATCCCATTATTGTGATGGGTGGGGAGGTGCGTTAGAAAACGTAAAAACAGATAGCTCTCGAAAATCACTGCTTCCGAGCTCATGTCTGAGTAATCGCATTCAAATCAATGGGAGCAGTGTACCTCCATAAAAAGTGGTGTGTGGGGGAGAGTGGCCTAAGGGGCTACAAACAAATTTTCATGTAGTGCAGGAAATTGGTTAATGGGGCTAATTCATGTATGGAAATTCGTTTTGCAGCTGTATGCAGCACGATTTAATAAGGATATGTGGTGAGAAAGGGAAGGAGGGGTGGGGGGCAAGCTGAACTTTTGCACCCGGACCCCTGAGTCTTTAGGTACGCCCCTGCTTCTGGGGACCCCCCAAGCAGAGTCTCTCTTACCACCCCTGCCTGGGAGGAATCCTATGAAATAGTGAGGCTCAGCGCTAGGTGCTAAATGTGCGCAGTAGTGGGGAGGCTTTGCAGGCTTTTTTGTGACGTGTGTGCCAGGTGTTAAATCAATAGGACAGAGGACCCGGGTCAGGTTTAGGGGGTACTCCACTGCCAATTTCATCATCAAATTGTGTTAGCATTCCTTGTGGGAGTCCGGTGGCTGAAGAGGGTCAGCAGAAGTCGGGGTGACGGTGTCGGTACAGATATGATAACTACGATACCAAACTTGTATATATATTTTTTTTGCTGTACTGCTTGTATTTTTATTTTAATATATTTCCTTTTTTTAAATTATTTTCTGTGTCCATTTTCTGCGCACAATAACTTTTTTATTTTTCTGTTGAATATATAATTGACTTTTTGATCGCTTTACATTTTTTCTCGGAGATAGGCTGACCAAAAAAGTGCATTTCTGGAGTTCTTTATTTTTTTTTCGGACCACGTTCATCGTGTGGTAAATAATACATTACTTTGATAGATCAGACTATTATGGACGCAGCGATACCAAACACGTATTTTTGATTTATTATTTAGATTTTTTATTGCAAATATGGCAAAAGGTTTTTTTTTTTAACTTTTATTACTTTTTTTTTTTAATTACTAAAACTTTATTTTATCCTATTTTTACAGTTTCTTTTAGTCTTCCTAGAGGACTACAATCAGCGATGCTTTGATCGCTCCTGCAGTATGACGTAATGCTATAGCATTACGTCATACTGCTTTTTGACAGGAAGTCTATCAAGCCACCCCATGGGAATGGCTTGATAGGCGGTCTGCTAAGGCAGCCCTGGGGCCTTTCAGAAGGCCCCCGGCTGCCATAACACCTGCAGGGCTCCCCCGATCTCACTGCGGCGGGGCCGAACGGCTGATTGCGACTATTGCTCGCGGGTGTCAGCTGTAGGAAACAGCTGACGCCCGGGCTGTATGGAGGGAGATAGCAGCGCTATCTCCCTCCATACATCTCCTGCAACGGCAGGGCGTAAAAACATTATAGGGCCATCACTAAGGGGTTAAAAAATAAAATATAATTGCCAGATGATTTTCTCTCTCCTCCCTTTGGAGAGTTTTAATTTAGAAAAGGGGAGGAGGATGGAATCCAAAAAGGAGGAAGAGAAGATGGCGCTTAATCCGGCAAACGTTTACAAATTGGTTGCAGGGGTCACCATTTTAACCAATGTCATCGGTAAAAAGGTACTGGAAAATTGTTCCCCACAGTTTTGTTATATGGATGTGATTGGGGAAGTGTATCAGGTATACGGAGGGCCAACCTGGCTGCATGTGACGAGCAGTTCAGACAACGGAAGGATAGGACTACAAAGACATAGGCCTCTGGGTTAAGGATAATGACCCCAGTGAGAGACTGGCAGCCCTTTCCGGGGGCGAAGTCATGTCTTATAGCTTAGCTAGGGGTTCCCAGTATGCCGGTCAATCCCAATAATTTGATCGGTAAAACAACGGGAGTGCGTTGGCAACTCAATGAGGGCCAATGCAACTTTGGAGGCAACTGCAGATTTAAGCATATCTGCTCACAGTGCAAGGATGACATGCAAAGTCATGCATTGTTCCATATCAGAACAGCATCCCTTGGGGGTGAGGTCCTTGGAGTCAGTTATAAAATTGGTCAAAGGGGGAAGGCAGGTTGTTAATAGCCACCTTCCCCCTATAATTGGTTGGTGTGTGTTGGTGTTTGTCGCCTCATGGCTCTGATGCGGGTAGTCCTTGCAGAGATGCTGATGTGTCCAGCATTGTAACGGCTAATGGGTTTTCGAGTCAGTGGGAGTACGGCTGGAGGCAATTAGGATATTGGGTCTTCTGAGTCAGTGGGAGTACGGCTGGAGGCGATTAGGATTATTCCTTTAAATGGTGAAGTGTTAGATTTTTTGGGGCCCCAGGGACCTCCTTCCTCTTTGTGATGCAGCAGCAAGTTAGGTGTGAAAATATGGAAAAGGGGGCATTGCTGGCAAATACAGTTATTGAGTCGGCTTTGCGCCTTCACCCAGTGCATCCTGTATCTACCCCAAAATTTATAAATAAACAATTTATATTAAATTCCCAAGGGAGGGGAGAGCATCTATTTTTACTTTCCAATATGAGGGTATGCCATGTATTTTATAGGAGTGTAAGAATGTGAGATAAGTATGCGGTTAGACCCAACTTCAGAACTGCCTACTTAGCACAGAACTAGAAAGCTAAAATACCTTAAAGGGGTTCTGCCAATGCAATCCGTATTTTTTTTTTTTATCAATAACTCTCCCCTGCCGGCTCAGACTGCTGTCAACAACACATTCAAAGCGTTTTTTTTTTCAGAAGTAGTACTTACCTAGGCTCCATTTTCACCTCCATGCTCTGTTTACATCTTCAGCTCCTCCTGCTAGAAGGTCCACTCCACATGGAGGCTCTAGGACCCTGTTGTACTTCCGCCCACTTCAGTGCAGTGAATACAGATGTGTAGTCCTGCTTGCAGTCTACCAAAATCTGCTAGTGTTCTTCCCTGGCTCTCTCCCTGAACACCCATTTCTCAAGGGCTTCCAGATCTTCCTTGCAATCTCACAGTGGTCACTCACAGTAGTCGCTCCCCATGGTAAAACAGGAAATGCTTGCTTGTCTTTATTCTCCTTGGAATATTCCCCATGCAATGTATTGTATGAGGTGCGTGCTTATATATAAATTTATCTATGCGTATATATATCAAGTTGTGTATATATATATATATATATATATATATATATATATATATATATATACACTACTACTTCACTACACAGAGAAGGGAAGAAACAATCGTGTTCCTCTAGTAGTGACCTACAATCCGCAACTAGAGATACTAATGAAAACCGCAGAGAGACTGCACCATACCCTACACAAGGATGACTGTCTGAAAACCATATTCCCAGACCCTCCACCCTCCCCTTTTGTGTTACAGACAACCTCCAAATTTGAAGAACCTTATAATCAGGAGTGCATTGCCCTCTGACACACAATAAGGAACTTATCCCTGCAATGTAAGGAGCTGCAAGACCTGCTCACATATACTGACTGCGGTCAGGATACGGATCCCCAACACACAGCAGGACAATTAGATCCTGGGGACATTCACATGTTCCACGTCTGATGTTGTGCACCTGATCGTGTGCAGCAAATGTCCTGTTGAGAACCTTTGTGTTGGAGAAACAGGGAAAAACTATAAGCGAGGATGAGATCTCACCGCCATACAATTAAACAGAGGAAGACAGAATCACCTGTGGCGGAGCACTTTTTTAATCATGGAAATGACATAGGAGATATGAGAGGTATGATGTTGAAGGATGGTTTCAAGTCACAAAACCATAGAAGAATTTGGGAATATAAATTTCTAACAACTTTTGACATGTTCAAGGGAGGATTAAATTATTGCCATGGTTTTATGGGTGAATGGGAGGTGTGAGACATCTATAACAGAGATAAGACTGCTGGCCTGGTGAACTCCCTCCAATAGTAATTCAGGGACCATAAACTTTCACTCCCTTATCAGTGCCTAGTTAAAAATGTTTAGGTCTGTTCTGGTATTCCTTTTAAGTGCGAACCAATCACATCCATGTCTGTGCCTTATTATAAGTAGTTGTGTTATAAGTGTGTATAAATATTCATGCCTCTTCGGATCTATTCCATTTTAGCCTGAAGAAGAACCCGAGAGGTTTGCAAGCTTATAATAACAACATGTATTTTTGTTAGCCATTAAAAGGTATCATATCTACAAGATTACGTGGTTTCTCTTTCTGGGAACAATCACATTTGACTCTACTGGCTAATACGGTACCAAACCTTAGTTTTCAATCCTCAGTTGCTCCATGTATTTCTGTCTGGGTATAATAAAAACAATTGCCCACAGCAACCAATCACAGCACAGCTTTCATGCTACCTCAGCAGTATAATATATAACAACCAATCACAGTGCAGCTTTTATTTTACCTCAGCAGTATAATATATGGCAACCAATCACAGCTCAGCTTTTATTTTACCTCAGCAGTATAATATATAGCTAATACATTAACATCTGTATTGGGCACCCGGGCTATATATAAATATGTATAAGTATTTTAATTTGGCTTATAAAAGATATGCAAGAATATGTAAATCTCTTACCTGAACATATTACACCGGCATCATCACTATGATCACAGTCATGGTCAACAAACTGCTGTGCTGGACAGTCCAGGATGTGTGCTTCATTTCCTGCACATTCTACATCATCCAGCCAGATGTCTCCAGTTCCTCTCCCATAATAGGCTTCAGTTGTGGCTCTGACACCGTAACCACAGCCCAGCTGCTTACAGACCACATCTGCATCTGCTTTATCCCAGTCGTCATCGCAGATCGTCCCCCATCTTCCATCATGATAAATCTCCACTCTGCCCGCACATCGGCCCGGACCATCTACCAGTCTCAGCTGGTTTCTTTCTGTATTAGAAGAAATACATTTACCATGATGACTATATAACTATATACCACAATCACTAACCATGATATTATCTGGGACTACTACACCTGAGCAGATCATTTCTCTCTCTTTTTCCTACCACGTCCATGTATTTCTATCAGATGATCCAGGAACAGAACAATCCGCCAAATGAGTCTCATTTCCTTGGTAATTAGCACTGATACACATGACCACTGACTGTTGTTGGGGCTGTTATAGTAAATGACCCAACTGCATGATCACAATGCATTTCCCTGCACACAACCTGGGTCTCATAAATGCCCCATTGGTCACTGAAAGCTTTGCTCCATGTGAATGCTTAGGGACTTTTCACATGACAAATTATTCCCAGAACTCTGCACTAAAATCCACATAGTAATCATAGAATTATAGAATGGTAGAGTTGGAAGGTACCTCCACGGTCATCGGGTCCAACCCCCTGCTCAGTACAGGATTCACTAAATCATCCCAGACAGATATTTGACCAGCTTTTGTTTGAACACTTCCATTGAAGGAGAACTCACCACCTCCTGTGGTAACCTGTTCCATTCATTGATCACCCTCACTGTCAAAAAGTTATTTTCTAATATCTAATCTGTATCTCCTCCCTTTCAGTTTCATCCCATTGCATCTTGTCTTTCCTTGTGCAAATGAGAATAGGACTGATCCCGCTGCACTGTGACAGCCTTTCAGATATTTGTAGACTGCTATTAAGTCTCCTCTCAGCCTTTTTCTTGCAAGCTAAACATTCCTAGATCCTTTAACGGTTTTCATAGGACACGATTTGCAGACTGCTCACCAAAATGGTGAATTTTGTTGTAGAATTGCCAGCTGATTACGGCTATTTTTACTTCTACATGAAAATCCGCAACTTAGCAATGCAGATTTCAGTGCTGAACATCCTGCAACGTTGCTGAAGTTTGGCAAAATTTTTTCATGGAATCACATATACTGTGTTTCCACAAAAATAATACTGTTAAGATACTCCGACCCCCCGAGCGCCAGGTGGCGTGCCCTGAACTTACCGCACCCCACTGTCCCTGCCTACTTGCCTCGACCCTGGCTAACCCCAGGCGGACAACTGGACGGCGGTCCCTACCCTGGCTAGAGACCTGGCGACTGCACAGATGTATCTAACTAATGGGGGACAGAGTGCCGACAGAAAAGGCAGATGGAGTGACCAAACAGAAAATACTGCGCAACAGGCAAGCTGGAAAGGAAGCTGACGAGCAAACTAGGGACTGACTGAGACTAACTGCAGACAGAACTGACTAGAAGCTGACAGAACCAATAACTGGCAGTGAGCTCAGCTCACTGCCAGCCTTATACCTACAAGACTCCGCCCAGGGGCGGAGAGTGGGAGGAGCCAACCCCCCCCACTACTGTACAAGAGAGGTGGAGGAGTGCGGGCGGCACCTTACGGGCGGACACGCCCACGCCGCCGCACACCGGCCGCCCCACGTCACTGGGAGAGCCCCAACGTCAGAGCTCCAGGACGCGGGAGCCGACGCTGGAGCGGCACGCGCTGACCGCGGAACCCTGCGCCGCCCTGCATGGTAACAAATACACTCTTATATTAAATTCTAATTTTCGAAGGGGGTGGAGGTGGTGGTGGGGAGGAGGTGGTTGAGGAGGGTGGTGTATACTTACCTCACAGCCAGCATCTGTGTCCCCCGTGATAGTCTCCCCGGTGCTTTGGCAGGTTGCTGTGTAATCCTCCCCACTGTCAGAGGATTCTCCCTCTGGTAAATGGGGCTTTGAATTCCCCCGGCTCCAGCAAGTGAGCACTGTGATTGGACTGAGCACCAGCCAATCAGAGCCAGTGCTCGATGAACCAATCGCAGCCATTCAGTGTTGTCATTTATTCAATTGCTCCGATTGGCTGGTGCTCGATTCAATCACAGCACTCACTTGCTGGAGGTGAGGGAATTCAAAGCCCTGTGTACCCCCTCCCCCAAACAGAAAGGTTAAGATAATCATTGGGAAACATATAAGAGATGTTGAGAGTGCTGCGGAACATCATTTATCTATCTTTCTAAACATTTTCTGACACACAATGCTAGAAGTTTGATGGGTTAAACATGGATTGAAAGGGTTAATGAGAACAGACAGAGAGGAGATTGGAGAAGAGCCCTTCTACAGAGAAACGTTTACTGAATTATTTTATTAAGCACTTCTCATTAGAGATGAGCGAGCACCAAAATGCTCGCGTGCTCGTTGCTCGAGTCGAACTTTCCGCGATGCTCAAGGGTTCGTTTCGAGTAACGAACCCCATTGAAGTCAATGGGCGACTCGAGCATTTTTGTATATCACCCATGCTCCGCTAAGGTTTTCATTTGTGAAAATCTGGAAAACCCAAGAAAGTGATGGAAACGACACAAAAACGGATATGGCAGGCGAGGGGCAACATGCTGGGCTGCATCTCAGGCTCTCAGGTCCCACTGTTAAGCCACAATAGCGGCAAGAGAATGCGCCCCCTCCCCCCCAACAATTTTTACTTCGGACAAACCCTCATTAGCAAGGCACACCTTAGCTAAGCAGCACACTACCTCCAACCCAGCGCAAGCACTGCCTGCGGGACACATACCGCTGCCTCTTCTCCTGGGTTACATGCTGCCCAACCCCCACGCACGACCCAATGTCCACAGCGCACAGAAAAGTGTCCCTGCGCAGCCTTCAGCTGCCCTCATGCCACACGCTGCCTTCATAGCCACACAACCCTCATGTCTATTTATAAGTGCATCTGCCATGAGGAGGAACCGTAGGCACACACTGCAGAGGGTTGGCCGGCCAGGCAGCGACCCTCTTTAAAAGGGGCGGGGCGATAGCCCACAATGCTGTACAGAAGCAATGAGAAATCCAATCCTGTGCCACCTCCGTCAGGAGCTGCAAACGTGGGCATAGCAATGGGGAATCCATGTGCCACACAGTATTCATTCTGTCAAGGTGTCGCATAGCTCAATCGACACTGCAAGGGGAAAGCCATCTGCGCTCTGCCCCCTACCCAAGTCAGTCAGTGTCTTTGTGCCAGACAGGTCAAACACCGCGATGGGAACTAAGTTTGCACCAACAGCATAGGTGGGTCCTAGGAAACCCAAGACATGAACCAAAAATTGATCTGAGCGGCCAAACATGGCAGACTTGCACCGCCAGACGACATTGGCCTCGGCCCACAGCTTCAGCAATCCTAAGCAGGAAGCGGACTTTCACTGCACCCAGGACATAGGCCTCTGCACAAACCCTCAGCAATCGCGGGCCTACAGTGGACTCCAATGCTAGCGTAGCTGTGCACGTCTCATTAGCGCTGTATTGCTCCTGTAGTTTGTCCCAATGCAGTGCCCCGGATAGTAGAGCTAACATCAGATTAAATATAGGTGGGCTTCGGCCCACACTGCATGCCCCAGTCTGACCGGGGTTTTTTATAAATAGTCACAGGCAGGTACAACTCTGCAATGGGAATTCCGTGTGCACCCACAGCATGGGTGGCTCCCTGGAACCCACAGGCGGTACATAAATATATCCCATTGCAGTGCCCTGGACAGCAGAGCTAACGTCAGATTAAATGCAGGTGGGCTTCGGCCCACACTGCATACCCCAGTCAGACTGGGGTTCTTTATAAGTAGACACATGCAGTTACAACTCCGTGTGGACCGACAGCATGGGTGGGTCCGAGGAAGCCACTGGCGGTACATAAATAAATCCCATTGCATTGCCCAGCACAGCTGAGGTAACGTCAGATTAAATGCAGGTAGGCTTCGGCCCACACTGCATGCCCCAGCCTGACCGGTGTTTTTGATACATAGACACAGGCAGGTACAAATCCCCTATGTGAAGTCCCTGTGGACCGACAGCATGGGTGGCTCCCTGGAACCCACCGACGGTACATAAATATATCCCATTGCAGTGCCCTGGACAGCAGAGCTAACGTCAGATTAAATACAGGTGGGCTTTCAGTAGTAGCAGTATAGTCAGACCCCAGTAACAGTAACGTAGAAGCAGTATGGGCAAAGCAGCAGACAAAAATATCCCTGGCAGCAGTGTAGGGAGAGCATAGTATTGGTAAGATTTCAGTAGTACCAGTATAGACAGGCCCCAGTAAGATTTACGTCGAAGCAGTATGGGCCAAGCAGCAGATTCACATTTTCCTGGCAGGAGTGTAGGGAGAGCATAGTATTGATAAGATTTCAGTAGTAGCAGTATAGACAGGCCCCAGTAACATTAATGTAGAAGCAGTATGGGCAAAGCCCACTATTAGTTACATTTCTGTTGTAGCAGTATAGACCTGCCCCAGTATCATTTCCGTTGAAGCAGTATGGGCAGAGCCCAGTATTATTAAAATTACAGTAGTAACAGTATACACCAACCAAGGTAACATTTCAGGAGCAGAAGTATCGGCAGACCGAAGTAACATTTCTGTTGCTGAAGTATAGTCAGACCCCTGTAGCATTACTGTGGCAGAAGTATAGGTAGGCAGAACAGAGTTACATTTCTGTAGCAAAAGTGTAGGCCAACCCCAGACACAGTGGTGTACCATGAGTGCAGGCAAAGCCCATAAAAATTACTTGGATTACATTGTAGGCGAGGGCTCGAAAAATTGTTGTACCGACAGTACAAATGTACCCCAGAAAAATTGCCCATGCCCAACCCAGAGGGCAGGTGAGACCCATTATTCGCTTAGCGTACTGTGGCTTAATTTTTAACTAGGCCTGGAGGCAGCCCAGTCTAAAAAACAATTGGTTCAGGTGGAAGTTTCAATGCTTTAATGAGAATTGAAACAGATAAATATTATTTAGAAAAGTTATATGAGCCTTTTGGCCCACAGAAAAATTGCCCGTTCGCGGTGATTATGAGAGGTTTCAGGAGGAGCCGGAGGACGAATATCATACACAGATTGACAAAGGTCTTTAGGTAGCGCTGCTGTCCGCTGGTGGAGAAGAGAAGTCTGGGGAAATCCAGGCTTTGTTCATCTTTATGAGTGCAAGCTTGTCAGCGCTGTCAGTTGAAAGGCGGGTATGCTTGTCTGTGATGATTCCCCCAGCTGCACTAAACACCCTCTCTGACAAGACGCTAGCCGCAGGGCACGCCAACACCTCCAGGGCATACAGCGCGAGTTCGGGCCACGTGTCCAGCTTTGACACCCAGTAGTTGTACGGAGCAGAGGCGTCACGGAGGACGGTGGTACGATCGGCTGCGTACTCCCTCACCATCTTCTTACAGTGCTCCCTCCGACTCAGCCTGGACTGGGGAGGTGTGAGACAGTCTTGCTGGGGAGCCATAAAGCTGGCAAAGGCCTTGGAGAGTGTTCCCCTGCCTGCGCTGAACATGCTGCCTGATCTCCGCGCCTCCCCTTCTACGTGGCCCTCGGAACTGCGCCTTCTGCCACTAGCGCTGTCAGATGGGAAGTTTACCATCAGTTTGTCCACCAGGGCCCTGTGGTATTGCATCACTCTCAAACCCCTTTCCTCTTCGGGAATGAGAGTGGGAAGGTTCTCCTTATACCGTGGGTCAAGCAGTGTGTACACCCAGTAATCCGTAGTGGCCAGAATGCGTCTAACACGAGGGTCACGAGAAAGGCATGCTAACATAAAGTCAGCCATGTGTGCCAGTGTACCTGTACGCAATATATGGCTGTCCTCACTAGGAAGATCACTTTGAGTGTCCTCCTCCTCCTCCTCCTCAGGCCATACACGCTGACTGGATGAGAGGCAAGCAGCATGGGCAACCTCTGCAGCGGGCCCAGCTGTTTCTTCCTCCTCAGGCTCCTCCCCCTCCTCCTCCTCCACGCGCTGAGATATAGACATGAGGGTGCTCTGACTATCCAGCGACATACTGTCTTCCCCCGCCTCCGTTTCTGCCCGCAAAGCATCAGCCTTTATGCTTTGCAGGGAACTTCTTAACAGGCATAGCAGGGGAATGGTGACGCTAATGATTGCAGCATCGCCGCTCACCATCAGTGTGGACTCCTCAAAGTTTCCAAGGACCTGGCAGATATCTGCCATCCAGGCCCACTCCTCTGTAAAGAATTGAGGAGGCTGACTCCCACTTCGCCGCCCATGTTGGAGTTGGTATTCCACTATAGCTCTACGCTGCTCATACAGCCTGGCCAACATGTGCAGCGTAGAGTTCCACCGTGTGGGCACGTCGCAAAGCAGTCGGTGCACTGGCAGATTAAACCGATGTTGCAGGGTGCGCAGGGTGGCAGCGTCCGTGTTGGACTTGCGGAAATGTGCGCTGACCCGGCGCACCTTGCCGAGGAGGTCTGACAAGTGTGGGTAGCCTTTCAGAAACCGCTGAACCACCAAATTAAAGACGTGGGCCAGGCATGGCCCGTGCGTGAGGCTGCCGAGCTGCAGAGCCGCCACCAGGTTACGGCCGTTGTCACACACGACCATGCCCGGTTGGAGGCTCAGTGGCGAAAGTCAGCGGTCAGTCTGCTCCATCAGACCGTGCAACAGTTCGTGGGCCGTGTGCCTCTTCTCTCCTAAGCTGAGTAGTTTCAGCACGGCCTGCTGACGCTTGCCCACCGCTGTGCTGCCGCACCGCGCGACACCGACTGCTGGCGACGTGCTGCTGGTGACAAGTCTTGATTGCGAGGTAGAGGTTGCGTTGGAGGAGGAGGAGGGGGAAGGTTTAGTGGAGGTGGCATGCATCGCCGCAGATACCAGCACCGATCTGGGGCCCGCAATTCTGGGGGTGGGTAGTACATGAGTGGTACCAGGCTCTGACTTGGTCCCAGCCTCCACTAAATTCACCCAATGTGCCGTCAGGGAGGTATAGTGGCCCTGCCTGCCTGTGCTTGTCCATGTGCCCGTTGTTAAGTGGACCTTGGCAGTAACCGAGTTGGTCAGAGAGCGTACGATGTTGCGTGAGACGTGGTCGTGCAGGGCTGGGACGGCACACCGTGAAAAATAGTGGCGACTGGGGACAGAGTAGCGTGGGGCTGCCGCCGCCATCATGTTTTTGAACGCCTCAGTTTCCACCAGCCTGTAGGGGAGCATCTCCAGGCTGATCAATTTGGCTATGTGGACATTTAAAGCTTGAGCGTGCGGGTGCGTGGCGGCGTATTTGCGCTTTCGCTCCAACAATTCTCTTAGCGACAGCTGGACGCTGCGTAGAGAGACATTGCTGGATGGGGCCGAGGACAGCGGAGGTGAGGGTGTGTGTCCAGGCCAGGAGACGGTCGTGCCTGTGTCCTGAGAGGGGGGTTGGATCTCAGTGGCAGGTTGGGGCCCAGGGGGAGAGGCAGTGGCGCAAGCTGGAGTCGGTGAACGGCCTTCGTCCCACCTTGTGGGGTGCTTGGCCATCATATGCCTGCGCATGCTGGTGGTGGTGAGGCTGGTGGTGGTGGCTACCTGGCTGATCTTGGTGCGGCAAAGGTTGCACACCACTGTCGGTCATCCGGCGTCTCAGTGAAAAACTGCCACACCTTAGAGCACCTTGGCCTCTACACGGTGGCTTGGCGCGAGGGGGTGCTTTGGGAAACAGCTGGTGGATTATTCGCTCTTGCCCTGCCTCTAACCCTGGCCACCCCACTGCCTCTTCCAACCTGTCCTGCAGCTGCAATTGCCTCCCCCTCTGAAGACCGGTCCTCAGTTGGCTTATCACACCAGGTGGGGTCAGTCACCTCATCGTTCAGCGGCTCTTCCTCCGAATCCTCTGTGCACTCCTCTCTCGGACTTACTGCCCTTACTACTACCTCACTGATAGACAACTGTATCTCATCGTCATCGTCCTCCTCACCCACTGAAAGCTCTTGAGACAGTTGCCGGAAGTCCCCAGCCTCATCCCCCGGACCCCGGGAACTTTCCAAAGGTTGGGCATCGTTCACGACAAACTCCTCCGGTGGAGAGGAACCATTGCTGCCCAATCTGGGCAGGGGCCCGAGAACAGTTCCTGGGAGTCTGCCTGCTCCTCAGAATGTGTCATTTTCATGGAGTGAGAAGGCTGGGAGGAAGGAGGAGCAGCAGCCAGAGTATTCAGAGTTGCAGCAGTGGACGGCGTAGAAGTCTGGGTGGTCGATAGATTGCTGGATGCACTTTCTGCCATCCACGACAGGACCTGCTCACACTGCTCGGTTTTTAATAAAGGTCTACCGCGTGGACCCAAAAATTGTGATATGAAGCTGGGGACCCCAGAAAATGTCCTCTCTCCTACTCCCGCAGCAGCCAGCTGCGATTCGCCTGGACCAGGAACTCGGCCTATGCCCACACCCTCACGTGGACCTCCGCGTCCTCGACCGCGACCGCGTCCACGTCCTGTACCCCTACCCCTACCCCTCAGCATGGTGGATTAAGAATCGAGCAGAGACAGAGCGGTCTAAAAATGTTTGTGAATTATTGCCGCGCAGTTGGTGGCTTCCAGCGGTAATATAACGCAAAATGAAGCCAGAGATAAATTATAAGGAAGGCTGCACGCAGGCTAGGCTGTGAACTATGCAGTTTGGATGGACGTGAAGTCCCACAGGCTACGCAGGTAAATGCACTGGGTCACCGGTAGCCGTAAAAAGGAATTTTAAAAAAAAATCTCCTTATTTTACTATGCAATGCAGGCTGAGGCTAGGCAGTGTGTATTGCACTTTCAATCTATGGGCGTTGGGCAGACTGTGAACTTCTGAGACAGCACACGTAGAACACAGAGCGTTGTAGAAAATGTGTGGTTTCTTGGCGTACACTTACAGGTAGAGTGAACTGAGGCGACGCAGAGTGCGGACAGAAAAATGTTTAAATGAAGGCCGCACGCAGGCTAGGCTGTACAATACAGAGGTACTACAACTCCCAGCAACCACGGAGTTAAATGCACACGGTCACTGGTTGCCCTAAGAAGAACCGTTGGCGTTCTCGTAGTCAGGATTCTACACTACCACTGTCCCTGCCTGACCAATACTGCCCCTATACTCAAGCACAGACTGCAGCCTGAGAACGCTACAGCCTGCACACCCGATATACATTTTTAAAAAAAGTGCAAAACTGCTCACAGCAGCCACAACAGTAATGCACTAGGTGAGCTGTGGCCCTAAGAAGGGCCGTTGTGGTTCTTGAAGACGCTAACACTGTCCCTATAGCAGCAGAAGCATCAGCAGCACTTTCCCTGATCTCTCTTAGCATGTGTCTGTGGCGAGCCGCGGGCGGCGCAGATTTAAATACTCGGGGGTCACTTGATCTCACCAGCCACTCACTGCAGGGGGGTGGGATGGAGCTGGAACGTCACAGGAGGAAGTTGTAATGCCTTCCCTGTATTTCTATTGGCCAGAAAAGGGCGCAAATTTCTCAAGGAAGGAAATGTAATGGAGTCAAGTGCCACGTGGTGCTCGCCTCGAGTAACGAGCATCTCGAACACCCTAATGCTCGAACGAGCATCAAGCTCGGACGAGTGCGCTCGCTCATCTCTACTTCTCATCCATCTGGTCTGAATTTTTGTACTCCTCTAATATATCACATTATTAATTCTGATTAATAATTTTGATTATTTGGCATTTATTTTTAACCATTTATAGTTTGGCCTCGTGCACACGGGCAGAAATTCTGCGGTGGTATTTCCCACATAATTTCCATCTATGCCTGCTGCCATAGGATTGCATGCAATTCTATGCACACAGCCACGATTTGTCCACGTGAAGACACACGTGGAAAACAAATTCCTGTGCGGGTCTCGCAGAGGCCCATATAGAAATGTCAGTAGAGACCCACCAGCTCCGATAGGGCGACAGCCAGCACATCACAGAGAAGAGGAGACACGGGGAGCGAGGATTCTCGCTGCGGGATCTGACCCGGCTGTCTGCAGGCGGCCTATGTCATATATTTCCTCTGTTTTGGTGTATATTTGATGTTTTTCCTGCATATGTGAAGGTATGCTTTTTGCTGTTTAAGCCTTTGCCATGTTCTGGAAGGTAGTGTCATGAATAAGCATGAGGCCTGAAACGCGTTGACCAGAACTCTCCTAGAATTCTGCCTGTCTGGTTTTACACCGCTACTACATTATTAGTTTCCTTGATTTTATGGATGAAGTAATAAAGGATTGCTAGATTATAATACAACGCCTGGTTAAGAATCTCCGTGTTTTCTGTGTTTACATCATCATATAATAATCATAATTATTCTTCCCTCTGAAGGGATCTCCATACTGTAGCTTGCATGGATAAGGGTATCTTTGAGAACATACTTTTGGATGCTCTAGTACCTGATTGTGTATTTAACCCTTTTAAGGATGTGGGTCTTTCTTTTTTCCATTTTCCTCCCCCATTTAAAAAAAACAGAACTGTTTTATTAATCCATCGACGTAGTTGTCTGAGGGCTTGTTTTTTGTGGGACGAGTTGTATTTTTCAATGATACTGTTTAATGTACTATACAATGTACTGAAAAACTTAAAAAATTCTTACTGAAGTGAAATGGAAAAAAAAAAACCTAAATTTCACGTATACAAACTAATAATTTTATTCTGTGGGTCGGTATGATTACTACAATAAAAAATTTTTATAGGTTTTTTTTTTTGCTGTATACTTTAATTTTTTTATTAAAGATTAGAGATGAGCGAACACCAAAATGTTCGGGTGTTCGTTATTCGAAACAAACTTCCCGCGATGTTCGAGGGTTCGTTTCGAATAACGAACCCCATTGAAGTCAATGGGCGACCAGAGCATTTTTGTATTTCGCCGATGCTCGCTAAGGTTTTCATGTGTAAAAATCTGGGCAATTCAAGAAAGTGATGGGAACGACACAGCAACGGATAGGGCAGGCGAGGGGCTACATGTTGGGCTGCATCTCAAGTTCACAGGTCCCACTATTAAGCCACAATACCGGCAAGAGTGGGCCCCCCCCCTCCCTCCCAACAACTTTTACTTCTGAAAAGCCCTCATTAGCATGGCATACCTTTGCTAAGCACCACACTAGCTACAACAAAGCACAATCACTGCCTGGATGACACTCCGCTGCCACTTCTCCTGGGTTACATGCTGCCCAACCGCCCCCCATCCCCCCCACAGCGCACACCAAAGTGTCCCTGCACAGCCTTCAGCTGCCCTCATGCCACACCACCCTCATGTCTATTTAGAAGTGCGTCTGCCATGAGGAGGAACCGCAGGCACACACTGCAGAGGGTTGGCTCGGCTAGGCAGCGACCCTCTTTAAAAGGGGCGGGGCGATAGCCCACAATGCTGTACAGAAGCAATGAGAAATATAATCCTGTGCCACCGCCATCAGGAGCTGCACACGTGGGCATAGCAATGGGGAACCTATGTGCCACACACTATTCATTCTGTCAAGGTGTCTGCATGCCCCAGTCAGACTGGTAATATGCACCTTAACAGTAACCGCGTTGGTGGTAATGTGGTGGTGACTGCGGACCTAGTAGCACGGTTGTATTTTGTTGGTTTTCGGAATGCGGCCAGGATTAAGTGGGCCGTGGCGGGGGGATGGTGTGGGGGCTCTCTTGTTGTGTCGGTAAAGGTGAAATTCTTGGACTGCCACCAGACGAACCAATGCAAAGGCATTTGCCAAGAATGTTTTCCCTGTTGGAGGAGGAGGGGGATGTTTTTGAGGCACTACGTGTCCTCTCCACGTGTCCGTGGTTATATGCACCTTAACAGTAACCGCGTTGGTGGGAAATGGCCTCGCCGCCATCATGTCTTTGGGAAGCCTCCGTTTCCACACCCCAGAGACATACCATTAGCAGCGGTATAGGCAGAGCCCAGAATTCGTAACATTTCAGCCGTAGCATTAGGACAGGCCCCACTAACATATCAGTAGCAGCATTATAGGAGGAGCGCAGTCTTCGTTCCATGTCAGCAATAGTAGCACTCAAGACAGGCCCCAGTAACAATTCCCAAGCAGCAGTATAGCGGGAGCGCAGTCTTCGTTCCATGTCAGCAATAGTAGCACTCAAGACAGGCCCCAGTAACAATTCTGAAGCAGCAGTATAGTGGGAGCGCAGTCTTAGTTCCATTTCAGTAGCCTTAGTATAGCCAAGGCCCAAGTTACATTTATGTAGCTAAAGTGTAGGCCAACCCCACAAACCTTTCTGTACCATGAGTGCAGGCGAAGAACATACAAATTGCTATGATTACACTGTAGGTGAGGGCCCCAAAAAATTGGTGTACCAACAGTACTAATGTACCTCAGTAAAAATTGGCCATGCCCAACCAAGATGGCAGGTGAATCGCTTTGGTTAATGTGGCTTAAGTGGTAACTAGGCCTGGAGGCAGCCCAGTGTAACGAAAAATTGGTTCAAGTTAAAGTTCCAACGCTTTTAAGCGCATTGAAACTTATAAAAATTGTTCAG
Source organism: Eleutherodactylus coqui (assembly GCF_035609145.1). Classification (NCBI taxonomy): domain Eukaryota; kingdom Metazoa; phylum Chordata; class Amphibia; order Anura; family Eleutherodactylidae; genus Eleutherodactylus; species Eleutherodactylus coqui. The sequence continues at coordinate 27,943,050 of NC_089842.1, read as the reverse complement.
AAAAATTATTTGAGTGAGCCTTGTGGCCCTAAGAAAAATTGCCCGTTCAGCGTGATTACGTGAGGTTTCAGGAGGAGGAGCAGGAGGAGGAGGAGGAATATTAGACACAGATTGATGAAGCAGAAATGTCCCCGTTTTGGATGGTGAGAGAGAACGTAGCTTCCATCCGCGGGTGCAGCCTACGTATTGCTTACGTATCGCTGCTGTCCGCTGGTGGAGAACAGTAGTCTGGGGAAATCCAGGCTTTGTTCATCTTGATGAGTGTAAGCCTGTCGGCACTGTCGGTTGACAAGCGGCTACGCTTATCTGTGATGATTCCCCCAGCCGCACTAAACACCCTCTCCGACAAGAGGCTAGCCGCAGGACAAGCAAGCACCTCCAGGGCATACAGCGCTAGTTCAGGCCACGTGTCCAGCTTCGACCCCCAGTAGTTGTAGGGGGCAGAGGCGTCACCGAGGATGGTTGTGCGATCGGCTACGTACTCCCTCACCATCCTTTTACAGTGCTCCCGCCGACTCAGCCTTGACTGGGGAGCGGTGACACAGTCTTGGTGGGGAGCCATAAAGCTGTCCAGGCCCTTAAAGACTGTTGCACTGCCTGGGATGTACATGCTGCTCGATCTCCGCACCTCCCCTGCTACCTTGCCCTCGGTACTGCGCCTTCTGCCACTAGCGCTGTCGGCTGGGAATTTTACCATCAGCTTGTCCGCAAGGGTCCTGTGGTATAGCAACACTCTCGAACCCCTTTCCTCTTCGGGAATGAGAGTGGGCAGGTTCTCCTTATAGCGTGGGCCGAGCAGTGTGTACACCCAGTAATCCGTTGTGGCCAGAATGCGTGCAACGCGAGGGTCACGAGAAAGGCATCCTAACATGAAGTCAGCCATGTGTGCCAGGGTACCAGTACGCAACACATGGCTGTCTTCACTAGGAAGATCACTTTCAGGATCCTCCTCCTCCTCAGGCCATACACGCTGAAAGGATGACAGGCAATCAGCCGGTGTACCGTCAGCAGCGGGCCAAGCTGTCTCTTCCCCCTCCTCCTCATCCTCCTCATGCTCCTCCTCCTCCTCCTGTACGCGCTGAGAAATAGACAGGAGGGTGCCCTGACTATCCAGCGGCATACTGTCTTCCCCCGCCCCCGTTTCCGAGCACAAAGCAGCTGCCTTTATGCTTTGCAGGGAATTTCTCAAGATGCATAGCAGAGGAATGGTGACGCTAATGATTGTAGCATCGCCGCTCACCACCTGGGTAGACTGCTCAAAATTACCAAGGACATGGCAGATGTCTGCCAACCAGGCCCACTCTTCTGAAAGGAATTGAGGAGGCTGACTCCCACTGCGCCGCCCATGTTGGAGTTGGTATTCGACTATAGCTCTACGCTGTTCATAGAGCCTGGCCAACATGTGGAGCGTAGAGTTCCACCGTGTGGGCACGTCGCACAGCAGTCGGTGCACTGGCAGCTTAAAGTGATGTTGCAGGGTGCGCAGGGTGGCAGCGTCCGTGTGGGACTTGCGGAAATGTGCGCAGAGCCGGCGCGCCTTTACGAGCAGGTCTGACAAGCGTGGGTAGCTTTTCAGAAAGCGCTGAACCACCAAATTAAAGACATGGGCCAGGCATGGCACGTGCGTGAGGCTGCCGAGCTGCAGAGCCGCCACCAGGTTACGGCCGTTGTCACACACGACCATGCCCGGTTGGAGGCTCAGCGGCGCAAGCCAGCGGTCGGTCTGCTGTGTCAGACCCTGCAGCAGTTCGTGGGCCGTGTGCCTCTTATCGCCTAAGCTGAGTAGTTTCAGCACGGCCTGCTGACGCTTGCCCACCGCTGTGCTGCCACACCGCGCGACACCGACTGCTGGCGACATGCTGCTGCTAACACATCTTGATTGCGAGACAGAGGAGGAGGAGGAGGAGGAGGAGGGTGCTTTAGTGGAGGAAGCATACACCTCCGCAGATACCACCACCGAGCTGGGGCCCGCAATTCTGGGGGTGGGTAAGACGTGAGCGGTCCCAGGCTCTGACTCTGTCCCAGCCTCCACTAAATTCACCCAATGTGCCGTCAGGGAGATGTAGTGGCCCTGCCCACCTGTGCTTGTCCACGTGTCCGTTGTTAAGTGGACCGTGGCAGTAACCGCGTTGGTGAGGGCGCGTACAATGTTGCGGGAGACGTGGTCGTGCAGTGCTGGGACGGCACATCGGGAAAAGTAGTGGCGACTGGGAACTGAGTAGCGCGGGGCCGCCGCCTCCATGATACTTTTGAAGGACTCCGTTTCCACAACCCTATACGGCAGCATCTCAAGGCTGATGAATTTTGCCATGCGGACGGTTAACGTTTGAGCGTGCGGGTGCGTGGCGGCGTGCTTGCGCTTGCGCTCCAACAGTTGCGCAAGCGACGGCTGGACGGTGCGCTGAACTACACTGCTGGATGGGGCCGAGGACAGCGGAGATGAGGGTGTGGGTGCAGGCCATGAGGCGGTAGTGCCTGTGTCCTGAGAGGGGGGTTGCATCTCAGTGGCAGGTTGGGGCACAGGGGGAGAGGCAGGGGTGCAAACCGGAGGCGCTGAACGGCCTTCGTCCCACCTTGTGGGGTGCTTGGCCATCATATGTCTGCGCATGGTGGTGGTGGTGAGGCTGTTGGTGTTGGCTCCCCGGCTGAGCTTTGCGCGACAAAGGTTGCACACCACTGTTCGTCGGTCGTCAGGCGTCTCTGTGAAAAACTGCCAGACCTTAGAGCACCTCGGCCTCTGCAGGGTGGCATGGCGCGAGGGGGCGCTTTGGGAAACAGTTGGTGGATTATTCGGTCTGGCCCTGCCTCTACCCCTGGCCACCGCACTGCCTCTTGCAACCTGCCCTGCTGATGCCCTTGACTCCCCCTCTGAAGACCTGTCCTCCTGAGTAAGCGTTGCACACCAGGTGGGGTCAGTCACCTCATCGTCCTGCTGCTCTTCCTCCGAATCCTCTGTGCGCTGCTCCCTTGGACTTACTGCCCTTACTACTACCTCACTGCAAGACAACTGTGTCTGATCGTCATCGTCCTCCTCACCCACAGAAAGTTGTTGAGACAGTTGGCGGAAGTCCCCAGCCTCTTCCCCCGGACCCCGGGAACTTTCGAATGGTTGGGCATCAGTGACGATAAACTCCTCTGGTGGGAGAGGAACCGCTGCTGCCCAATCTAAGCAGGGGCCCGAGAACAGTTCCTGGGAGTGTTCCCGCTCCTGAGCAGGTGTCATTGTAGTGGAGTGAGGAGGCTAGGAGGAAGGAGGAGCCGCAGACAGAGGATTCGGATTTGCAGCAGTGGACGGCGCAGAACTGCGGGTTGACGATAGGTTGCTCGAAGCACTTTCTGCCATCCAGGACAGGACCTGCTCACACTGCTCATTTTCTAATAACCGTCTCCCGCGTGGACCCATTAATTGGGTGATGAATGTGGGGACGCCAGAAACGTGCCTCTCTCCTAATCGCGCAGCAGTCGGCTGCGACACACCTGGATCAGGAGCTCGGCCTGTGCCCACACCCTGACTTGGCCCTCCGCGTCCTCGGCCGCGTCCACGTCCTCTAGGCCTACCCCTACCCCTCAGCATGCTGTATTACCAGTGATTTGATTTCACAGGCAGGAAATAAATTGGCGCAAGACTGCAGGCCAAATATAATTTTTTCCCTTTTTTGAAAATGAAAGGCCCCACTGCCTCTAGTGAATGAATAATCTAAGTTTAATAACTGTGCTGTGGCCCTGCTAATGTGTCACAGAACGTGAGGGTAGCAGAGTTATTATAACTCTGGCAAAGCAGGTATTTTTTTCCCAATTAAGGAAAGCAAATGGCGAAGCCAGCAGTAAAACGTAGCTGGGTGCGTCTGATTTTTAAACGTTGCACACGCAGCCGACACGTACACACAGCCCTTAGGACGGACAGAGGCAGGACAAATAGATTTTTTTTCATTTTTTTTCCACCAAAAGGCAGCACTGCGTATATTCAATGAACATGAGAAGTTTAATAACTGTGCTGTGGCCCTGCTAATGTGGCACAGAACGTGAGGGTAGCAGAGTTATTATAACTCTGGCAGAGCTGGTATTTTTTTCCCAATTAAGGAAAGCAAATGGCGAAGCCAGGAGTAAAACGTAGCTGGGTGCGTCTGATTTTTAAACGTTGCACACGCAGCCGACACGTACACACAGCCCTTAGGACGGACAGAGGCAGGACAAATAGATTTTTTTTCACTTGTTTTACAAGCAAAAGGCCGCACTGCGTATATTCAATGAATAATAACTGTGTTGTGGCCCTGCCTACACAATTCTTTCCCTGCAGTATCAATGGAGGGTGCAATGCTCTGCAGAGGCGATTTTGAGAAGAAAAAAAATATGCAGCACAGCTAACAGCAGCCAGCACAGTACTGCACACGGTTAAATATGGCCCTAGAAAGGACCGTTGAGGTTCTTGAAGGCTACACTCACTCCTAACACTCTCCCTGCCTATGCAACACTTCTGTCCCTAATGCCGGGTGCAACGCTCTGCAGAGGTGATTTTGAGGGAAAAAAAAATTGCCACTGCTAACAGCAGCCAACACACAGCTATCAGTGGCCCTAATAAGGACCTTTGGGGGTCTTGAAGCCTACACTAACTACCAATTCTTTCCCTACAGCAGCTCCGGTACAAACAGCACTGTCCCTCATCTAACTCACAAGGCATCTGAGGCGAGCCGCGGGAGGGGCCGACTTTTATATTAGGCGGACACCTGATCTCCCCAGCCACTCACTGCAGGGGGGTGGTATAGGGCTGGAACAACACAGGGGGAAGTTGTAATGCCTTCCCTGTCTTTCAATTGGCCAGAAAAGCGCGCTAACGTCTCAGGGAAGGAAGTGAAAGTAACCCGAACACCGCATGGTGTTCGTTACGAATAACGAACATCCCGAACACCCTAATATCCGCACGGATATCAAGTTCGGACGAACACGTTCGCTCATCTTTATTAAAGATATTTAATTTTTTAAAAATTATTTTCTGCCACCAAAACTTTATTTTTCTGCTGACATAGCAAGGGCTCATTTTTGTTGTGGGACGTCCGGTAGTTTCTATTGGTACCATTTTGAAGTACATAGAACTTCTTGATCACTTTTTATTACATTTTTTCTTGGAGACTGGCTGACCAAAAAAGCGCAATTCCAGCGGGGTTTTTTTCTGACGATGTTCTCAATTCAGGAGAAATAATAAGACGTTACTTTTATAGATCAGAATTCCATAGATACAGTGATACAAAATCTGTTTTGGGGTTTTATTATTTAGATTCCTTTATTATAAATATGGCAAAAGGAGGGTTTGGGTTAAACTTGCATTACCTTTTTATTTTTTCTTTGATAGTTAAAGTTTTTTAATTGTCACCGTGACAGAAAGAGAAACCCTTTAAGAGCCAAAATGAACTTTCACCAAGGGAATCACTAAAATATAACTTTTATTAAATAAAGTTAAAAATGTATCTAAGGCGTGATCCTTTGTTTCTGTTAAACTCCAAATAGAAAAGTTGGCATTCTATACGCAGGTAAGTCCATACATATACTATATATCAATGCACGGACTGTGATGCACTGAAGTATGGTACCACAACTACCGTGACCATGGCATATATAATTTGTGTATAGCCAAAGGTCAACACTATAGTTGTATACAGCTCCACATATATCGATCACTGCTTGAGCTATCTGTGACCAATATAGATAACAGTAATTTTATATTTTTATATTGAAGCTGACAAAAAGGTATAGCACTATTAAATACAGGGTTAACTAGTGTATGGTATGATGAAACGTAGAAAAAACCATATAGTTCCGCCTCCAGGGCAATGATGGAGGGCACTTACAACGTGGTCCCTGTTTAGCACAGTGCTAGGTTTAAAACATATACTAAATATCAGTGCCCAGTCTAAGTATCATCGATATCAGTGTGGTATACCAACTACAGAGCTACATATAGTTGGATATACACTCTAGTTGTATGCAGCTCCAAATAGCACGGACACTATTATTCATTTTTAGTGACTGGCGTGGCTAATGACAATTTTGATATCTGTATTTTTATTTTTTTGTATTTTTTAATATATATTGGAGCTGGCAAACAGACTACACCGCTGAATAATCTGGGGTACAGGGTTGAATAGTGTATAGGTATAGTACAACACTAGAACCCCATGTAATTTAACCCCGAGACCATTGCTGTTTAATACAGCGGTAAGTCTTAGACCAGGGTCAACGAAAAAGATGACCCTCTCATGCGGACTTTACAATGCTATGTTCAGCCGATAAATAAAAGCTGATAACTGCTTTCATTCAGATAAATGCCGCTATTTGTGACATTTTGTAATTACTAGCAGCAATACGCAGTTGAACTAAAGGGAGCTCAATATGATATGCATTGAACTCCCACTGTCAGTAACTGCTGTATTCACTACCACCATCAGCGCATGAATAGCCAGATAACAGATGATGTGGACATCTATTGCATATCCATCAAATCAGCAAGGCTATCATTAATAGCTGACACCATCAACGCGTTTCAGCGGTCATTAGTGAGGTAACCGCATCATCAGGATGGTGAGTGTCTAATGTAGAACTGAACAGCCTGACCAGCTGTAAAAGAATGAGCAGCAATGGTATGCTGCCTAGAGAGGAGGCTTATAACGTCCAGGCCACGCCTCCCTGTGAAGGGGCTCATCCCAGCAGCTCCAATGAGCAAAGGTCAGTACTTCACCTTGTCTTGCCGAGATCCCGCTGTAAAACGGGATTCTCGCGCATGCGCAGTGTCACCAGAGGGCCCGGGAAGCCAACCACTGCCAGCCAGTATGCTGGATAGCAAAGTCGGCGCCCAACACCATGGCAACGCCAAGCGCGGCAGCGGTGAGCACTGAGAGGGACAAAGGAGCCCCTTTAGGGCGATGTATACAACCGCTGTAAAGATAAAAATAAACAAGACGTAGCAACTAAAGATGAGCGAACACCAAAATGTTCGGGTTCGCGTTATTCGAAACGAACTTCCCGCGATGTTCGGGTGTTCGTTTCGAATAACGAACCCCATTGAAGTCAATGGGCGACCGGAACATTTTTGTATTTCGCCGATGCTCGCTAAGGTTTTCATGTGTGAAAATCTTGGCAATTCAAGAAAATGATGGGAACGACACAGCAAGTTCTCCTCTGCCACAGCTGTAACAGCTGTGGCAGAGAAGAACGATGTTAGCCCATTGAATTCAATGGAGCCGTCAATACAGCCGACTCCACTGAATGCAATGGGCTGCCGGCGATCGCGGGATGAATTGTCGGAAAGGGGTTAAATATATAAGCCCTTTCCTGCAATTCATCCAGAAATGTGTAAAAATAAAAAATATATATATACTCACCTGGTGCCGGCAGACGGAGTTCAGCGCGGCAGGCTGCAGTTCTCCTGAACTGCTCTGAACAGCTGTGAGTAGTATTCAGCAGTAGTATCCTGCCCCTGAGCCAATCAGAGGCAGCCCTCACTCACCCATTCATGAATTCATGAATGGGTGTGAGTGAGGGCTGGCCTCTGATTGGTCAGGCTGTGACCATTCAGAGGCATCTTATTCAGCAGGCGGGGATTTTAAATCCCCGGCTGCTGAATACTACTCACAGCTGTTCAGAGCAGTTCAGGAGAACTGCAGCCTGCCGCGCTGAACTCCGTCTGTCGGCACCAGGTGAGTATATATATATTTTTTATTTTTACACATTTCTGGATGAATTGCAGGAAAGGGCTTATATATTTAACCCCTTTCCGACAATTCATCCCGCGATCGCCGGCAGCCCATTGCATTCAGTGGAGTCGGCTGTATTGCCGGTTCCATTGAATTCAATGGGCAAACATCGTTCTTCTCTGTCACAGCTGTAACAGCTGTGGCAGAGAAGAAGGATTTGTCTTCTATATGTTCTCAATGGGGTTGGCGCTGCTGCCGCAGGCCCCATTGAGCGCATATAGAAATGATTTCTCAGGGAAGAAAGTTAAAGTAACCCGAACATCCGAACATCGTGTGGTGTTCGTTACGAATAACGAACATCCCGAACACCCTAATATTCGCCCGAGCATCAAGCTCGGACGAGTACGTTCGCTCATCTCTAGTAGCAACACATTTTGTCAGTTCTTTGGCTATACACAAATTATATATGCCATGGTCACGGTAGTTGTGGTACCATACTTCAGTGCATCACAGTCCGTGCATTGATATATAGTATATGTATGGACTTACCTGCGTATAGAATGCCAACTTTTCTATTTGGAGTTTAACAGAAACAAAGGATCACGTCTTAGATACATTTTTAACTTTATTTAATAAAAGTTATATTTTAGTGATTCCCTCGGGGAAAGTTAAAGTTTTTTAACTAATTTTTTCAATTTTTTTTTTGTCCCCATAGGGCACAAGAACTTGTGATGGTTTGATTGCTCCTGCAGTATGATGTAATGCCATAGCATTACATTATACCACGATGTGACAGGCAATCTTTCAAGCCATGCCACCGGCATGACAGTCTGAAATGGCAACCCTTGGACCTTTCAGAAGACCCCAGATGCCATGGCAACCGCACAGCTATCCACAATCTCTTACTTTTCAGAAATACTTTCTGGAAGACACTAAGTAGTATACACACATTTGTCCCCCCTATAAGTATATTTACAATACATATATAACACTACACTCTATTGATAAACTGCATATTAAAAAAACTACAAAATACATTTACTGCAATTAAAATGAAATGTTAATAAACTATTTGTTTACTCCAGAAATGTCCCTTAAAGGGACCTATCACACAGGTCATAATTAAATCCTGCAGACATTTTTGTATTACAAGGTTATTCCTATTGGGCTTGAATTCTGCACAAAAACATAACAAAATCTGCACTAATTGTCTACATCTGTGATGCGTCATGTTGAGAATTCTGTGTCCTGTAAAAGTCCCTAAATAATGCCTTACACAGTCATGTAGTGGGGAAAATAGAAGAAAGTCAAAAGATCAGGATCTGATAAGGCAAATAATAATGATTTGGCTCCTAGTAGTCACCTAAGCAGTTAGCCTGGTATGCTAATACCTGCAGTTCTGGGTCAGTCGGGCTCTGGTGGTGAAAGGGGAAATATAAATCTCTTTGCTGAAGTCTCCACTGGCATTTGTCTGCACCATATTAGGCCGGCTGTCCACGGGTGATGCGGTATCCTGTGGGGAAGCTCCGCCGCAGGAGCCACTGCCCGGGAGTAGGAGCCACCGCCGAATCTCTGCAGGTCAGCCCTATCTAATAGATAGGCTGGCAGTGGAGAATCAGGGCAATTCACAGCAATGATTCTCCGATCGTGGACAGGTGCCGGCGCTTTCTATAGCAGTGCTATGGAAAGCGTCGTCCGGCGCGATTCGCTGGCGGTTTACCACTGGCGAATAAACTGCCGTGGACAAGAGGCCTTAAGAAGAGCAGGAACTGAGGCCTGCAAGTGGAGGCCCACATGACAGGGTTAACAGGGAAGTGGGAAGGAAAAGGGCAACAGTAAACAGAGAAGGAAGTAGCGCTGTAGGGGGAGTTACAAAAATGCAGGAAAGACCATTTCAGACATCAGAGGAGAAGAGAAACAGGCAGGAAAACAAGGAAGGGAAAGAGATTTATACGTCCAGAATGGATGTCATTCTGTGCCACTGCCACCTGTGGAGTCCCCCCCCCCAGACAGAGTCTTCCTTACAAAACCTGCCTGGGAGGAATGCTATGAGATGGTGATTCTCAATGCTGTGTGCTAGGGTTTAATCCGAAAAACGGGTGGGGCCTAGTGCTTGCCTGACATCAGAGAGCAGTAGCATCGTGAGGAGAAGCTCACCTGGCGATGTACTGGTTGGGGAGTTTCCCTGTCGCCCTGATGGAAGCAGCGGAGACGTGGATGCCTGGTGTCCTGAGGTGGATCGATCTGGAGATCAACGAGGCGGAAAGATCGGATGGAACTCAGCCTGTCCTGCAGCACAGAGGAAGGTTTCGTCACAGACATTGGTGCTGGCTTCAGTCTCAGCGTTTTCAGCGCAGATGGCCAGGGTGTTGGGGGTTCCCCATGAGTATGCAGAGAAACCGGAGACGTCACGTGAGGGACAGCGGCAGTGGGATCACAGCTCCTACGCAGCCTGTGTGAGTACATGTCCATTTTATGTCTCTACAATTTTGGGAGTCGTATTGCACTCACAGTCATCGGGTTAGCTCAGGGTTATGGAAGTGCAGGGTCTGGCTTAAATGTGCGCAGTAGTGGGGAGGCTTTGCAGGATTTTTTGGGAAGTGTGTGCGAGGTGCTAAATCGAGATGAGAGAGGACTAGAGATGAGCGAACCTACTCGGCCACGCCCCGTTTTCGCCCGAGCACCGCGATTTTCGAGTACTTCCGTACTCGGGCGAAAAGATTCGGGGCGCGCCGTGGGTGAGTGGGGGGTTGCAGCGGGGAGTGTGGGGGAGAGGGAAAGAGAGAGGGCTCCCCCCTGTTCTCCGCTGCCACCCCCCGCTCGGCCACGCCTCCCCCGCCCCCCGGCAACCCCCGAATCTTTTCACCCGAGTACGGAAGTACTCGAAAATCGCGGTGCTCGATCGAGTAATTACTCGAAACGAGTAGGTTCGCTCATCTCTAGAGAGGACCCGTGTTGGGTTTAGGTGGTACTCCATTGCCAATTTCGGCGTGGACGACCCCATCAATTCCATCAACAAGTTTTGGGTAGCATTACTTGTCAGAGTCCGGTGGTGGAAGAGGGTCAGCAGATGTTGGGGTGATGGTGTCGGTACAGATGGAAATAGATAGGAATGGAAGACGATTAGATGACAAAGCGGAGGGGGAGGTTTATGTGTGTTTTGAGGGTCTACTGGAAGCACATTTAAAAAATAAAATAAAATTGCCAGATGATTCTCTCTCTCCTCCCTTTGGAGAGTTTTAATTTGGAAAAGGGGAGGAGAATGGAATCCAAAAAGGAGGAATAGAAGATGGCGCTTAATGAGGCAGACGTTCAGAAATTGGTTGCAGGGTTCACCATTTTAGCCAACAGAGGTAAAAAGACGCTGGAAAATTGTTCCCCACAGATTGGGGAAGTGTATCGGGTATACGGTGGGCCAACCTGGCTGCTTATGATGAGCAGTTCAGGCAACGGAAAGTGATTCACCCTAATGTTAGATGGGACCACAAATACATAGGCCTCTGGGTGAAGGATGATGGCCCCAGTGAGAGACTGGCAGCCCTTTCCGGGAAAACTCATGTCTTCTAGCTCGGCTAGGGGTTCCCAGTATGCCGGTCGATCCCAACAAATAATAGGGAAAATAATAGGAGTGTGTTGGCAACTCAATGAGGGCCAAAGCAAATTTGGAGGCAGCTGCAGATTTAAGCATATCTGCTCACAGTGCAAGGATGACATGCAAAGTCATGCAATGTTCCATATCACAACGGCATCGCATGGGAGTCAGGTCCTTGGAGTCAGTTATAAAATTGATTAAGGGGGGGAGGCAGGTTGTCGATAGCCACCTTCCATCCTCTCACTGGATGGTGTCTGTCATCTCTTGGCTCTGACAGGGGTAGTCCTTGCAGAGATGCTGATGTGTCTAGCCTTGTAAAGGATAGTGGGTGTCCAAGTCAGAAGGTATACGGCTGGAGGCAATTGGGATATTGGGTCTTCTGAGTCAGTGGGAGTACGGCTAGAGGCTATTGGGATTATTACCTTTAAATGGTGGAGCGTTAGATTTGTTGGGGGCTCCAGGGACCTCCTTCCTCTTGTGATGCAGCAGCAAGTTAGGAGTGAAAATATGGAAAAGAGAGCGTTGCTGGCAAATACGGTTATAGAGTCAGCTTTGCGCCTTCACCTTGTGCATCGTGTAAGCATTCGTTTGTTGTAATGCTTTTGAAGACGTGGATAATTTTACAGACAGAATTTGCACATGAGAGGTTCTAGATTGACTTGGAAACTATTTCCTGCAAGTATTTTGAAGCATTTAGCTCTTTTTTTTTTGAGTGGGTGGTAAACAATACAGCAGTTATTGACTCGGTAATTCATTACTTGAATGATTTTTTTATATTTAGGTCTGGCAAGTTCACCAACTTGTTTGAGTCTCCATGCAATAGTCCAATGGGTGTCACAACGTTTTGGGGTCCCGTTGGCTCCCAACAAAATTGAAGATCCTTCAACATGTGTAAGCTTTCTGGGAATTATCATCGACCAGGATGTTGTGGAGTGTCGGTTTCAAGTGCATAAATTACAGGCGTTGCGGCAAGAAATTAATTGGGCCCAGCGAGTCAACAAGATTATTGTTACCATACAGCGCGGCACGGGGTCCCGCGGTCGGCGCGCATCGCTCCGGCGTCGGCTCCAGCAGCCTGGAGCCCTGTGTCGAGGTCATCCCAGCAGCTTGGGTTGGCCAGTGGGCGGCGGCGTGGGCGTGCCCGCCCGTAGGGTGCCGCCCGCACTCCTCTGTGCTTCTTATACAGCAGTGGGTGGAGTTGCCTCCTCCCACTCTCCGCCCCTGGGCGGAACCTTGTGGTTAAAAGACTGGCAGTGAACTGAGCTCACTGCCAGTTATTGGTTCTGCATGCACCTAGCCAGTCTGTCTGCGGTTCTCCTCAGCCAGTCCCTAGTTGCTGGTCAGCTCCCTCTGGTTCCCTATTACTCTGTCTGTTTTTGTCGGTTCTGTTAGCCTCTAGTTTAGTCTGGCCCAGTCAGCACTAGTTGCTATCCAGCACCCTGCCAGTTTGCCTGTGAGCTCCATCTCCAGCCTTGTCAGTTTTGTTGGTCTGATTCATCTGCCTCCTCTGTCGACACTCTGTTCCCCCCATTAGGTAGTTTCCTTCTTGTCAGCCGCCAGGTCCCTAGCCAGGGCAGGGACCGCCGTCCAGTTGTCCGCCTGGGGTTAGCCAGGGCCGAGGCAAGTAGGCAGGGACAGTGGGGTGCGGGAAGATCAGGGCACCCCACTTGGCGCTCGGGGGGCAGAGTGCCGTAACATAATAACTGGCCCTTAAAATATTGTTTTTCTTTTCATGGCGGCGATCAGCGCCCTTGCAAACCAGCTGCAAGACCTGGTGCCGGTGATCCGGGATTTGTCAGCTCGCATGGTGGCCCAGGAGCAGTGGGCGTTGTCGCAGGGGCAGAACGCCTTTACCTGTCCCGAACCCAAGTGCCCTCTTCCTGAGGTGTTCTCTGGGGAGAGGAACAAGTTTTTTGTTTTTCAACAGGCGTGTCGCCTGTTTTTTCGGATGCGTCCCCATTCTTCCGGCTCGGAGGTCCAGAGGGTCGGGCTTATAATGTCCCTGCTGCGGGGCTCTGCCCAGACCTGGGCCTTTTCCATTCCCGAGGGTTCCCCCTCCCTGCAGTCGGTGGACTCCTTTTTTCAGGAACTCGGGGGTATCTTCGATGAACCGGACCGAGTAGGGTTGGCGGTTTCGCGGTTGCTGGCGCTGCACCAGGGGTCACTTTGTGTGGAGGATTATTGCTCCAATTTCAGACGCTATGCGGGCGATACTGCATGGAACGATAGCGCCCTGAAAGACGTTTTTATGCAAGGTCTCTCGGACGCGGTCAAAGAACTGTTGATCTCCCATCCCGTTCCCGGGTCCTTAAAGGAGGCTATGGAGTTAGCAGTGAAGGCAGATAGGAGGCTCAGGGCTGGGAAGCAAGATAGACCGACCCATAGAGTCAGGGAGGTCATTTGTCCTGTTCCCTCCCCGTCCGTACCAGTCTCTGTTCCCGAACCTATGGAACTGGACCCCGAGGAGCGACGCCGGATTCGGTTATTACATCATCTCTGTCTCTACTGCGGGAAAGCTGGACATCGGGTGATAACTTGCCCCTGGAGGCCTCAGCGTCCACAGTCTGAATCGGCAGAAAGACTTCCAGTCCTAGGCGATTGCAGGGAGGGTCGCCTAGGACCTCAGGTACGTCCTAGACTTCTGATACCCTGCCAGGTTAGATTCCGGAACTTCTCCCGCCTAGGGCAGGCGTTTATTGATTCCGGAGCAGCTGCTAACCTGATAAGCATGCGTCTCGTTGAGCCCCTGAGGGCTGAATTTGTGGTGCTGAAGACGCCAATTCGTTTTGCTAGCATTGATGCTACTCCTCTTGCTTCGGGCTTGGTACGATGGAGGACCCCAGTGTTACAACTCACGGTGGGGGGGTCGCCATTCGGAAGGTCTATCATTCCTGGTGATGGAGAAAATGTCGGTAGACATGGTACTAGGGATGCCGTGGCTGGCGCTGCACAACCCCCAATTCGATTGGGCCACTGGGGAGCTAACCCAGTGGGGGCCGTCCTGCCATAGCCATCGCGCTCCCCTTCCTCCCTGCTCAGTCGATACCGCACTCAGTCCCCGAGGTATCACTTACCCTCACACCCCGTCCGCCCGTCCTGCTGCTGATGTCGCCGCCGGTGCGCTGCAGGGGGGACGGAAGAAAGGGGTGGGGTCTCGTATGCAGTTGCGTGGTGAGGAGAGTCTGTCGGTATTTGAGCCGTACAGGGTGGGACAGAAGGGGTACCGGTCCTCTGGTAATCGCAAAAGGAGGGGTCGCACGGGGTTCCATAAGTCTTTGTCGAAACCTGTTGTCTCTTCGGTGATGCCCACCTCCGGTCCCCCGCCGCCCACCCTGGTCTGTGATGAAGTGGAACACAAGGCCCAGGAGGTCCTGGATTCTTGCCGGGGTCCAGGAACCTTACAATTTTTGGGGGCCCGGAAGAGTTTTTTGGAGTATGATAGCTCAGATGACAGTGATTTTAAAGTTAGAGATGCCTCAGATTTTGAAGGCAGCGTCATTGGTAGCGAGGATGGGTCAAAAGACAGTGGTGAATGGTTGGACATTCACTCGGAAGACGACCTGAAACATGACGATATGTCAACGGTTGGCCCTGAAGGTAATGGGGCAGCCACAGACTACCGAAGTCATGGACCTGAGGATCAGTCCATGGTGTCCGCTCAGGAGGGTCACATTCTCGGGTTGGTACAGCGTTTTCACAGCCGTTGCCTGGATAAGCCTGGTCGAGTTTCCGGGGGCCCGGAGGTCCCCCGTCAGAGGGGGGGTAATGTTACCATACAGCGCGGCACGGGGTCCCGCGGTCGGCGCGCGTCGCTCCGGCGTTGGCTCCAGCAGCCTGGAGCCCTGTGTTGAGGTCATCCCAGCAGCTTGGGTTGGCCAGTGGGCGGCGGCGTGGGCATGCCCGCCCGTAGGGTGCCGCCCGCACTCCTCTGTGCTTCTTATACAGCAGTGGGTGGAGTTGCCTCCTCCCACTCTCCGCCCCTGGGCGGAACCTTGTGGTTAAAAGACTGGCAGTGAACTGAGCTCACTGCCAGTTATTGGTTCTGCATGCACCTAGCCAGTCTGTCTGCGGTTCTCCTCAGCCAGTCCCTAGTTGCTGGTCAGCTCCCTCTGGTTCCCTATTACTCTGTCTGTTTTTGTCGGTTCTGTTAGCCTCTAGTTTAGTCTGGCCCAGTCAGCACTAGTTGCTATCCAGCACCCTGCCAGTTTGCCTGTGAGCTCCATCTCCAGCCTTGTCAGTTTTGTTGGTCTGATTCATCTGCCTCCTCTGTCGGCACTCTGTTCCCCCCATTAGGTAGTTTCCTTCTTGTCAGCCGCCAGGTCCCTAGCCAGGGCAGGGACCGCCGTCCAGTTGTCCGCCTGGGGTTAGCCAGGGCCGAGGCAAGTAGGCAGGGACAGTGGGGTGCGGGAAGATCAGGGCACCCCACTTGGCGCTCGGGGGGCAGAGTGCCGTAACAATTATGCTGCAGGGCCTGCAGTCTCTACCGGGCAAGCTCAATTTTGCGTGTTGGAATAAGCCCACGTGGGATTGTTCTCAGTGAGAGAAACCAAGTAATCTTGTAGATATTATACCTTTTATGCCCATGGAAAGGGATTTTTTGTAGATGCTTTGCGATCGGCACATTGGTAGTAAAAATGTGGCCCGTCATTACATTTGGAAAAAGAACAGAAGGCAGATTTGGAGGTGTGGATGTCCTTTTTGGATTGTTGCAATGGGAAATCAGTGATGATTGCTGAGGTAATTGAGGATTTTGACTGTGAACTGTGTACGGATGCAACAGGCAGTTCGGGGTTCGGTACATATTTTCAAGGACAGTGGTGTGTTGGTCAATGGCCTATTGTGTGGGTGGAGCCTTTTATTAGGGAAACCTTTCCTATGTGGCACCTAAACTTGGTCCTAAATAGTTTTTGTAAGCCACCCTTTGAACCCCTCTCCCAACTTCCCATAAGGTTGCTCACACTTAAAGTCTCTCTCCTGGTCACCATAACCTTGGCACGGAGAGTGGGAGAATTACAGGCTTTATGTTGTGTCGAGCCACATATGGTGGTACAAGATGATAGAATCATCCTTAATCTAGATCACCCCTTCCTTCCAAAAATCGTGTCAAAATTCCACAGAGAGCAGGCAATCACCCACCCTCTTTTTGCCAGGACCCTGGTAACGACATAGAGAGAATTCCATAGCTTAGACGTCAGGAGGACTGTTCTAGCATATCTAGAGACTACCCAATCCTTTTAGAAGAATAATAACTAGAGATGAGCGAGCGTACTCGTTCGAGTATTAGGGTACTCGAGATGCTCGTTATTCGAGGCTAGCACCACGCGGTACTCGAGTCAATTCCATTTCCTTCCCTGAAAGCTTTGCGCCATTTTCTGGCCAATATACATGCAGGGAAGGCATTACAACTTCCTCCTGTGACGTTCCAGCCCTATCCCACCCCCCTGCAGTGAGTGGCTGGTGAGATCAAGTGACCGCCGAGTATATAAAGTGGTCCCGCCCGCGGCTCGCCTCAGACACACGCTGGCAGAGATTAGGGAAGGTGCTGTTGCTCATTCAGGGATAGTGTTAGCGTCTACAAGGACCCCAACGGTCCTTCTTAGGGCCACATCTGACCTAGTGCATTACTGTTGTGGCTGCTGGTAGCAGTTTTGCACATTTTTTTTTATATCGGGCGTGCAGGCTTTAGCGTTCTCAGGCTGCAGTCTGTACTACATAGTATAGGGAGAGTGGTGGTGAGGCAGGGACAAAGGTATTGTGGAATCCTGTCGACAAGAACCCCAACGGTCCTTCTTAAGGCCACATCTGACCTAGTGCATTACTGTTGTGGCTGCTGGTAGCAGTTTTGCCCCTTTTTTTTATATCGGGCGTGCAGGCTATAGCGTTCTCAGGCTGCAGTCTGTACTACATAGTATAGGGAGAGTGGTGGTGAGGCAGGGACAGTGGTAGTGTGGAATCCTGTCTACAAGAACGCCAATGGTCCTTCTTAGGGCTACCTGTGACTGAGTGCATTTAACTCCGTGGCTGCTGGGAGTTGTAGTAGCTCACTATTGCACAGCTAGGCCTGCTTGCAGCCTTCTGTATAATTTTTTTCTGGCTGCAGTTTGTGTAACATAAGCTCTGTCTGCCTCCAACTGCATGCCAATAATTCAAAAAATTTTTACACCGCTCTGTGTCTGCCGTCAACTGCATGCTCAGCGTACGGCGACAGCCCCTGATAGAGGGAAAGTCAGATACACGCTATATAGCCTGCATTGCATTTCCAAAAAGTAAAAAAATAAAAAATCCTTCTTACGGCTACCTGTGACCGTGTGCATTTCACAACGTGGCTGCTGGGAGTTGAGGTACATCACTATTCCATATTGCACAGATAGGCCTGTTTGCAGCCTTCCGTATAATTTATTTCTGGCTGCAGTTTGTGTAACATAAGTGCTGTCTGAATAACTTAGTATAAAAGTAAAAAATAAAAACTATCCCGCGCCTTGGCAGAAAACCAATCTTTTTTTATTCTTTAAAACAACGCGTTTCAACACAATATGTGTCTTTTTCAAGTTCATACATAAGTGCTGTCTGCCTCCAACTGCACGCCAATAATACGGCGACAGCCCCTGATAGAGGGAAAGTCAGATACATGCTATATAGCCTGCATTGCATTTCCAAAAATTTTTTTTTAAAAACTCCTTCTTACGGCTACCTGTGACCGTGTGCATTTCACTGCGTGGCTGCTGAGTTGAGGTGCATCACTATTGCATATTGCGCAGCTAGGCCTGCTTGCAGCCTTTGTATAATTTTTTTCTGGCTGAAGCTTGCGTAACATAAGCGCTGTCTGCCTCCAACTGCACGCCAATAATTCAAAAAATTTTTACACCGCTCTGTCTGCCGTCAACTGCACGCACAGTGTACGGCGACAGCCCCAGACAGAGGGAAAGTCAGATACACGCTATATAGCCTGCATTGTATTTCCCCCCCCCCCCCCAAATTTTTAAATCCTCCTTACGGCTACCTGTGACCCTGTGCATTTAACTGCGTGGCTGCTGGAAGTTGAGGTGCATCACTATTCCATATTGCACAGCTAGGCCTGCTTGCAGCTTTCTGTATAATTTATTTCTGCCTGCAGTTTGTGTAACATAAGCGCTGTCTGCCTCCAACTGCACGCCAATAAATCTAAAAATTTTTACACCACTCTGTGTGTGCCGTCAACTGCACGCACAGCGTACGGCGACAGCCCTCGATAGAGGGAAAGTCAGATACACGCTATACAGCCTGCATTGCATTTCAAAAAAAATTTAAAAGAAAGAAATCCTTCTTAGGGCTACCTGTGACCGTGTGCACTTAACTGCGTGGCTGCTGGGAGTTGTGGTGCAACACTATTGCACAGCTAGGCCTGCTTGCAGCCTTCCGTATAATTTATTTCTGGCTGCAGTTTGCATTACATAACCGCTGTCAGCCTCCAACTGCGCGCCAATAATTCACAAAATTTTTTACACCGCTCAGTGTCTGCTCTATTCGTAATCCACCATGCTGAGGGGTAGGGCTAGAGGACGTGGACGCTGGTGAGGACGCGAAGTTCCAAGTGAGGGTGTGGGCATAGGCCGAGTTGCTGGTCCTGGTGAATCGCAGCCGGCTGCTGCGGGAATAGGAGAGAGGGAAGTTTCTGGGGTCCCCAGCTTCTATACTGTTACTACTGAAATGTTACTAATACTGGGCTCTGCCTTTACTGCTGCTACTGAAGTGTTACTGGGCTCTGCCTATACTACTGCAACTGAAATGTTACTGGGGTCTGTCTATACTGCTGCTACGGAAATGTTACTAGGGTCTGTCTATACTGTTACTACTGAAATGTTACTGGGCTCTGCCTATATTGCTGCTACGGAAATGTTACTAGGGTCTGTCTATACTGTTACTACTGTAATGTTAATGGGCTCTGCCTATACTACTGCAACTGAAATGTTACTGGGGTCTGTCTATACTGTTACTACTGAAATGTTACTAATACTGGGCTCTGCCTATACTGCTGCAACTGAAATGTTACAGGGGTCTGTCTATACTGTTACTACTGAAATGTTACTAATACTGAGCTATGCCTATACTGCTGCTACGGAAATGTTACTGGGGTCTGTCTATACTGTTACTACTGAAATGTTACTGGACTCTGCCTATACTGCTGGAACTGAAATGTTACTGGGGTCTGTGTATACTGTAACTACTGAAATGTTACTGGGCTTTGCCTATACTGCTGCAACTGAAATGTTACTGGGGTCTGTCTATACTGTTACTACTGAAATGTTACTAATACTGGGCTCTACCTATACTGCTGCTACTGAAATGTTACTGGGGTCTGTCTGTACTGTTACTACTGAAATGTAACTAATACTGGGCTCTGCCTATACTGCTGCTACTGAAATGTTACTGGGCTCTGCTTACACTGCTGCAACTGAAATGTTACTGGGGTCTGTCTATACTGTTACTACTGAAATGTTACTGGGCTCTGCCTATACTGCTGCAAATGAAATGTTACTGGGGTCTGTCTATACTGTTACTACTGAAATGTTACTAATACTGGGCTCTGCCTATACTGCTGCAACTGAAATGTTACTGGGGTCTGTCTAAACCGTTACTACTGAAATGTTACTAATACTGGCCCCTGCCTATACTGCTGCAACTGAAATGTTACTGGGGTCTGTCTATACTGTTACTACTGAAATGTTACTGGGCTCTGCCTAGACTGCTGCAACTGAAATGTAACTGGGGTCTGTTTATACTGTTACTACTGAAATGTTACTGGGCTCTGCCTATACTGCTGCAACTGAAATGTTACTTGGGTCTGTCTATACTGTTACTACTGAAATGTTACTAATACTGGGCTCTGCCTATACTGCTGCTACTGAAATGTTACTGGGCTCTGCCTCTACTGCTGCAACTGAAATGTTATTGGGGTCTGTCTACAGTGTTACTACTGAAATGTTACTGGGGTCTACCTAGACTTCTGCAACATAACTGTTAGTGGGGTCAGCATATACCTTTGCTACAGGAATATTACAGGAGTCTGTGCATAGTATGGGTGCACTAAGTTTTCCCATCGCGGTGTTCTTCATATTCGGCCCTAAAAAAAAAACCCAGACTGACTAAGGCATGGAGTGTGGGCCGAAGCCAACCTGTATTTTATCTCACGTTACCTCAGCTATCCAGGGCACTGCAATGAGATTTATTTATATACTGTTGGTGGGTTCCAGGGAGCCACCCATGCTGTGGGTGCACACAGACTTCCCATAGCGGAGTTGTACCTGCCAGTGACTATGAAAAAAGGCCAGAAGGACTAGGGCATGCAGTGTGGGCCGAAGCCAACCTGTACTTTATCTCACATTACCTCAGCTATCCGAGGCACTGGAATGGGATTAATTTATGTACCGTCGGTGGCTTCCTGGGGCGCACCCATGCTGTGGGTCCACACAGACTTCCCATAGCGGAGTAGTACCTGCCTGTGAATATGAAAAAAGCGCAGACTGACTAGGGCATGCAGTGTGGGCCGAAGCCAACCTGTACTTTATCTCACTTTAGCTCAGCTATCTGGGGCACTGCATTGGGATTTATTAATGTACCGTCGGTGGGTTTTCAGGGAGCCACCCATGCTGTGGGTGCACACAGACTTTCCATAGCAGAGTTGTACCTGCCTGTGGCTATGAAAAAAGGCCCGACTGACTAGGGCATGCAGTGTGGGCCGAAGACAACCTGTACTTTATCTCACGTTACCTCAGCTATCCAGGCCACTGCAATGGGATTTATTAATGTACCATCGGTGGCTTCCTGGGACCCACCCATGCTGTGGGTGCACACAGACTTCCCATAGCGGAGTTGTACCTGCCTGTGACTATGAAAAAAGGCCAGAATGATTAGGGCATGCAGTGTGGGCCGAAGCCAACCTGTACTTTATCTCACGTTACCTCAGCTATCCAGGGCACTGCAATGGGATTTATTAATGTACCGTTGGTGGCTTCCTGGGACCCACCCATGCTGTGGGTGCACACAGACTTCCCAGAGAGGAGTAGTACCTGCCTGTGACTATGAAAAAAGGTCAGACTGACTAGGGTACGCAGTGTGGGCCGAAGCCAAGCTGTCCTTTATCTCACGTTAGCTCAGCTATCCGGGGCACTGCATTGGGATTTATTAATGTACCGTCGGTGGGTTCCAGGGAGCCACCCATGCTGTGGGTGCACACAGACTTCCCATAGCGGAGTTGTACCTGCCTGTGACTATGAAAAAAGGTCAGACTGACTAGGGTACGCAGTGTGGGCCGAAGCCAACCTGTACTTTATCTCACGTTACCTCAGCTATCCAGGGCACTGCAATGGGATTTATTAATGTACCGTCGGTGGCTTCCTGGGACCCACCCATGCTGTGGGTGCACACAGACTTCACAAAGCGAGGTAGTACCTGCCTGTGACTATGAAAATAGGCCAGAATGACTAGGCATGCAGTGTGGGCCGAAGCCAACCTGTACTTTATCTCACGTTAGCTTAGCTATCCGGGGCACTGCATTGGGATTTATTAATGTACCGTCGGTGGCTTCCTAGGACCCACCCATGCTGTGGGTGCACACAGACTTCCCAGAGCAGAGTTGCACCTGCCTGTGACTATAAAAATAGGCCAGAATGACTAGGGCATGCAGTGTGGGCCAAAGCCAACCTGTACTTTATCTCACGTTAGCTTAGCTATCCGGGGCACTGCATTGGGATTTATTAATGTACCGTCGGTGGGTTCCAGAGAGCCACACATGCTGTGGGTGCACACAGACTTCCCATAGCAGAATTGTACCTGCCTGTGACTATGAAAAAATGCCAGACTGACTACGGCATGCAGTGTGGGCTGAAGCCAACCTGTATTTTTTTCTCACGTTACCTCAGCTATCCGGGGCACTGCTATGGGATTAATTTATATACCGTCGGTGGCTTCCTGGGACCCACCCATGCTGTGGATCCACACAGACCTGCCATAGCGGAGTTGTACCTGCCTGGCACTATGAAAAAAACCACAGAATGACTAGGGCATGGAGTGTGGGCCGAAGCTAACCTCTATTTTATCTCATGTTACCGCAGCTATCTGGGGCACTGCATTGGGACAAACGAGGAGCGATACAGCGCTAATGAGACGTTCACAGCTACGCTAGCATTGGAGTCTGCTCTAGGCCCTCGATTGCTGAGGGTTTGTGCAGAGGCCTATGTCCTGCAGTAAAAGTCTGCTTCCTGTCTACGATTGATGAAACTGTTGGCCGAGGCCTATGTCCCGGGGAAACTGCAACTGCGCCAGGTTGGGGCTGTGCAACTTTTTCCTGGCTAATCCAGTCATTGGAGCGGGGAAAGAAAACGTTACGGATTTGCTGAGCCCGTCAAAGATGAACTACCATCGAAGTCCGCTTCATGCCCGCGTTTGCTGAGGGTGTGGGCTGAGGCCTATGTCCCGGGGAAAGTGCAACTACGCCAGGTTGGGGCTGTGGAGCCTATGTCGTCGGCTCGGTGCAAGTCTGACATGTTTGGCTGCTTTGATTTATTTATTGTTCATGTCTTGGGTTGCCTAGGACCCACCTATGCTGTTGGTGCAAACTTAGTTCCCATCGCGGTGTTTGACCTGTCTGGCACAAAGACACTGACTGACTTGGGTATAGGGCAGAGTGCAGATGGCTTTTCCCTTGCGGTGTCGATTGAGCTTTGCGACACCTAGACAGAATGAATACTGTGTGGGCACATGGATTCCCCATAGCTATGTAACTCATGCCCACGTTTGCAGCTCCTGACGGAGGTGGCACAGGATTGGAATGAAGATCGAATGTCAATTTCTCATTGATTCTCTACAGCATTGTGGGCTATCGCCCCGCCCCTTTTCAAGAGGGTCGCTGCCTGGCCCTGCCAACCCTCTGCAGTGTGTGCCTCCGGTTCCTCCTCATGGCAGACGCACTTATAAATAGACATGTGGGTGGTGTGGCTATGCAGCCAGCGTGTGGCATGAGGGCAGCTGAAGGCTGCGCAGGGACACTTTAGTTTGCGCTGCGGACGCAGTGTCGTGCGGGGGGGTTGGGCAGCATGTAACCCAGGAGAAGAGGCAGCTGTGTGTCCCGCAGGCAGTGCTTGTGCTTGGTTGGAGGTAGTGTGGTGCTTAGCTAAGGTGTGCCTTGCTAATGTGGGTTTGTCCAAAGTAAAAATTGTTGGGGGCGAGGGGGCGCATTCTCTTGCCGCTATTGTGGCTTAACAGTGGGACCTGAGAGCCTGAGATGCAGCCCAGCATGTTGCCCCTCGCCTACCTTAACCGTTTCTGTGTCGTTTCCATCACTTTTTGGGGGTTTTCCAGATTTTCACAAATGAAAACCTTAGCGGAGCACCGGTCACATACAAAAATGCTCGAGTCGCCCATTGACTTCAATGGGGTTCGTTACTCGAAACGAACTCTCGAGCATCGCGGAAAGTTCGACTCGAGCAACGAGCACCCGAGCATTTTGGTGTTCGCTCATCTCTAATAATAACCTCTTTGTCCAATTTCAGGGGTCGGGCAAAGACAGCATCTAAGAGTACCATTGCAAGATGGATAAGGATTGCCATCCAGGGAACATACAAAGCCTGGGGTTTCGACCCTCTAGAAAGTATTAAAGCCCACTCTACTAGATCTCTCTCCTCCTCATGGGCAGAAAAAGCACAGGACTCCGCTGAGCAAATTTGTAAAGCGGCTACCTGGTCCAGTCTGCACACATTTATTAAGTACTATAGGGTTAATGTGCAATTTGACAAAGACCTGAGATATGAACAGAAAGTCCTCCAGGCAGTAGTCCCACCCTAAAATTCTTAAAATTTGGTATTACTCCATATATAGATGAACAATAGAAGTGGAGAGGAGCTGCTACCATTAAAAAATGTCATTCTTTATTAAATAAAAAGCATACAGCTCACAGGTTCGCGCTGAACGCGTTTCGGTTACAGTAGCCTTTGTCAACAGCTATGAGGTATGAGATACACAAGACATTTATAGACAAAACACAAATTAAAATCAAAGAAGCAATACCTGTGTGTGCTAGCTTGTCAGGAGGAGAGATGGCTGAGGAATGGTGTGGAGAGTGTGTTCAGGAGATAATTGCACCACATGTTGTAACTAGCATGCAGAGATTTGTTACAAAGAGGTTTAAAACAGACAGACAGAGGAGCAAATAATTACAGAAGATTTGTAAATGTGTCAATATTTGGAAAATGGTAATGAAATACTTCTGTACAATGATAAATAGGCGAGGATTTAGGGAGAAAAGAATCTGGAAGGCTAAAATTCCAATCGAGTAAAATTCATAAGGAAGAAAAAAACAAACAAACAAAAAAACTTCTTTATGAATACATACTCCTAGATCTCATAGATATATAATCACATCAATTGTCTCTGCATAGCAGTAGATAGATTGCAGGGTATATGAGTTCACCAAAATGTACAAAACAGAAGTCAAAGGGAAAAAAAACCTTTTTTATGAATACATACTCCTAGATCTCATAGATATATAATTACATCAATTGTCTCTGCATAGCAGTAGATAGATTGCTGGGTATATGAGTTCACCAAAATATACAAAACAGAAGTCAAGAAAAAAAAAGTTAAGAATGAAAATTTTTTAACGGTAGCAGCTCCTCTCCACTTCTATTTTTCTTCATATAGAATTTAGCCGTCTGCCATCGGCTGCTTGAGGACGGAGCTCCCGTTGAAACTCAGATTTCCCTGCTATATTGGAAGATACTGCTGGTGAGGTGAGCCCATATTTCTTTTTTGGCTTATTGACATGCATGGCTTGGGCCACCTCCCGCAGATTTGATTCTTTTTTGAACTGCATTACATATATATTGTAGGGGTGCGCTACAGAAGATGGCCTGTAGGGGGCAACAGACAATCAGTCTAATGCCTGAAGTAAGAGGGAAAACACCCACAGGTGTGGTCAGTGCTATAAAAAGGATTGTACCCTGCTGCAAAGGAGTCAGTGTCTGGCTGAGAGAGCCAGAGAGAGATTGCAGGGCCGCCAGGCCCTGTGTGTGGCTAAGAAGGCCAGAGGTGGACAGGGAGACGCCCCTCACCTCAATACCAGAGACAGTGTGACAGCTCAGTGGAGCTGGGGCTGCCAGGCCCAGTGTGTGGCTAAGAAACCCAGAGGTGGACAGGGAGACGCCCTCACCTCCACACCTAGGAAAGGTGTGTGTATGCCTGGGAGATTCAGGCTGCAGTTAACCGGTGACTCCTGTTGTATGCAGTAGAGAGACGTTATGGACCAGGAACTACGTGGTTCCAGCAGGACCCCTGAAGTACGCCTGCCCTGGGACTAAGGGTCTGAAGGCACTACAGACTAAGGAACAGCTGCGATCTGGATATCCACAGGTTTGTGCAAATCAAGTGGACTTGTTGTTGCGGTTGCCTTCAACCCTGTGGAGGACTGTACTGAGGGGACTCTAAAAAAGGACTGCGAAGGGATGTTTAAAAGAGACTTTTGTTATTGCAAACATTTATTATTTATCTGGAGACCCAATCGTTTATGTTGCCCCTAAAGACTGTGTGAATAAAGTGCAAGTAAAGAAGAAAAGTGACCGTTTGGTGTGATATGTAACCCCCGTTTTGTCACTAATATATATATATATATATATATAATCTCTCAGTAGGTTGTTTCCTACTCACTTCAATGCATGGCTGAATGATATTTGCATTATAAAGCACAGCCACAACTGATTTATGCTTTGATCAGGGGGCTTATTCAGTGACTTTTTATCCCTCTCTTCCCTCACCTCTGAAAATGGATTCACAAGAGGGGTATGAATTACAATCTCGGATGCAAAAACTGACACAAATGTTCAGCATGACAGATACAACATCTTCTTCCTCTGATCAGGATATAAATTATTAAAGGGGTTGTCTCGCGAAATCAAGTGGGGTTATACACTTCTGTATGGCCATATTAATGCACTTTGTAATATACATCGTGCATTAATTATGAGCCATACAGAAGTTATTCACTTACCTGCTCCGTTGCTAGCGTCCTCGTCTCCATGGTTCCGTCTAATTTCGCTGGCGGCTTGCTTTTTTTAGACACGCTTGCGCAGTCCGGTCTTCTGCTCTGAGCATGAGCCGCTTCAGTGTGCTCGCCGCTGCAGCTCTTCTGCGCATGGAGCGGCCATTCTGCTACCATCCTCTCTTAGAGGAAGGTGCAGAAACTTGAGCCGCCCTGCCGTGCCGCCCAGGTAAGTGATGGGTGATGGGTGACGGACTGACGGGGGTGACGAGTAACGGCCTACCGCTGTGGCGCCGGGGCCTAGCGCCGGTTACCTGCTGCCTGGCGGTGGGTAACTGTGGCGCAAGAGCGTGTGCCATGGTCAGCGGCCGCGGTGGGTCCGGTCGGCGGCTGCGGGGCGTCTGGTTGTCAGGGAGACACAGCTGGTAGTGTCTCGGGAGCGCGCACGTCGGGCTACAGCAAGCGACGGGAAAAGAGCCGGCGGCCATCTTGGCGAAACTTTTTATAAGTTGCTGAAACGCTGGAACTGTAAGTAGAAACCGGCTAGAAAAGTCATTTACAGGGGGGCTTAGTAATGTATGCTTAATAAGGGGGACTGGGCAAAAAAAAATTTCACTGCTTCCTCGAGACAACCCCTTTAAGGCATAATCTGGAAAAACAAAAGAGGAGTGAAATTAAAACCTGGCGGGGCAGGAACTCACTGGTCAAGTATCTGGAGTTAAGTGCGATTCCTAGAGGATTGCATCTTAAAAAAATCCCCACCACATTATATAATGGGGAATTTTTAGATAAATGGAATCAAGTGTTATCCACCTGTCCCTTGGAATTAATGAAACTAATAGTGGACCAAGAACAGAACAAGCTGGACACTTTGAAACAGGAGATTAAACTATCTGAAGATAAGGTTATAAAATTAACGGGAAAGGATGAATATACAAAGATTCTAAATAACATCAATATTAATATGCAGAAATTGGAAGTGAACATATTAAAAATGAAACATTCCAAATTTGAATGAGATAAAAAGGACTACATGGAAAATAAAGTTTAGGGTTGGAGAGGTGGGCCTGTTCACCGCCCTAGATCCATCTTAAAAACTAGGAGGGGTCCCACACAACGCAATTCTACAGTCACCTTTTCCTCCTCAGATCAGGAAGGATCAGATAGAACGTATGACACCTCCAGCTGGGAATGCTCATATTCTGAAGAACAGGACCATAGAGCCCACAATAAACCATCTACTTCAAAAAGTGACAGACACAAGATACCCATCCAGGAGAAACAAATAGAGGACAATAACATCATAGTCCTCACACCACGGGTTTTGACACAAAATCAGATCAATGTACTTAATAAAGGACTTAATTTTGCTCCTGATAAATCTTTCAACCTTTTTCAAACCCTCCTGGACCTCAATAAATTTGTTCGCAATTTAATGGTGAAAAAACATTTCATTAATAGTGATGACCCCCTTACTCCTACTAAGAAGGAGCCTATACAGGACACCTTTGAGGATTTAACCCTGATGGACACAGCTACCCTTTTGGACTTACATCACCTACATAGGGAGTCAGTTGCAGCTGATGCCCTCACACACAGGATCAATATAAAAATACCTAACCCTGATTTCTATCCAACACAAACCCGCACACAGGTTGTGGAAGATTTCCAAATGATTATGGAAAAAGAACTGAAGTTGTTACAAACACAAACTAAGGATAATCAATATGGACATTCTGGATTTGATAATATGACGAAGAGGGAGAGAATTGAGTTATCACCGTTATCCAAAGATGAAGACATCAGGATTTGTCAGTCAGACAAAGGGGGAAACATTACTATTATGGACACTACCCTATACATTAATTGCATTAATCACCTTCTTGAGGATAGGACTACTTATAAAAAGCTACAGGGAGATCCCACAGCTGCTTTTTCTAAACAACTACATGAATTATTACAATTGGGATCCAACTTAGGTGTGATTACTACCAATATGGGAGAATACCTTATCCCTACCAACCCAAAAGTCCCATTTATGTATGGCCTCCCCAAAACTCAAAGATTTATTTCCTCCTCCCATGCGCCCTATTATTTCAGGAATTGGTTCCCTATGTGAAAGACTTAGCGCTTGGGTAGACAAATCTTTACAACCACTAGCTATGCGAGTACCGGGTTACCTGAAAGACAGTAGTAGTGTTTTGAAAAAATTGGATACATTTGTGTGGCAGGAAGAATACATTTGGGTAACATGTGATGTCGTCAGTCTCTATACTTGTATACCACACCACGCTGCCCTACAAGCTTTACATTTTCATTTGAAAGAATATACTGAGTACAGTATGGAGTTGAGAGAATTTATTATGCTTTGTACAGAGTTTCTTCTCACTCATAATTTTTTTATTTTTAATCAATTTTTCTTACAACTGGTAGGAGCTCCTATGGGGTCGAAATTTTCCTCCACTTCAGCCATACTTTATATGGCCTGGTGGGAAGATTCTTATATTTTCTCTATATCTAATCTGTTCATTAGCAGCGTGATGTGGTATGCCAGATACTTGGACAATATCATCATTATTTGGAGATCGGGATCATCCCATTCCCGAAATGTTGCTACTTCTGATGCCCACTCAGAATTATCAGAATTCTCGAGTTATATTAACAAAAACAACTGCAATTTACAATTCACTATTAACAGTGATCAGAACAAAATTAATTTCTTGGATCTTCAATTAGAGGTCAATTGTTCTAGGGATAGTATTAATGCCTCAATATTCCGCAAACCTAGCAGTGGCAACACAATACTTAAGGCCGCCAGTTGTCACCCCCGTCACACACTCAATGCCAAACCACTTATGGAATTCATTAGGGCAAAACGCATATGCACTAATGCATCAAGCTATAATATGTCAGAAAATCAAATCTGTACCCGCTTGGCGAACAGAAGTTATAATCCACAAATTTTGAGGAATGCTAGGGACAAGGTTAATAAAATGGATAGAAAGACCTTACTGTATAAGGATAAAGATTTATCTGATGGTATATCCCACAAAATTGTCTTCAGTACACCATACAGTAGGGAATTCCCACAGATAAGAAAGTTATTCTTCTCCTACCTTCCAATTTTAAAACAAGACAATGACTTAAAATCTATCTATCTATATATATATATATATATATATATATATATATATATATATATATATATATATATATATAAAGACGAAAGCCCTCACTGACTCATTGACTGACTCACTCACTCACTGACTGACTCGCCAAAAGTTCTCCAACTTCCCGATGTCGTAGAAACATGAAATTTGGCACAAGCATAGATTATCTCCAAAACAGGAAAATTAATTGGGTCCCAACTCGATTATTCAATTCTAGCGCATAAGAATTGGCGTCAAAATTTTACGTACACAATCTAAATCTGTCACTTCCCAATGTCATAGAAACTTAAAACTTGGCACAAGCATTGATTATGTCAGAAATAGGAAAAGTTAATAGGTCCCAACTCGATTATTCAATTCTAGCGCAAAAGAATTGGCGTCAAAATTTTACGTGCGGAATATTATTTTTTCACTTTCCGGTGTCATAGAAACGGGAAATTTAGCATGAGCATTGATTATGTCATAAATAGGAATAGCTAATGGGTCCCAACTCGATTATTCAATTCTATGCGCAAAAGAATTAGCGTCCAAATTTTACGTACGGAATCTAATTTTCTCACTTTCCGGTGTCATAGAAATATGAAATTTGGCACGAGCATTGATTATGTCATAAATAGAAAAAGCTAATAAGTCCCAACTCCATTATTCAATTCTAGCGCAAAAGAATTGGCATCGAAATTTTACTTGCAGAGTGTAATTTTTTCACTTTCCAGTGTCATAAAAACAGGAAATTTGGCACGAGCATTGATTATGTCATAAATAGGAAAAGCTAATGGGTCCCAACTTGATTATTCAATTCTAAGCGCAAAAGAATTAGTGTCCAAATTTTATGTACGTAATCTAATTCTCTCACTTCCTGATGTCATTTTATATAAAGGAAACGTTGCATGGTTGCCTCCACGTGGGGTTTCCTGGATAACGCAGAGAACTATGCAAAATGGTGAACATATGTTTTTCCGGTATCTCTAAAGTAACCACGACTTCATAAGCTTTTCCGTGTGAACACCAGATAAACACCAGTACCAAATTAACTTGGGCGAAGCCGGGTATATCAGCTAGTCTATATATATATATATATATATATATATATATATATATATATATATATATATATATATGCTGAAAGCCCTCGCTGACTGACTGACTCGCCAAAAGTTCTCCAACTTTCCGATGTCGTAGAAACATGAATTTTGGCACGAGCATAGATTATCTCCAAAATAGGAAAAGTAATTGGGTCCCAACTCGATTATTCAATTCTAGCGCAAAAGAATTGGCGTCGAAATTTAACGTACATAATCTAAATCTCTCACTTCCCAATGTCATAGAAACTTAAAACTTGGCACAGGCATTGAATATGTCATAAATAGAAAAAGTTAATGGGTCCAAACTCGATTATTCAATTCTATGCGCAAAAGAAATAGCGTCAAAATTTTACGTATGGAATGTGTTTTTCTCACTTTCCAGTGTCATAGAAACGTGAAATTTGGCACGAGCATTGATTATGTCATAAATGGGAAAAGCTAATGAGTCCCACCTCGATTGTTCAATTCTAAGCGCAAAAGAATTAGCGTCCACATTTTACGTATGGAATCTAATTCTCTCACTTCCTGATATCATTTTATATAAAGGATACGTCGCATGGTTACCTCCCGCGGTGTTTCCTGGGTAACACAGAGAACTATGCAAAATGGTGAACATGTGTTTTTCCGGTATCTCTAAAGTAACCAGGATTTCCGTGTGAACACCAGATAAACACCAGTACCAAATTAACTCGGGCGAAGCCGGGTATATCAGCTAGTCTTAGACAAAGGCGTGTTATGCACCTCTCGCAGAAATCATACTATTGGAGATAGAGTATCTAAGAATTTTATCTTCCAGAAACCCCAAAATAATTGGATTAATGGATTTTTCAAACGTGCTGACCCACGATGTGGTTGTTGTCAGTACACCCTTAATAAATCTAGGGGATTCATTAACCCACAAAACAACAAAAAATACAAAATCAACAGTTTTATTAACTGCAAATCTAGCGGAATTATCCATATAATAGTATGCACCCTATGTAATCTACTTTATGTAGGATGTACCTCCAGAAGACTACATATCAGAATAGTAGAACATCTGAGGGACATCCATAAAAATGTATTAGGTAAATCAGGGGTTGCACATCATTTTGTTCTAAAACATGGTGGTGAGACAAAAAAATTTCTCATGTTTGGGTATAGACAGAATTTGGAAAAATAGGAAACAAATATCCTTTTTTTTTTTTTTTTCTTGACTTCCGTTTTTTTATATTTTGGTGACCTCATATACCCTGCAGTCTATCTACTGCTATACAGAGAAAATTGATGTAATTATATATCTGAGATCTAGGAGTATGTATTCATAAAGTTTTTTTTTTTTTTTTTTTTTTTTTTTTTTCCTTCTTGACTTTTGTTTTGCATATTTTGGTGAACTCATATACTTTGCAATCTATCTACTGCTATGCATAGACAATTGATGTAATTATATATCTACTTGGTTATAGCTTGTCTAAAGCCATTCTTTGCTTTCTTAAAGGCGTTGTCCCGCGAAAGCAAGTGAGGTTCAGCACTTCTGTATGGCCATATGAATGCACTTTGTAATGTACATCGTGCATTAATTATGAGCTATACAGAAGTTATTCACTTACCTGTTCCGTTGCTAGCGTCCTCGTCTCCATGGAGCCGTCTAATTTCAGCGTCTAATCGCCAGATTAGACGCGCTTGCGCAGTCCGGTCTTCTCCCTTGTGAATGGGGCCGCTCGTGCCGGAGAGCTGCTCCTCGTAGCTCCGCCCCGTCACGTGTGCCGATTCCAGCCTATCAGGAGGCTGGAATCGGCAATGGACCACACAGAGCCGACGGTGCACTATGGGAGAAGACCTGCGGTCCACAGTGGGTGAAGATCCCGGCGGCCATCTTCGCAAGATACGTAAGAAGTCACCGGAGCACGGGGATTCGGGTAAGTACTATCCGTGTTTTTTTTTTTTTTTTTTTTAACCCCTGCATCGGGTTTGTCTCGCGCCGAACGGGGGGGCTATTGAAAAAAAAAAAAATCCGTTTCGGTGCGGGACAACCCCTTTAAGGGAATATTTAGGGAGCTGTGAGTAGCTCCCTTCCTGCTTCCCATGTGGCCTGGAACTGACTGGAGTGGGCAGGTCTCACTATTATATACCAGCCCCTACTATATGGTTTTTAATGGAGTAATAAAGTCTACAGTTTTCATCTTTCATTGTGGCTGCTGAAGAACTTTGAGAACTTTTCCTACTGCACAAAAATAAAACCATTACATCTACCTTCACACGGGGAGAAAATTTTCTCTATATTGAGCTTGTCAATGTTGGCTTTACACGTGGATGTGAGACGTTTTTGATTCCAAGACGCCTTGCATCACTTCTATGAAATTGCGATTCACAGATGTATGTTTCATGCACGCTAGAGGATTTCCTAAGCTAAGTTTTTTTCCTATTGATTTCATTGGAAAACATCACATCACACTTACATGCACTTTGCAGAGCATGCAACTGCCATGCAATGACTTTAACCCCTTAGTGACCAGGCTTTTTTGCTTTTTTCCATTTTTTTTTTCCTACTCCCTTTTAAAAAATCGTAGCTCCTTTATTTATCCATCGACATCGCTGTATGAGGGCTTGTTTTTTGCAGGACGAGTTGTATTTTTCAATGGCACTATTTATTGTACCGTATAATGTACTGAAAAACTTTTTAAAATTTCTTAGCGGAGAGAAATGGAAAAAAAAAAACGACATTCCACCATCTTTCGGTGCGTCCTGTTTCTACGGCGCACAAACTGCAACAAAAACAACCTGATATTTTTATTCTATGGGTCAGTACGATTACTACGATACCAAACTTTTATAGTTTTTTTTTTTTTTTTTTTTTGCTGTAGTACTTGTATTTTTTTTTTAAGATATTTAATTTTTTTCAATTATTTTCTGCGGTCATTTTGTGCGCGCAAAAACTTTTTTATTTTTCTGTCGACGTAGTTGTGCAAGGGCTCAATTTTTGTGGGATGTCCTGTAGTTTCCGATAGTATCAATTTGGAATGCATACAACCTTTGATCGCTTTTTATTGCATTTTTTTCTGGAAGACAGGGTAACTAAAGTGTATTTCTGGCATTCTTTATTTTTTTTTTTCGGACGACGTTCACCGTGCAGGAAAAATAATGCACTACTTTGATAGATCGGACTTTTACGGACGCGGCGATACCAAATACATATTTTTATTTTATGATTTAGATTTTTTAGTAATTGATATGGCAAAAGGGGGGTGATTTAAACTTTTATAACTTTTTTTTTTACAATTTAAAAAACTTTATTGACCTTTTTTTACTTTACTTTTAAGTCCCCCTGGGGGACTTTAACATGCGATGCTTTGATCGCTCCTGCAGTATGACGTAATGCTATAGCATTACGTCATACTGCTTTTTGACAGGCAGTCTGTCAAGCCACCCTGTGCGGATAGCTTGATAGGCAGTCTGCTATGGCAGCCCTGGGGCCATTCAATAGGCCCCCGGCTGCCATGACACCTGCATGGATCCCCCGATCTCACCGCGGGGGGGCCGTGCGGGACCCCCAAACATCGTTCGGGGCATTTAAAGGGTAAATAGCCACGATCGGCCGAACGGCCGAGCGCGGCTATTGCCCGCGGGTGTCAGCTGTAATAAACAGCTGACGCCCGCGCTGTATGGAGGGAGATAGCGGCGCTACCTCCCTCCATACACGTCCTGCAGCTGCAGGACGTAAAAACACTATAGCGTGGTCGTTAAGGGGTTAAAGATCCAATTGAAAACAATGGGTGAGGAATTTCGAGGGAATGGCAAAAGGTAGGACATGCAATGATTGCTAACCTCTCTGCATCGCTGTCAGGAGAAAAATTGGTCATCAAAAAGCTTAATTCAAAAGAATAGAGTCCATATTTATGGGAGATTCTCGCTTGTTTGAATGTAGTCCAAGGCTGAAATCACACGAGCGAGAGATTGTAGACAATGAGTCTATACAGGTGTCCCAAAAATGTCTACATACTTCAACCAGGAAAATATCTGCAGAAAAGTTTCATTACTAGATTAAATGTCTGCTTACACATGTGATATTCCTGTGCGACTTCTGTCCGACTGCGATATGGATGGAACTCACACAGTGAAAGAACCCTATTATTTTCAATAGGTTAATTTTAGACATGAGCGAGCACACTTGTCCGAGCTTGATGCTCGTTCGAGTATTAGGATACTCGAGATGCTCGTTACCCGAGACGAACACCATGCGGTACTCAAGTCAATTGCATTTCCTTCCCCGCATGTTTAGCGCCATTTTCTAGCCAATAAACATGTGGGGAAGGCATTACAACTTTCTGCTGTGACGTGCCAGCCCTCTCCTTCCCCACAGTAGTGAGTGGCGGGGCCGATCAGATGACCGCTGAGTACTTAAACTGGTCCCGCCCGCGGCTCGCCTCAGACGCATGCTGGCAGAGGTTAGGAATAGTGCTGCTGCTGATATAGGGAAAGCGTTAGAGTAGGATCCTGTCATCAAGAACCCCACTGGTCCTCCTTAAGGCTACTCTTCATAGTGTGCAGTACTGTTGTGGCTGGCTAGGAGCAGTAGTGCACCAATTTTTTTTTTAAGCATCTCGGGCTGTGCAGGCCATTTCAACTATAGCGTTCACAGTCTGCAGTGCATAATGCAGAGTTTAGTGACAGAGCTGCTTCTATAGGGAAAGTTATACAGTCCTGATCCTCTGTACAAGAACCCCAATGGTCCTGCTTAGGGCTGAATCTGACCGTTTGCTTTACAGTTGTGGCTGGCTGGGAGCAGTAGTACATCAACTTTTGTATTACGCATCTAGGCCTGTTTCCAGCCTTGCAGTTATAGCGTTCCTAGCCTGCAGTGCCTTACAACCAGCTTTCACCGTGAAACTGCACTTTAAAATTTCCTAGCCTACTGCAAACGACTTCAGTTATACTGTTCTGTGTGTGCATAACGCAGAGTTTAGGGACACAGCGACTTCTATAGCGAAAGTTATACAGTCCTGATCCTCCGTGCAAGAACCCCAACACTCCTTCTTAGGGCTACATCTCACCGCTAAACAGTACTGTAATATTTCCTGGGCCACTGCAAAATATTTCAGCTCTGCCGCTGTGCAGAGCGTCTCACAATACCCTTTTCTTGGTGGGGTTGAGATAGCCACAGTTACCAGTATCCACTGGCTTTAGAGTCTTTTCCCACTCCATACAGCTTCTCTTATCTACAAGTCTCTGCGAGCAGTAAAATTTTTCAAGTCACAGCATAGAGTCTCCGCTATCTAAAAGTCTCTGGGGTAATTTATTTGGGCCCTGATCTATTCTTAATCCGCCATGATAAGGAGTAGGGGTAAGGGTCGAGGACACGGTCGTCCAAGTGAGGGTGTGGGCGTAGACCGAGTTCCTGGGTGTGGTGAATCACAGCCGGCTGCTGCGGGATTAGGAGAGAGGCAAGTTTCTGGGCTCCCCAGCTTCAGATCACAATTTACGGGTCCACGTGGTAGACCTTTATTACAAACAGAGCAATGCAAGCAGGTCCTGTCGTGGATGGCAGAAAACGTGTCCAACAATGTATCGACCACCCAGTCTTTTACACAGTCCACTACTTCCAGCCTAGGGACTGCAACTCTGAATCCTTTGTCTGCTCCTCCTTCCTCCCAGCCTCCTCACTCCATGAAAATGACATATTCTGAGCAGGCGGACTCCCAGGAACTGTTCTCGGGTCTCTGCCATGAGTGGGGAAAAAAAAGGTTCCTCTCTCTCTCTCACCTGAGGAGTTTGTCGTGACCGATGCCCAACCCGCAGTCCGGGTGATGAGGCTGGGGCCTTCTGGCAACTGTCTCAAGAGCTTTTTGTGGATGAGGATGATGAAACAGTTGTCTGCCAGTGAGGTAGTAGTAAGGGCAGTAAGTCCGAGGGAGAAGCGCACAGAGGATTCGGAGGAAGAGCAGCTGGACGATGAGGTGACTGACCCCACCTGGTTTGCTAAGCCTACTGAGAACAGGGCTTCAGAGGGGGAGGCAAGTGCAGCAGCAGGACAGGTTGGAAGAGGCAGTGGAGTGGCCAGGGTAGAGGCAAGGCCAGACCGAATAATCCCCCAACTGTTTCCCAAATTACCCCCTTGTGGCAAGCCCCCATGCAGAGGGCTAGGTGGTCAAAGGTTTGGTTATTTTTTAGTGAGAGCGCGGATGACCAACGAACAGTGGTGTGCAACCTGTGTCACACCAAGATCATTCTGGGAGCCACCACTACCAGCCTCAACACCACCAGCATGCACAGGCATATGATGCCCAGTCCTCATTAGTGAGAAAGGGGATAAGCTCTTTTCATCTCTCCACCACTGTCATTGGTGTATCGGGGATCTTGGAATGTAGTAGGTGAGTGTATAGCACTGATATCAGGCCTTTAGGTCCTTGGGTACACAGTATACCTATTAGTGGGTATAGAGAGAAAGATTGCCTGGGCTCTGGGAATTGTGTTGTTAGGGCATGTCTAAGTTGTAAGTATCTGAAGAAACCTACTCTTGGAACTTGGTATAACTGCTGTAATTGTTCAAATGAGGCCTGTACCCCGTCAATATATAAATGTTCCAGTGTAGCGATTCCCAGATTCAACCAGAATGGTCTATCTGGCAGGTTCATCAAATGCGGTAATGCTCTATTGTCCCACAAGGGGGTCTCCAAAGCGGTACTTTCCTGTTTAGTCAATAGCTTGCATGCGTGCCATACATTAACTGCAAGTCTATGAAGGGGCAACATCTGTCTAGTTAGTAATCCTGGTTTTCCTAGGAGAATCCAAAACGATATCTCTGAAAGAAAAAACATCAAGTGGTGCTCGGAGTTCAGGAGAAGGGAGCCCGACAGCCAGGAACGGATGTATCTGACCTGTCCTGCTAAGTAATAAAGCTTAAAGTCTGATAGTTCCATTCCTGCCATCTCCTTAGGTCGCTGCAGAGTATCCATGCAGAGTTTGGCTCTAGATTTCCCCCAAATAAATGATACTATTAGCGAGTTAGTCTTTTTTAAAAATTTCTGCGTGTTGTAGACAGTATAAATATTTGGGGAGTATTATCATTTTAATAAGGTTTATTCTGCCTGCTACAGACAGCGGCAAGCAGCTCCTGGTTTTTAATTTTAGTTGTAGGCATGCCAATAAAGGGGTGATGTTTAGGTCAAGGCTAAGGGTGTGGTCTCTAGTGATATAAATCCCGAGGTATTTAAATTGAGGGGTGACTTGTAGTTTTCAAAATACATCTCCCATCAACCATCCCTCTGGTCTTAGAGGCATAAAAGTAGACTTCTGCCAGTTAATACGTAGGCATGAAAAGTTTCCAAATTTATCTATTAGAGAGATGGCTAACGGCAGAGTGCTCTTGGGGTCCGACATGTATAGTATTATATCATCTGCGTATAGCCCTATCCTATCCTCTCTGGGTACGATCTGGATGCCCCTATATGATGCATGTTGTCAGATCTTTAGGGCCAATGGTTCTATGGCGATTGCGAACAGGAGGGGGAGAGCGGGCAGCCCTGTCGGGTTTCCCTATGGAGTGAGAAGGAGGTGAAGGTCAGGTCGTTCACCACTACCCTGGCCGTTGGAGATCTATACAGAATAGAGATCCATTTGATAAATGAGTCTCCGAATCCAAACCTCTGGAGAGCTCCCATTAAGTATGGCCATTCAACAGAGTCAAATGCCTTAGCCGCATCTTATGAGGTCAAGGCCCAGTCCTCCCTCCACCTCCAGCCCACCTGCGTGGCCACCTGCGTCCTTCTGATATTGTCTGAGGTAGACATTCCGGGGATAAAGCCGGCTTGATCAGGGTTTATGATATCTTTTATGGCTTGATTTAAGCGAGAGGCCAGCACTTTAGTGAAGATTTTGTAATCTTTGTTTAGGAGAGAAAGAGGCCTATATGAGCCACATTCCTCGGGGT
Source organism: Eleutherodactylus coqui (assembly GCF_035609145.1). Taxonomy (NCBI): domain Eukaryota; kingdom Metazoa; phylum Chordata; class Amphibia; order Anura; family Eleutherodactylidae; genus Eleutherodactylus; species Eleutherodactylus coqui. Next base: position 27,904,608 of record NC_089842.1, on the reverse strand, counting down.
CTTTATCTGACTTTAAGATAAGGACTATGTTGGCTTCTAACATTGATTCTGGGAGATGGTTCTTCTCAAATATGTATCTACTAGCTGATATACTCGGCTTCGCCCAAGTTAATTTGGTACTGGTGTTTATCTGGTGTTCACACGGAAAATCTTATGAAGTCGTGGTTACTTTAGAGATACCGGGGAAAAACATATGTTTACCATTTTGCATGGTTCTTTGCGTTACCCAGGAAACACCACGTGGAGTTAACCATGCAACGTTTCCTTTATATAAAATGACATCAGGAAGTGAGAGAATTAGATTCTGTACGTAAAATTTGGACACTAATTCTTTTGCGCTTAGAATTGAATAATTTAATTGGGACCCATTAGCTTTTCCTATTTATGATATACTCAATGCCCGTGTCAAATTTCAAGTTTCTATGACATCGGCAAGTGAGAGAATTAGAATACGTACGTAAAATTTGGACACTAATTCTTTTGCGCTTAGAAATGAATAATCGAGTTGAGACCAATTAGCTTTTCCCATGTATGACATAATCAATGCTTGTGCCAAATTTCATGTTTCTATTACATCGGGAAGTGAGAGAATTAGATTCTGTACATAAAGTTTGGACGCTAATTCTTTTGCGCTTAGAATTGAATAATTGAGTTGGGACCCATTAACTTTTCCTATTTATGACATAATCAATGCTCGTGCCAAATTTCAAATTTCTATGACATCAGGAAGTGAGAGAATTAGATTCCGTACGTAAAATTTGAAAAAACAACAGTAGTTGAGGAAGCGAGTCATTCAGTTTAGCATTTTCAAATCCTCTATGGACAAGGAGAGGTGCAATGAAAATTTGGGGGGGGTTTCTCATAAGGGAATATCCCCCCCCCCCCCCCCAAAAAAAAAAAAAAAAACACAACAAAACGTGAATAGAAGGAAAAAGGTCTGCACTCTTAGAATATGTAAGGTGGTGACCAAAACGAATCATCAATCCAGAAGAGAAAAAGAATAGGGACGGCACTTACTCTGGAGGAGGGTGTATCTACCAAGAAGCCCCCTCCTTGAAGTGTCGACTCCTCAAATTATCCTGTCACCAGTGACGTCACGAGGTCTAGTGAATTTCAAATTTCACTTTTATTCTCCAGTAGTATATATAGGCAACGCGTTTCAGTGCACGCAGGCACCTTTCTCAAGCCAATAGTAACTCAGACACTTGTACATAGATAGATAGATATAGATATATATAAAAGATAAGTAATGATTAAAATTATCCCTTACATTCAAACTCGTCCCGTTGGCATCCTCCGATCTCTGTGTGGGAGAAGTGGGAGGTGGGTGTCACCCTGCCAGCCATGTGACGTCACCACATCAGTGCGGAGGTCATGTGATCATGGATACGTCATTGTGTATAAAACATGTGATGCGGCCGCGTCATCACGCTCAGTCATGCGGTGCTACAGTGTGCCTCGTCGTCAGAGCGACGGTTGTCATGTGGCCAAACTCAATATTGTCCAGCAGCATTATAGAGCTCCCGAATGCCGCGGAATGCATAGCATGCCAATAATAATCAAAAAACGCAGCATATAATCATAGCTATATTGGTGATTCAATAGTAGCTAGATATTTAATACTCTAGGGTATGGGCTAAAATCAAATTCAAAATCAGAACATCTGTGTTGACATAGCAACGGTTATCATGTGACCAAGCTCTATATTGTCATGGGGTACTAGATAGCTACCAGATGCTGCGAATTTTACAGTGTGTTAATCATAAACACAGCACAAGTTCATAATTATTTTGATAATTTGTTATTAACTTAGTATTTAATAATCTTATGTATAGTCTTGAGTAATAAAAATAACGCACGATTTTGTATATAAGTTAAGATAAAAATTAGAAAATAACGCATGATCACCTACCTCCGCTCCACCATCAAACATAGTTCATCTGAAAAAATACACATATATGTAAATACATTTTAGTTAAAAAGGAAAAGCATATTGATGATAGTTAGATACTTATTCCTTTGTAATTAGACAAATTAAAATATATTGGGATCCTGCTTGTGGCATAAATGACATTCTTACAGTTCAAGGAACAACAATACATATGTTCGTGCCTATTCTGGTTCCGAGAGCTTTGTTTATTGGGTGTCAGGTACATATTCTGATTTTGTTTACATTTAAAAATTCTTTTCTAGGACTTCATTGAGCCCCTGTGGGATCAGCGTTTGCATTTTAAAAATCCAAAACATCTACCTTCTTTTTAGAAGGGAGAAAGAACCTGATTTGACTTTTTCTAAAGGTGTTATTTTCAGCCCTGTCGTGTCTTTATTATGCGCTTGTTTAAAATGTTGCGAGACACTATGTTTGTCAAAACCCTTAATGATGTTGTTCCAATGTTTATCCAAACGTATTATTAAGGCATTGATAGTGCGGCCTATATATTTAAGGCCGCAAGGGCATTCCAGCAGATAAATGACATATTTTGTACCGCATGTCTTTAGAGACTTAATTTTATGGTTTTTCTCACCTTTTGGAAGGAGAACTTCCTTTCTACCATTTGTAATCAACACACAACATTTACATCTTGATAATCCACATTTGTAAGAGCCTTGTATGGGTTTTAAAAAACTTTTTCTCTTACTCTCGGTATTTCTGGTGGTAAAACTTCTTCTGCTATTATGGTGGCGGGAGGGAGCTACCAGATCTTTTATCGTTTTGTTTCTTCGGAAAATTATGGGGGGTTTATTGGAGATTGCATTACGCAAAAATGGGTCCTCTTGTAAGATATTCAATATTGTTGCAGTATTTTCCGGATACCCGTATGTTGTATATTATATTTTGTAATGAAGCTTGAATGAAAAAGTTCTTGTCTTTTCCTTTTTTTCTTTCTTTTTCTTCACTATTTGTTATATTTATGGAACATTCTTCGATCGTTAGAGCTTTCTTATAAGCAGAATCTATCAGGAGGGCTGGATATTTTTTCTCCTTAAACCATTCTTTTAGGGTTGAGGACTGGGTTTTAAAATTTTCAATTTTCGTGCAGTTTCTCCATAAACGGACAAACTGCCTGTATTGGATGTTGTTTTCCCATCCTTTGGCATGGCAACTGGTATATTTTAGATAACCACTGGTATCCGTTTGTTTAAAGAAGGTTTTAGTATGAATCGTATTATTTTCTATAAAGACTTCGATGTCAAGAAAAACCGCTCGGTTCTTGCTAAAGTCACCCGAAAATTCCAGCCCCCAGCCATTATGATTCATATCTTGAATTAATTTTCAAGGTTCATGTATTTGTTCTTCAAGTGCTCCCATGAAAAGATTTGCGTATACAGGCGCAAATTTCATCCCCATAGCTGTCCCTTTTCTCTGTTTAAAGATTTGATTATTGTATGTAAAATAGTTATTGTCCAAAATAAACCAAATCACATGAAGAATGAAGTCCTTTTGATGACTTGGCATTAATGGATCTTTGGTTAGGAAATGATTAACAGCTGCAATTGCTTTATCATGTTGAATATTAAAATATAGTGACGTCACATCAAGGGTACATAGGGTGTAATTTTGCTGCCAACTTATGCTTTTAAGATTTTCTAAAAAATCCTTTGTGTCCTTTAGGTAGGCTGGTAATTTAATCACTATTCTCTGCAGTTGACGATCAATATATTCAGAGAGTGCACTTGTGATCGAGTTGACACCCGCAATAATGGGACGGCCCAGAGGTTTCATACGGTTTTTGTGAATTTTGGGCAGGAAATAAAAATACGGTGTTTCAGGTTCTTTAACGCAAATAAATAGTCTCTTCCTCTTTTGTTAAACAATTCCTTTACAAGGCATCGTTCATTAGTTCTTGAAGTTCTATTGTGATTTTCTTTGGAGGATTCTCTTTCAACTCCGTATAATACTCTACGTCTCCTAGGATTCTTTTAGCTTCAGTTTCGTAGTAATATTTATTCATAATAACGGTAGCTCCACCCTTATCAACTCTTTTTATTACAATCTGATCATTTTTGCCAGGCTCAATAGGATATTTTTCTGTGCTCTTTTTTACATAATTTGGACCAGGAGTATCAGAATCACTCTTCGATGTTAGGTCTTTTAAAACTTTCTGATAAAAGGTTTCGATGAAACAACCTTTGTTCTCCAATGGGTAGAAGCGACTTTTCGGTTTTAGGTCCGTTCTTATCGTCTCTAGGGCAAGATTTTCTAGTATTGTTTGGACAACCGAAGTTTCATTACCTAGGGATTTTTTGATTTCAAAATGACAGGTTATTGTGAAATTCCTGATAAAAGAATTCAGGTCCATGAATAGATCGAACAAATTAGCGTTCGCAGGAGGACTAAACGACAGGCCTTCAGCCAGGGCTTCCAATTCTTTTCTTTTCAAAACTTAGTCGGACATGTTAAAAATGCCCTTTAGTTCTTCTTCTGAAGAAGAACACAGTTCTACAACCCATTCAAAACACCACCAATCAATCCAAGGAGGCTATCAAAAGGAGAAGGGGGAGAAAAGGTGGGAAGAAATTACGCAAGAAAGCCAAAAACAAATTCCTTAACCAAATAGTGAACTCAGAAGAAAATATATAGGCCGCACTATCAATGCCTTAAGAATACATTTGAATAAACATCGGAACAACATCATTAAGGGTTTTGACAAACCTAGTGTCTCGCGACATTTTAAACAAGCGCGTAATAAAGACACGACAGGGCTGAAAATAACATAGAAAGTCAAATCAGGTTCTTTCTCCCTTCTAAAAAGAAGGTAGATGTTTTGGATTTTTAAAATGCAAACGCTGATCCCACAGGGGCTCAATGAAGTCCTAGAAAAGAATTTTCAAATGTAAACAAATCAGAATATGTACCTGACACCCAATAAACAAAGCTCTCGGAACCAGAATAGGCACGAACATATGTATTGTTGTTCCTTGAACTGTAAGAATGTCATTTATGCCACAAGCAGGATCCCAATATATTTTAATTTGTCTAATTACAAAGGAATAAGTATCTAACTATCATCAATACGCTTTTTTCTTTTTAACTAAATGTATTTACATATATGTGTATTTTTTCAGATGATGAACTATGTTTGATGGTGGAGCGGAGGTAGGTGATCATGCGTTATTTTCTATTTTTTATCTTAACTTATATACAAAATCATGCGTTATTTTTATTACTCAAGACTATACATAAGATTATTAAATACTAAGTTAATAACAAATTATCAAAATAATTATGAACTTGTGCTGTGTTTATGATTAACATACTGTAAAATTCGCAGCATCTGGTAGCTATCTAGTACCGCATGACAATATAGAGCTTGGTCACATGATAACCGTTGCTATGCCAACACAGATGTTCTGATTTTGATTTAGATTTTAGCCCATACCCTAGAGTATTAAATATCTAGCTACCATTGAATCACCAATATAGCTATGATTATATGCTGCGTTTTTTGATTATTATTGGCATGCTATGCATTCCGCGGCATTCGGGAGTTCTATAATGCTGCTGGACAATATTGAGTTTGGCCACATGACAACCGTCGCTCTGACGACGAGGCACACTGTAGCACCGCATGACTGAGCATGATGACGCGGCCGCATCACATGTTTTATACACAGTGACGTATCTATGATCACATGACCTCCGCACTGACGTGGTGACGTCATGTGGCTGGCAGTGTGACACACCACCTCCCACTCCACCCACACAGAGATCGGAGGATGCCAGCGGGACGAGTTTGAATGTAAGGGATAATTTTAATCATTACTTATCTTATATATATATATACACTACCGTTCAAAAGTTTGGGGTCACATTGAAATGTCCTTATTTTTGAAGGAAAAGCACTGTACTTTTCAATGAAGATAACTTTAAACTAGTCCTAACTTTAAACAAATGCACTCTATACATTGCTAATGTGGTAAATGACTATTCTAGCTGCAAATGCCTGGTTTTTTGTGCAATATCTACAAAGGTGAATAGAGGCCCATTTCCAGCAACTATCACTCCAGTGTTCTAATGGTACAATGTGTTTGCTCATTGGCTCAGAAGGCTAATTGATTATTAGAAAACCCTTGTGCAATCATGTTCACACATCTGAAAACAGTCTAGCTCGTTACAGAAGCTACAAAACTGACCTTCCTGTGAGCAGGTTGAGTTTCTGGAGCATCACATTTGTGGGGTCAATTAAACGCTCAAAATGGCCAGAAAAAGAGAACTTTCATCTGAAACTCGACAGTGTATTCTTGTTCTTAGAAATGAAGGCTATTCCATGCAAGAAATTGCTAAGAAATTGAAGATTTCCTACAATGGTGTGTACTACTCCCTTCAGAGGACAGCACAAACAGGCTCTAACCAGAGTATAAAAAGAAGTGGGAGGCCGCGTTGCACAACTAAGCAAGAAGATAAGCACATTAGAGTCTCTAGTTTGAGAAACAGACGCCTCACAGGTACCCAACTGGCATCTTCATTAAATAGTACCCGCAAAACACCAGTGTCAACATCTACAGTGAAGAGGCGGCTGCGGGATTTTGGGCTTCAGGGGAGAGTGGCAAAGAAAAAGCCGTATCTGAGACTTGCCAATAAAAGAAAAAGATTAAGATGGGCAAAAGAACACAGACATTGGACAGAGGAAGACTGGAAAAAAGTGTTGTGGACGGATGAATCCAAGTTTGAGGTGTTTGGATCACAAAGAAGAACGTTTGTGAGACGCAGAACAAATGAAAAGATGCTGGAAGAATGCCTGACACCATCTGTTAAGCATGGTGGAGGTAATGTGATGGTCTGGGATTGCTTTGGTGCTGGTAAGGTGGGAGATTTGTACAGGGTAAAAGGGATTCTGAATAAGGAAGGCTATCACTCCATTTTGCAACGCCATGCCATACCCAGTGGACAGCGCTTGATTGGAACCAATTTCATCTTACAACAGGACAATGACCCTAAACACACCTCCAAATTGTGCAAGAACTATTTACAGCAGAAGCAGGCAGCTGGTATTCTATCGGTAATGGAGTGGCCAGCGCAGTCACCAGATCTGAACCCCATTGAGCTGTTGTGGGAGCAGCTTGACCGTATGGTACGCCAGAAGTGCCCATCCAACCAATCCAACTTGTGGGAGATGCTTCTAGAAGCGTGGGGTGCAATTTCACAAGCTTACCTCAACAAATTAACAGCTAGAATGTCAAAGGTGTGCAATGCTGTAATTGCTGCAAAAGGAGGATTCTTTGACGAAAGCAAAGTTTGATGTAAAAACAATGTTATTTCAAATACAAATCATTATTTCTAACCTTGTCAATGTCTTGACTCTATTTTCTATTCATTTCACAACGCATGGTGGTGAATAAGTGTGACTTTTCATGGAAAACACAAAATTGTTTGGGTGACCCCAAACTTTTGAACGGTAGTGTGTGTGTGTGTGTATATGTATATATATATATATATATATAATTATAATATATGTACAAGTGTCTGAGTTACTATTGGCTTGAGAAAGGTGCCTGCGTGCACTGAAACGCGTTGCCTATATACACCACTGGAGAATAAAAGTGAAATTTGAAATTCACTAGACCTCGTGACGTCACTGGTAACAGGATAATTTGAGGAGTCGACACTTCAAGGAGGGGGCTTCTTGGTAGATACACCCCCCTCCTCCAGAATAAGTGCCGTCCCTATTCTTTTTTTCTTCTGGATTGACGATTCGTTTTGGTCACCACCTTACATATTCTAAGAGCGCAGACCTTTTTCCTTCTATTCACGGTTTGTCATACGTAAAATTTGGACGCTAAATGGTTTGCGCTTAGAATGAAATAATCAAGTTGGGACCCATTAACTTTTCCTATTTATGACATAATCAATGACTGTGCCAAATTTCAAGTGAGAAAATTAGATTACATACGTAAAATTTGGACGCTAATTCTTTTGCGCTGGAATTAAATAATCGAGTTGGGACCCATTAGCTTTTCCTATTACACAATCAATGCTCGTGCCTAATTTCAAGTTTTTATGACATCGGGAAGTGAGAAATATTAGATTCTGTACGTAAAATTTGGATGCTAATTCTTTTGCGCTTAGAATTGAATAATCGAGTTGGGACTCATTAGCTTTTCCTATTTATGACATAAACAATGCTCGTGCCAAATTTCAAGTTTTTATGACATTAGGAAGTGAGAGAATTAGATTATGTACGTAAAATTTGGACGCTAATTCTTTTGCGCTAGAATTCAATAATCAAGTTGGGACCCATTAGCTTTTCAGGTTTATGACATAATCAATGCTCGTGCCAAATTTCATGTTTCTATGACATTAGTGAGTGAGAGAATTAGATTCCGTACGTAAAATTTGGATGCTAGTTCTTTTGCGCGAGAATTGAATAATCGAGTTGGGACCCACTTACTTTTCCTATTTTGGAGATAATCTAAGCTTTTGCCAAATTTCATGTTTCTACAACATCGGGAAGTTTGAGAATTTGTGGCGAGTCTGTCAGTGAATCAGTGAGTGAGTCAGTGAGGGCTTTCGTCTTCATATATATAGATATAGAGAGAGTAGGTGTGGTGTAATTTCTTCTTTATAGTGCAAATAAACCTCTACTGGCAGGCCATCTGGTCCCGGGGTCTTACCTTTTGCCATATCTTTCATTGCCTCCTCAATCTCCTCTATTGAAATAGGAGAGTCTAATAGGGATTTGTGAGTGTCTTGCAGTACTAAGTGCTGCGGAATAAGTTGGCGCTATACAAATAAAGATTATTATTACTGGAAACAAAGATCTGGTACCGTGTCAGCCAGTAGAGCAAAATGTGATTGCTCCCAGCAAGAGAAACCACGTAATCCTGTAGATATGATACCTTTTAATGGCTAACAAAAATACATGATGTAATAATAGCGAGCTTCCGAACCAACGCAGGGTTCTTCTTCAGGCTTATGGATTGGATCTGAAGAGGCATGGATATTTATACACTTATAACATACATACTTATGACAAGGCACAGATATGGATGTGATTGGTTCGCACTTAAAAGGAATTCTGCAACAGCAAACAAACTTTTTTTGTCTAGGCACTGATAGCGGAGTGAAAGTTTTATGGTCCCTAAATTACTGTTGGAGGGGGGGCGGGGGAAGGTCGGCAAGCTAGAATTGCTACAAGAGGTACACTGACATTTTTAGCTAAACACTGATAAGGGAGTGAAAGTTTATGGTCCCTGAATTACTGTTGATGGGGGTCTTATCTGAGCAATAAATGTCTCACACTTCCCATTCACGCATAAATCCTGGGGAATAATTTAACCCAGTATTCAGCTTGTCAAAGGTTGTTATTAGAGATGAGCGAACCTACTCGTTTCGAGTAATTACTCGATCGAGCACCGCGATTTTCGAGTACTTCCGTATTCGGGTGAAAAGATTCGGGGGGCGCCGGGGGGCGGGGGGAGGCGTGGCGGAGTGGGGGTTAGCAGCGGGGAACAGGGGGGAGCCCTCTCTCTCTCCCTCTCCCCCCCCCCCCCCACTCCCCGCTGCAACCCCCCACTCACCCACGGCGCCCCCCGAATCTTTTCGCCCGAGTACGGAAGTACTCGAAAATCGCGGTGCTCGGGCGAAAAAGGGGCGTGGCCGAGTAGGGTCGCTCATCTCTAGTTGTTATCAATTGATAACAGCCTTTTCAGGTTATCAATTGATAGCAACCTTTGACACACTGAATACTGGGTTAAAGTATTCCCCAGGATTTATGCGTGAATGGGAAGTGTGAGACATTTATTGCACAGATAAGACCCCCATCAACAGTAATTGAGGGACCATAAACTTTCACTCCCTTATCAGTGTTTAGCTAAAAATGTCAGTGTACCTCTTGTAGCAATTCTAGCCTGCCGACCTCCCCCCCCCCCCCCCCAACAGTAATTTAGGGACCATAAAACTTTCACTCCGCTATCAGTGCCTAGACAAAAAAAGTTTGTTTGCTGTTGCAGAATTCCTTTTAAGTGCGAACCAATCACATCCATATCTGTGCCTTGTCATAAGTATGTATGTTATAAGTGTGTATAAATATCCATGCCTCTTCAGATCCAATCCATAAGCCTGAAGAAGAACCCTGCGTTGATTCGGAAGCTCGCTATTATTACATCATGTATTTTTGTTAGCCATTAAAAGGTATTATATCTACAAGGTTGCGTAGTTTCTCTTGCTGGGAACATTCACATTTTGCAGTACTGGAAATGTTATGTTGGCTAAATAAGTCTCCAGTTCTGCAAGGGAGTAGTTAGTCTGGGACTGATATAGGTCGTCATAGAATTGCTGGAATCTATCCAAAATATCTGTTGGGTCTGAAAGCGTTGTTCATTCGGCTGATTTAATCCTAAGTATCGACAGGGGGGAGGTCTCCTGTCGGGCCATAAAGGCTAGTAATTTACTAGACTGGTTGCCTAGTTCAAAGAAGGACTGTCGGGTGAAAAATAGGTTCCTTTGGGCCTTTTCTTTTAGGTATAGCAGATAATCTCTACCTGTCTGTAGCCATCTGTCTCTTTTAGTGTCTGAGGGATCAGAAATAAATTCTTTTTCTAGTGATTGACATTGCTCCGCTAGGAGTTCTCCTTCTCGTGCTGCAGCTTTTTTAATAAAGGAGATTGAGGATCTGAAGCAGCCTTTGAGATAAGGCTTGAACGCCTCCCACACCAGCATCCTATCGGAGTATGCTCCATGTGCTTCATAATATATTTGGATCTGGTCTGGTATACGGTCATTTGGGCCAAGCAACGAGAGCCAAAATGGGTGTATCTTTAGTCTCTTAGTGGCAGCTAGACCTGGGTTTCTCAGGACCATGCGGATCTGCGAATGATCCGAGATCCCTCGAGGGAGGAATTCTATAGAGTCAATTTTTGGGAATAATGAGGGAGATCCGAATGTATAATCTATACGACTAAGTGCACGATTGTGGGCTGCGTGGCAAGAAAACACCTGCCGTTGAGGGTGAAATATGCACCACAGGTCCAGCCATCCTGTCACTGAAATCATAGAGGCTAGTCGAGTTTAGAGATGAGCGAGCATACTCGTCCGAGCTTGATGCTCGTTCGAGTATTAGGGTGCTCGAGATGCTCGTTACTCGAGACGAGCACCACGCGGTACTCGACTCGATTAAACGAGCACTGACCATTGAATTCAATGGAGCCAGCAATACAGCCGGCTCCATTGAAAGCAATGGGCTGCCGGCGAGCGCGGGATGAATTTTCGGGAAGGGCTTAAAAATATAAGCCCTTACCTGAAAATCATCCTAAAATGTGTAAAAATAAAAATGTATACTTACCTTTCCGCTGCAGCCGGAGTTCAGCCGCGTCTGGCCGGCAGTTCTCCTGAACTGCTTTCTGTAGTATTCAGCAGGTGGGGATTTAAAATCCCCGCCTGCTGAATGGGCTGCCTCTGATTGGTCACAGCTCTCACCAATCAGAGGCAGCTCTCACTCACCCATTCATGGGTCTCTTCGCTGGCGAATGCTTCAAGTTTAGCGACGGATGAATTCTGTTCTGGTGGGACCCATGGCAAGACCACTTTGTGCTTCTTACTTTTGAAAAGGACTTTGCAGCTTTGTTAGGTTCCATGCAGGGAGCCTATAAATGTCCCAGGTCTGTAATATGGGTTACTTTAGGTGCCCGTTTAATGGAATGATTGTTAGATGCTCTGCAGCATAGGGGTTGCAATAGGCCCACAATAACGGCAGCCGTGATAGGGACAGATCACTTTTTGTTTGGGTGTGTGGCTATCACGCGAGCGGGTGCAGAGCTTTCTTTTTACTGGCGACCACAGTTCGTGTTTTTTAATATATATTAATTATAAACTGGGGGTTGGTTTCTTTTTGGCATTTGGTAGTGGCAGCGACGTAATAGTAGTAGTAGGTGTCTTTCTCTGGGGTGTGCTCCTCTATTCCCCCTTTGCTGTGTGCATTCTGCAGCTTCCCCCATGACCCCCCCGCGGGTTATGGCGGGAAAGGCTTAGCTCCTGCTCTCAGGGCAGTATAGGGACTTCAGTCCGGCAGCTCTCTCACCTGTATGCTTGCCTGCTCTGGCGCTGTCCCTGCTGTCACCTCCTCCGCTCATGGAGACCTCCTCATGTCCTCTCCGGCTGTTTCTGGGTTACATTTCTTTTGCTCAGTATTCATCCCATGTTGAGAATATCGTAAAATGGAGCTAAGAGCTAATCACATGGCCATATTTTTTTACAGATTTTTTTTTTCAAAATGCAGCATGATCTATGCTTTGCGTATTTATCTCAATAGAAAATACAGTAATAAATCTACACAGGCAAATATGGATGAAAAATCAATGACATACAGATGGAATGTCGTTTGAAACACATCCGTACTACACTTCACAGTATAGACACAGTTAAAACTAAATTTTATTTGATATATTAAAACTGTGGCTGAGCCACACATAACAAAGTGAACAGAGAAAACTTCTACAGACCCACTCGTGGGACAGACAACACTAGGAGAAGGCTTGAGGAATTCTAGACATACGAACACCACACCACCACACAATAAACATTTTGGGCCAGTGTTTCTGTCAGGGAACCCAGTAAAGTAGAAGTCGGGGGTCCCTGCAATGTAGCCCGCAACCTCTGTCCCTGCCTACTTGTCCCTCTGGGCTAGGCCCCAGGGCGGCAACTGGGCGACAGTCCCTACTCTGAGCTAGGGAAAATGAACCACAGTCCCTGGACACAGAGAACGAGAATACAGACAGACAAACAACCAGAGCGTAGTAACAAGGGAAACAACAAACTAGTCCAGGAGCAAGCCAAAGGTCCAGAGCACAGAAGTCAGTCCAAGAAGCACAGTACAGGCAAGGGAAGAAAGAAGTCGGGTCTGGGGAAAAGCCGAGGTCAATATCACTATCAGTCAGAATTAGCAGGGAACCGCTGGTGACTGACAGGAAGCCTAATCAAACGCTGGCAGAGTCTGGAAGAAACTGAGGGGTTTAAATGCTGTCAGAGCTCCCTCCCCAGCAGCTTATTTGGACGGAGAGTCAGACAGCAGCAATCACAGAGTGCTGGGAGAACCGCCCCCAGCACTAGCAGAACAAACTAAAACAGAGGAGGTCCAGTCGACTGTCATAGCAGCAGGAACGCAGCCACCACGTCCCGACCAACCCTGCGGCATATAGGAGTCACACAGCCAGGAGTAGTAACCATTGCCGGGGTTCCCCTGCACCGCACACCACCCACAGGAGCGACAGTACTGGCAGTGTAGACACGGCGACCCTGAGAGCCACCAACCCTGACAAACACACACTAACACTAAGGTAATGGGGAAGGATTTATAGTTCAGCTAGATAGGGAGGCAATTACTCATGCCCTGCAGCTGAGCTGGGAGCACTGAAGAGCGTAACATCTGTATTGCTGGCAAGAAGTGTTAGTAAAGTGGTGGAGGTAATTTGCCAAGATCAGATCAGTACACTCCACCTGTCCATTAGACTTCAAGTGGTAAGTGGAGAAGTCCAAAGCTTACATGGGCCATCCAAAACTTGGAAGTGAATTGAACACCCCTATTGGACACTACGTGCAGTGGAAATCCATGGAGCTGGATTTCCCTGGACAAAACTTGCTTTCTCTCAGATTCGAGTTTAAAGGTCTTTCCAGCTGAAATGTCCTTAAACATGGAGAGGAGCCACTGTTATCATCCTGGTAGGGGCTATGACAAATTGTGGCCTCTCCTCAAGATCATTTGAACAAAACATTCTAGACAGCGTGTCAGCTTTAATATTTTTATCTGTAGGCTGGAAATGTAGGACAAAGTTGAATTGAGAAGAAAATAAGGCCCAACGGGCATTGGGCATGATAAGGATTAAGTCGCTAAGCGGTCTAGTCGCTGTTGCTTAGGCGAGCAAGCACATTATGCAAGTAGTCCAAAATCTGCGCCTGGCATTCACGCTGTTGTACCATCTCCTGGAACAACTATGAGAGACCTTTATGGGAGGGATCAGCGGGGTCCATTTCCTTACTGTAAACTTTTGGATGGCAGTTGTGAGCCCCCCATTCCAATTCACCAGCTAGGTTTAGACTAGAACCAGTGTGGCTGGCAGTTGATACCGATCGACAGAGGTACTGAGCACAACACTGTGAAACAGACCGCCCTATGAGCAGGGACTAGTACTGAGATACACCTAGTACAAGCAGTAACGTCAGGAAACAGAGACCAAGCTGGTGACTGTGAAAGAACACAGACCAAAACTACGGCAATGAGGGAGGAGTCTCAGCTAAATAAGTAGGTAATTACTCAAGCTCTGCAGCTGAGCTGGGAGCTGGGTGTCCAGTAAGCAGATTCGGGCTACAATGGCTATGTTTCTGAACACACAACAGGGATATCTATTTTGGGGTGCAAGTCTTCATTCATAGGTGTGTTGTACAAAAAAAAAATGTTTTTAAAATGACACAATTGCCAAAAAAAGTAAAATCATAATATTTTATTCTGTTTTGCTTAGATTTATTCAAAAACTGGGAGGCCAAATTATACAGTACACCCCTAGATGAATTTGTAAAGGGGTCTAGTTTTCAAAATGGGGTCATTTATGGGGTTTTGGCAGCTCAAGAGCTCTACAAGCATGAAATGAGGCCTGAAACTCCGAAAAATCGCCCGAAAAAACTGCTCCTAGCCGCGTTGTATTAGATCGTCCGCGTTTCATTAGATCGTCCGCAGCCCATTGAAAGCAATGGGCTGCGGACGATCTCACGATGAATTTTCGGGAAGGGCTTAAAAATATAAGCCCTTCCCTGCAATTCATCCAGAAATGTGTAAAAACAAAAAAAATATATATATACTCACCTGGTCCCGGCAGACGGAGTTCAGCCGCGGCCGGCCGGCAATTCTCCTGAACTGCTCTGAGTAGTATTCAGCAGCCGGGGATTTAAAATCCCCGCCTGATGAATGAGCTGCCTCTGATTGGTCACAGCCTCACCAATCAGAGGCAGCTCTCACTTACCCATTCATGAATTCATGAATGGGTGAGTGAGTGCTGCCTCTGACTGGCTCAGCGCAGGGACCAATCAGGGGCAGCTCTCAGCTGAGGAGAATGATTTGTCTACTATATGTTCCCTATGGGGTCGGCGCTGCTGCCGCCGGCCCCATTGAGCGCATATAGAGAAGAGAACAGGAATCGCAGATCGCAGATAGGTGCGATCTGCGATTGCTGTTCTATAATTTATCGAACGAACGCATAAAAAGCGCTCATGTGTCCGATACCATTGCAAAGCAATGGTTTTATAAAATCACCGGACGCATGCGCATGCGCAAATCGCGCAAAAAAAACGCCCGTCTGACCGAGGCCTCAAGCAAAATTCCTGTTCTGAAAGCCATCAGCTGCTCCTTTCGTTTTGTGCCCTGTTGTACATACAAACATAAAGATAAGCGCCAAAATAGGTATGTTTATGAACACAGGACAAATGAGGTATCTATTTTGGGGTGCAAGTCTTTATTTTCATGTGCAATATAGAAAAAAAAACTGCCTTTAAAATGAAATTTAATTTTCTCTTCTCCTATATTACATTAACTCCTGAATAAAACCTGTGGGGTCAAAATACCCATGACACCCCTCAGTGAATACATTAAGCAGTGCATGTTTTAAAATGTCATCATTTGTGGGGGTATCATTCTGACACCCATGAAGCTTTGCAATCTTGGTTTGGTGTAGGAATATAAAATGTTCCTCAAAATGTTAATTAATGTTAAATTTGTATGTCTCCCAAATGGTTATAAAAAGAAAAAAATCACTAAAATGTTTCAAGTGTGCTTCCGGAATAAAGTAAACAGATGGAAATATATATTTCATCAAAAATTTGTTCAGATATTACAGGCACATATTTGACATGTTTCAAATGCTCTCAATTTTGGCACTTTTAATAAATATGTATACACAAATTGTATTGGTCATTTTTTACTACCTAAATGAAGTACAATATGTGGCGAAAAAACTTGGTGTAGTAAAACAAAATGCCAGACTAACTTGAATAAGGAAGACTTTTACAGAGTTATTCTATATTAAAGTGACACGTCATATTTCCAAAATTTGGCTTAGTTATTAAGGAGCAACAATTTCAGAGCTCGAACCTGGGATTGCTCCGGACAGTGACCCCCGCCAGTGAGCTAACCAGCTTGCTGGTCAAGATCCCCTGCTGAACCTAGCCTTGTTCCATTATCCCACTTATCTAGTTCCTGCCTCCTGGTCCTGGGCCTGCCCTGCTTTTAATCAGGCTCACTATAAAAGCCTGATCCTGTCACTGCACCAGTGCGTGATTATTGTGCTTCACAGCATTAGTCAAGCTCCTCTCCTGCCTGATCCTCTACAGACTAACTGAGACCACCTGATACTGACCTCTGGCTTTTCTCCTGACCACGATTCCCGCCTCCTGCTTTGTACCGCAACCAGAGACCACCTAATACCGACCACTGGCTCTTGCTACACCCATGGCTCCAAACCTAGTGCCAGAAATGCTACAAACCAGTTTGGTCACTAAGAAGTTAACAGTCTATCTTGATATTGTTTCATTTTGAGGTACCTCTCCACTATCGGAATGAGATTTGTCATTTTGACCATGTAGGGGTGATCAAGGAGGGTGGCCACTCAGTAATGATTTGATACTTTAATGTGGACTATGTGATGGTCCATCTGCAAGCAGCGTGGAATAAAAAAAACTCAAATGCCTCAAAGCACCAAAGGGTGATGGCCCACAATCCTTGAGGTCAGACCCTAAAGTGTCCTCTGGCTGTTCCTGTCATCCATGTAGAATAGCTGGAGTTAGTGATAAATGGAAGGAACACTGTGTATCCCCTCAGGATCTGTATAATTCTACTTCTCTTATTTCTACTCTATACCTCTCCCATAGGTTGAGAAATGCATTGTAGGAAACACCCCCTTTCTTATCCAAAGCCACCCTCCCTGCAATATTGAATAGTGGCACATTGGCCAAGCATTTGGCAGATTGGTATCCCTTCCTCCGTTGGCAAAAACAGGCCATTGTCCCTGAGGGAAAGGCAGACGAGAGGGATGGTCATACTGATCATTGTGTAATCACGACTGAACATTTTGATTGCTTCCTTAAAGCTAGCTGAAATGTTACAAATATTTTAATCAGCAGCCACTCCACTTGCGTCAAGTGACTAACATCCATACAGCAACTCCTAATGACAGTTCAACTCTTAGGCTGGATTCACACAGGGCGGATTTGCCACAGAATTTCCCTGCGGCAAATCTGCCTGAAGCCGCTAATCCCAGGATTAGCCAGCCATGTGGACGAGATTTGTCAAAAATCTCATCCACGCCGGGCAGACAATCCATTGCGTCAAAGCCAGTGCTGCGGCACGGATTCCTGGGATGCAGCATGAGAATTCTTTTTCTGTTGTGGCCATGCCCTCTCTATGGGAGAGCCGGCCGCAACAAAAAAAGCATTCTGCAAACCCGCTCCAAAACCCGTGGCTAAGTGCTGCAGGTTTTAAAGCTGTGCCTGTTCTGCGGGAATCTCACGTTTTTCACTTCGGCAAAACCGCAAGATTTTTGCTGGGAAAGTGTCCCATGGGAACCCAGCATTAGACTATCTGGAACAGAAAAAGGCCAATCAGATATATCATTATACAAAATATTACTACTTATTTGTTCCCCTTCTGATCTATCATCTCCTTCTAATGTGTCTTCTTCTAATGAAACTTCTTCTAATTTATCTTGTTCACTTCAGTGGCTTGGCTTTCCTGGCTATCCATTTCAGTTTGTGTTTTATTCCTCTGGAACACTTGATGTTGATGCCAAATCGGAAGATGTGACAAATTTCAGCAAAGATTCGGCCAGCGCCTGCAGACATACTGCTTTGCCTTTCTGCTTTTTTCTTTGCTGTGCTCCACTTGGGTGGTTCCGTGTCATGATATATGAAAACGGAGCACATGTTGCTTTGCTTCGAAAAATAAATGTAAAAAAAGTAATGGGTCACATAATTTAAGTCACAGTGTAGCAAGTCATCACACAATCTGCCCAGGGTATCTCTAATGCAGCGGTTCCTAACCACTAAGTGACGGCTCCATTGTGTTTTTACGTCCTGCCTAAGTAGGCTTTATTCCTAGAGGACGTAAAAAATGTGCATCCTCTTAGGATTAAAGCCCTGCAGGCTCCGGACGTGTCAGCTCTATGCTGTCAGTGCCCGCAACTGTCATCTCGGGCTGCGTGAAGTGTTCCTTGGCAATGCGATGGGCACTATCCAATAGATAGCGCCATTAGCATTAAAGTAAATAAAAAGTAAAAAATGGATGGAGTTTCCACTCCCCTCATGGATTGCAACCATGAGGGGCGCTGAAACTACTCACTTAGGTCCCCGGCGATGTCTTGCGCTGTAACGGCCCCTCCGCTGTATTCTGCACATGTGCGCCAGGAAAAACATGGTGCAGCATGCGCAGATGCCACGATCTCCCGGGAGATTTAAAATTTCCTGACTCCCGGCTACCTGCAGGTATCCAAGAGACATGAAATTACACCGGGGATCACGGTGACCGGTCCCCGGGCCCATGATCGCCGTTAACGATTGGTTAACGGCAATCACGAAAAAGTTGAAAAAAGTTAAACAAAAAGTTTCACCTCCCCTAGTGAATTGGAACCATGACGGAAGTTGAAAATACTCACCCCCATCCTCTGTGATCTCCGGTTATCTGCACTTGACGCGGGCTTCTGTGCATGTGCTCCAAGGAAAATTGGTGGCACATGCGCAGAAGCCCGGATTGCTCGAGAGATTTAAAATCTCCTGGCTCCTTACAGAAAGCCAGGAGACAGCCCATCTTCACATGCGCCGACAAAATGGCATCATCACTGCCCCTCATACCCTAATCACACCGTTATACCCACGTCCATTTTTTGGGGGGGTTACATTATTTTTTCATTTTGTCTACCTCCATAAAAAAAAAAAATTCTAAAATGTAGCGTAGGCGTTACAGCGCAGAGCAAGCATACACGTTGTTGCTCACCAGTAGTTCTTGTAGTGATACCACAACTGAGGTGGAAGAAGAGTTTTTTTCTGACAGTGACGACTCTGCCTCTAGCCCCATGAAGGTTGAAGAAGGGGTTGGGGCAGCAAGGCCAAGTAATGCGGTGTCTGCCACAATGTGGAGTTCCGCCAATTTATTTTTGCCCTGCATCCTTGAATTTACCGGGACTCCTGGCGTGAATACCGACAACGCAAATTGTACCCGTTTTAATTTTTGTTATTTATTTATCACTGATGCCGTCCTGGAGCTTATTGTCCAGCAGTCTAATATCTACGATGGACAATATATTACAGCACACCCCATATCGGTATATTCAAGGACGTGGACCCCCATAAATATCCCAGGGCTAAAACAATTCTTGGGAATTATCCTTTTAATGGGACTTGTTAAAAAAATCCTCCATACGGTCCTATTGGTCCGCTAGCACCGTTCACACAATCCCTGTGTTTGATTCTGTAATGCCCCGCTAGCAATTAAAAAAAAACCATGTTGTTTTTCCATTTTGCCAATAATACACAAATTCCCCCCAGAAATGACCCGGCGTACGATCGATTGTGCAAATTGAGGCCCCTAATTGTTTTATTTAAAGATTCCATTAAAAATATTTATACCCTGCTACGAGCGTTTTTTGAACTCAGTCTTCATGCCATCCCTCCAAGAATCAGAAATAGAATACCTCAATAGGGATATAACAGAGGAAGAGGTCAAACTCACCATACAATCGCTACACGACAACAAAGCCCCAGGCCCAGATGGGTACTCAGCGGAATTCTATAAAGCCCTAAAAGAACAAGTCTCACCAGCATTGACAAAATACTACAACCATATATTACAAATGGGAGAAATCTCAAAACACGTCGATACAGCACACATAGAAGTACTCCCCAAGCCCAACAAAAACCCACAACTACCAGGATCATGCAGGCCCATTTCACTAATAAACCAAGACCTGAAAATACTTGCTAAAATACTGGCAGAACGGTTGAGGGCACTCATGCCCATCCTAGTGGGACCCTCGCAGTAAAAAAAAAAAAAAAAAAAAAAAAAAAAAAAAATCGCTCAGCAGTCGCAAATATTAGGAAGGTCCTTGCCATATTAGTCACACTAAGGCATCAGACACATCCAGCACCGAATCCAGTACTAATCTCCCTAGACGCCGAAAAGGAATTTGACAATGTACAATGGAGTAGGCTGGCTTTGGTCCTGGATAAAATAGCATTGCAGGGTCCTTTCCACACTTACATAAACAGCATCTATTAGTAACCCAACAGCAAGAATCCACACACCGGGATTCTTATCAGACCCATTCCCACTGTATAGAGGTACCAGGCAGGGTTGCCCGCTGTCTCCCCTATTGTTTGATCCAACACTGGAACCCCTAATACTTCATGTGGATGACTCCCCCGTATTTCAGGGAATAAAAATCGGAACACAAGAAATTAAACCCACTCTTTTTGCGGATGACATTCTCATATTTATGGCAGATCCTAAAGCACATTTGAAAAGAGTAATAGCAGAGATAACTGAATTTCAGAATTTCGCAGGTTACCGAATTAATCCAACAAAAAGTGAAGAGCTAGAAATAGGGGCATCTAGCCCTAGGTGTTTTTGGATTTCCCTAGGATGTGGAAAAAGTGTAGTAAAACCTCATATTACATACCCAGGGATAAAAATAGGTAAAGATCGCACTTCTCTATACACCCTAAATCAGTGGTCCCCAACCATTTTTACAAGGCCCGGCAGGGTGGGGAAGGACATGGGCAGGGATTTGGTTATATGGGGCAGGGTTATGAAGGGGCTTGGAGTTTAGTGCATACTTTTTTAATTATGACATTTAGAATGTCCTGGCAGTACACACATAGGGCAGTATAATATATCCCCCCCCCCGCCTGGCAGCACACACATAGGGCAGTGGGCAGCATATAATCTATCTCCTCCCCCAGCACACACATAGGGCAGCATATAATTTAGCTCCCCCCCAGCACACACATAGGGCAGCATATAATTTATCTCCCCCCCCAGCACACACATAGGGCAGCATATAATTTATCTCCCCCCTCCTCCCCGGCAGAATTACCTTGAAAAATGACCTAGGTCCTAACAGGTGTAGAGGCGCGGCGGCTGCTGCTGCTTGCACAGAGGCGGCTCTTCCTCCTACTCGCGGGACGCTCTGTTGTTTGGCGCCACAGACCTCAGCGCTTCAAGAAGGTGCCTTGTGATTGGTTGTGGCACGCTGCTTCCACACCAGCAAGGACCATAGCTGGCATAGCAGGTTGTGTGGAAGCGGCCTCTTCAACAACGCTCTGCGCTCACACTAACCTGCTATGTGTGGAAGCGGCCCCTTCAGCAGCGCTCTATGCTCACACTATAGCAGGTTAGTGTGAGAGCGCAGAGTGCTGCTAAATGGGCCGTGGAATTGCTCCTTTTAGAACAAAAGTTCCCGGCGGTGCCGCTGACCGGCAGTAAACACCTAACGACCCGGCCCCGGTCTGTGGACTGGTGGTTGGGGACCCATGCCCTAAATTATCTGCCATTGATTGATAAGATAGTGGCAAAATTAAAGAAATTGTCAAATCTTCCTCTCTCAATGCTGGGGAGATGTCAACTCATCAAGATGATGAAGTTTTCTAAGTTGCTGTACCCTATGCAAACAATACCAATGCTGGTCAAGCATGTGGACGTGTCGCGACTTAATTCAGTTTTTATAAAGTTTATTTGGGCAGGAAAGCACCCCCGAGGATATCTTTGCAGAAGTTAGTGCTGTGCAGGAGTGAGGGAGGAATGAATTTCCTTAAATGTCAGAAGCTACAATATAGCATGCCTAAAAAGCCATATAGTAGATTGGATGAGAGGCACAGATGTATATTCCAACAGACTCATTGAATCGAGCCTAGCCGCCCCTTGGAACCTTATGGCATGTTTGCATACATGTTTTCCTCACCTTCCACCAGCAATTAAGCGATCCATACTAGTAAGAGACACAATAGAGACATGGAAGGAAACAAGGAAACTCTTTGGACTTCCCTAGTTGTTGTCCAAGTCTATGCCGTTGATAGGCCATCCAGAATTCCCCAGAAGTCATGATGGCAAAGTCTTTAAAAAGTGGCAAGAAAAAGGTTTAGTGGTAGCCCAGCACTTCATGCATGAGACAGAAAGCAGATGGCTTCATCCATCTGAGCTCAAGACTAAGTATAACATAACAGGGACACAGTTTTTCCTACAGATTGCGTAGGCAATTCAGTTTTGCAAGACTAGGCTTAGAGATCTCAGTAAAGAGGCGGGAAAAACAGACTTTGATTCCATAATAACACAACCAACAGGAAGATCCTCATTATCTACACTGCAAAGGGCAATAAAAAACAAAGTCCTAAAAATCAAAAAACACAAAATATTTTCCAGATAGGAAAAAATAACACATGACACGGATATGGGTGAAAAGATACTGAAGGGTTGGTCAAAAATCAGAGCCTGCTTGATCAGTGAGACCTGGAGGGAAACCTTCTTCAAAATCCTGCATTGTGCCATATATGGCTTTGATATTCCAGCATCTTCTTCATTCCCAGAGGGCATCACACCGTGCCCAACATGTGGAACACCAGCCACAGATCTACTTCATGGCATATGGGGTTGTGCTCAGGTGCAGGATTTCTGGAAGAAACTCATAAAGTATATACAGGATCAATGGAGAATAGTAGTGCCCAGGGAGATACAAACTGTAATATTCCACAATGACGAGAGCAGGGCCGGATTGATCGACTCCTCTAGATTCATCCACATAGTTCTTCTAGTAGCGAAAACACTTCTGCTCAAACATTGGCTTCTGCAAACAATCCCAGGAATAACAGAGCTGGTAGCCCAACTTAAATACCTAAGATAGTGATGCCCTTTCAGTATACAACCTGGTACCTAATAGAGGAGGCTAGAGACTCTCTGGGAAGACTAAAAATCAACAGAGGGCAGGATAACAGGAAAGACCGGAGTGGAATATGAGACATAGGATAGGGTCTAGACGGGGACAGGAGGAGAGGAGGTTAGAACTATTGAAAGTACCCCCTCCTGATTATTTCCTTTTTTTACTTTTTATAATGTTTTTTTTTGAAACACACAGATTTATGCAAACATAATGGGAGGATTGAAAGTGCCGAGTAAACTATAACAAGAGATCAATATGTTTGATATAATATTTTACTTCCCAAAGGGACAATGCAAGTTATGTCCGCAAAAGAAAACCTTCTGAAGAGTATCATTGTATCTTTCCAAGATGTATTTTATTTCTGCATTATTTTACTAATATTATTTTTTTCTCTTTTGTGAATTGTAATGAAAAATATTTGCAAAAGTTTAAAATAAAATATATATATTTATACCCCAGGAAAAAAATTTGTCCGTGGACGCGTCACTCATGAGCTTTAAGGGCCGTCTATCCTTTCGCCAATTCATACCCTCAAACCGCGCTACATATGGTGTTAAGCTTTATAAAGTTTGTGAGAGCACTACATGGTATACCTGCGATTTTTTTTTATTTATGAGGGCAGAGACCGCCATCTAAATCCCCCTAACTGCCCGGAAAATATTGGCATAAATGAAAAGACCATGTGGGAGCTCGTGGCCCATTTTTAAATAAAGGGTACCATGTCTATACAGATTAGTACACCAGTCTCCCACTGTACAAAGCATTACCCAACGCAGACACAGGGACCTGCAGAACTGTGCGCAAAAATAGGGTGGGGTTCCCACAATCCCTGGTGTCAAGACACGTAGAAGGGGGAGTGTCTTACACACTGGCAAATGACCCCTTGCTTGCCATAAAGTGGCTTGACAAGTAAAGATGTCTACATGCTCTCCACCGAGCACACAGACATCTGTGTTGCAGTAAGGCCTCATGTCCATGGGGAAAATCAGGCCCGCCGAGGATTCTTCATGTAGAATCCGCAGCGGGTCCCTCCTGCCCCGTGGACATGAGGCCTAAAAAGAAGAATTACTTACCTGTCCGGACACTGTGGATCTTCCCTCTGTTGCGAACAGATCTTCTTTCTTTGGGCTGGCGGATGTGCCGGGCACTCCATGTTTTTTCTGAACTCCTGCTCTCCCGCGCCGGAGAGCAGAAATTCAAGTGCAGGTGTGCCGCAGATCCGGACGGCTTCCATAGGCTTCAATAGAAGCCTGTGGGAGCCGTCCCCACGGGAGACCGGCACTAAAATGGAGCATGCTGCCGGTGTTTTCCAGCACACGCAATCCGCGCCTCAGGGGAAAATGACATTCTGAGGTATTTAATAGAGATGAGCGAGCACCAAAATGCTCGGGTGCTCGTTATTCGGGACGAACTTTTCGCGATGCTCGAGGGTTCGTTTCGAGTAACGAACCCCATTGAAGTCAATGGGCGATTCGAGCATTTTTGTATTTCGCCGATGCTCGCTAAGGTTTCCTTGTGTGAAAATTTGGGCAATTCAAGAAAGTGATGGGAACGACACAGCAACGGATAGGGCAGGCGAGGGGCTACATGTTGGGCTGCATCTCAAGTTCACAGGTCCCACTATTAAGCCACAATAGCGGCAAGAGTGGCCCCCCCCTCCCAAAAACTTTTACTTCTGAAAAGCCCTCATTAGCATGGCATACCTTAGCTAAGCACCACACTACCTCCAACAAAGCACAATCACTGCCTGCATGACACTCCACTGTCACTTCTCCTGTGTTACATGCTGCCCAACCGCCCCCCTCCCCCCCCCACAGCGCACACCAAAGTGTCCCTGCGCAGCCTTCAGCTGCCCTAATGCCTCACCACCCTCATGTCTATTTAGAAGTGCGTCTGCCATGAGGAGGAACCGCAGGCACACACTGCAGAGGTTGGCACGGCTAGGCAGCGACCCTCTTTAAAAGGGGCGGGGCGATAGCCCACAATGCTGTACAGAAGCAATGAGAAATAGAATCCTGTGCCACCGCCATTAGGAGCTGCACACGGGGGCATAGCAATGGGGAACCTATGTGTCACACACTATTCATTCTGTCAAGGTGTCTCTGCATGCCCCAGTCAGACTGGGGTTCTTTACAAGTGGACACAGATGCATTTATAATTCCCTGTGGACCCACAGCATGGGTGAGTGCCAGGAAGCCACCGGCGGTACATAGAAATATCCCATTGCATTGCCCAACACAGCTGAGGTAGTAATGTCGTGCTTAATGCAGGTGGGCTTCGGCCCACACTGCATGCCCCAGTCAGACTGGGGTTCTTTACAAGTGGAAACAGATGCATTTATAATTCCCTGTGGACCCACAGCAGGGGTGGGTGCCAGGAAGCCACCGGCGGTACATAGAAATATCCCATTGCATTGCCCAACACAGCTGAGGTAGTAATGTTGTGCTTAATACAGGTGGGCTTCGGCCCACACTGCATGCCCCAGTCAGACTGGGGTTCTTTACAAGTGGACAGATGTAGGTTAAACTCCGTGTGCACCTACAGCATGGGTGGCTCCCTGGAACCCACCGGCGATACACAAAAATATCCCATTGCATTGCCCAACACAGCGGATGTAACGTCAGCTGTAATGCAGGTGGGCTAAAAATTCATTTGATTACACTGTAGGCGAGGGCCCACAAAAATTGCTGTATCAACAGTACTAATGTACATCCAAAAAATTGGCCATGGCCAACCAAGAGGGCAGGTGAAACCCATTAATCGCTTTGGTTAATGTGGCTTAAGTGGTAACTAGGCCTGGAGGCAGCCCAGTTTAACGAAAAATTGGTTCAAGTTAAAGTTTCAACGCTTTTAAGAGCATTGAAACGTATAAAAATTGTTTAGAAAAATTATATGAGTGAGCCTTGTGGCCCTAAGAAAAATTGCCCGTTCAGCGTGATTACGTGAGGTTTCAGGAGGAGGAGCAGGAGGAGGAGGAGGAGGAGGAGGAATATTAGACACAGATTGATGAAGCAGAAATGTCCCCGTTTTGGATGGTGAGAGAGAACGTAGCTTCCATCCGCGGGTGCAGCCTACGTATTGCTTACGTATCGCTGCTGTCCGCTGGTGGAGAAGAGAAGTCTGGGGAAATCCAGGCTTTGTTCATCTTTATGAGTGTAAGCCTGTCGGCACTGTCGGTTGACAGGTGGGTACGCTTATCCGTGATGATTCCCCCAGCCACACTAAACACACTCTCTGACAAGACGCTAGCCGCAGGACAAGCAAGCACCTCCAGGGCATACAGCGCGAGTTCAGGCCACGTGTCCAGCTTCGACACCCAGTAGTTGTAGGGGGCAGAGGCGTCACGGAGGACGGTCGTGCGATCGGCTACGTACTCCCTCACCATCCTTTTACAGTGCTCCCGCCGACTCAGCCTTGACTGGGGAGCGGTGACACAGTCTTGCTGGGGAGCCATAAAGCTGGCAAAAGCCTTGGAGAATGTTCCCCTGCCTGCGCTGTACATGCTGCCTGATCTCTGCGCCTCCCCTGCTACCTGGCCCTCGGAACTGCGCCTTCTGCCACTAGCGCTGTCGGATGGGAAGTTTACCATCAGTTTGTCCACCAGCGCCCTGTGGTATAGCATCATTCTCGAACCCCTTTCCTCTTCGGGAATGAGAGTGCAAAGGCTCTCCTTATACCGTGGATCGAGCAGTGTGTACACCCAGTAATCCGTAGTGGCCAGAATGCGTGTAACGCGAGGGTCACGAAAAAAGGCATCCTAACATGGTCAGCCATGTGTGCCAGGGTACCTGTACGCAACACATGGCTGTCCTCACTAGGAAGATCACTTTCAGGATCCTCCTCTTCCTCAGGCCATACACGCTGAAAGGATGACAGCCCAGCAGCATGTGTACCCTCACCAGTGGGCCAAGCTGTCTCTTCCCCCTCCTCCTCATCCTCCTCATGCTCCTCCTCCTCAACGCGCTGAGATATAGACAGGCGGGTGCTCTGACTATCCAGCGACATACTGTCTTCCCCCGGCTCTGTTTCCGAGCGCAAAGCGTCTGCTTTTATGCTTTGCAGGGAACTTCTCAAGATGCATAGCAGAGGAATGGTGACGCTAATGATTGCAGCATCGCCGCTCACCACCTGGGTAGACTCCTCAAATTTTCCAAGGACCTGGCAGATGGCTGCCAACCAGGGCCACTCTTCTGTAAATAACTGAGGAGGCTGACTCCCACTGCGCCGCGCAAGTTGGAGTTGGTATTCCACTATAGCTCTACGCTGCTCATAGAGTCTGGCCAACATGTGGAGCGTAGAGTTCCACTGTGTGGGCACGTCGCACAGCAGTCGGTGCACTGGCAGATTAAACCTATGTTGCAGTGTCCGCAGGGTGGCAGCGTGCGTGTGGGATTTGCGGAAATGTGCGCTGACCCGGCGCACCTTTCCGAGCAGGTATGACAAGTGGGGGTAGCTTTTCAGAAAGCGCTGAACCACCAAATTAAAGACATGGGCCAGGCATGGCACGTGCGTGAGGCTGCCGAGCTGCAGAGCCGCCACCAGCTTACGGCCGTTGTCACACACGACCATGCCCGGTTGGAGGCTCAGCGGCGCAAGCCAGTGGTCGGTCTGCTCTGTAAGACCCTGCAGCAGTTCGTGGGCCGTGTGCCTCTTCTCTCCTAAGCTGAGTAGTTTCAGCACGGCCTGCTGACGCTTGCCCACCGCTGTGCTGCAACGCCGCGTGACACCGACTGCTGGCGACGTGCTGCTGACACATCTTGATTGCGAGACAGAGGTTGCGTTGGAGGAGGAGGAGGAGGAAGGTGCTTTAGTGGAGGAAGCATACACCGCCGCAGATACCACCACCGAGCTGTGGCCCGCAATTCTGGGGGTGGGTAGGACGTGAGCGGTCCCAGGCTCTGACTCGGTCCCAGCCTCCACTAAATTCACCCAATGTGCCGTCAGGGAGATATAGTGGCCCTGCCCGCCTGTGCTTGTCCACGTGTCCGTTGTTAAGTGGACCTTGGCAGTAACCGCGTTGGTGAGGGCGCGTACAATGTTGCGGGAGACGTGGTCGTGCAGGGCTGGGACGGCACATCGGGAAAAGTAGTGGCGACTGGGAACTGAGTAGCGTGGGGCAGCCGCCGCCATCATGCTTTTGAAAGCCTCCGTTTCCACAAGCCTATACGGCAGCATCTCTAGGCTGATCAATTTTGCAATGTGCACGTTTAACGCCTGAGCACGCGGGTGCGTGGCGCTGTACTTGCGCTTGCGCTCAAACTGTGGCACTAGCGACGTCTGGACGCTGCGCTGAGAGACATTGCTGGATGGGGCCGAGGACAGCGGAGGTGAGGGTGTGGGTGCATGCCAGGAGACGGTAGTGTCTGTGTCCTCAGAGGGGGGTTGGATCTCAGTGGCAGGTTGGGGCACAGGGGGAGAGGCAGTGGTGCAAACCGGAGGCGGTGAACGGGCATCGTCCCACCTTGTGGGGTGCTTGGCCATCATATGCCTGCGCATGCTGTTGGTGGTGCCTCCCCAGCTGATCTTGGCGCGACAAAGGTTGCACACCACTGTTCGTCGGTCGTCAGGCGTCTCTGTGAAAAACTGCCACACCGTAGAGCACCTTGACCTGTGCAGGGTGGCATGGCGCGAGGGGGCGCTTTGGGAAACAGTTGGTGGATTATTCGGTCTGGCCCTGCCTCTACCCCTGGCCACCGCACTGGCTCGGCCTGTGCCCACACCCTCACTTGGCCCTCCGCGTCCTCGGCCGCGTGCACGTCCTCTAGGCCTACCCCTACCCCTCAGCATGCTGTATTACCAGTGATTTGATTTCCCAGGCAGGAAAGAAATTGGCGCAAGGCTGCACTCAACCGTAGCTGGTTGCGTCTGATTTTTTTACGTTCTCCACGCAGCACAGACGTACCCAGAGCCCTTAGGACTGACACAGGCAGGGCAAATATACTTTCTTCCCTTTTGTTTAAAAGGATAGGCCCACTGCGTCTATTCACTGAATAATAAGTTTAATAACTGTGTTGCGGCCCTGCAAAACTGTCACAGAACTTTACTGTTGCAGAGTTACTAACTGTGGCAGAGCAGGTATTTCCCAGGCAGGAAAGAAATTGGCGCAAGGCTGCACTCAACCGTAGCTGGTTGCGTCTGATTTTTGTACGTTGTCCACGCAGCACAGACGTACACGGAGACCTTAGGACTGACACAGGCAGGCCAAATATAATTTCTTCTCCTTTTTTGCAAAGGGAAGGACCCACTGCGTATATTCAATGAACAACAATAACTTTTAGAACTGTAGTGTGGCCCTGAAAAAGTGACACACAACTTTAGTGTAGCAGAGTTATTAACTCTAGCAGAGCAGGTATTTGCCAGTCAGGAAAGACAATGGCGCAAGCCTGCAGTAAACCGTAGCTGGTTGCATCTGATTTTTGTACGTTGTCCACGCAGCACACACGTACACGGAGACCTTAGGACTGACACAGGCAGGCCAAATATAATTTCTTTTCCTTTTTTGCAAAGGGAAGGACCCACTGCGTATATTCAATGAGCAATAACTGTGTTGTGGCCCTGCCTACACAATTCTGTCCCTGTAGTATCAATGGAGGGTGCAATGCTCTGCACAGACGATTTTTAGAAAAAAAAAATATGCAACACTGCTAACAGCAGCCAGCACAGTACTGCACACGGTTAAATTTGGCCCTAGAAAGGACCGTTGAGGTTCTTGAAGGCTACACTCACTCCTAACACTCTCCCTGCCTATGCACCACTTCTGTCCCTAATGCCGGGTGCAATGCTCTGCACTGCCGATTTTGAGAAAAACAAAAAACACTGCTAGCAGCAGCCTGCACACAGGTAGATGTGGCCCTAAGAAGGACCTTTGGGGTTCTTGAAGCCTACACTGACTCCTAACGCTCTCCCTACAGCAGCACCAGCACGATAGTACTTTCCCTCAGCTAACTCACAAGGCATGTGTGGCGAGCCGCGGGAGGGGGCGACTTTTATACTCGGGTGACATCTGATCTTCCCAGCCACTCACTGCAGGGGGGGTGGTATAGGGCTTGAACGTCACAGGGGGAAGTTGTAATGGCTTCCCTGTCTTTCAATTGGCCAGAAAAGCGCGCTAACGTCTCAGAGAGGAAACTGAAAGTAACCAGAACACCGCGTGGTGCTCGTCACGAGTAACGAGCATCCCGAACACCCTAATATTCGCACGAATATCAAGCTCGGACGAGTACGTTCGCTCATCTCTAGTATTTAACTACCTGCGGGTGTCCAATGCATCCCTATGGGGCATGGATCACACGTGCAGGTGATCCGCTGCGGATTTTAAATTTTATTTTAGCCGTGGTCATGAGGACTAAGGGAGAGGGGGGCTGCAACGCAGAAAAGAAAACCTGTTTGTGTCGGGGACTACAATAAATTTATGGGGGGATTCGATCTGTCAGATCAGGCGCTTCAGCCATATCTTGTAAAGCGCAAAAGCAGAGCATGATATAAAAAGGTAGCAATCTACCATATACAGATCACTACGTATAACACAAATGTGATTTATAAATCATACCGGGGAACGCTGAGCTTCCTGCAGTTCCAGGAGCAGCTTGTAGAGCACCTTTTATTTGAGACCACCGCACCCCAAGATGCATTACAGTCCGAGAAGGTGTGAAGGCTTACAAAGCGCCATTTTCTGCACCCTATCCCTGAAAGTGTGGGTAAAAAATACCTGCCAAAAAGTGTCAGGGTTTGTAACAAACAGGGAAAGGGGGGTGGGAGGGGGAGAATACCTGATTTTATTGCCCCATGTGTCCATCCAAACCAGGCCTTTGTAATTACCACTGCTTTGAAACCTACCATACAATCTTACATTATTAATTTTATTTAGTATATAGGAAATGCCAAAAGGATGGGGGGGGGGGGGGATCTTTTTATGGAGTCATATATATATATATATTTTTTTGCAACGGGGCCTGGAATTTAATAAATTGCGCCCTGAAATCCAATAGGTGGTCCCTCCATTATAGGCCAAGCCATGTGTCTTGTATGCAGATTGGGGCTATAATGGGGGTATTGCTGAACATAGAAGAACCAGTGCTATAACATTTGTGGTGTGTCTCCCCAGTTTTTCCTGCTTAAAACAAAGAAAACTGTTTTGAAAGTGACAATTTTATGAAAAAAAATGAAACTTCATTTATTTTTCACTTGTGTTGTAATTATTTTTGCAAAAAAAATGTGGAGTCAGAATGCTCAGTACACCGCTACATCAATTCGATAAGGGGTCCAGTTTTCAAAATGGGGTCATTTGTGGGGGTTCTCTATAGTTTTGGCCGCTCAGGGGCTCTACAAGTGTGCAATGGGGCCTAAAATGCCTTCAAGCAAAATGTCTGTTCTGAAAGCCACCGACTACTCCTTTCATTTTGGGCCCCGTTGTGCATCCAGACATAAGACTAGGGCCGCTTAGGTTTAGCAATTTTGAGGTGCAAGTCTTCATTCATTTATGTGCTGTACATAAAAAAAACCTTTTTATTAAAAAGTGACACAATTGGCAAAAAAATGAAAATTGTGATTTTTTTTTTTTTCCTTCTGCTTTGCTTAAATTCATTCACAAATTGTGGGGTCAAAATATGCAGTACACCTCTAGATGAATTTGTACGACGGGTCTACTTTTCAAAATGGGGTCATTTGTGGGGGTCCTCTATGGTTTTGGCCACTCAAGGGCTCTGCAAGTGCGCTATGGGGCCTAAATTGCCTTCAAGGAAAATTTCTGTTCTGAAAGCCACCAACTACTCCTTTCATTTTGGGCCCCGTTGTGCATCCAGACATAAGATTAGGGACACAATGGGTATGTTTCTGAACACGGGACAAACAGGGGTATCCATTTTGGGGTGTCAATCCTCATTTTCATGTGCACTATAGAAAAAAATATGTCTTTAAAATGACATTTGCAAAAATAGGAAATTTTATTTTTTCTCCTCTAAATTGCATTAATTCCTGAAAAGAAATTGTGGCGTCAAAATACTCCTGACCCCCCTCAGTGAATACATTAAGGGGTGTAGTTTTTAAAATGGGGTCATTTGTGGGGGTATCTATCATTCTGACACCTATGAGCCTTTCCAATCTTGGCTTGGTGAAGGAAAATAAAGTGTTCCTCAAAATGTTAAATTTGTACATCTCCTAAATAGTTTAAGAAAAAAAAGGTAAACTTTTTTTAAACGTGCATTCAGAATAAAGTAAACAGATGGAAATATATATCTTAGCAAAAATGTTTACAGTCTGTTTGCACGTGTTCCAGATATTACAGTTGAAAATGTGAAAAAAATGTAATTTTTTCAAATTTTCCCAATATTGGCACTTCTAATAAATATACACAAATTCTATCGGCCTATTTTTTCCACCTAAATGAAGTACAATATGTGGCAAAAAAACAATGTCAGAATCACTTGGTTATGCAAAACCTTTACGGAGTTATTCTATGTTAAGTGACACATGTCAGATTTCCAAAATTTGTCTTCGTCACTAATGCGCAAACAGGCTTCATCACTAAAGGGTTACATTTTTTGCGACTTTTTAAAACTTCTGATCCCACAAAAAGCGCCCTGCCAAATTTCCCACGCCAAAGCATAATTTGTCTGCCTGCTTTTGCTGCTGTATATGGTAACAGTAGCAGAAATATATGCTCTGAAGAATATCTTTCCCAATCTACAGACTATGTTTTGTATAGTCACATAAACATGATACAGCTTACTTCCCGGGTAACTCCAATGCAAACCTATTTACTTCTCTGCTGAAATACAAGTTTTCACACCAGCAGCAATATTTCTTCTGGAGAACATCTCTCCCTAAGAACAAACCACGTTTTATACATGCATATGAACATGATCCAGCTTCTCTATCCTGTACTCATCTGTAAAATGACCACTGGTTACAATGTGCCTATGTTATATATGGCTAAGTCATGTGATGCAGGTGTCCAAGCCGATAATGGGCTTCACTCTGAACCCTATAGAAGGCATTTTCGGAAATTTGATTTTCGCAAAATTATTGGCCAAAATCTAGTCGGACTTATCTGATCTGACTTGGCAAAAATTGGGGTGATTATATTTCCTGGAAAATCATGACAAGCATTAATAATTAAGACAAACCTGCATACATAAAGGTTTTATTATTTTTTAACAATATAAATACTTTTTATGTGTGTAGCGCCGCACTGCAAGGCCAGAGTGTTTTTAATTTTTTTGTCAACAAAGCTTAATGAAGGTTAGTTTTTGCTGGATAATTTGTAGTTTTTAGTGATACCATTTTCAGGTAAAAAAAAATGTGATTACTTTTCATTCCTATTTTGGAGAACTAAAATGAATATAAAACTGCTATTTTGGTATTCTGATTATTTGTTTATAAATGGTATTTAATGTGCTGGATGAATTATATGATATTTGATAGAATGGGTTGTTTTTTGTTCTTTTTATTTTTTAATATTCAAAGCACTGTGTAAAGGGAAAATTAGATAGGCAAGTGCTCATCTTTTCACTCTTTCCTGGAACAAAAATAGGTTATATAAATTAGAATCTTACAGATAAGTGTCACATACCTTTACATTCAATCGCAGGAGGACTTTGTTTGGTGCAGTTTCCTTCTACGTCACGTCTTATACAGTCATATATCCTGGACTCATTACCAACACAATGGATTTGCTCTCTCCATATTGGACCAGGTCTTCTTGTGTAGTTCAGTAATGTTGGCACTGCTTCTCCACATCTGAACTCTCTACAGATGATATTGGCTGTTTTTAGATCTGTATCAATCTCACACACAGATCCCCAAGTATCACCATCTCTTGCTACTAAATAGCCGGAACATCGATGAGGCCCATTAACTAATCGGTATTCTCTGGGACCTAAAGAATGATAAACCAAAACTCACTGAACTATTTAAGATTGAGAAATATCTAATTAATATTGTACTGTATACATTATTATATATATTATACACATATATGTCTCTGCTTCATATATTTCCAAGACTCCAAACTCCCCCCCCCTTTTTTCACCCTATTTCTGGAATAACATTACAATGTAGAATAGCATGCATATGTGATTTCCCTATAATATCAGACTGTAATGAAGCACTCTAGGACTTTGTACTGGTATAAACAAGCATTATAATATATGACCTGGAACAGAGCATTGAAACTGTACTTGATTGTGAAGTTTTAAATTATTCTTCAATAAAACGAGTATAAAAAATAAGTAGAAACAACACACTACAAGACCCACATTTCTGTAATCTAGACATTGTATAACACATGAAAAGCCTTGACACTATTAATCAATCATAGGCCAAGAAGAAGCTTTATGTGGTATTATTGTATCTTGTCACCACCGGAAGTGTGGGTGGTGACAAGATACAGACTACTTGACACCCTGGCCATGCCCCCAGTATTTCACTGGCTGCAGGGCTGCCTCCCCCTGCTGTAGCTCCCAGGTCCTGCTACTCACTAACAGCAGTTTCCCTGTCGGTGACAGCGGCTTCCATGGCAGCACGTGGGACCAGAGAGGCTTCCCCAGCGGCACAGCCGGTCACTCTCCGGTGGCGACAGCGGCTTCGATGGCAGAACGTGGGACACCAGAGCGCGGCGTCGGACAGTGCGGGAGCAGCAGCATGGCATGTCGGACTCCAGAGCGCTAGGTTGCAGTGAGTGAGGGAGGGGGACGGGGAGGGAGTGGGTAAGGCTGGAGGGGAGCGGGGCCACTGCAAGAGCGGAGGCAGACATTCATGGAGCAGCGGCACAGCATGTCGGACTGGAGACCGCTGGGTGAGAGTGAGGCAGGGGGACAGGGAAGCAGTGGGTAAGGGTGGAGGGGAGCAGGGACACTGCTGTAACAGTGTACACGACAGCGCTGGGTCACAGTGAGGGAGGGGGACGCTGCGGGGCAGGAGGGGGGACAGTAGTGGCTGACAGTCAGGGAGGGGGGGACCAGGGAAGGCTGCAGGGGAGCAAGGACAGTGCAAGAACACTCCGAGGACAGCTCTGCCTGACACTGAGGGAGGGTGAGAGTGCAGCATTAAAAGGCTGCAGGGGAGTGGAGGTTATCAGCGTCAACTCCCCTGCATGAATGACTTATGGCTGCCATGGAGGGTTAGGGTGAGGGTTCATTTCAGTGTTAGGGTTACATTATTAGCCTAACACTGAAACAAACCCTAACTCTAACCGTCCATCCCACCATTAACTAAATCCCCACGCTGCTAGGACCTTTGAGGACATGGCTGCACACAGCCAATGAGCAGAGTGTGGGCGTACACTGGGTGGATACAGCCCATCAGTACGTCTCCACCCATACTGCTGGTAGAGACAAGATAGAATACCGCTTTATGCACGCCTTTGACCTCAGTCAAGATCATGTTAGCAAAACTGCGTCAAACTGCTGGTCGGCTCGGGGTACCTCTTTGGAGAAACAGAGGGGTTCATGATTGTCATACAGGATGAAGTTATGAACACAAAAAAACGACTGAAAAGAAATCCTAAGGCCGAATGCAGACTTGACGGATTATCACTGCGGAATCCATGGCCAGACACCAGCCGCAAATTCTGCAGCAATAACCGTCCATAGACATGCTGTATTAAATGATTCTCCCCTGCCCACGAGTGAGAATCAATTCTAAGCGCAAAATAATTAGAGTCCAAATTTTACGTACGGAATCTCATTTTCTCGCTTCCCAATGTCATAGAAACTTGAAATTTGGCACGAGCATTGATTATGTCATAAATAGGAAAAGTTAATGGGTCCCAACTTGATTATTCAATTCTACGCGCAAAAGAATTAGCGTCCAAATTTTACGTACGGAATCTAATTCTCTCACTTCCTGATGTCATATATATATATATATATATAAATAAAACAATGAATGTCTGTCTGTCCTTTATGCATTACTACACCATTCATCCAATCGCCATGAAACTTTGGGAAGTTGTTGAGTACCTCCTGGGAGGATTACTGGCATAGTACATCTATCCTACGATAGGTGGCACGCATGCAAGCATCGTCAACAGTTATGCCCCCCAGACAAAGATTGTTTGATTTCCATCTCAAGCACGAAAGCAAAAGGCATTACGAGCAAGCGTGTTCAACTACAAAATGATGCATCCGCCGAACGTTTCGCAAGACAATTGCTGGATATTGAGAATGCTGAGGTAAAATGAAAGCTGTGCTGTGATTGGTTGCTACTTCTTATACTACTTGGGTTACATGAAAGCTGTGCTGTGATTGGTTGCTATATATTACACCGCTGGGGTAAAATGAATGCTGCGCTGTGATTGGTTGCTATTTTTTATATTGCTAAGGCAGAATAAAAGTTGCACTGTTATTGGTTGTTATTTCTCTTACTGCTGAGGTAACATGAAAGCTGTGCTGTGATTGGTTGTTATATATTATACTGCTGAGGTAACATGAAAGCTCCACTGTGATTGGGTGTTATATATTATAAAGCTGAGGTAACATGTAAGCTGCGCTGCAATTGGTTGTTATTAGAGATGAGCGAACGTACTCGTCCAAGCTTGATACTCGTTCGAGTATTAGCGTGTTCGAGATGCTCGTTACTCGTAACGAGTACCACGCGATGTTCGGGTTACTTTCACTTTCATCTCTGAGACGTAAGCGCGCTTTTCTGGCCAATAGAAAGACAGGGAAGGCATTACAGCTTCCCCCTGCGGCGTTCAAGCCCTATACCACCCCCCTGCAGTGAGTGGCTGGCGAGATCAGGTTTTACCCGAGTATAAAAATCGGCCCCTCCCGCGGCTCGCCACAGATGCGTTCTGACATAGAGGAGGGAAAGTGGTATCTTGGTGGAGCTGCTATAGGGAGAGTGTTAGGAGTATTTTAGGCTTTAAGAACCCCAACGGTCCTTCTTAGGGCCACATCTAACCGTGTGCAGTACTGTGGAGGCTGCTTTTTGCAGTGTTGCACATTTTTTTTTTTGGTATATCGGTCGTGCAGAGCATTGCGCCCTGCAGTAATACTCCAGGGACTGAAGTGCTTAGGCAGGGACAGAAGACATATTGATTGAATATCGGCAGTGGGCCTTTGCAAAAAAATTTGGGGAAAAAAATCTATTTGGGCTGCCTGTGACTGTCCTCAGTGTTCTGGGTCTCTGCTGGGTGTAGTAGTTCTCCAAATTCATACGCAGCCAGCTAAGTGTTACAACAGGCTTGCGCAAAATTATTTCCTGGCGTTCCGTAAGCGAAGTCAACCTCCAACCACAGGCCAATAAGTGGCACATTTAATTACAGCGTTCTGTTTCTGCATTACTGGTAATACGTCATGCTGAGGGGTAGGGGTAGGCCTAGAGGACGTGGACGCGGCCGAGGACGTGGAGGCCCAAGTCAGGGTGTGGGCACAGGCCGAGCTCCTGATCCAGGTGTATCGCAGCTGACTGCTGCAGGATTAGGAGAGAGGCACGTTTCTGGCGTCCCCACATTCATCGCACAATTAATGGGTCCACGCGGTAGACCTTTATTAGAAAATGAGCAGTGTGAGCAGGTCCTGTCGTGGATGGCAGAAAGTGCATCCAGCAATCTATCGTCCACCCACAGTTCTGCGCCGTCCACTGCTGCAACTCAGAATCCTCTGGCTGCTGCTCCTCCTTCCTCCCAGCCTCCTCACTCCATTACAATGAGACATTCTGAGGAGCGGGCAGACTCCCAGGAACTGTTCTCGGGCCCCTGCTCAGATTGGGCAGCAGTGGTTCCTCTCCCACCAGAGGAGTTTATCGTAACTGATGCACAACCATTGGAAAGTTCCCGGGGTCCGGGGGATGAGGCTGAGGACTTCCGGCAACTGTCTTAAGACCTTTCAGTGGGTGAGGAGGATGATGACGTTGAGACACAGTTGTCTATCAGTGAGGTAGTAGTAAGGGCAGTAAGTCCGAGGGAGGAGCGCACAGAGGATTCGGAGGAAGAGCAGCAGGACAATGAGGTGACTGACCCCACCTGGTTTGCTATGCCTACTGAGGACAGGTCTTCAGAGGGGGAGGCAAGGGCAGCAGCAGGGCAGGTTGGAAGAGGCAGTGCGGTGTCCAGGGGTAGAGGCAGGGCCAGACCGAATAATCCACCAACTGTTTCCCAAAGTGCCCCCTCGCGCCATGCCACCCTGCAGAGGCCGAGGTGCTCAAAGGTGTGGATGTTTTTTACTGAGAGTGCAGACAACCAACGAACAGTGGTGTGCAATCTTTGTCACACCAAGATCAGCCGGGTAGCCACCACCACCAGCCTCACCACCACCAGCATGCGCAGACATATGATGGCCAAGCACCCCACAAGGTGGGACAAAGGCCGTTCACCGCCTCCGGTTTGCACCGCTGCCTCTCCCCCTGTGCCCCAACCTGCCACTGAGATCCAACCCCCCTCTCAGGGCACAGGCACTACCGTCTCATGGCCTGCACCCACACCCTCACCTCCGCTGTCCTCGGCCCCATCCAGCAATGTCTCTCAGCGCACCGTCCAGCCGTC
The DNA here is from genome assembly GCF_035609145.1 of Eleutherodactylus coqui. NCBI lineage: Eukaryota > Metazoa > Chordata > Amphibia > Anura > Eleutherodactylidae > Eleutherodactylus > Eleutherodactylus coqui. The sequence goes on along the minus strand of NC_089842.1, from coordinate 27,866,225 downwards.
GCTAGCGCAAGTGTTTGAGCGCAAGCGCAAGTACAGCGCCACGCACCCGCACGCTCAAGCGTTAAACGTGCACATAGCCAAATTTATCAGCCTGGAGATGCTGCCGTATAGGCTTGTGGAAACGGAGGCTTTCAAAAACATGATGGCGGCGGTGGCCCCGCGCTACTCGGTTCCCAGTCGCCACTACTTTTCCCGATGTGCCGTCCCAGCCCTGCACGACAACGTCTCCCGCAACATTGTACGCACCCTCACCAACGCGGTTACTGGCAAGGTCCACTTAACAACGGACACGTGGACAAGCACAGGCGGGCAGGGCCACTATATCTCGCTGACAGCACATTGGGTGAATTTAGTGGAGGCTGGGACCGAGTCAGAGCCTGGGACCGCTCACGTCCTACCCACCCCCAGAATTGCGGGCCCCAGCTCGGTGGTGGTATCTGCGGCGGTGTATGCTTCCTCCACTAAACCACCCTCCTCCTCCTCCTCCTCCTATGCAACCTGTGTCTCGCAATCAAGATGTGTCAGCAGCAGCACGTCGCCAGCAGTCGGTGTCGCGCGGCGAGGCAGCACAGCGGTGGGCAAGCGTCAGCAGGCCGTGCTGAAACTACTCAGCTTAGGAGAGAAGAGACACACGGCCTACGAACTGCTGCAGGGTCTGACAGAGCAGGCCGACCACTGGCTTGCGCCGCTGAGCCTCCAACCGGGCATGGTCGTGTGTGACAACGGCCGTAACCTGGTGGCGGCTCTGCAGCTCGGCAGCCTCACGCACGTGCCATGCCTGGCTCACGTCTTTAATTTGGTGGTTCAGCGCTTTCTGAAAAGCTACCCACGCTTTTCAGACCTGCTTGGAAAGGTGCGCTGGGTCAGCGCACATTTCCGCAAGTCCAAGACGGACGCTGCCACCCTGCGGACCCTGCAACATCGGTTTAATCTGCCAGTGCACCGACTGCTTTGCGACGTGCCCACACGGTGGAACTCTACGCTCCACATGTTGGCCAGGCTCTATGAGCAGCGTAGAGCTATAGTGGAATACCAACTCCAACATGGGCGGCGTAGTGGGAGTCAGCCTCCTCAATTCTTTACAGAAAAGTGGGCCTGGTTGGCAGACATCTGCCAGGTCCTTGGAAACTTTGAGGAGTCTACCCAGATGGTGAGCGGGGATGCTGCAATCATTAGCGTCACCATTCCTCTGCTATGCCTCTTGAGAAGTTCCCTGCAAAGCATAAAGGCAGACGCTTTGCGCTCGGAAACGGAGGCGGGGAAGACAGTATGTCCCTGGATAGTCAGAGCACCCTCATGTCTATATCTCAGCGCGTTGAGGAGGAGGGGGAGGAGCATGAGGAGGAGGGGGAAGAGACAGCTTGGCCCACTGCTGAGGGTACCCATGCTGCTTGCCTGTCATCCTTTCAGCGTGTATGGCCTGAGGAGGAGGATCCTGAAAGTGATCTTCCTAGTGAGGACAGCCATGTGTTGCGTACAGGTACCCTGGCACACATGGCTGACTTCATGTTAGGATGCCTTTCTCGTGACCCTCACGTTACACGCATTCTGGCCACTACGAATTACTGGGTGTACACACTGCTCGACCCATGGTATAAGGGGAACCTTTCCAATCTCATACCCGAAGAGGAAAGGGGTTCGAGAGTGATGCTATACCACAGGACCCTGGCGGACTAACTGATGGTAAAATTTCCCTCCGACAGCGCTAGTGGCAGAAGGCGCAGTTCCTAGGGCCAGGTAGCAGGGGAGGAGCGGAGATCAGGCATGTACAGCACAGGCAGGGGAACACTCTCCAAGGCCTTTGCCAGCTTTATGGCTCCCCATCAAGACTGTGTCCCCGCTCCCCAGTCAAGGCTGAGTCGGCGGGAGCACTGTAAAAGGATGGTGAGGGAGTACGTAGCCGATCGCACGACCGTCCTCCGTGACTCCTCTGCTCCCTACAACTACTGGGTGTCGAAGCTGGACACGTGGCCTGAACTCACGCTGTATGCCCTGGAGGTGCTTGCTTGTCCTGCGGCTAGCGTCTTGTCAGAGAGGGTGTTTAGTGCGGCTGGGGGAATCATCACGGATAAGCGCACGCGCCTGTCAACTGACAGTTCCGACAGGCTTACACTCATAAAGATGAACAAAGCCTGGATTTCCCCAGACTTCTCTTCTCCACCAGCAGACAACAGCGGTACCTAAACAATACGTAGGCTGCACCCGCAGATGGAAGCATCGTTCTTTATTACCATCAAAAACGGGGACCTTAGGGGCGGAGCCTGATGGAAGTGTGAGAGGAGCGCTCCATCTCAGCGGCACCTCAAAAGTCCCTTTTCAGCCGCTATTATAAGCAAAGGATGGGGAAAATCGGCAAGGAGAAAGGGGGAGACGTGCAGAGAACCCCGCGGCAGAGCAGGGGACAGACGGACATGCAGAAGTACCTCAAAGACAGGAGTTCCCGGTCCCCGCGCGCTGCCCTCAAGATGGCGCTGGCACAGGAGAGATCTGCAGCATACAGTAAGGAGGGGAAGGAGGGGGCCTCCCCGGAAGGAGAGGACGAGGAGCAGCAGCTTTCAAGAGGATTTATGAGGGACCTGCTCTCTCAGGCTCTGCTGCCATTAAGATCAGATCTCTCTAAAATCAAACAAGAGATCAAGCAGATGGGGCACTGGCTGGAGGACCTCGAATCCACCTCCTCAAAGATCACTTCCCATGCAGGGGAATTGGAACAGACCCTTTTAGAACACCACTCTCAACTAAACAAGTCCCTTATAATGCAAGAAGATATAGAAAACAGGAATAGGCGTAGCAACGTACGTATTAAGGAGCTGCCAGAATCCTGGGCAAGTGACTGCTTGGAGAAAGTGACAAAATATATTTTCGGGACTCTATTGGGAGAAGAACGAGCGTCACATATTTCGATTGAAAGAGTGCACAGGGCCCTTAGACCCCCACCGACAACATCAGAACCGCCAAGAGACATTATTTGCAAACTTTCCGGACGCAATGGCGGCCAGAAACTACAACAACTTGTGCTACTCAGACACTCCTATACAAATATTCCAGGATTTGGCCCCCTCTACGTTGGCTAAACGTCGCTTACTGCGCCCCCTGCTGACTGCCCTAAGAAAAAAGGCATCAAATATGTGTGGTTGTTCCCGTTCAGTATTGGAATTACCCACAGAGGCCGGAAACTGAATATTAGATCGCCGGACGACCTCCAAAACTGCTGGCAGCTCCTCGGCATAGATCCAATAGAACTCCCTAATTGGATGCCTCTGCCGGACCTCCCAAGATTCACCAGGCTACCTCAGACCGAGAAGTGGCAACTGGCCAGCAGTGCCAAATCACCCAAAAATAAAAAGAAGAAGCCTAGAGAAGAAACCGGAGGGGAGGACACTTGAGGACAAATTCTTCATAGCTGTGATGAACTTGCTTCCTACTACATCCTGAAGTGGGTTCGTATGGCTGAGTATGATACGGCGGATGGAGAGAATCCTGATATAGGTTCTTACTTTTTGACCTACAGGCCAGCAGGAGGAGGACTGGTTTGTACTCTGGAAAGAGGACACTACAACCCTGCTTACCTCCCTCCTATTCTTCTCTCCCGGCGACCTGCTTCCCATGGTTTGTTCCCTACAGAAGTTGCATTATATGGAGCTGGACTGTGTCTCCTTTTTCCTACCCATCATAAAGAAGGGACTCGGAGTGTGCAAACTCAATCGGGCAACACTAAAAAATTTAGTTATTATTGTTTTCTTTTTGCAGTTAAATAATCCGTCCTCAACGAATAGAGGGTAACGGCGATAAAGAAAACCCTCTTTGTTTTACCGGAGTCAGATACTTGACCCCGGTAGCATTTTTGTTATCTGTTATATATCTTAAGTGTTTCTATTTACTTTTCTTCTCACTTTTAACCTTATTACCTATCCCCCTCCTACCTCTCCTACAACAATCCATACCCCCCCACCCCCCACCCCTCAAAAAGAAGACTTACAGCTGGGATCCGCGCGTGGGCGTGTAGATAAGGTTACCTTTACTCACACCTTTTTTCTTTCAGGTGCTAGAACGAGAAAGAGATGGAGGACCTAAAGATTACCTCGTTCAACGTCAAGGGACTCAACTCGCCCCGAAAACACCATAACATCCTTCATCTACTTCAAAGGTACAATTCTAAGGTTGTTTTCCTACAAGAGACACACTTTAAAGGGGATAAATTATTTAATCTATCAAATAGACACTTCCCGCAGGCTTTCCACAATTCACACCCTTCCTCCGCATCAAAAGGGGTCTCCATATTGTTTCACGCAGCCACTGACTGTCTGTGAGACGCAATATTCGGACAAGGAGGGCAGAGCGCTGTTCCTTAGGGGAGAGATAAAAAACACCAAAATTACCCTTGCAAACATATATGCACCCAACTCCGCCCAAATTGCCTGGCTGCTGAAGCAGTTGGAGACACTAAAACATTTCGCGGCAGGCCAGATCATTTTGGGAGGCGATCTAAATGTAACAGTAAACCCGCTGTTAGACTCATCCACAGGTAGATCGCATATCTCCCAAGCTAAACTAAAGAAACTAAACCGTAGCCTACACGATCTAGGAGTAGTAGATTCGTGGAGATTGGTACACCCGACAACTAAAGATTTCTCATTTCTTTCCCAAGTACATCTAACCCAACAGAGGCTAGATTATATTTTTCTTTCCTCCAATCTCCTCGCCGATCTTAAAGGTGCAGAGATGAGCCCAATAACCATTTCTGACCATGCTCCAGTAAACATTACTCTAAGTTTCCCGAAACCGAGAGCCAGAGAATGGAGGTGGAGATTAAATGCCTCTCTGCTAGACAAAGAGGAGGAGAGGATTGCTCTGTCCAAACATCTAAAAGAATTTTTTCAGATTAATGACAAAGGGGACACTACAATCCTAATGATATGGGAGGCCCATAAAGCCTATATAAGAATGCTTCTGATTGCCCTGGGCTCAAGAACCAAAAAATGACAACAAAGGGAGATTGACGAGAAATTAAGACTAATAGCGAGACTTGAGCAATTAACCAAAAACTCCCTCTTGAAAGCAAATCTGGATAAACTGATGAACGCGAGAAGAGACCTTCGCCTCTATCTTGATTCAAAATTCAATAAAAAACACCTCCTATCTAAAGCATATTTCATATCAGCAGGGAAACAAGGGTAGCAAATTAACGTCCGCTCTGATTAAAAAAGCCAGAACGAGAAATTGGATCAAAGCCATTAAAACTCATTCGGGAGCCTCGGTGACATCATCTGAAGAGATCGCTAAAGAATTCCAGCTATTCTATGCCAAATTATATAATATTAGGGAAGGCGCCTCTCCCACTGAGGTTATAAACGCATCAAAGCAAATAGATTCCTTTCCCCAAGAGACGCACCTGCTGAAACTAAGCAAAGCAGAAGCTAGCTTCCTGTTGTCCCCTGTCACACCCGCGGAAGTAGAGAAGTTATTGATTTCTTCCCCTCCCAATAAAAGCCCAGGACCAGACGGTCTGACATTAGTTTATTATAAGGCTTTCCAGGAAACTCTGGTCCCGAGACTAACTGACCTATTTAATGCCTTATTACAGGGCGCAGCCCTACCCAGGCAAGCGCAAGAGGCCCATATCTCCTTAATTCATAAGGACAAAAAAGACCCAGAACAATGCGGTAATTACAGACCCATTTCTTTAATAAACTTTGATACAAAATTATGGGCCAAATTACTTGCGAAAAGACTGGAAAAATTTATACCGGGGTTAATCAATGAAGAACAGGCTGGGTTCGTGGGGGGGAGAGAGGGCAAACACAACTGTCACAGATTGATCCACGCAATACAGTATGCACAACAACGCAAAATCCATCTTGCGTTGGTGGGGACTGACGCCGAAAAGGCATTTGATAGAGTAAATTGGAAATATTTGGAAAAAGTGCTACTTCATCTCAATATGCCGCCTGAGTTTGTCTCAGCTATCTTTTCTCTGTATGCTGATCCCCATGCGAGGCTAAAAATTAATGATATCTTGTCTCCGCCATTTGATAACAGAAATGGTACATGGCAGGGTTGCCCTCTCTCCCCTACACTCATCATCCTTGCACTAGAACCCCTACTACAAAGAGTCAGACAGGATAGCTCAATTCACGGGTTAAAATGTGGAAAGAACCTACTCTCCACGGCGGCCTTCGCCGACGATATAGTTTTTTTGATTATTAACCCAGAGGAAGGAATACAGAAACTTATTGAGCTCTTGGAAGCTTTTGGGTCATTTTCAAATTTCAAAATAAACCTATCAAAATCCACAGTCCTAAATATTTCTATTCCCAAACACAAATGCAATACGCTTAGCAAATCTTCCCCTCTCGAGTGGTCAGAATCCTCGATCGAGTATCTAGGGGTAAAACTAACAAAAAATCTAGAAGACCTATACCTATCTAATTTTGTCCCATTATTAGCCCAAGTAAAGACTTTACTCAGATTATATGACACCCCATGTATCTCCTGGTTTGGGAGAAGAAATATTTTAAAAACCTATATACTCCCCATTATTATCTATAAAATTAGGATGCCAATCCACTTACCGAGATGTTTCTTTAAATCTCTCAGATCAGTTTTCACTAGCTTTGTTTGGCGTCACAAAAAGCCGAGGCTTGCTTATAGCCTCATGACTAAACGACGGGCAGAGGGGGGCATGGGTCTACCCGATATCTTTGAATATTATTGCGCCTCCCAGATGGGATACTGGCTCGACCTCGCTTATCCGATTAGGGATAGACTCTTAGCCTCGCTGGCAGGTGACAAAAATGATACCCCGTTACGGGAAGCCCTGTGGCTTCAAAACAAGAAACCCCGCAGTTCCAAAAACCATAATATTTTAATTAGAGGGCCCTGTGTGGTTTGGGACAAACTGAACAACATCCTCGCCCCCAAGGCATCACCAATCGCGCCGTTGAGCACGCTTCGTGTAGTCAACAAGCTAACTCCAGACCCCCACACCACATCTCTGTGGAGAAAATTTAAGGACCTAGAGCTAAGGGACCTACAGAATGTTGCACACTTGCCCCCAGAAAATATAATACAAGCTTTGATCCCATCAATCAAATTAAACTTTCTGGATCGGATATTAGTTAATAAGGGACTAGGAGATATCATAAGATCCCATAAGACTATCAGACCACTTACCCCCTTTGAAAGAATTGCAAAAGACGCGAACTATAAAACAAGGAGATTATCATCTCTACGCAAACTAATTATATCTTCCCCCCCCCCCGAGACAAAACCGATGTTCTTAAGATCGTGGGAGAAGGAGTTGGGCATCTCCCTCTCGAGGAAGGATATAGATTTGATCCTAAGCACTTCCTTCGGCCTATCTCCCTGTACACTCTCACAAGAATCACATTATAAACACCTAGTCAGGTGGTATAAAACTCCTCACTGGCTACATGCCTATAAACTGGAACAACATGGGAGGTGCGACCAGCTCCCAGGTACCTACCTCCACATCTGGTGGGAGTGTGCAGCAATTAGACCCTTCTGGAGGGGGGTGGAGAGAGTCCTGCGGGAGGTGTCCCCTAAAATCTCCTTATCTCCAGAGATGATCTTTCTGTGGAGACCTTCCTCAGTATTTCATCCCAAAAAGAATAAGCTGATAGCCCTGCTAATTGACTCAGCTAAAGCCTTGATCCCTCTCTTGTGGCGACAAACAACCCCACCAACACTCACACAGTGGAGAGAGAAAGTGGATATGCTCTTCAATTTGGAGGAGCTGTCAAGCTGGAACAACCATACACATGAAAAATTTCTGCAGCTATGGAGGCCTTGGGCGGAGGTGAGATCCCTTGACGTGTTCGAGATCTGAGCTTCAGTCCCAAGTTGGGAACCCATTTGGAAGCAGAACTCTGCCCGCTCTCCCTAATGTAGGATCAATTTGCTTCCCTTCACCCCCTTGTCCTTACCCCTCTTACCTTCCCCTCCTTCCCCTCCCCTTCTCATATCTTTCTTTCTTTATTTCTCTATTCTTTAAGGTTTTTGATGTCTTTCTATTGTGCATCTACAGAATCGTGCCGTTGGAGACTCAGGTACAAGAGGGTCTCTCAGAGGGAATGAGATTTCGATCTCTTATGGTTATTAGGCACAGAGTGAATAGCTCACTCACAAGAGGCTATATTTTTACATCTGTATTACAGTTGTACCTGTGATAATATTGACCTATGCACATCGTCTGTTTGTAAATGCAAAAACTCAATAAAAATTTGATTTAAAAAAAAAAACAAAAAAACAAACAAAAAAAACCGGGACCTTTTAGCTTCATCAATCTGTGTATTATATTCATCCTCCTCCTCCTGCTCCTCCTCCTGAAACCTCACGTAATCACGCCGAACGGGCAATTTTTCTTAGGCCCACAAGGCTCAGTCATATTACTTTTGTAAACAATGTTTATACGTTTCAATTCTCATTAAAGCGTTGAAACTTGCACCTGAACCAATTTTTATTTTAACTGGGCTGCCTCCAGGCCTAGTTACCAATTAAGCCACATTAACCAAAGCGATTAATGGGTTTCACCTGCCCTCTTGGTTGGGCATGGGCAATTTTTCTGACGTACATTAGTACTGTTGGTACACCAATTTTTTGAGGCCCTCGCCTACAGTGTAATCCTAATAATTTTTATGGGCTTCGCCTGCACGCATGCTACAGCAAGGTGTGTGGGGTTGGCCTACACTTTTGCTACATAAATGTAACTGGGGCCTTGTCTATACTGCAACTACTGAAATGTGAAAGCGAGTGTTATCTCCCTAAACTGCTGCAACGGGAATGTTACTGTGGCTTGTCTTGACTGCTACTACTACTGAAATGGAACTAATACTGTGCTCCCCCTATACTGCTGCTTCGGAATTGTTACTGGGGCCTGTCTTGACTGCTACTATTACTGAAATGGAACTAAGACTGTACTCCCCCTATAATGCTGCTAGTGATATGTTACTGGGGCCTGTCCCTAATGCTACCGCTGAAATGTTACTAATTCTGGGCTCTGCCTATACCGCTGTTAATGCTATGTCACTGGGGTGTGGAAACGGAGGCTTCCCAAAGACATGATGGTGGCGAGGCCATTTCCCACCAACGCGGTTACTGTTAAGGTGCAAATAACCACGGACACGTGGAGAGGACACGTAGTGCCTCAAAAACACCCCCCCTCCTCCTCCAACAATGAAAACATTCTTGCCAAATACCTTTGCATTGGTTCGTCTGGTGGCAGTCCAAGAATTTCACCTTTACCGACACAACAAGAGAGCCCCCCCACCATCCCCCCGCCACGGCCCACTTAATCCTGGCCACATTCCGAAAACCAACTAAATTTAACCGCGCTACTAGGTCCGCAGTCGCCACCACATTCCCACCAATGCGGTTACTGTTAAGGTACATATTACCACTCTGACTGGGGCATGCACTGTGGGCGGAAGCACACCTGTATTGTATGTGACGTTAGCTCTGCTGAGAAGGGCACTGCAATGGGATACATTTCTGTACCGCCGATGGGTTCCAGGGAGCCACCCATGCTGTGGGTCCACAGGGACTTCACATTAGGGATTTGTACCTGCCAGTGTCTATGTATTAAAAACCCCGGTCAGACTGGGGCATGCAGTGTGGGCCGAGGACCACCTGCATTTAATCGGACGTTACCTCAGCTGTGCTGGGCAATGCAATGGGATATATTTATGCACCGCCGGTGGCTTCCTGGGACCCACCCATGCTGTCGGTCCACACGGACTTCACAATAGGGAGTTGTACCTGCCTGTGTCTACTTATAAAAAACCCCAGTCTGACTGCGGCATGCAGTGTGGACTGAAGGCCACCTGCATTTAATCTGGCATTAGCTTTGCTGTCCAGGGCACTGCAATGGGATATATTTATGTACCGCCAGTGGCTTCCTGGGACCCACCTATGCTGTCGGTCCACACGGAGTTGTAACTGCATGTGTCTACTTATAAAGAACCCCAGTCTGTCTGGGGCATGCAGTGTGCGCCGAAGCCCACCTGCATTAAACCTGGCGTTAGCTCTGCTGTGCTGGGCACTGTAATGGGATTTGTTTATGTACCGCCGGTGGGTTCCAGGGAGCCACCCATGCTGTGGGTGCACACGGAATTCCCATTGCGGAGTTGTACCTGCCTGTGACTATTTATAAAAAACCCCGGTCTGACTGGGGCATGCAGTGTGGGCCGAAGCCCACCTATATTTCATCTGACGTTAGCTCTACTATCCGGGGCACTGCATTGGGACAAACTACAGGAGCAATACAGCGCTAATGAGACGTGCACAGCTACGCTAGCATAGGAGTCCACTGTAGGCCCGCGATTGCTGAGGGTTTGCGCAGAGGCCTATGTCCTGGGTGCAGTGAAAGTCCGGTTCCTGCCTAGGATTGCTAAAGCTGTGGGCCGAGGCCTATGTCGTGGGCGCGGTGCAAGTCTGCCATGTTTGGCCGGTCAGATCAATTTTTGGTTCATGTCTTGGGTTTCCTAGGACCCACCTATACTGTTGGTGCAAACTTAGCTCCCATCGTGGTGTTTGACCTGTCTGGCACAAAGACACTAACTGACTTGGGTAGGGCGCAGAGCGCAGACGGCTTTCCCCTTGCAATGTCGATTGAGCTATGCAACACCTTGACAGAATGAATAGTGTGTGGCACATGGGTTCCCAATTGCTATGCCCACATGTGCAGCTCCTGATGGAGGTGGCTCAGGATTGGATTTCTCATTGCTTCTGTACAGCATTATGGGCTATCACCCCGCCTCTTTTAAAGAGGGTCGCTGCCTGGCCCTGCCAACCCTCTGCAGTGTGTGCCTGCGGTTCCTCCTCATGGCAGACGCAATTATAAATAGACATGAGGGTGGTGTGGCTATGAGGCCAGCGTGTGGCATGAGGGCAGCTGAAGGCTGCGCAGGGACACTTTGGTGTGCGCTGTGGACACTGGGTCGTGTGTGTGTGTGTGCGGGGGGGGGGGGGGTTGGGCAGCATGTAACCAAGGAGAAGTGGCAGCGGAGTGTCATGCAGGCAGTGATTGTGCTTTGTTGGAGGTAGTGTGGTGCTTAGCTAAGGTATGCCTTGCTAATGAGGGTTTTTCAGAAGTGAAAATTGTTGGGAGGGGGGGGGCACTCTTGCTGCTATTGTGGCTTAATAGTGAGACCTGGGAACTTGAGATGCAGCCCAACATGTAGCCCCTCGCCTGCCCTATCCGTTTCTGTGTCGTTCCTATCACTTTCTTGAATTTCCCAGATTTTCACAAATGAAAACCTTAGCGAGCATCAGCGATATACAAAAATGCTCGAGTCGCCCATTGACTTCAATGGGGTTCGTTACTCGAAACGAACCCTCGAGCATCGCGAAAAGTTCGACTCGAGTAACGAGCACCCGAGCATTTTGGTGCTCGCTCATCTCTATTCTTCTCACATGATGTTAGACTGGATTTAAAATTTACCCTGTTACTACGTGAACTTGACCGTAGTTTAGATATATCCTTTTGTACTAGAGAGATAAAAGTCTCTATCGCATTGTTAGTAGCCGGGGGCATATAAACACTTTTGTTGCGCAAGCCGGTCCTGGACAGAGTAAAAATCTCCGTACCAGGATCGTTCTGCGCCACAGGGGATACATCACGAGAAGAGAAAGTGTGTTTCAATCTAATATTTCTATAAAATCTACATAGATCAAGGTCGAGTTCAAACCAGTCTATTGAATTTGTTGGACAAAACGACAAGCCTTTCGCCAACACCGAAATTTCCGTATCAGTAAGGGTCTTAGATGATTTAAGACACAGTCTCCAGAGAATTAGCCCCGCCCCTGTCCCGCCTCTCCGGAGAGGAGGCAGAGAGGGGGCGGGAGCTCAGTTCCTGCTCCTGGCTCTTCCATCCTCGCCCCCCCTGCACATGAGGACGACGTATATCGGCTCGGCGTGAAAACCGAGCCAATATATGTTTGTGTGAATGCAGCCCACGTTTTATATACGCCTGAATAATATGTTTTACTAATTCTTTTTTCATTTTAGGAATTAAGAAAAGTATTGTGTGGATTGTTGGACCCTCCTTTGTGTACTGGGCTTGGAGAAGGGCAGCAGATCGCTGTTATTCTGAAAAATTGGGATTATACAGATCACAGTTTGAAATTTTTGGTGTGGTAATAGATGTATGAGGTGGAGTGGATTAATAGCTGAACTGATGTATACAGAGTCACGTGGACCCTGTCCAGATGTTTTAATTTTACACTTTGGGGCTAATGACATAGAAGAGAACACATTGATATGTCATGGGCATAGGCGTATCGACAGGGGGTGCTGGGGTTGCAACGGCGACCCGGCCCTTGCTCTTGAGGGGGCCCAGGGGCCCCCCTCCAGCATATACTGCTTAACTTTCACTTTGTGCTGTCGGCCGCCGCTTGCTAAGTTAGTGCGGTCCGGCCGGCCAACAGCACGAGCCAGAGAGTAGAGTAGGAGAAGGGAGGGGAAGGACTTGAAGAGAAGACAGGGGAAGAGGAGGGGGTAGGGGAAAGAGCAGAGAGGACACAGAAGCAGACTCAGCGCACACGGGCACAGCACAGCAAGGCATCGAATGGAGCAGGGATGAGGTCATCTCCCTGCTGCTTCAGTCCTGCCGACAATGTGTACAGCTGCTCTCCTCAGCAGAGAGGTAGTCCGGGCACCAGGGTATGTATCTGCTTGTCTGTCTGTCTATCTATCTTGCCTGTTCTCATCTATCTATCTATCTATCTATCTATCTATCTCATATCTATCTATCTATCTCTCTATCTGTCATAGCTACGGGGTGAGGGGGATAAAGGGCCTTGGGGGGGGGGGGCCCTGAGCTGAACTTTTGCACCCGGGTCCTTGAGCCTTTAGGTACGCCCCAGGTCATGGGACATTGAAAGGGAGAAGTGGAACATTAGAACAAGGTTCCAGATACAGTGATAGTTTTTTCAGATATTGTTCCTCGATTATTATGGTCATTGCTGAGGTATATATATATAGCAAAAGAATTCGGAGAAGGGTTAACCCGGTGGTAGAGAGCTCCTGCCAGGAGTGGATTTTTTTTCCTTTTAGATATGCTGTTTTGGAAGGTTTGGTTCCAGGCTTCCATAGGAATGATATAGTATACTTGTCAGAGATTGCGTTGGACATTTTTAATATGGATTTGTGTAGATGATTGAGGAGGCTGCAGTTTGTTGGGGGGGCCATGTCATTAGTGGATGCAATGGCCTGGTGGGGGATTGTCGCCCGCATTAGGCGGGTGGGCAGGTAAACTTGGGGAGAGTTTGGTGGTGGTAAACTCGTGTCTGTAAGACAGGAGTTTACATGAACTGTTATGGTTATTGATTGGTTAATAAACTTGGGCCTGTAAAACAGAGTTTACAGGAAGTGTTATGGTTATTATTGGTTACATTTCTCCCCAAATGTTTGTAACCCCATTAATAAACACCCCGGCCTTCTTTATCCAATATTGGTGTCTGTGTCGGTTATTTATAAGAGTTTGATAAGGTTTTAACAAAGCGTGAGATCCCATGCTGAAGTCTCCGCTGGCATTTGTCTGCACCATGTCAAGAAGAGCAGGAACTGAGGCCTGCAGGGCTCTAAGTGGAGGCCCACATGACAGGGTTAACAGGAAAGTGGGAAGGAAAAGATTAACAGTAAACAGAGAAGGAAAGAGCAGGGGTTACAGAAACGCAGGAAAGAACACTGCGGACATCAGAGGAGAACAGAGGCAAGCGGGAAAACCAGGAAGGGAAAGAGATTTATACGTCCAGAATGGATGTCATTCTGTGCCACTGCCATCTGTGGAGTCCTTCTGAGCATAGGCGTATTGTGAGGGGCAGCAGGGGTCGAGGTTGTGACCTGGCCCTTGCTCTGTGGGGACCTAGAAGCCTCGCCATATGCAAAATGCACACTTGTGCATTCTGTAGAAGGTGGAGCAGGGCAACCGGCATTACACTGGCAGCCGCGTGATTGGTGCGGCCGGGGTGTGTGGCTGCTGGAGGGGAGGGGGGAGCGAGGCTGACATACCACGCAGAGAACACTGCAACTGTGGCTCCTCTCGGGTTACTTCTCTTCCCACAACGTGTCGGCAGCCACCAGTGGGACGTCCAGGGAATCAAGAGGCTATCTGTGTCCAGAAACATTCTTTCTTGCAGTAAACTCCCGATTGGCTCCTCCCACAGGCTGGTCACATGAGTGTGGCATCATTAGAGGTCCTTGATAGAGACAGCAGACCCACCCGGCACCCAGATCAGGTAGATAACCGTGTGCTGCCAGCTCCCGGGAGGAGGACCCCTCTGTCTGCTGGGAGTCCCCAAAACTACTGGAGTTACATGCAGTTCATCCAATAACCCTCTATGTCTAACCTCACTGACCAGCAGTGAATGCCTGCTGTTAACTCTTTCATTACTGGCCTGTTTCAAGTACTAATGAGCAACCAATTTTTAACTCTTTATTTTTGTGCATTCCTAGGGTCCCAACTTATTTTTTTTCTTGTTGACATGTTTGTTTAGAGGACTTGTTTTTGCGTGACAAGTTGTTTATTTAACCCCTTCCCTCCCCATGAAATAAGGGTACATCATGGCAGCGGGGTACTTCCCGCAAAATGACGTACCCTTACGTTATAGGGATAGCGCGAGATAATAGCAGACCTCACGCTATCCTGCAGCGGGAGCTGGCTACAACTGTGGGAGTGCATCAGAGATTCTCCCCCCGCTGTTAACCCCTTCCCTGCTGCGTTCTAAGTAGACCACGGTAGGGAAAGGGTTTACAGAGGGAGCGTGCTCCCTCTGTGACTTCAGCCGGCTCTCGCGAGGTTATCGCAGAGAGCCTGGCTGGTTGCTATGGCAACAGGACGCCATATACCGGCGTCCTGTATTGCCATTGCCTAGTAAGTGATAAGGCATGGCAGGAGAGAAGTCCTGCAATGCCTTATGGTAGCGATCATCAGTGCTGCAGTGTAAGTCCCTCTGAGGGACACAGATGGTGTAAAAAAAATATATATAATGTACAAAAAATAAAAATGTAAAAAAAATGTTAAACCCCTTTTTTATGCTTGGGAGGTTTATGTGTGTTTTGAGGGTCTACTGGCAGCACATTTAACCCCTTAGTGATGGAGCTTTTTTGTTCATTTTTGTTTTTTCCTCCTCTTTTTAAAAAAAAATCGTAACACCTTTATTTATCCATCGACGTCGCTGTATGAGGGCTTGTTTTTTGCGGGATGAGTTAAATTTTTCAATGGTGCTATTTATTGTACCATATAATGTACTGAAAAACGTTTTAAAAATTCTAAGCGAAGATAAATGGGGAAAAAACGACATTCCTTCATCTTTCGGTGCGTCCTGTTTTTACGGCGCACAAAATGCAACAAAAATGAGCCAATAATATTAATTATTACATTATAATGTAATAAACAGCTGACACCCGCGCTGTATGGAGGGACATAGTGGCGCTATCTCCCTTCATACATGTCCTGCAACAGCAGGACGTATAAACATTATAGGGCTGTCACTAAGGAATTAAAAAATAAAATAAAATTGACAGATGATTTTCTCTCTCCTCCCTTTGGAGAGTTTTAATTTGGAAAAGGGGAGGGGGATAGCGCTTAATGCGGCAGACGTTCAGAAATTGGTTGCAGGGGGTCACCATTTTAACCAATGTCATCGGTAAAAAGTAGAGATGAGCGAACGTACTCGGATAAGCACTACTCGTCCGAGTAATGTGCTTTATCCGAGTACCTCCCCGCTCGTCCTGAAAGATTCGGGGAGCGCCACTGCTGACAGGTGAGTTGCGGCGGGGAGCAGGGGAGAGCGGGCGGGAGAGAGGGAGAGAGAGATCGCCCCTCCGTTCCTCCCCGCTCTCCCCTGCAGCTCCCCGCTCCGCGCTCCCCGAATCTTTCAGGACGAGCGGGGAGGTACTCGGATAAAGCACATTACTCGGACGAGTAGTGCTTTACCGAGTACGTTCGCTCATCTCTAGTAAAAAGGTTTTATTATATGGATGTGATTGGGGAAGTGTATCGGGTATACGGAAGGCCAACCTGGCTGCGTATGACGAGCGGTTCAGGCAACAGAAAGTGATTCACCCTAATATTACATGGGACCAGAAATACATAGGCCTCTGGGTTAAGGATAATGACCCCAGTGAGAGACTGGTAGCCCTCTCAGGGGAAAAAGTCATGTCTTATAGCTTAGCTAGGGGTTCCCAGTATGCTGGTCAATCCCAACAATTAATGGGGAAAACAACGGGAGTGCATTGGCAACTCAATGAGGGCCTATGCAAATTTGGAGGCAGCTGCAGATTTAAGCATATCTGCTCACAGTGCAAGGATGACATGCAAAGTCGTGCATTCGTCCATATCAGAACAGCATCCCTTGGGGGTCAGGTCCTTGGAGTCAGTTATAAAATTGGTCAAAGGGGGAAGGCAAGTTGTTGATAGACACCATCCCCCTATAACTGGTTGGTGTGTGTTGGTGTTTGTCCCCTTATGGCTCTGATGGGGGTAGTCCTTGCAGAGATGCTGATGTGTCCAGCATTGTAACGGCTAATGGGTTTTCGAGTCAGGGGGTGTACAGCTGGAGGCAATTGGGAGATTGGGTCTTCTGAGTCAGTGGGAGTACGGCTGGAGGCGATTAGAATTTTTCCTTTAAATGGGGAAGAGTTAGATTTTTGGGGCCCCAGGGACCTCCTTCTTCTTTGTGATGCAGCAGCAAGTTAGGTGTGAAAATATGGAAAGGGGAGCATTGCTGGCAAATACAGTTATTGAGTCGGCTTTGCGCCTTCACCCAGTGCATTCTGTATCTACCCCAAAATTTATAAATAAAGAATCTATATTAAAAAATAAATATTATGGTGGAATAAAAACCATGTGACCTCTCCAAACAAATGTAAAACTTTGCCGTGGTGCCCTGTATATAGCGGATGATAACTTTACTATATATAACTCCAAGGGAGGGGAGAGCATCTATTTTTACTTTCCAATATGAGGGTATGCCATGCATTCATAGGAGTGTAAGAATGTGAGATAAGTATGCGGTTAGACCCAACTGCAGAACTGCCTACTTAGCGCAGAACTAGAAAGCTAAAATACCTTAAAGGGGTTCTGTCAATGCAATCTGTATTTTTTTATCAATAAATCTGCCCTGCCCAGCACAGACTGTTGTCAACAACACATTCAAAACGTTTTTTTTTTCCGAAGTAGTACTTACCTAGGCTCCATTCTTTTACCTCCATGCTTTGTTTACATCTTCAGCTCCTCCTGCTAGAAGGTCAACTGCCGTGACTCCTTGCTGTGGTGACCACTCCACATGGAGGCTCTAGGACCCTGTTGTACTTCCGCCCACTTCAGTGCAGTGAATACAGATGTGTAGTCCTGCTTGCAGTCTACCAAAATCTGCTAGTGTTCTTCCCTGGCTCTCTCCCTGAACACCCATTTCCCAAGGGCTTCCAGATCTTCCTTGCAATCTCACAATAGTCGCTCCCCATGGTAAAACAGGAAATGCTTACCTGTCTTTTTTTCTCCTTGGAATATTCCCCATGCAATATATTGTATGAGTGTATACATTTATCTATGCGTATATATATCAAGTTGTATATATATATATATATATATATATATATATATATATAGACATACACATACATACACTACTACTCCACTACACAGAGAAGGAAAGAAACAATCGTGTGCCTCTAGTAATGACCTACAATCCGCAACTAGAGATACTAATGAAAACCGCAGAGAGAGTGCATCATACCCTACACAAGGATGACTGTCTGACCACCATATTCCCAGACCCTCCCCATCTGTTTTACAGGCAACCTCCAAATTTGAGGAACCTTATAATCAGGAGTGCATTGCCTTCTGACACACAAAAAGGAACTTATCCCTGTAATGTAAGGAGCTGTAAGACCTGCTCACATATACTGACTGCGGACAGGATACGGATCCCCAACACACAGCAGGACTATAAGATCCCAGGTACATTCACATATTCCACATCTGATGTTGTGTGCCTGATCCTGGGAAGTAAATGTCCTGTTGGGGGGCTTTATGTCGGAGAAACAGGGCAAAGACTGAACGTGAGGATGAGATCTCACCGCCATACAATTAAACAGAGGAAGACAGATTTACCTGTGGCCGAGCACTTTTTTAATCATGGAAATGACATAGGAGATATAGGAGTTTTGATCTTTAAGGGTGGTTTCAAGTCACAAAACCACAGAAGAATTTGGGAATATAAATTTATAACAACGTTTGACACGTTCAATGGAGGATTAAATTATTGCCAAGGTTTTATGTGTGAATGGCAGTTATAAGACATCTATAAGGCCGCCTGCACACAGGCGGAAATCCCGCAGCGGTATTTCCCGCGGTATTTCCGCCGCTGAAAGTCTGCATAGGAGTGCATTACAATACGCACTCCTATGCAGATGGCCGCGGTTTGGCCGCGCGAAATCTCGCGCGGCAAACAAACCGCGGCATGTCCTATTTTTGTGCGGGGCTCGCACTCACCCGGCCGCCGGCTACGGTCTGCGCATGCGCCGGCTGCGCGACAGCCGGCACATGAAAGAGCCGGGGCCGCCAGGCGCGGGTGAGTACGCGCTCGTCACTGCAGGCTCTCGGGTCGGGTCCCGCGGCGAGAATTCTCGCCGCCGGATCCGTCCCGCTCGTCTGCAGGCGGCCTAACACAGATAAGACTGCTGGCCTGGTGAACCCCCTCCAACAGTAATTCAGGGACCAAAAACTTTCACTTCCTTATCAGTGCCTAGTAGAGATGAGCGAGCGTACTCGGAAAAGCACTACTCGCTCGAGTAATTTGCTTTATCCGAGTATCGCTGTGCTCGTCCCTGAAGATTCGGGTGCCGCTGCGGCTGACAGGTGAGTCGCAGCGGGGAGCAGGGGAGAGAGGGCTGGAGAGAGGGAGAGAAAGATCTTACCTCCGTTCCTCCCCGCTCTCCCCTGCAGCTCCCCGCTCCGTGCCGGCACCCGAATCTTCAGACCCGAGCACAGCGATACTCAGATAAAGCAAATTACTCGAGCAAGTAGTGCTTTTCCGAGTACGCTCGCTCATCTCTAGTGCCTAGTTAAAAATGTTTATGTCTGTTGCAGTATTCCTTTTAAGTGCGAACCAATCACATTCATATCTGTGCCTTGTCATAAGTATTTGTGTCATAATCTATATATATATATAAAATTGAATGTATGCGTGTGTGTGTGTCTGTCTGTGTGTGCGTCTGTTTGTCCTTTATGCGCTACTACACCATTCATCCGATCGCCATGAAACTTTGGGAAGTTGCTGAGCACACTCCTGGGAAGATTATAGGCATAGTACAAATATTCTATGATAAATGGCGCGAGTGCGAGCGTCGTCGACGGTTACGCCCCCCCCCCCACGTAGATCGTTCGATTTCCATCACTGCCAATAATTCTCTGACTTCACAATGTCGTAGAAACATGAAATTTGGCATGAACATTGATTATGTCATAAATAGGAAAGGCTAATGGGTCCCAACTCGATTATTCAATTGTAAGCGCCAAAGAATTAGCGTTCAAATTTTACGTACGGAATCTAATTTTCTCGCTTCCCAATGTCATAGAAACATGAAATTTGGCACGAGCATTGAATATGTCATAAATAGGAAACACTAATCGGTCCCAACTTGATTATCTAATTCTATGCGCCAAAAAATTAGCGTCCAAATTTTACATACGGAATCGAATTCTCTCGCTTCCCAATGTAATAGAAACGTGAAATCTGGCATGAGCATTGATTATGTCATAAATAGGAAAAGCTAATGGGTCCCAACTTAATTATTCAATTCTATGCGCAAAAGAATTAGCGTCCAAATTTACGTACGGAATCTAATTTTCTCGCTTCCCAGTGTCATAGAAACTTAAAATTTGGCACGAGCATTGATTATGTCATAAATAGGAAAAGCTAATGGGTCCCAACTCGATTATTCAATTCTATGCGCAAAAGAATTAGCGTCCAAATTTTACATACGGAATCTAATTTTCTCGCTTCCCAATGTCATAGAAACTCGAAATTTGGCACGAGAATTGAATATGTCATAAATAGGAAAAGCTAATCGGTCCCAACTCGATTATTTAATTCTATGCGCAAAAGAATTAGCGTCCAAATTTTACGTACGGAATCGAATTCTCTCGCTTCCCAATGTAATAGAAACTCGAAATTTGGCACGCGCATTGATTATGTCATAAATAGGAAAAGCTAATGGGTCCCAACTCGATTATTCAATTCTAGGCGCAAAAGAATTGGCGTCCAAATTTTACGTACGGAATCGAATTCTCTCGCTTCCCAATGTCATAGAAACTTGAAATTTGGCAGGAGCATTGATTATGTCATAAATAGGAAAAGTTAATGGGAAGTTGTTGAGTACACTCCTGGGAAGATTACTGGCATAGTACACGTATCCTGCGAGCGTCGTGGACAGTTATGCTCCCCCCAGACAAAGATCGTTTGATTTCCATCTCAAGCACAAAAGTAAAAGGCATTACGAGCAACGGGATGCGTGTTCAACTACAAAATGATGCATCCGCCGAATGTATCACAAGACAATTCCTGGATATTGAGAATGCTGAGGTAAAACAAAAGCTGTGCTGTGATTGGTTGCTATATATTATACCGCTGAGGTAAAATGAATGCTGCGCTGTGATTCGTTGCTATTTTTTATATTGCTGAGGCAGAATAAAAGTTGCGCTGTGATTGGTTGTTATTTCTCTTACTGCTGACGTAACATGAAAGCTGCACTGTGATTGGTTGTTATATTTTATACTGCTGAGGTAACATATAAGCTGCGCTGTGATTGGGTGTTATCTATATATATAAAGCTGAAAGCCCTCACTGACTCACTCACTGACTCACTCACTGACTCACTCACTGACTCACTCACTGACTCACTCACTGACTCGCCAAAAGTTCTCCAACTTCCCGATATCGTAGAAACATGAATTTTGGCACGAGCATAGATTATCTCCCAAATAGAAAAAAAATTGGGTCCCAACTCGATTATTCAATTCTAGCGCAAAAGAATTGGCGTCAAAATTTTACGTACATAATTTAAATCTGTCACTTCCCAATGCCTTAGAAACTTAAAATTTGGCACGGGCATTGATTATGACATAAATAGGAAAAGCTAATGGGTCCCAACTCCATTATTCACTTCTATGCACAAAAGAATTAGCGTCCAAATTTTACGTACGGAATCTAATTTTCTCACTTTCTGGTGTCATAGAAACGTGAAATTTGGCACGAGCATTGATTATGTCATAAATAGGAAAAGTTCATAGGTCCCAACTTGATTATTCAATTCTAGCGCAAAAGAATTGGCGTCAAAATTTTACGTGCGGAATGTAATTTTTTCACTTTCCGGTGTCATAGAAATGTGAAATTTGTCACGAGCATTGATTAAGTCCTAAATAGTTAAAGCTAATGGGTCCCAACTTGATTATTCAATTCTATGCCCAAAAGAATTGGCGTCAAAATTTTACGTGCGGAATGTAATTTTTTCACTTTCTAGTGTCATAGAAACGGGAAATTTGGCACGAGCATTGATTATGTCATAAATAGGAAAAGCTAATGGGTCCCAACTTGATTATTCAATTCTATGCGCAAAAGAATTAGCGTCCAAATTTTGCGTGCGGAATGTAATTTTTTCACTTTCCGGTGTCATAGAAACGGGAAATTTGGCACGAGCATTGATTATGTCATACATAGGAAAAGCTAATGGGTCCCAACTCGATTATTAAATTCTAGCGCAAAAGAATTGGCGTCAAAATTTTACGTGCGGAATGTAATTTTTTCACTTTCCGGTGTCATAGAAACTGGAAATTTGGCACGAGCATTGATCATGTCATAAATAGGAAAAGCTAATGGGTCCCAACTCGATTATTCAATTCTATGCGCAAAAGAATTAGCATCCAAATTTTACGTATGGAATGTAATTTTCTCACTTTCCGGTGTCATAGAAACGTGAAATTTGGCACGAGCATTGATTATGTCATAAATAGGAAAAGCTAATGGGTCCCAACTCGATTATTCAATTCTATGTGCAAAAGAATCAGCGTCCAAATTTTACGTACGGAATGTAATTTTCTCACTTTCCGGTCTCATAGAAGCGTGAAATTTGGCACGAGCATTTATTATGTCATAAATAGGAAAAGTTAATGGGTCCCAACTCGAATATTCAATTCTAGCGCAAAAGAATTAGCGTCCAAATTTTACGCACGGAATGTAATTTTCTCACTTTCCGGTGTCATAGAAACTTGAAATTTGGCACGAGCATTGATTATGTAATAAATAGGAAACGCTAATGGGTCCCACCTCGATTGTTCAATTTTAAGCGCAAAAGAATTAGCGTCCAAATTTTACGTATGGAATTTAATTCTCTCACTTCCTGATGTCATTTTACATAAAGGAAACGTTGCATGGTTACCTCCCATGGTGTTTTCTGGGTAACACAGAGAACTATGCAAAATGGTGAACATATGTTTTTCCGGTATCTCTAAAGTAACCACGACTTCATAAGATTTCCGTATGAGCACCATATAAACACCAGTACCAAATTAACTCGGGCAAAGCCGGGTATATCAGCTAGTATATTAAAAAGCTGAGGTAACATGAAAGCTGCGCTGTGATTGGTTGTTATATATTATACCACTGAGGTAACCTAAAAAAGCTGCGCTGTGATTGATTGTTATCTAGATATATAAAAACGAATGTATGTCTGTCTGTCTTCGCAGCAACGCGCGACGGGTAAGCTAGTCTATATATATAAAATTTAATGTATGCGTGTCTGTGTGTCTGTGTGTCTGTCTGTCTGTTTGTCCTTTATGCACTACTACACCATTCATCCGATCGCCATGAAACTTTGGGAAGTTGTTGAGCACACTCCTGGGAAGATTATAGGCATAGTACAACTATCCTACGATAAATGGCGCGCGTGTGAGCATCGTCGAAAGTTACGCCTCCCCCCCCCCCCACATAGATCGTTCAATTTCCATCATTGCCACTAATTCTCTCACTTCCCGATGTTGTAGAAACATGAAATTTGGCACAAGCATTGATTATGTCATAAATAGGAAAAGTTAATGGGTCCCAACTCGATTATTCAATTGTAAGCACCAAAGAATTAGCGTCCAAATTTTACGTACGGAATCTAATTTTCTCGCTTCCCAATGTCGAAGAAACTTGAAATTTGGCACGAGCATTGATTATGTCATAAATAGAAAACGCTAATGGGTGTCAACTCGATTATTCAATTCTATGCGCCAAAGAATTAGCGTCCAAATTTTACGTACAGAATGTAATTTTCTCACATAGAAACATGAAATTTGGCACGGGCATTGAATATGTCATAAATAGGAAACGCTAATGGGTCCCAACTCGATTATTCAATTCTATGCGCCAAAGAATTAGCGTCCAAATTTTACATACGGAATGTAATTTTCTCACATAGAAACTTGAAATTTGGCACGGGCATTGAATATGTCATAAATAGGAAAAGCTAATGGTTCCCAACTCCATTATTCAATTCTATGCGCCAAAGAATTAGCGTCCAAATTTTACGTACGGAATCTAATTTCTCGCTTCCCAATGTCATGGAAACTTGAAATTTGGCACAAGCATTGATTATGTCATAAATAGGAAACGTTAATGGGTCCCAACTCGATTATTCAGTTGTAAGCACCAAAGAATTAGCGTCCAAATTTTACGTACGGAATCAAATTCTCTCGCTTCCCAATGTAATAGAAACGTGAAATCTGGCATGAGCATTGATTATGTCATAAATAGGAAAAGCTAATAGGTCCCAACTTAATTATTCAATTCCATGCGCCAAAGAATTAGCGTCCAAATTTACGTACGGAATCTAATTTTCTCGCTTCCCAGTGTCATAGAAACTTAAAATTTGGCACGAGCATTGATTATGTCATAAATAGGAAAAACTAATGGGTCCCAACTCGATTATTCAATTCTATGCGCAAAAGAATTAGCATCCAAATTTTACGTATGGAATGTAATTTTCTCACTTTCCGGTGTCATAGAAACATGAAATTTAGCACGAGCATTGATTATGTCATAAATAGCAAAAGCTAATGGGTCCCAACTCGATTATTCAATTCTATGCGCAAAAGAGTTAGCGTCCAAATTTTGCGTACGAATGTAATTTTCTCACATAGAAACTTGAAATTTGGCACGGGCATTGAATATGTCACAAATAGGAAACGCTAATGGGTCCCAACTCGATTATTCAATTCTATGCGCAAAAGAATTAGCGTCCAAATTTTACATACGGAATCTAATTTTCTCGCTTCCCAATGTCATAGAAACTCGAAATTTGGCACTAGCATTGAATATGTCATAAATAGGAAAAGCTAATCGGTCCCAACTCGATTATTCAATTCTATGCGCAAAAGAATTAGCGTCCAAATTTTACGTACGGAATCGAATTCTCTCGCTTCCCAATGTAATAGAAACTCGAAATTTGGCACGCGCATTGATTATGTCATAAATAGGAAAAGTTAATGGGTCCCAACTCGATTATTCAATTCTAGGCACAAAAGAATTGGAGTCCAAATTTTACGTACGGAATTGAATTCTCTCGCTTCCCAATGTCATAGAAACTTGAAATTTGGCACGAGCATTGATTATGTCATAAATACGAAAAGTTAATGGGAAGTTGTTGAGTATACTCCTGGGAAGATTACTGGCATAGTACACGTATCCTGCGAGCGTCGTCGACAGTTATGCTCCCCCCAGACAAAGATCGTTTGATTTCCATCTCAAGCACAAAAGTAAAAGGCATTACGAGCAACGGGATGCGTGTTCAACTACAAAATGATGCATCCGCCGAACGTATCACAAGACAATTCCTGGATATTGAGAATGCTGAGGTAAAACAAAAGCTGTGCTGTGATTGGTTGCTATATATTATACCGCTGAGGTAAAATGAATGCTGCGCTGTGATTCGTTGCTATTTTTTATATTGCTGAGGCAGAATAAAAGTTGCGCTGTGATTGGTTGTTATTTCTCTTACTGCTGACGTAACATGATAGCTGCACTGTGATTGGTTGTTATCTTTTATACTGCTGAGGTAACATATAAGCTGCGCTGTGATTGGGTGTTATCTATATTTAAAAAAATGAATGTATGTCTGTCTGCGTGCGTGTCTGCGTGCGTGTCTGTTTGTCCTTTATGCGCTACTACACCATTCATCCGATCGCCATGAAACTTTGGGAAGTTGTTGAGTACACTCCTGGGAAGATTATAGGCATAGTACAACTATCCTACGATAAATGGCGCGCGTGCGAGCGTCGTCGAAAGTTACGCCCCCCCCCCACGTAGATCGAATAAGTAAGCCACCTGCTATTGTGATGTCATCACTGATGTCATCAACATCGGACGCCCTTGAACATGCCCCAACATGTTCTATAAAGCTGCATTGTGATGTCATTAAGGCTCTATTATGACACGTACAGCTTGGAACCACTAGAGCACGTCAGCCAATTACCATTGGAGTTGGAAGTGGGTAAACAAGTACTAGGATATCTTCCTAAGAAGCCACAGCAGCCGGATAAATTGTATGTTCCACCCAACGGCTATTTTATTCAGCCCGCAAGGGGGAAACAGCGGCCTACAAAATCTCATTCAGGTAGGTAGGTTCAGTTCTTGGAGGTTGGGGAATGCTTATGGGCAAGGCCTTATGTCTCATCCCAACTCGATTATTCAATTCTAAGCGCAAAAGAATTAGCGTCCAAATTTTATGTACGGAATTTAATTCTCTCACTTCCCAATGTCATAGAAACTTGAAATTTGGCACGAGCATTGATTATGTCATAAATGGGAAAAGCTAATGGGTCCCAACTCGATTATTCAATTCAAAGCGCCAAAGAATTAGTGTCCAAATTTTACATACGGAATCTAATTCTCTCATTTCCTGATGTCATAGATAGATAGATAGATAGATAGATAGATAGATAGATAGATAGATAGACTGTATGCAATAACCCTGATAGATAGATAGATAGATAGATAGATAGATAGATAGATAGATAGATAGATAGATAGATAGATAGATAGATAGATAGATAGATATGAGATAGATAGATAGATAGATAGATAGATAGGAGATAGATAGATAGATAGATAGACAGACAGACAGACAGACAGACAGACAGATAGATAGATAGATAGATAGATAGATAGATAGATAGATATGAGATAGATAGATAGATAGATAGATAGATAGATAGATATGAGAGATAGGAGATAGATAGATAGATAGGAGATAGATAGGAGATAGATAGATAGATAGATAGATAGATAGATAGACTGTATGCAATAACCCTGATAGATAGATAGATAGATAGATAGATAGATAGATAGATAGATAGATAGATAGATAGATAGATAGATAGATAGATAGATAGATAGATAGATAGACTGTATGCAATGACACGTACAGCTTGGAACCATAAATACTAGAGCACGCCAGCCATTTACAGTCAGTCTCCATTGGAGTTGGAAGTGGGCAAACATGTACTAGGCTATCTTCCCAAGAAGCCACAGCAGCCGGATAAATTGGATGTTCCACACAACGGCTATTTTATATATTATAAAGCTGAGGTAACATGAAAGCTGCGCTGTGATTGGTTGTTATATATTATACCACTGAGGTAACTTAAAAAAGCTGCGCTGTGATTGGTTGTTATCTAGATATATAAAAACGAATGTATGTCTGTCTGTCTTCGCAGCAACGCGCGACGGGTAAGCTAGTCTATATATTGAAAATTGAATGTATGCGTGTCTGTGTTTCTGTCTGTCTGTTTGTCCTTTATGCACTACTACACCATTCATCCGATCGCCATGAAACTTTGGGAAGTTGTTGAGCACACTCCTGGGAAGATTATAGGCATAGTACAACTATCCTACGATAAATGGCGCGCGTGTGAGCATCGTCGACAGTTACGCCCCCCACGTAGATCGTTCGATTTCCATCATTGCCACTAATTCTCTAACTTCCCGATATTGTAGAAACATGAAATTTGGCAGAAGCATTGATTATGTCATAAATAGGAAAAGGTATTTGGTCCCAACTCGATTATTCACTTCTAAGCGCCAAAGAATTAGCGTCCAAATTTTACGTACGGAATCTAATTTTCTCGCTTCCCAATGTCATGGAAACTTGAAATTTGGCACAAGCATTGATTATGTCATAAATAGGAAAAGTTAATGGGTCCCAACTTGATTATTCAATTGTAAGCACCAAAGAATTAGCGTCCAAATTTTACGCACGGAATCTAATTTTCTCGCTTCCCAATGTCGAAGAAACTTGAAATTTGGCACGGGCATTGAATATGTCATAAATAGGAAACGCTAATGGGTCCCAACTCGATTATTCTATTCTATGCGCCAAAGAATTAGCGTCCAAATTTTACATACGGAATGTAATTTTCTCACATAGAAACTTGAAATTTGGCACGGGCATTGAATATGTCATAAATAGGAAAAGCTAATGGGTCCCAACTCCATTATTCAATTCTATGCGCCAAAGAATTAGCGACCAAATTTTACGTACAGAATGTAATTTTCTCACTTTCCGGTGTCATAGAAACATGAAATTTAGCACGAGCATTGATTATGTCATAAATAGGAAAAGCTAATGGGTCCCAACTCGATTATTCAATTCTATGGGCAAAAGAGTTAGCGTCCAAATTTTACATACGGAATGTAATTTTCTCACATAGAAACTTGAAATTTGGCACGGGCATTGAATATGTCACAAATAGGAAACGCTAATGGGTCCCAACTCGATTATTCAATTCTATGCGCAAAAGAATTAGCATCCAAATTTTACATACGGAATCTAATTTTCTCGCTTCCCAATGTCATAGAAACTCGAAATTTGGCACGAGCATTGAATATGTCATAAATAGGAAAAGCTAATCGGTCCCAACTCGATTATTCAATTGTATGCGCAAAAGAATTAGCGTCCAAATTTTGCGTACGGAATCGAATTCTCTCGCTTCCCAATGTAATAGAAACTCGAAATTTGGCACGCGCATTGATTATGTCATAAATAGGAAAAGTTAATGGGTCCCAACTCGATTATTCAATTCTAGACGCAAAAGAATTGGCGTCCAAATTTTACGTACGGAATCGAATTCTCTCGCTTCCCAATGTCATAGAAACTTGAAATTTGGCAGGAGCATTGATTATGTCATAAATAGGAAAAGTTAATGGGAAGTTGTTGAGTACACTCCTGGGAAGATTACTGGCATAGTACATCTATCCTACGATAGGTGGTGCGCGCGCGTGCGGGCATCGTCGACAGTTATGCCCCCCCCCCCCGAGACAAAGATCGTTTGATTTCCATCTCAAGCACAAAAGCAAAAGGCATTACGAGCAACGGGATGCGTGTTCAACTACAAAATGATGCATCTGCCGAACGTATCACAAGACAATTCCTGGATATTGAGATTGCTGAGGTAAAACAAAAGCTGTGCTGTGATTGGTTGCTATATATTATACCGCTGAGGTAAAATGAATGCTGCGATGTGATTTGTTGCTATTTTTAATATTGCTGAGGCA
Source organism: Eleutherodactylus coqui (assembly GCF_035609145.1). Classification (NCBI taxonomy): domain Eukaryota; kingdom Metazoa; phylum Chordata; class Amphibia; order Anura; family Eleutherodactylidae; genus Eleutherodactylus; species Eleutherodactylus coqui. Next base: position 27,837,608 of record NC_089842.1, on the reverse strand, counting down.
GAATAAAAGTTGCGCTGTGATTGGTTGTTATTTCTCTTACTGCTGACGTAACATGAAAGCTGCACTGCGATTGGTTGTTATATTTTATACTGCTGAGGTAACATATAAGCTGCGCTGTGATTGGGTGTTATATATTATAAAGCTGAGGTGACATGAAAGCTGCGCTGTGATTGGTTGTTATATATTATACCACTGAGGTAACCTAAAAAAGCTGCGCTGTGATTGGTTGTTATCTAGATATATAAAAACGAATGTATGTCTGTCTGTCTTCGCAGCAAGGCGTGACGGGTAAGCTAGTCTATATATATAAAATTGAATGTCTGCGTGTGTGTCTGTCTGTCTGTCTGTCTGTTTGTCCTTTATGCGCTACTACACCATTCATCCGATCGCCATGAAACTTTGGGAAGTTGTTGAGCACACTCCTGGGAAGATTATAGGCATAGTACAACTATCCTACGATAAATGGCGTGCGTGCGAGCAACGTCGACAGTTACGCCCCCCACGTAGATCGTTCGATTTCCATCATTGCCACTAATTCTCTCACTTCCCGATGTTGTAGAAGCATGAAATTTGGCACAAGCATTGATTATGTCATAAATAGGAAAAGGTAATGGGTCCCATTTCGAATATTCAATTCTATGCACCAAAGAATTAGCGTCCAAATTTTACGTACGGAATCTAATTTCTCGCTTCCCAATGTCATGGAAACTTGAAATTTGGCACAAGCATTGATTATGTCATAAATAGAAAAAGTTAATGGGTCCCAACTCGATTATTCAATTCTATGCGCCAAAGAGTTAGCGTCCAAATTTTACCTACGGAATCTAATTTTCTCGCTTCCCAATGTCATAGAAACTTGAAATTTGGCATGGGCATTGATTATGTCATAAATAGGAAAAGCGAATGGGTCCCAACTCGATTATTCAAATCTATGCGCAAAAGAGTTAGCGTCCAAATTTTGCGTACTAAATGTAATTTTCTCACATAGAAACTTAAAATTTGGCACGGGCATTGAATATGTCACAAATAGGAAACGCTAATTGGTCCCAATTCGATTATTCAATTCTAGGCGCAAAAGAATTGGTGTCCAAATTTTACGTACGGAATCGAATTCTCTCGCTTCCCAATGTCATAGAAACTTGAAATTTGGCATGAGCATTGATTATGTCATAAATAGGAAAAGTTAATGGGAAGTTGTTGAGTACACTCCTGGGAAGATTACTGGCATAGTACAACTATCCTGCGAGCGTCGTCGACAGTTATGCCCCCCCCAGACAAAGATCGTTTGATTACCATCTCAAGCACAAAAGCAAAAGGCATTACGAGCAACAGGATGCGTGTTCAACTACAAAATGATGCATCCGCCGAACATATCACAAGACAATTCCTGGATATTGAGAATGCTGAGGTAAAACAAAAGCTGTGCTGTGATTGGTTGCTATTTATTATACCGCTGAGGTAAAATGAATGCTGCGCTGTGATTTGTTGCTATTTTTTATATTGCTGAGGCAGAATAAAAGTTGCGCTGTGATTGGTTGTTATTTCTCTTACTGCTGACGTAACATGAAAGCTGCACTGTGATTGGTTGTTATATTTTATACTGCTGAGGTAACATATAAGCTGCGCTGTGATTGGGTGTTATGTATTATAAAGCTGAGGTAACATGAAAGCTGCGCTGTGATTGGTTGTTATATATTATACCACTGAGGTAACCTAAAAAAGCTGCGCTGTGATTGGTTGTTATATATTATACCACTGAGGTAACATGAAAGCTGCGCTGTGATTGGTTGTTATCTAGATATATAAAAACGAATGTATGTCTGTCTGTCTTCGCAGCAACGCGCGACGGGTAAGCTGGTCTATATATATAAAATTGAATGTATGCGTGTGTGTCTGTCTGTCTGTTTGTCCTTTATGCGCTACTACACCATTCATCCGATCGCCATGAAACTTTGGGAAGTTGTTGAGCACACTCCTGGGAAGATTATAGGCATAGTACAACTATCCTACGATAAATGGCGTGCGTGCGAGCAACGTCGACAGTTACGCCCCCCACGTAGATCGTTCGATTTCCATCATTGCCACTAATTCTCTCACTTCCCGATGTTGTAGAAGCATGAAATTTGGCACAAGCATTGATTATGTCATAAATAGGAAAAGGTAATGGGTCCCATTTCGAATATTCAATTCTATGCACCAAAGAATTAGCGTCCAAATTTTACGTACGGAATCTAATTTCTCGCTTCCCAATGTCATGGAAACTTGAAATTTGGCACAAGCATTGATTATGTCATAAATAGAAAAAGTTAATGGGTCCCAACTCGATTATTCAATTCTATGCGCCAAAGAGTTAGCGTCCAAATTTTACCTACGGAATCTAATTTTCTCGCTTCCCAATGTCATAGAAACTTGAAATTTGGCATGGGCATTGATTATGTCATAAATAGGAAAAGCGAATGGGTCCCAACTCGATTATTCAAATCTATGCGCAAAAGAGTTAGCGTCCAAATTTTGCGTACTAAATGTAATTTTCTCACATAGAAACTTAAAATTTGGCACGGGCATTGAATATGTCACAAATAGGAAACGCTAATTGGTCCCAATTCGATTATTCAATTCTAGGCGCAAAAGAATTGGTGTCCAAATTTTACGTACGGAATCGAATTCTCTCGCTTCCCAATGTCATAGAAACTTGAAATTTGGCATGAGCATTGATTATGTCATAAATAGGAAAAGTTAATGGGAAGTTGTTGAGTACACTCCTGGGAAGATTACTGGCATAGTACAACTATCCTGCGAGCGTCGTCGACAGTTATGCCCCCCCCAGACAAAGATCGTTTGATTACCATCTCAAGCACAAAAGCAAAAGGCATTACGAGCAACGGGATGCGTGTTCAACTACAAAATGATGCATCCGCCGAACATATCACAAGACAATTCCTGGATATTGAGAATGCTGAGGTAAAACAAAAGCTGTGCTGTGATTGGTTGCTATTTATTATACCGCTGAGGTAAAATGAATGCTGCGCTGTGATTTGTTGCTATTTTTTATATTGCTGAGGCAGAATAAAAGTTGCGCTGTGATTGGTTGTTATTTCTCTTACTGCTGACGTAACATGAAAGCTGCACTGTGATTGGTTGTTATATTTTATACTGCTGAGGTAACATATAAGCAGCGCTGTGATTGGGTGTTATGTATTATAAAGCTGAGGTAACATGAAAGCTGCGCTGTGATTGGTTGTTATATATTATACCACTGAGGTAACCTAAAAAAGCTGCGCTGTGATTGGTTGTTATATATTATACCACTGAGGTAACATGAAAGCTGCGCTGTGATTGGTTGTTATCTAGATATATAAAAACGAATGTATGTCTGTCTGTCTTCGCAGCAACGCGCGACGGGTAAGCTGGTCTATATATATAAAATTGAATGTATGCGTGTGTGTCTGTCTGTCTGTTTGTCCTTTATGCGCTACTACACCATTCATCCGATCGCCATGAAACTTTGGGAAGTTGTTGAGCACACTCCTGAGAAGATTATAGGCATAGTACAACTATCCTACGATAAATGGCGCGCATGCGAGCATCGTCGACAGTTACGCCCCCCCCCCCACGTAGATCGTTCGATTTCCATCATTGCCGCTAATTCTCTCACTTCCCGATGTTGTAGAAACATGAAATTTGGAACAAGCATTGATTATGTCATAAATAGGAAAAGGTAATGGGTCCCAACTCGATTATTCAATTGTAAGCGCCAAAGTATTAGCGTCCAAATTTTACGTACGGAATCTAATTTTCTCGCTTCCCAATGTCGAAGAAACTTGAAATTTGGCACAAGCATTGATTATGTCATAAATAGGAAAAGATAATGGGTCCCAACTCGATTATTCAATTCTATGCGCCAAAGAATTAGCGTCCAAATTTTACATACGGAATGTAATTTTCTCACATAGAAACTTGAAATTTGGCACGGGCATTGAATATGTCATAAATAGGAAAAGCTAATGGTTCCCAACTCCATTATTTTAATTCTAAGCGCCAAAGAATTAGCGTCCAAATTTTACGTACGGAATCTAATTTCTCGCTTCCCAATGTCATGGAAACTTGAAATTTGGCACAAGCATTGATTATGTCATAAATAGGAAAAGTTAATGGGTCCCAACTCGATTATTCAATTGTAAGCGCCAAAGAATTAGCGTCCAAATTTTATGTACGGAATCTAATTTTCTCGCTTCCCAATGTCATAGAAACTTGAAATTTGGCACGGGCATTGATTATGTCATAAATAGTAAAAGCTAATGGGTCCCAACTCGATTATTCAATTCTATGCGCAAAAGAATTAGCGTCCAAATTTTACGTACGGAATGTAATTTTCTCACTTTCCAGTGTCATAGAAACATGAAATTTAACACGAGCATTGATTATGTCATAAATAGGAAAAGCGAATGGGTCCCAACTCTATTATTCAATTCTATGCGCAAAAGAGTTAGCGTCCAAATTTTGCGTACAGAATGTAATTTTCTCACATAGAAACTTAAAATTTGGCTTGGGCATTGAATATGTCAGAAATAGGAAACACTAATGGGTCCCAACTCGATTATTCAATTCTATGCGCAAAAGAATTAGCGTCCAAATTTTACGTACGGAATCGAATTCTCTCGCTTCCCAATGTCATAGAAACTTGAAATTTGGCACGAGCATTGATTATGTCATAAATAGGAAGAGTTAATGGGAAGTTGTTGAGTACACTCTTGGGAAGATTACTGGCATAGTACAACTATCCTGCGAGCGTCGTCGACAGTTATGCCCCCCCCAGACAAAGATCGTTTGATTACCATCTCAAGCACAAAAGCAAAAGGCATTACGAGCAACGGGATGCGTGTTCAACTACAAAATGATGCATCCGCCGAACATATCACAAGACAATTCCTGGATATTGAGAATGCTGAGGTAAAACAAAAGCTGTGCTGTGATTGGTTGCTATATATTATACCGCTGAGGTAAAATGAATGCTGCGCTGTGATTTGTTGCTATTTTTTATATTGCTGAGGCAGAATAAAAGTTGCGCTGTGATTGGTTGTTATTTCTCTTACTGCTGACGTAACATGAAAGCTGCACTGTGATTGGTTGTTATATTTTATACTGCTGAGGTAACATATAAGCTGCGCTGTGATTGGGTGTTATGTATTATAAAGCTGAGGTAACATGAAAGCTGCGCTGTGATTGGTTGTTATATATTATACCACTGAGGTAACCTAAAAAAGCTGCGCTGTGATTGGTTGTTATCTAGATATATAAAAACGAATGTATGTCTGTCTGTCTTCGCAACAACGCGCGACGGGTAAGCTAGCCTATATATATAAAATTGAATGTATGCGTGTGTGTCTGTCTGTCTGTTTGTCCTTTATGCGCTACTACACCATTCATCCGATCGCCATGAAACTTTGGGAAGTTGTTGAGCACACTCCTGGGAAGATTATAGGCATAGTACAACTATCCTACGATAAATGGCGCGCATGCGAGCATCGTCGACAGTTACGCCCCCCCCCCACGTAGATCGTTCGATTTCCATTATTGCCACTAATTCTCTCACTTCCCGATGTTGTAGAAACATGAAATTTGGCACAAGCATTGATTATGTCATAAATAGGAAAAGGTAATGGGTCCCAACTCGATTATTCAATTGTAAGCGCCAAAGAATTAGCGTCCAAATTTTACGTACGGAATCTAATTTTCTCGCTTCCCAGTGTCGAAGAAACTTGAAATTTGGCACGAGCCATGATTATGTCATAAATAGGAAAATATAATGGGTCCCAACTCAATTATTCAATTCTATGCGCCAAAGAATAAGCGTCCAAATTTTACATACGGAATGTAATATTCTCACATAGAAACTTGAAATTTGGCACGGGCATTGATTATGTCATAAATAGGAAAAGTTAATGGGTCCCAACTCGATTATTCAATTCTAAGCGCCAAAGAATTAGCGTCCAAATTTTACGTACGGAATCTAATTTTCTCGCTTCCCAATGTCGAAGAAACTTGAAATTTGGCACGAGCATTGATTATGTCATAAATAGGAAAAGATAATGGGTCCCAACTCGATTATTCAATTCTATGCACCAAAGAATTAGAGTCCAAATTTTACGTAAGGAATGTAATTTTCTCACATAGAAACTTGAAATTTAGCACGGGCATTAAATATGTCATAAATAGAAAACGCTAATGGGTCCCAACTTGATTATTCAATTCTATGCGCCAAAGCATTAGCGTCCAAATTTTACGTACGGAATGTAATTTTCTCACTTTCCGGTGTCATAGAAACATGAAATTTAGCACCAGCATTGATTATGTCATAAATAGGAAAGCGAATGGGTCCCAACTCTATTATTCAATTCTATGCGCAAAAGAGTTAGCGTCCAAATTTTGCGTACAGAATGTAATTTTCTCACATAGAAACTTAAAATTTGGCACGGGCATTGAATATGTCACAAATAGGAAATGCTAATGGGTCCCAACTCGATTATTCAATTCTATGCGCAAAAGAATTAGCGTCCAAATTTTACGTACGGAATCGAATTCTCTCGCTTCCCAATGTCATAGAAACGTGAAATTTGGCATGAGCATTGATTATGTCATAAATAGGAAAAGTTAGTTTCGAAGTTGTTGAGTACACTCCTGGGAAGATTACTGGCATAGTACAACTATCCTGCGAGCGTCGTCGACAGTTATGCCCCCCCCAGACAAAGATCGTTTGATTTCCATCTCAAGCACAAAAGCAAAAGGCATTACGAGCAACGGGATTCGTGTTCAACTACAAAATGATGCATCCGCCGAATGTATCACAAGAAAATTCCTGGATATTGAGAATGCTGAGGTAAAACAAAAGCTGTGCTGTGATTGGTTGCTATATATTATGCCGCTGAGGTAAAATGAATGCTGCGCTGTGATTCGTTGCTATTTTTTATATTGCTGAGGCAGAATAAAAGTTGCGCTGTGATTGGTTGTTATTTCTCTTACTGCTGACGTAACATGAAAGCTGCACTGTGATTGGTTGTTATCTTTTGTACTGCTGAGGTAACATATAAGCTGCGCTGTGATTGGGTGTTATATATTGTAAAGCTGAGGTAACATGAAAGCTGCGCTGTGATTGGTTGTTATATATTATACCACTGAGGTAACCTAAAAAAGCTGCGCTGTGATTGGTTGTTATCTAGATATATAAAAACGAATGTATGTCTGTCTGTCTTCGCAGCAATGCGACGGGTAAGCTAGTCTATATATATAAAATTGAATGTATGTCTGCGTGTCTGTCTGTCTGTCTGTTTGTCCTTTATGCGCTACTACACCATTCATCCGATCGCCATGAAACTTTGGGAAGTTGTTGAGCACACTCCTGGAAAGATTATAGGCATAGTACAACTATCCTACGATAAATGGCGCGCGTGTGAGCATCGTCGACAGTTACGCTACCCTCCACCGGAAGAAAACAGCGACAAATAGCCTGTTAAAATGGGATAGTCACCACCCGTTTGCTTTAAAACGTGGCATCCCGAAAGGACAGTTCCTGAGGGTCAGACGCAACTGTTCTGATGACCATGATTTCGAACAGAAAAGTATGGGTCTACGAAAAAGGTTCCTGGACAGGGACTACCCATGCAAAATCATTGAGAGCGCATATGAACATGCGAAACGACAACCGAGAAGGGATCTTCTCATTCATAAAAAAAGAGATGAGACTCAAGTATCAAGGATAATTGGAACTTTTGATACTGGCACAGATGAGGTGAGACAAATACTCCAACATTATTGGAGTATTATTAAAGACGACATGGATCTCACAGAAACCCTGCCCTCTGACCCTATGATTACATTCCGGAGAGGACATAATATCAGGGACCACTTAGTCAAGAGCCACCTTACACCGGAATTCAATGAGAATTGGCTTAGTAGCCAGAAACCATCTGGGACATTTCCCTGCCACAACTGCGTAGCTTGTACTTTCATTCTCAAAAGTAACACCTTTACAAGTGCAAGCACAGGCAAGGTTTACCAGAATCGGGGTTTTATAAACTGCAAAACACGTAACATCATCTACATGGCCTCCTGCCCGTGCCCCAGGAACTACGTCGGGAAAACAATTCAAGAATTCCGGCGGCGTATCATGGGGCACGTGGGCAACATCTGTCGAGGCGAATCGACCCCACTTGCAGATCATTTTCGTGACGTCCACAATGGCGAAGTTAAAGATCTTAAATTCCAAGGTATCGAGCTGTTGCGAACTAATGCAAGACGCGGGAATATTGACAAAAAACTCCTGCAAAAGGAAGCGGGCTGGATTTTTAGATTAAATACGGTAAGACCAGATGGTCTAAATGCAGTTCTGAATTTCAACTGTTTTCTATAAAGTGTTGGGTACCTAATTCTCCTTCTTATCATTGTCCCTAGGGGACCTGCATCCGATACACCAAGGCATAGTCCTACGGTACTGTCCGTATATATCTAATGATCAGGCACCTTTTTCCATGACCTCTGACCTATTATTCATGTAATCTTATTGGATTTACACTGAACTATCTATTGAGCTAAAACAGGGACTATAAATATCATGTTTCCCAATATTAATACTCCGAAAATCTTTATTGCATTATACATCAAGCAATCCCTTACATTTAATATAGCGCCCATTATCATAAGGTACTTCATCACCATACAGTACCATTCAATGGCTAGTGATGTGCGGCCAGAACATGGCCCCGAAGTATGCGATGCGTTCCAGCGTAGAGCAATGTAGTAATCGTGCTGCGGGACCATTCACATACAGGATCACTGACGTGATACGTAGTCATGCAGCGCACGATGCGTTCCAGCTGGGAATGCCGTAACCATATGAAGCCCCGCCTGACCACGCCCACGGTGACGCGGCACGCCATAGACGTTGCCGCGCTTCACCGGAGGGCGTTCCTAGCAGCGCCCAATGCGGTCCAGCCTGGAACGCAGTAAACACATCAAGCATCGTTTGACTATGCCTACGATGACGCGGCACGCCTTTTTGACGTCACGAAGCCCCGCCTGACCACGCCTACGGTGACGCGGCACGCCATAGACGTTGCCGCGCTTCACCGGAGGGCGTTCTTAGCAGCGCCCAATGCGGTCCAGCCTGGAACGCAGCAAATACATCAAGCATCGTTTGACTATGCCTACGATGACGCGGCACGCCTTTTTTGACGTCACCACGTCTCACCGATGGGCGCTGTATCAACGTGATGACGTAATCGCGCACCACGCTTAGCGTTCCAACCTGGAACGTGGAAATAAGGAACAACGGCGGTGATGACACCGATCGGGAGACATTAGCAGCGATCGGCTGCGGCAACCTGCAGGCTCGTTTGCTATAAACTTACCTCCAACACAGGGCTGCTAATAAAAGAAGTATTATTGGTAAAAGGAACACAACTAGGTATTCCAGTACGGAAAGGACCGCCCCCTGAGGTCTCCGATAGGCCACTTAGTTCTCTCCCCTCCCTTCAGGAGGAGGAGCGACTACTTTAAAATCCCTGTCACTAGCTTCAATACCTCATAGCCGGCCGCTCACCATCAGAGCCGCAGGCACCACCTCTTGCTCTCTCCATTTTCTGATTACACACCCAGGGCCCCATCTGACTGTGGATGGGACCACTCTATAGGGGTAGTGTTGATCTCTTTATCTAGGCTCTTCTTGTACTTTGCTCTATTTGAGTTCTAATGCTTGAAACAACCAACCGGGAACATCCCTTTTCGTTCTTAGAACTCTATAGAGCCAGCACTGTGTGATATATGGAGCACTCACTCCGGCTGCCTAAAGATTGATATACAGCCATATCACCGACAGTTAGGGTGCTAATCATTAACCTGTGGAGACTCTGCCTATGCAGCCTCCTACAGCTTTAATGGCAAGATTGAGCATCTGTTAAAAACAACCCTTTCTAAAAAACTAGGTGTATATCAGTATTTGCTCAGACAGAGACACCTTCCAGTCTGGCAACTGATGTGCATTCAGGGTCACTTGGCCTTAGTCTCTCGCACTGAATGACTGACTCTATAACAACGCCAACAGTTATACCCAAATACTGATTGGTGTGTCAGTTAGTGTGAATACTGAGTGCGCCTAGGGAGAGTAAGAGACCTAATTTAGAAGTGTATTTTACGGCACGTTCTAAATAAGAAACAGGTGGTTATCTTTAAATCCACCAAAAAAAACATTTTACCAGCGAGACATTTTTCCTTCACCTACCCTGGTGTTGACGAGTCCACAGTAAAAGGACTAAATATGTACTAATGGTATATGTACCTTTTGCTCCTGAGGAACTATCCAAAAATCGGATAGAGAAACGCGTTGAGCCTATCTTTGAGCACAAGAGCCTATCTCTGAGCATAAATCTATCTTCTAGTATAAGTCTACCTCTAACATGGCACTCTGGCTAGCGGTGAACTTATAGATCCCTACCAACCGCATGCCCGGGCCAATTCTGGCATTGTTTTGGTAGACCTAGTACTACGAAGGCACAATCAGTTTGCGTCTATGGGTTCTGGTTTATAACAAACATCCATCTGCATAGTAACCAGACCCTGAAACAGTAAACTTTTGATTACTGTGGCAGACTGGGGTTCTCAGCACACGACTATATGTCGATATTGGTGATTTATCCCTAATTGCCCACGAGGATACATGCACTTTGCCTGAATAGACTCAAACACGTATTGCGTATCTATAACGAGCGTGCTCGAGACTACTTACCTTTCAGCAATCTGTATTTGTATTAATAATCCTGGGCTATCCCTACATATATAACAAGGGATGAACACACTTACCTCTGTGCACTATCGAAAGTGCTGAAATCCCCATATACCTCTAAACCTGGGTTTCCTTTTGGTTTTCTTCGTTTCGTTTTGATTTTTGTATGTGTGTCAGTGTAAACCCATGTCTTTTTAAGAAGTATCTAATAAACATTACTAATTTTTATCTATATCTGTGAAGGGTTTAAAGTTAATACATATAGATTCTCATACCACTGTGATTTCTCCCCCCCCCCCCCACGTAGATCGTTCGATTTCCATCATTGCCACTAATTCTCTAACTTCCCGACGTTGTAGAAACTTGAAATTTGGCACGAGCATTGATTATGTCATAAATACGAAAAGTTAATGGGTCCCAACTCGATTATTTAATTGTAAGCGCCAAAGAATTAAATTTTACGTACGGAATCTAATTTTCTCACTTCCCAATGTCATAGAAACTTGAAATTTGGCACGGGCATTGATTATGTCATAAATAAGAAAAGCTAATGGGTCCCAACTCGATTATTTAATTCTATGCGCCAAAGAATTAGCGTCCAAATTTTACGTACGGAATGTAATTTTCTCACATAGAAACATGAAATTTAGCACGGGCATTGAATGTCATAAATAGGAAAAGCTAATGGGTCCCAACTCGATTATTCAATTGTATGCGCCAAAGAATTAGCGTCCAAATTTTACGTACGGAATCATTTTCTCACATAGAAACTTAAAATTTGGAACGGGCATTGAATATGTCATAAATAGGAAATGCTAATGGGTCCCAACTCGATTATTCAATTCTATGCGCCAAAGAATTAGCGTCCAAATTTTACGTACGGAATGTAATTTTCTCACATAGAAACATTAAATTTGGCACGGGCATTGAATATGTCATAAATAGGAAAAGCTAATGGGTCCCAACTCGATTATTCATATGTATGCGCCAAAGAATTAGCGTCCAAATTTTACGTACGGAATCTAATTTTCTCACATAGAAACTTGAAATTTGGAACGGGCATTGAATATGCAATAAATAGGAAATGCTAATGGGTCCCAACTCGATTATTGAATTCTATGCGCCAAAGAATTAGCGTCCAAATTTTACGTACGGAATGTAATTTTCTCACATAGAAACATTAAATTTGGCACGGGCATTGAATATGTCATAAATAGGAAAAGCTAATGGGTCCCAACTCGATTATTCATATGTATGCGCCAAAGAATTAGCGTCCAAATTTTACGTACGGAATCTAATTTTCTCACATAGAAACTTGAAATTTGGAACGGGCATTGAATATGCAATAAATAGGAAATGCTAATGGGTCCCAACTCGATTATTGAATTCTATGCGCCAAAGAATTAGCGTCCAAATTTTACGTACGGAATGTAATTTTTTTTCACATAGAAACATGAAATTTGGCACGGGCATTGAATATGTCATAAATAGGAAAAGCTAATGGGTCCCGACTCCATTATTCAATTCTAAGCGCCAAAGAATTAGCGTCCAAATTTTACGTACGGAATCTAATTTTCTCGCTTTCCAATGTCATAGAAACTTGAAATTTGGCACGAGCATTGATTATGTTATAAATAGGAAAAGCTAATGGGTCCCAACTCGATTATTCAATTCTATGCGCCAAAGAATTAGCGTCCAAATTTTACGTAAGGAATGAAATTTTCTCACATAGAAACTTGAAATTTGGCACAGGCATCGAATATGTCATAAATAGAAAACGCTAAATAGAAAACGCTAATGGGTCCCAACTCGATTATTCAATTCTATGCGCAAAAGAATTAGCGTCCAAATTTTACGTACGGAATGTAATTTTCTCACATAGAAACTTGAAATTTGGCACGGGCATTGAATATGTCATAAATAGGAAATGCTAATGTGTCCCAACTCGATTATTCAATTCTATGCGCCAAAGAATTAGCATCCAAATTTTACGTACGGAATGTAATTTTCTCACATAGAAACATGAAATTTGGCACGGGCATTGAATATGTCATAAATACGAAACGCTAATGGGTCCCAACTCGATTATTCAATTCTATGCGCCAAAGAATTAGCGTCCAAATTTTACATACGGAATGTCATTTTCTCACATAGAAACTTGAAATTTGGCATGGGCATTGATTATGCCATAAATAGGAAAAGTTAATGGGTCTCAAGTCGATTATTCAATTCTAAGCGCAAAACAATTAGCGTCCAAATTTTACGTACGGAATCTAATTCTCTCACTTCCTGATATATATAAATGAATGTATGTCTGTCTGTCTGTCCTTTATGCATTACTACACCATTCATCCAATTGCCATGAGACTTTGGGAAGTTGTTGAGTACACTCCTGGGAAGATTACTGGCATTGTACAACTATCCTACGATAGGTGGCGCGCGTACGAGCATCGTCGACAGTTATGCCCCCCAGACAAAGATCGTTTGATTTCCATCTCAAGCACGAAAGCAAAAGGCATTACGAGCAACGGGATGCGTGTTCAACTACAAAATGATGCATCCGCCGAACGTTTCGCAAGACAATTGCTGGATATTGAGAATGCTGAGGTAAAATGAAAGCTGTGCTCTGATTGGTTGCTATTTCTTATACTGCTGAGGTAACATGAAAGCTGTGCTGTGATTGGTGGCTACTTCTTATACTACTGAGGTTGCATAAAAGCTGTGCTGCGATTCGTTGTTATATATTATCCCACTGAGGTAACATGAAAGCTGTGCTGTGATTGGTTGTTATATATAATACCGCAGAGGTAACATGAAAACTGCGCTGTGATTGGTTGTTATATATTATACCACTGAGGTAACATGAAAGCTGCGCTGTGATTGGTTGCTATATATAATACCGCAAAGGTAACATGAAAGCTGCGCTGTGATTGGTTGCTATTTTTTATATTGCTGAGGCAGAATAAAAGTTGCGCTGTGATTGGTTGTTATTTCTCTTACTGCTGAGGTAACATGAAAGCTGCGCTGTGATTGGTTTATTATATTTTATACTGCTAAGGTAACATGAAAGCTGCGCTGTGATTGGTTGTTATATATTATACCACTGAGGTAACATGAAAGCTGCTCTGTGATTGGTTATCTAGATATATAAAAACGAATGAATGTATGTCTATCTGTCTTCGCAGCAACGCGCGACGGGTAAGCTAATTATGTATAAATATTCATGCCTCTTAGGATCTATTCCATTTTATCCTGAAGAAGAACCCCAGAGGTTTGCAAGCTCATAATAACATCATGTATTTTTGTTAGCCATTAAAAGGTATCATATCTACAAGATTACCTGGTTTCTCTTTCTGGGAACAATTACATTTGACTCTACTGGCTAACACGGAACCAAACTTTAGTTTTCAATCCTCAGTTGATCCATGTATTCTTGTCTGTGTATAATAATACAATTGCCCACAGCAACCAATCACAGCGCAGTTTCCATGTTACCTCAGCAGTTTAATATATAACAACCAATCACAGCACAGCTTTCCTGTTACCTCAGCAGTATAATATATAGCAACCAATCACAGCACAGCTTTTATGTTACCTTAGTAGTATAATATATAGCAACCAATCACAGCACAGCTTTCATGTTACCTCAGCAGTATAATCTATAACAATCCATCGCAGCTCAGCTTTTATTTGACCTTAGCAGTATAATATATAACAACCAATCACAGCACAGCTTTCATGTTACCTCAGCAGTAAAAGAAATAGCAACCAATCACAGTGCAGCTGTTATTTTACCTCAGCAGTATAACATATAGCTAATACATTAACATCTGTATTGGGCACCCGGGCTATATATAAATATGTATAAGTATTTTAATTTAGCTTATAAAAGATATGCAAGAATATGTGAATCTCTTACCTGAACATATTACACCGGCATCTTCATCATGATTACAGTTATGGACACCAAACTGCTTTGCTGGACAGTCCCAGATGTGTGCTTCATTTCCTCTACATTGTACATCATCCAGCCAGATGTCTCCAGTTCCGCTCCCATAAGAGGCTTTAGTTGTGGCTGTGACACCGTAACCACAGCCCAGCTGCTTACAGACCACATCTGCATCTGCTTTATCCCAGTCGTCATCACAGATCGTCCCCCATCTTCCATCATGATAAATCTCCACTCTGCCCGCACATCGGCCCGGACCATCTACCAGTCTCAGCTGGTTTCTTTCTGTATTAGAAGAAATACATTTACCATGATGACTATATAACTATATACCACAATCACTAACCATGATATTATCTGGGACTACTACACCTGAGCAGATCATTTCGATCTCTTTTTCCTGCCACGTCCATGTATTTCTATCAGATAATCCAGGAACAGAACAATCCGTCAAATGAGTCTCATTTTCTTGGCAATTAGCACTGATACACATGACCACTGACTGTTGTTGGGGCTGTTATAGTAAATGACCCAACTGCATAACCACAATGTATTTCTCTGCACACAACCTGGGTCTCATAAATGCCCCATTGGTCACTGAAAGCTTTGCTCCATGTGAATGCATAGGGACTTTTCACATAAGACAGATTATTCCCAGAACTCTGCACTAAAATCCACATAGTAATCATAGAATTATAGAATGGGAAAGTTGGAAGGGACCTCCAGGGTCATCGGGCCCAACCCCCTGCTCAGTGCAGGATCACTAAATCATCCCAGTCAGATATTTATCCAGCCTTTGTTTGAACACTTCCATTGAAGGAGAACTCGCCAACTCCCATGGTAACCTGTTCCATTCATTGATCACCCTCACTGTCAAAAAGTTATTTTCTAATATCTGATCTGTGTCTCCTCCCTTTCAGTTTCATCCCATTGCATCTTGTCTTTCCTTGCGCAAATGAGAATAGGGCTGATCCCTCTGCAGTGTGACAGCCCTTCAGATATTTGTCAACAGCTATTAAGTCTCCTCTCAGCCTTTTTCTTGCAAGCTAAACATTCCCAGATCCTTTAACGGTTTTTCATAGGACACGATTTGCAGACCGCTCACCAAAATGGTGAATTTTGTTGTAGAATTGCCAGCAGATTACGGCTATTTTTACTTCTACATGGAAATCTGCAACTTAGCAATGCAGATTTCAGTGCTGAATATCCTGCAACGTTGCTGAAGTTTGGCAAAATTGTTTCATGTAATCACATATACTGTGTTTCCACAAAAATAATACACTCATATTAAATTCTTATTTTTGAAGGGGGTGGAGGTGGTGGTGGGGAGGAGGTGGTTGAGGAGGTTGGCGTATACTTACCTCACAGCCAGCATCTGTGTCCCCTACGATAGTCTCCCCGGCGCTGTGGCAGGTTGCTGTGTAATCCTCCCCACTGTCAGAGGATTCTCTCTCTGGTAAATGGAGCTTTGAATTCCCCCGGCTCCAGCAAGTGAGCACTGTGATTGGACTGAGCACCAGCCAATCAGAGCCGGCGCTCGATGAGCCAATCACAGCCATTCAGTGATGTCATTTATTCAATGGCTGTGAATGATCAAGCACCGGCTCCGATTGGCTGGCGCTCGATTCAATCACAGCACTCACTTGCTGGAGGCGGGGTAATTCAAAGCCCTGTTTACCCCCTCCCCCAAACAGAAAGGTTAAGATACACATTGGGAAACATATAAGAGATGTTGAGAGTGCTGCGGAACATCATTTATCTAACTTTCTAAACATCTTCTGACACTATGCGGGAAGTTTGATGGGATAAACATGGATTGAAAGGGTTAATAAGAACAGTCTGAGAGGAGATTCAAGAAGAGCTCTTCTACAAAGAAAAGATTACTGCATTCTTTTATTAAGCACTTCTCATCCATCTGGTCTGAATTTTTGTACTCCTCTAATATATCACATTATTAATGCTGATTAATAATTTTGATTATTTGGCATTTATTTTTAACCCTTTATAGTTTGGCCTTGTGCACACGGACGGTATTTCCCGCAGAATTTCCGCCCATGCCCGCTGCCATAGGATTGCATGCATGCAATCCTATGTACACAGCCATGATTTGTCCGTGTGAAAACACACGCGGAAAACAAATCGCGGCATGTTCTATTTCTGTGCGGGTCTCGCAGAGGCCCGTATAGAAATGTCAGTAGAGACCCACCAGCTCCCCTGTGCGACAGCAGGCACATCACAGAGACGATGTGACACACCGGGAGCGGGTGAGCCGCAGTTCTCTGCAGGGGCACGGATCCGCATCCGGCTGCGAGGATTCTCGCAGCAGGATCTGACCCGGCTGTCTGCAGGCGGCCTATGTCATATATTTCCTCTTTTTTGGTGTATATTTGATGTTTTTCCCTGCAAATGTGAAGGTATGCTTTTTGCTGTTTAAGCCTTTGCCATGTTCGGGAAGGTAGGGTCATGAATAAGCATGAGGCCTGAAACACGTTGAACAGTACTCTCCTAGAATTCTGCCTGTCTGGTTTTACACCGCTACTATATTATTAGTTTACTTGATTTTATGGATGAAGCAATAAAGGATTGCTAGATTATAATACAACGCCTGGTTAAGAATCTCTGTGTTTTCTGTGTTTACATCATCATATAATAATCATAATCTTTCTTCCCTCTGAAGGGATCTCCATACTGTAGCTTGCATGGATAAGGGTATCTTTTAGAACATGCTCTTGGATGCTCTAGTACCGGATTGTGTATTTAACCCTTTTAAGCATGTGGGTCAACGTAATTGTCTGAGGGCTTGTTTTTTGTGGGACGAGTTGTATTTTTCAATGATACTGTTTAATGTACTATACAATGTACTGAAAAACTTAAAAAAAATTCTTAGTGAAGTGAAATGGAAAAAAAAACTAAATTCAACGTTCTCGTTTCTACGGCATACAAACTAATAATTTTATTCTGTGGGTCGGTATGATTACTACAATACCAAATTTGTATAGGTTTTTTTTTTTTTTTGCTATATATTTTTATTTTTTTATTAAAGATATTTAATTTTTTTAAAATTATTTTCTGCCACCAAAACTTTATTTTTCCGCTGACATAGTTGTGCAAAGGCTCATTTATTTGTGGGACGTCCGGTAGTTTCTATTGGTACCATTTTGAAGTACATAGAACTTCTTGATCACTTTTTATTACATTTTTTCTTGGAGACGGGCTGACCAAAAAAGCGCAATTTCAGCGGGGTTTTTTGGGGTTTTATTATTTAGATTCCTTTATTATAAATATGGCAAAAGGAGGGTTTGGGTTAAACTTGTATTACCTTTTTTTTTTTGTCCCCATAGGGCACAAGAACTTGTGATGGTTTGATTGCTCCTGCAGTATGATGTAATACCATAGCATTACATTATACCGCGATGTGACAGGCAATCTTTCAATCCATGCCACCGGCACGACAATCTGAAAAGGCAACCCTTGGAGCTTTCAGAAGACCCCGGATGCCATGGCAACCGCACAGCAATCCACAATCTCTTACTTTTCAGAAATACTTTCTGGAAGACACTAAGTAGTATACACACATTTGTTCACCCTATAAGTATATTTACAATACATATATAACACTACACTCTATTGATAAACTGCATTTAAAAAAAACCCTACAAAATACATTTACTGCAATTAAAATGAAATGTTAATAAACTATTTGTTTACTCCAGAAATGTCCCTTAAAGGGACCTATCACACAGGTCATAATTAAATCCTGCAGACATTTTTGTATTACTATGTTATTCCTATTGGGCTTGAATTCTGCACAAAAACATAACAAAATCTGCACTAATTGTCTATATCTGCTATGCATCATGCTGAGAATTCTGTTTCATGTAAAAGTCCCTAAATAATGCCTTAGACATTCATGTAGTGGTGAAAATAGAAGAAAGTCAAAATATCAGGATCTGACAAGGCAAATAATAATGATTTGGCTCCTAGTAGTCACCTAAGCAGTCAGCCTGGTATGGTAATACCTGCAGTTTTGGGTCAGTCGGGCTCTGGTGGTGAAACGGGAAATATAATTCTTGCTGAAGTCACCGCTGGCATTTGTCTGCACCATATTTGGCTGGCTGTCCACGGGCGATGCGGTATCCTGTGGGGAAGCTCCGCCGCAGGAGCTACCGCCCGGGAGCAGGAGCCACCGCTGAATCTCTGCAGGTCAGCCCTATCTAATAGATAGGCTGACCGCGGAAAATCAGGGCAATTCGCAGCATGCTGCGAATTGCCCTCCGCGAGTGGAGAATCGCAATGATTCTCCGATCGTGGACAGGCGCCGGCGCTATTCGCCTGTGGTTTACCCCTGGCAAATAAACTGCCGTGGACAGAAGGCCTTAAGAAGAGCAGAAACTGAGGCCTGCAAGTGGAGGCCCACATGACAGGGTTAACAGGGAAGTGGGAAGGAAAAGGGTAATAGTATACAGAGAAGGAAGAAGCGGGGGTGGGAGGAGTTACAAAAATGCTGGAAAGACCATTGCAGACATCAGAGGAGAAGAGAAACAAGGAGGGGAAAGAGATTTATACGTCCAGAATGGATGTGATTCTGTGCCACTGCCATCTGTGGAGTCCTTCTGAGGACCCCCCAGGCAGAGTCTTCCTTACAACACCTGCCTGGGATGAGTCCTATGAGATAGTAAAGCTCAGCATTGGGTGCTAGGCTTTCCTCTGAAAAAGGGACGTGGCCTCGTGCTTGCCTGACTTCAGAGAGCAGTAGCATCGTGAGGGAAAGCTCACCTGGCAATGTACTGGTTGGGGAGTTTCCCTATCGCCCTGATGGAAGCAGCGGAGACGTGGATGCCTGGTGTCCTGATGTGGATCGATCTGGAGATCGACGAGGCCGAAGGAACGGATGGCAATCAGCCTGTCCTGCAGCGCAGAGGAAGGATTCGTCACAGACATTGGTGCTGGCGTCAGCCTCAGCATTTCCATCGCAGATAGCCAGGGTGTGGGAGGTTCCCCATGAGCATGCAGAAAACCCGGAGACGTCTCATGAGGATCCAGGAACAGCGGCGGTGGGATCACAGCTCCTACGCCGCCTGTGTGAGTACATGTCCATGTTATGTCTGTACAATTTTGGGAATCGTATGGCACTCACAGTCATCGGGTTAGGTCAGGGTTATGGAAGTGCAGGGTCTGGCTTAAATGTGCGCGGTAGTGGGGAGGCTTTGCAGGATTTATTTATTTTTTTTAAATTTTCAAATCAAATTTTATTCAAGATTTTTCGATACATACAAGGAAAGTTACTTGTCATATAAACATCAACCTATTCACAGGTATCTACTGCCCTGACGAGATAATTCACAACAAACGCGTATTACACCAATTCAGGGTACTGCAGCCGCAGTATATCCACCCCCCGAATGGACCTATTGGCCCCGGGGGTAAGTGCTTGTATTCAGTACCTGTATAACAACTTGTGGGGGAAGCCGGGGGCCGTAGAGAGGGGTGGGGTGAGGGTATGGGGGGGTATAGGATAGCACATTGACTACTGGGCTAGTAAGTCTAAGAGCCTCAGATCACGCCAGGGGTGCCACGTTGTAATGAATTTCTCTTGTGTATTGTTTTGCCAGCTAGCGAGCTCTTCTAAGTTATAAATCCAATCCACCTTCTCCTTCCAATGTGAGAGAAGGGGAGGAGACTCCTCCCTCCAATGCAACGGAATCAGAGCTTTAGCCTTTGCAGGATTTTTTGGGAAGTGTGTGCGAGGTGTTAAATTGATATGAGAGAGGACCCAGGTCGGGTTTAGGGGGTACTCTCCGGCCAATTTTGGCATGGACGACCCCATCAATTCCATCAACAAGCTTTGGGTAGCATTCCTTGTCGGAGTCCGGTGGCGGAAGAGGGTCAGCAGACGTTGGGATGATGGTGTCGGTACAGATGGAAAAAGATGGGAATGGAATAGGATTAGATGACAAAGCGGAGGGGGAGGTTTATGTGTGTTTTGAGGGTCTACTGGCAGCACATTTAAAAAATAAAATAAAATTTCCAGATGATTTTTTCTCTCCTCCCTTTGGAGAGTTTTAATTTGGAAAAGGGGAGGAGAATGGAATCCAAAAAGGAGGAAGAGAAGATGGCGCTTAATTCGGCAGACGTTCAGAAATTGGTTGCAGGGTTCACCATTTTAGCTGACGTTAGTGATAAAAAGACGTTGGAAAATTGTTCCCCACAGTTTTGTTATATGGATGTGATTGGGGAAGTGTATCGGGTATACGGAGGGCCAACCTGGCTGCGTATGACGAGCGGTTCAGGCAATGGAAAGTGATTCACCCTAATATTATATGGGACCACAAAGACATAGGCCTCTGGGTTAAGGATGATGGCCCCAGTGAGAGACTGGCAGCCCTCTCCGGGAAAACTCATGTCTTCTAGCTCGGCTAGTGGTTCCCAGTATGCCGGTCAATCCCAACAAATAGGGAAAATAATAGGAGTGTGTTGGCAACTCAATGAGGGCCAAAGCAAATTTGGAGGCAGCTGCAATTTTTAGCATATCCGCTCACAGTGCAAGGATGACATGCAAAGTCGTGCATTGTTCCATATCCCAACGGCATCGCATGAGAGTCAGGTCCTTGGAGTTAGTTATAAAATTGATTAAGGGGGGAGGCAGGTTGTCGATAGCCACCTTTCATCCTCTCACTGGATGGTGTCTGCCATCTCTTGGCTCTGACAGGGGTAGTCCTTGCAGAGATGCTGATGTGTCTAGCCTTGTAAAGGATAGTGGGTGTCCAAGTCAGAAGGTGTACGGCTGGAGGCAATTGGGATATTGGGTCTTCTGAGTCAGTGGAAGTACGGCTGGAGGCTATTGGGATTTTTACCTTTAACCCCTTGAGTGGTGGGTTTCTTACCACCCTGTCAGACCCATCAGGGCAGGTTTTTTAAATGGTCTAATCATTTAATTTCAACTAATTTTGCAGTTGCGTTCAAAGAGCCATAACTTTTCCATTGACACAGCCATATGAGGGCTCGTTTTTTGCGGGACAAGTTGTACTTTTTGATGGCATCATTTTTGGGTATATATAATGTATTGCATAACTTTTGTAAAAAAAATTGTAGGGAGATTGGAGGGGGGGGGGGGATATTCTGCCATTTGTTTTTTGGATTTCATTTTTATGGCGTTCAGTGTTCAGAATAAATAATGTGATAACATGATTCTCAGAGTCAGCACGATCCCGGCGATACCAAGTTTATACAGTTTTTTTATGTTTTGCTATTTTTGTACATTTAAAGCATTTTTTTTTCTTAAAGGTTTGCTTTTGTGTCGCCACATTCCAAGAGCCGTATTCATTTTTTTTCCATTGCCAGAGCTCTAGAAGGCCTTGGTTTTTGCAGGATGAACTCTAGTCTTCATTTATCTAATTTTTGGGAACATGTAACATTTTTATCGCTTTCTATTCCATTTTGTTCTAGAGGCAAGATTAACAAAATCTGTAATTCTGGCATGTTTTTATTTTTCACTGCATTCTCTGAGCAGTATAAATAATATATTAAAGTAATTCTACAGGCCAGTATGATTATGCCAATACCAAACTGAAACAGTTTTTTTTCTTTTTCACGACTTTTTCACACTTTAAAAAAAAAGTAATAAAAGTTTTAATCACCCTCCTTTTGCCATATCTATAATAAAAAAAATCTAAATCATAAAAGAAAAATACATATTTGGTATCACCACGTCCGTAAAAGTCTGATCTATCAAAGTAGTGCATTATATACCCTGCACAATGAACGTAGTCCGGAAAAAAAAAAAAAAACGCCACAAATGCACTTTTTCAGTCACCCTGTTTCCTAGAAATAATGCAATAAAAATCGATCAAAAAGTTGTTTGCATTCCAGATTGGTACTATTATAAACTACAGGACATTCTGCAAAAAATGAGCCCATGCTCAAGTACATCAACAGAAAAGTAAAAAAGTTATTGCGCGCAGAAGATGCAGCATGAAATAATTTAAGAAAATGTAATGTCTTTGAAAAAAATACAAGTACTACAGCAAAAAAAAAACTATACAAGTTTAGTATCTTAGTAATAGTACTGACCCATAGAATAAAGTTATCATGACATTTTTGTTGCAGTTTGTGTGTCGTAGAAACAAGACGCACTGAAAGATGGCGGAATGTCGTTTTTTTTTTTTTCATTTTACTCCACTTAAAATGTTTAAAAAGTTTTTCAGTACATTATATGGTACAATAAATAGCACCATTGAAAAATACAACTCGTCCCACAAAAAACAAGACCTCATACAGCGACGTTGATGGATAAATAAAGGAGTTATGATTTTTTAAACGGGGGAAGGAAAAAAAGAAATGGGGAAAAAAGAGTCTGTGTCATTAAGGGGTTAAATAATGTACTAACTTCCTTCTCTGGGTCATTACAACGCAGGGAGATCACATGTGTAATTTTATTTTTAATTTTTTACAACATAAAGAGAGACAAGTGTTTTTTATTTTTATTTTTTTAAATAATTGTTAACACTTTTTTTTTTAAACTTTTTTTTTACTTTTCTTTTTATTTTTGTCCCTTTAGGGAACTTCCACAGAGACCCATCAGGACCCCCTGATCACATTCCGGGGGTCCGATGGTGACAGCCCTTTACATGCTGCAGTCACATAGACTGCAGCATGTAAAGGGTTAACACAGCAGAGAGTGGAGGTTTTCTCTGATCTCTGCTGTAAGAGCTGGTGCCTGGCTGTCCTCTGACAGCTAAGCACCAGCTCTCCCTGCCACAGAAACCATTGGCATGCTTCTGACAAGCCGATGGTCTCTATAGCAACCTGTAAAGAAAGCAGGACTTTCAAATTCAGAAGCGGGATATTGTCGGCAGATCGGCAATATCTTCCTGCTTCTGTTTTTCAAGGTCCTGCACTGGTTCTGCACTGTGGGACTGTGCAGGCAGAGCACAATGCCACAGCTTGTGGCAATGTGCTCTGCAGCTCCCATAGTGATACATAGCCCGGAAATCTTGCAGGCTATATCACTATCGGCAGTGGGCTCCATGGACCTCCTTCCTCTTGTGATGCAGCAGCAAATTATGAGTGAAAATATGGTAAAGGGAGTGTTGCTGGCAAATACAGTTATTGAGTCAGCTTTGCGCCTTTACCTTGTGCATCCTGTAAGCATTCATTTGTTGCAATGCTTTTGAAGAGGTGAATAATTTTACAGACCGAATTTGCATATGAGAGGTTCTAGATTGACGTGGAAACTATTTCCTGCAAGTATTTTGAAGCATTTAGCTCTTTTTTTTCAGAGTGGATGGTAAACAATACAGCAGTTATTGACTCAGTAATTCATTACTTAAATGATGTTTTCAGTGAGAGAAACCAAGTAATCTTGTAGATATGATACCTTTTATGCCCATGGAAAGGGATTTTTTTGTAGATGCTTTGTGACTGGCACATTGGTAGTAAAAATGCGGCCCGTCATTACATTTGAGAAAAGAACAGAAGGCAGATTTGGAGGTGTGGATGTCCTTTTTGGATTGTTACAATGGGAAATCAGTGATGATTGCTGAGATAATTGAGGATTTTGACCGTGAACTGTGTACGGATGCAGCAGGCAGTTCGGGGTTCGGTACATATTTTCAAGGACAGTGGTGTGTTGGTCAATGGCCTATTGTGTGGGTGGAGCCTTTTATTAGGGAAACCTTTCCTACGTGGGGCCTAAACTTGGTCCTAAATAGTTTTTGTAAGCCACCCTTTGAACCCCTCTTCCAACTTCCCATAAGGTTGCTCACACTTAAGTCTCTCTCCTGGTCACCATAACCTCGGCATGGAGAGTGGGAGAATTACAGGCTTTATGTTGTGTCGAGCCACATATGGTGGTACAAGATGATAGAATCATCTTTAATCTAGATAACGCTTTCCTTCCAAAAGTCGTGTCAAAATTCCACAGAGAGCAGGCAATCACTCTACCCTCTTTTTGCCAGGACCCCGGTAACGACATAGAGAGAATTCCATAGCTTAGACGTCAGGAGGACTGTTCTAGCGTATCTAGAGGCTACCCAATGCTTTCAGAAGCATAATAACCTCTTTGTCCAATTTCAGGAGTCGAGCAAAGTAAAGACGGCATCTAAGAGTACTATTGCAAGATGGATCAGGATGGCCATCCAAGAGGCATATAAAACCCGGGGTCTCGACCCTCTAGAAAATATTAAAGCCCACTCTACTAGATCCCTCTCCTCCTCGTGGGCAGAAAAAGCATAGGACTCCGATGAGCAAATTTGTAAAGCGGCTACCTGGTCCATTCTGCACACATTTATTAAGTACTATAGGGTTAATGTGCAATTTGACAAAGACCTGGGATATGGACAGAAAGTCCTCCAGGCAGTAGTCCCACCCTAAAATTCTTATAATTTGGTATTACTCCATATATATATAGATGCGGCAGTCGGGATGGCGACTGGGAAATGAACGGATTACTTACCGGTAGTCCTTTTTCCGGGAGTCATCACAACGGCCCTTAGTTTCCTCCCCTATAGAATATTTTTGTAATAATATGTATGTAGTATTATGTAAAATATGACCAAATAAAGGAAATTTTGTTTTGGTTCAGTATACATTGTCCACCGTAATAAGTTGAAAGTCACTGAGGAGATGGTGGAAGGGGAGGTGCTTTAAGGGCTCTTCCTGTCCCTACTGAGGTCAGAGGGAAATCTCCATATATTAATGGGGCCGTCGGGATGACGACCGGGAAGTGAAAGGATTACTTACCGGTAGTCCTTTTTCCGGAAGTCATCACGACGGCCCATAGTTCAGGACCTATTTTTAGGCATGCACATAAAATGTGCACACTCATAGACTCCTATTAAGCCACAAATGCACACAAAAATAGAGCATTTTGCGTATCTTTTTCCCTGATAAAAATATGCATGTAAAAATGCTCAATGTGAGGGAACCTATTGAAATTAATGGGTTCTATTGTTGTGAAAACGCACATAAAATCACCTACAAATATAGAATGGACCATGTCATAATTTCCTTAGGGTGCATACACATGGGCAAGTGTGATATCGGACCGTGGATATCGCACTCATGATTTACATGCAGAGGTGAGGTGGTTTTTCAGAAAAAAACGGCTTGCATCGCATCAGTGAAATTTTAATCCTCTTACGCAAAATTTACAAGCGTTTCCTATTTATTTCAAGAGGAAGCCTCACATCGCAGTCACATGCATGTTGCATGAAATGCAAGAGCCATGCAATGCATTAAAAGGTCCCATTAAAATCAATGGGACATGTGATAATTTTATAATCAAAATGAAACCATTGTTTTTAATTGTTTCCCTTTTACTGGCGGTATTCTTGCCCGTTAATAGTATCGGCACTTATACTTCTATAGGGATCGAGATGGATGTAATAGAGCGGTGTTTGATGTGTGGAGATCATAATGGATGTAGCATGTAGCAGGGCTGTTTGTGTGTGAATAAGGATGTAACAAAGCTGTGTGTGTCATGTGCTGTGTGTGTGATGTGTGGGGTCAGGATAGATGTAATAGAGCTGTGTGTGAGGTGTGGGGATCATAATGGATGTACCATGTAGCAGTGCTGTGTGTGTGTAAATCAGGATGTAGCAGGGCTGTGTGTGTGATATGTGGGGTCAGGATGGATATAGTAGAGCTGTTTGTGATGTGTGGGGATCATAATGGATGTAGCATAGCTGTGTGGCACCACCAGAAATACTAGTACTATAATTTCCTTATAATTACTAGTATATAGGATTACCTACATGCAGGATCTATCTTCCCACGGTTTTCTTCAAACTCATGCACACAAGCGTCAAGCGTAGTTGCACATACGGCCATCTGCTTTTGCTCTTCAGGTAATTTCAGACGTTCATATGTACAACTACACTCAATGGTAGGGAGCGTAGTTGTGCATAAACAGGTTTTTTCCCCTTCTCATGCTGTTCAACTTCCATGCATGCAAATTTGTAAAAAAAACTGCGTGAAAACAGGTCCTGCCTTATCTTTCCCACACGTAGTATTAAGTCCTATCTTTTCTTGCCTGTGTAATTAACGGATGCAAATCCCAATAGTGAAAATGAAACCGCTGAAATACATTGATATCAATGGCTTTGTTTTGACCCACTATGCGGACGTGATAATCATGGCTGCATAACAGGACAAAACAAGACCATTGATATCAATGGATTTCAGCAGTTTTGCTTTCACTATTGGGATTCTCGCCCATTAATTGTACAGCTGACCTGTCCTATCTTTTCTACACGTAGTGAATATTATGTGCAAGAAAGATCGGGTGGTTATTTTTAAACTCCTGTGCTCTGCCGATGAAGGGGAAGATCTACGCTACATGCCACTAAGTATAGTTGCACTCATGCTTGTCGGAATAAGCCCTTAAACACACCAATGTGTTTAAGCCCTTACTGTCAGATTTCTTTGTCTACCGTACAGTAGTGCACTCATGCTCCTCTATGGCAGCCAACATATACCTGTTTACAAGCACATGACTGTATGTAGAACTTCTGATTCTCCTGCAGTCTTTATGGCACAGAGTTTTCTGCATGTGGATGTCAAATCTGTGTGTGGGGAAAAAGGAATAATTTGTTACTTCTGAACTCAGATTTTGAGCTGCTTCCATAGCGAGAATTCTACATGTGGATTTGCTGATTGAGAAGCGCTAAATCTGCATGCGGATCTGCAGGTTTAAACATGCACAGCTGCAGCAGACATTAGCTGCAGATTTCTGCCATGGTTTTTTGGGTGGCTTCACATCACTGTTATACTCGAAATGCTCTATTTTTGTGCTCATCCAAAGCACCGCAGGAATCGATGGGGTATGCAAATGTGCACCCCGTCCACATGAAATTGTGCACTGAACTGCGTGATTTTGCAGTGTCTATTGATAACAGCAGGGACTAATTAGGCTGCCAAACTGGTTCAAACCTGGCGCTGGTGTGTCCTGCGTAGATGTGAACGAGCCCAGCAGCATTGAAAAGTACAGTAGAATGTGCAGATTTGCATGCGATTATGTCATGCTATCACAAGCATATCTACGCATACGCTCATCTGCAGGCGCCCTTAGAGTCAGAATCTATGTAGAAAAATCAGCATTGGATTCTGCCATGTGAACTTAGAGTCTGAGGAACTTACGAAAATATCTATATCAGCAGGATAAATATTTTTTTGTAGAAAAAGACTCAATTCATGGCTGTACGACTGAGGGCTCCCACACACTTGCGTTTTTTATTTTTAATGCAAATGTCAATGTTTTTCTAATGTTAAAAACCACATCGCACAAATCACAAAGTACAATCTTGCGATGTGTTTTTAACATTAGAAAGTCCCATTGACATTCATGTTAAAAAAAACCACAGCATTAAAAAAAAACGCAGGTGTGTGGGAGCTCCGAGAAAATCGCAACACTGCAAAATTGAAAGTTTTTGTAATGCGATGCAAGAAATCTGTTTTTCCATTGCACTATATGGGCGACATAAACAAGCAAAACACTGAAATAATCCAACAACATGTGTGGCACTTTCCTGTGAGAGCTGACACTTTTACATGGCACTAAAAACGTACGATTTCCCCGCTAGTGGAAGGGGCCCTTAGGCTAAATAAACATGGGTGAGTGTATTATTGGGCCGTGAAACTCGATATCGCGCTTGCCAATATGCGTTGTCCACACAGATGGGAGGTGTTTTTGTGTTAAAACCGCCTCCCATCACTTTAGGGAAGTATTAATCCTCCGGCGTGGCTTTCAGCCGTGCCGGAGGATCTGCAAGTGTTTCCCATTGTTTTCAATGGGAAACCTTGCATCACACTTGTGTGCACCTTTTTCCAGCCCCATTGAAAATAATGGCTGACAGATTCCGAAGGAACGCCCAAAGATATGATTTTCAAAAGAATAGGGTTCATATTCATGCGAGATTTGTGTTTCTCGCATCGCACAAATCTCATGCGATATTCTCGGCCATGTGAAAGCGACCTTACACAAATCCCTCAGCAAGGTGGTTACTATACATTGGAAGATGGCCAGAATATATGTGTACATCTGTAGGATAAGGCTTCTTTCATACTGCTGTATGTTCGTCAGTCCAGTTTAAGTTCTTTCTCCGCTTTCCATCCTTCTTGTAGCAAACTGCATGGCGACAGAACTGGGATGGAACCATAGAGGTGAATGTGTGGGATAGAAACCTCTTTTTGTCCACCCTTAGCTTGTCTTATGTTTTGTTAAAGGCTTCAACTTATAGTGATACAAAAGGACACTTCACCGCTTCATCCAGTAAAAAAAAAAGTATACATGAAACATATATATGCTAACATGGAGCGTATGAGGATGGATCGCTGACAGATCGTATCTGCCGGAGGCATTCATCAAGCATGTAGTTTATATTTTTATCTCATGGCTCACATCTTAAGATATATTGAGTTATGGACCAAGTTAAGGGAGGACACATCTATACATACAATATGGCACAACTATCTATATTCTATATATATATATAAATAAAAGCTCGCCACTAGAAATGAGCGAGCATACTCATCTGAACTTGATGCTCGTTCGAGTAGTAGCATACTCAATGGTGATTGTTACGCGAGTGAGCACTATATGGTGCTGGAGAAACTTTAATGTCCCCTCCCCGCATGTTTAGCGCCATTTTTTAGCCACTAAACATGCAGGGAAGTCTTTACCACTTGCTGCTGTGACGTGCCAACCCTCTGCACGTCTACAACAGTGAGTGGCTGGCCGGATCAGGTGACCACCAAGTATTAAAGCTGTTGCCGCCTGCGGATCGCCTCAGACGCATGCTGCATGAGATTAGGGATAGAGCTGCTGCTAGCAGTGCTAGGCAGGGAAAGTGTTAGTGTAGGGATCCTGCCTACCAGAACCCAACAGTCCTTTCTAGGACTACTACTCCTCTCATTGTGTGCATCAACATTTTGGCTGGCTAGGACCAGTAGTACTCACAGATTTTTTTCAAGCACACTATATACCAGTCTCTGGGGGTTTGTGAATTGGTGCTATTCAACAGCAGTATACCCTTTGAAAATTTTCTGGCCCTGTTCAGAGTGGCTGTGAATTTCCGCTATCTAACAACAGTATACACTGATTATTCTGTCCATTTTGGCCTATAAGTGTACACAGCATAACTTGCATTTTGCATAGCATTTAGTGCAGGTGCTTTATCCAACATTGTGAAGACTAGGGGTAAGGCTTGAGGCCGTGGACGTGAGCGTCTGAATGAGGGTGTGGGCAGAGGCCAAGGTCCTGGTGGGGTGAAACAGTGCCTGCTGCTGAGGGATTAGTAGAGTGCCGCGTATCTCCCCTCCCCAGCTTCATCTCACATTTTGCAGGTCCGCATGGTAGACCATTATTAAAAGCACAACAGTGTGATCAGGTGCTGACGTGTATAGCGGATAACGCCTCAAGTACTTTATCCAACACCCAGTCTTCCACGCAGTCCACTCACGCCAGCCAAGGCACTGCACCTCTGAATTCTCAGGCTGCTCCTCCTTCCTCCCAGCCTGGACACTCCAGGAAAAGGTGAGATTATGAACAGGCAAACACCCAAGAACTCTTCTCGGGTCCCTGCCCTGAGTCTGAAAAAATGGTTCCACAGCCACGTGAGGAATTTGTCGTGACCGATGCCCAAAATTTGGACCTTTCGCAGACTCAGGGTGATGAGGGTAAGGGCTTCCAATTACTGTCTCAAGAGCTATTCGTTTATGATGATGATGATGAGACACAGTTGTCTGTCAGTGAGGTTGTTGTTAGAACAGTAAGTCTGAGGGAGGAGCAAACAGAGGATTCAGAGGAAGAGCTGGTCGACGTTGAGGTGACTGACCCCACCTGGCTTGCTAAGCTTACTAAAGACATGGCTTCAGAGGGGGAGGTAAGTGCAGCAACAGAACAGGTTGGAAGAGGCAGTGGGGTTGCCAGGGAGAGAAGCAAGGCCAGAGCAAATAATCCTCCAACTGTTCCCCACAGCAAACCCTCGCTGCAAGCCTCCGTGCAGAGGGCTAGGTGATCAAAGGTCTGTAGGTTGTTTATTGAGAGCGCGGATGAATAATGAACAGTGGTGTGCAACCTGTGCCGCACCCAGATCAGCAGGGGAGCCACCACTACCAGCCTCACCACCAGCAGCATGCACAGGCATATGATGGCTAAGCACCCAACGATGTGGAACGAAGCCCATTCACCACCTGCGGGTCACACCACTGCCTCTTCCGCAGTGTTACAACCTGGCACAGAGATGCAATCCCCCTCCCAGAACGCAGGCACGAGCACTTCCCGGCCTGCACCCACACCCTCACCTCCACGGTCCTCCACTGCCTCCACCAATGTGTCCCAGCGCAGCGTTCGGCTGTCGCTAACTGAAGCATTGGAACGAAAGCGGAAATACGTGGCCACCCACCGGCATGCACAATCTTTAAACGTGCATGTTGCAAAACTACTCAGCCTGGAGATGCTGCCATACAGGCTAGTGGAAACGGAAGCTTTCCGTAACCTGATGGCGGCGGCGGTCCGTTGGTACTCAGTTCCCAGTCACCACTACTTTTCTTGGTGGCCATCCCCGCCTTACACCAGCACGTGCCACGGAACATAAAACGTGCCCTCACCAACACAGTTACTGGGAGAGTCCACTTAACCACCAATACGTGGACAAATGCTGGCAGGCAAAGACACTACATCTCCCTGATGGCACATTGGGTGAACTTGGTGGAGGATGGGACTGAGTCTGACCCTGGGTCCGCTCACATGCTACCCACACCGAGGATTGCGGGTCCTACCTCGGTGATGGTTTCTCCGGCGTATTATGCCACCTCCTCCAAACACCACCCCTCCTCCACCTCCACCTCTCAATTACCACATGCGAGCACATCGCCTGCAGTCGGTAGCTCGAGGCGCTGCAGCACTGCGGTGGTGAAGCGCCAGCAGGCCGTGCTGAAACTACTCAGCTTGGGAGACAAGAGGCACACCGCCCAAGAGTTGTTACAGGGTATGATGGAGAAGACCAATCTGTGGCTTTCGCCGCTGAACCTCCAACCAGGCATGGTTGTTTGTGACAATGGGCGTAACCTGGTGGCGGCTTTGCAGCTTGGCAGACTAACACATGTGCCATGCCTGGCCCCCGTGTTCAATCTAGTGGTTCAGCACTTTCTTAAAAACTACCCCCATTTGTCTGACCTGCTCAGTAAGGTGTGTCGCATGTGCTCATATTGCAGGAAGTCCACCACAGATACTGCCACCCTCAGGACACTGCAACATCGCTTCCAGCTGCCAGTGCACCGACTGTTGTGCAACAAGCCCACGCGCTGGAATTCTACGTTGCACATCTTGGCCAGGCTTTACGAGCAACGTGGAGCCATTGTAGAATACCAGCTGCAAAATGGCCGTTGGAGTGGTAGTCAGCCTCCGCAGTTCTTCACAGAGAATTGGGCATGGATGTCTGACATCTGTCAGGTCCTAGGTAACTTAGCGGAGTCTACACAAATGGTGAGCGGTGATGCGGCCATTATCAGAGTAACCATCCCGCTGCTTTGCCTGCTGAGAAATTCGCTGCTAAGCATGAACGCCGACGCATTGTGATAGAACAGGAGATGGATGATGACAATATGTCGCTTTATAGCCAGACCACCCTCACGCATATATTTATTTTCAGCTCCACTTCAGCAATATTCACCAATCAGGTTGCTGGAATTCTGAAACAGACAACCCAAACAAACAATCAGGTTGCTGGAATTGTGAATCAGAACCAATCAGGTAGCTGGATTTGCTGAATACTGCTGAAGTGGGGCTGAAAATAAAGATATGCCACCCTCATGCGTGTTTCTCAGCGCATATTGGAGGAGGATGAGGAGGAGGAGGGGGAAGAGACTGCTGCCCACACTGCAGAGAGTGCCCATGCTACTTCCCTCACATCTGTTTAGCTATATGGGCTGAAAAGGAGGAGGATCATGAGAGTTATCCTCCTAGTGAGGACAGCGATGTGTTGCATACTGGGACTCTGGCACACATGGCTGACTTCATGTTAATCTGCCTTTCCTGTGACCCTCGCGTTAGACGCATTCTAGCCAACACGGATTACTGGGTGTTCACCCTTCTCGACCCACAGTATAAGGAGTACCTTTCCCCTCTCATTCCCAAAGAGGAAAGGAGGACGAGAGTGATGCAATACCAAAGTCCCCTGGTGGAAAAGCTGATGCTAAAGTTCCCATCTGACAACGGTAGCCGTAGAGGACGTAGTTCAGTGGGCCAAATAGCAGGGGAGGCACGGGGATCAGGCAGCATCTCCAGCAAAGGCAGGGGAACACTTTCCAAGGCCTTTGCCAGTTTTATGGCTCCCCAGCCAGACTGTGTCACCACTCCCTAGTCTAGGGTGAGTAGGAGGGAACACTGTAAAAAGATGGTCAGGTAGTACATAGCCGATCGTACCAACGTCCTCTGTGATCCCTCTGCTACATACAACTATCGGGTGTCAAAGCTGGACACGTAGCACAAACTTGCGCTGTACGCCTTGGAGGTGCTGGCCAGCCCTGCCGCAAGCGTCTTGTCAGAGAGGGTGTTTAGTGCTGCTGGGGGGAATCATCACGGATAAGCATACCTGCATGTCAACTGACAGCGCCGACAGGCTTACACTCATTAAGATGAGCAAAGGCTGGGTTTCCCGTGACTTTTCTTCTCCACGAGTGGAAAGCAGTGGGAAATAAAAATTCTTTGGGCTAGAACAGGAGAACCATGCACCCTCTATGACCTCAAAAAGGGGAGAAGTAGCTTGGTCTATCCCTCTCTGATCTTCCACCTCCTAAATCAGCATGTCATCACACTGAACAGCCAATTTTTCAGAGAGCCAAAAGACTCTTTTAAAATTAATTTTTTCGGAGGGCTACCTCCAGGCTCTGTTAGCAAATTAAGCAACTACGAGCTCTATCTTTTAAAAATGTTTCTGGGTTTCACCTGCACACTAGGTAAACAAATTTTTCAGGGGTTCACCTATACTCTTGGTACACCAATTTTTCAGGGGGTCGGCTTTACTCTTGGTACACAAATGTTTCAGGGGTTCACCTATACTCTTGCTACAGAAATGTTTCAGGGGGTCGCCTATACTCTGCGTACACAAATGTTTCAGGGTGTCAGCCTATACTCTTGGTACAGAAATGTTTCAGGGTTTTGCCTATACTCTTGGTACACAAAGGTTTCCCAGCGCGGTGTTCAGCTATCTGACACATACACAGAATGAATTGTCCTGCTTTGCCCACTCCAATTTCTTCGCGGTTCATGCTGTCCTTGTAGCAATTAAAGGAATCTAACTGATTTAATGAGACTTTCACAGGGTCACTGTATACCTGTGGTGGCAACTTTTGCGATCCCTGCAGCTTTAAGGCAATATTTTGTTTAAGAATGGCTTGTTTAATTGTGCTGATGGTTAGAAGTACTAGCATCCGTTTTATGACCATGTCTGTGGCCCCTGACAAATTTGTGCTGGAGGTGGCACGGGATTGAAATAATTGTCACCCAACAGTCCTCTCATTGTGTGCATCAGCGGTTTGGCTGCCTGAGACCAGTAGTGAGCACAAGGCATTCGCAAGCATCCCAGCTGTATAACAGGACAACTTATTGTACACTGCCTGTTTTTTGATGTGCGCTGACCTATAATGCACTGAGTGGTAAACAGCCAGATTGGTTTAGGCCTGATAAAGGCACGCATCCCTGGGGGTCAGGGCTGGTCGCCAAGTATTATCTAAAATGAAAAACAAAAGTCCCACCTTATCTTCATGTGCTGCAAGCCTCAGTTCCGCAAGCAAGTATACTCACAAGCTGTTGCCATCCGGCTATTTCTGGCTCTGAATAAACGCAAAACAATCCAATTGCAGGAATACAGCTTATTGTGGAAAAACTTGCTTTTTATTTTCTTTTTGGTGCTTGAATTCAAGCACCAAAAAGAAAATAAAAAGCAAGTTTTTCCACAATAAGCTGTATTCCTGCAATTGGATTGTTTTGCGTTTATTATCTAAAATACTGGATGGGAGTGTTCACAGGAAGCGTGACTGATTTAATAAGATTTTCACAGGGTCACTGTATACCTGTAGTGGCTACTTTGGCGACGCCTCCTGCTTCAAACCAATCTTTGATTTAAGAATGTGTTGCTGTATTGTGGAGATGTGTAGAAGTTCTGGCATCTGAGTCCCTTTTATGCCTACGTTTGTGGCTACTGACAATTTTGTGACGGAGGTGGCAAGGGATTGGAATTATGATTGAATGTTAATTTATCAGCAATTCTCATCAGCATTGTGTGCTATTGCCCACAATTTGAAAGAGTCACTGGCAGGCCCTGCCAACACTCTGCAGTGTGTGTCTACTGTTCCTCCTCATCCAGTACGCACTTATAAATAGACATGAGGGTGCTGTGGCTATCAATCGAGCGTGTGGCATGAGGACAGTTGAACGCTGCGCAGGGAAAAATTTGAGTATGCTGTGGGCGCAGGCTCCTCCCTGCATCCTGGAGGGAATTTGGACAGTAATGCCAGCATGTAACAAATGAGAAGAGGCAGCGGTTCACCCGCAGGTGGTAATTAGCCTTGGTTGCACCTAGTGTGGTGATTAGCTAAGATGTGCCAGCGCGTGTGTCCTGCTGATTATGGTCTGTCCCAAGTGAATTGTTAGGGGGGTGACCACCAGGCTCTTGCCCACAATTTGGCTTAATAGTGGGACCTGGGAGCCTCAGATGCAGCCATGCATGCTGCCCTTGATGTTCCCTATCCGTTTCTGTGTTGTTTCCATCACTTTCTGATGTTTTCAGGTGATTCACACAACCTTCCCTATGCGGAGCATGGGTCACATTGAAAAATGCTTGAGTCTCCCATTGACTTCAATCGCTTCGTTACTTGAAACAAGCTCTCGAGCATTACGAAAAGTTTGACTCGAGTAACGAGCACTTGGATGTCCATGTGGATAACAGTTTGCAAAAATAATATGTCGCCAAACCAGAACACAAGGAGCAAATTTATGAACACCGGCCCTCATTTATCAAATCAACTAACAATAGCAACCAATCACAGAGCAGCTTTCATTTTACCTCAGCACTAAGAGGAATAAATACTGTTGCCCATAGCAACTAATCACAGAGCAGTGATATCAAGCAAGCGAAGGACCTGTTGGGACAGAAGGACAACAGCTACACTTAAAGTAGCTGCCACTCGAGTAGCTACAGCACCGGAGAAAACTAATGCCTGACTCGAGAATCACCGCACTTGACAAACCGCCGCTCAACTAGCTGAGATGCCGAAAGCAAACTAATGGCTGACTCGAGAGACAATGCAAGGATCATTTAATTTGTCTATTTTAAGTTAAGACTAGAGATGAGCGAGCACTAAAATACTCGGGTGCTCGTTCCTCAAATCGAACTTTTTGCAATGCTCGAGAGCTCGTTTCGAATAACGAATCCCATTGAAGTTAATGGGCGACTCGAGCATTTTTATATGGGACCGATGCTCCGCATAGCTGATGACTTGTCAAACACTGGAAAACATCAGAAAGTCATGGAAACACCCCAGAAACGGATAGGGAAGGGCAGGGGCCACATGCATGGCTGCATCTGAGGCTCCCAGGTCCCACTATTAAGCCAAAATGGGGGCAAGAGTCTGGCATCACCCCCCTAACAATTTTTATTTCGGATAAACCCTCATTAGCAAGGCACAACTTAGCTAAGCACCACACTACCTGCAACCAAGGACAATCCCTGCCCGCGGGTGACACCACTGCCTCTTCTCCTGGATTACATGCTGGCATTGCTGTCCACCCCCCCACCCCACTACCCCCCATGCACGACCCTGCGTCCACAGCGCACACAAAAGTTTCCCTGTGCAGCGTTCAGCTGCCTTCATGCCACACGCTCGCTTCATAGCTACACCACCCTCATGTCTATTTCTTAGTGCGTCTGCAATGAGGAGGAACCAGAGGCACACACTGCAGAGGGTTTGCAGGGCCAGGCAGCGCCCCACTTTGAAAGTGTGGGCGATAGCCCACAATGCTGTTGAGAATTGATGATAGATTGACGTACGATCATCATTCCAATCCCGTGACACCTCCGTCACAAAATTGTCAGGAGCAAAAAGTAACCACCAAAGGTATACAATGACCCTGTGTGAAAGATTCATGAAATCACTAGCGCTTCCTGTGAATGCTCCAATCCTGTATCTCGGATAACTGGGATAGTTTGTAGCACGAGAGATAATACATGCCGACCAACGCAGATCCTCAGACCCCAAGCAGGAGGAGGAGGTGGCATAATAAGCCCGAGAAACCATGACCGAGGTAGGACCAGCAATACTCTGTGTGGGAAGTACATGAGCGGGCCCTGGGTCAGGCTCGGTCCCAGCCTCCACCTTGTGTGACCCAAGGTGCCGTGAATTACATATCTATGGGAAATCCATGTGTCCCCACACAATTCATTCTGTGTAGGTGTCAGATAGCTGAACACCGCGCTAGGAAAGTAGTCTGTGCCCTACCCAGGTCATTCAGTGTATTTGTGCCAGATAGCTACAACACCGCAATGGAAAATCTTTGGGCACCCACAGCATAGGCGAGCCCATGAAACCCAAGGAAAGTATTAAACATGAAGCAAATACAGTGCCCAAACATGGCAGACTTTCACTCCGCAGAGGACCTCGGCCTCTGCACACACCCTCAGCAATCATTGGCATAAAGCGGACTCCGATGCAGTACAGCTGTGAACGTCTCATTAAATCAGTTACGGTTGCTTTCACCGCTCCAAAGACTGGATTATTCAGGAAGAAGTTCCATGGGCCAAACCTGGCGCAGTTGCATTTCCCCCAGGACTCCATCCTCTGCCCACACCCTCAGTAATCGTGGGCATAAAGTGGACTCCGATGCTAGTACACCTTTGAACGTCTCATTAATGCAGTAACGCTCCTTTTGTTTGGCCCAAACCAGTGTCTCAGATAACTGTGGTAACACGAGATAAAATACATGTTGCCCAGTGCTAATCCCCTGACCCCAAGGAGGAGGAGGTGGCCTTACAAGTCCAAGAAACCATGACCAGGACCCGCTATAGTCTGTGTGGGAAGTATGTGAGCGGGCCCTGGGTCAGGCTCGGTCCACCCTCCACCTTGTGTGACCCAAGGTGCCCTGAGTTACATAGCAATGGGAAATCCATGTGTCCCCACACAATTCATTCTGTGTAGGTGTCAGATAGCTCAATCAACACCGCAAGGGGAAAGCCATCTGCACTCTGCACCCTACCCAAGTCAGTCAGTGAATTTGTGCCAGACAGGTAAAACACCGCTATGGCAAGTATTTGTGCACCCACAGCATAGGCGAGCCAAAGGAACCCAAGGAAAGTATTAAACATGAAGCAATTACAGTGCCCAAACATGGCAGACTTTCACTCTGCCGAGGACTTCGATCTCTGCACACACACTCAGCAATCGTTGGCATAAAGCGTACTCCGATGCTAGTACACCTGTGAACATCTCATTAATGCTGTAACATTCCTTTTGTTTGGCCCAAAACAGTGTCTCAGATAACTGTGGTAACACAAGGGAAAATACATGTTGCCCAGTGCTGATCCCCTGACCCCAAGCAGGAGGAGGAGGTGGCATTACAAGGCCAAGAAACCATGACCAGGACCCGCTTTAGTCTGTGTGAGAAGTATGTGAGCGGGCCCTCGGTCAGGCTCGATCCAGCCTCCACCTTGCGTGACCCAAGGTGCATTGAGTTACATAGCAATGGGAAATCCATGTCAGATAGCTCAATCAACACCGCAAGGGGAAAGCCATCTGCACTATGCACTCTACCCAAGTCAGTCAGTGTATTTGTGCCAGACAGGTAAAACAACGCTATGGGAAGTCTTTGTGCACCCATAGTATAGGCAGACCCCAGTAACATTCCTGTAGCAGACGAATAGGCAGACCCCTGTAACATTCCTGTAGCAAAGGTATAGGCAGACCCAGGTAGCATTCCTGTAGCAGGCGTATAGGCAGACCCATGTAACATTCCTGTAGCAAAGGTATAGGCAGACCCCTGTAACATTTCTGTAGCAAAGGTATAGGCAGACCCCAGTAACATTTCTGTAGCAAAGGTATAGGCAGACCCCAGTAACATTTCTGTAGCAAAGGTATAGGCAGACCCCAGTAACATTTCTGTAGTAAAGGTATAGGCAGACCCCAGTAACATTTCTGTAGCAAAGGCATAGGCAGACCCCAGTAACATTCCTGCAGCAAAGGTATAGGCAGACCCCAGTAACATTTCTGTAGCAAAGGTATAGGCAGACCCCAGTAACATTTCTGTAGCAAAGGTATAGGCAGACCCCAGTAACATTTCTGTAGCAAAGGCATAGGCAGACCCCAGTAACATTCCTGCAGTAAAAGTATAGGCAGATCCCTGTAACATTTCTGTAGCAGAAGTATAGGCAGACCCAGGTAGCATTCCTGTAGCAGGCGTATTGGCAGACCCCTGTAACATTCCTGTAGCAAAGGTATAGGCAGACCCCAGTAACATTTCTGTAGCAAAGGTATAGGCAGATCCCTGTAACATGTCTGTAGCAGAAGTATAGGCAGACCCAGGTAGCATTCCTGTAGCAGGCGTATTGGCAGACCCCTGTAACATTCCTGTAGCAAAGGTATAGGCAGACCCCAGTAACATTTCTGTAACAAGAGTATAGGCGAACCCCTGAAACATTGGTGTACCATGAGTCTAGACGAAGGCCAGAAAAATTAGTTAGATAACAGTATAGGCGAGGGCCAGAAAAATTTGTGTACCAAAAGTTCAAGTGCACCCCTGAAAAATTGCTCAACCGCGAGGGCAGGTGAAACCCATAAACATTTTTTAAAGATACAGCTCACTGTTGCTTAATTTGTAACAGAGCCTGGAGGTAGCCCTGTGAAAGAATTAGTTTCTGACTGCTAAAGTATCAATGCAAGATGAAATCACAGTGGTATGTCTAATCTACATATTATATAAAGCGCTTCACAGATATAGACTTAGAGGAGATAACTTTATTCAAAAATTATTTAAATCATGGGCTACCACAAAGACACTAACATGACAGGACAGAAAATAGAGTATCGCCCCTCAAGTGAGGGCCACTGATGGCCACCAATCCTCCGATACTTTCAGGTAGGAGGAGTTTGGATACTCAGTTCTAAGGGTTATTGTCCCTTTATTTATATTTTGTGGGGGCAGATACTACAGTGATTAAGCTTCAAGTTCAGAGATGATAATAATCCACAGTGTATTAGTATGCTCAGGCACTCTAGTTATTTCGTTTAGAGTTCCGAGATGATGATGATCCACCATATATTTGATTGCTCAACGCGTTTCCCTGTCCTCATTTGGGACAGTTCATCAGGAGCAAGGCATACGATTGCCCAAAGTATGTTAGTTGAAGATTTAGTATCTAACTTGTGGATGTCAATCATAGACTTCTGGGTTACATGTTTGACTATCAAATTCTATCAGACTAGATTCCTGCCTGTAGCGGATACCTAAATGCCCGGTTTATTTAAAGTATCCCCTCCTAAAGGTGAGGTCACACCGTTATGTTTAGGATTTTCCATCAAATGGTGTGCTTCGTCGAACTTCAATTCCCTATGGGCTATATTCTATATATAAAGAGAATGTGTAGCATTAATGGCGACTGTATTACTAAGATGAGGCAGTTATATGATCACCATGTCACGAACTCTACTAAAGTGTCCTGGGTGTCTAACGCGAGGGTTACGAGAAAGGCAGCCTAACATGAAGTCAGCCATGTGTGCCAGGGTACCAATACGCAACACATCGCTGTCCTCACTAGGAAGATGACTTTCAGGATCCTCCTCCTCTACAGCCCATACACGCTGAACAGATGAGAGGCAAGCAGCATGGGTACCGTCTACAGTGTGCCTAGCTGTCTCTTCCCCCTCCTCCTCCTGCTGCTACTCCCCCTCCTCCTCCTCCTCCAAAACGCGCTGAGATATAGACAAGAGGGTGGTCTGGCTATCAAGTGACATACTGTTATCCCCCGTCTCCTGTTCCAACCGCAAAGCATCGGCCTTTAGGCCTCCTTCCCACGAACGGATTTCCACCGCGTAATTCGCGGCGAAAATCCGCTGCGTTGCCCGCAGCTATTAGGTTCTATTGAACCTAATAGCTCAGGGCACGCGGTGCGGAATTCCACCGCGGAATTCCGCACCGTGAAATCACCCATCCTCACCCGCGGCATGCTCTATTTGCCACGGATGTACGCGCTGACGGCTTCCATTGCAGTCAATGGAAGCCATCCGTTCACGCTATCTCCCTCTGTAACACAGCGGAAGATAGCGTGAAAACGCAGCCGGCGCGTCACATGACACGGCCGGCCGCGTCATGTGACGCGGTGGGCGTGTCATGTGACGCGGCGGCGGTGGGCGGGGAAGCGTCATGCGGGAGCGAAGAAGCCGGATCCGCTGGTAAGTATGGGGTCTCTGGGGGGCGCCGTGACGGGCTTCGCCGTGAAATATTCCGCAGCGGAGCCCGTCATGCTCGTGTGCAGCCGGCAGTATGCTTAGAAGCGAACTTCTCAGCAGGCAAAGCAGCAGGATGGTAACGCTAATGATTGCAGCATCGCCGTTCACCATCTGGGTAGACTCCTCAAAGTTTCCGAGGACTTGGCAGATATCTGCCATCCCTGCCCACTCCTCAGTAAAGAATTGGGGAGGCTGACTACCACTACGCCACCCATGTTGCAGCTGATATTCCACTATTGCTCTACGGTGCGCATACAGCCTGGCCAACATGTGGAGCGTAGAATTTCAGTGTGTGGGCACATCGCACAGCAGTCGGTGCTCTGGAAGCTGAAACCGATGTTGCAGGGTCCTCAGGGTGGCAGCGTCCGCAGTGGACTTGCGGAAATGTGCGCAGATGCGGTGCACCTTGCCGAGCAGGACAGACAAGTGGGGGTAGTTTTTCAGAAACCGCTGAACCACCAGATTGAAGACATGGGCCAGGCATGGCACGTGTGTGAGGCTGCCGAGCTGCAGAGCCGCCACCAGGTTACGGCCGTTGTCACACATGATCATGCCCGGTTGGAGGCTCAGCGGCGAAAGCCAGAGGTCGGTCTGCTCTGTCAGACCCTGCAACAGCTCGGGGGCCATGTGCCTCTTGTCACCTAAGCTGATTAGTTTCAGCACAGCTTGCCCACTGCTATGCTGGCGCGCCGCGTGCTACTGACTGCTGGCGACGTACTCACACTTCTTGATTGAGAGGTAGAGGTTGCGGAGGAGGAGAAGGGGG
Source organism: Eleutherodactylus coqui (assembly GCF_035609145.1). NCBI lineage: Eukaryota > Metazoa > Chordata > Amphibia > Anura > Eleutherodactylidae > Eleutherodactylus > Eleutherodactylus coqui. The sequence continues at coordinate 27,795,623 of NC_089842.1, read as the reverse complement.
AGGGTTTGGAGGTGGTGGCATAAAACGCCACAGACACCAGCACTGAGGTAGGACCCGCTATTCTGGGTGTGGGTAGGACGTGAGCGGTCTCAGGCTTTGACTCAGTCCCAGCCTCTATTAAATTCACCCAATGTGCCGTCAGGGAGATATAGTGGCCCTGCCAGCCAGTACTTGTCCACGTGTCTGTGGTTAAGTGTACCTTCCCAGTAACCGCCTTGGTGAGGGCACGATTTAAAATGCAGGAGACGTGCGGGTGCAGGGCTGGGACGACACACCAGGAAAAATAGTGGCGACTGGTGACCGAGTAGTGTGGGACCGCTGCCGCCATGTTTTTGAAAGCCTCCGTTTCCACAAGCCTGTACGGCTATAATGTGCTATATAAATATTGGTTAAGCTATGCATGTATGTATGTTCGTTTAGAGCTTGAAAAAGGCGATTGCATTCGCCGAAACGCGTCGCTCTTATTAATGAAAATAAATCTAAGTGTATTTACATTTTTTCGTCTTTTATCCCGACGAGCGCAAAAGTAGCTTTTTTTCCTTTGATTATTGAGAACATTACAAATGTCGTTCGCAGCAGGTAGGAATTATTTGAGTGCAGTTTCATGGTGAGAGCTGGTTGTACGGCACTGCAGCCTGAAAAAACTGTTACTGAAAGGCTGGGAACAGGCCTAGATGCGTAATACAAAAATGGATGCACTGCAACTCCCAGCAGGCCACAACTAAAGTGCACACAGTTAGATGTAGTCCTAAGAAGGAGCTTTGGTGTTTTTGCACAGAGGATACGGACTGTATAGTGTATATAACTTTCCCTATAAAAGTGTCTGTGCCCCAACACTCTGTCTAATTCACTGCAGACAGAGAACGGTATAACTGAAGTCGTTTGCAGTAGGCTAGGAAATATTTGAGTGCAGTTTCAAAGTGAGAGCGGGATTGTACGGCACTGCAGCCTGAGAACGCTATTACTGAAAGGCTGGGAACAGGCCTAGATGCGTAATACAAAAATGGATGCACTACAACTCCCAGCAGGCCACAACTAAAATGCACACGGTGAGATGTAGCCCAACAAAGGAGCTTTGGGGGTTTTGCACAGAGGATACGGACTGTATAGTGTATATAACTTTCCCTATAGAAGTGGCTGTTGCCCCAACACTGTCTAATGCACTGCAGACAGAGAACGGTATAAACGAAGTCATTCGCAGATGGCTAGGAAATATTTGAATGCAGTTTCACGGTGAGAGCTGGTTGTACGGCACTGCAGCCTGAGAACGCTATTACTGAAAGGCTGGGAACAGGCCTAGATGCATAATACAAAAATGGATGCACTACAACTCCCAGCCAGCCGCAAGTATAATGTACACGGTCAGATGTTGCCCAACGAAGGAGCTTTGGGGTTTTTGAAGACAGGATCCTACTCTAACACTTTCCCTATATCAGCAGCAGCACTTTCCCTAAACTCTGTATAATTGACTGCAGACTGAGAACGCAATAGCTGTAATGGCCTGCACAGCCCGAGATTAAAAAAAAAATTGGTGCACTACTGCTCCCAGCCAGCCACAACAGTAATGCACATGGTCAGATGTAGCCCTAAGAAGGACCGTTGGGGTTCTTGAAGAAAGGATCCTACACTAACACTTTCCCTATATCAGCAGCAGCACTTTCTCTAACCTCTGCCAGCATGCGTCTGAGATGAGCTGTGGGCCGGACCGCTTTCAGTACTCGGCGGTCACCTGATCTCGCCAGTCACTCACTGCTGGGGGTGGGATAGGGCTGGCACATCACAGCAGGAAGTGGTAATGCCTTCCCTGCATGTCCATTGGCTAGAAAATGGCGCTAAACCTGCGGGGAAGGAAATGCAATTGACTCGAGTGCCGTGTGGTGCTCGTCTCGAGTAACGAGCATCTCGAGTACCCTAATGCTCGAACGAGCATCAAGCTCGGACGAATGTGCTCGCTCATCTCTAGTTAAGACCCGGTCACGGTTGAAACGTTGCTGACGCTTAGGACCATGGACTTAATAAAGGTCACATATTGATTATTTATCGCTGTGCAGAGTGCTGCCTTTACCATCTATCTTTTCTACTTAAGACATTAACATAGCATTAATCAGCACAGGTGTCCTTCCATGTATATATATATATATATATGCGTATGTTCTGATATCTTTTCTTACGTAAAATGCCACGTTTTGTATTGCACGCGTTCTTTATCAGGGTACCTGGGCTAGTGTATATATAAATGTGCATGGCTTCCCATGTACAGCAGAAGGACGCTAGGGGACTGAGGCCTCATGGAATCTGGGGGCGGAGAGGGTTAATAACTTTAATAGGGCCGCCTGCAGACGAGCGGGTCGGATCCGGCGGTGAGAATTCTCGCCGCGGGACCCGACCCGAGAGCCTGCAGTGACGAGCGCGTACTCACCCACGCCTGGCGGCCCCGGCTCTTCCATGTGCCGGCTACCGCGCAGCCGGCGCATTCGCAGACCGAAGCCGGCGGCCGGGTGAGTGCGAGCCCCGCACAAAAATAGGACATTCCGCGGTTTGTTTGCCGCGCAAGATTTCGCGCGGCCAAACCGCGGCCGTCTGCATAGGAGTGCGTATTGTAATGCACTCCTATGCAGACTTTCAGTGGCGGAAATCCCGCGGGAAATACCGCCGCGGGATTCCCGCCCGTGTGCAGGCGGCCTAAAAGATAGATGGATATGGTTTGAATTGGGCATGGGGGGGGGGGGGGTTCTAACCTGTTTTTATTAGGTCACTCTAGGATCAGCTATAATATGAGGAGTCTGCTATGGAAGCTGGGAAGCCTGGCGACAGAGAATGATTGGGCAAGAAGACAATGGCGGTGACCTATCAGGAGGGAAGGTCTCTGTGAGGCAAAAGCCTAGCAGCAGGCTGTGATTGGTGGAGGTTTTGAGTGGGAAGAAGAGAGGAGATATCATTAGGAAAAGCTGCAGAATCCTGTCACAGTTTCCTCACAGCATTCAAGGTTGCCAGCTGTGTGATGGAGGACTTGCTGAGGCTGCAGGGGGTGAGGAGTGGCTGAGACGTTGCCTGGAAGTTCCTGCTACAGGTGTGTCTGCCAGCTTGGAGGATATCTCCCTTTTAGCCTCTGAGCAGAGTGACCTGGAGGATGCCGGAGGTGCCGGGTCAGTGGTCATTTTGCCCAGGAGGGACTCCACTAGAAGTGCTGCAGCATCGTCCAGTGCGAGGAAGAGGTCGTCTGGAAGGAAGGTGGCGTCGGAGGGGCTGACTGCATGCCCGCCGGAAGCTTTAGTACCAGGGGTTGTGGAGATGCAGACCCGCGCTAGGAGTAAGCGCACATGGAAGAGCAGCAGGCGTTATTCCCCATCAGTTTCCCCACAGCGTCACAGGCCAGCAGGGGACAGTTCCACGAGGACACCGTTGGGCTCCACAGCAGCTGAAGGGCCAGCCATCCAGATGACAGCAGCGGCGAGCTCCAGCGGTAGTGAGACTTCTGGAGGGCAGTGTTTTTCGCTGCCCTCTGGCAACTAAGGTTTATCGCAGCCATTGCTGGCATCTGCTAATACACTAGCCACCTTATATAGTGTTTTGCTGACCGTGAATGGGTTATTACAGGCTGGTTCTTCAGGGATGCAGCAGTCAGTGGAGTTAAATAGAGGGTTAACTGCAGGATGAATCCCCAGCAGTGTCATGGATAGCTGCACCAGCAGTCCCATTGATGGTTAACAAGGCCGGTGTGAGCTCACAGTGTTATAAAGAAGCTCTGCCCTGTGAGCTGACACCGCTGGGGTTTCACCTGCCAATAGCCACTAAAGAGAAAATCTGGCGCGGAGAGTTCTTGGAACTCTTGCCACTATTACCATCAGGCAAGGAGGCTGCAAAAGCTGAAGAGGAAGAAAAAAAGTGCCCCAAGAGTTTCAATGTGTGGTTGCAGGCGTTTTGCATTTATGCTGCAGTGTTATCTGAGAAGTCGTTGGATAAGGCTGCAGGCATTCTGCAACATATAGACATTATATTGGAGGCATATCGCAGCTTTAGCGGATCATCATGGTTTACTTACGATGAAATGTTTCACCAAAAGCTGGCGATATACCCCAATTTGAAATGGGGTGTCAAAGATGTGGGTCTGTGGCTGAGCTTAATGATTCCACCGAGGCAGCAGAGCTTTCCTAGAGTGCAATCCACAACAGGGGCGGTGCTGAAGAGAGGACACTGCTTTGCATTTAATGAAAGTCAGTGTAAATGGCTTCAGAACTGCAGGTACCGGCACGGGTGCTCCTTTTGTAATGGATTGCACCCTATGGTAAAGTGCTTTCGCAAGGCTGCAGCAGCCAGCTCTCAGGTTGGTACGAGGGATTTGCATGTTAAAGGGCTCAACCACAGTGAGGCTGGGAAGGCTGCTGCCGTGGTTAGGACGGTACCCAGAGCACCTGAGGGCCCAACTCATTGAAGAAGGTTTTCGGGTTGGACTTTTTATCCCAGGTTTTAAAGGCTCTGGGTGTAATTGGGTGGAAAACTTAAGTTCGGTCAAGTTGCAGCGGGATGTGGTGCGTGATAAAATCCTAAAGGAGATTCAAGAAGGCCAGTTTGTTTATAGGTCATCCAGAAAGTGACAAATGCGCTGAGGTTTTGAGTGGTTTTTGTGTGATGTTGGAGTTTTTTGGAATCCCGCTGGCTCATGAGAAGACAGTTCAGCCTTGTGTGGAGCTAGAGTTTCTAGGGATAGTTATCAATAGCATTAGAGTGGAATTTCGCCTGCCGGCTGAGAAAGTGGAAAGATTGTGCAACTTGATCAGTGGTGTACTGCGCAAGAAGAAAGTTACTTTGAAAGAGCTACAGAGAATTGCGGGCCAGTTGGCTTTTGCGTGTCGTGTAATTCCAGTGGGTAGAATTTTTGTCAGAAGTTTATTTTTGGTGATGAAAGAGTTGGTTTCACCTTCGTCGCATGTTAGATTAACTGCAGGTATGAAGGAAGATCTGAGCATCTGGTTGAGCTTTCTGACTGATTTTAATGGTCACACCGCATGGCAAGCAAGTTTTTGCCGGACACAGGATTTGAAGTTAAGATTAGGAAAATCTGAAAGTGGTTACGCAGCAGGGCTGCTGAGTGAGTGGTCTGTTGAGGAATGGCATGAATCTTGGCTATTAAAAGGTTTCTTGAAGAATGCAGTGTTGTTAGAAGTTTTCCCATTAGTGGTAGCATTGTATCTGTGCGGTGAAAAGTTATGTAATAGGAGGTTGTTATTTTCTTCCGATAATAGAGGAGTTTTACTAGCGTTACAAGACTGCTGAAACTGTTAGTGTGGGCTTGTTTAAAGTACAACATTTTTGTCAAGGCACAGAGCAGTCAACAGGAGGTTTCAGTCCCTACTTTATCTTGCTTTCAGATGCTGCATTTCAGGCAGCTGGCAGCAGAAGGGGATTTAGTTGGTGGGAAATGTCCCGAACATCTCTGGGCCCTGATGCTGAGTTGATTTTTCAGCTTTTATCCAGATCTGTAGTGCCGAAGATTTGGTTGGAGTATAATGCAGCTTGGGAAGCTTGGAGATGTTTTTGCAAGGACAAGGCAGTACATGAGAGTTCACAAGATGTGAAATTTAGTATTTCCTTTTTATGTGCAAAAAGGCAGGTTGCAATGGTGTTAAAGTGACATCGCACTCGTTTAGAATTGGCGCTGCCACAGAGGCAGCTAGGTTGGGTTTCAGCAAAGAGCATATTAAGAGTATTGGTAGATGGGAATCAAATCGATTTCAATTATATGTTCGGCCCAATAATGTTGCCTTGTTATGTTCTTTGGGGTTTTTTTTAGGTTCTCAAAGAGAGAGAGTTTGGATTGTAGGACACTCTTTCATTCTATTCTGGGCCCATCAAAGGGCGGTAAGCCGCTGCTACTCGGGGAATTTGGGTTTGGATACATCTTGTTATGAGATCTATTGGTGTGGAATCAGGGGTATGTCATGGCCCTCCTTGACATCATTGCTGCTCAAGAAGCAGGCAGTGCTGACGATGCCAAGCATTTTGATTATTCATTTAGTAGGAAATGATGTTGGAAAGCTGAAGACATACGATCTGATTCTCGAGATCAGAAAGGAGCTGTGGAAAACAAAGTCTATGTTCCCTGGGACCGGAATAGGGTAATCAGAAATAATATCCCTGAAAACTTGGCTCATTCCCCAAGTTTTTGTTTATGGAAAAGATTAGAAGACGGTTGAATAGATCTCTGGAGAGATGGGTTTACCTTGTCAACCATTGGGGGTTTCTCATTTCGTCACAGAGAATTAGAAGGTTCGTTCCTGAGTTTTACATGGCGGACCAGGTACATTTATCTAATATTGCTCTTGACATTCTTAACATGAATTTGCAAAATATCATTGAAATGGCTGCAGCAGTTGTGGGGGGGGGGGGGGGGGCCTGTCATAGGATGGGCATGGCCGGGTGGCATGTCGTCCGCCTCCTGCGGGTGGACAGAAAGGTTATTAACCCCTTAAGGACATGGCCTATTTTGGCGTTGAGGACCAAGCGATTTTTGGTATTTTTCCATCTCCATTTTTCAAAAGCCATAACTTTTTTACATTTCAGTCGACGCGGCCGTATAAGGGCTTGTTTTTTGCGTGGCGAACTGTAGTTTTTATCGGTGCCACTATTGGGTACATAGACTATATCGTAAAACTTTTATTATTTTTTTTATGATAACAGGGAGAAAAAACGCATCAATTCTGCCATAGATTTTTTTTTTTCTACAGCGTTAATCATGCAGCATAAATGACACACACATTTTTTTCTGCGGGTCGGTACGGTTACAACGATACCAAAATTCTTTTTTTTTTAGGTTTTTACACTTTTTTTACAAAGTACGTCACCGAGACAGAATAAATTCCCTAGAGGAATAAATAGGTCACCGAGGGAACCACTAACTAAAAAGTAAAATATAACCTTTATTAATAAAATTAATCGGCACCTTACCAATGATAAGTTACCTTGAAACAATAATGCTAGATAAAAGCATTTATAATGTACTTTAGTAATACCATTAGGCTATATACACCAAGAAGTAGACACCAGTGTATATGCTCTGAATGGATATAATAGTACTCATATCACCATATCCCCATTCCAGACCATATGTCCCAATGGGGATGACAGGAGCGCGAGATGTATATCCCTTATGGTGGAATGATGGTAGAAATTCGTGTTACGTATTTCCTACACGATTTCTAATTTGGATACGAAAAACGTAAAGCCAATTGTTCAAGGTATAAGTACATCTAGTATGTGATAGGTGGCTAGAATGTACCGCGCACCGTATCCATACACTAGGTTGCTGCTTAGTGCTTATTTAGATTTTATGAAGAAGCACTCAATAATTATAGCTCCATCGGTGGTTATCAACAGTCATATTATAGACTGAGTGAACCCACCTATTTGCAAGCTATATGTAACTTAAGAGAAGATCCAATAAAGAAGGCTGGACTGATTCATAGTCCACAACCAATTACCTAATAATCGGACTTCTAACTAGTGCTAAAACCCGTGTAGATAGCACATATAGAACCAATGTCAAGGTCAGGACTGATTATACAAAGTCCAAAAACCTCTGACATTAGGTCTATTGATAAACTGATTAGCCCGCTAGGTGGTAGGGTGACCACAGTAAGAACTGCGCTCAGTCACACTACTGATCACTTAATCTAATGACACACACCATCTACGCGTTTCAACAGCCTATGGTACATAAGCTGTATCATCAGGATGGTTTACTGGATTGCAATCACAAAGTAGAGAGATTGCATCACAGATTTAGCAAAGTGTTGCAGCAGTCATTGGTATAAGAGACAACGCTGCAGCACTAGCTTGTATGAGCGTGTAGCTAGCAAAATGTTGCAGCAGTCATTGATGTATAGAACAGCGCTGCAACACTAGCTAGTATGAACGGGTAGCGAAATGAACAGCCTGACCGGCTGTATACAAATGAGCAGCAATGGTCCGTAGCCCGACTGACAGGGCTTAAAAAGAACAAACCACGCCCCCCTGTGTAGGGGCTCGTCCCCGCTTAGCCAATCTGCTTTGTTTCCTCATCTGTCACTTGTCTAACCGGGATCTCGCGATGATAGAGGTCCCGCGCATGCGCAGGACCACACAGCGTTCGTAGATGCCAACCAGCGCCAACCAACAGGAGGACGTAGCGGCATCCGGACACTATGCAGAACAGGCGCACGTAGTGTACAGCGGATTGCAGGGCGCATTGAAGCCCCAAACAGGACGATAATCATTAAGGTGTTAAATAGAAACGTCAGTGGGAAAGGAATCAAATATCTCAGCTGCGTTAGAAGTATATCAGCAGCGGTAAGACCCAATAAAGGCATAAGTACATGCATGGAAGAAGGTAAGTATTAGTGTATGTAGATGATAATAAATACAATTACTTACAACCTAGTGGAGTTGAGTTATAAACTTGGGACCACTATATCCACACATTGTCATAGTTCCTGGACCTAATGGTAATGACAAACCTCCTATTCTGCCAAACATCTCAGCTGCATTAGAAATAACCCAGCAGCGGTGGGGACCAATAAAGGCATAAATACATGCATGGAAGAAGGTAAGTATTAGTATATGTAGATGATAATAAATACAATTAGTTGCAACCTTGTGGAATAAAGTTTTGGACTTGGGACCACTATATCCACACACTATCATAGTACCGGGACCCAAACATCCTATTCTGCCAAACATATATACAATCCGTGATAAATATAGGCAAACAAATGGCAACCGAGAACGGCAATGTAGATAATAATGTACACTATATGTACCCAATGATGCACGCAAATTCATATACAACAACCACTTCACCAATGATGGAAAGAAGGGTGCGGTACCATTATATTATTGCAATCATTAGTAGCATACGTTTATGGCACCTATAGGCTTAATGGGTATATATAATTTATTTGATATACCATATAGCTCCAGGATGTTCCATACAGCAGATCAATAGTACCACTCGGAACAGGATAATCAACAGATGCTCTGTTCCATGGTGCAATTAAATAAATGCTGAAAACGATAGTTGATCATTTAGACCCTTCGGACTACAACAGTCCAAACGATGAATCCACCGAGTCTCTTTTTGCAGCAACATTCTATCTATGTTACCTCTTCTTCCATTTGATCTAATAATCTCAACTCCCTGAAACTGGATGCAATCTGGATCGTTATTATGTACATCCCTTATATGTACTGCCAAACTTGTCTTGTCACCTCGATTGACGTTGCCGATATGTTCCAGTACACGTCTACGTAATTGGCGGATGGTTTTGCCTACGTAGTCGAGTGGGCACGGACAAGTGGCTTTATATACGACACCACTAGATCTACAATTAATAAAGTCCCGTATTTGGTAAGTCGTACCGGTGGAAGAGCTGGAAAAGCTCCCGCCCCGTTTGATGTACTTACATGCCTTACATCCTGTACACCTAAATGTACCTTTAGGGAGATCCGAACCAAGCCATGTTCTTGTCGATGTCTGAACTGAGAAATGGCTATGGACTAATTGATCCCTCAGATTGCGTCCCCGCTTATAGGTAATCAAGGGCTTATTCGGAAGATGTTCAACAATGTCCGAATCTTTACACAGTATATGCCAATATTTATTCAAAATGTGCCTGACTTCATTGGACTGATCATCATAAGTGCCAATAATCCGGATCTTCGCATCTCCCTCCACTCTCTTTTTCGGTCTTAGACAATCTTCTCGTTTAAGGCTCTTAGCATAGTTGTTAGCTTTCTCTACTACCTCTACAGGATAGCCTCGGTTAGTAAATCTCCTACTCATCTCCTGAGATTTAGTCAAGAAGTCATTATCGGAAGAGCAGTTGCGCCGAGTGCGAATCAACTGTCCCTTTGGTATTCCGCATTTAAGGGAGATAGGGTGATGACTCTCCCAATGCAACAGAGTGTTCGTTGCCGTCGTTTTTCGAAATATAGACGTTTGCAAAGATCCGTTTGGCATCTTAGTAATGGCAAGGTCCAGGAATGTGATTTTAGAGGGATCAATTTCGGCCGTAAAGTACAGTCCTAGATCGTTGGTATTTAGATGATTAACGAACCGATAGAAATCATCGATCTCACCTGTCCAGAGGATAAGCACATCGTCAATAAACCGGACCCAAAGATCAATAAATGGGGTCCAGGTCTCATTGTCCTCACTAAACACGGTGGTCTCCTCCCACCAGCCCAGGTACAAGTTGGCATAACTGGGGGCACACGGGCTCCCCATAGCTGTGCCCCTGAGCTGGTGGAAGTACCTCCCCTCAAAGAGGAAGTAATTTTCTGTGAGGACAAAGGACAACAAGGTCATTAACAAACTGTTGTGTTGTTTCAAGTGTGTGCCCCTCTGGCTCAGGTAATATTCTACGGCTTGCAGTCCCCCACTGTGGGGTATCGAACTGTACAGAGCCTCAACGTCGAGGCTTGCCAGTTTCGTATTTGGGGACAGGACAATGTCCTCCAATTTTTTAAGGACATCAGTTGTATCTTTAATATAAGCCGGTAGTGATTCGACGAATGGTCGTAATGCAACGTCTAGGTATGTACTAATTCCTTGTGTCAGGCTGTCATTGCCTGCAACGATGGGTCGGCCTTTTAATGGGGTCAGGCCTTTATGAACCTTAGGTAAACCGTAGAATGTCGCTATTTGAGGTATGGGAGAGAATAGATACTGAAATTCTTTGTCATCAATCAAGTCATCCATTTTTGCTTGCATCAAGATGTTTCTAAGCTCCGTAAGGAAGGTGTCAGTAGGATCCTCTTTCAGGATCTGATAATTGGATTTGTCCAATAATATCCGAAGGCACATTGCCCTGTAATCTTCACGATCCATCAGCACAATGTTGCCCCCCTTATCGGAGGGCTTAATAATTATCGTCTCATCCTTCTCAAGCGTTTGGAGAGCCATTTTTTCACCAACGGTAAGATTTTGATGTTTATACTTCTTTTCCTTGGACAGCCTCTCAAGGTCCTCAATCACCATTGCTTCAAAGATCTCAATATACGGAGAATCGCCTGATATAGGTAAACTCGTGTTCTTTGGTTTTAAATTAGTGAAAGGGCCCTTACTAGGATCTTTCATATTCTCGTTCTCAAGGGCTTCCAGGGCTAAAATGGCTTCCAGATCCTGATGGTCCAGACCTAAGTCTGTACATTTTTTTCTATCACGAATGGCAAAGTGTTTTTTCCATCGCAATTTTCTTACAAATAAAGCGATGTCTTTTGTCCATTCGAACAGACAGAATTTGTTAGTAGGGATGAACGATAAACCCTTCTTAATCACGGATTCTTCTTGTCTGGTCAAGTTCCTGGATGACAGATTGATGACTTGTAACTCATTCTCCTTAGTGGTTAGCTCAGCGACACTCTCAGCATTATCTCTCACAGGCATTGATGCTATAGCTAGGTCTGGTGGTGTAATGATGTTTCCAGCATACCCCGATTCCGTGTCATATAGTGGGTAATGGGTTGCCCTAAAAAATGATGACTCTCACTACTATTACCTCTGCCTCTACCCCTTGTTCTCATTCTCTGGCCTCCTCTAGCCCTTCTTCTATCACCATGACCCCCTCTCTTGGAATAATCGTAGGTGGAATGGTCACTTTCAGAAGAACTTAATTCGCTTTCTGTAGGTTGTCTCACTTCGTACGCCCTATTCTCTGTAAAGTCACGCAGGTCTCTTTGGTATTGACTATGTTTGCGCTCCTTGAGGAATCCAGTGTATCTCTCAATTGTCAATTTTAAAGAGTTCTCTCTTTTTTCATAGTCCAGACAAGAAGAATCCGTGATTAAGAAGGGTTTATCATTCATCCCTACTAACAAATTCTGTCTGTTCGAATGGACAAAAGACATCGCTTTATTTGTAAGAAAATTGCGATGGAAAAAACACTTTGCCATTCGTGATAGAAAAAAATGTACAGACTTAGGTCTGGACCATCAGGATCTGGAAGCCATTTTAGCCCTGGAAGCCCTTGAGAACGAGAATATGAAAGATCCTAGTAAGGGCCCTTTCACTAATTTAAAACCAAAGAACACGAGTTTACCTATATCAGGCGATTCTCCGTATATTGAGATCTTTGAAGCAATGGTGATTGAGGACCTTGAGAGGCTGTCCAAGGAAAAGAAGTATAAACATCAAAATCTTACCGTTGGTGAAAAAATGGCTCTCCAAACGCTTGAGAAGGATGAGACGATAATTATTAAGCCCTCCGATAAGGGGGACAACATTGTGCTGATGGATCGTGAAGATTACAGGGCAATGTGCCTTTGGATATTATTGGACAAATCCAATTATCAGATCCTGAAAGAGGATCCTACTGACACCTTCCTTACGGAGCTTAGAAACATCTTGATGCAAGCAAAAATGGATGACTTGATTGATGACAAAGAATTTCAGTATCTATTCTCTCCCATACCTCAAATAGCGACATTCTACGGTTTACCTAAGGTTCATAAAGGCCTGACCCCATTAAAAGGCCGACCCATCGTTGCAGGCAATGACAGCCTGACACAAGGAATTAGTACATACCTAGACGTTGCATTACGACCATTCGTCGAATCACTACCGGCTTATATTAAAGATACAACTGATGTCCTTAAAAAATTGGAGGACATTGTCCTGTCCCCAAATACGAAACTGGCAAGCCTCGACGTTGAGGCTCTGTACAGTTCGATACCCCACAGTGGGGGACTGCAAGCCGTAGAATATTACCTGAGCCAGAGGGGCACACACTTGAAACAACACAACAGTTTGTTAATGACCTTGTTGTCCTTTGTCCTCACAAAAAATTACTTCCTCTTTGGGGGGAGGTACTTCCACCAGCTCAGGGGCACGGCTATGGGGAGCCCGTGTGCCCCCAGTTATGCCAACTTGTACCTGGGCTGGTGGGAGGAGACCATCGTGTTTAGTGAGGACAATGAGACCTGGACCCCATTTATTGATCTTTGGGTCCGGTTTATTGACGATGTGCTTATCCTCTGGACAGGTGAGATCGATGATTTCCATCGGTTCGTTAATCATCTAAATACCAACGATCTAGGACTGTACTTTACGGCCGAAATTGATCCCTCTAAAATCACATTCCTGGACCTTGCCATTACTAAGATGCCAAACGGATCTTTGCAAACGTCTATATTTCGAAAAACGACGGCAACGAACACTCTGTTGCATTGGGAGAGTCATCACCCTATCTCCCTTAAATGCGGAATACCAAAGGGACAGTTGATTCGCACTCGGCGCAACTGCTCTTCCGACAATGACTTCTTGACTAAATCTCAGGAGATGAGTAGGAGATTTACTAACCGAGGCTATCCTGTAGAGGTAGTAGAGAAAGCTAACAACTATGCTAAGAGCCTTAAACGAGAAGATTGTCTAAGACCGAAAAAGAGAGTGGAGGGAGATGCGAAGATCCGGATTATTGGCACTTATGATGATCAGTCCAATGAAGTCAGGCACATTTTGAATAAATATTGGCATATACTGTGTAAAGATTCGGACATTGTTGAACATCTTCCGAATAAGCCCTTGATTACCTATAAGCGGGGACGCAATCTGAGGGATCGATTAGTCCATAGCCATTTCTCAGTTCAGACATCGACAAGAACATGGCTTGGTTCGGATCTCCCTAAAGGTACATTTAGGTGTACAGGATGTAAGGCATGTAAGTACATCAAACGGGGCGGGAGCTTTTCCAGCTCTTCCACCGGTACGACTTACCAAATACGGGACTTTATTAATTGTAGATCTAGTGGTGTCGTATATAAAGCCACTTTTCCGTGCCCACTCGACTACGTAGGCAAAACCATCCGCCAATTACGTAGACGTGTACTGGAACATATCGGCAACGTCAATCGAGGTGACAAGACAAGTTTGGCAGTACATATAAGGGATGTACATAATAACGATCCAGATTGCATCCAGTTTCAGGGAGTTGAGATTATTAGATCAAATGGAAGAAGAGGTAACATAGATAGAATGTTGCTGCAAAAAGAGACTCGGTGGATTCATCGTTTGGACTGTTGTAGTCCGAAGGGTCTAAATGATCAACTATCGTTTTCAGCATTTATTTAATTGCACCATGGAACAGAGCATCTGTTGATTATCCTGTTCCGAGTGGTACTATTGATCTGCTGTATGGAACATCCTGGAGCTATATGGTATATCAAATAAATTATATATACCCATTAAGCCTATAGGTGCCATAAACGTATGCTACTAATGATTGCAATAATATAATGGTACCGCACCCTTCTTTCCATCATTGGTGAAGTGGTTGTTGTATATGAATTTGCGTGCATCATTGGGTACATATAGTGTACATTATTATCTACATTGCCGTTCTCGGTTGCCATTTGTTTGCCTATATTTATCACGGATTGTATATATGTTTGGCAGAATAGGATGTTTGGGTCCCGGTACTATGATAGTGTGTGGATATAGTGGTCCCAAGTCCAAAACTTTATTCCACAAGGTTGCAACTAATTGTATTTATTATCATCTACATATACTAATACTTACCTTCTTCCATGCATGTATTTATGCCTTTATTGGTCCCCACCGCTGCTGGGTTATTTCTAATGCAGCTGAGATGTTTGGCAGAATAGGAGGTTTGTCATTACCATTAGGTCCAGGAACTATGACAATGTGTGGATATAGTGGTCCCAAGTTTATAACTCAACTCCACTAGGTTGTAAGTAATTGTATTTATTATCATCTACATACACTAATACTTACCTTCTTCCATGCATGTACTTATGCCTTTATTGGGTCTTACCGCTGCTGATATACTTCTAACGCAGCTGAGATATTTGATTCCTTTCCCACTGACGTTTCTATTTAACACCTTAATGATTATCGTCCTGTTTGGGGCTTCAATGCGCCCTGCAATCCGCTGTACACTACGTGCGCCTGTTCTGCATAGTGTCCGGATGCCGCTACGTCCTCCTGTTGGTTGGCGCTGGTTGGCATCTACGAACGCTGTGTGGTCCTGCGCATGCGCGGGACCTCTATCATCGCGAGATCCCGGTTAGACAAGTGACAGATGAGGAAACAAAGCAGATTGGCTAAGCGGGGACGAGCCCCTACACAGGGGGGCGTGGTTTGTTCTTTTTAAGCCCTGTCAGTCGGGCTACGGACCATTGCTGCTCATTTGTATACAGCCGGTCAGGCTGTTCATTTCGCTACCCGTTCATACTAGCTAGTGTTGCAGCGCTGTTCTATACATCAATGACTGCTGCAACATTTTGCTAGCTACACGCTCATACAAGCTAGTGCTGCAGCGTTGTCTCTTATACCAATGACTGCTGCAACACTTTGCTAAATCTGTGATGCAATCTCTCTACTTTGTGATTGCAATCCAGTAAACCATCCTGATGATACAGCTTATGTACCATAGGCTGTTGAAACGCGTAGATGGTGTGTGTCATTAGATTAAGTGATCAGTAGTGTGACTGAGCGCAGTTCTTACTGTGGTCACCCTACCACCTAGCGGGCTAATCAGTTTATCAATAGACCTAATGTCAGAGGTTTTTGGACTTTGTATAATCAGTCCTGACCTTGACATTGGTTCTATATGTGCTATCTACACGGGTTTTAGCACTAGTTAGAAGTCCGATTATTAGGTAATTGGTTGTGAACTATGAATCAGTCCAGCCTTCTTTATTGGATCTTCTCTTAAGTTACATATAGCTTGCAAATAGGTGGGTTCACTCAGTCTATAATATGACTGTTGATAACCACCGATGGAGCTATAATTATTGAGTGCTTCTTCATAAAATCTAAATAAGCACTAAGCAGCAACCTAGTGTATGGATACGGTGCGCGGTACATTCTAGCCACCTATCACATACTAGATGTACTTATACCTTGAACAATTGGCTTTACGTTTTTCGTATCCAAATTAGAAATCGTGTAGGAAATACGTAACACGAATTTCTACCATCATTCCACCATAAGGGATATACATCTCGCGCTCCTGTCATCCCCATTGGGACATATGGTCTGGAATGGGGATATGGTGATATGAGTACTATTATATCCATTCAGAGCATATACACTGGTGTCTACTTCTTGGTGTATATAGCCTAATGGTATTACTAAAGTACATTATAAATGCTTTTATCTAGCATTATTGTTTCAAGGTAACTTATCATTGGTAAGGTGCCGATTGGTCGTGACAGGCACACTACCTATAAAGAATTCAACACGCCCTTTTATACATATAAAAATTTTTTTTTAAATTTTATTAATAAAGGTTATATTTTACTTATTAGTAGGTTTTACACTTTTTTTGCAATAAAACCCCTTTTTTTAGGAAATCTTTTTTTTTCTCTATAGCTGCATTCAATGTCATGTAACTTTTTTATTTTTTATGTACGGAGGTCTATGAGGGCTTATTTTTTGCGAGACGAACTGTAGTTTTTATTAGTACCATTTTGGGGAATGTACGGCTTTTTGATCATTTTATTGCATTTTTTATTGGGAGGCAAAATGCTAAAAATTAGCATTTTGCCTCTGTTTTTTAGCGGGTTTTTTTACGCTTTTTGCCGTACAAAATAAAAAGCTTGTTCAACTTTTTTTACACCTGGTTACAGATGCGTCAATACCAAATATGTGGGGTTTTATTTTTTTTTACCTCTGTGAACTCTTTCCCTGCCGCGATCTACTTAGAACGCGGCAGGGAAGGGGTTAACAGCGGGGGGCGCATCTCCGATTCCCCCTGCTCTTGCAGCGGGAGGCCGGCTATGACTGACAGCTCGCTCCCGCTGAGGAATAGCACGAGGTCAGTCATGATCTTGCGCTATCCCGATGACGTACCGGTACGTCATGTTGCGGGAAGTACCAGGCTCCCATGACGTACCCGTACGTCATGGAGCGGGAAGGGGTTAAAAGGACTTTGGTGGTGTAGACTGGAGTATGCAAGAATATTGCTAGAGGTTATATTATATTTGATTTCATTATATTTGGTAGACTTGAGGTGGACGGACGGAGTCTACATTTTATATACTTTATGATATTTAATATGTTTTAACCCAGTTTAAATAAATGCCGCGGCCTTTTAATTCAGATTCCGACTTTGTATATATTATTTTTCACGGTTAAGATAAAAGATATTTGTAGCCTAAGATTCCATCCATGATGTCTCTGATGTCAGAGATGAAGAACAGTCACATTGCAGGGGGACCATCTGTGGTTGATTGCAGATACAGGAATCTGCAGGGTGTAAACAGCGTTTTTATGGAGGTTCGGATAGGAATGATGATAAGTAGTGGAGCAGCTCTTCTGGTCCAAAGATGCCACACAGGAGTTGAATCCAGGAAACAAGCCTGACTACATTATACTAGTCCCTAGTTCTATCTATCCTAACCATGTGACCGGACCACTAATCTGCCTGCGGGGCCATCTGTCACCTAACCTACCACTAGTGCCTGAACCATGCACCAATAACTATCTATAACACTAGCTAGAAACAATCAGACTGGGGCTATTACTAAACCACAGAGAATTAGCCAAAGTTACTTCAGACTCCAGCAATCACCAAACAGG
The DNA here is from genome assembly GCF_035609145.1 of Eleutherodactylus coqui. Lineage (NCBI taxonomy): Eukaryota > Metazoa > Chordata > Amphibia > Anura > Eleutherodactylidae > Eleutherodactylus > Eleutherodactylus coqui. The sequence goes on along the minus strand of NC_089842.1, from coordinate 27,778,048 downwards.
CAACACTAGAAATACACTGCACAAGTATGGAGAACTACAACTGAAAGCAGCAGTGAAGCAACAGAGCTAATTGTGTCAGGTCTGTTGAAGTGAAACTTAAAGTAAATCTCAGTTCAGTGCTAAGCTGTTTTAGTAAAATGGGATTTTAGTCCCACTACCTGTATAGGCTGATATCTGATACCTACTTGGTTACAGCCGTTCTTTGCTTTTTTTAAGGGAATATTTAGGGAGCTGTGAGTAGCTCCCTTCCTGCTTCCCATGTGGTCTGGAACTGACTGGAGTGGGCAGGTCTCACTCTTATATACCAGCCCCTACTTAATGGTTTTTAATGGAGTAATAAAGTCTACAGTTTTCATCTTTCATTGTGGCTGCTGAAGTACTTTGAGAACTTTTCCTACTGCACAAAAATAAAAGCATTACGTCTACCTTCACACGGGGAGAAAATTGTCTCTATATTGAGCTTGTCAATGTTGGCTTTACACGTGGATGTGAGACGTTTTTGATTCAAAGACGCCTTGTATCACTTCTATGAAATTGCGATTCACATATGTATGTTTCATGCACGCTAGAGAATTTCCTAAGCTAAGTTTTTTCCTATTGATTTCATTGGAAAACATCACATCACACTTACATGCACTTTGCAGAGCATGCAACTGCCATGCAATGTCTTTAAAGATTCAATTGAAAACAATGTGTGAGGAATTTCGAGGGAATGGCAAAAGGTAGGACATGCAATGATTGCTAACCTCTCTGCATCGCTGTCAGGAGAAAAATTGGTCATCAAAAAGCTTAATTCAAAAGAATAGAGTCCATATTCGTGGGAGATTCTCGCTTGTTTGAATGTAGTCCAAGGCTTGATTCACACAAGCGCGACAATGTAGACAATGAGTCTATACAGGTGTCCCAAAAATGTCTACATACTTCAACCAGGAAAATATCTGCAGAAAAGTTTCATTACTAGATTAAATGTCTGCTTACACATGTGATATTCCTGTGCGACTTCTGTCCGACTGCGATATGGATGGAACTCACACAGTGAAAGAACCCTATTATTTTCAATAGGTTAATTTTAGACATGAGTGAGCATACTCGTTTGAGTATTAGGATACTCGAGATGCTCGTTACTAAAGACGAACACCACGCGGTACTCGAGTCAATTGCATTTCCTTCCCCACATGTTTAGCGCCATTTTCTAGCCAATAGACATGCGAGGAAGGCATTACCTCTTCCTGTTGTGACGTGCCAGCCCTATTCCCCCACAGTAGTGAGTGGCTGGGCCGATCAGGTGACCGCCGAGTACTTAAACTGGTCCCGCCCGCAGCTCGCCTCAGACGCATGCTGGCAGAGGTTAGGGACAGTGCTGCTGCTGATATAGGGAAAGTATTAGAGTAGGATCCTGTCATCAAGATCCCCAACGGTCCTTCTAAGGGCTACTCCTCATAGTGTGCATTACTATTGTGGCTGGCTGGGAGCAGTAGTGCACTCATTTTTTTGTTAAGCATCTCAAGCTGTGCAGGCCATTTCAACTATAGCGTTCCCAGTCTGCAGTGCATAACGCAGAGTTTAGTGACAGCGCTGATTCTATAGGGAAAGTTATACAGTCCTGATCCTCCGTACAGGAAACCCAACGGTCCTTCTTAAAGCTACATCTGACCGTGTGCTTTACAGTTGTTGCTGAGAGCAGTAGTGCATCAATTTTTCTATTACAGATCTAGGCCTGTTTCCAGCCTTGCAGTTATAGTGTTCCCAGCCTGCGGTGCCATACAACCAGCTCTCACTGTGAAACTGCACTCTAAAATTTCCTAGCCTACTGCAAACTAGTTCAGTTATACCGTTCTGTACGTGCAGTGCATAACGCAGAATTTAGGCTGGAAGCAGTAGGGCACCAACTTTTGTATTACGCATCTAGGCCTGTTCCCCACATTTCCGTAATAGTGTTTTCAGCCTGCAATGTTGTACAACCAGCTCTCACCGTAAAACTGCACTGTGGATGTGTTTTAGTGAGAGTGCGAACAACCAACAAACAGTGGTGTGCAACCTGTGTCGCACCAAGATCAGCCAGGGAGCCACCACTACCAGCCTCACCACCACCATCATGCACAGGCATATGATGGCCAAGCACCCCACAAGGTGGGACGAAGGCCATTCACCGCCTCAGGGTCACACCACTGCCTCTTCCCCTGTGCCCCAAGCTGCCACACAGATCCAATACCCCTCCCTGGACACAGGCACGAGCGCCTCCTGGTCTGCACCCACACCCTCACCTCCACCGTCCTCCACTCCATCCAGCAATCTCTCACAGCTCAGCGTTCAGCTGTCGCTAACACAAGCGTTGGAGCGAAAGTGCAAACACGCCGCCACCCACCCGCACGCACAAGCTTTAAACGTGCACATTGCCAAACTAATCAGCCTGGAGATGTTGCCGTACAGGCTTGCGGAAATGGAGGCTTTCAAAAACATGATGGCGGCGGTGGTCCCGCGCTACCCGGTCCCCAGTTGCCACTATTTTTCCCTGTGTGCACGACCACGTCTCCCGCAACATTATACACGGCCTCACCAACGCGGTTACTGGGAAGGTCCACTTAACAACGGACACGTGGGACAAGCACAGGCGGGCAGGGTCACTATGTCTCCCTGACGGCACATTGGGCGAATTTAGAGGAGACTGGGACTGAGTCAGAGCCTGAGGCCGCTCACGTCCTACCCACCCCCAGAATAGCGGGTCCCAGCTCGATGCTGGTATCTGTGGCGGTTTATGCCACCTCCAATAAACCCTCCCCCTCCTCCTCCTACGCAACCTCTACCTCGCAATTAAGATGTGTCAGCAGCACGTCGCCAGCAGTCGGTGTCACGCGGCGCGGCAGCACAGCGGTGGGCAAGCGTCAGCAGGCCGTGCTGAAACTAATCAGCTTAGGAGAGAAGAGCCACATGGCCCACAAACTTTTGCAGGGTCTGACAGAGCAGACCGACCACTGGCTTTTGCAGCTAAGCCTCCAACCGGGCATGGTCGTGTGTGACAACGGCCATAACATGGTGGCGGCTCTGCAGCTCGGCAGCCTCACACACGTGCCATGCCTGGCCCACGTCTTTAATTTGGTGGTTCAGCGGTTTCTGAAAAACTACCCACACTGGTCAGACCTCCTCGGCAAGGTGGGCCTGGTCTGCGCACATTTCCGCAAGTCCACTACGGACGCTGCCACCCTGCGCACCCTGCGACATCGGTTTCATCTGCCAGTGCACCGACTGCTGTGCCACGTGCCCACATGGTGGAACTCTATGTTGCACATGTTGGCCAGGCTGTATGAGCAGTGTAGAGCAATAGTGGAATACCAACTCCAACATGGGCAGCGTAGTGGAAGTCAGCCTCCTCAATTCTTTACTGAGGAGTGGGCCTGGATGGCAGTAATCTGCCAGGTCCTTGGAAACTTTGAGGAGTCTACCCACATGGTGAGCGGCGATGCTGCAATCATTAGCATCACCATTCCTCTGCTATGCCTGCTGAGAAGTTCGCTGCAAAGCATAAAGGCTGACGCATTGTGGTCGGAACAGGAGATGGGAAAGAGAGTATATCACTTGATAGTCAGAGCACCCTCATGTCTATATCTCAGAGCATTTTGGAGGAGGAGAAGGAGGAGGAGCCTGAGGAGGAGGAGGGGGAAGTGACAGCTGGGCCCACTGCAGAGGGTACCCATGCTGCTTGCCTCTAATCTGTTCAGCGTGTATGGGCTATGGAGGAGGAGGAGGATCCTGAAAGTGATCTTCCTGGTGAGGACAGCGATGTGTTGCATACTGGTACCCTGGAATACATGGCTGACTTCATGTTAGGCTGCCTTTCCCGTGACCCTCGCATTAGATGCATTCTGGGCACTATGGATTACTGGGTGTACGCCCTTCTCGACCCAAGGAGAACCTTTCCACTCTAATTCCCGAAGAGGAAAGGGGTTCGAGAGTGATGCAATACCACAGGGTCCTGGTGGACAAACTGATGGTAAACTTCCCATCTGACAGCGCTAGTGGCAGAAGGCACAGTTCCGAGGGCCAAGTAGCAGGGGAGGGGCGGAGATTAGGCAGCATGTTCAGCGCAGGCAGGGGAACACTCTCTAAGGCCTTTGCCAGCTTTATGGCTCCCCAGCAAGACTTTGTCACCACTCCCCAGTCAAGGCTGAGTCAGAGGGAGCACTGTAAAAAGATGGTGAGGGAGTACGTAGCCGATCGTACCACCATCCTCCGTGATGCCTCTGCTCCATACAACAACTGGGTGTCAAAGCTAGACATGTGGCATGAACTTGCGCTGTATGCCCTGGAGGTGCTTGCTTGCCCTGCCACTAGCGTCTTGTCAGAGAGGGTGTTTAGTGCAGCTGGGGGAATCATCACGGATAAGCGTACCCGCCTGTCAACTGCCAGTGCTGACATGCTTACACTCATAAAGATGAACAAAGCCTGGATTTTTCCATACTTCTCTTCTCCACCAGCGAAGAGCAGCGGAACCTAAAGATTCTTTTCACTGCAACCGTGGATACAAGCATTCTTCTTTATCACAGGAAAAAAAAATGACATTTACCTTCTTCAATCTGTGTATAATAGTAGTAGTTCTCCTCCTCCTGCTCCTTCTCCTGAAACATCATGTCATCACGCTGAACTGCCAATTTTTCTGCGGAACAAAAGGCTCATCTAATTATTTTTTGACAATTTTTCTAAGTTTCAAACTAAAGCATTGAAACTTTAACATGAACCAATTCTTTTTAACAGGGCTGCCTCCAGGCTCTGTTACAAGTGAAGCCATAGCGAGATGTATTTTTCCTAAAATATTAATTGGGTTTCACCTGCCCTCTTGGTTGAGCAATTTTTCAGGGGTACATTTGTACTGTTGGTACACTAATTTTTCGTGGCCTCGCCTATACTGTAATCCAAGTAATTTTTCTAGCCTTCGCCTACACTCATGGTACACAAATGTGTCAGGGGTTGGCCTACACTCTTGCTACAGAAATGTAACTCGGGTCTGCCTGCCTATACTTCTGCCACAGTAATATTACAGGGGTCTGCCTAAACTTCTGCAACAGAAATGTTACTTCGGTCTGCCTATACTTTTGTTACTGAAATGTTACAGCTGTCTGCCTATACTTCTGCCACATAAATGTTACTGTGGTCCACCTATACTTCTGCCACATAAATGTTACAGGGGACTGCGTATACTTCTGCTACAGAGATGCTACAGCGGTCTGCCTATACTGCTGCTACATAAATAGTACTGGGGTCTGCCTATACTGCTGCTACAGAAATGGTACTGGGGTCTGCCTATACTGCTGCTACAGAAATGTTACAGGGGTCTGCCTATACTTCTGCTACAGAAATGTTACTGGAGTCTGCCTACACTTCTGACACGTAAACGTTTCAGGGGTCTGCCTATACTGCTGCTAAAGAAATGTTAAATGGGGTCTGCCTATACTTCTACTACAGAAATGATAACGGGGTCTGCCTATACTGCAACTACAAAAATGGTACTGGGGTCAGTCTATACTTCTGCTACATAAATGTTACAGGCATCTGCTTATATTGCTGCTACAGAAATTTTACAGGGGTCTGCATATACTGCTGCTAGAGAAATGTTACATGGGTCTGCCTATACTGCTGCTACAGAAATGTTCCTGGGTCTTTTTATAGCTTTGCTACAGGAATGTTACAGGGGTATGTCTGTACTATGGGTGCACTAAGTCTTCCAATCGCTGTGTTCAACCTATGTGGCACAAATAATGCAGTGACTGACTAGGTCAGAATTGCTGGCCGAGTCCAAGCTGCTTGGCGGGGCGAAACTCTCCCATGGTTGGGCACTCCGATTTCTTCCTGTGTAATACCATCTTTGTGCACTTACAGCATAGCCTAGGCCAAGGAACTCAAAGACTGCCCCTTCCAATGTTGAGCTATCTGTGTTGGGACACATGGATTTCCCATTGCTATGTAACTCAGGGGACCTTGGGTCACACAAGGTGAAGGCGCGGAACCGCGCCTGACCCTGGGCCCACTAACGTGCTTCCTACACAGACTATAGCGGCTCCTGGTCATGGCCTTGTAATGCCACCTCCTCCTGCTTGGGGTCAGGGGATCAGCACTGGGCATCATGTATTTTCTCCCGTGTTACCACAGTTATCTGAGACACTGGTTTGGGCCAAAGACGAGGAGCGTTACTGCATTGATGAGACCTTCACAGCTGTACTAGCATCGGAGTTTGCTCTATGTGCAAGATTGATGAGGGTGTGTGCAGAGGCCTATGTCCTCAGCACAATGAAAGTCTGGCATGTTTGGGCACTATCATTTCTTCATGTTTATTACTGTCTTTGAGTTCCTTCGATTCTAATATGCTGTGGGTGTACACAGACTTCCCATAGCAGTGATTTGCCTGTCCGGCACAAAGTGACTGACTTGGGTAGGGTGCATAGTGCAGATGGCTTTCCCCTTGCGGTGTCACTAGAGCTATCCGACACCTAGACAGAATGAATACTGTGTGGGCATATGGACTTTCCATTGCTATGTCAGTCGCGGCACCTTGGGGCTCACAAGGTGTTTGCCGGGCCTCCGAGCCTGGCCAAGGGCCCGCTCACATCCTTCCCACAAAGGCTACAGCGGGTCCTGGTCTTGGTTTCTTGGCCTTTTAAGGCCACCTCCTCCTCCTGCTTGGGGTCAGGGGATCAGCAATGCGCATCATGTATTTTCTCCCGTGTTACCACAGTTATCTGAGAAACTCGTTTGGGCCAAAGAAGAGGAGCGTAACTGCATTAATGAGACGTTCACTGCTGTACTAGCATCGGAGTCCTCTTCATGCCCGCAATTGCTGAAGCTGTTGGCCGAGGCCTATGTCCCGGGGGAACTGCAACTGCGCCAGGTTGGGCCTTTGTAATTTTTTCCTGGCTAATCCAGTCTTTGACGTGGTGAAAGAAAACATAACTGATTTAATGAGACCTTCACAGATGTACTAGCATCGAAGTCCGCTTCACGCCTACGATTGCTGAAGCTTTTGACCGAGGCTTATGTCCCAGGGGAACTGCAACTATGCCTGGTTGGGCCTGTGGAACTTTTTCCTGGCTAATCCAGTCTTTGGAGCGTTGAAAGAAAACGTAACTGATTTAATGAGACCTTCACAGGTGTACTAGAATCGAAGTCCGCTTCATGCCCACGATTGCTGAAGCTGTTGGCCGAGGCCTATGTCGTCAGCGCAGTGTAAGTCTGCCATGTTTGGCCACTCTGATTTCTTTATTGTTCATGTCTCGGGTTGCCTAGGACCCACCTATGCTGTGGGTGCACACAGACTTCCCCTCGTGGTGTTTGACCTGTCTGGCACAAAGACACTGACTAACTTGGGTAGGGGGCAGAGTGCAGATGGCTTTCCCCTTGCGGTGTCGATTGAGCTATCCGACACCTAAACAGAATGAATACTATGTGGGCACATGGATACCCCATAGCTATGTAACTCATGCCCACGTTTGCAGCTCCTGGCGGAGGTTGGCACTTTATTGGAATGAAGATCGAACGTCAATTTCTCATTGATTCTCAACTGCATTGTGGACTATCGCCCCCCTCCTTTTAAAGAAGGTCGCTACCTGGCCCTGCCAACCCTCTGCAGTGTGTGCCTCTGGTTCCTCCTCATCGCAGACGCACGGAAAAATAGACATGAGGGTGGTGTGGCTATGAAGCGAGCGTGTGGCATGAGGGCAGCTGAAGGCTGCGCAGGGACACTTTTCTGTGCGCTGTGGACGCAGGGTCGTGTGGAGGGTTGGGCAGCATGTAACCCAGGAGAAGAGGCAGCAGTATGACTCTCAGGCAGTGATTCTGCTTGGTTGGAGGTAGTGTGGTGCTTAGCTAAGGTGTACCTTGCTAATGCGGGTTTGTCCGAAGTAAAAAATTGTTGGGGGGGGGGGGGCACACTCTTGTTGCTATTGTGGCTTAATAGTGAGACCTGGGAGCCTGATATGCAGCTCTGCATGTTGCCCCTGCCCTGCCCTATCCGTTTCTGTGGTGTTTCCATCACTTTCATAGGTTTTCCAGATTTTCACAAGTGAAAACCTAAGCGGAGCATCAGTCATATACAAAAATGCTTGAGTCGCCCATTGACTTCAATGGGGTTCGTTACTCGAAACGAGCTCTCGAGCATCGCGGGAAATTCAAATCGAGCAATGAGCACCCGAGTATTTTGGTGCTCGCTCATCTCTATTTATAATTTTTTTACAATTCTTCAAAGTTTCAAAAGTGTTCATACTTTAACAGAAACCATTTTTTTTCACAGGGCTGCCTCCAGGATCTGTTAAAAATTAAGGAATAGCAAGCTGTATCTTTAAAAAATGTTTATGGGTTTCACCTGCCCTCGCGGTTGAGCAATTGTTCAGGGGTGCACTTGTACTCTTGGTACAGCAATTTTTCTGGCCCTCGCCTATACTGTTATCTAACTAATTTTTCTGGCCCTCGCCTACACTCATGGTACACCAATGTTTCAGGGGTTCGCCTATACTCTTGCTACAGAAATGTTACAGGGGTCTTCCTATACTTTTGCTACATAAATGTTACTGGGGTCTGGCTATACTTTTACTACAGAGATGTTACAGGGGTCTGCCTATTCTTTTGCTACAGAAATGTTACAGTGGTCTGCCTATACTTTTGCTACAGGAATGTTACAAGGATAAACATATGCATTAACAATCTGCTATATGTAGGCATAACCGCGGGGCATTACCGCGGGGCATGTACAGTATCTTTGGGTTAAGAAAGAGAAAGAGGGGATCATCAGGTCTCAACCGAGGCCAGTATTGTGAGTAATTATTGCAAGGACCTGTTCAAACAGAACATACTGTGGAAGACAAAAGTGGGGAATGGGAAGGGTTAAGAGAGGATGGGTGAGGGGGGGGGGGGACGAGGGAGGGTGAGGGGAGAGTGAGCTCCCGAGAGGGGGGAAGGTTATTTCCAACGTTGGGGCTCTCACCAGCTGCGCCCCCAATGACGTTACCGATGTCACCTTCGTTCTAAGCCAGTAATGGAGGAGGAGGGAGAGGAAGGGTTAAGCGCAAGGAACCTCTGGAGCCAGTAGGGCTAAGGTAGAACCTGAGCTGTGAGGGATAGTGAGGCTGTCTCCCTCCTGTGTGTGGGCCAGAGAAATATTACCTTCTCAGCCCGACTGCTGCATGTCGCCGGCACTGGGAGACCCTCCGACCATGTCACTCCTAATAGCCCGCCATGGGCTCCAGATTTTTAGAAAATTATCATGGGTCCCCTTAGACCAACTGGAGAGCTCTTCCAAGTTCGCCAAAAGATCCGCTCTGTCCCTCCAGAGAGTCAAAGTAGGAGCATCTTGCTGCTTCCACATCAGAGGGATCAGGGCTTTCGCTGTATCGAGCAAAAGGGCAATCAGTTTGTGTTTACGAGGGTGAAAGGCAGGGGATGGCCTCCACAGAAGAACCACCTCAGAGGAGAGCGCCAGATTAGGGGAAAGCTTTTTCAGCACCATCTCTATGCCCCTCCAGAAAAAAGTTATAACCGGGCAATCCCACCATATATGCAGAAATGAGCCAGTAGCAGATTCACATCTCCAGCACCTATCCTGTAAGGCCAGCTTATGGTCAAACAACCATTGCGGAGTCCGGTACCACCTCGCCAGGAGTTTATAGTGGGATTCCTGTGAGGTGACACATGGAGACAGGCCGAACGCATAATTAAGGATGAGCTTGGTTTCATCTCTGGATAGAGATATGCGGAGCTCCCTCTCCCAAGAAATGAGGAAGGCAGGTTTCGATATCAGCGGAGGGGAGATGAAATGTTTGTGAATATAAGCTATTCTCCTAGGGGCTACTGAAGCACCATTGATTGCAGATTCGAAAGGGGTCAGAGGCCTGGTCGATTTGTGTATCCCGAAAAAGTCCTTAAAGACTTTCACTATGTGAGTCGCTACTAGAAAAGACAAGTTCCGGTTTGGGAGGAGATCTTCCAATAAGGAGGAAGGAGGTTTATGGGAGCGAAAGAGGATGTCCTGAAAGCATTTACCTTCAAGGATCCAAGCACCAGCAGAACATGGGTCTAGGGTTAAACCCATGAATTTATATAGTGCACTTAAGGGGGTGCTAGGAGAGGGGCTAGGAGCCAGAGTCTCTCTAAGTCTTCCATCTCTCAAGAGGGCCTCTTAATAGGGGGTTGAGTCCACGGCCCCTATGAATTTTCCTGCCGGGAAACCATAGATCTTCTATGAGAGAAGGGCCATACGTTCTTCTAGCTAATGTCTGGATAAGAGGATCTCTGCTCGGACGGGAAAGTTCCATCCAATAATTCAATTGATTGGCAAGGTAGAACTCCCGAACACAGGGGAGATCCACTCCTCTCTCACAGCATCGTCTGAACAAAAGACAGTGGGCCAATCTTGGTCTCTTTCCCATCCACAAGTACCTCGAGAAAACTGATCTGAGAGTCTTAAAAAAAGAGGTTGGGATGAAAATAGGAAGGAGTCTGATCTTATATAAGATAATGGGGATAACATACGATTTTAGAATATTTTTCCTACCTAGCCAGGAAATAAAGGGTAAGTCGTAGGAACTTAGTAAACTTTTAATTTTGGTTATTAGATGGAGAAAGTTTGCCGTGAAGAGGTCTTCTTCTTTTTTAGTGAAACTTATTCCCAGGAAATCGATGTTTGAGTTAGACCAGGAGAAAGGGGAGTTGCTGCTAAGGACCTTGTATCTGGAGGAAGAGATGGAGGTGTTGAGAACTGTAGATTTACTGAATTTAATTTTAAAATTAGAGAGGACTCCAAATTCCTCTAAGAGTGACGTAAGTCTGGGGAGGCCCTGTTCAGGATTCGTGATGAGAGAGACTATGTCGTCCGCATATGCTGCCACAGACAAGGTCTCTCTGCCAATTTTCAGTCCCAGAATCAAGGGGTCCCTCCTTACCTTTTGAAGAAAAGGTTCCAGAGCCAGTATGAAAAGGGGCAGCCCTGGCATGTACCATTGTTTATGTTAAAGGGGGGGGGGGGGGGGAGTGAATTATTGATTTTAAGTCTGGCATGGGGCATAGCATATAGGGATAGGATTGCAGAGACGAATTTGGGTGGGATGTTAAAATGGAGGAGAACAAGATCCATGTAGAGCCAGTTCACGCGGTCGAACGCTTTTTTGGCGTCTGTGCTTACTAGCACCAAGGGAATATTATGGACTTGGGAATATCTTGCAGCGTGGAGAAGTCTAAGGCAGTTATCCTTGCCTTCCCTTCCTTTTACGAAGCCAGTTTGTTCCGGGTTGACTAATTCAGTAATGTTTTTCTAATCTTTTTGTGAGCAATTTTGCCCAGAGCTTCATGTCAAAGTTTATAAGGGAGATGGGACGATAACTCCCACATAACTCTGGATCCTTGTTATCCTTATGCACTAGTGTAATATGGGCTTCTTGTGTTTGCTTTGGAAGGGGGGCACCCTACAAGAGCGAGTTAAAAAGTTCGGTCAGACGGGGGACTAAGGTGGCTCTAAATGACTTGTAGTAAATTAGGGGGAGGCCATCTGGGCCCGGGCTTTTACCAGATGAAAAGGAGGTGATAAGATCCTCTATTTCTTGAGGGGAGACAGGGGACATGAAGTCCGCGGTTTCATTGTTTTCTATTTTAGGTAGTTTTAAGTCTTCCAAAAAGGATTCTATGCGGGTCTTGGCGTTAAGTCTCCATTCTGGTGTTAGGGAATCTCGGAGATTGTAAAGTTGGGAATAGAATAGCTGGAATTCCTTGGCTATCTCTTGGGTGGAAGACACCTTGGGGCCCGCTTGGGTTTTGATCGAGTTTATGGAGTTTCTGGAGCGAGCCTTTTTAATAAGGGTGGACATATATTTGCTACCCTTATTACCTTAGGCGTACACTATGTGCTTAAAGTAAAGATGCTTCTTGTTGTATTTAGTTTCAAGTAAAAGTTTGAGTTCCTTTCTCAGGGATATAAGTTTATCCTTGGATATTATGCTTTGAGAAAGTTTTGCTATCTGTTCATGTTTAGCAATTTGAGCTAGTTTGTCATCAATCTCTTTTTGTTGTTTCTTCTTGATTCTGGAGCCCAGAGAGATCAAAAGTCCTCTTACGAAGGCCTTATGGGCTTCCCATATCATTGGAATAGTTTGTTCCTCTGCTTTATTCAGTTGGAAATATTCCTTCAAGAGTTTGTTTAATTGCAATCTCTCACTTTCAGAGTCAAGAAGGGAGGGGTTTAATCTCCAGCGCCATTCGTGGGAGGTGGGGTTGGGTAGCCGTATGTTTAGGTGAACTGGGGCATGGTCAGAGACGACGATGGAGTCTATAGTAGCTTTGAGCGTGGACTGTAGGAGAGAGGAGGAGATAAAGATATAATCCAGGCGCTGGAAGGAGGAGTGGACTTGGGAGTAGAATGTATAATCCCGAGAGTAAGGGTTCAGACTTCGCCACGTATCGACTAATCCTATCTCTGAGAGAATGCGACTGAGTCTCCTCAGTTTCCTCTGAGAGACTTGAGATCTTCCCACAGAGGAGTCTATCCAGGGGCACATGGTAAGGTTAAGGTCTCCTCCCAAAAGGATCGGACCCGTAGCAAAATGTCTAAGGACCTCAAGTTGGGCAATCAACCATGGCACCTGACCGGTGTTTGGTGCATATAAGTTAGCCAAGGTTATTTTAGTATTATTGAGTGAGCCTCTTAAAAATAAAACTCTGCCTTCCTCGTCGGAATATCTGGCCTCACAGTAAAAGGTGGTGGTACTACGAAATAGGATGGCAACTCCCTTGGAGGCAGACGATGGGTGAGAGCTATAGAAGCCTTGTGGGAACTGCTTGCCTGGGAGGGACATGCATCTACCTCCCCTGAAGTGCGTCTCCTGCAAGAAATCCACCCCCGAACCATACCTCTTTAGTAGAAGCGCTATATGATGTCTCTTAGAAGGGGAATTCAAGCCTTAGACATTAAACGACGTGATGCGAAGGGAATCCTCCATGCCACCAGTGCAGCGTAATCGGCCCGGACACTTGCAGATAAGTGGATAGAAAAGAGTATATTAGCTGGATATGGAGGGTGAAAGATCACCGTCCAGGAGTCACCGTCCAGGAGGGGGAAGGAAGGAGGGGAAACAAGGAGTAAAAGAGAGGGGGGGATCAGACAATAGGATAGAAATTAACACGTAAAGTAACATTCAAAAGAGCTGAAACAGCAAAGGTTAAGTAACTAGAGGTGAGACCCGAAATCTCGGGCTCAGCCTACAGCGGGGGCGAGTTGTCCAGTCCTCGAAATATCGAAGAGCAGTCAACTATGGGTTCAGCCTGGTCAGCCAGGGAACCAACGCAACCCCTCCTATTTTGGACATAATCTGGAACAATTGTCAGAGAATGCAGAACCTACTCAGGGAAGAAAGGCATAAACAACTTGTAATAAAACAAAAAGTCTTCGTCAACAGGGAACCCCTGCCAGGGTCTCAGAGCGAGCCAGGGGCTCTGCGGATTAGACCTAATAAAGGTGGACAAAATCCCACCGATTCCTCTGGTTAGGGTGGAAGGTATCAAAGTCCAGCACAGGAAGTCAGGTGAGGATTGTTTTACGGAGCCATTTCAATCAAGTGTCCGTGTTACTTGTTGGTTCCTTGTTATTTTTCCCTATCGGGGACTTAAGGTTACCCGCTTGTTGCCATGCCTCCGGGGGGGTCAGCTTCGGGAGCCTTGGGAACTCCGGGAGAGGGAGCCAGCAGGTAAGGTCTATGGGGTCAAGCTTCAGGTGCTCCCAACAACCATTCAAATCCCCGGGAGAGCGGATAGTCAATCTGCTACCTTTATGTGATATGCCTAGTCCGAAAGGGAAAAGCCACAAATATTTTATGTCCCTCGTCCTCAGAGCTTCCAAGAGGGGGCGCAACAGGCGTCGTTTTGCCAAAGTAGTGGGGGCCAGATCTTGATATACCTGGGAGGTTCTGTGGAGGAAGGAGGGGGTCTCAGTGCTCTGTGGATGCGCTCTATATTTATAGAGGAGATTCTGTCTGCGCCTAAGAGTAGCACAAAAATCTCAGCGGCTACTTTAAGGAGTGACTCTGGGGCACAGGACTCCGGGAGGCCTTTAATTCGGATGTTACAGCGTCGATTACGTTTCTCAAGGTCCTCCTGCATAAGGGCACGATTTAGATGATCATGTTGTTCCTTGAGAACCTGGGCAATAACCAGAGCATGAGTGGTGCCCGAGGCTGAGGAAGTCTCTAAATCCTCTAGTCTGCGCCCCATATGCTTTAAATCCTCCTTAATTTTGGCTAGTTCTGCCATCACAGGGTGTAAGGCATTCAGAATTAGTCCCTTCATAAACCCCTTAGAGATACTTTCGCTGTCTTCCTCCTCTGAGGAGAGCTCCCCTTCCCCCTCCTTACTGTGTGTGAATGCAGCCTCACGAGCCGGCGCCATCTTGGAGGCAGGGCGTGGAGATTGAGATCCGCACTTCTTAAAGTATTTCTGTATCCCCGTCTGGTTTTCGAAAGCTCGGGGTGTACTGAGCTGGTCACTGCATCTTTCTTTCGCAATCCTCCTCATGTCCGCGGCAATTAGTGGCTGTAAAGGGATCTCCTAGGTGCCGTGCTGAGGGAGCTCTAGGCTCAAGCAGCCATCTAGCTCTGCGGTCAGGCTCCGCCCCGTCTGCCTATACTTCTGCTTCAGGAATGTTACTGGGATCCGCCTATACTTTTACTACAAAAACGTTACTGGGGTCTGCCTATAGCTTTGCTACAGAAATGTTACTGGGGTCCGACTATACCTTTGCTACAGGAATGTTACTGGGGTCTGCCTATACGTCTGCTACAGGAATGTTACTTGGGTCCGCCTAAACTTTTCCTACAGAAATGTTACTGGGGTCTGCCTATACTTTTGCTACAGAAATCTTACTGGGGTCCGCCTATGTACTTTCTACTGAATGGTTTGAGGGGTTCGCCTATACTTTTGCTGCAGAAATGTTACTGGGGTCCGCCTATACTTTTACCAGAGAAATGTTACTGTGGTCCGCATATACTTTTGCTACAGTAATGTTACTGGGGTCCGGCTATACTTTTGCTGCAGAGATGTTACAGGGGTCTGCCTATTCTTTTACTACAAAAACGTTACTGGGGTCTGCCTATAGCTTTGCTACAGAAATGTTACTGGGGTCCGACTATACCTTTGCTACAGGAATGTTACTGGGGTCTGCCTATACGTCTGCTACAGGAATGTTACTTGGGTCCGCCTAAACTTTTCCTACAGAAATGTTACTGGGGTCTGCCTATACTTTTGCTACAGAAATCTTACTGGGGTCCGCCTATGTACTTTCTACTGAATGGTTTGAGGGGTTCGCCTATACTTTTGCTGCAGAAATGTTACTGGGGTCCGCCTATACTTTTACCAGAGAAATGTTACTGTGGTCCGCATATACTTTTGCTACAGTAATGTTACTGGGGTCCGGCTATACTTTTGCTGCAGAGATGTTACAGGGGTCTGCCTATTCTTTTGCTACAGGAATGTTACTGGGGTCCGCCTATACTTCTGCTACAGAAATGTTACTGGGGTCCGCTTATACCTTTGCTACAGGAATGTTACTAGGGTCTGCCTATATTTCTGCTACAGGAATGTTACTGGGGTCCGCCTATGCTTTTACTACAGAAATGTTACTGGGGTCCGCCTATACTCTTGCTACAGAAATGTTACAGGGGTCTGCCTATACTTTTGCTACAGGAATGTTACAGGGGTCCGCCTATACTTTTACTACAGAAATGTTACTGGGGTCCGCCTATACTCTTGCTACAGAAATGTTACAGGGGTCTGCCTATACTTCTGCTACAGGAATGTTACTGGGGTCCACCTATACTTCTACTACAGAAATGTTACTGGGGTCTGCTTATACCTTTGCTACAAAAATGTTACTGGCGTCTGTCTCTACCTTTGCTACAGGAATGTTACTGGGGTCTGTCTATACTTCTGCTACAGGAATGTTACAGGGGTCCACCTATACTTTTACTACAGAGATGTTACTGGGGTCTGCCTATACTTCTGCTACAGGAATGTTACTGGGATCCACCTATACTTTTACTACAAAAATGTTACTGGTGTCTGCCTATAGCTTTGCTACAGAAATGTTACTGGGGTCTGCCTATACTTCTGCTACAAGAAAGAAATGGTGGAGGCAGCAGTTGATGCAAAAAGTAGAGAGATTTTTATTCCTCCCACACAGAGAAAACGACGTTTCGACCCTTGTATAAGTGGGTCTTTGTCAAGACCCACTTATAAAAGGGTCGAAACGTCATTTTCTCTGTGTGGGAGGAATAAAAATCTCTCTACTTTTTGCATCAACTGCTGCCTCCACCATTTCTTTCTTGGAATATGCATTGACGGTCTGAATTGGATCCTGACTGAAAGCAGGCGTGCAGGTTCCCTGTCTTATCTAGGTGAGAGGAAAGGATTGTGCTGCTGACCACCATTTTGTGTGCTATACTTCTGCTACAGGAATGTTACTGGCGTCCGCCTATACTTTTACTACAGAAATGTTACTGTCGTCTGCCTATACCTTTCTTACAGAAATGTAACTGGGGTCTGTCTATACTTTTGCAACAGAAATATTACTGGGGTCCGCCTATACTTTTGCTTCAGGAATGTTACTGGGGTCTGCCTATACTTCTACTACAGGAATGTTACTGGGGTCCGCCTATACTTTTGCTACTGAAATGTTACTGGGGTCCACCTATACTTTTGCTACAGAAATGTTACAGGAATCTGCCTATGCTGTGGGTGCACAAAGACTTCTCATTGCGGTGTTTTACCTATCCGGCACTAATACAATGACTGACTAGGGCAGAAATGTGGGCCGAGGCAGAGGTCCTTGGCTGGTGAAACTCTGCCATGTTTGGGCACTCTGATTTATTTCTGTGTAATACCATCTTTGTACACTGACAGCATAGGCAAGCCCAAGGAAGTCAAAGACTTCCCCTTGCGGCGTTGAGCTATCTGACACCTGCACAGAATGAATAGTGTGTGGACACATGGATTCCCCATTGCTATGTCACTTGCGGCACCTTGGGTCACACAAGGTGGAGGCTGGGTCCGAGCCTGACCCAGGGCCCACTCACATACTTCTCACACAGACTATTGCGGGTCCTACCTCGGTCATAGTTTCTTGGCCTTGTTATGCCACCTCTTCCTCCTGCTTGGGGTCAAGGTATCAGCACTGGGCAACATGTATTTTCTCTCGTGTTAACACAGTTATCTGAGAAACTGGTTTGGGCCAAACAAAAGGAGCGTTACTGCATTAATAAATGTTCACAGCTGTACTAGCATCCGAGTCCACTTTATGACCACGATTACTGAGGGTGTGAGCCGAGGTGGAGGTCCTTAGCAGGGTGAAACTGCCTTGTTTGGGTGCTGTGATTACTTTATGTGTAATACTTTCCTTGGGTTCCTTTGGCTTGCCTATGCTGTAGGTGCACAAAGACTTCCCATAGCGATGTTTTAGCGGTCTGGCACAAATACACTGACTGACTAGGGTAGAAATGTGGTCCGAGGCCCTTGGGGGGGTGAAACTGCCACGTTTGGGCGCTGTGATCTCTGTATGCGTAATAACATCTTTAAGTTCCTTGGGCTCGCCTATGCTGTGTGTGCATAAAGACTTCCCATTGCGTTGTTTTACCTATCCGGATGACCTGAATGACTAGGGCAGAAGTGTGGGCCGAGGTCCTTGGAGGGGTGAAACTCTGCCATGTGTGGACACTCTGATTTCTTCATGCGTAATACCATCTTTGAATTTCGTGGGCTCGCCTATGCTGAGGGTGCACAAAGACTTCCCATTGCGCTGTTTTACGTGTCTGGCACAAATACACTTACTGACTTGGGTAGCGTGCAGAGTGCAGATGGCTTTCCCATTGCGTTGTTCAGCTATCTGACACCTACACAGAATGAATTGTGTGGGGACACATGGATTTCCCATTGCTATGTAACTCACGGCACCTTGGGACACACAAGGTGGAGGCTGAAACCGAGCCTGACCCAAGGCCCGCTCACGTGCTTCCCACACAGAGTATTGCGGGTCCTACCTCGATCATGGTTTCTCGGGCTAATTATGCCACCTCCTCCTGCTTGATGTCTGGGGATCAGTGTTGGTCGACGTGTATTTACTCTCGTGTAACCACAGTTATCTGAGACACTGGTTTGGACCAATCAAAAGAAGTGTAACTGAATTAATGAGACGTTCACAACTGTACTAGCATCGGAGTGCGCTCTATGCCTGCGGGAAATGCAACTGCGCCATGTTTGGCCTGTGGAAATTCATTGTGCTTCATCCACTCTTTAGAGCAATGAAAGCAACCGTAACTGATTTAATGAGACGTTCACAGCTATACTAGCATCCGAGTATGCTTTATGCTACTGATTGCTCAGGGTGTGTGCAGAGGCCGAGGTCCTGGGCGGAGTGAAAGTCTTCCATGTTTGGGCACTGTTATTGCTTCATGTTTAATACTTTCCTTGAGTTTCATGGGCTCGCCTATGCTGTGGGTGCACAAAGATTTCCCATTGTGGTGTTTTTGCTATCTGGCACAAATACACTGACTGAGTTGGGTAGGGCACAGACGGCTTTCCTAGCGCTGTGTTCAGCTATCTGACACCTACACAGAATGAATTGTGTGGGGACACATGGATTTCCCATTGCTATGTAACTCACAGCACCTTTGGTCATACAAGGTGGAGGTTGGGACAGAGCCTGACCCTGGGCCCGCTCACGTGCTTCCCACACAGAGTATTGCGGGTCCTGGTTTCTCAGGCTTATTATGCCACCTCCTCCTCCTGCTTCGGGTCAGGGGAACTGCATTGGTCGGCATGTATTATCTCTCCTGCTACAAATTACCACAGTTATCCGAGATACTGGATTGGAGCGTTCACAGGAAGCGTTAGTGATTTCATGAGACTTTCACAGGGTCACTATATACCTGTGGTGGTTACTTTTGCGACACCTGCTGCTTCAAACCAATCTTTGGTGTTAGTATGTGCTGCTGCATTGTGGAGATGTGTAGAAGTGCTGGCACCTGAATCCCCTTTATGCCCACGTTTGCAGCTCCTGACAATTTTATGACGAAGGTGGCACGGGATTGGAATGATGATCGTACGTCAATCTATCATCCATTCTCAACAGCATTGTAGGCTATCACCCACACTTTTAAAGAGGGTCGCTGCCTGGCCCTTCCAACCCTCTGCAGTGTGTGCCTCCGGTTCCTCCTCATCGCAGACGCACTTAGAAATAGACATGTGGTTGGTGTGGCTATGAAGCGAGCGTGTGGCATGAGGGCAGCTGAAGGCTGCACAGGGAAACTTTTGTGTGCGCTGCGGACGTAGGGTCGTGCGGGGGGTTGGACAGCATGTAACCCAGGAGAAGAGGCAGCGGTGTCACCCACAGGCAGTGATTGTCCTTGGTTGTAGGTAATGTGGTGCTTAGCTAAGGTGTGCCTTGCTAATGAGGGTTTGTCCGAAGTAAAATTTGTTAGGAGGGTGACGCCAGACTCTTGGCCCCATTGTGGCTTAATAGTGGGACCTGGAAGCCTCAGATGCAGCCATGCATGCTGCCCCTCCCTTCCCTATCTGTTTGTGGTGCTTCCTTGACTTTCGGATGTTTTCCAGAGTTTCACAAGTCATCAGCTATGCGGAGCATCGGTCCCATACAAAAATGCTCGAGTCGCCCATTGACTTCAATGGGGTTCGTTACTGGAAATGAGCTCTCGAGCATTACGGAAAGTTCAACTCGAGCAACGAGCACCCGAGCATTTTGGTGCTCGCTCATCTCTAATAATAATATATAGCATAATAAATGTCCTCTTGGTGTACATTAAAGGCCAGATCAGTGATTAGGCAAAACGGATACGATGTAGATTATAACTACAGATGTCTTGCCCAAAATCAGTGAAAAAAAATATACATTATAATAATGTTTTTGAAACCATCATCAACACATTAAAAGAGATTAAAAGTCTAGAATATCTACATGAATTGTTGTGGAACTGTGGCTGTTTGAGCAATTTGGGTTTCCACTGTACAAATCCATTAACCTCTTGAAGACATAGCCATGTGTGTTTTTTTTTCATTTTGTTTTCCTCCTCTTTCAAAAAATCAAAATTTTATGATTTTCTGTTGGTTTTTTTAGCCATATGAGTGCTCAATTTTTGTGGGATAAATTGTGTTTTTCAATGGTACCATTTAATGTACATAAACTTTAAGGTGTACGGGGAAAATAGCATTTTTTTTTTTTCAGAATTGTTTTGCCTGCTTACATGTTGCAGCGTAAACATGAACATTATTCTGTCATTATAGTTTTGATGATATCAAATTTGTATAATTGTATTCTACAACTTCTGAACAACACAACTGTTTTATTTTTCCACCAAAGGGATTCTCTTTTCTAAGACAATTGTAGTTTCTATCACTACCATATTGATGCACGTCCAACTTTTTGATGCTTTTTATAACATTTTTCTTAGAGACAGGAGGACCAAAAGGGCAATTCTGTTGTATATTGTTTTCTGACAGTGTTTACCATGTGCATAAAATAATGCATTATTTGAATAGAACAGACTTTTACAGTTGTGGTGTTACCAAATGTTCTTTTTTTCATGCCATTGAATTACCTCTGTCAATACTGAGAGAAACATTTATATGGATAACGGGGTATTTTGTGTATATATATATTCCTCAGGATAAGTCATCAATAGTTGATGGGCAGGGGGTCACCACTCTGGATCCCCACTGATGAGATGATCATCTGACCCACTGCCAGGGACGTTGTCATCAGTGGTCAGGGCCAGAAGTGTATTAGACAGCTTCACTCCCCATGAAATCAATGGCAGAGCTGCTTCCTATTACGCCTGCAGCAATAACCACTGTTGATGACTGACAGCAGGCTGGATAATCAGTGGATTGTTGGGGATCCCAAGCAACAGACCTCCGCTGATCAACTATTGATGACCTATACTGAGGATAAGTCATCAATAGTAAAAGCCCACAGATACCCGCTTTAACGGCTGGGATCGGAGTTATTTCAAATCCTGCTACTGTGGCGGTTGTCCTCTCTCAAAGACAGCCTACACCTGCCTTATATGGCACCTGACTCAGCTTCCTAACCTGCTCTAATTAGAACCTGTGCACATCCAACATATATGTACATTAGATGTTGCAAAGGGTTTAAGCAATGTATGGAAAAGCTGAATACATTCAGTATGAAGCAAGGATCTGTTTATTTGGCTAGACAGCTTTTCCCCCTACAGCGTTCCACTGAAGCCATAGTTTTCTATGAGATCGTTCATGGCTTCCAATGCAGGTTGTAATGCTGGATGCCTCTCGGCTCCAGACAGGAGAACGTCACATACAGCATTATTCTGTTTACTGCTGGATCAGTGCAGAAAGGGCACAAAATGCCATCAGCTGTGTCCAGCCTAAACAATGTGCTGTACCCAACCTAAGCAGCATATGGAGATAGATGACTGTCTGAAATGTTTAACACTACTTTAGAATCTAGAGAACTGCTATAAAGTAATCGATCTATAGCGAGAGAGTCCCCATGATTAGAAGTAACATTGCAGAATTACTGAAACTCACCAGTGACCCCAATGATCTCCTGTGGAATATATAACATTGAAAGGAACCTTCCAACAATCAGAAAAAAATACCTGAACTTGTCTGATTTAATGTAACGTTTATAGCGTTGTTGATAATTTTCCATCTTAGGGGCCAACCACACCGTCTTTAGCTCCATCTATTACATGTATGGAGATCTGAAGTGCATCCCAGCCAGACCAGGGGTCTCAGACTGGAAGTCAAAGCATCATATGTATGTATTCAGGTCCGGAGACCCTCGATCAGGCTGACACCCACTTCAGAACTCCATATGTAAAATAGACAGAGCTCAAGTTGGTGCGGTCAGCCGCTCATTAACCCCTTTCCTCCCTATGACGTAAGGGTACGTCATGGCAGGGCGGTACTTCCCGCAAAATGACGTACCCTTATGTCATAGGGATAGCGCGGGATCATAGCAGATCTCACGCTATCCCGCAGCGGGAGCCGGCTGTCAGTGATAGGGGTGCACTGGCGTCCTGTGTTGCCAGAGACTATGATCGCTGTAAAAGGGATAAGGCATGGCAGGGCAGTGATGTAAGACCCTCAGAGGGACACAAGTTGTGTAAAAAAAAAAAAAAAAAAGAAAGTAAAAATGTAAAAAAATGTTAAAAATAAAACCCTTTTTTGCTTTTTCTAATAGCATAAAAAAACGGGGAAAAAAAGGCACATATTTGGTATTGACACATCCATAACAACGTGTACAAGAAGTTGAACACACTTTTTATTTTGTACGGCAATAAGCGTAAAAAAAACACTAAAAAATAGAGGCAAAATGCAAATTTTTAGCATTTTGCCTCCCAAAAAATGCAATGAAAGCAATAAAATAGCCATATATTCCCCAAAATGGTACCAATAAAAACTACAGCTTGTCACACAAAAAATAAGCCCTCATAGAGCTCCGTACATAGAAAAATAAAAAAGTTATAGGACTTTGAATGCAGCGATATAGAAAAAACTAAAGTTTCCAAAAAGGTTTTTTATTGCAAAAAAGTGGAAAAACCTAAACAAAGAAGAATTTTGGTATCGTTGTAACCGTACCGACCTGCAGAAAAAATGTATTGTGTCATTTATGCTGCATGATTAATGCTGTAAAAAAAATCTATGACCTGAATTGATGTGTTTTCTCTCCCTGTTGTCATAAAAAAAAATAATAAAAGTCTTACAATATGGTCATTGTACCCAAAAATGGCACCGTCAAAAACTACAGTTCGCCACGCAAAAAACAAGCCCTTTTTACGTCGACGGAAGAATAAAAGTTATGGCTTTTGAAAAATGGAGATGAAAATTCGCCAAAAATCGTTGCGACCTTAAGCCCAAAATAGGCCATGTCATTAAGGGGTTAAATCAAACATTGGAGACACCTGATTTTGCTCTGGTTCACGGTGACTCTGTGTTGATATAAAGCCTCAGCCTGACTTTTTTATCTAACAGTAATTAATATCTGTGATAAAAGTAAAATACAGTAATAATACAGCAGCTATCTAGCTATACAATGTGACACATTACAGGAACTGCACAGAACTACTGACAATCAGACTGGATATCTATCATGTTCATATTTATACACAACTAGAAATATTGAAAAAAGTTGTAACCATTTAATCCAACATAAAGAATAAATCACAAATCACTGACTGTAACTACATGCATGTTATTAGTATGTGAATATACAAATGACACCTAGTAAAATCTCAAACTATCCAGTGACCTTACAGTTTATCCCTCTTATGGACCATGACTGTCTTATCCATTACATGTCAGGCCGCTGTTAGAGGCCAGGGGGTCCACTAATAACAGTAGTTTACCTGCAACTTCTTCTATCAGATGAGTCTTATGCAAGGTTATATTCAGTAAGTACAGTATTCCTGAGAATCCTTTCCATGTTCTGTGGATTTTGTGTAAATACATTGCCTATATGGCCCAATCCCCTCTCAGCATCTCCTCCATGCAGCACCCACCACACACCCCATGTCTTTACACTTGTGTCTCCAGGTCCTTAGCTATCTCATCAGTGGGTAAATGGCAATGGCAGCAGCAGTGGTTTGTGCAGACCAGGCAGGACACACGTGCAGCTCTAAACCAAGAGACACAAGTGCACCTGCTTAGCAAAATTCATCTTTATCCTCCTTCCCTTCTATCTCTTTCTCCTTCCACCTCCTGCTCCATACCCTTTCTCCGTCCATCTCCTGCTCAGTGCTCTTTCACCTTCCATCTCCTGCTCCATACCCTTTCTCCATCCATCTCCTGCTCAGTGCTCTTTCGCCTTCTATCTCCTGCTCCATAGCCTTTCTCCGTCCATCTCCTGCTCAGTGCTCTTTCGCCTTCCATCTCCTGCTCCATACCCCATGTTCTTCCATCTCTTGCTCCATGCCCCATCCAAAAGGTAGGAGAAGAAAAACTGGCTTCAAGTGCAAAATGCTTTATTACAAAATACTGTTTAAGACATCAGAGTCACAAAAGAACGTGTTTCAACCTATAGAGTTCTTGTTCACCTTTGAAACCTGTATTGCAACTGATCCATATAAGTACTTCAAAGTGAATTAACACCAATTAAAAACAGCTGATGACTTAACCCAATGCAGCCAAAATGCAGGATGCACCCAGGATTCAAATGGTTGGGATATTTAACCCCTTCCCGCTCCATGACGTATAGGTACGTCATGGAATGTATGCTGAGAGGTCGCGGGACGACCTCTCTGCATACAGCGCGGGCGTCAGCTGCTTAATACAGCTGACACCCGCGGGCAATAGCCGCAATCGAGTTCGGCCGATCGCGGCTATTAACCATTTAAATGCCACTGTCAATTCTGACAGCGGCATTTAAATCCCCCGAACAATATTCAGGGGTCCCGTACGCCCCCCCCCCCCCCCCGTCCCACGGTTAGAAAGGCCCCAGGGCTGCCTTAGCAGACTGCCTATCAAGCGATCCCCATGGGGTGGCTTGATAGACTGCCTGTCAGAATGCAGTATGACGTAATGCTATAGCATTACGTCATACTGCAGGAGAGATCAAAGCATCGCTGCTTGTAGTCCCCCAGGGGGACTTTACTTTAAAGTTTTAAACTTTTATAACTTTTTTTTTACAATTTAAAAAACTTTATTGACTTTTTTTAATCACCCCCCTTTTGCCATATCTATTATTAAAAAATCTAAATCATAAATTAAAAATATGTATTTGGTATCGCCACGTCCGTAAAAGTCCCATCTATCAAAGTAGTGCATTATTTTTTCTGCACGGTGAACGTTGTCCGAAAAAAAAAATAAAGAACGCTAGAAATGCATTTTTTTATTTACCCTGTCTCCCATAAAAAACGCAATAAAAAGCGATCATAAAGTCGTATGTATTCCAAATTGGTACTGTCAGAAACTACAGGACATCATGCAAAAAAAGAGCCCTTGCTCAACTACGTCGACGGAAAAATAAAGTTATTGCGCGTACAAAATGATCGCAGAAAATAATTGAAAAAAATTAAATGTCTTGGGAAAAAAAAGAGTAGTATAGAAAAAAAAAAACTATACAAGTTTGGTATCATAGTAATCATACTGACCCATAGAATAAAGTCATCATGTCATTTTTGTTGCAGTTTGTGCGCCGTAGAAACAAGACGCACTGAAAGATGGTGAAATTTTTTTTTTCCATTTTACTCCATTTCAGTACATTATATGGTACTTTAAATAGCACCATTGAAAAATACAACTCATCACGCAAAAAACAATCCCTCATGCAGCGACGTCGATGGATAAATAAAGGAGTTACGAATTTTTTGAAGGGGGAGGAAAAAACAAAAATGGAAAAAGAAAAAGGGGCCATGTCATTAAGGGGTTAACCATGCAATGCTGGTATGCATAACAACAATACATAAGAAAGTGTTATTATTGCATAATTATATAATAGAATAATAACATATAACCATAATCAAATTAAAGGCCCCATTATATCTAAACTCCAATTTTATAAGCAGAACTTCCCCTGACACTTCATACTTATAAATATTCTGATATTCCCCCAATATCACAGATTTTGTATTAAACATCAGACATTATCTTTATAACGCAAAAACCATAGAAGTATATATTACTTTTAAAAATTGTATATATTCCCCCCTATTCCTTGCTATGATTTAAAAACGTACTATGTCTAATAAATATAAAAGCAAATCTGTTTTTAGGTTCAAGCCCGTGGGTGTTCTAGTTCTGAACTAAAATATCCATGATGCTTCTCTTTTTAGAACACACTCCTGACTGACCTCCAAGCTCCGCATGTTCATCACCTTCTCTATACCAAAGAAAGAAAACTTTCTGTACTACATACATGTATCTCTATGAAATGTTTTGCTGCTCCTGAACTATTTGCATTACAGTTTCTGATGTCTCTCAAATGTTCAGTAATGCGGATTCTGAGCTTCTGTGCCGTGCAGCCTACGTACATCAGATTGCATTGAGTGCATAATATAATATACACAACATTATTAGATTCGCAATTAAGGAAATTCTTGATGTTATAATTTTTGGTTCTCACACTGTTTTCAAATTTGGACCTCTTAACCAAAAATGAAATCCATAGAAACATTTCATAGAGATACATGGGGGCAGTACAGAAAGTTTTCTTTCTTTGGTATAGAGAACACAATGAACATGTGAAGCTTGGAGGTCAGTCAGGAGTGTGTTCTAAAAAGAGAAGCATCATGGATATTTTAGTTCAAAACTAGCACACCCACGGGCTTGAATCTAAAAACAGATTTGCTTTATATTTATTAGACATAGTAAGTGTTTACATCATAGCAAGGAATAGTGGGCAAATATATACCATTTAAAAAAAATAATAATATATACTTCTATGGTTTTTGCGTTATAAAGAGAATGTCTGATGTTTAATACAAAATCTGTGATATAGGAGGAATATCAAAATTTTTATAAGTATGAAGTGTCAGGGTACGTTAGGCTTATAAAACTGGAGTTTAGATATAATGGGGGCTCTAATTTGATTATGGTTATATGTTATTATTCTGTTACATAATTATGCAATAATAAAACTTTCTTATGTATTATTATTATGCATACCAGCAGTGCATGGAAAAAATATCCCAACCATTTGAATCCTGGGTGCATCCTGCATTTTGGCTGCATTTGGTTTTCATCAGCTGTTTTTAATTGGTTTTAATGCACTTTAAAGCACGGATCAGTTGCAATACAGGTTTCAAAGGTGAACAAGATAGGTTCTATAGGTTGAAACTGGAGATGAGCGAAGGTGCTCGTTTAGAGCAATTACTCGATCGAGCATTGCTATTTTTGAGTAACTGCCTAATCAGGCGAAAAGATTCGGGGGGCGTCGTGGGTGAGGTCGGGGGTTGCGGGAGGAGAGAGAGCTCCCCCTGTCCCCCCCTGCTACCCCCCGCTCTACCCCACCGCCCCCCGAATCTTTTCGTCCGAGTAGGCATCTTACTCGAAAAAAACGATGCTCGATCGAGTAATTGTCCTAAACGAGTACGTTCACTCATCTCTAATTGAAATGCATTCTTTTGTGATTCTGATGTCTTTAGCACTATTTTGTAATAAAGCATTTTGCACGTGATGTCGGCTTTTCTTCTCGTACCCTTTTGCTGATTACCCGCTGAGACTGAGTGGTGCAAGCCTGAGCTCCGTGATCATTTGCTTCAGAGGAATCCATACCGTTTGGGTTGAGTAAAGGTGAGCACGCTTTCTTTTTCTTCTAAATCCATACCCCTTCCCCTTCCATCTCTTGTTCTGTGCTCTTTCTTCTTCCATCTCCTGCTCCATACCCCTTCTCCTTCCATCTCCTGCTCTATACCCCTTCTCCTTCCATCTCCTGCTCTATACCCCTTCTCCTTCCATCTCCTGCTCTATACCCCTTCTCCTTCCATCTCCTGCTCCATGCTCTTTCGCCTCAGTCAGTTTCAGAGTTTGATCTTTTTTCTCCCCCATTTGCCCTTCTCATGTGTACAATTGTCTTCCTCACTTTTGCAGAGAGAATATTATTCACACGTCTGCTATCCGTATATCTCTAGGATGGCACACAGACCCATTATATCCTAGGAGGTTATACGCAGTAGTGATTTTTCACACAGAACAAGTCTATGTGAAAATAATTGTTGTATGTCCTATTGTCATCCGTGTCACGGACAAGAATAGGACATGCAGTGTGCACTGTCCACGCCGATCAGGCAATATACGGTGAAAGGAATAGAAAAATTACACATAAATGTTATCACCACTTCTGTAATGACGCAGACTATAAAATCATGTTACATATCCTGCACGATAAATGTCATATAAGAGAAAAATAAAAAGAAGAATAATTCAATTCTGTCTTCAAAAAATAATGATAAACAGTAATTAAAACATCATAGATTGTAAGCTCTTGCGGGCAGAGCCCTTACCCCTACTTTAGCTATTACTTTTGTACTGTATGTAATGTTTGACTTGTCTCTATATGGACTCTCTGATTTGTAAAGTGCTGCAGAACATGTTGGCTCTAAATAAAGATTCTTATTATATGGACTCAAAAATTGCAACAGTTAAAACTCCATGACATCTTATGGAAAACAATTCCTCATAAGTCTACACTAAGGCTGCCTGTCTACGGGCTAATTTTCATTGTGTTCCCCACAGCATTGATATGAAAAGCGCAGCCTCCCTGTCCACGAGCGAAGAATTATAGTGATTCTCGACCCGCGGGTGGGAAATCGCAGCATGCTGTGATTTGCCGCAATTCTCTGTGATGTCAGATAGACTCAATGCGGAGAACAGTCAGCCCTCCCCTGCTCCCGGACGGCAGCTCCCGTGGCGGATCTCCGCCGTGGGATATCGCTACGCCCGTGGACAGGAAGCCTAAAGGAAATACATGATTATAACACAGATATAATAAAAATACAATCACTGGAGCACAGAGGGAGCAAAACTTACATCACTAAGGGGATAAAAAGGGCTGCGGTCACCTGATTTATACTATATTTACTAGAGACAATAATTTAAATTCGCAATATCAAGGTGACATTTCTGGAGGTTCCTCTAATATTACTGTGATAATAAGGGGATAACTGTATCATATTACAGAAGATACAGATCTCAGGAATCCAGGTAACACATAGTATAACATCATTTACTAATCGGGATACAATAAGAGGAAATCTTACCATCATCCACAGATTGTGCCGATATTTCAGAATCAAATTTCAGGAGGAAAAGTTGTAATACTGTAACTATTAGAAATGTTTCCATGTCCTCATGTGTAATCCCCTACCTGCTATGTAATTACAGGTATACAATGATAATGATAAGCCACCAAACACAACAGGAGAACATTCACCACTAGTTCTAGTTTATATACAGCTCAGTACAGGAGGTCTCTACCAACAGTGTTCTCCTATGTAGAAGATGTGGGGAACGTATCACTAGTCATCACATAAAACCTTCCCACCTATATATGGCTCAGTGGGACGGGCAAGTACAGGAGGTTTCTACCAGCAGTGGTTCCCTATGTAGAAGATGTGGGGAACGTATCACTGGGGATCATATAAACGCTGCACAGTTACATTTCTGCTTTCTGTGACTCCCCCATTAGCTTCACATAACCAACGTCTAATCAACGGAGCTGAGAAATGTTTATATCAAATATTAGAAGATCTCAAAATCTGATAACATCACATAAATGTTCAGCTCTTCTCCACAGTAAAGAATGGTAGAAATGCAGGAAATATCTGTTTCAGTACCAGGTGTGAGATTAAAAGGGGTTCTAGCATGCCTGAAAGTTAACGTTTATACTGTGGATAGGGATTAACTTTCAATCTTGGCACAATCCCTTTAATGTACTGTCTATCGGGATCTCTTAGCGGGTCAATTAACAATGCGTCTAAATCCACACCAAAATTAGGCCAAAAAGATCAAATACATTTCAACTGACGTGTCATCTACTTCTTATTTTATTTTATTTTTTTAACAGCCCATCCACACTCACCAATGATCACTGTTAACAAAGAAGAAAACCAACAATTAAGCTTTATTCCTACGAGTATATATCAGTTGGCCGTTTTTGTGGCGGGCCTATATACGCTGTGATCTGATGTATTGGATTCCCCTACATCAGATCACATGGCTGTATTCCTGAGACGTAAAAGTGCCCGGCCAGGCCAATACAGTGCCAGGCGTTTTTACGTCGGGCTTAAAAGACAGTCCAGGGAGCCATTCCCTCCCTCTGCTCTTCTCCCCGCTCGCAGGCTCACTTCTGCTCTCCTCCCTGCTCGTTCTTTGCAATGGGAGAGGGGGTGAACGTGGGCGCCCCGTCCCGCCTCCTTGCATTGCTGGCTGCGGACAAGGGGCGAGGAGGGGGCAGAGCCTAATTGTTAGTGGTGGTATGATAGAGAAATCTAAATGCCAATCACAGTTACACTTACAAAAGTTTAATTCACTGTTTAATTTCTACTCTAGGGCATGACTAGAAAAGACTGCACCCCATAGTAAAACTTGAATAAGCAACCCCTCGTCATGTGTGAACATTTACTAGCCCCATGTAAAAGTTCTTGCAAAGACGAAATCTTGGCCTGGGCTTGCTAAAATAACTACGCCACAAAGGCTGTCTGCCCATGGGCAAGTTTTCTTTGCGAGATCCGCAGGAATAAATTGTCCATGGGCCTCGCATGACATGCTTTCCATAGGCTAACTATGGAAAGTGCAGTCCGACGTCCACGAGCGGAGAAACAGTGATTCTCCGCTTCTGAGATTGAAATCACGGCATGCTGTGATTTTCCATGATTCTCGGCGGTGAGCCTATCTGGGCTCATCGCGGAGACCTGTTAGTGCTCCCCCCTCCTCCCCCGTGGCGGAATATTTCTAGCGATATTCGGTCACGGCCATGCACAAGGGCCTAAGTCTACCCTTACTCTTATAGGCTTAGAGACTGATATGTTTCTCCAGACCTGACCCCTATATTATATAATGTGTCATATATTCTTCAGAATTCATATTACCTTCATGCTGTTACTGAACCACTATATCAAGACCAACAGTATCAATACACTTTATAAGGGCCAAATGATATTGTTACACCATAATCACAGTGCGATTGTTCTCAGAAAGAGAAACCAGATAATCTTATAGATATGATACCTTTTAACGGCTAACAAAAATACATGATGTTACAGCAAGCTTTCAGGTTCTTATGGTTCTTCATCAGGCTAATGAAACAGGTTTACAATATGTGGGAGAAACCACCATGGAGGTGAGGAGCATTATAGTGAAACACAAAAGCTCTATTCGTATAAGAAAAATTGCCTCTACCGATCCCACAACACTTTAACCATAGTGGTCACTCTATTAGCCAGGTGAAATTTTGTGTCATTGATGGTGTACCACCTCTGTTAGGGGAGGCAATAGGATTAAAGCCCTTAAGAAAAAAGAACTCTGGATATTTATGTTGGACACAATGACACCTAGGGGTTTAAATCAGGAATATAATGCTCCACAATTTTTGTGACACGGAGTATCTGATGTACCGCATTAGTTCTGTATGCATCTGGAATATGCATTTTTATTCACATTTTTGTCTGTTTTGTGTCATCTACAGATCCTCCTTATCAGTGATTGTCATGGTAGAAGCTCCCATATGCTCCTCTTCCAGCTTGTGAATCTATGTTGTGGTGCTCCTCTGGAATTCACAAGTTTTCATAGAATTATTTTCCACATATAATTTACCCATGTGTGTTTCATCATACTACACTTTTCATTATGTTTGAGTATTAAAAATAAAGGTACAACGCTATTGGAATATTTTTTCTATTTTATTGAGTATACCATGTTTCATTGGTTTCTTATATATTTTTATGTATGTATGCTTTATTGACGAATAAAGTAATCTATGGTTTGAGAATGTGCCTTTTTTAGATCATATCTCAGTTTAAATACTTACCTGTTAAGGTGAGTCTATTCCATTAATAGCCATATACTTTATTAAATTAAAGGGGTTGTCCCGCGATAGCAAGTGGGGTTAAGCACTTCTGTATGGCCATATTAATGCACTTTGTAATATACATTGTGCATTAAATATGAGCCATACAGAAGTTATTCACTTACCTGCTCCGTTGCTGGCGTCCCCGTCTTCATGGCTCCGTCTAAATCTGATGACTCCTGGCGTTTTTAGATGCGCTTGCTCAGTCCGTGCTTCTGCCTGGTGAATGGGGGCCGCTCGTGCCGGAGAGCTGGTCACCGCGTCGTCATCGTAGCTCCGCCCCATCACGTGTGCTGATTCCAGCCAATCAGGAGGCTGGAATCGGCAATGGACCGCACAGAGCCCATGGTGCACCATGGGAGAAGACCCGCGGTGCACCAAGGGAGAAAACCGCGGTGCATCCCTGGGAAAGGACTGGCGGCCATCTTGAGGAGAAGATTTTTATAACTTCATATTTCGTCAGATCGGTGAGTAGCAAGCGGTTTAAAAACCGCTTTAAATTGCTATTTTATGCCAGGGGGGTGACAGGGGGAATGGGCTAATGTAAAATTTTGATGTTTGCCTCGGGACAACCCCTTTAATGAATGTGAGCCCCCTTGTTTGGAATAGGGTGATGACTTAAGTTGATGCAGCATCCCCAGTCTTTTTATCGGGAAATACCAAGTGATGGGTTTTATAAAAAAATCTTTAATGGTAGAGGCAGATGTGTTTGTGGTTGTGATCAGGTGATATGTGCATTTTGCGTCATCATGCCTGCAGGTCTTGGTATTATGTCCAAGTGCCGCAGCTCTGTGCTGGTGAGTGGAAGTCTGCGCATGCCCAAGTGTCATTTAGATCTCAACAGCACACTCATTGATTCCTTCATACTGCTCAGATCCCGCATGTGTGGCTATAATCACACGAATGTGCGGTGTGTGTCATCCACAGCATTCGACTTGGGGGATTATACTTACTAGTATATGCCTATCACTGAAGTCCCGCGATAGTGGAAGTAGTCCCGCACATATGCGGTGAGTGCCATTAATGCTACGGGCCTCCCTCTCATGTTAATTCCAGAGGACATGCATTGTATCTTAGCATTGGCGCATAAGTGATTTCCGAGCGCATGAGCGAGGTGTGTGCAGGTGTATCTGGAGCATTTCACCATAGCAACACACATCTCAGGTGAGTCTGATTAGTGAGGGCGGTAACTGCCCAATTGTATGGCACACTGTGATTTGTTTGATTGTTTTGTAATTGTCCTATATAAGTACATGCATGGGTTTTTAACTTCATACTTGATAAAGACTCAGGAGAGTCAAAACGTTGTATGTTTTATTGTTTGGAGGAATAAAGAAGTTTGTTTTACTGCATCACACATGCTGTCACACCTATTTTCCATATAATAACCGAACCAGGCTTACTACATTGATGCAATGAAAGAAAAACAAGCTTACTACATTGATACTTTACCTGATATAGGTCTGATATGTGCCAAATCTTCAATATGCAGTAGCATATACAAGAGGGATGGAGCCGCATAACAAAAACTTGGTTTTCTCAACCGAGATTGGAGGGCCCGATGTTTGTTTCCTGTTCTATGTCTTTTAAAATGAGCCTTTGGCAAACTCCATTCCAAATTTGCTAACAATGCAGTTCCTTTTAGAAGGAGGGTCCTGCACATGTTCTCACTACCCAGTATAGAAGGGATGCTGCAATCACAGCTGTCTCCAAGGGCCCCATAGCAGTTGCATGGTCTGCCTCTATGTTACACATACCCTTGGGTGTTTGCATCTTAATAAATTATGCACATTTCACTCCAGCCCAGATTATATCAAGACAGGGCAAGAAAATACCTATCTTGATATCTCTAAGTTCTAACAAGGCCAGAAACTGTCACTCCACAAAGAAATCCCTTTGATTCTTGCATTAACCCCTTGAGTGGCGGGTTTCTTCCTTCCCCGTCAGACTCACCAGGGCAGGTTTTTTGAATGATCTAATCATTTAATTTCAACTAATTTTGCAGTCGCGTTCCAAGATCCATAACTATTTCATTTTTCCATTGACACGGCCATATGAGGGCTTGTTCTTTGTGGGACAAATTGTATTTTTGATGGCATCATTTATGGGTATGTATAATGTATTGCATAACTTTTTTGTAAAAAATTTTGTAGGGAGATTGGGGAAAAAAAGAAATTCTGCCATTCGTTTTTTGGATTTCATTTTTACGGCGTTCAGTGTGCAGAATAAATAGTGTGATAACATTATTCTCTGAGTCAGCACGATTCCAGCGATACCAAGTTTATACAGTTTTTTCATGCTTTTCTATTTTTGTAAATTTAAAAAAAAAATTTTCTTAAAGGTTGGCTTTTGTGTTGCCACATTCCAAGAGCCGTATTCATTTTATTTTTCCATTGCCATAGCTCTGGAAGGCCGTGTTTATTGCAGGATGAACTCCAGTCTTCCTTTATCTAATTTTTTGGAGCATGTAAAATTTTGATTGCTTTTTATTCCATTTTTTCTAGGGGCAAGATTAACAAAATCTGTAATTCTGGCATGTTTTTTATTTTTATTTTTCCTTGCATTCTCTGAACAGTATAAATAATATATTAAATTAATTTTACAAGCCAGTACGATTATGCCAATACCAAATTCTAATAATTGTTTTCTGTTTTGTTACTTTTTCACACTTAAAAAAAAGATTATATTTTTTTATCGCTGCATTCAAAGACCCACCCCTTGTTGTCACTACATAAATCCACCAGGAACATTGCAGATTACTCATGATCTAGAACAAGCTAGGAAAGTGAAGGAGTTGTATCGTAAAGCTATCTCTGATGAGACTAAATGGCCTGAATGGTTATCTTACTTAAACCCTGTAAAATGGTTTAAAGGGTTGGGCGGTATGATCTCTGGGGCAGTGAGTCTGTTCCTACAGGGAGTTCTGCTTATTGTGGTATTAGCAATTATCATTAGGATTGTTATGGTAATCATTAAGAAAATTCTGGGCACTAACTGCAAATGTTTTTCAGGACAATCTGCCAAGAAATTACCTGGTGTATTAAAAACTGAAACTCACCTTTATGGCTGGATTCGGACGACCGTATATCGGCCAGGTATTCACGCCCAGCCGATATACGGCGTCTTTCTCTGCAGGGGAAGGAGACTGGAAGAGCCAGGAGCAGGAACTGAGCTCCCGCCCCCTCTCCGCACTATTTGCAATGAGGAGAGGCGGGGCTAAACTGCAGGAATTAGCCCTTCCCTCGTCCCGCCTCTCCTCATTGAAAATAGTGCAGGGGGGTGGAGAGGAGGCGGAGAGGGGGCAGGAGCTCAGAGCACTGCTCCTGGCTCTTCCATCCCACCCCCCCTGCAGAGAGAGACGCCGTATGTCGGCCAGCGGCCGATATACGGTCGTCTGAATGTGCCCTATGACTGTTTTGACAACTGATAAAGCACCTTGTACCTTATGTGGAAAACATACTTTGCAAAAGTTTGACAACTGCATGTACTGTGGATACGAGAGTGTGATCTAAAGGATCTCAGCCTTTGAAGCACTATACGCTTTTTGAGAGACTTATACACTTAATGGACTGTTATTCATACCATGGACATTTCATTATATGGACTTTTATTGGACTCATTTATTCGCATATATTTGCATATACTCAACACCTTTGGATGCTGTACACCGGAATGTGATAACCCCTTCTTATTCTGTGTTTTGAAAAATAAACATAGGGATAGTAGAGACCTGAACCAGTTGGGGGCCAGGTAGAGGAGTGGGAGGAAGATCTCCTGACTTTCCTCGGGGCAGGTCTCTCTAGGCAGGGCTAGTGAGGGTAGCAAAGATAGGTCTACTTTGTTTCACATTCTCTAGTCTAGGGAGCATCCTTGAAAGCCATTCTAAAGATATTTAAGGAGGGAAATTGTGAAAGATTTAGTTTGGTTCATAGACATTGGTTCACTCTGCAGATGCCTTTAAGGCCTTCAGAAAACAACACCCTGCCCTGGTCATGAACCATGTGCTGACTTGTAAAGTCACGTACATTGGTAATCTGCACAAAGGATGTTTGTTCACCAAATTATCTTTAAAATGGTATCAGGATACGTTAAGAATTGCCGAGTGTGTAGGGGTTATCCTTTAATTGTGTTGTTTGTTCAGCATCTGCAAATTCCAATGTGTTTACGGCAAATGTGATATTTTGAGCTTGGGAAAGTTATTTCTTTGCCAATAATGTATACACCCTTATATCTTACATATATCTTATTTGAATACTCATTCCCATATCTATATGTTCATGACACTTTTCCTGTCTTCTCAATAAAACTTGGGTGCCTGGCTCGCCAGGCTCTCACTGCTATTAACCACATTCGGATGTCGTGTCTGAGTTTTGGTTAAGGGTTAAGTCACTGGTGACTCTTGTATTTGATTTTACCTGATTTAAGTGCACTTCTTTAAAAAATCTCTGACACCAGTAACATTTCTGTTGTAACAGTATAGACAGAGCTGAGTAACATTTCTATAGTAACAGTATAGGCAGACCCCTGTAACATTTCTGTAGCAGCAGTATAAGCAGACCCCTGTAACATTTCTGTAGCAGAAGCATAGGCAGACACCAGTACCATTTTTGTAGCAGAAGTATACGCAGACCCCCTGTAACATTTATGTGGTAGAAATATAGGCAGACCCCAGTAATATTTTGGTAGCAGAAGTATTGGCAGACTTCTGTAACATTTATGTAACAGAAGTATAGGCAGACCCCAGTAACAGGTATGTAGCAGCATTATCGGCAGACCCCAGTATAATTTCTGTAGCAGCATTATAGGCAGACCCCACCACCATTTCTGTTGTTGAAGTATAGGCTGACACCAGTAACATTTAGGTAACAGCAGTATAGGCAGACCCCTGTAACATTTAAGTGGCAGAAGTATAGGCAGACCCCAGTAGCATTTATGTAGCAGCAGTATAGGAAAACCCCAGTATCAGTTCTGTAGCAGCACAATAGGAGGACCCCAGCACCATTTCTGTAGTAGAAGTATAGGCAGACCCCTGTAAAATTTACGTGGCAGCAGTATAGGCAGACCCCAGTAACATTTTAATCGCATTCAGCCCTAGCTGTACTGTTATTTTTCACTATAGCTATCCATTGTGTGGATTTCCCAAGAACTTGGCTATAGAGACACGCCATAGCGATTTAGTGCTCGAAATTGTCCTGAATAAATCAGATGCTGTGATCCAGTACATATATGATCGAGCACATAAATTGCGCTTTCCCAAGCCACCCTCTTCTAATATTTTAAAATATCTATTTATCACGAAAAAAACAACAAAAAGCAGAATCAGTTATCATCCTGATTTATTATTCTTTCTTCAAAATATATGTGCTCCTGATGAACCACATTCGTGTGGGGAAACGCGTTGAGCCGAGCATACTGCAATTGAATAACCCTGGTCTGCTCCGTAATTCTTGTGCATAAGGGTCTAGTTCTCTTGGAGTTTCTCCTATTTGAGCCATCTCGTCATGCGCTAAGCGCTATACTGTAATCACAGAGGGGCGAATTTTTGTTAGGAAGAGGTTCTCTACCTAAAATACTCTGCGGGGGGCATTATACTTACAGGCGCCCTACAGCAGATAGAGCCTTCCTCCTACCTCCTATGTGATAAAAATAAAAAATAGAGGACATAACATTAGGAGTCCTTTATCAATACTGATTTTTCTAGCCTCCATAAGTTTCCTGAGATAAGGAAGAGGCGACCTTTGTGTTTTTGTGTGGTTGTTTTGTTCGTCCATGCGATACGCATGTGTGTTAGCCCATTCATGTTTTTAAGTTAAATTTCCATTAAAGTATATACATTTTAGTCTATAACTGTGACAAGGACCAGTAACATTTTTGTAGCAGAAGTATACGCAGACCCCTGTAACATTTACGTGACAGCAGTATAGGCAGACCCCAGTAACATCCTTGTGGCAGCTGTATAGGAAGACCCCTTTAAGATTTACGTGGCAGAAGTATAGGCAGACCCCTGTAACATTCAAGTGGCAGCAGCATAGGCAGACCCCTGTAACATTCAAGTGGCAGCAGTATAGGCAGACCTCTGTAACTTTCTTGAAGCAGAAGTATAGGCAGGCAAACCCCAGTAAAATTTCTGTAGTAATAGTGTAGGCCAACCTCTGAAACATTTGGGTACCAAAAGCGTAGGCGAAGGGCGGAACAATTAGTTGGATAAGAGTGTAGGCGTGGGTACCAAGAGTACAAGTGTACCTCTTAAAAATTTATCAACCAAGAGAGCAATTGAAACCCATAAACATTTTTTTAAAGATACTGCTCACTGTTGCTTAATTTGTAACAGAGCCTGGAGGCAGCCCTGTTGAAAAAATTGGTTCATGTTACAGTCTCAATACTTTTGAAACTTAGAAAAATTGAAAAAACATTGGTAGATGTAGTTGAGTCTTTTGGGCCGCAGAAAAATTGGCCGTTCAGCGCGATATGTTGTTTCTGGAGGAGGAGTAGCAGGAGGAAGACTAATGTCAGAGACAGATTGACAAAGCTAAATGCCCCGTTTTACCGATGATAGAGAAGAGTGCTTCTATCTGCGATTGCAGCGAAAAGAATCTTTAGGTTCCGCTGCTCTCCGCCGGTGGAGAAGAGAAGTCTGGGGAAATCCAGGCATTGTTCAGCTTTATGAGTGTAAGCATGTCGGCACTGGCAGTTGACAGGCGGGTACGCTTGTCCGTGATGAGTCCCCCAGCTGCACTAAACACCCTCTCTGACAAGACGCTAGCGGCAGGGCAAGCCAGCACCTCGAGGGCATACAGGGCAAGTTCGTGCCACGTGTCCAGCTTTGACACCCAATAGTAGTATGGAGGTAAGGCATCACGGAGGATGGTGGTACGATCGGCTACGTACTCCCTCACCATCTTTTTATAGTGCTCCCTCTGACTCAGCCTTGACTGGGGAGTGGTGACACAGTCTTGCTGGGGAGCCATAAAGCTGGCAAAGGCCTTGGAGAGTGTTCCCCTGCCTGCGCTGAACATGCTGCCTGATCTCCGCGCCTCCCCTGCTACTTGCCCCTCGGAACTGCGCCTTCTGCCACTAGCGCTGTCAGATGGGAAGTTTACCATTAGTTTGTCCACCAGGGCCCTGTGGTATTACATCACTCTCGAACCCCTTTCCTCTTCGGGAATGAGAGTGGAAAGGTTCTCCTTATATCGTGGGTCGAGAAGGGTGTACACCCAGTAATTCGTTGTGGCCAGAATGCATCTAACGCGAGGGTCACGGGAAAGGCAGCCTAACATAAAGTCAGCCATGCGTGCCAGGGTACCAGTACGCAACACATCGCTGTCCTCACTAGGAAGATCACTTTCAGGATCCTCCTCCTCCTCCACAGCCCATACACGCTGAACAGATGAGAGGCAAGCAACATGGGTACCCTCAGCAGTGTGCCCAGCTGTCTCTTCCCCCTCCTCCTCCTGCTCCTCCCCCTCCTCCTCCTCTTCCTCCAAAACGTACTGAGATGTACACATGAGGGTGCTCTGACTATCAAGCGACATAGTCTCTTCCCCCGTCTCCTTTTGCGACCGCAAAGCGTCAGCCTTTATGCTTTTCAGCGAACTTCTCAGCAGGCATAACAGAGGATTGGTGACGCTAATGATTGCAGCATCACCGCTCACCATCTGGGTAGACTCCTCAAATTTTCAGAGGACCTGGCAGATATCTGCCATCCAGGCCCACTACTCGGTAAAGAATTGAGAAGGCTGACTCCCACTACGCCGCCCATGTTGGAGCTAGTATTCCACTATTGCTCTACGCTGCTCATGCAGCCTGGCCAACATGTGCAGCGTAGAATTCCACCGCGTGGGCACGTCGCACAGCAGTCGGTGCACTCGCAGATTAAACCGATGTTGCAGGGTCCTCAGGGTGGCAGCGTCCATGGTGGACTTGCGGAAATGTGCGTAGACCCGGCGCAGCTTGCCGAGGATGTTTGACAAGTCCGGGTAGTTTTTCAGAAACCGCTGAACCACCAAATTAAAGACGTGGGCCAGGCATGGCACGTGTGTGAGGCTGCAGAGCCGCACCAGGTTACGGCCGTTGTCACACACGACCATGCCCGGTTGGAGGCTCAGCGGCGAAAGCCAGAGGTCGGTCTTCTCTGTTAGACCCTGCAACAGTTCGTGGGCCGTGTGCCTCTTCTCTCCTAAGCTGGTTAGTTTCAGCACGGCCTGCTGACGCTAGCCTACCGCTGTGCTGACGCGCCACGCAACACCGACTGCTGCCGATGTGCTGCTCACACATCTTAATTGCGAGGTAGAGGTTGCGGAGGAGGAGGGTTTGGAGGAGGTGGCATAAACCGCGCAGATACCAGCACCGAGCTGGCACCCGCTATTCTGGGGGTGGGTAGGACGTGAGCGGTCCCAAGCTCTAACTCGGTCCCAGCCTCCACTAAATTCACCCAATGTGCCGTCAGGAAGATATAGTGGCCCTGCCCGCCTGTACTTGTCCACGTGTCCGTTGTTAAGTGGACCTTCCCAGTAACCGTGTTGGTGAGGGCACGTATAATGTTGCAGGAGACGTGGTCGTGCAGGGCTGGGACGGCACACCAGGAAAAATAGTGGCGACTGGGGACCGAGTAGTGCGGGACCGCCGCCGCCATCATGTTTTTGAAAGCCTCAGTTTCCACAAGCCTTTACGGCAGCATCTCCAGGCTGATTAATTTGGCAATGTGCACGTTTAAAGCTTGAGCGTGCGGGTGCATGGCGGCGTACTTGCGCTTTCGCTTCAACGCTTCTGTTAGCAACAGCTGAACGCTGCGCTGAGAGACATTGCTGGATGGGGTCAAGGACAGTGGAGGTGAGGGTGTGGGTGCAGGCCGGGAGGCGCTCGTGCCTGTGTCCTGAGAGAGGGGTTGGATCTGAATGGCAGGTTGGGGCACAGGTGAAGAGGCAGTGGTGTGACCCACAGGCGGTGAATGGCCTTCGTCCCATCTTGTGGGGTGCTTGGCCATCATATGCCTGCGCATGCTGGTGGTGGTGAGGTTGGTAGTGGTGGCTCCCCGGCTGATCTTGGTGCGACACAGATTGCACACCACTGTTCGTCGGTCGTCCGTGCTCTCACTGAAAAACACCCACACCTTTGAACACCTGGCCCTCTGCACGGTGGCTTTGTGCGAGGGGGTGCTTTGGGAAACAGTTGGGGGATTATTCGCTCTTACCCTGCCTCTACCCCTGGCCACCCCACTGCCTCTTCCAACCTGTCCTGCTGCTGCACTTGCCTCTCCCTCTGAAGACCTGTCATCAGTAGGCTAAGCAAACCAGGTGGGGTCAGTCACCTCATCGTCCAGCTGCTCTTCCTCCGAATCCTCTGTGCACTCCTCCCTTGGACTGACTGTTCTTACTACTACCGCACTGATAGACAACTGTGTCTCATCATCATCGTCCTCCTCACCCACTGAAAGCTCTGAAGACACTTGGCAGAAGTCCTGAGCCTCCTCAGCTGGACCCAGGTTACTTTCCAAAGCTTGGGCATCGGTCATGACAAACTCCTCAGGTGAGAGAGGAACTAGGTTTTCCCACTCATGGCAGGGACCCCAGAACAGTTCCTGGGAGTCTGCCTGCTCAGGTTATGTCATTTTCATGGAGTGAGTTGGCTGTGAGGAAGGAGGAGCAGCATCCAGAGGATTCAGAGTTTCAGCAGTGGACTGCGTTAAAGACTGGGTGCCCGATACATTGCTGGATGCATTTTCTGCCATTCACGACAGGACCTGCTTACACTGCTCTATTTGCAATAAAGGTCTACCACGTGGACCCATAAATTGTGATATGAAGCTGGGGACCCCAGAAACTTGTTTCTCTCCTAATCCCACAGCAGCCAGCTGGGATTCACCTGGACCAGGAACTTGGCCTGTGCCCACACCCTCACTTGGAACTCCACGTCCTCGCCCGCATCCACGTCCTTGACCCATACACCTACCCTTCAGCATGGTGGATTAAGAATAGAGCAGACACAGACCGCTGTAAATAATTATGGAATTATGTGCATACACTTTCACGCTGAGAGCAGAATTGTAATGCTAACTCCGGGCAGAAAAAAATTGTTAGGAAGGCCGCAAACAGGCCTAGCAGTGCAATAGTGATGCACCAAAACTCCCACCAGGCACCCAGTAAAATGCAGACGTCAGAGGTAGCCCAACGAAGAAGCTTTTTTTTTTTTTAACAAGACAGGCTATATAGTGTGTATATCACTTTCCCTCTATAAGTGGCTGTGTTGGCCGTACGCTGAGCGTCAAATTCACTGCAAACAAAGATCTGGTACCGTGTTAGCCAGTAGAGCAAAATGTGATTGTTCTCAGTAAGAGAAACGACGTAGTCTTGTAGATATGATACCTTTTAATGGCTAACAAAAATACATGATGTAATAATAGCGAGCTTTCGTACCAACGCAGGGGTACTTCTTCAGGCTAATGGATTGGATCTGAAGAGGCATGCATATTTATACACACTTATAACATACATACTTATGACAAGGCACAGATATGGATGTGATTGGTTCGCACTTAAAAGGAATTCTGCAACAGCAAACAAACTTTTTTTGTCTAGGCACTGATAGCGGAGTGAAAGTTTATGGTCCCTAAATTACTGTTGGAGGGGGGAGGTCATCAGGCTAGACTTTCTACAAGAGATACACAAACATTTTTAGCTAAGCACTGATAAGGGAGTGAAAGTTTATGGTCCCTGAATTACTGTTGATGGGGGTCTTATCTGTGCAATCAAGTCTCACACTTCCCATTCACACATAAATCCTGGGGAATACTTTAACCCAGTATTCAGCGTGTCAAAGGTTGTTATCAATTTATATTCCCAAATTCTTCTGTGGTTTTGTGACTTGAAGCCTGATGACCTCCCCCCCCCCCCCTCCAACAGTAATTTAGGGACCATAAAACTTTCACTCCGCTATCAGTGCCTAGACAAAAAAAGTTTGTTTGCTGTTGCAGAATTCCTTTCAAGTGCGAACCAATCACATCCATATCTGTGCCTTGTCATAAGTATGTATGTTATAAGTGTGTATAAATATGCATGGCTCTTCAGATCCAATCCATTAGCCTGAAGAAGTACCCCAGCGTTGGTACGAAAGCTCGCTATTATTACATCATGTATTTTTGTTAGCCATTAAAAGGTATCATATCTACAAGACTACATCGTTTCTCTTACCAAATTCACTGCAGACACAGACCGGTGTAAATACTCATGGAATTGTTTGCGTACACTTTCTCGCTGAGAGCAATATTGTA
Source organism: Eleutherodactylus coqui (assembly GCF_035609145.1). Taxonomy (NCBI): domain Eukaryota; kingdom Metazoa; phylum Chordata; class Amphibia; order Anura; family Eleutherodactylidae; genus Eleutherodactylus; species Eleutherodactylus coqui. The sequence continues at coordinate 27,735,215 of NC_089842.1, read as the reverse complement.
AGGCAAACTCCAGGCAGAAAAAAATTGTCAGGAAGGCCGCAAACAGAACTGCAATAGTGATGGACTAAAACTCCCACCAGAAACCCTGTAAAATTTAAACGGTGAAAGGTAGCCCAACGAAGGGGCTTTTTTTTTTTTTAAAGAATACTGGCTGCATAGTGTGTGTGTCTGAAGGAGATGGAGTACTGAGCTCTAAGCTCCGTCTCAAACGCACCAGCGGGGACTTGATGCAGCTGCCACAGGAAGATTAGATGGGGAAGATCGGCAGAGAGAGAGAGGGGGAGAAGCGCAGAGTACCCCCAGAGCTTACGAAGGGCAAGCAGACATGCAGCGGTACCTTACAGACCGGAGCACCCGCTCTCCCCGCGCTCCCTCCAGGATAGCGCCGGCTGCAGAGTTCACTGCTTCTAACAGTAAGGAGGGGGAGGATGGGGCCTTCACCGATGGGGAGGAAGGAGAAAGTGTGTCCAGGAGCTTCATGAGGGAGCTTTCTTCTCAGGCTTTGCATCCCTTAAAAGCAGACCTGTCTGAGATCAAGGAAGACCTTAGGCATATGGTCTTGGGCCGCAGAGTGGAGGAGCTGGAGTCCGCTGCGGCTGCCATCACCTCTCATTCTTTAGAAGTTGAAAAAGCTCTTAAAGAACACCATTCACAAATAAATAAATCCCTTTTAATGCAGGAGGACATTGAAAACAGAAATAGGCGCAACAACGTGCGCATTAAGGGGCTCCCAGAGTTATGGGCCTCTGATTGCCTAACAAAGGTCGCAAAAGAAATTTTCAGCCAGCCCCTGGGTGAAGACAGAGCCGCTACCGTCATCATTGAGCGCGTTCACAGGGCTCTCAGACCTCCTCCCCTGCCCCAGATCCCCCGAGAGACATTGTCTGTAAGGTACTCTCATTCCCGAACGCCTTTGAAATTTTAAAACCAGCAAAGACAAGCAAAAGATATTTGTTACGGTGACACCTCTATACAAATCTTTCAAGATTTGGCCCCATCCACTTTGGCTAAGCGCCGTCTATTGCGCCCACTCCTTGATGCCCTAAGAAATAAAGGGATAAAATATGCCTGGCTGTTCCCCTTTGGCTTGGGGATAACCCACTAAGGTTGCAAACCTAATATACTTTTTCCAGAAGAACTCCATCAATGATGGCAATTCCTGGACATTGAACCTATTGAAATACCAAGCTGGCTCCCTCTACCGGACCCACCAAGATTCCCCACCTTGACGACTATGGGGAGCTCGCAGCCAGCTGTTACCCATAAGTCCCCAAAGGGAAAGAAGAAGAAAGCCAGAGAAGACTCCGAAGTGATGGACACCTGAAGGACTATTTAGAACGAAGTTTGTGACTGTTCTATTTGTTAGAGCATGCATTCGAACACGCTGACCCTCCTGCCTACGTTATGTTTTCTCATACCTTCTACGGATACAGTTAGATGGCAGGAGAGCCCGAGGAGAGGCCTTTGGACCTGATGCCCTAGCCACTTCCACTTCGGTTGGGGTGATTGCGCTTCACGGCCCGGTAGCGGGTCCTCTCCCAGAGGAGAAGAGCCACCTCTTCCTCTGTATCCTCTCCCCACCTTTCCTTCTAGGACTCTTTGTCATCCTTATAAGTTAGTCTGAATTATTTATAACGTTACTAAACTCTCATAAGCCTACAAAATGTTTACCTTACTTCTTTTCTTCCTGTTGATGCCCCATTAGTCGATAGGGTCCCCGACCGTGCCTGTCAGGTCAGGCCGAGTTAAATTTATCTTTGCATTTAGGTTTCGCTCAGCGTTACTTAGACGTGGCTCGCCCACCATTCAGTGAGGTATTTTGGAAGATTGCCAATACCTTCACTGAAAGTCACACTTTCCTTGCATCTCTAGTGTGCATTTTTGTGTGCTTTAATCTTCCCTTATAACGTGCTCCTTCCCATCCCCCTCCTCCCTGTCAGACTCCCTCACTTCCTTGGTTCTGAGAAAATCCTTTACTGTCTAGCTTAACAGTTCATCTGTATAATATCTGCCATATTTTCTCTTTATTCCCTCTTAAGCAGCAACCATGGTAGATATCCATCTCACCTCATTTAACGTCCGAGGCCTCAATACGCCAGCCAAACGCCATAATGTCGCCTTCCTCATCAAAAGATATGGTACGAAAATTCTACTCCTACAGGAAACCCATTTGAAGGGGAACAGGTGCTTCGCGTTGCCAGGTAAGCAATTCGTACAACACTTTCACAACACCCATGCTACTTCCGCCTCCAGAGGAGTATCAACTCTCTTTCACAAATCTGTCAGTTTCAACTGCGTTTCGCAGTACACTGACGGCGAAGGCAGAGTCCTACTCCTGAGGGGGACTATTGACAACACACAGGTCACAATCGCCAATTTGTATGCACCTAACACTGACCAGGTCCCTTGGCTAATCTCCCAGCTAGAGATACTAAAACACTTTGCAGTGGGTCAGGTCATCCTGGGGGGCGATCTGAATCTCACCCTCAATCCTTTATTGGATTCCTCTACAGGCCGCTCGCAGATTTCCCAGACGAGGCTGAGGAGACTTAACAAAAGCTTTCAGGAGCTAGGCTTGGTGGACGCATGGAATGGAGATGGAGGCTAAACACTACCCTACTTGACTCTAAAGAAGATACATCCTCCTTATCCAACCTAATAGAAGAATTTTTCCAGCTTAATTCAAAGGGAGAAGTAAGCACACCCACAGTGTGGGAAGATCATAAAGCCAACATGAGGGGCCTCCTGATAGCTATGGGCTCCAGGGCCAAGAAAAAAATCCAAAAAGAAATAGACGATAAACTCATACAAATAGCCAAACTCGAACAAAAAGTCAAACTTTCTCAAACGAAACCCTTGTCAGGGAAACTCACCGAATTAAGAAAAGATCTCCAGCTCTGCCTTGACTCCAAATTCAATAAAACGCACTTGTTTTGGAAACACATTGTATACGCCCAGGGCAATAAAGGAAGCAAACTTACAACTTCTCTAATCAAAAAAGTTCAGGCCAAAAATACAATCAACGCTATTAAAACCCACTCCGGGAAGACGTCCACTTCCACCAAGGAAATTGCCAAAGAATTCCAGTATTTTTATTCAAATCTTTATAACCTCCAAAAGCATCTCCCCCCTGAGGAAGCCCTTGAAGCAAAAAACGAATTGACGCCTTTCTCCACCGGCTACCCATCCGGAAATTAAGCAACGAAGATGCTAACTCCTTGTTAACACAAACAGAAATTAAAGACCTTCTAGCCTCCTGCCCTCCTAATAAATGTCCAGGTCCTGACGGCTTATCCCTGCCCTACTACAAATCTTTCCACACTGTACTGATCCCTAGACTGATGGACCTATTTAACACTCTCCTCTCAGGAGCTCCCCACCCCAGACAGGCACAAGAAGCCCACATTACTTTAATTCATAAAGAAAGCAAAGATCCTGCACTATGCAGTAGCTACAGGCCCATCTCCCTTATTAATTTAGATGTCAAGCTTTGGGCAAAGCTCTTAGCTAAGAGACTAGACAAACATATACCCGAGCTGATCAACGAGGAACAGGTGGACTTCGTGAAGGAGAGAGAGGGCAAAGATAACTGCCGTAGACTTCTTCACGCTTCGCACTATGCCCAACTACACAATATACCCTTAGCTTTTGTAGGAACTGACGGCGATTTGATCGCGTAGACTGGCAGTATATGAAAAGCACGCTTCTGCAATACAACCTCCCAGCGGAATTCGTTTACGCCATCTTTTCCCTATACGCCTGTCCCTATTCCAGACTTAAAGTTAACGACATCTTGTCTCCCCCCTTTGATATTAAGAACGGCACCCGTCAGGGTTGCCCCCTCTCCCCTTCCTTATTCATCTTGGCCCTGGAGCCCCTCTTAGTGCAGATTAGGCAGGACCCTGATTTACGGATTTGACTGTTGGAGACGATCTTCTATCTACTGCAGCCTTCGCGGATGACATTGTCTTCCTGATCACTAACCCCGAAATGGGTCTTTGTAGATTGGTCAAACTGCTGAATGCCTTTGGAGTGATTTCGAATTTTAAAATTAATTTTGACAAATCTACTGTGCTTAATATCTCCATACCACATCTACGTTGTAAAAAACTGAATAGCATTTCCCCGTTTACATGGTCGGAGACATCTCTGGATTACTTAGGGGTTAAAATAAACAAAAGGCTAGAAGACATATACGTAACCAATTTTGCCCTGCTGCTAGACCAGGTAAAAAAGCTTCTTAAAGACTATGATATACCGTTTATACCATGGTTTGGCAGAAGGAATATTTTAAAATCATACATCTTGGCAATCATCCTCTATAGGATCAGGATGTTGCCGATCTACCTACCATCAAGCTTCTTTAAAACCTTGCGTTCGGTCTTCGCCTGATATGTGTGGAGGCAAAGGAGACCTAGATTGGCGTATAGCCTAATGATCAAAAGGAGCTCCGAAGGAGGCATGGACCTTCCTAACATACTTGATTATTATCGAGCCTCACAATTGAACTACTGGATGGACATGGTTCATCCGAGAGGGGACAACCTTTTGCCCAAACTAGTCACGGCTCACAGTACCAATGGGTCCTTGGAAAACCTTTGGTTCCCCGCCAAGAATAGATATAAAGCAAAGGATTTCTGTCCTCTACTAAGAGGCCCGTGCGAGGTGTGGGATATTGTAGGGGAAAGTCTAGCACCAAAGCCCTCCCCGGATTTTCTATTAATTTTTTTATTCAGGTTTCTGAATCTTTCACTAGATCCAGTATCTACCTCCTTGTGGAGGAAATTTAAAGATTTCACGGTGGGGGACCTTCAAGTGCTAGGCCACTTACCGATCCCAGAGATTATACAATTCCTTCTACCGGCTTGGTCCCCTTCCTTCCTCCATTTAAACGCTCATTAAATGATCCCAATCCTAAGGCACAGAAAATCTCACAGCTCCGGAAACAGTTTATCGCTCCCCAAACTACAATCAAACCCTCATTCATTATCTCCTGAGAAGAGGAACTGGGTCTTTCCCTGTCACAAAATGACACTAAATCAATCCTGGCCACCTCAATTGGTCTATCTCCCTGCATTCTAGCCCAAGAATCCCACTACAAACTTCTTGTAAGATGGTACAAGACACCGCAGTAGCTCTTTGCATACAAACTGGCACCACATAGCAGATGTTGGAGATGTGACGCGGACGAAGGCTACTATTTGCATATCTGGTGGACCTGTGCGAAGTTGGCTCTCTTCTGGAGGGGAATAGGAAAAGTGTTGGGAAGGATTAAACAAAACTTTGTTCTCATGCCCGAGATGGTTTTCTGTGGATGCCATCCATAGCATTTTATCCTTTAAGGGATAAGCTGATAGCCTACTTAATAGATGCAGCTAAAGCTCTGATTCCGCTGCACTGGCAATGCGAGGCACCCCCCTCTCTAACCCATTGGAAGGAGAAGGTCGACATGATCTTCAACCTGGAGGAGCTGGCTAGCTGGCACAATAACACACATGACAAATTCTTAAAAATATGGTCTCCCTGGCGTAATTTGAGACTTCTGGACGTTTTATCTTTGAGTAATTTGAGTCGTATTCTTTTCACTCCACCCCCCCCCCCCCGTGCACTTTAGCAAAGAGTGCGTTAATTTTATTTTCCCGAAGGGGCGAGTCAGCACATAGCGCACGTTTATGCACTGTCTTGCTCTGACGTATTGTTTTATGATTCTCTCTGTATGCATAATCTATAATGGTGTTAGATATCTTGGATTATGTTATGCCCTGACAAACGTACCCTACCCTGTATTATTGAAAAATTTTACTAAAATTTGATTTGGGAAAAAAAAAAAATTTCACTGCGGACACAGACCGGTGTAAATCATGATGGAATTGTGTGCGTACACTTTCTCGCTGAGAGCGGTATTGTAAGGCAAACTCCAGGGAGAAAAAAATTATACGGAAGGCTGCAAACAGGCCTAGCTGTGCAATAGTGATGGACTACAACTCCCACCAGACACCCTGTAAAATTCAGACGGTCAGAGGTAGCCCTAAGAAGGACTGTTGGGGTTCTTGGAGACAGGATCCTAGACTACACTACCACTTTCCCTTTCTCAGCAGCACTTTCCCTATACTCTGTATTACAGACTGCAGACTGAGAACGCTATAGCTGTAATGGCCTGCACAGCCCGATATTAAAAAATTGTGCAAAACTGCTCCCAGCAGCCACAACAGTAATGCACACGGTCAGATGTGGCCCTAAGAAGAACCGTTGGGGTTCTTGTAGACAGGAAGCTACACTAGCACTTTCCCTAATCTCTCCCAGTGTGTGTCTGAGGCGAGTCGCGGGCGGGACCGCTTTAAATACTCAGCGGTCACTTGATCTCGCCAGCCACTCACTGCAGGGGGGTGGGATAGGGCTGGAACGTCACAGGAAGAAGTTGTAATGTCTTCCCTGCATGTCTATTGGCCAGAAAATGGCGCTAAACATGCAGGGAAGGAAATGGAATTGACTCGAGTACCGCGTGGTGCTCGTCTCGAGTAACGAACATCTCGAGTACCCTAATACTCGAACAAACGTGAAGCTCATCTCTATTCCCTATATTTCACTAGCGTGTTTGGTATCTAATTCCTGGAGGACGGTCTCCCAATAGGAACATTGTTGGGGATTTTGGGAGTGGACCTATGAATAGCCTTTGCAATAACCTGTGAACCTGGGACCATAATCCGTCAACCACCGGACATCTCCGCCATATATGTGCTTGGGACCCCAGTTCTGTACACCCTCTAAAGCATAGCAGTGATACTGAGGGGAAAAATCTTATTTAATAGAGATGAGCGAGTATACTCGCTAAAGGCAATTGCTCGAGCGAGCATTGCCTTTAGCGAGTACCTGCCCGCTCGAGACAAAAGGTTCGGGTGCCGGCGCTGGGGAGCGGTGAGTAGCGGCAGTCAGCAGGAGGAAGCGGGGGGAAGAGAGGGAGAGAGAGATCTCCCCTTCGTTCCGCCCCGCTCTCCCACGCAGCTCCCTGCCCGCCGCCGGCATCCGAACCTTTTGTCTCGAGCGGGCAGGTGCTTGCTAAAGGCAATGCTCGCTCGAGCAATTGCCTTTAGCGAGTATACTCGCTCATCTCTATTATTTAACCTTACTGGGACAAGATGTGTACGATTTAGAATCTTGATAGATGTCTCCATTAGGGTGACATGATGGCTATCTTTAGTGATAGTTTCGCAACAGTGGTGCCATCTTTCTTCTGACATGTGTATTTGTAGTTCCGTTTCACACTTTTGCATAAACAAAAGCTTGCCTTCTATATTGAGGCTATTCAGTACGTTATATAGTAGGGACAGGGCTCCTTTTCTTAGGGGGTAATTTTTGCACAATCTTTCGAACATTGTCCTCTCTGGAATTACCTGTGGCAGATTCAGTAAATGCAGAAAGTGGAAAACTTGGTTTACTTGATAATATTCAGTCACCAGAGGATTAAATTTAGTTTGAAATTGGGTTACTGTTAATAACTGGGATCCCGTAACAAAATGGTGGAGGTCTGTCAGTTCATTAATTTTCCACCATTGAAACTGCATCAGATCCATGCTTGGTGGGAATCTTGTGTTTGGGATGATAGGAAGCATCGTAGAGGGTCTGGCAGAGGGCTTATATTTGAATCGGATATTTCTCCCTATTCTCATGGAGTGGGATGTGAGCAGACTTATGTTATGTAGATTTGGGCCCATGGAGTTTTCGGACCATATTAGGGAAAGAAAAGTCTGCGGAGCTATTCTAGATGCCTCTATATCGACCCACAATGGGGCCTTGACCCCTCCCAATGTTGATATTCATTGTGCTGATTGAGCCACAACATAATATTTGCATAGATTAGGGACAGAAAGGCCCCCCTTATTTTTGTGGTAGTGCATAAGGGTATTTTTTATTCTTGGTCTTTTTGAAGCCCAGATAACTGAAAGATGCAACGTTGAAAATTTGTTATAACTGGGCGGGGGATTGGGATAGGAAGTGTCCTGAATAGATACAGAATGCGAGGTAGCAGATTCCTTTTTACTGTGTGAATACTCTCCACCCATGATAGTAACGGGTCATCCCATTTGGTCAAATCAGCCATTAATTTATGTATCAGGGGAGGATAATTCCATTTGTAAAGAGTAGCTAATGATGTGGTTAAATTGATGCCCAGGTAGGGGATGTAATGATGTTGGTGCTGGAATCTGAAATTTAAGTTAATTAATTTTATTAAAGAGGTGGGGGAGTTCAAATAAGCTATGTCACATTTTTCAGAGTTGATTCTAAGCCACGAGATTGACGCCCACTTTTCTAATAGTCCCATTAAATTGGGTAGGGAGGTTAACGGTTAAGTTAGTGTCAGCAATTAGTCATCGGCGAAGAGGCTCAATTTGTATTCCCCTCCTCCCACCCTAACCCCTTTTATATTGGGATTCTGTCTAATAGCTATAGCGAGGGGTTCAATAGCTAACGCGAATAACGCTGGTGAAAGAGGACAGCCTTGTCGCGTGCCCCTTCTGATTGGAATAGGAGTCTCTTTGCTTGTGGGCAATTTTATCAGAGTGGAGGGAGTTGAATACAATGCTCCAATAGCCTGTATAAAAGTCCCGTCGAAACCCATACGCTGCAAGATAAAAAATTTACAGTCCCAGGCCAGTGAATCAAAATCTTTTTCTATGTCAAGAGCGAGTAATGTAAGCGGGCTTTTTGTAACTTTAGTGTGGTCAGTGATATTTAGCACCTTTCGAATGTTATCTGGGGCCTGCCTAGATGGGATGAACCCGACTTGGTCCTTATGGATAAGATTTGGAAGGAATTGGTTGAGGTGAGCTGCGTGGATGGAGGTGAAAATTTTATAATCAATATTTAATAACGAGATAGGCCTATAGCTCTTAGGAGAGAGAGGGTCTTAATTGGTTTTGGGAATAACCGTAAGGTTAGAATTTAGGAATTCCTGAGGCGGGGTGTCTCCTTTTAAGAGGGATTGGAATAGATTCTGCAGAGGTCCTAACAATATATCTTTATATTTTTTATAATATATTGCAGTATAGCCATCGGGACCAGGGGCCTTCCCCAACTTTAGGTTATCAATGGCATCCCTTATTTCTTCCGCAGTGACGTCCCCATTTAGATGGTCTCGTTGATTTTGAGATAAGGTGGGCAGTGGGAGGGATTCTAAGAAAGTAGGTCCTCTGATCTCTACATTCCCCCTATGTTCTTTATATAGAGACGAATAATATGCACCAAACGCCTTATATATTTTGTTTGGATTAGATGTGGTCATATTGTGGGGAGTGTACAACTTAAATACTGAGTTCACCCTCTGCCGCTTTCTTAATTTTGCTGCTAGTAATCTATCTGGCTTATTGGCAAATTTGTAATATTTGTACCCGGTCCATTGGATCGCGCGTTCCACCTCATCCGAAAGAAGGGCGTCCAGCTAAATTTTTATATCCCTGATTTATTTAATTGTGGCCCTTGAGGGATTGCTTTGATTATAAGTTTCCAGCAGAAACAGTCTTCTTTCAAGGGCTAAGTGGGTTTGCGATTTTTCTCTTTTTCTCTTTTGATAAGGGCCTCATTCAGTCTCCATTTAAAAATGGGCTTGGGAATCTCGTCCCACTGGACCACCGCGAGAACTAAGTCGTGGTCTGACCATGAGCATGGGTAGTGCCTGGATGTTACTAGTGCAGGTAGGAGGGATGTGGACATCATAATATAATCCAGTCTGGAATATACCTGATTGACTGGAGAAAAGAAAGTATACCCTCTCTTGTTCCCGTGTACCTCCCTCCAGCTATCTGCTATCGCCAGTAGAGATAGTTTGTTTCCCCAATTCCTCCTCTGAAGAGCTGAGAATCTGTCTGGAGTTCTATTTGACCTATCCAGGATTGCCGAGAAGGGGAAACTGAAATCGTCAGCCAATATAATTTTATACTGTAAGAGTTTAAGAAGCTTCTGGTAAAGTACCTGCATGCTGGGAAGGGGATTTTCTGAAGGGGCGTATATGTTGACTATGGCCATCGGTTGGGTGTACAATTTGCCTAGCAATATACAGAATCTTCCTTCATGGTCTATATCAGTCTCTTCAACTTGAAAGGGGAAAGAATTATGAAGTAGGGAAAGGACCCCTCTATGTTTTTTGATGCAGTTGCTGTATAATATCTGGAGCAGTGATGGTGAAAGTATTTGGGGATAGAGGTGTGTGAAAAGTGGGTCTCCTGTATACAGACCACATCAGGTTTATGTTTTAAGTACGACAGGAGAGCCATCCTTTTCTTATTAGGAGAATTGAATCCCCGTACATTGTGGGAGATTATACATACCATTGGATGTCCTGTGTGTAACGCTCTACCTCTCTCTCTCCCTGAACCCCCGAGTTAGTAGGACTAGTTTGTCTACCATACTCCTTGTATAACTGAAGGCCTAGAATGCTAGAAAAACGAACAGTTATGCAAACAAATAATGTTTGCATAACTGTTTGCCCCTCCCCTTTTGCCGCTCACAAACTTCCATTAGTTTAATGAATAGGGAGTCTTTATAGTAGTCTTTTCTTTCCTTTTCCTTTTTATAAGGTGTTGGACTGGCCTGCATTGGACTCTTGAGGTAGGGACCTTGCCGTCCTTCTCGAAGGACGAGGCCGCCTCCATGTCCTCCCGGGGCGAGTGCTTGAGGGGCCACTCTTCCCTGGTCTCTCGACTGGAATTTGTGCCCTCTCTAGGGCCCCGTATGCCTCCTCTATAGACTTGGCAGTATAGGGCCTCCCAAGGTGCTGGAAATCAAGAGCGAATGGGAACCCCCATTTATATCTTATATTGGCTGCACTCAGAGCCTGCGTAACTGATCGGAAGGTTCTTCTTTTGGCCAGGGTTGATGGGGCCACATCTGCGTACAGCTGAACTGAGGTGGGCAGTCCTGGTAATGAGGTTAGATTTCTGGCAGCTAGTAATAGTTGGTCTCTGACCTCGCAGTAGTGTAGTTTAAAGACCACATCTCCTGGGAGGTCCAGGCTGGGTGGGCGAGCAAGAGCCCTATGTATCCTGTCGATTCTGAAGGACGTTTGGTCAATCTGCAGGAGAATAGCTGAAAATAGGTTGACTGCCGTTTCCTTTAGGGCTGTGATGGATTCGGGTAGGCCTCTAATGCGGATATTGGATCGACGAGACCTGTTCTCTTTGTTTTCGTATTTGGATTCCAGTAACTCTATTTTGGCCTCAAGCTCAGCTACATGTTGGCGGTCTGCCTCGATAGTTTCCACTATGTCATCAATTTTGTTTTTTTCAGCTCATCCGTCCTCTGGCCTAAGTCCCAGATTTCCTCAGAAAATTCCCTAACGGCTGCAGAGAGTTCAGTTTTAAAGATTATTTTCATCTGGTCGAGTAGGGAGGATTGGTCAAAAAGGATGTTGTTAGAATCTAGATTTAGTTCCTCTTGCACTCTTGGTGGGGTCGTCCCAGCTGCCGATGAAGCTTGGGTATTCGCCGGGGAGGGTGGGTCGGTGTGAGATTGCAAAGCAAATATGCTGGGTAGAGTAGCTCTTGAGGGGGTCCGATGGAGCTGCGGTATTTTGCCTTTGGTTTTTACCATTGTTATGTAAAGATTTAGAAAGATCAGCAAAGGGTGCTGGAGTAATCGAATAGGTTGTTATTGCATGACACGGTGCGTGATTCCGGGAGGAGCAGAAACTAAGGATGCATTCTCCCATCCGTCACATACTGCATAAACACCCTGATTAGCGCAGTTTGCTTTTTGTTATATCATATTAGCCAAAATAAATAAATAAAATTAAATTAAATGGAAGGCTGTTGTTTGTGAGAGGGGTAGCAGGTGGCAATAGAGTTCAGTAAATCTGGATTGGGAACTGTAGCTTGCTTATGAGACAGTTTTACAGTCCAGAACTTATAGTGTGCCTCTATAGTATAAGCAGCCTGCTTCTGTCTCTTGATTTGTTCTATTAGCAGTGAGGATATAGCCAGATTTTTGGTGGTTTAACTTTTATAGTGTCCTGGCTGCAGGGGGCTTTTGCCTTTCTCCCCAAGTTCTTTCAGGGCTCAGTCCCTTTTTTAATGCATTATTCAGCCCTTTCAGGGGTGCCTGTGGTGTCTGGAGGCACCCTGTACAGACTTTATTTTTATCCTGCGTGGGGGAGAGTGCTGTGGCCCTGTTGAGCAGCATTCCCTCAAACCCTGGTGTTATGGGCCTTCTTGCCGAGCTTTGTAGCAGCTCTCCTGCAGCCTCTCTGGAGCCCCCTCTCACCTCCCTCCACTCGGCATCTCTTCACCGCTTCTCCAGGCAGCGGCAGCAGAACCCTGCTTCCTCCCACTTGACCGCGGGTCTCTCTGTTCCCGCCGCCGCCAGCAGTCGCCTCCGCCGCGTCTCCCACTGCATGGCTGGCGGGGCCCCGGAACTCCAGACCGCGGCTACCGCCGCTGAGGTAGGCCGCGCTTTGATCCAGCTCCTTTGGACCCGCGAGTGGGCTCAAACTGCTCCTCTTGGTCTGGGGAGGCTGCCCGAGGTGTTTCTGAGCCTCTGAGGGCCGTCTGGCCTGCCTCCATTGTCCTTATTTATAAGTCTCCTAACGCACCTTCTGGGTGCTCTCCTTAAGTAGTGATGATACCCCTCCCTACCAACATCATAGGCCCCTCACTAGCCACGCCAGAATCCTACAGCACACTGATGAGAAGCAAAAACCCTTAAAGAGTTGTAAGGATTCTGGCTTGTTTTCAATTCCCAATCTTTCTTATAAAGACCTGTATAAAGGTTCAGACATTGTTTTGCAGGAAGGCTGCCACCCAATAGGTGACGCTATTTTTCCATCTATCAATTTGCATAAAAATTGGAAGCACATGCTAATAACAAGCATGTTTTAGGCATAAAATTAAGTTTACTAAGAACTGATTTTTTGCTTCAAGGATGGTTTCACATTACTTTTCATGAAGCTAGTGCTGGTTCCATCCTGCATGCAGAGAACTGCGTGGGGGCTTAAACCTGGACAGTACTTGATCGCCACTAAGAGTGACTTTGTATGACAAGATTTGGGGGCACTGGATGAACTGTCTGGCAACAGCAGCAGAGATGCCTGTCTAGATATTGGGAATGGATATTGTGGGGGATACCCGCTTGAACCGATCTACTGTTTAGGCTAATTCTTTTTTTTCTTTAAGAGTCACGCAGGGTTGTTGTTTAAGGGGGAGGGTGGGAGGGGGGTGGGGTTGTTCTATCTATTTTTTTGCCCCTTTTTTGGTTGTTTTGTCTTGTTTTTTCCTTCTTCCTTTTTCTCCTGTTGTCTTGGGGCTCCGGACTAGGAGCCCTCCCTGGTTTGGGTTTGTTCCATTATGAGTAGTTGATAAATGTGAAAATGAACAGCCAAGTATTATGTTTTATGAGAAATGCACACGAATATGCGAGACACTCAGTGTTTTCACTTTTGTCTTTTTTTTTCAGTTCTCATGTACTGTGATGTATCAGCAAGGTGTACATTCTTTATGATGTCTGCTGTTACCGTATATTTGTCTTTTGGCTAAATAAACCTTCCTTTAAAAAAAAAAAAAAAGAGTGACTTTGTATGACACAGATATTAAATTAAGGGATATGTCTAAATCAACACCGCTGTGAACCCAACATATTTTATAATTGACTAGCTTACCCGTCGCGCGTTGCTACAACATCAGAAGAAAGGAAAATCAAGGAAACTCGTTCTGATAACATTGAATTTACATTGTGTCATTTTTATTTAAAATTACTCATTTTCGGAAACTGTAAATGTTTGAATTCAAATGGCATATCTGTTGGGATAATTGGAATATGTGGCAACAGAACATCTTCCCCCTTGAATTTCCCATTCAAAATTATAGCTCCGATGACATTGTTCATCATCTTTTTCACTGAAAGTCTTGTACCGTTGCAAAGTCGTGGTGGATTGATGTTTCGGAGAAGAATGATAGGCACGCCTATTTTCAATGTTAAAATGTGTGGTGGCATACCTGGAAAATCAAGTGAATTCAAGAATTCCGTTGGGTAATTGACCACTTTATCTTGATTCATTACAGTATCGATGGACTTATACGTTGTCGCTTCGCCTGATATTCCGTTTTGAATGCCGAAATTGATGGCATTGACATCGTTGTTGGTAGCTGCTAATATAGCCCGTGCGCTGAGCCACTGATGATTTTTGTAATTCTGCGCGATATTTGGGAACATCTTTTGAATCAATTCGTCTTTGGTTGATGTCATCTTTCCAAAGTTTGTTGGCAATGTGATACATTGTGTAGATCTGTCGATTGGCATTTTCCCATTTCCAATATCCAGCAATTGCTTTGCGAAACGTTCGGCGGATGCATCATTTTGTAGTTGAACATGCATATTGGTTTTCAAAGTCAATTTCTTAACATGTCGCCATAGAACTGATGATTTGAGACATGCATTAAGTTCATCAGCGGGTGTTGAACGGGGTATAACTGGCAGAGTTTGTTGAAAATCATCAAACAATAAAATGAGTGCTCCACCGAAAGGCTGTGCATTTCCCCTCAAATCTTGCAGGGTGCGATCAAGCGCTTCCAATGCTTTTTTGTGAGCCATTGTGCATTCGTCCCATATGATAAGTTCACAAGTTTAGAGAACTTTGCCCATTCCGGAATTTTTGGTGATATTGCATGTTGGCGTCTCAGTGGCTTGCAAATTCAAGGGCAATTTCAGTGCTGAATGTGCTGTTCGACCACCATCCAAAAGTGTTGCTGCAATTCCAGATCATGCAATTGCCAGTGCAATTTTATTCCGTGATCGTATAGTTGCCAAAATGATTGAAATGAGAAATGTTTTGCCAGTACCTCCGGGCGCATCTATGAAGTACAATCCTCTGCTTTGATTTGTAATTGCTTTTATGATTGTGTCATATACAATGCGTTGTTCTGGAACCAATTTTGAAAGATTCTTTTCAACAAATGTACCCAAATCATCGACATCGAAGTGTGTTTCATGTTGCAAATCACGATTATAAGCGTCATTTGCAGCTCGATTCGGTGCACACATTCCCAACTGCACCAATCCTTTGTTAGCGATTGCCAAACATATATCCTCGATCGAAACTAACGCCTCATTATACACGTTTGTTGTGAATTGCATCTCCGGATTCATTGCTCGCAAACGACGTAGGATGTCTTCACTCATGTAATCTTTGTATTTTTCCCAAAGATCTTTCGGATTGGATGGGAAACACGTTGTCAATATTATCGCAAATAACGTGCGTATTTGCTGTGGTTGAGCAGTATTCGATGCATCATTGAGTGCTGTGTCCCAATGGGCATCGTTTTCAATAAGATTTAATTGCTGGCAAGCTTCTCGATAGGTCGCACATACTTCACCATTTACTGTTCTCAGTTCTTGGAAGGATTTCGGTCCACGCATGTTAACTAACAGTAAGCGCAAGTAAAAATATTCTTGATTGTTTGGATGAACTGTATACAGGCGGCCTAACGTGTCGGACGAATATATATTCGGATGTCCTTCAACTGGTTTGCCCTGTTTACGACGTTGAAAATTTTTCGCTGATGCATTCCATGTGTAGTATTTTGGCACTTCTGAGTAAAGTAGCGTTCCTGCGAACAAATCATGCATGCACAATGAGAAGAAGGCAGTTAATGTTGTTTGCGCTGGTGAAGATGCTCTTGCATGTAAATTTTTAGTTGTAAAATAGACGCGCTGTCCATTTTCAAGATGTAGTGCCAAATGAACAACTGTTGGATGACGTTCATGAATTGGAAATGAGAAAATACGCCAAACAGCTTCATTGCTACTAATGTAGCATCCCAATTGATATCGTTCGATTTCATCGATTGGTGCAGATGCATTTTCCACTCCAAAAACTGCCATATCACTTCCCTTATTGACATATTTGCAAATGTATTTGATCGATTTCACTGAATTGCAATACTCGACATTGATGTGTGCTTTGAACGTCTTTGAGAGTAATGGTGAATATGGCACAACCCAACGATTATCGACTTCCATGTCATTGTTGCACACTTTTAAAGTGATTAATTTGCCACCATCTTCAGTTGATCGTCGACGATATTGTGGATATCCATCATTTCCAGTGATGGTTTTGGCATGTAAGTCTCTTGGATAGCGTTTCGTGCATTTTCCATCCTTCATGCATGGAGAATAGTTGTTGATTGCGCCACATGGACCATGAAGCATGTTTTTAGTAACGACTTCGAATAAGCCTGGATCAATGTTGAAATCTGGGATTTCTGCTGAGATGACTTCATCAATTTTGTCTGGTGTAATTTTGTCGATCAACCAAATCAAAATGTGTGCATGCGGTAATCCTCTTTTCTGCCATTCAATGGAATACATCCTACAGCGTAGACGTCTCCCCAAAAATATGATGTTTGACAATGAAATCCATCATGGATTTCAATTTTTGTTTGAACACACGTGCGATGATGTCATGGTGATCCGAAGGCAATTGTCCAGGCAACAGAAGTTCTTTAATTTCATCCCACGTAGGATTGCACGTGAATGTTATGAAAAAATCTGGACGGCCATATGCGCGAACATAAGTCATTGCATCTTGTGCGTATTCATGCATGTGCCGTGGGCTTCCTGTGAATGTAGCCGGCAGGATGACCATTTTCCCAGTTCATTGGGATTGCCATCAGTAGCAATTGCATCACGTAAATGAATATATTCTTCTGAATGCAGTTTGGTTTGATTCAATCGAATGAAGAGAAGTCGTTCGGACTCGATTTTTGCATACATATCGACAATGTATTGATGGAACAAATGCCGACATTTCAAAATGTGATTGTCTGGGTTCTCACGAATCATCAATCGATATGAATGGCACTGACTTTCTTATTGGTCTCCTCATGTGTTTGTGGATTTCTCATTTTGATGTTGAAATGATATACATCTTCTCCTTGCCAGAATAAAATTGGATATTGCAATGCATCGTATGAGCGATGAGTTTCGGAGACTCGGTGAAGATGACCATCTCTGCGATGAAGAACTATATCACGCGAGTTAAATTCTTCGCCAACTATGACAATCACCACTTCATTAATTGTTGGTGGGTTGTATTGTCTTTCGTGTTGGCCGACTGGTGTTTTGTCAGCTCTAATGACAACAACGTAATAATCAGCTGGCATTCGCTCGAGGGCCATCCTGAACAGCTGAACTAATTGGTTGTGTTGCTCAAATAAATTTTGTAATGCAGAAACAATTTCTCGATTAGTGCTGGTATTGACTCGACAACGTTGATCAACTTGTTCATCGGTGGTTCCCATGAAATAAATTTGGAGAAATTTGTGATTTGAATGCAGCAGTGGTAGAAGTGATCCAGCAAGATGATAAATTTGGCCTTGGACTTTGAACGTTGGCATGTAATTGTCTCGTATGATTTCTGTTGCACCGAACGATGTCATCTGGAAACATGAATTATGTTTGCCAAAAAAATGTTTAGACTGGCTTGTGTCACCGGATAGCAACGTTGATAATGGTTCGGGTGGTAAATGCAATTCAGGCAATTTCACTTTTCCACCTGCGCAGCACATTCCTGGAGTTTCATTTTTGAATTTCAATGCACAGCAAAATTTGCATAAGTTGTCCATTTTTCCAATAACGACACTTAGATGATGACTGTAATCATAATCAGCATCATAATGGAATGCAGCAAGATTCAAATCAGTGTGCAGTGTCTGTCTGGATCGACCATTGCGTTCTTGATTGGTTCCCAGTCTTGCTGTCCGTTGGTCAACTGTGTCATTCGAGCGGGCTTGAGCAGTGCGTGATTGATCGGTTTCCAGTCTGGATTCTCGTTGCTCTCCTGTTTCATTCGAGCGGGCTTGAACAGTGCGTAATCGATCGGTTTTCAATCTGCATTCTCGTTGCTCTCCTGTTTCATTCGAGCGGGCTTGAACAGTGTGTAATCGATCAGTTTCCAGTCTGGATTCTCGTTGCTCATTCGTTTGAGAAGAACGGGCTTGAGCAGTTTGTATTCGAACAGCTTCTAATCTTGCTTCCCGTTGTTTATCTGTTTCTGAAGCTCGTAATGCCTTTTTCTTTCGTGCTTGAGATGTAGATTGACCAATCGATTTTCGTTTAGGGGACATAACTGTTGACGATGCTCGCAAATTTTTTCTTTTTTTAAATCCAATTTTATTGGTTTTTCAAATTTTAACAGGTTATTATCATTTGCAAACATGTGTATAATTAAGTGTAAACAAATTGCATGATCATTCTCCTCGCAGGGAGTGGAGGTCATAGCCTCCTCCACTTTCGGAAGTCATTTATACAGCGATAGCTCTAAGGAGCTTCTTGTATGTTCTTCTTATGTTTGTAATTTGGCTGAACTCCGCCCATTAGATATCCTGCGAGGTTGATCACGCCCTTAAACTGAAAAATTAACATAAACTCTGGGGGAGGGGCTGGGGGGGAGGGGCTGGGGGGGAGGAGAGCTGAGGGAGGGGGTCGAAGCTTGTAGGAGGGGTAGTGGGTAGAGGGGGGGTGGGGGGTGGGTACAGTGGGATATTTTCTAAGTAGTGTATTACCAAATTTCCGCCGCGTCTCCTCCACCTCGCCGGCAACCCGGTCCACCATTGTCCTCCCTGTTGGTCTGTGTCTCTCTCCTCCTCCGTAATCAGGAGATAATCAGTCTCAGATCTGGTGTCCGTCCCAGCCTCATTTCAACCTCCGGGGCCCTCTCCATCGTAGCTGACTAATATAGAGTCGGGGGGGGGGGAGCCCCTCTATAATTTGGATTGTTCCTGGAATATTAGTATGTCCTGGGGTCTCCTTGCCCCTCAATCTAGACAATTTAAACAATCTAAACAATCCGCCTCCAAGGGGTCCACACTTCGGCAAATTTATCATGTGACCCTTTGTTCCAGCTTGAGAGCTCCTCCATGTTACAGATTGAATCTACCTTCGATTTCCATTGGGTTAGAGTTGGTGGTGTTTTTTGGAGCCATAAAGTAGGTATAAGGGCTTTTGCGGCGTCTATCAGAAAAGCGATTAGCTTATCTTTTAGTGGGTGAAAGCTAGGGGAGGATTTCCACAGGAATATCATTTCCTCTGTCAATTTAAGTCCAGGTTTTAATTGCCTTATGACTCCCTCGAACTCCGATCAAAAGGACACTATTTCTGGGCAGCTCCACCATATGTGTCTGTAGGAGCCTACTCCACTGTTGCACCTCCAGCATCTGTCAAGTGGTGAAAGTTTGTAGGCGTAGAGCCACTGTGGGGTTTTGTACCACCTTACGAGAAGCTTTTAGTGGCTTTCTTGTAACAGTATGCACTGGGAGTGGCCGAAGGCGGTTTGTAAAATTATCTTGACGTCGGAGGAGGAGAGAGCCACATTTAGCTTGTTCTCCCAGGACCCAATGAAAGTAGGTTTGTAATATTCGGGTGGTGTTATAATCTTTTTGCGTAGGTAGGTTATTAATTTGTTTTTATTTTTTGGGGGGTGCTGGCTGAGTAACTTTTCGAATGGGGTTTCAGGTCTGGTGGAGCTATACTTTTTCTTGAATTCCTCCAGTGTATTAATTATGTGTGCTTCTTGTAGGAATGACATTGTTTTCATGGGGGGCCAACGAATGGACAATGTCCGGGGCCTTCTTGTGAGCGTGTATCTGTAGGTCTTTTATTTTTAGCTGGTCGAAGGCCTTCCAAAGGCTTCTCATTGAGCCATCGGTCGGTCTCCCTAGTAATTTATTGATGGTGTTCAGCGGGGATACCGGGGAGGGGTCCGGTGCTAGAGTTGCTTTCAGTTTGTCCCATACCTCACATGGACCTTTTAGTAGGGGATTAAATTTTTTTGATCTGTAGTGATTTTTGTTTGGGAACCACAGTTCTTCTTGTAGAGTGTCTCCATGTGAGCTCAGTGCCAGTTGGTGCAGAATCTCATCCTTCCCAGGGGAGTTAAGTTCTAGCCAGTACTTTAATTGTGTAGCTACATAGAAGTCGTGGACACATGGCAAGCCGATCCCACCTTCTTCTTTTTTCCTAATCATAAGGCTGTAAGCCATGCGGGGTCTTCTCTGTCTCCAGGTGAAACCATTAAAAGCTGAACGAAGAGCCTTGAAGAAGGCCTGGGGAAGGGCGATCGGGAGCATTCTGAGCTTGTATAGTATCTTTGGGAGGATGTATGAGTTTAGTATATTTTTTCTGCCAATCCATGAAATGAATGGAAGATCGTATGTCTGGAGTAGATGTTTGATCTGTGTTACAAGTGGGATAAAGTTTTGATGATATAGGTCTTCGGACTTTTTTGTAATTGTGACCCCTAGGTACTCTACTGATGTATTAGACCACACGAAGGGTGAGCTAGAGCTAAAGGCGTCATATCTCGCTGGGGTCAACGAGATATTTAAGACAGTGGATTTAGCGTAATTAATTTTAAAATTAGACACCGATCCGAAATCTTCCAGCAGCGACGTCAGACTCGGGATGCTCGTTTCGGGTTCTGATATCACGAACATGACGTCGTCTGCGAAGGCGGCCGTGTTTAAGGTTTTTGTGCCTATTTTGAGTCCCTGTATATTCGGGTTCATTCTTACACTTTGTAGAAGGGGTTCCATGGCAAGGATAAACAGGGTTGGAGAAAGCGGACAGCCCTGCCTGGTTCCGTTCTTGATGTTAAAAGGAGGAGATAATATGTTGTTGATTTTCAATCTCGCATAGGGTTCTTTGTATAATGACAGTATTGCCTTGATGAATGTGGGGGGGGGGGGGGGGGAATTAAAGTGTGCTAATACATTTTCCATATAGCTCCAGCTCACCCTATCGAACGCTTTTTCAGCATCAGTACTCATTAGCACTAGCGGAATTCTGTGGGTTTGGGCGTATCTTATTGCGTGAATTAATCTATAGCTGTTTCCCTTACCTTCTCGGCCCTTAACAAAGCCCGTTTGTTCTTTGTCTATTAGGGATGGTATCAGGTCCTCTTGTCTTTTTGCTAAGAGTTTTGCCCAGAATTTAACATCTAGGTTTATTAGAGATATTGGCCTGTAATTGCTACAGAGTTGTGGATCTTTTTTCTCTTTATGTATAAGCGTGATGTGCGCTTCTTGTGCCTGCTTTGGTAGGGGACTCCCTGACATGAGTGCTTCAAAGAGATCTCTTAATTTCGGGGCGAGGATATCCTTAAAAACCTTATAATATCTCAATGAAAGACCATCTGGGCCAGGACTTTTCCCCTCAGGGCTGAGCATTATTATTTCCTCTGTTTCTTGAAATGAAATTGGTTTGAGTAAGGAGTCAGCTTCCTTCTCCCCTAGTGTTGGCAATTTAATAGAGTTTAGGAATCTTTTTATTAGTTCTCCGTTGTTTTTTTGCTCTCCATGTGGATCTTGTCTTTTGAGATCGTACAGATCTGCATAGAATTTTTGGAAGCATTCTGCCATTTCCCGAGAGGAGGTCACTGTTTTGCCCTCGTGGTCTTTGATTGCTGCAATAAGGTTTCTAGTTTTCGCCTTTTTAATTAAGGATGATGTGAATTTGCTCCCCTTATTACCGTGTGCATATGCGATATGCTTAAAATATAAGTGTTTTTATGATGCCTGGCTTCTAATAAGCATTTAAGGGTGCGTCTCGTCTCTTCTAGTTCTCCTAATTTGTCTAGTGCTTGTGAAAGTTTGGTTGCTTGCTCCAATTTCGCTATTTTTATTAAGAGTTCGTCTATTTCTGCTTGTTTTTGTTTTTTAATTCTCGCTCCCAGTGAAATCAAAAGGCCTCTTACATAGGCCTTATGTGCCTCCCAGATCATGGGAAACTGTACCTCTCCTACGGAGTTGAGAAGGAAATAC
Source organism: Eleutherodactylus coqui (assembly GCF_035609145.1). Lineage (NCBI taxonomy): Eukaryota > Metazoa > Chordata > Amphibia > Anura > Eleutherodactylidae > Eleutherodactylus > Eleutherodactylus coqui. Next base: position 27,713,415 of record NC_089842.1, on the reverse strand, counting down.
TCTGTTAGCATTTTGGATAGGTAAGCTCTGTCTGTTTCTGGGTCGAGCAACGAGGTGTTGAGCCTCCAGATCCATTCTTTTGGGCCCTCTCCTTTGATTCTGATATCTGCGTGGATGGGTGCATGATCCGAAATAGTAATAGCCTCTATTTTTGTTTTTTCTACTTTTGTTAGTATATTGTGGGAGGTTAGGATGTAATCCAACCTCTGGTATGAGGTATGTGCCCGGGAATAGTGAATGTAGTCTTTTGTTGAGGGATTAAGTGCTCACCATGTGTCCACGACTCCCTGGTCCTGAAGGGTTTTGTTGAGTTTTTTAATTTGTTTTTGTGGGATCCAAGATCTTCCTGTTGAAGAGTCTAGGAGAGGGTTCAATGAGGAATTCAGGTCTCCGCCTATGATAATCGGGCCCTCTGCAAACTCTTTTAGTATATTTAACTGGTTTATCAGCCAGTTTACTTGGTTGGCATTAGGTGCATATAAGTTGGCTATCGTTAGCTTGATGTTATTGATGGTTCCTTTTAAAAATAGTGCCCTTCCGTGGCGGGGTGTACCCCCTGGGGTGGAGCCGTGGGAGTGATGGGGCGATGAGGTGGGCTCTATGTTGGAAACCATTTGAATGTGGGGTGTGGCCCCCATGCCTGTTTATCACTAATCGCTCTTGGAGCTCATGCTAGATGAAGGGATGGGGAGTCTCTCTCTCAGACATTAAGTCATCCTGGAGCTCCCATGGGGGTAGTAGTAGGGCCCAGCTCACAACACCTGCCGCTTTTTGAGGCTTGTTTGAGGCTTCTTTGTTGTTTCGCGTTCCGGAACTGCCCTGCCCTTTTTGGGCCCTCGCTGGCCGAATGACTCTCGTGTTTCTGCCATTGTGTTCACTTTAATACAAACATGTTCAGCTAGTCGCACACCTGCAATTTGTAGGTGCACAGCAAGCAAATTTAAATCTAGTACTAGATAACTTTTGACGGTACTGCTGTACTGTCCTGTTGTATACACTATCTGACCCGCTCCCTCACAGACCTAACCATAGTCTCTTGAGGTAGCAGACACCTAACTTCAACCTTTTAAACTTCAACCCTTAAAGTTTAATTTCTAACTCTGACCTCTTACTTCATCCCAACCTAAACAGATACCTTACCCACTCTCTCCCCCCTTTCTCCCCTATAAGAAACAACACCGAAAGATCTCTCGTTCTGATTTTTTTCTGATTTTTCCAAAAAATCACAAACTACCATTTACACAAAACAAGATTCTTTTACAAAAATGACAAACAAACTCATTTTTACTTCTCTAAACACCAAAGGTTTGAATACCCCTCAAAAAAGAAATAGAGTGATGTGGCTCCTGAAGAAACTTAAAACCTCTGTCGCGTTTCTTCAGGAGACCCACTTCAAAGACGTGGCACCCCAGAGATTTCCCAAAAAAATGTTCGACAGATGGTTTTTTAGCAACCACCCTAGGAGTGCTTCCAAAGGGGTAGCAATTGCACTACACCCTTCAGTACCCTTTGTCGAGACAGGGAGACTCTCTGACCAAGAGGGTCGTCTGTTATTTTTAAAGGGCAGGATTATGTCAGAAACCTTTACCCTAGCAAATCTTTATGTGCCAAATAATAACCAAGTGACCTGGCAGATAGAAGCACTAAATAAACTATCACTCGTTGCAGAAGGCAAAATAGTTATAGGATCAGACCTAAATTTGACCCTAGACCCCATCTTAGATGCATCTTCAGGAAGATCTCAGATCTCTCAAAGAGCACGAAAAAGACTCCATAAGGCCCTGAGTGAGCTAAAAGTTTCTGACACCTGGAGGACTTTGAACCCTACAGGCAAGGACTATACCTTTTTCTCTGCTCCCCACAAATCCTTTCAAAGAATCAACTACATTCTCATTTCCACTTCACTAATCCAACACCTAAAACATGCCCACATAGGAAACATAACAGTCTCCGATCATGCCCCAGTCACGTGCTCCATCAACTTGGCCCCTCTTTCGCATAAGTCCTGGAGTTGGAGACTAAATGAAACAATTTTAGAGAACCAAGAAGCCCTGGAGATTATCTCCACCCATTTGAAAAACTATTTTAAGGAAAATCAACTTAACCCAGAAAAATATCCCTGGTGTGGGAAGCCCACAAGGCATATATAAGAGGTATCCTCATTTCCGTTGGCTCCGCACAGAAAAAACAAAAACTCGAAAGAATAAATGATATACTATCACAAATCTCCAAACTGGAACAGGCAGCCAAACAAAATAAAGTAATAGAAACCCATCCAGAACTAACACGCTTAAGAGAACTTCTTAAAGATATACTAAATAGTAAATTTGCAAAATCCTTACTATATTATAAACATCAACTATTTGCCCATGGTAACAAGGGTGGCAGACTCATGTCCTCTTTAATAAAAAAAGCTAGGGGAAAAACACACATACATAAAATAACTGATTCAGAAGGAAAGACGCACAGTGAAACCCCACAGATAGCAAAAACTTTCCAAAAATTTTACTCTCAACTATATAATTTGAACCTAGAAGAAGATCAATCGAACGGAACAAAAAACAGGAAACTAAACAAACTATTTGCCTCCCTGGACCTTCCCCAATTAAAACAAGCAGAAGCAGACTCCCTAATCGCTCCAGTCACTTTGGAGGAAACTACTTCGGTATTGAATAGCTTCTCTCTTCACAAAAGCCCAGGCCCGGATGGATTACCCTTATTTTATTACAAGAAATTTCAAGACATACTCCTACCCCACCTAACCCTATCTTTCAACGCACTGTTAACGGGTTCACATTTACCGAGACAGACGCAAGAAACCTACATTACACTTATATACAAGGAAGGTAAAGATCCACTATCATGTGGAAGCTATAGGCCAATCTCTCTTTTAAATCTAGATATTAAACTCTGGGCAAAAATCCTCTCCAAACGAATAAACAAATTTATTCCCAACCTAATAAATGAAGAGCAGTCCGGCTTTGTCACAGGAAGAGAAGGTAAGGATAATTCGTCTAGACTTCTTCACATAATTAGCTATGCCAAAAAACAAAAAATCCCCTTAGTCTTTCTAGGTATAGATGCCGAAAAGGCTTTTGATAGGGTAGATTGGAATTTCATGCGAGCAGCCTTATCTAAATTTAACTCCCCCCCCCCCCCCCCCGCCTAATCGAAGCAATTTTCACACTATACTCAAACCCTTATGCCAAAATCAAAGTAAACGACTCCTTTGCTCCACGCTTTTCTATCTCCAATGGAACTCGTCAAGGCTGCCCACTTTCCCCAACCCTCTTTATCCTCTCGCTAGAAATCCTGCTTCATTTGAAACGCCTGAATGAAGACATCCAGGGAATTCACCTAAAACACCTTTCAATCAAATCCGTAGCCTTTGCAGACGATATCCTGTTCGTTCTCAGCAACCCAGAACAAGCCCTCCCAATATTAAAAAGCATCCTCGACCTTTATGGATACATTTCCAACTTTAAAGTTAATGAAGCTAAGTCGACCATTCTAAATGTATCTCTATCTCCTGATGTCGCCAAAAAACTAAAAAGAACCTCAGGTTTCACTTGGTCTGAGACCTCCATCGAATATCTAGGTGTCAAAATAACAAAAAATCTAGACCACCTTTTCGATAGAAATTTTCTCCCACTCTTAGAAAATATCTCTTCCTCCCTGCAAACATACGACCTACCAGTAATTTCTTGGTTTGGCCGGAGAAACCTCCTACAAACATACATAGTCCCTAAGATCTTATACAAAATGCAAATGCTCCCAATCTTCCTCCCGGACTCCTTCTTTAAACAGATCAGAACAATATTCTCCAAATTTATATGGAAAAATAGGAGACCCCGTCTAACCCACAACTTACTGGCACAGAAGAGGGAGTTTGGGGGAATCAATTTGCCGGACATGTCTCGCTACTATAACTCAATTCAACTAATCAGATGGCTGGAACTTACCAACCCCTCAAAAAATAGAATAGTGAGAAACTTAGCGCAAGCCACCTATGGCAAATATTTTTTAAGAGACATGTGGCTTCCCAAACAAAATACTTACAAGAAGACCACATTTGATCCGCTCCTAAAAGGTGCATGTAAGATGTGGGATACTCTCCGCGCCGACCTAGCACCGCACCCATCTCCGGTGGCCCCCCTATCTCTGATACCAGACTATCTGGGACTAAAATTGGACCACCACACAGAAAAATTATGGTTCGCCTTTGAGAAGCTTACCATCACTGACCTCTGGGTAGCCCGTATACCCAGAGGTAAACAATATATAGAAAACTTGCTTTCCCAGACTGCATTGCCACCACTCAACCCCTTAACTTACCACCATCTTTATATAACGTAGAGAAATTTTACCTGGCCTACCCATCCTCACGCTCGTACACAGAGCTGCAGCGAGTGATGACAACTTGCAGCAACTCCAGCAGGAAACTTTCGCAAATCAAAAAGAAACTTATAACAGCGCAAATGACAAGCAAACCAGCTTACATTCTCTCTTGGGAGAAGGAGCTCAACATTAATCTTTCAGATGAGGACCTGAGAGTCATGCTGGGTAGCTCACATGGCCACTCCACGTGTGTTAAGCTGCAAGAAAATCATTTCAAGTAATTAACAAGATGGTACAGGACTCCAGAGTGGCTCTTTGCCTATAAACTGGCTGACTCCAACCTCTGCTGGCGTGGATGTGGTCAGGTGGGCTCCTTATTACACATTTGGTGGACATGTTCAGTAATAAAGCCCTTCTGGGACCAAATAGAATTAAAGATCCAAGAAATCATAGCTAACTCCTTTCAACTCCTACCTGAACATATCATATTAGCCAAACCTTCCTCAAACTACAATCCTAGTAAGACCAACCTTACTACCCACCTCATAACAGCGGCCAAGGCACTGATACCTACAAAATGGCTAACACCTGACATTCCTACAATAAGTCATTGGCTTGCCAAAGTAAATGAACTTTGCAGATTTGAGGAACTCACAAGTAAGACATCCAGAACGCACGACAACTTCCTACTAACCTGGAAACCATGGTTGTCAAAAAGCCCACTCAACCACAATTAATCTAGTGAACCCTGGTCCACCGAAGACTCTGATAAAGTTTCTTGATCTCTCAGAGCCACACACACACAGTCATTGCTGCTCACACTTGAACATCCCCTTCTTAGAACGGAGATCCAAATTCTACCCCTCCCCTTACCCTCCCCCTCCACCTTTCTCCCAATTACCCGATACCGCCTCCCCCTTTTATTTGTCTTATTACTATCTTTTTCTCCTTATTATTTTTTATGTTTCTATTCCTACATGACTTTCCTTCTTTTTAGCTCAATGCTCTTATATCTCTATGTTAATTGTTGTCAATATCTAAAAATAAGTGATTATTCTGACTTGCTTACATTGTACATGCATAATAACCATCTTATTTTACCCTCCTTTGCCATCTTAATGTATGTCAATCTTTTTTGAATGCGTTAATAAAGAAAGTATTAATAATAAAAATAGTGCCCTTCCTAACTCATCTGAATATTTGGCCGTGAGATTAAAGGCTATAGATTTATGGAACATGGTAGAGACTCCCTTGGAGGCGGAGGTCGGGTGTGGATTGTGGTAGCTCTGGGTGAACGCTCTCCCTGGTAAGCATGGACATTTGTCTAGTTTAAAATGTGTCTCCTGTAGTAATAAAATCTTTGACTTATATTTTTTGATAAGTTGGGAGATACTATACCTTTTCTGAGGTGTATTGAGGCCCCGGACATTGAAAGACGTGACCCTCACCAGATCCATGATCACGACTTGGCTTTTGCTGGAGCAGCAGTTGGTTTGGGAGGAGACGCGGCGGCGGCAAGCAATCTGAGAAAGTATAACAAAGCAATTAAAACAGGTTACACAATTTTAGTCAGTTGTTACAGATGAAAATTTGGACTTGGTGGCAAAGAGAATTCGAAGACCTGGAAGCTGGGGCAGAGGAGGTGTGCAGAGGCGGCTTATGGTCCGCCGGCGGAGGATCAAGTAGACACAGGGGGTGTACAGGAATGGAGGTAGGAGGGAGGAGACGGGGAAGCAGGGGAAAATAAAAAAGAAAAGAGAAAAGAAGAGAGGGAGGGGGGAGAGGGAAACTGGGATATATATCCCAAGAAACCTTTGTTGTCGGTTTGTTGTAAGCTGAGGATGGTGTCTTTAACGGTTCTCTTTTCCTAGAGATACAGAGAGAGGGGGGGGGGGGGGTCGCCCCCCGGGTAACAGGAGTCTCTCTGTAGAGGTGAGGCGGGGTATATAATGTGTAAGACAAAAAATTTGTCCAAGGTGTAACCAAGGCTCTGATCCTTGGCTTTCGTTGGTTCGAAGAATGCCTGATCGGAGGGGCACAGGCAGGCTCCTTCTTCTATGGGGATGCTCTGAGCGATCCAATTCTGTTTTGTAATGGGAATCAAGTTCTTTTCCTGAGAGAGTTCGTAACTTACGGGTTTTAACCGGTGTAACTACAAAGACCGGATTGCCCCTTAACATTGGAAGGGGGGGTCTAATCCTGGAATTGAACTAGGTTGGACTGCGTATCTGCAGTCTTGGAGAGGGTGTCCTGAGATTGTACCTAGGAGTTCAGGTGTCCCCTGGGGCACTCTCCTCTCTGGTCTTCTTCTTGAGTTTACTCCTAGGTGATTTGGAGTTATTAGCTGTTTGCCAACTTACAGGAGTAGGAAGGTGTGGGAGAGTCGGGAACTCTGGTAGGGGAAGGCAGTTTGGTAACTCTATGGGCTCTAACCCCAGATGTTGCCAGCAGCCTTGAAGCTCCTCTGGGGAGCGGATGTTCAGTCTTTTCCCTTTGTGGGTGATGCCAATGCCGAACGGGTATAGCCATGCATATCTTATTTTCTTTGCTTTGAGACCCTCAAGGAGGGGTCTGAGCAGTCTGCGTTTGGCTAGGGTAGTGGGCGAGAGGTCTTGATATATCTGAATTGCTGTACCATCATATTGTATGTTTCTGGCACTTCGTACTGCATTCAAGATGGCCGCGGTGTCTGGGAAGGCCAGGAGTCTGCAGATAATATCCCTCGGGGGGTCGTTGGGGGCTGGTAGTGGTCTCAGAGCCCTATGGATTCTCTCAATGGCAATAGATGTAGCTCTGTCTACCCCCAAGAGATCTGTGAAAATTCCCATGGCTATTTTCTGCAAAGTCTCTTGCGCCCATGATTCCGGTAACCCCTTGATGCGAACATTATTTCGGCGATTTCTATTTTCTATGTCCTCTTGCATGAGGAGCATTCTGTTTAAGTGGAGATGCTGTTCTTTAACAACTGCAGCCAGCTCCCCTGTGTGTGTGGTGATGATGGCTGCGGAGCTTTCTAGGTCTTCTACCCTCCTCCCCATGTTCCTTACCTCCTCCTTGATCTCAGTAAGCTCAGTCATTACCGGTTTCATTGTCTTGGTGAGTAGTTCCCTCATAAAGCCTTTTGACAGGGGTTCATCTTCCTCTTCTTCTGAGGAGCTTTCTCCCTCCCGCGCTATGGATCGGGCTGCAGCTGCTGCCGGCGCCATCTTGCCTGCTGCGTGCGGGAGCTCCGGTCTTTTAAGAAGCGCTGGAGATCCGACTGACATCGGGCTGGTCGCGGGGTCCCCTGGTGCTCACCACCTTTCTCTCTAGTGATTTTCCCCATTTCATCTTAAGATTGCAGCTTTTTGGAGCCTGTAGCTGTGCCTGTGTGACGGAGCACTCGTCCTATGCGGCCATCACTCTCCGCGGTCAGGCTCCGCCTCCGATGCTCGCAAATTTGCTGGGAAAAAAAAGAATAAATAAATAAATGGAAAAATGCAGTATACGAAAGATTATGAGAATTCAAATCGATTAAACTAACAATGAAAAAAGCGCGTGTAAATGTATTGAGTGAGAGTGGCAATTGGATGTTCACAATAATAACAATTTATTCCACGTAGCAACCAATCACAGTGCAGCTTTCATTTTACCTCAGCAGTATAAGAAATAGCAACCAATCACAATGCAGCTTTTATTTTACCTCAGCAGTATAAGAAATAGCAACCAATCACAGCGCAGCTTTCATGTTACCTCAGCAGTATAAGAAAGAGCAACCAATCACAGTGCAGCTTTCATTTTACCTCAGTGGTATAAGAAATAGCAACCAATCACAGCACAGCTTTCATGTTCCCTCAGTAGTATAAGGAATAGCAACCAATCACAGTGCAGCTTTCTTTTTACCTCAGCAGTAAAAGAAATAGCGACCAATCACAGCGCAGCTTTCATATGACCTGAGCAGTATAAGAAATAGCAACCAATCATAGTGCAGCTCTCATGTTACCTCAGCGGTAAAAGAAATAGCAACCAATCACAGTGCAGCTTTTATTTTACCTAAGAGGTATAAGACAAAACAACCAATCACAGCACAGCTTTTATGTTACCTCAGCAGTATAAGGAATAGCAAAAAATCACAGCGCTGCTTTCATGTAACCTCAGCAGTATAAAAAATAACCAATCATAGCACAGCTTTCATTTTACCTCAGCAGTATAAGAAATATCAATCACAGCACAGCTTTCATGTTACCTCAGCGGTATAAGAAATAGCAACCAATCACAGTGCAGCTTTTATTTTACCTCAGCAGTATAAGAAATAGCAAAAAATCACGGCACAGCTTTCATTTTACCATAGCAATATAAGAGCAGCCAATCACAGCACAGCTCTTATGTTACCTCAGCAGTATAAGAATTAGCAATCAATCAAAGCACAGCTTTTATGTAACCTCAGCAGTATAAGAATTAGCAACCAATGACAGCGCAGCGTTCATTTTACCTCAGCAGTATAAGAAATAGCAACCAATCACAGCACAGCTTTCATGTTACCTTAGCAGTATAAGAATTAGCAACTAATGACAGCGCAGCGTTCATTTTACCTCAGCAGTATAAGGAATAGCAAAAAATCACAGTGCCGCTTTCATTTTACCTCAGCAGTATAAGAGCACAGCTTTCATGTTACCTCAGCAGCATAAGAAATAGCAACCAATGACAGCACAGCATTCATTTTACCTCAGCAGTATGAGAAATAACAACCAATCACAGCACAGCTTTCATGTTACCTCAGCAGCATAAGAAATAGCAACCAATGACAGCACAGCATTCATTTTACCTCAGCAGTATGAGAAATAACAACCAATCACAGCACAGCTTTCATGTTACCTCAGCAGCATAAGAAATAGCAACCAATGACAGCGCAGTGTTCATTTTACCTCAGCAGTATGAGAAATGGCAACCAATGACAGCGCAGCGTTCATTTTGCCTCAGCTGTATAAGAAATAGCAACCAATCACAACACAGCTTTAATTTTACCTCAGCAGTATAAGAAATATCAATCAATCGCAGCGCAGCTTTCATGTTACCTCAGCAGTATAAGAAATCGCAAAAAGTCACGGCACAGCATTCATGTTACCTCAGCAGTATAAGAGAAGCCAATCACAGCACAGCTTTCATGTTACCTCAGCAGTATAAGAAATAGCAACCAATCACAGCACAGCTTTCATGTTACCTCAGCAGCATAAGAAATAGCAACCAATGACAGAGCAGTGTTCATTTTACCTCAGCAGTATGAGAAATATCAATCAATCGCAGCACAGCTTTCATGTTACCTAAGCAGTATATGAAATCGCAAAAAGTCACGGCGCAGCATTCATGTTACCTCAGCAGTATAAGAAATAGCAAAAAATCATGGCGCAGCTTTCATGTTACCTCAGCAGAATAAGAGCAGCCAATCACAGTACAGCTGTTATGTTACCTCAGCAGTATAAGGAATAGCAACCAATCACAGCGCAGCTTTCATGTTACCTCAGCAGTATAAGAAATAACAACCAATCACAGCACAGCTTTTATGTTACCTCAGCAGTATAAGGAATAGCAAAAAATCACAGTGCAGCTTTCATTTTATCTCAGCAGTATAAAAAATAGCAACCAATCACAACACAGCTTTCATGTTACCTCTGCAGTATAAGAAAGAGCAACCAATCACAGTGCAGCTTTTATTTTACCTCAGTGGTATAGGAAATAACAACCAATGATAGCACAGCTTTCATTTTACTTTAGCTGTATGAGAAATAGCAACCAATGACAGCACAGCTTTCATGTAACCTCAGCAGTATAAGAAATAGCAACAAATCACAGTGCAGCTTTTATTTTACCTCAGGGGTATAGGAAATAACAACCAATCACAGCACAGCTCTTATGTTCCCTCAGCAGTATAAGAAATAGCAAAAAATCACGGCACAGCTTTCATTTTACCTTAGCAATATAAGAGCAGCCAATCACAGCACAGCTCTTATGTTACCTCAGCAGTAAAAGAAATAGCAAACAATGACAGCACAGCTTTCATGTTACCTCAGCAGTATAAAATTAGCAACCAATGACAGCGCAGCGTTCATTTTACCTCAGCAGTATAAGAATAGCAACCAATCACAGCGCAGCTTTCATGTTACCTTAGCAGTATAAGAATTAGCAACCAATCACAGCGCAGCGTTCATTTTACCTCAGCAGTATAAGAAATAGCAACCAATCACAGCACAGCTTTTATGTTACCTCAGCAGTATAAGGAATAGCAAAAAATCACAGTGCCGCTTTCATTTTACCTCAGCAGTATAAGAGCAGCCAATCACAGCACAGCTTTCATGTTACCTCAGCATCATAAGAAATAGCAACCAATGACAGCGTAGCGTTCATTTTACCTCAGCAGTATGAGAAATAGCAACCAATGACAGCGCAGCTTTCATGTTACCTCAGCAGCATAAGAAATAGCAACCAATGACAGAGCAGTGTTCATTTTACCTCAGCAGTATGAGAAATAGCAACCAATGACAGCGCAGTGTTGATTTTACCTCAGCAGTATGAGAAATGGCAACCAATGACAGCGCAGTGTTCATTTTACCTAAGCAGTATAAGAAATCGCAAAAAGTCACGGCGCAGCATTCATGTTACCTCAGCAGTATAAGAGCAGCCAATCACAGCACAGCGTTCATTTTACCTCAGCTGTATAAGAAATTGCAACCAATCACAGCACAGCTTTCATGTTACCTCAGCAGTATAAGAGCAGCCAATCACAGTACAGCTTTCATGTTACCTCAGCAGTATAAGAAATAACAGCCAATGACAGCGTAGCATTCATTTTAACTCAGCAGTATAAGAAATAGCAAAAAATCATGGCGTAGCTTTCATGTTACCTCAGCAGAATAAGAGCGACCAATCACAGCACAGCTTTTATGTTGTCTCAGCAGTATACGAAATAGCAACCAATCACAACACAGCTTTCATGTTACCTCAGCAGCATAAGAAATAGCAACCAATTACGGTGCAGTGTTCATTTTACCTTAGCAGTATAAGAAATATCAACCAATCACAGCGCAGCTTTCATGTTACCTCAGCAGTATAAGAAATAGCAAAAAATCACGGCGCAGCTTTCATCTTACCTCAGCAGCATAAGAGCAGCCAATCACAGCACAGCTTTCATGTTACCTCAGCAGTATAGGAAATAGCAACCAATGACAGCACAGCGTTCATTTTACCTCAGCAGCATAAGAAATAGCAACCAATGACAGCGCAGCTTTCATGTTACCTCAGCAGTATGAGAAATATCAATCAATCGCAGCGCAGCTTTCATGTTACCTAAGCAGTATAAGGAATCGCAAAAAGTCACGGCGCAGCATTCATGTTACCTCAGCAGTATAAGAGCAGCCAATCACAGCACAGCTTTCATGTTACCTCAGCAGTATAAGAAATAGCAAAAAATCATGGCGCAACTTTCATGTTACCTCAGCAGTATAAGAAATAGCAACCAATCACAGCGCAGCTTTTATTTTACCTCAGCAGTATAAGAAATAGCAACCAATCACAGTGCAGCTTTTATTTTACCTCAGCATTATAAGAAATAGCAACCAATCACAGCACAGCTTTTATGTTACCTCAGCAGTATAAGGAATAGCAAAAAATCACAGTGCAGCTTTCATTTTATCTCAGCAGTATAAAAAAGAGCAATCAATCACAACACAGCTTTCATGTTACCTCTGCAGTATAAGAAAGAGCAACCAATCACAGTGCAGCTTTTATTTTACCTCAGTGGTATAAGAAATAACAACCAATCATAGCACAGTGTTCATTTTACCTCAGCAGTATAAGAAATAGCAACCAATCACAGTGCAGCTTTCATGTAACCTCAGCAGTATAAGAAATAGCAACAAATCACAGTGCAGCTTTTATTTTACCTCAGTGGTATAGGAAATAATAACCAATCACAGCACAGCTCTTATGTTCCCTCGGCAGTATAAGAAATAGCAAACAATGACAGCACAGCTTTTATGTTACCTCAGCAGTATAAGAACAGCCAATCACAGCACAGCTTTCATGTTACCTCCGCAGTATAGGAGCAATGAATCAAAGCACAGCTTTTATGTTACCTCAGCAGTATAAGAATTAGCAACCAATGACAGCGCAGCGTTCATTTTACCTCAGCAGTATAAGAAATAGCAACCAATCACAGCACAGCTTTTATGTTACCTCAGCAGTATAAGGAATAGCAAAAAATCACAGTGCCGCTTTCATTTTACCTCAGCAGTATAAGAGCAGCCAATCACAGCACAGCTTTCATGTTACCTCAGCAGCATAAGAAATAGCAACCAATGACAGCGTAGCGTTCATTTTACCTCAGCAGTATGAGAAATAGCAACCAATGACAGCGCAGTGTTCATTTTACCTCAGCAGTATGAGAAATAGCAACCAATGACAGCGCAGTGTTCATTTTACCTCAGCAGTATGAGAAATGGCAACCAATGACAGGGCAGCGTTCATTTTACCTAAGCAGTATAAGAAATCGCAAAAAGTCACGGCGCAGCATTCATGTTACCTCAGCAGTATAAGAAATAGCAACCAATGACAGCACAGCGTTCATTTTACCTCAGCTGTATAAGAAATTGCAACCAATCACAGCACAGCTTTCATGTTTCCTAAGCAGTATAAGAAATAGCAAAAAGTCACGGCGCAGCTTTCATGTTACCTCAGCAGTATAAGAGCAGCCAATCACAGTACAGCTTTCATGTTACCTCAGCAGTATAAGAAATAACAGCCAATGACAGCGTAGCATTCATTTTAACTTAGCAGTATAAGAAATAGCAAAAAATCATGGCGTAGCTTTCATGTTACCTCAGCAGAATAAGAGCGACCAATCACAGCACAGCTTTTATGTTACCTCAGCAGTATACGAAATAGCAACCAATTACAACATAGCTTTCATGTTACCTCAGCAGCATAAGAAATAGCAACCAATTACAGTGCAGTGTTCATTTTACCTCAGCAGTATAAGAAATATCAACCAATCACAGTGCAGCTTTCATGTTACCTCAGCAGTATAAGAAATAGCAAAAAATCACGGCGCAGCTTTCATCTTACCTCAGCAGTATAAGAGCAGCCAATCACAGTTCAGCTTTCATGTTACCTCAGCAGTAAAAGAAATAGCAACCAATCACAGCGTAGCGTTCATTTTACCTCAGCAGTATAAGAAATAGCAAAAAATCATGGCGCAGCTTTCATGTTACCTCAGCAGTATAAGAAATAGCAACCAATCAAAGCACAGCTTTTATGTTACCTCAGCAGTATAAGAACAGCCAATCAAAGCACAGCTTTCATGTTACCTCAGCAGTATGAGAAATAGCAACCAATGACAACGCAGCATTCATTTTACCTAAGCAGTATAAGACATAGCAACCAATGACAGCGCAGCTTTCATGTTACCTCAGCAGCATAAGAAATAGCAACCAATGACAGCGCAGTGTTCATTTTACCTCAGCAGTATGAGAAATGGCAACCAATGACAGCGCAGCGTTCATTTTACCTCAGCAGTAGAGATGAGCGAACGTACTCGTCCGAGCTTGATGCTCGTTCGAGTATTAGCGTGTTCGAGATGCTCGTTACTCGAAACGAGCACCACGCGATGTTCGAGTTACTTTCACTTTCATCTCTGAGACGTTAGCGCGCTTTTCTGGCCAATAGAAAGACAGGGAAGGCATTACAACTTCCCCCTGCGACGTTCAAGCCCTATAGCACCCCCCTGCAGTGAGTGGCTGGCGAGATCAGGTGTCACCCGAGTATTTAAATCAGCCCCTCCCGCGGCTCGCCACAAATGCATTCTGACAGAGATCAGGGAAAGTGCTACTGATGCTGGAGCTGCTATAGGGAGAGTGTTAGGAGTGATTTTAGGCTTCAAGAACCCCAACAGTCCTTCTTAGGGCCATATCTGACCGTGTGCAGTACTGTTGAGGCTGCTTTTAGCATTGTTGCACTTTTTTTTTTTTTTTGTATATCGGCCTAGCAGAGCATTGCGTCCTCAGTCTGCAGTAATTTTACATAGTATGGGGCCAGTAGTGGTGAGGCAGGGACAGTGGGAAAGGTGAAAGAGATATACTGTCTATATAGGCAGTGGGCTTTTTCAAAAAAATTTGGGGAAAATTTTTTTATTTGGGCTGCCTGTGACCGTCCTCAGTGTACTGCGTCTTTGCTGGGGGTAGTAGCCCTAATTAATACGCAGCTTAGTGTTACAGCAGGCTTGCGCTAAATTCTTTCCTGGCTCTGCTGTGCGTTCCGTAAGCGAAGTCAGCCTCCAACCACAGGATAATAAGCGGCACATTTAATTACAGCGTTCTGTTTCTGCACTACTGGTAATACACCATGCTGAGGGGTAGGGGTAGGCCTAGAGGACGTGGACGCGGGCGAGGACGCGGAGGCCCAAGTCAGGTTGTGGGCACAGGCCGAGCTCCTGATCCAGGTGTATTGCAGCCGACTGCTGCGGGATTAGGAGATAGGCACGTTTCTGGCGTCCCAACATTCATCTCACAATTAATGGGTCCACGCGGTAGACCTTTATTAGAAAATGAGCAGTGTGAGCAGGTCCTGTCGTGGATGGCAGAAAGTGCATCCAGCAATCTATCGACCACCCAGACTTCTGCGCCGTCCACTGCTGCAACTCTGAATCCTCTGGCTGCTGCTCCTCCTTCCTCCCAGCCTCCTCACTCCATTACAATGACACATTCTGAGGAGCAGGCAGACTCCCAGGAACTGTTCTCAGGCCCCTGCCCAGAATGGGCAGCAATGGTTTCTCTCCCACTGGAGGAGTTTGTCGTGACCGATGCCCAACCTTGGGAAAGTTCCCGGGGTCCGGGGGATGAGGCTGGGGACTTCTGGCAACTGTCTCAAGAGCTTTCAGTGGGTGAGGAGGACGATGACGATGAGACACAGTAGTCTATCACTCAGGTAGTAGTAATTTCAGTAAGTCCGAGGGAGGAGCGCACAGAGGATTCGGAGGAAGAGCAGCTGGACGATGAGGTGACTGACCCCACCTGGTTTGCTAAGCCTACTGAGGACAGGTCTTCAGAGGGGGAGGCAAGTGCAGCAGCAGGGCAGTGCAGTGACCAGGGGTAGAGCCAGGGCCAGACCGAATAATCCACCAACTGTTTCCCAAAGCGCCCTCTCGCACCATGCCACCCTGCAGAGGCCGAGGTGCTCAAAGGTCAGGCAGTTTTTCACTGAGAGTGCAGACGACCTACGAACAGTGGTCGAAACGAACCCTTGAGCATCGCGCAAATTTCGTCCCGAGTAATGAGCACCCAAGCATTTTGGTGCTCGCTCATCTCTACTCAGCAGTATAAGGCCTCATGTCCACGGGGAAAATCAGGCCCGCTCCGGATTCTCCGTGGAGAATCCGTAGCGGGTCCCTCCTGCCCCGCGGACATGAGGCATAAAAATAAGAATTTACTCACCTTTCGCCCGCTCCGGATCTTCTCTTCGCCGCCGCTTCATCTTCTCTCCATCGCGGCCGGATCTTCTTTCTTCGGCCTGGCGGATGCGCAGGGCACGTCGGTTGCGTGCCTCGCGCATGCGCCGGTCCGATGAAAAAAGATCCGGCTGCGACGGACAGCATATTAGCACTTTCTGCTTAGGTTAAGTAGCGCTGCTGATTAGAGCCACCTGATTGGCTCTTCGGCACAATGTGACTACGCAGCATGCACGCTGCGTAGTCACGTGGTGTCGAAGAGCCAATCAGCTGGCTCTAATCAGCAGCGCTGCTTAACCTAAGCAGAAAGTGCTAATATACCGACGGAGAGAAGATGAAGCCACGGCGAAGGGAAGATCTGGAGCGGGTGAGTAAATTCCAATTTTTGTCTCCCGCGGATCCGGACGGCTTCCATAGGATTCAATAGAAGCCTGCGGGAGCCGTCCCTGCGGGAGACCCGCACGAAAATGGAGCATGGTCCAGATTTTTTCATGCTCCATTTTTAAAAAAATCACTTTTATTGACCATCCGCGGGTATTTATCTACCCGCGGGTGGTCAATGCATCCCTATGGGATGCGGATCCGCGTGCGGGTGAAGAGTTAAAATCCGCTGCGGATTTTAATTCTTCTTTTGCCCGTGGACATGAGGCCTAAGAAATAGCAACCAATCACAACACAGCTTTAATTTTACCTCAGCAGTATAAGAAATAGCAAAAAATCACGGCACAGCTTTCATTTTACCTCAGCAGTATAAGAGAAGCCAATCACAGTACAGCTCTTATGTTACCTCAGCAGTAAAAGAAATAGCAAACAATCACAGCACAGCTTTCATGTTACCTCAGCAGTATAAGAAATAGCAACCAATGACAGCACAGCGTTCATTTTACCTCAGCTGTATAAGAAATAGCAACCAATCACAGCACAGCTTTCATGTTACCTCAGCAGTATAAGAAATAACAACCAATGACAGTACAGCTTTTATGTTACCTCAGCAGTATAAGAAAGAGCAACCAATCACAGCACAACTTTCATGTTACCTCAGCAGCATAAGAAATAGTAACAAATGACAGCACAGCTTTCATGTAACCTCAGCAGTATAAGAAATAGCAACCAATCACAGTGCAGCTTTTATTTTTCCTCAGGGGTATAGGAAATAACAACCAATTACAGCACAGCTTTTATGTGACCTCAGCAGTATAAGAAACATCAACCAATCACAGAGCAGCTTTTATGTTACCTCAGCAGTATAAAAAATAGCAAAAAATCACGGTGCAGCTTTCATTTTACATCAGCAGTATAAGAGCAGCCAATCACAGCACAGCTTTCATGTTACCTCAGCAGAATAAGAGCAACCAATCACAGCGCAGCTTTTATGTTACCTCAGCAATATAAGAAATAGCAACCAATCAAAGCACAGCTTTTATAATACCTCAGCAGTATAAGAGCAGCCACTCACTGCACAGCTTTCATGTTACCTCAGCAGTAAAAGTAATAGCAACCAATCACAGCGCAGCATTCATTTTACCTCAGCAGTGTAAGAAATTGCAACCAATCACAGCACAGCTTTCATGTTACCTCAGCAGTATAAGAAATAACAACCAATCACAGTGCAGCTTTTATTTTACCTCAGTGGTATAGGAAATAACAACCAATCACAGCACAGCGTTCATTTTACCTCAGCAGTATAAGAAATAGCTAAAAATCATGGCGCAGCTTTCATGTTACCTCAGCAGAATAAGAGCAGCCAATCACAGCACAGCTCTTATGTTACCTCAGCAGTATAAGAAATAGCAACCAATCACAGCACAGCTTTTATGTTACCTCAGCAGTATAAGAACAGCCAATCACAGCACAGCTTTCATGTTACCTCAGCAGTAAAAGAAATAGCAGCCAATGACAGCACAGCCTTCATTTTACCTCAGCAGTATAAGAAATAGCAACCAATCACAGCGCAGCTTTCATGTTACCTCAGCAGTATATGGAATAGCAAAAAATCACAGTGCAGTTTTTATTTTCCCTCAGAAGTATAAGAAATAGCAACCAATCACAGTGCAGCTTTTATGTTACCTCAGCAGTATAAGAAATAGCAAAAAATCACGGCGCAGCTTTCATTTTATATCAGCAGTATAAGAGCAGCCAATCACAGCACAGCTTTCATGTTACCTCAGCAGTAAAAGAAATAGCAACCAATTGCAGCACAGCGTTCATTTTACCTCTGCAGTATAAGAAATTGCAACCAATCACAGCACAGCTTTCATGTTACCTCAGCAGAATAAGAGCAACTAATCACAGCACAGCTTTTATGTTACCTCAGCAATATAAGAAATAGCAACCAATCAAAGCACAGCTTTTATGTTACCTCAGCAGTATAAGAGCAGCCAATCACAGCACAGCTTTCATGTTACCTCAGCAGTAAAAGAAATAGCAACCAATGACAGCACAGCGTTCATTTTACCTCAGCTGTATAAGAAATTGCAACCAATCACAGCACAGCTTTCATGTCACCTCAGCAGTATAAGAAATGGCAACCAATCACAGCGCAGCATTCATTTTACCTCAGCAGTGTAAGAAATTGCAACCAATCACAGCACAGCTTGCATGTCCCCTCAGCAGTATAAGAAATAGCAACCAATCACAGTGCAGCTTTTATTTTACCTCAGTGGTATAGGAAATAACAACCAATCACAGCACAGCGTTCATTTTACCTCAGCAGTATAAGAAATAGCAACCAATCAAAGCACAGCTTTTATGTTACCTCAGCAGTATAAGAACAGCCAATCACAGCACAGCTTTCATGTTACCTCAGCAGTATAATATATAGCAATCAATCACAGCACAGCTTTTATGTTACCTCAGCAGTATAAGAAATAGCAACCAATCACAGTGCAGCTTTTATTTTTCCACAGGGGTATAGGAAATAACAACCAATCACAGCACAGCTTTCATGTGACCTCAGCAGTATAAGAAATAGCAACCAATCAAAGCACAGCTTTTATGTTACCTCAGCAGTATAAGAACAGCCAATCACAGCACAGCTTTCATGTTACCTCAGCAGTATAATATATAGCAATCAATCACAGCACAGCTTTTATGTTACCTCAGCAGTATAAGAAATAGCAACCAATCACAGTGCAGCTTTTATTTTTCCACAGGGGTATAGGAAATAACAACCAATCACAGCACAGCTTTCATGTTACCTCAGCAGTATAAGAGCAGCCAATCACAGCACAGCTTTCATGGTACCTCAGCAGTATAAGAAATTGGAACCAATCACAGCACAGCTTTCATGTCACCTCAGCAGTATAAGAAATGGCAACCAATCACAGCGCAGCATTCATTTTACCTCAGCAGTGTAAGAAATTGCAACCAATCACAGCACAGCTTTCATGTTACCTCAGCAGTATAAGAAACAGCAACCAATCACAGTGCAGCTTTTATTTTACCTCAGGGGTATAGGAAATAACAACCAATCATTCATTTTTATATATATAGATGACATCAGGAAATGAGAGAATTAGATTCCGTACGTAAAATTTGGACGCCAATTCTTTTGCGCTTAGAATTGAATAATTGAGTTGGGACCTATTAACTTTTCCTATTTATGACATAATCAATGTTCATGCCAAATTTCATGTCTCTACAACATCGGGAAGTGAGAGAATTAGTGGCAATGATGGAAATTGAACAATCTACGTGGGGGGGCGTAACTGTCGACGACGCTCGCACGCGCGCCATTTATCATAGAATATTTGTACTATGCCTATTATCTTCCCAGGAGTGTACTCAACAACTTCCCAAAGTTTCATGGCGATCGGATGAATGGTGTAGTAGCACATAAAGGACAAACAGACAGACAGACATTCAATTTTATATATATAGATTATTTTATGTATGATTGACTATTGTACTTTACATTAAGAAGAGTTAATGTAGATCTATGCAGTTTTTTCTGAATCTAGCTGATTATAGATAAGGTACATTATAACCGTTGCTGTGAGCCCAGTAGTTCTCAGAAGTCAGATAAACAGGAAGCCAATCGGTTTGAGATCACAAAGGAAATGCTGCAGATGCATCTTATAACTTAAAAACACATTTCTTAGAATTTTATATTCATTTCACATGTGAAAATAAGGAGGGGGGTTATTTCATTTTTGCTGATAGTATACATTTTATTCATGTGGCACAATGTTTTACTTGGAGCAGTATTGGTAAAGTTCATTATAATGGTTACAAATGACAGCGGAGTCCTCACAAATTAAAGGGTGTTAGTGAAATCAATATGACTCCACGTTCTATCCTATGAGTAGCCCTTTTCTGTTGGGTAGCCATGTTGTATGCCTCTTTTCATTATATTCATTTTTCCTTTTTCTTGAGGATTTATAGATATGAGGGCTTTTACCCACTAGCGTTTTTTTTTTTTAATGCTTCGATATCGCTGCGTTTTTTTCAATGGGACTTTCTAATGTTAAAATCGCACAAAAATCGCAAGTTTGTGCATTTGAGATTTTTTTGCGATGCGATTTTAACATTAGAAAGTCCCATTGAAAAAAACGCAGCGATATCGAAGCATTAAAAAAAAAAACGCTAGTGGGTAAAAGTCTGAAATAATTACTCAAAAAACCTTGAGTGAATACCAGAGCTGCAGGATATAGCTCTGTCGCATTTTGACTCGCCGGCAGGTAAAGGTGACATGTTTCTCAATGTCTCTATTGTAAATACACACAAGGTGTTTCTGCTGTTTTTTGGGGGGGCTGCTGTAATTGTGGCCAAAGGTGTTGTGTGAATGGAGCACTTAATGAAGCTTTTCTTTTTTTTAGCAAATCACGTTTTATTGAAGTTTTTCTTTTACCGTAGCAATGAAATCCTTTTTCAACTTTAATGAAACTTGTCACCGAAAGGACCAAAAATAATAAAACTTAGCTTTTATTGATTTTTAAATAATAAAAAGGCGTCCTTATATTTTCTCATATGTGCTAAAAGTCACACAATAATTAAAAACAGTAGGGCTTAGATATATAGATGGATACTGCTCTGTCCCAACAATCTAGGTGCATTGGCCGGGAGTCGAACCCAGGCCTCCCACGTGGCAGGTGAGAATTCTACCACTTCTACCACTTTTGTATTCCCTGATGTCTTTTTCTATCCAGGGTTACTCAGATTTCTATTTGCCATTGACTTGCGCCACCAGATGTTTATTAAAGTGTGGTGAAGCACTCACTGTCAGTGACCTTGAACACTTTTAGTTCTCTATCACAGGGTAGGCCTGATGTCCTCTGATTAGTCACGGTACAGTGATGTCTGTTAATTTACAGTCAGTAATATTGTACCTGACACACACATTTACTAGTACTGTCGTCCCATTTATAACAGTTGCTCATTAATATTGCTTGGGTCGTATTTGTTCTTATTATTTCTAGAACAATATCGCTGTGGCGCAAGTCATTGGCAAATAGAAATCTGAGTAACCCTGGATAGAAAAAGACATCAGGCAATACAAAAGTGGTAGAAGTGGTAGAATTGTCGCCTACCATGCAGGAGGCCTGGGTTCGATTCCCGGCCAAGGCACATAGATTGTTGGGACAGAGCAGTATCCATCTATATATCTAAGCTCTACTGTTTTTAATTATTGTGTGACTTTTAGCACATATGAGAAAATATAAAGACGCCTTTTTATTATTTAAAAATCAATAAAAGCTAAATTTTATTATTTTTGGTCCTTTCGGTGACAAGTTTTTTTTTTACAGTGTAATAACAAAGTAGTAAGTGCATTATGCCGGTTGACGGTTAACTTTGAACAATGCAAAAAAGATTGTTTCGAAATTACATTTTTGGTACAAACATGACGGTACATAATGGTTAAATCCAATTTTTGATCGCAATCACCCCCCCCCCCCCCCCCCCAAACACGACACTTGTGCATAGAGGCTTTATTCTCTGGTTTGGGGTGGGTGGGGGCGAACTTCACATGAATGTGGATTATGTACCTTAAAAATCTTGTAGAACTTATAAATTGTAAATAGAATAGTAACACTGGGAGGGGGGGGGGGGAGAGGGGACGAGGGAGGGAAGGGTACACTTGAGTTAACTAGCTAAGAGAGCTGAGCTCCGATCAGCCATATATACTTCTTCTCGTGGCTCCGTACTCTCAAGGGTGAGCCCGTTATCTGGGTGCTCTTATTTTCTCTCTCAGAGTTTGTATGTAGAGATGAGCGAGCGCCAAAATGCTCGGGTGCTCGTTACTCGGGTCGAAATTTCCGCGATGCTCGAGGGTTCATTTCGAATAAGGAACCCCATTGAAGTCAATGGAGGACCCGAGCATTTTTGTATATCGCCGATGCTCGCTAAGGTTTCCATTTGTGAAAATATTGGCAATTCAAGAAAGTGATGGGAACAACACAGCAACGGATAGGGCAGGCGAGGGGCTACATGTTGGGCTGCATCTCAAGTTCCCAGGTCCCACTATTAAGCCACAA
Source organism: Eleutherodactylus coqui (assembly GCF_035609145.1). Lineage (NCBI taxonomy): Eukaryota > Metazoa > Chordata > Amphibia > Anura > Eleutherodactylidae > Eleutherodactylus > Eleutherodactylus coqui. The sequence continues at coordinate 27,691,131 of NC_089842.1, read as the reverse complement.
TAGCGGCAAGAGTGGGCCCCCCCCCCCCCTCAACAAGTTTTACTTCTGAAAAGCACTCATTAGCAAGGCATACCTTAGCTAAGCACCACACTACCTCCAACAAAGCACAATCACTGCCTGCATGACACTCCGCTGCCACTTCTCCTGGGTTACATGCTGACCAACCCCCCCGCACGACCCAGTGTCCACAGCGCACACCAAACTGTCCCTGCCCAGCCTTCAGCTGCCCTCATGCCACGCCACCCTCATGTCTATTTATAAGTGCGTCTGCCAGAGGAACCGCAGGCACACACTGCAGAGGGTTGGCACGGCCAGGCAGAGACCCTCTTTAAAAGTGGCGGGGCGATAGCCCATAATGCTGTACAGAAGCAATGAGAAATAGAATCCTGTGCCACCGCCATCAGGAGCTGCACACGTGGGCATAGCAATGGGGAACCTATGTGCCACACACTATTCATTCTGTCAAGGTGTCTGCATGCCCCAGTCAGACCGCGGTTTTTTATAAATAGTCCCAGGCAGGTACAACTCCGCAATGGGAATTCCGTGTGGACCCACACCATGGGTGGGTGCCAGGAAGCCACCGGCGGTACATAAATATATCCCATTGCATTGCCCATCACAGCTGAGGTAATGTCATGTTTAATGCAGGTGGGCTTCGGCCCACACTGCATGCCCAAGTCAGACTGGGGTTCTTTAGAAGTCGACAGATGTAGTTACAACTCCGTGTGAACCCACAGCATGGGTGGCTCCCTGGAACCCACCGGCGGTACATAAATATATCCCATTGCAGTGCCCATCACAGCTGAGGTAATGTCATGTTTAATGCAGGTGGGCTTCGGCCCACACTGCATGCCCCAGTCAGACTGGGGTTCTTTAGAAGTGGACAGATGTAGTTACAACTCCGTGTGGACCCACAGCATGGGTGGCTCCCTGGAACCCACCGGCGGTACATAAATATATCCCATTGCAGTGCCCATCACAGCTGAGGTAATGTCATGTTTAATGGAGGTGGGCTTCGGCCCACACTGCATGCCCAAGTCTGACTGGGGTTCTTTAGAAGTGGACAGATGTAGTTACAACTCCGTGTGGACCGACAGCATGGGTGGGTGCCAGGAAGCCACCGGCGGTACATAAATATATCCCATTGCATTGCCCAACACAGCTGAGATAATGTCATGTTTAATGCAGGTGGGCTTCGGCCCACACTGCATGCCCCAGTCTGACTGGGGTTCTTTAGAAGTGGACAGATGTAGTTACAACTCCGTGTGGACCCACAGCATGGGTGGGTGCCAGGAAGCCACCGGCGGTACATAAATAAATTCCATTGCATTGCCCAGCACAGCTGAGGTAACGTCAGATTAAATGTAGGTGGGCTTCGGCCCACACTGCATGCCCTAGTCTGACCGGGGATTTTAATACATAGACATAGGCAGGTACAAATCCCTAATGTGTAGTCCGTGTGGACCCAAAGCATGGGTGGCTCCCTGGAACCCACCGGCGGTACATAAATATATCCCATTGCAGTGCCCAGCACAGCTGAGGTAACGTCAGCTGTAATGCAGGTGGGCAAAAAATTAATTGGATTACACTGTAGGCGAGGGCCCAAAAAAATTGGTGTACCAACAGTACTAATGTACCTCACAAAAATTGCCCATGCCCAACCAAGAGGGCAGGTGAAACCCATTAATCGCTTTGGTTAATGTGGCTTAATTGGTAACTAGGCCAGGAGGCAGCCCAGTTTAAATAAAAATTGGTTCAGGTGCAAGTTTCAACGCTTTAATGAGCATTGAAACGTATAAAAATTGTTTAGAAAAACTATATGACTGAGCCTTGTGGGCCTAAGAAAAATTGCCCATTCGGCGTGATTACGTGAGGTTTCAGGAGGAGGAGCAGGAGGAGGAGGATGAATATTATACACAGAATGATGAAGCAAAAATGTCCCCGTTTTTGATGGTGATAGACAACGATGCTTCCATCTGCGGGTGCAGCCTACGTATTGCTTAGGTATCGCTGCTGTCCGCTGGTGGAGAAGAGAAGTCTGGGGAAATCCAGGCTTTGTTCATCTTGATGAGTGTAAGCCTGTCGGCACTGTCGGTTGACAGGCGGGTACGCTTATCAGTGATGATTCCCCCAGCCGCACTAAACACCCTCTCTGACAAGACGCTAGCCGCAGGACAAGCAAGCACCTCCAGGGCATACAGCGCGAGTTCAGGCCACGTGTCCAGCTTCAACACCCAGTAGTTGTAGGGGGCAGAGGCGTCACGGAGGACGGTCGTGCGATTGGCTATGTACTCCCTCACCATCCTTTTACAGTGCTCCCGCCGACTCAGCCTTGACTGGGGAGCGGTGACACAGTGTTGCTGGGGAGCCAGAAAGCTGTCAAAGGCCTTAGAGAGTGTTCCCCTGCCTGTGCTGTACATGCTGCCTGATCTCCGCGCCTCCCCTGCTACCTGGCCCTTAGAACTGTGCCTTCTGCCACTAGCGCTGTCGGATGGGAATTTTACCATCAACTTGTCCGCCAAGGTCCTGTGGTATAGCATCACTCTCGAACCCCTTTCCTCTTCGGGTATCAGAGTGGAAAAGTTCTCCGTGGTTCGAGCAATGTGTACACCCAGTAATTCGTAGTGGCCAGAATGCGTGTAACGCGTGGGTCACGAGAAAGGCATCCTAACATGAAGTCCGCAATGTGTGCCAGAGTACCTGTACGCAACACATGGCTGTCCTCACTAGGAAGATCACTTTCAGGATCCTCCTACTCCTCCTCCTCCTCCTCAGGCCATACACGCTGAAAGGATGACAGGCAAGCAGCATGGGTACCCTCAGCAGTGGGCCAAGCTGTCTTTTCCCCCTCCTCCTCATCCTCCTCATGCTCCTCCTCCTCCTCAACGCGCTGAGGTATAGACAGGAGGGTGCTCTGACTATCCAGCGACATACTGTCTTCCCCCGGCTCTGTTTCCGAGCGCAAAGCGTCTGCCTTTATGCTTTGCAGGGAACTTCTCAAGAGGCATAGCAGAGGAATGGTGACGCTAATGATTGCAGCATCGCCGCTCACCATCTGGGTAGACTCCTCAAAGTTTCCAAGGACCTGGCAGATGTCTGTCAACCAGGCCCACTCTTCTGTAAAGAATTGAGGAGGCTGACTCCCACTGCGCCGCCCATGTTGGAGTTGGTATTCCACTATAGCTCTACGCTGCTCATAGAGCCTGGCCAACATGTGGAGCGTAGAGTTCCACCGTGTGGGCACGTCGCACAGCAGTCGGTGCACTGGCAGATTAAACCGATGTTGCAGGGTGCGCAGGGTGGCAGCGTCCGTGTGGGACTTGCGGAAATGTGCGCAGAGCCGGCGCACCTTTACGAGCAGGTCTGACAAGCGTGGGTAGCTTTTCAGAAAGCGCTTAACCACCAAATTAAAGACGTGGGCCAGGCATGGCACGTGCGTGAGGCTGCCAAGCTGCAGAGCCGCCACCAGGTTACGGCCGCTGTCACACACGACCATGCCCGGTTGGAGGCTCAGTGGCGCAAGCCAGCGGTCGGTCTGCTCTGTCAGACCCTGCAGCAGTTTGTGGGCCGTGTGCCTCTTATCTCCTAAGCTGAGTAGTTTCAGCACGGCCTGCTGACGCTTGCCCACCACTGTGCTGCCACGCCGCGTGACACCGACTGCTTGCGAAGTGCTGCTGCTGACACATCTTGATTGTGAGACAGAGGTTGCGGAGGAGGAGGAGGGTGGTTTAGTGGAGGAAGCATACACCGCCGCAGATACCAGCACCGAGCTGGGGCCCGTAATTCTGGGGGTGGGTAGGACGTGAGCGGTCCCAGGCTCTGACTCTGTCCCAGCCTCCACTAAATTCACCCAATGTGCCGTCAGGGAGATATAGTGGCCCTGCCCGCCTGTGCTTGTCCACGTGTACGTTGTTAAGTGGACCTTGGCAGTAACCGCGTTGGTTGAGGGCGCGTACAATGTTGCGGGAGACGTGGTCGTGCAGGGCTGGGACGGCACATCGGGAAAAGTAGTGGCGACTGGGAATCGAGTAGCGCGGGGCCGCCGCCGCCATCATACTTTTGAAAGTCTCCATTTCCACAACCCGATATGGCAGCATCTCCAGGCTGATCAATTTGGCTATGTGCACGTTTAACGCTTGAGCGTGCGGGTGCGTGGCGGCGTACTTGCGCTTGCGCTCCAACACTTGCGCTAGCGACGGCTGGACAGTGCGCTGAGAGACATTGGTGGATGGGGCCGAGGACAGCAGAGGTGAGGGTGCGGGTGCAGGCCAGGAGACGGTAGTGCCTGTGTCCTTAGAAGGGGGTTGGATCTCAGTGGCAGGTTGGGGCACAGGGGGAGAGGCAGCGGTGCAAACCGGAGGCGGTGAACGGCCTTCGTCCCACCTTGTGGGGTGCTTGGCCATCATATGTCTGCGCATGCTGGTGGTGGTGAGGCTGGTAGTGGTGGTGCGGGAGGGGTGACACCTGATCTCGCCAGCCACTCACAGCAGGGGGGTGGTATAGGGCTTGAGCGTCGCAGGGGGAAGTTGTAATGCCTTCCCTGTCTTTCTATTGGCCAGAAAAGCGCGCTAACGTCTCAGAGATGAAAGTGAAAGTAACTCGAACATCGCGTGGTGCTCGTTTCGAATAACGAGCATCTCGAACACGCTAATACTCGAACAAGCATCAAGCTCGGACGAGTACGTTCGCTCATCTCTATTTGTATGGAGAACAGAGGGGCAGCCGCCCGTAAGAGTGATTGGTTTGCGGCATCTCAGGGCGGATCAGACTCGGGAGAGCCGTAGGAGCCCAGCATGGCAGAGTGGAGCGCTGCACTGCCCATGCATTTTTAACAATCAGTTTTTATTTGAGTTTTTCTCTATATAACATTTGCACTAGGTATTCCAGTTGTACAGTATGACAGGATTCATTAACTTGCAATGCATACCGTTTAGTACAGTATGAGCCGGATGTTTTTCTCCCAACATTTGCAGAAATCCGCACGTTTTGGGTCTTCTTTTTTTTTTTTTGAATCTAATTTTTTATTGAGATTTTGGTTATACATAACAAGAAAACATAGACAGTTTTTATATAACATCTGCTACTATTTTGCATCATTGAAAAATCAGGCCTGGAGCCAAAGGGTCGTCACAGTTTGGAGTTGAGTGTAGGGAGCATTCCGTAAGTGCGGCACTGTAAAGGCTTTTTCATTCAGACCGATGAGGGAACTTGTCTCTTCGTTTTGATGCGAGCAGTGAGAAACAGTCTATTGTCTATAGGTGCAGACGAGGCGTGTGGATTTTTGCGGCCAACCAATTTGACTTAACTGCGTGACCACGTCTGACTCAAAAAAAAAAAAAAGCTGAATGGGGGGGGGGGGGTAGTAGGGGGAGATGACAGACAGAGGGGTAGGGTTAAAGGGGGGGAGGGGGGGGGGGTTTTGTGGGGTTAGTATATAGCAGTTGCCGAGCTCCAGAAGGAGCTGTTTAATCCACGTGTGTAATTGGACTTCTTCCTAGGTGTGCGGTAAGTAGACTGTCGTGTATGCCACTCCAAGCAGTAGGGAGGGGGGGGGGTGAGGGTCAGACCTAGCCTTAAGTGAGGGAGGCGACAGAGGTCTCTATTTGCTAGGGGAGAGGGCTTCGGTCTATTCTAGTGTGATGTATGCAGGGGGATGCCGCCCCCCCCCCCCGCGCGCGAGAGGCCTCAGCTCCCAGATCAAGAGCCCATCATGTGGTTCTCAGCTGTCTCCAGGGGCCCCAGGTGTTCCAGAACTTTTCGTAAGAACCGGTGGCCCAGCTGGAGAGTTCCTCTAGGTTAGCAATGGAGTCCACCCTTTCTATCCACTGATTTAGAGAAGGGGGGGGGGGGGTCTTTTGTAACCACAGTAATGGAATTAATGCTTTGGCAGCATCCAGAAGGAAGGCAATGAGTGGATTCCTCTTAGGATGGAATTCTTTAGACGGTTTCCAGAGGAACAACATCTCCGGGGAGATATGTAATCCCGGCACAAATTTTTGTAGGATCGCCTCCACCTCTGTCCAGAAGGGGGTCAGGACCGGGCAGCTCCACCAGATGTGGAAATACGAGCCAACGTCGCTCCCGCATCTCCAGCATTCCCTATGTGGGGTTAAGTTGTAGGCAGCCAACCACTGAGGGGTTTTATACCACCTTACCAGCAGCTTGTAGTGGCTTTCTTGGGCTATTATGCAGGGCGAAATGCCGTAAGAGGTTTTCAGAATTATTTTAATATCGGACGGAGAGAGAGAAATGCCCTGCTCTTTCTCCCAGGAGAGGAGGAAGTTGGGTTTGGTGTGGGAGGGTTTAGTAATGATTTGCTTGCGTATAAATGAAATTTTCCTGGATTTGGGGTTATTATTAGAGATGAGCGAACGTACTCGTCCGAGCTTGATGCTCGGGCGAATATTAGGGTGTTCGCGATGCTCGTTACTCTTAACGAGCACCACGCGTGTTCGGGTTACTTTCACTTTCATCTCTGAGACGTTAGTGCGCTTTTCTGGCCAATTGAAAGACAGGGAAGGCATTACAACTTCCTCCTGTGTTTGGATCGGTATGGGAGAGGGTGGGAGGGGGAGTGGTACAGTAATAATAAACAGATATATGTATAGTAGATTTTGGCTGCGCCAAAATAAGTATCCCTCTTAATGAGGGGAGTGACAGGCGATCTCGACTAAAATTGTTGGGAACGCCTTCAAGGGTAGAGCAGGAGTTTAAATAGTAATTCAAAAATTTACTTAAGCTTTCAAGTCCTGATCGGGTTGAGACAAACAGGCATCTCTAACGTAGGGAATGTTCCAAAACGTCCTCTGCGAACAGATGGGGATTGTTCTTGGGTTCCTTTTCCGGTGACGTTTCTATCCCGGTGCTCGCTCTGAGAGGAGTATAAACAGTCACAGTAGGAGAGGAGGTAAAAAAGAGAGAAGAGAGCAGCAAACAGAGAACGGAAAGGAAAGGCGACCAGAGGTCAACGGTGGCCCGTGGTTAAAGCGGAATGTAATTAGTAACTTTTCTTCAAGTGGAAGGTCAATGAGTCCATTCCTGGTTTGGAGGTTCACTATAGTTTCAGTTTCTATTCAAGTGTCCTCTATCATGCCTTCTTCTCTAGGCTTCTTCCTTTGCTTGCTTTTGGGTGATTTTGCATAATTCACCACTTTCCAGCTTTCCGGTGTTGGTAGTTGAGGAAGATTTGGCATTTCAAGGAGAGGTTGCCAGTTGGGAATTTCTATTGGCTCTAGGTCGAGGTGTTGCCAGCAGTTTTGCAGGTCCTCAGGCGTACGTATGTTGAGCCTTTTTCCTTTGTGAGTAATTCCTAGGCCAAAGGGAAATAACCACGCATACTTGATATTTCTTAATTTTAGTTTGTCCAGTAATGGTCAAATGAGTCTCCGCTTGGCTAATGTTTTTTTTAAATTCGTTTTATTTATTGGTAATATACAGTTTGTGAGATACACAGTGAAGTAAACTTTACATTACACATGGTGATATAGATAGTAACGGTTGTATATATTGGAATAACATCAACTTAGTTGCTGTGTCTCTCGAACTATCTGTTCGCATATTGTAACAGTAGAACAATAAAATAACAATAACACTAGACTCTGCTCTTCCTTTGCCCTTTTGGGGTTAGGGGATTCGGGGTTGTAGCTCTTCCAGGCGCTTGTCAGTGGGGAGGGGAAGGGGATTGACGTGGGGTAGGTTGAAGTTTTAATCGGTGGTCAGGGTAGAGTGAGAGTCTAGCCAGGCTCCCCATACTTTTTGGAATTTGGTCGGGCATCCTCTTTTTTGATATATGATTTTTTCGTACGAGGTTACTGTATTTACGGACTGGACCTATTGTGGGACCGAGGGGGGTTCTGTTGCCATCCATTTTATGGCTATTTCTTTACGGGCTAAGAATAGTGTCTTTTCGAGGAAGACGCGGGTATGGTGTGGCCACACTTCCTCTTCCAGCAAGCTGAACAGCGCCACCTTGGGGTCCAGTTCTATGGATAGTGGGGGCCGTAGAAGTGAGTTCAGGAGATTTGTCACCTTTGACCAAAACTCCCTGACAAAGTGACATTCCCAGATCAGGTGCCAGAAGTCCGCTCTTGGTTGGCGGCATCTCTGGCATGAGTCTGAGGTAGTGTTACGCATTTTGTGTAATCGGTTGGGGGTAAGGTAGGCTTGGTGAATAATGTACAGTTGTATTAGCTTATTGTTTACAGCTGGTGACACTGACAGGTGGGATTCAGAGATGTCTTGCCACTCCTCAGGTGTGAGGGACGCGATGGCGAGTTTCCATCTGTCGTATGCAGGGGGGGGATTCGGACTTATTTTGGCTGAGAGGAGGTGTGTATATAGGGCTGATATTAGGCCTTTGGGTCCTTGGGATTTGAGGATGCCTATTGTGGGGAACTTAGATATACGGGCCGTGAGGGGGGGGGGGGGGAATTGGGAGTTTAGGGCATGTCTTAGTTGAAAAAACCTAAATAACTGGAGATGTGGGGCCTGCAGCTTATCACGCAGTTGCGTAAATGTGGGGAGTGTTCCATCTATATATATATCATTTAGTGTAAGTGCCCCTTGGGCGATCCAGTATTGTGGGTCTGGGACTGACTGTAATGCGGTGAGGCCAGGGTTGTTCCAGAGGGGAAGTTCCGGCAACACCCCCTGGTAATTCTGCAGTGTCTTTGCTTCCTTCCATACATTAAGAGCCAGTTTGTGAAGTGGGGTTAGTTCAGTGGATTTGGTGCGCTCCGTGAATTCTAGGAAATTCAGGAGATTGTGACCAGTTACTTGTTTCGCAAGTTGTCTGTCTGCTATAGGTAGTTCTTTTCCTAAGACCCAGGTTCTGATATTTCGCAATTGTCCTGCTAGGTAATAAAGCCGGAGGTCCGGAAGGGCCATTCCGGCTTGTTCTTTAGGTCTTTGTAGGATCGATAGGCTCAGCTTGGAGCGCGAGGAGTTCCAAATAAATGTTGTGATTAAGGAGTTTAAAGTCTTGAAAAGGCGTTTGGGAACGCTCACTGGCATATGTTGAAATATATATTGGGATTTGGGCTGGATGAACATTTTAATGAGATTTATGCGCCCGGCTACTGATAGTGGTAGTTTAGCCCATCGTTTCAGTTTGAGTTTTATGTTTTCTAGAAGTGGGTTTATGTTATCTGTTATTGCGTTGTTGTGGTCATATGACATGGTCATTCCCAGATATTTGAATTTTGAGACTGGTTTTAATCCATATTTCTCGACGTGGGGGTTGTATTTTGGGTTAACCTCTGTGTAAAGGATTGTTGATTTGGTCCAATTTACATAAAAAACCGGAAAAATGGGAACATCTATCTATGTGTGTCATGGCCTGGACAAAGGAATTTGATGGGTTTGATAAGAATAGGATTGTATCGTCTGCGTATAGTCCTAGTTTGCTTTCATGGTCTGTCCATTTGATGCCTGTCACATTAGGGGAGTTTCTCAAACGGATTGCTAATGCCTCGATGGCTATGGCGAACAAGGCCGGGAAAAGAGGGCATCCTTGTCGGGTGCCTCTTGTCAGTTGGAATTCCGCCGATGGGATACCATTGACTATGACGTTTGCGTTTGGGGACTTATATATGGTTTTGACCCATTGTTGGAAATTAGGGCCGAACCCAAAGCGGATCAAGCATGCTTCCAGAAAAGCCCATTCCACCGAGTCAAAGGCTTTTGCCATGTCGAGTGATACCAGGGCCCATGGCATGTTGTATTGTGTACCTAGTTGGATGGCTGTCTGGACTCTGCGGATGTTTATGGTTGTGGATTTTCCTGGCATAAAGCCCGTCTGATCGGGGTGTATGATGGATAGGATCACCTGATTCAGTCTGGTGGCCAGAATTTTAGTTAGGATCTTATAGTCTGCATTTACCAGTGATATTGGCCTATAGGAGCCGCAGTCTGTAGGGTCCTTTCCAGGTTTCAGAAGCACTACTATTGAGGCTTTGTAAAATGAGGCTGGGAGTGTTTTGTCTAGTTGCGCTTGGTTTAGTACTTCGAGGAGTTGCGGGCCTAGTTGTTCGAGGTATTTGCGATATGTCTCTATTGGGAGACCATCGGGGCCTGGTGCTTTGTTAAGGGCCATTTCTTGAATTGTTAATTGGATCTCTTCCAGAGTGAAGGGCGCCTCAAGGAGGTCGACCTGGTCCCCGGAGAGGGTTGGGAAATTTAGGTCACTTAGATAATTTAGGATGTCTGTCACCGTGTTATGGGAAGAGGAAGCATATAGGTTAGCGTAAAATTCTTTAAAGCTATTTGTAATAGATGGGGCGTCGGTGACCTCTGTTCCATGTTGATTTTGGATCTTGAGGATCGTGTTTGTATGGTTTTCTCGTTTTATAAGGTTGGCGAGTAGGTGGCTGGATTGGTTTCCTAGCTCAAAGTAGTGTTGTTTGGAGAAGAATAGTTGGCGTTTGGCCTTAACATGTATTTGCTGTTTATGGAGTCGGGATAGGCTGAGCCAGGCTGCTTTGTTAGCTTCAGTGGGGGTTGAAATGTATGCTCTCTCAGCTTCCAGGGTCTGACTTTCTATCTCTTTGTCGGCTTGTGATGTTGATTTTTTAATGTGTGTGATGGCAGATTTGAGGAATCCTCTAATATAGGCCTTGAGGGTGTCCCATTTCAGGGCCGGATGAGTATTATCTTGGTGGGCGTCCAAAAATAGGGAGATGTGGAATGGCATCTGGTCATCCGTTCCGATAAGTTTGAGCCAGAATGGGTGTAGTTTCCAGGTGGGCCTTATTTTGATTTGGGGGAATTTAAGGGTTAATAATATGGGGCTGTGGTCTGAGATACCTCTCGGGCAGTGTGTTATGTTTGAGAGGTATATCGCCAGTTCTGTGGAGCTGAATATATAGTCGATTCTTGTCAGCGCGTTGTGTCCCGGTGAGTGGCAGGTATATTCCCGTTTTTCGGGGTGGTGGTGTCGCCAGAGGTCAACCCATCCGACACTCTCAATTAGTTGTTTCAGGGGGGAATTTGAGGTCGGGGTGGGGTTAGAGGGTATGTGAAATTTATCTTTGATCGGATCCATTATCATATTGAAGTCACCTAGGCAGATTACCTCCGCCATAGGGTAATGGTGTGCAAACGCAATAGCAGCCTGCAGGAGGTGGAGATTGTTGTGAGGTGGGTTGTATATAGATAGGATGAGATATGGTTTGGAATCTATTTCTCCATATATGAATATGAACCTTCCTTCAGGATCTCTGCGGGTGACGATTGGGTTCCAGCGTACCGATTTATGGATCAGTACGGAAACGCCCCTAGAGGAGGAGGTATGGAAGGAGTGGGAGGCCCACTGGATCCATGGTTTTGAGAGAGTGTCTGGCTTTTCTCGAGTGAGATGAGTCTCCTGCAGGCTGATGACGTGTGGATTTAGTTGTCTTATATATGTGAATACTATCCTACGTTTAAGTGCTGTGCCAAGCCCTCGGACGTTCCAGCTAAGGCATTTTAGAGACATCTTTATTAGCGTGGGTATAGATTTTAGCCCCTATGTCTGTGATTTGGGGGTCAGGGGAAGGTGTTGGTGAGTGTAGGGGGGGGGGGGTTGTGTGAGCGCCTGTTTGTGGAGGGTTTTGGTGGAGAGCAGAGTGCAACAGTTCAAACCATTAATCATTGACATCTTGCTAAACTTATACCGCAGATATCAAATATAACAGAGATAGGAAGATTGTGGGAAGGGGAGGAAAAGGAGAGAGGACAGGGGGAAAGACAGGGAGATATTAGGGGAAAGGAAAACCGGAATGGGAAAACAATTTAGCTACACTCTAATAAGAAGTAGCGGTTGTTGTGTTGTTGGGGGGAAGTTCTTGATGGCCTTTAAAGGTTTAAGATAGATCGCTGGGCTCCAATAATAGCTTTGGAGGTGTCTCGGTTATGCTGCATATCTTCTTTACATCAAGGGATGTTGAGGATCTGGACCGCGGCAAGGCGCAGAGACTTTCTAGCGAGTATGGGGGGGTTTGGTCACCCCTTTGAGATCTCGGCGTGCATCTCCAGCCACTCCATGGCTTCCGTAGGGGATTGAAGGAAGACCACCTTTCCCTGGGCCACTATTCGTAGACGTGCAGGGTATGCCATTGAGTAGGGGATCTGTCTTTCTTTGAGTTTCCTTTTCGCCTCTGTGAAGGTGGCTCTTTGTTTTTGTAGCTCAGCCGAAAAATCGGGAAATATGGAGACCGTTGTGTTGTTATATTTTAACGGGCCTTTTAGTCTGGCCTGACGTAGTGCAGCGTCTCGATCTCTGCAATTTAGAATCCTTATTAGGAAGGGACGTGGGGGGGCTCCCGGCTGTGGTGGTTTTGCGGGGACTCGGTGGGCTCTTTCTACTGTGAAGTGGGTAGAAAAGGTGTCTTCTCCCAGTAGCGTTTTGAGCCAGGTTTCTGCAAATGTTTCTAAACGGGAGCCTTCTGATTTCTCGGGCAGGCCTATTATGCGCAGATTGTTGCGGCGCGAGCGATTTTCCAAATCGTCTGTTTTTGATTGGCTGAATTCTATTGCTCTTGTTGCTTTTTTGACCGCTGTAATCAACGGGCGCAGTGAGTCCTCCGCGTTAGAGACGCGATCCTCCATTTCCCGCATTCTGTCGCGCATGTTGTGTAGGTCTTGTCTTAATAGGGAGACATCGGATTTAATTTCCTCTATTTTGTTGGTGAGGGAGGATTTACAGGTATTAATCGCGTCTAGGAGTTGACGCATAGTGGGTTCTGAGTGTTGCCCTGCTTCACCTTCGGACTCTTTCGCTTGCATGGGTCGGGTTGCACGCGGGGTGTGGTCAGGGGTCTCAGAGCGAGAAAATTCTTTAAATTTTTCGGCGGTAGAACCGCCCTTCGCCCGTGTGCTCATGTTGGAATTCGCTGGCTTGGTATGGCGAGTTATTGTTGTAATATAGACAGTGTCAATGCTTGGTTGTAGGGATCCGGAGTTTATATCTTTGTGTTGTTGTGAACTGTGACGGCCTGCGGGTTACGCAAGGGATAACAGTCCACACCCGCCACTGCGGTTCAGAGTCGGGGGTAATACGTTGTTTACTACGGGGACTTTTATTTGTAGTCCCGATGCGATAAAGTCCGTTCAGAGAATAACAGTGGGGTGGTCGGTCCCTTGGTTATTTGGGGAGGGGGGGGGGGCGGGTGGTCTTATTGTGTCTCGTGTCCCCTATTCAGGGTCCGCGACTATGAGGGGTCTGCACAGTCCTGGGTGTTGTCCCCTGGCCCCCTGTAGAGAGACTTACAGTTTCAGCGTCGCCGGCTCCGCAGGGCCGGTTTCGAGGGGTGGTCCTCCCCGAGATGGTGTCTCGTGCAGCGTGGTCCAGCAGCGGCAGGGTGGTCCGGAAATGGAACGGGCCGTCGCAGGAGATTCGTCGGAGGCAACCGGGTCCGCCGCAGCCGGTGAAGGATGTTAATAGGACGGTTTTGTCGGCCCGCTACCACGGGATCGGGCCAGCGCTCCGGTCTGCGTTCAATGCGCCCCCGGGCGCAAGGTGTTCCCGCTGTATAGCGGTAGTAAAGTCACCGTGTAGTGGTTTGACAGGGTGTAGTCCCCGGCGGGTGTTACAGCAGTCGCGCCGGTCCGGAGGTGCCCAGCGCCGCTCCCCTAGGAGTCAGTAGCTCGGCAGCGGCGTTCTGGTGCAGGGCAGGAGAGGCGCGCAGCCTCGTCTCGGGTCCAGCCGGAAGCAGGAGTTTGTCGGCAGGGAGCGGGCGGTGAGCCCCAGAGCACGGAGCCGGGCGTCCGCGAGCGGCGCCGGGGGGGGGGGGGGGTCGGAGCCGGCAGCTGGTCCGCGGCTCCCTCGGCAGCGGCTCCGAATCGGGCGCGCAGGCAGCGGGGTGTCTCGCACTTCGCGTGGGGGACCGGTAGTTCCGGCAGGGATCACCCCCTCCCGGCTCACAGCAGGCGCCGGCTCCCGCGGCCCAGAGATAGCGTGATGGGACCCCGGGGTAAGTAGGGTAGCGCAGCCGGTCCCGGATGACAGGGGGATCCTCCGCTGGGTGGTGGGTAGGGGAGTGCAGCCTACCAGGGTTTTACAGGGGCCGGGTTGCAGGGCAGGATGGGGAGACAGTCCGTGCACCAGGCGCGGGAAGATGGCGGACGTTGGCGCCCTTTCTCTCCCGCGGCTCCGCTGCTGAAATCAGGGGTTGCACTTGTCCTCAGCCGCGGTCCAAACCGTCTCTGGGGATTTAGGAGCCCGCTGGTCTTGATTGGGTCCCGCTTGGCTAATGTTGTGGGAGCCAAATTTTGGAATAATTGTATAGGTGCTCCTGCATATTGCAGGTCTCTGCGGTTTCTTGCAGCCTCCAAGATCGCCACTGCATCAGGGAAGGTAAGTATTTTACAAATAATATCCCTTGGTGGGTCCCCTGCTGGGGGCTGGGGTCGTAAGGCCCTGTGTGAGCGCTCGATGAGTATTGAAGCAGCTCTATCTGGGCCTAGAAGGGAGATAAAGATTTCTGTCAGTACCTTAGAGAGGGCTTCTGCAGCCCATGTCTCTGGGATACCTTTTATTCTAACGTTGCTGCGGCGGTTGCGATTTTCAATATCCTCTTGCATGAGGAGTGTCCTATTGAGTTGGAAGTGTTGCTCTTTGATAACTAGCGCCATTCCCTGAGCATGTGCCGCCATTGTTGCTGATGAGCCCTCCAGATCTTCCACACGTTTTCCCATATGTCTGACTTCTTCTTTGATCTCCGCTAACTCCGCCATTACTGGTCTCATAGTCTGGGTGAGAAGGTTCCTCATAAATCTTTTGGAGATATGCTCTCCCTCTTCTCCTTCGGACGAGGATTCCCCCTCCCGCTCTGTATCAGTAGCAGTCTGAGCCGCCGGCGCCATCTTGCCTGCAGGGCGGGGAGAGCGGGATATCATAGATATTTCTTCAGATCCGTCTGCCCCTGCACTGGCCGCGGCGTCCCCTGGTGCTCACCTCCTTTCTCCTTGTTGATTTTCCTCATTTTCCTGTAAGTTTGCTGCTGCTAGATGCCTGTATTCATCTCTTATCGATGGAGCCTGCGGCTCAAGCGGCCATCTCTCTCCGCGGTCAGGCTCCGCTCCTGTTCAGTTAAATTTTTATCTTAGTTCTGCTTCGCCAGATTTAGCTACAGTGTTAACTTTGGATCTCCACCTCCAGGAGTTCCAGAAAAATTAGAGCTGGGCTCTCTGTTTTCTTCCTCTGCAGGGAGTTTGGTGTGTGGATGAGTGGTATGAGAGAGGAGGGGGGAGGGGATGTCCCCCTATACAGCTCTGTAATCTTATATTGGGCGCTGAGCTGATGTGGGGGTCTCCCTTTATGCTTAAGGATCTTTTGGTCTCTCAACAGGGTTTTGTGGCACTGTAGGTGCAGGCCCCCTCTCCTTTGGTGGCTCTCAGTGGAGATGACTGGGGGCGAGGGGGGGGGGGGGGGGTAATGTGTCCCCCTCTGACTCTGCTTACTCTTCTGCAGCCTGTAATCTGCGGTCTGCAGCCTGCTGTGTGCTGCCTGTGGTGGAGCCTGAATGCCGCTGGGCAGGTGTTGTCCCCCCTTCTATGTTTCAGGGGTCTCCCAGGTGTTTGACAGGATTCAGTGGCCTTGCACTTGTGCCCCCCCCCCCTCGGATTTCCCTCACCTCCACTCCTCTGCAGCCTCCGGTGGGTAAGCCTCGGTCTCCTCTGGTCCCCAGCCGGGTGTCGCTGTGATCGGCTGCAAGTTCTGGTCGCTGGAAACGGTCGCGCGCGGTCGCTCCCGCAACTTCCGGTCCGGCGGGGCCTGTACTTTAGTCCAGGGCTTCTCCTGGAGGAGTAGGCCGCGATGCAGCAGTTGCGGCCAGAGAGCTCCGGGTGGTCTCTATCGGAAGCTCTCCCTCCCGCGGTGTCAGCGGTGTGCTTCCGGTCCTCGGATTACACCTGAGTCGGGTGCAGTCTCTCTCGGGAGAGTGTCCAGCTCAGGAGCTTCTGAGATGGCGCCCGTTCCCGCTGCTGGCTAGGCCACGCCCCCTTAATGAAGCTTTTCATTGCCAGTGGCACAGATTGCGACGGCTCATAGATGCCTGCGTTTGTGTGGCGGTTTTGCCCGCCAGAAAGTCCTGCTGCCTTTTTTAGGGGGGATGGAGAGTTTGCCCTTCATTTCTATGTGGCAATTTTACAAGTTAAAATAAAATAATACACATTGTGCATGTTGCTCTAGATGTAATTGTCCACTGTATCACCTCACTTTTCAAACAGCCACTCTTCATTTGTGAACTATATTCCTCATGTGTTTCCACACCTACTTAGCATGCTCCCCTTTGTTATCATATGTAAATCTGGCCACTTCCCATGCAAAACGTTCAGCTGCACAATTTTTTCATAAGTGATTTCTATTAAAATGATGGGTGCAGTTTTTCTGCTTCTAAGGGCATCCACTATAAATTGATTCATCATAGTGTGGTTCAAGTACGGCTAACATCTATAAATTCAATTTTTCAATATTGACAAAAGAGCGCTCATCGCCGGCTCCTACTGTACGCATGCACAAGATATGGGGTATCATTGTGGGATCGGAGAGGGAGAGGAGAATGTCGGCATCCTATCTCCATTCCGATTGGAGCATAGCTGACTGGCCCTCGAGAAAAGTGGGTGTAGCGGATGCTATTTAAGCACAGGTAATCTACTTACAAGCTATGCCAGTAACAATTCTGAACCGCTACTGATCGGCTGTGTGCCTGTGTGTGCTGCTTTCAATAGCCTTTCATTATGGCTGTTGAAAATGTCTGGATGCCATCCTGATGAGCCAGCTATTCTATCATTGCGGCTGAAACATGTAGAGGGAATTTAGACAGTTAATCTTATTGGAGAATCAATAAACTGTAGATAAGTCAGCACCAGTATCTACCCTCTTTGGAATTAGTGAGACAGCTTTACGGAAATCATTTATTAGCTGTGGACTAGTGAGACAGCGTATTACTATCCAAATAGCTAGCAACTATATCGCTACTAGAGATGAGCGAATATACTCGTTTCGAGTAATTACTTGATCAAGCAACGCCGGGGGGCGGGGGTAGCAGCGGGGAACAGGGGGGAGCTCTCTCTCCCTCTCCCCCCCACTCCCCGATGCAACCCCCCACTCACCCCCCCCCCCCGAATCTTTTCACCCAAGTACGAAAGTACTCGAAAATAGCGGCGCTCGGGCGAAAAAGGGGCGTGTCCGAGTAGGTTCGCTCATCTCTAATCGCTACCTATTTAGCTGTCAGTAGTAAGGAAAGTCTGCATTCATCGAAACGTGCTTTCTATGCTAACCAGTCATTTTAGTATTACCAGACAGTATCAGGACAAGGAGTATGCAAAGATAGCAAGAGAATAAATGAATGAGACCAATTTGCAACTGTGTGTATACAGCCGTGTGCTGAATAGTTGGTGTGTCTGGCTGTGATAGAGGCGACTCTTTCATCATATGTAATTGCTTGTGAACTGTTTGTGAAATATCAGGACTGTAAATAAGCTTGTGTCTAAATAAAGTGGTTGCTAAATAAACAGGAGACGCACTGCTACATCATTGCTGGTGCTTTCCGGCATAATACACAATACAGTACCAGTCACTTTAGTCCCGTGTTCTAAAATTGAGGAAACAGTGAAAATAAGCAAATAGACAAGATTGACAATCTTGGACTGGGATTGGGATTAGGAGACCAATGTATATCCCAAAACTTTGCTCCATTGCATCAACCATTTATTAGTATATGTGTGTTTTGTGTTTTAGGTTGTAGTCCCCATTTTTTTTAAACATATCATTAAAAGTTATATTTTCAGTGGTTCCTACCAGTGATTTAGTTTCTAAAAAAAAAGGAAACCTCTCTGTCTGTGATTTATACCCAGTAGGTATGGTTTAGGCACTACCAGTTTTTTTAATCCTCTTTGGCAAAGAAATAGGTAGTCTACAGTTTAACCCCTTAAGGACACGGCCTATTTTGGGGTTGAGGACCAAACGATTTTTGGTATTATTTTATCTCCATTTTTCAAAAGCCATAACTTTTTTTATTTTTCCGTCAAGGTGGCAGTATAAGGGCTTGTTTTTTTGCGTGGCGAACTGTAGTTGTCATTGGTACCATTTTTGCATGCATAGACTATGTTGTAAAACCTTTATTATTTTTTTTATGATAGCAGGGAGAGAAAACGCATCAATTCTGCCATAGATTTTTTTTTAAACGTTAATCATGCAGCATAAATGACACACTACATTTTTTTTCTGGGGGTTGGTACAGTTACAACGATACCAAAATTCTTATATTTTTTTCCACTTTTCCACAATAAAAACCCTTTTTTTGGAAATTATTATTTTTTTCTAAAATCACTGCATTCAAAGTCCTATAACATTTTTATTTTCCCATGGATGGAACTCTGAGGGCTTGTTTTTTG
This sequence comes from Eleutherodactylus coqui, assembly GCF_035609145.1. NCBI lineage: Eukaryota > Metazoa > Chordata > Amphibia > Anura > Eleutherodactylidae > Eleutherodactylus > Eleutherodactylus coqui. The sequence continues at coordinate 27,672,756 of NC_089842.1, read as the reverse complement.
TGAGATGAGGTGCAATTTGTATTGGTAGCATTTTGTGGTACATACATTTTTTTTTATTCACTTTTATTGCGTTTTTTGGGAGGCAAAATGCTAAAAATTAGCACTTTGCCTCATTTTTTTTAGCATTTTTTAAATGCTTTTTGCTGTGCAGGATAAAAAGCGTGCTCAATGTATTGTACACGTCGTTACGGATGCGTCGATACCTAATATGTGGGATTTTTTTTTTTTATGCTAATATGAGAAAAGGCATAAAAAACTGTTTTTTAACTTTTTTTTACATTTTTATTTTTTGTACTTTATTTTGTTCTTCTTTTTACACAATCTGTGTCCCTCTGAGGGACTTACAAAGCAGGACTGCAGATCGCTACTATAAGGCAGGCAGGACTTCTCTCTTGCCATGCAGTGTCGCTTATTATAGCGATCTTTGGCTCTGGCAATATAGGATGCCTGTATTTGGTGTCCTGTTGCCATAGCAACCAGCCGGGCTCTCGCGATTATATTGCGAGAGCTGGCTAAAGTCACAGAGGGCTACTTTGATCGTGGCAGTGAAGGGGTTAACAGTGGGTGGGCGCATCTCCAATGCCCCCCGCTATCGCAGCGGGAGGCCGGCTACTAGTGACAGCCGGCTCTTACTGCGGGATAGAGTGAGATCTGCTATGATCTCGCGCTATCCATATGACGTAAGGGTACGTCATTTTGCGGGAAGTGCCCTGCTCCCATGACGTACCCTTACGTCATGGGGCAGGAAGGGGTTAAGCAACTCACATTGTTTAGTTACCCCTTTTGGCCATGTTTTTGTTTTCCCCCAATGGCTACAGGGTCAGACTATATGGGCCACCCTAATAACCTTTTGTGGGCCTTACAACGTGCCCAATTGTTACTTTGGTGACAGTCTGCTTTTCCCTTGTTAAACGCTGCACATCTAAAGTTTGAGGCATGTGGCTTTTTGCTCTTCCCCCATATGCAATCTTACCAGGGTTATGCACTCTATTGTTACTCTCCCTTTTGGTTACCCTAGTTCTGCCAGCTATGCAAGTATGCCCTTTTTAAGGTGTGTGTACAATAGAGCCTACAAACCAGACATAGCTAATTAGCCTTTACTTGCTGAGGCCTGTGTAATTGTGCCTTCTAAATGTTGTTTTTATGTAGAGACTAATTTTTTATTTTCCTTGATGTTCTTAGGAGAGACAGCAATGTGTGGGATGAAGAAACCATGGAGGAGGAGGACCCGGACCTGCCATCTTCCTCATCTGTACTCACGTCCCTGTCCAGTCTGGTGTCTCCAAGCAGGGGGAGGCACCCCCGTCACAGAACGATGAGCGTAGGTTCCAATATCCGCGGGCCGGGGTGGGTGATTATCCCCACTGTTCTATAGAGAGTAAGAGTCTGTGTGGGATATTTATTCACCCCTCTATTGCATTTAAGTTTGGGTCAAATCTCGGGAGTTGAGGGCCGGACGCCGAGGGGAGATAGGTGCAGGCAGCCAGCCCCCTCTAAAGGACTCCCACTAGGGAGTCTTCTCCAACACAGGACTCTGTTTCCCCCCATTTGTCCCCGCCTACCTTCCCACCCACCACAAGATGTTTGGCCCCTCTCTCCAGGAGAAGGCACTAGGGGAAGCCATATTCCACCCTTTGCCCCTGTTGGGTGTACTTTGCCTTCCAAATCCCCTGCTGGGCACCTGGGCAGTTCAACATCCCCTCGTGTCCAAACAGGGCATTCGGAAGAAGGGCGTTCCCTGCAAGGGTTGGGGGCTCAGTGGCCACCAATTTCCCCCTCTCCATCGCTCTTGTACTCAACTGTCAGGCGTCGTGGGCAGCCGCCAGGGGCTGGGCGGGCATCACTTGCCATCCAGCCGTTGGCGTTGAGTGTTTTTTTAATGTTGTATCAGAAATTCTGTATCTTTATTTAGGACATTTATCAAATGTTTGAGTTATGTTTCTCTGCCCCAGAAGCCTTTGGTATTTACAAGTGTGTCATCAGTTAGTTTTTGGGTATTCCAAATGAGCTAAACAACACAATTTTTCAGGGAAAGACATTTAGGCCATCGCTCAAACATTCATCGGGCCAGCCGAGCAGACGGCGTAAAGGTATGAAAGCTTGAGTTGTGAAGTGAATATTACGTGGGAGCCAAATGCTATGGGAGTAGTTGACCCCACACACTAACGTGCATCCCCTGGATCCCTATTGCACTGGAAAGGGCCTGGAAGTCATCATTTTGGATAATTTAAGTCAAAGAATAAGCATGTCTGGACATACCTCACCTCTGGGATTGTGGAAAACACGGCTGCTGGTATATATAATGGAGCAGCTTGACTATAATGGGAAGCACAGGCCCTACCTGCATCCCAACAGCCACAAAAAATCTATATTGCGAAAGATTACACAGGCAATGTCAAGCAAATACGGGACTGTGCAGAGCCAGAAACAACTGCAAAGAGGTGGAGCGACGGTAGCTTTGTTGTCAGGAAAGAGGTAACATGATTGTGATAGGGTGGACGTGACCAGTGTTTTTACATTTTGATGTGTGGCGGGCAAAACGGTGGACATTTAATTTGTCTGAGAAGATGAATATTTTGCCCGTACATTATGCGCTTTTCCCCTTTTTCTAATCTTGCTTCAAACAAACTCTTTGCTGAAGGAGCATAATCACTCTCTTGACTTGGAAATGTCATCAGTCCCAGGGAGGCGTAAGTGTTGGTACCCATGGAGTGTGTATCCTGCAAATATTACAGTTTAGGTCAGATGAGTGTCACATGTATGTCACCATTGTCACTGTGCAGATCAACTCTATTAGTGATGTAGCGTGCCCCTTCCATGAGAGTAACCACAGTAGGTAAATATTTGTGGGCTTTAAATTTTTGTGGGGACTGAAAAGATGATGTTGTTTGATACACACTTTTGAAATATTGGAGAAGGGACAAAAATCGGGCATGCCAGATACTCTGTGTGGGGAGATGTGGAGATTTGACAAGGCCTTACTTCAACCTGTTATTTCAAGCATGCAGCTCTTGCAATAATTTTGCAAACTTTTTTTTATGTTTAATGTCCCAACAGAAGAGTCACAACGTCACAGATCCAACTGCAAAGAACCCAACAGTCCTTTTTAGGACTACAACTCCACTTTTGTGTATCATCAGTTTAGCTGCCTGGGACCAGTAGTGCGCACAAAGCATTCACAAGCATCCCGGCTGCATACTGTTACCGGTTCTATACAGTATACTGCTACAGGTGTACACTATATCGGAACTAACAAAACTCTTCTAATTTTTTCTTTTTTTATTTGTTATTGTACACGACTGTGCACATTTTTCACACTGTATTTTTTGCTATAGAGTACGCAAAATACCCCAGTGTGTGCATCCTGTCGATCCACACTATATAACGAGACTGTACACATTTTACACTCTCTACCTACCTCGCAGTTTGCATAGCATTTTGACGCAGTGCATTATACAACATGATCAAGACTAAGAGTAAGGGTCGAGGACGAGGATGTGGAAGTGGGCGGCCGAATGAGGGTGTGGGCAGAGGCCGAGGTCCTGGGTGGGGTAAAACAGTGCCTGCTGCTGAGGGAAAAGTAGAAAGCCATGTATCTATGCTCCCTAGCTTCATCTCACAGTTTGTAGGTCCGCGTGGTACACCATTATTAAAACTACAACAGTGGGATCAGGTGATGATGTGGATAGCGGATAACACGTTCAGTAATTTATCCAACACCCAGTCTTCCACGCAGTCCACTCACGTTATCCAAGGGACTGGACCTGTGAATCCTCACGCTGATCCTCCATCCTCCCAACCTGGTTATTCCAGGAAAAGGCGTTATTTAGAACAGGCATACTCACAAGAACTGTTCTCAGGTCCCTTCCCTCAGTGGCAAACAGCGATTCATGAGCCACCTGAGGAGTTTGTCATGATAGATGACCAAAATTTGGACCTTTCAGTCTCAGGGTGATGAGGGTGGGGACTTCGAAGTAGTGTCTTAAAAATGGATTTTTTGATGATAATGAGACATAGTTGTCTGTCAGTAAGGTTGTTGTTAGGGAAGTAAGTCTGAGGGAGAAGCAGACTGAAGATTCAGAGGAAGAGCTGGTGGATGATGAGGTGACTCACCTGACCTGGTTTGGTAAGCACACTGAAGACAGCGCTTCAAAGGGGGAGGCAAGTGCAGCACCAGAACAGGTTGGAAGAGGCAGTGGGGTGGCCAGAGGGAGAATCAGGGACAGAGCAAGTAATTGCCCAACTGTTCCCCACAGCATCTCCTCGAAGCAAGCTCCTGTGCAGTGGGCTAAGTGTTTGAAAGTCTTTTTTTTTTTTAATGAGAGCGTGGATGACCGCCGAACAGTGGTGTGCAACCTGTGCTGCACCAAGATCAGCAGGGGAGCCACCACTACCAGCCTGACCACCACCAGCATGCGCAGGCATATGAAAGCTAAGCACCCAACGAGGTGGAACGAAGGCCATTCACCGCCTGCAGGTCACACATTTGCCTCTTCCCCTGTGTCACATGCTGGCACTGACATGCAATCACCCTCCAGGGACACAGGCACGAGCGTCTCCGGCCATTCACCTGCATGGTCATCCACTGCCTCCACCAATGTGTCCCAGTGAAGCGTTCAGCTGTCTATAACACAAACATTAGAGCGCAAGTGCAAATATGCAGCCACCCGCCCACATGCACAATTGCTAAACCTACATATCTCCAAACTGCTGAGCCTGGAGATGCTGCCATATAGGCTGGTAGAAAGTGAGGCTTTCCGCAACCTCACGGTGGCAGCCGTCCCTCGCTACTCGGTCCCCAGTCACCACTTTTTTTCTCGCTGTGCCATCCCCGCCCTACACCATCATGTGTCACAGAATATCAACGGTGCCCTCACAAATGCGGTTACTGGGAAGATCCAGTTAACCACCGACATGTGGACAAGTGCTGGCGGGCAGGGACACTACATCTTCCTGATGGCACATTGGGTTAACCTGGTGGAGGCTGGGACTGAGTCTGACCCTGGGTTCGCCGACGTGCTACCCACACCGAGGATTGCGGATCCTACCTCGGTCATGGTTTCTCTGGCTTATTATGCCACCTCCTCCACCTCTCAGTTACCATCTGTAAACACTTGCCTTCAGTCGGTAGCCTGAGATGCTACAGCACTGCCGTGGGGAAGCATCAACAGGCCATGCTGAAACTCCTGAGCTTAGGTGACAAGAGGCACACTGCCAAAGAGCTGTTACAGGCTTTGACGGAGCAGACAAATCTGTGGCTTTTGCCGCTGAAATTCCAACCAGGCATGGTCGTGTGTGACAATCGGCGTAACCTGGTGGCGGCTCTGCAGTTTGGCGGACTAACACACGTGATATGCCTGGCCCACGTGTTCAATCTGGTGGTTCAGCGCTTTTTTAAAAACTACCCCAATTTGTCTGAGCTGCTCAGCAAAGTGTGTCACGTGTGCGCACATTTCAGAAAGTCCCCCACAGATGCTGCCACACTCCAGGCATTGCAACAGCGCTTCCAGCTGCCAGTTCACTGGCTGTTGTGCGACGTGCCCACGCACTGGAATTCAGCTTTGCACATGTTGGCCAGGGTTTACGAGCAGCGTAGAGCCATTGTTGAATACCAGCTGCAACATGCCCGTCGGAGTTGTAGTCAGCCTCCGTACTACTTCACAGAGGAGTGAGCATGGATGTCTGATATCTGTCAGGTGTTAAGAAACTTTGAGGAGTCAACCCAAATGGTGAGTGGCGATGCGGCCATTGTCAGAGTAACCATCCTGCTGCTTTGCCTGCTAAGAAGGTCACTGCTAAGCATTAAGGCCGACGCTTTGCAGATGGAACAGAAGATGGGGGATGACAATACGTCGCTTGATAGCCAGACCACCCTCCTGTCTGTTTCTCAGGAGGAGGAGGAGGGGGAAGAAACTGCTGCCCACACTGCAGAAGGTACCAATGCTACTTCCTTCACATCTGTTCAGCGTGTATGGGCTGAAGAGGAGGAGGAGGAGGAGGAGACTGAGAGTCATCCTCCTAGTACGATAGTGATGCAATACCACAAGGCCCTGGTGGAAAAGCTGATACTAAACTTCCCATCTGACAAAGATAGCAGCAGAGGACGTAGTTCAGTGGGCCAAGTAGCAGGGGAGACTAGGGGAACAGGCAGCAAGTCCAGTGCAAGCAGGGGAACACTCTCCAAGGCCTTTGCCAGTTTTTTGCCCCCCCCCCCCCCCCCCACAAGACTGTGTCACCACTCCCTAGTCCAGGCTGAGTCAGAGGGAACAGTGTAAAAAGATGGTGAGGGAGTACATAGCTGACCATACCAACGTCCTCTGTGATCCCTCTGCTCTATACAACTATTTGGTGTCAAAGCTGGACACGTGGCACGAACTTGCGCTGTACACCTCGGAGGTGCTGGTCTGCCCTGCTGCTAGCGTGTTATTAGAGAGGGTGTTTAGTGCTGCTGGGGGGATTATCACGGATAAGCATACACACCTGTCAACATACAGCACCGACAGGCTTACACTTATTAAGATGAACAAAGCCTGGATTTCCCCAGACTTCTCTTCTCCACCGGTGGAAAGCAGCTTAACATTAAGTATCTTAAAGCTGGAAACAGAGAACCATGCAACCATGCAACCATCACCCCAAAAAAGGGTAAAATTAGCTAGGTCTATCCTTCTCTGATCTTGCTCCTCCTCCTTAACCAGCATGTCAGCACACTGAACAGCCAATTCTTTAGAGGGTTGCCTCCAGGCTCTGTAAAAACTATTTCCTTCTGAGAGCCACCTCCAGGCTCTCGTCCCCAATTTGGAAGAGGTTCACCCCTAGAGTTCAGCAAACGTGCTGGTTCCAGCTTCATATGCTCCCAGAGTCCACAAATGTATCCCAGCTATCTGACACCAAGGCAGAATGAATTGTCCTGGTTTGGCCACTTTAATTCCTTCATAGTACATGCTGTCTTTCCCTGGGGCACCGGTTAAAAAGCCCCTCGAGGAGAGGCAGGGGCTGGGACAGGCGGTAGCTTGCCTATCGGTGGACCACCACCTGGATCCCATTAAGCAAGTACGAGCTCTATGTTAAAAAATATATTTCAGGGGTTCACCTGCACTCTGGGTAAACAAATGTTTCAGGGGTTTGCCTATACTCTTGGTAAACAAACTTTTCAGGGGTTCACCTATACTCTTGGTAAACAAATACTCTCGCTCAAAAAAAATCTTTCAGATTCTCACCTGCAATCTTGGTAACAAAAAAATTATTTTTTTTAAAAATGGGTTGTTTTCTTCATCAAAAAAGTACTGGCCTCTGAGTCCCCCCTATGCTGGCGTTTGTGGCTAATGAAATGCTGCGACAGAGTTGGCACTTACAATCAACCATCAATTTGTCTGAAGCACAATTTTAAAAGGGTCATACTGTGTACGGAAACGTATCCCAGCGCGGTGTCCATCTTTGGCCACTAATTTCTTTACAGTTCATGCTGTCTTTCCCTGGGGCACTGGTTAACAAGCCCCTCGGGGAGAGGCAGGGGCTTGAACAGGCTGTAGCTTGCCTGTCGCTAGACCACCACCTGAATCCCATTAAAGAAGTACGAGCTGTCGCTCAAAAACAGCTGTCGCTGTTGCCACGTTTTCGCGGCGTTTTCGCGGCTTTTCCATTAATTTCCATTGACTTTCATGGGTGCATTAGGAGAAAAATAAGGACACATATGCAACTGACAGTTCCTATGTTAAAAAACGCAACGCAAAAAAAAACGCCAGTGGGTGGGAGTACATTCAATTCTAATTGCTCTTGAGAAAAAACGCAAAACGCAAAGAAAAAAAAATTGCCAGTGGGTGGGTGCCCTTAGTCTTGGTAAACAACTCTTTCAGGGTTTCACCTGCACTCTTCGTAAACAAATATTTCAGGGGTTCAACTCCACTCTTAATAAACAAATCTTTCAAGGGTTCACTTATACTCTTGGTAAACAAATTTTTCAGATGTGCAATTACATTCTTAATAAAAAAAATCTTTCAAGGGTTAACCTATACTCTTGGTAAACAAATCTTTCAGGGGTTCACCTGCATTTTGGGTAAAAAAAAATCTTTTGTTTTAGAATGGGTTGTTGAATTGTGGAGATGTGTACAAGTACTGGCATCTGAGTCCCCTTTATGCCTACGTTTGTGGCTCATGAAATTTTGTGACGTGAGGTGGCATGGGATTGGATTTATGATTGTACGTTAATTTATCAGCAATTCTCATCAGCATTGTGGGCTATCACCCACAATTTCAAAGAGGGTCACTGCCAGGCCCTGCCAACTTTCTGCAGTGTGTGTCTCCTGTTCCTCCTCATCCAATACGCACTTATAAATAGACATGAGGGTGGTGTGGCTAGCAAGCGACCGTGTGGCATGAGGGTAGCTGAACGTTGCGCTGGGAAAAATTTCCGTACGTTGTGGACTACTGAGTAGGCGAAGGGGTGCGCCTTACTCCGTCTGGGATGGGGACAGCTGGACGCTGCGCCGGGAAAAATTTCAGTATGCTGTGGACTACTGAGTAGGCGAAGGGGTGCGCCTTACCCCGTCTGGGATGGGGACAGCTGGATGCTGCGCTGGGAAAAATTTCAGTATACTTTGTACGCAGGCTCGTGCCCGTGTCCTTGCGGGGTTTGGACAGCAATGCCAGCATGTAACACAGGAGAGGCAGTGGTGTCACCTGCAGGCACTGATTGGCCTTCGTTCTACCTAGTGTGGTGCTTAGATAAGATGTGCCAGCGCGGGTGCCTTGCTGATTATGGTCTGGCCCAACTAAATTGTTAGGGGGGTGACCACCAGACTCTTGCCCACAATTTGTTCAACCGGAGGTCAGCAGAGTTCTCCTTACAGTACTTGGCCCAGGGTGGGAGAAGATCTTGAATCCCCCCTTTGTTTCCTCATAGTGGCATTTGCGCCTTTTTTCTAATCACCTCTTGCCTTCCTCATCCACACTTTCATAGTGGGAGGAATCTGCAGAATTGGTCTCCTCCTCCCTCTGGATCCTCCTGTCCTCTTCATCTAACTTGCTGTCTCTCAAAGCCTGAGACGCAAGATTCGCTTCAGGAACAGCTGCAAATTGCGGTAAATTGCGATTTTGCGCGATCGCGATTTTAACATTACAAGTCCCATAGACCCCTGCAGAAAAAAAAATGCTGCGAATTTCGCAGGGAAAAAAAAACGCCAGTGGGTGGGCGCCCTAAGAGTCTAAATTAATATTAGCGTGTTCTAATTGGAAATAATCTATCCATGGGGACCATTCTTCTTTGAATCTGGTATTTCTGTCCTGTCTGAAAGCAAAGATCTTTTCCATCGGTAGTTGTTCCGAAATCAGCTGTGTTATGTCTGACAGGGAGAGGAAGTTTAGGGATTTCCAGTTCCTAGCTATCAGTAGTTTTATGGTCAATAGACCCTGAGCTACCATCTTTCTGTATCTTCTAGGGATGTTTCCTATACCTAGTAATAGTATTGCTAACTCCGGAGAAGCAGAGATCTTCACTCCTGTTATCTTTTCTATAAGATTGAAGAGCTCGTGCCACGTGGAGCTAAAATAAGGGCAGCCCCAGAACATATGCAGGAGAGAGCCTCTCTCCCCACATCCCTGCCAACATCTATCTGAGGTTCCTGGGAAGAAATCTGCCAGTCTTGCTGGGGATCTATACCAGCGGGTTAACGTCTTGTAATGGACCTCAACCAGGGAGGTACAGGCCGATGCCTGGTTTGCCCATTTATGTGCTATAGTCCACTGTGTAGTGGAAATCCAATATATCTATATTGGATTGTGGGCCTTTGGTAATGGACAATGAACCTGTATTCTTGTATAACAAAATGTCATGTTTGCCTTCTGTTCTGATACAGATATAGATATATGTTCTTACATCTATATCTGTATCTCTACTTCCTGTGATGAAACTTCTATTCCCTAAACTTTGCTGACAAGATAATATATAATATAAACATGTTACATTTTCCATCTGTTTTGTAATTTTAGGAGAAGTAGAAATCATACATAGATAACCGCAGTCTGAAAACAGCTACCGCAATAATAACCCAAGCAGTTTTACTGGAAACTTATGCAAATAACATGGGAGGTTTGTGCAATTACTAATTCATGATGTAATATCCAATCACATCGGAGGAACCACACGTGGGTCCAAGAAAACCCACTCGTCTCATCCACCACCTGATGGCCAATCACAGATGGAAGAATTGCAAGATGCTTGTCCAATAATTAAACAATACGTTGTATCTATGTAATCCTTGACCTGCCCAGATGGGCAGATATGGTAAACTCTTTTAAAAGAGGCTGCGCGCTCAACAATACAGCAGAATTGAGGAAGCTTATACATGCTGAGCCTGTGTCAGTGTGAAAACTTCTTATGCGCATTATCAATTCAGAATTAATATGGAAGGGTGTAAACATTCCTAATTGAGTAATTTGTTGGACACAAAGTAAATCCACGACAACTGTGATGTTGAAAAAGAGTCCTCCAACTCTCTCTCCCAGTTGAGGAAATTTGCTTTTTTTCTGAGAGCCTTCTGTGGGATTGCCACTGTTGCAAATAATCGTATAGATATCCCTCAAGGGGAGTTTGCAAGGTGAGGGGTTAAAAAAGTATTTAGCCAGGGGAGAGGGCAGGGAGGTCCTACCTGTTGCTATGCTGTGCCATCTACTCCTAATTTGGGAATATAAAAGGAAATCTCCACTTTGGAGTCCATATTTCTCTTGTAGGGATTGGAAAGATTTAATTTTGTTTCCGACAGCTATATCTGAGACCATCTTGGTACCTTTGCTTCTCCAGTTTTTTGTGTTGAGATCTTTAACGTGGAACTCTACCGTCTCTAATGGGAGGGGTATTTCCGTTCTGGGGAAGTCATTTTTTACGGTGAAGAGAAAATGTTTCCAGATGTGGATAGCATTTTGGACTATTGGGTTTCTTATGGAGTCTATTTCTATATTGGTGCTCGTAGTTAGTAAAAGATTTCCAAGGGATTTTTTGCCCAAGGAGCTTTGTTCAATTGTGGGCCAGCTTACACCATCTTGAGGGACTCCCTAGGATCTCAGTTGGGCGATAGTGTTAGCTTCATAATAAGCGGTCAGGTTGGGCACGCCCAGGCCGCCCAACCTTCTGGGCATGTACAGTATGGTTGCTGCTACTCTAGGTCTTTTGTTGTTCCAAATAAACGCTATTAGTTGTTTTTGTAAAGTTTTTAGTAGTTTAAGGTTGCATTTAAGGGCCAGTGTTCTAAAAATGTATAAAATTTTTGGAAGAACCATCATTTTATAAATAACGATCCTTCCTAGCCAGTAAAGTTCTACCTTGTTGAAGTTATTTAAGTCCCATTGGATATTCTCCGTTAATAGAGTCAAATTTAGGTCCATGATGCTATTTAGTGGTAAGTTGATTGTGGTTCCCAAATATTGGATGCCCGTAGGATCCCAGTCAAATGGGAATTCTAGTTTTATCAACTCTTGGAGATCAGGATGTAGATTAATTGGTAGAATTTTTGATTTAGATGGATTCACTTTATAATATGAAATCATCCTAAAGTGGGCTAGAAGGTCCGAGGCCGCCCTAAGTGAGCTTAGAGGGGAGGAAAGCATTAATACAATATCGTCTGCGAATAAACCGATTTTATGTTGCCTACCTGCTAGGGGCAAACCTTTAATTTTGGTGTGTATTCGTACTGCTTCAGCTAGTGGTTCCATTGTGAGTACGAATAATGAGGCTGATAGGGGGCAACCTTGTCTGGTCCGTTAGTAATATCAAAGGATCTGGATATAACTCCATTGACAAGGACTCGTGCAGAGGGTGACCTATAAGGCTTGAATGACTTGCATAATGTTGCCCTTAAATCCCATTTTATCCAGCACTGAGAAGGCGTATCCCCAGTGTATTCTATTGAATGCCTTCTCCGCGTCCAAGGTAAGGAGCAGAGAAGGCATTCGAGAGCTCACAGCCCCATCCACAATCCCCAGCAATAGTCTTGTTGCATCTGATGCTTGTCTGCCTTTAACAAAGCCGACCTGGTCACTGTGGACCAGGTCCAGAATCCCCTCGAGTAGCCGCAGGGAAAAAATTTTTGCATACATTTTTTTATCATTCTTTAAAAGTGATATAGGTCTAACATTTGCGGGAGATGAGGGTTCCTTGCCTGGTTTAGGGATTGTGACGATATTTGCCTGGAGCATTTCGGGTGGTAGTGAGCCTTCCATCATGGCTTTATTAAATAGGTTTTTCATATGGGGAACAAGATGATCTTTGTATATTTTGTAGTATTCATGCAAAAAACCATCCGGGGTCGGGTGCCTTGTCCTTTTTTGCTTTGTTGATGGTTTGGAGTATTTCTTGAGAGGAGATGGGAGAGTTTAGTTTATCTATTTGCATAACTGACAGCTTAGGGAGTTGTAGAGAGGATAGGAAGTTATTTATGGCTGATTCTGTGGGTTGGACCACAGATGGGTCTTTCCCAAGGTTGTAAAATGTCTTGTAAAATTTTCTAAATTCCTCGGCTATATCTAGCGGATTGATTATTTTGTTTTTTGTTAGAGGATCAGTTATAAAGGGGATTTTTGCTTTAATTCTTTTTTGTCTAACTTTATTGGCCATCCATTTAGTGTTTTTATTGTTGGCGGAGTAATAAGTTGTTTTAATAGATTTCAGGGGTTTTTTTGTGCTCATCGATCAAAATGTTGCAGAGCTTCAATCTAGTTGATCTAAGTTCGTTAGATAAGATTGGGGAAGGATTGGATCTAATAGATTTTTCAAGTGATTTCAATTCCTCCAATGTCTTGTTAAGGAGGCTAATTTTTTCTCCTTTATAAATAGAGCCCTGTTGTATCATTACACTTCTCACGACTGGTTTGTGAGCATTCCAGAGGGTGAATCGACACATTTCTGGGGAATCATTGAGTTGAAAGTATTCGATTAATGTGTCTTTTATTTTCTTTTGATATTTTGGGATCTTCATCAGAAATGTGCTATTTCTCCAGCTGTTGAAGCATGGTACTTTGGGGCCTAATTTAAGTTTTAATGTAATTGGGGCATGGTCAGACCATGAAGTGACCCCTATTTTTGCTTCTTGTATTCTATTAAGAATTTGGAAGTCCACCAGAAACATGTCGATTCTTGAGAATGACCTGTGTCTAAATGAGTAGAAGGTATATTCCTTGGAGTTTACATTTAGGGCTCTAAATGCATGAAATAGCTCAGTGTTTTGTATCCAAGGAGACAAATTTGACACCTTGCTTCTTTTTATGTTGCTAGAATCTAAGGCTTCATCTGCAATAGCATTAAAATCCCCACATATAATTAGTGCACCTTGTTGTACCTTTTTAATTTTCCTTGTCACTCCGTTCAAGAATTTCAGTTGTCTAGCATTGGGAACATAGATATTGACCAGGGTGACAAGCAATTCCTCCAGTTTGCATATTAGTATTAAGAATGTACCATCAACATCTCAAATTTCTTCCATCAGCTGAAAGTTAACCGAGTCTCCAACTGCGATCATAACACCTGCTTTTTTTGGAGGAGTTGGCCAAGAAAATTTTAGAGAACTTGGGGTGGCACATTCTTGGTGTGTTGAGATTAGGTAGATGAGTTTCTTGGGCACAAAATATATCTGCTTTCGACAAGATAGCCTCTTTCCACAATGCAGATCTCTTAAAAGGAGAGTTCAGTCCCTTAACATTGAGGGAAACTATTTTCAGATCCATGTATGAGTCTCAGGTGAAGAAGCGTGAGTCAGCTGTCTTTTTTTTAAGTTAGTGTAGAGTCGCTTTTTTTTTTTGACCCGAAGGGCGGGTGCGCTGATTCAGATGTTTGCATATGCGATCCAGTTGAAGGTGAGAGAGGGGGGGGGGGGGGGGGGGGGTAGGAGGTAGGGAATAACCAGGTGCGGTCTTCATGCTCAAGTTGCAAAAGAAAAACTTGAGCTGTTCTGACCTTTGTAACTGAAATAAAGAAAAAGGGACCTTTCCAATTATTAGGTTTAAGTCCTTGGAGTAAGGTCTTGGTAGGGGTATTACATGTTTCAGCCTGTATTCTGAGCTTTATTCTTTTTTGCACGAGATCAGGATATAGAACGTTAAGTTCTTGAATGGGGAGGCTTAGCGGTTGGGAGCACCTCCCTTGTTGTTTCTGTTTGATTGTTTCCGTGTCCAGTCCTTGGAAGTATGATTGGGGTTGTGGGCTTTAGATATGGGGAGATTCCATTTCTGCAGCGCCGTAAAGCCTTCTTCTTGGGTTATTATAGTGGTGACGGTGCTTTCTCTGTTGTTACGATCGTGTGGGCAGGCAAAGCACGGGACCCACACGATCGTGACCAAGGGACACACACACGGGTTATGCAACTGGCTCTGGCTATAAGGAGGTAGACATGGCCCTACCTAAGCGGGGACATTGCCCCAATAAGGGCAGCCCAGCGGTCTTCGGATCTGGGCCCTAGCTGATCCTAGGAGCCACGCACCAGAACAGGATGCATTCACATGCCACATGACAGGCCCAGAATACACCGCATACAACATGCAACCACTAGTAACAGATTGGAAGCTGAATATAAATACCAGGTATTGGTTGACATTTTGTACAAGATGTTGAAAGCTAGCAGGCCACTTTACGGCTCCTGGTTATACTGCTAGTCCCTACACTAACCAGGAGTCCAGCAGAACTGGACACAGTTCACCACAGGCTGCAACAGGACATTACACAGACTGCAGGTCACACAGCAAGCTAACACAAAACTGACAGAATTTAAACGTACAAACGGACATGAACCAGATCACACTGCAGACTTCACCAGACAAGGATTCATGACTGCTCACCTTAGGGGCCATGCAGTGACTGACCAGGAGCTGGGTTTATATGTGAACACAGATCCAGGGGATTGGCTAGCAGGAAGTACCACACCCAGCCAGCTCAATCATTAACCGTGAGAGTGCTGTGCTGCTGGAATCACCATAGTACCAACATGTCTCAGCAGCACACGTAACAGTACCTCCCCTTTAAAAAAGGGGCCTCTGGACCCTTTAAGCATAGCCAAAAAAAAATTATGCAACTCCTCCAAACCGCACACGTGTACAGGATTTATCTAAAAAGGACCTGACACCAAGGCAAAGATGGCAAAATGGGAGAGAGTAAGGTAATTACTAAGCAGGACCACTGCGCCTTATACAAAAGGCCACCGAACAGTAGCCTGCATAGAATATGCACAATCCAGAGGGGAAATAGCTACCCTCCCTACTGACATAGCGTGAACAGGACTTATCACTACGGGCCTGATGCGGACGCGAGACAGAAAAGGTATAGGCAGACCTCAGTAACATTTCTGTAGCAAAAGTATGGGCAGACCCCTCAAACCATTCAGTAGAAACTGCATAGGAGGACCCCAGTAACATTTCTGTAGCAAAAGTGTAGGCAGACCCCAGTAACATTTCTGTAGCAAGAGTATAGGCAAACCCCTCAAACCATTCAATAGAAAAGGTATAGGCAGACCCCTGTAACATTTCTGTCACAAGAGTGTAGGCGAACCCCTGAAACATTGGTGTACCAAGAGTACAGGCGACCCCAGTAACATTTCTGTAGACGAAGTATAGGTGAAACCCTCAAACCATTCAGTAGAAACTACATAGGCGGACCCCAGTAACATTTCTGTAGCAAAAGTATAGGCAGACCCAGTAACATTTCCGTAGCAAGAGTATAGACGAATCCCTTAAACCTTTCAATAAAAAAGGTATAGGCAGACCCCTGTAACATTTCTGTAGCAAGAGTTTAGGCGAACCCATGAAACATTGGTGTACCAAAAGTATAGGCGACCCCTGTAACATTTCTGTAGCATAAATATATGTGAACCCTTCAAGCCATTCAGTAGAAACTGCATAGGCGGTACCCAGTAACATTTCTATAACAAAAATATAGGCAGACATAACATAACAATTCTGTAGCAATAGTGTAGGCGAAGGCCAGAAAAATTAGTTAGATAATAGTATAGGCGAGGGCCAGAAAAATTGCTCAACCGTGAGGGCAGGTGAAACAGCTAGCTGCTGCTTAATTTGTAACAGAGCCTGGAGGCAGCCCTGTAAAAAAAATTGGTGTCTGTTAAAATATCCATAGTTTTGAAATGTTGAAAAATTGCAAAAAACTTTTAAACAGAACCTTTTGGGCCGTGGAAAAATTGGCAGTTCAGCGTGATGACATGCTGTTTTAGGAGGAGAAGGAGTAATAATATCCGAAAGTGATTGACAAAGCTAATTCCCCCTTTTTTTGTCATGATGGAGGATGATTTTTTCTTCTAATGCAGCGAAAACAATCATTAGGTTCCGCTGCTTCCCGCCGGTGGAGAAGAGAAGTCTGGGGAAATCAAGCCTTTGTTCATCTTTATGAGTGTAAGCATTACGGCACTGGCCGTTGACAGGCGGGTATGCTTATCCCTGATGATTCCTCCAGCTGCACTAAATACCCTCTGTGACAAGACGCTAGTGGCAGGGCAGGCCAGCACCTCCAGGTCGTACAGCACAAGTTCATGCCACGTGTCCATCTTTGCCAACCAATAGTTGTATGGAGCAGAGGCATCATGGAGGACGGTGGTACGTTATGTACTCCCTCACCATCTTTTTACAGTGCTCCCTCCAACTCAGCCTTGACTGGGGAGTGGTGACGCAGTCCCACTGGGGAGCCAAAAAGCTGGCAAAGGCCTTGGGGAGTATACCCCTGCCTGCGCCCGACATGCTGCCTGATCCCCGCTCCTTACCTGCTACTTGGCCCTTTAAACTGCGTCTTCTGCCACTAGCGCTGTCAGATGGGAACTTTAGCATCACTTTTTCCACCAAGGCCTTGTAGTATTGCATCTCTCTCATACCCCTGACCTCTTTGGGAATGAGAGTGGAAAGGTTCTCCTTATACCGTGGGTCGAGAGGGCTGTACATCCAGTAATCCATGTTGTCCAGTATGCATCTAACTCGAGGGTCACAGGAAAGGCAGCCTAACATGAAGTCACCAATGTGTGCCATGGTCCCAGTACGCAACACATCGCTGTCCTCAGTGGAAGATGACTTTCAGGATCCTCCTCCTCCACCTCTACAGCACATACATGCTGAACAGATGAGAGGCAAGCAGCATGGGTACCCTCAGCAGTGGGCCCAGCTGTCTCTTCCCCCTCCTCCTCCTCCTCTTACCCTGCCCCTCCTCCTCCAAAACGCTCTGAGATATAGATATGAGGGTGGTCTGGCCATCAAGCGACATACTGTCATCCCCCATCTCCTGTTCCAACCGCAAAGTGTCGGCCTTTATGCTTTGCAGCGAACTTCTCAGCAGGCAAAGCAGCGGGATGGTGACGCTAATGATTGCCGCATCGCCGCTCACCATGTGGGTAGACTCCTCAAAGTTTCCAAGGGCCTGGCAGATATCTGCCATCCATGCCCACTCCTCGGTAAAAAATTGCGGCGGCTGAATACCACTCCGCTGCCCATGTTGCAACTGGTATTCCACTATTGCGCTACGCTGCTCGTACAGCCTGGCCAACCTGTGCAGCGTAGAATTCCAGCGTGTAGGCACGCCATACAGCAGTCAGTGTTCTGGCAGCTGAAGCCGACGTTGCAGGGTCCTCAGGTTGACAGCGTTCGTGGTGGACTTGCGGAAATGTGCGCAGATGCGGCGCACCTTGCCGAGCAGGTCAGACAAGTGGGGGTAGTTTTTCAGAAACCGCTAAACCACCAGATTGAAGACGTGGGCCAGACATGGCACGTGTGTGAGTCTTATGAGCTGCAGAGCCGCCACCAGGTTACGGCCGTTGTCACACACGACCATGCCTGGTTGGAGGCTCAGCGGCGAAAGCCAGTGGTCGGTCTGCTCTGTCAGACCCTGCAACAGCTTGGGGGCCGTGTGCATCTTGTCACCTAAGTTGATTAGTTTCAGCACGGCTTGCTGATGCTTTCCCACCGCTGCGCTGCCGCGCCACACGCTACCGATTGCTGGCGACGTGCTCACACTTCTTAATTGGTAGGTAGAGGTGGCGTAGGAGGAGGAGGGTTTGGAGGAGGTGGCATAAAACGCTGCAGATACCAGCACCGAGGTAGGACCCGCTATTTTGGGTGTGGGTAAGATGTGAGCGGTACCAGGCTCTAACTCGGTCCCAGCCTTCACCAAGTTCACCCAATGTGCCGTCAGGGAAATACAGTGGCTCTGCCCACCAGTACTTGTCCACGTGTCCGTGGTTAAGTGGACCTTCCCAGTAACGGCGTTGGTGAGGGCATGATTTATGTTGAGGAAGACGTGTTAGTGTAGGGCTGGGACCGCACACCGGGAAAAATAGTGGCGACTGGGGACCGAGTAGCGCAGGACCGCCACCGCCATCATGTTTTGGAAAGCCTTCGATTCCACAAGTCTGTACAGCAGCATATCCAGGTTTATTAATTTGGCAATGTGCATGTTTAAAGCTTGTGCGTGTGGATGGGTGGCGGCGTATTTACGCTTTCGCTCCAGCACTTGTGTTAGCGACAGCTGAACGCTGCGCTGAGAGACATTGCTGGATGGAGTGGAGGACGGTGGAGGTGAGGGTGTGGGTGCAGGCCAGGAGATGCTCGTGCCTGTGTCCTGGGAGAGGATTGGATCTGTGTGGCAGGTTGGGGCACAGGGGAAGAGGGGGTGGTGTGACCCGGAGGCCTCCATCCCACCTTGTGGGGTGCTTGGTAGAGATGAGCGAGCACCAAAATGCTCGGGTGCTCGTTAATCGGGACGAACTTTTCGCGATGCTCGAGGGTGCGTTTCGAATAACGAACCCCATTGAAGTCAATGGGCGACCCGAGCATTTTTGTATTTCGCCGATGCTCGCTAAGGTTTCCTTGTGTGAAAATCTGGGCAATTCAAGAAAGTGATGGGAACGACACAGCAACGGATAGGGCAGGCGAGGGGCTACATGTTGGGCTGCATCTCAAGTTCACAGGTCCCACTATTAAGCCACAATAGCGGCAAGAGTGCCCCCCCCCCTCTCAAAAACTTTTACTTCTGAAAAGGCCTCATTAGCATGGCATACCTTTGCTAAGCACCACACTACCTCCAACAAAGCACAATCACTGCCTGCATGACACTCCACTGCCACTTCTCCTGGGTTACATGCTGCCCAACCGCCCCCCCCCCCCTCTCCCCCCCACAGCGCACACCAAAGTGTCCCTGCGCAGCCTTCAGCTGCCCTCATGCCACACCACCCTCATGTCTATTTAGAAGTGCGTCTGCCATGACAAGGAACCACAGGCACACACTGCAGAGGGTTGGCACGGCTAGGCAGCGACCCTCTTTAAAAGGCGCTGGGCGATAGCCCACAATGCTGTACAGAAGCAATGAGAAATAGAATCCTGTGCCACCGCCATCAGGAGCTGCACACGTGGGCATAGCAATGGGGAACCTATGTGCCACACACTATTCATTCTGTCAAGGTGTCTGCATGCCCCAGTCAGACCGCGGTTTTTAATTCATAGACACAGGCAGGTACAACTCCCTATTGTGAAGTCCCTGTGGACCGACAACATGGGTGGCTGCCTGGAACCCACCGGCGGTACATAAAAATATCCCATTGCATTGCCCAACACAGCTGAGGTAGTAATGTCGTGCTTAATGCAGGTGGGCTTCGGCCCACACTGCATGCCGCAGTCAGACTGGGGTTCTTTACAAGTGGAAACAGATGCATTTATAATTCCCTGTGGACCCACAGCATGGGTGGGTGCCAGGAAGCCACCGGCGGTACATAGAAATATCCCATTGCATTGCCCAACACAGCTGAGGTAGTAATGTCGTGCTTAATGCAGGTGGGCTTCGGCCCACACTGCATGCCCCAGGCAGACTGGGGTTCTTTACAAGTGGACACATGTAGGTTAAACTCCGTGTGCACCTACAGCATGGGTGGCTCCCTGGAACCCACCGGCGGTACATAGATATATCCCATTGCAGTGCCCAACACAGCTGATGTAGTAATGTCGTGCTTAATGCAGGTGGGCTTCGGCCCACACTGCATGCCCCAGTCTGACTGTGGTTCTTTACAAGTGGAAACAGATGCATTTATAATTCCCTGTGGACCCACAGCATGGGTGGGTGCCAGGAAGCCACCGGCGGTACATAGAAATATCCCATTGCATTGCCCAACACAGCTGAGGTAGTAATGTTGTGTTTAATGCAGGTGGGCTTCGGCCCACACTGCATGCCCCAGTCTGACTGGGGTTCTTTAGAAGTGGAAACAGATGCATTTATAATTCCCTGTGGACCCACAGCATGGGTGGGTGCCAGGAAGCCACCGGCGGTACATAGAAATATCCCATTGCATTGCCCAACACAGCTGAGGTAGTAATGTCGTGCTTAATGCAGGTGGGCTCCGGCCAACACTGCATGCCCCAGTCAGACTGGTAATAGGTACCTTAACAGTAACCGCGTTGGTGGTAATGTGGTGGTGACTGCGGACCTAGTAGCGCGGTTTTATTTTGTTGGTTTTCGGAATGTGGCCAGGATTAAGTGGGCCATGGCGGGGGATGTTTTGGAGGCACTATGTGTCCTCTCCACGTGTCCGTGGTTATATGCACCTTAACAGTAACAGCGTTGGTGGGAAATGGCCGCGCCGCCATCATGTCTTTGGGAAGCCTCTGTTTCCACACCCCAGAGACATACCATTAGCAGCGGTATAGGCAGAGCCCAGAATTAGTAACATTTCAGCCGTAGCATTAGCGACAGACCCCACTAACATATCACTAGCAGCATTATAGGGGGAGCACAGTCTTAGTTCCATTTCAGTAATAGTAGCAGCCTACACAGGCCCCAGTAACAATTCTGAAGCAGCAGTATAGTGGGAGCGCAGTCTTAGTTCCATTTCAGTAGCTGCAGTACAGCCAAGGCCCAAGTTACATTTATGTAGCTAAAGTGTAGGCCAACCCCACACACACTTCTGTACCATGAGTGCAGGCGAAGAACATAGAAATTGCTATGATTACACTGTAGGTGAGGGCCCCAAAACATTGGTGTACCAACAGTACTAATGTACCTCAGTAAAAATTGGCCATGCCCAACCAAGATGGCAGGTGAAACCCATTAATCGCTTTGGTTAATGTGGCTTAAGTGGTAACTAGGCCTGGAGGCAGCCCAGTTTAACAAAAAATTGGTTCAAGTTAAAGTTTCAACGCTTTTAAGAGCATTGAAACATATAAAAATTGTTTAGAAAAATTAGATGAGTGAGCCTTGTGGCCCTAAGAAAAATTGCCCGTTCAGCGTGATTACATGAGGTTTCAGGAGGAGGAGCAGTAGGAGGAGGAGGAATATTAGACACAGATTGATGAAGCAGAAATGTCCCCGTTTTGGATGGTGAGAGAGAACGTAGCTTCTATCCGCGGGTGCAGCCTACGTATTGCTTACGTATCGCTGCTGTCCGCTGGTGGAGAAGAGAAGTCTGGGGAAATCCAGGCTTTGTTCATCTTGATGAGTGTTAGCCTGTCGGCACTGTCGGTTGACAGGCGGGTACGCTTATCTGTGATGATTCCCCCAGCCGCACTAAACACCCTCTCTGACAAGACGCTAGCCGCAGGACAAGCAAGCACCTCCAGGGCATACAGCGCGAGTTCAGGCCACGTGTCCAGCTTCGACACCCAGTAGTTGTAGGGGGCAGAGGCGTCACGGAGGACGGTCGTGCGATCGGCTACGTACTCCCTCACCATCCTTTTACAGTGCTCCCGCCGACTCAGCCTTGACTGGGGGCAGTGACACAGTCTTGGTTGGGAGCCATAAAGCTGTCCAGGCCCTTAAAGACTGTTGCACTGCCTGGGCTGTACATGCTGCTCGATCACCGCACCTCCCCTGCTACCTGGCCCTCGGAACTGCGCCTTCTGCCACTAGCGCTGTCGGATGGGAATTTTACCATCCGCTTGTCCGCCAGGGTCCTGTGGTATAGCAACACTCTCGAACCCCTTTCCTCTTCGGGAATGAGACTGGGAAGGTTCTCCTTATAGCGTGGGTCGAGCAGTGTGTACACCCAGTAATCCGTAGTGGCCAGAATGCGTGTAACGCGAGGGTCACGAGAAAGGCATCCTAACATGAAGTCAGCCATGTGTGCCAGGGTACCTGTACGCAACACATGGCTGTCCGCACTAGGAAGATCACTTTCAGGATCCTCCTCCTCCTCCTCCTCCTCAGGCCATACACGCTGAAATGATGACAGGCAAGAAGCATGGGTACCGTCAGCAGTGGGCCAAGCTGTCTCTTCCCCCTCCTCCTCATGCTCCTCCTCCTGAACGCGCTGAGATATAGACAGGAGGGTGCTCTGACTATCCAGTGACATACTGTCTTCCCCCGGCTCTGTTTTCGAGCGCAAAGCGGCTGCCTTTATGGTTTGTAGGGAACTTCTCAAGATGCATAGCAGAGGAATGGTGACGCTAATGATTGCAGCATCGCCGCTCACCACCTGGGTAGACTGCTAAAAGTTTCGAAGGACCCGGCAGATGTCTGCCAACCAGGCCCACTCTTCTGAAAATAATTGAGGAGGCTGACTCCCACTGCGCCGCCCATGTTGGAGTTGGTATTCCACTATAGCTCTACGCTGCTCATAGAGCCTAGCCAACATGTGGAGCGTAGAGTTCCAGCATGTGGGCACGTCGCACAGCAGTCGGTGCACTGGCAGATTAAACCGATGTTGCAGGGTGTGCAGGGTGGCAGCGTCCGTGTGGGACTTGCGGAAATGTGCGCAGAGCCGGCGCACCTTTACGAGCAGGTCTGACAAGCGTGGGTAGCTTTTCAGAAAGCGCTGAACCACCAAATTAAAGACGTGGGCCAGGCATGGCACGTGCGTGAGGCTGCCAAGCTGCAGAGCCGCCACCAGGTTACGGCCGTTGTCACACACGACCATGCCCGGTTGGAGGCTCAGCGGCGCAAGCCAACGGTCGGTCTGCTCTGTCAGACCCTGCAGCAGTTCGTGGGACGTGTGCCTCTTATCTCCTAAGCTGAGTAGTTTCAGCACGGCCTGCTGACGCATGGCCACCGCTGTGCTGCCACGCCGCGCGACACCGACTGCTGGCGACGTCCTGCTGCTGCTGACACATCTAGATTGCGAGACAGAGATTGAGGAGGAGGAGGAGGAGGGTGCTTTAGTGGATGAAGCATACACCGCCGAACATACCACCACCGAGCTGGGGCCCGCAATTCTGGGGATGGGTAGGACATGAGCGGTCCCAGGCTCTGACTCTGTCCCAGCCTCCACTAAATTCACCCAATGTGCCGTCAGGGAGATGTAGTGGCCCTGCCCGCCTGTGCTTGTCCACGTGTCCGTAGTTAAGTGGACCTTGCCACTAACCGCATTGGTGAGGGCGCGTACAATGTTGCGGGAGACGTGGTTGTGCAGGGCTGGGACAGCACATCGGGAAAAGTAGTGCCGACTGGGAACTGAGTAGCGCGGGGCCGCCGCCGCCATCATAGCTTTGAAAGCCTCCGTTTCCACAACCCTATACGGCAGCATCTCAAGGCTGATAAATTTGGCTATGTGGACGGTTAACGATTGAGCGTGCGGGTGCGTGGCGGCGTACTTGCGCTTGCGCTCCAACACTTGCGCTAGCGACGGCTGGACTGTGCGGTGCGAGACATTGGTGGATGGGGCCGAGGACAGCGGAGGTGAGGGTGTGGGTGCAGGCCATGAGACGGTAGTGCCTGTGTCCTGAGAGGGGGGTTGGATCTCAGTGGCAGGTTGGGGCACAGGGGGAGAGGCAGCGGTGCAAACCGGAGGCGGTGAACGGCCTTCGTCCCACCTTGTGGGGTGCTTGGCCATCATATGTCTGCGCATGCTGGTGGTGGTGAGGCTGTTGGTGGTGGCTCCCCGGCTGATCTTGGCGCGACAAAGGTTGCACACCACTGTTCGTCGGTCGTCAGGCGTCTCGGTGAAAAACTGCCAGACCTTAGAGCACCTCGGCCTCTGCAGGGTGGCATGGCGCGAGGGTGCGCTTTGGGAAACAGTTGGTGGATTATTCGGTCTGGCCCTGCCTCTACCCCTGGCCACCGCACTGCCTCTTGCAACCTGCCCTGCTGCTGCCCGTGCCTCCCCCTCTGAAGACCTGTCCTGTGTAGGTGTTGCACACCAGGTGGGGTCAGTCACCTCATCGTCCTGCTGCTCTTCCTCCGAATCCTCTGTGCGCTCCTCCCTCGGACTTACTGCCCTTAATGGGGTACCACTAGGGAAAAGTGATATGGAAAAGGATCTGGGGGTATTAGTGGATAATAGACTAAACTGGAGTAACCAATGCCAGTCAGCCGCTGCAAAGGCAAATAAAGTCTTGGGGTGCATCAAAAGAGGTATAGGGGCGAAGGACGAGAACATTATCCTTCCATTATATAAGGCACTTGTCAGACCTCACATGGAATACTGCATACAATTCTGGACACCGGTGGTCAGGAAAGATGTCACAGTGCTTGAGGGGGTTCAAAGAAGAGCGACTAAACTAATACATGGAATGACGGGACTGGAATACCCAGAGAGGCTGTCCAAATTGGGACTATTTACTCTAGAAAAAAGAAGGTTAAGAGGCGACCAAATAACCATGTATAAGTACATGAGGGGACAACACATGGATCTCTCCCGCGATCTTTTTACACCCAGGACCACGACGGTAACAAGAGGACATCCGCTACGATTAGAGGAAAGTAGGTTTCATCACCAACACAGAAAGGGGTTCTTTACTGTAAGAGCAGTTAGACTGTGGAACTCTCTACCGGAGGAAGTGGTGATGGCAAAATCCATAGAGGAGTTTAAAAGGGGACTTGATGTCTTTCTGGAGAAGGATATTACAGGATATAAATATTAGGTTAAGTGTCAATCCTGGTATATAGGCAGGTAGGAACTATTAGGGGTTGATCCAGGGAACAGTCTGATTGCCATTAGGGAGTCGGGAAGGAATTTTTCCCCCAAAAGGGCTAATTGACTTCTGGCCTTGGGGTTTTTTGCCTTCCTCTGGATCAACACAGTAGGATAGACAGGCTGGACAAGATGGACAATGTCTTCATTCGGCCTTACATACTATGTTACTATGTTACTACTACCTCACTGCAAGACAACTGTGTCTCATCGTCATCGTCCTCCTCACCCACAGAAAGTTCTTGAGACAGTTGGCGGAAGTGGGGACGCCAGAAACGTGCCTCTCTCCTAATCGCGCAGCAGTCGGCTGCGACACACCTGGATCAGGAGCTCGGCCTGTGCCCACACCCTCACTTGGGCCTACGCGTCCTCGGCCGCATCCACTTCCTCTAGGCCTACCACTACCCCTCAGCATGCTGTATTACCAGTGATTTGATTTCACAGGCAGGAAAGAAATTGGCGCAAGCCTGCAGGCCAAATATAATTTTTTTACTTTTTTTAAAAAGGAAAGGCCCACTGCCTCTAGTGAATGAATAATAAGTTTAATAACTGTGTTGCGGCCCTGCAAAAGTGTCACAGAACTTTACTGTTGCAGAGTTATTAACTGTGGCAGAGCAGGTATTTCCCAGGCAGGAAAGAAATTGGCGCAAGGCTGCACTCAACCGTAGCTGCTTGCGTCTGATTTTTTTACGTTCTCCACGCAGCACACGCGTACCCAGAGCCCTTAGAACTGACAGAGGCAGGGCAAATATACTTTTTTCCCTTTTGTTAAAAAAGAAAAGGCCCACTGCGTCTATTCAATGACTAATATAACTGTGTTGCGGCCCTGGAAAAGTGTCACAGAACTTTACTGTTGCAGAGTTATTAACTGTGGCAGAGCAGGTATTTCCCAGGCAGGAAAGAAATTGGCGCAAGGCTGCACTCAACCGTAGCTGGTTGCGTCTGATTTTTTTACGTTCTCCACGCAGCACACGCGTACCCAGAGCCCTTAGGACTGACAGAGGCAGGGCAAATATACTTTTTTCCCTTTAGTTAAAAAAGAAAAGGCCCACTGCGTCTATTCAATGACTAATATAACTGTGTTGCGGCCCTGCAAAAGTGTCACAGAACTTTACTGTTGCAGAGTTATTAACTGTGGCAGAGCAGGTATTTCCCAGGCAGGAAAGAAATTGGCGCAAGGCTGCACTCAACCGTAGCTGCTTGCGTCTGATTTTTTTACGTTCTCCACGCAGCACACACAAACAAAAAAGAAAAGGCCCACTGCGTCTATTCAATGAC
The DNA here is from genome assembly GCF_035609145.1 of Eleutherodactylus coqui. Classification (NCBI taxonomy): domain Eukaryota; kingdom Metazoa; phylum Chordata; class Amphibia; order Anura; family Eleutherodactylidae; genus Eleutherodactylus; species Eleutherodactylus coqui. The sequence continues at coordinate 27,646,624 of NC_089842.1, read as the reverse complement.
TAATATAACTGTGTTGCGGCCCTGCAAAAGTGTCACAGAACTTTACTGTTGCAGAGTTATTAACTGTGGCAGAGCAGGTATTTCCCAGGCAGGAAAGAAATTGGCGCAAGGCTGCACTCAACCGTAGCTGCTTGCGTCTGATTTTTTTACGCTCTCCACGCAGCACACACGTACCCAGAGCCCTTAGGACTGACAGAGGCAGGGCAAATATACTTTTTTCCCTTTAGTTAAAAAAGAAAAGGCCCACTGCGTCTATTCAATGACTAATATAACTGTGTTGCGGCCCTGCAAAAGTGTCACAGAACTTTACTGTTGCAGAGTTATTAACTGTGGCAGAGCAGGTATTTCCAAGGCAGGAAAGAAATTGGCGCAAGGCTGCACTCAACCGTAGCTGCTTGCGTCTGATTTTTTTACGTTCTCCACGCAGCACACACGTACCCAGAGCCCTTAGGACTGACAGAGGCAGGGCAAATATACTTTTTTCCCTTTTGTTAAAAAAGAAAAGGCCCACTGCGTCTATTCAATGACTAATATAACTGTGTTGCGGCCCTGCAAAAGTGTCACAGAACTTTACTGTTGCAGAGTTATTAACTGTGGCAGAGCAGGTATTTCCCAGGCAGGAAATAAATTGGCGCAAGGCTGCACTCAACCGTAGCTGCTTGCGTCTGATTTTTTTACGTTCTCCACGCAGCACACACAAACAAAAAAGAAAAGGCCCACTGCGTCTATTCAATGACTAATATAACTGTGTTGCGGCCCTGCAAAAGTGTCACAGAACTTTACTGTTGCAGAGTTATTAACCAGGAAAGAAATTGGCGCAACGCTGCACTCAACCGTAGCTGGTTGCGTCTGATTTTTTTACGTTCTCCACGCAGCACACACGTACCCAGAGCCCTTAGGACTGACAGAGGCAGGGCAAATATACTTTTTTCCCTTTAGTTAAAAAAGAAAAGGCCCACTGCGTCTATTCAATGACTAATATAACTGTGTTGCGGCCCTGCAAAAGTGTCACAGAACTTTACTGTTGCAGAGTTATTAACTGTGGCAGAGCAGGTATTTCCCAGGCAGGAAAGAAATTGGCGCAAGGCTGCACTCAACCGTAGCTGCTTGCGTCTGATTTTTTTACGTTCTCCACGCAGCACACACGTACCCAGAGCCCTTAGGACTGACAGAGGCAGGGCAAATATACTTTTTTCCCTTTTGTTAAAAAAGAAAAGGCCCACTGCGTCTATTCAATGACTAATAACTGTGTTGTGGGCCTGCCTACACAATTCTGTGCCTGTAGTATCAATGGAGGGTGCAATGCTCTGCACCCCCGATTTTGAGAAAAAAAAAAAAAAGCAACACAGCTAACAGCAGCCTGCACAGTACTTCACACAGTTAAATGTGGCCCTAGAAAGGACCGTTGAGGTTCTTGAAGGCTACACTCACTCCTAACACTCTCCCTGCCTAAGCACCACTTCTGTCCCTAATACCGGGTGCAATGCTCTGCACTGCCGATTTTGAGAAAAAAAAAAAAAATTCTCCACTGCTAACAGCAGCCTGCACACAAGTAGATGTGGCCCTAAGAAGGACCGTTGGGGTTCTTGAAGCCTACACTCACTACAAACACTCTCCCTACAGCAACTCCAATAGAACAGCACTTTCCCTCAGCTAACTCACAAGACATCTGAGGCGAGCCGCGGGAGGGGCCGACTTTTATACTCGGGTGACATCTGATCGCCCCAGCCACTCACAGCAGGGGGGTGGTATAGGGCTTGAACATCACAGGGGGAAGTTGTAATGCCTTCCCTGTCTTTCAATTGGCCAGAAAAGCGCGCTAACGTCTCAGAAAGGAAACTGAAAGTAACCGGAACACCGCGTGGTACTCGTTACGAGTAATGAGCATCCCGAACACCGTAATATTCGCACGAATATCAAGCTCGGACGAGTACGTTCGCTCATCTCTAGTGCTTGGCCATCAAATGCCTGTGCATGCTGGTGGTGAGGCTGGTAGTGGGGGCTCCCCGGCTAATCTTGGTGCGACACAGGTTGCACACCACTGTTCATTGGTCATCCGCGCTCTCACTAAAAAACATCCACATCTTTGAACACCTAGCCCTCTGCACGGAGGCTTGCCGTGAGGGGGTGCTTTGGGAAACAGTTGGGGGATTCATCTCTCTGGCCCTGCCTCTAGCCCTGGCCACTCCACTGCCTCTTCCAACCTGTCCTGCTGCTGCACTTGCCTCCCCCTCTGAAGCCCTGTCCTCAGTAAGCTTAGCAAACCAGGTCAGTCTCCTCATCGTCCAGCTGCTCTTTCTCCGAATCCTCTGTGTGCTCCTACCTCGGACTTACTGCCCTTACTACTACCTCACTGACTGACAACTGTGTCTCCTCATACTCATCCACAAAAATCTCTTCAAACAGTTGCCAGAAGTCCCCAGCCTCATCACCCGGACTCTGGAAACTTTCCAAAGGTTGTGCATCGGTCATGACAAACTCCTCAGGTGAGAGAGGAACCATTTTTTCCCACTCAGGGACCAAAGAACAGTTCTTGGGAGTCCTCCTGCTGATCCGAATATGTAATTTTCATGGAGTTCTGAGGCTGGGAGGAAGGAGGAGCAGCAGCAGCCAGAGGATTCAGAGTTGCAGTCCCTAGACAGGGTGGTTGATACATTGCTGGATGCATTTTCTGCCATCCACGACAGGACCTGCTCGCACTGCTCTGTTTGTAATAAAGGTCTACCACGCGGACCTGTAAATTGTGATATGAAGCTGGGGGGCCCAGAAACTTGCCTCTCTCCTAATCCCGCAGCAGCCGGCTGTGATTCACCACGACCAGGAACTCGGTCTGTGCCCACACCCTCACTTGGATGTCGCAGAAACTTGTAGATAATAGAGGCTGTGTGGAGTGGGAGAACACTCTAAAGCCAGTGGATAGTGCTGGTAACTGCGGCTATCTGAAACCCACCAAAGAAAGGGTATTGTGAGACGCTCTGCAAAGCGGCAGCGCTGAAATACTTTGCAGTGGCCCAGACACAGAGCGGTATAACTGAAGTTGTTCGCAGTAGGCTAGAGCAATTTCACGATTAGAGCTGGTTATACAGCACTGCAGGCTGAGAACGCAATTACTGAAAGACTGGGAACAGGCCTAGATGCGTAATACAAACATTGATGCACTACTACTCCCAGCCAGCCACAACTATAATGCACACGGTCAGATGTAGCCCTAAGAAGGAACGTTGGGGTTTTTGCACGGAGGATCAGGACGACTGTATAGTGTATAACTTTCCCCTATAAAAGTGGCTGTGTCCCTACACTCTATTATGCACTGCAGACACAGAACAGTATAACAGAGGTCGTTTGCAGTAGGCTAGGAAATATTAGACAGCAATTTCACAGTGAGAGCTGGTTGTACGGCACTGCAGCCTGAGAACACAATTACTGAAAGGCTGGGAACAGTCCTAGATGCATAATACAAAAATTGTTGCACTACTACTCCCGGCCAGCCACAACTATAATACACACGGTCTGATGTAGCCCTAAGAAGGATCGTTGGGGTTCTTGAAGACAGGATTCAACTCTAACACTTTCCCTATATCAGCAGCAGCTCTTTCCCTAAACTCTGTTGAATACACTGTAGACTGAGAGCGCTATAGTTGAAATGGCCTGCACAGACCGAGATGCTTACCTAAAGCTATTTTCCGATGACTTCTTTTCCATGCAGCTGTTATCTTGGAACTGCATATGTATGAAAGCATCTGATTCTTGTGGACCTATCACTGATATTTTCTAAAACATAAATGTGCACCTGGCCTTAAAGTGAACATATCACTAGGTATAAGCACCACAAACTATGTTATGGTGGTCACACAGCAGGTTCCCAGGAATTTGGGGAGGTATTTCTTATACTTGCAATCAATGGAAGTGCATGCACAGAGGGAACCTACCATATGGTTTATGGTGCTCATATCTGGTTACAGGTTCCTTTAATCATAGCTTTAAACTCCTGCTAACAAAGCAAAGCAAAAGTTTAGGCATTATCGTCATATATATATATATATATATATATGTATATATATATATATATATATATATATATATATATATATATATATATATATATATATATATAAAGACAAAAGCCCTCACTGACTGACTCACCACTAATTCTCCAACTTCCCGATGGCGTAGAAATTTGAAATTTGGCACAAGCATAGATTATGTCATAAATAGGAAAGGTTAATGGGTCTCAACTCGATTATTAAATTTTAAGCACAAAAGAATTAGCGTCCAAATTTTACGTATGGAATCTAATTCTCTCACTTCCTGATGTCATTTTATAGAAAGGAAACGTTGCATAGTTACCCTTTATGTGGTGTTTCCTTGGTAAAGCAAAGAACCATGCAAAATGGTGAACATATTTTTTTCCTTGGTATCTCTAAAGTAACCACGATTTCATAAGATTTTCCGTGTGAACACCAGATAAACACCAGTACCAAATTAACTCGGGCGAAGCCGGTATATCAGCTAGTCCTCATATAAATGTACAAAAAATGTAATAAAAGAACTATGGTATGTTTATATTTCAGAATTGTGGCAACATTTCCATGATGAATTTCCCCCTAAAAATCCGTGGCATTCTGCCAGTGGGCTAAAATCCATGTGTAGAATTGTGACGTGGAAAATCATGTTTCCGCAAATATTCATGCTGGTTCCCATGTCAGAATTCCACATGCAGATCTGCACCAAAAACCACAGCAGGATGGATTTTGGATTTTGACATGTTTTTTTTAAAGTGGCATTTGCCATGGAAAATTCAGCATAAAATTTCACTATCTGGTTTTAGTTAGTAAAAAAATCTTAATAATATGTTCCCAATTAGTCTATTGTATATTAACAAGTGCCTTTATATGACAGCCCCTGGAGTGGTATTTAGTGAACAAACTAGAAGAACCATGTTAATGGCATGAAAGCAAACTCAGCTTTTAGCAAAGTTCTATCCGAAACAGGGTGCTACTAGTTTGGAACGGTCAACAATAGTTCTGAACACTAGTGAATAACACTGTCTAAAAGCCATAAACACCCACTCTAGCACTCTCAGAGTATTATGCATGGGTTTTATGGTTCTTATACAGTGTTATACAGAAGTTTTAGGAGTTTTGGTGAACTTAAAGTTTAGTTCAAACTAATTCCGACAGAACAAAACTTTGTGAGAAAGTTTGATGGCCAAATTAAACCTTTAAAAAGTTTGCTCGTCACTACCCAGGAGCTGTACTTTCACTGTTAAATCATTGGTCATAGTGCTTGCAATGCTTGGGCTGATTATGAAGTGACAAAAAGTCAATAATTATGAAAAGGCTTAGAATACATTAACACATGTCAGGCAGTCCTTGGTGCAGTTTTTGGTGCACACTTGGCCCTGCTAACTATCCATTTTTTAACATCTCTCTCTAGCCTCTGGTGCTGTCAGTGTGTCCAGTGGACGGTCCCCACAGTGAGTGATATTAAGCTGTTAATGAAGTCTGATGTAACCCATTGAGAATGAGCAGTGTAGACTTGGTATATTGACAGTGCTGTTAGCCAGTTCTAGTAAGAACCCCTCCTAGCAAAGGGGGGATACTAAAAAAAAACAACTAGGATAGACAGCAGAGTCATACAGCTAGGACCGCTAATTTTATCCCATGACATGTCCTTTTGAAATACAAGGTTATAATGGAAAGGTATAAGTATTTCCTCTTCGCTTTTTTGTAACCACTCCCGGCTTCGTTTAAAAAAATGAACAAAAAAATGCATTAAAACTGCATATAGCATGTGAATCGATCCTCAAATAGCCATCAGTGGTTCCTTCTGTAATTCTTACTATTGTTATAATGAATATCTTATCAATAACCGCCCCATTTTGTAGCTGATTTTCAAGCTCAACTTAAATGCTGTAAATGCATAATGTTGCATGTTAATACAGATTCGGCAGTTCTTAAGATCCTTTTACGTGGGACAAGCTGTCAGGCAAATGAGGCTTACTCCTGTGCTGTTGCATAGGAGCAAGTATCATTGGTATCACTCAGAGCGCTGCTGACATGGAGGCGGAGCTGGTCAGGGAGCATTCTTCACAGTAAATAGACAGTTATTCAAAGTAAATGACTGCTGTTTACATTGAACTGTACGTCATTCAGTTTTTTGCATGCAGAAGCTGAACGACTTAACAATTCTCATTCAGTCATTCAGTTTCTGCATCCATTTACACCGGATAATTATCATTTAAATTCCCATGGTAGCATGGGAATCCGAACAATTCTGAATGATATAATTGTATTATGTAAAAGGGCCATTAGCCCATGGATTGAGAAATGAAGAGATAAGAAAAAGATGAATAGATGACAGAAAGATAGATGTTAATTTCAGATTCTTTATATAGAATGTGGAAATATTGAATTAATATAGTTATATGGGATAATCTCTTATTTTATCTAGATGCACTTTGCTAAACATAATATTGTTAGATAAGTTCCTGCACATACAGTATGGTAATTAGTTTTCTTCTTCGTAGAAATCAATCTGCTTTAAAGCTAGGAAGTAGCAATCTTGAAGATTAGGTTGATATTTGTTTTTGCACATTCGTGTAGGATTTCCTGTGCGTTAAAATTTTAGATATATGTCAAACATTTGAGATGAAACTTGATGTTCCACACAGTACATTTACTATCCACCTAACCATCTGCTGAATATGTAAAAATTCATTTTTTACAAAACCACATTATATAGTTAACATATTACAGGCTTGAAGAGATACACTTATAACTAGAGATGAGCTAGCACTAGGGATGAGCGAGTATACTCACTAAGGCACTACTCGCTCGAGTAATGTGCCTTAGCCGAGTATCTCCCCGCTCGTCCCTAAAGATTCGGGGGCTGGCGCGGGGCGGGGAGCTGCGGCGAAGAGCGGGGAGGAACGGAGGGGAGATCTCTCTCTCCCTCTCTCCCACCCGCTCTCCCCTGCTCCCCGCTGCAACTCACCTGTCAGCTGCGGCGGCCCCCGAATCTTTAGGGACGAGCAGGGAGATACTCGGCTTAGGCACATTACTTGAGCGAGTAGTGCCTTAGCGAGTATACTCGCTCATCCCTAGCTAGCACCAAAATGCTTGGGTGCTCGTTGCTCAAGTCAAACTTTTCGTTATGCTCGAGAGTTCGTTTCGAGTAAGGAACCCCATTGAAGTAAATGGGCGACTCGAGCATTTTTGTATAGGACTGATGCTCCGCATAGGTGATGACTTTTCAAACACCTCAAAATCAGAAAGTCATGGAAACACCACAGAAACGGATAGGAAAGGGCAGGGGCAGCATGTATGGCTGTATCTAAGGCTCCCAGGTCCCACTATTAAGCCAAAATGGGGGCAAGAACCTGGTGGTCACCCCCCTAACAATTTACTTGGGACAAACCCTCATTAGCAAGGCACACGTGCTGGCACACCTTAGCTAAGCATCACACTACTTGCAACCAAGGACAATCACTGCCTGCGGGTGACACCGCTGCTTCTTCTCCTGGGTTACAAGCTGGCATTGCTGTCCAACCCCCCCGCACAACACTGCATCCACAGTGCACCCAAAATTTTCCCTGCGCAGCGTTCAACTGCCCTCATGCCACGTGCTCGCTTCATAGCCACTCATGTCTATTTATAAGTGCGTACTGGATGAGGAGGAACCGGAGGCACACACTGCAGAGGGTTGGCAGGGCTAGGCAGCGACCCTTTTTGAAAGTGTGGGCGATAGCCCACAATGCTGTTCAGAATTGATGATAAATTGATATACAATTATCATTCCCATCCTGTGCCACCTCCGTCACAAAATTGTCAGGAGCCGCAAACGTAGGCATAAAGGGGGCTCAGGTGCCAGCACTTCTACACATCTACACAATGCAGCAATACTCTGTGTGGGAAGCACGTGAGCGGGCCCTGGGTCAGGCTCGGTCCCAGCCACCACCTTGTGTGACCCAAGGTGCCGCGAGTTACATAGCAATGGGAAATCCACGTGTCCCCACACAATTCATTCTGTATAGGTGTCAGATAGCTCAACAATGCTAGGGGAAGTCTTTGAGTTCTTTGGGCTCGCCTACACATAAAGAAATCAGAGCGCCCAAACAAAGCAGTTTCAACCTGCAAAGGACCTCAACCTTAGCTCACACCCTCAGTAATCGTGGGCATAAAGCGGACTCTGTTGCTAGTCTCATTAATGCGTGTGTTTCTCTTCTTCTCTGAGAGCAGTCTGGACACCTGTAGTCTTTTTCTGTATTATATGCAGACCCCTTCTTCCCTTCCCTTTGACAGGTGTGACGTCCAGATGTCTTATGTCTTGTGTGTGTGTGTCAGATGTGTGATGCCTGACACTATTCTCTGAATGTTAGCACCGTGGCTGACTCTCTATTCCACTGGTGCGAGGACACTTGGACTGGCTATGATTACCGTCTGCATGCATGTGAGCTCTGGGTGAGGTTCCTGTTGTATCTTGTATGCACAACCTGGTATGTTGGTGTGAACAGTGATGTGTGTGGTATGTCTGTGCAAGTGGTCAGACATGTGCTCTATGTGCAGTCCTGTTCTATGTGGCTTGCATTACCTTGTATGTTGTTGTAAACAGTGACATGCTTTCGATGTTTGTGCAGGTGGCCAGACATGTGCAATCCTGTTCTGTGTTCAGTGTCTTTGGTGCATCTCTCCAGGTTCCTATTCAGGGATAGCCAGATCCCATATGAAAACAGTGGGGCTGTCCTTATTTGGACAATCACCCCGCTTTTAGACAGGGGTTCCCCACTTTCCCTGTTTAGTAAGGGACAACTGTCCTTCCATCTTGTCTGGAGAGGTGCAGTTTGTGAGTGCAAATGCCATATGAGTGTTTGCAGCTTTAAATGGACACATTTGCGTCCGTGCTGAGGTGTGTTGCTTTAGTTCACTGCATGGACATAACCCTGGGCCTAAGGTTAGCAGGAGAAGGGGAAGGGGCCCTGCCTATAAGCAGGGTAATTGCCCCGATAAAGGCGGCCCCAGGCTAGAAATGTGGCACTGACTAGCCCTTACAGAACTGGGATGAAGCACTGAAACACAGAAACGAAGAAACTGCACAGAACTTACTTACTACAAAGAAGAGAATGAAGACCTGAGAGAAAGGAAATGGACACACATACAGATACAGAGCACAAGGCAAAGGAACAAACAGGATAAGCAGATACAGATCAAAGTAGACGAACAGAAAAGAGACAGAAGGCCTAGCAGTGGAGTAACACAGAAGAAAACACACCAATACTGAGGCAAGCAGGTAGTTAATCAGCTCAGCTTAAATAGGGAACTGATTGCCTATTAAACCCACAACTGAGCTGAGAGCCAGAGGACTAGTTAACCCACTCAGTGCTCGATGAAAACAGACAGATAGGCTCCATATGCACAGAAATAGCAGAAAGAAGCTTGTGGCTGCCCGGAACCGCAAGAGGGTGGCAGACATGAGTAGCAGTACTTACAAATTCTCACATACTGGAGGGAGAGAGCAGAGGGGACGATACCTATCAATCTTACCTCAATGCCGGATTACTCCCTGGTTGACTATTCAGAGCGCCTTGACGCTACCAACCATCATGGCAGAGCCTCGATCGATCACTCTGGTAGTATTGCAAGTGTGGAATCATTAAAATACAGGTGGATCTGTACCCAGCTTTCCCAGGCTTCTGCATGCATGCAAAGTTGAAGCTCAGATCACGCACTTGCTCCATTCTCATAACTCAGTGCAGCATCCCGTTGGGGGACCCCAGACACAGGGCATATGTTGAGGAGCTGGGAGGGTAAGATGGTTGCTTGTCATGTTGGCACTTACCACGCTCACTCCCAGAGGGACGCACGTAGCCTCGGCCAGGGCAATGCAGGGCCTCTTCTGCGCACCCCTAGGAGAGGGATGCCCAATAAACTTGCGAACAGGCATAGGGTGACGCCACTGTTCCGTTACCCACCGGAAGCTGCATTTGTTCATTTCTATCTGGTTCACTTGATTTGATATCTCTTATGGATGGGATTCTCTCTGTTACTTACTGTGTGTGCAGAGGGTTTTGGAAGTCTTTGAATGCTTTCTCCATAGGTTTTAGCCTGGTCATTATTTCTTGTTGTTGTGGACTTTGCTCTTCCATTGGGATATTCTTGTAGAGGTTTTTGAAGTACTGAAACCAAATATTGCTGTTTTGGATGTTGATGTTGCTTTTTCATGTGGTTTCACAGCTCCCATGAGTTGTTTTGGGGGGCATCTTGAAGTTGGTTGAGTTTAATGGGGATGAAGTTTTGCTTTTCCTTCTGAGGAAGGCTGTGTACTGCTGTTGTATGGTGTCATAAGGCAAACCGTCTCACCTCGTTTTATCCACTCCGGCTTGTAGCATATATTTCAAATGGCGGGAGTTGTATACTCACATACATCATTGACCACTCGATCTGGTGGTTTTCAAAGGCTCAAGGCGAGTTGAAACGCGTCCTCTGGACCTGTGATTTTTATTTGCATGGATTACTATAAAAGGAGTTTTTTATTCACTACACTTCAAGTTCCTACCTGTTTCAATTTGTACTATGTATGGTGTCATAGGTTTCTCTGACAGGTGTTGCTTGGGTCTCTGTGCTTATTTGAGGCTAGCTCTTTAGGACTTTGATCCAAAGGCGTAGCGTCAGTGGTCGCTTGGGTCGCGGTGGCAACCCGGCCCTGCGCTCAGGTAGCCTGGAGGCCACCCTCCGCCTTACACATATGCAACTTCAGTGCATTAATGGCTGGCCTTTCTGTCTGCAGCAAAGTTACGATCACGCGGCAGGCAGAACGGCCAGCCTAAGAGGAAGCAGGGAAGAGCAGGGGGAGGAGGAGGGAGGAAGTCACATGGGCCGGCAGGGCAGAGTGATCATGTGATCATATGCTGCTCCTGCTGAACAGAAGCTGCTGCTTCTGCCTGTGCTGCTGCTACCATATGGAGGAGAAGTGGTCCGGGCCCCGGGGTATGTGTATATATGTGTATGTATCTGTCTATCCATCTATCATCTATCTATCTCATATCTATCTAAGCCCCCTGCACATGGGCAGAAATTCTGCGGTGGGATTTCCCGCAGAATTTCTGCCCCTGCCTGCCTGCATAGGATTGCATTACAGTACACAATCCTATGCAGACGGCCGAGTTTTGTCCGCGTGAAAACACACACGGAAAACAAATCGCGGCATGGTTTATTTCTGTGCAGGTCTTGCAGAGGCCCACACAGAAATGTTACTCCCGGCCGCCAGCTCCGCTCTGCGCATGCTCCGGTTGTCCGGCAGCTGGCACATCAAAGAGCCGGAGCCGCGGGAGAGGTGAGCGCGCACTGGTCCCTGCAGGGGCTCGGGTCAGGTCTTGCTGCGAGAATTCTCGCAGCAGGATCCTACCCGGCCATCTGCAGGTGGCCTATCTCACATCTATCTATCTATCTATCTATCTATCTATCTATCTATCTATCTATCTATCTATCTATCTATCTATCTATCTATATCCTATCATCTATCTATCTATCTATCTATCTATCTATCTATCTATCTATGGTTTAAGTTATACATCTCCCTGGAATTACTGCATATAAGTTCACCCTTTACACACAATTAAAAAGTGCATCAAAACTACATGCAGTTTTTGATTGTGTCTGCAGCTCCTTAATAACGTACGTGGTCTTTAAATACTGCATACAAGTTTTTTATGTGTTTTTCCTAATTGTGGTTCTAAAGTACAACAAAAACAGGAACCACCCTAAGGTTGCTCTCACACGTGCTCAGAAAACGCAGCTTGAAATCGTGGCATTTTTACCGGAATTTCGAGCAGCATTTTTGAACACAGGTTACAGCGTTTGACAGCGCTTTTTAATGCACCCCATCATTGTGAGGAGGTGTGTTAAAAACCACAAAAATGCAAAAATAGAACAGACAGCTGTCGAAAATAGCAGATCTAGAAACACCATGGTCAAGCGCAGGTTTGTGTAAGCTCATTAAAATCAATGGGAGTGTTGTACCAGGGTTAGTACGGCGCTCGGGTCACCTCACTAATAGAGGTAAAAAGCGGTGTGTGTGAGAGTGGCCTGTGGGGCTACAAACACATTTTCATGTGCAGGAAATGCTTCATATTTGGAAAGATTACGCCAAGGCTCTAGATGATGTATGCAGCACGATCTAGGTATGAGTGGGGGGAGGCTGGGGTGGAGGCCTGGGGGAACCCGAGCTGAACTTTTGCACCCGGACTTATGAGCCTTTAGGTACGCCCCTGCTTAGATCTATCATGGGGGCTTGTTCTTTGGGGCTGAGTGAAAAGTGCTGAAAAGTAGTTTGCGGTTGTGGGATAATGAGGAGACGAGGGTGGTGAAATAAACTTGTTTGGCATGGTGGAGGGCAAGATTGTAGGTTTTGAGCATGAATTTGAAGTGGGAGAAGTCTGCTGGCTGTTTGGATATACACCACAGCCGTTCAGCACACCTACAGCACCGCTGAATGAAGCGCGTTTGGGGCTTGAGCCAAGGTTGTCGTGGTCTGCGGACGATGACTCGGGTCATGAAGGTGCCGCTTAATCCAGGGTGCTTCTGAAGGTGGTGTGGTAGTGTTCGGCTGCCAGGTTTGGGCATGGAAGGAGAGTGATGGGAGAGAGGGAGGACTGTAGAGTCTCGATGAGCTGTTGGGTGAGGACGGTTCCTGGAGGTGCGATAGGTGAGAGGGCCTAGGAAAATGTTAGGGTGCCTAATGGAGAAGGAGAAGAGATTGTGGTCTGAGGATGGGAGGGGGAAGTTAATAAAATGGTAGCCAGAGCAGAGGCGGAGGAAAATTAGATCAAGAGTGTTGCTGTCTCTGTGAGTGGAGGAATCGGAGAGTTGTTATAGGCTAAGGTAAGAGGTGAGCATTTGACGTTGGGGTCATTAGTGGGAATGTCGAGGTCACCAAGAATAAGAGTTGGGAGTTCGCAGGATAGGAAATGGGGGAGCCAGGTGGTGAAATGGTCCAATAAGAGGCAGGTGTGGCCTGGGGGTCGGTAAATAACTGCAACACATAAGGGGAGCGAACAAAAAAGTTGCAGGGTATGGACTTTGAACATTGGGAAGGTGAGGGAGGGAGCTGGGGGAATGATCTGGAAGGTGCAGTTTAGCAAGAGGAGAATGCTTTTTCCTCCACCACGCCTCTCGTCCGATCTGGGAGTGTGGGAAAACTGCAGGCCATTGTAGAACAGTGCAACAGGGAAGGCAAGCTTGTTGCTTCAGAATGGGAATTCCAGAGGGGGCAATTAAAGGCAAGAGGGGTAGGCGAGCGCGGGCTGGTTGTTAGGCTTGGGGGGGGGGGGGATTGGTGTAATTTGGGGGAAGTTTTTGCAGAGGGCAGTTCTGGGTGGGACAGGGTTGGGGAAGATGTGGAGATGTCCCCTGCAGCTAAGAGTAGTAGGGTAGCAAGGGTGAGTAAGTGATTGGGAGATTTGTGAGGGTGGTTATGGTGTTTCTTAGTGGGGGGATGGGGGATTTTGAGAAAGATGAGGAGCGTGTGTGAGCTAAGCATGGGTGAGGAGATGAGGGAGTGGCAGATGCGGATAGAGTGTTTTGGGGCTGGGCATAGGAGGTAGGTGTTGAGGCTGGCAGTGAGGATGGTGATTCAGGTTAGAGCAAAGATGACGATGTTAGTGTGCAGGGTGTTGAAGGTAGTGGAGTTGACCTGCCTTCTGCTCGTCGAGTGACCATGTCTATGTAGTGGCCCAGTACAAAGGGGCCCCTTCTTTACTGGTGTATATGCTCAGTCTTGTGTTGTCATCGTCTTTCATGTTGCAAGTCTGGTATATAGATGACTGTATGGTTTTGCATCCTTTTGTCAGTCACATGATCATGCTTGAGTTATGTGTTTTGAGTCTGAGAGGGAAAAAGAGTTCCTTTCTGTCCCTGGCTGAAAGAGGAGTGCAAGGCACATGTCTTTGGGTACCTTCAACTGACAGACACAGAATGGAGGAGGCTGAGAAGATGGCCTAGCAAGTGTGGGGACTACTGCTCCCCAGTGGTTTGGCAGCATGTTCTAAGCTGTGAATGTGAGCTGGTAGAGTCAGAGAGAGAAAGAAGAAAGTGTCATACCGGGCCGGGACCTACAGATAACTGTGGCTGTGGTTTCTCCTGATGTCTCTTGAGTCCTCCCTGTCATATCACCCTTCAAGTAACTGCTGAACTGTTCTATTTATGAAGTTGAGTAAAACGACCAGTTGCCCGTCCATTTCTGGAAGCTGTGTCTTAAACAGTTCCCGTGTGTGTGTGTGTGTGGATTTACTCCACCATTCAGGAATCCCCCGCTGTGGAAGAAATGGTGGCGTCATGAAACAAAAACAGGACTCAAGGTAATCCATCACTTGGGTTCCCCTTTCATTAACCTGCCCTTGGACGTGTTACCGGTTACCCTCCAAGTGTGAGATGGTAGAGCCACCGTGACAAGGCCAAACTTTACCCCGCTGTCTCCTAGGCCATAACCCACTCATCAGCCCCTGCAGGACAGGGTTAATTTTGGCATCACGAACAGGATTAAACCTCATGTGCCTGCTTCAGGAGACTGTTAAAACTAAAAGAAAGAAGTTCCCGCCATTTAAAGAAGTTTCCGCCATTTTCTCATCGTGGAAGGACGTTACCCGCGCAATGCTCAAGGCGGAGTTAGTTTGGTTTTTCAAAGACCCCTGTATTCTCTCAAGTCATAGAGGACAAGATCCCTCCGACTCTTATAAATAGATCACGGGTCCTCTGAGCCTACGGACATTTGTCAGAGTGGTGTCAATCTGGGTAGAATATCTAAAATGCAGCAAGAAAATGCTGAGTTATATGAGGTGGAAATGCATTATCGTCTACAAGAGGACTGTGTGGTGCTACTAGATTGTGTGGAGTTGCAATTCATGGTGAGCAACCATTCCAAATCATGGACTGTGATACTGGGGTGGGTGAAGATGGCGTCCAGCCCCCATGTTCTTCTGGGAGTGTCGAGTCCACAAAAAAATCCCGCCAAGGCTGAGGAAAAAGTAGGGTGGGTCGCCCCACCACAGAGCATCAATCTGCAGACCAGCAAGAGGAGAAGTTTACCTCTATTTCCAGCCAGCTCAGACACGCCTGCAGCTTCCTGAACAAGAGGACATATCGAGTTGCACCACGCTCCGCCCCATCCCACCCCCTCTCATTGCAAACAGTGGTCCCGACAGGCTGTCAGTAGTGCAGAGTAATCCTCCTCTCTACAGACTATGGCCCAGCTGTATCACTGGTAAGTAGTGACGACGTGCCAGTGTTGTTAGCGGGTCAGGGCAGGTGGTTGGTATAATTCTGAAAAGTTCTCCCTTTCTTATAAGTGTCAGCATAGTAAGCCTCTTCAGAAAACAGATTTACCAATACATTATCATACCCAAAGTAATTGGACCCCGGAGCAAAAATCAGAAGTAGTATTTATCTTCATATGTTAATACTTAGTAGGATTAATTTTGCCCTAATGACATTGGATACTGTCTATTGCATACTGTCTACTAATGCCTGATATACTTCAGCTAGTATTTCCCTCCATTTATCCTGTAAATATCTTCAAATCGCATTTGTAGCATGTGCAGTGTCCGAGAAGCAGGTCACGGCCTAGGAGATGGCGGGGTAGAGTTTGGGCCTTGTCACTGTGGCTCTACCCTCTCCCCCCCGGAGGTTAACCTGTGGCATATCCAAGGTCCGAGGGCAGGTTTATAAACAAGGGAACCCAATACTGCATTACTTGAGTCGTTTTTGTGTCACGCGTGATGCCACTGCTTCTTCAGCTGTGGGGGATTCCTAGCTGGTGAAGTAAATCCTCTCTTGCGCAGCTTCCTCGGGGAATTCCTAGTTAGCGAGTAAATCTGCACACACACAGGTACTGTTTAAGACCCAGCCTCTGGAAATGGACGGGCGACTGGTCGTTTTACTTGAATTCATGAACAGCACTTTGTACAACTACAGCAGTTTTTACAGTTTTTACAACTTGACAAGTGATGTGACAGGGAGAATTTACAGGTAGGCAGGAGGAACCACAGTCCTGGGCCCGACAACACACTTTCCTTTCTCTCCATCTCTACCGGTACAAACTCACTGTTGAAAGTAGACATGCTGCCAACTCCAGGGGGTAGTAGTTCCGGGCAGCCATCAAACCCTCCCTTTAGCCTCTTCCATTCTGCGCCACATGGATCTGAAGGTGCCCATGTGGTCCTCTTGCAGAACTCTCAGAACAACCTCTCAGGCTACCAGACACAGACTACCTTGCACATGCCTTGCAATCACATATATTTAGTATAGTCACGTGATGGACAAAAAGATGCATAACCCAGACACCAGACACTTAACTCATTCAGTGCTGCAGGTTATGCAATATACATCAATCATGCAACACAGAAGGCACTGACAATACAATACTGAGCATAGACACTTTTGAGGAGGGGCCCAATTGTACATGGATGTACCTAGGTATAGAGGTGCAATTGTCCTGGTGATGCGAAGCGTTATCGCATTGTATCGCTTTTGTGAAATTGTGATCCTCACGAAGGTGATAGGATCGCACTTGCATGCACATTGAATGGCATGTGAGTGCCATGCCATGTCTGTTAAGGTCCCATTGAAAACAATGGACGAAGCTTTCCAAAGATGGGATGTGCTGCAAGAAAAAAAAAAAAATCGCTTGTTTGAATGAATCAATTCACACAGAACTCGTATGAGAATTTCCCTTGTATGAATAAGCCCTTACTTTAAAATCTCCCTAAGGAACCCTCTCGCATAGGACAGAATTGTCCGCAGGATGCAGCGCGGATGTGAATTTTGTGTGCAGATTTTGCTGCGTTTTCAACTGCAGAACGTCTTGTGTAATTTATTGCATTTTTCCTCCAGTCTTTAATTGTGGAATTCCATCTCCTGTATGTTAGAAATCCACAACAACAATTCCGCAAGGCGTCCTTAAATCCGCAGCATAAAGCTTTTCTGCTACAGAAATTAATCTTGAGGTTTTGAAGTAAAGGCGTGTAGATTATAATGGGGGCAGAATTGAAGCCCCATAGGGATAACATTGTGACACCGAAATGTCCGTGTGGACTAATTCTACCCCATGTGAAAGGTCCCTAAGGGTGCATTCAAGCAGGCGATTAAAAAGTTGCACCCAAGCTTTTCAGATGCAACTCGCATTGGACAGCATTCGAGCATCCTGCCCACGTGCGATCCGATGTGCTAAACATCACACATTGCCTTGTGGATATGGTCTAAAAATTGGACAAGAATAGGACATACTGTGATTTTTTTTAGTCGGACTACTAGTCTCTCTCGGACCCATCCTGATCCATAATAGCGCAATCTCATTCTAATAACGCCTCTAACATAGCAGGAAGATGCCCAAAAAATAATTCCCTAGAATGAAAGTGGCTGCAAACTGGAGCCAGACTGCAAACTCCTTTTTTTACCTATCTGCAATGTAAAGCCATGTCATCATTAACAGGTAGAGTCCTAGTGGAACGGTGTGTGCTGACATGCAAGCAACTCCCCCACATCCATTGTTATAAGTTGGGTGACAGCTGCAGGCACTGCCCTTCACTTCACAGCGGAGCAGCACAGGAGAAGGTAGGAGCAGCTTCCTGCAGCGCGGGGAGGGGATGCGCCTGTCCGTACGGACACAGATAGGATTCTGCACTGTCTATCATAGCTGCGAGACGCAACGGGAAACAAAATGATCCTCCTAACAGGCACATTAGAGTTGGAAAAACCCTCCCAAAAATATCACTTTTTGTAAATTGTAGATTATGAATGGTGCATAATTCAGTTACCTTAAGTCTATTTTTAACCCCTTAATGACAACTAATTTTAGCCTTAAGAACCAGTAAACCGTTTCCCCTTTTGTATTCCTGCACTTCTAACCTTTTTATTGTTGCGTCAGTGTACCTGTATGACACCTTGTATTTTGTGGGACGAGTTCTAGTTTTTACAGGAACCGATTTCAGGCACATATAATGTATGGAATGATGTTTATTAAGTTTTTTCTGGGATACAATGGATAAAATAATAATTTTATCATTGTTTTTTGTGGGGAATTATTTTTACAGCGTTCGCCATATGGTATAGATATTATGTTAACTCTGTTTAGGGGCCATTACGATTATATCGACACCATATTATATATAAATATATATATATATATATATATATATATATATATATATATATATATACATACAGTTAGGACCAGAAATATTTGGACAGTGACACAAGTTTTGTTATTTTAGCTGTTTACAAAAACATGTTCAGAAATACAATTATATATATAATATGGGCTGAAAGTGCACACTCCCAGCTGCAATATGAGAGTTTCCACATCCAAATCGGAGAAAGGGTTTAGGAATCGTAGCTCTGTAATGCATAGCCTCCTCTTTTTGAAGGGACCAAAAGTAATTGGACAATGGACTCTAAGGGCTGCAATTAACTCAGAAGGCGTCTCCCTCATTAACCTGTAATCAATTAAGTAGTTAAAAGGTCTGGGGTTGATTCCAGGTGTGTGGTTTTGGATTTGGAAGCTGTTGCTGTGACCAGACAACATGCGGTCAAATGAACTCTCAATTGAGGTGAAGCAGAACATCCTGAGGCTGAAAAAAAAGAAAAAATCCATCAGAGAGATAGCAGACATGCTTGGAGTAGCAAAATCAACAGTCGGGTACATTCTGAGAAAAAAGGAATTCACTGGTGAGCTTGGGAACTCAAAAAGGCCTGGGCGTCCATGGAAGACAACGGTGGTGGATGATCGCCGCATACTTTCTTTGGTGAAGAAGAACCTGTTCACAACATCAACTGAAGTCCAGAACACTCTCAGGGAAGTAGGTGAATCTGTCTCTAAGTCAACAGTAAAGAGAAGACTCCATGAAAGTAAATACAAAGGGTTCACATCTAGATGCAAACCATTCATCAATTCCAAAAATACACAGGCCAGAGTTAAATTTGCCGAAAAACACCTCAAGAAGCCAGCCCAGTTCTGGATTAGTATTCTATGGACAGATGAGACAAAGATCAACCTGTACCAGAATGATGGGAAGAAAAAAGTTTGGAGAAGAAAGGGAACGGCACATGATCCAAGGCACACCACATCCTCTGTAAAACATGGTGGAGGCAACGTGATGGCATGGGCATGCATGGCTTTCAATGGCACTGGGTCACTTGTGTTTATTGATGACATAACAGCAGACAAGAGTAGCCGGATGAATTCTGAAGTGTACCGGGATATACTTTCAGCCCAGATTCAGCCAAATGCTGCAAAGTTGATCGGACGGCACTTCACAGTACAGATGGACAATGACCCCAAGCATACAGCCAAAGCTACCCAGGAGTTCATGAGTGCAAAAAAGTGGAACATTCTGCAATGGCCAAGTCAATCACCAGATCTTAACCCAATTGAGCATGCATTTCACTTGCTCAAATCCAGACTTCAGACGGAAAGACCCACAAACAAGCAAGACCTGAAGGCTGCGGCTGTAAAGGCCTGGCAAAGCATTAAGAAGGAGGAAACCCAGCGTTTGGTGATGTCCATGGGTTCCAGACTTAAGGCAGTGATTGCCTCCAAAGGATTCGCAACAAAATATTAAAAAAAAAATTATTTTGTTTGGGTTATGTTTATTTGTCCAATTACTTTTGAGCTCCTAAAATGTGGAGTGTTTGTAAAGAAATGTGTACAATTCCTACATTTTCTATCAGATATTTTTGTTCAACCTTTTAAATTAAACGTTACAATCTGCACTTGAATTCTGTTGTAGAGGCTTCATTTCAAATCCAATGCGGTGGCATGCAGAGCCCAACTCGCGAAAATTGTGTTACTGTCCAAATATTTCTGGCCCTAACTGATATATATATATATATATATATATATATAGGAAGGTTTTACACAATGTAAACACCTTTTTTTTCACTTTTCATGTGACACCGCTTTGCATGACGGGAACATTTTTATTTTTCTGTTTGCATGAGGACGTTTTTGCAGGACTTTAGAGGTATATATGAATTTTTAATTACTTGTTATTCCTGTTTTGGGGAAGTGAGATGAACAGAAAATGGCTATTTTTGGCCTTTTCTTTTTTCTTTTTTACTTTCTTCTGCAGAATTTACTGTGTTGGCTTTTTTAAACTTTCTTTTTTAATATTTAAAGTATTGTGCAAGGGGGAAAAGTTTAACATTTATTTTCAATTAAACATTTTGGTCAGCAATAACTGCAGCATTTTTGGGGTTGAACAGCATAGAAATTTGATTATATAAGCTTCTCACTCCTTTTCACTCCCTTCTGGGATAAAAAGACCCCCATATGTGACAATCAGAGAGCAAATATATTCTCTGGTTGATGGTAGTGGTGGTGGGTTGTTAACAAGAAATGTTCATGTTACCCTCTCCTGGGAGATATGAGAATCATAGATCGTCTTTGCTGCCTGCTCGTCCGCTGCCCCTTCCTCCCTGCTTTGCACATATGGACTGAAATGACAGCTGCAAATTCAGTATCTTCGACTTCGCTCAAAACAGCTGTAACTCTGGTTCTGTCTGTGCTACTGACATTTGAAATCCAAAAATCTAAATTTTAAAATAACACCAAAGGCATATTGGTAGTACGGATACAATTGCAGCTTCACAACCGTTTGAAGTAGGACGATCCCTGTTTGTCCAAAGCTGTAATGTCCTTTTCTGAAGAACAAATGGAGCTCATTCTAAATTGTAGAGGTTTAATATTCACGACGGCTTGGAATGGCTTTTAAATTATCTTTGCAATAATAGGTATTCCCCAATATACATTGATGCAGCAGAGCTGAGTTTGTCATTTTGCATAACTCATGGTGAGATCACATTGCAGTTGCAACCATTGTGGTTACAGATGTTGTGGCTGCACCAATGCCTAGGGTGGGTCAATGACTCTTCTGCCACATACTATAAAGACTGCTACATGGTGGTTTGATAAAGGCTTTGTATTATGGCTACTACTCTGATAGTAGCCATAATACAAATGATGCAGCTCTAAGGAGAGAGATTAGCATTTCAGCTCTGCTACATCTGTAACTTTAAAGGCATTGTGCATTTGCTGGTTTGTGTTGAGATATTTTATTTTTTTTTCCCTCCAAACATCCAGAGATGCTTCCAGATTCTACTATCTGCAGCTAACAGCCTATCTGAGCTCTCACCAATGCAGCTTTGGATGTAAATGGAGAAGAAATTATCATATAAAATAATCATCAGTGCAAGCAAAGTGTTACCAAAGCTTTCATGCGCATCTCAGCAGGGAATGTGCTTAATATCCCATGAGATCTAATAATGATATTATGTATCACAGTACTGTTATTTACAAATACAAGGTGAAACAAGTTGTTACAACATTCACTATTTTTTTCTGGTTTCACACTTAAAGGGAGAATTAGCTTGTCTTCACATGGGCATATTTGCCAGCACAAAACACGGTGAATTGAATCTGATGATTTCAATGGTTTCATTCACTTACACGTATTTTTCTAACGCATTGCAGCCAGGTAAAAAAAAAGGAGTATGCTTTATTCTCACACCAAAAGTCCCCATAAAAGTCCATGGAGATGTACAAATACACGCACAATACACTATGAGATGCGTGAAACACTGCACAATTGCAAAGGCAAATGAGCACATCTGGAACCCAATAGACCAATTAGCCATTTAAATGGCTGGGACCATCAGTGCTTATGTTTTTTGGCTTGTGCCAATGCTCATGTCTTGTGTGTGCAAGAATTACAGTAAAATACAATGCAAAAAAGTAACATTCATTCCACAGAAGCCCGATGCTCATGTATGGGCTCAGCTTGGGGTCATGGTATCAGCACTGGGCAACATTTATTTTCTCTCGTTTTCACAGTTATCCGTGGCACTGGTTTGGGCCAAACAAGAGGAGCGTTACTGCATTAATTAGACGTTCACAGCTGTACTAGCATCGGAGTCCGCTTTATGCCCACGATTGCTGAGGGTGTGGGCAGAGGCCTATGTCCTGGGGGAAATGCAACAGCGCCAGGTTGGGCCCGTGGAACTTGTTCCTGGTTAATCTAGTCTTTGTAGCGGTGAAAGCAACCACAACTAATTAAATGAGACTTTCACTGCTGTACTAACACCGGAGTCCGCTTATGCCCACGTTTGCTCAGGGTGTGTGCAGAGGCAGAGGTCCTCGGCGGAGTGAAAGTCTGCCATGTTTGGGCACTGTAATTTCTTCATGTTTAATACTTTCCTTGGGTTCCTTTGGCTCACCTATGCTGTGAGTGTACAAAGACTTCCCATAGCGGTGTTTTACCTGTCTGACACTAATACTCTGCCATGTTTGGGCGCTCTGATTTCTTCTTGTGTAATACCATCTTTGTGCACCGACAGCATAGGCAAGCCCAAGGAACTCAAAGACTTTACATTGCGGTGTTGACTCGAGCTATCTAACACCTACACAGAATGAATTGTGTGGGGACACATGGATTTCCCATTGCTATGTAACTCGTGGCACCATGGATCACACAAGATGGAGGCTGGGACCGAGCCTGACCCTGGGCCCGCTCACGTGCTTCCCACACAGAGTATTGCTGCATTGTGGAGATGTGTAGAAGTGCTGGCACCTGAGTCGCCTTTATACCCACGTTTGCGGCTCCTGACAATTTTGCGATGGAGGTGCCACGGCATTGGAATGATGATCGTATGTCAATTTATCATCGATTCACAACAGCATTGTGGGCTATTGTCCCCCCCCCTCCTTTCAAAGAGGGTCGCTGCCTGGCCCTGCCAACCCTCTGCAGTGTGTGCCTCCGGTTCCTCCTTATCGCAGACGCACTTAGGAATAGACATGAGGGTGGTGTAGCTATGAAGCGAGCATGTGGCATGAGGGCAGCTGAAGCTGCGCAGGGAAACGTTTGTGTGTGCTGTGGACGCAGGGCCGTGCGGGGGTTGGACAGCATGTAACCCAGGAGAAGAGGCAGCGGTGTCACCCGCAGGCAGTGATTGGCCTTGGTTGCAGGTAGTGTGGTGCTTAGCTAAGGTATGCCATGCTAATGAGGGTTTGTCGGAAGTAAAAATTGTTATGGGGGTCACGCCAGACTCTTGCCCCCATTGTGGCTTAATAGTGGGGCCTGGGAGCCTCAGGTGCAGCCATGCATGCTTCCCCTGCCCTTCCCTATCAATTTCTGTGGTGTTTCCATGACTTTTGGATGTTTTCTGGTGTTTGACAAGTCATCAGCTATGCGGAGCATCGGTCCCATACAAAAATGCTTGAGTCTCCCATTGACTTTAATGGGGTTCGTTAGTCGAAATGAGCTTTCGAGCATTGCGAAAAGTTCGACTCGAGCAACGAGCACCCGAGCATTTTTGTGCTCGCTCATCTGTAGTTCTTATCATTGTGCACTAACCCCCATCATCCTCCTGTGTTTCAGAGGTGAAGCAATCACAAACATGGGAACCTGGTACGGTTTAACGCTCCTGCTTCTGGGTAAGTAAATGGACAGCGGGTCTCATGGCGAAAAACTTTCAGCATAAAATGCAATACATTTTTGCTTTATGGCTCAATAGCTCTAAAAGTAACAGCTAGAGATGAGCCGCACCAAAATGCTTGGGTGCTCGTTGCTCGAGTCGAACTTTTCGTGATGCTCGAAAGTTCGTTTCGAGTAACGAACCCCATTGAAGTCAATGGGCGACTCGAGCATTTTTGTATATGACACATGCTCCGCTAAGTTTTTCATTTGTGAAAATCTGGAAAACCCAAGAAAGTGATGGAAACGATACAGAAACGGATAGGGCAGGCTAGGGGCAACATGCTGGGCTGCATCTCAGGTTCCCAGGTCCCACTATTAAGCCACAATAGCGGCAAGAGTGGCCCCACCCCCAACAATTTTTACTTCGGACAAACCCTCATTAGCAAGGCACACCTTAGCTAAGCACCACACTACCTCCAACCAAGCACTATCACTGCCTGCGGGACACACCACTGCCTCTTCTCCTGGGTTAGGGCAGCCTTCAGCTGCCCTCATGCCACACTCTCACTTCATAGCCACACCACCCTTATGTCTATTTATAAGTGCGTCTGCGATGAGAAGGAACTGCAGGCACACACTGCAGAGGGTTGGCAGGGCCAGGTAGCGACCCTCTTTAAAAGGGGCGGGGCGATAGACCACAATGCTGTAGAGAAACGATGAGAAATTGACGTTCGATCTTCATTCCAATCCCGTGCCACCTCCGTCAGGAGCTGCAAACGTGGGCATGAGTTACATAGCTACGGGGAATCCATGTGCCCACACAGTATTCATTCTGTCTAGGTGTCGCATAGCTCAATCGACACCGCAAGGGGAAAGCCATCTACACTCTGCCCCCTACCCAAGTCAGTCAGTGTCTTTGTGCCAGACAGGTCAAACACCGCAATGGGAACTAAGTGTGCACCAACAGCATAGGTGATTCTTAGGCAACCCAAGACATGAACAATAAACAAATCAGAGTGGCCAAACATGGCAGACTTGCACTGCGCCAACGACATAGGCCTCGGCCCACAGCTTCAGCAATCGTAGGCAGGAAGCGGACTTCAAAACTAGTGCACCTGTGATGGTCTCATTAAATCACTTACGTTTTCTTTCACCGCTCCAAAGACTGCATTAGCAGGAAAAAGTTCCACAGCCCCAACCTGGAGCCGTTGCAGTTCCCCTGGGACATAGGCCTCGGTCCACAGCTTCAGCAATCATAGGCATGAAGCGGACTTCGATGCTAGTTCATCTGCGACGGGCTCATTAAATCAGTTACCTTTCCTTTCACAGCTCCAATGACTGGATTAGCAGGAAAAAGTTCCACAGCCCCAACCTGGCGTAGTTGCACTTCCATAGGCCTCGGCCAACAGCTTCAGCACTCATAGGCAGGAAGCGGACTTTCACTGCACCCAGGACATAGGCCTCTGCACAAACCCTCAGCAATCGCAGGCCTAGAGCGGACTCCAATGCTAGCGTAGCTGTGAACGTCTCATTAGTGCTGTATCGCTCCTCTTGCTTGTCCCAATGTAGTGCCCCGGATAGCTGCGGTAACGTGAGATAAAATACAGGTTGGCTTGGGCCCACACTCCATGCCCTTGTCAGTCTGCGTTTTTTTTCATAGTGCCAGGCAGGTACAACTCCGCTATGGCAAGTCTGTGTGGACCCACAGCATGGGTGGGTGCCAGGAAGCCACCGACGGAACATAAATAAATCCCATTGCAGTGCCCCGGATAGCTGAGGTAACGTGAGATAAAATACAGGTTGGCTTCGGCCCACAATGCATGCCCTAGTCAGTCTGGCTTATTTTCATAGTCACAGGTAGGTAGAACTCCGCTATGGGAAGTCTGTGTGGACCCAGAGCATGGGTGGCTCCCTGGAACCCACCGACGGTACATAAATTAATCCCATTGCAGTGCCCCGGATAGCTGAGGCAACGTGAGATAAAATACAGGTTGGCTTCGGGCCACCCTGCATGCCCTAGTCAGTTTGGGGTTTTTTTTTTTGGGGGGGGGCAGATACGTAGAACACCGCGATGGGAAAACTTAGTGCACCCATATTAGGCACAGAACCCTGTAATATTCCTGTAGGAATAGGTATAAGCTGACCGCACTAACAGTTATGTTGCAGATGTCTAGGGAGACCCCAGTAACATTTCTGTAGTAACAGTATAGACAGACCCCAGTAACATTTCAGTAGCTGCAGTATAGGCAGAGCCCAATATTAGTAACATTTCAGTAGTAGCAGTATAGACAGACCCCAGTAACATTTCCGTAGCAGCAGTAAAGGCAGAGCCCAGTATTAGTAACATTTCAGTAGTAACAGTATACACAGTAACATTTCAGGAGCAGAAGTATGGGCAGACCGAAGTAACATTTCTGTTGCAGAAGTATAGGCAGACCTCTGCAGCATTACTGTGGCAGAAGTATAGGCAGGCAGACCCAAGTTACATTTCTGTAGCAAGAGTGTAGGCCAACCCCTGACACATTTGTATACCATGAGTGTAGGCGAAGGCCAGAAAAATTACTTGTATTACAGTATAGGCGAGGGCCCAAAAAATTAGTGTACCAACAGTACAAATGTACCCCTGAAAAATTGCTCAACCGAGAGGGTGGGTGAAACCCATAAATATTTTAGCTCGCTGTGGCTTAATTTGTAACAGAGCCTGGGGGCAGACCTGTTAAAAAAATTGTTTCATGTTAAAGTTTCAATGCTTTAGTTAGAAATGTAGAAAAATTGTTTAAAAATTGTTAGATGAGCCTTTTGGGCCGCAGAAAAATTGGCAGTTCAGCGTGATGACATTATGTTTCAGGAGGAGGAGGAATATCATACACAGATTGACAAAGGTAAATGTCCCTTTGTTTACGGTGATAGAGAACAATGCTTGCATCCGCAGTTGCAGCGAAAAGAATCTTTAGGTTCCGCTGCTCTCCGCTGGTGGAGAAGAGAAGTCTGGGGAAATCCAGGCTTTGTTCATCTTTATGAGTGTAAGCATATCGGCACTGGCAGTTGACAGGCGGGTACGCTTATCTGTGATGATTTCCCCAGCTGCACTAAACACCCTCTCTGACAAGACGCTAGCGGCAGGGCAAGCAAGAACCTCCAGGGCATACAGCACGAGTTTGTGCCACGTGTCCAGCTTTGACACCCAGTAGTTGTACGGAGCAGAGGAGTCACGGAGGACGGTGGTACAATTGGCTACGTACTCCCTCACCATCTTGTTACAGTGCTCCCTCTCAGGGGTCAGAAATGCTCTTTTCTCCTTAGGGAGAGCAACTATATACTATAAAGGTGGCACTGTGGAGGATTTATTCCATCTCCCTTAAGTGCTCCCTCTGACTCAGCCTTAACTGGGGAGTGGTGACACAGTCTTGCTGGGGAGCCATAAAGCTGGCAAAGGCCTTGGAGAATGTTTCCCTGCCTGTGCTGAACATGCTGCCTGATCTCCGCGCCTCCCCTGCTACTTGGCCCTTGGAACTGCGCCTTCTGCCACTAGCACTGTCAGATGGGAAGTTTACCATCAGTTTGTCCACCAGAGCCCTGTGGTATTGCATCACTCTCAAACCCCTTTCATCTTCAGGAATGAGAGTGGAAAGGTTCTCCTTATACCGTGGGTCAAGCAGTGTGTACACCCAGTAATCCGTGTTGGCCAGAATGCGTCTAACGCGAGGGTCACAAGAAAGGCATCCTAACATGAAGTCAGCCATGTGTGCCATGGTACCTGTACGCAACACATCGCTGTCCTCACTAGGAAGATCACTTTCAGGATCCTCCTCCTCCTCCACAGGCCATACACACTGAACAGATGAGAGGCAAGCAGCATGCGTACCCCCTGCAGTGAGCCCAGCTGTCTCTTCCCTCTACTCCTCCTCAAGCTCCTCCACCTCCTTCTCCAAAGCGCTGAGATATAGATATGAGGGTGCTCTGACTATCAAGCGACATACTCTCTTTGCCCGTGTCCTGTTCCGACCGCAAAGCATCAGCCTTTATGCTTTGCAGGGAACTTCTAAACAGGCATAACAGAGGAATGATGACGCTAATAATTGCAGCATCGCCGCTCACCATGTGGGTAGACTCCTCAAAGTTTCCAAGGACCTGGCAGGTGTCTGCCAACCAGGCCCACTCCTCTGTAAAGAATTGAGGAGGCTGACTCCCACTACGCCGCCCATGTTGGAGTTGGTATTCCACTATAGCTCTATGCTCCTCATACAGCCTGGCCAACATGTGCAGTGTAGAGTTCCACCGTGTGGGCATGTTGCACAGCAGTCGGTGCACTGGCAGATTAAACCGATGTTGCTGGGTCCGCAGGGTGGCAGCGTCCATGTTGGACTTAAGAAAATGTGCGCTGTCCCGGCGCACCTTGCCAAGGAGGTCTGACAATTGTGGGTAGTTTTACAGAAATCGCTGAACTACCAAATTAAAGACGTGGGCCAGGCATGGCACGTGTGAGAGGCTGCCGAGCTGCAGAGCCGCCACCAGGTTACGGCCGTTGTCACACACGACCATGCCCGGTTGGAGGCTCAGCGACGAAAGCCAGCGGTCAGTCTGGTCTGTCAGACCATGCAACAGTTCGTGGACCATGTGCCTCTTCTCTCCTAAGCTGATTAGTTTCAGCACGGCCTGCTGACGCTTGCCCACCGCTGTGCTGCCGCGCCGTGTGACACCGACTGCTGGCGACATGTGTTGCTGACACATATAAATTGCGAGGTAGAGGTTGCGTAGGAGGAGGAGGAGGGGGAAGGTTTAGTGGAGGTGGCATACAACGCCGCAGATACCAGCACCGAGCTGGGGCCCGCTATTCTGGGGGTGGGTAGGACGTGAGCGGTCCCAGGCTCTGACTCGGTCCCAGCCTCCACTAAATTCACCTAATGTGCCGTCAGGGAGATATAGTGGCCCTGCCTGCCTGTGCTTGTCCACGTGTCCGTTGTTGAGTGGACCTTCCCAGTAAGCGCGTTGGTGAGGGTGCGTACAATGTTGCGGGAGACGTGATCGTGCAGAGCTGAGACGGCACACCGTGAAAAATAGTGGCGATTGGGGACCAAGTAGCGCGGGGCCGACGCCGCCATCATGTTTTTGAAAGCCTCCGTTTCCACAAGCCTGTATGGCAGCATCTCCAGGCTGATCAATTTGGCAATGTGCACGTTTAAAGCTTCAGCGTGCGGGTGCGTGGCGGCGTATTTCACTCCAACGCTTGTGCTAGTGACGGCTGGACGCTGCACTGAGAGACATTGCTGGATGGGGCTGAGGACAGCGGAGGTGAGGGTGTGGGTGCAGGCTGGGAGACGCTCGTGCCTGTGTCCTGAGAGGGGGGTTGGATCTCAGTGGCAGGTTGGGGCACCTGGGGAGAGGCAGTCGTGCAACCCAGAGGCGGTGAACGGCCTTCGTCCCACCTTGTGGGGTGCTTGGCCATCATATGCCTGCGCATGCTGGTGGTGGTGAGGCTGCTAGTGGTGGCTCACCGGCTGATCTTGGCGCGACAAAGGTTGCACACCACTTTTCGTCGGTCGGCTGCGCTCTCAGGGAAAAACTGCCACATCTTTGAGCACCTTGGCCTCTGCATGGTGGCTTGACGCAAGGGGGTGCTTTGGGAAACAGTTGGGGGATTGTTCGCTCCGGCCCTGCCTCTACCCCTGGCCACTGCACTGCCTCTTCCAACCTGTCCTGCAGCTGCACTTGCCTCCCCCGCTGAAGACCTGTCCTCAGTAGGCTTATCAAACCAAGTGGGGTCAGTCACCTCATCAACCAGCTGCTTTTCCTCCGAATCCTCTGTGCGCTCCTCCCTCGGACTTACTGCCCCTACTACTGCGTCACTGATAGACCACTGTGTCTCATCATCATCGTCCTCCTCACCCACTGAAAGCTCTTGAGACAGTTGCCGGAAGTCCCCAGCCTTATCACCCGGACCCCGGGAACTTTCCAATGGTTGGGCATCGGTCACTACAAACTCCTCAGGTGGGAGAGAAACCATTTTTTCCCAATCAGGGCAGGGGCCCGAGAACAATTCCTGGGAGTCTGCCTGCTCCTCAGAATGTGTCATTTTCATGGAGTGAGGAGGCTGGGAGGAAGGAGGAGCAGCAGCGAGAGGATTCAGAGTTGCAGCAGTGGACGGCGTAGAAGACTGGGTGGTCGATACATTCCAGGATGCACTTTATGCCATCCATGACAGGACCTGCTCACACTGCTCATTTTGTAATAAAGGTCTACGATGTGGACACAAATTGTGATATGAAGCTGGGGACCCCAGAAACTTGCCTCTCTCCTAATCCCGCAGCAGCCGGCTGCGATTCACCTGGACCAGGAACTCGGCCTATGCCCACACCCTCATGAGGAACTCCACGTCCGCGTTCCGTTCATGTCCACGTCCTCTAGCCCTACCCCTCAGCATGGTGGATTACAAATAGAGCAGACACTGAGCGGTGTAAAAAATTTTGTGAATTATTGGCCCGCAGTTGCTGGCTGACAGCGGTTATGTAACGCAAACTGAAGCCAGAAATAAATTATATGGAAGGCTGCAAGCAGGCCTAGCTGTGCAATAGTGATGCACCTCAACTCCCAGCAACCACACAGTTAAATGCACACGGTCACAGGTAGCCCTAAGAAGGAGTTCTTTTTTATAAAATTTTTTTGAAATGCAATGCAGGCTATATAGCATTTCCCTCTATCAGGGGTTGTCGCCGTACGCTGTGCATGCAGTTGACGGCACACACAGAGGGGTGTAAAATTTTTTTGTTTTATTTGCGTGCAGTTGGAGACAGACAGCGCATATGCTACGCAAACTGCAGCCCGAAATAAATTATACGCAAGACTGCAAGCAGGCCTAGCTGTGCAATATGCAATAGTGATGCACCTCCCACAGGCCACGCAGTGAAATGCACACGGTTACAGGAAGCCGTAAGAAGGATTTTTTTTTTCTTTTTTTGAAATGCAATGCAGGCTATTTAGCGTGTATCTGACTTTCCCTCTATCGGGGCCTGTCACCGTACGCTGTGCGTGCTGTAGATGGCACACACAGAGCGGTGTAAAAACTTTTTGATTTATTGGCGTGCAGTTGGAGGCAGACCGCACTTATGTCACGCAACTGCAGCCAGAAAAAAAATTATACAGAAGCCTGCAAGCAGGCCTAGCTGTGCAATAGTGAGGTACTACAACTCCCAGCAGCCACGGAGTTAAATGCACACGGACACAGGTAGCCCTAAGAAGGACCATTGGGGTTGTTGTAGACAGGATTCCACACTACCACTGTCCCTGCCTCACCACCACTCTCCCTATACTATGTAGTACAGACTGCAGCCTGAGAGCGCTATAGCCTGCACGCCCGATATAAAAAAAGGCAAAACTGCTACCAGCAGTCACAACAGTAATGCACTAGGTCAGATGTGGCCCTATGAAGGACCATTGGGGTTCTTGCAGATGCAAACAGTAGCCTAAGACTCTCCCTATAGCAGTAGCAACACCTTTCCTAATCTCTGCCAGCGTGTGTCTGGGGCGAGCCGCGGGCGGCCCCACTTTAAATACTCAGGGGTCGCTTGATCTTGCCAGCCACCCACTGCAGGGGTGTGGGATAGGGCTGGAACGTCACAGGAGGAAGTTGTAATTCCTTCCCTGCATGCTTATTGGCCAGAAAATGGCGCAAACCTTTCAGGGAAGGAAATGGAATTGACTCGAGTACTGCGTGGTGCTCGTCTCAAGTAACGAGCATCTCAAGTACCCTAATACTCAAACTAGCATCAAACTCGGACGAGTACGCTGGCTCATCTCTAGTAACAGCTTATAATAGTGCTGAATAGTGTTTATAAGAGGAGCAGCTGATATTAGTTTCTCTATGATGTAATTGCCTTTAAAGGTAGTATCAGTGCTTGAGAGTTTAAGAGTGTAGGCTGATATAACATATGATGTAAATGGCGCTGGAAGTACTTACACTTCCTTTCCTTTCTTTCCTCCTATAACATATATAGACGTTTCCATTGTGTCCTCCTCTCCCTTCTATCCTTCTGTAACATATATAATGGTTTCCATCATGTCGTCCCTCTCCCTTCTCTCCTCCTGTAACATATATAAAGGTTTTGATCATGTCTCCCCCTCTCTTCTCTCTTCCTGTAAAATATATAAGGCCTCCTTCACACGGGCGACAAAGTTGCGCGATTTTGTAGCATTGCTATGATGCTACAAATCGCATGTCTGAGAAGCCCATGGCTTCCTATGGGTTCCTTCACATGAGATGTTTTGTAGCATGCTACAAAATGACACACAAACCTCGCAGGCCCGGAGATATGTCTGCGACACGCGAGGTTTTGTAGCCCATGTTTCTCTATGGAGCAGTCCCCTCTATTGCATCGCACGAAAACGCGGTTTGCATGCGATGCGATGCAACTTTGACAGTAGTAGAGGCTACAAAGTCGCGTGATTTTGTAGCGTCACATGCGACTTTGTAGCGCTACAAAATCGCGGTATTGCTGCGAGAAAATCACAACGATATCGCATCACTGCACCGTACGATATCGCTGCGATTTTCTCACAGCTATGCGGTGTCGCTCGTGTGAAGGAGGCCTAAAGGTTTCTATCATGTCCTCCTCTCCCTTCTTTCCTCCTGTAATATATATAAATAAATGTTTCCATCATGTCCTACCTCGCTCCTCTCTCCACCTGTAACATATATAAAGGTTTCCATCATGTCTCCCTCTCCCTCCTCTCCCTCTTTAACATATATAAAGGTTTCCATCATGTCCCTCCTCTCCTTTCTCTTCTCCTGTAAGATATATAAAGGTTTCCATCACATTCCCCCTCTCCCTTTTGTCCTCCTGTAACATATATAAAGAATTCCATCATTTCCCCCTCTCCCTACACTCCTCCTGTAACATATATAAAGGTTTCCATCATATCTTCCTCTCTCTCCTCTCTCCTCCTGTAACATATATAAAGGTTTCCATCATGCCCTCCTCTCCCTTCTCTCCTCCTGTAACATATATAAAGGTTTCCATTATGTCCCTCCTCTACCTTCTCTCCTCTTGTAACATCTAAAAAGGTTTCCATCATATCTCCCTATCCCTTCTCTTCTCCTGTAACATATATAAAGGTTTCCATCATGTCCCCCCTCTCCCTTCTCTCCTCCTGTAACATATATGAAGGTTTCCATCATGTCCCCCTATCCCTTCTCTTCTCCTGTAACATATATAAAGGATTCTATCATATCTGCCTTCTCCATTCTTACCTCCTGTAACATATATAAAGGTTTTTTTATCATATCTCCCTCTCCCCTCTTCTCCTGTAACATATATAAAGGATTCTATCATGTCTGCCTTCTCCATTCTTACCTCCTGTAACATATAAAGGCTTCTATTATGTCCGCCTTCTCCATTCTTTCCTCCTGTAACATAAATAAAGGTTTCCATTATATCTCTCTCTTTCTTCTCTCCTCCTGTAACATATATAAAGTAGAGATGAGCGAGCACCAAAATGCTCAGGTGCTCGTTACTCGAGCCAAGCTTTTTGTAATGCTCGAGAGCTCATTTCGAGTAATGAACCCCATTGAAGTCAATAGGAGACTTGAGTATTTTTCAAGGTGACCCATGCTCTGCATTGTTTTCAAAGCAGCTGCGGCTGCTGCTGGTGGCTCCATTGAATCAATGGTCTGCCAGCACCCTTGAATTGTTTTTCAAGAAAGGGCTTTACACATAAGCCCTTTCCTGAAAAACAATAATTTTAGTGTAAAAAATAAATAACTAAACTTATCTCTCCGCCGCTGCCGTGTCCACCGCGGGGATGGAGAACATCATTTCCTTCATCCCCGCAAGGAAAAAGAATTCCCTGCTGCACCTGCCACATCTGTGACATATGCAGCAAAGGAATTCTTCATCCCTGCGGGGAATAAAGAATTTCCTACCACAGTTGTCACAGATGAATTCATGAATAGGTGAGTGCTGCCTCTGATTGGCTTAGCGCAGGGACCAATCAGAGGCAGCTCTCAGCTGTCATTCAATAGCTGAGAGCTGCCTCTGATTGGTCACAATGCTCAGCCAATCAGAGGCAGCACATTCAGCAGGCAGGAATTTTAAATCCCTGCCTGATGAATACTACTGAGAGCAGTGCAGGGAGAAGAGCTGGATGGACACGTCTGTACCCCGGCAGCTGAAGAAAGGTGAGTATTCTTTTTTTTTAAAAATTTATTCACTATTTCTTCTTGTTTTTAAGGGAAGGGCTTATATTTAAAGCCCTTCCCTGAAAAACAATTTCAGGATGCCGGTAGGGAATTCTTTATTCCCTGCAGGGATGAAGAATTCCTTCGATGCATCTGTCATAGATGTGGCAGGTGCAGCAGGGAATGATGTTTCCTTCATCCCCGCGGGGGACACAGCAGCGGCTGAAAGGTAAGTTTATTTTTTTTTTTTTTTTTACACTAAAATTATTGTTTTTCATGGAAGGGCTTATGTTTAAAGCCGTTCCCTGAAAAACAATTACCAGGTGCTGACAGCAGGATCCTCTACTGCAGCTGTCATGTGTGACAGCTGCGGTAGGGAATTGAAGACTTCCTCTGCTGCATCTGCCAATCTGTGGCAGATGTAGCAGCAGGCAATTCTTTTTACTAGCGGGGAAGAAGGAAACATCTGCCGCATGCGGCAGATGTGTTCTTCGTCCCCGTGGGGGACATAGCAGCAGCAGTATTTTTTTTTATTTTTTTTACACGGAAATGATTGTTTTTCAGGGAAGAACTTATATGTAAAGCCCTTCCATGAAAAACAATTCAGGGATGCCGGCAGACCATTGTTTTCAATTCCTCCACAGCATAGCCGGCTGTTGACATGTCGGGAGTGTAGTGCTGATGAATTACAATCTTTATGCCAGTAGAAAGATCAAATCAGCTGACAATGGGCTTATTCACAGTGAATCATCTGCAGTTTTGTGCGCACTACCGGTACGGGTAAGATTGTCTTCGTATTTTTTGGTCAAATCATCTTTTCTTCTCTGTCATAGGAAAAAAAAATTGACAGCTGCTCTGGATCCATTACTTGATGGACACCAATAACATCTGATTGACTATAATTGGGACCATTGGGTTTCTTGGTATACGTCATTCCATTGGAAAAACTGGTAGCATGCTGCACAATTTCTTCACAATTTTTGGTAGAACCCATAATAGAAACACTAAGGCAGATGTCAATTCAACCTAGACACAACCTTAGCCAATAAATTACCTGCGGAGAGGGGTGATTATAATGCTACTAGCTGTATTTACTTCTGCTATCTTGTTTTTCTTTTGCTCTGGCTGTGAGCCTATTGCCACAAAATAGCGCGTGCACAGCCTTACTTGGTTGTAGAGGGGGGTTCCGATGTTTGTCCTTTCACTAAAATTCCCCAGAGCCTGCCGTAGTGCCATACAATGCCCCATAAATACCTTATACAGTGCTCAAATAATACTGCCCTATAACAGCTCCATATTGTAATCTAGTAACTGTACTATACTATGCTAAAAGGGCTTGTCCAGGGTTAATAAAACATGGCTACTTACAGTTAGGGCCAGAAATATTTGGACAGTGACACAAGTTTTGTTATTTTAGCTGTTTACAAAAACATGTTCAGAAATACAATTATATATATAATATGGGCTGAAACTGCACACTCCCAGCTGCAATATGAGAGTTTCCACATCCAAATCGGAGAAAGGGTTTAGGAATCATAGCTCTGTAATGCATAGCCTCCACTTTTTCAAGGGACCAAAAGTAATTGGACAATGGACTCTAAGGGCTGCAATTAACTCAGAAGGCGTCTCCCTCGTTAACCTGTAATCAATTAAGTAGTTAAAAGGTCTGGGGTTGATTCCAGGTGTGTGGTTTTGGATTTGGAAGCTGTTGCTGTGACCAGACAACATGCGGTCAAATGAACTCTCAATTGAGGTGAAGCAGAACATCCTGAGGCTGAAAAAAAAGAAAAAATCCATCAGAGAGATAGCAGACATGCTTGGAGTAGCAAAATCAACAGTCGGGTACATTCTGAGAAAAAAGGAATTCACTGGTGAGCTTGGGAACTCAAAAAGGCCTGGGCGTCCACGGAAGACAACGGAGGTGGATGATCGCCGCATACTTTCTTTGGTGAAGAAGAACCCGTTCGCAACATCAACTGAAGTCCAGAACACTCTCCGGGAAGTAGGTGAATCTGTCTCTAAGTCAACAGTAAAGAGAAGACTCCATGAAAGTAAATACAAAGGGTTCACATCTAGATGCAAACCATTCATCAATTCCAAAAATAGACAGGCCAGAGTTAAATTTGCCGAAAAACACCTCAAGAAGCCAGCCCAGTTCTGGAAAAGTATTCTATGGACAGATGAGACAAAGATCAACCTGTACCAGAATGATGGGAAGAAAAAAGTTTGGAGAAGAAAGGGTACGGCACATGATCCAAGGCACACCACATCCTCTTTAAAACATGGTGGAGGCAACATGATGGCATGGGCATGCATGGCTTTCAATGGCACTGGGTCACTTGTATTTATTGATGACATAACAGCAGACAAGAGTAGCCGGATGAATTCTGAAGTGTACCGGGATATACTTTCAGCCCAGATTCTGCCAAATGCTGCAAAGTTGATCGGACGGCGCTTCACAGTACAGATGGACAATGACCCCAAGCATACAGCCAAAGCTACCCAGGAGTTCATGAGTGCAAAAAAGTGGAACATTCTGCAATGGCCAAGTCAATCACCAGATCTTAACCCAATTGAGCATGCATTTCACTTGCTCAAATCCAGACTTCAGACGGAAAGACCCACAAACAAGCAAGACCTGAAGGCTGCGGCTGTAAAGGCCTGGCAAAGCATTAAGAAGGAGGAAACCCAGCGTTTGGTGATGTCCATGGGTTCCAGACTTAAGGCAGTGATTGCCTCCAAAGGATTCGCCA
This sequence comes from Eleutherodactylus coqui, assembly GCF_035609145.1. Taxonomy (NCBI): domain Eukaryota; kingdom Metazoa; phylum Chordata; class Amphibia; order Anura; family Eleutherodactylidae; genus Eleutherodactylus; species Eleutherodactylus coqui. The sequence goes on along the minus strand of NC_089842.1, from coordinate 27,610,239 downwards.
CAAAATATTGAAAAAAATAATATTTTGTTTGGGTTATGTTTATTTGTCCAATTACTTTTGAGCTCCTAAAATGTGGAGTGTTTGTAAAGAAATGTGTACAATTCCTACATTTTCTATCAGATATTTTTGTTCAACCCTTTAAATTAAACGTTACAATCTGCACTTGAATTCTGTTGTAGAGGCTTCATTTCAAATCCAATGCGGTGGCATGCAGAGCCCAACTCGCGAAAATTGTGTTACTGTCCAAATATTTCTGGCCCTAACTGTACTTCCAAACACAGCACCACCCTTATCTATAGGGTTGCATGTTGTATTACAGCTCAGCTCCATTAAAGTGAATGGGAGTTAAGCTGCAATACCAGACACGACCTACTAACAAGGGTTTGGAAGAAGGCAGACATGTTTTTCTAACCCTGGACAACTCCTTTAATAAAACTGCTAAACAGTGAATATAGAAGAATAGACGTCTGCAGCACTCCTCAAGACCCAGTTTAGGTTTGGACAAGAAAATGCATAGCCACCTGTTTGAGATCCTGATCTGAATGGGGATCCACAAAGATCAATGCATGAGGAGAGATGATGGCAGCATACATGGTGCTTCATTCAAAAACTTCCTTTACTGGACTTGCCCATTCCGCGACACTTTGATGATTTGGGACACTCAATCTCTCAGCTAAAATTCTGTGTTATATCTACATACAGTAATAGGATACGTGCGATTTTAAGAAAACACTGTCCAATTGTGAGCCTAGCTAATGACTCTGAAGAGTTTGTTAACCCTCCTATGATGGTGTATAAACGCTGCCCTAATTTAAGGGATAAACTTGTCCGTTCTATGTATGTAAAACCTAGAATTCCTGTGCAGACAACCTTTTTGCCTTGTCAGCCCGGCAATTATCCATGTTTAAGTTGCACTTGTTGCAATAACATGGTGAAGGGGGTTCGCTTTAATCATGCTCGCACTGGAGCGATGTTTAAAATTAGGTGTTCCCCCATCAATCAGGGGAGGTGATAGGAGTATTGCACTTAAGAAGAAAGAGCTCCGTTGGATCTATGTGTTGGATACGTTAACCCCTAAGGGGTTAAATCACGAATATAATTGTGGCCCGTTTTTGTGACTGCCCATTGTTAGCACGTATATCATCTGTGTATTATCTTCCGTTTTTTAAGATATGTTTTTAATATGAAAATTTCTCTCCCTTGCATTTCAGAAAGAAACGTGGCTTTGTCGTGGCGTCTATCTCCGCGTCCACTTGGTGGTCCCTTCTACATGCATCCTTTCTTTTTCGGCCATTGATGGGCCCTAAATCAATAGCGTCATGATTATCGTTTAGTTTCAACTATAGATATATTTAAAATATTGGTATTTCACATGCGATGTACGGATTAGACGCATAGCCTATGAGATTGGTACTGACAATATATGAATAATCTATGCAGATCGCTTAGTGTGAATTGTGTATGTAATGGGGAATAATTACTTTCTCATGCACATAATGTTCTTATATACACTCTTTTCAGTATGGGGTGTCATAATCTTTGTGAGCGCCATGAGATATGATCATTATTCATCCACGATAATAAACCATTTTTCTGATTGTTGAACACTCTATGCATTTGAGGATTAGTATATGTGCAATAGCGCAATGGACGTATGTCTTTATTATATTGCTAGGACATTGTGTATGGGGTTTGGTCCGCTGCATGTGCTCCGCCCATTGCGGGGACACTCCCAGGACCGCGGGATTTTCTCTGCGATGTTTTGCAGGGTGGAACGCGTTTGTAGCGTCATCATAATGATGCGTCACATCATTGGCGTTTGCGTGGTGACGCCACGTACGTGCGTATAGACTTTGAATGTGAGGTATGAATTGCTTTATGCGTTCCACCCACCATGCATGCACACTGAAGCTATGCATTCCTTGCATCGCGAGATTTCCCCTTTTTTTGGCATCATGGATACAGCGCAGCTGCAGGATGATCGTTGGGATGCCAAGATGGAGTGGAGTAGCGTCATGACAAGCACCACGTTCAGGTGAAACTAAAGAAGGAGGAGGAGTTGTTTAATGAATGTTTTCTGATTTGCTGGATAATCATGTGGGGATTGAATATATATGTGTGTTTATATGGGGATTGCTTTATACTTGAACAAAACCAAGTGTTGAAATGTTGTATTTCATCTGCCTGTACCTACTGGGAGGAATAAAGGAAGTTTTTGAATGAAGCACTGTGTATGCTGCCATCATCTCTCCTCATGCATTGCTAAACAGTGAATATTCATCGTGGACAAAGGCCTTATGTGGAGCCCCATTCAGGTGCCTGATAAGCACTGTATGACCCCAAAGACTATTTCTGTTTGTTAAGATAATTGTACATACCTGGGGAACCAAAACCGTCACTCTGTTGCTGCAGGACTATGGGAGAAAAAAGAGGAGGAGGGAGAAAAAGAGGAGGAAGAGAAGAACAAGATGGAGTGAGAGAAGGAAACAGACAAGAAGGAGGTGAAACAGAAGAAAAAGGAGGAGCAGGAGACAGAGGAGGGGATGGAGGAAAAGAAAGTAGAAGAAAATGTGAGGGAAGAGAAAAAAGGAAGAAGAAGATGAGGAGAAGGAGGAAAAAAAAGAAAACATATTCCTAGAACTGCTTAGATTATTATAAAACATTTTCATGATAAAAAATTAACTTTTTCTGCAAAAAAAAATTAACCTGAGACGTCAGATAGCAGCAGATCTATTTCATCTCTTCCCGTCAAACACATAAGGGAGAGTGCTATATTACCCGGCCTTCCCCTTTATTCCCGTACAACTGTTGATTCATCGGTTCCTTGTCCATAGGGATGTGTGTGGTATTACAGATCAGCTCCGTTAAAGGGAATGGGAGTTGAGCTGCAATACCAGACATGACACATGCGATGAGTTTGGAAGAAGGCAGCCATGTTTTTCTAACCCTGGACAAACCCTTTAATAAAATGGCTACAGAGTGAATATTCCTGGTGGACATAAACCTTCTGGAGCGCCCCATTCAGGTGTCTGATAAGTGCTGTATGACCCCCAAAAGCTACTTCTGTTTGTTTACTACATTTTGGCTCATGGGCGCTGATGCCCCAGTGGTCACGGAATGAGATAATTGTACATACCTGGTACACTGAAACTGTCACGCTGCTGCAGCAGGACTACAGGAGGAAGCAGAAGGAGGAGAAGAAGAAAAAAGAGAAGGAGGAGGAGAAAATAACAAAAAAAAGAGGAGGAAGAGGAAGAGAAAGAAGGGAAGAAAGAAAAAGAAGAGAAGGAAGAAGAAAACGCATTACTAAAACTACTAAGATTATTGTAAAACATTCTCATGATCTAAAATGTCACTTTTTCTACAGAAATAAAATGAAGTCGAGACATCAGATAGCAGCAGATCCAAGATGGCCTCTTCGCTTTGTAGACTACCGGATGAACATTGTACTTCAGTAATCAGCCAATGTATACTGTTTCTGATTGGCCAAGGCTGTTCACATGGGCAGTACTGGCCAATCAGAGCAGCTTGTAATGTCTTAGACTATGAATGTGCATCAGGTAGTCTAAGAAGGGGCGGCTCCATTTAGGATCACCCAAGAAAAGCCACAAGAACCTGTGTGACAAGAAAAGGGGGCACCAGATAAAATAACCCTTCCCTTCCCTCATCAGGAGGTTTCTGTCCTTCTTGAGCTCACCTTAGGGCACCTGCATTACAGTGTAACAGGTGTACAGCTCCTGTCAACTTTCTTGCCTTGTTTTGGAACGAGAGCACCATTTTCAAGTTTGTTCATGTAGGACTGGAAAAGGGTCTGCATTTTTTTCTACTTCTTATTCCACTTCTTTACTTAACCAAGCCCAGCACTGCTCTTGTCCATGGACTATGTGCAGTATTACATTTAGTCTAAAAAATATGGTAGTTTTTTATGCAGTATTTCATAAAACAAAAAGAATATACATATGGCAACATATAACAGAATAAAATAATATTTTTACTCCATCATAATGCCATAAACTGTTCTGCGCTGCTGCATGTTTTTGCATTTCAACCTACTCGCAAATTTTATTTTTTTTCCAATGCATTATATAGTATATTAAATGCTACTATTAAAAATTACAGCACGCCCCCATATGGCTGTATGACCAGAAAAATAAAAAAGCTATGATTTTTTGAAAGTGAGGGGGAAGAATTGAAGACAAAAATACCTAAAAAAGTTGCAGCAGGAAGCGGATGAATAAATGTAAAAACAGAGATTAAAGTAGCAGCCAAGAGAAGCTCTACAATCTGACACAACAAAAAAAGGATCAGAATTATGAAGAATCATAGAATGTTGGAAGGGACCTCCAGGGTCATCGGGTCTAACCCCCTGCTCAGTGCAGGATTCACTAAATCATCCCAGACAGATATCTGTCCAGCCTCTGAAGACTTTCATTGAAGGAAAACTCACCACCCTCTGTGGCAACCTGTTCCACTCATTGATCACCCTCACTGTCTAATATCTAATCTGTATTTCCTCCCTTTCATTTTCATCCCATTGCTTCTAGTCTTTCCTAGGACAAATCAGAATAGGGCTGATCCCTCTGCATTGTAACAGCCCTTCAGATATTTGTAGACAGCTATTACGTCTCCTCTCAGGCTTCTTTTTTTGCTTGCAAAATATTCCCAGATCCTTTAACCGTTCTTCATAGGACATGATTTGCCGACCGCTTACCATCTTGGTAACTCTTCTCTGAACTTGCTTCAGTTTGCTGATGTTTTTTTTAAAGTGGGGTGCCCAGAACTGCACACAGCATTTCAGATGAGGTCTGACCAAGCAAGAGTAGAGGGGCATAATGACTTCATGTGATCTAGACTCTATGCTTCTCTTAATACATCCCAGAATTGTGTTTGCCTTTTTTGGCTGCTGCATCACATTGTTGACTCATGTTCAGTCTATGATCTATTAGTATACCCGTGTTTTTCACATGTGCTGCTGCTTAGCCCAAATCCTCCCATTCTGTATGTGCTTTCTTCATTTTTCTTGCCCAAATGTAAGACTTTGCATTTCTCCTTGTTAAATACCAATCTGTTTGTTACAGCCCACTGTGCAAGCTTGTTTGAATCTTTTTGAATCCTCTCTTTCTTTCCTAGTGTTAGCTATCCCTCCTAGCTTTGTGTCGTCGGCACATTTGATCAGTTCCACCTTAATTCCTTCCTCCAGATCATTTATAAGAACGTTTACCAACACTGGGCCTAGGACAGAACCTTGTGGTACCCCACTTGATACATTCTTCTACTTGGATGTGCAGCCATTTATGACCACTCTTTGAGTACGATCACTAAGCCAGTTCTGAATCCACCATTTTTCAATAAAGATGATATGAGATACTTTGTCAAATGCTTAACTGAAGTCAAGATATATTATATCTACCGCATTTCCCTGATCAACCCAGTTGGTGATTTTGTCATAGGAGGAAACTGCGTATTACTTACTTCCCACCAAGAAAACAACACTGAGTCTTAAGAAGCCCATGACGTCTGCGGGCTGCAGAACTGAGGTGGTCACAGCGGACTAAGGTATAATAAAAGGCAAAGAGCAAAAAACAACATCACAAGCAGAGAACGATATAGCAGAGCTGAGTTTTAAGGTTTGCAGTTACATCTGTTGTATATGAAGATAACTCATTGAGATAAGATAATGCTGTATTCTGGTAAAATGACAGATAAAGCAATGAGATCACCGAAAGACATAAGGAAACCTAGCTCTGCTACATCTGTACATACTAAAGCCAACAAAGAAGAATAGTATAAGAGTATAAATTTACCTACCGGGATTCTGGCTCCGGAACGTTCTTTTGTGACTCCAGTCTGCTGCTGCGATATTTAGTACAATCTGTTCTGGTTGGATATTTACACATTTAGGGCGCCCACCCACTGGCGTTTTTTTTACCTGCGTTTGCGTTTTGCGTTTTTCCTGCACAGGCATAGAGATAACATGTGTTCCTGTCCACTGGCGTTTTTTTTTTTGGTCCGTTGCGATTTTTAACATAGGAACTGTCAGTTGCATATGTGTCCTTATTTTTCTCTTAATGCACCCATGAATGTCAATGGAAATTAACGGAAAAGCCGCGAAAAGCCGCGAAAACGCGCCGAAAACGCTGCGTTTTTCACGCACGGAAATCGCAAACGCCAGTGGGTGGGCGCCCTTAAATGAAGGTAAATAACTGGGGACATCAGGTTCTTTACCTTAAATAATATTAAGGAAGCTACTGAGAACCTAGAAATTACATCAGCAGCTCTCTGCATACAATGGTTTGTGTTCATGCAACGTAAACTGGATACAGAACAGGTTTGTGATGTTTGAAATGGTATCGTATCTCATCTGGAGGATAAAACAAGTATTATATACTCATTAGAAACAATCCAGGCATATAGTTACATCTCAGGTAGTGCACACAAAATGCACACGCACAATAAAGGACTGTGAATGAAACCATTGAAATCAATGGGTTCTGTTCTCTCCATATTGTGTGTACAAACATATTTTAGCCGGCTTCACTTGAGTAGCGCAAATACGTGCACAAAAGCACAATACGCTGCACAGTTCTGTGAGGAACAGAACACATCTGGACCTTACCAGGCTGAAAAGCCTGTTAACCTGTTAAGGACCAGGCACTGAAATTTACGGCTTAGATTTAAGACTCTGCTCTGCAATCAATCAGAGGCAGGAGGGGTTGTCAGCTGTTAGTGACAGCTGATAACCTGGAGGAGAAGGCAGGAGGGTTTTTTAACCCTTTCTGCCTTTTCCTTCCCCGAGTACACGGTACTCAAAAGTGAAAGTGGAAGTATAACTTCCACCACGGGATCCCAGGGGTCATGTGCTGTCCGGATTCCCTGCTATAGCAGAGCTACAGGGTCCTAGTAGACCCTGATCAGCTCTGCCAGTGACTACTGTCACTGCAGGGGGATGTTTTTCCCTGTAACTGGGGCTCCTATGGATGCTGCTCCTATGCATGTCCCAGCTACACTGAAAAAGTGTCAAGTTAAAAAAATAAAAATAAAAAAATAAACATGCGAATGTCCTCCAGAGGTCTTATATGACATCATGGGGGACATAGATAGTAAAAAACACAATCACATACATAAGTAAATAAAAATGACAGAATAAAACAACAATATATATATATATAGGAAAGAAAATAACTAGAGATGAGCAAGCATGCTTGTTTGAGCATTAGCATACTCGAAAGCACTCGATACTCGAGCGAGCACCACGCGGCGCTAGATAAAATTTCACCCTCATCTCCCCACATGTTTAGCGGCTCCTGCTATGATGTGCCAACCTTGTGCACATGTATAGCAGTGAGTGGCTGGCCAGATCAGGTGACCTAGGATCATAAAAACTCAGGTCACCTAATTCTTGCCTCACACGGTGGCTGGATTAGCTGAGGGACAGAGCTGCTGTGAATGAGGGAGAGCGTTAGTGTAGGTTAGAAGGAGCGTTTAGGCAGGGATCCATCTGCAATGAACCCAACAGTCCTTTTAGGACTACAAATCCACTTTTGTGCATCATCAGTTTGGCTGCCTGGGACCAGTAGTGCGCACAAAGCATTCACAAGCATCCCGGCTGCATACTGCATACTGTTACCGGTTTTATACAGTACACTGCTACTGGTGTACACAAACTATATAGGAACTAACAAAACTCCTCTCATTTTTCATTTTTTAATTTGTTTTTGTACAAGACTGTGCACATTTTTCACAGTGTATTTTTTGCTATTGTGTACACAAAATACCCCAGTGTGTGTCCTGTCGATCCGCACTATATAACAAGACTGTACACATTTTACACTGTCTATTATTGACTTAAAGCATACGTAAAATACCGTTAGTCTGTACCCTGTCAATCTGCACTATATAACAATACTGTACTCATTTTACACTGTCTATTTTTGGCTTAAAGGGGTTCTGTCATTAAAAACAAAAAAATTATATACTTACCTATTGCTCCCCAGGCAACCTTACCTCTCCTCTTCTCCTCCCAAATCTTCTCCTGAATCGTCTAGCAGCTTGTGTCACGTGACCTGCAGCTACCCGATTTAGCTGGATCCGGTGATGTAACGTACATTGCGCTGCATTCTGCTTCCTGCAGGTCAATGTACGCATACGTCACTAGTGACGTAGCGTTCATTGCCCAGGCAGGGAAGTAGTGGGTGTACACCACTGTTGGGCTGCTTGACAGCCAGGTGACGCCCCCACTTCCTCATTGGCTGGGCGCATTGATAGGGGGGTACCGGAAGGCACAGGGGAGAAGGCACAGCAGCGGCAGCGCAGAGGAGCATCAAGGGACAAGGCAGAACAGCGGGCCAGCAGCAAAGGCTCCTGCGACACAGGAGCTTCAGAGTGGGGGTCCTTCAGCGCCAGAGCATCAGGGGAGAAGGCAGAGCAGCGGTACAACAGGGGAGGCTCACAGCAGGGGAACGACACAGCCGGAGCAGTGGACCAATAGCGGAGGCTACAGCACCGCAGGGGAGCGTGACAACAGGGGACGGAGAGCAGAGCATCAGCAGGGCAGATCCTTGTCTGCAGGGGGGGGGGGGAAGATGGAAGAGCCAGGAGCAGGAACTGAGCTCCCGCCCCCTCTCTGCCTCCTCTCCGCCCCTCTGCACTATTTGCAATAGGAGGGGGTGAGACGGGGGCGGAGCTAAGTCTCGCCGCTTAGCTCCGCCCCCGCTCCTCCCCTCCCATTGCAAATAGTGGTGAGGGGGCGGCAGCTCAGTTCCTGCTCCTGGCTCTTCCATTCTCCCCCCCTGCAGACAAGGACATCATATATGTATGTATGTGTACTCATATATATATATATATATATATATATATATATATATATATATATATATATATGTGTGTGTTTTATAAATATCTAGTGTGTGTGTGTATCTCTATCTGCGGCTACCCATCTCTCTGCTTGTGTATATACAAGCATATACATACATATATCTATGTGTGTGTGAGTATATGTATGTATGTGTGTTTGTATATATGTATATATGCACTTGCATATTTGCCTTGTGAAAAGTTGGTCTGAGTTACTTGGACTGAAATAGTGCTCACTTATGTAAAATCAGCCAAAGATTGTAAAGAAGATCTGGAAGCCCTTGGGAAGTGTTGGGTGTTCAGGGACAGAGGCAGGGAGAAACACTATCAGATTTTGGTGGACTGCAGGCAGGGCTGCACAGCTCCAATCACTGCACTGGATGGGCGGAAGTAGCTTTGTGAGGGCGGAAGTGGTCAGCACAGCAAGGGGTGCTGGGAAATGACCTAGCAGGAGGGGCTGAACATGTAAACAGACCATGGAGGTGAAAAATGGAGCCTAGGTAAGTACTACTTCTGAAAAAAACGTTTTGTATGTGTTATTTACCACAGCCTGTGTCGGCAGGGCGAATCTACTGGAGAAAAAAAATACAGATTGTATTGACAGAACCCCTTTAAAGTATATGCAAAATACCTCACAGTTTGTGTGGCATTTTGACACAGTGCATTATACAACACGATCAACACTAGGGGTAAGGGTCGGGGAGGAGGACGTCGACATCTGAATGAGGGTGTGGGCAGAGGCGAAGGTCCTGGGAAGGGTGAATCAGTGCCTGCTGCTGAGGGAGAAGTAGAACGTCGCAAATCTATGCTCCTCAGCTTCATCTCACAGTTTGCAGGTCTACGTGGTGCACCATTATTAAAACCACAACAGTGCGATCAGGTGATGACGTGGATAGCTGATAATATGTTCAGTAATTTTTCCACCACCCAGTCTTCCACGCAGTCCTCTCATGCTAGCCAAGGGACTGAACCTCTGAATCCTCACGATGATCCTTCTTTCTCCCAGCCTGGTCACTCCAGGAAAAGGAGAGAATCAGAACAGGCATACTCACAGGAATTGTTCTCAGGTCCCTTCCCTGAGTTGCAAAGAACAGTTTCTGAGCCACCTGAGGAGTTTGTCGTGACCGATGCCCAAAATGTGGACCTCTCACTGTCTCAGGGTGATGAGGGTGGGGACTTCCAAGCAGTGTTTCACTAAATATTTGTTGATGATGATGATGATGATGAGACACAGCTGTCTGTCAGTGAGGTTGTTGTTAGGGCAGTACGTCTGAGGGAGGAGGAAGACTGAAAAAGACTGAGGAAGATCTGGTTGATCATGAGGTGACTGACCCGACCTGGGTTAGTAAACCTACTGAAGACAGCGCTTCAGAGGAGGAAGGAAAGTGCAGCACCAGTGGGTTGGCTAGAGGGAGTAGCAGGGCGAGACCACCGACACGTTGGCAAGTGCTGGCGGACAGAGACACTACATATCTCTGATGGCACAGTGGGTTAACCTGGTAGAGGCTGGGACCAAGTCTGACCTTGGGTCCACTCACGTGCTACCCACACCGAGGATTGCGGGTCCTACCTTGTTCATGGTTACTCTGGCTTACTATGCCACCTCCTCCAACCCCCCCCTCTCCCTCCTCCTCCACCTCCCCCTCCTCCTCCCCCTCCTCCTACCCCCCTCTCTCCTCCTCCTCCTCCTCCTCCATCTCTCAATTACCATCTGTGAGCACATTGCCTTCAGTCGCTAGCTCGAGGCGCTGCAGCATTGCCGTGGGGAAGCATGAACAGGCCATGCTGAAACTCCTGAGGCACACCGCCCAAGAGCTGTTACAGGGTTTGACGGAGCAAACAGATCTGTGGCTTTTGCCACTGAACCTCCAACTAGGCATGGTCATGTGTGACAATGGGCGTAACCTGGTGGCGGCTCTGCAGCTTGACAGATTAACACACGTGCTATGCCTGGCCCACGTGTTCAATCTGGTGGTTCAGCACTTTCTTAAAAACTACCTCAATTTGTCTGAGCTACTAGGCAAGGTGCGTAATGTGTGCGCACATTTCAGGGAGTCCACCACAGATGCTGCCACCCTCAGGACACTGCAACAGTGCTTCCAGATGCCAATTCACGACTGTTGTTCGACATGCCCACGCGCTGGAATTCAACTTTGCACATGTTGGTCAGGGTTTACGAGCAGCATAGAGCCATTGTTGCATACAAGCTGCAACATGCCCGTCGGAGTGGAAGTCAGCCTCCGCACTTCCTCACAGAGGAGTGGGCATGGATGTCTGACATCTGTCAGGTGTTAGGAAACTTTGAGGAGTCAACACAAATGGTGAGTGGTGATGCCGCCATAATCAGCGTAACCATCCCACTCCTCGCTCCTAAGCATTAAGGCCGATGCTTTGCGGATAGAACAGGAGATGGGGGATGACAATACATCGCTTGATAGCGAGACCACTCTCAGGTCTGTTTCTCAGTGCGTATTGGAGTAGAAGGAGGGGAAAGAGACTGCTGCCCACACTGCAGAGGGTACCCATGCTACTTCCTTCACATATGTTCAGCGTGTATGGGCTGAAGAGGAGGAGGAGACTGAGAGTCATCTTCCTAGTGAGGACAGTGATGTGTTGCATACTGGGACTCTGGCACACATGCCTGACTTCATGTTAAGCTGCCTTTCCCGTGACCCTCGCATTAGACGCATTCTGGCCCACCCGGATTACTGGGTGTTCACCCTTCTCGATCCACAGTATAAGGAGAACCTTTCCACTCTCATTCCCGAAGAGGAAATGAGTACAAGAGTGATGCAATACCACAAGGCCCTAGTAGAAAAGCTGATGCTAAAGTTCCCATCTGACAAAGCTAGCGGGAGAGCACGTAGTTCAGTGAGCCAACTAGCAGGGGAGATGAGGGTAACAGACAGCATGTCCAGCGCAGGCAGGGTAAAACTCTCCAAGGCCTTTGCCAGTTTTATGGCACTCCAGCCAGACTGTGTCACCACTCCCCAGTCTAGGCTGTGTAGGAGGGAACAGTTTAAAAAGATGGTGAGGGAGTACATAGCCAACTATACCAATGTCCTCTGTGATCTCTCTGCTACAAACAACTATTGGGTGTCCAAGCTGGTCATGTTGCACGAACTTGCGCTGTACGCCTTGCAAGCGTTTGCCTGCCTTGCCGCTGGCATGTTATCAGAGAGGGTGTTTAGTGCTGCTGGGGGGATTACCATGGATAAGCGTACAGACCTGTCAACTCCACCGGTGGAAAGCAGCTTAACATAAAGTATCTGGTCTATATTGGTCTATCCTTCTCTGATCTTCCTCCTCCTCCTAAACCACCATGTCAGCACGCTGAACAGCCAATTCTTCAAAGGGCCAAAAGGCTCTATAAAAACTATTTTTTTCAGATGGCTGCCTCCAGGCTCTGTCAAAACAATTTTTTTTCTGCGGGCCACCTCCAGGTTCTCGCCCGCAATTTTGAAGAGGTTCACTACTAGAGTTCAGCAAACATTCTGGTTCCAGCTTCATACGCCCACAGAGTCCACAAATGTATCCCAGCACAGTGTCCAGCTATCCGACACCGAGACAGATTGAATTGTCCTGGTTTGGCCACTCTAATTTCTTCATAGTACATGCTGTCTTTCCCTGGGGCACTGGTTAAAAAGCCCCTCGGGGAGAGGCAGGGGCTGGGACAGGTGGTAGCTTGCCTGTCGGTGGACAGCCACCTAGCTCCCATTAAGCAAGTACGACCTCTATTTAAAAAAATATATATATTTCAGGGGTTCACCTGCAGTCTGGGTAAACAAATCTTTTCACCTGCAATCTTGGTAAGAAGAAAATTTCTTCTTTTTAAAATGTTTTTTTTCTTCATTAAAAATGTAGAAATACTGGCCTCTGAGTCCCCCTTATGCTGGCATTTGTGGCTAATGAAAAGCAGTGACGGAGGTGGCATGGGATGGCACTTACAATCATACATTAATTTGTCTGCGATTTGTGAGCTATGAAGCACAATTTTAAAAGGGTCACACGGCGTACGGAAACGTATCCCAGCTCAGTTTCCATCTTTGGCCACTAAGTTCATGCTGTCTTTCCCTGCACTCTTGGTTTTTACCTGCACTCTTGGTAAACAAATCTTTCAAGGGTGCACCTATACTCTTGGTAAACAAATCCTTTTAGGGATTCACCTATGCTCTTGGTAAACAAATCCTTTTAGGGGTTCGACTGCGCTCTGGGTAAAAAATCTTTTGTTTTAGAATAGGTTGTTGAATTGTGGAGATGTGTAGAAGTACTGGCATCTGAGTTCCCTTTATGCCCACGTTTGTGGCTCATGAAATTTTGTGACGGATGTGGCATGGGATTGGAATTATGATCATATGTTAATTTATCAGCAATTCCCAAGGGAGGTGGCAGGGGGGAGGCTGCGGTGCACTGACTCGAGTGTGCGCATCGCCACTACTACTCAGCGCTTTGAGAAAATAGGTCAAAGACCCCCAGCTCTCACACAGTACTCCCGGACAAAGAGGGTAAAGTGTTATTGTAGGATCCTGTCCTCAAGAACCCCAACGGTCCTTCTTAGGGCCACATCTGACCGTGTGCATTACTGTTGTGGCTGGCTGGGAGCAGTTTTGCACAATTTTTTTTTTTTCCGTCTCGGGCTGTGCAGGCCATTACAGCTATAGCGTTCTAAGTCTGCATTCTGTAATACAGAGTATAGGGAAAGTGCTGCTGAGATAGGGAAAGTGGTAGTGTAGGTTCCTGTCTACAACAACCCCAACGGTCCTCCTTAGGGCTACCTCTGACCGTGTGCATTTTACTGGGTGGCTGCTGGGAGTTGTAGTGCTTCAGTATTATGCAGCTAGGCCTGTTTGCAGCCTTCCGTATAATTTTTTTCTGTCTGGAGTTTGCGTTACAATACCACTGTCAGCATTAAAGTGTACGCAAATAATTCCATTAGTATTTATACAGTTCTCTGTCTGCAGTGAATTAGACCGCCGTCTCACCGCTAAAAATTACTGTAATATTACCGGGGCCACTGCAAAGTATTTCAGCTCAGCCGCTATGCAGAGCGTCCCACAATACCATTTCCATTGGTGGGGTTGAGATCGCCGCAGTTACTAGCACTATCCACTGGCTTTACAGTCTTCTCCCACTCCACACAGCCTCCATAACCGGTCTGTGTCTGCAGTGAATTATACGCACAGCGTAGGGCCAACACAGCCACTTTTAGAGGAAAAGTGATATACACAGTATACAGCCTGTATTCTTTAAAAAAATAAAATAAATAAAAACAGCTCCTTCGTTGGGCTGCATCTCACCGTCTCACCATTTCCGTTGGTGGGGTTGAGATCGCTGCAGTTACCAGCACTATCCACTGGCTTTACAGTCTTCTCCCACTCCACACAGCCTCTATAATCTACAAGTCTCTGCGAGCAGTAAATTACCCCAAGGTATCAGCGCGAGACAGCGGGTTACTTTTTCCTAGTCACAGCATAGAGCCTCCGCTATCAACAAGTCTCTGTGTGCGGTGAATTAAGGCCCAGTTGTCAGTGCTGTACAGTGGGGTAATTTATTTGGCCCCTGCTCTATTCGTAATCTGCCATTATGAGGGATAGGGGTAGGAGTCAAGGACGTGGATGTGGACGTGGACGAGGACGCGGAGGTCCCAGTAAGGGTGTGGGCACAGGCAGAGTTCCTGGTCCAGGTGAATCCTAGCCAGCTGCTGCTGGATTAGGAGAGAGGCAAGTTTCTGGGGTCCCCAGCTTCATATCTCAATTCATGGGTCCACGTGGTAAACCTTTATTACAAAATGAGCAGTGTGAACAGGTCCTGTCATGGATGGCAGGAAATGCATCCAGCAATGTATCGGCCACCTAGTCTTCTACGCAGTCCACTGCTGCAACTCTGAATCCTCTGGCTGCTGCTCCTCCTTCCTCCCAGCCTCCTCACTCCATGAAAATGACATATTCTGATGAGCAGGCAGACTCCCAGGAACTGTTCTTGGGTCCCAGCCTTGAGTGGGAAAAAATGGTTCCTCTCTCCCCTGAGGAGTTTGTCGTGACCGATGCCCAACCTTTGGAAAGTTCCTGGGCTCCGGGTGATGAGGCTGGGGACTTCCGGCAACTGTCTCAAGAGCTTTCAGTGGGTGAGGAGGATGATGATGATGAGACACAGTTGTTTATCAGTGAGGTAGTAGTAAAGGCAGTAAGTCTGAAGGAGGAGCGCACAGAGGATTCGGAGGAAGAGCAGCTGGACAATGAGGTGACTGACCCCACCTGGTTTGCTAAGCCTACTGAGGACAGGTCTTCAGAGGGGGAGGCAAGTGCAGCAGCAGGACAGGTTGGAAGAGGCAGTGGAGTAGCCAGGGGTAGAGGCATGGCCAGTGCGAAGAATCCCCCAACTGTTTCCCAAAGAACACCCTCGCGCCAAGCCTCCGTGCAGAGGGCTAGGAGTTCAAAGGTGTGGATGTTTTTCAGTGAGAGCGCGAACGACCGACGAACAGTGGTGTGCAACCTGTGTCGCACCAAAATCAGCTGGGGAGCCACCACTACCAGCCTCACCACCACCAGCATGCGCAGGCATATGATGGCCAAGCACCCCACAAGGTGGGACGAAGGACATTCACACGACTGCCTCTTCCCCTGTGCCCCAACCTGCCACACAGATCCAATCCCCCTCCCAGGACAAAGGCACGAGCATCTCCCGGCCTGCACCCACCCCCTCACCTCCAACGTCCTCCACTCCATCCAGCAATGTCTCTCAGCGCAGCGTCCAGCTGTCGCTAGCGCAAGCGTTGGTGCGAAAGCGCAAATACGCCGCCATCCAGCAATGTCACTCAGCGCAGCGTCCAGCTGTCGCTAGCGCAAGCGTTGGTGCGAAAGCGCAAATACGCCGCCACTCACCCGCATGCACAAGCTTTAAACGTGCACATTGCCAAATTAATCAGCCTGGAGATGCTGCCGTACAGGCTTGTGGAAACGGAGACTTTCAAAAACATGGTCCCGCGCTACTCGGTCCCCAGTCGCCACTGTTTTTCCCGATGTGCCGTCCCAGCCCTACACCAGCACGTCTCCCGCAACAAAAATCGTGCCCTCACCAACGCGGTTACTGGGAAGGTCCACTTAACTACAGACACGTGGACAAGTACTGGCGGGCAGGGCAACTATATCCCCCTGACGACACATTGGGTGCATTTGGTGGAGGCTGGGACCGAGTCAGAGCCTGTGACCGCTCACGTCCTACCCACACCAAGAATAGCGGGTTCCACCTCGGTGCTGGTATCTGCGGTGATATATGCCACCTCCTCTAAACCCTCCCCCTCCTCCTCCTCCTACGCAATCTCTACCTCGCAATTAAGAAGTGTGAGCAGCACGTTACCAGCAGTTGGTGTGGCACGGCGCCGCCGCACAGCCGTGGGCTAGCGTCATCAGGCCGTGCTGAAACTACTCAGCTTAGGTGACAAGAAACACACGGCCCCTGAGCTGTTGCAGGGTCTGACAGAGCAGACCAACCTCTGGCTTTCGCCACTGAGCCTCCAACCGGGCATGGTCGTGTGTGATAACGGCCGTAACCTGGTGGCAGCTATGCAGCTCGGCAGCCTCACACACGTGCCATGCTTGGCCCATTTCTTCAATCTGGTGGTTCAGCGGTTTCTGAAAAACTACCCCCACTTTTTTGACCTGCTCGGCAAGGTGTGCCGCATCTGCGCACATTTCCGCAAGTCCACCACGGACGCTGCCACCCTGAGGACTCTGCAACATCGGATTAATCTGCCAGAGCACCGACTGCTGTGCGACGTGCCCACAAGGTGGAATTCTACGCTGCACATGTTGGCCAGGTTCTATGAGCAGCGTAGAGCAATAGTGGAAAACCAACTCCAACATGGGCGGCGTAGTGGTAGTCAGCCTCCCCAATTCTTTACCGAGGAGTGGGCCTGGATGGCAGACATCAGCCAGGTCCTCGGAAACTTTGAGGAGTCTACCCAGATGGTGAGCAGCGATGCTGCAATCGTTAGCGTTACCATCCCGCTGCTTTGCCTGCTGAGAAGGTCGCTGCAAAGCATAAAAGCTGACCGCTTTGCAGTTGGAACAGGAAATGGGGGAAGACAGTATGTCGCTTGATAGCCAGACCACCCTCATTTCTATATCTCAGCATGTTTTGAAGGAGGAGGGTGAGAAGGAGGGAGAAGAGATAGCTGGGCACACTACAGAAGGGTACCCATGCTGCTTGTATTGGCTGCAGAGGAGGAGGATCCTGAAAGTCATCTTCCTAGCGAGGATAGCAATGTGTTACGTACTGGGACCCTGGAATACATGGCTGACTTCATGTTAGGCTGCCTTTCCCGTGACCCTCGAATTAGACGCATTCTGACCAACATGGATTACTGGGTGTACACCCTTCTCGACCCACGGTATAAGGAGAACCTTTCCACTCTCATTCCCGAAGAGGAAAGGAGTACGAGAGTGATGCAATACCACAGGGCTCTGGTGGAAAAAGTGATGCTAAAGTTCCCATCTGACAGTGCTAGTGGTAGAAGACGCAGTTCCGATGGCCAAGTAGCAGGGGAGGCGCGGGAATCAGGCAGCATGCCCAGCGCTGGCAGGGGAACACTGTCCAAGGCCTTTGCCAGCTTTATGGCTCCCCAACAAGAATGTGTCACCACTCCCCAGTCAAGGCTGAATCAGAGGGAGCACTTTAAAAAGATGGTGAGGGAGTACGTAGCCGATCGTACCACCGTCCTCTGTGATGCCTCCGCTCCATACAACTATTGGGTGTCAAAGCTGGACACGTGGCACAAACTTGCGCTGTATGCGCAGGAGGTGCTGGCCTGCCCTGCCGCTAGCATCTTGTCAGAGAGGGTGTTTAGTGCAGCTGGGGGAATCATCACGGATAAGCGTACCCGTCTGTCAACTGCCAGTGCCGACATGCTTACACTCATAAAGATGAACAAAGACTGGATTTCCCCAGACTTCTCTTCTTCACCGGCGGAAAGTAGGGGCACCTAATGATTCTTTTCGCTGCAAAAGGAGAAAAAATGCATCCTCTATCACCACAAAAAAGGGGAATTAGCTTTGTCAATCACTCTCGGATATTAATACTCCTCCTCCTACTACTCCTCTTCCTAAAACTGCATGTCATCACGCTGAACTGCCAATTTTTCTGTGGCCCAAAAGGCTCTGTTTAAAAGTTTTACAATTTTTCAAAGTTTCAAAAGTATTGATACTTTAACAGAAACCAATTTTTTTCACAGGGTTGCCTCCAGGCTCTGTTACAAATTAAGCAACAGTGAGCTGGATCTTTAAAAAAATGTTTATGGGTTTTACTTCCTCTCGCGGTTGAGCAATTTTTCAGGGGTTCACTTTTACTTTTGGTACACTAATTTTTCTGGCCCTCGCCCATACTTTTGTCGAACTAATTTTCCCGGCCTTCACCTACACTCTTGGTACACCAATGTTTCAGGGGTTCGCCTACACTCTTGCTACAGAAATGTTACAGGGTTCGCCTATACTTTTACTACTGAAATTTTACTGGGGTCCGCCTATACTCTGGGTACACCAATGTTTCAGGGGTTCGGCTATACTTTTGCTACTGAAATGTTACTGGGGTCCGCCTATGCAGTTTCTACTGAATGGTTTAAAGGGTTCGCCTATACTTTTGCTACTTTAATGTTACTGGGGTCCGCCTACATTCTTGCTATAAAAAATGTTACAGGGGTCTGCCTATACTTTTGCTACAGAAATGTTACAGGGGTCCGCCTATACTCTTGTTACAGAAATGTTAGTGGGGTCCGCCTATACCTTTGCTACAGAAATGTTACAGAGGTCTGCCTATGCTGTGGGTGCACAAAGACTTCCCATCGCAGTGTTTTACCTATGTGGCACAAATACACTTACTGACTAGGGCAGAAATGTGGGCCGAGGTCCTTGGCGGGGTGAAACTCTGCCATGTTTCGGTACTCTGATTTCTTCCTGTGTAATACCATCTTTGTGCACTTACAGCATAGGCGAGCCCAAGGAACTCAAAGACTTCCCCATGCGGTGTTGAGCTATCTGACACCTACACAGAATGAATAGTGTGTGGGGACACATGGATTTCCCATTACTATGTAACTCGCGGCACCTGGGGTCACACAAGGTAGAGGCTGGGACCAAGCCTGACCCAGGGCCCGCTCACGTACTTCCCATACAGACTTTTGTGAGTCCTACCTCGGTCATGGTTTCTTGGTCTTGTTATGCTACCTCCTCCTCCTGCTTGGGGTCTGAGGATCAGCGCTCGGCAACATGTATTTTCTCTTCTGTTACCACAGTTACCTGAGACACTGGTATGGGCACTAGTATCCGAGTCCGCTTTTTGCCCACGATTACTGAGGGTGTGAGCCGAGGTTAAGGTCCTTGGCAGGGTGAAACTGCCTTGTTTGGGAGCTCTGATTTCCTCATTTGTAATACTTTCCTTGGGTTCCAGGGGCTTGCCTATACTGTGGATGCACAAAGACTTCTCATTGCGTTGTTTTACCTGTCACAAACACCCTGACTGACTAGGGCAGAAATGTGGGTGAAGGCCGAGGCCCTTAGCAGGGTGAAACTCTGCCATGTTTGGGCATTCTGATTTTCTCATGTGTAATACCATGCTTGAGTTCCTTGGGCTCGCCTATGCTGTAGGTACACAAAGACTTCCCATGGCGTTGTTTTACCTGTCTGGCACAAATAAACTGACTGACTAGGGCAGAAATTTGGGCCGAGGCCCTTAGCAGGGTGAAACTCTGCCATATTTGGGCACTCTGATTTCCTCATTTGTAATACCATGTTTGAGTTCCTTGGGCTCGCTTATGCTGTGGGTGCAAAAAGACTTTCCATCACAGTGTTTTACCTGTCTAGCACAAATACACTGATTGACTAGGGCAGAAATGTGGGCCGAGGCCGAGGTCCTTGGTGAGGTGAAACTCTGCCATGTTTGGGCCCCCTGATTTCTTCTTGTGTAATACCATCTATGTGCACAGACAGCACAGGCAAGCCCAAAGACCTCAAAGACTTCCCTTTGCTGTGTTGAGCTATCTGACACCTACACGGAATGAATTGTGTGGGGACACATGGATTTCTCATTGCTATGTAACTCTCTCTCTCTCTCGCCAACCATCCAGTCAAAATTTGCCATTGACACGCGCTGCGTCGCAGTGGGGAGGGGCCAAAACAGACATATCACAGCAGGGAGGAGCCAAAAACTAGGGTGGTGTCGAACACGGCGTGATGCTCGCTCGAGTAACCAGCACCATCGAGTACACTAATACTCGAACAAGCATCGACAAAGTACGTTCGCTCAACTCTACTTTGTATATAATTAGCAAGGCAGGATAGTATATCTCTTAGATTGGTCTAGTCTAATGTATTACACTCAATCACACCATATTGAGACCTGAGTGTTGATGTTAATATATGTTAGTAAATTTCAATAAAGGCTATTTAAGGGGACCTAACTGTGGGTTTTGGCTTATGGCAATGGCTATGGTGGAATTGGCTGCAATTTAACCCTTGTGGGCCTTTGAGCTTCCTTAGAATTTTTTTTGGTTCAGTTTATTCATGGTACATGACACAACATTTTTTGTAGTGTGAATAGGGATGAGCAAACACACTCGTCCAAGCTTGATGTTCCTTCGAGTATTAGGGTACTCAAGATGCTCATTACTCGAGCCGAGCACCATGTGGTACTCGAGTCAATTCCATTTCCTTCCCTGCATGTTTAGCACCATTTTCTGGCCAATAGACATGCAGGGAAGGCATTACAACTTCCTCCTGTGACGTGCCAGACGTATCACACCCCCCTTCAGTGAGTGGCTGGTGAGATCAAGTGACCGCCGAGTATTTAAAGCGGTCCCACCCGCGTCTCGCCTCAGACACACGCTGGGAGAGATCAGGAAAAGTGCTGCTGCTATAGGGAAAGTGGTAGTGTAGGTTCCTGTCTTCAAGAACCCCACCGGTCCTTCACATCTGACCGTGTGCATTACTGTTGTGGCTGGCTGGGAGAAATTTTGCACAAATCTTTTTTTTTTTCATCTCTGGCTGTGCAGGCCATTACAGCTATAGTGTTCTCAGTCTGCAGTCAATTATACAGAGTATAGGGAAAGCGCTGCTGAAATAGAGAAAGTGGTAGTGTAAAATCCTGTCTACAAGAACCCCAAAGGTCCTTCTTAGGGCTACCTCTGACCATCTGCATATTACTGAGTGGCTGCTGGGAGTTTAAGTGCTTCAGTATTACGCAACTAGGCCTGTTTGCAGCCTTCCTTATAATTATTTTCTGGCTGCAGTTTGCGTTACAATACCGCTGTCAACGTGGAAGTGTACGCAAATAATTCCATAATTTTTTTCACTGGACTGTGTCTGCAGTGAATTATACGCACAGCCTAGGGCCAACACAGCCGCTTTTAGAGGGAAAGGGATATACACAGTATACAGCCTGTATTCTTTTTCCAAAAAAAAAAAAAAAACCTTTGTTGGGCTGCATCTTACCGTCTGCATTTTACTGGGTGGCTGCTGGGAGTTGTACTGCTTCAGTATTTCACAGCTAGGCCTGTTTGCAGCCTTCCGTATAATTTTTTTCTGGCTGGAGTTTGTGTTACAATACCGCTGTCAGCGTGAAAGTGTACGCAAATAATTCCATAATTATTTATACAGTTCTCTGTCTGCAGTGAATTAGACCGCGGTCTCACCGCTAAACAGTACCACTGCAAAGTATTTCAGCTCAGCCGCTGTGCAGAGCGTCCCACAATACCATTTCCGTTGGTGGGGTTGAGATCGCCGCAGTTACCAGCACTATACACTGGCTTTACAGTCTTCTCCCACTCCACACAGCCTCTATAATCTACAAGTCTCTGCGAGCAGTAAATTACCCCAAGGTATCAGTGTGAGACAGCGGGTTACGTTTTCCTAGTCACAGCATAGAGCCTCCGCTATCTACAAGTCTCTGTGTGCGGTGAATTAAGGCCCAGTTGTCAGTGCTGTACAGTGGGGTAATTTATTTGGCCCCTACTCTATTCGTAATCCGCCATTATGAGGGGTAGGGGTCGAGGACGTGGACGTGGACGAGGACGCGGAAGTCCAATTGAGGGTGTGGGCACAGGCCGAGTTCCTGGTCCAGGTGAATCCTAGCCGGCTGCTGCGGGATTAGCAGAGAGACAAGTTTCTGGGGTTCCCAGCTTCATATCACAATTTATGGGTCCACGTGGTAGACCTTTATTACAAACAGAGCAGTGTCAGCAGGTCCTGTCGTGGATGGAAGAAAATGCATCCAGCAATGTATCGGCCGCCCAGTCTTCTACGCAGTCCACTGCTGCAACTCTGAATTCTCTGGCTGCTGCTCCTCCTTCGTCGTAGCCACCTCACTCCATGAAAATGACATCTTCTGAGCAGGCAGACTCCCAGGAACTGTTCTCGGGTCGCTGCCAAGAGTGGGAAAACCCGATTCCTCTCTCACCTGAGGAGTTTGTCATGACCAATGCCCAACCTTTGGAAAGTTCCCGGAGTCCGGGTGATGAGGCTGGGGACTTCCGGCAACAGTCTCAAGGGCTTTCAGTGGGTGAGGAGGATGATGATGAGATACAGTTGTCTGTTAGTGAGGTAGTAATAAGGGCAGTAAGACCGAGGGAGGAGCGCCCAGAGGATTCGGAGGAAGAGCAGCTGGACGATGAAGTGACGGACCCCACCTGGTTTGCTAAGCCTACTGAGTACAGGTCTTCAGAGGGGGAGGCAAGTGCAGCAGCAGGACAGGTTGGAAGAGGCAGTGGAGTGGCATGGGGTAGAGGCAGGGCCAGAGCGAGGAGTTCCCCAACTGTTTCCTAAACTACCCCGTTGCAGCAAGCCTCCGTGCAGAGGGCTAGGTGTTCAAAGGTGTGGATGTTTTTCAGTGAGAATGCGGACGACTGACGAACAGTAGTGTGCAACCTGTGTTGCACCAAGATCAGCCAGGGAGCCGCCCACCAGCCTAATCACCACCAGCATGCGCAGGCATATGATGGACAAGGTGGGATGAAGGCCGTTCACCGCCTGCGAATCACACCACTGCCTCTTTCCCTGTGCCGGAACCTGCCACACAGATCGAACCCCCCACTCAGGACACAGGCACGAGCGCCTCCCGGCCTGCACCCACACCCTCACCTCCACTGTCCTCCACCCCATCCAGCAATGTCTCCCAGCGTAGCGTTCAGCTGTCGCTAACACAAGCGTTGGAGCGAAAGTGCAAGTACGCAGCCACGCACCCGCATGCAGAAGCTTTAAACGCGCACATTGCCAAATTAATCAGCCTGGAGATGCTGCCATATAGGCTTGTGGAAACGGAGGCTTTCAAAAACATGATGGCGGTGCCGGTCCCATGCTACTCGGTCCCAGGCGCCACTATTTTTCACGGTGTGCCGTCCCAGCCCTGCACAACCACGTCTTCCGCCACATTATACGTGCCCTCACCAACACGGTTACTGGGAAGGTAGACTTAACAACGGACACGTGGACAAGTACAGGCGGGCAGGGCAACTACATCTCCCTGACGGCACATTGGATGAATTTAGTGGAGTCTGGGACCGAGTCAGAACCTGGACCGCTCACGTCCTACCCACCCCCTGAATATCGGGTCCTAGCTTGGTGCTGGTATCTGCAGTGGTTTATGCCACCTCCACTAAATCCTGCCCCTCCTCCTCCTCATATGAAACCTCTACCTCGCAATTAAGAAGCGTGAGCAGCACGTCGCCAGCAGTCGGTGTGGCGCGGTAGCACAGCGATGGGCACGCGTCAGCAGGCCGTGCTGAAACTAATCAGCTTAGGAGAGAAGAGGCACACGGCCCCTAACTGTTGCAGGGTCTGACAGACCAAAACAACCTCTGGCTTTCGCCGCTGAGCCTCCAACCGGGCATGGTCGTGTGTGACAATGGCTGTAACCTGGTGGCGACTCTGCAGCTCGGCAGCCGCAAACACATGCCATGCCTGGCCCACGTCTTCAATTTGGTGGTTCAGCGGTTTCTGAAAAACTGCCCACACTTGTCTGACCTCCTCAGCAAGGTGCCCCGCATCTGCGCACATTTCCGCAAGTCCACCACGGACGCTGCCACCATGCGGACCCTGCAACATAGGTTTAATCTGCCAGAGCATTGACTGCTGTGCGACGTGCCCACATGGTGGAATTCTATGCTGCACATGTTGGCCAGGCTGTATGAACAGCGTAGAGCAATAGTGGAATACCAACTCCAACATGGGCGGTGTAGTGGGAGTCAGCCTCCTCAATTCTTTACCGAGGAGTGGGCCTGGATGGCAGATATCTGCCAGGTCCTCAGAAACTTTGAGGAGTCTACCTACATGGTGAGCCGCGTTGCTGCAATCATTGGCGTCACCAGCCCGCTGCTATGCCTGCTGAGAAGTTTGCTGCAAAGCATAAAGGCTGACCGCTTTGCTGTCGGAACAGGAGAAGGTGGATGAGAGTATGTCGCTTGATAGCCAGACCACCCTCATGTCTATATCTCAGCATGTTTTGAAGGAGTAGGAGGAGGGAGCGGAGCAGGAGGAGGAGGGGGAAGAGACAGCTGGGCCCACTGCAGAGGGTACCCATGCTGCTTGCCTCTCATCTGTTCAGTGTGTATGGCCTGTGGAGGAGGAGGAGGAGGAGGAGGATCCTGAAAGTGATCTCCCTAGTGAGGACAGCGATGTGTTGCGTACAGGTACCCTGGCACACATGGCTGACTTCATGTTAGGATGCCTTTCTCGTGACCCTCGCGTTAGACGCATTCTGGCCACTACGGATTACTGGGTGTACACCCTTCTCGACCCACGGTATAAAGAGAACCTTTCCACTCTCATTCCCGAAGAGGAAACAGGTACAAGAGTGATGCAATACCACAGGACCATGGTGGAAAAAGTGATGCTAAACTTCCCATCTGATAGCGTTAGTGGCAGAAGGCGCAGTTCCGATGGCCAAGTAGCAGGGGAGGCGCGGAGATCAGGCTGCATGTTCAGCGCAGGCAGGGGAACACTCTCCAAAGCCTTTGCCAGCTTTATGGCTCCCCAGCAAGACTGTGTCACCGCTCCCCAGTCAAGGATGAATTGGAGGGGGCACTGTAAAAGGATGGTGAGGGAGTACGTAGCCGATCGTACCGCCGTCCTCTGTGATGCCTCTGCTCCATACAACTATTGGATGTCAAAGCTGGACACGTGGCACGACCTTGCGCTGTTTGCCCTGGAGGAGCTGTCTTGCCCTGCCGCTAGCGTCTTGTCAGAGCGGGTGTTTAGTGCAGCTGGGGGAATCATCACAGATAAGCGTAACCGCCTGTCAACTGCCAGTGCCGACATGCTTACACTCATAAAGATGAACAAAGCCTGGATTTCCCCAGACTTCTCTTCTCCACCGGCGGAGAGCAGCGGAACCCAAAGATTAATTTCGCTGCAACCGCAGATGCAAGCATTCTTCTCTATCACCAGAAAAAAGGGGCATTTAGCTTTGTAAATCTGTCTCTGATATTAGTCCTCCTGAACTGCCAATTTTTCTGCTGCCCAAAAGGCTCATCTAACAAGTTTTTTACAATTTTTCAAAGTTTCAAAAGTATTGATTTTTTTAACATGAAGCAAATTTTTTAACAGGGCTGCCTCCAGGTTCTGTTACAAATTAAGCAACAGTGAGCTGTATCTTTCAAAAAATATTTATGGGTTTCACCTGCACTCTCGGTTGAGCAATCTTTCAGGGGTACATTTGTACTGTTGGTACACTAATTTTTCTAGCCCTCGCCTATACTCTTATCCAAGTAATTTTTCCGGCCTTCGCCTACACTCATGGCACCCCAATGTTTCAGGGGTTAGCCTATACTCTTGCTACAGAAACTCTGACTGCCTAAAATTCTGCCACATTATTGTTACAGGAGACTGCCTATACTTCTTCAACAGAAATGCTACAGGGGTCAGCCTATACTTCTGGCACATAAATGTTACAGGGGTCTGCCTGTACTTCTGCTACAGTATTGTTGCAAGGGTCTGCCTATACTGCTGCTACATAAATGTTACAGGGGTCTGCCTATACTTCTGCTACAAAAATGTTACTGGGGTCTGTCTATACTTCTGCCACGAAAATGTTACAGGGGTCTGCCTATACTTCTGCTACAGAAATGTTACTGGGCTCTGCCTATACTTCTACCACGTAAATGTTACAGGGGTCTGCCTGTACTTCTGCTACAAAAATGTAACAGTGGTCTGCCTATACTGCTGCTACAGAAATGTTACAGGGTTCTGCCTAAACTTCTGCTACATAAATGTTACTGGGGTCTGCTTATACTGCTGCGACATAAATGTTACAGGGGTCTGCCTATACTTCTGCTACAGAAATGTTACAGGGGTCTGTCTATACTTCTGCCACGTAAATATTACAGCGGTCTGCTTATACTTCTGCGACAGTAATGTCACAGGGGTCTGCGTATACTTCTGCTACAAAAATGTTACTGGGGTCTGCCTATACTTCTGCTACAAAAATGTTACTGGGGTCTGCCTATATTCTGCTACAGAAATGCTACAGGGGTCAGCCTATAATTCTGGCACATAAATGTTACAGGGGCCTGCCTATACTTCTGCTACAGAAATGTTACTGGGGTCTGCGTATACTTCTGCTACAGAAATGTTACAGGGGTCTGCCTATACTGCTGCTACAGAAATGTTACAGGGGTCTGCCTATATTGCTGCTACAGAAATGTTACCGGGGTCCACCAATACTTCTGCTACAGAAATGTTACAGGGGTCAGCGTATACTGCTGCTAGATAAGTATTACAGGGGTCAGCGCATACTTCTGCTCCAAAAATGTTACAGGAGTCTGCCTATACTTCTGCCACATAAATGTTACAGGCGTCTGACTATACTTCTACTACAGAAATGTTACAGGGGTCTGCCCATACTTTTGCTACAGAAATGTTACTGATCTCTGCCTGTACTTCTACTACAGAAATGTTACTGGGGTCTGTGTATACTTCTGCTACAAAAATGTTACAGGGGTCTGCCTATACTGCTGCTACAGAAATGTTACAGAGGTCAGCGTATCCTTCTGCCACGTAAATATTACAGGGGTCAGCGTATACTTCTGCTACAGAAATGTTACTGGGGTCTGCGTATACTTCTGCCACGTAAATATAACAGGGGTCTGCCTATATTTCTGCTACAGAAATGTTACTGGGGTCTGTCCAGACTTCTACCACAGAAATTTTACTAGAGGCTGCACATAGTTCAGCTACAGACATGTTACAGGGGTCTGTCTATACTGCTGCTACAGAAATGTTACAAGGGTCTGCCCATACTTCTGCTACAGAAATGTTACTGGGCACTGCCTATACTTCTACTACAGAAATGTTACTGGGGTCTGCCTATACTTCTACTACAGAAATGTTACTGGGGTCCGCCCATACTGCTGCTACAGAAATGTTACAGGGGTCTGCCTATACTTCTACTACAGAAATGTTACATGGGTCTGCCTATACTGCTGCTACATAAATGTTACAGGGGTCAGCGTATACTTCTGCTACAAAAATGTTACTGGGGTCTGCATATACTTCTGCCACGTAAATATTACAGGGGTCAGCGTATACTTCTGCTACAGAAATGTTACTGGGGTCTGCGAATACTTCTGCCACATAAATATTACAGGGGTCTGCCTATATTTCTGCTACAGAAATGTTACTGGGGTCTGTCCAGACTTCTACCACAGAAATGTTACTGGGGTCTGCCCAGACTTCTACAACAGAAATGTTACTGGGGTCTGCCTATACTTCTGCTACAGAAATGTTACTGGGGTCTGTCTGTACTTCTACTACAGAAATGTTACTAGTGTCTTTGTAAACTTCTGCTACAGAAATGTAACAGTGGTCTGCCTATACTGCTACTACAGAACTGTTACAGGGGTCAGCCTATACTGCTGCTACATAAATGTTACAGGGGTCAGTGTATACTTCAGTTACAAAAATGTTACTGGGGTCTGCCTATACTTCTGCTACAGAAATGTTACTGAGGTCTGTCTATACTCCTACTACAGAAATGTTACTGGGGTCTGCGTATACTTCTACTACAGAAATGTTACAGGGGTTTGCCTATACTGCTGCTACAGAAATGTTACAGGGGTCTGCCTATACTGTTGCTACAGAAATGTTACAGGGGTCCACCAATACTTCTGCTACAGAAATGTTACAGGGGTCTGCCCATACTGCTGCTACATAAGTGTTACAGGGGTCAGCGTATTCTTCTGCTACAAAAATTTTACAGGAGTCTGCCTATACTTCTGCCACATAAATGTTACAGGCGTCTGACTATACTTCTACTACAGAAATGTTACAGGGGTCTGCCCATACTTCTGCTACAGAAAAATATTACTGATCTCTGCCTGTACTTCTACTACAGAAATGTTACTGAGGTCTGTGTATACTTCTGCTACAGAAATGTTACAGGGGTCTGCCTATACTGCTGCTACAGAAATGTTACAGAGGTCAGTGTATACTTCTGCCACGTAAATATTACAGGGGTCAGCGTATACTTTTGCTACAGAAATGTTACTGGGGTCTGCGTATACTTCTGCCACGTAAATATAACAGGGGTCTGCCTATATTTCTGCTACAGAAATGTTACTGGGGTCTGTCCAGACTTCTACCACAGAAATGTTACTGGGGTCTGCCCAGACTTCTACAACAGAAATGTTACTGGGGTCTGCCTATACTTCTGCTACAGAAATGTTACTGGGGTCTGTCTGTACTTCTACTACAGAAATGTTACTAGTGTCTTTGTAAACTTCTGCTACAGAAATGTAACAGTGGTCTGCCTATACTGCTACTACAGAAATGTTACAGGGGTCAGCCTATACTGCTGCTACATAAATGTTACAGGGGTCAGTGTATACTTCAGTTACAAAAATGTTACTGGGGTCTGCCTATACTTCTGCTACAGAAATGTTACTGAGGTCTGTCTATACTCCTACTACAGAAATGTTACTGGGGTCTGCGTTTACTTCTACTACAGAAATGTTACAGGGGTTTGCCTATACTGCTGCTACAGAAATGTTACAGGGGTCTGCCTATACTGCTGCTACAGAAATGTTACAGGGGTCCACCAATACTTCTGCTACAGAAATGTTACAGGGGTCTGCCCATACTGCTGCTACATAAGTGTTACAGGGGTCAGCGTATTCTTCTGCTACAAAAATTTTACAGGAGTCTGCCTATACTTCTGCCACATAAATGTTACAGGCGTCTGACTATACTTCTACTACAGAAATGTTACAGGGGTCTGCCCATACTTCTGCTACAGAAAAATATTACTGATCTCTGCCTGTACTTCTACTACAGAAATGTTACTGGGGTCTGTGTATACTTCTGCTACAGAAATGTTACAGGGGTCTGCCTATACTGCTGCTACAGAAATGTTACAGAGGTCAGTGTATACTTCTGCCACGTAAATATTACAGGGGTCAGCGTATACTTTTGCTACAGAAATGTTACTGGGGTCTGCGTATACTTCTGCCACGTAAATATAACAGGGGTCTGCCTATATTTCTGCTACAGAAATGTTACTGGGGTCTGTCCAGACTTCTACCACAGAAATGTTACTAGAGGCTGCACATAGTTAAGCTACAGACATGTTACAGGGGTCTGTCTATACTGCTGCTACAGAAATGCTACAGGGGTCTGCCCATACTTCTGCTACAGAAATGTTACTGGGCACTGCCTTTACTTCTACTACAGAAATGTTACGGGGGTCCGCCCATACTGCTGCTACAGAAATGTTACAGGGGTCTGCCTATACTTCTACTACAGAAATGTTACAGGGGTCTGCCTATACTGCTGCTACATAAATGTTACAGGGGTCAGCGTATACTTCTGCTACAAAAATGTTACTGGGGTCTGCATATACTTCAGCCACGTAAATATTACAGGGGTCAGCGTATACTTCTGCTACAGAAATGTTACTGGGGTCTGTCCAGACTTCTACCACAGAAATGTTACTGGGGTCTGCCTATACTTCTGCTACAGAAATGTTACTGGGGTCTGTCTGTACTTCTACTACAGAAATGTTACTGGGGTCTTTGTATGCTTCTGCTACAGAAATGTAACAGTGGTCTGCCTATACTGCTGCTACAGAAATGTTACAGGGGTCAGCCTATACTGCTGCTACATAAATGTTACAGGGGTCAGTGTATACTTCAGCTACAAAAATGCTACTGGGGCCTGTCTATACTTCTACTACTGAAATGTTACTGGGGTCTGCCTATACTTCTACCACAAAAATGCTACTGGGGTCTGCGTATACTGCTGCTACCGAAATGTTACAGGGGTCTGCCTATACTTCTGCTACTGAAATGTTACAGGGGTTTGCCTATACTGCTGCTACAGAAATGTTACAGGGGTCTGCCTATACTGCTGCTACATAAATGTAACGTGGTCGGCCTATACTTCTACCACAAAAATGCTACTGGGGTCTGCGTATACTGCTGCTACCGAAATGTTACTGGGGTCTGCCTATACTTCTGCTACTGAAATGTTACAGGGGTTTGCCTATACTGCTGCTACAGAAATGTTACAGGGGTCTGCCTATACTGCTGCTACAGAAATGTTACAGGGGTCCACCAATACTTCTGCTACAGAAATGTTACAGGGGTCTGCCCATACTGCTGCTACATAAGTGTTACAGGGGTCAGCGTATTCTTCTGCTACAAAAATGTTACAGAGGGTCTGCCTATACTTCTGCCACATAAATGTTACAGGCGTCTGACTATACTTCTACTACAGAAATGTTACAGGGGTCTGCCCATACTTCTGCTACAGAAAAATATTACTGATCTCTGCCTGTACTTCTACTACAGAAATGTTACTGGGGTCTGTGTATACTTCTGCTACAGAAATGTTACAGGGGTCTGCCTATACTGCTGCTACAGAAATGTTACAGAGGTCAGCGTATACTTCTGCCACGTAAATATATCAGGGGTCAGCGTATACTTTTGCTACAGAAATGTTACTGGGGTCTGTGTATACTTCTGCCACGTAAATATAACAGGGGTCTGCCTATATTTCTGCTGCAGAAATGTTACTGGGGTCTGTCCAGACTTCTACCACAGAAATGTTACTAGAGGCTGCACATAGTTCAGCTACAGACATGTTACAGGGGTCTGTCTATACTGCTGCTACAGAAATGCTACAGGGGTCTGCCCATACTTCTGCTACAGAAATGTTACTGGGCACTGCCTATACTTCTACTACAGAAATGTTACGGGGGTCCGCCCATACTGCTGCTACAGAAATGTTACAGGGGTCAGCGTATACTTCTGCTACAAAAATGTTACTGGGGTCTGCATATACTTCTGCCACGTAAATATTACAGGGGTCAGCGTATACTTCTGCTACAGAAATGTTACTGGGGTCTGTCCAGACTTCTACCACAGAAATGTTACTGGGGTCTGCCTATACTTCTGCTACAGAAATGTTACTGGGGTCTGTCTGTACTTCTACTACAGAAATGTTACTGGGGTCTTTGTATACTTCTGCTACAGAAATGTAACAGTGGTCTGCCTATACTGCTGCTACAGAAATGTTACAGGGGTCAGCCTATACTGCTGCTACATAAATGTTACAGGGGTCAGTGTATACTTCAGCTACAAAAATGTTACTGGGCCTGTCTATACTTCTACTACAGAAATGTTACTGGGGTCTGCCTATACTTCTACCACAAAAATGCTACTGGGGTCTGCGTATACTGCTGCTACCGAAATGTTACAGGGGTCTGCCTATACTTCTGCTACAGAAATGTTGCAGGGGTCTGCCTATACTGCTGCTACATAAATGTAACGTGGTTGGCCTATACTTCTACTACAGAAATGGTACTGGGGTCTGCCCATACTGCTGCTACAGAACTGTTACTGGGGTCTGTGTATACTGCTGCTACAGAAATGTTACAGGGGTCAGCGTATACTGCTGCTACAGAAATGTTACAGGCATCTGCCTATACTTCTGCTACAGAAATGTTGTAGGGGTCTGCCTATACTGCTGCTACATAAATGTTACTGGGGTCGGCCTATACTGCTGCTACATAAATGTTACAGGGGTCTGCCTATATTTCTGCTACAGAAATATTACAGGGGTTTGTCCAGACTTGTAGTACAGAAATGTTACTGGGGTCTGCCTATACTTCTGCTGCAGACATATTACAGGGGTCTGCCTATACTGCTGCTACAGAAATTATACAGGGGTCTGCCTATACTTCTGCTATAGAAATGTTACTGGGGTCTGTCTGTACTTCTACTACAGAAATGTTACTGGGGTCTGCGTATACTTCTGCTACATAAATGTTACAGGGGTCTGCCTATACTGCTGCTACATAAATGTTACTGGGGTCTGCCTATACTACTACTACAGAAAAGGTACTAGGGTCTGCCTATTCTTCTGCCACATAAATGTTGCAGGAGTCTGCCTATACTTCCGCAACAGAAATGTAACAGGGGTCTGCCTATACTGCTGCTACAGAAATGTTACAGGGGTCTGCCTATACCTTTGCTACAGGAATATTGCAGGGGTCTGTGTATACTATAGGTGCACTAAGTCTTCCTATCGCGGTGTTCTACCTGTCTGGCCCCAAAACACTGACTGACTAGGACATGGATTGTGGGCCGAGGCCATCATGTATTTTCTTTCACATTACCACAGCTATCCGGGGAACTGCATTGGCCCACGATTGCTGAGGGTTTGTGCAGATGCCTATGTTCTCTGAGCAGTGAAATTCTGCCATGTTTGGCTACTCTGATTTCTTTATGTGTACTGTCTTTAAGTTCCTTGGACCCACCCATGCTGTGGGTGCACACAGACTTCCCATTGAGGTGTTTTACCTGCCTGGCATTAAAAAAAACACTGACTGACTAGGGCATGCATTGTGGGCCGAGGCCAACATGTATTTTCTCTCACGTTACCACAGCTATCCGAGGCACTGCTTTGGGGCAAACAAGAGGAGCAATGCAGCGCTAATGAGACGTTCACAGCTGCGCTAGCATCGGAGTCCGCTGTATGCCCGCGATTGCTGAGGGTTTGTGCAGAGGCCTATGTCCTCGGCGTAGTGAAAGTCTTCCATGTTTGGGCACTCTGATTTCTTTGTGTACTGTCTTTAAGTTCCTTGGACCCACCCATGCTGTGGGTGCACACAGACTTCCCATTGAGGTGTTTTACCTGCCTGGCATTAAAAAAAACACTGACTGACTAGGGCATGGATTGTGGGCCGAGGACAACATGTATTTTCTCTCGACTTACCACAGCTATCCGGCCACTGCTTTGGGACAAACAAGAGGAGCAATACAGCGCTAATGAGACTTTCACAGCTGCACTAGCATCGGAGTCCGCTCTATGCCCACGATTGCTGAGAGTTTGTGGAGAGGCCTATGTCCTCGACGCAGTGAAAGTCTGCCATGTTTGGGCACTCTGATTTCTTTATGTGTACCGTCTTCCTTGGACCCACCCATGCTGTGGGTGCACACAGACTTCCCATAGCGGTGTTTTACCTGTCTGGCACAAAGACACTGACTGACTTGGGTAGGGTGCAGAGTGCAGATGGCTTTCCCCTTGCATTGTCGATGAGGTATCCGACACCCAAGCAGAATGAATAGTGTGTGGACACATGGATTAACTATTGCTATGTCACTCGCAGCACCTTGGGCAACACGAGGTGTTTGCTTGGACCGAGGCAGACCAGGGCCCGCTCACATACTTCCCACACAGAATATTGCTGCCGTGTGGAGATGTGTAGAAGTGCTGGGCTGGCACCTGAGTCCCCTTTATGCCCACATTTGCGGCTCCTGACAATTTTGCGACGGAGGTGGCACGGGATTAGAATGATGATCGTATGTCAATTTATCATCGATTCTCAACAGCATTGTGGCGTATCGCCCACCCCTTTCGAAGAGGGTCGCTGCCTGGCCCTGCCAACCCTCTGCAGTGTGTGCCTCCGGTTCCTCCTCATGGCAGACGCACTTATAAATAGACATGAGGGTGGTGTGGCTATGAAGCGAGCGTGTGGCATGAGGGCAGCTGAAGGCTGCGCAGGGACACTTTTGTGTGCCCTGTGGATGCAGAGTCGTTCGGGGGGTTGGGCAGCATGTAACCCAGGAGAAGAGGCTGCGGTGTGACCCGCAGGCAATGATTGCCCTTGGTTGCAGGTAGTGCGGTGCTTAGCTAAGGTGTGCCTTGCTAATGAGGGTTTGTCCGAAGTAAAAATTGCAAGGGGGGATGGGGGGCACACTCTTACTCCTATTGTGGCTTAATAGTGGGACCTGGGAGCCTCAGATGCAACCATGCATACTGCTCCTTCCTTGCCCTATCTGTTTCTGTGCTGTTTCCATGACTTCCAGATGTTTTCCAGAGTTTCACAAGTTAAGACCTAAGCGG
This sequence comes from Eleutherodactylus coqui, assembly GCF_035609145.1. Taxonomy (NCBI): domain Eukaryota; kingdom Metazoa; phylum Chordata; class Amphibia; order Anura; family Eleutherodactylidae; genus Eleutherodactylus; species Eleutherodactylus coqui. Next base: position 27,576,004 of record NC_089842.1, on the reverse strand, counting down.
AGCATGGGTGATATACAAAAATGCTCGAGTCGCCCATTGACTTTAATGGGGTTCGTAACTCAAAACGAGCTCTCGAGCATCGCGGAAAGTTCGACTCGAGCAACGAGCACCCGAGCATTTTGGTGCACGCTCATCTCTAAGTGTGAACAATGGAGCTACAAATGTTTCTATTATATTCATATTTCACACACCCTGAATAGCAACGCGCAAGTAAGCTGTATATGGAACCTGGAAACAAAAGGAAAAAATTATGTTTGAGCAAATATTGCACTACAGTACCCAGGTAATATTGGAGCTCGGGGAGTAAGAGCTGTAAGCCTCAAAAAAACACTGTAATGCCAAATCCATTAAACAATGGGGAATAACTGTGTACAAAGAAGTAACATCATCTGTAATTCACATGAAACCACCCTGTCATGTGATATGCTGGAAGCTCCCATAGACTTCTATGGGAGCTAAAAGTAAAGGGAAGGGGAAGGAGTTTACCTGCGTCCAACCCTGGGTAAAGAAGACGGCTGCCTCTATTTAAGCAATAGCAGTCATTCCAAGGATTTCTGCTAACCAAGGAATTTCTGCGCAGGAGCATATTCTGTGGCCATCATGCGGCAGCCGCCCATGTGAATGGCCAATAATATGCTAATTAAGATCAGAACTTGATCAAGGCTTTTCTTGTTTCGTGCAATTTTTCACCGCGAATGGCCGAGTGAAAAAACGCATACGGTTGTGTGAAAGAGGCGTTACTCATATGGCCTGAAATTGCATCACATGCAGATTTATTAAAGAAATTTGGTATCTTATTAAAGATATTAGGTGGTATCAGATGAATCCAATTCAGTAGAACGAAAGCTCACTTTAGACACTTTAGATCTTTTTGGTTTATGTTGTATTAAAATGGAGCATGGTGTAACAGTCTTGTTATCCTTACTGCCCCATGTATAAACAACATTAGAACAATAGTCCTGTTAATCTCAAATATACTTTGCTTTTTTTTTTTTTTAATTTCTAAGATCTGAGATTCAAGCTTAGAGAGATAGTTTTTAATGTTTTTAAGCAAAATCATGAAATTGCTGCATAGTAGAGTACTAATAGACAGTATCCCTAATGGTTTTGATCTCCACCTGAATTGTGTCTAAGGTTTCCTGCACAATATCCAGCAACACAGAAGAAGTAATTCAAGTCATCAGTTTATCTGCTAAAATTATTACACAATGTCAAATTTCATTACTGTCCAGGGGCTTATCCTTTGCTCCGCCATGTCATTTTGATTTTTATTCCATCTTGCTTTATGAAAATTTGTTTTGTTGTTATTTAATAGAGATGAGCGAACGTACTCGGTAAGGGCGATTTCGCAATCGAGCACCGCGATTTTCGAGTACTTCACTACTCGGGTGAAAAGTACTCTGCCGCGCCCCCCCCCCCCCCCCCCTGCCCCCCGGCGCACCCGAGTACTTTTCACCCGAGTAGTGAAGTACTCGAAAATCGCGGTGCTTGATTGCGAAATCGCCCTTACCGAGTACGTTCGCTCATCTCTATTATTTAACTGTTAAAAAGCATTTTTCTGGGGGGCATGGCCTATCTTTCCATGGAAGAGGACACATTTTCCAGGAGTTACATTATACTCCGTGAAAATCGCATAATCGAGCCCCTTAGAGCTGACAAAAATGTCAGTCTTGAATCACATTACCTTCTGCTAGTCATAGGGAGCTGATTGAGGGATGTTTTATCCTTATACTGCGACACCTGAGACAAAAGCTCTATGAGACCTAGTAGGCCCTGAGAATCCCCCAGCTAGATTCTTAGCAGTCTACCATGGAGCTCACCTCTGGCATGCCTACTGCTAATTCTCCCCCTGGACGACTCTGGGGGTCTGTGGGAGACAGGGCTAGCAGGAAGAGGACTCTCCTCAGCTCCACGCTGACCTTTGGCTTCTGATAGCCAGAGGGTTGGCCGGAGTAGGTCAGAAGCTGTGGCCTAAATTTACAAATTGCAGATGGTTGACCGCACAACTGCTGCTAAAATCAACGGCGATTGTGAGCTTGGGCCACTAGACACAGAGCTGGGACCAGGCTCTGAGAGGTGATCGTAGCTGGGAGAAGGGCAAGAGATCCTGCTGACAGAAGCCCCTGCACATACCTACAGCTTGGAAGCAAGCCAGTGATGCCAGCGGTGGGTCCTCTCCACTGTCCAGCTTAAAGAGTCCTGCAACGAGAAAGGAAGACAGGTCAGATCTTACCTGGATAAAGGTGCTGGAACTGGAGCCTTTGAGCAGAAACAGCTGTATCCTCAACTCTTCATTCTTGAAAAAGAAGGCGGCGCATAACAGTTCTTCGATTCATACACTCACTTGTGCTCTGTCTCCAACTAGTGGTCAGATGTGAAACTCCAGCAAATATCAATTTAATGCTGTTTAACAGAGCATAGCCTGAGCTATAATTACAGCTTTCATTCAAATTTGGTGCTCTACACCCAACCAACAATTTTTACGAGGAATTCCATTTAAGCGGTTTGCATACAATCAACAACTTTTTCATGAGATTCCTCTGTACAGAGATTTACATATAGTCAACAATTTTCACGAAGACTACTACTTAGATGGTCTGCATATAACTAACAATTTTTATAAGGTCTTCCCTGTGGGTATTCCTCATACAATCAACAATTTTTCATATGATCTCTGGGTTTGGTGATTGATAAAAGGTCAACAATTTTATAAGGACTTTCTTTTAGGTGGTCTGCATTTACTAAAATAATTGTTGAACTCAGCATCTATTAGGTTCATTGCGGATTAAACATTGGTCTAGTGTGAAATGCCGGCAGCTACCTGGGAGAACAGCAAGTCTGACTGGGGTGGACGGTCCTTAGACTGGCACCCTGGATGGGTATAAGGTTATGGACACTATGATGCTATGTGTTAAGGCAATAGGCCTCTATATTAGTTTGGTGCAAAGCCTATGTTATTTAGTGGCTAGATGGCCTGGGCACTTGGTTGTGTCGAGTACACCGTGACGGTTAATAACAGTGGGAAGACAGTATCATTGATGCTGATTTACCACAAATAAAGGACTGATTTACCAAGCTTTACTAATGTTCTAGCTTGGACATGGTTTTCTAGTGTGCTGCCTACTGTCTGGTGGAGGAAAAATGGTGATCCACTGAGCCAAAAACCCCCAAGTTGTAACAACAGGTAGTTATAGTGTCGCAGCAGTCACGCTTGCGACCAGCTCCACTCGGCTCAGACAAATGTCTGTCTGGGATGATTTATTGAATCCTGCATTGAGCAGGTAGTTGGACCAAATGACCCTGGATGTCCCTTACAACTCTACCATTCTATGACGTTGTGGTAGGCTTCACCGGCATTGCTGATGTGTAATTTTAAGAAGCCTTAAATCAGAAATACTAAAAAACAACAAAGTCCTGTTGCACTCTTAATGTGGAAAAACATAATAAAATACTTGGAATCCAACAAGCTGATGAGGACCCAAGGGTATTAATGAAGCTGTTTTAATCTTGCATGAATATGCAGCAAAATACACCTCAGAACAAGTGATGTATTAAAAAGCACATGCAACGCATTTCGACTAATAACACGCCTTTATCACGCATATAAAACAATTGTACAAAACATACATACATAGTGAGTAAAATCTTACACTTCACTTGAAAATTTGAATTTGAGATTGCTGCGGCAAAGGACGCCGGACGAGCTTCTGATGTTACTCTGATGTCATTCGGGCTCCTCTCAAGGGCACATGACCTAGGGAGACATTCTCTCAAATGTGACACTGTGCATTCCACTACATCACAAGGGAGAATCCACACTCCCCACCGTAGGCGGTGTGATGACATTGCTAGGACATAGTTCTGGTTTCTCCCATGGTCATATGACGCGTTCCATATTAACTTCAACATAGGGGAGTAAACTTACCCCGGCCATGGGTGACGTAATAACATCAGCCCAGCACCGTGCTTATTCACATGTCTCATTCAATAAACTTTGACAGCCATACATCACATTGATAAACCAATGACATTGTCCAAATCCCTATCTCAGCTGCGGGAAACTCCACAAAATCTCAAAATGCAGTTATAACATAAATAGACATTGCCATCCTATATAGAATAACTAGATGAATAAAAAATATGTCTTTAACTTATATGAGTAAATATATATATAGAGAAAAATCTCATGATTAATACATTATAAATATATATTTATATTGGGTTGTAATAAGATATTAACGTTAAAAAGGATTATCTCGATTTATACTAAAGTACAGATATGAAATCATTGTTTAAAATGTAAGTATACATAGAATAAGAATTATATAAAAAAATAATTATTATATACTATATTCTGTTTTCTTACAGCAAATGCATGCTATTAAATATTGAACCAATGTTATTTTCTCAAGTAACAATAAAAACTATGTACCATATATATTCGAGTGTAAGCCTAGTTTTTTAGCACATTTTTTTATGCTGAAAAAGCCCCCCTTGGCTTATACTCAAGTGAGGTAAATAAAAAACAACAAAAGAAACCCACAATACTCACCTCCCAGCCAGCTTCTATGTCCCCGGCGCAATGGTCTCCCCGGCGGTGTGACAAGCTGTTGGAGAATTCTCCACGCTGTCAACTCCCTGCTCAGCTTTGAATTCCCCCGCCATCAGCACTGTGTAGGTAAGCGCTGTGATTGGATCAAGCGCCAGCCAATCACAGCCGGCGTTCGATCATTTACAGCTATTTAGTGAATGGCATCACTGAATGGCTGTGAGTGGTTTATCGAACGCCGGCTGTGATTGGCTGGCCCTCGATCCAATCACAGCTCTTAATTACACAGCGCTGACAGTGGGGGAATTGAAAACCGAGCCAGAAAGCCAGGGAGAAGTCTGAAGCAGCTTGCCACACCACCGGGGAGACTATCGCGCCGGGGACACAGACGATGGCTGGGAGGTGAGTAATGCGCTTTTTTTTACCTAGTATATGCTCGAGTATAGCTAGGCTTATACTCGAGTCAATAAGTTTTACAAGTTTTTTGTGGTAAAACCTATTGACTCGGCTTATACTTGGGTCGGCTAATACTCGAGTATATATGGTAATTAATATAAAATTTATATTAATAACAACTAAAAAAAACTCACGTTTTTTCTAAAATTCCATTCAATTCACTTGGATCCAGGCTTTTTAATTTAAAGATCCAAAACATCTCCCTGTCTCTAAGTTGCGAAATTGGGCTTGAATTTATGCACTCCAATGGAGTCACCCTTTGTTTTCAGTGGAGAAGGCACAACACTCCAGGTTAAAGCAAATAGGAAGTGACCAAAGGTGCAGAAAACTTCTCCTTTTATTTAATAAAGTACACGATCAGCTTACGAAAACTCATTTCCGGGATTAACCCCTTTATCAGTCCGGCTGGTGTTTAAAATATACAAGCAATTGGTGGGTCCCAAAAAGGGTTAATAATGAGATCCTATTTGCCTGTGTAGTGAGGGTCAGCCAGAGAAGGAGCGGGAAAAGTTCCTGCTTTAACCTGAAGCGTTGCACCTTCTCCACTGCCTGTTTTTAGTCCTATTTTCTTGCTCTATCATGCCCACCCAGGTGGTGCGTCATCTGGTCAGGCAGCACCTCCACCATTGAAGTTACCATTCCACTCTCTTCACCACGTATGTAGTATAATTTATCATTGTTCACAACAAACACGACCATACAGGTGTTGCTCCACCCCTCTCTTTCCTCCTCGTCCACACTCTTAGTTTTGAGGCGTCTTTATTATGTTTTTCCAGGAAATGTCATAAGACACTATGTTTAGTGTAGCCCATAGATATTATACCTATGCTGCTTCATGCGGCACCTAACTGCATTCGTCGTATGCCCTATATATTTTAGCTCACATGGGCATTCCATTAAATAGATGACAAATTTCGAGCCACAATTTAAAAATTGCTTAATCTTGATGGTTTTCTGCTTGTGATTGTCAGAACTGGCGACTCTCGGGGCCTTTGTGCCCGCACTACCGGTCCTACCACCCGGGTTGCAGGAGTGCGGCACAGGGGAGACCCGGTTCTAGGGATCTCCCCTGGCCGCTGTAAATCTGGTCGCCGTTGGGTTGCTAGGGACGCAACAGGTGCTGCCTCGCGCCGCGTCCATGACTACCAGGCGTGCTTCCTTGGTATCCGTCTGTTCAGCAAGTCTGGGGCGGTGTCCCCAGCGTCTCCTTGATTGGGCCCTGCTGCTGTCAGGCTCCCCGCCCCAATCAGCTGCTGGGGTGAGAGTTCTGACAGCATTTAAATGTGTCTGTTTCCTTCCAGCATTGCCAGTGTTAGTTTGGTCTTCCAGCTGCACCCGCATATTGTTTGACTCCTGTTGTAACCCGGCTTTCTGACTTTCTGCTTCGTGGACTTGACTTCGTTTTTGCCTGACCCCTTTGTACCGCGTACCCTCTTATTGCCGACCCGGATAGTCCATTCTACCATTCTTTACCATTCTACTGTTTGTTTGTCTCCAGTGTCTGTTTGTCTTTCCCGTGTTCCGCTTCCCTAGTGAATGTAGGGACCGCCGCCCAGTTGTCGCCCTGGGGGTTAGCCCAGGGGGGCAAGTAGGCAGGGACAGGGGTTGAGGGTTATCTCTGGGACTTCCATTATCCCAGACCCTGTCCTGACAGTGATCTTTACAGATCCTTTTCCTTCCTTGCTTTATGAGCGGGCAGCACTTACAACATCCACAACCACATCTGTACATACCAACTATGGGTTTTACTGTGAACGGACTAATCTTATTATCCGGATATTTCTTGTATGGGTAGGACGGTGCCAAAATATTTAGCAGTGACTTATTTCTTCTATATGTGACCATCGGTTTTTCCTGGATTTCATTTCGTAGGAATTGGTCTTCTTTCAAGATCTCCTAATTTGTTTTTAAAATTCCTTCAATCTGACCATGTTCAGAGCTATGTTCTTACTAAAATTGTTGTCTTCTTCGTTTGGTTTTTCTTTTGTTTTTTATGGATTGGGTTCTAGAAGGGCTTTCTCATAGGCGGTATTCAATAATGTTTGCGGGTATCCTTTATCTGTAAATTATTTATTTTTTTAAGCCTTTGTCTCCTAACTTTTTTCTCTAAGAATTTTGAAATCACATCATCAAAATGAATTCCCTTTGTTACTTTGTTTTCAATTGACAAGAGCTGAGCTTGACTCATAGTGGACTTAGAGCCCTTGATTAATTTTAGTTTTGAAATACTCTTCTCACACGATGCTACTAAAACACATAACATTACAAGAATCTTAAGGCTAAAGTGATAAGTCACAGCTTACCTCCTACTCCTCCCTGCAAAAGTCACAGTGCATGCTGGAATAGTCTCCCGTAGAAATTATTAGGTCAGTTTCTGGCGACTGTGTAAAAGGCCCATGAGTTCTGCAGTTAAACATCTCTCTAAATGCTATGAACTGCAGTAAAGACAAGATGGCTGCCCCGTAGTCATGTACAGACCAAAAAAAATAAAATAAAATCTATAATCAGAAAATAAAAAGAGGGGGAAAAAAGATAAATGGAATATGTTTCACTCTCTCATTTTCCTTAGTGAAAAGAATACAGATGATACATTTTATTTAAGGCTTCCCTGAACCATCAATTTTTGTGAGATTCCCCCCCCCCCCCCCCCCCCTTAATAGACACAAAAGTTTTTCACAGATCATTTTTGAGTGGTGATTATTTGTTTACTTATGTTTAGCATGCATTTTTTTCTGCCATTATTCATGGAGTAGTCTAAGGAAAAACATTTTTAAAAAGCCAAAAAATAGACACTGATCCAAAAAATGAAAGTGAAAAATGTGCTATTTGTATCATGTTTACTGTTTCCCTGCTGACTTGCAGCTAAGCTTGCGATCCTCTGCTGCGACTGTGACAACATCGGCGGGGATTCCCTCCATCTCTGCAGTGATGCGAGGCTGTTTTCACATGAAAACTCCTAGCATCCACTTGTTTCACATGGTGGGGTGCACGATATCGGGGCGTGATCCACATATCGCGCTCGACCTTGTGAAGCGGCCTAACCTGGGTATCTCCGGTATATTAATATGTATGTACAGTTGCTGTATATAGTGATATACCAAATTATACTAGCATGCTCCATATCACTATATACAGGAAATGTCTAGCTTATACCAGTAGTACATACTGTGCTTCCCCGAAAGTAGGTCCTACCCTGATAGTAAGACCTACCCTGTTTTTTCGGGGAGGCTTGAAATATAAGCCCCCTCCCCGAAAATAAGACCTAACTGACCTGCACCCCCAAAAATCAATACCAACTTGGTCCGTGGCATCCCAATGGTCTCCAGCGACGCTGTGGCAAACTGCAGAGTCCTCCCCGTCTGCCATCTCAGCTTCTTTTGGTGACAGATTTGAATACCCTGTCTCTGGCAAAGCGAGCGCTGTGATTGGCTTATTGAGCACCAGCAGCCTATTACAGCCGGCGCTCGATGAGCCAATCACTGCCATTCAGTGATGTCAATCACTGATCAACCCAGCAGGTTGATTCTGTTATAGAAGGAAATTAGATTTGTCTAGCATGACTTGTTTGCTACAAACCTATGCTGGCTCTGGTTAATTACTTCTGGGACTTCTACTGTTCTCCAGGAATTTTCAAAGATTATGACGAGTGACTTAGCAATTACCTCCTCTGCTTCCTTTAGTATCCTAGGATGTAATTCATCTGGACCTTGGGATTTGAATTAATTTAAGTTAGCTAAGTGTCCCTCACCATCTCTCTGCTTACAGATAGCCTGCATTCTTTTATTCCCCAAATAGCACAGGGAAGATTAGTTGATCTTCCATCTACTTTCTGAGAGAAAACAGATACAAAATAGGAATTTAAAAATTTGGCCTTCTCAACATCATTCTTAACCAATTCACCATTTTCATCTTGTAAGCATCAAATAACATCTTTGACTTTTCTTTTGCTTTTGACATGCCCCCAAAATCCTTTTTATTGCTTTTGGCCTGTAATGCAAGCATCAATTCATTATCAGCTTTAGCCTTTCTGACACTTGCCCTACAGTTTCTGCAGACCGCATTATATTCTTCTTTAGATATTACCCCCTATTTCAGTTTGATAATCTTCTCACCACGGTCATGCACCTATCAACCGCATTGTTCCATCCCACCAAATATTCAGCAGTTACCTTATTTTAATATTAACAACAATCATCTTATATACAAACCAAGGCTCAGGACAACCTTAGTGCAGCATTGATACAGAGCCCCATTGGTATTATGCCGTGGGTGCCTGAACTGATCAAAAAGTTTAGCTGGCCCTTCTGCACAGGTGCAATATTCTGGTGATCCCGCTGTGACTGCCGATATTACAGGATGCCAGTGCCCTGACAGTCTAACTTGAAGAGCACCCAAACACCTGTTATCCCACACTTCTGAACCCTTCTCCCCATCCCTTCTAGCAGTAAGTACAATGTTTTCCTCATCCAGCTACATTCCCGATCTGACATTAGTCTCCATTAACCCCTCTCTGACCACCACTCTTTACCCCTCCATAGTTTTCTGCCACACCATATATAGTAATAGGCACTCATAAACCTCCTTCTCAAATCCTCACAAATCTTACTTGAGAATTCACCTCCCTTGTAGATAAACATTAGAGATGAGCGAACGTACTCGTCCGAGATTGATACTCGTTCGAGTATTAGCGTGTTCGAGATGCTCGTTACTCGTAACGAGTACCACGCAATGTTCGGGTTACTTTCACTTTCATCTCTGAGACGTTAGCGCGCTTTTCTGGCCAATAGAAAGACAGGGAAGGCATTACAACTTCCCCCTGCGACGTTCAAGCCCTATACCACCCCCCTGCAGTGAGTGGCTGGCGAGATCAGGTGTCACCCGAGTATGAAAATCGGCCCCTCCCGCGGCTCGCCACAGATGCGTTCTGACATAGAGGAGGGAAAGTGTTATCTTGGTGGAGCTGCTATAGGGAGAGTGTTAGGAGTATTTTAGGCTTCAAGAACCCCAACGGTCCTTCTTAGGGCCACATCTAACCGTGTGCAGTACTGTGGAGGCTGCTTTTTGCAGTGTTGCACATTTTTTTTTTTGGTATATCGGCCGTGCAGAGCATTGCGCCCTGCAGTAATACTCCAGGGCCAGAAGCGCTTAGGCAGGGACAGAAGACATATTGATTGAATATAGGCAGTGGGCCTTTGCAAAAAAATTTGGGGAAAAAAATCTATTTGGGCTGCCTGTGACTGTCCTCAGTGTTCTGGGTCTCTGCTGGGTGTAGTAGTTCTCCAAATTCATACGCAGCCAGCTAAGTGTTACAGCAGGCTTGCACAAAATTATTTCCTGGCTCTGTCTGGGCTGTGAAACACCGCTGTATTGCAGTTCACAGTGCAACACTCTGCAGTTCTTTGACATACTCCAGGGCCAGAAGCGCTTAGGCAGGCACAGAAGACATATTAATTGAATATAGGCAGTGGGCCTTTGCAAAAAAATTTGGGGAAAAAAATCTATTTGGGCGGCCTGTGACTGTCCTCAGTGTTCTGGGTCTCTGCTGGGTGTAGTAGTTCTCCAAATTCATACGCAGCCAGCTAAGTGTTACAGCAGGCTTGCGCAAAATTATTTCCTGGCGTTCCGTAAGCGAAGTCAGCCTCCAACCACAGGCCAATAAGCGGCACATTTAATTACAGCGTTCTGTTTCTGCACTACTGGTAATACACCATGCTGAGGGGTAGGGGTAGGCCTAGAGGATGTGGACGCGGGCGAGGACGCGGAGGCCAAAGTCAGGGTGTGGGCACAGGCCAAGCCAGTGCGGTGGCCAGGGGTAGAGGCAGGGCCAGACCGAATAATCCACCAACTGTTTCCCAAAGCGCCCCCTCGCGCCATGCCACCCTGCAGAGGTCAAGGTGCTCTACGGTGTGGCAGTTTTTCACAGAGACGCCTGACGACCGACGAACAGTGGTGTGCAACCTTTGTCGTGCCAAGAGCAGCTGGGGAGGCACCACCACCAGCATGCGCAGGCATATGATGGCCAAGCACCCCACAAGGTGGGACGAAGGCCGTTCACCGCCTCCGGTTTGCACCACTGCATCTCCCCCTGTGCCCCAACCTGCCACTGAGATCCAACCCCCCTCTCAGGACACAGGCACTACCGTCTCCTGGCCTGCACCCACACCCTCACCTCCGCTGTCCTTGGCCCCATCCAGCAATGTCTCTCAGCGCAGCGTCCAGACGTCGCTTGCGCCACTGTTTGAGCGCAAGCGCAAGTACACCGCCACGCACGCTCAAGCGTTAAACGTGCACATTGCCAAATTGATCAGCCTGGAGATGCTGCCGTATAGGGTTGTGGAAACGGAAGCTTTCAAAAGCATGATGGCAGCGGCGGCCCCGCGCTACTCGGTTCCCAGTCGCCACTACTTTTCCCGATGTGCCATCCCAGCCCTGCACGACCACGTCTCCCGCAACATTATACGCGCCCTCACCAACGCGGTTACTGCCAAGGTCCACTTAACAACAGACACGTGGACAAGCACAGGCGGGCAGGGCCACTATATCTCCCTCACGGCACATTGGGTGAATTTAGTGGAGGCTGGGACAGAGTCAGAGCCTGGGACCGCTAACGTCCTACCCACCCCCCGAATTGCGTGCCCCAGCTCGGTGGTGGTATCTGCGGCGGTGTATGCTTCCTCCACTAAACCACCCTCCTCCTCCTCCTACGCAACCTCTGTCTCACAATCAAGATGTGTCAGCAGCAGCACGTCGCCAGCAGTCGGTGTCGCGCGGCATGGCAGCACAGCGGTGGACAAGCGTCAGCAGGCCGTGCTGAAACTACTCAGCTTAGGAGAGAAGAGGCTGACGGCCCACGAACTGCTGCAGGGTCTGACAGAGCAGACCGACCGCTGGCTTGCGCCGCTGAGCCTCCAACCGGGCATGGTCGTGTGTGACAACGGCCGTAACCTGGTGGCGGCTCTGCAGCTCGGCAGCTCGGCAGCCTCATGCACGTGCCATGCCTGGCCCATGTCTTTAATTTGGTGGTTCAGCGCTTTCTGAAACGCTACCCACACTTGTCATACCTGCTCGGAAAGGTGCGCTGGGTCAGCGCACATTTCCGCAACTCCAAGACGGACGCTGCCACCCTGCGGACCCTGCAACATCGGTTTCATCTGCCAGTGCACCGATTGCTGTGCGACGTGCCCACACAGTGGAACTCTACGCTCCACATGTTGGCCAGGCTCTATGAGCAGCGTAGAGCTATTGCGGAATAGCAACTCCAACATGGGCGGCGTAGTGGGAGTCAGCCTCCTCAATTATTTACAGAAGAGTGGGCCTGGTTGGCAGCCATCTGCCAGGTCCTTGGAAACTATGAGGAGTCTACCCAGATGCTGAGCGGGGATGCTGCAATCATTAGCGTCACCATTCCTCTGCTATGCCTCTTGAGAAGTTCCCTGCAAAGCATAAAGGCAGACGCTTTGCACTCGGAAACGGAGGCGGGGGAAGACAGTATGTGGCTGGATAGTCAGAGCACCCTCATGTCTATATCTCAGCGCGTTGAGGAGGAGGAGGAGGGAGAGGAGCATGAGGAGGAGGGGGAAGAGACAGCTTGGCCCACTGCTGAGGGTACACATGCTGCTTGCCTGTCATCCTTTCAGCGTGTATGGCCAGAGGAGGAGGAGGAGGAGGGGGAGGAGCATGAGGAGGAGGGGGAAGAGACAGCTTGGCCCACTGCTGAAGGTACACATGCTGCTTGCCTGTCATCCTTTCAGCGTGTATGGCCAGAGGAGGAGGAGGAGAAGGAGGATCCTGAAAGTGATATTCCGAGTGAGGACAGCCATGTGTTGCGTACAGCTACCCTGGCACACATGGCTGACTTCATGTTAGGATGCCTTTCTCGTGACCCTCGCGTTACACGCATTCTGGCCACTACGGATTACTGGGTGTACACACTGCTCGACCCACGGTATAAGGAGAACCTTTCCACTCTCATTCCCGAAGAGGAAAGGGGTTCGAGAATGATGCAATACCACAGGGCGCTGGTGGACAAACTGATGGTAAACTTCCCATCCGACAGCGCTAGTGGCCGAAGGCGCATTTCCGCGGCCCAGGTAGCAGGGGAGGCGCAGAGATCAGGCAGCATGTACAGCGCAGCAGGGGACCACTATCCAAGGCCTTTGCCAGCTTTCTGGCTCCCCAGTAAGACTGTGTCACCGGTCCCCAGTCAAGGCTGAGTTGGCGGGAGCACTGTAAAAGGATGGTGAGGGAGTACGTAGCCGATCGCACGACCGTCCTCCGTGACGCCTCTGCCCCCTACAACTACTGGGTGTCGAAGCTGGACACGTGGCCTGAACTCGCGCTGTATGCCCTGGAGGTGCTTGCTTGTCCTGCAGCTAGCGTCTTGTCAGAGAGTGTGTTTGATGTGGCTGGGGGAATCATCACGGATAAGCGTACCCACCAGTCAACCGACAGTGCCGACAGGCTTACACTCATCAAGATGAAGAAAGCCTGGATTTCCCCAGACTTCTCTTCTCCACCAGCGTACAGCAGCGATACCTAAACAATACGTAGGCTGCACCCGCGGATGGAGGCATCGTTCTCTATCACTATCCAAAACGGGGACCTTTTTGCTTCATCAATCTGTGTATAATATTCCTCCTCCTCCTCCTCCTCCTGAAACCTCACATAATCACGCCGAACGGGCAATTTTTCTTAGGCCCACAAGGCTCAGTCATATAATTTTTCTAAACAACTTTTACTTGTTTTAATGCTCATTAAAGCGTTGAAACTTTCACCTCAACCAATTTTTATTTTAACTGGGCTGCCTCCAGGCCTAGTTACCAATTAAGCCACATTAACCAAAGTGATTAATGGGTTTCACCTGCCCTCTTGGTTGGGCATGGGCAATTTTTCTCAGGTACATTAGTACTGTTGGTACACCAATTTTTGGGGGCCCTCGCCTACAGTGTAATCAAATTAATTTTTAGCCCACCTGCATTACAGCTGACGTTACATCAGCTGTGTTGGGCACTGCAATGGGATATATGTATGTACCGCCGGTGGGTTCCAGGGAGCCACCCATGCTGTGGGTCCACAGGGAGTTGTAACTGCATGTGTCCACTTCTAAAGAACCCCAGTCTGACTGAGGCATGCAGTGTGGGCCGAAGCCCACCTGCATTAAACATGACAATACTACCTCAGCTGTGATGGGCACTGCAATGGGATATATTTATGTACCGCCGGTGGGTTCCAGGGAGCCACCCATGCTGTGGGTCCACAGGGAGTTGTAACTGCATGTGTCCACTTCTAAAGAACCCCCAGTCTGACTGGGACATGCAGTATGGGCCGAAGCCCACCTGTATTAAACATGACATTACCTCAGCTGTGATGGGCAATGCAATGGGATATATTTATGTACCGCCGGTGGCTTCCTGGCACCCACCCATGCTGTCGGTCCACAGGGACTTCACAATAGGGAGTTTTACCTGCCTGTGTCTATGAATTAAAAACCCCGGTCAGGTTGGGGCATGCAATGTGGGCCGAAGCCCACCTGCATTTAATCGGACGTTAGCTCTGCTGTCCAGGGCACTGCAATGGGATACATTTATGTACAGCCGGTGGGTTCCAGGGAGCCACCCATGCTGTGGGTGCACACGAAATTCCCATTGCGGAGTTGTACCTGCCTGTGACTATTTATAAAAAAACGCTGTCTGACTGGGGCATGCAGACACCTTGACAGAATGAATAGTGTGTGGCACATAGGTTCCCCATTGCTATGCCCATGTGTGCAGCTCTAGATGGAGGTGGCACAGGATTGGATTTCTCATTGCTTCTGTACAGCATTGTGGACTATCGCCCCGCCCCTTTTAAAGTGGGTCGCTGCCTAGCCGTGCCAACCCTCTGCAGTGTGTGCCTGCTTTTCCTCTGGCAGATGCACTTATAAATAGACATGAGGGTGGCGTGGCATGAGGGCAGCTGAAGGCTGAGCAGGGACAGTTTGGTGTCTGATGTGGACACTGGGTCGTGGGGGTGGGGGGGTTGTGCAGCATGTAACCCAGGAGAAGTGGCAGCGGAGTGTCATGCAGGCAGTGATTGTGCTTTGTTGGAGGTAGTGTGGTGCTTAGCTAAGGTATGCATTGCTAATAAGGGCTTTTCAGAAGTAAAAGTTGTTGGGAGGGGGGGGCCCACTCTTGCCGCTATTGTGGCTTAATAGTGGGACCTGGGAACTTGAGATGCAGCCCAACATGTAGCCCCTCGCCTGCCCTATCCGTTTCTGTGTCGTTTCCATCACTTTCTTGAATTGCCCAGATTTTCACGAATGAAAACCTTAGCAAGCATCGGCGATATACAAAAATGCTCGGGTCGCCCATTGACTTCAATGGGGTTCGTTACTCGACACGAACCCTCGAGCATCGCGAAAAGTTCGTCCTGAGTAACGAGCACCCGAGCATTTTCGTGCTCGCTCATCTCTAATAAACATTTATATCAGAGAGTCGTATCATCTGAGATTCATCTATTTGAATGGTCAGATCATGCTTCCATCCATATAAGGGTGCCTTCACACTGAGCGCTGCCTCTGATTGTTCACAGTGCTCAGACAATCAGAGGCAGCACTTCAGGAGGCGGGGATGTTTCAATCCACAGCCAGAAGAGTAGCAGAAGAAGATATGTCGGAGATGACAGCTCTACTAAGGTGATGTATTTTCCTTTTTTTTTCTACAGTTATTATTTTCGGGTTAGGGCCTATAATTCAAGCCAACCCCCACCCCCGAAAAACCTTGTTGCGGAGAGTCCACTGCCACTGATTTCACTGCAGTGGCAGAGGATCGCGATTCTCACCCATTGATTTTAATGGGGCTGCCGCTGACCCCATTGATTATTTTCAGGTTAGGGCTTATAATTCAAGCCCACCCCCACCCCTGAAAATCCTTGCCGCAGAGAGTCCCCACCACTGATTTCACTGCAGTGGCAGAGTATCGCGATTCTCACCCATTGATTTCAATGGGGTGGGTGCTGCTGCTATTGGCCCCATTGAGATCAATGGGAGAAGACCACTATTTCCTGCCGTAGCTGTGACAGCCACGACAGTTGATTCTTTCAGCCCTGCTGTGATGGGAGGTCGTTTCCCTGTAGAAATGCCTCGTATCAGGAGCTTCAAGAAGGATCGCGAGAGCATTATCAAGGTGTAAATCACATTCCAATATAACTCTCGCCAGTGTGCAGGAGCCCTAACAGTTCCTTGAAAATGTAACCAACCTCCCTCTGTCCCCTGGAGATTTAACCAGTGTATATTTCATTCTAATAAATGCCTACAAGATTCTCAAGTAGTTTGGGATGACTTTTTTTGTCATACAGCTGTAATAATGAAGTAGGCAACACAACGGTATGATGCTCCTATAAAGCTTTTATTAGAGGAAACAAGATTAGTTTATCAGCTAAAGACAGAAAAGAGAGATAAGCCTCCATTGTTGGAATTGCTAACTTCATACTAAGTATTTCCCAGTTAAATAAACAGTTTTGTTGCCAATTTAAAGCTCAAGACCTCACCAGGTTACATAATCAACTGCACACACTTAACTTATATAAATATCATTTAGCACTAAGGAGAATAAAAGCTTTATACTACAGTCATAGCAATAAAGCTGGATCCTTGCTAGCTCGCCACTTGAAAAGCCTTTCTTATAAGTCTAAGATTCATGTTTTTATAATTCTAAGGGGAAATAATTTCAATCCCCAAGATATTTCTTATTCTCCCGCAGATTATTATTCTTTCTTATATAATTTACAGCATATCTCCTTTGTGGCACAATCATCAGAGGCTATAATTGGCAAATTCCTTAACTCAGTACAACTCCCTTCTGTATCTGCAGTTCAACTTTTTGCCCGGTCAGTGGAATTTAACAGAAGTGAATAAAACTATTGCCTCATTAAAAGCCAAAAAAATCACCGGGGTCCAATGGTCTAATGACTATTACAAACAACACAGCAAGATATTGTCTCCACACTCACTGCAAGCTTTTAAACACAGTTAAAGCCTATGGAGCCTTCCCTAAAGAAATGTTATCAGCTACAGTTATTACTCTCCCTAAACCTGGTAACCTGGGGGATTGTTCTGGCAATTTTTAAAGGATTTCACCCCTTAATATAGATGTTAAAATTTATGCAAAAATTATGTCCTCTAGGCTGTTAGAGATTCTTCCTTCTATTATTTCCAGGGATAACGTTGTGTTGGTCAAAGGGTAAAAATTTACTGGATGAAACAAGGCAGTTTCTGGATATTCTGGGAGTGGCAGAGAGGTGTCGGATGCCTTCTCTGCTGCTGTCGCTTGATGTGGAGAAGGCCTTCGGTCAGGTACATTAGGGCTAACTTGATACAGTATTTTTAAATTTGGTATAACAGGAGAGGCTCAAAGAGCCATGATGTCTTTGTATACTTGTCCCTTCGTGGCAGTGTTGGCATCCGTATATGTTTCTAAATCATTCTCAATCACCAATGGCACACATCAGTGATGCCCTTTGTCACCCTTGATTTTTACATTGTGATGAAACCCCGGCTTGAGGCCATACAGTCCTCTCTCCGGGTATAAAGTTTCTTCATTTGTGCTACTGAACACAAGATTGGGCTATGAGCTGATGATGTCATTGCAGTTATTTCTCCCAATTCCTTTAACCAAAAAGTACTTATCTAAATGACAAGCTCTGATCAACAAATTTATGTGAAAAGCAGCAAGACATAGGGTGGGGGCTAATACTTTATATGCCTCAATTGGCAAAGAGGGTTTAGGCTTACCTAATGTTTATAATTATTATATTTCAACTATACTTGACCAGCTTCAATATTGGCTGTATGGTGATAATATCCCCTCTGGTAGATATTGAGTCTTATTTAGCAGAGCATACTCTATTAAAGATGTGGTTTTGGATTATAATCCATGCTTGTGATGGCAAAGTGGCTGATAGCTAAAAACTGGAGGTCTAGCCATATCCCCACTATTACTGAAGTTATCCCACGTGTTAATTATAACTGCTCTATGGAATGCTCAATAGCATCACAACACATGTCAAGCTTAGAGTATACTTATTAATTTTCGGGACCTCCCTACACTGTTCCCAATTCTTATACTAATGCAGCACTGGATTTAGCAATGATAATCTCACTAATTAAATTGCCAGGAATTTCTTAATATTTAAAAAATCAATTTAAAAAAGGATAAACAAGACTTTATTTTATTATTGTTCACTAAAATTTTTAAATATATTTTTGCATGAGTTTGACATGGACAGCCCCTACTGCCTTTTAGATTTACCAGTAATTATTAGGAAATTATAGTGCCAGTGTTTCTGGTGGTGCAATGCGCCACACAGCTCTGCTACATGCACATCACACACACACACACACACACACACACACACACACAGCTGTGGTACATGGGCGTGTGACAGACACACACAGCTGTGCCACATGTCATGCACCTGACAGACACAGCTCTGCTTCATGGCATGCGCATCACAGAAACAGCTCTGCTACATGACATGCATGTCACCAGAGGCGTAACTTGAAGTTCCCGGGCCCCGATGCAAAACTTGTAACAGGATCCCCAAATATAATGCTTTACTCATAGTACTGGGTTCCCCATATGGAGAAGAGAGGTCTTATGAGCCCCCTAAGGCTCCTGGGCCCGGGTGCAACCGCATCCCCTGCATCCTCTATAGTTACGCCCCTGCATGTCACAGACATAGCTTTGGTACATGACATGCGCCTGACAGACATGACATGTGCATGGTACAAACACAGCTGTGCTATATTATATGCGCATGTTACAAACACAGCTCTGCTACATGGCATACATCCATGCTGACTATACACATTACACGCACATCACATTAGACAAACAGCCACTGGCAGCTCTACTACACTTAGGCTGACTGCACACATGACACACACAGCTCCTGGATACAGTGATGAGCCCCTGGTCATGTGATCCCTGATACCACCCACACAGGTGATCACATGACGGTGACGGCATCACAGGTCTTGGTAGTTTCTGCTGGCTTATCCAGTATACAGTACTACCAAACCCCAGAATGGCTCCTCCCACAGCAAATACATCACCACAGATCCTTTAGCCTGCCAGATTTCTGTGGTGGTAAGTTGGTGTGTCCTGTCAGGACTGCTGAGTTGTGTCTGTTGTGTCTGCTTATTTGTATTTTCATTGTATTAGGACCAGCTTGATGATGCCAGGGGGTGGAGCAATGATGTCACTAGGGCGGGGCTATAACGTCACCAGGGACAGAGCATGAGAATCACTCACTCACATACTAACGGACAAGTGGCAATTAGTAGTTTGACTATGATGGGCTTATGGGCATACACTACCATTCTCATTAAACTATGTTTGGCTTTAGCCTTACCTTGTTATATGTTATTGTTAACATGCTCACAAATCCTTTTTGTTTTTACTTAAGCAAAGCAATTCTATTACCAAATGACAATATGCATTAGACTCAACGAATACTATATTTTTCTCTAAAATTTCAATGTTATATATATGATGTAAGCTTATGATTGATATTCATGTACCTATAGCATTTATATGCTGTAAAATTATTATATTCTTAATAAAAGTATGCAAAGAAAAAATCCCTCATTAATTAGTGAATATACAAATGAGAGGCTCCATTCTCTATTATTACTCTTGTCATACATTTATCTACAATGTGACAATAATCCACTAGTTCAGCTTCTGGTCATGTAGACATGGAATCATCATAATCGGGGTCCACAGTGAGATGAATCTCGTCCTGATTTTCAGATATGGAAACTTGCTGCTCATCACTCAGGGGAAGGAAGTCTGAGAACAGTAAAAGAGAATAGAGATTAATCTACTGAGCGCTCACATATTATGTACTGTACTTAGCTCAATTTATTGTTACATTGTAAGGGTCAATTCACATGTTCCTATGCACTTTTTCTTTACCATCTAGGGATGAGCGAGCACCAAAATGCTCGGGTGCTCGTTGCTCAAGTCGAACTTTCCGCGATGCTCGAGAGCGCGTTTTGAGTAACGAACCCCATTGAAGTCAATGGGCGACTCGAGCATTTTTGTATAGGACTGATGCTCCGCATAGCTGATGACTTGTGAAACTCTGGAAAACATCCGAAAGTCATGGAAACACCACAGAAACGGATAGGGAAGGGCAGGGGCAGCATGCATCGCTGCATCTAAGGCTCCAAGGTCCCACTATTAAGCCACAATGGGAGCAAGAGTCTGGCGTCACCCCCCTAACAATTTTTTCTTCGGTCAAACCCTCATTAGCAAGGCACACCTTAGCTAAGCTCCACTCTACCTGTAACCAAGGATAATCATTGCCTGCGGGTGACTCCTCTGCCTCTTCTCCTGGGTTACATGCTGCCCAACTTCCCGCACGACCCTGCATCCACAGCGCACACAAACGTTTCCCTACGCAGCCTTCAGCTGCCCTCATGCCACACACACGCTTCATAGCTACACCACCCTCACGCCTATTTATAAGTGCGTCTGCAATGAGGAGAAACCAGAGGCGCACACTGCAGAGGATTGGCAGGGCCAGGCAGCGACCCTCTTTGAAAGTGGGGGGTGATAGCCCACAATGCTGCTGAGAATCGATGATAAATTGACGTACGATCATCATTCCAATCCCGTGGCACCTCCATCGCTAAATTGTCAGGAGCCGCAAACGTGGGCATAAAGGCGACTCAGGAGGCAGCACTTCTACACATCTCCACAATGCAGCAGTACTCTGTGTGGGAAGCACGTGAGCCGGCCCAGGGTCAGGTTCGGTCCGAGCCTCCATCTTGTGTGACCCAAGGTGCCGCGAGTGACATAGCAATGGGAAATCCATGTGTCCAAACACTATTCATTCTGTGTAGGTGTCGGATACCTCATCGACAACGCAAGGGGAAAGCCATCTGCACTCTGCACCCTACCCAAGTCAGTCAGTGTATTTGTGCCAGACAGGTAAAACACCACTATGGGAAGTCTGTGTGCACCCACAGCATAGGCAAGTCCAAGGAACCCAAAGACTGCATTAAATATGAAGAAATCACATTGCCCAAACATAGCAGACTTTCACTGCGCTGAGGACATAGGCCTCTGCACACACCCTCAGCTATCGTGGGCATAGAGCAGACTCCGATGCTAGTGCAGCTGTGAACGTCTCATTAATGCAGTAACGCTCCTCTTGTTTGGCCCAACCCAGTGCCGCGGATAACTGTGGTAACACGACAGAAAATACATGCTGCCCAGTGCAGATACCATGACCCCAAGCTGGAGGAGGAGGTGGCATTACAAGGCCAAGAAACCATGACCAGGACCCGCTATAGTCTGTGTGGGAAGTATGTGAGCAGGCCCAGGGTCAGGCTCGGTCCCAGCAAACACCTTGTGTGACCCAAGGTGCCCTGAGTTACATAGCAATGGGAAATCCATGTGTCCGCACACAGATAGCTGAACACTGCAAGGGGAAGTCTTTGAGTTCCTTTGGCTCGCCTATGCTGTCAGTGCACAAAGATGGTATTACACAGGAAGAAATCAGGATGCCCAACCATGGGAGAGTTTCACCCCGGCAACAACCTTGGCCTCGGCCCACAATTCATACACTAGTCAGTCAGTGTTTTTGTGCCACATAGGTAAAACACCGCGATGGGAAGACTTAGTGCATCCATAGTATAGATAGACCCCTATAACATTTCTGTTGCAAAGGTATAAAAAGACCCCAGTAACATTTCTTTAGTAAAAGTATAGGCAGACCCCAGTAACATTTCTGTAGCAGAAGTATAGGCAAACAAACACCAGTAACATTTTAGTACAAACGTATAGGTGGACCCCAGTAACATTTCTGTAGCAGAAGTATAGGCAGATCCCAGTAACATTTCTGTAGTAAAAGTATAGACAAACCCAAATAACATTTCTGTAGCTGAAGAATAGACCCCTGTAACATTTCTGTAGCTGAAGTATAGGCAGACCCCTGTAAAATTTCTGTAGCAGAAGTATAGGTAGACCCCTGTAACATTTCTGTAGAAATATAGGCAGACCCCAGTAACATTTCTGTAGCAGAGGTATAGGCAGACCCCAGTAACATTTCTGTAGCAGAAGTATAGGCAGACCCCTGTAACATTTCTGCAGTAACAGTATAGACAGACCCTATGTATCTTGGCCAACATTCAACCAATGCCTTGCATTTATTATCTACTAGCTTACCCATCGCGCGTTGCTGCGAAGACAGACAGACAAACATACATACATTCGTTTTTATATATCTAGATAACAACCAATCACAGCGCAGCTTTTTTATGTTACCTCAGTGGTATAATATATAACAAACAATCGCAGCGCAGCTTTCATGTTACCTCAGCAGTATAATATATAGCAACCAATCACAGCACAGCTTTCATTTTACCTCAGCATTCTCAACATCCAGCTATTGTCTTGCGAAACGTTCAGCGGATGCATCATTTTGTAGTTGAACACGCATCCTGTTGCTCGTAATGCCTTTTGCTTTCGGAAATGGAGATGGAAATCAAACGATCTTTGTCTGGGGGGCATAACTGTTGACGATGCTCGCACGCGCGCCACCTATCGTAGGATAGATGTACTATGCCAGTAATCTTCCCAGGAGTGTACTCAACAACTTCCCAAAGTTTCATGGTGATTGGATGAATGGTGTAGTAATGCATAAAGGACAGACAGACATTTATATATATATATAGATAACATCAGGAAGTGAGAGAATTAGATTCCGTACGAAAAATTTGGACACTAATTCTTTTGCGCTTAGAATTGAATAATCGAGTTGGGACTAGAGATGAGCGAACGTGTTCTTAACGAACACTTACGCACCCGGACACCGGCTTTGCCGAGGACTTCAGTGTCCGCGCGTAAAGCTTCGGCGGGCGCCGGGGGGCGGGGAGAGGCGTGGCGGCACGGGCGGCAGCAGCGGGGAACAGGGGGGAGCCCTCTCTCTCTCCCTCTCCCCCCCCCCACTCCCCGCCGCACCCCCCCCCGCGCTGCCACGGCGACCCCCGAACTTTTTTCGCCCGAGCACGGAATTGCACGCAAAGTTCGGTGTTCGGGCGAAAAGGGGCGGGGCCGAACACGTTCGCTCATCTCTAGTTGGGACCCATTAACTTTTCCTATTTATGACATAATCAATGCCCGTGCCAAATTACGTCGGGAAGTGAGAGAATTAGATTCCGTACTACGTAAAGTTTGGACGCTAATTCTTTGGCGCTTAGAATTGAGTAATCAAGTTGGGACCCATTAGCTTTTCCTATTTATGACATAATCAATGCTCGTGCCAAATTTCAAGTTTCTATGACATTGGGAAGTGATGGAATTAGATTCCGTACGTAAAATTTGGACGCTAATTCTTTTGCGCATAGAATTGAATAATCAAGTTGGGACCTATTAACTTTTCCTATTTCTGACATAATCAATGCTTGCGCCAAATTTTAAGTTTCTATGACATTGGAAAGTGAGAGAATTAGATTCCGTACGTAAAATTTGGACGCTAATTCTTTTGCGCTTAGAATTGAATAATCAAGTTGGGACCTATTAACTTTTCCTATTTCTGACATAATCAATGCTTGCGCCAAATTTTAAGTTTCTATGACATTGGAAAGTGAGAGAATTAGATTCCGTACGTAAAATTTGGACGCTAATTCTTTGGTGCTTAGAATTGAATAATCGAGTTTGGACCCATTATCGTTCCTATTTATGACATAATCAATGCTCGTGCCAAATTTCAAGTTTCTATGACATTGGGAAGTGAGAAAATTAGGTTCCGTACGTAAAATTTGGACGCTAATTCTTTGGTGCTTAAAATTGAATAATCGAGTTGTGACCCATTAACTTTTCCTATGTATGACATAATCAATGCTCGTGCCAAAGTTGATTTTTCTACGACATCGGGAAGTGAGAGAATTAGTGGCAATGATGGAAATCGAACGATCTATGTGGGGGGCGGGGGTGTAACTGTCGACGACGCTCGCACGTGCGCCATTTATCATAGCATAAATGTACTATGCCTATAATCTTCCCAGGAGTGTACTCAACAACTTCCCAAAGTTTCATGGTGATCGGATGAATGGTGTAGTAGCGCATAAAGGACAAACAGACAGACACGCAGACATACATTCAATTTTATATATATAGACTAGCTTACCCGTCGCGCGTTGCTGCGAAGACAGACAGACATACATTCATTTGTTTTTATATATCTAGATAACAACCAATCACAGCGCAGCTTTCATGTTACCTTAGCAGTATAAAATATAACAACCAATCACAGCGCAGCTTTCATGTTACCTGAGCAGTAAGAGAAATAACAACCAATCACAGCACAACTTTTATTCTGCCTCAGCAATATAAAAAATAGCAACCAATCACAGCGCAGCTTTCATGTTACCTCTGCGGTATTATATATAACAACCAATCACAGCGCAGCTTTCATGTTACCTTAGTGGTATAATATATAACAACGAATCGCAGCACAGCTTTCATGCAACCTCAGTAGTATAAGAAGTAGCCACCAATCACAGCACAACTTTCATGTTACCTCAGCAGTATAAGAAATAGCAACCAATCACAGCACAGCTTTCATTTTACCTCAGCATTCTCAATATCCAGCAATTGTCTTGTGAAACGTTCGGCGGATGCATCATTTTCTGGTTGAACACGCATCCCGTTGCTCGTAATGCCTTTTGCTTTCATGCTTGAGATAGAAATCAAACGATCTTTGTCTGGGGGGCAAAACTGTCGACGTTGCTCGCACGCGCGCCACCTATCGTAGGATAGTTGTACTATGCCTATAATCTTCCCAGGAGTGTACTCAGCAACTTCCCAAAGTATTATGGCAATTGGATGAATGGTGTAGTAATGCATAAAGGACAGACAGACAGACATACATTCATTTATATATATCAGGAAGTGACAGAATTAGATTCCGTACGTAAAATTTGGACGCTAATTGTTTTGCGCTTAGAATTGAATAATCGACTTGGGACCCATTAACTTTTCCTATTTATGACATACTCAATGCCCGTGCCAAATTTCAAGTTTCTATGTGAGAAAATTACATTCCGTACGTAAAATTTGGACGCTAATTCTTTGGTGCATAGAATTGAATAATCGAGTTGGGACCCATTAGCTTTTCCTATTTATGACATAATCAATGCTCGTTCCAAATTTCAAGTTTCTATGACATTGGGAAGCGAGAAAATTAGATTCCGTACGTACAATTTGGACGCTAATTGTTTGGCGCTTACAATTGAATAATCGAGTTGGGACCCATTAACTTTTCCTATTTATGAGATATTCAATGCCCGTGCCAAATTTCAAGTTTCTATGTGAGAAAATTACATTTCGTACGTAAAATTTGGACGCTAATTCTTTTGCGCATAGAATTGAATAATCAAGTTGGGACCCATTAACTTTTCCTATTTATGACATATTCATGGCTCGTGCCAAATTTCAAGTTTCTATGTCAGAGAATTAGATTACGTACGTAAAATTTGGACGCTAATTCTTTGGTGCATAGAATTGAATAATCGAGTTGGGACCCATTAACTTTTCCTATTTATGACATATTCATGGCTCGTGCCAAATTTCAATTATCTATGACATTGGGAAGTGAGAGAATTAGATTCCGTACGTAAAATTTGAACGTTAATTCTTTGGTGCTTACAATTGAATAATCGAGTTGGTACCCATTAACTTTTCCTATTTATGAAATAATCAGTGCTCGTGCCAAATTTTATGTTTCTACGACATCGCGAAGTGAGAGAATTAGTTGCAGTGATGGAAATCAAACGATCTACGTGGGGGGGGGGGGGGCGTAACTGTCGACAACGCTCGCACGCGCGCCATTTATCATAGCATAATTGTACTATGCCTATAATCTTCCCAGGAGTGTACTTAACAACTTCCCAAAGTTTAATGGCGATCAGATGAATGGTGTAGTAGCGCATAAAGGACAAACAGACAGACACGCAGACATACATTCAATTTTATATATATAGATTATTCACATGCAGTGTGGCATTAAGACTCCAGGGGGAGCCCAGGGTGGCAGTACCAATGT
The DNA here is from genome assembly GCF_035609145.1 of Eleutherodactylus coqui. NCBI lineage: Eukaryota > Metazoa > Chordata > Amphibia > Anura > Eleutherodactylidae > Eleutherodactylus > Eleutherodactylus coqui. The sequence continues at coordinate 27,549,903 of NC_089842.1, read as the reverse complement.
GGTACACTGATGGAAATGCAGGGCAACCCGCTGAATTATCATGGCGTCATTAATAGGTTGCTGGTCTGCATGGTGAACTACATATATCAGAATGGTCTGGCACCCTGTATCCACTATGTGTGGGAGTGTACGCCAAGCAGCCACCCCCTCATTATCAAGATGCAGTGTAAGAGGTTGTCTTATCAGTGTCCTGCACAGGTGTTATTTGCTCCTCCATTTGGTAGTCAGCTACCTGCATGGTGAGAGGAGGATGCATCTGTATGCACTCCTCAGTCAGTAAGTAACGGCCATTTTCTGTGATTGTTTTTAATTTTTTTTATTTCCCCTTCTCCGATGCATATAGACAGATCCCAGTAACATTTCTATAGCAGAAGTATAGGCAGACCCCAGTAACATTTCTGTAGCAGAAGTATAGGCAGACCCCAATAACATTTCTGCAGCAGAAGTATAGGCAGATCACAGAAACATTTCAGTCCATGAAGTATAGGCAGATCCCAGTGATATTTCAGTAGCAGAAGTTTAGGCAGACCCCAGTAACATTTCTGTAGCTGAAGTACAGGCAGACCCCAGTAATATTTCTGTAGCAGAAGTATAGACAGACCCCTGTAAAATTTCTGTAGCAGAAGTATAGGCAGACCCCAGTAACATTTCTGTAGTAACAGTATAGAAAGACCCCAGTAACATTTCTGTAGCAGAACTATAGGCAGACCCCTGTAAAATTTATGTAGCAGAAGTATAGGCAGAGCCCAGTAACATTTCTGTAGCAGAAGTATAGGCCGACCCCAGTATCATTTCTGTAGTAACAGTAGAGACAGACCCCAGTAACATTTCTGTAGCAGAAGTATAGGCAGACCCCAGTGACATTTCTGTAGCTGAAGTTTAGACAGACCCCAGTAACATTTCTGTAGCAGAAGTATAGGCAGATCCTAGTAACATTTCTGTAGTAATAGTATAGGCAGACCCCTGTAATATTTCTGTAGCAGAAGTATAGGCAGACCCCTGTAACATTTCTGTAGTAACAGTATAGAAATACCCCAGTAACAGTTCTGTAACAGTAGTATAGGCAGACCCCTGTAACATTTATGTAGCAGAAGTATAGGCAGACCCCTGTAACATTTATGTAGCAGAAGTATAGGCAGACCCCTGTAACATTTATGTAGCAGAAGTATAGGCAGACCCCAGTAACATTTCTGTAGCAAAGGTATAGGCAGACCCCAGTAACATTCCTGTAGCAGAAGTATAGGCAGACCCCAGTAACATTTATATAGCAGAAGTATAGGCAGACCCCTGTAACATTTATGTAGCAGAAGTATAGGCAGACCCCTGTAATATTTATGTAGCAGAAGTATAGGCAGACCCCTGTAATATTTATGTAGCAGAAGTATAGGCAGACCCCAGTAACATTTCTGTGGCAAAGGTATAGGCAGACCCTTGTAACATTTCTGTAGCACAAGTATAGGCAGACCCCAGTAACATTTCTGTGGCAAAGGTATAGGCAGACCCTTGTAACATTTCTGTAGCAAAGGTATAGGCAGACCCTTGTATCATTTCTGTAGCAGAAGTATAGGCAGACCCCAGTATCATTTTTGTAGTAAAGGTATAGGCAGACCCCTGTAACATTTCTGTAGCAGAAGTATAGGCAGACACCAGTAACATTTCTGTAGTAACAGTAAAGACAGACCTCAGTAACATTTCTGTAGCAGAAGTATAGGCAGGTCCCTGTAACATTTCTGTAGCTGAAGCTTAGACAGACCCCAGTAACATTTCTGTAGCAGAAGTATAGGCAGACCCTAGTAACATTTCTGTAGCGATATTATAGAAAGACCCCTGTAACATTTTTGTAGCAGAAGTATAGGCAGACCCCAGTAACATTTCTTTAGTAACAGTGTAGAAATACCCCATTAACATTTCTGTAGCAGAAGTATAGGCAGACCCAAGTAACATTTCTGTAGCAAAGGTGTAGGCAGACCCCAGTAACATTCCTGTAGCAGAAGTCTAGTCAGACCCCTGTAACATTTCTGTAGCAGAAGTATAGGCAGACCCCTGTAACATTTCTGTAGTAACAGTATAGACAGACCCCATGTATCTTGGCCAACATTCAACCAATGCCTTGCATTTATTATCTATCATTCACATGCAGTGTGGCATTAAGACTCCAGGGGGAGCCCAGGGTGGCAGTACCAATGTGGTACACTGATGTCCTGCACAGGTGTTATTTGCTCCTCCATTTGGTAGTCAGCTACCTGCATGGTGAGAGGAGGATGCATCTATATGCACTTCTCAGTCAGTAAGTAACATACATTTTCTGTGATTGTTTTTAATTTGTTATTTCCCTTTCTGTGATGCATATAGACCGATCCCAGTAACATTTCTATAGCAGAAGTATAGGCAGACCCTAGTAACATTTCTGTAGTAACAGTATAGACAGACCCCAGTAACATTTCTGTAGCAGAAATATAGGCAGAGCCCAGTAACATTTCTGTTGCAAAGGTATAGGCAGACCCCTGTAACATTTCTGTAGTAAACGTATAGACTGACCTCAGTAACATTTCTGTAGTAAAAGTATAGGCAGACCCCAATAATATTTCTGTAGCAGAAGTGTAGTCAGACCCCAGTAAAAGTTCTGTAGCAAGAGTATAGGCGAACCCCTGAAACATTAGTGTACCATGAGTGTAGGCGAAGACCAGAAAAATTAGTTAGATAACAGTATAGGTTAGTTTAATATTTAATATTAGTTTAAAGATACAGCTCGCTGTTGCTTAATTTGTAACAGAGCCTGAAGGTCGCCCTGTTAAAAAAATTGGTTTCTGTTAAAGTATCAATACTTTTAAAACTTTGAAAAATTGTAAAAAAATTGTAAGCAGAGCCTTTTGGGAGTTCAGCGTCATGACATGATGTTTCTGGGGGAGGAGTAGGAGAAGGACTAATATTAGAGAGAGATTGACAAAGCAAATTCCACCTTTTTTTCCTGGAATAAAGAATGCTTTTTTTCTGCAGTTGCAGCGAAAAGAATCTTTAGGTTCCACTGCTCTCCGCCGGTGGAGAAGAGAAGTCTGGGGAAATCCAGGCTTTGTTCATCTATGAGTGTAAGCATGTTGGCACTGTCAGTTGACAGGCGGGTACGCTTATCCGTGATGATTCCCCCAGCTGCACTAAACACTGTCTCGGACAAGACGCTAGCAGCAGGGCAAGCCAGCACCACCAGGGCGTACAGCGCAATTTAGTGCCACGTGTCCAGCTTTGACACCCAATAGTTGTATGGAGCAGAGGCATCCCAGAGGACGGTGGTACGATCGGCTACGTACTCCCTCACCATCTTTTTACAGTGCTCCCTCCGACTCAGCCTTGACTGGGGAATGGTGACACAGTCTTGCTGGGGAGCCATAAAGCTGGCAAAGGCCTTGGACAGTGTTCCCCTGCCTGCGCTGAACATGCTGCCTGATCTCCGCGCCTCCCCTGCTACTTGGCCCTCGGAACTGCGCCTTCCTCCACTAGCACTGTCAGATGGGAGGTTTAGCATCACTTTTTCCACCAGGTCCCTGTGGTATTGCATCCTTCTCGTACCCCTTTCCTCTTCGGGAATGAGAGTGGAAAGGTTCTCCTTATACCGTAGGTCGAGAAGGGTGTACACCCAGTAATCCGTGTTGGCCAGAATGCGTCTAACACGAGAGTCACGAGAAAGGCAGCCTAACATGAAGTCAGCCATGTGTGCCAGGGTACCAGTACACAAGACATGGCTTTCCTCACTAGGAAGAGTAGTTTCAGGATCCTCCTGCTCCACAGCCCATATAAGCTGAACAGATGAGAGGCAAGCAGCATGTGTACCCTCTGCAGTGTGCCCAGCTGTCTCTTCGCTCTCCTCCCACGGCTCCTCCCCCTCCTCCTCCTCCAAAAACACGCTTAGGTATAGACATGAGGGTGGTCTGGCTATCAAGCGACATACTCTCACCCCCTGTCTCCTGTTCCAACCGCAAAGCGTCTGCCTTTATGCTTTGCAGTGAACTTCTCAGCAGGCATAGCAGCAGGATGGTAATGCTAATGATTGCAGCATCGCCGCTCACCATCTGGGTAGACTCCTCAAAGTCTCCGAGTACCTGGCAGATATCTGCCATCCAGGCCCACTCCTTGGTAAAGAATTGAGGAGGCTGACTACCACTACGCAGCCAATTTTGGAGTTGGTATTCCAATATTGCTCTACGCTGCTCATACCGCCTTTTCCAACATGTGGAGCGTAGAGTTCTACCGTGTGGGCACGTCGCACAGCAGCCGGTGCTCTGGCAAATTAAACCAATGTTGCAGGGTCCTCAGGGTGGCAGCGTCCATGGTGGACTGGCGGAAATGTGTGCAGACACGGCGCACCTTGCCGAGCAGGTCAGACAAGTGTGGATAGTTTTTCAGAAACCGCTGAACCACCAAATTCAAGACGTGGGCCAGGCGTGGCACGTGTGTGAGGCTGCTGAGCTGCAGAGCTGCCACCAGGTTACGGCTGTTGTGACACACGAACATGCTCGGTTGGAGGCTCAGCGGCGAAAGCCAGAGGTTGGTCTGCTCTGTCAGACCTTGCAACAGTTCGGGGGCCATGTGCCTCTTTTCAGCTAAGCTGATTAGTTTCAGCACGGCCTGCTGACGCTTGCCCACCGCTGTGCTGCCACGCAATACTGACTGCTCGCGACATGCTGCTCACACTTCTTAATTGCGAGGTAGAGGTTGTGTAGGAGGAGGTGGAGGGTTTAGAGGAGGTGGCATAAAACACCATAGATACCAGCACCGAGGTAGGACCTGCTATTCTGGGTGTGGGTAGGACGTGAGTGGTCCCAGGCTCTGACTCGGTCCCAGCCTCCCCCAAATTCACCCAATGTGCTGTCAGGGAGATATAGTGGCCCTCCCCGCCAGTACTTGTCCACGTGTCCGTGGTTAAGTGGACCTTCCCAGTAACCGCGTTGGTGAGAGCATGTATAATGTTGCGGGAGACGTGCTGGTGCAGGGCTGGGACGGCACACTGGGAAAAATAGTGGCGACTGGGGACTGAGTAGCGCGGGACCGCTGCCGCCATCATGTTTTTGAAAACCTCCGCTTCCACAAGCCTGTACGGCAGCATCTCCAGGCTTATTAATTTGGCAATATGCTCGTTTAAAGCTTGTGCATGCGAGTGCGTGGCGGTGTACTTGCGCTTTCGCTCCAACGCTTGTGTTAGCGACAGCTGAATGCTGCTCTGAGAGACATTGCTAGATGGGGTGGAGGACAGTGGAGGTGAGGGTGTGGGTGCAGGCCGGGAGGCGCTTGTGCCTGTGCCCTGATAGGGGGATTGGATCTGTGTGGCAGGTTGGGGACAGGGCAAGAGGCAGTGGTGTGCGCTGAACGGCCTTCGTCCCTCCTTGGGGAGTGCTTGGCCATCCCTGCGCATGCTGGTGAGGCTGGTAGTGGTGGCTTCCTGGCTGATCTTGGTGCGACACAGGTTGCACACCACTGTTCGTTGGTCGTCCATGCTCTCACTGAAAAACATCCACACCTTTGAACACCTAGCCCTCTGCACTGAGGCTTGCAGTGAGGGGGTGGTTTGGGAAACAGTTGGGGGATTCTTTGCTCTGGCCCTGCCTCTACACCTGGCCACTCCACTGCCTCTTCCAACCTGTCCTGCTGCTGCTCTTGCCTCCCCCTCTGAAGCCCTGTACTCAGTAGGCTTAGCAAACCAGGTGAGGTCAGTCACTTCATTGTCCAGCTGCTCTTCCTCCGAATACTGTGTGCTCCTCCCTCCCTCCTTTATTGCCCATACTACTACCTCACTGACAGACAACTGTGTCTCATCATTATCATCCTCCCCACCCACTGAAAGCCTTTGAGACAGTTGCCGGAAGTCCCCAGCCTCATCATCCGGCCCCCGTGAACTTTCCAAAGGTTGGGCATCGGTCACGACAAACTCCTCAGGTGAAAGAGGAACCAGGTTTTCCCACTCATCGCAGGGACCCGAGAACAGTTCCTGGAAGTCTGCCTGCTCAGAATATGTAATTTTCATGGAGTGAGGTGGCTGGGAGAAAGGAGGAGCAGCAGCCAGAGGATTCAGAGTTGCAGTCCCTAATCCGGGAGTAGTGGACTGCGTAGAAGACTGGGTTTTTGATACATTGCTGGATGCATTTTCTGCCATCCACGACAGGACCTGCTCACACTGCTCTGTTTGTAATAAAGGTCTACCATGTGGACCCGTAAATTGTGATATGAAGCTGGGGAGCCTAGAAACTTGCCTCTCTCCTAATCCCGCAGCAGCCGGCTGTGATTCACCTGGACCAGGAACTCGGCCTGTGCCCACACCCTCACTTGGATGTCCGCGTCCGCGTCCATGTCCCTTACCCCTACCCCTCATCATGGCGGATTACGAATAGAGCAGGGGCCAAATAAATTACCCCACTGTACAGCACTGACAACTGGGCCGTAATTCACCGCACACAGAGACTTGTAGATAGCGGAGGCTCTATGCTGTGACTAGAAAAAAGGACCCCTCTGTCTTGCGCTGATACCTTGGGGTAATTTACTGCTCACAGAGACTTGTAGATAAGAGAGGCTGTGTGGAGGGGGAGAATACTCTAAAGCCAGTGGATAGTGCTTGTAACTGCGGCGATCTCAACCCCACCAACGGAAATGGTAATGTGAGACGCTCTGCACAGCGGCTGAGCTGAAATACTTTCCAGTGGCCCCGGTAATATAACGGTACTGTTTTGCGATGAGACCGCTGTCTAATTCACTGCAGAAACAGAACGGTATTAATAGGCTGCAGGCTAGGAATTATTAGCGTGCAGTTTCACACTGAGAGCGGTATTTTAACGCACACTCCAGGCAGAAAAAAATGTTACGGAAGGCTGCAAACAGGCCTACCTGCGTAATAGTAAAATACAAGCACTACAACTCCCAGCAGCCACCCAGTAAATTGCACACGGTCAGATGTAGCCCAACGAAGGAGCTTTTGTTGTTTTTAGACAGAGGATAGAGGCTGTATAGTGCATATCACTTTCACCTGTAGAAGTGGCTCTGGCCCTACGCTGTGCGTCTAATTCACTGCAGACAGAGAACGGTATAAATAAGTATGGAATTATTTGCGTACACTTTCACTCTGAGAGCGGTATTTTAACGCGCACTCCAGCCAGAAAAAATTACTACGGAAGGCTACAAAAAGGCCTAGCTGCGTAATAGTAAAATTCAAGCACTACAACTCCCAGCAGCCACCCAGTAAAATGCACTCGGTCAGATGTCGCCCTAAGAAGGACCGTTGGGGTTCTTGTAGACAGGAATCCTACACTACCACTGTCCCTATCTCAGCAGCCCTTTCCCTATACTCTGTATTACAGACTGCAGACTGAGAATGCTTTAGCTGTCATAGCCTGCAGAGTCCGAGATGAAAAAAAAAATTGTGCAAAACTGCTCCCAGCCAGCAACAACAGTAATGCACACGGTCAGATGTAGCCCTACGAAGGACCGTTGGGGTTCTTGAAGAAGGGATCCTGCACTAACACTTTCCCTATAGCAGCAGCAGCACTTTCCCTAATCTCTCCCAGTGTGTGTCTGAGGCGAGCCGCGGGCGGGACCGCTTTAAGTACTCGGCTGTCACTTGATCTCAGCAGCCACTCACTGCAGGGGGGTGGGATAGGGCTGGCACGTCACAGGAGGAAGTGGTAATGCCTTCCCTGCATGTCTATTGGCCAGAAAATGGCGCTAAACATGTGGGGAAGGAAATGGAATTGACTCGAGTACCCTAATGCTCAAACGAGCATCAAGCTCGGACGAGTGTGCTCGCTCATCTCTAGTGGAAGTGTGTAAAATAAGCCATACAAATAGTGTGTAAAGGAATTCTTAGGTGAACTTCTATACCCAGCCAATTCAACAAAACAAGTGATTTTCTCCCATGGTACAGCTGAAATGTACAACCCAGGAATTTGGATAAGAGACATTTTTAGAACACACCTTAACTTCCCAGGAAGATTCATATTCAGTATTATATGAGTGTCGTACTGAAAGTAATGCAAAAGTGGTCATAACTTCTTTATTAACTGATCGTTCAAATTGCACATGTAGTTGGAGTGATTCTTCCTCTATACAAATTTGCTACTCAATATAGTCTCCATTAAAAGTGATGCATTTGCGTCACATACAGCCCGCTGTTGATGGTACGGCTTCATTCCAGAAAATCAAGGAGATTGTCATTATTCACCAGCAAGGAAGAAAAGATTCTTGAACACCGGTATAGAGGAAGAGGTACTCCAATTACGGGTACGATCTGAACAACCGATATCAGTTAATAAAGGAGTTATGGCCACTTTTACATTACTTTCAGTAAAACCCTCATATATCTTTATATTATGGTGATTGATAATCAAGCACTAAAAACATGTGTGTAAGAAATAAGTAGGTACAACTCGTATATAACAACATTACAATCAGGGAACCATTTGATGGAGATCTTTACTGGATATGGAAATAAGCCCAGAAAACTTCTAGATCCAAATGGAGAGAACAGTCTAGGAAAAGCTCATTACTGTATGCTGAATGGTATAGGAAGTTACTGTTGTGTTTTTACTTTTTTTTTCTTCATAAGGCTTTCTTCCAAGTTTTCCTGTAGTCTCTTGTAAAGCACACGTATAGTACCACCAAACAGTATAGCCTAGGTATACATAAATAGAGACCACAAAAGAAGAAATGTCTTGTGGTCCATGTATCACAATTAGGTGAGGGACACCTCAGTGGTGATGTAAACAGTGTTTTTATTTGACAATAAAAGATGGTGCAATGCATTTCGAAGCTCTCAAGGCTCCTTTCTCAAGCACAGAAATAGGATAGCGGACGGAAGAGACTGAGCTGCTATAGAGAAATTCACAGCCTAAGGCAGCCTGCAGACGGCCGGGTCGGATCCGGCTGCGAGAATTCTCGCAGCGGGACCCGACCCAAGCCCCTGCAGAGAGCAGCGCGTACTCACCTGCTTCCGCGGCTCCAGCTGTTTGATGTCCCGGCTGCCGGGCAGCCAGCACATGTGCAGACCAGAGGCTGGGGAGTGAGATTTCTGTGAGCCCCGCACAGAAATAGAGCACACTGCGATTTGTTGTCCACTCGAGATTTTGCGTGGACAAATCGCGGCCGTCTGTCTAGGATTGCATTTGCTAACACAATCCTATGGCAGCTTCCAGGGGCTGAAATTCCGCAGGAAATCCCACCGCTGAATTTCCGCCCATCTGCAGGCGGCCTAAAGCAGAGACCAGCATGCAGCAAGAGAGAGAAGACTATTATAGTACTTTATAGTGAACACAGCTTCCACACAGTTTGCAGCTCTTCCCCCTCTCTCATCACCCCTCTCCCCTTCCCTATCTGCACAGAGAAGTGTCAGTGGAGACCCAAAGCTAAATAAAATAAACCTATCCTGAGTTCTCAAGAGCTCTAGATCCAGTATGTACAAATCTTCAAACCCCTAAATATTACAAAGTGATCCCTCTTCTATACTATCCAATGCTACTGTGCAATTTCTCAATGATGAATACCTAACGTTTTCATTCATGACATAGGAATACTTAACACAGTCGCCATGTTCTACAGCAAGCTCAAACATTAAAATACCTGCGTGATCAGCTCTTATTTCCTCTCTCAGTGTATATTATTCTCGAAGGTATTTAACCCTTTGCAATCCAATTTGGGTTCAGGGTTTCCTAGGGGGCTTTCTCTTTCTGCCATTATACAATGGCACCATCTGCTGGCTAGAGCCAGTACTGCGGTATAGGACATGCTAGAGAGGCCCCTGACAATAGAGCAGCCAGTTATATACAGTAAGAATGCCCTGCTGGATGTCTTCCGACATTGGAGCTGTACAGCCTTCAATCAGACTGTCTTCAGACGTCAGTGGATTGGAAAGGGTTAAAGGTCACTATGACTAGGGGCAAAAAGAAAGGAACAAGCCCACCAAAACATAAATTACCTGAAAGTGCTGCGGAATAAGTTGGTGCTACAAAAAAGTATTTGGAAGTACTTGAATAAGTCTTTTCTAGGCATATTGAACATGTCTGGAAAAGAAATAAAGCCCCAATTTGTCTATAATTGTCGAATCTGAGTAATTCCCAAGCTTAATTTAGCAAGCTGGGTGCTCATTTTTCCGACCTCAGAAGGATGGAAGGCTGAGTCAACCTTGAGACGGCTACCTGAACCAAGCAGGGATTGAACGTACAACCTTCAGGTCGTGAGCAAGAACTTAGGACTGCATTTCTGCTGCCTTAACACTCTGCATCACACGAGGCCCAAACAAGAGAAACCATGTGTTGGCCTGTAATCAAACTCAGGTCAACTGCTTGGAAAGCAGCTATGTTTACCACTATACCACCAACTATACGTCACCTTTTACAACAAATCCCCCGAAACTGGAGGCCTTACAATTACCAATAACAGAAGACCAATCGTTGATTCTGGACCCAAAGCAATTTCTGTTACATGCCAAACTCCTACCTGCTTAAATTTTTCTAAAAACAAGTTTGTACATGAGTTCGATGACCTGATCCACAAGTTGTTGTTTTTTTTCCTTTTTTTTTCTAACTTCATTCATTCTTTTACTCTGTTCAAGTTACTGAATTTACATACTTTGTAAAAAATTATCTGACTACCACATCAACGATATCTTAATGTTTAATTTCACATTTTGTAAACCTCTGAAAAACTTTTCAATGAAAATTGAATGTTCAAAAAAAATGGTGAAAAAAATATATTTCTACATCTCTCAATATGTTTCATATGGTAAAAAAACACTATAGACCCAAAGAATGAACCAAAACTAAGAAGAAATGCCCCAAAAAATGTGTATACAGATGCGTCGACCCTTAAATATTCAACTGTTTGAGATATCCCTAGATAACTAGCATGAGCAGATTTGAAAAAAAAAATAGCATTTATTTTAATCATCTCTCAACTCTAATCTTGAAACAATAAAAACAGTAAGGAAGGACATATCTGCAGTGCATTTCATGACTCCACAATAATCCCCCAAAACTACATTAACCCCTTAGTGACCAGCCCATTGCCTTTTTATGTCCTGGCCTGCTGGGCTTTATTCCCAGAGGATGTAAAAACATGCTTCCTCTGGGAATGAAAGCCCTGCAGGCCCTGGACATGACAGGTCCATGCTGTCGGTTAACAGAGGTAGTCATCCCAGGCCGCGGGACCCCTCCGCTGGGCATGCAATACCGGCGATCGCATTAAAGTCAATAAAAAAATTAAAAAAGTTAAATTTTCCGTTCCTCTTACGGATCGGATCCGTAAAGGGACCTGAGGATACTCCCCCCCCCCCATCCTCCGTGATGTCCCCTGTCGTTCAGTCCTGCGGTAACTGACGCCAGCGTCTGCACGCCTGGCGGCATTGCGTCACGTGCGCGTGCAAAGGGCTGGGGGGCCTGGGAAATTTAAGAACTCTCTGCTCCTGGCTAGTATGAGTAGTATGCTGTATGCAGTTCCCGATCACATAATTGCTGGTATCCAATGGTTAACAGCGATCTTGTAAAAGTTAAAAAAAAAAAAAAGTTTTAAAAAGTGTAAAATAAATAAATAAATGTTTGTTTCATCTCCCCGCACTTGGCTACTAAATGTAGCCGAGAGCCTGGAGATTTTATTGGGGGGAAACAGTCCACTGTTCTTGGTCACGTGATGCAATGGATAATGGCTATCAGGTAAAAATAAAAAGCTACAGCTTCACCTCCCATCACGGATCCAAACCGTGAGGGGAGGTGAAATTACTTAATTAAGGGCACCGGCGATGTCCCCCAATGGGATCCTTATCCGTGGACATTTGGCGGAAACTGGGGAGGGCACGGAAAATGTAAAATCTCCTTGCTCCTGGCTACTAAAGGTAGCCGAGAGCTTGAAGCAGTAACCATGGGCCGTGGTGAGCGGTCCTCTCGGTCATGTGATTGCCGTTATTCAATGGATAATGACGATCACATAAAAGTTAAAAGACATTTAAAGTTTGATGCTCCATTCAGTTTGGGCCCCGCTGTGCATACGGACATAATATTAGGGCCACAATGGGTATGTTTCTGAACACGGGACAAATGGGGTATCCATTTTGGAGGGTAAGTTTTCATTCCTATGTACGCTGTACAAAAAAAAATGTTTTTAAAATGACATAATTGCTAAAAAAATTAAAATAATTTTTTCCTTCCTCTTTGCTTAGATTCATTCAAAAACTGTGGCGTCAAAATACTCAGTACACCCCTAGATGAATTTGTGAAGGGGTCTAGTTTTGAAAAAGGGGTAATTTATTGGGGTCCTCTGTCGTTTTGGCCGCTTAACGGCTCTACAAGTGGGCAATGGGGCCTAAAACGCCTTCAAGCAAAATGTCTGTTCTGAAAGCCACCGGCTGCTCTTTTCGGTTTGGGCCCCATTGTGCATACGGACAGAAGACTAGGGCCACAATGGGTATGCTTCTGAACACGGGACAAACGGGGGTATCCATTTTGGGTTGCAAATCCACATTTTCATGTGCATTATAGAAAAAAATCCTGACTTTAGAATGACATATTTGCAAAAATATGAAATTTTATTTTTTCTCCTCTAAATTGCATTAATTCCTGAAACGAAACTGTGGGGTCAAAATACTCCTGACCCCCCTCAGTGATTACATTAAGGGGTATAGTTTATAAAATGGGGTCATTTGTGAGGGTATCTATCATTCTGACACCTTGGCTTGGTGTAGGAAAACAAAGTGTTCCTCAGAATGTTGATAATCAATGTTAAATTTGTACGTCTCTAGAGATGAGCGAGCGTACTCGGATAAGCACTACTCGCTCGAGTAATTTGTTTTATCCGAGTATCGCTGTGCTCGTCCCTGAAGATTCGGGTGCCGGCACGGAGCGGGGAGCTGCAGGGGAGAGCGGGGAGGAACGGAGGTAAGATCTCTCTCTTCCTCTCTCCCGCCCGCTCTCCCCTGCTTTCCGCTGCGACTCACCTGTCAGCCGCAGCGGCACCCGAATCTTCAGGGACGAGCACAGCGATACTCGGATAAAGCAAATTACTCGAGCGAGTAGTGCTTTTCCGAGTACGCTCGCTCATCTCTATACGTCTCCTAAATGGTAAAAAAAAAAAGAAAGCTTTTCCAATCGTCACCCAGTATAAAGTAAACAGATAGAAATATATATCTTATCAAAAATTTCTATATTATGTTTGCACATATTTGAGATATTGCAGTTGGAAATGTGAAAAAAATGATGAGTTTTTCAAAATTTTCAATTTTGACGCTTTTAATAAATATACACAAATCCTATCGGTTTATTTTTCACCACCTAAATGAAATACAACATGTGGCAAAAAAAATAATGTCAGAATCACTTGGATATGCAAAACCTTTACGGAGTTATTTCATGTTTAAGTGACACATGTCAGATTTCCAAAATTTGGCTGGCACAAACAGGCTTGGTCACTAAGGGATTAAAAAAGCTGTTTTTTTTTTTGTTTGTTTGTTTGTTTTCTTTGGATAAAAATCTGTGTAAGGCCTCCTTCCCACGAGCGTGACGGGCTCCGCCGCGTAATATTACGCAGTGAAGCCCGTCACGGCGCCCCCCCAGAGACCCCATACTTACCAGCGGAAGATCGCGTGAAGACGCTTCCCCGCCCACCGCCGTCGCGTCATGTGACACACCCACCGCGTCACGTGACGTGGCCGGCCGCGTCATATGACGCGCAGCGGTAGGCGGGGAAGCGTTTTTTCACGCTATCTTCCGCTGGTTGCAGTGGGAGATAGCGTGAACGGACGGCTTCCATTGACTGCAATGGAAGCCGTCAGCGCGTACACCCGCGGCAAATAGAACATGCTGCGGGTGACAACGGGAGATTTCACGGTGCGTAATTCCGCGGTGGAATTACGCATCGTGTGCATTGTGCTATTAGGTTTAATAGAACCTAATAGCATGGGGCAACGCAGCGGATTTTTGCCGCGGATTTACGCGGCGTAAATCCGTTCGTGGGAAGGGGGCCTAAGAAACTGCCTTAAGGGCATATGGACCCAAACTGTCCATGTATTATAGGGCATTAGGGGCCACTGCGGTGGTAATGCCTGGTACAACATGACTCCACCAGTTATAGCAGCTGTTCATAGAAGGGGCTGAAAAAGCCAAAGAAGTTACAACTTCTCCTAGCAGCTGATCATCTGGATGGATTCTGTTTTCTTCAAGAAACCATCTTCTTTTGAGATCAAGATAAAATAATGATGATATGATAAGACTGCAAGGATTTATTTACACACGTGGATGTGTCACGGAAATCTCTGTGACACCAAATTGGTTCCCTTTATCTTAATGGGGTTGTTTTGGTAGCAAAATATGGACTTCTGTAAGTCCATCACATATCAGTAAATCGTCACCATTTCTCTCAGCTCCAGTTGCTGCTACATCATCATTCTCATAAGGTAATCCAGCGTCATCATAGTCATATTCTGAGGTCTTCTTCTCCGAATGGGAACCTAAAATAATACAATAATGATATATTACTAGTCCTGATAGTTGTGTTAGAAATACACATATATTGTTCCCATTACCAATTCACACAAATAGATATTATATAGAAGGATAGATAAAAGAATTTCATAACCATTGATAAAACCCACAATCTTTACAAATGATAGTGTATTTAATACCCCGGCTCAGAACTATAAAGGCCACACACAATTATGGATACATAGTAATACCTAGAATGAATAATAAAAATTAACTGATTACTATAAGATCAGAGAAACCAATGGAAACCCCATGAGATACATATACACAAGCCTTCTATGAGTCACAGGTTAATCTCTCCTCACATGCACTGGGTTCTGATTTTACAAGTCTTTACCTTTATGATTTTTATACACATTCTTGGATATATTGTGGTTATTTATGAGCATTAAACACCTTCAACAATGAAGAAAACATGATTATAATAACGTCTAGATTGGAGTCCTCAGAGTACAGTAGCTGCATCATACTATGGCACTCTAATTGTAGGTGCACTACCACTGTGCTCATGGGAGCAGGACCATGGCTATAATGTACAGCCACGGACCTGATCTAATGACAGAGAGACCTCTTATCTCCATCATGTAATGCCTTGTATGCCAGGATCAAAGCTGGAAGCAGAGGGGGAAAAGTCAGTTAATATTAAATGATAACAAAAACTTACAGCTAACGTCTCAGAATAAGCTGTCATGCACATGAGTAAGGCCGCCTGCAGACGGGCGGAAATTCCACGGCGGGATTTCCCACGGGATTTCCTGCGGGATTTCCGCCGCTGGAAGCTGCCATAGGATTGCATTAACAAACGCAATCCTATGTAGACAGCTGCGATTTGGCGGCGCGAAATCTCGCGAGCCAAACAAATCGCGGCATGCTCTCTTTCTGTGCAGGGCTCGCATAGCCCCGCACAGAAATGTCACTCGCTGGCCGCCGGCTCCGCTCTGGGCATGCGCCCGGCAGCCGGCACATGAAAGAGCTGGAGCCGCGGGAGCAGGTGAGTGTAACGCTGCTCTCTGCAGACGCTCTGGTCGGGTCCCGCTGCGAGAATTCTTGCAGTCGGATCCGACCCGGCTGTCTGCAGGCGGCCTAAAAAAGTAAAATAACATGTAAACACAATGGACAGATTTACTAATACTGTCTAATAGTTAGTGAAAACCTAAATTCCACAGTCTTAAATGCGCCAGATTTATCACAAATCAAAAAAATGGAAAAATACCTCTACAGCACCATCTACTGGATGGCAGCATTCTTGTAATTCAAAGTGACTGTATAATGCTCACCCCCTAGGTGTCTCCACACACTTTTTGGATGCTCTCCTTAAGGAGACACAACACCGCTTCTGACCCAGATTTATCACAGTGACTCATGTTGGATGATAAATCTGGCACTTTTTAACCCTTTCCAATCCAATTTGTATCCTGGTTTTCCTAGAGGGCTTACTCTTTTTCTGCTGTTATACAACAGCGCTATCTGCTGGCTAAAGCCAGTACTGCGTGAGGTGACACGTTGGGTAGACTCTTACAGTAGAGAGGCTGGTAATATGCAGTAAGAGAACCCCGACGGACATCTTCCAACATCGGAGCTGTACAGCCTTAAATCATAATGTCTTCAGAGGTTAGACAGTGGATTGGAAAGGGTTAAGGGCCTTTTTTACATGGGCTGATAAATAGTTCAGCATCTCACATCAAAAGGGAATTAGAATGATTATCGTATAATATAAATGCCGCACTGACTGAAGGACCAATGAGAATTTGTTCGCTTTTCGAAAAGTTCATCATTGTTTCTGTATGCAGAAAACTGAACAATGTATTGGTCAGTGTAAACAGGCAGTTGCTCATTTATGAATGACTGTCTGTTTACTGTGAATGAAGGGGAAGGGGGTGGCAGAACTATACTGGCCCCTCCCACCTCCACTCACTGAGCGAAGCTTGTTCCTGCGTAAAAGCACAGGAACGATTATTGCTGGTATGACATTTTGGACATGTGGGCCCTCAGGGGGTCTAGTCTAACTTTATGCCACTTATTAGCTTAGTTTACACCAGATTTTGATGATTTGATCTCTTTAATGATTAATAAACTTACTTGGTGAATTTTCTCCATTTATGTCATCTACATCATCATATGAAGGAACCTGGTCACTCTCAGCTTCTGGAATGAAAAGTCACATCACAGATAAATTCTGTCAGTTATCAGAAGCGTAACTTCTATAGAGGCACCCCACACAGCTACCATGGGACCCTGAGCTGGGAGGGCAAAAAGCCTGTCAGAAACTGTCAAAACTAGGACCGTAACTGTGCCTGAGTGTTGTTGGTTAGCATTGGGGGCGCTGACTCGCTCCAGCAGTGCTGTAGGCTGATGGCTTATAGACACTGGAAGCCACAAATGCAGGGAACCCAAGAGAGCAGCCAGAAGATGTGTCCTTGTATATGTGTATAGTCAATGTAAATTGTTTATGTGTGCACCTAATGGCCCCTTCAGAGGGATGGATTTGTGTGCAGTACGCAGATAATAGAACTCATTGACTCCAATGGGTTTATTCTCATTCTCCTATTTTACATGCGCATTCTTCATGCAGAAAGAAAAGTAGCATGCTTTATTTTAGTGTGCATGTGTGCACCAAAGGTCCTTATAGAAGTCTATGGAAGGTGTGCAAATGTGCACTCTATAGGCACGCAAATGTGCAATACGCTGCGCAATTCTGTGAAAAAAGTAACATATTTAGACCTCATTAGGCTAAGTAAATAGCCTTTTAATAGAGATGGGCGAATGTACTTGTCCGAGCTTGATGCTCATTCGCGCACTAGGGTGCTCGAGATGCTCGTTACTCGAGACGAGCATCAGACGGAACTCGAGTTAATTCCATTTCCTTCCCTGCATGTTTAGCGCCATTTTCTGGCCAATAGACATGCAGGGAAGGCATTACAACTTCCTCCTGTGACGTTCCAGCCCTATCCCACCCCCCTGCAGTGAGTGGCTGGCGAGATCAAGTGACCGACGAGTATTTAAAGTGGTCCCGCCCGCGGCTCGCCTCAGACACACGCTGGCAGAGATTAGGGAGGGTGCTGCTGGTGCTATAGTGAGAGTGTTGGCGTCTTAAAGAACCCCACCGGTCCTTCTTAGGGCCACATCTGACCGTATGCATTACTGTTGTGGATGCTGGGAGCAGTTTTGCACAAATTTTTGCAAAAACTTACAGGTAGCCTCTCAGAATAAGCTGTCATGCACATGAGTAAAAAAGTAAAATAACATGTAAACACAATGGACAGATTTACTAATACTGTCTAATAGTTAATGAAAACCTAAATTCCACAGTCTTAGGCCGCCTGCAGACGGGCTTCCCCGCAGAATTTCCTCCCATATATGCCTGCATAGGATTGCATTACAATACGCAATCCTATGCAGATGGTTGCGGTTTGTCTGCGAGAAATCACTCACAGAAAACAAACCGCGGCATGGTCTAATTCTGTGCGGAGCTCGCAGAGCCCCGCACAGAAATGTCACTCCCCGGCCGCCGACTTCGTTCTGCGCATGCGCCGGCTGCTGTGAGTTCCGCGCTGCTCTCTGCAGGTGCTTGGGTCGGGTCCCGGTGCGAGAATTCTCACAGCCGGATCTGACCCAGCCGTCTGCAGGCGGCCTAAAATGTGCAAGATTTATCACAAATCAGAAAAATGGAAAAATACCTCTACAGCAACATCTATTGGATGGCAGCATTCTGTCAATTCAAAGTGACCGTATAATGCTCACCACTAGGTGTCTCCACACACTTTTTTG
This sequence comes from Eleutherodactylus coqui, assembly GCF_035609145.1. Lineage (NCBI taxonomy): Eukaryota > Metazoa > Chordata > Amphibia > Anura > Eleutherodactylidae > Eleutherodactylus > Eleutherodactylus coqui. Next base: position 27,531,637 of record NC_089842.1, on the reverse strand, counting down.
GATGCTCTCCTTAAGGAGACACAGCACCGCTTCTGACCCAGATTTATCCCAGTGACTCATGTTGGATGATAAATCTGGCACCTTTTAAGGGCCTTTTTACATGGGCTGATAAATAGTTCAGAATCTCACATCCAGAGGGAATTAGAATGATTATCGTTCAATATAAATGCCGCACCGACTGAGGGACCAATGAGAATTTGTTCGCTTTTCGTTCATCGTTGTTTCTGTATGCAGAAAACTGAACAATGTATTGGTCAGTGTAAACAGGCAGTTGCTCATTTATGAATGACTGTCTGTTTACTGTGAATGAAGGGGAAGGGGGTGGCGGAACTATACTGGCCCCTCCCACCTCCACTCACTGCGCAAAGCTTGTTACAGTGTAAAAGCACAGGGACGATTATTGCTGGGATGACATTTTGGACATGTGGGCCCTCAGGGGGTCTAGTCTAACTTTTTACCACTTATTAGCTTAGTTTACACCAGATTTTGATCATTTGATCTATTTAATGATTAATAAACTTACTTGGTGAATTTTCTCCATTTATGTCATCTACATCATCATATGAAGGAATCTGGTCACTCTCAGCTCCTGGAATGAAAAGTCACATCACAGATAAATTCTGTCAGTTATCAAAAGCGTACCTCCTATAGAGGCACCCCACGCAGCTACCATGGGACCCTGAGCTGGGAGGGCAAAAAGCCTGGCAGAAACTGTCAAAACTAGGACCGTAGCTGTGCCTGAGTGTTGTTGGTTAGCATTGGGGGCGCTGACTCGCTCCAGCAGTGCTGTAGGCTGATGGCTTATAGACACTGGAAGCCACAAATGCAGGGAACCCAAGAGAGCAGCCAGAAGACGTGTCCCTGTATATGTGTATCGTCAATGTAAATTGCTTATGTGTGCACCTAATGGCCCCTTCAGAGGGATGGATTTGTATGCAAATTTTGTGCGCACTGTATGCAGATAATAGAACTCATAGTCTCCAATGGGTTTATTCTAGAGATGAGCGAGCTTACTCGTCCGAGCTTGATACGCGTTCGAGTATTAGGGTACTCGAGATGCTCGTTACTCGTGACAAGCACCACGCCGTGTTCGAGTCAATTCCATTTCCTTCCCTGAAAGATTTGCGCCATTTTCTGGCCAATAGACATGCAGGGAAGGCATTACAACTTCCTCCTGTGACGTTCCAGCCCTATCCCACCCCCCTGCAGTGAGTGGTTGGCGAGATCAAGTGACCGCCGAGTATATAAAGTGGGCCCGTACGCGGATCGCCACAGACGCACGGTGGCAGAGATTAGGGACAGTGCTGCTGCTGCTATAGGGAGAGCGTTAGTGTCTACAAGAACCCCAACGGTCCTTCTTAGGGCCACAGCTCACCTAGTGCACTACTGTTGTGGCTGCTTGGAGTAGTTTTGCCCTTTTTTTTTTTTTGTATATCGGGCGTGCAGCCCCATTACAGCTATAGTGTTCTCAGGCTGCAGTCTGTACTATGTAGTATAGGGGAAGTATTGGTGAGGCAGGGACAGTGGTAGTGTGGAATCCTGTCTACAACAACCCCAACGGTCTTTCTTAGGGCTACCTGTGACCGTGGTTGCTAGGAGTTGTAGTACCTCAGTATTGCACAGCAAGGCCTGCGTTCAGCCTTCAGTTAAATTTTTTGCTGGGTGCAGTTAGTGTAACGTAAGCGCTGTCTGCCTCCAAGTGCACACCAAGAAACCACAATTTTTTTACACCGCTCTGTTACCCGTCAGCTGCCTGCACAGTGTACGGTGACAGACACCCATAGAGGGAAAGTCCAATACGCGCTCCATAGCCTGCATTGCATTGAAAAATACATATTTTAAAAAAGAAATCCTTTTTACGGCTGCCTGTGACCCACTGCATTTCACTGCGTGGCCTGTGGGACTTGAGGTGCATCAAAACTGCATAGTGCACAGCAAGGCTTGCGTTCAGCCTTCAGTTAAATTTTTTGCTGGGTGCAGTTAGCGTAATGTAAGCGCTGTCTGCCTCCAACTGCACACCAAGAAACCACAAATTTTTTACACCGCTCTGTGTTACCCGTCAGCTGCCGGCACAATGTACGGTGACAGACACCCATAGAGGAAAAGTCCAATACACGCTCCATAGTCAGCATTGCATTGAAAAATACATATTTTAAAAAAGAAATCCTTTTTACGGCTGACTGTGTCCCAGTGCATTTCACTGTGTGGCCTGTGGGACTTCAGGTGCATCACAATTGCATATTGCACAGCTAGTCCTGCTTGCATCCTTCCTTATAATTTATCTCTGGCTTCATTTTGCGTGATATAACCGCTGGCAGCCACCAACTATGCGGCAATAATTCACAAATTTTTTTACACCGCTCAGTGTCTGCTCGATTCTTAATCCATCATGCTGAGAGGTAGGTGTAGGAGTAGAGGACGTGGACGCGGTCGAGGACGCGGAGTTCCAAGTGAGGGTGTGGGCATAGGCCCAGTTCTGGGTACAGGTGAATCGCAGTCGGCTGCTGCGGGATTAGGAGAGAGGCACGTTTCTGGGGTCCCCAGCTTCATATCACAATTTTTGGGTCCACGTCGTAGACCTTTATTACAAAATGAGCAGTGTGAGCAGGTCCTGTCGTGGATGGCAGAAAGTGCATCCAGCAATGTCTCCAGCACCTGTCTTCTACGCCGTCCACTGCTGCAACTCTGAATCCTCTGGCTGCTGCTCCTCCTTTCTACCAGCCTCCTCACTCCATGACAATGACACATTCTGAGGAGCAGGCAGACTCCCAGGAACTGTTCTTGGGCCCCTGCCCAGATTGGCAACAATGGTTCCTCTCCCACCTGAGGAGTTTGTCGTGATCGATGTCCAACCTTTGGAAAGTTTCCGGGGTCTGGGGGATGAGGCTGGGGACTTCCGGCAACTGTCTCAAGAGCTTTCAGTGGGTGAGGAGGACGATGACGATGAGACACAGTTGTCTATCAGTGAGGTAGTAGTAAGGACAGTAAGTCCGAGGGAGGAGCGCACAGAGGATTCGGAGGAAGAGCAGCTGGACGATGAGGTGACTGACCCCACCTGGTTTGCTAAGCCTACTGAGGACAGGTCTTCAGAGGGGGAGGTAAGTGCAGCAGCAGGGCAGGTTGGAAGAGGCAGTGCGGTGGCCAGGGGTAGAGGCAGGGCCAGACCGAATAATCCACCAACTGTTTCCCAAAGTGCCCCCTCGTGCCATGCCGCCCTGCAGAGGCCGAGGTGCTCAAAGGTGTGGCAGTTTTTCACTGAGAGTGCAGACGACCGACAAACAGGGGTGTGCAACCTTTGTCGCGCCAAGATCAGCCGGGGAGCCACCACCACCAGCAGGCATATGATGGCCAAGCACCCCACAAGGTGGGACGAAGGCCGTTCACCGCCTCTGGGTTGCACCACTGCCTCTCCCCCTGTGCCCCAACCTGCCACTCAGATCCAACCCACCTCTCTCGACACAGGCACGAGCGTCTCCTGGCCTGGACCCACACCCTCACCTCCGCTGTCCTCGGCCCCATCCAGCAATGTCTCTTAGCGCAGAAACCAGATGTCGCTAAGAGAATCGTTGGAGCAAAAGCGCAAATACGCCGCCACGCACCCACACGCTCAAGCTTTAAATGTCCACATAGCCAAATTGATCAGCCTGGAGATGCTCCAGTACAGGCTTGTGGAAACGGAGGCTTTCCAAAACATGATGGCGGCGGCCCCGCGCTACTCTGTCCCTAGTCGCCACTATTTTTTACGGTGTGCTGTCCCAGCCCTGCAACATTGTTCGCGCCCTCAGCAGCGCGGTTACTGGCAAGGTCCACTTAACAACGGACACATGGACAAGCACAGGCGGGCAGGGCCACTATATCTCCCTGACGGCACATTGGGTGAATTTAGTGGAGGCTGGGACCGAGTCAGAGCCTGGGACCGCTCACGTCCTACCCACCCCCAGAATTGCGGGCCCCAGATCAATGCTGGTATCTGCGGCGGTGTATGCCACCTCCACTAAATCTTCCTTCTCCTCCTCCTCCTATGCAACCTCTGCCTCGCAATCGAGATATGTCAGCAGCAGCACGTTGCCAGCAGTCGGTGTCGCGCGGCAGCACAGCGGTGGGCAAGCATCAGCAGGCTGTGCTGAAACTACTCAGCTTAGGAGAGAAAAGGCACATGGCCCACGAACTGTTGCATGGTCTGACAGAGCAGACCGACCGCTGGCTTACGCCGCTGAGCCTCCAACCGGGCATGGTCATATGTGACAATGGCCGTAACCTGGTAGCGGCTCTGCAGCTCGGCAGCCTCACGCATGTGCCATGCCTGGCCCACATCTCTATAATTTGGTTGTTCAGCGGTTTCTGAAAGGCTACCCACACTTGTCAGACCTCCTCGGCAAGGTGTGCCGGGTCAGCGCACATTTCTGCAAGTTCAACACCGACGCTGCCACCCTTCGGACCCTGCAACATCGGTTTAATCTGCCAGTGCACCGATTGCTTTGCGACGTGCGCACAAGGTGGAACTCTACGCTCCACATGTTGGCCAGGCTGTATGAGCAGCGTAGAGCTATAGTGGAATACCAACTCCAACATGGGCGGCATAGTGGGAGTCTGCCTCCTCAATTCTTTACAGAGGAGTGGGCCTGGATGGCAGATATCTGCCAGGTCCTTGGAAACTTTGAGGAGGCTACCCAGATGGTGAGCGGCGATGCTGCAATCATTAGCGTCACCATTCCCCTACTATGCCTGTTGAGAAGTTCCCTGCAAAGCATAAAGGCTGATGCTTTGCGGTCGGAAATGGAGGCAGGGGAAGACAGTATGTCACTTGGTAGTCAGAGCACCCTCATGTCTATATCCCAGTGCGTTGAGGAGGAGGAGGAGGAGGAGGGGGAGGAGCCAGACGAGGAGGAGCTGGAAGAGACAGCTGGGCCCATTGCAGAGGGTACCCATGCTGCTTGCTTCTCATCCATTCAGCGTGTATGGCCTGTGGAGGAGGAGGAGGAGGATCCTCAAAGTGATCTTCCTAGTTAGGACAGCCATGTGTTGCGTACAGGTACCCTGGCACACATGGCAGACTTCATGTTAGGATGCATTTCTCGTGACCCTTGCGTTAGACGCATTCTGGCCTCTACGGATTACTGGGTGTACACACTGCTCGACCCACAGTATAAGGAGAACCTTTCCACTCTCATTCCCGAAGAGCAAAGGGGTTCGAGAGTGATGCTATACCACAGGGCCCTGGCGGACAAACTGATGGTAAACTTCCCATCCAACAGCGCTAGCGGTAGATGGCGCAGTTCTGAGGGCCAAGTAGCAGGAGACGCGCGGAGATCAGGCAGCATGTTCAGCGCTGGCAGGGGAACACTCTCCAAGGCCTTTGCCAGCTTTATGGCTCCCCAGCAAGACTGTGTCACCACTCCCCAGGAAAGGCTGAGTCGGAGGGAGCACTGTAAAAGGATGGTGAGGGAGTACATAGCCGATCGTACCACCATCCTCCGTGACGCCTCTGCTCCATACAACTACTGGGTGTCAAAGCTGGACATGTGGCACGAACTTGCGCTGTATGCCCTGGAGGTGCTTGCTTGCCCTGCCGCTAACGTCTTGTCAGAGAGGGTGTTTAGTGCAGCTGGGGGAATCATCACGGATAAGCGTACACGCCTGTCAACTGCCAGTGCTGACGTGCTTACACTCATAAAGATGAACAAAGCCTGGATTTCCCCAGACTTCTCTTCTCCACCAGCGGAGAGCAGCACTATATAAACAATCTTTTCGCTGCAACCTCAGATAAAAACACTCTTCTCCATCACCGTAGAAAAAGGGACATTTACCTTTGTCAATCGGTGTATATTAGTCGTCCTCCTCCTGCTCCTCCTCCTGAAACATCCTGCCATCACGCTAAACTGCCAATTTTTCTGCGGCCCAAAAGCCTCATAACTTTTCTAAAACAATATTTCTACGTTTGTAACTGAAGCATTTAAACTTCAACATGAACCAATTTTTGTAACTGGGATGCCTCCAGGGTGTGTTACAAATTAAGACACAGTAAGCTGAAATATTAATGGGTGTCACCTGCCCTCTCTGTTGAGCAATTTTTCTGGGGTACATTTCTACTGTTGGTATAACAATTTTTTGGGCCCTCGTCTACACTGTAATCCAAGTAATTTTTCTGGCCTTCGCCTACACTCATGGTACACCAATGTGTCCGGGGTTGGCCTACACTCTTGCTACAGAAATGTCACACGGGTCTGCCTGCTTATAATTCTGCCACAGTAATGCTACTGGGGTCTGCCTATAATTCTGCGACAGAAAGGTTACTTCGGTCTGCCTATTCTTCTACTCCTGAACTGTTAAAGGGGTCTGCCTACACTGCAGCTACTGAAATGTTCCTGGGGTCTGTCTATACTGTTACTATGGAAATGTTACTGGGGTCAGCCTACACTGCTGCTGCGGAAATGTTACTGGGGTCAGCCTAGACTGCTGCAACGGAAATGTTAAAAGGGGTTTGTCTATACTGTTACTACAACTGAAAAGTTACTGGGGTCTGTCAATACTGCTGCAAATGAAATGTTACTGGGGTCTGTCCATACTGCTACAAATGAAATGTTACTGGGGTCAGCCTACACTGCTGCTGCGGAAATGTTAAAGGGGTCTGTCTATACTGTTACTACTACTGAAATGTTTCTGGGGTCTGTCTGCACTGCTGGAACTGAAATGTTACAGGGGTCTGTCTATACTGTTGCTATTGAAATGTTACTGGTGTCTTTCCCTACTGATACAACTGAAATGTTACAGGGGTCTGTCTATACTGTTGTTACTGAAATGTTACTGGGGTCTCTCCCTACTGCTGCCAATGAAATGTTACTGGGATCTCTCCCTACTGTTAGTACTGAAATGTTACTGGGGTCTGTCCCTACTGATACTACTGAAATGTTACAGGGGTCTGTCTGCACTGCTGCAACTGAAATATTACAGGGGTCTGTCTGCACTGCTGCAACTGAAATGTTACTGGGGTCTGTCCCTACTGATACTACTGAAATGTTACTGGGGTCACTCCCCACTGTTTGTACCGAAATGTTACTGGAGACTGTCTGAACTGCTGGAACTAAAATGTTACTGGGGTCTGTCCCTACTGTTGGAACTGAAATGTTACTGGGGTCTGTCCCTACTGTTACTACTGAAATGTTACTGGGGTCTGTCTGAACTTCTTGAACTTTTCAGCGACCCAGTTACTGGGAAGGTGCATATAACCATGGACACGTGGACAGGACACGTACTGCCTCAAAAACATCCCCCTTCTCCTCCTCCAACAATGAAAACATTCTTGGCAAATGCTTTCACAGTGGTCCGTCTGGCGGCAGTCCAAGATTTTCACCTTAAATGACATAATAAGAAAGCCCCCCACCACCCCCTTGCCACAGCACACTCAATCCTGGCCACATTCCGAAAACCAACTAAATAAAAGCGCCCTACTATGTCCACACTCCACAACTTAATCCTGGCCACATCCGGACAATCAACTAAATAAAAGCGCCCTACTATGTCCACACTCCACAACTTAATCCTGGCCACATTCCGACAATCAACTAAATAAAACCGCGCTACTAGGTCCCCAGGCATGACAATTTTTCACCAACGTGGTTACTGGGAAGGTGTATATAACCACGGACACGTGGACAGGACACGTACTGCCTCAAAAACATCCCCCTCCTCCTCCAACAATGAAAACATTCTTGGCAAATGCTTTTTCAGTGGTCCGTCTGGCGGCAGTCCAAGAATTTCACCTTAAACGACACAATAAGAAAGCCCCCCACCACGGCCCACTTTATCCTGGCCACATTCCGAAAACCAACTAAATAAAACTGCGGTACTAGTCCGTTATCCCTAGCTGAAGCTTTCAGCGGACTGGTAGAGCAATGGTGGCTTCCAACTTGTTGGTACTGCTAAGTCCAAAGATAAGCATACAGCTGAGGTTAGAATACAGGTGACTATAGAACACACCATCCCTGCAGGGCAAGGGACAGAGTAGCAGCAGGCACGGATCCTTGGTGGAAGTAGGCCAGCTGAGACCCACATACTCCCTGAATGATTTTGGACTGACCGATGATGAGGCCTTTATTTGTGATCATCTTTGGTAATTCCTAAGAAAGATGCGTAGTAGTAGCCAGAAACTTGGATTGCTATTTGCTAACACTTTGAAATGGACAACAGAAAACATTTGAATGAAGCCTTTTCATATTTCAGCTTGAGATGAGAAGGAGTGCAGACTTTCAGTACCTTGAATATCATTTTCATTGCAATCAAATGCCCCTCTCTTGTCTCAGAAAATACTAGCTTTTCCCACGTAGGTGTTGTCTATCTGCCTATACTGTTACTACTGAGATCCCACTAATACTGGGCTCTGCCTATACTGCTGTTACGGAAATGTTATAGGGGTCTATCGATACTGTTACTACTGAAATGTAACTGATACTGGGCTCTGCCTATACTGCAGCTACTGAAATGTTACTGGGGTCTGTCTATACGGTTACTACAGAAGTGTTAATAGGGTCTCCCTAGACTTCAGCAACATAACTGTTAGTGGGGTCAGCTTATACCTTTGCTACAGGAGTATTACAGGGGTCTGCGCATACTATGGGTGCACTAAGTGTTCCCATTGCGGTGTTCAACGTTCATGGCCCCCCCCAAAAAATAACCCAGACTGACTAGGGCATGCAGTGAGGGCCGAAGCCTACCTGCATTTTATCTCACGTTACCTTAGCTATTCGGGGCACTGCAATGTTATGAATAATTCACCGAAAAAGCCAAAAATCAAATACCCCTTACTCTTCAAAGCAGACACGGTCGCCATAGGCAGTATCGCCACAAGGCAGGCACAATCGCCATCAGCAAGATCGCAGTAGGACACGCGCAACCACCATAAGCACTACAAATATGCCGGCAGCCAGATAATGCTGTGGAGGAAAAACTTGTACCTGTCTGTGTCTATTTATAAAAAAACCCGTCTTACTGGGGCATGCAGTGTGGGCCGAAGGCCACCTGTATTTAATCTGACGTTAGCTCTGCTGTCCGGGGCACTGCAATGGGATTTATTTATGTACCGCCGGTGGCTTCCCTGGACCCACCCATGCTGTGGGTGCACACGGAATTCACATAGGGGAGTTGTACCTGCCTGTGTCTATTTATAAAAAAACCCAGTCTGACTGGGTCATGCAGTGTGGGCCGAAGCCCACCTGTATTTTATCTGACGTTAGTTCTGCTGTCCAGGGCACTGCAATGGGATTTATTGATGTACTGTCGGTGGGTTCCAGGGAGCCACCCATGCTGTGTGTGCACACAGAATTCCCATTGCGGAGTGGTACCTGCCTGTGACTATTTATAAAAAAAAAACAGTCTGACTGGGGCATGCAGTGTGGGCCGAAGCCCACCTGTATTTTATCTGACGTTAGCTCTACTATCCGGGGCACTGAATTGGGACAAACTACAGGAGCAATACAGCGCTAATGAGACGTGCACAGCTACACTAGCATGGGAGTCTGCTCTAGGCCCACGATTGCTGAGGGTTTGTGCAGAGGCCTATGTCCTGGGTGCAGTGAAAGTCCGCTTCCTGCCTAGGATTGCTGAAGCTGTGGGCTGAGGCCTATGTCGTGGGTGCGGTGCAGGTCTGCCATGTTTGGCCGCTCAGATGTATTAATTGTTCATGTCTTGGGTTGCCTACTACCCACCTATGCTGTTGGTGCCCACTTAGTTACCATCGCGGTGTTTGACCTGTCTGGCACAAAGACACTGACTGACTTGGGTAGGAGGCAGAGTGCAGATGGCTTTCCCCTTGCGGTGTCGATTGAGCTATGCGACACCTTGACAGAATGAATACTGTGTGGGCACATAGATTCCCCATTGCTATGCCCACGTTTGCAGCTCCTGACGGAGGTGGCACAGGATTGGATCTCTCATTGCTTCTGTACAGCATTGTGGGGTATCGCTCCGCCCCTTTTAAAGAGGGTCGCTGCCTGGCCCTGCCAACCCTCTGCAGTGTGTGCCTCCGGTTCCTCCTGATTGCAGACACACTTATAAATAGACATGAGGGTGGTGTGGCTATGCAGCCAGCGTGTGGCATGAGGGCAGCTGAAGGCTTCGCAGGGACACTTTTGCGTGCGCTGCGGACGCAGGGTCGTGTCGGAGGGTTGGGCCGCATGTAACCCAGGAGAAGAGGCAGCGGTGTGTCCGGCAGGCAGTGATTGTGCTTAGTTGGAGGTAGTGTGATGCTTAGCTAAGGTGTGCCTTGCTAATGAGGGTTTGTCCAAAGTAAAAAATGTTAGGGGGGGCAGCCCACTCTTGCCGCTATTGTGGCTTAATAGTGGGACCTGGGAACCTGAAATGCAGCCCAGCATGTTGCCCCTCGCCTGCCCTATCCGTTTCTGTGTCGGTTCTATCACTTTCTTGGGTTTTCCAGATTTTCACAAATGAAAACCTTAGCGGAGCATGGGTCATATACAAAAATGCTCGAGTCACCCATTGACTTCAATGGGGTTCGTTACTCGAAATGAACTCTCGAGCATTGCGGAGAGTTCGACTCCAGCAACGAGCACCCGAGCATCTTGGTGCTCGCTCATCTCTACTGGTAATTTTTCTGTTTTTACTCACTCAGTGATTATCCCACTCAGAGCTGGGTGTTATGCATGCTGGTTTGTAGTGTCTCTCTCTACTTCCCCGACGACATACTGGACACCTGTAGTCCCTGTCTGCATCTTATGCGAACCCTTCTCCCTTCCACTTTGACAGGTGTGGCCTCCGGACATCTGATGTCATGTATAGTCAGATGGGTGACTCCTGACATGGTTCCCTTTATGTCAGCATGGTGGATAACTTTCTTTCCCCTTGGTGTGAGGACACTTGTACTAGCTATGGTTTGCTATCTGTATGCATGCAAGCTCTGGGTGGGGTTCCTGTTCTTGGAAGTATGCATTACCTTGTGTGTAGGTGTGAACAGCGACTTGTTTTGTATGTCTGTGCAGGTTGCGAGACGTGCTGTCTGAGCAGTTGTGTTCTGTGTGTGTGAACAATGTTGTATCCTGTGTTTTGTGCATCTCTCCAAGTTCCTTATCAGGGATAGCCAGGTTACGGGATGAAGACAGAGGGGCTGTCCTTATCGGGACGATCATCCCACTTTTAGGCAGGGGTGCCCCACGTTCCTTGATTAGTAAGGGACAGGTGTGCTTACATCTTTGCCTGGAGTGGTGCAATTGGTCCTTGGAAATACTATGAGTCTGATTGTGGTTTTATTAAGACACCACCCTGCGTCTGTGCTGAGGCGTGGTGCACCCAGCGGACATAACAGTGTCCTTAATAGGGAAGCATATCGGACACTAAAAATAGGTACACGTCAGCTATTGGTTACACTAAAGGAATTATTAACTTTATTTTTATTAATTATGCTAATCCATATTTATGCCATATGTATTACATTTCATTGTAGAATTGTTTATTTGCACAGCCGTAATTAACCCCTTCCCGCTGCAGGGCGTAAGTTTACGTCCTGGCAGCCTGGTACTTCCCGCAACAGGGCGTAAACTTACGTCCTGGAGATAGCGCGGGATCACATATGATCTCGTGCTATCCCGCAGCCGGCGTCCCGCTGCAACAGCGGGGGGGACATCGGAGATGCCCCCCCGCTGTTAACCCCTTCCCTGCCTCGATCTAAGTAGATCGCGGCAGGGAAAGAGTTCATAGAGGGAGCGCGGCTCCCTCTGTGTCTCCGGCCGGAACTCGCGATGTCATCGCGAGAGCCCGGCCTGTCACCATGGCAACAGGACGCCAGACACTGGCGGCCTGTATTGCCTCTGCCTATGATCGCTGTATAAGCGATAAGGCATGACAGAGCAGTAGCTCTGCCATGCCTTATACCAGCGATCATCAGGGCAGTGGTTAAAGTCCCTCAGAGGGACACAAACAGTGTAAAAAAAACAAAGATTAAAAAAAGCATTTAAAAAAAATGTAAAAAAAGAGTAAAAAAAACATTTTTAAATGCTTTTTGTCAGATTAGCATAAAAAAAGGTGAAAAAAAATTTAAATCCCACATATTTGGTATTGTCGCGTCCATAGTGATGCGTACAATAAGTTGCACATGCTTTTGACTGTGCACGGAAAAAAACGCTAGAAAAAACGCTAAAAAACTGAGGCAAAATGCTAATTTTTAGCATTTTGCCTCACTAAAAACGCAATAAAAGTGATCAAAAAAGCCGTATGTACCCCATAATGAAACCAGTAAAAAGTACAGCTCGTCTCGCAAAAAATAAGCCCTCATAGAGCGCCGTACATCAAAAAATAAAAAAGTTACAGGACTTTGAATGCAGCAATTTAGAAAAAAAAAAGATTACCCAGAAAAAGGGTTTTTATTGCAGAAAAGTGGGAAAACCTGAAAAAAAATGTAAGAATTTTGGTATCGTTGTAACCGTACCAGTCCGCAGAAAAAATGGAATGTCTCATTTCTGCTGCATGAGTATCGCTGTAAAAGAGAAGAAAAAAAATCTATGGCAGAATTGATGCGTTTTCTCTCCCTGCTATCATTAAAAAAAAAAAAAAAAGTTTTACAATATAGTCTATGTACCCAAAAGTGGCACCGATAAAAACTACAGTTCGCCATGCAAAAAAACAAGCCCTCATACGGCCGCGTCGACGGAAAAATAAAAAAGTTATGACTTTTGATAAACGGAGACGCAAAACCGCCAAATATTGTTGCGTCCTTAAGCCCAAAATAGGCCATGTCATGAAGGGGTTAAGATATAACAGTTTATTGGTCCATGTATTATAATTTTTAGGAAGCTGTTGTGATCAGGGAGGCAGTTTCTTCTGAAACGTATCTTAGCGTGGACATAGCCTTGTATGGCACTTCTTAATATGTCATTTTAAATAATAAAATAAAGAAGCGTCCTTTTTATGAAGCATTTTGCTATTGTTTGTTAATTGCCAAGTGTCTCGTGGTTGGCTAGTGCACCGAAGAATCTTCATTTCTGATTCTTGAAATTATTTAACTGAACAGCAGAATGGAGCATTAAATATTCCAATTGAAATGCAAAACATTTTAAGTAGGGCGTGAGCAAACCGAATTTGAACAGCTCCCTGCAGATGTTGTCCTTTGTGTGATTTGAACCCATGACTCCAGCACCTCAAGGCAATAGTGCAAACTATTCATACTACTTCTTCCACCTTTCCTCTCCAGAAGATGTGAACAAGAAGAAACACTGGGAGAATACAAATTCCATACGAGGTTGGTCTGATTTGTTACTTCAGTGGATGAAGAGGATAAGGAGAAGAATGAGAAAAAAGGAGAAAGAGATCCTTCTGCAAATGGAAGGAGAAGGAGGAAGAAAGAAGTGATATGATGGCTGACTGGTTAATACTGTTGCCTTTCAGTACTGGGGTCCTAGATTTAAATTTGACCAAAGACAACATTTGCATAGAGCTTGAATGTTCTTTTTTTGTTTCTTGTTTTTCTTCTCCTCCTTTTCCTCCAAAGAACGAATATGGAAGAGAAGAAATGTGTTTGGTCAGAAGTTATTGCAAGAATCTTATCTTTTCTCACCGCAGACATGCTGAAAATACTTATTTTACCCTCATCCACTCTCGGCTCGATTATTGCAACTCGTTGCTGATCGGCCTCCCCTGCACCAGACTCTACCCTCTCCAATCCATCCTGAATGCGGCAGCCAGGCTCATCTTCCTGTCCAGCCACTACTCGGACACCTCTGCCCTGTGCCGGTCACTGCACTGGCTGCTTGTTAAATACAGAATTCAATTTAAACTCGCTACCTTCATCCACAAAGCCCTCCACAGCGCAGCGCCCCCCTATATTGTCTCCCTCATCTCAATCCATCACCCAGCCCTGGCTCTCCACCCTACTAACTAAACTAGACTGCACGCCCCTCTAATTCGAAATTCTCATTCCCGCCTCCAAGACTTCTCCAGAGCAGCAGCGGTCCTCTGGAACACATTACCAAAGGCTACCTGAGCAATCCAGGACTCACAGAACTTCAAGCATGCTCTAAAAACGTACTTCTTCGGGGAGGCATACCGCATTCCCTAAATAAACCCCGCCTGATAACATGCTCCCTGACCTACTGACTGCCCTTTCAGTCAAACCGTTTCTGCCGTCACACGGCTAAATGTCAGACCATTGTCTATGTGTATAGCATCCCTCACTCTCCACCTCGCCATACCGTGCACATCTCCACCCTGCCATACCGTGGAAGCTCGTTGGAGCAGGGCCCTCACCCCTTTTGTTTCCATCAACTGATTACTATGTAACCGTGGTTCTGTAACTTTTGTACTTTTGTCTTTCTGTATTCCCCTGTCTATGTACGCGCTGCGGAGTATGTTGGTGCTATACAAATAAAGATTATTATTATTAAGTTAGTGCTATTGCCTTGCAGTTCTGGAGTCTTAGGTTTAAATCTGACCAAGAACAACCTCTGCATGCACTTTATATGTTCCCTTTGTGTTTCTACTTGTTGTTATCCTCCTCCTCCATACAGCACGGTTGAAAGAAGTCTGGTGGTTTAGTGGTTTGCACTGATATCTTGCAGTGCTGGGTTCAAATCAGACCAAGGGCAACCACAGCATGCGGTTTTTCAAATCTTCTACTTCAGATGTTATACTTGTGAGATTTGAACCTTGGACCCCAGAATTGCAAGGCAACGGTGCCTACCACTGAACTACGTCCATTGAAGAACCACCACCATTACCTTCAGTGGGACCTTAAAAAGTGTTCAATACTAGTTATAGGGGTTTTTATAAACGGTTTGGACTAGGCAGAACTTTTTGACGAATTGATCAAACCAAACCTTTGATAAGTTTGCTCATATCTAATTTTGATCATGTCTAATTAGCTTCAGGATGGTTCCAATTAGAGAACTACAAATACAAGTTAATATTGGAAATCTGCTAGTGAAGTCCTGTCACCACTCCTGAAATAGCAATTTCAAAAGGGGAGCCTATGTGTAGTCTGATAATGTCGACTCTGACTGGTGAGTGTGAAAGTACATAGGGATGCCCCCAACTGGTAACGCCCCGTTATCAATTTATTTATAAATTTCAATTTGAAATATAATAGGAATGTCACAATGTAGTGTTCTAGAAAAGATACCCCAAAATAGTTTTCTCGTAGGAATACAAGTACTTACTATAAGAGACATATCAGGAGAGGTGACAGGTCCTTGTTAAGGAGGGAATAGTATAAAACACACAGTTCTCCACTAAGAACCTTTACCTATAAGACATAATGTGATTTCTATTACCTTGGTTAAGTATCTCATCCCTTCTCTCATCAGATGTGTAGTATTCCAATTTCTCTTCAAGGTCACTGAGGTCATCAACTACAGACAATATACAAGCACAACATAAATAACACCTCAGACTGGGAGATCCTATTTGAAGAGTCTTTTATAGATTAATTATGTTTTATGTTAAGTTCACATGTGACAGAAAATTTCTACTACAAATCTATAGCAAATCTGTAATGGTTGCATAAATGTTGCTGTGTGTTTGCCAAATTGTAACCATTTGCATTATAAGTTTAAAAATCTAGAGCATATCCTAAAATAAGCTTTGTTTTTTTTCTGTGGCATGTACATTGCTGACGATTTGGGGAGGCATTGCAGAGACCTGGGTTGGTATTTTTATTCCCATTGCAAACAGTGCTTGTAATATCAACCCAAACCGCTGTCAACTGTTCAGAGCTGTTAGTTTACAGCTTGAAATATACTGACAGCAGCCCAGCAAACAGCTGACTGCAGGGAATTTCAAGCAGTGGACCATGCCATTCAACTATTAAGAACCTATCCTGAGGATAGGTCATCAATAGTTAAGTGGAAAATCAATCTAAGGAAAAACGGAAAGTTATTGCCTAGATTACTAACCACTTAAACAAAGGAGCCAATTAAAAGCACTCGGAGGTAAAGTGAATAATGTTATCTTGCTAGAAAGGCACCTACCATGGTTAAGATATATTAGACAACAAGTGAACAGTGCTCAAAGTTGATGTGCTTGATAGTATTGCCAAAATCTCTAAAGAAATCTTTCTCTGCCTGTACTGAGGCTGAAAAATGCCTCCAACTACCATATCTGCAATTCACTGAATAATGGCATCAATTAAAAACTAACTATTTGTATATATTAAAATATCGATATCAAAATATACTGGGAAGGCAATCATGCTCAGCCACGAGTAATAGTCTATGATGATCCCTGACTCAATAGTGTATCACAAATACGGACAGGCAAACAAAAATGCAAACTTTCCACCTCTATCCCAGCAGTATAAACACTAGCAGGAGATAAGGTACAAGGTTAGAACATATTAGACCTCTTGATTAGGGGCTGCTGGTGAAATATGCCCCTGGATGACATAATTGGACTCAAAAACTCTTAAAGGGGTTGTCCCGCGCCGAAACGTTTTTTTTTTTTCCAACCCCCCCCCCCCCCCCCCCCGGCGCGAGACAACCCCGATGCAGGGACTTAAAAAAAAAACAGCACAGCGCTTACCTTAATCCCCGCGCTCCGGTGACTTCTATACTTACCGGTGAAGATGGCCGCCGGGATCTTCTTCCTCCGTGGACCGCAGCTCTTCTGTGTGGTCCATTGCCGATTCCAGCCTCCTGATTGGCTGGAATCGGCACGTGACGGGGCGGAGCTACACGGAGCCGGCATCCTGCACGAGAGGCTCCATTGAAGAAAGCAGAAGACCCGGACTGCGCAAGCGCGGCTAATTTGGCCATTAGACGCCGAAAATTAGTCGGCTCCATGGGAACGAGGACGCCAGCAACGGAGCAGGTAAGTGAAAAACTTCTTATAACTTCTGTATGGCTCATAATTAATGCACAATGTACATTACAAAGTGCATTAATATGGCCACACAGAAGTGTATAGACCCACTTGCTGCCGCGGGACAACCCCTTTAAGGATTCTAGACCCAATGCATTTCTATCTGATGAAGTGTGAGCAACAGTAATTGGAGTCTATAAAGACACTGGAAATAAACTGCCTCAATCAGGCAAGGTGGTGTAATAGAAGTGTTTCAAGTGTACAGTAATATATGTATATTTGTTCATGTATGCGGCATGTATAATCCAAAGTTATCCTGTGACATTTTTGGACCGGATGATGTAATTCAGTGCATCCAATAGTATCTCTGTGAATCATAATCCATTCATGGAGTACATAAAAGACACCCACATGGATATGTTCCCGGACAGCTACCCTATCTAGCCTACAAACAACTGAAATATATATACAGTCAAACCTCTAGTTTTATTATCTTCTAGTTTAGCTAGTTTCCAGTTTCATTGTTTTTTGAAAGCCAGAATTTCATCTCTAGTTTCACTGGTTGCTTCTAGTTTCATTGGCGGCCGCCGGCCCACGTGGCTTCGCTGCTGAAGCAGACCATGTGATCTCCTGCTCAGCGTCTCCTCTTGCTGATGCTGAAACGCTATCCACCCTTCTTCAGCATTACTGTGGGCACTAGTAAAACAGTACTGTAGTGTAACGTAAGTGGCCATATTTACCCAGATAACAAAGTGATAACTTAGGACAGATAATGTCACCGACAGTCCTAAGTTATAGCACAGAAAACACAGTAAGATGTTCAATAACATGATAAATACTCACTTACTCTTTACAGTAATCTTTTATATTCATTTATTATTATTGTTTTTGATATTAAAAACCATATTTATTTTCTATTAAATGTGGTTTTGTGTGTTTCTGGGAATGTATAGAACAAATTAATTGGATTTACATTGTTTCTTATGGAAATAATTGCCTCAAGTTTCTTAGTTTCAAGTTTGGCTGATTGCTTTCAGACGGATTACTAAGGAAACTAGAGGTTTGACTGTATATGATAGAAAGGTGTCAAAACACATCCTGCATCAAAGCTTGTTGGGTATTGAGCTAATTAGCCACACAGTACATTATATTAAGAAAGTAGATAGATTTAATTATTTGACTGATAAGTGTATATCCACTTCTAGATCTGTGGAGAACAATCATGTTTACAGTACTGAACAATATGCTAAAAGTTATAATAGAACTCCTTATCACACAGTAGAGCCTCACTTTATATAATTGATTTTAAGAAATAGTAATTAGAGATAAATATCTAGTGTTGGATTTACCCACTAACATGAGTTCTACAGCACATATTTCTAGATAGAATACAATTTACTTACCTGATTTCTGGGACCCGCTTTTGTTTTTCTCCAACAGCCTGAAATCAATTTCTTCATACACCGGGTCATGGAAAGAAACAGAAGTGACGTTTCTGAGGACTGAACAAAAAATGTAATGTTATATAAAAATATAAAAGATTAGATCTACAGAAATCAACACATAGATAACAGAACTAACACTCAACCAGATACAATGAACTCCAACGTGTATAGGACTTGTATAGTCCCGTCTGGTAACAGATCTGTGTATTAAAATGACAAACTGACTGGACTTTTGTATTCACTTATGTAAAAGTGTTCGCCATTATTTCTGCACTCACCTTTTTTATACCACTTGGATTGTCTCATCAAGTATACTATTATAATGACTGCAATACCAAGAAGGGGCAGGGAAATAATGGAGATCAGAAGGAACACATTAGAGACAATGGAAGTAGATGGCAGTGCTGGACGCTGGGCTGTAAGAAAATAGAAATAAAATCAGAACTGAAATAATGACATCTATACATCATGTACAGCAATCTAATATAATTAATATTCCACATATTATCCAGTTCAGATGAATCATATTTAATTATCTGTGTACAGGTTTCACACAAAGGATAACTATGTATAGGGTGAATTGCCAAAGTGTGGAGCACTGAGCTCCGTGCTGGTGACCTCCAATAGCAATATATAGTGCAGCTCTCTTAATGAAGACTTATTGCTTTCCTCTTTTGGGACCCTTAGTGAAATGCCCCATGATGTTGAAGAGAGATGCTAAAAAGGAGTGCAAGCGACTGATGGACTTTTTCTGCCCCACGGTCTGTAGCATGAGGTGGAAGAAAATTACGTGGCCTGGCATCTGCCAGCAGTTCTCCTATTAGTGGCAGTGGTTCCTTTAGTAAAGCATGAGGTTAGTCTTCTCATCAGGCCCTCTTTCCAGCTCATAACAATACAGACATTGCACTAGTCAGTGGTGGCTCCAAGCAAAAGCCCTGAGAAACAACTGCCTAAACTTGACTAGCAAGTCCTTTCAGGTTCTTTAATATCTGTACCTGCATTACCTCTTAGAAATATGCCATCTTCAAAAAATGCTGTATCTGAGACATTCATCAAAGAGATAATAACTTTATGAGGCTCCCTCCATCAACACCTGTGATATTTTACTGCTAAAGTGAACTCTACCATAAACTACCTTGGAGGCAGAGTAGATCCCCTAGAAAATAAAATAGGGGAGATTACCCAAGTGCATAATAGTAACATAGTGTTACGATCGTGTGAGCAAACTAAGAACGGGGCCCACACTGTTGTGAACCAAAGGAGAAAGAGGATGCATAACTGTTTCAGACAAACTTGCCCTGTGCTACTAGGGAGGATGACATGTCCCTACCTAAGTGGGGACATTGCCCCAATAAAAGGGCAGCCCAGCCTTTTTTTGAACTGGGCCCTAGCTGATCCTAGAAACCATGCCATAGAACAGGAGACATACACATGCCACATAACAGAGACAGAACAACAGGATGCACAGAGCAGAGAACACAGCATGCAGCAGCCAAAATGCAACCACTAGTAACAGATGATAAGCCCAATATAAATACCAGGTATTAGTTGATATTTTGTACAAAACATGGAAGCTAGCAGGCCTCTTCATGGCTCCTGGTTATACTGCTAGTCCCTACACTAACCAGGAGTCCAGCAGAGCCAGACACAGTTCACACAGCAAGCTACACAGGACAGGACACAGATAACAGGTCACATAACAATCTGACATAAAACTGACAGAAAAAAAAACGTACAAACGGACATGAACCAGCAAGACACAGATCACACCGCAAGCTGCAACAGATAGAATTCATGACTGCTCACTCTGGAATCCAGATAGACAATGACATGAGCTGGGTTCATACGTGAGCTCAAACCCAGGGGATTGGCTAGCAGGAGATCACCACACCCAGCTTGCTCAATTAACCCTCAACAACCTGTGGAGCTGTGCTGCTAAAGACAATAGTGCTACAGGTCTCTGCAGCACATGTAACACATACTATGTTAGGCTGAATGAAGACAATGTCCATCTAGTTCAGCCTGTTTCAACCCCCCTTTGTTTATCCAGAGGAAGGCAAAAAAACAAACAATGAGGCAAAAGCCAATTAGCCCATTTGCGGGAAAAATTAATTCCCGACTCCATAATGGCAGTCAGAATCATCCCTGGATCAACATTTGATAGTTCCTACCTGACTGTAAGACCTGGATCAACAATTCCACTGGTCACCTAATGTCTATATTCTGCAA
Source organism: Eleutherodactylus coqui (assembly GCF_035609145.1). Classification (NCBI taxonomy): domain Eukaryota; kingdom Metazoa; phylum Chordata; class Amphibia; order Anura; family Eleutherodactylidae; genus Eleutherodactylus; species Eleutherodactylus coqui. The sequence goes on along the minus strand of NC_089842.1, from coordinate 27,511,169 downwards.
TATCATAGCGCTCTAGAAAGACATCTAGTCCCCTCTTAAACCCCTGTATGGATTTTGCCATTACTACGTCCTCAGACAGAGAGTTCCACAGTCTCACTACTCTTACGGTGAAGAACCCCCTTTTGTGTTGGTGATGAAACCTTCTTTCTTCTAGATGTAGAGGATGCCCCCTTGTTACTGTTGCAGTCCTGGGTATAAACAGACTATGGGAGAGATCCTTGTATTGTCCCCTAATGTATTAATACATAGTTATTTGATCGCCCCTTACCCGTCTTTTTTCCAGGGTAAATAATCCCAATTTTGATAGCCTCTCTGGGTATTTCAGTCCTCTCACTCAGTTTATTAATTTAGTTGCCCTTCTTTGTCCATAACTGTACACAATATTCCATGTGGCCTGACAAGTGCCCTTTATAGTGGAAGAATAATGTTCTCGTCCCTTGCCCCTATACCTCTTTTAATGCACCCCAAGATTTTGTTTACTTTTGCAGCAGCTGACTAGCAGTGATTGCTCCAGTTAACCCCTTGAGTGGCGGGTTTCTTACCACCCCGTCGTGCCCACCAGGGCAGGTTTTTTAAATGGTCTAATCATTTAATTTCAACTAATTTTGCAGTCGCTTTTCAAGAGCCAAACCTTTTTCATTTTTCCATTGACATGGCCATATAAGGGCTTGTTATTTGTTGGACAAGATGTACTTTTTGATGGCATCATTTTTGGGTATATATAATGTATTGCATAACTTTGTAAAAAAATTTGTAGGGAGATTGGGGGAAAAAAAATTCTGCCATTTGTGTTTTGGATTTCATTTTTACGGTGTTCAGTGTGCAGAATAAATAATGTGATAACATGATTCTCAGAGTCAGCATGATTCCGGTGATACCAAGTTTATACAGTTTTTTTATGTTTTGCTATTTTTGTACATTTAAAACATTTTTTTTTTCTTAAAGGTTTGCTTTTGTGTCACCACATTCCAAGAGCCGTATTAATTTTACTTTTCCATTTCCAGAGCTATAGAAGGCCTTGTTTATTGCAGGATGAACTCTAGTCTTCATTTATCTAATTTTTTGGAACATGTAAAATTTTGATAGCTTTTTATTCCATTTTTTCTAGCGGCATGATTAACAAAATCTGTAATTCTGGCATGTTTTTATTTTTATTTTTCGCATTCTCTGAGCAGTATAAATAATGTATTAAAGTAATTCTACAGGCAGCTACGATTATGCCAACACCAAATAATAATAGTCTTTTTTCTTTTACCCGAATTTTTCACTCTTTAAAAAAAAAAAAAGTAATAAAAGTTTAAATCACCCTCCTTTTGCCATATCGATAATAAAAAAAAATCTAAATCATAAAGGAAAAATACATATTTGGTATTGCCGCGTCCGTAAAAGTCCAATCTATCAAAGTAGTGCATTAGTTACCCTGCACGGTAAACGTAGTCCGAAAAAAAACAAAAACGCCACGAATGCACTATTTCAGTCACCCTGTCTCCCAGAAAAAATGCAATAAAAAGTGATCGAAAAGTCATATGTATTCTAAATTAGTACTAACATAAACTACAGTACATCTCGCAAAAAATGAGCCCTCGCTCAAGTACGTCGACGGAAAAATAAAAAAGTTCTTGCGTGCAGAATATGCAGCAGAAAGTATTTTTAAAAAATTAAATGTCTTTGAAAAAAAATACAAGTACTACAGCAAAAAAAACTATACAAGTTTGGTATTGTAGTAATCATACTGACCCATAGAATAAAGTTATCGTTGCAGTTTGTGTGCCGTTGAAACAAAATGCTCTGAAAGATGGCGGAATGTCATTTTTTTTTCATTTTACTCCACTTAGAATTTTGTAAAAGGTTTTTAGTACATTATATGGTACTGTACATAGCACCATTGAAAAATACAACACAAGCCACCGCTTGTGGCATTGTGCTCTGCAGCTCCCATAGTGATACATAGCCCGAAAATCTTCCGGGCTATATCGCTATGGGCAGTAGAGCTCGTTCCGGAAAATTTCCGGGCGTGCCACTCAAGGGGTTAAATTTACAGTCCACTAGTACCCTCAGGTCTTTTTCGTATCACTTTTCCCTAGCAGTACCCCATTTAGTGTATATTGGTGACATCTGTTTCTCCTGCCCATGTGCATAACCTTACATTTATCAACATTAAACTTAATTTTCCATTTTTCTACCCAAGCCTCCAGTTCATTTAAGTCCATTTGTAGCCGCACATTGTCCTCTGTTGTATTAATTATCTTTTATAAGTTTGTATCATCTGCAAATATTGATATTTTACTGTGCAATCCCTCTATCAGGTCATTGACAAATATATTGAACAGAATGGGGCCTGATGCTAAACCCTGCTGCCCTTGCTAGTGACAGTGTCCCAATCAGAGTATGGATGACAGGTGAGAGTTGCCTGTGATTGGCTGAGCACCTCAGCCAATCACATTCAGCTCTTTCAGCAGGCAGGGATTTTAAATCCCCGTCTGCTGATAGATCAGCACCACCGTGCAGGGGACAGCAGGAGAAGACAAGGCTGTGCCCCAGCAGCTAAAGGGAGGTGAGCATCTATTTTTTTTTAAACCACTTTTACTTGATTTTGAGGGAAGGGCTTATATCCAAAGCCCTTCCCTGAAATCAATTGCCGGCAGCAGAATCCTCTACCGCAGCTGACAGGTGTGACAGCTGTGTTAGAGAATTACAAAATTCCTCTGCGGGGAACACAGCAGCGGCAGACAGGTAAGTAATTTTTTTTTTACACTACTTTTAATTGGCTTTTCAGGGAAGGGCTTATGAAGCCCTTCCCTGAAAAGCCATTGACAGCTGCTGGGGCTCAGCGTTGATTTCTGCCGCTGTCCCTGGCTCTGTAGCGCTGCTGAGCTATCAGCAGCCGGGGATATAAAATCCCTGCCTACTTGTAGCTCTGATTGTGATTGGCTGAAGCACTTCAGCTAATCACAATTAGAGCTATTAGCAGGTGGAGATTTTAAATCCCCATCTGCTGATAGCTGAGAGCTACAGAGCCGGGGACAGCGGCAGAAGTCAACGCTGAGCCCCGACAGGTGAGTATTTTTTTTTTACTATTTTAAAAGGCTTTTCAGGGAAGAGCTTATGAAGGCCTTCCCTGCAAAGCCACTGACAGCTGCCGGGGCTCAGCAGGGACTTCTGCCACTGTCCCCGGCTCTGTAGCGCTGCTGAGCTATCAGCAGCTGGGGATTTAAAAATCCCTGCCTGCTGGTAGCTTTGATTGTGATTGGGTAAAGCACTTTAGCCAACCACAATCAGAGTTACCAGCAGGCAGGGATTTTAACCCCTCAGTGACGGCCCCATCAGGAAACTACGTCCTCAGTAAGTGGGCTTTAATCCTAGAGGACGTAGTATTATGCGTCCTCTTAGGATTATTGCCCACTTGCCTGAGGACGTGACAGCTCCATGCTGTCGGTGTCCGCAGGTAGCCGACAGCATGGAGCTGTCATCCCAGGATGCAGGCAGTCCCCCCCCCCCCGGCACTGCGATCGGCGCTATCCAATGGATAGCGCCGATCGCAATAAAGTAAATAAAACGATGAAAAAAGTTAAAGATTCAGCTGCCCTGATGGATCGGATTCATCAGGGCAGCTGAAAATACTCACCCACCTTCTCCGCACTACCCCCGAAGATCTGGTCCTCGCGAACCCGCCGCCAGTCTTCTGCGCATGCGCGCCAGACGATGACGTCACGCGCATGCGCAGAAGCCCGGGAGCCCCAGGCAAATTTAAAATCTCCTGGCTCCTGGCTCCTGAAGGTAGCCAGGAACCAGGAGGTGTTACCGGGTACCGCGGTGAGCAGTCCCTGGGCCCGCAATCACCGCTATCCATTGGATAGAAGCGATCGCGAAAAAGTTTTTAAAAAGTACAAGTTTCACCTCCCCTCATGGATCCGATCCATGAGGTGAGGTGAAAATACTCACCTCGGTCCTCCCCGATGTCCCGATGTCCCGGAACCCGAAGTCCCCGTCTGCGCATGCGCGCCTGATGTCAATCATCGGGCACGTGCACAGAGAGGCTCGAGCCCCGGGAAATTTAAAATCCCTCTGCTCCTGGCTGCCATGTGCAGCCAGGAGCAGAGGGATGTCACTGTAGAGATGATTACTGTTATCCAATGGATAACAGTGATCATTTAAAGTAAAAAAAAAAGTGTACAAAAGTTAAAAAAAAAAGTGTAAAAAGTAAAAAACGTTTGAAAAAGTAAAAGTTAAAAAAGCTTACGTCTCATCACCCCCCACGGATCATATCCGTGAGGGAGGATGAAATGACGTACCTAAGGCTCCCGGATTTATCCGTGGACCTTACCCCAGCTTCTGTGCATGCGCCAGTCGCCAAAATGGCAGGCGCAGTGCAAAAGCCGTTGATTGCCAGGGTAATTTAAAATTTCCCTGCTCCTGGCTACAAAACTTAGCCGAGAACCTGGAGATTTCACGGAGAGCGGTTCCTGATCACGTGTTCGCCATTATCCAATGGATAATGTCGATCACGTAAGAGTAAAAAAAAAGTGAAGCTTCATCTCCCCTCACCGATGTGATCGTTGAAAGGAGATGAAACTTTTTACCGGAGGCCTCCGTATTTGCACCCTGACGCGATCTTCCTCCGTGAACTTTCCCGGATTCTGCACATGTGACCGCCGGCAAAACACCGGACACATGCGCAGGAGTCGGGAAGCCCAGGAAAGTTAAAATCTCCTTGCTCCCAGCAACTAACAGTCGCCGAGAGCTTGGAGCAGTGACCTTGTTGAGCGGTCGCCGGTCACGTGATAAAAAGGTAGCGATCTACCTTTGGCCGGTCTCACATGACCGGATAGGAATTACGGATTCCGAATGCTTCTGATCCGCGGTAATACGCAGATCAATCGCATTGGATTACACAATTCCGCTCACTTTAGTGGGTTGGAATTGCGTAATCCACTAGCAGAAAAGAGAACGCAGCAGGTTCTATTTTACCGCCGCATTGTGCTCCATGGTCACGGATATACCCGCAGCCCATACGCAACTACCTTGTATACGGGCTGCTGGTACCCATGTCATCGCTAAGCGATGGTGCGGGAAATACAAACAAAAAAAAAGTACTGCGCATGATCGCCTGTGTGAATAGGCAGTTATGCGCAGTATATTACATGGCCGTATGCAGGGTCACGGCCGGCTCACAGCTGGGATCCGCTGCCGGCCTCCGCAAGAGGATTCCATATATGGCCACATGAGCCCGGCGTTATTCATACCACTACCTGTAATACACATTTTACCAGAAGCCCCAGGAACGCTTGCCTTCCTGCAGTTCCAGGAGCAGCTTGTTGAGCGTCTTCTGTGTGAGACCGCCGCACCTCATCAAGCTTACGGAGACTCACAGAGCGCCACTTTTTACACACCATACCCGCTAAATACCCCCAAAAAGCATGAGAGGAGGGGAGATACCCAGTTTTATTGCCCCATGTACCCATCCCAACCAGTCTCCGTAATTACCCATGTCTTCGGAAATACTACACAGTTCACATTATTACTAGAGATGAGCGAACACCAAAATGTTCGGGTGTTCGTTATTCGGAACGAACTTCCCGCGATGTTCGAGGGTTCGTTTCGAACAACGAACCCCATTGAAGTCAATGGGCGACCAGAACATTTTTGTATTTCGCCGATGCTCGCTAAGGTTTTCATGTGTGAAAATCTGGGCAATTCAAGAAAGTGATGGGAACAACACAGCAACGGATAGGGCAGGCGAGGGGCTACATGTTGGGCTGCATCTCAAGTTCACAGGTCCCACTATTAAGCCACAATACCGGCAAGAGTGGGCCCCCCCCCAACAACTTTTACTTCTGAAAAGCCCTCATTAGCATGGCATACCTTTGCTAAGCACCACACTAGCTACAACAAAGCACAATCACTGCCTGGATGACACTCCGCTGCCACTTCTCCTGGGTTACATGCTGCCGAACCGCCCCCCCTCCCCCCCACAGCGCACACCAAAGTGTCCCTGCGCAGCCTTCAGCTGCCCTCATGCCACGCCACACTCATGTCTATTTAGAAGTGCGTCTGCCATGAGGAGGAACCGCAGGCACACACTGCAGAGGGTTGGCACGGCTAGGCAGCGACCCTCTTTAAAAGGGGCGGGGCGATAGCCCACAATGCTGTACAGAAGCAATGAGAAATATAATCCTGTGCCACCGCCATCAGGAGCTGCACACGTGGGCATAGCAATGGGGAACCTATGTGCCACACACTATTCATTCTGTCAAGGTGTCTGCATGCCCCAGTCAGACTGGTAATATGCACCTTAACAGTAACCGCGTTGGTGGTAATGTGGTGGTGACTGCGGACCTAGTAGCACGGTTGTATTTTGTTGGTTTTCGGAATGCGGCCAGGATTAAGTGGGCCGTGGCGGGGGGATGGTGTGGGGGCTCTCTTGTAGTGTCGGTAAAGGTGAAATTCTTGGACTGCCACCAGACGAACCAATGCAAAGGCATTTGCCAAGAATGTTTTCCCTGTTGGAGGAGGAGGGAGATGTTTTTGAGGCACTACGTACCCTCTCCACGTGTCCGTGGTTATATGCACCTTAACAGTAACCGCGTTGGTGGTAATGTGGTGGTGACTGCGGACCTAGTAGCACGGTTGTATTTTGTTGGTTTTCGGAATGCGGCCAGGATTAAGTGGGCCGTGGCGGGGGGATGGTGTGGGGGCTCTCTTGTAGTGTCGGTAAAGGTGAAATTCTTGGACTGCCACCAGACGAACCAATGCAAAGGCATTTGCCAAGAATGTTTTCCCTGTTGGAGGAGGAGGGGGATGTTTTTGAGGCACTACGTGTCCTCTCCACGTGTCCGTGGTTATATGCACCTTAACAGTAACCGCGTCGGTGGGAAATGGCCTCGCCGCCATCATGTCTTTGGGAAGCCTCTGTTTCCACACCCCAGAGACATACCATTAGCAGCGGTATAGGCAGAGCCCAGAATTCGTAACATTTCAGCCGTAGCATTAGGACAGGCCCCACTAACATATCAGTAGCAGCATTATAGGAGGAGCGCAGTCTTCGTTCCATGTCAGCAATAGTAGCACTCAAGACAGGCCCCAGTAACAATTCCGAAGCAGCAGTATAGCGGGAGCGCAGTCTTCGTTCCATGTCAGCAATAGTAGCACTCAAGACAGGCCCCAGTAACAATTCCGAAGCAGCAGTATAGCGGGAGCGCAGTCTTCGTTCCATGTCAGCAATAGTAGCACTCAAGACAGGCCCCAGTAACAATTCCGAAGCAGCAGTATAGCGGGAGCGCAGTCTTCGTTCCATGTCAGCAATAGTAGCACTCAAGACAGGCCCCAGTAACAATTCTGAAGCAGCAGTATAGTGGGAGCGCAGTCTTAGTTCCATTTCAGTAGCCTTAGAATAGCCAAGGCACAAGTTACATTTATGTAGCTAAAGTGTAGGCCAACCCCACACACCTTTCTGTACCATGAGTGCAGGCGAAGAACATAGAAATTACTATGATTACACTGTAGGTGAGGGCCCCAAAAAATTGGTGTACCAACAGTACTAATGTACCTCAGTAAAAATTGGCCATGCCCAACCAAGATGGCAGGTGAATCGCTTTGGTTAATGTGGCTTAAGTGGTAACTAGGCCTGGAGGCAGCCCAGTGTAACGAAAAATTGGTTCAAGTTAAAGTTCCAACGCTTTTAAGCGCATTGAAACTTATAAAAATTGTTCAGAAAAATTATTTGAGTGAGCCTTGTGGCCCTAAGAAAAATTGCCCGTTCAGCGTGATTACGTGAGGTTTCAGGAGGAGGAGCAGGAGGAGGAGGAGGAATATTAGACACAGATTGATGAAGCAGAAATGTCCCCGTTTTGGATGGTGAGAGAGAACGTAGCTTCCATCCGCGGGTGCAGCCTACGTATTGCTTACGTATCGCTGCTGTCCGCTGGTGGAGAACAGAAGTTTGGGGAAATCCAGCCTTTGTTCATCTTGATGAGTGTTAGCCTGTCGGCACTGTCGGTTGACAAGCGGCTACGCTTATCTGTGATGATTCCCCCAGCCGCACTAAACACCCTCTCCGACAAGACGCTAGCCGCAGGACAAGCAAGCACCTCCAGGGCATACAGCGCTAGTTCAGGCCACGTGTCCAGCTTCGACACCCAGTAGTTGTAGGGGGCAGAGGCGTCACGGAGGATGGTCGTGCGATCGGCTATGTACTCCCTCACCATCCTTTTACAGTGCTCCCGCCGACTCAGCCTTGACTGGGGAGCGGTGACACAGTCTTGGTGGGGAGCCATAAAGCTGGCCAGGCCCTTAAAGACTGTTGCACTGCCTGGGATGTACATGCTGCTCGATCTCCGCACCTCCCCTGCTACCTTGCCCTCGGTACTGCGCCTTCTGCCACTAGCGCTGTCGGATGGGAATTTTACCATCAGCTTGTCCGCAAGGGTCCTGTGGTATAGCAACACTCTCGAACCCCTTTCCTCTTCGGGAATGAGAGTGTGCAGGTTCTCCTTATAGCGTGGGTCGAGCAGTGTGTACACCCAGTAATCCGTTGTGGCCAGAATGCGTGCAACGCGAGGGTCACGAGAAAGGCATCCTAACATGAAGTTAGCCATGTGTGCCAGGGTACCAGTACGCAACACATGGCTGTCTTCACTAGGAAGATCACTTTCAGGATCCTCCTCCTCCTCCTCCTCCTCCTCCTCCTCAGGCCATACACGCTGAAAGGATGACAGGCAATCAGCCGGTGTACCGTCAGCAGCGGGCCAAGCTGTCTCTTCCCCCTCCTCCTCATCCTCCTCATGCTCCTCCTCCTCCTCCTGTACGCGCTGAGAAATAGACAGGAGGGTGCCCTGACTATCCAGCGGCATACTGTCTTCCCCCGCCCCCGTTTCCGAGCGCAAAGCAGCTGCCTTTATGGTTTGCAGGGAATTTCTCAAGATGCATAGCAGAGGAATGGTGATGCTAATGATTGTAGCATCGCCGCTCACCACCTGGGTAGACTCCTCAAAATTACCAAGGACATGGCAGATGTCTGCCAACCAGGCCCACTCTTCTGAAAGGAATTGAGGAGGCTGACTCCCACTGCGCCGCACATGTTGGAGTTGGTATTCGACTATAGCTCTACGTTGTTCATAGAGCCTGGCCAACATGTGGAGCGTAGAGTTCCACCGTGTGGGCACGTCGCACAGCAGTCGGTGCACTGGCAGCTTAAAGTGATGTTACAGGGTGCGCAGGGTGGCAGCGTCCGTGTGGGACTTGCGGAAATGTGCGCAGAGCCGGCGCGCCTTTACGAGCAGGTCTGACAAGCGTGGGTAGCTTTTCAGAAAGCGCTGAACCACCAAATTAAAGACGTGGGCCAAGCATGGCACGTGCGTGAGGCTGCCGAGCTGCAGAGCCGCCACCAGGTTACGGCCGTTGTCACACACGACCATGCCCGGTTGGAGGCTCAGCGGCGCAAGCCAGCGGTCGGTCTGCTGTGTCAGACCCTGCAGCAGTTCGTGGGCCGTGTGCCTCTTATCGCCTAAGCTGAGTAGTTTCAGCACGGCCTGCTGATGCTTGCCCACCGCTGTGCTGCCACACCGCGCGACACCGACTGCTGGCGACATGCTGCTGCTAACACATCTTGATTGCGAGACAGAGGAGGAGGAGGGTGCTTTAGTGGAGGAAGCATACACCTCCGCAGATACCACCACCGAGCTGGGGCCCGCAATTCTGGGGGTGGGTAGGACGTGAGCGGTCCCAGGCTCTGACTCTGTCCCAGCCTCCACTAAATTCACCCAATGTGCCGTCAGGGAGATGTAGTGGCCCTGCCCGCCTGTGCTTGTCCACGTGTCCGTTGTTAAGTGGACCGTGGCAGTAACCGCGTTGGTGAGGGCGCGTACAATGTTGCGGGATACGTGGTCGTGCAGGGCTGGGACGGCACATCGGGAAAAGTAGTGGCGACTGGGAACTGAGTAGCGCGGGGCCGCCGCCTCCATGATACTTTTGAAGGACTCAGTTTCCACAACACTATACGGCAGCATCTCAAGGCTGATGAATTTTGCTATGATGACGGTTAACGTTTGAGCGTGCGGGTGCGTGGCGGCGTACTTGCGCTTGCGCTCGAACACTTGCGCAAGCGACGGCTGGACGGTGCGCTGAACTACACTGCTGGATGGGGCCGAGGACAGCGGAGATGAGGGTGTGGGTGCAGGCCATGAGACGGTAGTGCATGTGTCCTGAGAGGGGGGTTGCATCTCAGTGGCAGGTTGGGGCACAGGGGGAGAGGCAGGGGTGCAAACCGGAGGCGCTGAACGGCCTTCGTCCCACCTTGTGGGGTGCTTGGCCATCATATGTCTGCGCATGGTGGTGGTGGTGAGGCTGTTGGTGTTGGCTCCCCGGCTGAGCTTTGCGCAACAAAGGTTGCACACCACTGTTCGTCGGTCGTCAGGCGTCTCTGTGAAAAACTGCCAGACCTTAGAGCACCTCGGCCTCTGCAGGGTGGCATGGCGCGAGGGGGCGCTTTGGGAAACACTTGGTGGATTATTCGGTCTGGCCCTGCCTCTACCCCTGGCCACCGCACTGCCTCTTGCAACCTGCCCTGCTGATGCCCTTGACTCCCCCTCTGAAGACCTGTCCTCCTGAGTAAGCGTTGCACACCAGGTGGGGTCAGTCACCTCATCGTCCTGCTGCTCTTCCTCCGAATCCTCTGTGCGCTGCTCCCTCGGACTTACTGCCCTTACAACTACCTCACTGCAAGACAACTGTGTCTGATCGTCATCGTCCTCCTCACCCACAGAAAGTTGTTGAGACAGTTGGCGGAAGTCCCCAGCCTCTTCCCCCGGACCCCGGGAACTTTCGAATAGTTGGGCATCAGTGACGATAAACTCCTCTGGTGGGAGAGGAACCGCTGCTGCCCAATCTAAGCAGGGGCCCGAGAACAGTTCCTGGGAGTCTTCCCGCTCCTGAGCAGGTGTCATTGTAGTGGAGTGAGGAGGCTGGGAGGAAGGAGGAGCAGCAGACAGAGGATTCGGATTTGCAGCAGTGGACGGCGCAGAACTGCGTGTTGACGATAGGTTGCTCGAAGCACTTTCTGCCATCCACGACAGGACCTGCTCACACTGCTCATTTTCTAATAACCGTCTCCCGCGTGGACCCATTAATTGGGCGATGAATGTGGGGACGCCAGAAACGTGCCTCTCTCCTAATCGCGCAGCAGTCGGCTGCGACACACCGGGATCAGGAGCTCGGCCTGTGCCCACACCCTGACTTGGCCCTCCGCGTCCTCGGCCGCGTCCACGTCCACTAGGCCTACCCCTACCCCTCAGCATGCTGTATTACCAGTGATTTGATTTCACAGGCAGGAAATAAATTGGCGCAAGACTGCAGCCAAATATAATTTTTTCCCTTTTTTGAAAACGAAAGGCCCCACTGCCTCTAGTGAATGAATAATCTAAGTTTAATAACTGTGCTGTGTCCCTGCTAATGTGTCACAGAACGTGAGGGTAGCAGAGTTATTAACTCTGGCAGAGCAGGTATTTTTTTTCCCAATTAAGGAAAGCAAATGGCGAAGCCAGCAGTAAACCGTAGCTGGGTGCGTCTGATTTTTAAACGTTGCACACGCAGCCGACGCGTGTCCACCGCCCTTAGGACGGACAGAGGCAGGACAAATACAATTATTTTCAGTTTTTTTCCACCAAAAGGCAGCACTGCGTATATTCAATGAATAATAACTGTGTTGTGGCCCTGCCTACACAATTCTTTCCCTGCAGTATCAATGGAGGGTGCAATGCTCTGCAGAGGCGATTTTGAGAAGAAAAAAAATATGCAGCACAGCTAACAGCAGCCAGCACAGTACTGCACACGGTTAAATATGGCCCTAGAAAGGACCGTTGAGGTTCTTGAAGGCTACACTCACTCCTAACACTCTCCCTGCCTATGCAACACTTCTGTCCCTAATGCCGGGTGCAACGCTCTGCAGAGCCGATTTTGAGAAAAAAAAAAAATTGCCACTGCTAACAGCAGCCAACACACAGCTATCAGTGGCCCTAATAAGGACCTTTGGGGGTCTTGAAGCCTACACTAACTACCAATTCTTTCCCTACAGCAGCTCCGGTACAAACAGCACTGTCCCTCATCTAACTCACCAGGCATCTGAGGCGAGCCGCGGGAGGGGCCGACTTTTATATTAGGCGGACACCTGATCTCCCCAGCCACTCACTGCAGGGGGGTGGTATAGGGCTTGAACGACGCAGGGGGAAGTTGTAATGCCTTCCCTGTCTTTCAATTGGCCAGAAAAGCGCGCAAACGTCTCAGGGAAGGAAGTGAAAGTAACCAGAACACCGCATGGTGTTCGTTACGAATAACGAACATCCCGAACACCCTAATATTCGCACGAATATTAAGCTCGGACGAACACGTTCGCTCATCTCTAATTATTACTTTTATCTAAGATTTGGGGAACGCCAAAAAGGGCATGGAGTGTGTGTGGGGGGGTGGGGGGATTTTTTTAAGGTGTCAATTTTTATTCCGTACAAGTGGGCAATGGGGCTTGGAATGTATTCAATTGTGCCCTGCAATCTAACAGGTGTTTCCTCCATTACAGGCCTTGCCATGTGTCCTTTAAGTAGATTAGGGTCACAATGGGTATGTTTTTGAACACGGGACAAACAGGGGTATCCATTTTGGGGTGAAAGTCTTCATTCCTATGTACACTGTACAAAATTGTCAAAAAAAATGAAAATCATAATTTTTTCCTTCTGCTTTGCTTAGATTCATTCAAATACTGTGGGGTCAAAATACGCAGTACACCCCTAGATGAATTCGTTAAGGGGTCTAGTTTTTAAAATGGGGTCATTTGTCATTTGGGGTTCTTTATCGTTTTAGACGCTCAATGGCTCTATTAGTGGGCAATGGGGCCTGGAATTTATTCCGTTGTACCCTGAAATCCAACGGGTACTCCTTCCATTATAGGCCTAGCCATGTGTCCATTAAGTAGATTAGGGCCACAAGGGGTATGTTTCTGAACACGGGACAAACAGGGGTATCCATTTTGGGGTGAAAGTCTTCATTCCTATGTGTGCTGTACAAAAAAAAATAGTTTTTAAATTGATACAACTGCCAAAAAAATTAAAATTGTAATTTTTTCCTACTGCTTTGCTTAGATTTATTCAAAAATTGTTGGGTAAAAATACACAGTACACCCCTAGATAAATTCGTTAAGGGGTCTAGTTTTCAAAATGAAATAATTTGTTGGGGTTCTCTGTCGTTTTGACTGCTCAAGAGCTCTACAAGTGGGCAATGGGGCCTAAATCACCTTCATGCTAAATTACAGTTCTGAAAGCCCCCGACTACTCCTTACATTTTGGGCCCAATTGTGCATCCAGACAAAATATTAGGGCCACAATGGGTATGTCTCTGAACATGGGACAAACAGGGGTATGCATTTTGGGGTGCAAGTCTTCATTCATGTGTGTGCTGTACAAAAAAGCAGTTTTTAAAATGACAGAATTGCCAAAAAAACAAAAATCACATTGTTTTCGCCTTTGCTTTGCTTGAATTCATTCAAAAACTGTGGGATCAAAATGCACAGTACACCCCTAGATAAATTCGTTAAGAGGTATAGTTTTCAAAATGGGGTCACTTGTGGGGGTTCTCTTTGGTTTTGGCTGCTCAAGAGCTCTACAAATGTGCTATGGGGCCTAAAACGCCTTCAAGGAAAATTTATGTTGTGAAAACCACCGACTACTCCTTTCATTTTTGGCCCCGTTGTGCATCCAGACATAAGATTGGGGCCACAATGGGTATGTCTCTGAACACGGGAGAAACAGGGGTATCCATTTTGCGGTGCAAGGCTTCATTCATGAGTGTGCTGTACAAAAAAAGCTGTTTTTAAATTGACAGAATTAACAAAAAAACGAAAATCACAATTTTTTCCTTTTGCTTTACTTGAATTCATTCAAAAACTGTGGGATCAAAATAGGTAGTACACCCCTAGATAAATTTGTTAAGGGGTCTAGTTTTCAAAATGGGGTCATTTGTGGGGGTTCTCTATGGTTTTGGGCTCTCAAGAGCTCTACAAAAGTGCTATGGGGCCTAAAACGCCTTCAAGCTAAATTTATGTTCTGAAAGACACCGACTACTCCTTTCATTTTAGGCCCCGTTGTGCATCCAGACATAAGATTAGGGCCACAATGGGTATATTTCTGAACACGGGAGAAACGGGGGTATTCATTTTGCGGTGCAAGGCTTCATTCATGAGTGTGCTGTACAAAAAAAGCTGTTTTTAAATTGACAGAATTGACAAAAAAACGAAAATCACAATTTTTTCCTTTTGCTTTACTTGAATTCATTCAAAAACTGTGGGGTCAAAATACATAGTACACCCCTAGATAAATTTGTTAAGGGGTCTAGTTTTTAAAATGGGGTCATTTGTGGGGGTTCTCTATGGTTTTGGGCACTCAAGAGCTCTACAAAAGTGCTATGGGGCCTAAAACGCCTTCAAGCTAAATTTATGTTCTGAAAGACACCGACTACTCCTTTCATTTTAGGCCCCGTTGTGCATCCAGACTAGAGATGAGCGAACACGTTCGGCCCCGCCCCTTTTTCGCCCGAACACCGAACTTTGCGAACACCTCGGTGTTCGGGCGAAAAAGTTCGGGGGCCGCCGTGGCAGCGCGGGGGGGTGCGGCGGGGAGCGGGGGGGAGAGGGAGAGAGAGAGGGCTCCCCCCTGTTCCCCGCTACTGCCGCCCGCGCCGCCGCGCATCTCCCCGCCCCCCGGCGGCACCCGGACACTTACGCGCGAACACTCCAGTGTTCGCTAAAGCCGGTGTCCGGGTGCGGATGTGTCCGTTACGGACACGTTCGCTCATCTCTAATCCAGACATAAGATTAGGGCCACAATGGGTATATTTCTGAACACGGGAGAAACGGGGGTATCCATTTTGTGGTGTAAATCCTCATTTTCATGGGCACTATAGGAAAAAAATATGTATTTAAAATGACATATTTTCAAAAACATGAAATTTTATTTTTTCTCCTCTAAATTGAATTAATTCCTGAAAAAAAACATCAGCGTCAAAATACTCATGTCACCCCTCAGTGAATACAGTAAGGGGTGTAGTTTTTAAAATGAGGTCATTTGGGGGGGGTGGTATCTATTATTCTGACACTCATGAGCCTTTGCAAACTTGGCTTGGTGCAGGAAAACAAAGTGTTCCTCAAAACGCTGAAAAGTAATGTTAAATTTGTACGTCATTTAATTGGTTAAAAAAAACACAAAAGTTTTTCAAATGTGCATTCAGAATAAAGTAAACAGATGGAAATATATATCTTATCAAAAAATTTGTACAGTATGTTTGGACATATTTGAGATATTACAGTTGAAAATGTGAAAAAATGACAATTTTTTCAAACTTTTTCCAATATTGGTACTTTTAATGAATATATACACAAATTATATCGGTCTCTTTTTACAACCAAAATGAAGTACAACATGTGGTGAAAAAACAATGTCAGAATCATTTGGATATGCAAAACCTTTACGGAGTTATTCTATGTTGAACTACGCATGTCAGATTTCCAAAATTTGGCTCCGTCACTAAGGCGCAAACAGGCTTCGTCACTAAGGGGTTAAATCCCCGGCTGCTGATAGCTCAGAACTACAAAGTCGGGGACAGCGCCAGAAGTCGCAGCTGAGCCCCGGCAGCTGAAGGGAGATGAGTATTATTTTAAAAAACTTTTTGCACTATTTTAAATGGCTTTTCAGGGATGGGCTTATGAAGCCCTTTCTTGAAAAGCCATAGATGGGATGCCGGCAGGAGGATTCTCTACTGCAGCTGTCATGTGTGACAGCTGTGGTGGAAAATTGAAGAATTCCCTTTGCTGCATCTGCCAGCAGGGAATTCTTTTAACTAGCGGGGTGAAGGAAATATCTGCCGCATGATGTGTTCTTCATGCCCGCGGGGGTCACAGCAGTGGCGGAGGGGTACGTTTTTGAAAAAACATTTTTGCTTTGCACTAAAATGTTTATTTTTTAGGGAAGGGCTTATATGTAAAGCCCTTCCCTGAAAAGGAATGCAGGGTGTCGGCAGAGCATTGTTTTCAATGGAGCCGCCAGCAGCAGCCATGGCTCCATTGATAACAAGCACGCAGCTGTGTTCACACGTGTTTTTGCTCGTACCTAGGTGCGGATGAATCCTTCCATTATATAAGGCACTAGTAAGGCCCCACATAGAATACTGCGCACAGTTCTGGTCACCGGTGCTTAGGAAAGATGTTACAGTACTGGAGGGGATTCAAATAAGAGCAACTAAACTAATACATGGAATGACGGGACTGGAATACCCAGAGAGGCTATCAAAATTGAGATTCTTTACTCTAGAAAAAAGACGGTTAAGGGGTGATCAAATAACTATGTGTAAATACATGAGGGCACAATACAAGGATCTCTCCCATGATCTGTTTACACCCAGGACTACAACGGTAAAGAGAGGGCATCCGTTACGTTTAGAGGAAAGCAGGTTTCATCACCAACATAGAAAGGGGTTCTTTACTGTAAGAGCAGTTAGACTGTGGAACTCTCTGCCTGAGGAAGTGGTGATGGCAAAATCCATAGAGGAGTTTAAAAGGGGACTTGATGTCTTTCTGGAGAGGAAGGATATTATAGGCTATAAATCTTAGGTTAATTGTTAATCCGGGTTTACAGGCAGGTAGGAACTATTAGGGGTTGATCCAGGGAACAGTCTGATTGCCATTAGGGAGTCGGGAAGGAATTTTTTCCCCAAAAGGGCTAATTGGCTTCTGCTCTTGGGGTTTTTTGCCTTCCTCTGGATCAACAACACAGGAGGATAGACAGGCTGGACTAGATGGACATTGTCTTCATTCGGCCTTACGAACTATGTTACTATGTATGTACGCACCTAAGTACGCACCAAAACACGCTCGTGTGAACCCACCCTTATACCGTTGTTTTCCCTGAGGTATACTATGATGGCGTCTCTCAGTAACCCCTAGAATATTTTTCCAATTATTGAAGTGAGACTTACCGGCCTGTAGTTACCAGGCTCTCTTTTGGACCCGTTTTTGCATATTGGAACCACATTGGCAATACCAACTCCAACAAGGGCGGTATAGTGGTAATCAACCTCCCCAATTGTTTACTGAGGAGTGGGCCTGGATGGCAGATATCTGCCAGGTCCTCGGAAGCTTTGAGGAGTCTACCCAGATGGTGAGCGGCGATGCGGTAGTCATTAGCGTCACCATCCCGCTGCTTTGCCTGCTGAGAATTTTGCTTTAAAGCATAGAGGCCGACACTTTGCGGTTGAAACAGGAGACGGGGGATGACAGTATGTCACTTGATAGCCAGAGCACCCTAATGTCTATATCTCAGCGCGTTTTGGAGGGGATGGAGGACGGGGAAGAGACAGCTGGGCTCACTGCAGAGGGTACCCATGCTGCTTGCCTGTCATCTGTTCAGCAAGTATGGGCTGAAGAGGAGGAGGAGGATCCTGAAAGTCATCTTCCTAGTGGGGACAGCGATGTGTTGCATACTGGTACCCAGGCACACATGGCTGACTTCATGTTAGGCTGCCTGTCTCATGACACTCGCGTTCCTCGCGTTAGACGCATTCTGACCAACACGGATTATTAGGTGTACACCCTTCTCGACCCACGGTATAAGGTGAACCTTTCCACTCTCACTCCCGAAGAGGAAAGGGGTATGAGAGTGATGCAATACCACAGGGCCCTGGTGGAAAAAGTGATGCTAAACTTCCCATCTGACAGCGCTAGTGGCAGAAGACACAGTTCCGAGGGCCAAATAGTAGGGGAGGTGCGGGGATCAGGCAGCATGTCCAGCGCAGGCAGGGGAACACTCTCCAAGGCCTTTGCCAGCTTTATGGCTCCCCAGCAAGACTGTGTCATCACTCCCCAGTCAAGGCTGAGTCGGAGGGAGCACTGTAAAAAGATGGTGAGGGAGTACGTAGCCGATCATACCACCGTCCTCCGTGATGCCTCTGCTCCATACAACTATTGGGTTTAAAAGCTGGACACGTGGCACGAACTTGTGCTGTACGCCCTGGAGGTGCTAGCCTGCCCTGCCGCTAGCATCTTGTCAAAGATGGTGTTTAGT
This sequence comes from Eleutherodactylus coqui, assembly GCF_035609145.1. Classification (NCBI taxonomy): domain Eukaryota; kingdom Metazoa; phylum Chordata; class Amphibia; order Anura; family Eleutherodactylidae; genus Eleutherodactylus; species Eleutherodactylus coqui. The sequence goes on along the minus strand of NC_089842.1, from coordinate 27,493,077 downwards.
GCAGCTGGGGGAATCATCACGGATAAGCATACCCGCCTGTCAACTGCCAGTGCCGACATGCTTACACTCATAAAGATGAGCAAAGCTGGATTTCCCCAGACTTCTCTTCTCCACCGGCAGAGAGCAGCGGAACCTAAAGATTCTCTTCGCTGCAACCGCAGAAAAAAGCATTCTGTATCACCGGAAAAAAAAGGGGGAATTAGCATTGTCAATCACTCTCAGATATTATTACTCCTCCTCCTCTTACTCCTCCTCCCAAAACTGCATGTCATCACGCTGAACTGTAAATTTTTCTGCGGCCCAAAAGTCTCTGCTTATAATTTTTTTTTTCAATTTTTCAAAGTTTCTAAAGTATTGATACTTAAACAGAAACTATTTTTTTTTACACGGCTGCCTCCAGGCTCTCTTACAAATTAAGCAACAGCGAGCTGTATCTTTAAAAAATGTTTCTGGGTTTCACCTGCCCTCGCGGATGAGCAATTTTTCAGGGGTACACTTGTACTCTTGGTACACCAATTTTTCTGGCCCCGCCTATACTGTTATCTAACTATTTTTTCCGACCTTCGCCTACACATGGTACACAGGGGTTCGCCTGTACTCTTGCTACAGAAATGTTACTGGGGTCCGTCTATACCCTTGCTACAGAAATGTTACTGGGGTCTGCCTATACTTTTACTACAGAAATGTTACTGGGGTCTACCTATACTTCTGCTACAGAAATGTTACAGGGGTCTGCCTATACTTCTGCTACAGATATGTTACAGGGGTCTGCCCATGCTTCTGCTACAGAAATGTTACAGGGGTCTGCCTATACTTCTGCTACAGATATGTTACTGGGGTCTGCCTATACTTTTACTACAGAAATGTTACTGGGGTCCGCCTATACCTTTGGTACAGAAATGTTACTGGGGTCCATCTATACTTTTACTACAGGAATGTTACTGGGGTCTGCCTATACTTTTACTGCAGAAATGTTACAGGGGTCTGCCTATACTTCTGCTACATAAATGTTACTGGGGTCCACCTATACCTTTGTGACAGAAATGTTACTGGGATCTACCTATACTTCTGCTACAGTAATGTTCCTGGGGTCCGCCTATACCTTTGCTACAGGAATGTTACAGGGGTCTGTCTATACTATGGGTGCACTAAGTCTTCCCTTTGCTGTGTTTTACCTAGCTGGCACAAATACACTGACTGACTATGGCAGAAATGTGAGCCGAGGCCAAGGTCCTTGGCGGGGTGAAACTCTCCTATGGTTGGGCACTCTGATTTCTTCCTGTGTAACACCATCTTTGTGCACTGACAGCATAGGCGAGCCCAAGGAACTCAAAGACTTCCCCTTGCATTGTTGAGCTATCTGTGTGGGGACGCATGAATTTTCCATTTCTATGTAACTCAGGGCCCCTTGGGTCACACAAGGTGTTTGCTGGGACCAAGCCTAACCCAGGACCTGCTCACATACTGCCCACACAGACTATAGCGGGTCCTGGTCATGGTTTATTGGCCTTGTAATGCCACCTCCTCCTCCTGCTTAGGGTCATGGCATCAGCACTGGGCAACATGTATTTTCTCTCGTGTTACCACAGTTATCTGAGACACAGGTTTGGGCCAAAGAAGAGGAGCGTTACTGCATTAATGAGACTTCACTGCTGTACTAGCATCGGAGCCCGCTCTATGCCCACGATTGCTGAGGGTGTGTGCAGAGGCCTATGTCCTCGGCGGAGTGAAAGTCTGCGATGTTTGGGAACTGTAATTTCTTCAGGTTTATTACTGTCTTTGGGTTCCTTTGGCTCGTTTATGCTGTGGGTGCACAAAGACTTCCCATAGCGGTGTTTTACCTGTCTGGCAGAAATACACTGACTGACTTGGGTAGGGTGCAGAGTGCAGATGGCTTTCCCCTTGCCGTGTCGATTGAGGTATCCGACACCTAAACAGAATGAATAGTGTGTGGACACATGGATTTTCCCATTGCTATGTAACTCACGGCACCTTGGGTAATAAAAGGTGTATGCTGGGACCAAGCCTGACCCAGGGCCCGCTCACATACTTCCCACACAGACTATAGCGGGCCTTTGTCATGGCTCCTTGGCCTTGTAATGCCACCTCCTCCTCCTGCTTGGGGTCAGGGGATCAGCACTGGGCAACATGTATTTTCTCTCATGTTACCACAGTTATCTGAGACACTGGTTTGGGCCAAAGAAGAGGAGCGTTACTGCATTAATGAGACGTTCACTGCTGTACTAGCATCGGAGTCCGCATTATGCCCGCAATTGCTGAGGGTGTGGGCAAGGCCTATATCCTAGGGGAAATGCAACTGCGTCAGGTTGGGCCTGTGGAACTTCTTCCTGGTTAATCCAGTCTTTGGAGTAGTGAAAGCTACCGCAACTAATTAAATGAGACGTTCACAGCTTTACTAGCATTGAAGTCTGCTTTATGCCCATGATTGCTGAGGATGTGGGCAGAGGCCGAGGTCCTCGGCGGAGTGAAAGTCTGCCATGTTTGGGCACTGTAATTGCTTCATGTTTAATACTTTCCTTGGGTTCTTTTGGCTCACCTATGCTGTGAGTGCACAAAGACTTCCCTGTCTGGCACAAATACACTGACTGGCTAGGGTAGAAATGCGGTCTGAGGTCCTTGGCGGGGTGAAACTCTGCCATGTTTGGGCACTCTGATTTCTTCTTGTATAATACCATCTTTGTGCACCGACAGCATGGGCAAGCCCAAGGAACTCAAAGACTTTCCATTGCGGTGTTGAGCTATATAACATCTACACAGAATGAATTGTGTGGGGACACATGGATTTCCCATTGCTATGCAACTCGCGGCACCTTGGGTCACACAAGATGGAGGCTGGGACCGATCCTGACCCTCACGAGCTTTCCACACAGAGTATTGCTGCATTGTGGAGATGTGTAGAAGTGCTGGCACCTGTGTCCCCTTTATGCCCAGGTTTGCAGCTCCTGACAATTTTGATACGGAGGAGGCACAGGATTGGAATGATGATCGTACCTCAATTTATCATCAATTCTCAACAGCATTGTGGGCTATCGCCCCGCCCCTTTTAAAGGGGGTCGCTACTTGGCACTGCCAACCCTCTGCAGTGTGTGCCTCCGGTTCCTCCTCATCCAGTACGCGCTTATAAATAGACATGAGGGTGGTGTGGCTATGAAGCAAGCGTGTGGCATGAGGGCAGCTGAACGCTGTGCAGGGACACTTTTGTGTGCGCTGTGGACGCAGGGTCGTGCAGGGGGTTGGACAGCATGTAACCCAGGAGAAGAGGCAGAGGTGTAACCAGCTGGCAATGATTGCCCTTGGTTGCAGGCAGTGTGGTGCTTAGCTAAGGTGTGCCTTGCTAATGAGGGTTTGTCCGAAGTAAAAATTGTTAGGGGGGTTGAGGTGATGCCAGACTCTTGCCCCCATTTTGGCTTAATAGTGGAACCTGAGAGCCTGAGATGCAGCCATGCATGCTGCCCCTGCCCATCCCTATCTAGTTCTGTGGTGTTTCCATGACTTTCTGAGGTTTTCCAGAGTTTCACAAGTCATGACCTATGCGGAGCATCGGTCCCATTCAAAAATGCTCGAGTCGCCCATTGACTTCAATGGTGTTGGTTACTCAAAATGAGCTCTCGGGCATTGCGGAAAATTCGACTCGAGCAACGAGCACCCGAGCATTTTGGTGCTCGCTAATCTCTATTTATAACATTATAGCACTCACCTCAATGTTTTTCAACTGATCTCACAGTTTATTCTGTGTATCTGTATGTACTGGTGCACTTTCAAATGGGGGGGTGACGGGGCAAACTTGACCGCATGGATGGATGAGAGTTAATGACCTGTGTGCAGGCTGTGCTGAATGTAAAATGTATGATGCAGGTATTGACTGGGTATAAAAGTGTTCCTCCCCTCTCTGCATAAGATTTTGCTTGTTTGTGATGTGGATGGGCAGCCTGTAACGTTCAAATGAAAGTATGAAGAAACACGCAAATGACCAGTATCGAAGGGGTGGAGCTAGATGATGTAAAAGTACGTAATGGGTCATCCCGCTCTTGTCCACAAAGGAAGGGGTGAGAATATTGAGCAGCCAGTAAGTTTTTTTTCTTCTCAAATTTGACGAGACATTGCAGGCAGGATCAGGCACCCCCTGTGATGGTATGTTTGAAACCAAGATAAATAGCCCTGGGTCGAACAGTATCCCTTTAGTTTCCCACAAGGGATGTTGGAGATTTGTGGGAGATTTGGTTCCAATGAGGTTTAGCGCTAGATATGTCCTCCAGCAAACATCTTTCTTTCCAGTCAAGAAAAGACACAAAGAGGTGTCCATGTGGACACCTACCGCATGGTCCATGACCTCTGCGAGGGGAACAAGGTTACGGTTCTGGACTACCCCCCCCATGATATCCAGAGCATATGGACACAAATAAAACCCAAGCACTTAATCTCTGTGTTGTCAGATCCAGCCCTCTTCGTGCCTCATAGCATCTTTTTTCAATGTTGTACTACTTTGAACACGGCTACTCTTCTTCCAATTGAGTATCCTGGTTCAAAGGGGGGAGGGGGAGGCATAGGTGATCTAGGTATTGCAACAAGATTCTGATCTATTTGAAATAGAATATCAGCATGATTGTCTAGCATTGATGCAACAAGAAAATTTAAGTTTTAAAATGTTACTGAAACTCCCTGTTAACAATGCATATTTTGAGTTTTTTGTAGATGGTACCAGGGTGAAGATTGACGACTCTATACAGGATATGCAGTGGTCACACAGCAAGATGTCCTAAAAGCAGAAGCTCTGCCTCCGCATGTCTCAGCACAAGAAGCGGAACTGAAGGCCCTCACTGAGGCAAGTAGAGTGACAGAAGGTAAGACGGCAAACATTTACACTGATTCCCAGGTATGCATTTGGCATAGCTCAAGTTTATTACAACCAATTAAGAATGATGCAGCGGTGCAGAGTCCCATGGAGGCCCTACTACTACCTGACAAAGTGGAGAGCTCACACCAATTCCTACACTGGAGAAGCAAGAGGCAATGCCATCGTGGAAAGCATAGCAAAGGCAGTGGCCCTCATGCCGTGGAAGAAAAGAAGACATTGACAAAAACTTTGGACATTGACTAAATTTTGGACATTGACAAAACTTTGAATATTGATAAAACCTGGACATTGATATGTTAAGGACTTTACAGTTACAAGTCAACAAAGAAGAAAAGGAAAAATGGACTAAAAAGGGAGCAACAGAACAGGTTGGCGTACGGCGAACAGTCAACAGAACTTGCCTACCACGGTCCCTGTGCCCCATGATGGCCCAACTGATGCATGGAAAGACGCACCTATCAAAGCAGCAATAATGTCGGTGCTTGAACGAGGATGGGTTGCTCCTGGGTTCTCTGTAGGTGCTGCATCATTTGTCCAATCTTGCATGATCTATGCCGTAGGCAACCGGGCAGAAGTAAAATTTGCCACATAACACTTGCCGGGGCAACTCTACCCATTTCAGGGATTGAAAATTGACTACATTCAGCTCCCACTTGTTGGGAAGTATGGATATGTGCTTGTTGTTGATGTCTTTTCCTGTTACCAAGGTTAATAAGCAGGTAACCACACAGAAGCTCATAAATGATGTAATCTACAGATACAGGGTACCGTATGTAGTGATTGAGTCAAACAAAGGTACACACTTCACAGGTGAAATAACGCAACACATCATGTCTAGAGATGAGCGAACGTACTCGTAATGAGTACTTACGCACCCGAGTACCGCTATTTTCGAGTACTTCTGTACTCGCGCGTAAAGATTCGGGGGGCGCCGGGGGGCGGGGAGAGGCGCGGCGGTGCGGGGGGTAGCAGCGGGGAACAGGGGGGAGCCCTCTCTCTCTCCCTCTCCCCCCCACTCCCCACCGCAACCCCCCGCGCCGCCACGGCGCCCCCCGAATTTTTTCGCCCGAGTACGGAAGTACTCGAAAATCGCGGTACTCGGGCGAAAAAGGGGCGGGGCCGAGCACGTTCGCTCATCTCTAATCATGTCTGCTTTGGGTATATCCCAGGCCTTTCACATACTCTACCATCCACAGAGTAGTGGGAAAGTAGATACAAAAGACAATGAAGGAAACGGGCAAATCTTGGATTGAGTGCCTTCCATTAGTTTTTTTTTTCAGGAGGATACATGCCACAGTAGCTGAGCTTGGGGAATGATTTTCTTGTTAATTTTGTCAGAGGTCTCTACAAGGAATTGTCAGTAACACATTCTGCAGTCTCTGCTTCTCTCCCAGGTATCACAGACGAAGGTCATGATCTGAAACCAGGTGAACGGGTATATGTGAAAAAGTTTGAGAGAGAAGGACTAGAAACCCGTTTTGAAGGTCCCTTACCAGGTGTTGCTCACCACCCCAACTGCAGTCAAGCTCAAAGGAAAGCCCACTTGGATCCATGCCTCGCACTGCAAAAAGGCCCTGAGTCCTGGAGCACAGAACTCATGATCCTGCATTTCCTTTACATGCTATGGGCAGAGTGGGGGACCTGGAGGGAAGTGGCTGTCACATGTTCATCGGCAGGAAAGGAGGGAAACTAGAACCCCTGGTCCGGAGAATATGAAGGGGAAGTGACATTGTGGTACAATTCCTCTAACACACACATAGCCACATACACTTTTGACTACTGTACACTAGTCCCCTGTCTCGGGGATCAGAATAAATTAATACAATCAAATGTGCAATTTGAAGGCTACACTGAGGGTGAGAATACAACACTGCATCGTGCTAAGAGACAAGTTGACTCTCCAGGTGGTAGCTTTGATCCACATGTATACATAGATGCAATAGGAGTGCCAAGCGGGGTGCCAGATGAATTTAAGGCCAGAGATCAGGTTAAAGCAGGTTTTGAGTCCTTATTTGCTATTGTCCCTGCCAACAAGAATGTAGACTGGATAAATTACATTACGTTATAATCAGCAGAGGTTGGTAAACTACACCAGGAATGCTTTACAAGGGTTAGCAGACCAACTAGGGCCTACTGCATCCATGGCGTTCTAAAATAGAATGGCCCTGGATATGATTTTAGCAGAAAAAGGTGGAGTATGTAGGATGATTAGTAAAACTTGCTGCACCTACATTCCCGATAACACTGGACCTACAGGCAAAGTGACTGTCGCTATTAAAAAATTAACCAGTCTGTCAGAAGAACTTAAAAGGAATTCAAGGATTGAAGATCCCTGGGACCAGTATTTTTCATGGCTGAAGAGATGGCAGAAAGTCCTGATTCAAGTTGATATAATCTTGGGCATTGTTTTGTTAGTTATGCTGATTTCCTGTATGTGTATTATCCCTTTGATCAAAACGAGTATGAGTAAGGGACTGGATAATGTGACACTAACATTTCCCTTGTTTGAAAAAGATGAAGATCCAGTTCCGATAATGCCAACCAGTGTACGTTACCAAAGAATGGAGAGATCTATTGGTACTACGCCTGCCCCGGTCTCCTAAGATGAATTGTCAGTGGAATTCCCATTTACCCAGGGATAGTGCAGAAGACCATAGGTTCCAGCGAGGGCACACTCTGCAGGGTGTTAACTTTTACAGATAGAGGGTACGGATGCCTGGAAAATGAGCCCAGGGAATCCATGGCCTCCTTCTGAAGTGAGGTAGGGACCCCCCTCCCTCCTAGGAGTAGGGCCTTAAGGGCAGTAGGGAAACCCTGACGCAAGGGCAAGGCGGCCATATTGTTTTTAGGGGGGGTTTTGAGGGTATATGTATATATTGCCATATGTTTTAATGCTTTTATACCTGTATGCAAGTTCTATGCAATGCTAAAATGCAAAAAACTTAATATGTAGCCTTAAAAATCATATCAGATATGCCAAGGCTTTGCAAGGCTGAGAGAGATGTGTCCAGAAATTCAGAGATGATACAGAACCGGATACGAAGGCCGCGTGCTTGGCTGTTTTCCCAGAAGCGCCATATCAAGATAACAACTGTTAAACTACGTACTGTATATGACTAACACTGCCTCAGACGGAACTACAGACATCACATATATGGTTATTCGGTGGATTTGGGCCAATAAGAACCATTACACATTTCTAGTGACGTGACAAGGAGTATAAAGCCCAATGTAATCTGTAATAAAGTGTGCAGTTATTTCCCCGTGTGAGGAACTATACCAGACCCCCGTGTGTGCTGTTTCTTCTTTACCGCCGGCAACGGGGCATTGGGGTGGGCCTGATTGGTGTTGTACGCGGAATTTCCCTGACATAACCATCTAGTCATTTTTGTGCCATAATGTTTAGTATCACTTGGTATTGTATCTTAGTCACTGTCTCATCATAATCTTACCTGTTGTTGGTGTCAGGACAGTAGGAGTAAAATTGTCATCAGGACCTGTAAGTGACAGAACTAGAAGTAATTGTCAAAGTACAAATACATTTCCTATTCAGCAGATTCATTTGTTATTGACCCAAATAACCTCTTTACATTCTGATCCTTCTTTATGTAACATTGAGATCAACCCCCTCAGTTTGACCCCCTGACCTTGACCAGTTTTAATGGGTCATTTTTAGGTGTGAATATATGACAACTTCTGACCATAATTTATGTGTAGTATATATCAGATGTATAATAATGTATTCCTTGATTATCTGTAGAAGCCAACTTATCATCTACAAAGTATTAATGACAGACCATAAAGACCAAATCTAATACATCGTTATTTACATGATACATTTAGAATAAGACATATTAAGACTTGCCAATACCAAGACATATGACTCCTGCATCCTCCTTATGGATACAATCACTTTTATTCCAGCGTTTAGCCCAACAATCCTGTAGAGTTCGCTCATATCCTTTACATTGCACCTCACTCAGCCATATTGGACCTGATCCTTTTTCATGCATGGCCTCTGTAGTGGCATTCAAAGCGGAGCCGCATCCTATCTGTCTACAGACAACTTCTGCATCCTTGATATCCCACTCATCATCACAGACTGTCCCCCATTCTCCTTGGAAGAACACTTCTACTCTTCCGGAGCAGTTGTTTTCTCCTCCACTGAGATGAATCCTGTCATTATCTAGTAACATAAAATGATGAAGTGAAGTAATAGGATGTTATAAAGGTAAATAGACTTTACACACACACACACACACACACACACACACACACAAGAATCCACCTCATCATAATATTCAGTCAAGTTCTAAAATGAAATAGATAGTCTCAAATCATCTATCAACACTACTGCAGGGTTGCTAGCCGGAAGGCTTCTTTTTCCTAGTCAATTTTTCCAATGTGTTCTTAAAAACAAATGTTATCTGTGTTTTTTGGATAATCATAATGAATGATGAAGATAAGGAATACATTTTTATAGGTCACATTCTGATAGGAACTCATTACAAGCATTTACTGTGAACTGTAGAATGCTTATAATACAGTCTAAATAACCTGCTCAAGTACTAGCAGACTAAAAAAAAAAGTCATGGACGCACCTAATAATTTTAAAGGATGCTGGAAAAAAGTGCCCTTTTTTTAAGAACTAGTGATTGGCACTCAGATAGATCTGACTTGCTCACAATTATCGTAATTTGCCAGTATTTAATGTAAATTTTCACCTAACGTATAAAGCCTTTTTAAAAGTTTGCAGTCGATTAAAAATGTTAAAACACTGGGCCATACTCCAGATCCTTGAGGGATGGGGCATTTATACAAGGCAATTCCTCTAAACTGTCCATCAGCTAGAATTTGTGAGCAAATTTGACAAAAAGTGTTAACCCTCTCTGGAGTGACATTATAGAGGAATAAAGAAGTACACATTAAGCTCCATGGGCTATTCATATAACACATGGATATACTCAGTCCTGCAGAAAAAAGAGACACACTCTGTAACCACAATGCACTTTGCCTTCTTAATGGGGATCCTAAATGGGGAGAATAGTTCCCCTCTGTCTCTGTAATAGGGTTCATTAAACATTTCAACATGAATAATGCTGAAATTATACCCAACTATCAATATGAGCATCAATTGCTTAAAATTCTGATTTAGGAAGTTTTTCTAAAAGATTTAAATAGAAACTATCTATTCCTTATCTCTATGTGTGACACAATTGAACTCTTTCCTCTAAAGTTATATTACAATCAAAGAGTTAGAAGGGCAAAGAGAAAATGACCTGCTGTGAATTTTCTCTCTTCTGATATGCTATTGATGAGCTTGTATGATGTGAATAATTATACAGTTATATATTGGTACTAACCTGAACAAGGCCGGGCTGTTGGGCAGCTCTGAATTGATGTTCTGCTTCTCTCACCTGAACATCATAGACAGAAGTGAGAAAATATGTTATAAGAACTAATTATGTGTAATATGCAGATTTAATGACAAATGTTCAAAACGAAAAAAGAAAAATAATAAACAAAAACTTTAAATAAATTAAAAGGGAAAATGAAGTAAGAGGGTCATCATGAAATGCAGAGTCTCCATTAGGATGGTTGGAAGGTGAATAGTGTAATAACTGAGCAGCACGGTAAGGGTGCCTTCTAGAGATGAGAGAGCATACTCGATAAGGCTAACTACTCGAGCGAGTAGTACCTTATTCGAGTACCTGCGCGCTCGTCTCTAAAGATTTGGCTGCCGGCGCGGGTGAGAGGTGAGTTGCGGTGGTGAGCAGGTGGGAGCGCGGGGGAGAGAGGGAGAGATCTCCCCTCCGATCTTCCCCGCTCTCCCCCGCCCCCTGCCGACACCCGAATCTTTAGAGACGAGCGGGCAAGTACTCGAATAAGGCACTACTCGCTCGAGTAGTTAGCCTTATCGAGTATGCTCGCTCATCTCTAGTGCCTTCACATTTGCCAGAAAATCATGCATTTTTTGAGTGCTGTGAGAGGGAGTGAAAAGCAGAATTATGAAACCAATGATTTTCAATAGTTTTATTTTCATTTGCAAAGTTTTCACTCATGCAATGTTGCGTAAAAAAGAAACAGCAGCATGTCCTATCAAATTTGTTAACTTGTCAACTGACCCATTGGTAGCTGAAGCATTCAGGACTTTACAGGTCCAGCAGGGCTGATCAACCCTACTAGATGTGGTGGTGACGGGTGTAAGATATAAATACCCTACTAATTCTGATTGGCCACATACAGAGAAGCCCTGGCATACTTTGTCTGATTGTATGTAGAGAACTAAGGAAGAAATAATAAAACATGCGTTAGCAAGGAATGAGCAAAGTGATTTGATGGGAAGAGTGTTGCCTGCGTGTGTTAGGAATAAAAATGATCAAAACTGCTTCCGCAGTGTATAAAGAAATAATCATGCCTGTAATGATACATCAGACTGGTCGTCAATTAACTGAGGTGCTGGAAGCGGTAAGGCAGTTGGGAGATTTGGGAGACTTGTGTCTGGTTCGTAATGAGGATGGATCACAGCAAGATAAAAATCCAAATTGTAATAGAAGGACTCATGTGAAAGAAAATGGAGTAAACAGGAGAAATATGTTCATAGCTTTATTAAAAGCTGGGATACCACAGGAGAAAATAGGTGGGATTCGTACAGATGAGATGTGGAAACTCTATCTGAAAGAGGGATTATATGATCCTGGGGAAAAATCTGGGGAAAAAGTACCTGATAGACCTCCAAATGCTCCAATGTGGGGAGATTATAGTCTTTTGTTTAATGTGCTAATAGTCTCACTGTGTTTTAATTTTTTCTTTTCCTCTACAAGATAACAGGTGATGAGAAATATTCTGGCAAGGATCTATTGGCTGAGATCTTTGTCTTTGAAAAATAAATGTTTTTCCTTTTTCTAATATGTATTGTTTTACAGAGTAGGCCCCAAGACTGTCTGGGGGAAGGGCGAGGAACTAGAGATGAGCAAGTATACTTGCTAAGGCTAACTACTCGAGCGAGTAGTGCCTTAGTCGAGTATCTGCCCGCTCGCCTCTAAAGATTCGGGTGCTGGCGGGGGACGGGGGTCGGCGGGGGAGAGCGGGGAGGAATGGAGGGGAGATCTCTCTCCCTCTCCTCCCCCCCCCCCGCTTCCCCCTGCTCACCACCGCAAATCACCTGTCACCCGCACCTGCAGCCGAATCTTTAGAGATGAGCGGGCAGGTACTCGAATAAGGCACTACTCGCCTTATCGAGTAGTGCCTTATCGAGCATGCTCGCTCATCTCTAGTGCCTTCACATTTGCCAGAAAATTGTGCTTATTTGAGCGTTGTGAGAGGGAGTGAAAAGCAGAATTATGTCTGTTTGTAGTAATACAAGAGCAGAATCTTGGTCACTCATTGACATGTGATATTGTGCTACAATAGATAGTGTTCGTTTTGCTTTTGTAAAAAAAAAAAAAGACCTAAATTCAAAAAAGATTTTTTTTTTTGTATTTTATTTTTTTAAAGCTCCAGTGCATATTAATTTTTGAAGAAGTCATATGTGTTGAAACAATTGACACTGTATTTCTTATACATATTAGCTGCAGAAAGACCCTTGTTTAATGTTTGCTTGTCCCTGTCCATGTTAAATGTTTGTGGATCCTGGTAATAGGTTTGCACCTACACCTGAGACAATGCAGTGTGTAAGATCTCATTTACACTTAAAGATAATCACTCAAAACGCGCTTAAACGATAGTATGAATAACAGTTTTGAGCGATCATCTTTGCATACTTTATAGTAGTTAATTAGCAACTATAGAGCTATGCAGACACAGCTGCGGCCCCTAATAGAGCAATACAGCCCTTTTGCATAAGCAAACAGCTGTATTCTTCTCAGTGCTGACTGCCAGTGTCCCCGCTGTGAATTCACAGCAGGACACAGGCAGAGAGAATCTTATCAGCGCAGCCGGCTGATAACAGCTGATCCCTCAATTCTAGCAAGCTAGAATTCAGTGATCAACGACTCGTGCATGAAAACTGTACGATGTTCCTGCATTTAGACAGAACGAGAATCGCTCAAAAGAGGGTTTTGAACAATTTTGGAGCGATTCTTGCTGTGTTTAAAAGGGACTTAATACAAATGCATAAGGTGTACGGTTCTTTGTGTAGTGTTAAGAAAATTGTAGATCAATGTATCAGTTAATTGTTCTTTTATTGCATTGTAGACTAGAAAGATATAGCATGGTACTAGTATAAAGTGGTGAAGGGGTTAAACGAAACCCTTCTATAGCAGTGTATGTTTTCTGATGAGACAGACGAGATAAGACAGTCTCCTAGACCACCCATGTATGTATGTTTACAGATGGGGCACACAGGAAATAGGATAGACTTCTAGATATGCCTTGCATTCCTTTTCTCTGAATTCATAATGGTTTTATTGTATGTTATAGTTACACCTTAAGAGGTGTAACTTATGTTAATCATTTTTGGTTTTAGCCTATCATGTATTCTTATTAATCTTGGAAGTATATACTTTTGCTGTGATGTCATTTATGGTACATAAGCTCTGAACACCTTAGAATAAATTAGAAATCATCTGATACCGCACAGGCTAGTGTGATATGTATTTCTCCTGGGTCCAGACTTCTGCACGAGATCTGGGAGAGTCTTCTCTTTGACAAACACATAAATTCTCCTTACATTTTTGGTCCTTCGAGCCGGAAAGACTCACTGCAGATGGAGAGGACAGCCTGGCTGTGAAAAGGTGGGTCTGAAGTACTCTCTGACTATTAAAAGACCTCTGTCTTGCTTAGACGTCATTAGAGGCCAGTCGGGCATCCTGTCTGAAACAGTGACGTTTTTCTGAACTAGCCTGAGAATTTAGAAGCCTCGCAGATAACGTGTAGTAAGTATAACAATGTTTAAACTTTTCTTCTCTCTCTTCTTCTTCTGTATACTTTAGTGTTAGTAAAATTTACAATGTGTATTGTAAATGAGAAGCAAGTATAGATGAATGGGTTGTCAAGGGACAATAGCAGTAGTCTATGTGAAATGTGTAAGGTAAATGAGAAGTATAGATGAATGGGTTGCCGAGGGGCAATAGCAGTAGTCTATGTGAGACCATAGCAATTGTGAGAAGGCTACAGGAAATAATTACTCCATGCGCATGTAAAAAGAAGCGGTTAGATGATGTCATGGGACAAAGGGGTGTCCAGGAACTTTACTTCTTATCTTTCTATTACTTTTTCTTTGATATTGTGTTGTAGAGTTACTAAGAATATAAAAAGGGCGGCCGCCTACTAACATAATGTAATATTTGTATTGTTGTCTTATACTGCATGAAGCCAATGTGTGAGTGATTGAGATAAGCGGATCCAATACGTGGGCACTGACCTCTAGGACACATTAAGGACCAACCTCGCTGTGCAGGTTGTTTTCGGACAAGCCCCTTATTGTGTTCAATGTTCACAGGCCCTATTCGGTAAAGCAAAAAGGAGCCTTCGTGTATATAGCGAAGCACTGATTCTGGTAAGGTACCTTTGCGATTTCACTACATATTTTAATGGCCAGAGGCTTGTTTTATGTTGTTTGTCTTGTAAATCGACGTCAAGAACATAATTACTAACAAGGGGAAATATAAACTGTAAGGCATCCTCCTGTGCATGTCTCTGTTGTTGTTGCCAATGACAGGAAGCCCTTCAAGGGGATAAGAAGTACATGCACAAGTTAGATCCTGACTATGTCAAATATTGTGACATAAGTGGGAAAAAATATGGATTTAAAAAAAAAATAATAAATTAAAAGCTCCTAGTTGTAAAGAATTATGTGATAAAATACAGACAAAATCAGCTAAAAGATCAGCAGAAATACGGATTATCCGCTGCTGAAGTCTGGTTAAAAGAAGCCCCAAACTGTCACGCCCATATAAAAATAGACCCTCGACAGTTTGCTGAACAATTCAAAGGGTTAATGAGGAGTTACAATTGAATGAAAAATAGAGAGAGCAGATAGAAGAATTCTAGGGCCAGATTGGAGTTCTGTAGAAGGAAATTAGAATGGTAGGGGAGGAGATGGTAGACGCCTTCCATAGGATAATCAGGGGGAGAGAGATGATCCTAATGCTGCATATAATCAGTCATTAAAGAATACGTTTGTAAGTAGAGTAAAGAAGGGAATAGGAGGTTATATAATATGGTACATGGTTACCCTTAGGATGGGATTAGAGATGAGCGAACGTGCTCGGCCATGCCCCTTTTTCGCCCGAATACCGGGATTTTCGAGTACTTCCGTACTCGGGCGAAAAAATTCGGGGGGCGCCGTGGGTGAGTGGGGGGTTGCAGCGGGGAGTGGGGGGGGAGAGGGAGAGAGAGAGGGCTCCCCCTGTTCCCCGCTGCTACCCCCCACTCACCCACGCCTCCCCCTGGCGACCCCGAGTACTTTTCACTCGAGTACTGAAGTACTCGAAAATGGCGGTACTCGATCGAGTAATTACTCGAAACGAGTACGTTCACTCATCTCTAGATGGGATCATTGCAGGATGTTTTGTAATATGCAAAACATGCAGAAAAGTTTTACAAAGAAAAGGGTGAGAAAGTGAGAGTTTTTATACGGGGAGAGGAATGTGATACGATGGTTCAAGAAAGTCAGAGAGGTCATTGGACAGCGAGAGGATGTGAAAGTAGAGGCAGAGGAAGAAGCAGAGGTGGGATGCAACTCAGGGATTTAAATGTGTGTTTGAATTATGGGAAATCTGGTGATTTTGCCCGAGAATGCCCTGAGAAACAATGTTCTCAGGCACCTTGGGGAAAAAGGACTAGGAGGGGTGGATGTACAACACTTGGAGGATCTCTTGGCAATTTCTACTGCCTGAGATAGATCTCCAGGTGAATGGGCGGATGATTACTTTCCTGGTAGGCTCAGGAGCCACCAGGGCATTAATACATCCCAATATGTACCCAATGTAAAATGTAGTAATAATCATATCATGGTAAGAGGGGTTAATGGCCGGACCCACAGGGAATCTCTCTCTGAACCAGTTATAACAGACCTAGAGACAAATAAGCCTGTGAAATGTCATATGATATAGTCTTGAATATGTCTAGTAAAATTATTGAGATGAGATATTATGATAAAATTAGGTATACCTTCACCAGAGTACCTCAGGGCTGCTGTGAATCTCCAACAATATTCTGCCAAGGCTATGTCAGCACACTTAGCCCAGTTCCAGCCTCCTAGAGGTAGTCAGCTACTACTGTATGTTGGTAGCCAGCAGCAGACAGTGGAGAGAATTGTGTGTGTGTGTGTGTGGGGGGGGGGGGGGGGACAGTCGCACCCTTGAGGTTTCTTTATGAGTAAGGCCACAAAGTAAACAGGAAGAAACTCCAATACTGTCAGCAAGCGGTTAAATATTTGGGGTATAACCTGTCAGATGAAGGTAGGCAAGCAATTCTGGAGGTCCCAAGACTACTAGCAAATGATGTCCTTTTTGGGACTGAGAAACGTCTGCAGAGCTTGGATCCCAAATTCTGCTTCTCTGACAGCGCTTCGTACCTGACTCATCTATGATGAACCTCTGGCTGCAGCTGACAGGATCCAGTGGGATGCGCCCTCTGAGGAAGCCTTTGTCAGGTTAAAACAGACTCTGGTGGGCACATCAGTCTTGGGGGCTGCTGAACTACAGCAAGCCCTTTGTGCTAACTGTTGACTCAGGGGAAGGATATATGACCTCTGTGTTAACTCAGGAACACGGTGGGAAACAGACTGCTGGCATACTAATCTTGCAGACTAGATCCAGTGGCCGAGTGCTCCCACCCTGTGTAAAAACGGTCGTAGCGGCAGCTGAAGCAGTCAGACCCTCTGCCACTATAGTGCTGTTCCCCCCACTCACACTGAAGGTACCGCACACAGTTAGTTATACTCATATCTAAGTCCTTGTAGACATCCCCCTGCATGACACTACTGCTCTCACAGCCACACCTGACAACTGAGGGATGTACTACGCTCCATCCATCTACCTTACTGCCTATTTCTTCAGACGTTCCTCCATATAACTGTCTAGTAGAGATGGCACATAAGGTCTGCAGGATGTATCTCTTGTACATGCTGAATACACTCTTTGTAGATAGGTTGTATATGTCCGCAAAAGAAGAAAAAAAAAAAAAAAACTATCTTACCTAAATTGTTCTTCAGATGTGCAGCAGTTTTGAGCCATGGCCTGTGTCATGTCTCAACAGGGGGGATGGTAGCACTCATATGGAAAGTATTCACAGCCTATGGGTTTACAAACTACTCTAAAAAATTTTTTTTTGTCTTGTATTATTTGTGCTAAACACAATGCAGAAGGGAGTATAAGACCAAGGAGGGGCGCCGTCCTACACCTCAGTATCCCTTCCAACACATTGGTATGGACTACATAGAATTATACAAATGTGAAGGTAAGAAAAACTGCCCAGTTATCATGGATGCTTTAGCCAAGTGGATAGAAGTGTTTCCCACAGGTCAGCGGATGCAGCCACAGGGGCTAAAGCATTACTAAGGGAAGTAATACCAGGTGATTGGGTCCTCATCAAGGGATAAAGAAAAAGAACTGGAAGACCCCAAAGTGAGAAAGACCTTACTAGGTACCACTTGTATTTACCAGGTACTGCTGACCACTCTTACCGCAATAAGGATTGCTGAATGGCAGATCTAGATTCACCAATCTACCTGTAATAAGGTAACACAGGCAGAGCAGGGACAGTGTGCCGAGGGGGTCTGGTTTAAGCCCACTACAAAGGGGGGGCACATTAGGTGGTCTTCGTCTCAACCCGGTGAAGAAATCCACACCCCTTCCCTGAAGGCCTCTTCGGTAAGGACAAAAATGATAGGAATAGCATTTCTTTTTGGTGTATTGGTGAGTCTGGGGAACGCTATTGATGACAGCCCTGAAATTGTCAGAGGTCATCATCATATTACCCGATGCTACGCGATGGGGGATGCTGGGAGAGCGCGGAGTGTAACTTGTATAGAAGGAGTGACGAGCACCATACTGGTAGATCTGCTCCCTGACCTATTGACTGCAATCCCTGCTATCCGTCAAAAACTGCCCCCTGCAGTCATACTGATTCTGCCGTCACACGGCTAAATGTCTGACCATTGTCTATATGTATAGCATCCCTCACTCTCCACCTCGCCATACCCTGCCCATCTCCAGCCCCCTTACCTTCTGTATCCCCCCATTACTTGTAGTATGTAAGCTCGTTGGAGCAGGACCCTCGCCCCTATTGTTTCCATCAGCTGATTACTGTGTAACCGTGGTTCTGTAATGTTTGTAGTTTTTGTCTTTCTGTATTTCCCCTGTCTATGTAAGCGCTGCAGAATATATTGGCGCTATACAAATACAGATTATTATAGATATGTGTCAGATGAGGGACTTGTTGGCATTGCACACAAAGGAGTAAGGCAAGGAGTAAGGCGTGGCTAGCTGCTTGCCTAGCTTGATTGTACTATTAGCCAGGCCACGTCCCTGGCGGCCATCTTAGTGCTAGTCATGGCCTGCGGCCATTTTAGTACCTGCTGTAATACCTTCGGCCGCCGCCCAGATGCCATCTTGGCTTCTCACCTCCCATAGATGTACCTTTTACCTGGCATCCCAATACTTGCACTGATTGTAGTTCACAACACCAGTGATTAGTGCCTTCTCTGAATTGCATAGGAATAGTCAGAACCCTCCATCACTGTCCTCTGTGTGTTGATGATATGTTGTCTGTCTTAAGTGTGTGCTATAAGATAGGCTCAGGGTGATACTGCGGGATATTTAGTCGTAGCGAGGAATATGTATGGCCTACTTCAGATAAGTGTCAGGTAGTGAGGGGGCAGGTTGCTATGGGTGACGGTAGTGCTGACAAGGATCAGGGATAGTAGGTAGCAGGACAGAAGGAATGATTACATGATGCAGATAGTCCTGGGATGAGACAGTGGAGGAATGAAAGTTTACAGTTGTATTAAATGAAGATGACAGACAATGGCTTGAGTGCTGGCTCTGTGTGGTGGGGTCAGCTCACAAATGGTTAAATCATCTGTTACATTGGAATGCTTGTCTCACCCTCACCCCCACCTTTCAGCTTTAGAGTTCAGTGAGAAGAAGGGAAGGGGGGGGGGGTGTGACTGACTCTAGCGATGCTCGCTTGCTTGATATGAATAGACCTGTAATGAAGATGATCAGGAATGAAGTTTAGTGTAAACCTGTGTGAATAGGGAACATACAGTCTTGCTGTTATTTGCGTACATGTCAGTTCTGTGATTGGTTTACAGTGAGTTTGATTGTTAAATGGTGTTTTCAATGTGATAATGTCATGTAAGAGAAAATAATAATTAAGTTGTTGATAATGTGAGAGCTGAGTGTTCCTATTAAGGGAAGAATATCCCAAGGATGCTGCAGCTAGCTGTAGGAGTCCAGACACAGTTAAAGCTTTGTTTATCTTACTCCATCACCTCTCCTTGATAAGAGAAATTCCAGAGGGGGGGTGTTTAGGTTGGAGGACCAAGCGACTCTGCAGATGATTGGAGTAGTAATAGTTGTGTGAATCTTTATGTTATGCAGTAAATATTGTGTATAGAGAATTGTATGTTAATAATAATAATTATATGAGATAGAAAGACTTGACCCCACGATAAAAGTTAATGATAAGTCTTCAAGCTATGATGAACTTAAAATGTGTGATTAGGCTTCTTAACTGTACCTACCCCCCCACAGATAAGTGATCCATGTTATACATTGAGTTTGCTGTTTCCACCTGTGGGCAGGGACCAAATACCTGCTGTTGTCTCTGATTCTGGGGTTATACTTGCTTCGCGCTACCTGGTAATGGGACCAAGGCAGACTACGGGAGACTGCCTGAGGGATACTGTGCAGAGAGGAGAATCGTAAAGGGCACGCTGTCTCTGGGATATGGCCTGAGCTACAGAGAGCACGCGCAGACGTGTGATGGTTGTGTGGTGACAGGGCCTAGAACAGGTGCCAGGTACAGGCTCCTAACGGGATTGTGCTTGGTACAACTGATAATGCCTGCGCACCTCATGACCTCCGAGGGCAACAGCAAGGGCCGTGTCCGGAGAACTAGGAACTCCTCTCCCAAAGGTTCCTCTGACCCATCGGGGTCCCAAGGGGGGTACCGGACGAGTATACGGCGAGAAATCAGATGGCTGCAGGGGGTTTGAGTCTCTTCTTGCATGGTGGGTAACAGTAAATAAAAAATGTAGACTGGATTAAATATATATTTTAACCAACAGAGATTTGTTAATTATACTAACCAATGCATTCAGGAGCCTAGCGGAACAACTAGGACATACCTTACTCATTGCATGGCAAAATAGAATGGCTCTTGTTATATGTTACTAGCAAAAAAAAGGAGGAGTTTGTAAAATGATTGGAAGATATTGTTGTACTATCATTCCTAATAACACGCCACCAGATGATACCTGAGCACTGGAAGGGTTAAATGCATAATAAAATGAACCAGCTGATAACTCTGGCATAGACGATCCATTCAGGGACTGGTTGAAAGCTTGTTCGGACACTGGTCACAAGTCATATACTCCACACTAGTCTCTGTCAGTATTTGCCTCCATTCTAGTACTCCGCAGTTGCTGCTGTATTCCATGTATTCGAGGACTGTTACAAAACCTTATTGACACTTCCATCACCAAAACTATGTTCCAAAATATACAAGATGACGAAGAACAAGATGGCTTACTGGGTCAGGTGACCACCTCTGTCTGACAAGTGATGGGTAAAAGTTCTATGAAGGAAGCACTATTTTACTTTGATGATTTTGAAGTGTGACATTTTGATTCCAGTGTGTCCTGATGGTACCGGAGGATTGCTCTAAATAACTGATTGACACTTCGATAAGTAAGATTTTATATCATGATGGACAATCATTTTTATATGAAGAAAGAAGCATCAATTGGATAATAATAAATCAAGGCCAAGCTTCTCTTGGAAGTGGGCCTAATTGTGGATATAATTGGGGGAAGAACTTTATATAGATATATATGCATCAATGAAATATTTTTTTATGAAATAATTACATACTTAGTCTTGAAGTGTGAACTTCTGTGGTAGAGTCATTTTATATGTGTATTTAATATTATACTGTGTTGATGTATTGATCTAAAGTGGGGTATGTTAAGAAAATTGTAGATCAATGTATCAGTTAATTGTTCTTTTATTGCATTGTAGACTAGAAAGATATAGCATGGTACTAGTATAAAGTGGTTAAGGGGTTAAACGAAACCCTTCTATAGCAGTGTATGTTTTCTGATGAGACAGACGAGATAAGACAGTCTCCTAGACCACCCATGTATGTATGTTAACAGATGGGGCACACAGGAAATAGGATAGACTTCTAGATATGCCTTGCATTCCTTTTCTTAAGAGGTGTAACTTATGTTAATCATTTTTTGTTTTAGCCTATCATGTATTCTTATTAATCTTGGAGGTATATACTTTTGCTGTGATGTCATTTATGGCACATAAGCTCCGAATACCTTAGAATAAATTAGAAATCATCTGATACCACACAGGCTGGTGTGATATGTATTTCTCCTGGGGCCAGACTTCTGCAAGAGATCTGGGAGAGTCTTCTCTTTGACAAACACATAAATTCTCCTTACATGTAGGTTGGAGACTTCCCTGCATATTGAATGAATGGATTGCAGACAGAAAGTGTGAGTGTGAGATACACATAACTGATGACTGTGTGCTGGGATATTGCTATGTCCAAATTCATTTGCATTGAGTTGGACTAAAAGTATATCTATTTGGGTTTTGTTTTGTGGGAAACTATTAAAATTATGTGAATATATATATATATATATATATATATATATATATATATATATATCATAATAATTTACTTGTGAAAAAGTGTTGTAACAAATCTAGCAATGGTAAATGGTAAATGCGTAACTACTGATGACAATGAACATGACAAATCTAGGAATATTGTGTTTGAAAATTTGATTAACTTGGTTTGCAGTGTTTGATAACATATGTGATAAATAATTGTACTGATGATGATAAATTGAAGATTATTGTATTGTGAGCTTGATTGACTTGACTTGCAATATTTGATATTATGTTTGTTTAAGTGACTAATAATTCTTGAGTTATATATATATACTGTATATAGTAGTTACTTGTGTTTTAATGAAGATAGATATATTAGGAATATTAGAAATTTTCATCTGCTACATCAGAAGACTTATCAGGTCACTCTAAGCAGAGATTGTTGGACTGATAAACTTGACACACAGAATCTTGCTTCATCTATTTTTCATGAAGGGGTGAAGAAGAGTACCAGAAGACCCCAGACTGTGATTATATTTTTGGTTTTGTTTCATCTGCCATGGACTGATTTATTCTGGATCAAGTTTATTTTGTGTAATTTCATGAACTGAGTTATTTGCGCCAGGACATTGGGACTTTCAAATGTGATTTTAAATTTCATCTTCTGTAAATGCATGCTGTATCTGTCCATAGGATGTGACTATTCAACTGAGCCCGAAGAACTAACAAGTGTGCCCGACTGCTTCTAAACTGCCACTGAGGTGATCCTCAGACTTCTGCAGAACAACCATCAGCTGATAAGTCAAATGAGTGCTAAGCATCATAGCTCCTCTCTAAGACAACAAATGGTGTACAAAGGGAATCTGAAACAGTGGAAACTATAAAGAATAAAGGGGCTCTACAGTCATCTATGGATATTGAGAATGGAGAAGATTGATTGACACCAATGTAAAGGGTGGGGACAGATTCCTCCTTAGGGTTTGTTCTTTGGCTAATCAAGGAAAGCAGTAAGGGCACAATAATCCCCCTAGTTCTCTGCATCAGAGACCCTGTAGATTTACGGTCCAACAAAGATCAAGAGAAGAAGAAACACTTTTACAGAAAGACATTTGTATTCAAAATAAGTTAAATAAAAGATTGGTTTTATGTTGATAGCAAATGAAAATCTAGGGAACAGAGTAATAAATGTGACATTAGATTATCCGGCTGTTTATGTAATGTATTACGGTTATGAAAAATATGGAACATTTGAGAAAAGCATTTTGAAGTTTTTAATCATTCATTATTAGAACCATAATATGTCAAAAGGTATATTCAAACTTTTAATTGGATGTTGATTTTATGTATTTTTATTGCATCATGGAATTGTAGTATAATATAAGTTGTGTAATTGAAAACCAGAAATGATTCTAAATAATCATTAGTGGAATGTAAGGAAAATACTAAATGTAAGATTATTTAGATTTCATTCAGCCTTCTCACAATTACAATTTTGAGCCTTTGACCAGAATATACTGAGTAGGTGGCTAAACCAGTTCCATGTGCAATACAGAAGAGATGTCCCCTCTTTTGATGTGCACATTCGTTTTACTTGGACACAAGGGGGAAGTCAACATGATGGGTATTTAAGATCAGATCTTGGCCAAGGAAGAGTTGTAATTAAGTTTGTATACAGACAATAAGGAATCAACATTTATGACCATGTGCAGCTGTTTGATGTCCATTTCCACCAGACATATGGTAACCTGTTGGAATGAGGATTTAGTCAGCTGTATTAGAATAATATAAAAAGGTGAACTGTTCCCAAGTCAGAAGGAGAAGTTTATGGAAGCTGTGATGGAAGGATGAGACATCTTGGAAGCTCTGAGTAGAATGGACGCTTCAGAGACAGAATGAGGATGTCATCTGTTGCACCCCTGAAAGTGAGGGGAACCTTTGGTGATGATAATATGTGATCTGTAACCTTTTACTTAATAATGCGTAGATAATGATGTGATGTAACTTGCTACCTTTTACTTTGTGTTGTGACATCTGCAACCCTTATGCTTTGTAAATAGATATTATCATTTATATATAGATCTAATGGTTTACAAACGTAGGACAATTATTCCCACTGTGCTTGATTATAATTTGGTTTGAATTAGAGATGAGTGAACGTACTCGTCCGAGCTTGATACTCGTTCGAGTATTAGCGTGTTCGAGATGCTCGTTACTCGAGACGAGTACCACGCGATGTTCGAGTTACTTTCACTTTCATCTCTGAGACGTTAGCGCACTTTTCTGGCCAATAGAAAGACAGGGAAGCCATTACAACTTCCCCCTGCGATGTTCAAGCCCTATACCACCCCCCTGCAGTGAGTGGCTGGCGAGATCAGGTGTCACCCGAGTATATAAATCGGCCCCTCCCGCGGCTCGCCACAGATGCATTCTGACATAGTTCAGGGAAAGTGCTGTCTTGCTGGAGTTGCTATAGGGAGAGTGTTAGGAGTTATTTTAGGCTTCAAGAACCCCAACGGTCGTTCTTAGGGCCACATCTAACCGTGTGCAGTAGTGTGGAGGCT
This sequence comes from Eleutherodactylus coqui, assembly GCF_035609145.1. Classification (NCBI taxonomy): domain Eukaryota; kingdom Metazoa; phylum Chordata; class Amphibia; order Anura; family Eleutherodactylidae; genus Eleutherodactylus; species Eleutherodactylus coqui. The sequence continues at coordinate 27,468,838 of NC_089842.1, read as the reverse complement.
GCTTTTTGCAGTGTTGCACATTTTTTTTTTGTATATCGGCCGTGCAGAGGATTGCGTCCTGCAGTAATTTTACATTGTCCAGGGCCAGTAGTGGTGAGGCAGGGACAGAAGACATATTTAGTGTATATAGGCAGTGGGCCTTTCCAAAAACATTTGGGGAAAAAAAATCTATTTGGACTGCCTGTGACCGTCCTCAGTGTACTGGGTCTCTGCTGGGCCTCCAACCACAGGCCAATAAGCGGCACATATAATTACAGCGTTCTGTTTCTGCACTACTGGTAATACACCATGCTGAGGGGTAGGCCTAGAGGACGTGGACGCGACCGAGGACGCGGAGGCCCAAGTCAGGGTGTGGGCACAGGCCGAGCTCCTGATCCAGGTGTATCGCAGCCGACTGCTGCGGGATTAGGAGAGAGGCACGTTTCTGGTGTCCCCACATTCATCTCACAATTAATGGGTCCACGCGGTAGACCTTTATTAGAAAATGAGCAGTGTGAGCAGGTTCTGTCGTGGATGGCAGAAAGTGCATCCAGCAATCTATCGACCACCCAGACTTCTGCGCCGTCCACTGCTGCAACTCTGAATCCTCTGGCTGCTGCTCCTCCTTCCTCCCAGCCTCCTCACTCCATTACAATGACACATTCTGAGGAGCAGGCAGACTCCCAGGAACTGTTCCCGGGCCCCTGCCCAGAATGGCCAGCAATGGTTCCTCTCCCACCGGAGGAGTTTGTCGTGACAGATGCCCAACCTTTGGAAAGTTCCCGGGGTCCGGGGGATGAGGCTGGGGACTTCCGGCAACTGTCTCAAGAGCTTTCAGTGGGTGAGGAGGACGATGACGATGAGACACAGTTGTCTATCAGTGAGGTAGTAGTAAGGGCAGTAAGTCCGAGGGAGGAGCGCACAGAGGATTCGGAGGAAGAGCAGCAGGACGATGAGGTGACTGACCCCACCTGGTTTGCTACGCCTACTGAGGACAGGTCTTCAGAGGGGGAGGCAAGGGCAGCAGCAGGGCAGGTTGGAAGAGGCAGTGCGGTGGCCAGGGGTAGAGGCAGGGCCAGACCGAATAATCCACCAACTGTTTCCCAAAAGCGCCCCCTGCTGCGAACTGCTGCAGGGTCTGACAGAGCAGACCGACCGCTGGCTTGCGCCGCTGAGCCTTCAACCGGGCATGGTCGTGTGTGACAACGGCCGTAATCTGGTGGAGGCTCTGAAGCTCGGCAGCCTCACGCACGTGCCATGCCTGGCCCACGTCTTTAATTTGGTGGTTCAGCGCTTTCTGAAAAGCTACCCACGCTTGTCAGACCTGCTCGGAAAGGTGCGCCGGCTCTGCGCACATTTGCGCAGGTCCCACACGGACGCTGCCACCCTGCGCACCCTGCAACATCGGTTTAATCTGCCAGTGCACCGACTGCTGTGCGACGTGCCCACACGGTGGAACTCTACCACATGTTGGCCAGGCTCTATGAGCAGCGTAGAGCTATAGTGGAATACCAACTCCAACATGGGCGGCGCAGTGGGAGTCAGCCTCCTCAATTCTTTACAGAAGAGTGGGCCTGGTTGGCAGACATCTGCCAGGTCCTTGGAAACTTTGAGGAGTCTACCCAGATGGTGAGCGGGGATGCTGCAATCATTAGCGTCACCATTCCTCTGCTATGCCTCTTGAGAAGTTCCCTGCAAAGCATAAAGGCTTTGCGCTCGGAAACAGAGCCGGGGGAAGACAGTATGTCGCTGGATAGTCAGAGCACCCTCCTGTCTATATCTCAGCGCGGTGAGGAGGAGGAGGAGGAAGATGAGGAGGATGAGGAGGAGGGGGAAGAGACAGCTTGGCCAACTGCTGAGGGTACCCATGCTGCTTGCCTGTCATCCTTTCAGCGTGTATGGCCTGAGGAGGAGGAGGAGGATCCTGAAAGTGATCTTCCTAGGGAGGACAGCCATGTGTTGCGTACAGGTACCCTGGCACACATGGCGGACTTCATGTTAGGATGCCTTTCTCGTGACCCTCGCGTTACACGCATTCTGGCCACTACGGATTACTGGGTGTACACACTGCTCGACCCACGGTATAAGGAGAACCTTTCCACTATCATACCCGAAGAGGAAAGGGGTTCGAGAGTGATGCTATACCACAGGACCCCGGCGGACAAGCTGATGGTAAAATTCCCATCCAACAGCGCTAGTGGCCGAAGGCGCAGTTCCGAGGGCCAGGTAGCAGGGGAGGCGTGGAGATCAGGCAGCATGTACAGCACAGGCAGGGGAACACTCTCTAAGGCCTTTGACAGTTTTCCGGCTCCCCAGCAAGACTGTGTCACCGCTCCCCAGTCAAGGCTGAGTCGGCGGGAGCACTGTAAAAGGATGGTGAGGGAGTACGTAGCCGATCGCACGACCGTCCTCCGTGACGCCTCTGCCCCCTACAACTACTGGGTGTCGAAGCTGGACACGTGGCCTGAACTCGCGCTGTATGCCCTGGAGGTGCTTGCTTGTCCTGCGGCTAGCGTTTTGTCAGAGAGGGTGTTTAGTGCGGCTGGGGGAATCATCACAGATAAGCGTACCCGCCTATCAACCGACAGTGCCGACAGGCTTACACTCATCAAGATGAACAAAGCCTGGATTTCCCCAGACTTCTCTTCTCCACCAGCGGACAGCAGCGATACCCAAGCAATACGTAGGCTACACCCGCGGATGGAAGCATCGTTCTCTATCACCATCAAAAACGGGGACATTTTTGCTTCATCAATCTGTGTATAATATTCATCCTCCTCAAGGCTCAGTCATATAATTTTTGTAAACAATTTTTATACGTTTCAATGCTCATTAAAGCGTTGAAACTTGCACCTGAACCAATTTTTATTTTAACTGGGCTGCCTCCAGGCCTAGTTACAAATTAAGGCACATTAACCAAAGCGATTAATGGGTTTCACCTGCCCTCTTGGTTGGGCATGGGCAATTTTTCTGAGGTGCATTAGTACTGTTGGTACACCAATTTTTTGGGGCCCTCGCCTGTGGTGGAAGTCCAGTATTCCTATATTTTGGGCCTTGGCAGTAGACAGTTATCAATTTAACATTCTGTATACATACTTCTATCTTGCTACAAATATAGTTCATGACAGTTGTGCAATAAGTACTTCCTACAGATGAAAGTATCTGTTTTTCATAACTCTGCTGACAAAGATGGAATTTAGCCGTAACCAACATGTATAAATATATTTGACTGTCCAGCTGCATGCACTAATACGGAACTAGGAATCAGACATGGACAACCGCAGAAATTACCCAAGCAATTTTACTGGAAACGTATGCAAATAACATGGGAGGTTTGTGCAATTTATAGTTCATGATGTAACATCCAATCATATCGAAGGAACCCCACGTGGCTCCAAGACAACCCACTCATTTCATCCACCACCTGATGGCCAATCACAGATGACCGGAGGATGGAAGAATTGCAAGATGCTTATCCAATAATTAAACAATACGTTGTATGCATGTAATCTTTGAACTGCCCAGATGGGCGGATTTGTTAAACTCTTAAAATAGGCTACACGCCGATCATTAAAGTTAGAATTGAGGAAGCTAGGCATGCTGAACCCCGTGTCAGTGTGAAAAACTTCTTATGCGCATTATCAATTCAGAATTAATATGGAGGGCTGTAAACATTCCAAATTGAGTAAGCCGTGATTCCGCAAAGGAAATCTACGACAGTGGCACCCCAGATGGGACTGTGATCGACAGGTTCCATAGAATTCGGACAGAAGACACGGACATATGCGACCTTGGACTTGGTGGGCCCAAAATATCATCAGAACACGGTGAGATAAATTAATTATCTATACCTGTGTGGCTAAGTTCAGGCTCGCCCATGTGCCGTGCCAGGCCGAATGATTTGGACCCGATCGACAGGTACTTCTTTAAGTCTCGATCACATGATAAGAACCTGTCATAAGATATAAAGGAATGTTTACATGCCTGTCGTTTTGAGAGTACTGGTTGGTTGGCAAGGTCAGTGAATTGCTTTAAGGGAGAGGAAGTCCCCGCAGGGGCCCCCTGCTCGGGTCAGGTTTGGAGTCTAAAACCTTAGAGTCAGGGGGGCCTGACGGAGTAGTTTGACTAGGTGGTCCTGCTCTGGTCAGGTTTGGAGTCTAAAGCCTTAGAGACAGGAAACGGTCAAACGTCTGGACAGGCAACGCTGCTCCGTTAGAGTCTGGTAATAGACCTAGGAGGGGGGCCTGCCAGACAGTATCCCGAGGGGCAGTTTAGACCAAACCAGCCGTACTGGTGCTCCGTCTAATTGTCTGTCTACTTGTGTGTGTCCACAAATATTTGTTTATTGTTTAAATGTCCACGAGTAGATCCCTCCGTCTGAGGGTAGATTGATAAACTGTGTAGCGACAGAAATGCTAGAGACTCTAGGGCGGGGCATACTGTGTCCGGCGTCTGAGGAGACTTCTATAATCATGAATTTGGCAGCCATGATTGAAATTGCAAGGCAGCAAACAATGAGCCAAGGTTAATTCTTACACCCTCCAGAAAAGTGTGGAAGGGGTGGAGAGTCAAGTTATCATTGATTAATCAAGCAATCTTTCTGTGTGTCCTACCTATATAAAGTTAGTGTGCTTGTTTGTTGTGTAGAGCTAATCCTGCTGAGTTGTTATATAGGAATAGTTTGTTTGTTGGTCATATAGAACCAGTATCAGTCCTGCTAAACTGTAAGAAGGGAGTGTTAGCAATGAGAATGCATTGGCTGGGTTATAGCCAAGATAATGCACCGTACACAGCGGCGCGCTGTGGGTTTGGACTTTATAGGTTAGGTTGCGTTATTGGATCCCTTCTAGTAAAAGACAGACTACTAAACTGTGTTGTCTTTGAATTGTTAAACGTTAATAATAGCATAGAAGTATAGGCTTATGCCCGTAAGTGTGTTTGGAGAAAGAAAAAAAAAAAAGCTGCTAACTACATTTAAAAAGAGGAAGTGGAACTCTTAATAGAAGCGGAGCAATTCCTGTGCTGTAATAAATAACTACTGTTGGATGTTAAAACTACTGCGGATGGCTTGTTATGTAACCTAATCCTTCAGACAAATACATCCGTCATACAAATGTAAAAAGGTGTATGCCACTCACATCCTGAGGGGGCTCTTAAGAATACAGACTGCGTAGCCCACCAAATCCCAATACACCGTGCCCACAAGAAAATACGTCTATGTTTGCCAAGTCCCCAATAGGTGTTTAGTCCCCAATTCAATTGTAACCACCGCTGTGACAGAAGTTACAACATAATCTATGTGATTTATGCATTAGACGTTAGAATTTCTCTAAGTGTCAGAAAAGAGGAAGTGAAGGTGGGCTGCAATGGCGTCTGTATTAATATACAAAGACACCAGCTTAGTGAATAGAGAGAATTGCAGTACATTACCAATCAGATGGAGATGCCCGGCATCTAAGACTGCATCTGCCCGGTCGCCGGAAGTCTGACAAAAATTGTTGTAAAAGTGAAAATTAGCCACGTACTCCCGTTATCTCCCTTATAATCCTGTCGCTGGGCTGTCACATGAGTAAGAGACCTAAAAAGAGGAAGTTACTTGCCCTGTAGTCCCAGCACAAGTAACGTATATTCACAGACAATATAAAATAGATAAATAAACTACAGTAGAGAAGCCAAGGAATAGGAAACAAGCAGGTAACGATAAGGCCAGGTATCCACAGGAGGAACGGGGCAGATTGACCCGGAATTTGTAAAATGTAAATTGTGTGGTGCATAAGACTTTATCTTTATTGAGTTGTGATGTGTACCCAAGGACTGCCAAACATTGAATGAGGGAATAAGGAAGTGATTAGCCACACTCAGAGGGGTGGAGCTAGATGATGCAAGAACACGTCTCTTCTCCAGGAGGGGGTAAGAATCATAGATAGCCAGAAGGAAAAGTTTTGTTTTTTTCTCCTGTCCCAAACTCAGCTTTCCACGGTTCCTGACAAATTATGGGACACCTACAAGACAGGCATAGGGAAATTGAATGTATCGACCATGATAATATATACGAGACCCAGATACACACCCCTGGGTCAAGCAGTATCCCCCTAGATAAAAAAAAAAAAAAAAAAAAGGGTGAAGGGTCAGCCACACATGTTAGGTGCTGTGTGCTGATGCTTTGGAAAAAACTGCCAACCGGCCACAATTTCACTGTTAATTTCTCTTGCAGAAGGCTGTAAGGCCTGGAGGCCTCCAAAGACTAACCAAGTTCTGCAGGCCATACCTGTACTTACACCCGTTGCCAAATTCCGCACCTTTCTGGGCCTTGTTTCATACTGCCGCCTATATGACAGTATTGACACAAAAGCACGAAGGACAACCACAGCCATGAGGGTGGATCCAGTGACTTGAGGAGCTCCCTCACCTTCTTTTGCGATGGCAGCAGTACAGGCAATGGTTGACAAATCTTCTAAGTTGGTATTGGACTACCCCCTAGTGGTCCACACGCCAAATGACACCCAGAACATACTCATGCAAGTGCAACCCAAGCACTTAGCTCTGGCCTATTAGATCCGGCTACAATGTGCTCTTTCCATGCCTCCCCCAATATTGCTCTGAGCTTCCCAATGTTGTAATACCTTGAATCCGGCTACTCTTCTTTTAATCAGGTATTCCTGGGGGGAGGGGAGGCATAGGTGATTTGAGTATGGCGGATCAGCTATTTTTTAAATAGCATTATTGTAGTGATGTACACACTGTTAATGATGCATATTTTGAGTTTTCTTTTGTAGATGGTATCAGGGTGAGGATTGATGATTCCGAACCAGATATGCAGAGGTCACACAACAAGATGTCCTAAACGCAGAAGCTCTGCCTCCGCATGTCTCAGGGCAAGAAGCGGAACCGGAGGCCCTCACTGGGGCGTGTGGAGTGGTAGAAGGTAAGTCGGCAACTTTTTACACTGACTCCTGGAATGCATTTGGCATAGCTCATGATTATGGCCCAATATGGAAGGCCAGACAGCTTGTTATCTCAGTAGGACAGCCAATTAAGAATGGTGCAGCGGTGCAGAGCCTCATGGAAACCCTACTACTACTACCTGGCAATGGAGAATCCACACCGATTTCCACAACGGAGAAGCGAGAGATGACACCCTCGCCGACAACACAGCAAAGGCAGCGGCCCTCAAGCCGTGGAAGAAAGAAGAATAGATACTGACAGCATGAGTCAGTGATAAGACTTTGGACTTTGATAAAACCTTTGGACTTTGATAAAACCTTTGGACTTTGATAAAAACTTTGAACTTTGATAAAAACTTTGGACTTTGATATGTCAAGGACTTTACAGTTACAAGTCAACGAGGAAAGAAAGCAGATGGGCTAAAATACGGGAGCGACAGCACAGGACGGCGTATGGCGAACAGTCAACAGAACTTGCCTACAGAGGTCCCTGTTCCCCCATGATGGCCCAACTGGTACCCAGAATCAAAAGCAGCGATGACGGCGACACTGAACAAGAATGGGTGACACCTGGGTTCTCTGTAGCTGCTGCATCATTTGTCCAGTTAGCATGATCTTTGCCATATGCGAGTCCGGACAGAAGTAAGGTGGCCATATAACACTTGCCTTGACCACTCTACCCATTTCAGAGATTGCCAATTTGACCACATTCAGCTCACACCTGTTGGGGAGTATGAATATGTGCTTGTTGTTGCTCGAGTCTTTTTCAGGTTGGAGGCCCACCCGGATACTAAGGTAAATGAGCAGATAACCACACAGAAATACATGAATGAGGTAATCTGCAGATATGGGGTACCAGAAGTGTTTGAGTCGAACAAAGGTACACACTTCACAGGTGAAATAATGCAACACATCATATCTGTTTTGGGTATATTTCAAGCTTTTCACACACCCTACCATCCACGGAGTAGTGGGAAAGTAGATACAAAAGGCAATAGAGAAAATGGGTAAATTTTGAATGGAGTGTCTTTCATTAGTTGTTCTTTTTCCCAGGAGGGTACATGCCACAGTAGCTGAATTTGGGGAATGATTTTCTTGTTAATTTCGTCATATGCCTCTCCAAGGAATTGTTAGTAATGCATTCTGCAGTCTCTGCTTTTCCCAAGGTCCTACAGATGAGTGTCACAATCTAAAACCAGGTGACAGGGTCTATGTGGAAAAGTTTAAGAGAGAAACCCTGTTTGAATGTCCCTACCAGATGTTGCTCACCACCCCAACTGCAGTCAACCTCAAAGGAAAGCCCACTTGGACCCACATGTTGGCGTTGAAAAAAAACTAATGATCCTTACATGCTATAATGTGGTACAATTCCTCTAACACACACCTTTGACTACTGTACACTAGCCCCCTGTTTCAGAACAAATTAATACAATCAAATGTGCAATATGAAGCCTACACTGAGGGTGAGAATCTAACACTGCATCGTGCTAAGAGAGACGTTGACGCTCCAGGTGGTAACTTTGATCCACATGTACACATAGATGTAATAGGAGTGCCAAGGGGGGAGCGAGATTAATTTAATTCTAGAGATCAGGTTAAAGCAGGTTTTGATTCCTCATTTGCTTTTGTCACTGTTAATAATAATGTAGATTGGATGAATTATATCTCTTACAATCAGCAGAGGTTTGTAAACTACACCAGAGATGCTTTGCAAGGGTTAGCTAACCAGTTAGGGCCCACTGCATCCATGGCGTTCCAAAATAGAGTGGCCGTGGATATGATTTTCACAGAAAGAGGTGGGGTATGTAATTTCCTGTACGTGTATTCTCCCTTTAATGTGACCAATGTTTCCCTTGTTTGAAAAAGATGAAGAGCCAGTTCCGATAATGCCAACCAGGTACGTTACCAGAAGAATGGAGAAATGTACCAGTACTGCACCTGCCTCAGTCTCATAAGATGGACTGTCAGTGGACTTCCCATTTGCCTAGGGAAAGTGCAGAAGACCTTAGGTTCCGGCGAGGGCACACCCTGTGGGGTGGTAACTCGTACAGATAGAGGGTATGGATGCCCGGAAATAAGCCCAGGGAATCCATGGCCTCCTTCTGAGGTGAGGTAGGGATCCCTCCCCTTTTAGGAGTAGGGACTTACGGGCAGTGGGAAAACCCTGACGCAAGGGTGAGGCGAACTGGACGTGTTCACCATTAGGACTATCTCCAGGAGGGACATTGGTGTGGGTGAAGATTAAGGAGTCCCACGCCGTGCGTGCCTGTGCACGCTATTAGTATTGTAACATTATGCTAGAGCGAGAAGAGAGGCTCCTGGTGATAGTTTTGATCTACACGTATACATTGACATCATAGGATAGCCAAGGGGGGTACCTGACAAGTTTTAAAAATTAGAGACCAAGTTAAAACTAGATTCGAGTCCATTTTTCCGATCATTAGGGTAAATAAATGTTGACTGGATTAATTATGTTTATTATAATTAACAGCGGTTTATAAATTATACTAGAGACGCCTTATAGGGACTAGTCGACCAATAGAACCTACCTCGACTACGACTTTTCAAAATAGAATGGCACTAGGTACGATTTTAGCCAAAAAAGGGAGTGTCTGTAAGATGATAGGGGAGACTTGTACCTACATTCCAGACAAAACGAAACCCACAGGTAAAAACGCAGTTGCCATTAAGAAGCTGACCGCACTAACTAAAAAGAGCTAACCTTAGTCTGTTTTCCTCAGTTAGGTACCTAACAGGAGAAGGAAAAAATATAGAAAAATAAGTTTTGGAACATTGTGTATTTAGAACACTGTGATAGGGTTTTGCTAAGATTTTGCTTTATTTTATCTGCAGTGCACTCTGCTTATGTCCACGCAACATGCCGGTGTTACAACGCCCCTGGTCCTGTTACCTTGCCGCCTCTGGAAAAGGGAAGTGGGAATAATCAGCTTGTAGCTCTTTCCTTCCAGACTAATATATATAATCATGCACTTACTAATAAGACAGGGGTTCAGTCATGTTGATCAGTCATTAGATAGTCCTGACTTTGCACTCTTGTTGATGAATCGAGGTAACGTCAAGAAGGCGGGGTTCTATACAAGTTATGCAGAGTTTACCTGAAATAGTGAAAGTCGCACCTCTCCTAACCTGATTATATTTGTCACCTTTATAGTCATTCTAATTTCTGTTTGTCGTTGCATACAGTGTATTCCGACCCTGATGACTGCCTGGTCCACCTGTCCCACTACGACGTCCAACAAAAAGCCCACTGTCAGCGCAACCGTCGTCATCATGGATCCAGAATGTGATGATGTCGAACCATCCTATACCCCCATGGCAGTAGTAGGCCCAGTCGTCTACAAAACAATGCGAGTCTAGGGTCAGCGGTGGGGGATTGGGGTGGGACGGAGCAGGGCGAGTTTAGTGAAACAGATAGTTTCAAGGGGGGTCTGTGGTGGAAGTCCAGTATTCCTATATTTTGGGCCTTGGCAGTAGACAGTTATCAATTTAACATTCTGTATACATACTTCTATCTTGCTACAAATATAGTTCATGACAGTTGTGCAATAAGTACTTCCTACAGATGAAAGTATCTGTTTTTCATAACTCTGCTGACAAAGATGGAATTTAGCCGTAACCAACATGTATAAATATATTTGACTGTCCAGCTGCATGCACTAATACGGAACTAGGAATCAGACATGGACAACCGCAGAAATTACCCAAGCAATTTTACTGGAAACGTATGCAAATAACATGGGAGGTTTGTGCAATTTATAGTTCATGATGTAACATCCAATCATATCGAAGGAACCCCACGTGGCTCCAAGACAACCCACTCATTTCATCCACCACCTGATGGCCAATCACAGATGACCGGAGGATGGAAGAATTGCAAGATGCTTATCCAATAATTAAACAATACGTTGTATGCATGTAATCTTTGAACTGCCCAGATGGGCGGATTTGTTAAACTCTTAAAATAGGCTACACGCCGATCATTAAAGTTAGAATTGAGGAAGCTAGGCATGCTGAACCCCGTGTCAGTGTGAAAAACTTCTTATGCGCATTATCAATTCAGAATTAATATGGAGGGCTGTAAACATTCCAAATTGAGTAAGCCGTGATTCCGCAAAGGAAATCTACGACACGCCTACAGTGTAATCCAATTAATTTTTGGCCCACCTGCATTAAAGCTGACATTACCTCAGCTGTGCTGGGCACTGCAATGGGAAATATTTATGTACCGCCGGTGGGTTCCAGGGAGCCACCCATGCTGTGGGTGCACACGGAATTCCTATTGCGGAGTTGTACCTGCCTGTGACTATTTATAAAAAACCGCGGTCTGACTGGGGCATGCAGACACCTTGACAGAATGAATAGTGTGTGGCACATAGGTTCCCCATTGCTATGCCCACGTGTGCAGCTCCTGATGGCGGTAGCACAGGATTATATTTCTCATTGCTTCTGCACCAGCATTGTGGGCTATCGCCCCGCCCCTTTTAAAGAGGGTCGCTGCCTAGCCGTGCCAACCCTCTGCAGTGTGCGCCTGCGGTTCCTCCTTATGGCAGACGCACTTATAAATAGACAAGAGGGTGGTGTGGCATGAGGGCAGCTGAAGGCTGCACAGGGACACTTTGGTGTGCGCTGTGGACACTGCGTTGTGCGGGGGGAGGGGGGGTTGGCAGCATGTAACCCAGGAGAAGTGGCAGCGGAGTGTCATGCAGGCAGTGATTGTGCTTTGTTGGAGGTAGTGTGGTGCTTAGCTAAGGTATCCATTGCTAATGAGGGCTTTTCAGAAGTAAAAGTTGTTGGGAGGGGGGGGCACTCTTGCCGCTATTGTGGCTTAATAGTGGGACCTGGGAACTTGAGATGCAACCCAACATGTAGCCCCTCGCCTGCTCTATCCTTTGCTGTGTCGTTCCCATCACTTTCTTGAATTGCCCAGATTTTCACAAATGAAAACCTTAGCGAGCATCGGCGATATACAAAAATGCTCGAGTCGCCCATTGACTTCAATGGGGTTCGTTACTCGAAACGAACCCTCGAGCATCGCGATAATTTTGTCCCGAGTAACAAGCACCCGAGCATTTTGGTGCTCGCTCATCTCTAGTTTGAATACATTCCTAGTGTTAAACCTTCCATATTGTCTTACTCTCTTTAAAGTGTAATCTGAACGTAAGACTTGCTCCCTGCAGCAATACAGCCCATCACCTTATGCGTCTTGGCCAAAATGCAAAACTAACACCCGCATTTATTAGTGTGTATCAGTATTTTTTTGCATGCAGTTTGCTATAGATTTTGGAGGAGCCCACGTTGTCAGCCAGTGTGGCCCACTTTGCAGATACAGGGCAACCCACTGCTATATCAGTGAGAGTTGATATCCTGTATGGTGGGCCACATCTATCTGTGGCTGGCTTCTTTGTTATTGTTCACATGTGCATGCTATGTTCGTTTGCAGTTGCTCCTCCCCAATCTGGACTAGGTTTAGTGGGTGACTTCATATTAGTCTGCACTGAACAAGTAGCTCCTACATCTCATAGTCTGCCTAACTGCATTCTGTTAAGGTTTACGGCGATTGTGCCTGCCCTACGGCGATTGTGCCTGCCTCATGACGACTGTCTGCTCTGCGGCGATTGTGCCTGATTTGCAGCCTATCAGGTATTGTCTACATGTGTCTACATGTCTGGTGCACAATTTTCTGGTCCGAGAGGTTGGCGATTCGTGGGCAAGAAACCACCCTGCCACATATAGTGGAGGATGCTGGCACAACACAGAGTAGCGCACAAAGTTGCAGAGAGCAACGTGTGTACAGAGTCTGCTGTGAGCAGTGTCACTGGAGACATTTAAAGAGCCAGGAGGCTGGATGCAGTTGTGGCTGGGAGCAGTGACAAAAAGCTGCAGACAGAGCTTAAAGGGCCATGAGACCGAAAAACTCGGGTTGTTGTGCAGAGCGACAAAAGTCTGATAGCTGCGATTAGAATGGCCAGGAGGCTAAAGTTTGCAGTTTTGGCTGGGAGCAGTGGCTTAAAGAGGACAACAGTAAAACCAAGTTGGTGGATTTGTGTTTTTGTCTATGTTAGACTGTATAACTAAGATGGCAGTGGCTAGGAGAAACTACCTACAAGAGCCCTGTTGTGGGTGTATGCAGTATGGACTGAAAAGAACTGACACAAAGCTGATAAAAGTTTTGCATAATGTAATGTTTTCTGTGTAGGATAACACAGTGGAAGCCGTATGGTGTGCATGGTCATTTAATGAAGATCTGTCTAATGCCTAATTTAGACACAATTATTGCTCAGCGATAATCGTTTTGTGCATTTAGATGGCAAAATGATCTCTCAAAATTCACTCAAACGGCAGTTTGAGTGACAGCTTTGAGCGTTCACTTTGCATAAGTGTGTGAATGAAGGCAAATGCTGTATACAGAAAACAAGAAGGACCGCTATCTTCTGCATACAGCTGTTGTCTTCTTGGAGCGCTCAGCTGGTGTATGCAGTACACAGGCAACCCCACATGTGTAAAAATAAAAAAATATATACTCTTCTCTCTGCTGCTGCCGGGGCTCAGCCTCGTGTAGCCGGGTCTTCTCCCTGCACTGCTCTGAAGTTCTTTAAAATCCCCGCCTGCTGAAAGAGCTGCATCTGAATGGCCAAGCGCTGCCTGTGATTGGCTGAGTGCTGTGGCAAACCACAGGCAGCGCTCAGCTTCTATTCATTGAATGGCTCAGCACTGCCTGTGTCTGTCTGAGTGCTCAGCCAATCAGATATAGCCCTTTCAGCAGGCATGGATTTTAAATCCCCACCTGATGAAAGAACTTCAGAGCAGTGCAGGGAGTAGACACGGCTTCATGCGACTTTTTATTTTTTTTACACCAGCTAGGGATGATTTTCAAGGAAGGGCTTATATTTAAAGCCCTTCCTTGAAAATCACTGCGGGGCTACCGGCATCCTATACTGCTGCTGTGCTCACAGAGCGCACAGCTGGTATACAGCTGAACGCTCCGAGCAGGGTATGCAGAACATAGCTGGAGCATTATCTTCTTCATACTCCGGCTGTGTTCTCTGAGCAGGATGCCAGCTGAAACAATGGTATCAGTGGTATCCCACTGAAAACTCAGCACGTGGCACTGATAAGGCTCATCGTTTCATGAATGACTCGTTAGCGAAAGCTGCACGATGTCCGTGCAGTTAGACCCAACAATTCTCACTCAAAAGACGGCTTTGAGCGAATTTTGTGAGACTTGTTGGGTCTAAATGGGCCTTAAGATTTTAAATCCCCGCATGCTGATAGCTCAGAACTACAGAATCGGGGACAGCGGCAGAACACTATTTTAAATGGCTTTTCAGGGAAGGGCTTGTGAAGCCCTTCCCTGAAAAGCCATCGATGGCTGCCGGGGCTCAGTGTCGACTTCTGCCACTGTCCCCGGCTCTGTAGCGTTGCTGAGCTATCAGCATATGGGGATTTAAAATCCCCGCCTGCTCGTAGCTCTGATTGTGATTGGCTGAAGAGCTCAGCCAATCACAATCAGAGCTACCAGCAGACAGGGATTTTAAATCCCTGCATGCTGTTAGCTCAGAACTACAGAGCCGGGGACAGCGGCAGAAGTCACGGCTGAGCCTCGGCAGCTGAAAGCAGGCGAGTATTTTTTTTACTTTTTTTAAACACTATTTTAAATGGCTTTTCAGGGAAGGGCTTATGAAGCCCATCCCTGAAAAGCTATTGATGGCTGCCGGGGGCTCAGTGGGGACTGGCCAGTGCTCAGTGCTCAGCCAATCATAATCAGAGCTTCCAGCAGGCCAAAGGGAGGTGAGTATGTATTCTTTTTTTTACTACTTTTCTTTGTTTTTTAGGGAAAGGCTTATATTTAAAGCCCTTCCCTGAAAAACAATTATAGAGTGCAAGCAGCTGGATTACCTTCTGCAGCTGTAATGTGTGACAGCTGTGGTAGGGAATTGTTTATTCTCGGCAGGGATTTAGAATTCCTCTGCTGCATCTGTCACAGATGTGGCAGGTGCAGCAGGGAATTCTTTTTCCTTGTGGGAATGAAGGAAACACCTGCCCCACGGGGGACACATCAGCGGCGAAGGGTAAGGTTTTTTTTTTTTTTAAATAATTATTTTTTACGCTAAAATGATTGTTTTTCAGGTAAGGGCTTATATGTAAGCCGCTGCTCCATTGAAAACATGTGGGGAGCAGAGGGTGAAATTTTTTCGAGCACCTTGTGGTACTCGTCTCGAATAACAAGTATCTCGAGTAGGCTAATGCTCGAACGAGCTTTAAGCTCAGATAGGCATGCTCACTCATCTCTAGTTACAAGAGCTCAGAAATGTAGCCAGACATGAGGCTGATCGCAGAGTATGTCTGGAGGTGCAGTCTGCGCATTATAAACCGGACTGTAGGAAACTGTGAATGAAAACCCAAGAGTTGATGTGTTGCAAGTTAGAAAGAAATTCTACAGGTGCACATAATCAAAATGCAGGTTTTCAGAATCAAATTGCAGAGCTGGACATGCAGTTAGCAAAGGAAAATGGTGATTTGGAGTCCCAGATAAGTCAGCTCAAGCAAAAGCTGGAAATAGAGAAAGCAGCTTGCTGTCAGGCAGAAAAGCAAGGGGAGCTCTTGAAAGACATACTGGGTTACAAGGAAAACCAGGAAGCACTCCATGAGAGACTGGTGTCCGAGGTACAGATGAGCATGGATGAGAATGCTGAACCATATGAAACCCAGATCCTGGAGCTTGAACTGAGTCATGTTCTAGTTATGAAGAAACTGTCCAAGCAGTTGGAGAAAACTGAGAAGGTGAAAGAAACGTTGAAAAGGGAGTGTGCTGAGCTGACCGAAAAGGTGAAGGTGTTGTTGGAAGTCAAGCATGTAGCTGGATAAAAGAGAAATGCAGTAGAAATACAGCTTCAAGAGCTATAAGTAAAAATCATGAAGGTGACAGTGCAGACAGAGCTGTCTAAAAGGTGAACAGAGTGCAGGTGGAGCTGGTAGCTCAGATTGAAGAGGCTCAGAGGCTGCTGCAAGAGGGGATGCAGCAGAGGCTTGGTCTTAGTGCACACCTGAAGACAATGAAAGATGACAGAGATGTGTTCCTCAAGCAGCTAGAGGAAGATGCAGAAGCAAAGACAAATCTGTCAGAGCAGATTGCAAAACTTCAGGGACAGGTGTCAGAGATGGAAGAGAAACTGGATGAGAAACCTGCATGCCCTGTAGAGGGCCTCTGAGTGCAGATTACTGCTTTTGCTTGTTTAACCTGAGCCTGTCTGAAAGGGTTAATACCTATGGCTGTAAAAGAACATAACATAAAAGGAGTGGATTCTGTCACACTCAATAGAGAGAAGTTGGCTGAGAGAGACAGAGAGGCGGTGAAAGAGCTGTGGTAGAAACCAGGAGCCTCTGGTCTGGCACAGACCAGTGAGAGGAAGTGACAGTGTATCAGAGCTGGAATGGCTGCAAGCTGAGGTCCAGGGTGGACCAGCAGAGGCCTTGTGTTGGAGAGGGATGACAAACCTCGACTCACACCCAGGTGGGGTGCTTATGGACTGTGGTATGCTGTATCCATTTGATTTGATGTGCTGTGAAATAAAGCTGGCAGGCTCCAGATCTGAAGAAAATCCACGTCTGGTGTGTGTTATCTACACGTGTGGTGCGCCATTTTCCGGTCCAAGAGGTCGGCGATCCGAAGGCAAGAAACCCCCTAGCCATAGCACATAATACGCAGAGAACAGAACGCATTGATGTCAATGGGCTCTTTCACATAATTTTTTTTGCGTGCAAAAAATAGGACCTGCTCTTTTTTTTCTTGCATATTTGCCCACCAAAGGGCCGCATACAAGTCTATGAGAGGTTCACAAATGTGAGCACAAATCTGCAATATGCTGCATAGTTGCTTGAAAAAAAGAATACATCTGGACCTCATTAGGCTAAATAACCTTTTAAATCGGTACATTGCGCTGAGGTGAGCATATTTGCGCATACATTCGTCTAAAGCTGCCCTTAGTTTTGAGAATCCTGGGGAAGTTCTGGGGGCCGGGATGGGAGTTGCTCCTCTGTCCTTATTTTTTGGAATGGTCAATGTTTTATAGACTCCTGCGGACTTGATGTGTTATGCAGATATTGTTTTGTTCTTTGTTGAATAATTATGTGATCTTTATATTCCCCTGTTCTGTGTCAGTTTTCTTAAACAAATAATAAAAAAATGAAGATGATAGAAAAATAAGCAGATAAATAACACATAAAGCAAGTCCATACTTATAAAAGGCAGAAAGAACTGCTTGAAGCTATAAATCCCTTTAGGAGCTTCTTCACATGTACTATACAGAACAGTGTACCAAAAAAATATAGAGCACCCTCATATCGTGTGGCGCAGAGTGTTAAGGCACCAGAAATGCAGTCCTAAGCTCTCGCTCATTACCTAAAGATTGCGCGTTAAATTCCCGCGTGGTTCAGGTAGCTGGCTACGAAATAAGTTGGCGCTATACAAATAAAGATTATTATTATCATATGGTGACCAAAGGAGAACCTAAAAAGCAGTATAGACAGACAATCAGTGAATGCACATCAGTAGTGCAGGCTTTTTACCTGACATGTCAATGCTGATTTGTTGCATTTTCTAGTTAATCACACATGCCACAAATCCAAACTTTCAGTGATACTGCATGTTGAAAGCAGTTGCAAGTTACAATAGCATATAAAAGAGCATTGGATGCTGCAGATATTGTAAAGAGGGGCCATTGTAACGAGTGATTGCTGGTTTAATAAATCAGATTCAAATATGCTTTCTAGTCAGAAAGTAATAACCGTATTGCAAAGCAAGTAGAGAATAGGGGATTGGGGATGGGGATTTGACGGTAGGGGATATAGATGTCCATGGCATATCATCATATGTGACGTAGTGTGGAAATCCTCCCCTAATCTTATCATATATTCAACCCTTAGATATACCCAGAATACAATAAATTAACCACTTCATGACTGCCCACAGACTTCAGCCAGCCAATCCTTATGTATCTCTGCAGGGATGTTTTAAAACATCTCTACAGACAATCCCCTTATCGCCCCCTGCTGTGCAGGAGCACCAGACCTCAGGGTCTAATGACAGCTCAGATTACAGAGCTCCTCTAGAGACCAATCATCATGGCTGTGACAGCCAGTCATAGTCAACCCAGTGAGAAGACTCTGCTGCGCCCTTCCTCCCCATCTCAGAAGTCAGACCCCTAATCTACCAGATTCCCTGTATACAGCTGTGTGACACGGCTCTCCCAAGACAGCTGAGGTTACACAGCTTTGCCCAGAGACCCACAGAGACTCATCAGTATGAAACAGAGTAACATGGTATGTTAGGCTGAATGAAGACAATGTCCATCTAGTTCAGCCTGTTTTGACCCCCCTTTGTTGATCTAGAGAAAGGCAAAAAAAAAAAACAACACGGCAGATGGCAATTTAGCTAATTTGAAGGAAGAAAAATTCCTTCCTGACTCCATAATGGCAGTCAGAATAATCCCTGGATCAACATTTGAGTTCCTACCTGACTCTAAGACCCGCATCAACAACCTCGCTGATCATCTAATGTCTATATCCTCTAATACCATAGCGTTCGAAAAAAAAAGATGTTTAGTTCCCTCTTTAACTCCTCTATGGATTTTGCCATCACCACGTCCTCAGGCAGAGAGTTCCACATTCTTATTGCTCTTACAGTAAAGAACACCCTTCTGTATTGGTGATGAAACCTTTCTTCTAGACGTAGCGGATGCCCTCTTGTTACCATCGCAGTCTGGTGAATAAACTTGCCATCCTGGGTATGGTCTATGGGCTTATAATTACAGTGACAGAAAGTCACAGGATTCCCAGTAAAGTCTGATGGTAAAGAAAAAACATTTAGAATAGCTTAAACTACACTGTCTTCCCTTCCTCACAGCCTGTCAAGGAGGGAGATCAGCATGTACAATCATTATACGCATGCAGTAAGGGAATGTTCACACGGGAGAATCTGACACAGATTTTTCTGCATGCACTCCACATCTAAAAGTGTGTCAGAAGTCCGCGGCTAAACTGCCTTTTTCTTTCACATATTTTGCCACTAATTCGCAGGTAGAATTAACCCTGTCAATTAGCAGAATCTTTGTGCGGAATTTCCAGTGGGATTCTGCAGAAATCCAATTTCCATATGAGAGTCGCTTAGTTTATAGAAGAAATAAAAAACAAGTAACTGTCGGGCCGTGTAAACCGGAACCACGCGCGTTGCTGCGAAGACAGACATACATACATACGTTTTTATATATCTAGATAACAACCAATCACAGCGCAGCTTTCAAGTTACCTCAGCGGTATAATATATAGCAACCAATCACAGCACAGCTTTCATGTTACCTCAGCAGTATAAGAAATAGCAACCAATCACAGCACAGCTTTCATTTTACCTCAGCAGTATAAGAAATTGCAACCAATCCCAGCACAGCTTTCATTTTACCTCAGCATTCTCAATATCCAGCAATTGTCTTGCGATACGTTCGGCAGATGCATCATTTTCTGGTTGAACACTCATCCCGTTGCTCGTAATGCCTTTTGCTTTTGTGCTTGAGATGGAAATCAAACGATCTTTGTCTGGGGGGCATAACTGTCGACGACGCTCGCACGCACGCCATTTATCATAGGATAGTTGTACTATGCCAGTAATCTTCCCAGGAGTGTACTCAACAACTTCCCAAAGTTTCATGGTGATTAGATGAATGGTGTAGTAGCGCCAAAAGGACAGACAGACAGACATACATTCCTTTTTATATATATAGATAACATCAGGAAGTGAGAGAATTAGATTCCGTACGTAAAATTTGGATGCTAATTTTTTGGCGCTTAGACTTGAATAATCGAGTTGGGACCCGTTAACTTTTCCTATTTATGACATAATTAATGCTCATGTCAATTTCAAGTTTCTATTACATTGGGAAGTGAGAGAATTAGATTCCGTACGTAAAATTTGGACGCTAATTCTTTGGCGCTTAGAATTGAATAATCGAGTTGGGACCTGTTAACTTTTCCTATTTATGACATAATCAATGCTCGTGCCAAATTTTAAGTTTCTATGACATTGGGAGGTGAGAAAATTAGATTCCGTACGTAAAATTTGGGCGCTAATTCTTTGGCGCTTAGAATTGAATAATCGATTTGGAACCCATTAACTTTTCCTATTTATGACATAATCAATGCTCGTGCCAAATTTCAAGTTTCTATGACATTGGGAAGCGAGAAAATTAGATTCCGTACGTAAAATTTGGACGCTAATTCTTTTGCGCTTAGAATTGAATAATCGAGTTGGGACCCATTAGCTTTTCCTATTTATGACATAATCAATGCTCGTGCCAAATTTCAAGTTTCTATGACATTGGGAAGCGAGAAAATTAGATTCCGTACGTAAAATTTGGACGCTAATTCTTTTGCGCCTAGAATTGAATAATCGAGTTGGGACCCATTCACTTTTCCTATTTTTGACATAATCAATGCTCCTGCCAAATTTCAAGTTTCTATTATATTGGGAAGTGAGAGAATTAGATTCCGTACGTAAAATTTGGACGCTAATTCTTTGGCGCTTACAATTGAATAATCGAGTTGGGACCCATTACCTTTTCCTATTTATGACATAATCAATGCTCGTGGCAAATTTCAAGTTTCTATGACATTGGGAAGCGAGAAAATTAGATTCCGTACGTAAAATTTGGACGCTAATTCTTTGGCGCTTACAATTGAATAATGGAGTTGGGACCCATTAGCTTTTCCTATTTATGACATAATCAATGCTCGTGCCAAATTTCATGTTTCTACAACATCGGGAAGTGAGAGAATTAGTGGCAATGATGGAAATCGAACGATCTACGTGGGGGGGTCGTAACTGTCGACGACGCACGCATGCACGCAGTTTATCGTAGCATAAATGTACTATGCCTATAATCTTCCCAGGAGTGTACTCAACAACTTCCCAAAGTTTCATGGCGATCGGATGAATGGTGTAGTAGCTCATAAAGGACAAACAGACACGCACGCAAAAAGAATTTGGACGCTAATTCTTTTGCGCTTAGAATTGAATAATCGAGTTGGGACCCATTAGCTTTTCCTATTTATGACATAATCAATGCTCGTGCCAAATTTCAAGTTTCTATGACATTGGGAAGTGAGAGAATTAGATTCCGTACGTAAAATTTGGACGCTAATTCTTTGGCGCTTACAATTGAATAATTGAGTTGGGACCCATTACCTTTTCCTATTTATGACATAATCAATGCTCGTGGCAAATTTCAAGTTTCTATGACATTGGGAAGCGAGAAAATGAGATTCCGTACGTAAAATTTGGACGCTAATTCTTTGGCGCTTACAATTGAATAATGGAGTTGGGACCCATTAGCTTTTCCTATTTATGACATAATCAATGCTCGTGCCAAATTTCATGTTTCTACAACATCGGGAAGTGAGAGAATTAGTGGCAATGATGGAAATCGAACGATCTACGTGGGGGGGTCGTAACTGTCGACGACGCACGCATGCACGCAGTTTATCGTAGCATAAATGTACTATGCCTATAATCTTCCCAGGAGTGTACTCAACAACTTCCCAAAGTTTCATGGCGATCGGATGAATGGTGTAGTAGCGCATAAAGGACAAACAGACACGCACGCAAATTCCGTACGTAAAATTTGGACGCTAATTCTTTGGCGCTTAGAATTGAATAATGGAGTTGGGACCCATTAACTTTTCCTATTTATGACATAATCAATGCTCGTGCCAAATTTTAAGTTTCTATGACATTGGGAAGCGAGAAAATTGGATTCCGTACGTAAAATTTGGACGCTAATTCTTTGGCGCATAGAATTGAATAATCGAGCTGGGACCCATTAGCTTTTCCTATTTATGACATAAGCAATGCTCGTGCCAAATTTCATGTTTCTACAACATCGGGAAGTGAGAGAATTAGTGGCAATGATGGAAATCGAACGATCTACGTGGGGGGGTCGTAACTGTCGACGACGCACGCATGCACGCAGTTTATCGTAGCATAAATGTACTATGCCTATAATCTTCCCAGGAGTGTACTCAACAACTTCCCAAAGTTTCATGGCGATCGGATGAATGGTGTAGTAGCGCATAAAGGACAAACAGACACGCACGCAAATTCCGTACGTAAAATTTGGACGCTAATTCTTTGGCGCTTAGAATTGAATAATGGAGTTGGGACCCATTAACTTTTCCTATTTATGACATAATCAATGCTCGTGCCAAATTTTAAGTTTCTATGACATTGGGAAGCGAGAAAATTGGATTCCGTACGTAAAATTTGGACGCTAATTCTTTGGCGCATAGAATTGAATAATCGAGCTGGGACCCATTAGCTTTTCCTATTTATGACATAAGCAATGCTCGTGCCAAATTTCATGTTTCTATGATATCGGGAAGTGAGAGAATTAGTGGCAATGATGGAAATCGAACGATCTACGTGGGGGGGTCGTAACTGTCGACGACGCACGCATGCGCGCCATTTATCGTAGCATAAATGTGCTATGCCTATAATCTTCCCAGGAGTGTACTCAACAACTTCCCAAAGTTTCATGGCGATCGAATGAATGGTGTAGTAGCGCATAAAGGACAAACAGACACGCACGCACGCACACAGACATACATTCATTTTTATATATATAGATAAAAAACAAGTAACTGTCGGGCCGTGTAAACCGGAACCACTCAATGTTTACAGTGAATGTGGGAGAGCTGGAAAGATCCTGGCATGCTCCACCTCCATTCACGTGAATGACTATCACTCTTATGTTAGCAAAGGAGCGATAATCGGATAGCAGTCCATAGGACGACTGTCAGGTGCTTATGTTCCCGACAGTCTTTCCATGTAAAGGGAGTTTAATAGATCATTTAGCTGATATCTTATGTACATGATCAGCTTTACAGAAATCTTCAGAAAGATCAGTGAAAAGATGATCAACATTTAACGACTGGGAAAAATATTAAATTATAACTTACACTTAATATAAAAGTAAAACTGAGTATAAAATGACATTTTCTCATTTATACATTATCCCATATATTTTGGTAGCAACCAATCAGATCTTGTATTCCATCTCCAACAATTAAAATCTGCAATTTGGGAAACAGCAGAAATACATGTTCTAATGAAAATTGTCTGTATAGAAGTCAAACTATAGATATGGATATTCTCAATACTAGGTGAGATGGAATTAATAACCAGTGCCAGATAAATACACTTTATTTAAAGTGTATACAATACAGTTCTAGATAGAATACCTGAAAATGAAGAGAGCACTAACAGGTGCAAAATTACATTATAGAGACTTGTCAAATATATAATGCAATAAAAACAAAAGGTTATACATTATATAATGATATAATAATACAGATACTCACATTCTATATAAGTGAGTTCTCTATCAGTGCAGGAGTTTATATTCCATGGAGATGATGGACATTCCCATAATAGCTTACTATACTTGGTGCAGTTAATAGCATCCACCCAGAAGGGTGGTCTTCTCCTAACATCATATTTTGCTGCCTCCAGATATCCTTTTGATCCACAATTCAGATGTTTGCAGATAACGGAGACTGATAAAGCTGGCATAACATTGTTACACACGGAGCCCCAGCTTCCATTATAATAAACCTCCAGCCACCCTTCACATTCATGTGATCCATCAACCAGGCGGAGATCCAAAAGTTCTGTAAGAAATATATGGTGTTACACACATCTGATAATAGACACTTATGATGCAGTATTTAGAATAAGTGGAATTTTTTCATTTTGTACTGGTGAAGATAGCACAACTTCTATGTGACACGTACTGTACTGATTTCATAGATATGTATTATTATAGATTTGGAGAATATTTATAACTATTGTTAAATCACATCTCTAAACTAATCAACGTAACCCAAAGAACAGTTATAACCAATGGCAATAGAGTGGAGATACTTAATAACTCGATATGTAGAAGAACACCTAAACAACTTTTTTTGTTAACTGCCGTATCCAATTTCTGCTTCACTACGATCCAACTCTTTAGGCGAATTTACACACACAGATGATCGCTCAAAATTTGTCAAAAACTGAGAGTTTTGAGTGATCATTTTGCATAGGTACTAATGGACTAATCTGCCCATTAGCACCTAACTACCTTCATTTGCATGTATTTGGAGAACAGCTGGTGGTCTGTTCTTTAAATACATTGCTATTGTTCTCCAGTGTTAACAGCTGTTAAAGAATGTTATCAGCACTGCCCCAAGAGAACACAGCATGCAGTCCCTCTTATCAGGGACCATGGATTTCATGCTGACCTGAAGTCAGTGATGGATGAAAAGTTTATGGTGTAAGTGCACGATGGGCACACATTTACTCACAGACATTATGGCTTTAAAGATGTCTTTTGAGTGAATTTTGAGCCATAATCATTGTGTGTGAAAGAGTCTTTAGGCATATGCTCCTGTGCAGCCAGCCTTTTTACATTTACCCTAACAAAAATGGCTGATTGCCAGGAGGGAAGGGGGGTGCTGAGAGTGGGCCCTTGGGCCCAGGACCCCTATTTATGACCCAGAATGGAGAGTTGCTCAGTAACAGCAGCTCCCATTCTGGCAGTCTTTCTACTATCCTGGTATAACAGGGCAGCTGTTCATGTGAATGACCGTCCAGTAATACTACATTTCCCTGCAGTTCCAGCTTGCCACTATTTCCATTGTCAAAATCAGCTGATTGCCCTAGAGTCTGCTATCAGCATACCCCCTCATACCCCTGGCAATCAGCTGTCCACCACAAGCCCTGCATCATAGGTGGAATTCTGTTCATTGGCAAAACCTCTCCAATTTTGTTAAAGGATGAAGAAAGTCTGATATCCTCTTGAGAACATGGCCATTTTTCATTTTTGTTTTCTACTGTTCCATCCATATCGGCATTATGTGAGTTCCTTTTTTGTGTGCGACAAGTAGTATTTTTCACTGGTATCATAGAATCTACCATATAATGTACAGAAAAACTTTAACACATTCTAAATGAGGTGAAATGGGAAAAACACAAGTGTGCTATTTTGTAGGTGTTTGCAGTTTACATGATAAAGCAAACATGTTACTTTCCTGAACTGTATTCTATGGGTGAGTATGATTACAGGGATACCTAGTTTAGATAAGTTTTTAATTGTAAAATAAGATATCTTAAAAATAAAATTCTGTTGCTTTTTTTAATCCTCTTTTTTATATTTTAAGTGATAAAACACGTAAAACAAGTTTTAATGACAGTCAGACAAGGGATAGAGTAAAAAACATGTCCTAGGTCAGGAAGGGTATCATCTCTCCTTAAGGAGGGCACCTACAAGGTGTGTGAGGAGACTTATAAGGTCATCCATGCTCCTCTGGGAAATATGCAAAAAAGTAAAATGGAACAATACCTCTGCAGCACCACCTATTGGACGGCAACATTCCTGCAAGTTACTTTCTGACCCCTTATAAAAGTCTTTATAATAATGACTGGGAATTAAAAACCAAAAGCCTGAAAACCATACGCAGATAGCTGTTTCAGAGTTTTTGCCCTTCATCAGTGTGCAGTAGCTTTTTGGCTTGGCTAGTGAGAGGACTATGATGTGGGTTGGGAAGGGTATCATCTCCCCATAAGCAGAGGACCTATAAAGTGTTTGGAGACATCTGGGAGATGTGTGAGGAAACTTATAAGGCAATCCATGCTCCTCTAATTGAAGAATCTGTTAGTTTTATATATAAAGATCTCCATTTAACATATTGAGCACTATTCCCAGATCACTTATAGTGAGCTATAGGGAAAAATGTTTTAAAATAGCATAAATAACATAATCTGAGTTGTAAATTGTAAACCCTCTCCCCTCATCTACTCGTGGACTTTAGGGCGCATTCAGACGACCATATATTGGCCAGGTATTCACGCCTGCCGATATACGGCATCTCTCTCTGCAGGGGGAGGAGGCTGGAAGAGCTGGTAGCAGTGCTCTGAGCTCCCGCCCCCTCTCTGCCTCCTTTCCACTATTTGCAATGAGAGAAGGGGGGGTGGGGCTAAGTGCTGAGAATTAGCTCCACCCCATCCCGCCTCTCCTAATTGAAAATAGTGCAGGGGGGTGGAAAGGCAGAGAGGGGCGGGAGCTCAGAGCACTGCTCCCGGCTCTTCCAGCATCCACCCCCTGCAGAGAGAGACGCCGCATATCGGCCGGCAGCCGATATACGTTCGTCTGAATGCACCCTTAGTTAAACATAGTAAACATCACATTAGTGCACCTTTTTATCAATCTATTTTCAACTTTCCTAGCTGATTTGCATTATCTAAAGTGAGGTACCAAGCAGTATTCTTAAAAGTGTCCATGCAATTTCTGAAATATGAATGAACTCTTAAGGCCACTCTCACACATGCAATTTTTATAGCGATTACCATGGCGTTTCAAACCATCGTGCTAATAAACAATGCTTGCCTACCAGGAGGATAACATGGACTATAATTGCCACATTTTTTTAGATGGAGAAAAATGAAATCTATATGTTTGTGGACTTAATGATAAAGAAACTTTCCATACTCTGTTTAAGATCTGATATCCTAGGATTGAATTTTGCGTCACAGCTATATATCATGTAGTATATAAGTTCTTGGCTTATTATAGTTGGGTCATTAAGGTGAGGAGGAATATCAGATCTGATCGGGGGTCAATCACACTGCATTCAGTGTGGGTGTCGCCTGTTTCTCACAGCCGAACCCGCTCATAACAGCTTCGATCAACACCGCTGCTGGTTGGAACTTTTAAATGTCCCGATCAATGTTCGGGGTCCCGAATGGCCCCCTGTGATGAGATCACGGGGTGCCCCGTAGTTCCCATAGCAGCCAGGTGTCTTTTGAAAGCCCGAATGGCTGTCATTGTCAGATGGCTGTATAATGTAATACTATAGTATTACATCATTATGCAGGAGTAATCAAACCACTTCAAGTTCTTTCCCTTAAAAAGTAAAAAAGCATAGCAAAAGGTTTTTTTTTTGGTTTTTTTAAATTTATAATAAAAGGATCCAAGTAAAAGAACAAAAACATATTTGGTACCGCTGCATCCATAAAAATCTGATCTATCAAAGTAATACATTATTTACCCTGCATGGTAAATGTCGTCAGAAAAAAAATTAACAATGTCAGAATCGCGCTTTTTTTGGTCACCGCGTCTCCAAGAAAAAATGTAATAAAAAACAATTAAAAAGTTGTACATGTTCAGTAATGGTATTAATAGAAACAGGACGTTCAGCAAAAAAGGAGCCCTTATATTTCAAGCCTACAATACACTGCTTTCAATGGGGCCGGCAGCTGCAGTGCCAACCCCATTAAAAGCAATGGCATAGCATTCTGGACTTCTGCCACAGTTGTGGCAGAAGTCCGCGATATAGTTCCTATGTTTTTAATGGGGCCAGTGCTGCTGCTGCCAGCCCCATTGAAAGCATTTTGCGTCATCGCAGCATTTTTTTTCAGTGCAACGAGAGTGTTTTCAATCGCTCACAGAGCAAGAAAAAAAAAAACGCTAGTGGGTATCCACTCTAGAGCCTCATGCACATAGCAGGTCCAGATTCCGGCATCCCACACTGGAATCTCACACTGAATTCATCCCTGACTGCAGCGTGTGACCCTGCGTACCTGTGGTCTTCTTCTTCACCGGCATCACCATACAAGTTTTTTCTTTAAATTCCTGCTTTTCCTGTGGAATCCGCAGCCTGTCCCGTATGATAATTCCAGATGGGCCGCGGGTTGGATGGCTTCTATTGACTTCAATGGAAGCAATTCGTGCGAGGACCACAGGAAAAATTGAGCATGCTGTGAATCTTCATCTGCAAGTGGAAATTGGAATTGGTTTCCACTCGTGTGCATGAAGAATTTTTCTATAGCATGATATAGAGGGTTGTTGCTGTAGAACCCAGGGGTGTATGCCAGCCCCGGATTCTGCAGCAAAAATCCGCCCATGTGCGAGAGGCCCAAATAAAGAGATTTGTGGGCGCTTCTTGGCCAAGAATGAAAGACATGAAAGCTGCTTGGAATTTTTTAACATCCTCATGTTTTAGTGATAGCCGGATGGGCTCTAACAGGTAAAGAAGTTTTGTTTAAGCTGCATTGGCCCAAAGAAGATAAAGGGAGATTATTTCATCTACGAAGCTAATTTAAAGTTAAGTATTAAGGGAGGGTAATTAAGTTTGTAAGTAGATTCTGAAGTTTTACCAACATATATTGCTCAATATTTGATGAATATTTTAACCCCTTGAGAACCAGGCTGATTTGTACCTTAAGGACCAGACATTTTTTAGGGATTTTATTCACGAGGTTGTTTATCCACCCTATATTTTTTACCAAAACTGTTTTTGCTGCCTTTTTTCCAGTGACAAATAGGGCTATATTTTTAATATTTTTTTCACTGACTTTTCTCCAGTTTTTTAGTATTATTGGGGGTAAAAGGCTAAAAATATATTATTTGAACATTTATAGTTTTTTTTTTTAAATTAGTATATTTAAGCTAAAATAAAATGTGGAAATGGGTTCCTCATTTTGCTTTGGACATTTTGTTATATAATATACATAGTTTTGGATTACTGGGCGCATACGGTGATGGTTTTGTTTGGTGTCGGCTTTGGGATATTTTCTTTTTTATAAGTATACTTTTATTTTATTCTGTAATTTTTTTTTATTTATGTATGTCATTTTTTTCCCATCAAGACCTCTTGGGGACATTCACTTATTTTTTTTATTTAACACTTTCCCACTGTAGCCCAGGTTTCCATAGGAGCCCCAGTTACAGGGAAAACATTCACTGTAGTGACAATAATCACTGGCAGAGCTTGAAACCCCTGCCATATTTTTTACTATTGGCTGGGTTTAAAGCCCATGACCAAGCTCTGTAACTTTACTGTGCTTGGTCCTTAATGGGTTACGTAGAGTAACAGGTATCTCAGAGGCATCAAAGTTATGTAATTTGACCCGTGGGGCTACATCAAGCAGCTCGGATTTAGTAGCATTCAACTTAAATACTGAATGTTGTCCAAATGTGTCTAAAAGACAAAATACCCTCAACACACTGGCATAACTATAAGGGGTGTAGGGGATGTGGTTGAACCCAAGCTCGGTGGCCTTCAAAGGCCCATAAGGCTTTACTTCTTTATATAGGGAGCCCAGTACTATGAATAAAGCACTATAGTTGGGGGCCCTGTTACAGGTGTTGCATTAGGGCCCAGAAGCTTCAAGTTACGGCTTTGCCTCAACATATCTCTGCCTGGTTTAACTAGTGCAAGCAAAATACCATCAGTAGAGATGAGCAAGCACCAAAATGTTCGGGTGCTCGTTGTTCGAGTCGAACTTTTCGTAATGCTCGAGAGCTCGTTTCGGGAAACAAACCCCATTGAAGTCAATGGGCGACTCGAGCATTTTTGTATGGGACCGATGCTCCGCATAGGTCATGACTAGAGATGAGCGAGTATACTCACTAAGGCACATTACTGGAGCGAGTAGTGCCTTAGCCGAGAATCTCCTCGCTCGTCCCTAAAGATTCGGGGGCCGCCGCGGGTGACAGGTGAGTTGCAGTGGGGAGCAGGGGAGGTCGGGGGGGGGGGGGGAGGGAGAGAGGGAGAGAGAGATCTCCCCTCCGTTCCTCCCCACTCTCCCCCGCCGCTCCCCGCCCCCGAAACTTTTAGGGACGAGCGGGAAGATACTCGGCTAGAGCACTACTGGCTCGAGTAATGCGCCTTAGCGAGTATACTCGCTCATCTCTAGTCAAGACTTGTCAAACACCAGAAAACAGTCATGGAAAAAGTTATGGAAACACCACAGAAACTGATAGGGAAGGGCAGGGACAGCATGCATGGCTGCATCTGAGGCTCCCAGGTCCCACTATTAAGCCAAAATGGGGGCAAGAGTCTGGCGTCAACTCCCCTAACAATTTACTTGGGACAAACCCTCATTAGCAAGGCACACGCGCTGGCACATCTTAGCTAAGCACCACACTACCTGCAACCAAGGACAATCACTGCCTGCGGTTGACACGGCTGCCTCTTCTCCTGGGTTACATGCTGGCATTGCCGCGGCCTCCACCCCCCCGCACAACCCTGCGTCCACAGCGCACCCAAAATTTTCACTGCACAGCGTTCAGCTGCACTCGTGCCACATGCTTGCTTCATAGCCACACCAATCTCATGTCTATTTATAGGTGCGTAATGGATAAGGAGGAACCGGAGGCACACACTGCAGAGGGTTGGCAGGGCTAGGCAGTGACCCTCTTTGAAAGTGTGAGCGATAGCCCTCAATGCTGTTGAGAACTGATGATGATCATCATTGCAATCCCGTGCCATTTCCGTCACAAAATTGTCAGGAGCCACAAATGTGGGCATAAAGGGGACTCAGGTGCCAGCCCAGCACTTCTACACATCTCCACAATGCAGCAATACTCTGTTTGGGAATCACGTGAGGTGGCCCAGGGTCAAGCTCAGTCCCAGCCTCCACCTTGTGTGACCCAAGGTGCTGTGAGTTACATAGCAATGGGAAATCCATGTGTCCCCACACAATTCATTCTGTGTAGGTGTCAGACAGCTCAACACCGCAAGGGGAAGTCTTTGAGTTCCTTGGGCTTGCCTATGCTATCGGTGCACAAAGATGCCCACATTTCTGCCCTAGTCAGTCAGTGTATTTGTGCCAGACAGGTAAAACACCACTATCGGAAGTCTTTGTGCACCCACAGCATAGGCGAGCCAATGGAACCCCAGTAACATTTTTGTAGTAAAAGTATAGGCAGACCCCGGTGCCATTTCTGTAGCAGAAGTATAGGCGGACCCCAGTAACATTTCTGTAGCAAGAGTATAGGCGAACCCCTGTAAAATTTCTGTAGCAAGAGTATTGGCAGACCCTTGTAACATTTCTGTAGCAAGAGTGTAGGTGAACCTCTGAAACATTGGTGTACCAAGAGTATAGGCGAACCCTAGTACCATTTCTGTAGCAAAAGTATAGGTGAACCCCTCAAACCATTCAGTAGAAACTGCATAGGCGGACCCCAGTAACGTTTCTGTAGCAAAAGTATAGGCAGACCCCAGTAACATTTCTGTAGCAAGGATATAGGCGGACCCCTGTAACATTTTTTATAGCAAGAGTATAGGCGGACCCCAGTTACATTTCTGTAGCAAAAGTACAGGCAGACCCCAGTAACATTTCTGTAGCTAAAGTACAGGCAGACCCCAGTAACATTTCTGTAGCAAGAGTATAGGCGAACCCCTCAAACCATTCAGTAGAAAAGGTATAGGCAGACCCCTGTAATATTTATGTAGCAAGAGTATAGGCAGACCCCAGTAACATTTCTGTAGCAAAAGTATAGGTGAACCCCTCAAACCATTCAGTAGAAACTGCAGTGGATAGTGCTGGTAACTACGGCTATCTCAACCCCACCAAGGAAAGGGTATTGTGAGATGCTCTGCACAGCGACAGAGCTGAAATACTGTGCAGTGGCCCAGGAAATATTACACTACTGTTTAGCGGTGAGACCTCTGTCTAATGCACTGCAGACATAGAACGGTATAACTGAAGTCGTTTGCAGTAAGCTAGGAAATATTAGAGAGCAATTTCACGGTGAGAGCTGGTTGTACGGCACTGCAGCCTAAGAAAACTATTACTGAAAGGCTGGGAACAGGCTTAGATGCGTAATACAAAAATAGATGCACTATTACTCCCAGCAAGCCACAACTATAATGCACACAGTCAGATGTAGCCCTAAGAAGGAGCATTGGGGTTCTTGCACGGAGGATTAGGACTGTATAGTGTGTAACTTTCCCTATAGAAGTGGCTGTTGCCCCAACACTCTGTGTCTAATGCACTGCAGACACAGAACGGTATAAATGAAGTCCTTCGCAGTAGGCTAGGAATTTAGAAAATATTAGAGAGCAATTTCATGGTGAGAGCTGGTTGTACGGCACAGCAGGCTGAGAACGCCATTACTGAAAGGCTGGGAACAGGCCTAGATGCGTACTACAAAAATTGATGCACTACTACTCCCAGCCAACCACAACTATAATGCACACAGTCAGATGTAGCCCTAAGAAGGACTGTTGGGGCTCTTGAAGACAGGATCCTAATCTAACAATTTCCCTATATAAGCAGCTCTTTCCCTAAACTCTGCATAATACACTGCAGAATGAGAACGTTATAGTTGAAATGGCCTGCACAGCCAGAGATGCTTAAAAAAAAAATTGGTGAACTATTGCTCCCAGCCAGCCACAACAGTAATGCACACTATTAAGGTTATCCCTAAGAAGAATCGTTGGGGTTCTTGATGACAAGATCATACTCTAACACTTTCCCTATATCAGCAGCAACACTTTCCCTAACCTCTGCCAGCATGCGTCTGTGGCGAGCCGCGGGCGGGACCAGTTTAAGTACTCAGCGGTCACCTGATCAGCCCAGCTACTCACTACTGTGTGTGTGTGTGGGGGGGGGGGGGGGGGGGGGGGCGAGGGGGCTGACACGTCACAGCAGGAAGTGGTAATGCCTTCCCCTCATGTCTATTGGCTAGAAAATGGCACTAAACATGCGGGGAAGGAAATGCAATTGACTCGAGTACCGTGTGGTCTTCGTCTCGAGTAACGAGCATCTCGAGCATCAAGCTCGGACGAGTGTGCTCGCTCATCTCTAACTATCAGCATAAAACATGGATTTGATAACTGAATTGGATATTGTAATACCCTCTATTTGATCAGTTCATTCCATGATGCTTATCAAAGGTTCTATAACAATATAAAAGAGCAGTGGCGACTTTGGGCATCTCTGCTTAGTACCTTTATGCAACGAAAACGTAGAAGAAAGAAATCCTAAGAAGTAAATTTCTGCCATCGGAAATGCATATAGTTTCCACAATAAAATACCAGGAAGAAGGGATCAGTTGAAGGTCGGCTATCAACGTTTCAGTATCTTGAACGCTGGTGCAAGAACCACTATGATACTTTTGGAGTTGTATAGTAGAGGAGTGCAAATTTACCCTGTTTCTAGTGAGAAAAGCCTTTCTATTACACTGGACCTCCGGCAAAAGATCTATTAAGACATGTCTATGTATTTCATAATATAATGTCTGTCAAAATACAGTATAAAGCAATACTACAGAATTGCAATATTTATTTCTAGTATTTATGACAAAAACTAAAACCCCTAACAAAAGAACTTCTGTGACTTTTTTCTACTGCTATGCCTTTAGACTGTCAAAGGAGTCATAAATGACTAAAAAAAAAATGAATCAAAAGCGATCACAAATTTCTGTGTGAGGGTGGTAATAATAATAATAATAATAATCTTTATTTGTATAGCGCCAACATATTCCGCAGCGCTTACATAGACAGGGGGAATACAGAAAGACAATAAAATACAAAAATTACAGAACCACGGTTACATAGTAAACAGTTGATGGAAACAATAGGGGGGAGGGCCCTGCTCCAACGAGCTTACATACTACAAGTAATGGGGTGACACAAAAGGTAAAGGGCTGGAGATGTGCACAGCATGGCGAGGTGGAGAGTGAGGGTTTCTAAACACAAGGACAATGGTCAGGCATTTGGCGGTGTGACGGCAGAAACGGTATGACTGTATGAGCGGTTTATGATGGCTAGCAGGGATAGCAGTCAATAGGTCAGGGAGCATGTTATCAGGCAGAGAACAGAGGGGTTTGTTTAGGAAATGCGGTATGCCTCCCTTACGTTCTGCGAGTCCTGGATTGCTCAGGTAGCCTTTGGTAGTGCATTCCAGAGGACCGGTGCTGCCCTGGAGAAGTCTTGGAGATGGGAATGAGAAGTTTGAATTAAAGGGGCACTCAGACTGGTTTCGTTAGCAGAGCGGAGAGCCCGGGCTGGGTGATGGATTGAGATAAGGGAGGCAATATAGGTGGGCGCTGCGCTGTGGAGGGCTTTGTGGATTAAGGTAGCGAGTTTAAATTGTATTATGTATTTAACAGGCAGCCAGTGCAGTGACTGGCACAGGGCAGAGGCGTCCGAGTAGCAGCTGGACAGGAATATGTGTATATATTGCCATATCTTTTTTTATGCTTTTATACCTGTATGCAAGTTCTATGCAATGCTACAATGCAAAAAACTTAATATGCAGCCCTAAAAATCATATCAGATATGCCAAGACTTTGCAAAGTGAAGACAAAGGTATCTTGAAAACCCCAAGGAAGAACCCGATACGAAGGCCGCGTGTTTGGCTATTTTCCCAGTATCTAAAAACTGTTTAACTACGTATATGACTAATACTGCCTCTGTCGGAACTGCGGTCATCACATACATGGTTATGCGTTGGATTTGGGCCAATAAGAACAGTTGCACACTTCTAATGATGTGATAAGGGGTATAAAGCTCCATGTAACCTATAATAAAGTGCGCAGTTATTTCCCCGTGTGAGGAACTATAACAGACCGTGTGTGTTGTTTCTTCTTTACTGACCGGGAATTGGGGTGGGCCTGATTGGTGCTGTATGCAGAATTTCCCTGACAGTTGGTGCCCAACGTTGTGGGGGCGGAAAAATCGGAGCCGTACAGCCCAGACTGCCTGATTCCACGCCACAGAGAAGCCGTCCTGCTGTAACCGAGCCTGATCAACTCACAGAACTCAAGGTAATACCAGCATATTTTTATGTTGCGTTTTACGCTTGGAGTCTTGCAGCAGTAGGGACTATCTGTGCTTTGTGACCAGACGGGTTGGGTTAAGAGTTCTACACGGTAACTAGTGGGCTTCAGGTTTGCCGTCAAGGACCACTGATCGTGATAAGCGCACCAATCGCCGACCCAGGGACTAGTCTATAATCTATTTGTACTCTGAAGTCCGTAGCATTTTAGTAGTAGCGGGGGTTGTTTGTTATATCTGCAGAAGTTTTTGTCTCCCAGAAGCAGGGACCTTCAGTTATCTTGCCAAAGAGAGCAGATAATTTGGGTTAGAAGGAAGTACTCTGTGTAACGTGTAGTTTAAGGTTGTTAGTCCCACAGAAGCAGGAACCCTTGGTTATCTCGCCACGGGGAGCAGATAATTTGGGCTAGAGGGAAGTACTCTGAGACGTGTAGTTTTAGTGTTGTTTTAATATGTCTAAGTCTGTGTTTAAAAGGAGAGAGACCCTTAAGGGCTGTCGTCGGGTGGATGAATTGGTGGTGGAGAGACAAGGGTCCCAGTTTGTAAAATGTAAGGAAACCCTTATGAAAATGTGTGACATGGACCTGCATGGTAGATTACAGTATGGTGACTGTGAGGAGGTTCTTAGGACCAAGAAGGGTGACTTGAAAGACAAAGGTTTACTAGAAAGTGCTGAAATGAGGAGCAGAGGGACAGTCAGGGAAAGTTAAGTATGTACATGTATTATTTGCCTAAGAAAGTATCTGTAAGTGAAATGTTTGAAAGTACAGTATGTGATATATTGTGCCCGGCATCGGGAGAGTGTCTACTGAACGTTACATTGGTGGTCAAGTAGTGAGAGAAATATGGGGAACAAGCATTTTGGAGAGAAAATTTTCAAGGCATGTGATATGGTGACAGAGAGAGAGCAAGCATAGTGCAGAGAAAGGTTACAGGGCATGTGATTTGGTGGAGCAATATGTGATTGTGTCACCTCTAGAAAAGGTGTATGATATTAGGTAGATAAATGCAAATATATAAATATATATATATAATGTTTTTCAACTGATGTATGTTTGTTTATCACACTTTTTTTTGTCCATCTGTATATACTGGAACACATTCAAATGAAGGGGTGATGGGGCAGACTTGACTGCATGAATGGATGAGAGAGTTAATGACCCGTGTTCAGATGGTGATGGATGTAAAATGTGTGATGCAGATATTGAATGGGGATAAAAGTTACCCCCCACCTCTGCATAAGACTTTACTTGTTTGTGATGTGGATTGGCAGATTGTACAGTTTACATGAAAGTATGAGGAAACACACAAACAGCCAGTATCGAAGGGGTGGAGCTAGATGATGTAAAAGTGTGTAATGGGTCATCCCTCTCTTGTCCACAAGGAGAGGGTGAGAATCTTGGGCAGCTAGGATTTTTTTTTTCTTCTTCTCAAATTTCATGAGACATTGCAGGCAGGATCAAATTAATAATAAATTTGCTTAAAGGATATCATATTTTCAATGTGGATAGATGTCTGTAGATTATTATGCCCTGATGTAACTCATGTCTCTGTTATTAGCGCTAACATCTTACAGGCCTTATCTGCATCTATCAAATTCTCACTGGATTGATTGGCACAGGTTGAGACCTCAGATGCCAGTTCAGAAGAGTTTTGTAAGCTAAATACTCTCTTGGTGGATCTGACTCATGTGTTTGTCCTGACAGCCGCTGCGGAAACTTAGTTTTCCGCAGGCCCTGACAAATTGTTGGCCACCTCCAAGACAGACATAGGGAAATTGAATGGTATGTTTGAAACCAAGATACACACCCCTGGGTCAAACAGTATCCTTTTAGTTTCCCACAAGAAATGTTGGAAATTTGTGGGAGACTTGGTTCCAATGAGGTTTAGTGCAAGATATGTCCTCCAGCAAACGCCTTTCTTTTCCAGTCAAGAAAAG
The DNA here is from genome assembly GCF_035609145.1 of Eleutherodactylus coqui. NCBI lineage: Eukaryota > Metazoa > Chordata > Amphibia > Anura > Eleutherodactylidae > Eleutherodactylus > Eleutherodactylus coqui. The sequence continues at coordinate 27,432,301 of NC_089842.1, read as the reverse complement.
ACACAGAGAGGTGTCCATTTGGACACCTACCGCATGGTCCATGACTTCTGTGAGGGGAACAAGGTTACGGTTCTGGACTACCCCCTAGTGGTCCTCACCCCTCATGATATCCAGAGTATATGCACACAAGTGCAACACAAGCACTTATCTCTGGCCTGTCATATTCAGCCCTCTTCATGCCTCACAGCATGTTGTACTACTTTGAACCTGGCTACTCTTCTTCCAATTGAGTACCCTGGTTCAAAGGGGGGAGGGGAAGGCATAGGTGATCTAGATATTGCAGATCAGCTATTTTTAATTTTTTGCAACAAGATTCTGATCTATTTGAAATAGAATATCAGCATGATTGTCTAGCATTGATGCAACAAGAAAATTTAAGTTTTAAAAACAGCTACTGAAACCCCCTGTTAACAATGCATATTTTGAGCTTTTTGTAGATGGTACCAGGGTGAGGATTGACGACTCCATACCGGATATGCAGTGGTCAAACAACAAGATGTCCTAAAAGCAGAAGCTCTGCCTCCACATGTCAGTGCAGAGTCTCATGGAGGCCCTACTTCTACCTGAAAAAGTGGAGAGCTCACACCAATTCCTACACTGGGGAAGCAAGAGGCAACACCATCGTAGAAAGCACAGCAAAGGCACCGGCCCTCAAACCGTGAAAGAAAAGAAGACATTGACAAACTTTGGACATCGACAAAAACTTTGGACATTGGCAAAACTTTGAACATTGATAAAAACTTTAGACTTTGATATGCTGAGAACTTTACAGTTACAAGCCAGCAAGGAAGAAAAGGAAAAAATTGACTAAAAATGGCAGCAACAGAACAGGACGGCAAACAGTCAATAGAACTTGCCTACCACTGTTTCCTGTGCCCCATGATGGCCCAGTTGATGCCCAGAAAGACGCATCTATCAAAGCAACTTGGACGAGGTTCTCTGCAGCTGCTGCATCATTTGTCCAATCTTGTATGATCAATGCCATAAGCAACAGGGCAGAAGTAAATTTGCCACATAACATTTGCAGGGGCCACTCTACCAATTTCAGGGATTGCAAATGGACTACATTCAGCTCCCACTTGTTGGGATGTATGAATATGTGCTTGTTGTTGTTGTCTTTTCAGGTTGGAGGTCTACCCTGTTATCAAAGTACAGAAGCAGGTAACCACACAGAAGCTCATGAATGAGGTAATGTGCAGATATGGGGTACCAGAAGTGATTGAGTCAAGCAAAGGTACACACTTCACAGATGAAATAATGCAACACATCATGTCTGCTTTGGGTATATCCCAGGCCTTTCACACACCCTACCATCCATGGAGTAGGGGGAAAGTAAGATACAAAAGGCAATGGAGGAAATGGGCAAATCTTGGATTGAGTGCCTTCCATTAGTTTTTTTTTTCTCAGGAGAGTACATGCCACAGTAGCTGAGCTTGGGGAATGATTCTCTTGTTAATTTTTTCATAGGCCTATCTAAGGAATTGTCAGTAACACATTCTGCAGTCTCTGCTTCTCTCCCAGGTCCTATAGACGAGTGTCATGATCTTAAACCAAGTGACCGGGTCTATGTGAAAAGGTTTGAGAGAGAAAGACTGGAAACTTAGTTTGAAGGTTGTTGCTCACCACTCCAACTGCAATCATACTCGAAGGAAAGCCCACTTGGATCCACGCCTCACACTGAAAAAAGGCCCTGGGTCCCGGAGCACAGAACTCATGATCCTGCATATCCTTTACATGCTATGGGCAGGGTGAGGGACCTGGGCGGAGGTGGCCGTCACACTTCAGGGGCAGGGAAGGAGGGAAACTGGAACCCCTGGTCCGGAGAATATGAAGGGGAAGTGACATTGTGGTACAATTCCTCTAACACACACATAGCCACATACACCTTTGACTACTGTACACTAGCTCCCTGTTTCAGGGATTAGAACAAATTAATACAATCAAATGTGCAATATGAAGACTACACTGAGGGTGAGAATCCAACACCGCATCGTACTATGAGAGAAGTTGACGCTCCAGGTGGTAGCTTCGATCTACATGTATATATAGATGCAATAGAAGTGCCAAGGGGGTGCCAGATGAATTTAAGTCCAGGGATCAGGTTAAGGTGGGCTTTAAATCCCTATTTGCAATTGTCACTGTTAATAAGAATGTAGACTGGATAAATTATATCTATTACAATCAGCAGAGGTTTGTAAACTACACCAGGGATGCTTTACAAGGGTTAGCTGACCAATTAGGGCCTACTGCAGCCATGGCGTTCCAAAATAGAATGGCCCTGGATATGATTTTAGCAGAAAAAAGGTGAAGTGTGTAAGACGATTGGTAAAACTTGTTGCACCTACATTCCCGATAACACCGGACCTACAGGTAAAGTGACGGTCGCTATTAAAAAATTAACCAGTCTGACAGAACAACTTAAAAGAAATTCAGGGGTTACAGATCCCTGGGACCATTACTTCTCATGGTTGAAGGGATGGCAGAAAGTCCTGGTTCAAGTGGGTATAATCCTGGGCATTGTTTTGTTAGTTCTGCTGACTTCCTGTACGTGTATTATCCCCTTTATCAAAAAGAGTATGAGTAAGTGACTGGCCAGTGTGACACCAACATTTCCCTTGTTTGAAAAAGATGAAAAGCCAGTGCGGATAATGCCAACCACCGTATGTTACCAAATAAATGGAGAGATGGACTAGTACTGCGCCGCCTCAGTCTCCTAAGATGGACCGTCAGTGGATTTCCCATTTGCCTAGGGATAGTGTAGAAGACCATAGGTTCCAGCGAGGGCGCACTCTGTGGGGTGTTAACTTGTACAGATAAAGGGTATGGATACCGGAAAATGAGCCCAGGGAATCCATGGCCTTCTTCTGAGGTGAGGTAAGAGTAGGGTCTTACGGGCAGTGGGGAAACCCTGACGCAAGGGAGAGGTGACCGAGGGAGAGTGTGAGGCCTGGTGCTTGATCTCCATATTAAGTTTTTAGGGGAGTTTATGAGGGTATATGTATATATTGCCATATGTTTTTTATGCTTGTATACCTGTATGCAAGTTCTATGCAATGCTAAAATGCAAAAAAACTTTATATGTAGCCTTAAAAATCATATCAGATATGCCAAGGCTTTGCAAGGCGAAGACAAATGTATGTTGAAAACCGCAAGGAAGAACCGGATACGAAGGCCGCGTGCTTGGCTATTTTCCCAGTATCTACATAAAAACTGTTTAACTATGTATATGACTAATACTGCCTTAGGCGGAACTGCGGACATCACATATATGGTTATGCAGTTTGGGCATAACCATATATGGGCCAATAAGAACAGTTTGGGCCAATAAGAACAGTTACATACTTCTAATAATGTCATAAGGGGTATAAAACCCCATGTAACCTATAATAAAGTGTGCAGTTATTTTCCCGTGCGAGGAACTATACCAGACCTCCGTGTGTGGTGTTTCTTCTTTACTGCCGGCAAAAGGGCATTGGGGTGGGCCTGATTGGTGCTGTAAGCAGAATTTCCCTGACACCTGTGCATCCAAAATTGGTACCAATAAAAACTACATATCATCTCGCAGAAAATAGCTGTCACAGTTGCATCAATGGAAAAATGTAAAAAATTATAGCTATCAAAAGGTGGTGACAGGAAACAAGTTTTTTTAAAAAAAAGGTATTTTAATTTTTAAGTGGTACTATATCAAAATATATATAAATTTGGTATAGCCATAATCGTACTGATGAACAGAATAAAGGTAGCATGTCATTTTCACTGTGCCATGCAAACTGTCAAAATATTCCCATTCATAATGGCACAATTTGTTTCTTTTTCCATTTTGATCCACTTCAAAATTTTAAAAAAGTATATCAATACATTCCATAGAACAACAATTTATACCAATAAAGAATAAAATTCAGCTTGCAAAAAACAAGCCCTCATATAGCTATGTCACTATTAAAAAGTTATGATTTTTGGAAAATGTGGAGACAACTAAAAAAATAAATAAATAAATAAAGCTTCAGTGGGAAGGGCTTAGGCAGGCCTGCACAACTTAGAGTTGTAGATAGGGGTCAAAATTAAAATTGTCAAACTTCATGTTGCCGCAGATAGGTTCTTAGCGGCACACTTACAAAATGACGGTTTGTTCAAACCCTGGGAAATTTGCGCAGCAAACGTACATGCACAGAAAAATGGCAACTATTAGAGCCTATGGTTTTCTGGAAAGATACAGATGAAGGAATTTTAGCTGCACAAATAACACACACCTAAAAAATAGCACATAAGCGACTGAAATTTCTGCAACTGAAATTCCCTGCTGCATGTAAGAATAGGACCTGACCCATCTTTGGTGTGTGAAGCGCAGGAGTTTCCATAGACACTTATGGGAGTTGGATAACAAGGGAGGGGAGAGGGAGATTAACTAAGCATTCCAATTATTTAGTTTAAACTTCTAAACAATGGGAATGGAAGGGGAGAAGAAGGGAGATAAGGGGGAGGAAGTGCTGCTGAGATGCTAAACACAGAAGCACATTTTAATTGTCCAACTGTAAGCTCCAGTTAGTCCCCCGTGGGGTTGAGGAGACTCCCCAGGGAGTTCCCTTAAGTGTCCCCAGTTTTCCCCTCATCCCAGCAGAACATTATAAACTTTCCCAAGTAGGGCAGTTGTTCAGTAGAAGAGTGTTTGTACGTGATTTTACAAAATAAGATTCAAGTGGATAATAAGTAACATCTTGCTATTTAATTGCAGCATGCCCCGTCAACGCCCAATAGTAAATTAAATGCTGTTTCCATTTCATTGTGTTTTGGACACTAATTTTTTTCTTTGTTCCAAATTGTTTGTATGCTGACTTGATCTGGAACACTTACTCTAATTACTAAAATGCGATGGCGGCAGCTTAAAATGGAATTCCCCTGCAGGAGGCAACAAGGGATTCCCTGTAGTGGAAGAGCGAGGGGGCAGGGCTACAAGGCTTCCCCCCCAGGGTTTCTAATAGAGCAGGGAGGGCTAGAGGGAACTGCCCTTCATCCTGGTTCCTCTAGCCCCATCCTCTATCCTAGCTATGGCAGAATCACTCCGCACCATCTCTCTCCTTGCTATGGGAAAACTCCTTGGGGATCCCCTGTAACCCCACTCTCTCTCTCTCTTCCCTTTATTTGGAAATCCCAAAGCCGTGAGGAGCTTCATTTCTCTCCCCTCTGGGTGCAGCGGCTCTTTTTTTAAACAACACGCTGCTCCCAATCCGGCAAATCCGCAATTTCACATGAGTTGAGCTTGGCCTATCTGCACGGACAACTCGCCTTTTCACACATCTTTTTGTGCAGTTTGCTGTGCTTTTTTATGTGTGTAATTTTTGCATGGGTAGATCCCCCATGTGAACAAACCCTGAGCCGCTAAAAACCTATTAGATTAATGATTAAACTATTATGTAAACTGCTTTGCTAATAGGTATACATTTTTAAACATATTTTGCATGTTTTCCTACTATTTGCATGTAGTTATTGGGAAGTATTACAATTCTTGTCAGCAATCAGTTTACTGGAAATTATATGGCATAATCAGCATAGGCTCCTGTATAGAGATGAGCGAGCATACTCGTCCGAGCTTGATACTCGTTCGAGTATTAGCGTGTTCGAGATGCTCGTTACTCGTGACGAGTACCACGCGATGTTCGAGTTACTTTCACTTTCACCTCTGAGACATTAGCGCGCTTTTCTGGCCAATACAAAGACAGGGAAGGCATTACAACTTCCCCCTGCGACGTTCAAGCCCTATACCACCCCCCTGCAGTGAGTGGCTGGCGAGATCAGGTGTCACCCGAGTATAAAAATCGGCCCCTCCCGCGGCTCGCCACAGATGCGTTCTGACATAGAGGAGGGAAAGTGCTGTCTTGGTGGAGCTGCTATAGGGAGAGCGTTAGGAGTATTTTATGCTTCAAGAACCCCAACGGTCCTTCTTAGGGCCACATCTAACCGTGTGCAGCACTGTGGAGGCTGCTTTTTGCAGTGTTGCACTTTTTTTTTTTTTTGGTATATCGGCCGTGCAGAGCATAGCGCCCTGCAGTAATACTCCAGGGCCAGAAGTGGTGGTTAGGCAGGGACAGAAGACATATTGATTGAATATAGGCAGTGGGCCTTTGCAAAAACATTTGGGGAAAAAAATCTATTTGGGCTGCCTGTGACTGTCCTCAGTGTTCTGGGTCTGTGCTGGGTGTAGTTGTCCTCCTAATTCATACGCAGCCAGCTAAGTGTTACAGCAGGCTTGCGCAAAATTATTTCCTGGCTCTGTCTGGGAGGTTAAATCACCGCTGTACTGCAGTCCACAGTGCAACACTCTGCAGTTCTTTGACATACTCCAGGGCCAGTAGCGGTGAGGCAGGGACAGAAGACATATTGATTAAATATAGGCAGTGGGCCTTTGCAAAAACATTTGGGGAAAAAAAATCTATTTGGGCTGCCTGTCACTGTCCTCAGTGTTCTGGGTCTCTGCTGGGTGTAGTAGTCCTCCAAATTCATACGCAGCCAGCTAAGTGTTACAGCAGGCGTGCGCAAAATTATTTCCTGGCGTTCCTTAAACAAAGTCAGCCTCCAACCACAGGCCAATAAGCGGCACATTTAATTACGGCGTTCTGTTTCTGCACTACTGCTAACACACCATGCTGAGGGGTAGGGGTAGGCCTATAGGACGTGTACGCGGGCGAGGACGCGGAGGCCCAAGTCAGGGTGTGGGCACAGGCCGAGCCAGTGCGGTGGCCAGGGGTAGAGGCAGGGCCAGACCGAATAATCCACCAACTGGTTCCCAAAGCGCCCCCTCGCGCCATGCCACCCTGCAGAGGTCAAGGTGCTCAACGGTGTGGCAGTTTTTCACAGAGACGCCTGACGACCGACGAACAGTGGTGTGCAACCTTTGTCGCGCCAAGATCAGCTGGGGAGCCACAACCAGCATGCGCAGGCATATGATGGCCAAGCACCCCACAAGGTGGGACGAAGGCCGTTCACCGCCTCCGGTTTGCACCACTGCCTCTCCCCCTGTGCCCCAACCTGCCACTGAGATCCAACCCCCCTCTGAGGACACAGGCACTACCGTCTCCTGGCCTGCACCCACACCCTCACCTCCGCTGTCCTCGGCCCCATCCAGCAATGTCTCTCAGCGCAGCGTCCAGACGTCGCTAGCGCCACTGTTTGAGCGCGAGCGCAAGTACGCCGCCACGCACCCGCACGCTCAAGCGTTAAACGTGCACATTGCCAAATTGATCAGCCTGGAGATGCTGCCGTATAGGCTTGTGGAAACGGAGGCTTTCAAAAGCATGATGGCGGCAGCGGCCCCGCGCTACTCGGTTCCCAGTCGCCACTACTTTTCCCGATGTGCCGTCCCAGCGCTGCGCGACCACGTCTCCCGCAACATTGTACGCGCCCTCACCAACGCGGTTACTGCCAAGGTCCACTTAACAACAGACACGTGGACAAGCACAGGCGGGCAGGGCCACTATATCTCCCTGATGGCACATTGGGTGAATTTAGTGGAGGCTGGGACAGAGTCAGAGCCTGGGACCGCTCACGTCCTACCCACCCCCCGAATTGCGTGCCCCAGCTCGGTGGTGGTATCTGCGGTGGTGTATGCTTCCTCCACTAAACCACCCTCCTCCTCCTCCTACGCAACCTCTGTCTCGCAATCAAGATGTGTCAGCAGCAGCACGTCGCCAGCAGTCGGTGTCGCGCGGCATGGCAGCACAGCGGTGGGCAAGCGTCAGCAGGCCGTGCTGAAACTACTCAGCTTAGGAGAGAAGAGGCACACGGCCCACGAACTGCTGCAGGGTCTGACAGAGCAGACCGACCGCTGGCTTGCGCCGCTGAGCCTCCAACCGGGCATGGTCGTGTGTGACAACGGCCGTAACCTGGTGGTAGCTCTGCAGCTCGGCAGCATCACGCACGTGCCATGCCTGGCCCATGTCTTTAATTTGGTGGTTCAGCGCTTTCTGAAAAGCTACCCACACTTGCCATACCTGCTCGGAAAGGTGCGCCGGGTCAGCGCACATTTCCGCAACTCCAAGACGGACGCTGCCACCCTGCGGACCCTGCAACATCGGTTTCATCTGCCAGTGCACCGATTGCTGTGCGACGTGCCCACACAGTGGAACTCTACGCTCCACATGTTGGCCAGACTCTATGAGCAGCGTAGAGCTATTGCAGAATACCAACTCCAACATGGGCGGCGTAGTGGGAGTCAGCCTCCTCAATTATTTACAGAAGAGTGGGCCTGGTTGGCAGCCATCTGCCAGGTTCTTGGAAACTTTGAGGAGTCTACCCAGATGCTGAGCGGGGATGCTGCAATCATTAGCGTCACCATTCCTCTGCTATGCCTCTTGAGAAGTTCCCTGCAAAGCATAAAGGCAGACACTTTGCACTCGGAAACGGAGTCGTGGGAAGACAGTATGTCGCTGGATAGTCAGAGCACCCTCATGTCTATATTTCAGCTCGTTGAGGAGGAGGAGGAGAGGGAGGAGCATGAGGAGGAGGGGGAAGAGACAGCTTGGCCCACTGCTGAGGGTACACATGCTGCTTGCCTGTCATCCTTTCAGGGAGTATGGCCAGAGGAGGAGGAGGAGGAGGAGGAGGGGGAGGAGCATGAGGAGGAGGAGGAAGAGACAGCTTGGCCCACTGCTAAGGGTACACATGCTGCTTGCCTGTCATCCTTTCAGCGTGTATGGCCAGAGGAGGAGGAGGCGGAGGAGGAGGAGGATCCTGCAAGTGATCTTCCTAGTGAGGACAGCCATGTGTTGCGTACAGGTACCCTCGGACACACGGCTGACTTCATGTTAGGATGCCTTTCTCGTGACCCTCGCGTTACATGCATTCTGGCCACTACGGGTTATTGGGTGTACACACTGCTCGACCCACGGTAAAAGGAGAACCTTTCCACTCTCATTCACGAAGAGGAAAGGGGTTCGAGAATGATGCTATACCACAGGGCGCTGGTGGACAAACTGATGATAAACTTCCCATCCGACAGCTCTAGTGGCCGAAGGCGCAGTTCCGAGGGCCAGGTAGCAGGGGTGGCGCAGAGATCAGGCAGCATGTACAGCGCAGGCAGGGGACCATTCTCCAAGGCCTTTGCCAGCTTTCTCCCCAGCAAGACTGTGTCACCGCTCCCCAGTCAAGGCTGAGTTGGCGGGAGCACTGTAAAAGGATGGTGAGGGAGTACGTAGCCGATCGCACGACCGTCCTCGGTGACGCCTCTGCCCCCTACAACTACTGGGTGTCGAAGCTGGACACGTGGCCTGAACTCGCGCTGTATGCCCTGGAGGTGCTTGCTTGTCCTGCGGCTAGCGTCTTGTCAGAGAGTGTGTTTAGTGTGGCTGGGGGAATCATCACGGATAAGCGTACCCACCTGTCAACCGACAGTGCCGACAGGCTTACACTCATCAAGATGAACAAAGCCTGGATTTCCCCAGACTTCTCTACTTCACCAGCGGACAGCAGCGATACCTAAGCAATACGTAGGCTGCACCCGCGGATGGAAGCATCGTTCTCTATCACCATCAAAAACGGGGACCTTTTTGCTTCATCAATCTGTGTATAATATTCCTCCTCCTCCTGAAACCTCATGTAATCACGCCGAACGGGCAATTTTTCTTAGGCCCACAAGGCTCAGTCATATAATTTTTGTAAACAATTTTTATACGTTTCAATGCTCATTAAAGCGTTGAAACTTTCACCTCAACCAATTTTTATTTTAACTGGGCTGCCTCCAGGCCTAGTTACCAATTAAGCCACATTAACCAAAGCGATTAATGGATTTCACCTGCCCTCTTGGTTGGGCATGGGCAATTTTTCTCAGGTACATTAGTACTGTTGGTACACTAATTTTTGGGGGCCCTCGCCTACAGTGTAATCAAATGAATTTTTAGCCCACCTGCATTACAGCTGACGTTACATCAGCTGTGTTGGGTACTGCAATGGGATATATTTATGTACCGCCGGTGGGTTCCAGGGAGCCACCCATGCCGTGGGTTCACACGGAGTTGTAACTGCATGTGTCCACTTCTAAAAAACCCCAGTCTGACTGGGGCATGCAGTGTGGGCCGAAGCCCACCTGCATTAAGCACGACATTACCTCAGCTGTGTTGGGCACTGCAATGGGATATATTTATGTACCGCCGGTGGCTTCCTGGCACTCACCCATGCTGTCGGTCCACAGGGAGTTGTAACTGCATGTGTCCACTTCTAAAAAACCCCAGTCTGACTGGGGCATGCAGTGTGGGCCGAAGCCCACCTGCATTAAGCACGACATTACCTCAGCTGTGTTGGGCACTGCAATGGGATATATTTATGTACCGCCGGTGGCTTCCTGGCACCCACCCATGCTGTCGGTCCACAGGGAGTTGTAACTGCATGTGTCCACTACTAAAGAACCCCAGTCTGACTGGGGCATGCAGTGTGGGCCGAAGCCCACCTGCATTAAGCACGACATTACCTCAGCTGTGATGGGCAATGCAATGGGATACATTTATGTACCGCCGGTGGGTTCCAGGGAGCCACCGATGCTGTGGGTGCACACGGAATTCCCATTGCGGAGTTGTACCTGCCTGTGACTATTTATAATGAAACGCGCTCTGACTGGGGCATGCAGACACCTTGACAGAATGAATAGTGTGTGACACATAGGTTTCCCATTGCTATGCCCACGTGTGCAGCTCCTGATGGCGGTGGCACAGGATTATATTTCTCATTGCTTCTGTACAGCATTGTGGGCTATCGCCCCGCCCCTTTTAAAGAGGGTCGCTGCCTAGCCGTGCCAACCCTCTGCAGTGTGTGCCTGCGGTTCCTCCTCATGGCAGACGCACTTATAAATAGACATGAGTGTGGCGTGGCATGAGGGCAGCTGAAGGCTGCGCAGGGACAATTTGGTGTGCGCTGTGGACACTGGGTCGTGCGGGGGGGGGTTGGGCAGCATGTAACCCAGGAGAAGTGGCAGCGGAGTGTCATGCAGGCAGTCATTGTGCTTTGTTGGAGGTAGTGTGGTGCTTAGCTAAGGTATGCATTGCTAATGAGGGCTTTTCAGAAGTAAAAGTTGTTGGGAGGGGGGGAGGGGGCACTCTTGCCGCTATTGTGGCTTAATAGTGGGACCTGGGAACTTGAGATGCAGCCCAACATGTAGCCCCTCGCCTGCCCTATCCATTGCTGTGTCATTCCCATCACTTTCTTGAATTGCCCCAATTTTCCCAAATGAAAACCTTAGCGAGCAAAAAATGCTCGTGTCGCCCATTGACTTCAATGGGGTTCGTTACTCGAAACGAACCCTCGAGCATCGCGATAATTTCATCCCGAGTAACGAGCACCCGAGCATTTTGGTGCTCGCTCATCTCTACTCCTGTAGTTCCCCAAGAAACTGGGTCTGCTGGTCTACAGTTTATAGGAAAACTTGTTTTGTGTGCTTGAATTTGCCAAGTGTAAATCCATTGTTCAAGTGCTAAGTGAATTCCGGCATTAATTCAAAAAATAGGTTCTTTGTCACAAGCAAATTTACAAGTGGCACAGAAAATTTCTTGAACCTTGTTGCAGATACAAGCTGAAAAGCACTTATCAACCATGCATGTCTTATGAAAATGAGACACCCAGTGCTGTGATGGCACAGAAAATGGAACTTAATGGTATGTCTCAAAAAGCTTTGAACCTCCCTCTTTTCTGTGATGTGCAGATTGCGCAGATCTCTTTTGTAGTGTGTTTGTAATGAAATCCCAGAATCTACACCTCTATTTTGGATAACCCCGTGTATGTATGTATGTATTGTGAGGGTTTATGTATATATTGCCATATGTTTTAATGCTTTTATACCTGTATGCAAGTTCTATACAATGCTAAAATGAAAAAAAAACTTAATATGTAGTCTTAAAAATCATATAAGATATGCCAAGGTTTTGCAAGGCTGAGAGAGATGTGTCCAGAAATTCAGAGATGATACAGAACTGGATACAAAGGCTGCGTGCTTGGCTGTTTTCCCAGAAGCGCTGTATCAAGATAACGACTGTTTAACTACGTATATGACTAATACTGCTTCAGGCGGAATTGCGGACATCACATATATGGTTATGCGGTGGATTTGAGCCAATGAGACCATTACCCATTCCTAATGACATCACCAAAGGGTATAACGCCCCATGTAATCTGTAATAAAGTGCACAGTTATGTTTCCGTGTGAGGAACTATACCAGACCTCCGTGTGTGGTTTCTTCTTTACCGCCGGCAGCAAGGCATTGGGGTGGGCCTGATTGGTGCTGTACGCAGAATTTCCCTGACAGTTGGCGCCTAACGTGGGGCGGTAAAACCGGAGCCGTACAGCCCAGACCACCCGGATCCACGCCACAGGGAAGCGTGCCTGCTGCAAACCAAGCCTGATAAACTCACAAACTCAAGGTAAGACCAGCATATATTTATGTTGCGTTTCACGCTTGGAGACTTGCAGCAGGAGGGACTATCTGTGTTTTGTGACCAGACGGATTGGGTTAAGAGTTCTACACGGTGACTCGTGGGCTTCGGGTTTGCTGTCACAGACCACTGACCGTGATAAGCGCACCAATCGTCCACCCAGGAACTAGTCTGAAGTCTATTTGTACTCTGAAGTCCGTAGTGTTTTAGCAGTAGTGGGGGTTGTTTGTTGTATCTGCAGAATTTTTTTCTCTCTCTCTTTTCATTTAATCTCATAGAAGAAGGAGCCCTCGATTGTTTTGCCATACATAAGGGGGTGACAATTCGGATTAGAGGGATGCACTCTGTGAGACTGGTTGCATAGAAGAAGAAACCTTCGGTTGTTTTGCCATACATAAGGGGCTGACAATTCGGATTAGAAGGATACACTCTGTGGAGCGTGTTATTATTGTTATTGTTATTTTAATATGCGTAAGACCTTATTAAAGAAGGCGGAGCCGCTTAAGGGCCGCCACCGTGCGGATCAATTGGTGGCAGAGTGACAAGGGTCCCAGTTTGTAAAATGTAAAAAAAAACACTTATAAAAATGTGGGACATGGACCCGCATGGTAGATTTCAATATGGTGACTGGGAGGATGTTCTTAGGACCAAGAAGGGCGTCTTGAAAGACAAAGTTTTACTAGAAAGGGCTGAAGTGAGGAGTAGAGAGACAGTCAGAGAAAGTTAAGTATGTACCCGTATAATTTGAAGAGGCCCCGGTCAGATGGGCGTTTTTTCGCGCGATTTGCGCATGCGCATGCGTCCGGCGATTTTATAAAACCATTGCTTTGCAATGGCATCGGACACATGAGCGCTTTTTATGCGCTCTTCCGATAAATTATAGAACAGAAATCGCAGATCGCACCTATCTGCGATTCCTGTTCTCTTCTCTATATGCGCTCAATGGGGCCGGCGACAGCAGCGCCGACCCCATTGAGAACATATAGCAGACAAATCATTCTCCTCTGCCACAGCTGTAACAGCTGTGGCAGAGAAGAATGATGTTTGCCCATTGAATTCAATGGAGCCGTCAACACAGCCGGCTCCATTGAAAGCAATGGGCTGCTGGCGATCGCACGATGAATTTTCGGGAAGGGCTTAAAAATATAAGCCCTTCCCTGAAATTCATCCAGAAATGTGTAAAAGCAAAAAAAAAAAAAAAATATATATATATATACTCACCTGGTCCTGGCAGACGGAGTTCAGCCGCGGCCGGCCGGCAGTTCTCCTGAACTGCTCTGAGTAGTATTCAGCAGCCGGGGATTTAAAATCCCCGCCTGCTGAATGAGCTGCCTCTGATTGGTCACAGCCCTGACCAATCAGAGGCAGCTCTCACTCACCCATTCATGAATTCATGAATGGGTGAGTGTTGCCTCTGATTGGCTCAGCGCAGGGACCAATCCAGGGCAGCTCTCAGCTGAATGACAGCTGAGAGCTGCCCCGGATTGGTCCCTGCGCTGAGCCAATCAGAGGCAGCACTCACTCACCCATTCATGAATTGGTAAGTGAGAGCTGCCTCTGATTGGTGAGGCTGTGACCAATCAGAGGCAGCTCATTCAGCAGGCGGGGATTTTAAATTCCCGGCTGCTGAATACTACTCAGAGCAGTTCAGGAGAACTGCCGGCCGTGGCTGAACTCTGTCTGCCGGGACCAGGTGAGTATATATATATATTTTTTGTTTTTACACATTTCTGGATGAATTTCAGGGAAGGGCTTATATTTTTAAGCCCTTCCCGAAAATTCATCGTGAGATCGCCCGCAGCCCATTGCTTTCAATGGAGCCGGCTGTATTGCCGGCTCCATTGAATTCAATGCGCTGGACAGCTCCAGCCCATTTCTAATGAAACGCGGCTAGGAGCAGTTTTTTCAGGCGATTTTTTGGCCCCGGTCACGCGATTTGCGGATGCGCATACGTCATGTGATCCGCAAATCGCGGGAAAAAATGCCCATGTGACTATGGCCTAAGAAAGTATCTGTAAGTAAAATGTTTCAAAGTACAGTATGTGATTGGGAGAGTGTCTACTGAATGTTACATTGGCGGTTAGGTAGGGAAGGAAATATGGGGAACAAGCAAAGTTGAGAGAAAGGTTACAAGACGTGATTTGGTGGCAGAGAGAGAGAGGAAAAGGTGTATAATACTAGGTGGATAGATATAGATGTATGTGTTAGTGTGTGTGTGTATATATGTATATACATACAAATGGTTAACTGAGCTCGCTTTTAGTGGGAGAATTGTTTATTTGAAGCTGCTGTGTCTCTGTCTAACTTCTCAAGGCCAAGAGATAAGAACGGAGAAGAATATGATACTAACCTTGGAAAGTAGCTTTGTTTGCTTTAATGGAATAGAAGCTTGTAATGAAGCTAATGAATTATACTGTCTTAGAAGGCAGGAAAGATAGCAATTTTAAGGTACATTCTTGCTGGGTTCTAAGGTCACAAATGGACACATCTTTGTCTCTTTCATACAAATGTAAAAAAAGTTATACCCCACTCACATCCTGTGGGGGCTTTTAAGAATACAGGGGTTGAAAATGCAGAACATGTTGCACTGTCAGAAGGTCCCAGCATATGTATTATTTAGGAGTTTAAATGCAGGGAATAGTTAAACTAAAACAACTTTGTTCAGTCGGTGTTTCATATTCACAGAGAGATAACAGACAGTTATTTTGCAAAGGTGGGGGCTGTCGGTTTGGGACTTCACTCTTTGCTCAGGGTCACAGACAGAGAAGGAAAGACAGGGGGGGCTGAAAGATACCCACGCATTCTAAAATATATCAGCATTTAATATAGCATATAATAGCTTCAGTAAATAAGAAAGATAGAATGTCTCAGTCACTCAGCAAACGTTTTCACACAAATTGTCAAAAATAGTGCTCATTCACAATCTCATCTCAATAGAATCATGTACTTTATAACATTATAGCACTCACCTCAATGTTTTTCAACTGATGTTTGTTAGTTACATTTTTTTTCTGTCCATCTGTATGTACTGGTACACCTTCAAATGAGGGGGGTGACGGGGAAGACTTGAGCGCATGGATGGATGAGAGTTGGTGACCCGTGTTCAGACTGTGATGAATGTAAAATGTGTGATGCAGATATTGACTGGGGATAAAAGTGTTCCTCCCCCCCTCTGCATAAGACTTTACTTGTTTGTGATGTGGATGGGCAGACTGTAAAGTTTAAATTAAAGTATGAAAAGTATGAAAAGTGCCTTATATAATGGAAGGATAATGTTTTCGTCCTTCGCCCCTATACCTCTTTTAATGCATACCAAAACTTTATTTGCCTTTGCAGCAGCTGACTGGCATTGGTTGCTCCAGTTTAGTCTACAATCCACTAGTACCCCCAGGTCTTTTTCCATTTCACTTTTCCCTAGCGATACCCCATTAAGTGAATATTGGTAACATCCATTCTTGCTGCCCATGTGCATAACCTTACATTTATCAACATTGAACTTCATTCATAGAATTAAATAATCAAGTTGGGACCTATTAACTTTTCCTATTTATGACATATTCAATGCGCGTGCCAAATTTTAAGTTTCTATGACATTGGGAAGTGAGAGATTTAGATTATGTACGTAAAATTTCGACGCCAATTCTTTTGTGCTAAAATTGAATAATTACTTTTCCTATTTTGGAGATAATCTATGCTTCTGCCAAAATTCATGTTTCTACGACTTTGGGAAGTTGGAGAACTTTTGTCGAGTCAGTCAGTCAATCAGTGAGTGAGTCAGTGAGGGCTTTCGTGTTTATATATATAGATATAGTGCTGAAACCCCTTCTGCCATGTATTGCCACACACATGCGCAATGCACACAGCAAGTAAGAGTAAAATATAAGAGCAAATGGTGGTAGAAAATGAAATGTGACCAGCAGTCACCACCAAAATCCTATTAAAAACTTATCCACGGCTATAGATTAGATTTTAATAAGATCTTGGTGGTGCTGACTTATTATTTTCACATAGGCTTTTGAAAATTGGCCATCCAGGTATATGTTTTAAGCTTTATTCACGCAAGCATTTAATCGCAGCAATTTTGCATTCCAATGCATTTGTTCAGATGGGCAATTTTCTGGTTTGTAAAATCATCTGGCTAGAAAACATAGCGTACACGGTGCGCATTCCAGCTGGCTGCTTTTACGCTGACTGGAATAGATTGGTCTGGTCCTGTTTGTCAGAATATGCCAGCCAGTCCCATAGATGCCTATGGGAGTCTATTAGAGCTGCCAGAAAAGGGAGGTGGGAGCGAGTTTAGCAGTGGCTCTGCTAAAATCTATCTCCCACTCCCCCTTTTCGCCCCTTGCCGAATGCCAGCAAAAAGAGGTGGTGAGATGAGGCTGGAGATTGGTAGACTAGCTTTGTTAAGCTCCCGTCCCATCTCACCCCCTTCCTTTGCTGGTAGCCAGCAAGGGGTGGAGAGGAGGAGGGAGTTTGCAGTCATAACTTGGTCGTGGCTGCCTTTCGTTCATGTGATTTTCGACCGCAATGCTGGGGGCCGTAAATCGCAACGCCTGTGTGAAGGAACCCTCAATGTGTATATGCACAATTACACACATGATACTAATTGATGACTGCTGGTGACATTTCATTGCTATGACCATTTCCCCTTTATTTTAAATATTATTTAATGTTGTCGTTGTCTTTTTTGAATAATAAAGTATTTAGATGATATTTTAGGGGATACTACCTAAGGGTATTTTTTGCCTTTGGCAATTCGAATAGTAAGAAGAAGGTGTCGCCTCTTTGACTTGAGATGCTGTATTTGCATAATCACTGCACAACCTTAAGGCCTCATGTCCACGGGGAAAATCAGGCCCGCTACTGATTCTACATGGAGAATCTGCAGCGGGTCCCTCCTGCCCCGCGGACATGAGCGCTGAAAATAGGAATTTAAAAGAATTTACCCATCCATAGCGGGCAGGGAAAGTCTTCTCTTTCTCACGGCCGGATCTTCTTTTTCGGCCGGCGGATGAACTCGTCACGCAGGCGGCACGTCGCTGGCACGTCGCCGACGTGCCGCGCGCATGCGCCGGGCACATCCGCCAAGCCGAAGCAAGAAAGATCCGGCCGTGAGGAAGAGAAGACCTTCCCCGCCCGCTCCGGATGAGTAAATTCTTTTAAATTCCTATTTTAGGTCTCCCGCGGATCCGGACGGCTTCCATAGGCTTCAATAGAAGCCCGCGGGAGCCGTCCCCGCGGGAGACCCGCACGAAAATGGAGCATGGTCCGGATTTTTTCATGCTCTATTTTTTTTTAAATCACTTTTATTGACCATCCGCGGGTATTTATCTACCCTGCGGGTGGTCAATGCATCCCTATGGGGTGCGGATCCGCGGGCAGGAGAAGAGTTAAAATCCGCTGCGGATTTTAATTCTTATTTTGCCCGTGGACATGAGCCCTTAAAGTAAGATTTCCTGCAAATACAAAAATGCTTTGTTGTATACAATCATGTCTACCTTGTTTGTGTTATACTACTTAACACTATGGCAACTACCGTAATTGAAAATTAATTTACCTGGAGTGTTAGCTACTCTTATGTGCAGTTTAACATGGCATACATTAATACCGGCTTATCCTCTCCCTCCTTTCAACAGGTATGTGTTTCTTTCTGCAACAAAAGTGCCACCACACAGTACTCCTTCACCTCTGCTTAATCTGCACCATTGCTACATTCTTGCATATTTCCACTGTTATGTCTATGGTAAGTGTCTCTTGCCTAAATTGAATTCTGCTCATATTTTGTGCATCTTTGGTGCACCCTCCCCCATATAGTATCAACCCCCCACTTTTATATCCAGTTTAAGTGTGGAGGTGTTGTTTATGTAAGCGAGCCATACAACCCCTGGGTAGGACACTGGCCTATTGCTTAATAAATCTAATTAAACTCCTCTCAGCTGTTGGCTGTTGCTTGGTTTTAATGGAAGTATCCATTCACTGACAGGCATGTGGCAGTGTATGCATGTGTTTCCTGGATGAAGTGTGACCGTAATCAAGTGTAACTTTTATGCAGTTTAACATGGCACTTCAAGAGGGCAAGGGACAGGTATGCCGCATAAATTGTCCTAAAACCCCGCACTCCCTGACCATCACTCCTACTGTATCTCTATTCTTAACTTTACTGTTTGCTTTCAAACCTATGTCCTACGCCTACCTCCAGTGCTTTCTATTCATATCATCCCCTCTCTCCTTCCTTCACCCATGCATAGTTCACATGCATGCTTCACTTTCCTAAAATGTCTCGATGCCCTTGAAGCCACATAACTATCACCTTCATAAATACCCTACCGACCTGCTCACCCTCACCATCCTGCGGTTACTAGCAACAGGGGAAATTTTCCCCAATCCTGGCCAACCCTTCAGTGCCCCTAACTTACTCCCCTGCTGCCCCACTGAGACACCCTTCTAGCCCAACCACTAGTCCATGCATATCCTCCCCAGTTTCCTTTCAATGTGCGTTCTGAAATTGCCAGTCGGCATGCAACAAACTCTGCACCATCCATGACTTTTTTTACTGCTAATTCCCTAAACCTGCTAGCTCTCCCAGAAACGTGGATGCAGCAGCCTGACATGGCCTTCCCTGCTGCATTGTCTTACAATGGCCTGTAATTCTCCCATACCCCAAGACCAGAAGACAGGCAAGGAGGAGGAGTAGGTGCTCTTCTCTCACTGCAATGCACCATCCAGGTCATCCCCCTCCCTGTACCCTCACTTACTTTCCCATCCATCCGCTGTCCATGTGAGTAGCAGTTATCTACTGCCCCCCAGGTGCTTCTCACTTGTTCCTGGACCACTTTGCCTCCTGGCTCCCCCACTTCCTCTCCTATGAAATTCCAACCCTCATCTTAGGTGATTTTAACATCCCCACTAATGATCCCAACTCCCCATCTGCCTCTCAGCTTCTTTCACTCACCTCCTCCCTTGGTCTCTCACAACTCACAGCCTCTCCGACTTACAGGGATGGCAATACTCTTGATCTGGTCTTCCTACGTCTCTGCTCTGCTTCCAACTTCACTAACTCCCCTCTCCCGCTATCGGACCATAACCTCCTCTCAAGCTGGCTAGTGTCACGTCCAACCGGACGTGCAATATCCAAAACAAACGAAAAGGCACAGCCGTGCAACAAAAATACTAAACTACAGGAAGACCTCTCCCAACAGACCCCTAACCCGGGGAGGGGCCCTGCCTACTCGGTGGGCCGATCACTCAGATAGGTGCGGACCCGCACGCGTGCCTCGGCCACTGACGATTCCCTATCAGGAAGCCCTAATACAAAAGATAGGAACAGAAAACCAAACAAATGCAGGAACAAAGAACTTAGCTTATACAAGCAGGAGCTTCAACCAGGAGGTGTTCCACAGTAGCTGCCCAGCGGCAATTGAAGCATTGACCAGCAACCGGGGTCAATACTAGCACTGCTTAAATAGGAACAGAGCTACTCCACACCAGGGGATGACTGACATCACTCTTGCAGTCACCACACCCCTCAGCTCTGGGAGAGGTAAGGACACTGGTAAACCCTGGTCTGGCCCTCAAGCAAGGCGAAAGCCTCAGAACGGCTGCAACAGTACCTCCCCTTCTAGAAGGGGCCCCAGGACCCTTAGGACCAGGACGACCAGGGTTAGATCTGTGAAAATTTTTTACCAGACGATCCGCATGAACATCCGCTGCAGGAACCCATGACCTCTCTTCTGGGCCATAACCGCGCCAATATACAAGGTACTGCAAGGAATTTATGACTCGACGGGAGTCCAAAATGCGACTTATTACAAAGTGCTCCTCCCCATCCATTAGCACAGGAGTCGGGGGTGGTGAGTCATTCCCAGAATCGATGAATCTTTTGAGCAGAGATTTGTGGAACACATTGTTAATCTTCATCGCACTGGGAATTTCCAACCGGAAAGCAACCGCGTTAATCGTCTCAACTATTTTAAACGGGCCGATAAATCGTGGGCCCAGTTTAGCGGACGGTTGTTTGAGTTTTATATTTCTGGTAGACAACCAAACTAAGTCTCCAACACAGAATCCCGCCCCCTCAGAGCGGTGACTGTCTGCAACTTGCTTGCTCCCCCAAACTGATCACTGTAAATTTTTCTGGACCTCCACCCACCCAGCCTCAATATCAGAACAAAACTCATTTGCTCCTGGTACCTCCGAAACCCTCTTGGAAAGGGGGCCAAAACATGGGTGAAAACCGTAGTTACAAAAGAACGGTGATGTCCCCGTAGCCTCCAGTGGTCTATTGTTTAGAGCAAACTCGGCTAGTGGTTAGAACTGCGGCCAGTCCTCCTGGTTTTCTGAGACATAACGTAAATATTGTTCCAGGTTATGATTACACCTCTTAGTTTGCCCATTGGTCTCAGGATGGTATGCCGAGGAAAACAAAAGCTGGACACCCAAACGAGAGCAGACTATTCGCCAAAAGCTGGAAACAAATTGTACGCCACGATCGGAGACTACATTTTCTGGCAAACCATGTAGTCTAACGATGTGGCAAATGAACAAACTGGCCAACGTCTTCGCATTAGGTAAACCGAGGAGTGCCACAAAATGGCACATTTTACTAAACCGCTCCACTACCACCCACACCATAGTGTTGCCATCGGAAGGTGGTAAATCCGTAATGAAGTCCATGGACAAGTGAGTCCATGGTCTCATAGGAATAGGCAGCGGCAATAACATACCGGCTGGCCGACTGCGGGATGACTTGGTTCTGGCACACACCTCACATGATGAAACCAAACTGAACGTATCCCGTCGTAATGACGGCCACCAAAACATTCTAGAGAGTAGCCTGCGGGTATTATTAATTCCCGGATGCCCGGCCAACACCGAACTGTGAATCTCGGCCAGCACCTGTAACCTTAGATGAACTGGAACAAAAAGCTTCCCAGCCGAAAGCTTTGACGGGGCCAAATTTTGTGCTCTACGGACTTGCTCCTCTAACTCTAATGACACCGCCAACACCACCACCCCTTCAGGCAGGATCGGGGCGGGGGGTTCCTCAGAAACTACTGGAAGAAAACTTCTTGAAAGAGCATCGGCCTTCACATTCTTCCAGCCTGGACGATATGTAACCAAAAAATTGAAACGGGAAAAGAAAAGCGACCAGCGTACCTGTCTGGAATTAAGTCTCTTGGCAGATTCCAGATATATAAAGTTTTTGTGATCCATGAAAACCGTTACTTTGTGTCGCGCCCCCTCTAGAAAATGACGCCACTCCTCGAATGCCCATTTAATCGCCAGCAATTCCCTGTACCCAATATCATAATTTCGTTCCGAAGACGAAAATTTACGAGAGAAGAATGCACACGGGCGGAGATCTTGCAGTGTCTCCGTTCCCTGAGATAGAACTGCTCCAACCCCCACCTCTGAAGCGTCGACCTCAACATTAAAAGGCCTAGAAGAATCTGGCTGTGCCATAACCCGGAGCAGTAGCAAAGCACTTCCTCAGTCTCAGAAATGACTGCATTGCTTCCGCCGACCATTTAGTGGGAAAGCACCCCTTCTTAGTCATATCCGTGAGAGGTTTAACAATCACCGAAAAATTCTTGATGAATCTACGGTAATAGTTGGCGAATCCCAAGAACCTTTGTAAAGCTTTCAAATTCTCTGGTAGGACCCAATCCTGTACTGCTCGAACCTTCTCAGGATCCATCTTGAAACCTTCTGGGGTAATTATATGCCCCAAAAATGTGATCTCTTGTACAGCAAACACACACTTTACTCTTTTGGCGAACAAAGAATTCTTGCGCAAAACTTGAAGGACCTGGCGAACATGGGAAACATGAGAACTTCATTGACCAAGGACTAAAATACTGCAGGAGCATTAGTGAGACCAAAAGGCAAAACTAGACTCTCATAATGCCCCTCTGGGGTATTAAACGCAGTCTTCCACTCGTCCCCCTCCATAATCCGGATTAAATTATATGCCCCGCGCAAGTCTAGTTTGGAGAACCAGTTGGAGCCATTCAACTGCGAAAACAGATACGGGATAAGGGGGAGAGGGTATGGATTGCGTTTCGTGATTTTGTTCAATTCCCCAAAGTCAACACAGGGACGTAACCTGCCATCTTTTTTCTTTACAAAGAAGGAACCAGCTGCTAGTGGGGAATTAGATGTCCGTATATGATTCCTTCTCAAACTGTCCTGGATATAATCTTTGAGCGCCAATCTCTCAGGGGATATGTTGTACATGTGACTCTTGGGGAACGTGCAGTCAGGGAGAAGTTCAATAGCACAATCCCCCTTTGTGTGGTGGTAATTTGTCTGCCCCCTCCTGGGAAAACACATCAGAGAAGTCAGCGATAAATTCAGGCAACTCCTCTACCTGAATAAAAGCTATATCAACCGAAATACAACCGGACAGACAAACAGGGCTCCATTTCGCAATGTCCCCCTTTTCCCAGTCCACTACTGGGTTGTGTAAGCGTAGCCAAGGCAACCCCAAGACTACTTGCGTAGGGAGGGATTCCATGACATATAGTGTTATGATCTCTGTGTGGAACAGCCCAATCCTTAAATGGACATTAGGCACACAAAAATTCAAACTTTTCTGAGATAGTGGAGCAGCATCAATGACGGACACTGGGATGGGAAAATCCAAGGCATTCATCTCTAAGCTTAAACGTTTGACCGTCTCCTAATGTATTAAATTAATACTAGCTCCACAATCCAGAAAGACTCGTATGGGACTGTCAACACTGCCACAACGAATTTCGGCGGGAAGTACCAGCCTGGAAGAGGATACCAAGCAATCTGATGGCCTAGAGGAACCTTCCCTCTAACCTGCAGGCCTTCCAGTTTTTTCGACTGAACCTTATGATGTGGGCAAAACTGAGCCATATGACCTGTACAATTACAGACAAAGCATCGGCCTTTAAACTGTACCGTCCATCTCCTCCTAACCCTGCCAGCTACCTGCAGGTATGGAAGAGCCCTAGCTGCATTGGCTCTTCCATACCTGCAGGTAGGAGGCCGGGATCCATAGACAGCTCCTGATGCCTCTCCCTGATCCGTCTCCCAACTTTAATAGCCAGAGACATGGCCTCATCTAGACTGCGGGGTACTGGATATCCTACCAGTACGTCCTTGATCTCATTGGACAGGCCATAATGGAACTGGCTCTTTAAAGCATGGTCATTCCACTGAGTTTCTGCTGCCCAACATCGAAACTTAGTACAATAATCTTCAACAGTGGAGTTTCTCTGTCATAAACATCTTATATTTCCCTCAGCCACCGATATCTTATCGGGGTCATCGTAGATAAGACCCAATGCAGCAAAAACGTGATCCACTGACGTCGGGGGCAATGAAAAAGCCCATGCCTGTGACGCCCCCTGCAGTCAGGACATTACAATGCCCACCCTCCGGGCATCGTCCCCCGAAGAGCTAGGACGCAGTCTAAAATAGAGTTTACGGGCATCCCTAAAGGATCCGAATTTCTGCCTATCACCAAAAAAACGGTCAGGAAGCTCAATTTTTGGGTCCTTGCTGGGAACCTGCAGCACAAGTTGTCGCTGTTTTATCTCAGCGACCTCAGCAGCCAGTGTGCACAGCAGGTGCGACAACACCTCAAGGGGATTCATAATAACCACACAGTATCTCCCTGAGTAGGTAAGGGCTGGTCAATCTGTCACGTCCAACCGGACGTGCAATATCCAAAACAAATGAAAAGGCACAGCCGTGCAACAAAAATACTAAACTACGGGAAGACCTCTCCCTACAGACCCTTAACCTGGGGAGGGGCCCTGCCTACTCGGCGGGCCGATCGCTCCGATAGGTGCGGACCCGCACGCGTGCCTGGGCCACTGACAATTCCCTTTTAGGGAACCCTAATACAAAAGATAGGAACAGAAAACCAAACAAATGCAGAAACAAAGAACTTAGCTTATACAAGCAGGAGCTTCAACCAGGAGGTGTTCCACAGTAGCTGTCCAGCGGCAACTGAAGCATTGACCAGCAACTGGGGTCAATACTAACACTGCTTAAATAGGAACAGAGCTACTCCACACCAGGTGATGACTGACATCACTCTTGCAGTCACCACACCCCTCAGCTCTGGGAGAGGTAAGGACACTGGTAAACCCTGGTCTGGCCCTCAAGCAAGGCGAAAGCCTAAGAACGGCTGCAACAGCTAGTATCTTCCCAGCCCCTCCAAACTACCGTACCTACAGGAACTTTCAGGCCATTCACACCCAAAACTTTGCTTAGTCCCTACTGTCTTCTCTATCCCCTATCTCTCTTCTCTCCTGCCCCAACCTGGCTGCCACACACTAAAACACCACTCTCAAACATGCCCTGGATGAAGCAGCACCCACCGTGACCCAAGCCATCCGATGCAGACCGTGGCAACGGTGGCTCACGACTCAAACGCACTTCATCCGGCGGTGCTCTAGGTGTGCTGAACGGCTGTAGAGACAGTCTTAAGTCTGCAGACTTTCACCACTTTCAATTCATGCTCAGAACCTACAACCTCGCCGTTCACCATGCCAAGCAAGTCTACTTCACCTCTCGTCTCCTAATTATCTAACAACCCTAAATGGCTTTTTGACACTTTCGAGTTCCTTCTCAGACCAAAATTGCAGCCCCCAGTGACGGATCTCATTGCTGAAGACTTGACTTACTCAAACCAAAGACAGATGAAGAAGTCTCCAGATTGCTTTCCTTTGCTTGCCCCACCACCTGCACTAGCGACCCTCTTCCCTCACACCTCCTCCTGTCCCTCTCACCGGTGGTCATCTCCCACCTCACCACTATATTCAATCTTTCTCGGACCTCTGACATCTTCAACTCCTCATTCAAACATGTTATCATATTTCCACTGCTAAAGAAATCGACTCTTGACTTGACTAATGCTGCCAACTATCAACCCATCTCCAACCTCCCCTTCATCTCCAAACTACTAGAATGCCTGGTTTACTCCCGCCTTAAAAGCCATCTCTCAGAAAACTCTCTTCTTGACCCCCTACAGCCCAGCCTCCGCTCCTTACACCTGACTGAAACCACCCTGACTAAAGTGTTAAACGATCTGATGGCCAAATCGAGGGGCGACTACTCCCTGCTCATCCTCCTCGCTCTCTCTGCAGTATTTGACACTGTTGACCACAAACTCCTCCTCAGTATGCTTCACTCCATTGGACTAAAGGACACTGCCCTCTCCTGGTTCTCCTCCTACCTGTTGCAGCCGTGCTAAGGCTTGCACCTTGCCCCCAGGCCAGACCAGGTTTTGGTGTGCCTTTGCTTCCTGGAGCTGAGGGGTGTGGTAGCCACTGGAGGAAGGTCAGTCAGCACCTGGGGCATGAGTGGCCTGGCTTCTATTTAAACTGGGCCAGCACTTTCTCCTGTGCTGGTCAATCACTTCAGTTGCATGTTGGACAGTGACGGAGCAACACAGCATGGTGGAAGCTCTTCATTATAAGCTAAGTTCTTTGCTGTTTGGTTTTGTTTTGATTCTCCTTTGTTTTGTGCTAGGGCTCCCCGATAGGGACTGGTCAGTGGCCCAGGCACGAGTGCAGGCTCGCACTTTTTAGCGCGGTCGGTCTGCCAAGCAGGCAGGGACCCCTCCCGGGCTAGGGGAGTATAGGGAGAGAATTCCCCCATTTATTTTGTGCTTTCTTTGCACAGTTGTGCCTTTGATTTATGTTATTGAGGTTGCACATTCATAGGACGCAACAGATTGACCAGCCCTTACCTACTCAGGGAGATTCTGTGCTGTTACTATGAATCCCCTTGAGGTTTTGTCGCACCAGCTTGGCACGCTGGCTGCTGAGCTCGCTGAGATAAAACATCGACAAACTGTGCTGCAGGTTCCCAGCAAGGAACCAAAAATTGAGCTACCTGACCGTTTTTCTGGTGATAGGCAGAAATTCGGATCCTTCCGGGATGCCTGTAAGCTCTATTTTAGACTGCGTCCTGTGTCTTCAGGGGACAACGCCCAGAAGGTTGGCATTGTCATGTCCAGACTGCAGGGGGCGCCACAGGCATGGGCTTTTTCATTACCCCCAACGTCTGAGGTCTTGGACTCGGTGGATGACTTTTTTGCTGCATTGGGTCTTATCTATGACGACCCAGACAAGATATCGGTGGCTGAAGGGAATATCAGACGTTTACGACAGGGAGACTCCTCTGTCGAAGATTATTGTGCTGGGTTTCGACGTTGGGCAGCAGAAACCCAGTGGAATGACCCTGCTTTAAAGAGCCAGTTCCATTGGGGTCTATCCAATAAAATCAAGAATGTACTGGTAGGTTATCCAGTACCCCGCAATCTTGATGAGGCCATGTCTCTGGCTATCAAAGCTGGGAGACGGATCAGGGAGAGACATCAGGAACTCTCCATAGATTCTCGGAGAAAGCGAGTTGCAGACAGTCATTGCTCACAGGGGGCGGGATTTGATGTTGGAGACTTGGTTTGGTTGTCTACCAGAGTGATAAAACCCAAACAATCGTCCGCGAAACTTGGCTGGCGATTTATGGGTCCATTTAAAATAATTGAGAAGTGTAACGCGGTTTCTTTTTGGTTAAAGATTCCCAGTGCGATGACGAAAAATAATGTTTTCCACCATTCTCGGCTCAAAAGGTTCATCGATTCTGGGGATGACCCACCACCCCCGACTCCGGTGCTAGTGGTTGGGAAGGAGCTGTTCGTAATAAGTCGCATTTTGGACTCCCGTCGAGTCAGGAATCCCCTGCAGTACCTGGTGCACTGGCGAGGTTATGGCCCAGAAGAGAGGTCATGGGTTCCTGCAACAGATGTTCATGCAGATCGTCTGGTAAAAAATTCAGTCAGTGGCCCAGGCACGAGTGCAGGCTCGCACTTTTCAGCGCGGTCGGTCTGCCAAGCAGGCAGGGCCCCCTCCCGGGCTAGGGGAGTATAGGGAGAGAATTCCCCCATTTATTTTGTGTTTTCTTTGCACAGTTGTGCCTTTGAGTTATGTTATTGAGGTTGCATGTTCATAGGACGCAACACTACCTATCTGATTGCTCCTTCTGTGTCTGCTTTGCTGGCTCCACCTTCCCTCCTCTTTCCCTTGCTGTTGGGGTCCCCCAGGGCTCTGTCCTCAGTCCCCTCATCTTCTCTGTCTACACAGCCCCTATTGGACAGACCATCAGGAGATTTGGCTTTCAGTACCATCTCTATGATGATGACACCCAGTTATACACCTCTTCCCGTGACATCACAGCAACATTCCTCCAGAACACCACCGACTGTCTGTCTGCAGTCTCTAACACTATGTCCTCTCTCAACGTAAAACTGAACCTCTCAAAAACTGACCTACTGGTGTTTCCGCCCTCTACAAACTGACCTCATCCTGACATCTCGATCTCAGTATGTGACACCACCATAACTCCCAGACAGAATGCCCGCTGCCTTGGGGGTCATATTCGACTCTGATCTCTCCTTTACCCCCACATTCAATCTGTGGGCCAAACATGTTAGCTGCACCTCAAGAACATCGCAAGAATCTGCCCTTTTCTCACCATGGACACGCTAAAAATGCTTTTATCCTCATTCACTCTCGGCTCAATTATTAGAGCTTGCTGCTGATCGGCCTCCTCCACACCAGACTCTCCCCTCTCCAATCCATCCTGAATGCGACAGCCAGGCTCATCTTTCTATCCAGCCACTACTCTGATGCCTCTGCCCTGTGCTAATCACTGCACTGGCTGTCTGTCAAATACAGAATACAATTTAAACTCACTACCTTAATCCACAAAGCCTTCCACAGCACTGAGCCACCATACATTGCTTCCCTCATCTCAATCCACCACCCAGCCTGTGCGCTCTGCTAACGAAATCAGATTAAGTGCCCCTTTGATTCGAACCTCTCATTCCCGCCTCCAAGACTTCTCCAGAGCAGCAACAGTCCTCTGGAATGCGCTACCAAAAGCTTTCGGGCAATCACTAAACTTCAGGTGTGCTCTAAAAACACACCTCTTCAGGGAGTCATAACGTATCCCCTAAGCCAAACCTCTGTAGTCTGCCTGATAACATGCCCCCTGTCCTACTGACTGCAGTTCCTGCTAGTCGTAATCAACTGCATCTGCCGTCATACGGATTCAGCGATTATACGACCTGAGCACTATCTGTGTGCATAGCATCCCTCACTGTCCACCTCGCCATACCGTGCACATCTCCAGGCCCTTTACCCTCTGTATCACCTGATTATCTGTAATATGTAAGCTCATTGGAGCAGGACCCTCACCCCTACTGTTTCCATCAATTAATTACTTCATGTAACTGTGGACTTGTTTCTATTTTCCTTGTCTTGTAAGTGCTGTGGAATATGTTGGCACTATATAATAAATATTATTATTATTATTATTATTATTATATAGAGATGATGACTTTGCAGAGAGATGTTTTGATAAAGTAACCCCATTAAAGATGTCAATATATGTCCCAAAAGGGCATATACACAAGTGTTCAAGTTCTGAGACAATCCCTTTAAATAGCAGTGAATACTAAGTTACCTGAGCATACTACACCGGCATCCTCCTTATGACCACAGTCATGGTCACCAAATTGCTTTGCTTGACAGTCCAAGATGTGTGCTTCATTTCCTCTACATCGTACATCATCCAGCCAGATGTCTCCAGTTCCTCTCCCATAATAGGCTTCAGTTGTGGCTCTGACACCGTAACCACAGCCCAACTGCTTACAGACCACATCTGCATCTGCTTCATCCCAGGAGTCATCGCAGATCGTCCCCCATCTTCCATCATGATAAATCTCCACTCTGCCCGCACATCGGCCAGGACCATCTACCAGTCTCAGCTGATTACTTTCTGTATTAAAAGACGCTCACAAATAAAATACAGCATATGCTTAATATTAAATTATCAATATATGTACCTATACTACATTTAAGATACAATACCTGAGCAGATGATTTCTATCTCCTTTTCCTGCCCCGTCCATGTCTTTCTATCAGATGATCCAGTAACAGAACAATCTGTTAGTTGGGTCTCATTTCCTTGACAATTACCACTGAGATACACATGACCACTGACTGTTGTTGGGGCGGTAATTGTAAATGACCCAACTGCATGACCACAATGTAATTCTTCGCACACAACTTGGGTCTCATCAATGCCCCATTGGCCACTGACAGCTCTGCTCCATGTATTATGTGTGAGAATCTCCAGTCTTCCTGCACAGTGGTCTTCTCCATCCATCAGCTTCACTGTCTCGTTTTTCCCTGCAGATATATATTTATTTACTATAATTCATTCTGAAAGCTTCATACTATACATTCAGTCCCAGAGAGATAAGTAACTAGACTGGCAATCACTCCATATTATTCATTATTACTAGATTATAAGATATCTCTCAGAAAACTCTCTTCTTGACCCCCTACAGTCCGGCTTCTGCCCCTTACACTTCACTGAAACCGCCCTGACTAAAGTGTCAAAGATCTGATAGCCAAATCCATGGGCGACTACTCCCTGCTGATCCTCCTCGATCTCTCTGCAGTATTTGACACTGTTGACCACAAACTCCTCCTCAGTATGCTGCGCTCCATTTAATGTTCGCTACGCGAACAATAAATGTTTGGTAAAATGGCTGTTCTGAACTTCTAAATCTGCTTGGTTAGGTGATTATTCAGAGTGTCACTTTATATTTGGAGCTGATATATAATATGAAAAATCCTACAGATGTCTCTCTGCTTGTCTGTCTGACTGTCAGTCTCTCTGTCAGTCTGAGCAACGCTTCACTCAGAGTCTCTCTCTCTCATATTGTAATATATATACATATATATATATATATATATATATAATCATATCTCTCATAGCTCACTCTCTCTCTATCTAATATATCTCTATCTAGCTCATATCTATGTAGCGGTCACAATAGGAGGCCAGTATGTGCTGGCAGTACAATATATACAGACCCGTCCGCTCCCGGCTGTGCTCCAGCCCAGAGGTTAGACTGGGGCTTCCTGGGCACCCCGTACACTGACCGTGAGGAAGAAATATGCTGTGAGACTATGAACGTTGCTTAACAATGCTTATACAGCTCTGTCTGCTCCTGACTGCGCTCTGGCCCAGAGGTTAAGGCCTATTTACATTGGACGAGTGTCAGGCAAACAATGCCAGACACTCATCCTTGTATCCCCGCGCTCCTGTGCTCCTGCGCGGGAGCTAGCACAGCTGGCTCACACATGGAGCGGCCAGCAGGGGGGCGGGGCAGTGCAGGAGATTTCTCTCCTCTTGCTCCCCCGCCCCTCCCCATTCCCATAACACAGGCGCCGTTCGCTATGGAACGGCGGTTGTTTAAACTGCACGATGAGCGATGATCGTCATCGCTCATCTTTTAGCAGCCCAAAAGATGACCAATGATGATCATCGCTTAAATTTTGGGATTTTACGGCGGTAGTCAGCATCTAAGGAATCGAACAACACCAAAATCATTGTCCTAAGGTGAAGCAAACTGGTCACAGCATGGTGCAAAAAAAAAGCATGTAGGCTTTTTTTTTTTTATTATTTTTTATTAGATTAGAAATTAATAGAGATGAGCGAGCGCACTCGTCCGAGCTTGATGCTCGTTCGAGTTTTAGTGTGTTCGAGATGCTCGTTACTCGAGGCGAGCACCACGCGGCACTCGACTCCATTACATTTCCTTCCCTGAGAAATTTGCGCCCTTTTCTGGCCAATAGAAACACAGGGAAGGCATTACAACTTCCTCCTGTGACGTTCCAGCCCTATCCCACCCCCCTGCAGTGAGTGGCTGGCGAGATCAAGTGACCCCCGAGTATTTAAATCTGCCCCGCCCGCGGCTCTCCACAGACACATGCTAAGAGAGATCAGGGAAAGTGCTGCTGATGCTTCTGCTGCTATAGGGACAGTGTTAGCGTCTTCAAGAACCACAACGGCCATTCTTAGGGCCACAGCTCACCTAGTGCATTACTGTTGTGGCTGCTGTGAGCAGTTTTGCGCAATTTTTTTTTATGTATATCGGGCGTGCAGGCTGTAGCGTTCTCAGGCTGCAGTCTGTACTTGAGTATAGAGGCAGTATTGGTCAGGCAGGGACAGTGGTAGTGTAGAATCTTGTCTACAAGAACCCCAATGGTTCTTCTTAGAGCAACCTGCGACCGTGTGCATTTAACTCCGTGGTTGCTGGGAGTTGTAGTACCTCTGTATTGCACAGCCTACCCTGCGTGCAGCCTTCATTTAAACATTTTTCTGTCCGCACTTTGCGTCGCCTCAGTTCACTCTGCCTCTAAGTGTACGCCAAAAAACCACACATTTTCTACAACACTCTGTTATACGTGTGGTGTCTCAGAAGTTCACGGTCTGCCCGACGCCCATAGATTGGAAGTGCAATACACACTGCCTAGCCTCAGCCTGCATCGCAGAGAAAAATAAGGAGATTTTTTTTTTAATTCCTTTTTACGGCTAACGCTTACCCAGTGCATTTGCCTGCGTGGCCTGTGGGACTTCACGCCCATCCAAACTGCATAGTTCACAGCCTAGCCTGCGTGCAGCCTTCCTTATAATTTATCTCTGGCTTCATTTAGCGTTCTATTACCGCTGGCAGCCACCAACTGCGCGGCAATAATTCACAAACATTTTTACACCGCTCTGTCTCTGCTCGATTCTTAATCCAGCCTGCTGAGGGGTAGGGGCAGAGGACGTGGACGCGGTCGAGGACACGGAGTCCCAAGTGAGGGTGTGGGCATAGGACGAGTTCCTGGTCCAGGTGAATCACAGCCGGCTGCTGCGGGAGTAGGAGAGGGGACAGTTTCTGGAGTCCCCAGCTTCTTATCGCAATTTTTGGGTCCACGTCGTAGACCTTTATTAAAAAATGAGCAGTGTGAGCTGGTCCTGTCATGGATGGCAGAAAGTGCATCCAGCAATCTATCAACCACCCAGTCTTCTACGCCGTCCACTGCTGCAACTCTGAATCCTCTGGCTGCTGCTCCTCCTTCCTCCCAGCCTCCTCACTCCATGAAAATGACACATTCTGAGGAGCAGGCAGACTCCCAGGAACTGTTCTCGGGCCTCTGCCCAGATTGGGCAACAATGGTTCCTCTCCCACCAGAGGAGTTTGTCATGACCGATGCCCAACCTTTGGAAAGTTCCCGGGGTCGGGGGATGAGGCTGTGGACTTCTGGCAACTGTCTCAAGAGCTTTCAGTGGGTGAGGAGGACGATGACGATGAGACACAGTTGTCTATCAGTGAGGTAGTAGTGAGGGCAGTAAGTCCGAGGGAGGAGCGCACAGAGGATTCGGAGGAACGGCCACTGGACGATGAGGTGACTGACCCCACCTGGTGTGATAAGCCAACTGAGGACAGGTCTTCAGAGGGGGAGGCAATTGCAGCCGCAGGACAGGTTGGAAGAGGCAGTGGGGTGGCCAGGGGTAGAGGCAGGGCAAGAGCAAACTATCTACCAGCTGTTTCCTAAAGCACCCCCTCACGCCAAGCCACCGTGCAGAGGCCAAGGTGCTCTAAGGTGTGGCAGTTTTTCACTGAGACGGCGGACGACCGACGAACAGTGGTGTGCAACCTTTGTCGCGCCAAGATCAGCTAGGGAGCCACCACCGCAAGCCTCACTACCACCAGCATGCGCAGGCATATGATGGCCAAGCACCCCACAAGGTGGGACGAAGGCCGTTCACCGCCTCCAGCTTGCACCACTGCCTCTCCCCCTGGGCACCAACCTGCCACTGAGATCCAACCCCCCTTTCAGGACACAGGCACGACCGTCTCCTGGCCTGGACCCACACCCTCACCTCCGCGGTCCTCGGCCCCATCCAGCAATGTCTCTCAACGCAGCGTCCAGTTGTCGCTAAGAGAATCGTTGGAGCGAAAGCGCAAATACGCCGCCACGCACCCGCACGCTCAAGCTTTAAATGTGCACATAGCCAAATTGATCAGCCTGGAGATGCTACCCTACAGGCTGGTGGAAACTGAGGCATTCAAAAACATGATAGCGGCAGCAGCGCTGCGCTACTCTGCCCCCAGTCGCCACTATTTTTCCTCCTCCTCCTCCTCCAACGCAACCTCTACCTCGCAATCTAGACTTGTCACCAGCAGCACTTCGCCAGCAGTCGGTGTCGCGGGGCGCGCAGCACAGCGGTGGGCAAGCGTCAGCAGGCCGTGCTGAAACTACTCAGCTTAGGAGAGAAGAGGCACACGGCCCACGAACTGTTGCACGGTCTGACAGAGCAGACCGACCGCTGGCTTTCGCCACTGAGCCTCCAACCGGGTATGGTCGTGTGTGACAACGGCCGTAACCTGGTGGCGGCTCTGCAGGTCGGCAGCCTCACGCACGTGCCATGCCTGGCCCACGTCTTTAATTTGGTGGTTCAACGGTTTCTGAAAGGCTACCCACACTTGTCAGACCTCCTCGGCAAGGTGCGCCGGGTCAGCGCACATTTCCACAAGTCCAACACGGATGCTGCCACCCTGCGCACCCTGCAACATCGGTTTAATCTGCTAGTGCACCGACTGCTTTGCGATGTGCCCACACGGTGGAAATCTACGCTTCAAATATTGTCCCGGCTGTATGAGCAGCGTAGAGCTATAGTGAAATACCAACTCCAACATGGGCAGCGAAGTGGGAGTCAGCCTCCTCAATTCTTTACAGAGGAGTGGGCCTGGATGGCAGATATCTGCCAGGTCCTTGGAAACTTTGAGGAGTCCACCCTGATGGTGAGGGGCGATGCTACAATCATTAGCGTCACCATTCCTCTGCTATGCCTGTTGAGAAGTTCCCTGCAAAGAATAAAGGCTGATGCTTTGCGGGCGGAAATGGAGGCGGGGAAGACACTATGTCGCTGGATAGTCAGAGCACCCTCATGTCTATATCTCAGCGCGTGAAGGAGGAGGAGCAGGGGGAGGAGCCTGAGGAGGAAGAGACAGCTGGGCCCACTGCAGAGGGTGCCCATGCAGCTTGCCTCTCATCCATTCAGCATGTATGGCCTGAGGAGGAGGAGGACACTCAAAGTGATCTTCCTAGTGAGGACAGCCATATATTGCGTACAGGTACCCTGGCACACATGGCTTACTTTGTGTTAGCATGCCTTTCTCGTGATCCTCGTGTTAGACGCATTCTGGCCACTACGGATTACTGGGTGTACACACTGCTTGACCCACGGTATAAGGAGAACCTTTCCACTCTCATTCCCGAAGAGGAAAGGGGTTTGAGAGTGATGCAATACCACAGGGCCCTGGTGGACAAACTGATGGCGCAGTTCCGAGGGCAACGTAGAAGGGGAGGCGCGGAGATCAGGCAGCATGTTCAGCGCCGGCAGGGGAACACTCTCCATGGCCTTTGCCAGCTTTATGGCTCCCCAGCAAGACTGTCTCACACCTCCCCAGTCCAGGCTGAGTCGGAGGGAGCACTGTAAGAAGATGGTGAGGGAGTACGCAGCCGATCGTAACACCGTCCTCCGTGACCCCTCTGCTCCGTACAACTACTGGGTGTCAAAGCTGGACACGTGGCCCGAACTTGCGATGTATGCCCTGGAGGTGTTGGCGTGCCCTGCGGCTAGCGTCTTGTCAGAGAAGGTGTTTAGTGCAGCTGGGGGAATCATCACGGACAAGCGTACCCGCCTGTCAACTGACAGCGCCGACAAGCTTACACTCCTAAAGATGAACAAAGCCTGGATTTCCCCAGACTTCTCTTCTCCACCAGCGGACAGCAGCGCTACCTAAAGAACTTTGTCAATCTGTGTATGATATTCGTCCTTCTCCTCCGTCTCCTCCTCCTGAAACCTCTTGTAATCACCGCGAATGGGCAATTTTTCTGTAGGCCAAAAGGTTCATACAACTTTTCTAAATAATATTTATCTGTTTCAATTCTCATTAAAGCATTGAAACTTCCACCTGAACCAATTGTTTTCTAGACTGGGCTGCCTCCAGGCCTAGTTAAAAATTAAGCCACAGTACGCTAAGCGATTAATGGGTTTCACCTGCCCTCTGGGTTGGGCATGGGCAATTTTTCTGGGGTACATTTGTACTGTCGGTACACCAATTTTCCGGGCCCTCGCCTACAATGTAATCCAAGTAATTTTTATGGGCTTTGCCTGCACTCATGGTACACCACTGTGTCTGGGGTTGGCCTACACTTGTGCTACAGAAATGTAACTCTGTTCTGCCTACCTATTCTTCTGCAACAGAAATATTACTTTGGTCTGTCGATACTTCTGCTCCTGAAATTTTACCTTGGTTGGCGTATACTGTTACTACTGTAATTCAACTAATACTGGGCTCTGCCCATAATGCTTCAACGGAAATGTTACTGAGGCATGCCTATACTGCTATAACAGAAATGTAACAAATAGTGGGCTCTGCCCATACTGCTTCTACGTAAATGTTACTGGGGCCTGTCTATACTGCTACTACTGAAATGTTACAAATGCTGTGCTCTCCCTACACTGCTGCCAGGGAAATGTGAATCTGCTGCTTTGCCCATACTGCTTCTACGTTAATGTTACTGGGGTCTGTCTGCACTGCTGCCAATGAAATGTCACTGGCAACTGTCTTCACTGCTGCCAATGAAATGTTACTGGGGTCTGTCTGCACTGCTGCCAATGAAATGTTACTGGGATCTGTCTGCACTGCTGCCAATGAAATGTTACTGGGGTCTGTCTGCACTGCTGCCAATGAAATGTCACTGGGGTCTGTCTGCACTTCTGGAACTGAAATGTTACTGGGGTCTGACTATACTGTTGCTACTGAAATGTTACTGGGGCCTGTCCCTAATGCTACCGCTGAAATGTTACTAATTCTGGGCCCTGCCTATACCACTGCTAATGCTATGTCACTGGGGTGTGGAAACGGAGGCTTCCCAAAGACATGATGGCAGCGAGGCCATTTCCCACCAACGCGGTTACTGTTAAGGTGCATATAACCACGGACACGTGGAGAGGACACGTACTGCCACAAAAAAAAAAACCCTCCTCCTCCTCCAACAATGAAAACATTCTTGGCAAATGCCTTTGCATTGGTCCGTTTGGTGGCAGTCCAAGACTTTCACCTTTAACGACACAATAAGAGAGCCCCCCTACCATCCCCCTGCCACAGCCCACTTAATCCTGGCCACATTCTGAAAACCAACTAAATAAAACCGCGCTACTAGGTCCGCAGTCACGACCACTTTCCCACCAACACGGTTACTGTTAAAGGTACATATTACTAGTCTGACTGGGGCATGCAGTGTGGGCCGAAGCCCACCTGTATTGTATCTGACGTTAGCTCTGCTGAGCAGGGCACTGCAATGGGATTTGTTTATGTACTGCCGGTGGGTTCCAGGGAGCCACCCATGCTGTGGGTCCACACGGAATTCACATTAGGGATTTTTACCTGCCTGTGTCTATGTATTAAAAACCCCGGTCAGACTGGGGCATGCAGTGTGGGCCGAAGCCCACCTGCATTTAATCTGACGTTACCTCAGCTGTGCTGGGCAATGCAATGGGATTTATTTATGTAACGCCGGTGGCTTCCTGGGACCCACCCATGCTTTGGGTGCACACGGAGTTGTATCTGCCTGTGTATACTTATAAAGAACCCAGTCTGACTGGGGCATACAGTGTGGGCCGAAGCCCACCTGTATTTAATATGACGTTAGGTCTACTATCCGGGGCACTGCATTGGGACAAACTACAGGAGCAATACAGCGCTAATGAGACGTGCACAGCTACTCTAGCATTGGAGTCCGTTGTAGGCACGCGATTGCTGAGGGTTTGTGCAGAGGCCTATGTCCTGGGTGCAGTGAATGTCCGCTTCCTGCCTAGGATTGCTGAAGCTGTGGGCAGAGGCCTATGCCGTGGGCGCGGTGCAAGTCTGCCATGTTTGGCCGCTCAGATCAATTTTTGTTCATGTCTTGGGTTTCCTAGGACCCACCTATGCTGTTGGTGCAAACTTAGTTCTCATTGCGATATTTGACCTGTCTGGCACAAAGGCACTGAATGACTTGCGTATGGGGGCAGAGCGCAGATGGCTTTCCCCTTGCAGTGTGGATTGAGCTATGCGACACCTTGACAGAATGAATACTGTGTGGCACATGTATTCCCCATTGCTATGCCCACGTTTGCAGCTCCTGACGGAGGTGGCACAGGATTGGATTTTTCATTGCTTCTGTACAGCATTGTGGGCTATCGCCTAGCCCCTTTTAAAGAGGGTCGCTGCCTGGCCCTGCCAACCCTCCGCAGTGTGTGCCTCTGGTTCCTCCTCATGGCAGACGCACTTCTAAATAGACATGAGGGTGGTGTGGCTATGAGGCCAGCGTGTGGCATGAGGGCAGCTGAAGGCTGCGCAGGGACACTTTGGTGTGCGCTGTGGACACTGGGTCGTGCGGGGGGGTTGGGCAGCATGTAACCCAGGAGAAGAGGCAGGGGTGTGTCCCGCAGGCAGTGCTTGTGCTTAGTTGGAGGTAGTGTGGTGCTTAGCTAAGGTGTGGCTTACTAATGAGGATTTGTCCAAAGTAAAAATTGTTAGGGGGGGGGCCACTCTTGCCGCTATTGTGGCTTAATAGTGGGACCTGGGAACCTGAAATGCAGCCCAACATGTTGCCCCTCGCCTGCCCTATCTGTTTCTGTGTCGTTTCCATCACTTTCTTGGGTTTTGCAGATTTTCACCAATGAAAACCTTAGCAAGCATCGGCGATATACAAAAATGCTCGAGTCGCCCATTGACTTCAATGGGGTTCATTACTCGGAACGAACCCTCGAGCATCGCGGAAAGTTCAACTAGAGCAATGAGCACCCGAGCATTTTGGTGCTCGCTCATCTCTAGAAATGAATAAGCCAAAATGTATTATACAGTTTTCACCAGTGCCACTGAAATGTCACAAGAGAAGACATGCAACATTTTTTGCAACCCAAGTTTTCATTATCTAAAATTACAAACATTTTTTGTGAAAATGGTTGCCTTGGAGCAAATAATTATTGTAACTCTAAGATAACTATTATATTTATGGTCATTCATGTTATAGATGTTATGGTCCAGGACACCCCATATCAGGTAGTCTTGTATAATAGAGCCCACATTTTTTAAACAATGTTGGATAAGTCTTACCTGTACATATAACGCCAACAGTATCCCAGGATGGACATTTACTGTTTCCAAGTGCAGTTATATTGCAGTCCCCCAGGTGGTATTCTGTACCTGTGCAATGGAATCTGTATGCTGTGGTAACAGAATATTTCCCAAAGTGGCTTCCACCTTGAACGGACACAGCAACTCCACATTTCATTTGCCTACAGAGCACATTAGCCTCTTGTAGACCCCAATGAGAACTGCACACCGCCATCCATTGTCCTTCATATAATACCTCTGCTCTCCCAGAGCAGCGATCATTACCGTTCACAAGTCTGTAGCTGTTAAATAAGCCTAAAAACCATCAAAAGAATGACAACATGATGTGAAAAATACATAATCATCCGTCAAATCAATCGTTACAGTATGGCAAATGTTTGTTCCATATTCATGAAAACTACAGTGTTCTACAGTCTGTATCAGTAAGGTATAATAAGCATATAATAAGTGTTTTAAATGGGATGTGAGTGGAAAACAATTATCTATGGGATATATAAAAAAAATCGTCTCCCACCCCCTGAAGACAGTGTTGTCTTCGTGAAAACATAAGAGCTGTAGCTCTGTATTTGCATATTGTATTGGCATATTTTTAGTTTGGGGGAAGGGGGGGGGGGGGGAGTAGAAGAATAAAACATGGTGTAAGCTGGAGGAGAGTAGCAGTATCACCACCACTACAACCAGTAGAAATAGCACCTTGAGGGCACGGTGTGCTCTTTGAAATAAATTTATGCTCAGTCATATGTGATTAAAAATTGCCAACATTCTAACTAATCATTGGAATCTGTCATAGAGGTTCACAAGTCAGGTGAAATCCATACTTGGTTTATTTTAATAAATGTTAAGTGATCCCCATAGTCTGTGGAGCGGTGGATGCATCTTTCAGTTATCACAACCCTGCTGTACGGCACCCCTTTTCTGATATTACAATGACAGCGGAGCAGGCAAGCACCTCTAAAGCATGATGTGCAAGCAGTGATCAGTCACCCAGCTTAGACATCTAGAAGTCAAAGGGGCCAACGCCATGTCGGAGGTCTGAGTGCATCCACGTGGGAGTTGACACACTCTTTGACCATCATAAATAAATGCTGCAGTGATTGAAAGTCCATGTGTGTGAGTTTTCAGAGGCAAAGAGCTGCCAGCAGGTTGGCCCCATTGTCACACACAAGCTTGCATAGCTTCAGAATGCGCAGGTTCAGACATGTGTCAGCCTGGGCCTGCACAGCTGACAACAGCTCTACTGCCATGTGGCTGGACTCCCCTAGACATATAAGTTTTAAGACAACATGTTGGCCTTTTATCTCCCACCTACAGCACTTTATGGAGACTGGGTTTTGTCACATACAGATATCAATGATGATGTGAAAGGTGTTGAATGGTGGTACAAAGAACTGGAGGGATAAAAGGAGAGGAGGAGGAGGGGACCGACACACATGAATGTCCGGCAAGTCTTGCGGGTGCCATGAATCGTGGACTACCATTTTTGGCTTCATGCTTGACCTGCAGAACATTGACCCACTGTGCTACTAAGGATACATAACACACCTGGTCCACGTTTTCATGGTCAGGTGCACCTTGCCACTGACAATGTTCTGTCACACCAGGGACTCTATCATTCACATGCTGGTGCAGAGCAGGGATGGCTTTTTGGGCAAAGAAATGGCAGCTGGGCACTTGGTGCTGTAGGTTAGTATGGGGCATCCTTTTGTGAAAGGCGTCCATGTTCACAAGCCTGAAGGGCAACATTTCAATTGCAGGAAGCTGTACAATACTTGCATTCAGGCTCTGTGCTCGTTGATGCTTGGGGTGATATTTTTTATGTTCCCATGGCTCCTGACCTTATTCAGACTGGAATATAGGCTAATGTCAATGTTGGTGAAGGTGGTGGTAACAGTGGTGGCTCAACTTCTGTTTTAATTTCCAATCCTGGCTAAAGCTTGCAGCCCAGTTGTCAATTGCAATAAAAGAGGGCTGAAGTAGGTGTGCTACAAACCCTACACAAAATTGTGTCTGTACTCATAGGCTACTGCATGAGCAGGGAGGGAGAACGAGCAAGACTGACTCTGTCCTCTGTCCTAAATGAGCTCTCCAAGGCAGCAGGTGATGGGAGTACATGTGACCGTTCATACATATTTTTTGAGGTTGTTTAAATTTCAGCCATGTTTTAAATATTTACCATAGATCTTACAGATGACCACTCTCCTGTCATCACGTGATCTCAAAGAATGGCCAGGCTGCACCAGTCCGATGAGCATACCTAGCTGTGGATCTGAAGTTGGTGCTGTTGCAGCTACCGGTAGTAGTAGCTGATGGTGATGGCGTGACTCTTATATTTTTCTGCAAAACACTACTCCCTGTCTTAGGGCTCCCACACACTTGCGATTGCGTTTTTTGTTAATGCGATTGTCAATGGGACTTTCTATTGTAAAAAACGCGACACACGTAACTAGTGTTCCAGTGGGGTGATAAGCGGTTTCGAGGGGTCCTTGTTGTGGGCCTCGGAGAAGTATTGTGAGACACTGTGCTTCATAAATCCGTGTATTATGTTGAACCTGTGTTTGTCAGCATGGGTCTTGTTTGTAGTTCTGCCCACATATCTGTACCCACACAGACATTCAATGAGATAGATTACAGATTTTGTTCCACAGTTTAGGGACTGCTTCATGTATATCGATCCATCCTGTGATCTGGACATTATTTCTCTCCTACCATATGGAATATTAAAAACTCTGTGTGTTGACATACATTTTTACTGGGAAGCACAAGATTGTATAGCATTAGTTTAATGACAAGTTGTATAAATTAACAAAATTTAAGGTAAAGGTGGACACATCTGTATGTGACAAGTAGTTTTACTTTTGAATGAAACCTTTTGAAATTGCCATGGACTCTTCAGAAGATGTAGAATTCCTTTCTAATTTCCAGTTCTGAACATTATTAAAGGAATGTCTCATGCAGCTAATGTTACTGTCATCAATTACAGTAAGTCTAGAGAAGAGAAATATTGTGTTTGCTCATGGTTTCTAATGTTGCAGCTATTTATTATTTAACTTTCCTTGGGGCGGACATACAGGAGAGCCACATCCTTCCTATACTTCCTGCAGAGACCAAAGGGTGACCAGAGCTGTGTATATATAGTTTTATCTGCTTTGGTGCTCAGTGCGGAGACTGGAATATTTTGTTAATAATGAAAACCTAATGCAAATAATGTCTTATATTCTGGCAGCACAGGCCATTTATACAATATTTTACACTAATATTCACATCAACATCATAGAATGAAATGTATTACATACCTTTACATTTGATAGAGGGAGGAGTTTGTTTGGTGCAGTTTCCTTCGATGTCATGTCTTATACAGTCATACAGCCTGGACTCATTACCAACACAATGGATTTGCTCTGTCCATATGGGTCCAGGTCTTCTTGTGTAGGCTACTAATGATGGCACTGCTTCTCCACATTGAAGTTCTTTACAAAGTACGTTAGCTGCTCTTAGCTCTGAGTCAATCTCACAAACAGATCCCCAAGTATCACCATGAAGTGCTTCTAAATGTCCTGAGCAATCACTAGGCCCATCGGCTAGTCTGTATTTTCTGTGACCTGATGATAAATCATAAATCACTGAGCACATTGCTGTACATTCACATTACATAGAAACGCAGTGTTAGAAGGCTCCTCTGAGAAGTCCCATTTGGAGGCGTTTTAGAATGTTTAACATGGCGTTTGAAATGCCGAGCTAAACATTGTAAAAACATGGGCAGTGTGAGAGTGGCTTAATTCTGATACTAAGTGAAGAAAAAAAAAAGATGTGATGGGTGTAGGTGCAGCTGAACGAAATATAAAGTTCAGCACAATGCAGAAAGTAAGCTCAGCTTCTCCATGTTATTTTAAACCAGCATAAAAAGACACGTTTTGGGGGAACACCATTTCCTCTGTTTTAACTGTTCTGAATAATGTTTTGTATCCTTTCTCATCCTTTCTTTCTTTTTCCCTTTCCAACTTTATCAAGTTGCATTACAGACATTTTGCCACCCCCCCCCCCCTCTTTCTTTTTCCCACCTTTATTGTTTTACATACCAGGGGAGAAGGCATACAAACTCAGCTCTGCCTCTCTGCACATACCAAGAGCCGACACAAGGGTAAGTTCTGTACGCCTAAAAATGATGCTCGAGTCTGCCTATTGTTTTATTTGGCATCCACAACTAGCCTTGTAGTGAAGTTTTACTATCTCTGCTGGAAACTACCAGGGACCCATTTGTCCTTTCATTCCACCATAGCTTTTTAATATTGCTTATCGCGTCACAGTAGTTTTTAAGGCCTCCTTCACATGGGCGACACCGCATCGTTGCACCGTGCAATATCGCTGCGATTTTTCTCGCAGCAATACCACGATTTTGTAGCGCTACAAAGTCGCATGTGACGCTACAAAATTGCGCGACTTTGTAGCATCATGTGTGAGGATTTTCGGGGTAGGGGGCTTTAAATAGAAGCCCTACCCGAAAATAAGCTGTAACTTGAAGAATGGCTGTGATTGGTTCAAACACTGCCATTCATTGAGTACTTGCTGTGATTGGCTAAGTGTCAGCCTATCACAGCCAGCGCTTCCAGGAGGCGGGGATTTTTGAATCCCCGGCCAAAAGAGAAGAAGATGATCAGTGTCGGGACCTGGGGAGAAGCTGCAGCCGGACTAACAGCTCATCTAAGGTGATGTTTATGTGTGGTTTTTTTTCCCGGCAGTTAGGGCTTAGATTATAGCTTTAAAGGGGTTGTCCCATGATAGCAAGTGGGGTTATACACTTCTGTATGGCCATATTAATGCACTTTGTAATATACATCGTGCATTAAATATGAGCCATACAGAAGTTATTCACTTACCTGCTCCGTTGCTGGCGTCCCCGTCGCCAT
Source organism: Eleutherodactylus coqui (assembly GCF_035609145.1). Taxonomy (NCBI): domain Eukaryota; kingdom Metazoa; phylum Chordata; class Amphibia; order Anura; family Eleutherodactylidae; genus Eleutherodactylus; species Eleutherodactylus coqui. The sequence goes on along the minus strand of NC_089842.1, from coordinate 27,388,900 downwards.
AGTGCCGTCTAGTTTCAGCGTCTAATCGCCGGATTAGATGCGCTTGTGCAGATGGGTCTTTTCCCTTCAGCTCGCTCCGGCAGCAGCGGCGTTCTGGCTCCGCCCCCTTGTACGCGTCACCACGTAGCTCCGCCCCCGGCACATGTGCCGATTCCAGCCAATCAGGAGGCTGGAATCAGCACATGTGCCGAGGGCGGAGCTACGCAGTGACGTGTACAAGGGGGCGGAGCCAGAACGCCGCTGCTGCCGGAGCGAGCCGAAGGGAAAAGACTAGAGATGAGCGAACGTACTCGTCCGAGCTTGATACTCGTTTGAGTATTAGCGTGTTCGAGATGCTCGTTACTCGTAACGAGTACCACGCGATGTTCGGGTTACTTTCACTTTCCTCTCTGAGACGTTAGCGCGCTTTTCTGGCCAATTGAAAGACAGGGAAGGCATTACAACTTCCCCCTGCGACGTTCAAGCCCTATACCACCCCCCTGCAGTGAGTGGCTGGGGAGATCAGGTGTCACCCGAATATAAAAATCGGCCCCTCCCGCGGCTCGCCTCAGATGCGTTGTGAGATGGCTGAGGGACAGTGGTATCGTGTTGGAGCTGCTGTAGGGAGAGCGTTAGGAGTTAATGTAGGCTTCAAGAACCCCAACGGTCCTTCTTAGGGCCACATCTAACCGTGTGCAGTAGTGTGGAGGCTGCTTTTAGCATTTTTTTTTTTTTTTTGTTATATCGGCCGTGCAGAGCATTGCGCCCTGCAGTAATACTCCAGGGATAGAATTGTGTAGGCAGGGCCAGAAGACATATATTATAGATTGAATATACGCAGTGGTCCTTTAGAAAAAAATATTTGAAAAAAATCTATTTGGCCTGCCTGTCACTCTGCTCAGTGTTCTGGATCTGTGTCTGCTGGGGGTAGTAGTTCTCCAAATAAATACGCAGCCAGCTAAGTGTTACAGCAGGCTTGCGCAAAATTATTTCCTGGCTCTGAAATCACCGGTCTGTTGCACTTAATAACAGTGCAACACTGCAGTTCCGTGACACACACATCAGGGACAGAATTGTGTAGGCAGGGCCAGAAGACATATATAGATTGAATATACGCAGTGGTCCTTTTGAAAAAAATATTTGAAAAAAAAACTATTTGGCCTACCTGTCACTCTGCTCAGTGTTCTGGGTCCGTGTCTGCTGGGGGTAGTAGTTCTCCAAATAAATACGCAGCCAGCTAAGTGTTACAGCAGGCTTGCGCCAAATTATTTCTGGCTCTGAAATCACCAATCTGTTGCAGTTAATAACAGTTCAACACTGCAGTTCCGTCACACAGTCCAGGGACAGAATTGTGTAGGCAGGGCCAGAAGACATATATAGATTGAATATACGCAGTGGTCCTTTTGAAAAAAATATTTGAAAAAAATCTATTTGGCCTGCCTGTCACTCTGCTCAGTGTTCAGGGTCTGTGTCTGCTGGGGGTAGTAGTTCTCCAAATAAATACGCAGCCAGCTAAGTGTTACAGCAGGCTTGCGGCAAATTATTTCCTGGCGTTCCGTAAGCGAACTCAGCCTACAACCACAGGCCAATAAGTGGCACATTTAATAACAGTGTTGTGTTTCTGCATTTCTGGTAATACAGCATGCTGAGGGGTAGGGGTAGGCCTAGAGGACGTGGGCGCGGCCGAGGAAGCGGAGGCCCTAGTCCGGGTGTGGGCACAGGCCGAGCTCCTGATCCAGGTGTATCGCAGCCGACTGCTGCGGGATTAGGAGAGAGGCACGTTTCTGGCGTCCCCACATTCATAGCACATTTAATGGGTCCACGCGGTAGACCCTTATTAGAAAATGAGCAGTGTGAGCAGGTCCTGTCGTGGATGGCAGAAGTGCTTCCAGCAACCTATCGTCCACCCAGAGTTCTGCGCCGTCCACTGCTGCAACTCAGAATCCTCTGGCTGCTGCTCCTCCTTCCTCCCAGCCTCCTCACTCCATGAAAATGAGACATTCTGAGGAGCGGGCAGACTCCCAGGAACTGTTCTCGGGCCCCTGCTCAGATTGGGCAGCAGTGGTTCCTCTCCCACCAGAGAAGTTTATCGTGACTGATGCCCAACCATTGCAAAGTTCCGGGGGTCCGGGGGAAGAGGCTGGGGACTTCCGGCAACTGTCTCAAGACCTTTCAGTGGGTGAGGAGGCCGATGACGATGAGACACAGTTGTCTATCAGTGAGGTAGTAGTAAGGGCATTAAGTCCGAGGGAGGAGCGCACCGAGGATTCTGAGGAAGAGCAGCAGGACAATGAGGTGACTGACCCCACCTGGTTTGCTACGCCTACTGAGGACAGGTCTTCAGAGGGGGGGGCAAGGGCAGCAGCAGGGCAGGTTGCAAGAGGCAGTGCGGTGGCCAGGGGTAGAGGCAGGGCCAGACCGAATAATCCACCAACTGTTTCCCAAAGCGTCCCCTCGCGCCATGCCACCCTGCAGAGGCCGAGGTGCTCAAAGGTGTGGCAGTTTTTCACTGAGAGTGCAGACGACCGACGAACAGTGGTGTGCAACCTTTGTCGTGCCAAGATCAGCCGGGGAGCCACCACCACCAGCCTCACCACCACCAGGATGCGCAGACATAGGATGGCCAAGCACCTCACAAGGTGGGACGAAGGCCGTTCACCGCCTCCGGTTTGCACCGCTGCCTCTCCCCCTGTGCCCCAACCTGCCACTGAGATCCAACCCCGCTCTGAGGACACAGACACTACCGGCTCCTGGCCTGCACCCACACCCTCACCTCCGCTGTCCTCGGCCCCATCCACCAATGTCTCTCAGCGCACCGTCCAGCCGTCGTTAGCGCCACTGTTTGAGCGCAAGCGCAAGTACGCCACCACGCACCCGCACGCTCAAGCGTTAAACGTGCACATAGCAAAATTTATCAGCCTGGAGATGCTGCCGTATAGGGTTGTGGAAACGGAGTCCTTCAAAAGTATGATGGCGGCGGCGGCCCCGCGCTACTCAGTTCCCAGTCGCCACTACTTTTCCCGATGTGCCGTCCCAGCCCTGCACGACCACGTCTCCCGCAACATTGTACGCGCCCTCACCAACGCGGTTACTGCCAAGGTCCACTTAACAACGGACACGTGGACAAGCACAGGCGAGCAGGGCCACTATATCTCCCTGACGGCACATTGGGTGAATTTAGTGGAGGCTGGGACAGAGTCAGAGCCTGGGACCGTTCACGTCCTACCCACCCCCAGAATTGCGGGCCACAGCTCGGTGGTGGTATCTGCGGCGGTGTATGCTTCCTCCACTAAACCACCCTCCTCCTCCGCAACCTCTGTCTCGCAATCAAGATGTGTCAGCAGTAGCAGCACGTCGCCAGCAGTCGGTGTCGCACGTCGTGGCAGCACAGCAGTGTGCAAGCGTCAGCAGGCCGTGCTGAAACTACTCAGCTTAGGAGATAAGAGGCACACGGCCCACGAACATGACATAGCAGACCGACCGCTGGCTTGCGCCGCTGAGCCTCCAACCGGGCATGGTCGTGTGTGACAACGGCCGTAACCTGGTGGCGGCTCTGCAGCTCAGCAGCCTCACGCACGTGCCATGCCTGGCCCACGTCTTTAATTTGGTGGTTCAGCGCTTTCTGAAAAGCTACCCACGCTTGTCAGACCTGCTCGGAAAGGTGCGCCGGCTCTGCGCACATTTCCGCAAGTCCCACACGGACGCTGCCACCCTGCGCACCCTGCAACATCGGTTTCATCTGCCAGTGCACCGACTGCTGTGCGACGTGCCCACGCGGTGGAACTCTACGCTCCACATGTTGGCCAGGCTCTATGAGCAGCGTAGAGCTATAGTGGAATACCAACTCCAACATGGGCGGCGCAGTGGGAGTCAGCCTCCTCAATTATTTTCAGAAGAGTAGGCCTGGTTGGCAGACATCTGCCAGGTCCTTGGAAACTTTGAGGAGTCTACCCAGGTGGTGAGTGGCGATGCTGCAATCATTAGCGTCACCATTCCTCTGCTATGCCTCTTGAGAAGTTCCCTGCAAAGCATAAAGGCAGACGCTTTGCACTCGGAAACAGAGCTGGGGGAACACAGTATGTCGCTGGATAGTCAGAGCACCCTCCTGTCTATATCTCAGCGCAGTGAGGAGGAGGAGGGGGAAGACACAGCTTGGCCCACTGGTGATGATAGACATGCTGCTGGCCTGTCATCCTTTCAGCGTGTATGGCCTGAGGAGGAGGAGGAGGATCCTGAAAGTGATCTTCCGAGTGAGGACAGCCATGTGTTGCGTACAGGTACCCTGGCACACATGGCTGACTTCATGTTAGGATGCCTTTCTCGTGACCCTCGCGTTACACGCATTCTGGCCACTACGGATTACTGGGTGTACACACTGCTCGACCCACGGTATAAGGAGAACCTTTCCACTCTCATACCCGAAGAGGAAAGGGGTTTGAGAGTGTTGCTATACCACAGGACCCTGGCGGACAAACTGATGGTAAAATTCCCATACGACAGCGCTAATGGCCGAAGGCGCAGTTCCGAGGGCCAGGTAGCAGGGGAGGCGCAGAGATCAGGCAGCATGTACAGCACAGGCAGGCCAACACTCTTTAAGGCCCTGGACAGCTTTATGGCTCCCCAGCAAGACTGTGTCACCGCTCCCCAGTCACGGCTGAGTTGGCGGGAGCACTGTAAAAGGATGGTGAGGGAGTACGTAGCCGATCGCACGACCGTCCTCCGTGACGCCTCTGCCCCCTACAACTACTGGGTGTCGAAGCTGGACACGTGGCCTGAACTCGCGCTGTATGCCCTGGAGGTGCTTGCTTGTCCTGCGGCTAGTGTCTTGTCAGAGAGGGTGTTTAGTGCGGCTGGAGGAATCACCACAGATAAGCGTACCCACCTGTCAACCGACAGTGCCGACAGGCTAACACTCATCAAGATGAATAAAGCCTGGATTTCCCCAGACTTCTCTTCTCCACCAGCGGACAGCAGCGATACCTAAGCAATACGTAGGCTGCACCCGCGGATGGAAGCATCGTTCTGTATCCCCATCAAAAACGGGGACCTTTTCGCTTCATCAATCTGTGTATAATATTCCTCCTCCTCCTCCTCCTGCTCCTCCTCCTGAAACCTCACATAATCACGCCGAACGTGCAATTTTTCTTAGGCCCACAAGGCTCAGTCATAATTTTTTTAAACAATTTTTATACGTTTCAATGCTCATTAAAGCATTGAAACTTTCACCTCCACCAATTTTTATTTTAACTGGGCTGCCTCCTGGCCTAGTTACCAAATAAGCCACATTAACCAAATCAATTAATGGGTTTCACCTGCCCTCTTGGTTGGCCATGGACAATTTTTCTGATGTACATTAGTACTGTTGATATAACAATTTTTGTGGGCCCTCGCCTACAGTGTAATCAAAGGAATTTTTAGCCCACCTGCATTACAGCTGACGTTACATCCGCTGTGTTGGGCAATGCAATGGGATATTTTTATGTACCGCCGGTGGGTTCCAGGGAGCCACCCATGCTGTGGGTCCACAGGAAGTTGTAAATGCTTCTGTTTACACTTCTAAAGAACCGCAGTCTGACTGGGGCATGCAGTGTGGGCCGAAGCCCACCTGCATTAAACATGACATTACTACCTCAGCTGTGATGGGCACTGCAATAGGATATATTTATGTACCGCCGGTGGCTTCCTGGCACCCACCCATGCTGTGGGTCCACAGGGAGTTGTAAATGCATCTGTGTCCACTTCTAAAGAACCCCAGTCTGACTGGGGCATGCAGTGTGGGCCGAAGCCCACCTGCATTAAACATGACATTACTACCTCAGCTGTGTTGGGCAATGCAATGGGATATATTTATGTACCGCCGGTGGCTTCCTGGCACCCACCCATGCTGTGGGTCCACAGGGAGTTGTAAATGCATCTGTTTCCACTTCTAAAGAACCCCAGTCTAACTGGGGCATGCAGTGTGGGCCGAAGCCCACCAGCATTAAACATGACATTACTACCTCAGCTGTGATGGGTACTGCAATGGGATACATTTATGTACAGCGGGTGGGTTCCAGGGAGCCACCCATGCTGTGGGTGCACACGGAATTCCCATTGCGGAGTTGTACCTGCCTGTGACTATTTATAAAAAAAACGCGGTCTGACTGGGGCATGCAGACACCTTGACAGAATGAATAGTGTATGGCACATAGGTTCCCCATTGCTATGCCCACGTCTGCAGCTCCAGATGGAGGTGGCACAGGATTGGATTTCTCATTGCTTCTGTACAGCATTGTGGACTATCGCCCTGCCCCTTTTAAAGAGGGTCGCTGCCTAGCCGTGCCAACCCTCTGCAGTGTGTGCCTACGGTTCCTCTGGCAGACACACTTATAAATAGACATGAGGGTGGCGTGGCATGAGGGCAGCTGAAGGCTGGGCAGGGACAGTTTGGTGTGCGCTGTGGACACTGGGTCGTGGGGGGGGGGGAGGGAATTGGCAGCATGTAACCCAGGAGAAGTGGCAGCGGAGTGTCATGCAGGCAGTGATTGTGCTTTGTTGGTGGTAGTGTGGTGCTTAGCTAAGGTATGCATTGCTAATGAGGGCTTTTCAGAAGTAAAAATTGTTGGGAGGGGGGGGCACTCTTGCCGCTATTGTGGCTTAATAGTGGGACCTGTGAACTTGAGATGCAGCCCAATATGTAGCCCCTCGCCTGCCCTATCCGTTTCTGTGTCGTTCCCATCACTTTCTTGAATTGCCCCGATTTTCACAAATGAAAACCTTAGCGAGCATCGGCGATATACAAAAATGCTCGGGTCGCCCATTGACTTCAATGGGGTTCGTTACTCGAAACGAACCCTCGAGCATCGCGAAAAATTCGTCTCGAGTAACGAGCACCCGAGCATTTTGGTGCTCGCTCATCTCTAGAAAAGACCCATCTGCGCAAGCGCGTCTAATCCGGCGATTAGACGCTGAAACTAGACGGCACCATGGCGACGGGGACGCTAGCAACGGAGCAGGTAAGTGAATAACTTCTGTATGGCTCATATTTAATGCACGATGTATATTACAAAGTGCATTAATATGGCCATACAGAAGTGTATAACCCCACTTGCTGCCGCGGGACAACCCCTTTAACAGTAGCATTTGCTACTGTCAAAGTTGCATCGCATCGCATGCAAACAGCTTTTTCGTGTGATGCGATGCAACAGAGAGGAAGGCTCCATAGGGAAACATGGGCTACAAAACCTCGTGTGTCGCGGGCATATCGCTGTATCTGTGAGGTTTGTGTGTTGTTTTGTAGCATGCTACAAAACATCTCATGTGTGAAGGAACCCATAGGAAACCATGGGCTTCACATACATGTGATTTGTAGCATTGTAGCAATGCTACAAAATCGCGCGACTTTGTCGCTCGTGTGAAGGAGGCCTAAAAGTCATCTTATCATACACACATTTTGCCTTTTAATGACTATTTAATAAAGTTAGTTTCCTTTCCTCTATGTTCCAATATACTTCTTCACCATACAAAAAAAATGCCACTATAATCTCGAAGGGGGACCACAGTTTTAATAGTTGTTGTAGTGGGTGTTGTTGTTTATGGAAATTTAAATTACATCTCTTTATGGTTCAAAAGTATTTTATTAAAGAACTGTAGTATACAATGAGAAATGGTTTTACATTCAAAATATGTTTTACAGCAGAATGATACATTTCCTTTGCTCTAACTCAAACTGATTAATTCTTGTGTTTTAATCTATATAAACAGTAATAGGAAAGCTAGGTCTGCGCTCTCTCCAGATGCGCTGAGACCATAACTATGTCCACGGGAAAGGGATAACAAGGAGGGAAGGGTGCGGGGGAAGCGGTATGCCCTACAGCCCAAAGGGCCTATGCTACTTATAGTAATGTTTTATTAAGTGTAGAATAAAGTAGTTTTCATGGTTATGGGGCTACAACACCAGATGCTAACCATGCGTCTAAGCGGGGTGAAGAACGGAATACTATCCACGCTGCCCATGCGTTGTAGATACTGGTGTGTTTGTTGTCATCATCAGCAGCACCTAGCTCTTCCATTTGCATTATATTATCTAATGCTTCTAACCATAGCAATCGTGTGGGGGGGTTATGTTGATTTCCCTATATGAGGGATAAGTTGACGCATTGCTAGGAGAAAGAATCTGAGTGGACTTGTTTTAGTCATTGCAAGAGAGCCAGGAAGCAGTATAAGGAGAGCCATTTCTGAGGAGAAGGTCAGGGTGGAGTTAAAAGCCACGTTGTAGAGGTTATTTATATCGTTCCATACAGACAGGAGTAAGGGGCAGGGCCACCATATTTGTAAGAACGAGCCTACACCTTAGGAGCATTTCCAGCAAATCTTTGGGGACTGGGGGAAGATTTTGGCCAATCATGATGGAGTTTGGTACCATTGGGTTAGAAGTTTATAGTTGAGTTCTTGGAACTTGCTCGACCTAGACGTTTTCTGTGTCAAAATAAAGATTTTGGCCCATTGTTCCTCTGTGAAAGTTTTACCTATTTCTTTTTCCCAACCCTACTTAAATGCCAATGGGTCTTTCCCTGTCTCCTCCGCCAGCAAAATATGGTATACCTGAGAGATCTCTTTTATAGGTGGAGTGGATGACATGCATAATTTTTCAAATTGAGATAACGGAGCTATGAGTTGAGTACTAGGACTGAGAGACCGTATGTATGTACATATCTGTACATACTGAAACCATGCTCCAGCCAACTGACCCCCTCGGCCCATTAGCTCGCATAGCGGCCTCAAGCCTGACTCCGAAACCAAGTCATGTATACGTGGCAGGTGAGTTTCCAATCTTGAAAGTAATGTGGAACCACCAAACAATGCCATCAAGCCTGGGTTGCCTAGCAGGAGTGTGAGTGGGCCAGGTCGAGACACCAGACCTAAGCGCATTGCCATTCTATCCCATGTGTCTAACAGATTGCTAATGAATGGTGTTAAGTTGGGTATTTGTCGGAGTGCTCGGCGAGGTAGCCAAAAGATACCCAGTGCTTTGTATGGTGTAGAGTCTTGCACCATCTCCACCCATAATTAGGAAGAGCAATTATGGATGAGGTCGAAGATACATTTATGGCAGCACCATGGTATAAGGTAAAGTTTGGCAGGCCCGCCCCTCCCTTTTCTTTTCTCTGTGTAAGTGTTCTGAAACTGAGCCGTAGTCTGGTGTTACCCCAGACAAATGTCATTGTGACTCTACGGATACAGGACAAGTAGTTTCTGGGTAATTTGATGGGGAGAGTTTGGCATATGTATAGGAATTTAGGTAGAGAGTCCATTTTTAGTAAGTTAATCCTGCCAAACCAGGAGAGCGTAAGGGGTCACCATTTCTGTAAATCTGTCACAAGCATAGGTTTATAGTTTAAGTTGAATAGCTGGGCTTCATCAGCTGCCAAGGATATCCCTAGATATTTAATGGTGTCTTCATTCCAGCAAAGTGGTATTATGGATTTTAGTTGGGATGTCTCTTTGGTTGGGAGAGTTATATTGAGAATTTCTGATTTGTGAATATTGACTTTGAAGTTGCTGACTTTTCCAAATTTTTCAAATTCTGTTAAGATGGTTGGGAGAGCAATTCTAGGGTATGTTACATACATTAGAAGATCGTAGTCAAATAGAGCTAATTTATGTTCTTGTGATCCCATTTTGATTCCCTGTATATTGGGATTTGTCTAAGTGTGTTAGCCATAGCCTCCATTGTGAGAATATATAAAAAGGGGGACAGAGGGCATCCCTGTTTGGTGCCATTTTTAATTTCTAATGGTGACGATAACGATCCATTAATTCGAACCCTTGCTGTTGGATGGTGGTAAAGGGCCATAATTCAGTTTTGAAATCGGGGACCCATACCTATCTTTTGCAGAGTTGCCTCTAGAAACCCCTAATGAACTCTATCAAAAGCTTTCTCTGCTTTGATCGACAACAGACATAGAGGATCTCCAGAGGTGCGAGCCTGTGAAATCAGCGACATCGATTTTATAGTATTATCTCTAGCTTCACATACTGGAACAAAGCCTACTTGTTCTTTATGGATCAAAGAGGGTATTATGGGTGCCAGTTAAGTTGCTAGGATTTGGGAGTATAGTTTTGTGTCTAAATTTAAGAGAGATATGAGCTGATACTTAACACAGGAGGAGGGATTCTTACCTGAGTTTGGAATTACTGTTATGACTGCCTGGAGAGCTTGGCAAGGGAAAGGACAAGATTTGGATATGGCATTGAATGCTTTAAGTAAAAGTGGAGCCAGCATATTCCCGCATAGTCTGTAGAACCGGGGTGTGAACCCATTGGGTCCAGGGCTTTTGCCTACTTTTAGGTTTTTTACAGCTTCCAGCACTTGCTCTTCAGTAAAGCCGAGTTCTAGTTCAGCAGCTGTTGTCCGTGGTATAGGATCAGGAGCGTGATTATCTAGATATGAAGTGATATTTTCTGCTGTTTGTGAGGGTTGTTCCCCTGTATTCCCTTTAATTTCGTATAGGTTTTGGAAATATGATTGGAATGTTTCCAAAATTTCTGAGGTTGAATGAAGTCGACCATTGTTGTGGGAGTTAATGGAACAGATATATTGGGCGGATGTTTTGGAGTGAATTGCTCTGGCCAACCATCAACCACATTTGTTGCCATATTCATAGAACCCACTCCAGGTTTTGTCTCTATAACATAAGGACGATTGGTCTAGTAGATGGAGGATTTGCTGGCGAAGGGCAGATATCTCTGCACGTAGCTGGTCAGTTGGTAAGGATTTGTTAGTAAGTTCTAGGGAGTCTAAGTTTTTGAGAAGGGTTTCTAGTGTATGGGACCATTCTTTTTTTAGCCTGGACCTGCGATATGAGTATTCCCCTGATTATGCATTTGAGTGCTTCCCATTTAATAGGAGCCGGAGTAGTGTCTGATATATGGTCGTCACTAGAGATGAGCGAGCACCAAAATGCTCGGGTGCTTGTTACTCGAGACAAACTTTTCGCAATGTTCGAGGGTTCGTTTCGAGTAACGAACCCCATTGAAGTCAATGGGCGACCCGAGCATTTTTGTATATCGCCGATGCTCGCTAAGGTTTTCATTTGTGAAAATCTGGGCAATTCAAGAAAGTGATGGGAACGACACAGAAACGGATAGGGCAGGCGAGGGGCTACATGTTGGGCTGCATCTCAAGTTCACAGGTCCCACTATTAAGCCACAATAGCGGCAAGAGTGCCCCCCACAACAACTTTTACTTCTGAAAAGCCCTCATTAGCAATGGATACCTTAGCTAAGCACCACACTACATCCAACAAAGCACAATCACTGCCTGCATGACACTCCGCTGCCACTTCTCCTGGGTTACATGCTGACCAACCACCCCCCCCCCACGACCCAGTGTCCACAGCGCACACCAAACTGTCCCTGCCCAGCCTTCAGCTGCCCTCATGCCACGCCACCCTCATGTCTATTTATAAGTGCGTCTGCCATGAGGAGGAACCGCAGGCACACACTGCAGAGGGTTGGCACGGCTAGGCAGCGACCCTCTTTAAAAGGGGCGGGGCGATAGCCCACAATGCTGTACAGAAGCAATGAGAAATCCAATCCTGTGCCACCTCCATCTGGAGCTGCACACGTGGGCATAGCAATGGGGAACCTATGTGCCACACACTATTCATTCTGTCAAGGTGTCTGCATGCCCCAGTCAGACCGCGGTTTTTTATAAATAGTCACAGGCAGGTACAACTGGAAATCCCCAACTCTGCAATGGGAATGCCGTGTGCACTCACAGCATGGGTGGGTGCCAGGAAGCCACCGGCGGTACATAAATATATCCCATTGCATTGCCCATCACAGCTGAGGTAATAATGACATGTTTAATGCAGGTGGGCTTCGGCCCACACTGCATGCCCCAGTCAGACTGGGGTTCTTTAGAAGTGGACACATGTAGTTACAACTCCCTGTGGACCCACAGCATGGGTGGGTGCCAGGAAGCCACCGGCGGTACATATATATATCCCATTGCATTGCCTATCACAGCTGAGGTAATAATGTCATGTTTAATGCAGGTGGGCTTCGGCCCACACTGCATGCCCCAGTGAGACTGGGGTTCTTTAGAAGTGGAAACAGATGCATTTACAACTCCCTGTGGACCCACAGCATGGGTGGCTCCCTGGAACCCACCGGCGGTACATAAAAATATCCCATTGCATTGCCCATCACAGCTGATGTTACGTCAGCTGTAATGCAGGTGGGCCAAAAATTAATTGGATTACACTGTAGGCGAGGGTCCACAAAAATTGGTGTGCCAACAGTAATAATGTACCTGAGAAAAATTGCCCATGCCCAACCGAGAGGGCAGGTGAAACCCATTAATCGCTTTGGTTATGTGGCTTAATTGGTAACTAGGCCTGGAGGCAGCCCAGTTAAACTAAAAATTGGTTGAGGTGAAAGTTTCAACGCTTTAATGAGCATTGAAACGTATAAAAATTGTTTAGAAAAATTATATGACTGAGCCTGGTGGGCCTAAGAAAAATTGCACGTTCGGCGTGATTACGTCAGGTTTCAGGAGGAGGAGGATGAATATTATACACAGATTGATGAAGCAAAAAGGTCCCCGTTTTGGATGGTGATAGACAACGATGCTTCCATCCGCGGGTGCAGCCTACGTATTGTTTATGTATCGCTGCTGTCCGCTGGTGGAGAAGAGAAGTCTGGGGAAATCCAGGCTTTGTTCATCTTGATGAGTGTAAGCCTGTCGGCACTGTCGGTTGACAGGTGGGTACGCTTATCCGTGATGATTCCCCCAGCCACACTAAACACACTCTCTGACAAGACGCTAGACACAGGACAAGCAAGCACCTCCAGGGCATACAGCGCGAGTTCAGGCCATGTGTCCAGCTTCAACACCCAGTAGTTGTAGGGGGCAGAGGCGTCACCGAGGACGGTCGTGCGATCGGCTACGTACTCCCTCACCATCCTTTTACAGTGCTCCCGCCAACTCACCCTTGACTGGGGAGCGGTGACACAGTCTTGCTGGGGAGCCATAAAGCTGTCAAAGGCCTTAGAGAGTGTTCCCCTGCCTGCGCTGTACATGCTGCCTGATCTCTGCGCCTCCCCTGCTACCTGGGCCGTGGAAATGCACCTTCGGCCACTAGCGCTGTCGGATGGGAAGTTTCCCATCAGTTAGTCCACCAGCGCCCTGTGGTATAGCATCATTCTCGAACCCCTTTCCTCTTCGGGAATGAGAGTGGAAAGGCTCTCCTTATACCGTGGGTCGAGCAGTGTGTACACCCAGTAATCCGTAGGGGCCAGAATGCGTGTAACGCGAGGGTCACGAGAAAGGCATCCTAACATGAAGTCAGCCATGTGTGCCAGGGATCCTCCTCCTCCTCCTCTGGCCATACACGCTGAAAGGATGACAGGCAAGCTGCATCTGTACCCTCAGCAGTGGGCCAAGCTGTCTCTTCCCCCTCCTCCTCATGCTCCTCCCTCTCCTCCTCCTCCTCCTCCTCCTCTGGCGATACACGCTGAAAGGATGACAGGCTAGCAGCATCTGTACCCTCAGCAGTGGGCCAAGCTGTCTCTTCCCCCTCCTCCTCATGCTCCTCCCTCTCCTCCTCCTCCTCCTCCTCCTCCTCTGGCCATACACGCTGAAAGGATGACAGGCTAGCAGCATCTGTCCCCTCAGCAGTGGGCCAAGCTGTCTCTTCCCCCTCCTCCTCATGCTCCTCCCCCTCCTCCTCAACACGCTGAGATATAGACATCAGGTTGCTCTGACTATCCAGCGACATACTGTCTTCCCCCGCCTCCGTTTCTGATTCCAAAGCGTCTGCCTTTATGCTTTGCAGGGAACTTCTCAAGAGGCATAGCAGAGGAATGGTGACGCTAATGATTGCAGCATCCCCGCTCACCATCTGGGTAGACTCCTCAAAGTTTCCAAAGACCTGGCAGATGGCTGCCAACCAGGCCCACTCTTCTGTAAATAATTGAGGAGGCTGACTCCCACTGCGCCGCCCATGTTGGAGTTGGTATTCCACTATAGCTCTACGCTGCTCATAGAGTCTGGCCAACATGTGGAGCGTAGAGTTCCACTGTGTGGGCACGTCGCACAGCAGTCGGTGCACTGGCAGATTAAGCCGATGTTGCAGTGTCCGCAGGGTGGCAGCGTGCATGTGGGATTTGCGGAAATGTGCGCAGAGCTGGCGCACCTTTCCGAGCAGGTACGACAAGTGGGGGTAGCTTTTCAGAAAGCGCTGAACCACCAAATTAAAGACATGGGCCAGGCATGGCACGTGCGTGAGGCTGCCGAGCTGCAGACCTGCCACCAGGTTACGGCCGTTGTCACACACGACCATGCCCGGTTGGAGGCTCAGCGGCGAAAGCCAGCGGTCGGTCTGCTGTGTCAGACCCTGCAGCAGTTCGTGGGCCGTGTGGCTCTTCTCTCCTAAGCTGAGTAGTTTCAGCAAGGCCTGCTGACGCTTGCCCACCGCTGTGCTGCCACGCCGCATGACACCGACTGCTGGCGACGTGCTGCTGCTGCTGACACATCTTGATTGCGAGACAGAGGTTGTGTAGGAGGAGGAGGAGGAGGGTGGTTTAGTGGAGGAAGCATACACCCCCGCAGATACCACCACCGAGCTGGGGCACGCAATTCGGGGGTTGGGTAGGACGTGAGCGGTCCCAGGCTCTGACTCTGTCCCAGCCTCCACTAAATTCACCCAATGTGCTGTCAGGGAGATATAGTGGCCCTGCCCGCCTGTGCTTGTCCACATGTCTGTTGTTAAGTGGACCTTGGCAGTAACCACGTTGGTGAGGGCACGTACAATGTTGCGGGAGACGTGGTCGTGCAGGCCTGGGACGGCACATCGGGAAAAGTAGTGGCGACTGGGAACTGAGTAGCGCGGGGCCGCCGCCTCCATCATGCTTTTGAAAGCCTCCGTTTCCACAAGCCTATACGGCAGCATCTCTAGACTGATCAATTTTGCAATGTGCACGTTTAACGCTTGAGCGTGCGGGTGCGTGGCGTCGTACTTGCGCTTGCACTCAAACAGTGGCGCTAGCGACGTCTGGACGCTACGCTGAGAGTCATTGCTGCATGGGGCCGAGGACAGCGGAGGTGAGGGTGTGGGTGCAGGCCAGGAGACTGTACTGCCTGTGTCCTCAGAGGGGGGTTGGATCTCAGTGGCAGGTTGGGGCACAGGGGGAGAGGCAGTGGTGCAAACCGGAGGCGGTGAACGGGTATCGTCCCACCTTGTGGGGTGCTTGGCCATCATATGCCTGCGCATGCTGGTGGTGGTGCCTCCCCAGCTGATCTTGGCGCGACAAAGGTTGCACACCACTGTTCGTCGGTCGTCAGGCGTCTCTGTGAAAAACTGCCACACCGTAGAGCACCTTGACCTCTGCACGGTGGCATGGCGCGAGGGGGCGCTTTGGGAACCAGTTGGTGGATTATTCGGTCTGGCCCTGCCTCTACCCCTGGCCACCGCACTGGCTCGGCCTGTGCCCACACCCTGACTTGGGCCTCCGCGTCCTCGCCCGCGTACACGTCCTATAGGCCTACCCCTACCCCTCAGCATGGTGTGTTAGCAGTAGTGCAGAAACAGAACGCTGTAATTAAATGTGCCGCTTATTGGCCTGTGGTTGGAGGCTGACTTCGTTTACGGAACGCCAGGAAATAATTTAGCGCACGCCTGCTGTAACACTTAGCTGGCTGCGTATTTATTTGTAGAACTACTACACCCAGCACACACAGACCCAGAACACTGAACACAGTGACAGGCAGGCCAAATAGATTTTTTGCCCAATATTTTTTAGAAAAGACCTACTGCGTATATTCAATCAATAATATATGTCTTCTGTCCCTGGAGTGTGTCACAGAACTGCAGAGTGTTGCACTGTTATTAACTGCAACAGAGCGGTGATTTCAGAGCCAGGAAATAATTTGGCGCACGCCTGCTGTAACACTTAGCTGGCTGCGTATGATTTTGTAGAACTACTACACCCAGCACACACGGACCCAGAACACTGAGCACAGTGACAGGCAGGCCAAATAGATTTTTTGCCCAATATTTTTTAGAAAAGGCCCACTGCGTATATTCAATCAATAATATATGTCTTCTGGCCCTGCCTACACACTTCTGTCCCTGGAGTATTACTGCAGGGCGCAATGCTCTGCACGGCCGATATACCAAAAAAAAAAAAAGTGCAACACTGCTAAAAGCAGCCTCCACACTACTGCACACGGTTAGATGTGGCCCTAAGAAGGACCGTTGGGGTTCTTGAAGCCTACAATAACTCCTAATGCTCTCCCTGCCTCCACACTTCTGTCCCTGGAGTATTACTGCAGGGGGCAATGCTCTGCACGGCCGATATACCAGAAAAAAAAAAAAGTGCAACACTGCAAAAATCAGCCTCCACAGTACTGCACACGGTTAGATGTGGCCCTAAGAAGGACCGTTGGGGTTCTTGAAGCCTACACTAACTCCTAACACTCTCTCTATAGCAGCTCCGGCACCAACAGCACTGTCCCTCAGCTATGTTACAACGCATCTGAGGCGAGCCGCGGGAGGGGCCGATTTTTATACTCGGGTGACACCTGATCTCCCCAGCCACTCACTGCAGGGGGGTGGTATAGGGCTTGAACGTCGCAGGGGGAAGTTGTAATGCCTTCCCTGTCTTTCAATTGGCCAGAAAAGCGCGCTAACGTCTCAGAGATGAAAGTGAAAGTAACCCGAACATCGCGTGGTGCTCGTTACGAGTAACGAGCATCTCGAACACGCTAATACTCGAACGAGTATCAAGCTCGGACGAGTACGTTCGCTCATCTCTAGTCGTCACAGAAATGTTTGATTGTTGAATGTACATCTTTCGAGCAAAGTGCGTCATTTAACAGATTGTCATGGAGACGCCAGGTGTGAAACCCTCTTTCAGCTGGAGATTTATTTAGGGCACCACAAACCGGGCATGATCAGACCACAGAAAAACATCTATGGAGCAGGAGGGTTTAAAATCTAATAGGCTGTGTGAAATAAATAAATAATCTATTCGGCTATAGCTGTTGTGTGCTACTGAGTGATGGCTGAAATCCTTGACTCCCGGATGTAACACCCTCCAGAAGTCAACGAGCTTCATTGAGGAGAGATCTTTCTTCAGTTTACGTGTTGCGGCAGAGGAGACATTGGACTTACCCGAGGATAAATCCATGAATGGATTACAGCAGAGATTAAAGTCGCCCCCAAGGATTATGCTGGAGCCTGCAGCAAATCTTGCCAATGCTTCCAGCATTCGTGATCCAAAGAAGACCTCAGCTTCGTTGAGAAAATATGCGTTAGCAAATGTATAGACTTTTGGGCCCACTTTAATTTTTAAAAATAGATATCGGCCTTTTGTATCAATCTCAGATGCAATATATTGATGAGGGAAGTTTCTGTGAAGGGCTATGGATACTCCACAGGATTTTTTCGTGGGATGAGAACTATGGTACCAGGTTGTATAGTGGTGAGACCTGCATTGTGGTATGTTGTTTGATTGGAAATGGGTTTCCTGCAATAAGGCTACCATTACTGCTTTTTTTGTTGAGGAATGCCAGAATTTGCCCCTTCTTCGCAGGCTTGTTTAATCCTCTGGCATTGTATGAACAAAAAGATATACAAGTCATGGTATCGGTATTTGGGCGAGAACCCTAGCTGTTTGAGCATAAGGTGGGAAGAAAGGAGGAAACTAAGGGTGGGTAGCGGGATATTTACATTCGGGTCAAGACCCAAAAACTCTAGTCTACACACTAGTCCAGAGCTAGCATTGTAGCAATGCATGTTGTCAACCCTAGGTGGGGGTAAAGAGGCAAGCAAGGGAGGAGCCCTGTCGTCGACTCCTTTATAATAAAATATGGAACACTTGTGGGTATATTGTTGCACATCAGGCAGGAATCATTAAAACTGCAATAGTTTGGTCAACAAGAGATTTTTCAAACCAAAAAGCTGAGAATTTTTCCAACATCAATAACTTTGCTTATGTGCCACTCAGGCAGGGAGGTCATAGGAAGTTCGAATGTGCTTAGGAATTTTGGTAGATCTCCCAGTGAGCGGAAGGTTGCAGATCTACCATCTTTTCTGGCTGTGAGTTGGAATGCGAAGCCCCACCGATATGGGATATCTTTCTCTTTTAGGTGTTCCAGTAGAGGTTTAAGAGCCCTGCATCACTGCAGCATGCGTTTAGCTAGGTGCGGAAGAACCAGTATGGGGAGGCCTTTATAATGGAGGTTTGGAGATTCCCGAGCGCTTCTCAGAATGGCATCTTTATCTTTATAGAAATGGATGCGGCAAATAATGTCCCTGGATCTTTTAGGGTCTGAAGGCTTGAGGCCCAGTGCTCTATGGATACAATCAATCTCTATAGGTTTATCTGGAGAACGTTGTAGCATGGCGCTGAAGAAGGCGTGTGCCCATGGTTCAATTTGAGTTGCAGTAACATCCTCTGGGAGGCCCTGGATACGGAGATTGTTTCTCTGATGCCTGTTTTCCAGATCATCAATGTGGGTCAATATGTCCACAATTTGAATGGATTTCGCTTGGATAGCCTGACTATGTGCTTCTATAATAGGCAAAACCAGTTCCTGGGACTCTTCTATGGTGGAGACCCTGTTCCCCATTTGCTGCATTTCCTTCTGAACAAGGGAGATGGCTTGCTTAGTAGATGCTGCGAGGTTTTGGAAGAAAATGTCTATCTCATTTCTAGTGGTAAGAGCTCTAATGTGAGCTTTCCAATCCCACTCTGAATCTTCAATGGGAGCTGCTGATGTAGCAGAGCTGGAGGGCTGCTTTGTAACTGCACTGTGTACAGGGGATGAGTCACTGGATAATGACCTCCCAGGGCTTGCTGGAGATACAGGGAACTGTGTGCTGATTAATCCTGGTGTGGATGTGAGGGGGAGATCACACTCCTTCCCCCTGCTATAGTTTTCTCCAGAGCCCTGGTGAGAGTCTGATCTTATCTCTTCAGAGCAGAGCTGAAGGGGAAGATAAGCACTCATGTGTCACACAAAATACAAAGAAGCAGCAGCACTTAGTCTTACACCATCTGGTACGAGGTGTGGGTCCTGTATGCAGGCTCCACTGGTCCCCCCACTTCTGGGACCCCAGTAGCAAGTGATTGTAGAAAAACAGAGCAGCACCACAGGCCTTCCAAAAAGCTGTTTTTATTTAATCCATAAAAATGGGGCAGCAACGTTTCAACTTATACAGAGTCTTTTTCAAGCACTCTCGTGTCGGCGCCATCTTGGGAGTTGAGTCCCGTTCTCTAGAGGCAGTGAAAAAGCTCTCCTGCTGCCTCTTTTCTCCTGCTGTCCTCTCTGCTGGTTTAGCAGAGTCTCTCCTGCGCTCCATGGTTTGTAATTCTGTTTGTGTAGAGCTGGAAGTTGCCTGATGTAGTGCTATGGAGCCGGTGTGTAGCAGGAGCTCAAGCTATGTGAGACCTACTCCACTGCCTGCAAGCCACCCCCCCCCCAAATTACATCTCTTTATAATATTTATTATATCACTGTGTCAAATAGCAGTGCATAATGCCTTATTATATGACTGACATTCTTTACTGTTTTATTTCTCTTTGTTCTTATACTTTGTATGTACTATAATTATTGTACGTCTTTCCTTTTTTTTTTTCAAAATATTTGAGAAATTTTCCAATACTTACAGTTGTATTAAGGATTTCTGCAACATACATTGCATATACAAAAGGAAACATTATGCTCAACTGATAAGCATTAGAGATGAGCGAACGTACTCGGATAGGCACTACTCGTCCGAGTAATGTGCCTTATCCGAGTACCGCTGTACTCGTGCAGAAAGATTCGGGACGCGCTGCAGAGCGGGGAGCTGCAGGGGAGAGCGGGGAGGAACGAAGGGGAGATCTTTCTCTCCTTCTCTCCCGGCCGCTCTGCCCCGCTCCCCGCTGCGACTCACCTGTCAGCAGCGGAGCGCCCCGAATCTTTGAGCACGAGTACAGCGGTACTCGGATAAGGCACATTACTCGGACGAGTAGTGCCTATCCGAGTACGTTCGCTCATCTCTAATAAGCATCTATGTTATTGAAATAATACAGAAGGAAATCAAAGTTATCTAGCATTTCTTTGCCTAAAATGTTTTTAATCCAGATGATTTTGGAGATATCCATTGAATCATAACTTAACTCAACATTGTAACAACACATATCATAACCATGGGTTCTAGATGTTATAGAATTTTTCTAATTATTAGATGTAGCATAATTTTTTTTCATAGGCATAATGATCGGCCGTTAGGTATACTAATTCTTTCAGATTGGGGGCGGCACAGGATTTCCATTTCCTTGTTATAATTATTTTAGCTGCTAGTAGGGAGTGGCAGACCTACTTTCTATTTTCCCTTGGGATGCAGTTGCACTCAATAAGCAGGAGGGTGAGCTGAGGAATGCATGCTATAGTGGTAACAGTTACATCTTTGATAACTTTTAAACTTCTTTCCAGAAGAGTTGTAACCAGGAACATCCCCCAAAGGATATGAAACAGCATCCAGGGGCTGTCCAACTCCAGTGCACATTCTCTCCAACATTTGTTGCTCCCTTCTGGAAGGCATCTCGCCAACTTTGAAGGAGTGCAATACCATCTAGTTGGGACCTTATAATGAGTCTGAAGGAGGTTGGCGGAAAGTGTGGATTTGTTCGCCTATTCAAATCAGACCAGCCATTGCTCTGGGGAAAATACTACATTCAGGTCCCATTCCTAACTCCCAATAAAAAGTGGATCTTTTTATTATCTCCCATACCCCCCCCCCCCCACGTAATAAGATTATAACATCTTTTAGTCAGAGAATTCCCCCGTGCAGTCCTCCCCTCTGGGAGGAATGCCAACAGTTTGGTTTTACATTAAATTTTTTCTAGGTGTGAGATGCGAAGGAAGGAG
Source organism: Eleutherodactylus coqui (assembly GCF_035609145.1). NCBI lineage: Eukaryota > Metazoa > Chordata > Amphibia > Anura > Eleutherodactylidae > Eleutherodactylus > Eleutherodactylus coqui. The sequence goes on along the minus strand of NC_089842.1, from coordinate 27,368,013 downwards.
CATATCTAACCATATGTATACACATCAGTAGTATTTAGCATGTGTTTTTTCTTGAGTTTCTTAAAGGGTATTATATCCTGCTTATCAATGAGGTCTGTCATAAAGTTAATATCTCCCCTTCTCCAATTCTTAATATTTATGGCCGCCTGCAGACGGGCGGGTCAAATCCGGCGGCGAGGATTCTCGCCGCGGGACCCGACCCGAGCGCCTGCAGGGACCAGCGCGTACTCACCCACGCCCCACAGCTCCGGCTCTTTCATGTGCCGGCTGCCGGGCAGCGGGCGCATGCGCAGACCGGAGCCGGCGCTGGGTGAGTGACGTTTCTGTGCAGGGCTCCGCGAGCCCCGCACAGAAATAGGACATGCCACGGTTTGCTTGCTACGCGAGATTTCGAGCGGCCAAACTGCGGCCGTCTGCGTAGGATTGCGTTTGTTAACGCAATCCTATGGAGGCTTCCAGCGGCGGAAATTCCACGGGAAATCCCGCCGTGGAATTTCCGCTCGTGTGCAGTGGGCCTATATTAGGGATGAAATACTGAAGGGTCTCCAAATGTAACTTGAGGCATTTCCTATCAGAGAATGTTTTGAATTTATGCATACAGAGATTCCAGACTTGGAGGGTTGACAACATAATCTAATTCTCTCACTTCCTGATGTCATTTTATATAAATGAAACGTCCAGTTACAGCAAATGTCGACACATAATACCATATGGAAGCTGTATGCTTCCATTGCACCCTGTATCACATCCTGTATCCCAGCTAGAGATGGTACAACAGGGTACTAGAGCCTCTATGCCCATTCATATCACACATCTTGTATCCAAGCTAGAGGCAGTATAACAGGGTATTAGAACGTCCATGCCTGCCCGTATCACATCTTGTATACAAGCTAGAGGCGGCACAACAGGGTACTAGAGCCTCCATGCCTGCCCTTATCACATCTTGTATCCAAGCTAGAGGCGGTACAACAGGGTTCTAGAGCCTCCATGCCTGCCCGTATCACATCTTGTATACAAGCTAGAGGCGGTGCAACAGGGTACTAGAGCCTCCATGCCCGCCCTTATCACATCTTGTATCCAAGCTAGAGGCGGTACAACAGGGTACTAGAGCCCCCATGCCCACCTGTATCACATCTTGTATACAAGCTAGAGGCGGTACAACAGGGTACTAGAGCCCCCATGCCCACCTGTATCACATCTTGTATTAAAGCTAGAGGCAGCCCTACAGGGTACTAGAGTTCATCCTGCAAAAAAAGAAAAACAAGCACTCAGAGAATCCACTGATGGAAAAATAAAAAACGTAATGTCTCCTGGAATGCAGCGACTGAAAAGCAATACAATTAAAAAAAAAAAAAAGGGTGTTTAGTGTATTAATAAAAATACTGCATAAACTTAACCCCGTAAGGACATAGCCTATTTTGGGCATAGTCCTTTCGGGCAACGATTTTTGGCGATTTTCATCTGCATTTTTCAAAATCTATAACTTTATTTTTCTGTCGATGCGGCCATATAAGGGCCTTTTTTTTGCGTAGCGAACTGTAGTTTTTAACAGTGCAATTTTTGGGTACATAGACTATATTGTAAAACTTTCATTATTTTTTTATGATCTAAGGAAGAGAAAACGCATCAATTCTGCCATAGATTTTTTTTTAAAGTGGTAATTATGCAGCACAAATGACACACTACAGTTTTTCTGCAGGCTGGTACGGTTACAACGATACCAAAATTCTTATATATTTTTTAGGTTTTTCGACTTTTCCACAATAAAATCCCTTTTTTGGGAATTTCTTTTTTTTTTTAAATCGCTGCATTAAAAGTCCTGTAACTTTTTTATTTTTCCATGGATTTATTGTACGTGTCTTTACGGACACAACGATAACAAATATTTGGGATTTTTTAAAATGATAATATGAGAAAAAGCATTAAAAAAAGGGTTTAACTTTTTTTACATTTTTTTTGATGTATGTATGTATGTATGTATGTACGTACGTACGCACGCACGCACGCACGCACGCACGCACGCACGCACCATCTGTGTCCCCTTGGGGGACTTACACTGCAGCACTGAGGGTCGCTACAATAAGGCATTACAGGACTTCTCTCCTGCCATGCCTTATCGCTTACTACAGCGATCATAGGCAATGGCAATACAGGACGCCGGTATCTGGCGTCCTGTTGCCATAGCAACCAGCCGGGCTCTCTGCGATAACATCCCGAGAGCTGGCTGAAGTCACAGAGGGAGCGCGCTCCCTCTGTGAACCCTTTCAATGATGCGATCTACTTAGATCGCGTAAGGGAAGGGGTTAACAGCGGGGGTGCATCGGCAGGATAGCGCAAGATCTGCTATGACCTCGCGCTATCCCTATGACGTAAGGGTACGTCATTTTGCGGGAAGTACTCCACTGCCATGATGTACCCTTATGTCATGGGAAGGAAGGGGTTAAATAAACAACTTGTCATGCAAAAACAAGTCCTTAAAACAAACATGTCAACGAGAAAAAAAAAGTTCTGACCCCAGGAATGCACAAAAATAAAGACTTAGGGTGCATTCACACGAACGTATATCGGCTCAGTTTTCACGCCGAGCCGATATACGTTGTCTCTCTCTGCAGAAGGGGGAGGATGGGAGAGCCAGGAGCAGGAACTGAGCTCCTGCCCCCTTGCTGCCTCCTCTCCGCCCCTCTGCCCTATTTGCAATGGGGAGAGGCGGGACGGGGGCGGGGCTAACTCACGAAACTTAGCCCTGCCCCCGTCCCGCCTCCTTTCACTTCAAATAGTGCAGAGGGGCGGAGAGGAGGCAGAGAGGGGGCGGGAGCTCAGTTCCTGCTCCTGGGCTCTTCCATCCCCCCCCCCTGCACACGAGGACAACGTATATCGGCTCGGCGTGAAAACCGAGCCGATATACGTTCGTGTGAATGCACCCTTAAATATTGGTTACTCATTAGTGCCTAAACTAGGCCAGTCATGAAGGAGTTAAAGGCAGGCATTTACTGCTGGTCAGTGAGCTTAGACATGGAGGGTTACTGGATGAACTTCATGTAAATCTTACCTCAGTAAGGCCTCCCTCCCACGAACGGATTTACGCTGCGTAAATCCGCGGCAAAAATCCGCTGCGTTGCCCCCTGCTATTAGGTTCTATTGAACCTAATAGCACAATGCTCACGATGCGTAATTCCACCGCGGAATTACGCACCGTGAAATCTCCCGTTCTCACCCGCAGCATGTTCTATTTGCCGCGGGTGTACGCGCTGACGGCTTCCATTGCAGTCAATGGAAGCCGTCCGTTCACGCTATCTCCCGCTGCAACCAGCGGAAGATAGCATGAAAAAACGCTTCCCCGCCTACCGCCGCGCGTCATGTGACGCGGTGGGCATGTCACATGACGCGACGGCAGTGGGCGGGGAAGCGTCTTCACGCTATCTTCCGCTGGTAAGTATGGGGTCTCTGGGGGGCGCCGTGACCGGCTTCACTGCGGAATATTACGCGGCGGAGCCCGTCACGCTCGTGGGAAGGAGGCCTAACTCTACTAGTTTGGGGGACTCCCAGCACACAAAGGGGTCCTCCTCCCGGGAGCTGGCAGCACATGGTTAACTACCTGAGCCGGGTGGCTCTGCTGTCTCTTTCAGGGACCTCTAATGATGTTACACTCATGTGGCCAGTCATGTGACCAGCCTGTGGGAGGAGCCAATCGGGAGTTTACTGCAAGACTGACTCACTGACTTACTCAATCACTCACTCCCCGATGTCATAGAAATGTGAAATTTGGCATGAGCATTGATTATGTCATAAATAGGAAAAGCTAATGGGTCCCAACTCGATTATTCAATTCTAAGCACAAAAGAATTAGCGTCCACATTTTACGTACGTACCCTGGTTCCCCAAAAATAAGACGCGTCTTATATTAATTTTTGCTCCCAAATATGCGCTATGTCTTATTTTCAGGGGGTGTCTTATTTTTCAATGAAGAAGAATTCACATTTATTGTTTAACAAAAAAAATGAACATTTATTACCGTATATACTGCACAGTACCGTAGTTGTCACCACAAACCAATATAGCTAGACAAACTGTGAAAACAAAGCAAAAATTACTCAATGACAGTCATGTCATCATTTTCTGGCACATCATCATAAACATCTGAACCCGGAATCTCCTGCTGAATTTCTTGACACTCCATTTCTTGTAAAATCTTCGGGCCAAAGCAGGCAGGTTTTTGCCCCAGGAATCTTCCACGATTCCTTTCTTGTACTCAACGGAATAGCTCTTTCTTTTTGCACTCATGTTTAGGGGTAAAAATATACGGTAGCAACACTGTTTATTTCTTGTACTTTAGACTCTTCAGCAAAAAAGCAGACACCCCCTATTGAATCAAAATGACACACTGTTTACCTGGCTCCCACACACTGTCTGGAGACTGTAATGCTCACCCCCTAAGGCTGGAAATACACTCTGTGAGAACTCAGCCTTAAGAATCACACATATGGTTGCCTGACTCACACACAGAGCCATAAAAAAAAGTAACGTACCTGCAGACAGAAGTTCCTGTACCACTTGTAAGCAGGGATGGTATTGCAGCTTCCGGCCACCAGAGGGAGCTCATCACAGCAGACGTGTGCAGCAGCAACAGGATGACACGGTACTATGGAGTTTTCCAGCCAGCAAGGGGAGCTTACAACAACAGCACAATCGTACAGCACAGAGGGGGTAGGAGACAACGGGGATGGCAGCAGGGGACAGGCCTCTTGACTTGCCTGCACACTTTAGTATGCCTTATTATCAGGATGTGTGTTATATTAGCGATTTCTGCAAATTTCTTAATGTGTCTTATTTTCGGGGAAACTCGGTAATCTAATTCTCTCACTACCTGATGTTATTTTATATAAAGGAAACTCCGCATGGTTGCCTCCACGTGGTGTTTCCTGGGTAACGCAAAGAACCATGCAAAATGGTGAACATATGTTTTTCCACGACTTCATAAGATTTTCCGTGTGAACACCAGATAAACACCAGTATCAAATTACCTCGGGTGAAGCCGGGTATATCAGCTAGTACTAACTACATATCACATTGCCAGGAAGATTCTAGACCTGGACACAAACACACAGGTTCCATTTTTGCATTGTGGTCGCTCTGCCTCGACTGCTGTCCAGCTTAGCACTTGGTGTCGGTATTAACAGAGTTAAACATTTAACACATAATAACCATAATGTTGTGCTTCTGTGTGAATATATCATTATGAACAAAGTGTCTGATTTTGCCCAGGGTTTTATAATGTTGTGAGAAAAATTAGAAAACATAAATAGTTCTAGCTTCCAAGTCCGGTGTCAGTTGTCAGTAAACCACAACACAACATGGGAGCATTATTACAGAATGCAAATGACTTAATAAGGGAATGACTGACTGATCGCTGTTTAAGGCCGGCCTCACACAGGCATATAAGACTCGATGCAACGTATTTACACTATGTAGGAGGATTTCGCCTCACATATTGGCGTGTTTTACTGTACTTTTTGCGCAGAACATGTTCATTTGCGTGTGGTAGATGAATATGCCCCAATTTAAATGACTATTCAGCCTAATGAGTTCCAGATGAGTTTTTGTCACAGAATAGTGCAGAATATTGTGCATTCTGTTGTGCATTGCACTCGTATCTGTGTACCCCTCATAGCTTTTATGTGCAAATGTGGTTGTATTTTTTTGTGCACCCGAGAAATGTGTCAAAGAACCTATTGACATCAATGGGTTCTGTTTTCTGTATATTGCCCGCATCCAAATACGCTCATGTGAAGCATGCCGAGGGTGAACGAATAGCGAATGAGCTAACGATGATTTTCATACCTGCATAAAATCAATGTTAGTTTAGGATATTATTTCCATAGGAAATAATGTAAATCCAATTATTTGGTTCTAAACGTTCCAAAAAACACACCAAACCCCATTTAATAGAGAATAACTCTGGTCTTTAACCCCTTCCCTCCCCATGACTTAAGGGTACTTCCTGGGAGCGGGGTACTTCCCGCAAAATGACGTACCCTTACGTCATGGGGATAGCGTGAGATCATAGCAGATCTCGCGCTGTCCTGCAGCCGGAGTCGGCTGTCACTAGTAGACAGTGGGGGTAGAAATAGGAAAATCCCGCAGCACACCTAACACATGCACTTCAGTGCAGAGGTTCCAGTCTGTATATGCCAAGCCACCAGTGGGGTTATGAACCAAACCCCAAATAAATGCAATGGTATCCAAGGAGGCGGCAGCATCAACGGTGTAAAGATAGTAAAAAAAGGATTTTATTGCTCCATAAAATGGCGACGTTTCGACTTAATCTAAGTCTTTTTCAAGCCTGGCTTGAAAAAAATAGCCCTCATAGAGCTCCGTCCATGGAAAAATAAAAAAGTTACAGGACTTTGAATGCAGTGAGTTTAGAAAAAAAAAATAATTTCCAAAAAAGGGTTTTTATTGTGGAAAAGTGAAAAAAACCTAAAAAAATATAAGAATTTTGGTATCGTTGTAACCGTACCAACCCGCAGAAAAAAATGTAGTGTATCATTTATGCTGCATAATTAACGTTTTTTTTTTAAAAAAAAATCTATGGCAGAATTGATGCGTTTTCTCTCCCTTCGATCATAAAAAAAAAATAATAAAAGTTTTACAATGAAGTCTATTTACCCAAAAATGGTACCAATAAAAACTACAGTTCGCTATGCAAAAAACAAGCCCTTATACGGCCGCGTAGACGGAAAAATAAAAAAGTTATGGCTGTTGAAAAATGGAGATGAAAATCTACCAAAAATCGTTTGGTCCTCAACGCCAAAATAGGCCATGTCATTAAGGGGTTAATACCAAAAACAATACTGAATGAATATAAAACACAGCTGTAAAGAATAAATTAACATTTAACAGGTTTTTGGACATTTAGCATACAGTGCTTTGACAAAGGAATGCAGGGACATCATTATAGCAGTACGTATCACTGTGTTATCTGTGCTTTGACATAGGACTGCAGTATTTGCAAACGTTTCTTTTCTGTACTGTACTAATCCATACAGTACAGTGGGGATTCAAGAGGCAGGCAGCGTTCAGCCGGCACTGTGTGGATTCAGCTGCTGTACTGTGTCAGGGGGCAGGCAGACACAGCAATGTTCAGCCAGCACTGTGCAGAGTAGAGGGGGAGGAGTAGGCGCGCGCTGATGCAGGAGAAGCAGGAAGTGACCGGCATCAGCTGCGTTCCGGCTCCTTGAGCGGCGCCCGTGGTCATGGAGCGGTCGACACCCTTATCTGAGGAATGCAACTTTATTTGAGGGACCGCCGCTGCTCTGACACATCGACTTTAGTTGAAAACAGCGTTACTTAAGAGCAATGTTACTCAAGGGTTTACTGTACACCCGGTGGTCTAAAGCAGAGAAGAGGTTAATAGGCAGAAGCGGTCACAAGGCCATGTGGTATTTACCAGAAATACCAGATGGGCAGGCTGGCCCTGCAGCCAGCTGATATGTACAGCTGATAATTGTGACTTATCACAATGTATGTGACAGATGGACAACAATAGTAAGGCCGCCATTTATAGAGCTTATAACGGAGCAATCGGCGTCTCACCACCGGCAGATCTCACCTGCTTCAACACATCTCATACCCAGAACTATAAGTCCCATCATCCACACAGACATGTACACAGAGGCTCCATTACACTGGTATAATAACCCTTTATGATGGGACTGATGGCTGAAAACGTCTTTGGATGAAGCTGCTGCAGGCTGATATTTAGTGTCATTTTCTCGGCAGTTGTCGGTGCAGTTATTGGACATGTTGTCAGGTATAATGCTGTATCCGGTCCGGTGTGTGATGTGTGGGGAGAAAAGAGATGTCTCTTACCTGAACATTTCACTCTCAGATATGTAGAAGGATATAAACCACTATATGTATAATATTTACACTGTGACCAGGATGACTCTTCTCCTCTACATTGTATAGACAACGCCCTCCTGGCATCATCCACAAATATCCCTCCTGTGGTCACACGATGTTGTGCACTTATGGTGTTACATCCCAGCTCTCGGCAAACCACATTAGCAAAGACTTCTCTGTTGCGTGTTCTATAATCCACTCCCCGCCATTCTCCATTATATCTCACTTCCACTAATCCTTCACATTCTGTGTCTCCTCCAGAAAGTCTCACTGGAACTGTAAAAATAAACAGAAATTAATATAAAAATCCATGAATCTAAGGAAATAATAATATAACAGCGCTCGTCTCACAATGACATCGCCTCTCCATATGCCCAATAAGCACAATGCACATTTTAGAGGGGTGACTAGCACTTGGGGTCCCTCTCTATTGGCCAGAATGAAGAGGGGCACCTGGTGGATCTGGTGAGTTCTGCATCACATGGGTGACAATTCATCGGTACCCCTAGACGTGGCTCCCAGAGATCGCAGCTGATTGTTGTGGACTAGAGAAGCCAGAGCCAAGTTCTTCTTATAACAGCAGTCTTCATGAGAGAATCCCTGAGAGCAGCGACCAATAGTAATATCTCTTACACCCCACATACCAGGAGTATCTTCTACACCATCAAGTCACGATGTATATTTGTGTAGACAATGAGAGTATACAGGGGGTCCCAAAAGGGTCTACACACTGCAACATGGAAAATATATGCAGAAAAGCTTTATTACTAGACTATGGGCTCCCGCACACAGGCGCGACTGCCTGCCAATTTGTGGCCGCAAAATCTGCGTTTAGAATGTGCAGCGAATAGAACGCATTGATTTCAAGGCTTCCTACACACAAGGTTTTGTTCTGGGCGCATTTCGAGTACAGGGAAAAAAATGGGATATGCTCTATTGTGGACCAAAGGTCGCATCTGCACAGAATGGCGCACTGAAATGCACATTTTCATTCAGAAAAGCAGATAAACCCAGGACTAAGTAGGGTGGCCCACCTGCAAGGACCGCGCCGATGTGAGTGGGTCCAGGAGTGCAAGAAAGTATAGTAAAATGCGCCGCTACAGGTGTAATAGCACACAGCTGCGCTCCCTGCATAGCACATATACGTCACAATATCATGAGCATTTATGCCCATGTGCAGCCACCCAAAAATTGAATTTACACAGGCAATATTCCCGTGCATGTTCCCTCCACATATGATATGGAATTTGCATAGGAAAAGAACCTATTCTTTTCAATGGGCTAAGTTTATATGAGCAATTTTTCGCTCACACCAATAGAAACATTTCATCATGTCCTATTTCTGTATGATTCCGTTGCGAGAATCACCAATTCTTTATGGGAGCGTGAAAAAAAATGCATCACAGAAGGGGAAATCAAGAATTAAAAACAATCACAGAAAACGGCCGTTACTTACTGACTGAGGAGTGCATATAGATGCATCCTTCTCTCACCATGCAGGTAGCTGACTACCAAATGGAGGAGCCAATAACACCTGTGCAGGACACCGATGAGACAGCCACTCACACTGCCTCCTGATAATGAGGGGGGTGGATGCTTGGTGTACACTCCCACACATAGTGTATACAGGGTGCCAGACCATTCTGATATATGTAGTTCACCATGCAGACCAGCAACCTATTAATGACGCCATGATAATTCGGCGGGTTGCCCTGCATATCCATCAGTAAACCACATTGGTACTGCCACCCTGGGCTCCCCCTGGAGTCTTAATGCCACACTGCATGTGAATGATAGATAGTAAATGCAAGGCATTGGTTGAATGCTGGCCAAGATACATGCGCCCACTTACCACTTCACGGTTCCTTGCGTTGTAGTGGGTCCCTACACTAATATAAATGCATCACAGAAGGGGAAATCAAGAATTAAAAACAATCACAGAAAATGGCCGTTACTTACTGACTGAGAAGTGCATATAGATGCATCCTCCTCTCACCATGCAGGTAGCTGACTACCAAATGGAGGAGCCAATAACACCTGTGAGGGCACCGATGAAACACCCACTCACACTGCCTCCTGATAATGAGGGGGGTGGATGCTTGGTGTACACTCCCACACATAGTGGATACAGGGTGCCAGACCATTCTGATATATGTAGTTCACCATGCAGACCAGCAACCTATTAATGACGCCATGATAATTCGGCCGGTTGCCCTGCATATCCATTAGTGAACCACATTGGTACTGCCACCCTGGCATCTATATGCACTCCTCAGTCAGTAAGTAATGGCCATTTTCTGTGATTGTAAAAAAAATGGCATCGCACCCATGCCACGTGATTTGCATGTGAATGTGATGCGCTTTCTCCCATTTCGGTGATTAGAGTAACATGCATAGCACAATGATGTGAATCAGATGTTTTTGACATGTAAATGCATTACAGAAGCCTAAAAATGGCAGGTTTACAAGTGCAATAAAGATCTGACTGTCTTCGCCCCGTGTATATAAAGCCTTACATAGAAAGCAAAGAATGTCTAATATTTACACCTACAGAGACAAGATTATGCTACGCATTGCCACCTAAATTCAATTCAGGTGTTATAAAAAAAACACTGATCACTGTTGAAGTGTATACATTTTTTGGGACACCCTATATACACAACGGACGGAGCATTGCTTTCTGGATGCGGGGCTTGAAATCCCCGCCTCCAGAAATCTAATGCTCTGATTGGCTAACTCAGAGCGGCGTCAGCCACTAAAAACCGGCGCTGCATTAGCCAATCACAGCCATTCAGTTACATCATTGAATGGCTGTGATTGGCCCCTCTACACTGGCGTTCGGCTCAGCTAAGCATTACCCCTTCTGTGTTCCATTTTCAAGAGCTGACAAATGGAAATCAAAATGTTTGTTTTGTTTTTCACTGATTTGAATGGGTTTTATAAAAAAGGAAGAATTTCCGTTTTGTTTCTGCTTTAGGGCGAGCACCCACTGGCGTTTTTTACCTGCGTTTTGCGTTTTTCCTGCACAGGCATAGAGATAACATGTGTTCCTGTCCACTGGCGTTTTTTTTGCGTTGCGTTTGCGTTTTTAACATAGGAACTGTCAGTGGCATATGTGTCCCTATTTTTCTCCTAATGCACCCTTGAATGTCAATGGAAATTAACGGAAAAGCCGCGAAAACGCCGCGAAAAACGCCACGAAAAACGCGCGGAAAAATCGCGGGAAACGCGGCGAAAACGCCAGTGGGTGCTCGCCCTTAATCCAATCTGTTTCATATCTGTTTTTTCAAATGGAACAAATAGGGCGGTCAGCTAAAGCCAGTGTGGACAAGTCCTTAGTAAGTCAGTAAATCAGAATTACTGTCTTTTGTTTTATAGTGATGGTTGACGACACTCAGGAACACATCCACAGCATCGTCTTCATTTAAAATCCTGCTTCATCAGTCTTAATTGTTTCAAAGCGCAGCTATTTTCATTCCGTATTACATATTTCACATTGCAAGACATCCAAACACACATCTGGCCATCTGGTCTCTAACTAAACATTCTGCAATGCCCTTGCTACCAGGCCTACTGTAACAGAACATCATCACAAACAAGCTGGTTTGTGTACTATCACAGAGGTTCCTGTTACAAGTGTGTCTCTGCCCAGATCTGAAACTCACCCTTCTCTTACTGAGCCCTGACAGGCGTTAATTGACCTGCTATTTCCAACAGAGAGAAAAGCCCTCCCTGCTACACAGACTGCCTAAAATGCCTAGAACATCAGTGGTCATCGAAGCAGATGTGCTGCTGCGGCTGCAAAAAACAATCTATATATATAAAGCTGAAAGCCCTCACTGACTGACTGACTCACTGACTCGCCAAAAGTTCTCCAACTTCCCGATATCGTAGAAACATGAATTTTGGCACGAGCATAGATTATCTCCAAAATAGGAAAAGTAATTGGGTCCCAACTCGATTATTCAATTCTAGCGCAAAAGAATTGGCGTCGAAATTTTACGTACGTAATCTAAATCTGTCACTTCCCAATGCCTTAGAAACTTAAAATTTGGCACGGGCATTGATTATGTCATAAATAGGAAAAGCTAATGGGTCCCAACTCGATTATTCAATTCTATGCGCAAAAGAATTGGCGTCAAAATTTTACGTGCGGAATGTAATTTTTTCACTTTCCGGTGTCATAGAAACGTGAAATTTGGCACGAGCATTGATTATGTCATAAATAGGAAAAGCTAATGGGTCCCAACTCCATTATTCAATTCTATGCGCAAAAGAATTGGCGTCGAAATTTTACGTGCGGAAGGTAATTTTTTCACTTTCCGGTGTCATAGAAACGTGAAATTTGGCACGAGCATTGATTATGTCATAAATAGGAAAAGCTAATGGGTCCCAACTCCATTATTCAATTCTATGCGCCAAAGAATTGGCGTCAAAATTTTATGTACGTAATCTAAATCTGTCACTTCCCAGTGCCTTAGAAACTTAAAATTTGGCACGCGCATTGAATATGTCATAAATAGGAAAAGTTAATGGGTCCCAACTTGATTATTCAATTCTATGCGCAAAAGAATTAGCGTCCAAATTTTACGTACGGAATGTAATTTTCTCACTTTCCGGTGTCATAGAAACAGGAAATTTGGCATGAGCATTGATTATGTCATAAATAGGAAAAGTTCATAGGTCCCAACTCGATTATTCAATTCTATGCGCAAAAGAATTGGCGTCAAAATTTTACGTACGGAATGTAATTTCTTCCCTTTCCGGTGTCATAGAAACAGGAAATTTGGCATGAGCATTGATTATGTCATAAATAAGAAAAGCTAATGGGTCCCAACTCGATTATTCAATTCTATGCGCAAAAGAATTGGCGTCAAAATTTTACGTGCAGAATGTAATTTTTTCACTTTCAGGTGTCATAGAAACGGGAAATTTGGCACGAGCATTGATTATGTCATAAATAGGAAAAGCTAATGGGTCCCAACTCGATTATTCAATTCTAGCGCAAAAGAATTGGCGTCAAAATTTCACGTGCGGAATGTAATTTTTTCACTTTCCGGTGTCATAGAAACTTGAAATTTGGCACGAGCATTGATTATGTCAGGAATAGGAAAAGCTAATGGGTCCCAATTCGATTATTCAATTCTAGCGCAAAAGAATTGGCGTCAAAATTTTACGTACGGAATGTAATTTTTTCACTTTCCGGTGTCATAGAAACTTGAAATTTGGCACGAGCATTGATTATGTCAGGAATAGGAAAAGCTAATGGGTCCCAACTCGATTATTAAATTCTAGCGCAAAAGAATTGGCGTCAAAATTTTACGTGCGGAATGTAATTTCTTCCCTTTCCGGTGTCATAGAAATGGGAATTTGGCACGAGCATTGATTATGTCGTAAATAGGAAAAGCTAATGGGTCCCAACTTGATTATTCAATTCTACGCGCAAAAGAATTGGTGTCCAAATTTTACGTATGTAATCTAATTCTCTCACTTCCTGATGTCATTTTATATAAAGGAAACGTCGCATGGTTACCTCCCCGTGGTGTTTCCTGGGTAACGCAGAGAACTATGCAAAATGGTGAACATATTTTTTTTCCTCAGTATCTCTAAAGTAACCACGACTTCATAAGCTTTTCCGTGTGAACACCAGATAAACACCAGTACCAAATTAACTCGGGCGAAGCCGGGTATATCAGCTAGTTATAATATATATTGTAGACATGTGCAAGAAAAAGTACTGGAGGGAGTGTACATTTTACCCAGATGCTTAGCCTGGGTAAAATAAGGCCCCAGTCCCAGTGTTCGTTCTGGGTTCCATTGAACTCAGCTGGGTCTACTGAGGTATTCACTGGGACATGAAAGGCTGTTAGTTCAGGCAGTCGGAGTCAGACGTTAGCACATCTACCTGGTGGACTTCTGCTGTTTGCTGACCATTGTGGAACGTTAGTAGTAAGTGAGAGTACTGCTGTTTAGTTAGCGTCTTTATGGGCAAGCGTTTGTTTTGTCGATCGCACAAAGTGTATGTGCTGCCAGGGGTGATTATTTTCTTGGATATTCAGAGATAACAGAAAACTCAGTGAAAAACAAAGTTATTCAGACTTTTACATGGACTGAGTGTGCCGCTGTGTCGTCGCTGACCCCACCCCCACACAGACATTTACACAGTATGCATACATGAATATTTGTTATAAAATTGACAGAATATTATGTAGTTTGGGACACCAATATACAAGGAAGTCATGACGGAGCAGAAACCAAATTTATAAAGGGAGAGGGGAGACTGCAGGGCCTGAAAGGTTATATAATTGGGGTGATTGCCCTCTGTTAGCATTCTTCTGTATTTCCTATAGACATAAATATCACACACATGCATGGCCACCTCTTCACTGGCTCCTATCGAGACTGTGAGGGTGATGGATCTGCATTCTCCTGTGGATACTGTAGGCCATAAATATTTAAAATGGGGATATTACAACAACTCCATTTTAGCTATAGCATCTAGTAATGAGGCCTCATTCACACTAGTGTTTTATCGGGGCTATAAAATGCTGGGTGAAAATTGCGACCATCTGAAGCATTGGATTGCGATGCATTAGTTCAGATGGGCAATTTTCCAGCGAGTAAAAGCGCTGGTTGGATAAGATAGAGCATAGGCTGCAGATTCTAGCCGTCTGCCATGACGAGCGGCCAAAGCATAGGACTTGTCCTATCTTACGGCCAGGATACGCTGCCGATTCCCATAGACTTATGAGAGCCGGCAGAAAATAGGAGAGGGAGGGAGGTTAGCAGTGGCTGGGCGAATGTAAAATCACATACGCTCGTGTGAAAGAATCCTAAAGAGGAGAAAAGTCAACTAGGGACATTTATTAAACAATTTACAGCAGAATTCTGGCAAAGAAAAGATGCAAATTTTTGCACAAGCCCCACTAGCACAAACATTTTGTGACTTTTCTTTCTGAAAAGCGGGCAGAAATTTTCAGGAGGGGGCATGGCTGCCCCAAGCCAACAGTTTTATGTGTAATCTACGCCAGTATCTGGTGTAAATTATGTCAGAAATGTATGCTAGGTCAGACGCGGCATATACTTCTGTGTAGGTGGACAGAGATGCATCTAATACATGAAAGGCATACACCTCTTTATGAAACAGGTGCAACGTGCTCCTGAGAGTTATACTAAGGGACCTGTCACACAGGAAGGAATTACACTGCAAGACGCAGCCAAATCTGTAGCTGCGGAATTCCACACGAAAATCTGCACGACTTATTGTAGACTTTGATACAGAATTAAAGGCTGGTTTTAAGTCAATTTCAATTCTGCATCAAAATCTGCAGGCGGCCTGTAAACAGTAAACAAGTGTAAAAATCCATGTAAGTTGTAACGTTGGACATTGGAGTATTTCAAAAGTTTTGGTATCAGAGGTGGTAACAGGAAGAATACAGGTTATTTAACACCCAGGTTCTAACTGCTCAGATAGTATAATGCTTTTTGTGTAGAGAGTAGAAGACAATCCTCATCGTGTCACATGAAGGAGAATAGAGAGAGAAACGTTACCCCTAGAGATGAGCGAGCACCAAAATGCTCGGGTGCTCGTTACTCGAGACGAACTTTTCGCGATGCTCGAGGGTTCGTTTCAAATAACGAACCCCATTGAAGTCAATGGGCGACCCGAGCATTTTTGTATATCGCCAATGCTCGCTAAGGTTTTCATTTGTGAAAATCTGGGCAATTCAAGAAAGTGATGGGAACGACACAGCAATGGATAGGGCAGGCGAGGGGCTACATGTTGGGCTGCATCTCAAGTTCACAGGTCCCACTATTAAGCCACAATAGCGGCAAGAGTGGGGCCCCCCCAACAACTTTTACATCTGAAAAGCCTTCATTAGCAATGCATACCTTAGCTAAGCACTACACTACCTCCAACAAAGCACAATCACTGCCTGCATGACACTCCGCTGCCACTTCTCCTGGGTTACATGCTGCCCAAACCCCCCCCCCCCCCCCCCACGACCCACTGTCCACAGCGCACACCAAACTGTCCCTGCCCAGCCTTCAGCTGCCCTCATGCCACGCCACCCTCATGTCTATTTATAAGTGCGTCTGCCAGAGGAACCGCAGGCACACACTGCAGAGGGTTGGCACGGCAAGGCAGCGACCCTCTTTAAAAGGGGCGGGGCGATAGTCCACAATGCTGTACAGAAGCAATGAGAAATCCAATCCTGTGCCACCTCCATCTGGAGCTGCACACGTGGGCATAGCAATGGGGAACCTATGTGCCACACACTATTCATTCTGTCAAGGTGTCTGCATGCCCCAGTCAGACCGCGTTTTTTTATAAATAGTCACAGGCAGGTACAACTCCGCAATGGGAATTCCGTGTGCACCCACAGCATGGGTGGCTCCCTGGAACCCACCGGCGTTAGATAAATATATCCCATTGCATTGCCCATCACAGCTGAGGTAATAAATTCATGTTTAATGCAGGTGGGCTTCGGCCCACACTGCATACCCCAGTCAGACTGGGGTTCTTTAGAAGTGGACACATGTAGTTACAACTCCATGTGGACCGACAGCATGGGTGGGTGCCACGAAGCCACCGGCGGTAGATAAATATATCCCATTGCATTGCCCCTCACAGCTGAGGTAATAATGTCATGTTTAATGCAGGTGGGCTTCGGCCCACACTGCATGCCCCAGTCAGACCGGGGTTCTTTAGAAGTGGACACATGCAGTTACAACTCCCTGTGGACCCACAGCATGGGTGGCTCCCTGGAACCCACCGGCTGTAGATTAATATATCCCATTGCATTGCCCATCACAGCTTAGGTAAGAATGTCATGTTTAATGCAGGTGGTCTTCGGCCCACACTGCATGCCCCAGTCAGACCGGAGTTCTTTAGAAGTGGACAGATGCAGTTACAACTCCGTGTGGACCAACAGCATGCGTGGGTGCCAGGAAGCCACCGGCGGTAAATAAATATATCCCATTGCAGTGCCCAACACAGCTGATGTTACGTCAGCTGTAATGCAGGTGGGCAAAAAATTAATTGGATTACACTAGGCGAGGGCCCAAAAAAATTGGTGTACCAACAGTACTAATGTACCTCAGAAAAATTGCCCATGCCCAACCAAGAGGGCAGGTGAAACCCATTAATCGCTTTGCTTAAAGGGGTTGTCCCGCGGCAGCAAGTGGGGTCATACACTTCTGTATGGCCATATTAATGCACTTTGTAATGTACATTGTGCATTAATTATGAGCCATACAGAAGTTATAAGAAGTTTTATACTTACCTGCTCCGTTGCTGGCGTCCTCGTCTCCATGGTGCCGACTAATTTTCGGCCTCCGATGGCCAAATTAGCCGCGCTTGCGCAGTCTGGGTCTTCTGCTGTCTTCTATGGGGCCGCTCGTGCAGAATGCCGGCTCCGTGTAGCTCTGCCCTGTCACGTGCCGATTCCAGCCAATCAGGAGGCTGGAATCGGCAATGGACCGCACAGAAGAGCTGCGGTCCACGGAGGGAGCAGACCCCGGCGGCCATCTTCAGCAGGTGAGTATGTAGACGCCGAACCGCCGGGATTCAGGTAAGCGCTGTGCGGTTTGTTTTTTTAACCCCTGCATCGGGGTTGTCTCGCGCCGAACGGGGGGGGGGGGGGGGGGGGGGGGGGTTAAAAAAAAAAAACCCGTTTCGGCGCAGGACAACCCCTTTAATGTGGCTTAATTGGTAACTAGGCCTGGAGGCAGCCCAGTAAAAATAAAAATTGGTTGAGGTGAAAGTTTCAACGCTTTAATGAGCATTGAAACGTATAAAAATTGTTTACAAAAGTTATATGACTGAGCCTTGTGGCCCTAAGAAAAATTGCCCGTTCGGCGTGATTATGTGAGGTTTCAGGAGGAGGAGCAGGAGGAGGAATATTATACACAGATAGATGAAGCAAAAAGGGACCGTTTTGGATGGTGATAGAGAACGATGCTTCCATCCGCGGGTGCAGCCAACGTATTGTTTAGGTATCGCTGCTGTCCGCTGGTGGAGAAGAGAAGTCTGGGGAAATCCAGGCTTTGTTCATCTTGATGAGTGTAAGCCTGTCGGTTGACAGGTGGGTACGCTTATCCGTGATGATTCCCCCAGCCACACTAAACACACTCTCTGACAAGACGCTAGCCGCAGGACAAGCAAGCACCTCCAGGGCATACAGCGCGAGTTCAGGCCACGTGTCCAGCTTTGACACCCAGTAGTTGTAGGGGGCAGAGGCGTCACCGAGGATGGTCGTGCGATCGGCTACGTACTCCCTCACCATCCTTTTACAGTGCTCCCGCCAACTCAGCCTTGACTGGGGACCGGTGACACAGTCTTGCTGGGGAGCCATAAAGCTGTCAAAGGCCTTAGAGAGTGTTCCCCTGCCTGCGCTGTACATGCTGCCTGATCTCTGCGCCTCCCCTGCTACCTGGGCCGCGGAAATGCGCATTCGGCCACTAGCACTGTCGGATGGGAAGTTTACCATCAGTTTGTCCACCAGCGCCCTGTGGTATAGCATCATTCTCGAACCCCTTCCCTCTTTGGGAATGAGAGTGGAAAGGCTCTCCTTATACCGTGGGTCGAGCAGTGTGTACACCCAGTAATCCGTAGTGGCCAGAATGCGTGTAACGCGAGGGTCACGAGAAAGGCATCCTAACATGAAGTCAGCCATGTGTGCCAAGGTACCTGTACGCAACACATGGCTGTCCTCACTCGGAAGATCACTTTCAGGATCCTCCTCCTTCTCCTCCTCTGGCCATACACGCTGAAAGGATGACAGGCAAGCTGCATCTGTACCCTCAGCAGTGGGCCAAGCTGTCTCTTCCCCCTCTCCCTCCTCCTCCTCTTCTGGCCATACACGCTGAAAGGATGACAGGCAAGCAGCATCTGTACCCTCAGCACTGGGCCAAGCTGTCTCTTCTCCCTCCTCCTCAACGCGCTGAGATATAGACAGGAGGGTGCTCTGACTATCCACGACATACTGTCTTCCCCCGCCTCCGTTTCCGATTCCAAAGCGTCTGCCTTTATGCTTTGCCGGGAACTTCTCAAGAGGCATAGCAGAGGAATGGTGATGCTAATGATTACAGTATCCCCGCTCAGCATCTGGGTAGACTCCTCAAAGTTTCCAAGGACCTGGCAGATGGCTGCCAACCAGGCCCACTCTTCTGTAAATAATTGAGGAGGCTGACTCCCACTACGCCGCCCATGTTGGAGTTGGTATTCCGCAATAGCTCTACGCTGCTCATAGAGCCTGGCCAACATGTGGAGCGTAGAGTTCCACTGTGTGGGCACGTCGCACAGCAGTCGGTGCACTGGTAGATTAAACCGATGTTGCAGTGTCCGCAGGGTGGCAACGTGCGTGTGGGACTTGCGGAAATGTGCGCAGAGCTGGCGCACCTTTCCGAGCAGGTATGACCAGTGTGGGTAGCTTTTCAGAAAGCGCTAAACCACCAAATTAAATACATGGGCCAGGCATGGCACGTGCGTGAGGCTGCAGAGCCGCCACCAGGTTACGGCCGTTGTCACACACGACCATGCCCGGTTGGAGGCTCAGCGGCGCAAGCCAGCAGTCGTTCTGCTCTGTCAGACCCTGCAGCAGTTCGTGGGCCGTGTGCCTCTTATCTCCTAAGCTGAGTAGCTTCAGCACGGCCTGCTGACGCTTGCCCACCGCTGAGCTGCCATGCCGCGCGACACCGACTGCTGGCGACGTGCTGCTGCTGACACATCTTGATTGCGAGAAAGAGGTTGCGGAGGAGGAGGAGGGTGGTTTAGTGGAGGAAGCATACACCGCCGCAGATACCACCACCGAGCTGGGGCACGCAATTCGGGGGGTGGGTAGGACGTGAGTGGTCCCAGGCTCTGACTCTGTCCCAGCCTCCACTAAATTCACCCAATGTGCCGTCAGGGAGATATAGTGGCCCTGCCCGCCTGTGCTTGTCCACGTGTCTGTAGTTAAGTGGACCTTGGCAGTAACCGCGTTGGTGAGGGCGCGTACAATGTTGCGGGAGACGTGGTCGTGCAGGCCTGGGACGGCACATCGGGAAAAGTAGTGGCGACTGGGAACTGAGTAGCGCGGGGCCGCCACCGCCATCATGCTTTTGAAAGCCTCAGTTTCCACAAGCCTATAAGGCAGCATCTCCAGGCTGATCAATTTGGCAATGTGCACTTTTAACGCTTGAGCGTGCGGGTGCGTGGCGGCGTACTTGCGCTCGCGCTCAAACAGTGGCGCTAGCGACGTCTGGACGCTGCGCTGAGAGACATTGCTGGATGGGGCCAAGGACAGCGGAGGTGAGGGTGTGGGTGCAGGCCAGGAGACGGTAGTGCCTGTGTCCTGAGAGCGGGGTTTGATCTCAGTGGCAGGTTGGGGCACAGGGGGAGAGGCAGTGGTGCAAACCGGAGGCGGTGAACGGCCTTCGTCCCACCTTGTGGGGTGCTTGGCCATCATATGCCTGCGCATGCTGGTGGTGGTGCCTCCCCAGCTGATCTTGGCGCGACAAAGGTTGCACACCACTGTTCGTCGGTCGTCAGGCGTGTCTGTGAAAAACTGCCACACTGTGGAGCACCTTGACCTCCGCAGGGTGGCATGGCGCGAGGGGGCGCTTTGGGAAACAGTTGGTGGATTATTCGGTCTGGCCCTGCCTCTACCCCTGGCCACCGCACTGGCTCGGCCTGTGCCCACACCCTGACTTGGGCCTCCACGTCCTCGGCCGCGTCCACGTTCTCTAGGCCTACCCCTCAGCATGCTGTATTACCAGTAATGCAGAAACAGAACGCTGTAATTAAATGTGCCGCTTATTGGCCTGTGGTTGGAGGCTGACTTCGCTTACGGAACGCCAGGAAATAATTTGGCGCAAGCCTGCTGTAACACTTAGCTGGCTGCGTATGATTTTGTAGAACTACTACACCCAGCACAGACAGACCCAGAACACTGAGGACAGTCACAGGCAGGCCAAATAGATTTTTTTCCCCAAATTTTTTAGCAAAGGCCCACTGCCTATATTCAATCAATATGTCTTCTGTCCCTGCCTACGCACTTCTGTCCCTGGAGTATGTCACAGAACTGCAGAGTGTTGCACTGTGAACTGCAACACAGCGGTGATTTCAGAGCACAGACAGAGCCAGGAAATAATTTGGCGCAAGCCTGCTGTAACACTTAGCTGGCTGCGTATGATTTTGTAGAACTACTACACCCAGCACAGACAGACCCAGAACACTGAGCATAGTCACAGGCAGTCCAAATAGATTTTTTCCCACAAATTTTTTTGCAAAGGCCCACTGCCTATATTCAATCAATATGTCTTCTGTCCCTGCCTAAGCGCTTCTGGCCCTGGAGTATTACTGCAGGGCGCAATGCTCTGCACGGCCGATATACCAAAAAAAAAAAAGTGCAACACTGCAAAAAGCAGCCTCCACAGTACTGCACACAGTTAGATGTGGCCCTAAGAAGGACCGTTGGGGTTCTTGAAGCCTAAAATACTCCTAACGCTCTCCCTACAGCAGCTCCAACAAGATAGCACTGTCCCTGATCTCTGTCAGAATGCATCTGTGGCGAGCCGCGGGAGGGGCCGATTTTTATACTCGGGTGACACCTGATCTCGCCAGCCACTCACTGCAGGGGGGTGGTATAGGGCTTGAACGTCGCAGGGGGAAGTTGTAATGCCTTTCCTGTCTTTCAATTGGCCAGAAAAGCGCGCTAACGTCTCAGAGATGAAAGTGAAAGTAACCCGAACATCGCGTGGTACTCGTTACGAGTAACGAGCATCTCGAACACGCTAATACTCGAACGAGTATCAAGCTCGGACGAGTACGTTCGCTCATCTCTAGGTACAAGTCTTCATTCATATGTGTGCTGTACAAAAAAAAACCAGTTTTTAAAATGACTCAATTGCCCAAATAATTAAAATCGTAATTTTTCATACTGTTTTGCTTAGATTCATTGAAAAACTGTGAGGTCAAAATATACAGTACACCCCAAGAGGAACTTGTTAAGGGGTCTAGTTTTCAAAATGGGGTCATTTGGGGGGGGGGGGGGTTCTCTATCGTTTTGGCAGCTCGAGGGCTCTACAAGTATGAAATAAGGCCTGAAACTCCTTCAAGCAAAATTCCTGTTCTGAAAGCAACCAGCTGCTCCTTTCGTTTTGTGCCCCGTTGTACATAGAAGCATAAATATTAGGGCCACAATAGGTATGTTTATGAACACAGAAAAAATGGGGGTGTCTATTTTGGGGTGCAAGTCTTTATTTTCATGCGCACTATAGAGAAAAAACTGCCAGTAAATTGAAATTTAATTTTCTCGTTCAAGTATTAGCGTACTCGATGGTGCTCGTTACTTGAACGAGCATCAAGTAGTGTTTGACCCCGCCCCAGTTGTTGGCTCCTCCTCGCTGATACGTGCCTGTTTTGGCCACTCCCGGCCGCAGGGAAGAGGGTGGGAGAAGGAGAGGGAGAGGGAGAGAGAACGAACCAAGAAAAAAAAAGCTTGGGATCCGGTGTCCCACATACAGAAATGCTCGAGTCTCCCATTGTAGTCAATGGGGTTCATTACTCGAGTAGACCCGAGCATTTGGGTGCTCGCTCATCTCTAACTAAAATGTTTCAAGTGTGCTTCCGGAATAAAGTAAGCAGGTGGAAATATATATTTCATCACAAATTTGTTCAGATATTACAGGCACATATTTGACATGTTTCAAAATGCTCTCAATTTTGGCACTTTTAATAAATATGTATATAGAAATTCTATTGGTCGTTTTTTACAACCTAAATGAAGTACAATATGTGGCGAAAAAACTTGGTGTAGGAAAACAAAATGTCAGAGTAACTTGAATATGCAAGACTTACGGAGTTATTCTATGTTAAAGTGACATGTCATATTTCCAAAAGTTGGCTTAGTCATTAAGGAACAACAGTGTCAGAACTCGAACCTGGGAGTGTTCCGGCCAGTTGTTGGCTGGAGTTTGGTTTACAATACCGCTCTCAGCGACAAAGTGTACGCAAACAATTCCATAATTATTTACACCGGGCTGTGTCTGCAGTGAATTTGACACACAGCGTACGGCCACAGCGACTAATAGAGGGGAAGTGATATACACACTATATAGCCTGTATTCTTTTACCAAAAAAAAACAAAAAGCTCTTTCTTAGGGCTACCGCTGACCGTCTAAATTTTACAGGGCTCTGCTGGGAGTTGTAGTGCATCACTATTGCACAGCTAGGCCTGTTTGCAGCCTTCCATATAATTTCTTTCTCCCTGGAGTTTGCTTTACAATACCGCTCTCAGCGAGAAAGTGTATGCAAACAATTCCATAATTATTTACACCGGTCTGTGTCCGCAGTGAATTAGAGACGCACAGCGTATGGCCAACGCAGCCACTTATAGAGGGAATGTGATGTACACACTATAAAACCTGTGTTCTTTGTAAAAAAAAAACAAACTAAAAGCTCCTTGGTTGCACTGCCTTTGACCGTTTAAATTTCACTGGGTGTCTGATGGGAGTTTTAGTCCATCACTATTGTACTTAGGCCTGTTTGCGGCCTTCCTGACTATTTTTTTCTGCCTGGAGTTTGCCTTAGTATACCGCTCACAGTGACAAAGTGTACGCACATAATTCCAAGATTTTTAACACTGGCCTATGTCTGCAGTGAATTTGACGCACAGTGTACGGCCACAACGACAGATAGAGGGGAAGTAATATACACACTATATAGCCTGTATTCTTTTACAAAAAAAAAAATAAAGCTCCTCGGTTGGGCTACCTTTGACCGTTTAAATTTCACTGGGTGTCTGGTGGGAGTTTTAGTCCCTCACTATTGCAGTTAGGCCTGTTTTGCGGCCTTCCTGACTTTTTTTCTGTCTGGAGTTTGCCTTACTATACCGCTCTCAGCAACAAGGTGTACGCAAACAATTCCATAATTATTTACACCGGTCTTTGTCCGCAGTAAATTTGACACACAGCATACGGCCACAGCCACTGATAGAGGGGAAGTGATATACACACTATATAGCCTATATTCTTTTACAAAAAAAAAAACAAAAAGCTCCTTCTTAGGTCTACCGCTGACCGTCTAAATTTTACAGGGCTCTGCTGGGAGTTGTAGTGCATCACTATTGCACAGCTAGGCCTGTTTGCAGCCTTCCTCACTATTTCTTTCTTCCTGGAGTTTAGCTTACTATACCGCTCTCAGCGAGAAAGTGTACGCACATAATTCCACAATTATTTACACCGGCCTGTGTCTGCAGTGAATTTGACGCTCAGCGTACGGCCAAAGCAGCTACTTATAGAGGGAAAGTGATACACAGTATATAGCCGGTCTCCTTTTGCAAAAAAAAAAAACCATAAAGCTCATTCGTTGGGCTACCTCTGACCATCTGCATTTTACTGGGTGCCTGGTGGGAGTTTTGGTGCATCACTATTGCACTGCTAGGCCTGTTTGCGGCCTTCCTTCCATTTTTTTCTGCCTGGAGTTAGCGTTACAATTCTGCTCTCTGCGTTAAAGTATACGCATATAATTCCATAATTATTTACAGTGGTCTGTGTCTGCTCTATTCGTAATCCACCATGCTGAGGGGTAGGGGTCGAGGACGCGGGCGAGGACGCGGAGTTCCAACTGAGGGTGTGGGCACTGGCCGAGTTCCTGGTCCAAGTGAATCCCAGCTGGCTGCTGCAGGATTAGGAGAGAGGCAAGTTTCTGGGGTCCCCAGCTTCATATTACAATTTATGGGTCCACGTTGTAGACCTTTATTGCAAACAGAGCAGTGTGAGCAGGTCCTGTCATGGATGGCAGAAAATGCATCCAGCAATGTATTGGGCAACCAGTCTTCTACGCAGTCCACTGCTGAAACTCTGAATCCTCTGGCTGCTGCTCCTCCTTCCTCACAGCCACCTCTCTCCATGAAAATGACATAATCTGAGCAGGCAGACTCCCAGAAACTGTTCTCGGGTCCCTGCCATGAGTGTGAAAACCCAGTTCCTCTCTCACCTGAGGAGTTTGTCGTGACCGATGACAAACCTTTGGAAAGTTCCCGGGGTCCGGCTGAGGAGGCAGGTGACTTCCGCCAAGTGTCTCAAGAGCTTTCAGTGGGTGAGGAGGATGATGATGATGAGACGCAGTTGTCTATCAGTGCGGTAGTAGTAAGGGCAGTCAGTTCGAGGGAGGAGCGCACAGAGGATTCGGATGGAAGAGCAGCTGAACGATGAGGTGACTGACCCTACCTGGCTTGCTAAGCCTACTGACGACAGGTCTTCAGAGGGGGAGGCAAGTGCAGCAGCAGGAAAGGTTGGAAGAGGCAGTGCGGTGGCCAGGGGTAGAGGTAGGGCCAGAGCGAATAATCCCCCAACTGTTTCCCAAGCACCCCCTCGCACCAAGCCACCAAGCAGAGGGCTAGGTGTTCAAAGGTGTGGATGTTTTTCAGTGAGAGCACGGGCGACCGCCTAACAGTGGTGTGCAACCTGTGACGCACCAAAATCAGCCGGGGAGTCACAACTACCAGCCTCACCACCACCAGCATGCGCAGGCATATGATGGCCAAGCACCCCACAAGGTGGGACGAAGGCCGTTCATCGCCTGTGAGTCACACCACTGCCTCTTCCCCTGTGCCCCAACTTGACACTCAAATCCAACCCCCCTCTCAGGACACAGGCACGAGCGCCTCGCGGCTTGCACCCACACCCTCACCTCCGCTGTCCTCGACCCCATCCAGCAATGTCTCTTAGCGCAGCGTTCAGCTGTTGCTAACAGAAGCGTTGGAGCGAAAGCGCAAGTACGACTCCACGCACCCGCACGCTCAAGATTTAAACGTGCACATTGCCAAATTAATCAGCCTGGAGATGCTGCCATACAGGCTTGTGGAAATAAAGGCTTTCAAAAACATGATGGCGGTGGCGGCCCCCGCACTACTCGATCCCCAGTCGCCACAATTTTTCCCGGTGTGCCGTCCCAGCCCTGCATGACCACATCTCCCGCAATATATGCGGCCTCACCAACGCGGTTACTGGGAAGGTCCACTTAACACCGGACACGTGGACAAGTACAGGCGGGCAGGGCCACTATGTTTCCTTGACAGCACATTGGGTGAATTTAGTGGAGGCTGGGACAGAGTCAGAGCCTGGGACCGCTCACGTCCTACCCACCCCCAGAATAGCGGGTCCCAGCTCGGTGCTGGTATCTGCGGCAGTTTATGGCACCTCCACTAAATCCTCCTCCTACGCAAACTCTACCACGCAATTAAGATGTGTCAGCAGCACGTCGCCAGCAGTCGGAATGGCGCGGCGCGGCAGCACAACGATGGGCAAGCGTCAGCAGGCCGTGCTGAAACTAATCAGCCTAGGAGAGAAGAGGCACATGGCCGACAAACCGTTGCAGGATTTGACAGAGCAGACCGACCGCTGGCTTTCGCAGCTAAGCCTCCAATCGGGCATGGTCGTGTGTGACAACGGCCGTAACCTGGTGGTGGCTCTGCAGCTCGGCAGCCTCAAACACGTAGTGGGAGTCAGCCTCCTCAATTCTTTACTGAGGAGTGGGCCTGGATGGCAAATATCTGCCAGGTCCTTGGAAACTTTGAGGAGGCTACCCACATGGTGAGCGG
This sequence comes from Eleutherodactylus coqui, assembly GCF_035609145.1. Taxonomy (NCBI): domain Eukaryota; kingdom Metazoa; phylum Chordata; class Amphibia; order Anura; family Eleutherodactylidae; genus Eleutherodactylus; species Eleutherodactylus coqui. The sequence goes on along the minus strand of NC_089842.1, from coordinate 27,341,521 downwards.
CGATGCTGCAATCATTAGCATCACCATTCCTCTGCTATGCCTGCTGAGAAGCTCACTGCAAAGCATAAAGGCTGACGCTTTGTGGTCGGAACAGGAAACGGGGGAAGAGAGTATGTCGCTTGATAGTCAGAGCACCCTTATGTCTATATCTCAGCACGTTTTGGAGAAGGAGTAGGGGCAACAGACAGCTGGGCCCACTGCAGAGGGTACCCATGCTGCTTACCTCTCATCTGTTCAGCATGTATGGGCTGTGGAGGAGGATCCTGAAAGTGATCTTCCTAGTGAGGACAGCGATGTGTTTCGTACTGGTACCCTGGCACACATGGCTGACTTCATGTTAGGCTGCCTTTCTCGTGACCCTCGCGTTAGACGCATTCTGGCCACTACGAATTACTGGGTGCACACCCTTCTCGACCCACGGTATAAGGAGAACCTTTCCACTCTATTTCCCGAAGAGGAAAGGGGTTCGAGAGTGATGCAATACCACAGGGCCCCGGTGGACAAATCTGTGCAGCTTGCAGCAGAAGGCGCAGTTCCGAGGGCCTAGTAGCAGGGGAGGCGCGGAGATCAGGCAGCATGTTCAGCGCAGGCAGGGGAACACTCTCCAAGGCCTTTGCCAGCTTTATGGCTCCCCAGCAAGACTGTGTCACCACTCCCCAGTCAAGGCTGAGTCGGAGGGAGCACTGTAAAAAGATGGTGAGGGAATACGTAGCCAATCGTAGCACCGTCCTCCGGGATGCCTCAGCTCCATACAACTATTGGGTGTCGAAGCTGGACACGTGGCATAAACTTGGGCTGTATGCCCTGGAGGTGCTTGCTTGCCCTCCAGCTAGCGTCTTGTCAGAGAGGGTGTTTTAGTGCAGCTGGGGGAATCATCACGGATAAGCGTACCCGCCTGTCAACTGCCATTGCCGACATGCTAACACTCATAAAGATGAACAAGGCCTGGATTTCCCCAGACTTCTCTTCTCCACCAGCGGAGAGCAGCGGAACCTAAAGATTATTTTCGCTGCAACCGCGGATTCAAGCATTCTTCTTTATCACCGGAGAAAAAAGTGACATTTACCCTCGTCAATCTGTGTATAATAGTAGTAGTTCTCCTCCTCCTGCTCCTCCTGAAACATCATGTCATCACGCTGAACTGCCAATTTCTCTGCAGAACAAAAGGCTCATCTAATTATTTTTTAACAATTTTTCTAAGTTTCAAACTAAAGCATTGAAACGTTAACATGAACCAATTTTTTCAACAGGGCTGCCTCCAGGCTCTGTTACAAGTGAAGCCACAGCGAGCTGTATTTTTCCTAAAATATTAATTCGGTTTCCCCTGCCCTCTTGGTTGAGCAATTTTTCAGGGGTACATTTGTACTGTTCACACACTAATTTTTTGGGCCCTCGCCTATACTGTAATCCAAGTAATTTTTCTGGCCTTCGCCTACACTCATGGTACACCAATGTGTCAGGGGTTGGCCTATACTCTTGCTACAGAAATGTAACTCGGGTCTGCCTACCTATACTTCTGCCACAGTAATGTTACTTTGGTCTGCCTATACTTCTGTTACTGAAATGTTACAGTGGTCTGCCTATACTTCTGCCACGTAAATGTTACAGGGCTCTGCCTATACTTCTGCAACATAAATTTACAGGGGTCTGGCTATACTTCGGCTACAAAAATGTTACAGCTGTCTGCCTATACTGCTGCTACAGAAATGGTACTGGGGTCTGCCTATACTGCTGCTACAGAAATGGTACTGGGGTCTGCCTATAGTTCCACTACAGAAATGGTACTTGGGTCTGCCTATACTGCTGCTAAAAAAATGGTTCTGGGATCTGCCTATGCTTCTGCTACATAAATGTTACAGGGGTCTGCTTATACTGTTGCTACAGAAATGTTACAACGGTCTGCCTATACTTCTGCTACAGAAATGTTACTGGGATCTGTCTATACTGTTGCTACAGAAATGTTACAGGGGTCTGAGTTAACGTCTGCTACAAAAATGTTACTCGGGTCTGCCTATACTTCTGCCACGTAAACGTTCCAGGGGTCTGCCTATACTGCTGCTACAGAAATGTTACTGGGGTCTGCCTATACTGCAGCTACAAAAATGGTACTGGGGTCAGTCTATACTTCTGCTACATAAATGTTACACGGGTCTGCTTATACTGCTGCCACAGAAATTTTACAGGGGTCTGCGTATACTGCTGCTAGAGAAAAGTTACTGGGGTCTGCCAATACTTCTACTACAGAAATGGTACTGGGGTCTGCCTATACTGCAGCTACAAAAATGTTCCTGGGGTCTGTTTATAGCTTTGCTATAGGAATGTTACACGGCTCTGTCTATACTATGGGTGCACTAACTCTTCCAATCGCGATGTTTTACCTATGTGGCACAAATAATACAGTGACTGACTAGGCCAGAATTGCTGGCCGGGTCCAAGTTGCTTGGCAGAGCGAAACTCTCCCATGGTTGGGCACTTCAATTTCTTCCTGTGTAATACCATCTTTGTGCACTTGCAGCATAGCCTAGGCCAAGGAACTCAAAGACTGCCCCTTCCAATGTTGAGCTATCTGTGTTGGGACACATGGATTTCCCATTGCTATGTAACTCAGGGCACCTTGGGTCACACAAGGTGGAGGCGCGGAACCGCGCCTGACCCTGGGCCCGCTAACGTGCTTCCCACACAGACTATAGCGGGTCCTGGTCATGGTGTCGTGGCCTTGTAATGCCACCTCCTCCTCCTGCTTGGGGTCAGGGGATCAGCACTGGGCATCATGTATTTTCTCCCGTGTTACCACAGTTATCTGAGACACTGGTTTGGGCCAAAGACGAGGAGCGTTACTGCATTGATGAGACCTTCACAGCTGTACTAGCATCGGAGTCCACTTTATGCCCACGATTGCTGAGGATGTGTGCAGAGGCCTATGTCCTCGGCACAGTGAAAGTCTGGCATGTTTGAGCACTATCATTGCTTCATGTTTATTACTGTCTTTGGGTTCCTTCGACTCTAATATGCTGTGGGTGCACACAGACTTCCCATAGCGGTGATTTGCCTGTCCGAAACAAAGTGACTGACTTGGGTAGGGTGCATAGTGCAAATGGCTTTCCCCTTGCGATGTCACTAGAGCTATCCAACACCTAGACAGAATGAATACTGTGTGGGCACATGGTCTGCCCATTGCTATGTCAGTCGCGGCACCTTGGGGCTCACAAGGTGTTTGCTGGGACCGAGCCTGGCCAAGGGCCCGCTCACATCCTTCCCACAGAGGATAAAGCGTGTCCTGGTCATGGTTTCTTGGCCATGTAAGGCCACCTCCTGCTTGGGGTCAGGGGATCAGCAATGCGTATCATGTATTTTCTCTTGTGTTACCACAGTTATCTGAGAAACTCGTTTGGGCCAAAGGAGAGGAGCATAACTGCATTAATGAGACGTTCACTGCTGTACTAGCATCGGAGTCCGCTCTATGCCCGCGATTGCTAAGGGTGTGGGCAAATGCGTATGGCCTCCGCGCAGTTAGTCTGCCATGTTTGGGCACTCTGATTCCTTCATATTTAATACTGTCTTTGGGTTCCTTCGACTCTAATATGCTGTGGGTGCACTGCACACCGACTTCCCATAGTGGTGATTTCCCTGTCCAGCACAAAGTGACTGACTGACTTGGGTAGGGTGCATAGTGCAGATGCCTTTCCCCTTGCGGTGTCGCTACAGCTGTCCGACACCTAGACAAAATAAATACTGTCTGGGCTCATGGACTTCCCATTGCTATGTCAGTCGCGGCACCTTGGGGCTCACAAGGTGTTTGCTGGGACCGAGCCTGGCCAAGGACCCGCTCACATCCTTCCCGCACAGGCTGCAGCGGGTCCTGGTCATGGTTTCTTGGCCATGTAAGGCCACCTCCTCCTCCTGCTTGGGGTCTGGGAATCAGCAATGCGCATCATGTATTTTCTCTCGTGTTACCACAGTTATCTGAGAAACTCGTTTGGGCCAAAGGAGAGGACGGAGCGTTATAACATTAATGAGACGTTCACTGCTGTACTAGCATCGGAGTCGGCTTCATGCCCGCGATTGCTGAAGCCGTTGGCCGAGGCCTATGTCCCGGGGGAACTGCAACTGCACAAGGTTGGCCCTGTGGAACTTTTTCCTGGCTAATACAGTCTTTGGAGCGGTGAAAGAAAACGTAACTGATTTAATGAGACCTTCACAAGTGTACTAGCAACGAAGTCCGCTTCATTCCTACGATTGCTGAAGCTGTTGGCCGAGGCTTATGTTGTCGGCGCAGTGTAAGTCTGCCATGTTTGGCCACTCTGATTTCTTTATTGTTCATGTGTTGGGTTGCCTAGGACCCAACTGTGCTGTGGGTGCACACAGACTTCCCATTGCGGTGTTTGACCTGTCTGGCAAAAAAGACACTGACTGGCTTGGGTAGGGGGCAGAGTGCAGATGTCTTTCCCTTTGCGGCGTCAATTGAGCTATCCGACAACTAGACAGAATGAATACTGTGTGGGCACATGGATTCCCCATAGCTATGTAACTCATGCCCACGTTTGCAGCTCCTGACGGAGGTTGGCACTTTATAGGAATGAAGATCGAACGTCAATTTCTCATTGATTCTCAACTGCATTGTGGGCTATCGCCCCCCCCCCTTTTACAGTAGGTCGCTACCTGGCCCTGCCAACCCTCTGCAGTGTGTGCCTCCGGTTCCTCCTCATCGCAGACGCACTGAGAAATAGACATGAGGGTGGTGTCGCTATGAAGCGAGCATGTGGCATGAGGGCAGCTGAAGGCAGCGCAGGGAAACTTTTGTGTGCGCTGTGGACGCAGGGTCGTGCAGGGGGTTGGGCAGCATGTAACCCTGGAGAAGAGGCAGCGGTATCACCCGCAGGCAGTGATTGTGCTTGGTTGGAGGTAGTGTGGTGCTTAGCTAAGGTGTGCCTTGCTAATGCGGGTTTGTCCGAAGTAAAAATTGTTAGGGGGGGGGGGGGCACACTCTTGCTGCTATTGTGGCTTAATAGTGAGACCTGGGAGCTTGAGATGCAGTCCTGCATGTTGCCCCTGCCCTATCCGTTTCTGTGGCATTTCCATCACTTTCATAGGTTTTCTAGATTTTCACAAGTGAAAACCTAAGCGGAGCATCAGTCATATACAAAAATGCTCGAGTCGCGGTGTTTTACCTATCCGGCACAAATACAATGACTGACTAGGGCAGAAATGTGGGCCGAGGCAGAGGTCCTTGGCAGGTGAAACTCTGCCATGTTTGGGCACTCTGATTTCTTTCTGTGTAATACCATCTTTGTGCACTGACAGCATAGGCAAGCCCAAGGAAGTCAAAGACTTCCCCTTGTGGTGTTGAGCTATCTGACACCTACACAGAATGAATAGTGTGTGGACACATTGTTTTCCCATCTCTATGTAACTCGCGGCACCTTGGGTCACACAAGGTGGAGGCTGGGTCCGAGCCTGACCCAGGGCCCGCTCACATACTTCTCACACAGACTATTGCGGGTCCAACCTCGGTCATGGTTTCTTGGCATTGTTATGCCACCTCCTCCTCCTGCTTGGAGTCAGCGTATCCGCACTGGGCAACATGTATTTTCTCTCGTGTTACCACAGTTATCTGAGACACTGGTTTGGGCCAAACAAAAGGAGCGTTACTGCATTAATAAGATGTTCACAGCTGCACTAACATCCGAGTCCACTTTATGCCCACGATTACTGAGGGTGTGAGCCGAGGTGGTGGTCCTTGGCAGGGTGAGCTGCCTTGTTTGGGCACTGTGATTTCTTTATGTGTAATACTTTCCTTGGGTTCCTTTGGCTCTCCTATGCTGTAGGTGCACAAAGACTTCCCATAGCGGTGTTTTAGCGGTCTGGCACAAATACACTGACTAGGGTAGAAATGTGGTCCGAGGTCCTTGGTGGGGTGAAACTGCCACGTTTGGGTGCTGTGATCTCTGTATGAGTAATACCATCTTTAAGTTCCTTGGGCTTGCCTATGCTGTGGGTGCATAAAGACTTCCCATTGCGTTGTTTTACCTATCTGGCACAAATACACTGAATGACTAGGACAGAAGTGTGGGCCGAGGTCCTTGGAGGGGGGAAACTCTTCCATGTGTGGGCACTCTGATTCCTTCATGCATAATACCAACTTACTGACTTGGGTAGAATGCACAGTGCAGATGGCTTTCCCATTGCATTGTACAGCTGTCTGACACTTACACAGAATGAATTGTGTGGGGACACATGGATTTCCTATTGCTATGTAACTAACGACACCTTGGGTCACACAAGGCGGAGGCTGGTACCGAGCCTGACCCAGGGCCCGCTCACGTGCTTCCCACACAGAGTATTGCGGGTCCTACCTCGATCATGGTTTCTCGGGCTAATTATGCCACTTCCTCCTCCTGCTTGGTGTCTGGGGATCAGCGTTGGTCGACATGTATTTGCTCTCGTGTCACCACAGTTATCTGAGACACTGGTTTGGACCAATCAAAAGAAGCGTAACTGAATTAATGAAACGTTCACAGCTGTACTAGCATCGGAGTCTGCTTTATGCCTGGGGGAAATGCAATTGTGCCATGTTTGGCCTGTGGAACTTCTTTGTGGTTCATCCAGTCTTTGGAGCGATGAAAGCAACCGTAACTGATTTAATGAGACATTCACAGCTGTACTAGCATCGGAGTCCGCTTTATGCCCCTAATTACTGAGGGTGAAGTCACACGAACGTATATCGGCTCGGTTTTTACGTCGAGCCGATATACATTGTCCTTGTGTGCAGGGGGGAGGATGGAAGAGCCAGGAACAGGAACTGAGCTCCCGGCCCCCTCTCTGCCTCCTCTCCGCCCCTCTGCACTATTTGTAATGGGAAGAGGCAGGGCGGGGGTAAGTTCCGAGAATTAGCCCCGCCCCCGTCCCACCTTTTCCCATTGCAAATAGTGCAGAGTGGCGGAGAGGAGGCAGAGAGGGGGCCGGGAGCTCAGTGCCTGCACTTGGCTCTTCCATCCTCCCCCCCCCCCCCTGCACACGAGTACAACGTATATCGGCTCGGCGTGAAAACCGAGCCGATATACTATCGTGTGACTTCACCCTAAAGGTGTGGGCAGAGGCCAAAGCCCTGGGGAAAAATGCAACGGCACAAGGTTTGGCCTGTGGAACTTCTTTATGCTTTATCCACTCTTTAGAGCAATGAAAGCAAACATAACTGATTTAATGAGACTTTCACAGCTGTACTAGCATCCGAGTATGCTTTATGCCACTGATTGCTGAGGGTGTGTGCAGAGGCCGAGGTCCTGGGCGGAGTGAAAGTCTTCCATGTTTTGGCACTGTAATTGCTTCATGTTTAATACTTTCCTTGAGTTTCATGGGCTCACCTATGCTGTGGGTGCACAAAGATTTCCCATTGCGGTGTTTTAGCTATCTGGCACAAATACACTGACTGACTTGGGTAGGGCACAGACGGCTTTCCTAGTACGGTGTTCAGCTATCTGACACCTACACAGAATGAATTGTGTGGGGACACATGGATTTCCCATTGCTATGTAACTCACGGCACCTTGGGTTATACAAGGTGGAGGTTGGGACCGAGCCTGACCCTGGGCCCGCTCACGTGCTTTCAACATAGAGTATTGCGGGTCCTGGTTTCTCGCGCTTATTATGCCACCTCCTCCTCCTGCTTGGGGTCAGGGGATCTGCATTGGTTGGCATGTATTATCTCTCCTGCTACAAATTACTACAGTTATCCGAGATACTGGATTGGAGCGTTCACAGGAAGCGTTAGTGATTTCATGGGACTTTCACAGGGTCACTATATACGGAGCTTGGCACTTTATAGGAATGAAGATCGAACGTCAATTTCTCATTGATTCTCAACTGCATTGTGGGCTATCGCCCCCCCCCCCCCTTTTACAGTAGGTCGCTACCTGGCCCTGCCAACCCTCTGCAGTGTGTGCCTCCGGTTCCTCCCCATCGCAGATGCACTTAGAAATAGACATGAGGGTGGTGTGGCTGTGAAGCGAGTGTGTGGCATGAGGGCAGCTGAAGGCTGCGCAGGGAAACTTTGGTGTGCGCTGTGGACGCAGGGTCGTGCGGGGGGGGGGGGGGGGGGGGTTGGGCAGCATGTAACCCAGGAGAAGAGGTAGCGGTGTGTTCCGCAGGCAGTGCTTGTGCTTAGTTGGAGGTAGTGTGGTGCTTAGCTAAGGTGTGGCTTACTAAAGAGGGTTTGTCCGAAGTAAAAATTGTTAGGATGGGCACTCTTGCCGCTATTGTGGCTTAATAGTGGGACCTGGGAACCTGAAATGCAGCCCAGCATGTTGCCCCTCGCCTGCCCTATCCGTTTCTGTGTTGTTTCCATCACTTTCTTGGGTTTTGCAGATTTTCACCAATGAAAACCTTAGCGAGCATCGGCGATATACAAAAATGCTTGAGTCGCCTATTGACTTCAATGGGGTTCGTTTCTCGAAACGAACCCTCAAGCATCACGGAAAGTTCGACTCGAGCAACGAGCACCCGAGCATTTTGGCGCTCGCTCATCTCTACCACACTGTCTTCAGCTCCATCTATTACATGTATGGAGATCTGAAGTGCATCCTAGACTGACCAGGGGTCTCAGACTGGAAGTCAAAGCATCATATGTATGTATTCAGGACCGGAGACCCTCGATCAGGCTGAGACCCACTTCAGAACTCTATATGTAAAACAGACAGAGCTGAAGTTGGTGCGATTAGCCCCTCATTAACCCCTTTCCGCCCTATGACGTAAGGGTACATCATGGCAGGGTGGTACTTCCCGCAAAATGACGTACCCTAATGTCATAGGGATAGTGCGAGATCATAGCAGATCTCGCGCTATCCTGCAGCGGGAGCCGGCTATCTATGTAGATCACGGCATGGGATGGGTTCACAGAGGGAGCGCGCTCCCTCTGTGAAGTTGCCGGGCTCTCGCGATATAATAGCAGAGAGCCCGGCCTGTAGCCATGGCAACAGGATGCCAGACACCGGCGTCCAGTGTTGCCAGAGCCTATGATCACTGTATAAGCGATAAGGCATGGCAGGGCAGTAGCCCTGCTATGCGTTATCCCAGCGATCATCAGTGCAGTGATGTAAGACCCTCAGAGGGACACAAGTTGTGTAAAAAAAAAAAGAAAGTAAAAATGTAAAAAAAAGAAAAATGTAAAAAAAACCCTTTTTTGTGCTTTTTCTAATATTAGCATAAAAAAGGTAAAAAATATATATAAAATGGCACATATTTGGTTTTGACATTTCTGTAACCACGTGTAAAAAAGGTGAACATGCTTTTTATTTTGTACGGCAAAAAGCGTAAAAAAACCCACTAAAAAACGGAGGCAAAATGCTGATTTTTAGCATTTTGCCTCCCAAAAAATGCAATAAAAGCGACCAAAAAAGCTGTATATTCCCCAAAATGGTACCAATAACTACAGCTCGTCTCTCAAAAAATAAGCCCTCATAGAGCTCCGTCCATTGTAAAATAAAAAAGTTACAGGACTGTGATGGCAGCGATATAGAAAAAAAAAAAGATTTCCAAAAAACGGTTTTTATTGCAAAAAAGTGGAAAAACCTAAAACAAATTAAGAATTTTGGTATCGTTGTAATCGTATCGACCCGCAGAAAAAATGTATTGCGTCATTTATGTTGCATGATTAACGCTGTAAAAAAAAACCAAACAATCTATGGCAGAATTGAAACGTTTTCTCTCCCTGTTATCATAAAAAAATAATAAAAGTTTTGCAATATGGTCATTGTACCCAAAAATGGCAATATCAAAAACTACAGTTCGCCATACAAAAAACAAGCCCTTACACGGCCGCGTCGACAGAAAAATAAAAAAGTTATGGCTTTTGAAAAATGGAGATGAAAATCCGCCAAAAATCATTGCGTCCTTAAGCCCAAAAAAGGCCATGCCATTAAGAGGTTAAATAAAACATTGGAGACACCTGATTTTGCTCTGGTTCACAGGTGACTGTGTTGATATAAAGCCTCAGCCTGACTTTTTTATCTAACAGTAATTAATATCTGTGATAAAAGTAAAATACAGTAATAATAAAGCAGCTATCTAGCTATACAATGTGACACGTTACAGGAACTGCACGGAACTACTGACAATAAGACTGGATTATCTATCATGTTCATATTTATACACAACTAGAAATATTGAAAAACGTTGTAACCATTTAATCCAACATAAAGAATAAATCACAAATCACTGACTGTAACTACATACATGTTATTAGTATGTGAATATACAAATGACACCCAGTAAAATCTCATACTATCCAGTGACCTTACAGTTTATCCCTCGTATGGGCCATGACTGTCTTACCCATTACATGTCAGGCTGCTGTTAGAGTCCAGGGGGGCACTAATTAATAACAGTAGTTTACCTACAACTTCTTCTATCAGGTGAGTCTTATGGAAGGTTATATTCAATAAGTACAGTATTCCTGAGAAATCCTTTGCTTGAGCAGTGAAGGTTTTCAGTTTCAACACTCCATGTTCTGTGGATTTTGTGTAAATACATTGCCTACATGGCCCCATCCCCTCTCAGCATCTCCTCCATGCAGCACCCACCACACACTCCATGTCTTTGCACTTGTGTCTCCAGGTCCTTAGCTATCTCATCAGTGGGTAAATGGCAATGGCAGCAGCAGTGGTTTGTGCAGACCAGGCAGGACACACGTGCAGCTCTAAACCAAGAGACACAAGTGCACCTGCTTAGCAAAATTCATCTTTATCCTCCTTCCCTACCATCTCTTTCGCCTTCCATCTCCTGCTCCATACCCTTTCTCCGTCCATCTCCTGCTCAGTGCTCTTTCGCCTTCCATCTCCTGCTCCATACCCTTTCTCCGTCCATCTCCTGCTCAGTGCTCTTTCGCCTTCCATCTCCTGCTCCATACCCTTTCTCCGTCCATCTCCTGCTCAGTGCTCTTTCTCCTTCCATCTCCTGCTCCATACCCTTTCTCCGTCCATCTCCTGCTCAGTGCTCTTTCGCCTTCCATCTCCTGTTCCATACCCTTTCTCCATCCATCTCCTGCTCAGTGTTCTTTCGCCTTCCATCTCATGCTCCATACCCTTTCTCCGTCCATCTCCTGCTCAGTGCTCTTTCGCCTGCCATCTCCTGCTCCATACCCTTTCTCTGTCCATCTCCTGCTCAGTGCTCTTTCGCCTTCTATCTCCTGTTTCATACCCTTTCTCCATCCATCTCCTGCTCAGTGCTCTTTCGCCTTCTATCTCCTGCTCCATATCCCATCCTCTTCCATCTCTTGCTCCATGCCCCGTCAAAAAGGTAGGAGAAGAAAACCCGTCTTCAAGTGCAAAATGCTTTATTACAAAATATTGTTTAAGACATCAGAGTTACAAAAGAACGTGTTTCAACCTATAAAGGTCTTGTTCATCTTTGAAACATGTATTGCAACTGATCCGTATAAGTACTTTAAAGTGCATTAAAACCAACAAAAACAGCTGATGACTTAACCCAATGCAGCCAAAATGCAGGATGCACCCAGGATTCAAATGGTTGGGATATTTAACCATGCACTGCTGGTATGCATAACAACAATACATAAGAAAGTGTTATTATTGCATAATTATATAATAGAATAATAACATATAACCATAATTAAATTAAAGCCATTATATCTAAACTCCAGTTTTATAAGCAGAACGTACCCTGACACTTCATACTTATTAAAATATTTTGATATTCCCCTATATCACAGATTTTGTATTAAACATCAGACATTATCTGCATAATGCAAAAACCATAGAAGTATATATTAATTAAAAAAATTGTATATGTTTGCCCACTATTCCTTGCTATGATGTAAACATTTACTATGTCTAATAAATATAAAGCAAATCTGCTTTTAGATTCAAGCCCGTGAGTGTTCTAGTTCTGAGATAAAATATCCATGATGCTTCTCTTTTTAGAACACACTTCTGACTGACCTCCAAGCTCCGCATGTTCATCACCTTCTCTATACCAAAGAAAGAAAAACTTTCTGTACTGCCCCATGTATCTCTATGAAATGTTTTGCTGCTCCTGAACTATTTGCATTACAGTTTCTGATATCTCTCCAATGTTCAGTAATGCGGATTCTGAGCTTCTGTGCCGTGCAGCCTACGTACATCAGACTGCATTGGGTGCATAATATAATATACACAACATTATTAGATTCGCAATTAAAGAAATTCTTGATGTTATAATTTTTCAAATTTGGACCTCTTAACCAAAAATGAAATCCATAGAAACATTTCATAGAGATACATGGGGGCAGTACAGAAAGTTTTCTTTCTTTGGTATAGAGAAGGTGATGAACATGCGGAGCTTGGAGGTCAGTCAGGAGTGTGTTCTAAAAAGAGAAGCATCATGGATATTTTAGTTCAAAACTAGCACACCCACGGGCTTGAATCTAAAAACAGATTTGCTTTATATTTATTAGACATAGTAAGTGTTTACATCATAGCAAGGAATAGTGGGCAAACATATACAATTTTTTAAAAATAATATATACTTCTATGGTTTTTGCATTATAAAGAGAATGTCTGATGTTTAATACAAAATCTGTGATATAGGGGGAATATCAAAATATTTATAAGTATGAAGTGTCAGGGGAAGTTCTGCTTATAAAACTGGAGTTTAGATATAATGGGGGTTCTAATTTGATTATGGTTATTATTCTGTTATAATTATGCAATAATAATACTTTCTTATGTAATGTTATTATGCATACCAGCAATGCATGGGTAAAATATCCCAACCATTTGAATCCTGGGTGCATCCTGCATTTTGGCTGCATTTGGTTTTCATCAGCTGTTTTTAATTGGTTTTAATGCACTTTAAAGTACGGATCAGTTGCAATACAGGTTAAACAAGATAGGTTCTATAGGTTGACACTGGAGATGAGGGAACATGCTCGTTTAGAGCAATTACTCGATCGAGCATTGCTTTTTTCGAGTAACTGCCTAATCGGGCGAAAAGATTCTGGGGGTGCCGAGGGTGAGCGGGGGTTGTGGGGGTTGTGGGGGGCAGAGAGAGAGAGCTCCCCCTGTTCCCCCCCTGCTACCCCTCGCTCCACCCTGCCGCCCCCCGAATCTTTTCGTCCGAGTAGGCAGTTACTCGAAAAAAGCGATTCTCGATTGAGTAATTGTCCTAAACGAGCACGTTTGCTCATCTCTAGTCGAAACGCATTCTTTTGTGACTCTGATGTCTTAAGCACTATTTTGAAATAAAGCATTTTGCACGTGAAGTCGGCTTTTCTTCTCCTACTCTTTTGCTGATTACCCGCTGAGACTGAGTGGTGCAAGCCTGAGCTCCGTGATCATTTGCTTCAGAGGAATCCATATCGTCCGGGTTGAGTGAAGGTGAGCACGCTTTCTTTTTCTTCTAAATCCATGCCCCATGCCCTTCCATCTCCTGCTCTATACCCCTTCTCCTTCCATCTCCTGTTCCATGCCCCTTCTCCTTCCATCTCCTGCTCTATACCCCTTCTCCTTCCATCTCCTGCTCCATGCCCCTTCTCCTTCCATCTCCTGCTCTATACCCCTTCTCCTTCCATCTCCTGCTCCATGCCCCTTCTCCTTCCATCTCCTGCTCTATACCCCTTCTCCTTCCATCTCCTGTTCCATGCTCTTTCGCCTCAGTCAGTTTCAGGGTTTGATCTTTTTTCCCCCATTTCCCCTTCTCATGTGTACAATTGTCTTCCTCACTTTTGCAGAGAGAATATTATTCACATGTCTGCTATCCGTATATCTCTAGGATGGCACACAGACCCATTATATCCTAGGAGGTTATACACAGTAGTGATTTTTCACACAGAACAAGTCTATGTGAAAATAATTGTATGTCGTATTGTCATCCGTGTCACGGACAAGAATAGGACATGCAGTGTGCACCGTGCACGCCGATCAGGCAATATACGGTGAGGGGTTTATTCTTTCAATAAAATGAAAGAAATAAAAAACTTACACATAAATGTTATCACCACTTCTGTAATGACGCAGACTATAAAATCATGTTATATATCCTGCAGGATAAATGTCATATAAGAGAAAAATAAAAAGAAAAGAAGAATAATTCAATTCTGTCTGCCAAAAATAATGATAAACAGTAATTAAAACATCATAGATTGTAAGCTCTTGTGGGCAGAGCCCTTACCCCTACTTTAGCTATTACTTTTGTACTGTATGTAATGTTTGACTTGTCTCTATATGGACTCTCTGATTTGTAAAGCGCTGCAGAACATGTTGGCTCTATATAAAGATTCTTATTATATGTACTCAAAAATTGCAACAGTTAAAACTCAATGACATCTTATGGAAAACAATTCCTCATAAGTCTACAGTAAGGCTGCCTGTCTACGGGCTAATTTTCATTGTGTTCCACACAGCGTTGCTATTGAAATCACAGCCTCCCTGTCCCTGAGCGAAGAATCCTAGCGATTCTCCGCTCGCGGGTGGCATATCTGTCTGATAGACTCAATGCGGAGAACAGTCAGCCCTCCCCTCCTCCCGGGTGGCAGCTCCCGCGGCGGATCTCTGCCGTGGGATATCGCTACGCCCGTGGACAGGCAGCCTAAAGGAAATACACGTTTTATAACACAGATATAATAAAAATACATAGTAACATAGTTTGTAAGGCCGAATGAAGACAATGTCCATCTAGTGCAGCCTGTTTATCCTCCTGTGTTGTTGATCCAGAGGAAGGCAAAAAACAGCAAGAGCAGAAGCCAATTAGCCCTTTTGGGGAAAAAATTCCTTCCCGACTCCCTAATGGCAGTCAGACTGTTCCCTCGATCAACCCCTAATATTTCCTACCTGCTGTGCACCCAGATTAACAATTAACCTAAGATTTATATTTATATCCTGTAATATCCTTCCGCTCTAGAAAGACATCAAGTCCCCTTTTAAACTTCTCTATGGATTTTGCCACTGGAGCACAGAGGGAGCAAAACTTACATCACGAAGGGGATAAAAAGGGCTGCGGTCACCTGATTTATACTCAAACGTTATTCACTACAGACAATAATTCAAATTCGCAATATAAAGGTGACATTTCTGGAGGTTCCTCTAATATTACTGTGATAATAAGGGGGTAACTGTATCATATTACAGAAGATACAGATCTCAGGAATCCAGGTAACAGACAGTGTAACATCATTTACTAATCGGGATACAATAAGAGGAAATCTTACCATCATCCACAGATTGTGCTGATATTTCAGAATCAAATTTCAGGAGGAAAAGTTGTAATCCTGTAACTATTAGAAATCTTTCCATGTCCTCATGTGTAATCCCCTACCTGCTATGTAATTACAGGTCTACAATGATGATGATAAGCCACCAAACACAACAGGGGAACATTCACCACTAGTTCTAGTTTATATACAGCTCAGTATAGGAGGTCTCTACCAACAGTGTTCTCCTATGTAGAACATGTGGGGAACGTATTACCGGTCATGACATAAAACCTTCCCACCTATAAATGGCTCAGTGGGACGGGCGAGTATAGGAGGTCTCTACCAGCAGTGTTTCCCCAATGTAGAAGATGTGGGGAACGTATCACTGGGGATCACATAAACGCTGCACGGTTACATTTCTGATCTCTATGACTCCCCCCATTAGCTTCACATAACCAACGTCTAATCAACAGAGCTGAGAAATGTTTATATCAAATATTAGAAGATCTCAAAATCTGATAACATCACATAAATGTTCAGCTCTTCTCCACAATAAAGAATGGCAGAAACACAGGAAATATCTGTTTCAGTACCAGGTGTGAGATTAAAAGGGGTTCTAGCATGCCTGAAAGTTAACGCTTATACTGTGGATAGGGATTAACTTTCAATCTTAGCACAATTCCTTTAGTGTACTGTCTATCGGGATCTCATTAGCGGGTCAATTAACAATGCGTCTAAATCCACACCAAAATTAGGCCAAAAAGATCAAATACATTTCAACTGACGTGTCATCTACTTCTTATTTTATTTATTTTTTTAACAGCCCACCAATGATCACTGTTACCAAAGAAGAAAAACAACAATTAAAGGGGTTGTCCCGCGGCGAAATGCAATTTTTCTTTTTCAACCTACCCCCGCATTCTGCCCCGTTAAAATCAATACCGTTTGTAATTTAAAAAAAAAAAAATCGCTTACCTCCTTCCCAGTTCGCTCAGCATCTTCTTTTCTTCTATTAAAGATGGCCGCCGGTCCTTTTTCCAATGATGCACCGCGGTTTTCTCCCATGGTGCACCGCGGGTCTTCACCCATGGTGCACCATGGGCTCTGTGTGTTCCATTGCCGATTCCAGCCTCCTGATTGGCTGGAATTGGCACACGTGATGGGGCGGAGCTACGCGATGACACGTAGAAGGGGCGGAGCCAGAACGCAGCTCGTGCCTGGACCGACCAGAAGGGAGAAGACCCTTCTGCGCAAGCGCGTCTAATCGGCCGATTAGACGCTGAAATTAGACGGAGCCATGGAGACGGGGACGCCAGCAACGGAGTGGGTAAGTGAATAACTTCTGTATGGCTCATATTTAATGCACGATGTATATTACAAAGTGCATTAATATGGCCATACAGAAGTGTATAACCCCACTTGCTTTCGCGGGACAACCCCTTTAAGCTTTATTCCAACGAGCATATATCAGACTGCCATTTTTGTGGCCGGCCGATATACGCTGTGATCTGATGAATTGGATTCCAATACATCAGATCACATGGCCGTATTCCTGAGACGTAAAAGCGCCCGGCCAGGCCAATATAGTGCCAGGTGTTTTTACGTCGGACTCAAAAGATAGTCCAGAGAGCCAGATGTGAAAGGGAGTTTAGCAGCGTGGCTGCTAAATTCCCTCCCTCTGCTCTCCTCCCCACTCGCAGGCTCACCTCTGCTCTCCTCCCTGCTCATTCTTTGCAATGGGAGAGGAGGGGAACGTGGTGCCCCGTCCCGCCTCCTCCCATTGCTGGCTGCGGACAAGGGGCGAGGAGGTGACAGAGCCTAATTGTTAGTGGTGGTATGATAGAGAAATCTAAATGCCAATCACAGTTACACTTACGGAAGTTTAATTTACTATTTAATTTCTACTCTGGGGCGTGACTAGAAAAGGCTGCACCCCATAGTAAAGTCTGAATAAGCAACTCCTCGTCATGTGTGAACATTTACTAGCCCCATGTAAAAGTTCTTGCAAAGACGAAATCTTGGCCTGAGCTTGCTAAAATAACTACGCCACAAAGGCTGCTTGCCCATGGGCAAGTTTTCATTGTGAGATCCGCAACAATAAATCGTTCATGGGCCTCGCATGACATGCTTTCCATAGGCTAACTATGGAAAGTGTAGCCCGACATCCACAAGCGGAGAAACAGTGATTCTCAGCTTCTGAGATTGAAATCACGGCATGCTGAGATTTTCCACGATTATCAGTGGTGAACCTATCTGGGCTCCTCACGGAGACCTGTTAGTGCTCCCCCCTCCTCCCCCGTGGCAGAATATTTCTAGCGATATTCTGTCACAGCCATGGACAGGGGGCCTAAGTCTACCCTTACTTAGACACTGATATGTTTCTCCAGACGTGACCCCTATATTATATAATGTGTCATATATTCTCCAGTATTCATCTTACCTTCATGCTGTTACTGAACCACTATATTAAGACCAACAGTATCAATACACTTTATAAGGGCCAAATGATATTGCTACACCATAATCACAGTGCGATTGTTCTCAGAAAGCGAAACCAGATAATCTTATAGATATGATAGCTTTTAACGGCTAACAAAAATACATGATGTTACAGCAAGCTTTCGGGTTCTTATGGACCCTTCATCAGGCCAAAGAAACAGGTTTAAAATATGTGGGAGAAACCATCATGGAGGTGAGGAGCATTATAGTGAAACACAAAAGCACTATTCATATAAAAAAATTTGCCTCTACCGACCCCACGACACTTTATTGATAGTGGTCACTCTATTAGCCAGGTGAAATTTCGTGTCATTGATGGTGTACCACCTCTGTTAGGGGAGGCAATAGGATTAAAGTCCTTAAGAAAAAAGAACTCTGGATATTTATGTTGGAATATAACGCTTCACAATTTTTGTGACATGGAGTATCTGTACCGCATTAGTTCTGTATGCATCTGGAATATGCATTTTTATTCATATTTTTATCTGTTTGTTTTGTGTCATCTACAGATCCTTATCAGTGATTGCCATGGTAGAAGCTCCCATATGCTCCTTCCAGCTTGCAAATTTATGTTGTGGTGCTCCTCTGGAGAAAAATACTATATTTGGGCTGCCTGTGACCGTCTTCAGTTTACTGCGTGTCTGCTGGGGGTAGTAGTTACTCATTAATACCCAGCCTTGCGCATAATTTTTTCTGGCTGCACTGTGCTTTCAATAACCAGAGTCATCCTACAACAGGGAAATCCATATACAGGCTATATAGGCAGTGGGCTTTTTCCCAAAAATTGGGAAAAAATACTGTATTTGGGCTGCCTGTGACCGTCTTCAGTTTACTGCGTGTCTGCTGTGGGTAGTAGTTGCTCATTAATACCCAGCCTTGCACATAATTTTTTCTTGCTGCACTGTGCTTTCAATAACCACAGTCATCCTCCAACAGGGAAATCCATATACAGTCTTCTACGCCGTCCACAGCTGCAACTCTGAATCCTCTGGCTGCTGCTCCTCTTTCCTCCCAGCCTCCTCACTCCATGAAAATGACACATTCTGAGGAGCAGGCAGACTCCCAGGAACTGCTCTCGGGCCCCTGCCCAGATTGGGCAGCAATGGTTCCTCTCCCACCAGAGGAGTTTGTCGTGACCTATGCCCAACCTTTGGAAAGTTCCCGGGGTCCAGCGGATGAGGCTGGGGACTTTCGGCAACTGTCTCAAGAGCTTTCAGTGGGTGAGGAGGACGATAACGATGAGAAACAGTTGTCTATCAGTGAGGTAGTAGTAAGGGCAGTAAGTCCGAGGGAGGAGCGCACAGAGGATTCGGAGGAAGAGCAGCTGGACGATGAGGTGACTGACCCCACCTGGTTTGCGAAGCCTACTGAGGACCGGTCTTCAGAGGGGGAGGCAAGTGCAGCAGCAGGGCAGGTTGGAAGAGGCAGTGCGGTGGCCAGGGGTAGAGGCAGGGCCAGAGCGAATAATCCACCAACTGTTTCCCAAAGCGCCCCCTCGCGCCATGCCACCCTGCAGAGGCCGAGGTGCTCAAAGGTGTGGCAGTTTTTCACTGAGTGCAGACAACCGACGAACTGTGGTGTGCAAGGTTTGTCGCCCCAAGATCAGCCGGGTAGCCACCACCACCAGCCTCACCACCACCAGCATGCGCAGGCATATGATGGCCAAGCACCCCACAAGGTGGAACGAAGGCCGTTCACCGCCTCTGGTTTGCACCACTGCCTCTCCCCCTGTGCCCCAACCTGCCACTGAGATCCAACCCCCCCTCACAGGACACAGGCACGACCGTCTCCCTGCCTGCACCCACACCCTCACCTCTGCTGTCCTCAGCCCCATCCACCAATGTCTCTCAGCGCAGCGTCCAGCCGTCACTAGCGCAACTGTTTAAGCGCAAGTACGCCGCCACACACCCGCACGCTCAAGCGTTAAACGTGCACATAGCCAAATTGATCAGCCTGGAGATGCTGCCGTATAGGCTTGTGGAAACGGAGGCTTTCAAAAACATGATGGCGGCGGCGTCCCCGCGCTACTCGGTTCCCAGTCGCCACTACTTTTCCCGATGTGCCGTGCCAGCCCTGTACGACCACGTCTCCCTCAACATTGTACGCGCCCTCACCAACGCGGTTACTGGCAAGGTCCACTTAACAACGGACATGTGGACAAGCACAGGTGGGCAGGGCCACTATATCTCCCTGACGGCACATTGGGTGAATTTAGTGGAGGCTGGGACCGAGTCAGAGCCTGGGACCGCTCACGTCCTACCCACCCCCAGAATTGCGGGCCCCAGCTCGGTGCTGGTATCTGCGGCGGTGTATGCTTCCTCCACTAAACCACCCTCCTCCTCCTCCTCCTCCAACGCAACCTCTGTCTCGCAATCAAGATGTGTCAGCAGCAGCAGGTCGCCAGCAGTCGGTGTCGCGCGGCGTGGCAGCACAGCGGTGGACAAGTGTCAGCAGGCCGTGCTGAAACTACTCAGCTTAGGAGATAAGAGGCACACAGCCCACGCACTGCTGCAGTGTCTGACAGAGCAGACCGACCGCTGGCTTTCGCCGCTGAGCCTCCAATCGGGTATGGTCATGTGTGACAACGGCCGTAACCTGGTGGCGGCTTTGCAGCTCGGCAGCCTCACGCACGTGCCATGCCTGGCCCACGTCTTTAATTTGGTGGTTCAGCACTTTCTGAAAAGCTACCCACGCTTGTTAGACCTGCTCGGAAAGGTGCGCCGGGTCAGCGCACATTTCCGCAAGTCCAACACGGACGCTGCCACCTTGCGGATACTGCAACATCGGTTTAATCTGCCAGTGCACCGACTGTTGTGCGACGTGCCCACACGGTGGAACTCTACGCTCCACATGTTGGCCAGGCTCTATGAGCAGCGTAGAGCTATAGTGGAATACGAACTCCAACATGGGCGGCGTAGTGGGAGTCAGCCTCCTCAATTCTTTACAGGTGGAATCTCTGTGGGTAGAAATACAGGGGGGAAAAAACAACAAAATCCTGATAGGGGTCTTTTATCGACCACCAAAAGCAACAGCAGAAACTGAAGACTTACTACTAAGGCAGATAGAGGAGGTGTCAAAACGAAACGAAGTAATTATCATGGGGGACTTTAATTACCCAGATATAACATGGGAGAACGAAACCTGCAAATCTCACAGGGGTGATAAGTTCTTGAGAGTAATTAAAGACAATTACCTGAACCAACTTGTGCAGGAACCAACAAGAGGGAAAGCCATTCTGGACCTAGTGCTAACTAACAAACCGGAACGTATAAAGGGGGTGCAGGTTGAGGGGCACTTGGGGAACAGCGACCACAATATAATCAACTTCCAGCTGTCAATCAATAGGATGCCTTATCAAGGAGTAACAAAGAAACTAAACTTTAGTAAAGCAAAATTTGATGAGCTTAGAACTACTATCGGTAACATTAATTGGGACAACATCCTCAAAAATATCAGTACGGAGGAAAAATGGGAAAAGTTCAAAAGGATCCTAATCGCCTCATGTGAGCAGTTCATTCCCTTCAAAAATAAAAGTAACTCAGCTAAAAGGAAACCAATGTGGCTCGACAAGACGGTACGAGGGGCAATAAACGAAAAGAAGAAAGCGTTCAAACTACTAAAGCAACAAGGCAGCGAAGAAGCACTAAAATCATACAGGGAAAAAAACAAAATATGCAAAGATACGATTAAAACTGCCAAAGAGGAAGCGGAAAGACGGATCGCAAAAGAGAGCAGAAACAACCCGAAGCTATTTTTCAACTACATAAACAGCAAAAGGATTTGCAGGGAGAGCGCTGGCCCTTTAAAAAACAATGCAGGAGAAATCATTGATGATGACGAAGGGAAAGCAAATCTACTAAACAGCTTCTTCTCAAGTGTGTTCACCAAAGAAAAGGAAATGCCACACGAGGAGCAGGGGAATAAAACGAACCCCTCACAAAATATCTCATACCTAACGCAGGAGGAGGTGCGGAAGCGTCTAAAGAAAACTAAAATTGATAAATCACCGGGCCCTGATGGATTACACCCAAGGATACTAAAGGAACTAAGTGACGAGATAGCTAGGCCGCTATACCTTATATTTCTAGACACTATCAAGACCGGAGTAGTACCATTGGACTGGCGCATTGCCAACGTGGTTCCAATCTACAAAAAAGGGAGCAAAAGTGAGCCTGGTAACTACAGGCCAGTAAGTCTCACTTCAGTAACGGGAAAAATTTTCGAGGGGATTCTGAGAGACGCCATCGATGAGTACCTCAAGGAGATTAAGGGAATAACTCCTCACCAGCATGGATTCATGAAGGGTCGCTCATGTCAGACAAATCTGATCAGTTTCTACGATGAAGTAAGCTCTAAGCTGGACCAGGGAGAATCTATTGATCTTGTATATCTGGACTTCTCTAAAGCCTTTGACACCGTGCCACATAATAGGCTAATATACAAAATGAGGCAGCTCGGACTGGGCGAAAACGTGTGTAAGTGGGTAAAAAATTGGCTCAACGATAGAAAGCAGAGGGTGGTAATAAATGGTTCGTACTCTGATTGGACCACAGTCGCTAGCGGGGTGCCACAGGGTTCAGTATTAGGCCCCACTCTGTTCAACATATTTATTAATGACCTGATAGAGGGGCTGCACAGCAAAATATCAATATTTGCAGATGACACAAAATTATACAATGTAATTAATGCAACGGAGGACAATATGTGGCTACAAACGGACCTGGATAAGCTGGGGGCTTGGGCAGAAAAATGGCAAATGAAGTTCAATGTTGAAAAATGTAAGACTATGCACATGGGCAAGAGGAACGGATGTCACGAATATTCACTAAATGGGGTACCTCTAGGGAAAAGTGATATGGAAAAGGATCTGGGGGTATTAGTGGATAATAGACTAAACTGGAGTAACCAATGCCAGTCAGCCGCTGCAAAGGCAAATAAAGTCTTGGGGTGCATCAAAAGAGGAATAGGGGCGAAGGACGAGAACATTATCCTCCCACTATATAAGGCACTTGTCAGACCTCACATGGAATACTGCGTACAATTCTGGACACCGGTGCTCAGGAAAGATGTCACAGTGCTTGAGGGGGTTCAAAGAAGAGCGACTAAACTAATACATGGAATGACGGGACTGGAATACCCAGAGAGGCTATCCAAATTGGGACTATTTACTCTAGAAAAAAGAAGGTTAAGAGGCGACCAAATAACCATGTATAAGTACATGAGGGGACAACACATGGATCTCTCCCGCGATCTGTTTACACCCAGGACCACGACGGTAACAAGAGGACATCCGCTACGATTAGAGGAAAGTAGGTTTCATCACCAACACAGAAAGGGGTTCTTTACTGTAAGAGCAGTTAGACTGTGGAACTCTCTACCGGAGGAAGTGGTGGTGGCAAAATCCATAGAGGAGTTTAAAAGGGGACTTGATGTCTTTCTGGAGAAGAAGGATATTACAGGATATAAATATTAGGTTAAGTGTCAATCCTGGTATATAGGCAGGTAGGAACTATTAGGGGTTGATCCAGGGAACAGTCTGATTGCCATTAGGGAGTCGGGAAGGAATTTTTTTCCCCAAAAGGGCTAATTGACTTCTGGCCTTGGGGTTTTTTTGCCTTCCTCTGGATCAACACAGTAGGATAGACAGGCTGGACTAGATGGACAATGTCTTCATTCGGCCTTACATACTATGTTACTATGTTACTATGTTTACAGAAGAGGGGGCCTGGTTGGCAGACATTTGCCAGGTCCTTGGAAACTTTGAGGAGTCTACCCAGATGGTGAGCGGCGATGCTGCAATCATTAGCGTCACCATTCCTCTGCTAAGCCTCTTGAGAAGTTCCCTGCAAAGGATAAAGGCAGACTCTTTGCGCTCGGAAATGGAGGCAGGGGAAGACAGTATGTCGCTGGCTAGTCAGAGCACCCTCATGTCTATATCTCAGCCCGTTTGGGAGGAGAAGGAGGGGGAGGAGCATGAGGAGGAGGGGGAAGAGACAGCTTGGCCCACTGCTGTGGGTACCCATGCTGCTTGCCTGTCATCCTTTCAGCGTGTATGGCCTGAGGAGGAGGAGGAGGATCCTGAAAGTGATCTTCCTAGTGAGGACAGCCATGTGTTGCGTACAGGCACCCTGGCACACACGGCTGACTTCATGTTAGGATGCCTTTCTCGTCACCCTCGCGTTAGACGCATTCTGGCCACTACGGATTACTGGGTGTACACACTGCTCGACCGACGGTATAAGAAGAACCTTTACACTCTCATACCCGAAGAGGAAAGGGGTTCGAGAGTGATGCTATACCACAGGACCCTGGCGGACAAACTGACGGTAAAATTCCCATCCGACAGCTCTAGTGGCAGAAGGCGCAGTTCCGAGGGCCAGGTAGAAGGGGAGGCGCGGAGATCAGGCAGCATGTACAGCACAGGCAGGGGAACACTCTCCAAGGCCTTTGCCAGCTTTTTGGCTCCCCAGCAAGACTGTGTCACCGCTCCCCAGTCAAGGCTGAGTCGGCGGGAGCACTGTAAAAGGATGGTGAGGGAGTACGTAGCCAATCGCACGACCGTCCTCCGTGACGCCTCTGCTCCGTACAACCACTGGGTGTCAAAGCTGGACATGTGGCCTGAACTCGCGCTGTATGCCCTGGAGGTGCTTGCTTGCCCTGCGGCTAGCGTCTTGTCAGAGAGGGTGTTTAGTGCGGCTGGGGGAATCATCACGGATAAGCGTACCCGCCTGTCAACTGACAGTGCCGACAGGCTTACACTCATAAAGATGAACAAAGCCTGGATTTCCCCAGACTTCTCTTCTCCACCAGCGGACAGCAGCGGTACCTAAACAATACGTAGGCTGCACCCGCGGATGGAAGCATCGTTCTCTATCACCATAAAAAACGAGGACCTTTTAGCTTCATCAATCTGTGTATTATATTCATCCTCCTGCTCCTCCTCCTGAAACCTCACGTAATCACGCCGAACGGGCAATTTTTCTTAGGCCCACAAGGCTCAGTCATATGACTTTTGTAAACAAAGTTTATGCGTTTCAATTCTCATTAAAGCGTTGAAACTTGCACCAATTTTTATTTTAACTGGGCTGCCTCCAGGCCTAGTTACAAATTAAGCCACAGTAACCAAAGCGATTAATGGGTTTCACCTGCCCTCTTCTTGGGCATGGGCAATTTTTCTGAGATACATTAGTACTGTTGGTACACCAATTTTTTGGGGCCCTCGCCTACAGTGTAATCCTAGTAATTTTTATGGGCTTCGCCTGCACTCATGGTACAGCAAGGTGTGTGGGGTTGGCCTACACTTTTGCTACATAAATGTAACTGGGGACTTGTCTATACTGCAACTACTGAAATGTGCAAGCGACTGTTATTTCCTTAAACTGCTGCAGCGGGAATGTTACTGTGGCCTGTCTAGACTGCAACTACTACTGAAATGGAACTAATACTGTGCTCCCCCTATACTGCTGCTTTGGAATTGTTACTGGGGCCTGTGTTGACTGCTACTATTACTGAATGGGCGGTTGGGCAGCATGTTACCCAGGAGAAGTGGCAGCGGAGTGTCATGCAGGCAGTGATTGTGCTTTGTTGGAGGTAGTGTGGTGCTTAGCTAAGGTATGCCTTGCTAATGAGGGTTTTTCAGAAGTAAAAATTGTTGGGGGGGGGGCACTCTTGCCGCTATTGTGGCTTAATAGTGGGACCTGGGAACTTGAGATGCAGCCCCTCGCCTGCCCCATCCGTTTTGTGTCGTTCCCATCACTTTTTTGAATTTCCCAGATTTTCACAAATGAAAACCTTAGCGAGCATCGGCGATATACAAAAATGCTCGGGTCGCCCATTGACTTCAATAGGGTTCGTTACTCGAAACGAACCCTCGAGCATCGCAGGAAGTTCGACTCGAGTAACGAGCACCCGAGCATTTTGGTGCTCGCTCATCTCTAATTTTTATGTATGCATGCTTTATTGACAAATAGAGTAATCTATGGTTTGAGAATTTCCCTTTTTTAGATCATATCTGAATTTAAATACTTACCTGTTATGGTGAATCTATTCGGTTAATAGCCATATACTTTATTAAATTAATGAATTTACTCTTGTTTGAAATAGGGTTATGACTTAAGTTGATGCAGCATCCCCAGTCTTTATATCAGGAAATACCAAGTGATGGGTTTTATAAAAAAATTCTTTAATGATAGAGACAGATGTGTATGTGGTTGTGATCAGGTGATATGTGCATTTTGCTTCATCATGCCTGCAGATCTTGGTATTATGTTTAAGTGCCGCAGCTCTGTGCTGGTGAGTGGAAGTCTGCGGGTGCCCAAGCGTCATTTAGGTCTCAACAGCACACTCATTGATTCCTTCATACTGCTCAGATCCCGCATGTGTGGCTATAATTAGAGATGAGCGAGCATACTCGTCGGAGCTTGATGCTCGTTCGAGTATTAGGGTGCTCAAGATGCTCGTTACTCGAGACCAACACCACGCGGTACTCGTCTCGATTAAATGAGCACTGACCATTGAATGAGCACTGACCATTGAATTCAATGGAGCCGGCAATACAGCCGGCTCGATTAAAAGCAATGGGCTGCCAGCGATCGCGGGATGAATTGTCGGGAAGGGCTTAAATATATAAGCCCTTCCCTGCAATTCATCCAGAAATGTGTAAAAATAAAAAGAATATATATACTCACCTTGTCCCGGCAGAACGATGTTAGCCCATTGAATTCAATGGAGTCGGCAATACAGCCAGCTCCATTAAAAGCAATGGGCTGCCGGCGATCGCGGGATGAATTGTCGGGAAGGGCTTAAATATATAAGCCCTTCCCTGCAATTCATCCAGAAATGTGTAAAAATAAAAAAAAAATATATACTTACCTGGTCCCGGCAGATGGAGTCCTCGCAGCCGGCCTGCAGTGGGTGTGAGGGGGGTGTGAGTGAGACCTGCTTCTGATTGGCTCAGCGCTGAGCCAATCAGGGGCATGTCTGACTCACACCCCCTTCACACCCACTGCAGGCCGGAGTGAGATCTGCCTCTGATTGGCTCAGCGCTGAGCCAATCAGGGGCATGTCTGACTCACACCCCCTTCACACCCACTGCAGGCCGGCCGCGCTGAACTCCGTCTGCCGGGACAAGGTGAGTATATATATTTTTACACATTTCTGGATGAATTGCAGGGAAGGGCTTATATATTTAAGCCCTTCCCGACAATTCATCCCGCGATCGCCGGCAGCCAATTGCTTTCAATAGAGCCGGCTGTATTGCCGGCTCCATTGAATTCAATGGGCTAACATCGTTCTGCCGGGACAAGGTGAGTATATATATATTTTTTTAATTTTACACATTTCTGGATGAATTGCAGGGAAGGGCTTATATATTTAACCCCTTCCCGACAATTCATCCCGCGATCGCCGGCAGCCCATTGCTTTCAATGAAGCCGGCTGTATTGCCGGCTCCATTGAATTCAATGGGCTAACATCGTTCTTCTCTGCCACAGCTGTTACAGCTGTGGCAGAGGAGAACGATCTTTATGCTGACAGTGCGGGGGGGGGGGGTCTCACTCTTGCCACTATTGTGGCTTAATAGTGGGACCTGGGAACTTGAGATGTAGCCCAACATGTAGCCCCTCGCCTGCCCTCTCCGTTTCTGTGTCGTTCCCATCACTTTCTTGAATTTCCCAGATTTTCACAAATGAAAACCTTAGCGAGCATCGGCGATATACAAAAATGCTCAGGCCGCCCATTGACTTCAATGGGGTTCGTTACTCGAAACGAACTCTCGAGCATCACTGAAAGTTCGACTCGAGTAACGAGCACCCGAGCATTTTGGTGCTCGCTCATCTCTAGCTATAATCACACGAATGTGTGGTGTGTGTCATCCACAGCATTCGACTTGGGGGATTATACTTGCTAGTATATGCCTATCACTGAAGTCCCGCGATAGTGGAAGTTGTCCTGCACATACGCGGTGAGTGCCATTAATGCTACGGGCCTCCCTTTCATGTTAATTCCAGAGGACATGCATTGTATCTTAGCATAAGTGATTTCCGAGTGCATGAGTGAGGTGTGTGCATGGAGCATTTTACCATAGCAACACACATCTCAGGTGGGTCTGATTAGTGAGGGCGGTAACTGCCCTATTGTATGGCACACTGTGATTTGTTTGCTTGTTTTGTAATTGTCCTATATAAGTACATGCATGGGTTTTTAACTTCATACTTGATAAAGACTCAGGAGAGTCAAAATATTGAGGTTTTATTGTTTGGAGGAATAAAGAAGTTTGTTTTACTGCATCACGCATGCTGTCACACCTATTTTCCATATGATAACCGAACCAAGCTTACTACATTGATGCAATGAAAGAAAAACAAGCTTACTACATTGATACTTTACCTGATATAGGTCTGATATGTGCCAAATCTTCCATATGCAGTAGCATATACAAAAGGGTTGGAGTCGCATAGCAAAAGTTTGGTTTTCTGAACCAAGATTGGAGGGCCCGATGTTTGTTTCCTGTTCTATGTCTTTTAAAATGAGCCTTTGGCAAACTCCATTACAAATTTGCTAACAATGCAGTTCCTTTTAGAAGGAGGGTCCTGCATATGTTCTCACTACCCAGTATAAAAGGGATGCTGCAATCACAGCTGTCTCCAAGGGCCCCAAAGCAGTTGCATGGCCTGCCTCTATGTTATGCATACCCTTGGGTGTTTGCATCTTAATAAATTATTAGAGATGAGCAAGCCTACTCGGCCACGCCCCTTTTTCGCCCGAGTACCGCGATTTTCGAGTACTTCCGTACTCTGGTGAAAAGATTCAGGGGGCGCCGTGGGTGAGTGGGGGGTTGCAGCGGGGAGTGAGGAGGAGAGGGAGAGAGAGAGAGGGCTCCTCCCTGTTCCCCGCTGCTACCCCCCGCGCCGCCACGCCTCCCCCGCCCCCCGGCGCCCCCCGAATCTTTTCACCCGAGTACTGAAGTACTCGAAAATCGCAGTGCTCGATCGAGTAAATACTCGAAACGAGTAGATTCGCTCATCTCTATAAATTATGCACATTTCACTCCAGCCCAGATTATATCAAGACAGGACAAGAAAATACCTATCTTGATATCTCTGTAAGTTCTAATAAGGCCAGGAACTGTCACTGCACAAAGAAATCCCTTTGACTCTTGCATTAACCCCTTGAGTGGTGGGTTTCTTCACCCCCCCCCCCCAGTCAGACCCACCAGGGCAGGTTTTTTGAATGGTCTTATCATTTAATTTCAACTAATTTTCCAGTCACGTACCAAGAGCCATAACTTTTTCATTTTTCCATTGACACAGCGATATGAGGGCTTGTTCTTTGTGGGACAAGTTGTATTTTTGATGGCATCATTTATGGGTATATATAATGTATTGCATGACTTTTGTAAAAAGAATTTTAGGGAGATTGGGGAAAAAAAGATATTCTGCCATTTAGTTTTTTGGATTTCATTTTTACGGCGTTCAGCGTGCAGAATAAATAGTGTGATAACATAATTCTCTGAGTCAACACGATTCCGGCGATACAAAGTTTATACAGTTTTTTCATGCTTTGCTATTTTTGTACATTTAAATTTTTGTTTTTGTTCTTAAAGGTTGTCTTTTGTGTCGCCACATTCCAGGAGCCGTATTCATTTTATTTTTCCATTGCCAGAGCTTTAGAAGGCTTTGTTTATTGCGGGATGAACTCTAGTCTTCCTTTATCTAATTTTTTGGAGCATGTAAAATTTTGATCGCTTTTTATTCCATTTTTTCTAGGGGCGAGATTAACAAAATCTGTAATTCTGGCATGTTTTTTATTTTTATTTTTCATTGCATTCTCTGAACAGTATAAATAATATATTAAAGTAATTTTACAAGCCAGTACGATTATGCCAATACCAAATTCTAATAATTTTTTTCTGTTTTGTTACTTTTTCACACTTAAAAACATGAAATTTAGCACAAGCCTTCTTTAGGTCCTAAATAGGAAAAGTAAATCGGTCACAACTTGATTATTGAATGCTAAGTGCAAAAGTATTGGCACCCCTGTGTAATGTAACTTCCTGCTGTCGCACAAACATGAAATTTGGCACATTGCATCCCATATTATGCCAACTATTCTTTATACTCTGCAAACTGTCCCTATCACTATCCCCAAATCATTTTTCCAGAAATTGCATCAGCTCATTAGCTCTTACATGTGCAATAATCACAAGACGTGCCTAGCCCATGCCTATCTACCCCCCAAAAAAAGAGCAAGGTGGATTTTGCCTCCCAGATGCTCAAAACTACCATAGGGCAACATCCATTGCCAGATGTCTCTCTTTGGTAGACCCGAACACAAGCCTCCAATCATTCCGCATGGAAAGAGATCTCCTAAAAACAAATGACTACTATCTCCTTTGGTCTGCCAAAAAATACAAATGCATAACAAGTAGAGATAAGTGAATATACTCGCTAAGGCACATTACTCGAGTGAATAGTGCCTTAGCCGAGGATCTCCCCGCTCGTCTCTAAAGATTCGGGGGCCGACAGGTGAGTTGCGGGGGGGAAAGGAGAGAGAGATCTCCCCTCCGTTCTTCCCCGCGGCTCCCCTTCCACCACCAGCCCCCGAATCTTTAGAGACGGGTGGGGAGATACTCGGCTAAGGCACTACTCGCTCGAGTAATGTGCCTTAGCGAGTATACTCAATCATCTCCAATAACAGGTGAGTTGCGGGGGGGGTGGGGGAGGGGGGGGGAGGAGAGAGAGATCTCCCCTCCGTTCCTCCCCGCGGCTCCCCTTCCGCCGCCAGCCCCCGAATCTTTAGAGACGGGTGGGGAGATACTCGGCTAAGCCACTACTCGCTCGAGTACTGTGCCTTAGCGAGTATACTCACTCATCTCCAATAACAAGTTAATAAGCCCAACCACTCATGCAACAATCAAATTAAAAAGAGAATTACATCAAACTGGAAACTCTCACCCTTCACTTCAGCTTGCCTATACCCTTTATTATGGAGAATAAATCTTTACCAGCATCCTGCATCAGGAATAAAATGTCTATGACAATTCATGACATCCTAAAAGGCCCCAAAATCACCAAACTAGAACAAATCAAAGCCCTTTTTTCCTTGCTATAAACCCCATTTCTTAGAAGCCTTGAATCTATATAAATCACTCTCAAGATTCTATGGTCTATACCATAATAAAATAATCAGTAAAGTACTAACCTAAGAACTAGAAGTAAATAAAACAGGTGGGGGTGGAAAATGAATTCAAGAGAATGAAGGAAATAGGGACGGATGGGGTTGGGAGAGGGAAGGGGACAGGGGAAAGGAAGCGTACAGGGGAAAACCTCCCAGAGGAGAATGATACTAGTATTAGAGATGTTAGCATATTTAATCCAAAGAAGTCTGAGCATCACCTCAATCAATCATCGTCATTTCTCAGGTTATGCTAAGGGCTCCAAATCTGCATGAATTTGTCATGTGAGCCTCTGAACCAACTAGAAAGCTTCTCAAGGTTAAAAATAAGATCAACCTTTTCTCTCTATTCCGTCAGTGATGGAGGAATTTTTTTGGAGCAAGTGCAGCGGGATTAGGGCTTTAGCCGCATCCAACAGGAAGGCAATCCGTTTGTGCTTTATCGAGTGAAAGAAAGCTGAGTGTTTCCATAGAAAAATCATCTCTGGTGTAATCCTTAGATTAAGGGAAATTTTTCTCAGGCCCCTTTCCACCCCTCTCCAAAAAGGTGTCAATGTTGAGCATTCCCACCAAATGTGTAGATATGAACCTACTTTTGCATCACACTGTCAACATCTGTCATGCAAGGCCAATTTGTATGCATGGAGCCATTGCGGAGTCTTGTACCACCTCCCTAACAATTTATAGTGACTCTCCTGTGGTGGTATGCAAGGTGAGATCAAAAGCCATCTTCAAAATTAGGCTAGTATCCTTCAGAGAGAAAGATATTCCCAGTTCTTTTTCTCAGGAGGTGATGAAACAGGGCTTAAAGGTCACCGAGGGGGAGATAAAATACTTCCTAATATTTGTCATTTTGCTAGATTTGGAATTGTTTTCTCTCAAAGCCCTTTCAAAATGCATTAGAGGTCTGGTTGATTTATAACGCATGATAAAATCTCCCAACACCCCAGTCACATGGGCCCTTGGCAAAAAGGATCATTTCTGGTCACGAGTGAGATTTTGTAGTTTTACCGAGGGAATTTAGTCAATTATTTATCGGTGGAACGGGGTCCATCCAATATCCAATTTGGGAAGCTCTGTAGTAAGCATAGATGTTGGGGAGGTCGATACCATCCTCCGATCCCCTCTTAATTATCAGGCTAAAGGCCAGTCTCGGTCTTCTCTGTCTCCACACATACCCAGTAAAAGCAACATGGAGCGGTTTAAAAAAGCTTGCGGAAAGACGTATGGGAGGCATTCAAATTTTATATATAAATTATTGGGAGCACATAGGATTTCAATATATTTTTCCTACCAAACCATGATATGAATGACAAATCGTATTGCCGTAAGAGGTTTCTAATTTGAGCTAAGAGGGGTTGAAAATTAGATGTGAATAAATCTCCAAAATTTTTAGTTAGCTTAACACTAGAGATGAGCGAGCACCAAAATGCTCGGGTGCTCGTTGCTCAAGTCGAGCTTTCCGCGATGCTCGAGAGTTCGTTTCAAGTAACGAACCCCATTGAAGTCAATGGGCGATTCAAGCATTTTTGTATATGACCGATGCTCACTAAGGTTTTCGTTTGTGAAAATCTGCAAAACCTACGAAAGTGATGGAAAGGACACTGAAACGGATAGGGCAGGCGGGGGGCAACATGCAGGGCTGCATCTCAGGTTCCCAGGTCTCACTATTAATCCACAATAGCGGCAAGAGTGCCCCACCCCCCTAACAATTTTTACTTTGGGCAAACCCTCATTAGCAAGGCACACCTTAGCTAAGCACCACACTTCCTACAACCAAGCACAATCACTGCGGGACACACCGCTGCCTCTTCTCCTGGGTAACATGCTGCCACAAAAGTGTCCCTGCGCAGCCTTCAGCTGCCTTCATGCCACATGCTCGCTTCATAGCTACACCAGCCTCATCTCTATTTCCACGTGCGTCTGCGATGAGGAGGAACCAGAGGTACACACTGCAAAGGGTTGGCAGGGCCCGGCAGTGACCCTCTTTGCAAGTGTTGGTGATAGCCCAAAATGCTGTTGAGAATTGATAATAAATTGATGTCGATCTTCATTCCAATCCTGTGCCAGGAGCTGCAAACGTGGGCATAAAGGGGAGTCTGCTGCCAGCCCAGCACTTCTACACATCTCCACAATGCAGCAATACTCGGTGTGGGAAGTATGCAAGCGGGCCCTGGGTCAGCCTCTGTCCCAGCAAACACCTTGTGTGGCCCAAGGTGCTGCGAGTGACATAGCAATGGGGACTCCATGTGTCCACACACTACTCATTCTGTTTGGGTACCTCATCGACAACGCAAGGGGTAAACCATCTGCACTCTGCACCCTACCCAAGTCTGTCAGTGTTTTGGGGACAGACAGGTAAAACACCTCTATGGGAAGTCTGTGTGCACCCACAGCATGGCTGGCTAGCAGGAACCCCCAGACGGTACATCAAGAAATCCCATTGCAGTGCCCTGGATAGCTGAAGTTATGTGAGAGGAAATACATGTTGGCTGCGGCCCACACTCCATGCCCTAGACATTCTGTTTTTTTTTTTTTAAAGTGTCAAGCAGGTACAACTCCGCTATGGGAAGTCTGTGTGCACCCACAGCATGGGTGGCTAGCAGGAACACACAGACGATACATCAAGAAATCCCATTGCAGTGCCCCGGATAGCTGAGGTTACGTAAGAGGAAATACATGTTGGCTGCGGCCCACACTCCATGCCTAGACATTCTATTTTTTTTTTTTAAGTGCCAGGCAGGTACAACTCCGCTATGGCAAATCTGTGTGCATCCACAGCATGGGTGGCTAGCAGGAACACACAGACGGTACATAAAGAAATCCCATTGCAGTGCCCCGGATAGCTGTGGTAATGTGAGAGAAAATACATGTTGGCCTCGCCCACAATCCATGCCCTAGTCAGTCGGGGTTTTTTGGGGGGGCCAGGTAGGTAGAACACTGCGATGGGAAGACTTAGTGCACCCATAGTATACACAGACCCCTGTAATATTCCTGTAGCAAAGGTATAAGCTGACCCCAGTAACAGTTATGTTGCAGAAGTCTAGGGGGACCCCAGTAACATTTCTGTAGTAACAGTATAGACAGACCCAAGTAACCTTTCATGGACAGAAGTATAGGCAGAACCCTGTAACAGTTCTGTAGCAGAAGTACAGGCAGACCCCTGTAACATTTACGTGCCAGAAGTATAGGCAGAACCACAGTAATATTTTAGTAGCAGAAGTATACGCACACTCCCTAGTAACATTTATGTAGCAGCAGTATTGGCAGACCGCTGTAACATTTCAGTAGCAACAGTATAGGCAGACCCCTGTAACATTTCAGTAGCAGCAGTAGAGGCAGAGCCCAGTATGTAACATTTCAGTAGTAACAGTATAGACAGACCCCAGTAACATTTTGTGTGGTAACAGTATAGAAAGAGCTAAGTAACATTTTTGCAGTATAGGCAGACCCCTGTAACATTTCTGTAGCAGCAGTAAAGCAGACCCCTATAACATTTCTGTAGCAGAAGCATAGAAGACACCAGTACCATTTTTGTAGCAGAAGTATATGCAGACCCCCTGTAACATTTATGTGGCAGAAATATAGGCAGACCCCAGTAATATTTTGGTAGCAGAAGTATTGGCAGACTTCTGTAACATTTATGTGACAGAAGTATAGGCAGACACCAGTAACAGGTATGTAGCAGCAGTATCGGCTGACCCCAGTATAATTTCTGTAGCAGCATTATAGGCAGACCCCACCACCATTTCTCTTGTTGAAGTATAGGCAGACCCCAGTAACACTTAGGTAGCAGCAGTATAGGCAGACCCCTGTAACATTTAAGTGGCAGAAATATAGGCAGACCCCAGTAACTTTTATGTAGCAGCAGTATAGGCAGACCCCAGTATCAGTTCTGTAGCAGCACAATAGGAGGACCCCAGCACCATTTCCGTAGTAGAAGTATAGGCAGACGCCTGTAAAATTTACGTGGCAGCAGTATAGGCAGACCCCAGTAACATTTTTGTAGCAGAAGTATACGCAGACTCCTGTAACATTTCTGTAGTAACACTAAAGACAGATCCCAGTAACATTTCTCTAGCAGAAGTATAGGCAGACCCCTGTAACATTTACGTGGCAGCATTATTGGCAGACCCCAGTAACATCCTTGTGGCAGCAGTATAGGCAAACCCCTGTAAAATTAATGGGGCAGCAGTATAGGCAGACCCCAGTAACATCCTTGTGGCAGCAGTATAGGAAGACCCCTTTAAGATTTATGTGGCAGAAGTATAGGCAGACCCCTGTAACATGTAAGTGGCAGCAGTATAGGCAGACCCCTGTTACTTTCTTGTAGCAGAAGTATAGGCAGGGAAACACCAGTAAAATTTCTGTAGTAATAGTGTAGGCCAACCTCTGAAACATTTGGGTACCAAGAGCGTAGGCAAAGGGCGGAAAAATTAGTTGGATAAGAGTGTAGGCGTGGGCCCCAAAAATTAGTGTACCAAGAGTACAAGTGTACCTCTTAATAATTTAACAACCGAGAGAGCTATTGAAACCTATAAACATTTTTTTAAAGATACTGCTCACTGTTGCTTAATTTGTAACAGAGCCTGGAGGCAGCCCTGATGAAAAAATTGATTCATGTTACAGTCTCAATACTTTTGAAACTTAGAAAAATTGAAAAAACATTGGTAGATGTAGTTGAGCCTTTTGGGCCGCAGAAAAATTGGCCGTTCAGCGCAATGATATGTTGTTTCTGGAGGAGGAGTAGGAGGAGGAAGACTAATGTCAGAGACAGATTGACAAAGCTAGATGCCCCGTTTTACCGATAATAGAGAAGAGTGCTTTTATCTGCGATTGCAGCAAAAAGAATCTTTAGGTTCCGCTGCTCTCCGCCGGTGGAGAAGAGAAGTCTGGGGAAATCCAGGCTTTGTTCATCTTTATGAGTGTAAGCATGTCGGCACTGGCAGTTGACAGGCGGGTATGCATGTCCGTGATGATACCCCCAGCTGCACTAAACACCCTTTCTGACAAGATGCTAGCGGCAGGGCAAGCCAGCACCTCGAGGGCATACAGCGCAAGTTTGTGCCAAATGTCCAGCTTTGACACCCAATAGTTGTATGGAGGTGAGGCATCACGGAGAACGGTGGTACGATCGGCTACGTACTCCCTCACCATCTTTTTACAGTGCTCCCTCTGACTCAGCCTTGACTGGGGAGTGGTGACACAGTCTTGGTGAGGAGCCATAAAGCTGGCAAAGGCCTTGGAGAGTGTTCCCCTGCCTGCGCTGAACATGCTGCCTGATCTCCACGCCTCCCCTGCTACTTGGCCCTCGGAACTGCGCCTTCTGCCGCTAGCACTGTCAGATGGGAAGTTTACCATTAGTTTGTCCACCAAGGCTCTGTGGTATTGCATCACTCTCTAACCCCTTTCCTCTTCGGGAATGAGAGTGGAAAGGTTCTCCTTATACCGTGGGTCGAGAAGGGTGTACACCCAGTAATCTGTAGTGGCCAGAATGCATCTTACGCGAGGGTCACGAGAAAGGCAGCCTAACATGAAGTCAGCCATGCGTGCCAGGGTACCAGTACGCAACACATCGCTGTCCTCACTAGGCAGATCACTTTCAGGATCCTCCTCCTCCTCCACAGCCCATACACGCTAAACAGATGAGAGGCAAGCAACATGCGTACACTCAGCAGTGTGCCCAGCTGTCTCTTCCCCCTCCTCCTTCTGCTTCTCCCCCTCCTCTTCCTCCTCCTCCTCCAAAACGCGCTGAGATATAGACATGAGGGTGCTCTGACTATCAAGCAACATAGTCTCTTCCCCCATCTCCTGTTGCGACTGCAAAGAGTCAGCCTTTATGCTTTTCAGCGAACTTCTCAGCAGGCATAGCAGAGGAATGGTGACGCTAATGATTGCAGCATCACCGCTCACCATCTCGGTAGACTCCTCAAATTTTCCGAGGACCTGGCAGATATCTGCCATCCAGGCCACTCCTCGGTAAAGAGGAGGGGGAGGGTTTAGTGGAGGTGGCATAAACCGCCGTAGATACCAGCACTGAGCTGGGACCCGCTATTCTGGGGGTGGGTAGGGGTGAGCGTTCCCAAGCTCTGACTCGGTCCCAGCCTCCACTAAATTCACCCAATGTGCCGTCAGGGAGATATAGTGGCCCTGCCCGCCTGTACTTGTCCACGTGTCCGTTGTTAATTGGATCTTCCCAGTAACCGCATTGGTGAGGGCGTGTATAATGTTGCAGGAGACGCGGTCGTGCAGGGCTGGGATGGCACACCAGGAAAAATAGTGGCGACTGGGGACCAAGTAGCGCGGGACCGCCGCCATCATGTTTTTGAAAGCCTCCGTTTCCACAAGCCTGTACGGCAGCATCTCCAGGCTGATTAATTTGGCAATGTGCACGTTTAAAGCTTGAGCGTGCGGGTGCATGGCGGCGTACTTGCGCTTTCGCTCCAACGCTTGTGTTAGCAACAGCTGAATGCTGCGCTGAGAGACATTGCTGGATAGGGTCGAGGACAGTGGAGGTGAGGGTGTGGGTGCAGGCCGGGAGGCGCTTGTGCCTGTGTCCTGAGAGAGGGGTTGGATCTGAGTGGCAGGTTGGGGCACAGGTGAAGAGGCAGTGGTGTGACCCACGGGTGGTGAATGGCCTTCGTCCCACCTTGTGGGGTGCTTGGCTATCATATGCCTACGCATGCTGGTGGTGGTGAGGCTGGTAGTGGTGGCTCCACGGCTGATCTTGGTGCGACACAGATTGCACACCACTGTTCGTCGGTCATCCGTGCTCTCACTGAAAAACATCCACACCTTTGAACACCTTGCCCTCTGCACTGTGGCTTGGTGCGAGGGGGTGCTTTGGGAAACAGTTGGGGGATTATTCGCTCTGGCCCTGCCTCTACCCCTGGCCGCCCCACTGCCTCTTCCAACCTGTCTTGCTGCTGCACTTGCCTCCCCCTCTGAAGACCTGTCGTCAGTAGGCTTAGCAAACCAGGAGGGGTCAGTCACCTCATCGTCCAGCTGCTCTTCCTCCGAATCCTCTGTGCGCTCCTCCCTCGGACTGACTGCCCTTACTACTACTGCACTGATAGACAACTGTGTCTCATCATCATCGTCCTCTTCACCCACTGAAAGCTCTGGAGACACTTGGCGGAAGTCCCGAGCCTCCTCAGCCGGACCCAGGTTATTTTCCAAAGCTTGGGCATCGGTCACGACAAACTCCTCAGGTGAGACAGGAACCAGGTTTTCCCACTCATGGTAGGGACCCCAGAACACTATACAGCCTGTATTTTTTAAGAATACAGGCTGTATAGTGTGTATATCACTTTCCCTCTATAAGTAGCTGCGATGGCCATAGGCTGTGCGTCTCAAATTTACTGCGAACACAGACCGGTGTAAGTAATTATGGAATTGTTTGCATACACTTTCTGGCTGAGAGAGGTATTGTAATGCAAACTCCAGGCAGAAAAAAATTATGCAAAAAGCTGCACACAGGCCTAACTGTGCAATAGTGATGGACTACAACTCCCACCAGATACCCTGTAAAATTCAGACGGTCAAAGGTAGCCCTAAGAAAGACCGTTGGGGTTCTTGGAGACAGGATCCTACACTACACTACCACTTTCCCTTTCTCAGCAGCACTTTCCCTATACTCTGTACAACAGACTGCAGACTGAGAACACTCTAGCTGTAATGGCCTGCACAGCCCGATATAAAAAAAAAAAAAAAAATTGTGCAAAACTGCTCCCAGCAGCCACAACAGTAATGCACACGGTCAGATGTGGCCCTAAGAAGGACCGTTGGGGTTCTTGTAGACAGGAACCTACGCTAGTACTTTCCCTGATCTCTCCCAGTGTGTGTCTGAGGCGAGCCGCGTGCGGGACCACTTTAAATACTTGGCGGTCACTTGATCTCGCCAGCCACTCACTGCAGGGGGGTGGGATAGGGCTGGAACGTCACAGGAGGAAGTTGTAATGCTTTCAACGCATGTCTATTGGCCAGAAAATGGCGCTAAACATGCAGGGAAGGAAATTAAATTGACTCGAGTACCGCATGGTGCTCGTCTCGAGTAATGAGCATCTTGAGTACCATAATACTCGAACGAGCATCAAGCTCGGACGAGTATGCTCGCTCATTTCTATTCCTTATATTTCACTAGCGTGTTTGGTATCTAATTCCTGGAGGACGGTCTTCCAATAGGAACATTGTTGGGGATTTTGGGAGTGGACCTATGAATAGCCTTTGCAATAACCTGTGAGCCTGGGACCATAATCCGGCAACCACCGGATATCTCCGCCATATATGTGCTTGGGACCCCAGTTCTGTACACCCTCTAAAGCATAGCAGTGATACTGAGGGGAAAAAACTTATTTAATAGAGATGAGTGAGTATACTCACTAAAGGCAATTGCTCGAGCGAGCATTGCCTTTAGCGAGTACCTGCCCACTCAAGACGAAAGGTTCGGGTACCGGTGTGGGGGAGCGGTGAGTAGCGGCAGTCAGCAGGAGGGAGCGGGGGAGGGGGGGAGAGAGAGATCTCCCCTCCATTCTGCCCCGCTCTCCCTCGCAGCTCCCTGCCCGCCGCCGGCACCCGGACCTTTTGTCTCGAGCGGGCAGGTACTCGCTAAAGGCAATGCTCGCTCGAGCAATTACCTTTAGCGAGTATACTCGCTCATCTCTATTATTTAACCTTACTGGGACAAGATGTGTCCGATGTAGAATCTTGATAGATTTCTCCAATAGCGTGACCTGATGGCTATCTTTAGTGATAGTTTCACAACAGCGGTGCCATCTTTCTTCTGACATGTGTATTTGTAGTTCCGTTTCCCACTTTCACATAAACAAAAGCTTGCCTTCTATATTGAGGCTATTCAGTACGTTATATAGTAGGGACAGGGCTCCTTTTCTTAGGGGGTCATTTTTGCATAATCTTTCGAACATTGTCCTTTCTGGAATTACCCGTGGGAGATTCAGTGAATGCAGAAAGTGGAAAACTTGGTTTACTCGATAATATTCAGTCACCGGAGGATTAAATTTAGTTTGAAATTGGGTTAACGTTAATAACTGGGATCCCGTCACAAAATGGTGGAGGTCTGTCAGTTCATTAATTTTCCACCATTGAAAGTGGATCAGATCCATGCTCGGTGGGAATCTTGTGTTTGGGATGATAGGAAGCATCGTAGAGGGTCTGGCAGAGAGCTTATATTTGAATCGGATATTTCTCCCTATTCTCATGGAGTGGGATGTGAGCGGACTTATGTTATGTAGATTTGGGCCCATGGAGTTTTCGGACCATATTAGGGGAGGAAAAGTCTACGAAGCTATTCTAGATGCCTCTATATCGACCCACAATGGGGCCTTGACCCCTCCCAATGTTGATATCCATTGTGCTGATTGAGCCGCAACGTAATATTTGCATAGATTAGGGACAGAAAGGCCCCCCTTATTTTTGTGGTAGTGTATAAGGGTATTTTTTATTCTTGGTCTTTTTGAAGCCCAGATAAACTGAAAGATGCAACGTTGAAAATTTGTTATAACTGGGCGGGGGATTGGGATAGGAAGTGTCCTGAATATATACAGAATGCTAGGTAGCAGATTCCTTTTTACTGTGTGAATACTCTCCACCCATGATAGTAATGGGTCATCCCATTTGGTCAAATCAGCCATTAATTTATGTATCAGGGGAGGATAATTCTATTTGTAAAGAGTAGCTAATGATGTGGTTAAATTGATGCCCAGGTAGGGGATGTAATGATGTTGGTGCTGGAATCTGAAATTTAAGTTAATTAATTTTATTAAAGAGGTGGGGGAGTTCAAAGAAGCTATGTCACATTTTTCAAAGTTGATTCTAAGCCCACTTTTCTAATAGTCCCATTAAGTTGGGTAGGGAGGTTAACGGTTGAGTTAGTGTCAGCAATTAGTCGTCAGCGAAGAGGCTCAATTTGTATTCCCCTCCTCCCACCCTAACCCCTTTTATATTGGAATTCTGTCTAATAGCTATAGCGAGAGGTTCAATAGCTAACGTGAATAACGCTGGTGAAAGAAAGTAGGTCCTCTGATCTCTACATTCCCCCTATGTTCTTTATATAGAGACGAGTAATATGCAGCAAACGCCTTATATATTTTGTTTGGATTAGATGTGGTCATATTGTGGGAAGTGTGAAACTTAAATACTGAGTTCGCCCTCTGCCTTTTTCTTAATTTTGCTGCTAGTAAATCTATCTGGCTTATTGGCAAATTTGTAATATTTGTACCCGGTCCATTGGATCGCGCGTTCCACCTTATCCGAAAGAAGGGCGTCCAGCTGAATTTTTATATCCCTGATTTCTTTAATTGTGGCCCTCGAGGGATTGCTTTGATTATAAGTTTCCAGCAGAAACAGTCTTCTTTCAAGGGCTAAGTGGGTTTGCGATTTTTCTCTTTTTCTCTTTTGATAAGGGCCTCTTCAGTCTCCATTTAAAAATGGGCTTGGGAATCTCGTCCCACTGGACCACTGCGAGAACTAAGTCATGGTCTGACCATGAGCATGGGTAGTGCCTGGATGTTACTAGTGTAGGTAGGAGGGATGTGGACATCAGTACATAATCCAGTCTGGAATATACCTGATTGGCTGGAGAAAAGAAAGTATACCCTCTCTTGTTCCTGTGTACCTCCCTCCAGCTATCTGCCATCGCCAGTAGAGTTAGTTTGTTTCCCCAATCCCTCCTCTGAAGAGCTGAGAATCTGTCTGGAGTTCTATTTGACCTATCCAGGGTTGCCGAGAAGGGGAAATTGAAATCGCCAGCCCATATAATTTTATATTGTAAGAGTTTAAGAAGCTTCCGGTAAAGTACCTGCATGCTGGGAAGGGGATTTTCTGAAGGGGCGTATATGTTGACTATGGCCATCAGTTGGGTGTACAATTTGCCTAGCATTATACAGAATCTTCCTTCATGGTCTATATCAATCTCTTCAACTTGGAAGGGGAAAGAATTATGAAGTAGGGAAAGGACGCCCTCTATGTTTTTTGATGCAGTTGCTGTATAATATCTGGAGCAGTGATGGTGAAAGTATTTGGGGATAGAGGTGTGTGAAAAGTGGGTCTGCTGTATACAGACCACATCAGGTTTATGTTTTAAGTATGACAGGAGAGCCATCCTTCTTTTGTTAGGAGAATTGAATCCCCGTACATTGTGGGAGATTATACATACCATTGGATGTCCTGAGTGTAACGCTCTACCTCTCTCTCTCCCTGAACCCCCGAATTAGTAGGACTAGTTTGTCTACCATACTCCTTGTATAACTGAAGGCCTAGAATGCTAGAAAAGCAGACAAAACAAACAGTTATGCAAACAAATAATGTTCCCCTGTGAGGGGACATCATATATAAAACATAAGATAAACCAGAAATGGTCCTAGGACCAGATTCATCAGGAATGAACTCAGCTCCCCAAAAAGGCGAGCTGCTCTTCTTTGAGCAATAAGGGTAGTCATCTGTCCTTCCCAGACCCGCATCTTTTATTGTAAAGCTTATTCAGTTTTACAACCTTAATATAAGTGTCAACCGATATCCAGGTAGTGGAGGCCCTAGCGGCTCCTGTATGCTCCTCCCCTTTTGCCGCTCACAAACTTCCATTAGTTTAATGAATAGGTAGACTTTATAGCAGTCTTTTCTTTCCTTTTATAAGGTGTTGGACTGGCCCGCATTGGACTCTTGAGGTAGGGACCTTGTCGTCCTTCTTGAAGGATGAGGCCGGCTCCATGTCCTCCCGGGTCGAGTGCTTGAGGGGCCACTCTTCCCTGGTCTCTCGACTGGAATTTGTGCCCTCTCTAGGGCCCCGTATGCCTCCTCTATAGACTTGGCAGTATAAGGCCTCCCAAGGTGCTGGAAATCGAGAGCGAATGGAAACCCCCATTTATATCTTATATTCGCTGTGCTCAGAGCCTGCGTAACCGATCGGAAGGTTCTTCTTTTGGCCAGGGTTGATGGGGCCACATCTGCGTACAGCTGAACTGAGGTGGGCAGTCCTGGTAATGAGGTTAGATTTCTGGCAGCTAGTAATAGTTGGTCTCTGACCTCGTAGTAGTGTAGTTTAAAGACCACGTCTCCTGGGAGGTCCGGGCTGGGTGGGCGAGCAAGGGCCCTATGTATCCTGTCGATTCTGAAGGACGTTTGGTCAATCTGCAGGAGAATAGCTGAAAATAGGTTGACTGCCGTTTCCTTTAGGGCTGTGATGGATTCGGGCAGGCCTCTAATACGGATATTGGATCGACAAGACCTGTTCTCTAGGTTTTCGTATTTGGATTCCAGAAACTCTATTTTGGCCTCAAGCTCAGCTACATGTTGGCGGTCTGCCTCGATAGTGTCCACTATGTCATCGTTTTTTTTGTTGTTAGAATCTAGATTCCAGATCGTTTTGTTTTTAGAATCTAGATTTAGTTCTTCTTGCACTCTTGGTGGGGTCGTCCCAGCTGCCGATGAAGCTTGGGTATTCGCCGGGGAGGGAGGGTCGGTTTGAGATTGTGAAGCAAACATGCTGGGTAGAGTAGCTCTTGATGGGGTCCGATGGAGCTGCGGTATTTTGCCTTTGGTTTTTACCATTGTTATGTAAAGATTTAGAAAGATCGGCAAAGGGTGCTGGAGTAATCGAATAGGTTGTTATTGCATGACACGATGCGTGATTCCGGGAGGAGCAGAAACTAAGGATGCATTCTCCAATCCGTCCCATACTGCATAAACACCCTGATTAGCGTAGTTTGCTTTTTGTTATATCATATTAGCCAAAATAAATAAATAAAATAAAATGGAAGGCTGTTGTTTGTGAGAGGGGTAGCAGGTGGCAATAGAGTTCAGTAAATCTGGATTGGGAACTGTAGCTTGCTTATGAGACAGTTTTACAGTCCAGAACTTATAGTGTGCCTCTATAGTGTAAGCAGCCTGCTTCTTTCTCTTGATTTGTTCTATTGGCAGTGAGGATATAGCCAGATTTTTGGTGGCTTAACTTTTATAGTGTCCTGGCTGCAGGGGGCTTTTGCCTTCCTCCCCACGTTCTTTCAGGGCTCAGTCCCCTTTTAAATGCCTTATTCAGCCCTTTCAGGGGTGCCTTTGGTGTCTGGAGGCACTCTGTGCAGACTTTATTTTTATCCTGCTTGGGGGTGTGGGGGAGAGTGCTGTGGCCCTGTGGAGCAGCGTTCCCTCAGGCCCTGGTGTTATGGGCCTTCTTGCCGCGCTTTGTAGCAGCTCCCCCGCAGCCTCTCTGGAGCCCCCTCTCACCTCCCTCCACTCTCTTCACCGCTCCTCCAGGCAGCGGCACCCGGTCTCCTCCTGCTGGACTGCAGGTCTCTCTGTTCCCGCCGCCGCCGGCAGCCGCCTCCGCCGCATCTCCCACTGCATGGCTGGTGGGGCCCTGGAACTCTAGACCGCAGCTGCCGCCGCTGAGGTAGGCCGCGCTTTGATCTGGCTCCTTTGAACCCGCGAGGGGGCTCAAACTGCTCCTCTTGGTCTGGGGAGGCTGCCCGAGGTGTTTCTGAGCCTCTAAGGGCCGTCTGGGCTGCCTCCGTCGTCCTTATTTATAAGTCTCCTAACGCACCTTCTGGGTGCTCTCCTTAAGGAGTGATGATACCCCTACCTACCAACATCATAGGCCCCTCACTAGCCACGCCAGAATCCTACAGCAAACAAGCATGTTTTAGGCATAAAATTAAGTTCACTAAGGCTTAAACCTGGACAGTACTTGATCGCCACTAAGAGTGACTTTGTAAGACACAGATATAAAATTAAGGGATATGTCTAAATCAACACCGCTGCGAACTCAACATATTTTATAATTGATTATTTTATGTATGATTGATTATTGTACTTTTTATTAAGAAGAGTTAATGTAGATCTATGCAGTTTTTTCTGAATCTAGCTGATTATAGATAAGCTACATTACAACCGCTGCTGTGAGCCCAGTAGTTGAAGTCAGATAAACAGGAAGCCAATCGGTTTGAGATCACAAAGGAAATGCTGCAGATGCATCTTATAACTTAAAAACACATTTCTTAGAATTTTATATTCATTTCACATGTGAAAATGAGGAGGGGGGTTATTTCATTTTTGC
Source organism: Eleutherodactylus coqui (assembly GCF_035609145.1). NCBI lineage: Eukaryota > Metazoa > Chordata > Amphibia > Anura > Eleutherodactylidae > Eleutherodactylus > Eleutherodactylus coqui. The sequence goes on along the minus strand of NC_089842.1, from coordinate 27,296,603 downwards.
TAATAGTATACATTTGTTTATTCATGTGGCACAATGTTTTACTTGGAGCAGTATTGGTAAAGTTCATTATAATCGTTACAAATGACAGTGGAGTCCTTACAAATTAAAGGGTGTTAGTGACATCAATATGACTCCATGTTCTATCCTATGCGTAGCCCTTTTCTGTTGGGTAGCCATCTTGTATGCCTCTTTTCATTATATTCATTTTTCCTTTTTATTAAGGATTTATGAGGGCTTTTACCCACTAGCGGTTTTTTTTAATGCTTCGATATCGCTGAATTTTTTTCAATGGGACTTTCTAATGTTAAAATCGCACAAAAATCGCAAGTTTGTGCATTTGAGATTTTTGTGCGATGTGATTTTAACATTAGAAAGTCCCATTTAAAAAAAATGCAGTGATATCGAAGCATTAAAAAAAAAACACTAGTGGGTAAAAGCCCGAAAACAATTACTCAAAAAACCTTGAGTGAATACCAGAGCTGCAGGATATAGCTATGTAGCATTATGACTGGTCGGCAGGTAAAGATGACATGTTTCTCAATGTCTCTCTTGTAAATACACACAAAGTGTTTCCGCAGCTTTTTTTTGGGGGGGGGGGCTGCTGTAATTGTGGCCAATGGTGTTGTGTGAATGGAGCGCTTAATGAAGCTTTTCATTGCCAGCGGCACAGATTGCGACGGCTCATAGATGCCTGCGTTTGTGTGGCGGTTTTGCTCGCTAGAAAGTCCCGCTGCCTTTTTCAGGGGAGGGTTTGCCCTTTATTTCTATTTGGCAATTTTACAAGTTAAAATGAAATAATACACATTGTACATGTTGCTCTAGATGTAATTGTCCACTGCATCACCTCACTTTTCAAACAGCCACTCTTCATTTGTGAACTATATTCCTCATGTGTTTCCACACCTACTTAACATGCTCCCCTTTGTTATCATATGTAAATCTGGACACTTCCCATGCAAAACGTTCAGCTGCACGATTTTTTCATAAGTGTTTTCTATTAAGATGATGGGTGCAGTTTTTCTGCTTCTAAGGGCATCCACTATAAATTGATTCATCATAGTGTGGTTCAAGTACGGCTGACATCTATAAATTCAATTTTTCAATATTGAAAAAAGAGCGCTCATCGCCGGCTCCTACTGTACGCATGCACAAGATATGGGGTATCATCGTGGGATCGGAGAGGGAGAGGAGAATGTCGGCGTCCTATCTCCGTTCCGATCGGAGCATAGCTGACGGGCCCTCGAGAAAAGTGGGTGTAGCGGATGCTATTTAAGCACAGGTAATGCATCTACTTACAAGCTATGCCAGTAACAATTCTGAACCGCTACTGATCGGCTGTGTGTGTTGCTTTCAACAGCCTTTTTTATTATGGCTGTTGAAAATGTCTGAATGCCATCCTGATGAGCCAGCTATTCTATCATTGCGGCTGAAACATGTTGAGGAAATTTAGACAGGTAATCTTATTGGAGAATCAGTAAACTGTAGATAAGTCAGCACCAGTATCTACCCTCTTGGGAATTAGTGAGACAGCTTTACGGAAATCATTTATTAGCTGTGGAGTAGTGAGACAGCGTATTACTATCCAAATAGCTAGCAAGTACATCGCTACTAGAGATGAGCGAGCACCAAAATTCTCGGGTGCTCATTGCCCGAGTCGAACTTTTCGCGATGCTCGGGAGCTCGTTTTGAATAACGAACCCCATTGAAGTCAATGGGCGACTCGAGCTTTTTTGTATATGACCGATGCTCCGGATAGGTCTTCATTTGTGAAAAACCAGAAAACATCCGAAATTCATGGAAACACCACAGAAACGGATAGGGCAGGGGAAGCATGCAGGGCAGCATCTCAGGCTCCCTAGTCCCACTGTTAAGCCACAATAGGGGCAAGAGTCTGCCCCCTCTGCCCTAACAATTTTTACATTGGACAAACCCTAATTAGCAAAGCACACCAGAGCTAAGCACCAGACTTTCTCCAACCAAGCACAATCACTGCGGGACACACCGCTGCCTCTTCTCCTGCGTAACATGCTGCCCAACCCCCCCAGACGACCCTGCATCCGCAGTGCACACAAAAGTTTCCCTGGCCAGCCTTTAGCTGCCCTCATGCCACACGCTCGCTTCATAGCTACACCACCCTCATATCTATTTCAGTGCATCTGCGATAAGGAGGAACCAGAGGCACACACTGCAGAGGGTTGGCAGGGCTAGACAGCAACCCTCTTCGAAAGGGGGTGCGATAGCCCACAATGCTGTTGAGAATTGATGAAAAACTGACGTTCGATCCTCACGTAAGCGGGCCCAGGGTCAAGCTTGTTCCCAGCCTCCATCTTGCATGACCCAAGGTGCTGCGAGTTACATAGCAATGGGGAATCCATGTGCCCCCACACAATTCATTCTGTGTTGGTGTCGGATAGCTCAATCGACACCGCAAGGCGAAAGCCATCTGCACTCTGCCCCCTACCCAAGTCAGTCAGTGTCTTTGTGCCAAACAGGTAAATCACCGCAATGGGAAGTCTGTGTGCACCCACAGCAGAGGTGGGTCCTAGGCGACCCAAGACATGAACTATGAAGAACTATGAAGAAATTAGAGTGCCCAAACATGGCAGACTTTCACTGCGCTGAGGACATAGGCCTCAGCCCACACCATCAGCAATCGCAGGCATGAAGCGGACTTCAATGCTAGTTCAGCTGCGAAGGTCTCACTAAATCAGTTACGCTTTCTTTTACCGCTCCAATGACTGGATTAGCCAGGAAAAAGTTCCACAGGCCCAACCTGGCGCAGTTGCAGTTCCCCCGGGACATAGGCCTCAGCCCACACCCTCAGCAATCGCGGACATGAAGCGGACTTCGATGCTAGTACAGCATTGAACGTCTCATTAATGCAGTAACGCTCCTCTTCTTTGGCCCAAACCAGTGTATCAGATAACTGTGGTAACACGATAGCAAATACATGATGCCCAGTGCTGATCCCCTGACCCCAAGTAGGAGGAGGAGGAGGTGGCCTTACAAGGCCAAGAAAGCATGACCAGGACCCACTGTAGCCTGTGTGGGAAGTATGTGAGCGGGCCCTTGGTCCGGCTCGGTCCCAGCAAACACACTGTGGCACAATGGGCAATCCGGTCCCCTCAAACTATTCATTCTGGGTTGGTGTCGGATAGCTCAATCGACACTGCAAGGGGAAAGCCATCTGCACTCTGCACCCTACCGAAGTCAGTCAGTGACTTTGTACCACACAGGTAAAACATCGCAATGGGAAGTCTTTGTGCACCCACAGCATAGGCGAGCAGGAGGAACCAAAAGAAAGTAATAAACATGAAAAAATTACAGTGCCCAAACATGGCTGACTTTCACTCCGCCTAGGACATAGGCCACTGCACACACCCTCAGCAAAAGCGGGCATAGAGCGGTCTCCGATAGTAGTACAGCTGTGAACGTCTCAGTTAGGGCGAGCACCCACTGGCGTTTGCGTTGGTAGTGCGTGAAAAACGCAGCGTTTTCGCATCTACGCGTTTGCGTTTTTCGCGCGTTTTTTTAACGCAAAACGCAGAGAATGTCTCATCCTAAAACGTTGCATAGCGTTTCTATACCAACACACCCTACAGCACCTGTGAAGAATGCCCACCCTTCCACAGTCTTCATTACTGTTGTCTGCAAAAACGCCACGCGACGCGCGCGAATTGCGTTGCGTTGCGTTTTTTCCGGGAGCATTGAAAACCATGGGAGAAGTTAGATTAAAAAAAGGAGCCAGAGTGAAAGGACAGCAGCGAGGCGATTTGGTGGGGCGATTTTAAAAACGCCAGTGGACATGAGCACACTTTATCTCTATGCCTGTGCAGGAAAAACGCAAAACGCAGGTAAAAAAACGCCAGTGGGTGCTCGCCCTAAGGCAGTAACGCTCCTCTTCAGTGGCCCAAACGAGTTACACAGATAACTGTGGTAACAAGAGAGAAAATACATATTGGCCTCGGCCCACAATTCATGCCCTAGTCAGTGAGTGTTTTTGGGCCAGATAGGTAAAACACCGCGATGGGAAGTCTGTGTGCACCCATAGTATAAACAGACCCCTGTAACATTCCAGTAGAAAAAGGTATAAGCAGACCCCAGCAACATTTCAGTTGCAGTAGTATAGGCAGACCCCAGTACCATTTCTTTAGTAGAAGTATAGGCAGACCCCTGTAACATTTTGGTAGCAGGAGTATAGGCAGACCACTGTAACATTTCGGTAGCAGGAGTATAGGCAGACCCCAGTAGTACCATTTCTGTAGAAGTATAGGCAGACCCCTGTAATATTTATGGAGCAGCAATATAGGCAGACCCCTGTAACATTTACGTGGCAGAAGTATAGGCAGACCCCTGTAACATTTTAGTGGCAGCAGTGTAGGCAGACCCCTGTAACATTTCTGTAGCGGCAGTATAGACAGACCCCTGTAACATTTACGTGGCAGATGTATAGGCAGACCCCTGTAACATTTACGTGGCAGCAGTATAGGCAGACCCCAGTACCATTTCTATCGTAGAAGTATAGGCAGACCCCTGTAACATTTACATGGCAGAAGTATAGGCAGACCCCTGTAACATTTTTGTAGCAGCATTATAGGCAGACCCCTGTAACATTTTTGTAGCAGCAGTATAGGCAGACCCCTGTAACATTTCAGTAGCAGGAGTATAGGCAGACTCCAGTACCATTTCTGTTGTAGAAGTATAGGCAGACCCCTGTAACATTTAAGTGGCAGCAGTATAGGCAGACTCCTGTAACATTTATGTGGCAGCAGTATAGGCAGACCCCAGTAACATTCTTGTAGCAGAAGTATAGGCAGACCCCTGTAATATTTAGGTGGCAGCAGTATAGGTAGACCCCTGTAACATTTATGTAGCAGCAGTATAGGCAGACCCCTGTAACATTTTAGTGGCAGAAGAATAGGCAGAACCCAGTAACATTTTTGAAGCAGCTAGAGATGAGCGAGCGTAGTCGTCCGAGCTTGATGCTTATTCGAGTATTAGGGTGTTCAAGATGCTCGTTACTCGAGACGAGCACCACGCGTTACTCGAGTCAATTCCATTTCCTTTCCTGAAATGTTTGCACCATTTTCTGGCCAATAGACATGCAGGGAAGGCATTACAACTTCCTCCTGTGACATTCCAGCCCTATCCCACCCCCCTGCAGTGAGTGGCTGGTGAGATCAAGTGACCGCCGAGTATTTAAATCGTCCCGTCCACGGCTCGCCTCAGACACACGCTGGCAGAGGTTAGGGAGGGTGCTGCTGGTGCTATACTGAGAGTGTTGGCATGTCCAAGAACTCCAACGGACCTTCTTAGGGCCACATCTGACCTAGTGCATTACTGTTGTGGCTGCTGGTAGCAGTTTTGCTCATTTTTTTAAATTTTTTATATATATCGGACGTGCAGGCTATAGCGTTCTCAGGCTGCAGTCTGTAATACATAGTATAGGGAGAGTGGTGGTGAGGCAGGGAAAGTTGTAGTGTAGAATCCTGTCTACAAGAACCCCAACGGTCCTTCTTAGGGCCATATCTTACCGTGTGCGTTACTGTTGTGGCTGCTAGGAGCAGTTTTGCACCAAATTCTTTTTTTCATCTTGGGCTCTGCAGACTATTGCGTCTACAAGTACTCCAACGGTCCTTCTTACGGCTAGCTGTGACCGTGAGCATTTAACTCCGTGGCTGCTGGCAGTTCTAGTACCTCACTATTGCACAGCTAGGCCTGCTTGCAGGCTTGCGTATAATTTTTTTCTGGCTGTACTTTGCGTAACATAAGCGCTGTCTCCCCCCAACTGCACGTCAATAATTAACAAAATTATTTAAACTGCTCAGTGTCTGCTCTATTTGTAATCCACCATGCTGAGAGGTAGGGGTAGGGCTAGAGGATGTGAACGTGGACGCGGAGTTCCAAGTGAGGGTGTGGGCATAGGCCGAGTTCCTGGTGCAGGTGAATCGCAGCCGGCTGCTGCGGGATTAGGAGAGAGGCAAGTTTCTGGGGTTCCCAGCTTCATATCACAATTTTTGGGTCCACATCGTAGACCTTTATTACAAAATGAGGTGTGTGAGCAGCTCCTGTCGTGGATGGCAGAAGGTGCATCCAGCAATGTCTCCAGCAACCTGCATTCTACGCCATCCACTGCTGCAACTCTGAATCCTCTCGCTTCTGCTCCTCCTTCCTCGCAGCCTTCTCACTCCATGAAAATGACACATTCTGATGAGCAGGCAGACTCCCAGGAACTGTACTTGGGCCCCTGCCCTGATTGGGAAAACATGGTTCCTCTCCCACCTGAGTAGTTTGTTGTGACCGATCCCCAACCTTTGGAAAGTTCTCGGGGTCCGGGTGATGAGGCTGGGGACTTCCGGCAACTGTCTCAAGAGCTTTCAGTGGCTGAGAAGGTTGATGATGATGATGAGACACAGTTGTCTATCAGTGAGGCAGTAGTAAGGGCAGTAAGTCCGAGGGAGGAGCGCACAGAGGATTCGCAGGAAGAGCCACTGGACAATGAGGTGACTGACTCCACCAGCTTTGCTAAGCCAACAGAGGACAGGTCTTCAGAGGGGGAGGCAAGTGTAGCAGCAGGACAGGTTGGAAGAGGCAGTGGGGTGGCCAGGGGTAGAGGCAGGGCCAGAGTGAATAATCCACCAACTGTTTCCCAAAGCACCCCCTCGCGCCAAGCCACCGTGCAGAGGCCAAAGTGCTCAAAGGTGTGGCAGTTTTTCACTGAGAGCGCGGACGACCAACGAACAGTGGTGTGCAACGTTTGTCGCGTCAAGATCAGCCGGAAAGCCACCACTACCAGCCTCACCACCAGCATGCGCAGGCATATGATGGCCAAGCACCCCACAAGGTGGGACGAAGGCCGTTCACTGCCTCCGGGTCGCACCACTGCCTCTCCCCGGGGGCCTCAACCTGCCAGTCAGATCCAACCCCCCTCTCAGGACACAGGTACGAGCATCTCCCGGCCTGCACCCTCACCCTCACCTCCGCTGTCCTTGGCCCCATCCAGCAATGTCTCTCAGCACAGCGTCCAGCTGTCACTAGCACAAGCGTTGGAGCGAAAGCGCAAATACACTGCCACGCACCCTCACGCTCAAGCTTTAAACGTGCACATCGCCAAATTGATCAGCCTGAAGATGCTGCTCTACAGGCTTGTGGAAACGGAGGCTTTCAAAAACATGATGGCGGTGGCGGCCCCGCGCTACTCGGTCCCCAGTCACCACTATTTTTCACGGTGTGCCGTCCCAGCCCTGCACGACCACGTCTCCCGCAACATTGTACGCGCCCTCACCAACGCGGTTACTGGGAAGGTCCACTTAACAACGGACACGTGGACAAGCACAGGCGGGCAGGGGCACTATATCTCTCTAATGGCACATTGGGTGAATTTAGTGGAGGCTGGGACCGAGTCAGAGCCTGGGACCGCTCACGTCCTACCCACCCCCAGAATAGCGGGCCCCAACTCAGTGCTGGTATCTGCGGCGGTGTATGCCACCGCCACTAAACCTTCCTCCTCCTCCTCCTCCTACGCAACCTGTACCTCGCAATTAAGATGTGTCAGCAGCACGTCGCCAGCAGTCGGTGTCACGCAGCGCGGCAGCACAGTGGTGGGCAAGCGTCAGCAGGCCATGCTGAAACTAATCAGCTCAGGAGAGAAGAGGCACATGGCCCGCGAACTGGTTCAGGGTCTGACAGAGCAGACCGACTGCTGGCTTTCCCCACTGAGCCTCCAACCGGGCATGGTCATGTGTGACAATGGGCGTAATCTGGTGGCGACTCTGCAGCTCGTCAGCCTTACACACGGGCCATGCCTGGCCCACGTCTTTAATTTTGTGGTTCAGCGGTTTCTGAAAGTCTACCCACACTTGTCAGACCTCCTCGGCAAGGTGCGCCGGGTCAGCGCACATTTCCACAAGTCCAACATGGACGTTGCCACCCTGCGGACCCTGCAACATCGGTTTAATCTGCCAGTACACCGACTGCTGTGCGACGTGCCCACACAGTGGAACTCTATGCTGCACATGTTGGCCAGGCTGTATGAGCAGCGTAGAGCTATAGTGGAATACCAACTCCAACATGGGCGGCATAGTGGGAGTCAGCCTCCTCAATTCTTTACAGAGGAGTCTGCATGGAAGGCAGATATCTGCCAGGTCCTTGGAAACTTTGAGGAGTCTACCCAGATGGTGAGCGGCGATGATGCAATCATTAGCGTCACCATTCCTCTGCTATGCCTGTTGAGAAGTTCCCTGCAAAGCATAAAGGCTGACGCTTTGCGGTCGGAACAAGAGACGGGGGAAGAGAGTATGTTACTTGATAGCCAGACCACCCTCCTATTAATATCTCAGTGCGTTTTGGAGGAGGAGGAGGGGGAGGAGGGGGAGGAGCAGGGGGAAGAGACAGCTTGGCCCACTGCAGAGGGTAGCCATGCTGCTTGCCTCTCATCTGTTCAGCGTGTATGGCCTGTGGACGGGGAGGATCCTGAAAGTAATCTTCCTAGTGAGGACAACGATGTGTTGTGTACAGGTACCCTGGCACACATGGCTGACTTCATGTTAGGATGCCTTTCTCGTGACCCTCGCGTTAGATGCATTCTGGCCAACATGGATTACTGGGTGTACACACTTCTCGACCCACGGTATAAGAAGAACCTTTCCACTCTCATTCCCAAAAAGGAAAGGGGTTCGAGAGTGATGCAATACCACAGGGTCCTGGTGGACAAACTGATGGTAAACTTCCAATCTGACAGCGCTAGAGGCAGAAGGCGCAGTTCCGAGGGCCAAGTAGCAGGGGAGGCGCGGAGATCAGGCAGCATGTTCAGCGCAGGCAGGGGAACACTCTCCAAGGCCTTTGCCAGCTTTATGACTCCCCAGCAAGACTGTGTCACCACTCCCCAGTCAAGGCTAAGTCGGAGGGAGCACTGTAAAAAGATGGTGAGGGAGTACGTAGCCGATCATACCACCGTCCTCCGTGACGCCTCTGCTCCGTACAACTACCGGGTGTCAAAGCTGAACACGTTGCACGAACTCGCGCTGTATGCCCTGGAGGTGCTTGCTTGCCCTGCCACTAGCGTCTTGTCAGAAAGGGTGTTTAGTGCAGCTGGGGGAATCATCACGGATAAGTGTACCCGCCTGTCAACTGACAGTGCTGACGTGCTTACACTCATAAAGATAAACAAAGCCTGAATTTCCCCAGACGTCTCTTCTCCACTGGCGGAGAGCAGCGTTACCTAAACATTCTTTTCGCTGCAACCGTTAATGCAAGCATTGTTCTCTATCACCGTAAAAAAAGGGACATTTACCTTTGTCAATCTGTGTATGATATGATATTAGTCCTCCTCCTCCTGCTCCTCCTCCTGAAACATCATGTCAGCACGCTGAACTGCCAATTTTTCTGCGGCCCAAAAGGCTCATATAACTTTTTTCAAACAATATTTCTACGTTTCTAACTAAAGCATTGAAACATCAACATGAACCAAATTTTTTAACAGGGCTGCCTCCAGGCTCAGTTACAAATTGAGCCACAGTAAGCTAAAATATTAATGGGTTTCACCTGCTCTCTCGGTTGAGCAATTTTTCTGGGGTACATTGTTGGTACAGGAATCTTTTTGGGCCCTCGCCTACACTGTAATCCAAGTAATTTTTCTGGCCTTCACCTACACTCAAGGTACACCAATGTGTCAGGGGTTGGCCTACACTCTTGCTACAGAAATGTAACTCGGGTCTGCCTGCCTATACTTTTGCCACAGTAATGCTACAGGGGTCTGCCTATACTTCTGCAATAGAAATGTTACTTCGGTCTGCCTATACTTCTGCTCCGGAAATGTTACTGGGGTCTGTCTATACTGTTATCACTGAAATGTTACTAATACTGAGCTCTGCCTATATTGCTGCAACTGAAATGTTACTGGGGTCTGTCTATGCTGCTGCAACTGAAATTTTACTGGGGTTTGTCTGTATTGCTGCAATTGAAATGTTACTGGGCTCTGCCTATACTGCTGCAGCTGAAATGTTACTGGGGTCTGTCTATACTGCTGCAACTGGAATGTTACTGGGGTCTGTCTATACTGCTGCAACTGGAATGTTACTGGGGTCTGTCTATGATACTGTTACTACTGAAATGTTACTGGGCTCTGCCTATAGTGCTGCAACTGAAATGTTACTGGGGTCTGTTCTACTGCTACTACTGAAATGTTACTGCGCTCTGCCTATACTGCTGCAACTGAAATGTTACTGGGGTCTGCCTATACTGCTGCAACTGAAATGTTACTGGGGTCTGCCTATATTGCTGCAACTGACGTGTTACTGGGGTCTGTCTATATTGTTACTACACTAATGTTACTGGGGTCTGTCTATATTGCTGCAACTGAAATTTTAATGGGATCTGCCTATAGTGCTGCAACTGAAATGTTACTGGGGTCTGTCTGTACTGCTGCAACTGATATGTTACTGGGGTCTGTCTATACTGTCACTACTGAAATGTTACTGGGCTCTGCCTATACTGCTGCAACTGAAATGTTACTGGGGTCTGTCTCTACTGTTACTACAGAAATGTTGGTGGGGTCTGTCTATACTATTACTACTGAAATGTTACTGGGCTTGGCCTTTACTGCTGCAACTGACATTTTACTGGGGTCTGTCTATACTGCTAGAACTGACATGTTACTGGGGTCTGTCTATACTGTTACTACTGAAATGTTACTGGGGTCTGTCTATTATGCTGCAACAGAAATTTTAATGGGGTCTGTCTATACTGCTGCAACTGAAATGTTACTGGGGTCGGTCTATACTGCTGCAACTGAAATGTTACTGGGGTCTGTCTGTACTGCTGCAACTGACATTTTACTGTGGTCTGTCTATAATGCTGCAACTTAAATGTTACTGGGGTCTGTCTATACTGCTGCAACTGAAATGTTACTAGGGTCTGTCTCTACTGTTACTACTGAAATGTTACTGGGATCTGTCTATACTGCTGCAACTGAAATTTTAATGCGGTATGTCTATATTGCTGCAACTGAAATGTTACTGGGGTCTCTCTATACTGCTGCAACTGAAATGTTACTGGGGTCTGTCTATACTGTTACAACTGAAATGTTACTGGGCTCTGCCTATACTGCTGCAACTGAAATGTTACTGGGGTCTGCCTATAGTGCTGCAACTGACATGTTACTGGGGTCTGACCACAGTTCCGAAAACCAACTAAATACAACCGGGGTCGTATTCGATCATCCCTAGCTGAAGCATTCAGCCGACCGGTAGAGCAATAGTAGCTTCCATCTTGTTGGTACTGATAATAATTACATAATGTAGTGTACAGCCGAGGTACGAATAGAGCCGACTATAGAACACAGCATCCCTGCAGGGCTGGGGACAGAGTAGCAGCAGGCACATCTCCTTGGTGGAAGCAGGCCAGCTGAGATCCACATACTCCTGGACTGATTTTGGACTGATTGATGAGGCCTTTACTTGTGATCATCTTTGGTAATTCCTGACAAAGATGGGTGGTATAGCCATTAACTTGCATTGCTAAAACTTTGAAATGGTCAACAGAAAACATGAGAATGAATCCTTTCCATATTTCTGATTGAGATGAGGAGGAGTTCTGACTTGTAGTTCCTAGAACATCCTTTTCATTGCTATCAAATGCCCCTCTTGTCTCAGAAAATACTAGCTTTTCCACATAGCTGTTGTCACTTCCACTTTTGTTCTGAGGCTTCACTGTTGTCCATTGGCTCTTATTCGCATCTGAAGGTTTGATTTTGCCCATGGAGGCACAATTCAAGGAGGAGGTGCGGAACCCAGCCTGACCCAGGACCCGCTAACGTGCTTCCCACACAGACTATAGCGGGTCCTGGTCATGCTGTCTTGGCCTTGTGATGCAACCTCCTTCTCCCGCTTGGGGTCAGGGGATCAGCAATGCGCATCATGTATTTTCTCTCGTGTTACCACAGTTATCGGAGAAACTTGTTTGGGCCAAAGGAGAGGAGCGTAAGTGCATTAACGTCAGAAGGGTCTGCCTATACTTCAGCTGCAGAAATGTTACAGGGGCCTGCCAATACTGCTGCTACATAAATGTTTGTGGGGTCTGCGGATACTTCTGCAACTAAAATGTTACTGGGGTCTGTCTATACTGTTACTACTGAAATGTACCTAATACTGGGCTCTGCCTATACTGATGCAACTGAAATGTTACTGGGGTCTGTCTGTACTGTAACTACAGAAATGTTACTGGGGTCTACTAAGACTTCTGCAACATAACTGTTAGTGGGGTCAGCTTCTACCTTTGGTACAAGAATATTACAGGGGTGTGTGTATAGTATGGCGGCACTTATTTTTCCCATCGCGGTGTTCTACGTATCTGGGCCAAAAAAAAACAAAAAACGACTGACTAGGGCATGCAGTGTGGGCCGAAGCCAACCTGTATTTGATCTGACGTTAACTCAGCTATACGGGGGACTGCAATGGGATTTATTTATGTGCCGTTGGTGGCTTCCTGGGACCCACCCATGCTGTGGGTGCACATAGAGTTCCTAGAGCGGAGTTGTACCTGCCTGTGACGATTAATAAAAAAAAAACAGCCTGACTAGGGAATGCAGTGTTGGCTGAAGCCCACTTGTACTTTATCTCACGTTACCTCAGCTATACGGTGGACTGCAATAGGATTTATTTATGCACCGTCGGTGGGTTGCAGGGAGCCACCCATGCTGTGGGTGCGCACAGTCTTGCCATAGCGGAGTTGAACCTGCCAGTGACTATTAAAAAAAGGGCAGCCTGACTAGGGCATGCAGTGTGAGCCGAAGCCAACCTGTATGTGATCTCACGTTACCTCAGCTATATGGCGGACTGCAATGGGATTCATTTATGTACCGTTGGTGGGTTCCAGGGAGCCACCCATGCTGTGGGTGCGCACAGACTTCCCAGAGCGGAACTCGAAACGAACGCTCGAGCATCGCGGAAAGATTGACTCGAGCAACGAGCACCCGAGCATTTTGGTGCTCGCTTATCTCTAGTAGCAGCAGTATAGGAAGACCCCTGTAACATTTACATGGCAGCAGTATAGGCAGACCCCAGTAACATTCTTGTAGCAGAATTATAGGCAGACCCCTGTAATATTTACGTGGCAGCAGTATAGGCAGAACCCTGTAACATTTACGTGGCACAAGTACAGGCAGACCCCTGTAACATTTACGTGGCAGCAGTATAGGCAGACCCCAGTATCATTTCTGTTGTAGAAGTTTAGGCAGACCCCTCTAACACTTAAGTGGCAGAAGTATAGGCAGACCCCTGTAATATTTTTGTAGCAGCAGTATAGGCAGACCCAGTAACATTTACGTGGCACAAGTATAGGCAGACCCCTGTAACATTTATGTGGCAGCAGAATGGGCAGACCTCAGTAAAATTTCTGTTGTAGAAGTATAGGCAGACCCCTGTAACATTTTTGTAGCAGCAGTATAGGCCGACCCCTGTAACATTTACGTGGCAGCAGTATAGGCAGACCCCTGTACCATTTCTGTAGTAGAAGTATAGGCAGACCCCTGTAACATTTAAGTGGCAGCAGTATAGGCAGACCCCTGTAACATTTACGTGGCAGAAGTATAGGCAGACCCCAGTAACATTTAAGTGGCAGCAGTATAGGCAGACCCCTGTAACATTTCGGTAGCAGGAGTATAGGCAGACCCCAGTACCATTTCTGTTGTAGAAGTATAGGCAGACCCCTGTAACATTTAAGTGGCAGCAGTATAGGCAGACCCCTGTAACATTCTTGTAGCAGAAGCATAGGCAGACCCCTGTAACATTTAAGTGGCAGCAGTATAGGCAGACCCCTGTAACATTTATGTAGCTGCAGTATAGACAGACCCCTGTAACATTTACGTGGCAGAAGTATAGGCAGACCCCAGTAACATTTAAGTGGCAGCAGTATAGGCAGACCCCAATAACATTCTTGTAGCATAAGTATAGGCAGACCCTTGTAACATTTAAGTGGCAGCAGTATAGGCAGACCCCGTAACATTTATGGAGCAGCAGTATAGGCAGACCCCTGTAACATTTACGTGGCAGAAGTATAGGCAGACCGCTGTAACATTTATGTGGCAGCAGTATGGGCAGACCTCAGTACCATTTCTGTTGTATCAGCAGTATAGGCCGACCCCTGTAACATTTACGTGGCACAAGTATAGGCAGACCCCTGTAACATTTACGTGGCAGCAGTATAGGCAGACCCCTGTACCATTTCTGTAGTAGAAGTATAGGCAGACCCCTGTAACATTTAAGTGGCAGCAGTATAGGCAGACTCCTGTAACATTTACGTGGCAGAAGTATAGGCAGACCCCAGTAACATTTATGTAGCAGCAGTATAGACAGACCCCTGTAACATTTATGCGGCAGAAGTATAGGCAGACCCCTGTAACATTTACGTGGCAGCAGTATAGGCAGACCTCAGTACCATTTCTGTAGTAGAAGTAGAGGCAGACCCCTGTAACATTTTTGTAGCAGCAGTATAGGCAGACCCTGTAACATTTCGGTAGTAGGAGTATAGGCACACCCCAGTAACATTTAGGTGGCAGCAGTATGGGCAGACTCTGTAACATTTATGTGGCTGCAGTATAGGCAGACTCCAGTAACAGTTATGTAGCAGCAGTATAAGCAGTCCCCTGTAACATTTCTGTAGCAGAAGTATACGCAGACCCCCTTTGACATTTACGCGGCAGAAGTATCTGTAACTTTCTTGTAGCAGAAGTGTAGGCAAGCAGGCAGTCCCCAGTAACATTCTTGTAGCAGAAGTATAGTCAGACTCCTGTAACATTAACGTGGCAGCAGTATTGGCAGACTCCTTTAACATTACTGTTACAGAAGTATAGGCAGACCCCAGTAACAGATATGTAGCAGCAGTATCGGCAGACCCCAGTATCATTTCAGTAGCAGCAGTATTGGCAGACCCCTGTAACATTTCTGTAGCAGCAGTATAGACAGACCCCTGTAACATTTCTGTAGCAGAAGCATAGGCAGACCTCAGTAACAGTTATGTAGCAGCAGTATCGGCAGACCCCAGTATCATTTCAGTAGCAAAAGTATAGGCAGACCCCCTGTAACATTTATGTAGCAGCAGTATAGGTAGACCCTTGTAAAATTTATGGAGCAGCAGTATCCGCAGACCCCTGTAACATTTACAAGGCAGAAGTATAGGCAGACCCCAGTAACATTCTTGTTGTAGAAGTATAGGCAGACCCCTGTACCATTTATGTGGCAGCAGTATAGGCAGACCCCAGTAACATTCTTGTAGCAGAAGTATAGGCAGACCCCTGTAACATTTATGTAGCAGCAGTATAGGCACACCCCTGTAAAATTTATGGAGCAGCAGTATAGGCAGACCCCTGTAACATTTACGAGGCAGAAGCATAGGCAGACCCCTGTAACATTTACGTGGCAGCAGTATAGGCAGACCGCAGTATCAGTTCTGTAGCAGCCGTATAGGCAGGCCCCAGCACCATTTCTGTAGTAGAAGTATAGGCAGACCCCTGTAACATTTACGTGGCAAAAGTATAGGCAGACCCCAGTAAAATTTCTGTAGTAATTGTATAGGCCAACCTCTGAAACATTGGGGTACCATGAGTGTAGGCGTGGGCCCCAAAAATTAGTGTACCAAGAGTACAAGTGTACCTCTGAAAAATGTATCAACCGAGAGGGCAGGTGAAACCCATACATATTTTTTGAAAGATACAGCTCACTGTTGCTTAATTTCTAACAAAGCCTGGAGGCAGCCCTGTTGAAAAAATCGGTTCATGTTAATGTATCAATACATTTGAAACTTTTAAAAATTGTAAAAACATTGTTAGATGAGCCTTTTGGGCCGCAGAAAAATTGGCAGTTCAGCACGATGACATGTTTCTGGAGGTGGAGGAACAGGAGGAGGACTAATATCAGAGACAGATTGACAAAGCTAAATACCCTCGTTTTTCTGGTGATTGAGAAGAGTCCTTTTATCTGCGGTTGCAGCGAAAAGAATCTTTAGGTTCCGCTGCTCTCCGCTGGTGGAGAAGAGAAGTCTGGGGAAATCCAGGCTTTGTTCATCTTTATAAGTGTAAGCCTGTCAGCACTGTCAGTTGACAGGCGGGTACGCTTGTCCGTGATGATTCCCCCAGCTGCACTAAACACCCTATCTGACAAGACACTAGCGGCAGGGCAAGCCAGCACGTCCAGGGCATACAGCGCAAGTTCATGCCACGTGTCCAGCTTTGACACCCGGTAGTTGTATGGAGCTGAGGCATCACGGAGGACGGTGGTACGATTGGCTACGTACTCCCTCACCATCTTTTTACAGTGCTCCCTCTGACTTAGCCTTGACTGGGGAGTGGTGACGCAGACTTGCTGGGGAGCCATAAAGCTGGCAAAGGCCTTGGAGAGTGTTCCCCTGCCTGCGCTGAACATGCTGCCTGATCTCCGCTACTTGGCCCTCTGAACTGCGCCTTCTGCCGCTAGCACTGTCAGTGGGAAGTTTAGCATCACTTTGTCCACCAGGGCCCTGTGGTATTGCATCACTCTCGAACCCCTTTCCTCTTCTGGGATGAGAGTGTAAAGGTTCTCCCTGTAACGTGGGTCGAGAAGGGTGCACACCCAGTAATCCGTGTTGGCCAGAATGCGTCTAACGCAAGTGTCACAAGAAAGGCAGCCTAACATGAAGTCAGCTATGTGTGCCAGTGTGCCAGTAGGCAAGACATGGCTGTCCTCGCTAGCAAGATGACTTTCAGGATCCTCCTCCTCCACAACCCATACACGCTGAACAGATGAGAGGCAAGCAGCATGGGTACCCTCTGCAGCGTGCCCAGCTGTCTCTTTGCCCTCCTCCTGCTCCTCCTCTTGCTCCTCCCCCTCCTCCTCCCCCTACAAAACGCGCTGAGATATAGACATGAGGGTGGTCTGTATCAAGCGACATACTGCCGTCCCCTGTCTCCTGCTCCTACCGCAAAGCGTCGGCCTTTATGCCTTGCAGCGAACTTCTCAGCAGGCATAGCAGCGAGATGGTAACGCTAATGATTGCAGCGTCGCCGCTCACCATCTGGGTAGGCTCCTCAAAGTTTCCGAGGACCTGGCAGATGTGCGCCATCCAGGCCCACTCCTCGGTAAAGAATTGGGGAGGCTGACTACCACTACGCCGCCCATGTTGGAGTTGGTATTCCACTATTGCTCTACGCTGCTCATAGAGCCTGGCCAACATGTGCAGCATAGAATTCCAGCGTGTGGGCACATTGCACAGCAGTCGGTGCTCTGGCAGATTAAACCAATGTTGCAGGGTCCTCAGGGTGACAGGGTCCGTGGTGGACTTACGGAAATGTGCGCAGACGCGGCACACCTTGCCGAGCAGGTCAGATAAGTGCGGGTAGTTTTTCAAAAACCGCTGAACCACCAGATTGAAGACATGGGCCAGGCATGGCACGTGTGTGAGGCTGCCAAGCTGCAGAGCCGCCACCAGGTTACGGCCGTTGTCACACACTACCATGCCCAGTTGGAGGCTCAGCGGCGAAAGCCAGAGGTCGGTCTGCTCTGTCAGACCCTGCAACAGTTCAGGGGCCGTGTGCCTCTTGTCACCTAAGCTGAGTAGTTTCAGCACGGCCTGCTGACGCTTGCCGTCCGCTGTGCTGCTGCACCGCGCCAGACCGACTGCTGACGACGTGCTGCTCACATTTCTTAATTAAGAGGTAGAGGTTGCGTAGGAGGAGGAGGAGGGGGAGGGTTTAGAAGAGGTGGCATAGACTGCCGCAGATACCAGAACTGAGGAAGGGCCCGCTATTCTGGGTGTGGGTTGGACGTTTGCTGTCCCAGGCTCTGACTCGGTCCCTGCCTCCATCAAATTCACCCAATATGCTGTCAGGGAGATATAGTGGCCCTGCCCGCCAGTACTTGTCCATGTGTCCGTGGTTAAGTGGACCTTCCCAGTATCCGCGTTGGTGAGAGCACGATTTATGTTGCGGGAGACGTGCTGGTGTAGGGCTGGGACGGCACACCGGGAAAAATAGTGGCGACTGGGGACCGAGTAGCTTGGGACCGCCGCCGCCATCATGTTTTTGAAAGCCTCCTTTTCCACAAGCCTGTACGGCAGCATCTCCAGGCTGATTAATTTAGCAATGTGCACATTTAAAGCTTGAGCATGCGGGTGCGTGGCGGTGTATTTGTGCTTTCGCTCCAACGCTTGCGCTAGCGATAGCTAGACACTGCGCTGAGAGACATTGCTGGATGGGGTCTAGGACAGCGGAGGTGAGGGTGTGGGTGCAGGGTGGGAGGCGCTCATTCCTGTGTCCTGAGAGGGGGGTTGGATCTGAGTGGCAGGTTGGGGCACAGAGGGAGAGGAAGTGGTGCGACCCGGAGGCGGTGAATGGCCATCGTCCCACCTTTAGGGGTGCTTGGCCATCATATGCCTGTGCATGCTGGTGGTGATGAGGCTGGTAGTGGTGGTTCCCCTACTGATCTTGACGCCCTGTCGGAACTAATGCTTGCCCTCAGGGTCCCCCTAGGGCTTCACACTCAGGGTCTTCCTAGCACCCCTCTTTGGGCTCCTCCAGAAGAGCAGTCTCATCATCATTTGTCTGAAGATATGATCCAGTGTACTGTGTTGCAATACTTAAGATTCTGGTCAGATGATGATTGGGCTGACAAATTTGGCTGGGCAATTGCAAGCCACTTGCGGCAGGTGTCAAGGTGCCTAGAGGGGAGAGTAAGGGTGGCCGTGGAGACTGTGCTAAATGCCACCCTTGAGGCAGAACCAACAGTGGAGGTCTTCTGGTTATTTGACCACTGGTGTCTCCACAGCAGGGGGAGACACCCCCGTCACAGAACGATGAGCGTGGGTTCCGATATCCGTGGGCCGGGGTGGGTGATTATCCCCACAGTTCTATAAAGAGGAAGAGTCTGTGTGGGATATTTATTCACCCCTCCATTGCATTTAAGTTTGGCTCAAATCTCGGGAGTTGAGGGCCGGACATCGAGGGGAGATAGGCGCAGGAAGCTAGCCCCCTCTAAAGGCCCTCCCACTAGGGAGTCTTCTCCAACACAGGGCTCTGTTCCCCCCCGTCTGTCCCCCCTACCTTCCCACCCACCACAAGATGTTTGGCCCCTCTCTCCAGGAGAAGGCACTAGGGGAAGCCATATTTACCCTTTGCCCCTGTAGGGTGTACTTTGCCTTCCAAGTCCCCTGCTGGGCACCTGGGCAATTCAAAATCCCCTGGTGTACAAACAGGGCTTTCGGAAGAAGAGGGTTCCCTGCAAGAATTGGGGGCTCAGTGTCCACCAATTTCCCCCTCTCCATTGCTTTTGTATTCAACTGTCAGGCATTGTGGACAGCCGCCAGGGGCTGGGTGGGCATCACTTGCCATCCAGCCGTTGGCGTTGAGTGTTTTTTTAATGTTGTATCAGAAATTCTGTATCTTTATTTAGGACATTTATCAAACGTTTGAGTTATGTTTCTTTGCCCCAGGAAGCTTTTTTAACATTTGAATTGTTTAGTTTGTTTCTAATAAATTTGTGAACATGGTTTACGCTTTGGTTTTTGGGGGATTACATGGTTTAATACATGTTAAGCAAAGCACATATTTAAAGGCCTTGTTTAGCACTGGTACAAAGCGCCTTTTTAGCCAGGCTTGATACAGTGGTTGAAGGCAGCATTGTATATTGGTTGCTTGCCATAATTATCATGGTGTATGGATTGAGGGCTAAGGTATGTTTGGCATTAGTATTATGACCTATGTTCCTCTTATCAATGTTGCCAAGCGTGAGGACAATAGGCTCATCCAAGAAGCATCTAACCCCACACCCAAAAGCATGTTGGGGTCTATGCGTCCCATACCTTCATCAGCAGATCTTGACACTAGTCCACGTTAGCACCTTTTTAGAAATGCCGAGGTGTCGCTTTTTAAACCACCAATGTGCAGTCTTTATTGTTATTGACAAGGGAGCCTTTAAATTAATCTTTTAAAAAATCCCCTAATTCTTTGTGGCTGAGAACCTTTATTTCAGTCAAGATTTCTTTGTGGGGAACATTTATCATTGTCCAAAACAACAAAGATGACCCCAAATCAGCCATATCATTTGTATAGTTTTGAGCTGGCTTAAGAAACATCTTAGATATGTCAAACCAAGGCACATTAGCAATGTTGTGGGTGGTCACCTGCATCTAGGCACTTGTGTGGCCCAGAAGCCTTTGGTATTTACAAGTGTGTCGTTAGTTATTTTTTGGGTATTCCAAATGAGCTAAACAATACCATTTTTCAGGGAAAGACATTTAGGCCATCGCTCAAAAATTCATTACGCCAGCCGAGCATACGGCGCAAAGGTATGGAAGCTTGAGTTGTGAAGCGAATATTGAGTGGGAGCCAAATGCTATGGGAGGAGTTGACCCCGCGCACTATCGTGCATCCCTGGATCCCTATTACACTGGAAAGGGCCTGGAAGTCACCATTTTGGATAATTTAAGTCAAAGAATAAGCATGTCTGGACGTACCTCACCTCTGGGATTGTGGGAAACACGGCTGCTGGTCCAGATAATGGACCAGCTTGACTATGATGGGAAGCACAGGCCCTACCTGCATCCCAACAGCCACAAAAAATCTATATTGCGAAAGATTACACAGGCAATGTCAAGCAAATACGGGACTGTGCAGAGTCGGAAACAACTGCAAAGAGGTGGAGCGATGGTAGCTTCGTTGTCAGGAAAGAGGTAACATAATAACATGGACGTGACAAGTGTTTTTACATTTTGATGTGCGGCGGGCAAAACGGTGGACATTTAATTTGTCTGAGAAGATGAATATTTTGCTTGTACATTATGCGCTTTTCCCCTTTTTCTAATCTTGCTTCAAACAAACTCTTTGCTGAAGGAGCATAATCACTCTCTTGACTTGGAAATGTCATCAGTCCCAGGGAGGCGTAAGTGTTGGTACCCATGGAGTGTGTATCCTGCAAATATTACAGTTTAGGTCAGATGAGTGTCACATGTATGTCACCATTGCCACTGTACAGATCAACTCTATTAGTGATGTAGCATGCCCCTGTCCATGGGAGTAATCACTGTAGGTAAATATTTGTGGGCTTTAAATTTTTGTGGGAACCGAAAAGATGATGTTGTTTGATACACTCTTTTGAAATATTGGGGAAGGGACAAAAATCGGACAAAATCTGTGTGGGGAGATGTGGAGATTTGACAAGGCCTTACTTCAACCTGTTATTTCAAGCATGCAGCTCTTGCAATACTTTTGCAAACTTTTTTTTTTAATGTCCCAACAGAAGAGTCCCAACGTCACAGGCCGGAATCAGGGCAGGCCACCGAGGCTGGCCCGCCAGGCCACATCTCCACCACAACCCACTAGGGAGGAGCAGGTAAGTTTGATAGTTCACACTAAGCATTCTGGACTTGTTTTTTTTGGGGGGGGTTCTTTAAAATATTAACACAATGGTGTTCTCTCCTTGTCAGCTGAAAAGCCCCCTGCCAGTTTCCTATCTTTGGCAGAAGGCTCCTTTGAGGCCCCTACAGCCTTTGGTGGAGGTGGAAAGATCATTGTTTGACCCATCCCGCCCTCTAACAGGTAATTGCTCAGCAGATGACAGGGACTGGGGCCTGGCAAACTGGGCATGCAAGAGTAAGTGAAGCTGCAAACACTATTCTCATATGTCCAAATTAGGAACAACACATGACATGGACAGCAGCTCATTTGCAGCTTGTGTGGCCCTGACATCTGACAACTAGTTGTGTTTGTTAATAACACTGCATATATTTTTCAAAAAAATAGTTTAGCAGAGTAATAGCCACACGACTTTTATGATACATGTTTAGCAATATAATAGTTTTAGCCCCAGCCACTGCATTATGCCTATAGATTGCTGTATGTAACATCTATGTATGGCCAAGCGTCCCTAATTAGAGAGGACCTTCTTTGATGCCTACAACCAGTGCAACGCCTTAGCTTTACATAGTAGTCAAATACAAACCAATTTAGTTCCCCCGAAAATTACAAATTTGAGCTAATTATTCCTTAGCATGGGTGTGTTGCTAAGGCTAGGCTTCTTTTGTGTCTTTACTGTACCGAGCTGGCAAAGCTAGAGCAAATGGCTTGGTTTTGCATGGAATGGGGAATGCGTGTGCAAGATTTAAATACTATTTTACAAAAAAAGTATACATATGTGTATTTTGTGAGTGCCAAGCCTGAAGTGTGATATTTACACAAGCTTTTTTTCCCCAACAGTTTGGCAAGATATTTCCCCGAGGAGAGGGTGGCCTGGTACTTCACGGAGATCCGTCATTGTAACCAGCATTTCTCAGATACTGCAGAGTGGACTTGACTGGCTCTGTGAGTGCCTGACCAACTTCTATCAGTCGGGAGTGCATCACTATACATAGAGAAGCTGTATTTCCTGCCATCCCAGAGGTTGGACATTTGTTAAAACCCATGTGGCTTGTTGGCCACGTTAATAAAAACTTTCTAAATAATTTATCATTTTTGCATTAAACTTTTAAAACTGAAATAAGGCTGCACAATTTATATTTAATTCAAATCATTTTATTAGCCTCAACACAAAACATGTAAAAAAGCAGGGAACTCTTTTGGATTAGACAGGCAAATGCTTGGGATGCATGGCTGAAATATATGAGATGAAGTAGCAACCAGTATTTCAACTGATCCAAAGATGCCAAGTTGTTCTTTGGTTGCTGTTTCTTAATTTTTTTTTTAAGGTTCTTTGATGATCTATAAAACATAACTTTAAGTAATAGTACCTGTAATGTAATGTAGCAAGTAGCAATATAGCATAATGATTAGAGATGAGCGAGCATACTCGTCCAAGCTTGATGCTCGTTCGAGTATTAGGGTGCTCGAGATGCTCGTTACTCGAGACGAGCACCACGCGGTACTCGTCTCGATTAAATGAGCACTGACCATTGAATTCAATGGAGCCGGCAATACAGCCGGCTCCATTGAAAGCAATGGGCTGCCGGCGATCGCGGGATGAATTGTCGGGAAGGGCTTAAATATATAAGCCCTTCCCTGCAATTCATCCAGAAATGTGTAAAAATAAAAAAATATATATATACTCACCTTGTCCCGGCAGAACGATGTTAGCCCATTGAATTCAATGGAGCCGGCAATACAGCCGGCACCATTGAAAGCAATGGGCTGCCGGCGATCGCAGGATGAATTGTCAGGAAGGGCTTAAATATATAAGCCCTTCCCTGCAATTCATCCAGAAATGTGTAAAAATAAAAAAAAAATATATACTCACCTGGTCCCGGCAGACGGAGTTCAGCGCGGCCGGCTGCAGTCCTCCTGAACTGCTCTGAACAGCTGTGAGTAGTATTCAGCAACCGGTGATTTAAAATCCCCGCCTGCTGAATGAGCTGCCTCATTCAGAACAAATTTAAAAAAAATAAAAAAAGTGCATTCTGTGTTTCTTCCCTTTTCAAAAGTTGTCTACATTGCTTACCCCTTTGGAAATTTGGGTTAGGCCATATCCCATCTTAAAAGGCATTATTTTTGTGGGTGACAAAATCTTTCTGCAAGGGACAACAATGCACCCAAACATTTACATGAAAATAGGCCAAAACTGCAAATACTGATTGGAATAGCCTCAATTCAGTCACTTCAAGAAGATGGCACCATGTAGTCCTGCAAAAAAATGAGCAGTTACATATGCTTTTATCTGTGGTGCAGCCTAGAAGGCTTGAGCTTCCTAAATCCATAGGGTGTACACACCCTACATTGGTACACACTTAGAACAAGCCAATTTAGCCTCGCATGGAGAACAATGATGATTGAAAAAGGTGGCCAAGATCTGTTAAAAAAGGAAAAGAAAAAAATTAGGCTATGCTGTAGGTCACACAGAACACCATCCAATGTTATAAAAAAGTAGGACAACATAAGTGTTCTTGCAGTCAAAAGGATCTAAAAAACCTCCAGACCACAAAAATTACATACAATGTTTCTAATACAGATAGTCTCTGTCTTGTAGTTTTTTTTTACAAATATTATCGGTAGTACTAACGTTGTACTTAAGTATTTTTTTATCAGGAGGAATCAGTAGTTTTAAAACAGCACCACTTATGCTGCCATATGTGTTTTGGGAAGTGTACTATTAGAGATGAGCGAGCATGCTCGTTCGAGCATTAGCATACTCGAAAGTACTCGTTACTCAAGTGAACACTACGCGGTGCTCGAGAAAATTTCACCCTCTCCTCCCCACATGTTTAGCGGCTTTTTTAGCAAATGAACATGCAGGGAAAGCTTTGGCACCTCCTGCTATGACGTGCCAACCCTGTGCACATCTATAGCAGTGACTGGCTGGCCGGATCAGGTGACCTAGGATCATAAAAACTCAGGTCACGTGATGCTTGCCTCACACGGAGGCTGGATTAGCTGAGGGACAGAGCTGCTGTGAATGAGGGAGAGCGGTAGTGCAGGTTAGAAGGAGCATTTAGGCAGGGATCCATCTGCAAAGAACCCAACAGTCCTTTTTAGGACTACAACTCCACTTTTGTGCATCATCATGTGGCTGCCTGGCACCAGTAGTGCGCACAAAGCATTCACAAGCATCCCGGCTGTATATTGCATACTGTTACCGGTTATATACAGTAGACTGCTACTGGTGTACACAGACTATATAGGAACTAACAAAACTCCTCTCATTTTTCTTTTTTTTTTTGTTATTGTACAAGACTGTACAGATTTTTCACACTGTATTTTTTGCTATTGTGTACACAAAATACCCCAGTGTGTGTCCTGTCGATTAACACCATATAACGAGACTGTACACATTTTAACTAAATCATTTTTGTCTAAATCATACGCAAAATACCTCGAAGTTTGCACAGCATTTTGACGCAGTGCATTATACAACATGATCAAGACTAGGGTTAAGGGTCGAGGACGAGTATGTGGAAGTGGGAGTCCAAATGATGGTGTGGGCAGAGGCCGAGGTCCTGGGCGGGGTGAAATAGTGCCTCCTGCTGAAGGAGAAGTAGAACGCCATGTATTTACGCTCCCTAGCTTCATCTCACAGTTTGTAGGTCCGCGTGGTACACCATTATTAAAACCACAACAGTGCGATCAGTTGATGACGTGGATAGCGAATAACACGTCCAGTTATCCAACACCCAGTCTTCCACGCAGTCCACTCACGCTAGCCAAGGGACTGGACCTGTGAATCCTCACGCTGATCCTCCTTCCTCGCAGCCTGGCTACTCCAGGAAAAGGAGAGATTCAGAACAGGCATACTCACAAGAACTATTCTCAGGTCCCTTTCCTCAGTGGCAAACAGCAGTTCATGAGCCACCTGAGGAGTTTGTCGTGACAGATTCCCAAAATTTGGACCTTTCACAGTCTCAGGGTGATGAGGGTGGGGACTTCCAAGTAGTGTCTTAAAAGGGATTTGTTGATGATGATGTTAATGAGACACAGTTGTCTGTCAGTAAGGTTGTTGTTAGGGAAGTAAGTCTGAGGGAGGAGCAGAATGAAGATTCAGAGGAAGAGCTGGTGAATGATGAGGTGACTCACCTGACCTGGTTTGGTAAGCCTACTGAAGACAGCGCTTCAAAGAGGGAGGCAAGTGCTGCACCAGAACAGGTTGGAAGAGGCAGTGGGGTGGCCAGAGGGAGAAGCAGGGCCAGAGCAAGTAATCACCCAACTGTTCCCCACAGCATCTCCTCGAGGCAAGCTCCCGTGCAGTGGGCTAAGTGTTTGGAGGTCTGTTTTTTTTTTTTAATGAGACAGCGGATGACCAATGAATAGTGGTGTGCAACCTGTGCTGCACCAAGATCAGCAGGGGAGCCACCACTACCAACCTGACCACCACCAGCATGCGCAGGCATATGATAGCTAAGCACCCAACGGGGTGCAACGAAGGCCATTCACCGCCTGCGGGTCACACCTTTGCCTCTTCCCCTGTGTCACATGCTGGCACTGAGATGCAATCACTCTCCCAGGACGCAGGCATGAGCGTCTCCCGCCCTTCACCTGCATTTTCCTCCACAGCCTTCACCAATGTGTCCCAGTGAAACGTTCGGCTGTCCACAACACAAACATTAGAGCGCAAGTGCAAATATGCAGCCACCCGCCCACATGAACAATTGCTAAACATGCATATCTCCAAACTGCTGAGCCTGGAGATGCTGCCATATAGGCTGGTAGAAACGGAGACTTTTCACAACCTTATGGTGGCAGCTGTTCCTCGCTACTCGGTCCCCAGTCACCACTATTTTTCCGGCTGTGCCGTCCCCGCCCTACACCATCACGTGTCACAGAATATCAACGGTGGCCTCACCAATGCGGTTACTGGGAAGGTCCACTTAACCACTGACACATGGACAAATGCTGGTGGGCAGGGACATTACATCTTCCTGACGACACATTGGGTTAACCTGGTGGAGGCTGGGACCGAGTCTGACCCTGGGTTCGCTGACGTGCTACCCACACCAAGGATTGCGGGTCCTACCTTGGTCATGGTTTCTCTGGCTTATTATGCCACCTCCTCCAACCCCCCCTCCTCCTCCACCTCTCAGTTACCATCTGTGAACACATCACATTCAGTCAGTAGCTCGAGGCGCTGCAGCACTGCCGTGGGGAAGCGTCAACAGCCTGTGCTGTAACTCCTGAGCTTAGGTGACAAGAGGCACACTGCCCAAGAGCTGTTACAGGCTTTGACGGAGCAGACAAATCTGTGGCTTTCGCCGCTGAACCTCCAACCAGGCATGGTCGTGTGTGACAACGGCCGTAACCTGGTGGCGGCTCTGCAGCTTGGCAGACCAACACATGTGCCATGCCTGGCGCACGTGTTCAATCTGGTGGTTCAGCGGTTTCTTAAAAACTACCCCAATTTGTCTGAGCTGCTCAGCAAGGTGCGTCGCGTGTGCGCACATTTCAGAAAGTCCACCACAGATGGGCATGGGATTGGATTTATGATTGTACTTTAATTTATCAGCAATTTTCATCAGCATTGTGGGCTATCACCCACAATTTCAAAGAAAGTGTGTGTCTCCTGTTCCTCCTCATCCAATACGCACTTATAAATAAGCGACCGTGTGGCATGAGGGTAGCTGAACCTTGCGCTGGGACTACATACGTACGTTGTGGACTACTGAGTAGGCGAAGGGGTGCGCCTTACTCGGTCTGGGATGGGGACAGCTGGACACTGTGCTGGGAAAAATTTCAGTACGCCGTGGACTATTGAGTAAGTGAAGGGCTGTGCCGTATCCCGTCTGGGATGGGGACAGCTAGACGCTGCGCTGGGAAAAATTTCAGTATGCTGTGGACTACTGAGTAGGCAAAGGGGTGTGCCTTACCCCGTCTGGGATGAGGACAGCTGGACGCTGCGCTGGGAAACATTTCAGTATGCTGTGGATGCAGACTTGTGCCTGCATCCTGGCGGGGTTTGGACAGCAATGCCAGCATGTAACACAGGAGAAGAGGCAGTGGTGTCACCTGCAGGCACTGATTGGCCTTCGTTCCATCTAGTGTGGTGCTTAGCTAAGATGTGCCAGCACGTGTGCTTTGCTGATTATGGTCTGGCCCAACTAAATTGTTAGGGGGGTGACCACCAGGCTCTTGTCCACAATTTGTCCAACCGGAGGTGAGCAGGGTTCTCCTTCCAGTACTTGGCCCTGGGTGGGACAAGATCTTGAATCCCCCCTTTGTTTCCTCATAGTGGCATTTAGCTTGCGCCTTTTCTCTAATCACATCTTGACTTCCTCATCCACACTTTAATAGTGGGAGGAATCTGCAGAGTTGGTCTCCTCCTCCCTCTGGATCCTCCTGTCCTGTTCATCCAACTTGCTGTTCCTCAAAGCCTCAGCCGTAGGATACGCTTCAGGAACAGGGGCCACCAATGACCTAATTTCCACGTGGGCTTCTGCCAGCTGTCTGTTCTGCCTGCATTTCTGCCTTATCCCGTCTGGGATGGGGACAGCTATACGCTGCGCTGGGAAAAATTTCAGTATGCTGTGGACTACTGAGTAGGCGAAGGGGTGTGCCTTACCTCGTCTGTGATGGGGACAGCTGGACGCTGCGCTGGGAAACATTTCAGTATGCTGTGGATGCAGACTCGGGCCTGCATCCTGGCAGGGTTTGGACAGCAATGCCAGCATGTAACACAGGAGAAGAGGCAGTGGTGTCACCTGCAGGCACTGATTGGCCTTCGTTCCATCTAGTGTGGTGCTTAGCTAAGATGTGCCAGCACGTGTGCTTTGCTGATTATGGTCTGGCCCAACTAAATTGTTAGGGGGGTGACCACCAGGCTCTTGTCCACAATTTGTCCAACAGGAGGTGAGCAGGGTTTTCCTTCCAGTACTTGGCCCTGGGTGGGAGAAGATCTTGAATCCCCCCTTTGTTTCCTCATAGTGGCATTTAGCTTGCACCTTTTCTCTAATCACCTCTTGCCTTCCTCATCCACACTTTAATAGTGGGAGGAATCTGCAGAGTTGGTCTCCTCCTCTCTCTGGATCCTCCTGTCCTGTTCATCTAACTTGCTGTCCCTCAAAGCCTCAGCCGCAAGATACGCTTCAGGAACAGAGGCCAGCGTTGACCTAATTTCCACGTGGGCTTCTGCCAGCTCTCTGTTCTGCCTGCATTTCATATGATGCATCTGCTGAGCAGCCGTCTTTTGCCAGTTCTTCCCTGGCTCCTGAGCCCCCTCACGCCTGTTGGTCCCCTTTTCCCCAGAGGTCACATCATGGCCCCCATCCATAAGAGCTGAGACCACATTGGCAAAGGAGCACGGACAGTGGCTAAATGGGTGTCAAAGGTCAGCACACAGGTTACACCTAATCTCTGCAAAGGAGGCAGCGCGATAACCCAGACCCCCACAAAGAGCGCACTTCACGGTCTTACAAGCGGGGCTCGAGTGTGATGGGTCACCCCACCTGTGGCAGAGCTTCAGTTGCCTCTGGTAAAAGGCCAGGATACAATCCCTACTGAGGAAGGCTGCAGATAGTATGTGAGCCACTGAGTTCCCTGAACACTTCGGCGTGACCATAAGTGTCCAGGCCCTGGACCATATGCCATGCTCATCCCTGTTCTTCTTGGGCAAATCTGTCACTTCACCGTACTGACTGGGGGGGAAGGGAGGGGGCTCTTTGTCTCCAGGCTCTAGGGAGGGTGATTTGCAACAGCGCCTCCTGGGGCCTTTGCGGAGGGGGGTGAGTTCAATTACAGTTGGAGGAAGAGAGGTGAACCTGTCTCTCTGGATAGAGACATGGCTTGGGAGCCATCTGAGAGCAAAGGGGGGAAAACGTATGTTTTCTACCGACACCCCCCCCCCCTCCAGCGGCAACACTGGCATAGCTCACCGGAGGGGTGACTGGAACCTGCGACCCCTCCTGACCACCTACAGATACATCACCTGCTTGTGCAGCAGGTGCCCCCCATATTAGGAGTGCCAAGTGCTGCCCAGATCTCTGAGCTCCTAACAGCATCAGAAACCTGGGCTGAAATAGGAGTATTCCCATTCACACTTGCATCCCTAATGCACTCACCCTCACCATCCGGACCAGACCTTGGATCAGGACCAGGTACCAAGTGGGCCTTAGCAGATCTAGGGGATAATGTTCTGCATCCTGGGGGGGATTGGACAGCAATGCCAACATGTAACACAGGAGAACAGGAAGTGGTGTCACCTGCTGGCGTTGATTGGCCTTCGTTGCACCTAGTGTAGTGCTTAGCTAAGATATGCCAGTGCGTGTGCCTTGCTGATGATGGTCTGGCCCAACTACATTGTTAGGGGGGTGACCACCAGGCTCTTTTCCACAATTTGGCTTAATAGTGCAACCTGGGAGCCTCAGATACATCCATGCATGGTTCCCTGCTGTTCCCTATCTAATTCAGTGGTGTTTCCATCACTTTCTGATGTTTTTAGATGAATAACACACCCTCTCCTATGCAGAGCATGGGTCACCTTGAAAAATGCTCGAGTCTCCCATTGACTTCACTTGCGTTCATTACTAGAAACTAGCTCTCGAGCATTACGAAAAGCTTGGCTCGAGTAACAAGCAGCTGAGGATTTTGGTGCTTGCTCATCTCTAGTTAGTACACAGAGATGTCAGTTTCAGTACGGAGGAGCAGGCAGGTGATGAAGTTTGACTACAGGCTTAGAGCAAAATAATCACACAAGGATGGGAGGTGCTAGGCCAGGTTATACAGGGTGTGCAATCAGGGAACAGGGACTGGATAAAAGCAAGGAACAGGGGACAAGAACAATTGTTAGCAAGAAGGCTTGTCAGAGGACTGGATAGCTCAAAAGGTAGAGCTGCCACCTGGAACACAGGAGCTACTGGGTCTGAGCCCTGATAAGATGTGTCAGATTAGAAGAATAGGACTGCCTTCTTCAGCATTTTCACTGCTGTCCATGGACTTTGTCTATGTAACGTGGGAACTGGACACAAAACACCTCATCCAGAATGGAAATAATAGTTTGTCTCTAAAGGACAGATGTACAAACAATTTGCTAGTACGGAGAACACAAAACATGAATCACAAAACCAAAAAGAGGCGGAATGGGAATTCTGACACTAATAGCTCATTCCCACTGGTGTATTATGTTTCAGTCTGTGAATTTGCTGCATTTTTACTGACATAAACTATGCCCAATCAATGCATATTTGGCCCTTCTTGCTTTTTTTGTGTGTAATTGCTGTATAGTTACACAAAAAAACATGTTCAATTGAATGTGTGCACAAATACGTTGTGAATATGCATCTATTCACTGGAACACAGGAATAATATTTGATACAGAAAATATTAAAGATTATTATATTGACAGAAAAAAACACACAAAAGGCAATAGCAATAAAGTCAGAGAATGAATGTTACAATACCAATAATATCCTTTACACCAAACAGAATTATCTAAAAATGGAGCAAGACTGGAGCCACCAATATGACCGGAAACCCCTTCAGACTACAAGTACAAGCATGCGGCAGATGTTTCCTTCATCCCCGCTAGTATAAAGAATTCCCTGCTGCTACATCTGCCACATCTGTGACAGATGCAGCAGAGGAATTCTTCAATTCCCTTCCGCAGTTGTCACACATGACAGCTGCGGTGGAGGATTCTGCTGGCACCCATCAATTTATTTCAGGGAAGGGCTTTAAATCTAAGCCCTCCCTGAAAATCCAGTAAAAGTGGTTTAAAAAACAAAAAAAAATACATACTTAACTGTCTTCAGCTGCCAGGGCACAGCCGCGTCTTCTCCTCGCTGTCCCCGCTCTCTAGTGCTGATCTATCAGCAAGCGGGGATTTAAAATCCCCGCCTGTTGAAAGAACTGTTTGTGATTGTCTGAGGTGCTCAGCCAATCACAGGCAGCTCTTGACGAATGAATGACGTATGTATTTTTTTGTTTTTAAACCACTTTTGCTGGATTTTCAGAGAAAGGCTTATATTTAAATCAATTGACGGGTGTCAGCAGAATCCTCTACCGCAGCTATAATGTGTGAGAGCTGCGGTAGAGAATTGAAGAATTCCTCTGCTGCATCTGGATGACGAGGAACTGGAGGCACACACTGCATAGGCTTGGCAGGGCCTGGCAGCGACCCTCTTTGAAAGTGTGAGCGATAACCCGCAATACTGTTGAGAATGGATGATAAATTGATGTACAATCATCATTCCAATCCCGTGCCACCTCCACCACAAAATTGTCAGGAGCCGCAAACGTGGGCATAAAGGGGACTCAGGAACTAGCACTTCTACACATCTCCACAATGCAGCAATACTATGTGTGGGAAGCACATGAGCGGGCTCAGGGTCAGGCTCGGTCCCAGCCTCCACCTTGTGTGACCCAAGGTGCCGCGAGTTACTGTACATAGCAATAGGAAATCGATAGGTCACCACACACTTTATTCTGTGCAGGTGTCAGATAGAGTTTCACCCACCAAGGACCTCGGCCCACATTTCTACCCTAGTCAGTCAGTGTATTAGTGCCAGACAGGTAAAACACCGCAAAGAGAAGTCTTTGTGCACCCACAACATAGGCGAGTCCCTGGTACCCAAGGAAAGTATTACACATAAAGAAATCAGAGCGCCCAAACATGGCAGAGTTTCATCCCGCCAAGGACCTCTGCCCACATTTCTACCATTGTCAGTCAGTGTATTTGTGCCAGACAGGCAAAACACCGCTATGGGAAGTCTTTGTGCCCCCACAGCATAGGCGAGTCCAAGGAACTTAAAGATGGTATTACACATAAAGAAATCAGAGCACCCAAACATGGCAGTTTCACCCTGCCAAGGACCCTGGCCTCGGCTCACACCCTCATTAATCGTGGACATAAAGCGGACTCGGATGCTTGTGCAGCTGTGAACATTCTATTAACCCCTTAACGACCGCCCCATCGGGAAACTACGTCCTCAGTAAGTGGGCTTTAATCCTAGAGGACGTAGTTTTATGCATCCTCTTTGGATTAATGCCCATTTGCCTGAGGACGTGACAGCTCCATGCTGTCAGTGCCCGCAGGTAGCCGACAGCATGGAGCTGTCATCCCAGGATGCGGGCAGTCCCCCCCGGCATTGCGATCGGCGCTATAAAATGAATAGCGCCGATCGCAAAAAAGTAAAGAAAACTGTGTAAAATGACAGATATTCAGCTGCTCTGATGGATCGGATCCATCAGAGCAGCTGAAAATTCTTACCTGGCTTGTCGGCGGTGTCCCCCGGAGTTCGGGTCCTCCCGGACCCGCCGACGGTCTTCTGCGCATGCGCGCCAGACGATGACGTCAGGCGCATGCGCAGAAACCCAGGAGCCCCCGGCAAATTTGAAATCTCCTGGCTTCCGGCTCCTAAGGGTAGCCGGGAACCAGGAGGTGTTACCGGGGACCGCTGTGAGCGGTCCCCGAGCCCGCGATCGCTGCTATCCATTGGATAGCAGCGATCGCGAAAAAGTTAAAAAAAGTTTTAAAAAAAGTCATTTTCACCTTCCCTCATGGATCGGATCCATGAGGGGAGGTGAAAATACTCACCTAAGTCTTCCTCAATGTGCCGATGTCCCGGGACACGAATCCCCGTCTGCGCATGCGCGCCCGATGATTGACATCGGGCGCGTGCACAGACGGGCTCGAGCCCCGGGAAATTTTAAATCCCTCTGCTCTTGGCTGCCATGTGTAGCCAAGAGCAGAGGGATGTCACTGGGGACATGATTACTGTCATCCAATGGATGACAGTGATCATGTAAAGTAAAAAAAAAAGTGTAAAAAGTGAAAAAAAAAAGTTTTAAAAAGTTTTAAAAAGTTAAAAAAGCTTGCGTTTCATCTCCGCCCACGGATCATATCCGAGAGGGAGGATGAAATGGAGTACCTAAGGCCCGCAGATTTATCCGCGGACCTTACCGCAGCTTCTGCGCACGCGCCCGTCGCCAAAATGGTGGACGCATGCGCAAAAGCTGTGGATTGCCAGGATAATTTAAAATCTCCCTGCTCCTGGCTACAAAACTTAGCCGAGAGCCTGAAGATTTCATGGGGGGCTGCGGTGAGCAGTTCCTGATCACGTGTTCGCCGTTATCCAATGGATAATGGCGGTCACGTAAAAGTAAAAAAAAAGGTGAAGCTTCAGAGGAGATGAAACTTTTTACCGGAGGCCTCCGTATTTGCACCCCGACGCGATCTTCCTCCGTGAACTTACCCGGATTCTGCACATGCGACCGCCGGCAAAACAGCGAACACATGCGCAGGAGTCGGGGAGCACAGGAAATTTAAAATCTCCTTGAGCCTGGAGCAGTGACGGGTGGCCTTGTTGAGCGGTCCCCGGTCACGTGATAAAAAGGCAGTGATCTACCTTAGGCCGGTCTCACATGACCGGATAGGAATTACGGATTCCGCATGCGTCTGATCCGCGGTAATACGCAGATGAAGCGCATTGGATTACACAATTCCGCTCACATTAGCAGGTCGGAATTGCGTAATCCACTCGCAGAAAAGAGAACGCAGCAGGTTCTATTTTACCGCGGATATCCGCAACATAGAGCCCACTGTGCTCCATGGTCACGGATATACCCGCAGCCCATACGCAACTACCTTGTATACGGGCTGCGGGTACCCGTGTCATCGCTAAGCGACTGTGCAGGAAAAACAAATTTAAAAAAAGTACTGCGAATGACCGCCCGTGTGAGTAGGCAGTTATGCGCAGTACAATAGGCGGCCGTACGCAGGGACACAGCCGGGCTCACAGCTGGGATCCGCTCACCATCAGAGCCGCAGGCGCTACCTCTCTTGCTCTGTCCCTGCCTCTTACCCCTGTCTAATCCAGCTAGGACTGACACTGTAGGGGTTCTGTCTTTCCTGGTCTCTATGAAAGAACTTTGAATGGGGTATTATCCCCCAGGTCTAGCCAAAACAACCCTATATTCTCTGAAGCTAACTCTATCTGAGACTTATATTGCTACTTACCTGAGCTTCATTTGTATAGGCAGTGCCCTCATCACACACAGCCGGGATAACTACCAGCTGTGTGAGAAGGGTCGGCCATAGATCCTGGAGAAGCATTCGCTTTAACAAACACTGAGAGACAGAACAATTTCCATCTGGGTATTGCATTAATCCACACTGGTCACAGAAATCTACAGATCAATGCAAGTACCCTAATGGATATTGCAGGAATTCTCTAGGAGGGTATCACCTAGCCTTGCCGTAGTAGCCGGTGACTAAGCCTGATTAAAGGGTGCCATCTGCTACACGGAAGTGCTATCTGAGGCATTCAAATACTGGCACATACCATCCTATATGCCAGATGGGATGAATGATCCTCTCCCTCTCTGAATATTCAAATAGAGAGCCCGATAGCGGTACCAACACAGATACCGCACGGGAAGTGACAAGCAAGAAGAGGTGACTATCGAACAGGTGGCATCACCTTAGCAGTATCAAACTGCAGCAGGACTATGTCCTGACGCACTAATCCTGTTGCTCTTTGTCTTTACGTACTTTTCGGGCAATAATTACCCGCGCTCCTGAGGAACTGCCCCCTACATGGGTAGGGAAACGCGTCGAGCGAGCTTTCCGAAACGTTCTGGTCAGCATCACTGACACACAATGAGCCCATGTGTTTAGCACCTGTATACACAATAACTGTGCTACCAATGGGAAGTTATTAAATAAAGTGTTCTAGCAACAAGAGTACACATAAGAATATTGTGCCCTAGTACAGGCACCAATTCCTGTACCATATCAACATCTAAGTGCAAATAATCCTTAGACGTGGATATCACTCTTTCACCTTCTGGAGTTCTATCCTCTCTCATTTGTATGAGCGGCAGCTATCTCTAAAAATCTATCCAAGAGATACGTTGTCTTACATATATCCATAAGGGCCTATTCTTTGCTTATATGTTACCTGTCCTTTTTACGTATTGTCTATAAGTGTTATATGTGAGCCCACAATTTTAGAAATTTTCAATAAATGTCATTATATTTTAATCTATATCTGTGAAGGGTTTCAGTTAAATTTATATAGATCTCTATACCACTGTGATTACAGTTCACATTATTACTTTTATCTACGATTTGGGGAACGCCGAAAAGGGCGCGGAGTGTGTGGGGGAGGGGCGGGGGATTTTTAGGGAGTCAATTTTTATTCCGTACAAATGAACAATGGGGCCTTGAATTTATTCAGTTCTGCCCTGAAATCCAACGGGTGTTCACTGCATTACAGGCCTAGCCATGTGTCCTGTAAGTAGATTAGGGCCACAATGGGTATGTTTTTGAACACGGAACAAACGGGGGGATCCATTTTGGGGTGAAGGTCTTCATTCCTATGTAAACTGTACAAAAAACCACTTTTTAAATTGACAAAATTGCCAAAAAAATGAAAAACATATTTTTTTCCTTCTGCTTTGCTTAGATTTATTCAAAAACTATGGGGTCAAAATACGCAGTACACCCCTAGATGAATTCACTAAGGGGTCTAGATTTTAAAATGGGGTCATCCGTGGGGGTTCTTTATCGTTTTAGACGCTCAATGGCTCTATAAGTGGGCAATGGGGCCTGGAATTTATTCCGTTGTACCCTGAAATCCAACGGGTGCTCCTTCCATTATAGGCCTAGCCATGTGTCCTTTAAGTAGATTAGGGCCACAAGAGGTATGGTTCTGAACACGGGACAAACAGGTGTATCCATTTTTGGGTGAAAGTCTTCATTCCTATGGACACTGTACAAAACAAACTGTTTTTGAATTGATACAAATGCCAAAAAAATGAAAATTGTAATTTTTTTCCTACAGCCTTGCTTAGATTTATTCAAAAATTGTAGGGTAGAAATACACGGTACACCCCCTAGATTAATTTGTTAAGGGGTCTAGTTTTCAAAATGGGGTCATTTGTTGGGGTTCTCTGTCGTTTTGGCCGCTCAAGGGCTCTACAAGTGGGCAATGGGGCCTAAATCACCTTCATGCTAAATTTCTGTTCTGAAAGCCACCGACTGCTTCTTTCATTTTGGGCCCCGTTGTGCATCCAGACAAAAGATTAGGGCCACAATGGGTATGTCTCTGAACACAGGACAAACAGGGGTATCCATTTTGGGGTGCAAGTCTTCATTCATATGTGTGCTGTACCAAAAAAGCAGTTTTTAAAACGACAGAATTGCCAAAAAAACGAAAATCACATTTTTTTCCTTTTGCTTTGCTTGAATTCATTCAAAAACTGTGGGGTCAAAATGGGCAGTACACCCCTAGATAAATTCGTTAAGGGGTCTAGTTTTCAAAATGGGGTCACTTGTGGGGGTTCACTTTGGCTTTGGCCGCTCAAGAGCTCTACAAAATTGCTATGGGTCTAAAACGCCTTCAAGCAAAATTTATGTTCTGAAAGACACCGACTACTCCTTTCATTTTGGGCCCCGTTGTGCATCCACACATAAGATTAGGGCCACAATGAGTATGTCTCTGAACACGGGACAAACAGGGGTAACCATTTTGGGGTGCAAGGCTTCATTCATGTGTGTGCTGTACCAAAAAAGCAGTTTTTAATACGACAGAATTGCCAAAAAAACGAAAATCACATTTTTTTCCTTTTGCTTTGCTTGAATTCATTCAACAACTGTGGGGTCAAAATGGGCAGTACACCCCTAGATAAATTCGTTAAGGGGTCTAGTTTTCAAAATGTGGTCACTTGTAGGGGTTCTCTTTGGTTTTGGCCATTCAAGAGCTCTACAAATGTGCTATGGGTCTAAAACGCCTTCAAGCAAAATTTATGTTCTGAAAGACACTGACTACTCCTTTCATTTTGGGTCCCGTTGTGCATCCACACATAAGATTACGGCCACAATGGGTATGTTTCTGAACACGGGAGAAACGGTGGTATCCATTTTGGGGTGTAAATCCTCATTTTCATGGGCAATGTAGGAAAAAATATGTCTTTAAAATGACATATTTGCAAAACTATGAAATTTTATTTTTTCTCCTTTAAATTGAATTAATTCCTGAAAAAAACTGGTAGGGTCAAAATACTCATGACACCCCTCAGTGAATACATTAAGGGGTGTAGTTTTTAAATGGGGTCATTTGGGGGTTATCTATTATTCTGACACTCATGAATAAAGATGAGCGAACACCAAAAAGCTCGGGTGTTCGTTATTCGAAACGAACTTCCCGCGATGTTCGAGGGTTCGTTTCGAATAACGAACAGGATTGAAGTCAATGGGCGACCGGAGCATTTTTGTATTTCGCCAATGCTCGCTAAGGTTTTCATGTGTGAAAATCTGGGCAATTCAAGAAAGTGATGGGAACGACACAGCAACGGATAGGGCAGGCGAGGGGCTACATGTTGGGCTGCATCTCAAGTTCACAGGTCCCACTATTAAGCCACAATACCGGCAAGAGTGCCCCCCCCCTTCCAACAACTTTTACTTCTGAAAAACCCTCATTAGCAATGCATACCTTAGCTAAGCACCACACTACCTCCAACAAAGCACAATCACTGCCTGCATGACACTCCGCTGCCACTTCTCCTAGGTTACATGCTGACCAACCCCCCCGCACGACCCAGTGTCCACAGCGCACA
Source organism: Eleutherodactylus coqui (assembly GCF_035609145.1). NCBI lineage: Eukaryota > Metazoa > Chordata > Amphibia > Anura > Eleutherodactylidae > Eleutherodactylus > Eleutherodactylus coqui. Next base: position 27,258,619 of record NC_089842.1, on the reverse strand, counting down.
CCAAGTTGTCCTTGCGCAGCCTTCAGCTGCCCTCATGCCACGCCACACTCATGTCTATTTATAAGTACGTCTGCCATGAGGAGGAACCGCAGGCACACACTGCAGAGGGTTGGCACGGCTAGGCAGCGACCCTCTTTAAAAGGGGCGGGGCGATAGCCCACAATGCTGTACAGAAGCAATGAGAAATATAATCCTGTGCCACCACCATCAGGAGCTGCACACGTGGGCATAGCAATGGGGAACCTATGTGCCACACACTATTCATTCTGTCAAGGTGTCTGCATGCCCCAGTCAGACCGGGCTTTTTAATTCATAGACACAGGCAGGTACAACCCCCTATTGTGAAGTCCCTGTGGACCGACAGCATGGGTGGCTCCCTGGAACCCACCGGCGGTACATAAAAATATCCCATTGCATTGCCCAACACAGCTGAGGTAGTAATGTCGTGCTTAATGCAGGTGGGCTTCGGCCCACACTGCATGCCCCAGTCAGACTGGGGTTCTTTACAAGTGGAAACAGATGCATTTACAACTCCCTGTGGACCCACAGCATGGGTGGGTGCCAGGAAGCCACCGGCGGTACATTAAAAAAATATCACATTGCATTGCCCAACACAGCTGAGGTAGTAATGTCGTGCTTAATGCAGGTGGGCTTCGGCCCACACTGCATGCCCCAGTCTGACTGGGGTTCTTTAGATGTGCTTTCAGATGCATTTATAATTCTCTGTGGACCCACAGCATGGGTGGGTGCCAGGAAGCCACCGGCGGTACATAAAAATATCCCATTGCATTGCCCAACACAGCTGAGGTAGTAATGTCGTGCTTAATGCAGGTGGGCTTCGGCCCACACTGCATGCCCCAGTCAGACTGGGGTTCTTTACAAGTGGACACATGTAGGTTACACTCCGTGTGCACCTACAGCATGGGTGGCTCCCTGGAACCCACCGGCGATACACAAAAATATCCCATTGCATTGCCCAACACAGCGGATGTAACGTCAGCTGTAATGCAGGTGGGCTAAAAATTCATTTGATTACACTGTAGGCGAGGGCCCACAAAAATTGCTGTATCAACAGTACTAATGTACATCCAAAAAATTGGCCATGGCCAGCCAAGAGGGCAGGTGAAACCCATTAATCGCTTTGGTTAATGTGGCTTAAGTGGTAACTAGGCCTGGAGGCAGCCCAGTTTAACGAAAAATTGGTTCAAGTTAAAGTTCCAACGCTTTTAAGCACATTGAAACTTTTAAAAATTGTTCAGAAAAATTATTTGAGTGAGCCTTGTGGCCCTAAGAAAAATTGCCCGTTCAGCGTGATTACGTGAGGTTTCAGGAGGAGGAGTAGGAGGAGGAGGAGGAATATTAGACACAGATTGATGAAGCAGAAATGTCCCCGTTTTGGATGGTGAGAGAGAACGTAGCTTCCATCCGCGGGTGCAGCCTACGTATTGCTTACGTATCCTTGCTGTCCGCTGGTGGAGAAGAGAAGTCTGGGGAAATCCAGGCTTTGTTCATCTTGATGAGTGTTAGCCTGTCGGCACTGTCGGTTGACAGGCGGGTACGCTTATCTGTGATGATTCCCCCAGCCGCACTAAACACCCTCTCCGACAAGACGCTAGCCGCAGGACAAGCAAGCACCTCCAGGGCATACAGCGCTAGTTCAGGCCACGTGTCCAGCTTCGACACCCAGTAGTTGTAGGTGGCAGAGGCGTTACGGAGGACGGTCGTGCGATCGGCTACGTACTCCCTCACCATCCTTTTACAGTGCTCCCGCCGACTCAGCCTTGACTGGGGAGCGGTGACACAGACTTGCTGGGGAGCCATAAAGCTGTCCAGGCCCTTAAAGACTGTTGCACTGCCTGGGATGTACATGCTGCTCGATCTCCGCACCTCCCCTGCTACCTTGCCCTCGGTACTGCGCCTTCTGCCACTAGCGCTGTCGGCTGGGAATTTTACCATCAGCTTGTCCGCAAGGGTCCTGTGGTATAGCAACACTCTCGAACCCCTTTCCTCTTCGGGAATGAGAGTGGGCAGGTTCTCCTTATAGCGTGGGTCGAGCAGTGTGTACACCCAGTAATCTGTTGTGGCCAGAATGCGTGCAACGCGAGGGTCACGAGAAAGGCATCCTAACATGAAGTCAGCCATGTGTGCCAGAGTACCTGTATGCAACACATGGCTGTCTTCACTAGGAAGATCACTTGCAGGATCCTCCTCCTCCTCCTCCTCCTCAGGCCATACACGCTGAAAGGATGACAGGCAATCAGCCGGTGTACCGTCAGCAGTGGGCCAAGCTGTCTCTTCCCCCTCCTCCTCATCCTCCTCATGCTCCTCCTCCTCCTCCTGTACGCGCTGAGAAATAGTCAGGAGGGTGCCCTGACTATCCAGCGGCATACTGTCTTCCCCTGCCCCCGTTTCCGAGCGCAAAGCAGCTGCCTTTATGCTTTGCAGGGAATTTCTCAAGATGCATAGCAGAGGAATGGTGACGCTAATGATTGCAGCATCGCCGCTCACCACCTGGGTAGACTCCTCAAAATTACCAAGGACATGGCAGATGTCTGCCAACCAGGCCCACTCTTCTGAAAAGAATTGAGGAGGCTGACTCCCACTACGCCGCCCATGTTGGAGTTGGTATTCGACTATAGCTCTACGCTGTTCATAGAGCCTGGCCAACATGTGGAGCGTAGAGTTCCACCGTGTGGGCACGTCGCACAGCAGTCGGTGCACTGGCAGCTTAAAGCGATGTTGCAGGGTGCGCAGGGTGGCAGCGTCCGTGTGGGACTTGCGGAAATGTGCGCAGAGCCGGCGCGCCTTTACGAACAGGTCTGACAAGCGTGGGTAGCTTTTCAGAAAGCGCTGAACCACCAAATTAAAGACGTGGGCCAGGCATGGCACGTGCGTGAGGCTGCCGAGCTGCAGAGCCGCCACCAGGTTACGGCCGTTGTCACACACGACCATGCCCGGTTGGAGGCTCAGCGGCGCAAGCCAGCGGTCGGTCTGCTGTGTCAGACCCTGCAGCAGTTCGTGGGCCATGTGCCTCTTCTCTCCTAAGCTGAGTAGTTTCAGCACGGCCTGCTGACGCTTGCCCACTGCTGTGCTGCCACACCGCGCGACACCGACTGCTGGCGACATGCTGCTGCTAACACATCTTGATTGCGAGACAGAGGTTGCGGAGGAGGAGGAGGAGGAGGAGGAGGAGGGTGCTTTAGTGGAGGAAGCATACACCTCCGCAGATACCACCACCGAGCTGTGGCCCGCAATTCTGGGGGTGGGTAGGACGTGAGCGGTCCCAGGCTCTGACTCTGTCCCAGCCTCCACTAAATTCACCCAATGTGCCGTCAGGGAGATGTAGTGGCCCTGCGCTTGTCCACGTGTCCGTAGTTAAGTGGACCTTGCCACTAACCGCATTGGTGAGGGCGCGTACAATGTTGCGGGAGACGTGGTCGTGCAGGGCTGGGACGGCACATCGGGAAAAGTAGTGGCGACTGGGAACTGAGTAGCGCGGGGCCGCCGCCTCCATGATACTTTTGAAGGACTCCGTTTCCACAACCCTATACGGCAGCATCTCAAGGCTGATGAATTTTGCTATGCGGACGGTTAACGTTTGAGCGTGCGGGTGCGTGGCGGCGTACTTGCGCTTGCGCTCCAACAGTTGCACAAGCGACGGCTGGACGGTGCGCTGAACTACACTGGTGGATGGGGCCGAGGACAGCGGAGGTGAGGGTGTGGGTGCAGGCCATGAGGCGGTAGTGCCCGTGTCCTGAGAGGGGGGTTGGATCTCAGTGGCAAGTTGGGGCACAGGGGGAGAGGCAGGGGTGCAAACCGGAGGCGGTGAACGGCCTTCGTCCCACCTTGTGGGGTGCTTGGCCATCATATGTCTGCGCATGCTGGTGGTGGTGAGGCTGTTGGTGTGGGCTCCCCGGCTGAGCTTTGCGCGACAAAGGTTGCACACCACTGTTCGTCGGTCGTCAGGCGTCTCTGTGAAAAACTGCCAGACCTTAGAGCACCTCGGCCTCTGCATGGTGGCATGGCGCGAGGGGGCGCTTTGGGAAACACTTGGTGGATTATTCGGTCTGGCCCTGCCTCTACCCCTGGCCACCGCACTGCCTCTTGCAACCTGCCCTGCTGCTGCCCGTGCCTCCCCCTCTGAAGACCTGTCCTGTGTAGGCGTTGCACACCAGGTGGGGTCAGTCACCTCATCGTCCTGCTGCTCTTCCTCCGAATCCTCTGTGCGCTGCTCCCTCGGACTTACTGCCCTTACTACTACCTCACTGCAAGACAACTGTGTCTCATCGTCATCGTCCTCCTCACCCACAGAAAGTTGCAGGGTCCTCAGGGTGGCAGTGCCCGTGGTGGACTTGCAGAAATGTGTGCAGGTCAGACAAGTGGGGGTAGTTTTTCAGTCGCAGGCATATGATGGGCAAGCACCCAACAAGGTGGGACGAAGGCCGTTCACCACCTCTGGGGCGCACCACTGCCTCTTCCCCTGTGCCCCAACCTGACACTCAGATCCAACCCCCTCTCAGGACACAGGCACGAGCGCCTCCCGGCCTTCACCCACACCCTCACCTCCACTGTCCTCGACCCCATCCAGCAATGTCTCTCAGCGCAGCGTTCAGCTGTCGCTAGTGCAAGTGTTGGAGCGAAAGCGCAAATACGCCACCACGCACACGTGCGCACAAGCTTTAAACTTGCACATTGCCAAATTAATCAGCCTGGAGATGCTGCCATATAGGCTTGTGGAAACAGAGGCTTTCAAAAACATGATGGCAGCGGCTGTCCTGCGCTTCTAGGTCCCCAGTCGCCACTATTTTTCCCAGCCCTACACCAGCACGTCTCTGGCAACATAAATCGTGCCCTCACCAATGCGGTTACTGGGAAGGTCTACTTAACCACAGACACGTGGACAAGTACTGGTGGGCAGGGCCACTATATCTCCCTGATGGCACATTGGGTGAATTTGGTGGAGGCTGGGACCGACTCAGAGCCTGGGACCACTCACGTCCTACCCACACCCAGAATAGTGGGTCATTCCTCAGTGCTGGTATCTGCGGCGGTCTATGCCACCTCCTCTAAACCATCCCCCTCCTCCTCCTCCTATGCAACCTCTACCTCTCAATTAAGAAATGTGAGCAGCACGTCGCCAGCAGTTGGTGTGGCGCGACGCGGCAGCACAGCGGTGGGCAAGCATCAGCAGGCCGTGCTGAAACTACTCAGCTTAGGTGACAAGAGACACACGGCCCACGAACTGTTGCAGGGTCTGACAGAGCAGACCGACCTCTGGCTTTCGCCGCTGAGCCTCCAACCGGGCATGGTCGTGTGTGACAACGGCCGTAACCTGGTGGCGGCTCTGCAGTTTGGCAGCCTCACACACGAGCCATGCCTGGCCCACGTCTTCAATCTGGTGGTTCAGCGGTTTCTGAAAAACTACCCGCACTTATCTGACCTGCTCGGCAAGGTGCGCTGCATCTGTGCACAATTCCACAAGTCCACCATGCACGCTGCCAACCTGAGGACCCTGCAACATCGGTTTAATCTGCCAGAGCACCAACGGCTGTGCGACGTGCCCACACGGTGGAATTCTACGCTGCACATGTTTGCCAGGCTCTATGAGCAGCGTAGAGCAATAGTGGAATACCAACTCCAACGTGGGCGGCGTAGTTGTAGTCAGCCTCCCCATTTCTTTACTGAGGAGTGGGCCTGGATGGAAGACATCTGCCAGCTCCTCGGAAATTTTGAAGAGTCTACCCAGATGGTGAGCGGAGACGCTGCAATCATTAGCGTTACCATCCTGCTGCTCTGCCTGCAAGGCATAAAGGCCGACGAACAGGGAATGGGGGATGACAGTATGTCGCTTAATAGCCAGACCACCCTCATGTCTATATCTCAGTGCGTTTTGGAGGAGGAGGAGGTGGGGGAGGAGCAGGAGGAGGGGGATGAGACAGCTGGGCACACTGCAGAGGGTACCCATGCTTCTTGCCTCTCATCTGTTCAGCGTGCATGGGCTGTGGAGGAGGAGGATCCTGTAAGTCATCTTCCTAGTGAGGACAGCCATGTACTGGTACCCTCGCACACATGGCTGATTCATGTTAGGCTGCCTTTCTCGTGACCCTCGCGTTAGACGCATTCTGGCCAACACGGATTACTGGTTGAGCACCCTTCTCGACCCACGGTACAAGGAGAACCATTCCACTCTCATTCCCGAAGAGGAAAGGGGTATGAGAGTGATGCAATACCACAGGGCCCTGGTGGACAAAGTGATGCTAAACTTCCCATCTGACAGCGCTAGCGGCAGAAGGCGCAGTTCCGAGGGCCAAGTAGCAGGGGAGGCGCGGAGATCAGGCAGCATGTTCAGCGCAGGCAAGGGAACACTCTCCAAGGCTTTTACCAGCTTTATGGCTCCGCAGCAAGACTGCGTCACCACTCCCCAGTCAAGGCTGAGTCGGAGGGAGCACTGTAAAAAGATGGTGAGGGAGTACGTAGCTGATCGTACCACCGTCCTCCGTGATGCCACTGCTCCATACAACTATTGGGTGTCAAAGCTGGACACTTGGCACGAACTTGCGCTGTACGCCGTGGAGGTGCTTGCTTGCCCTGCCGCTAGCGTCTTGTCAGAGAGGATGTTTAGTGCAGCTGGCGGAATCATCACGTATAAGAGTACCCACCTGTCAACTGCCAGTGCCGACATGCTTACACTCATAAAGGTGAAGAACGCCTGGATTTCCCCAGACTTCTCATCTTCACCGGCGGAGAGCAGCGGAACCTAAAGATTCTTTTCGCTGCAACCGCAGATAAAAGCATTCTTCTCTATCACCGGGAAAAACAGGGCATTTAGCTTTGTCAATCACTCTTGGATATTATTACTCGTCCTCTTCCTACTCCTCCTCCCAACACAGCATTTCATCACGCTGAACTGCCAATTTTTCAGTGGCCCAAAAGGCACTGTTTAAAAGTTTTTTTACAATTTTTACAATCTGTCTCTGATATTAGTCCTCCTCCTACTCCTCCTCCTGAAACATCATGTCATCACGCTGAACTGCCAATTTTTCTGTGGCCCAAAAGGCTCACCTAACAATTTTTGTACAATTTTTCAAAGTTTCAAAAGTATTGATACATTAACATGAACCAATTTTTTTAACAGGGCTGCCTCCAGGCTCTGTTACAAATTAAGCAACAGCGAACTGTATCTTTAAAAAATATTTATTGGTTTCACCTGCCCTCTTGGTTGAGCAATTTTTCAGGGGTACTTTTGTACTGTTGGTACACTAATTTTTCTGGCCCTCGCCTATACTTTAATCCAACAATTTTTTCCGGCCTTCGCCTACACACATGGTACCCCAATGTTTGAGGGGTTGGCCTATACTCTTGCTACAGAAATTTTACTGGGGTTTGACTGCCTATACTTCTGTCACACTAATTTTACAGGGGTCTGCCTATACTGCTGCTACATAAATGTTACAGGGGTCTGCCTATACTTCTGCTACAGAAATGTTACTGGGGTCTGCCTATACTTCTGCCACATAAATGTTACAGGGGTCTGCCTATACTGCTGCTACATAGATGCTGCAGGGGTCTGCCTATACTTCTGCTACAAAAATGTTACTGGCGTCTGCCTATGCTTCTGCATTGTGAATGTTACAGGGGTCTGCCTATACTTCTATTACAGAAATGTTACTGGGGCTGCCTATACTTCAACTACAGAAATGTTACAGGGGTCTGCCTACAACTTTTCTACTGAATGGTTTGAGGGGTTTGCCTATACTTTTACTACAGAAATGATACTGGGGTCTGCCTATACTGCTGCTACATAAATGCTACAGGGGTCTGCCTATATTTCTGCTACAGAAATGTTACTGGGGTCTGCCTATACTTCTACCACGTGAATGTTACAGGGGTCTGCCTATACTGCTGCTACATAAATGTTGCAGGGGTCTGCCTGTGCGTCTACTACAGAAATGTTACTGGGGTCTGCCTATACTGCTGCTACAGAAATGTTACATGGGTCTGTCTATACTGCTGCTACATAAATGTTACAGGGGTCTGCCTATACTGCTGCTACATAAATGCTACAGGAGTCTGCCTATACTTCTGCTACAGAAATGTTACTGGGGTCTGCCTATACTTCTGCCACGTGAATGTTACAGGAGTCATCCTATACTGCTGCTACAGAAATGTTACAGGGGTCTGCCTGTACGTCTACTACAGAAATGCTACTGGGGTCTGCCTATACTGCTGCTACAGAAATGATACTGGGGTCTGCCTATACTTCTGCTACAAAAATGCTACTGGGGTCTGTCTATACTTCTGCCACGTAAATGTTAAAGGGGTCTGCCTATACTGCTGCAACATTATTGTTACTGGGGTCTGCCTAAACTTCTACTGCAGCAATGTTACTGGAGTCTGCCTATTCTTCTACTACAGAAATGGTGCTGGGGTCTGCCTCTACTGCTGCTACAGAAATGATACTGGTGTTTGCCTATACTGCTGCTACATTAATGTTACAGGGGTCTGCCTATACTGCTGCTACATAAATGTTACAGGGGTCTGCCTATACTGCTGCTTCATAAATGTTACAGGGGTCTGCCTATATTTCTGCTACAAAAATGTTACTGGGGTCTGCCTATAGTTCTGCTACAAAAATGTTACTAGGGTCTGCCTATACTTCTGCCGCGTAAATGTTACAGGGGTCTGCCTATACTTCTGCTACAGAAATGGTACTGGGGTCCTCCTATACTACTGCTACTGAAATGTTACTGGGGTCTGCTTATACCTTTCCTACTGGAATGTTACAGGGGTCTGTTTATACTATGGGTTCACACAGACTTCCCATCACAGTGTTTTACCTATCTGGCCCAAAAACACTGACTGACTAGGGCATGAATTGTGGGCCGAGGCCAATATGTATTTTCTCTCGCGTTACCCCAGTTATCCGGGGCACTGCTGTGGCCCAAACAAGAGGAGCGATACAGCGCTACTGAGACGTTCACAGCTGCACTAGCATCGGAGTTCACTCTATACCCGCGATTGTTGAGGATTTGTGCAAAGGCCTATGTCCTCAGCGCAGTGAAAGTCTGCCATGTTTGGGCACTCTGATTTCTTCATAGTTCATTTCTTGGGTCGTCTATGACCCACCTATGCTGTGGGTGCACACAGACTTCCCATGGTGGTGATTTACCTGTCTGGCACAAACTCACTGACTGACTAGGGTAGGGTGCAGAGTGCAGATGGTTCTCCCCTTGCGGTGTCGATTGAGCTATCTGACGCCAACACAGAATGAATAGTGTGAGGGGACCCGGATTGCCCATTGCTATTTAACTCGCGGCACCTTGGGTCACACAGTGTGTTTGCTGGGACCGAGCCTGACCAAGGGCCGCTCACATACTTCCCACACAGGCTACAGCGGGTCCTGATCATGGTTTCTTGGCCTTGTAAGGCCACCTCCTCCTCCTGCTTGGGGTCAGGGGACCAGCACTGGGCATCATGTATTTTCTCTCATGTTACCACAGTTATCAGAGAAACTCGTTTGGGACAAACAAGAGGAGCGATACAGCGCTAATGAGACGTGCACAGCTGCGCTAGTATCGGAGTCCGCTCTATGCCCGCGATTGCTGAGAATTTGTGCAGAGGCCTATGTCCTCATCGCAGTGAAAGTCTGCCATGTTTGGGCACTTTGATTTCTTTATGTGTCCTGTCTTTGGGTTCCTTGGACCCCACCTATGCTGTGGGTGCACACAGACTTCCCATTGCAGTGTTTTACCTGCCTGGCACTAAAAAAAAACACTGACTGACTAGGGCATGGATTGTGGGCCAAGGCCAACATGTATTTTCTCTTGTGTTACCACCGCTATCTGGGGCACTGCTTTGGGACAAACAAGAGGAGCAATACAGCGCTAATGAGACGTTCACAGCTGCGCTAGCATCGGAGTCCGCTCTATGCCCGCGATTGCTGAGGGTTTGTGCAGAGGCCTATGTCCTTGGCGCAGTGAAAGTCTGCCATGTTTGGACACTCTGATTTCTTTATGTGTACTGTCTTTAAATTCTTTGGACCCACCTATGCTGTAGGTGCACACAAACTTCCCATAGCGGTGTTAGACCTGTCTGGCACAAAGACACTGACTGACTTGGGTAAGGTGCAGAGTGCAGATGGATTTCCCCTTGCGTTGTCGATGAGGTATCCGACACCCAAACACAAGGTGTTTGCTGGGACCGAGCCTGACCCTGGACCCGCTCACATACTTCCCACACAGAGTATTGCTGCATTGTGGAGATGTGTAGAAGTGCTGGGCTGGCACCTGAATCCCCTTTATGCCCACGTTTGCGGCTTGTGACATTTTTGCAATGGAGGTGGCACGGGATTGGAATGATGATCGTACGTCAATTTATCATCGATTCTCAACAGCATTGTGGGCTATCGCCCCCCCCCCCCTTTCAAAAAGGGTCGCTGCCTGGCCCTGCCAACCCTCTGCAGTGTGTGCCTCCGATTCCTCCTCATGGCTGACGCGCTTATAAATAGACATGAGGGTGGTGTGGCTATGAGGCCAGCGTGTGGCATGAGGGCAGCTGAAGGCTGAGCAGGGACACTTTTGTGTGTGCTGTGGACGCAGGGTCATGCGGGGGGTTGGGCAGCATGTAACCCAGGAGAAGAAGCAGTGGTGTGACCTGCAAGCAGTGATTGCGCTTTGTTGCAGGTAGTGTGGTGCTTAGCTAAGGTGTGCCTTGCTAATGAGGATTTGTCTGAAGTAAAAATTGTTAGGGGGGAGCAGACTCTAGCCCCTATTGTGGCTTAATAGTGGGACCTGGGAGCCTGAGATGCAGCCCTGCATGCTGCCCCTGCCTTGCCCCATCCGTTTCTGTGGTGTTTCCATGACTTTCAAATGTTTTCTGGTTTTTCACAAGTGAAGACCTAAGCGGAGCATCGGTTATATACAAAAATGCTCGAGTCCCCTATTGACTTCAATGGAGTTCGTTACTCGAAACGAGCTCTCGAGCATCGCGAAAAGTTCGACTCGAGCAACGAGCACCCGAGCATTTTGGTGCTTGCTCATCTCTAATTTTGACATGTTTTTTTTTAAGCGGCAATTGCCATGGAAAATTCGACATAAAATTTCACTATCTGGCTTTAATTAGGAAAAAAAATCTTAATAATATGTTCCCAATTAGTCTATTGTGTATTAACAAGTGCCTTTATATGACGGCCCCTGGAGTGGTATTTAGTGAACAAACTAGAAGAACCATGTTAAGGGCATGAAACCAAACTCAGCTTTTAACAAAGTTCTATCTGAAACAGGGTTCTACTAGTTCGGTATGGTCAACCATAGTTGTGAACACTAGTGAATAACATTGTCTAAAAGCCATAAACACCCTCTATAGCACTCTCTATTATGTAGGGCTTTTATGGTTCTTAGACAGTGTTATACAGGAGTTTTAGGAGTTTTGGTGAACTTACCTTAACTTAATTAGTTCAAACTAATTCCGACAGAACAAATCTTTGTGAGAAAGTTTGATATCTCTCTCCAGCCTCTGGTGCTGTCATTGTGTCCAGTGGACCGTCCCCACAGTGAGTGATATCAGGCTGTCATTGAGAATGAGCAGTTGAGACTTGGTATATTGACAGTGCCGTTAGCCAGTTCTAGTAAGAACCCCTCCTAGCAAAGGGGGGAGACTAAAAAAAACCAACTAGGATAGACAGCAGAGTCATGCAGCTAGGACTGCTTACCTCATCCCATGACATGTCCTTATTAAATACAAGGTTATAATGGAAAGTTATAAGTATTTCCTCTACACTTTTTTGTAACCACTCCTGGCTTTGTTTAAAAAGATGAATAAAAAATTGAATCAAAACTGCATATAGCATGTGAATCGATCCTCAAATAGCCATCAGTGGTTCCCTAATTCTTACTATTGTTATAATGAATATTTTATCAATAACCGCCCCATTCTGTAGCTGATTTTCAAGCTCAACTTGCGTTGCTCATGAGATCACCACACTGTAAATGCTGTAAGTGCATAATGTTGCATGTTAATACAGACGCAGCAGTTCTTAAGATCCTTTTACGTGGGAAAAGCTGTCAGGCAAATGATGCTTACTCCTGTGCTGTTGCATAGGAGCAAGTATCATTGGTATCACTCAGAGCGCTGCTGACATGGAGGCGGATCAGGGAGCATTTTTCACAGTAAATAGACAGTTATTCAAAAGTGAATGACTGCTGTTTACACTGAACTGTACGTCATTCAGTTTTTTGCATGCTGAAACTGAACGACTTAACAATTCTCATTCAGTCATTCAGTTTCTGCATGCATTTACACCAGATAATTATCATTCAAATTCCCATGGGAGCATGGGAATCTGAACAATTCTGAATGATATAATCGTATTATGAAAAAGGGCCATTAGCCCATAGATTTAGAAATGAAGAGATAAGAAAAAGATGAATAGATGACAGAAAGATAGATGTTAATTTCAGATTCTTTATATAGAATGTGGAAATATTGAATTAATATAGTTCTATGGGATAATCTCTTATTTTATCTAGATGCACTTTGATAAATATAATATTGTTAGATAAGTTCCTGCACATACAGTATGGTAATTAGTTTTCTTCTTTGTAGAAAATAGAAATCAATCTGCTTTAAAGCTAGTAAGTAGCAATCTTGAAGATTAGGTTTTTGCACATTTGTGTTGGGTTTCCTGTGCTTTAAAATTTTAGATATATGTCAAACATTTGAGATGAAACCTGATGTTCCACACAGTACATTTACTATCTACCTAACCATCTGCTGAATATGTAAAAATTCATCTTTTACAAAACCACATTAAATGCACTGTATGAGAAAATAATTATCTAAAGATTGTTAACCTTTTACAGGCTTAAAGAGATACACTTATAACTAGAGATAAGCGGGCACCAAAATGCTCAGGTACTCGTTGCTCGAGTCAAACTTTTCGTAATGCTCGAGAGCTCGGTTCGATTGATGAACCCCATTGAAGTCAATGGGCAACTCAAGCATTTTTGTATGGGACTGATGCTCTGCATAGGTAATCACTTTACAAACACCAGAAAACATCAGAAAGTCATGGAAACACCACAGAAACGGATGAGGAAGGGCAATGGCAGCATGCATGGCGGCATCTGAGGCTCCCAGATCCCACTATTAAGCCAAAATGAGGGCAATAGTCTGGCGCCACCCCCCTAACAATTTACTTGGGACAAACCCTCATTAGCAAGGCACATGCGCTGGCACATCTTAGCTAGGCACCACAATACTTGAAACCAAGGACAATCACTGCCTGAGGGTGACACCACTGACTCTTCTCCTGGGTTACATGCTGGCATTAATGTCCCACCCCCACCCCCCACGACCCTGCATCCACAGCGCACAAAAATTTTTCCCTGCGCAGCGTTCAGCTGCCCTCATGCCACACGCTCACTTCATAGCCACACCACCCTCATGTTTATTTATAAGTGCGTACTGGATGAGGAGGAACCGGAGACACACACTGCAGAGGGTTGGCAGGGCTAGGCAACGACCCTCTTTGAAAGTGTTGGCGATAGCCCACAATGCTGTTGAGCATTGATGATAAATTGACATGCGATCATCATTCCAATCCCGTGCCACCTCCGTCACAAAATTGTCAGGAGCTGCAAACGTGGGCATAAAGGGGACTCAGGTGCCAGCCCAGCACTTCTACACATCTCCACAATGCAGCAATACTCTGTGTGGGAAGCACGTGAGTGGGCCCTGGCTCAGGCTCGGTCCCAGCCTCCACCTTGTGTGACCTAAGGTGCCGCGAGTTACATAGCAATGGGAAATCCATGTGTCCGCACACAATTCAATCTGTGTAGGCGTTAGATAGCTCAACACCACAAGAGGAAGTCTTTGACTTCCTTGGGCTCGCCTACATATAAAGAAATCAGAGCGCCCAAATAAAACTGTTTCAACCTGCCAAGGACCTCAACCTCGGCTCACACCCTGAGTAATTGTGGGCATATAGCAGACTTGGATGCTAGTGCAGCTGTGAACGTCTCATTAATGCAGTAACACTCCTTTTGTTTGGCCCAAACCAGTGTCTCTGATAACTGTGGTAACACGAGAGAAAATACAGGTTGCCCAGCGCTGATCCTCAGACCCCAAGCAGGAGGAGGAGGTGGCATAACAAGGCCGAGAAACCATGACCGAGGTACGACAGGCAATAGTCTGTGAGGGAAGTACGTGAACGGGCCCTGGGTCAATCTCGGTCCCAGCTTCCACCTTGTGTGACCAAGGTGCCGCGAGTTACATAGCAATGGGAAATCAATGTGTCCACACACTATTCATTCTGTGTAGGTGTTAGATAGCTCAACACCGCAAGGGGAAGTCTTTGAGTTCCTTGGGCTCGCCTATGCTGTCAGTGAACAAAGATGGTATTACGCGGGAAGAAATCAGAGTGCACAAACATGGCAGAGTTTCACCCCACCAAGGACCTCAGCCGCGGCCCACAATTCTGTCCTAGTCAGTCAGTGTATTTGTGCAGATAGGTAAAACACCACAATGGGAAGTCTTTGTGCACCCACAGCATAGGCAGACCCCTGTAGCATTTCTGCAGCAAGAGTATAGGTGGACCCCAGTAACATTTCTGTAGCAAGAGTATAGGCAGAACCCACTAACATTTCTGAAGTAAAAGTATAGGGGGACCCCAGTAGCATTTCTGTAGCAGAAGTATAGGCAGACCCCAGTAACATTTCTGTAGTAAAAGTATAGGCGGACCCCAGTAACATTTTCTGTAGCAGAAGTAGAGGTGGACCCCAGTAACATTTCTGTAGCAAGAGTATAGGTGAATCCCTCAAACTATTCATTAGAAAAGGTGTAGGCAAACCCCAGTAACATTTCTATAGCAAGAGAAAAGGCAGACACTAGTAACATTTCTATTGCAAGAGTATAGGCAGACCCCAGCTAAATTTCTGTAGCAAAAGTACAAGCAGACCCCTGTAACATTTCTGTAGCAGGAGTATAGGCGGGCCCCAGTAACATTTCTGTAGCAAAGGTATAGGCGAACCCCTCAAACCTTTCAGAAACAAGTGTATAGGCAGACCCCAGTAACATTTCTGCAGCAAAAGTATAGGCAGACACCTGTAACATTTCTGTAGCAAGAGTATAGGTGAACCTCTGAAACATTGGTGTACCATGAGTATAGGCGGACCCCAGTAACATTTCTGTAGCAAAAGTAAAGGTGGACCCAGTAACATTTTTGTAGTAAAAGTATAGGCGGACCCCAGTTACATTTTAGTTGCAAAAGTATACGCGAACCCCTGAAACATTGGTGTACCAAGAGAATAGGCAGACCACAGTAACATTTCTGCACCAAAAGTATAGGCAGACCCCTGTAAAATTTCTGTAGTAAAAGTATAGGCAGTCCCCTGTAACATTTCTGTAGCAAAAGTATATGCAGACACCTGTAACATTTCTGTAGCAAAAGTATAGGCGAACCCCTTAAACCATTCAGTAGAAACTGCATAGGCGGAACCCTGTAACATTTCAGTAGAAAAAGCATAGGCGAACCCCTGAAACATTGGTGTACCAAGTGTATAGGTGGACCTCAGTAACATTTCTGTAGCAAAAGTATAGGCAGACCCCTGTAACATTTTTTAGCAAGAGTATAGGTGAACCCCTGAAACATTGGTGTACCAAGAGTATAGACGGACCCCTGTAACAGTTCTGTTGCAAAATTATGGGCAGACCCCTGTAACATTTCTGTAGCAAAAGTTTAGACGGACCCCTGAAACATAGGTGTTTCAAGAGTATAGGCAGACCCACATTAACATTTCTGTCGCAAAAGTATAGGCAAACCCCTGAAACATTGGTGTACAAAGAGTATAGATGGACCACAGTGACATTTCTGTAGCAAAAGTATAGGCAAACCCTTGTAACATTTCTGAAGCAAGAGTATAGGCGAACCCCTGAAACATTGGTGTACCAAGAGTATAGACAGACCCCAATAACATTCCTGTAGCAAAAGTATGGGCAGACCCCAGTAACATTTCTGTAGTAAAAGTATAGGCAGATCCCAGTAACATTTTTCAAACAAGAGTATAGGCGAACCCCTGAAACATCGGTGTACCAAGAGTATAGGCAGACCCCAGTAATATTTCTGTAGCAGAAGTATAGGCCGATGCCAGTAACATTTCTATAGTAAAAGTATAGGCGGACCCAAGTAATATTTCTGTAGCAGAAGTATAAGTCGACCACAGTAACATTTCTGTAGTAAAAGTATAAGCGGACCCCAGTAACATTTCTGTAGTAAAAGTATAGGAAGACCCCAGTAACATTTCTATAGCAAGAGAATAGGCGAACCCCAGTTAAATTTCTGTAGCAAAAGTACAGGCAGACCCCTAAAATATTTCTGTAGCAGGAGTATAGGCGGACACAGTAACATTTCTGTAGCAAAAGTATAGGCAGACCCCTGTAACATTTCTGTAGCAAAAGTATGGGCAGACCACTATAACGTTTCTGTAGCAAACGTATAGTCGGGCCCCAGTAACATTTCTGTAGCAAAAGTATATGCGAACCCTGAAACATTGGTGTACCAAGAGTATAGGCGGACACCATTAATATTTATGTAGCAAAAGTATAAACGGACCCCTGTAACATTTCTGTAGCGAAAGTATAGCGGACCCCAGTAACATTTCTGTAGTAAAAGTATAGGCGGACCCCAGTAACATTTCTGTAGTAAAAGTATAGGCAGACTCAGTAACATTTCTGTAGCAAGAGTGCAGGCGAACCTCTGAAACATTGGTGTACCAAGAGTATAGGCGGACCGCAGTAACATTTCAGTAGCAAAAGTATAGGCAGACCCCAGTAACAGTTCTGTAGCAAAAGTATAGGCGGACGCCAGTAACATTTCTGCAGTAAAATTATACGTGGACCCCAGTAACATTTCTGTAACAAGAGTACAGGCGAACGCTGGAAATATTGGTGTACCAAGAGTATAGGCGAACCCCAGTAACATTTCTGTAGTAAATTATAGGCGGATCCGTTAAACATTGGTGTACCAAGAGTATAGGTGGTTCCCAGTAACATTTCAGTAGTAAAAGTATAGGCGAACCCCTGAAACATTGGTGTACCAAGAGTATAGGTGGAGCCCAGTGACATTTCTGTTGCAAAAATATAAGCAGACCCCTGTAACATTTCTGTAGCAAGAGTAGAGGCGAACCCCTGAAACATTGGTGTACCAAGAGTATAGGCAGACCCCAGTAACATTTCTCTAGTCAGGTCTGTCTCAGTCTGTGCTAGTTGCTCATCAGTATCCTTTCAGTTTGCCTGTGAGCTCCATCTCCAGCCTTACTCTGCTTTGTAAGTTCTGTTGGTCTGTTCCACCTGCCTCTTCTTTCGGCACTCTGTCCCCCGTTAGTAGGTCCATCTAGGTAGTCGCCAGGTCCCTAGTCAGCGCAGGGACCGCCGCCCAGTTGTCCGCCTGGGGTTAGCCAGGGCCGAGGCAAGTAGGCAGGGACAGTGGGGTGCGGGAAGAGCAGGGCACCCCACCTGGCGCTAGGGGGGCAGAGTGCCGTAACAGTAACATTTCTGTAGCAAAAGTATAGGTGAACCCCGCAAACCTTTCAGTAGCAGGTGTATAGGCAGTCCGCAGTAACATTTCTGTAGTCAAAGTATAGGCGGACCCCTGTAACATTTCTGTAGCAAAAGTATAGGCAGACCCCAGTAACATTTCTGTAGCAGAAGTATAGACTGACCCTCGTAACATTTCTGTTGTAAAAGTATAGGTGGACCCCAGTAACATTTTAGTAGCAAAGGTATAGGCGAACTTCTGAAACATTGGTGTACCAGGAGTATAGGCGGACTTCTATAATATTTCTGTAGCAAAAGTATAGGCAGACCCCTGTAACATTTCTGTAGCAAGAGTATAGGCGAAACCCAGTAAGTTTAGTGTACCAAAAGTACAGGCGGACCCCAATAACATTTCTGTAGCAAAAGTATAGGATGACCCAAGTAACATTTCTGTAGCAAAAGTATAGGTAGACCCCTGTAACATTTCTGTAGCAAAAGTATAGGCAGACCATAGTAACATTTCTGTAGCAAAAGTATATGCGAACCCCTGAAACATTGGTGTAGCAAAAGTTTAGATGGACACCTGAAGCATAGGTGTTTCAAGAGTATAGGCTGACCCACATTAACATTTATGTCGCAAATACATAGGCGAACCCCTGAAACATTGGTGTACCAAGAGTATAGGCGGACCCCTGTAACATTTGTGTAGCAAAAGTTTAGACGGACCCCTGAAACATAGGTGTTTCAAGAGTATAGGCGGACCCACATTAACATTTCTGTCGCAAATGCATAGGCGAACCTCTGAAACATTGGTGTACCAAAAGCATAGACGGACCACAGTGACATTTCTGTAGCAAAAGTATAGACAAACCCCTGTAACATTTCCAAAGCAAGAGTATAGGCGAACCCCTGAAACATTGGTGTACCAAGAGTATAGATGGACCCCAGTAATATTTCTGTAGCAAAAGTACAAGCAGACCCCAGTAACATTTCTGTAGCAAAAATATAGGCAGACCCCAGTAACATTTATGTTACAAGATTGCTGGCGAACACTGAAACATTGGTGTACCAAGAGTATAGGCAGACCACTATAACATTTCTGTAGCAAAAGTATACACGGACCCCTTTAACATTTATGTAGTAAAAGTATAGGCGGACCACAGTAACATTTCTGTAGCAAAAGTATAGGCGAACCCCTTAAACCATTCAGTAGAAACTGTATAGGCAGACCTAAGTAACATTTCATTAGCAAAAGTATAGGTGAACCCCTGAAGCATTGGTGTACCAAGAGTATAGGCAGACCCCAGTACCATTTCTGTAGCAAAAGTATAGGCAGACCCCTGTAACATTTTTCTTGTAAGAGTATAGGCGAACCCCTGAAACATTGGTGTACCAAGAGTATAGGCACACCCCAGTAACATTTCTGTAGGAGAAGTATAGGCCGACGCCAGTAACACTTCTAAAGTAAAAGTATAGGCGGACCCCAGTAAGATTTCTGTAGTAAAAGTATAGGCGGAACCCAGTAACATTTCTGTAGTAAAAATATAGGCAGACCCCAGTAACATTTCTATAGCAAGAGTATAAGCGGACCCCAGTTAAATTTCTGTAGCAAAAGTACAGGCAGACCCCTAAATTATTTCTGTAGCAGGAGTATAGGCGGACCCAGTAACATTTCTGTAGCAAAAGTATAGGCGGACCCCTGTAACTTTTTTTTTATTTTTTAAATCAGTATTTATTAGTTTTTCAATAAACACGGTTACATACAAACAAAATTGTCTGATATTGCTGATAAAGATATAAACGTTTGTCTTAGCACGAACATTATCAGCAGATTTACAATTACAAACAATGCTGATGCACATTACGTTCTTAACTTTCTGAGGGACTACCATCAGCTTCAAAACCATTTCAAACAACTGTGCGACGGGCTCTCAATGGTTATTCGACTTGACTGTTAACTCTTTGAACGTACGGTTTTGGAGCCACATTTGTCGCGGAAAATAACAATGGGGTTGGGTAGGGGGTAATGGGGAAAGGGAGGGGGGAGGGTATAGAGATTAAGGAGGTATAGTGAGTGGTGGCGGTGAAGGGTAAGGGGGTATAGGACACATGGATAAGGAGTCCTGCTTCCTCCTGTATGTGATGTGGTTCTTACCTAGTCCGGGACAGCGAGGGTTTAGTTTCAGCTTTGGGTGGGGCACTTTGCTCAGCGTCGGATGTCCGAGGTCTCAAGGTCTCCTTAGACTTAGTGTTATATAGAAGGCCTTAAGCCAAACGGCCAAGGCTACCCTCCCTCCGAAGAAAGGGGGGAGGGAAAGGGGAGAAGCGGAAGGCGAGCAGCGTCAGGAGATGTGGGACAGTAGAAAGGAGAGAAGAGATAAGGGGGGGTCTAAGGATTGTATCTCAGATTTCTCCACCGGGCCCAGATTTGGAGGAACTTGTCATGCGTGCCTTTAGACCAGCTCGACAATTCCTCCATGTTACATAATGGTAGGTTATGGTAGGGGGTGTCTTTTGCAGCCAGTGTAGGGGTATTAGTGCTTTGGCTGTATCCAAGAAGAAGGCCGTCAGTTTGTTTTTCAAAGGGTGGAAGGCCTTAGAGGGTTTCCATAAGAAAATCATGTCTGCCCTTAAGGAAAGATTTGGATGGACCTGTCTGAGGACCTCCTTGACCCCTCTCCAGTAGGGAATGATGTCTGGGCAATCCCACCAGATGTGGAGGTAGGATCCGATATCCGCGTCACATCTCCAACATCTGTTGTGAGGTGCTAGTTTATAGTTGTATAGCCATTGCGGGGTTTTGTACCATCTGACTAGCAACTTATAATGGCTTTCTTGCATGAGACACATTTTGTATAGAGTCTGAAGTGGCGCTTTTGGTGAAGATTTAGGAGCCAGGGAATCCTTCAGCCCGTCCCAGATCTCGCAGGGTCCCCTGAGTAGGGAGTTGAAATTTTTTGAAGTAGTCTCCATGTGCCTCCTCTGCGAGAGCACACAATATTGGGTCCTTTGTATTGTTAGTTAAGTCGCACCAGTATCTGAGTTGGGTGGCTTTGTAGAAGTCTTGGATGGATGGGAGGTCCATTCCTCCTTCAGCCTTCCTTTTAATCATCAAACTATATGCCAGTCTGGGTCTTCTCCGCCTCCACACGAACCCCGAGAAAGCTATCCATAGGGTTTTAAAAAAGGACACCGGCAAGTGTATAGGGAGCAGGCAGAGTTTATATATTACTATAGGCAGCACATATGATTTTAATACATTTTTCCTACCAAACCAGGATAGGGCTGGAAGGTCATAGGAACTTAAGAGTGCTTTTACCTGATCTATCAAGGGTAGGAAATTGTGGTCGAATAGGTTCTCTATTTTTTTGGTGAGTTTTACGCCTAAGTAATCTACCGATGCCTCCGACCAAGACAAGGGTGAACTGGATCTTAATGCGCTACAATGTTTCTTAGGTATCGAGATGTTTAGTATTGTTGACTTGGAGAAATTTATCTTGAAGTTTGAAAAGGCACTGAAGTCATTTAAAAGGGATGTAAGTCTAGGAATACTTCTCTCCGGTTCCGTTACGATAAACATTATGTCATCCGCAAAGGCCGCCGCTGAGAGCTTATATTTGCCGATTTTCAATCCCTTTATCACTGGGTCTTGTCTCACCCATTGGAGTAGGGGTTCCATGGCCAGTATAAATAGAGTGGGGGAGAGAGGGCAGCTCTGGCGGGTGCCATTGCGGATGTCAAAGGGGGGGGGGGATAGTATATCATTAATTTTTAACCTAGCATGGGGTTCCGTATATAAGGAGAAGATCGCGGCAATGAAAGGGTCTGGAAAATTAAAATTGGAGAGTACCCTGTCCAGTCCACCCTGTCAAAGGCCTTCTCGGCATCGGTGCTTATCAATGCCAGAGGGATGTCACGTTTTTGGGAGTATTTTATTGCGTGTAATAGGCGTATGCAGTTATCTCTGCCTTCTCTACCCTTCACGAATCCTGCTTGTTCGGGGTCTACAATGGCTGGGATAAAGTCTTCCAATCTTTTGGCTAATAATTTGGCCCATATCTTCATGTCCTGGTTAATCAAAGAGATGGGCCTGTAGCTACCGCAAGCTTTGGGGTCCTTGTTTTCTTTATGGATTAATGTGACGTGAGCTTCCTGGGCTTGTCTGGGAAGTTTTTCTCCCTCAAGAAGGGCGTTGAACATTTCTGTCAGGTGTGGTGTCAGTTGTGATTTGAAGGCCCTATAATATGCTATTGAGAAGTCGTCCGGCCCTGGACTTTTTCCCTGGGGGCACGAGTCTATTATCACCTCTATTTCTTTTATTGTAATTGGGTTTAAGAGGGTAGCGGTGTCTTTGTTGTTAAGTTTTGTGAGGTTCAGGGAGTTCAGGAAAGAATCAATTTGACTTTTAACTTTGTGTCTAACTGGGGAGGTCTTGCAATCCTCTAGGTTATAAAGTTGGGAATAAAAGTGTTGGAATCCATGCGCTATTTCTAGGGATGAGGAGTCTACTGACCCCGAACGCGTTTTTATCATCTGGATATGGTTTCTGGATCGAACCTTCTTAAGTAAAGCTGTTGTCAGTTTGCTTCCCCTGTTACCATGTGCGTATATTCGCTGTTTAAGGAAGAGATGTTTCTTACTAAACACTTCGTTAAGGCAGCAGCGCAGATTTTTCCTTAATGTAGTTAGTTCATCTAGATTCGCTTTAGACTGGGCTAGTTTAGTTGTTTGTTCTAATTTGGCGATTCTTAAAAGATAATTGTCTATCTCTTTTTGTTTTTGCTTTTTAATTCTGGAGCCTAGTGCAATTAGGTGGCCCCTCGTGAACGCTTTGTGGGTTTCCCAAATCAATGGGAGTTTGGGATTGTCTTTTCGATTTATCTTAAAGAATTCGTCTATCAGAAGCCCTAAGCGCGTTCTCTCATCAGCAAAGTCTAGCAGGGATTCGTTTAGGTGCCATTTCCATTCGCGGGGAGCTTCAGTGCCTATTAGGAAGTCGGCGTGTACAGGGGCGTGGTCCGACAGTGTTATAGAGTCGATTTTAGTCTCTCTGAGGTTCGATAGGAGGCCGGAGGAGGCGAAGACTAAATCCAGCCTCTGGAAGGAAGCATGTATTTTTGAATAGAAGGTGAAGTCCTTGGAGGAGGGCCGTGATAGCCGCCATACATCTACCAGTCCCAGGTCCTGCAACGACCTACCAAGTCTCTTTAATTTAGCTTGGGAGCGGGCCGAAGAGGAATCTAACAGGGGATTTATGGTAACGTTTAAGTCCCCTCCTAGGATAATATGTCCTTCAGCAAATTGTTTAAGTATTTTGAGTTGTTTTATTATCCATAGGATTTGTTTTGAATTGGGAGCATATAGATTTGCGATTGTTAATTTGACATTTCTGATCCTGCCTTTAAGGATAAGGGCCCTGCCTTCGCCGTCAGAGTACTGTACAGTAAGCGTGAAGGGTATGGAATTGTGAATCAGTGTAGACACCCCTTTAGAGGCTGAATCTGGGTGGGAGTTATGGAAACACTGTTGGGAGAACCCCCCTGGTAGTGAGAAATGTCTTTCTCATTTAAAGTGTGTCTCTTGTAGTAGCAGGATTTTAGACTTACATTTTTTTAGGATCTGGGCCACATTATGTCTCTTGTTCGGAGAGTTCAGACCCCGGACATTAAACGACGTGAAGCGAACATTCCCCTCGTCTGTCCCGGAGGAAGAGGTCATGGCTTGAGAGAAGAAAGAGATCAGAAACGTTAGCTTATGCACACACTGATTGATAAGCAATAAGGTTCTAGTTGTTACTTAAGCGTTTAGGAGGCTTAGAGTTCAGCTGAAAATGGGGATTAAAGGTGGGGCGAGGTGGTGGCCCCTGGTTAAAGAGGTAGGGGAGAAGGGAGAGAGGGAGTGGTTTAGAATGAGGAAGGGAGGGGGGGGAGGAGAAGGGGGGGGCAGATATATAGACTTTTAAGGTCTCGGGTTTAAAGTTAGTGACAGGTCCCGTGGGGGCCGTGTAGAGAACTCCACGGGAGATGTAAAATCTAGTGGTTGTAGGGAGGGCGCCCTTATTGAAGGAGATGCCTACCCCTGCCACTAATTAACACGAAGATTTTCCAAACTTCAGAGGTGCACAATTGCGAGTTTGCCGGACCACTTCAGGCGAATCCTGCCTGGTCAATCGGGCACCACCGCAATGCAACCCCCGCAAAGGATATGTATAACTAATTAAACAGGCTAAACATAAACAGTATGTCCAGCACCATAAGGTGCAAACATGAGGTCACTGTGTCGGTTCAAGTCCCACTGATCAGTGACATCAAGATCAAATGTCATAGGCCATAGGAGTCAGGTCTTTTTTTTTCAAGTGTCCTCCTCGATCATCTCTTCTCTGTTCTTTTTCTTTTTTCCCCTAGGGGATTTGGAATGGCCTGCTTGTTGCCAACCTTCTGGTTGGATTAGCAGGGGGAGCTTGGGGAGTTCAGGTAGGGGAAGCCAACAAGGGAGGTCAATCGGATCTATCTCGATTTGTTGCCAGCACTTTTGCAGATCTTCTGGGGAGCGGATGGTAAACCTTTTCCCTTTGAAGGAGAAGCCTAAGCCAAACGGGAACAGCCTAGAGTATTTAATGTCCCTAGTTCTTAGGGCTTCCAGTAGAGGTTTAAGCATTATGCATTTGGCTAGGGTTGATGGGGCCAAATCTTGGAAGAACTGGATATGCGAGCCCTCGTACTGTAGGTTTTTCTTGTTTCTAGCAGCGTCTAAAATTGCTTGAGCATCCGGGAATGCCAGAAGCTTGCATATCACATCTCTTGGGGGGTCTGAAGGCGCCGAAGGCGGTCTCAATGTTCTATGAATTCTTTCGATAGATATATTTCTCGCTCTGTCAGAGCCTAACAAGCTCGAAAAGAGTTCTCTGGCCACGTTTGGAAGTGCCTCCGCCGCCCAGGATTCTGGAAGTCCTTTGATTCTGACATTACTACTAGAGATGAGCGAACGTACTCGTCCGAGCTTGATATTCGTGCGAATATTAGGGTGTTCGGGATGCTCGTTACTCGTAACGAGTACCACGCGGTGTTCTGGTTACTTTCAGTTTCCTCTCTGAGACGTTAGCGCGCTTTTCTGGCCAATTGAAAGACAGGGAAGGCATTACAACTTCCCCCTGTGACGTTCAAGCCCTATACCACCCCCCTGCTGTGAGTGGCTGGGGCGATCAGATGTCATCCGAGTATAAAAGTCGGCCCCTCCCGCGGCTCGGCTCAGATGCCGTGTGAGTTAGTGAGGGAAAGTGCTGTTCTATTGGAGTTGCTGTAGGGAGAGTGTTTGTAGTGAGTGTAGGCTTCAAGAACCCCAACGGTCCTTCTTAGGGCCACATCTACGTGTGTGCAGGCTGCTGTTAGCAGTGGAAATTTTTTTTTTTTTCTCAAAATCGGCAGTGCAGAGCATTGCACCCGGTATTAGGGACAGAAGTAGTGCTTAGGCAGGGAGAGTGTTAGGAGTGAGTGTAGCCTTCAAGAACCTTAACGGTCCTTTCTAGGGCCAAATTTAACCGTGTGCAGTACTGTGCTGGCTGCTGTTAGCAGTGTTGCATTTTTTTTTTTTTTCAAAAAATCGTCTGTGCAGAGCATTGTACCCTCCATTGATACTACAGGGACAGAATTGTGTAGGCAGGGCCACAACACAGTTATTGTTCATTGAATATCCGCAGTGGGGCCTTCCCTTTGCAAAAAAGCGAAAAAATTATATATGGCCTGTCTGTGTCAGTCCTAAGGTCTCCGTGTACGTGTGTGCTGCGTGGAGAACGTACAAAAATCAAACGCAACCAGCTACGGTTTACTGCAGGCTTGCGCCATTGTCTTTCCTGACTGGCAAATACCTGCTCTGCCAGAGTTAATAACTCTGCTACACTAAAGTTGTGTGACACTTTTTCAGGGCCACACCACAGTTATTAAACGTATTGTTCATTGAATATCCGCAGTGGGGCCTTCCCTTTGCAAAAAAGCGAAAAAATTATATTTGGCCTGCCTGTGTCAGTCCTAAGGTCTCCGTGTACGTGTGTGCTGCGTGGAGAACGTACAAAAATCAAACGCAACCAGCTACGGTTTACTGCAGGCTTGCGCCATTGTCTTTCCTGACTGGCAAATACCTGCTCTGCCAGAGTTAATAACTCTGCTACACTAAAGTTGTGTGACACTTTTTCAGGGCCACACCACAGTTATTAAACATATTGTTCATTGAATATCCGCAGTGGGGCCTTCCCTCTGCAAAAAAGCGAAAAAATTATATTTGGCGTGCAGGCTTGCGCCAATTTATTTCCTGCCTGGGAAATCAAATCACTGGCAATACAGCATGCTGAGGGGTAGGGGTAGGCCTAGAGGACGTGGACGCGGCCGAGGACGCGGAGGGCCAAGTGAGGGTGTGGGCACAGGCCGAGCTCCTGATCCAGGTGTATCGCAGCCGACTGCTGCGCGATTAGGAGAGAGGCACGTTTCTGGCGTCCCCACATTCATCGCCCAATTAATGGGTCCACGCGGGAGACCTTTATTAGAAAATGAGCAGTGTGAGCAGGTCCTGTCCTGGATGGCAGAAAGTGCTTCGAGCAAGCTATCATCCACCCAGAGTTCTGCGCCGTCCAGTGCTGCAAATCCGAATCCTCTGTCTGCTGCTCCTCCTTCCTCCCAGCCTCCTCACTCCACTACAATGACACATGCTCAGGAGCGGGAACACTCCCAGGAACTTTTCTCGGGCCCCTGCTCAGATTGGGCAGCAGTGGTTCCTCTACCACCAGAGGAGTTTATCGTCACTGATGCCCAACCATTGGAAAGTTCCCGGGGTCCGGAGGATGAGGCTGGGGACTTCCGGCAACTGTCTCAAGACCTTTCAGTGGGTGAGGAGGACGATGACGATGAGACACAGTTGTCTTGCAGTGAGGTAGTAGTAAGGGCAGTAAGTCCGAGGGAGCAGCTCACAGAGGATTCGGAGGAAGAGCAGCAGGACGATGAGGTGACTGATCCCACCTGGTGTGCAACGCCTACACAGGACAGGTCTTCAGAGGGGGAGGCATGGGCAGCAGCAGGGCAGGTTGCAAGAGGCAGTGCGGTGGCCAGGGGTAGAGGCAGGGCCAGACCGAATAATCCACCAAGTGTTTCCCAAAGCGCCCCCTCGCGCCATGCCACCATGCAGAGGCCAAGGTGCTCTAAGGTCTGGCAGTTTTTCACAGAGACGCCTGACGACCGACGAACAGTGGTGTGCAACCTTTGTCGCGCCAAGATTAGCCGGGGAGCCACCACCAACAGCCTCACCACCACCAGCATGCGCAGACATATGATGGCCAAGCACCCCACAAGGTGGGACGAAGGCCGTTCACCGCCTCCGGTTTGCACCGCTGCCTCTCCCACTGTGCCCCAACCTGCCACTGATATACAACCCCCCTCTCAGGACACAGGCACGACCGTCTCATGGCCTGCACCCACACCCTCACCTCCGCTGTCCTCGGCCCAATCCAGCAATGTCTCGCACCGCACCGTCCAGCCGTCGCTAGCGCAACTGTTGGAGCGCAAGCGCAAGTACGCCGCCACGCACCCGCACGCTCAATCATTAACCGTCCACATAGCCAAATTTATCAGCCTTGAGATGCTGCCGTATAGGGTTGTGGAAACGGAGTCCTTCAAAGCTATGATGGCGGCGGCGGCCCCGCGCTACTCAGTTCCCAGTCGCCACTACTTTTCCCGATGTGCCGTCCCAGCCCTGCACGACCACGTCTCCCGCAACATTGTACGCGCCCTCACCAATGCGGTTAGTGGCAAGGTCCACTTAACTACGGACACGTGGACAAGCACAGGCGGGCAGGGCCACTACATCTCCCTGACGGCACATTGGGTGAATTTAGTGGAGGCTGGGACAGAGTCAGAGCCTGGGACCGCTCACGTACTACCCACCCCCAGAATTGCGGGCCCCAGCTCGGTGGTGGTATGTTCGGCGGTGTATGCTTCTTCCACTAAAGCACCCTCCTCCTCCTCCTCCTCAACCTCTGTCTCGCAATCTAGATGTGTCAGCAGCAGCAGGACGTCGCCAGCAGTCGGTGTCGCGCGGCGTGGCAGCACAGCGGTGGGCAAGCGTCAGCAGGCCGTGCTGAAACTACTCAGCTTAGGAGATAGGAGGCACACTGCCCACGAACTGCTGCAGGGTCAGACAGAGCAGACCGACCGTTGGTCGTGTGTGACAACGGCCGTAACCTGGTGGCGGCTCTGCAGCTCGGCAGCCTCACGCACGTGCCATGCCTGGCCCACGTCTTTAATTTGGTGGTTCAGCGCTTTCTGAAAAGCTACCCACGCTTGTCAGACCTGCTCGTAAAGGTGCGCCGGCTCTGCGCACATTTCCGCAAGTCCCATACGGACGCTGCCACCCTGCGCACCCTGCAACATCGGTTTAATCTGCCAGTGCACCGACTGCTGTGCGACGTGCCCACACGGTGGAACTCTACGCTCCACATGTTGGCTAGGCTCTATGAGCAGCGTAGAGCTATAGTGGAATACCAACTCCAACATGGGCGGCGCAGTGGGAGTCAGCCTCCTCAATTCTTTTCAGAAGAGTGGGCCTGGTTGGCAGACATCTGCCAGGTCCTTCGAAACTTTGAGCAGTCTACCCAGGTGGTGAGCGGCGATGCTGCAATCATTGGCATCACCATTCCTCTGCTATGCATCTTGAGAAGTTCCCTGCAAACCATAAAGGCAGCCGCTTTGCGCTCGGAAACATAGCCGAGGGAAGACAGTATGTCGCTGGATAGTCAGAGCACCCTCCTGTCTATATCTCAGCGCGTTCAGGAGGAGGAGGAGGAGGATGAGGAGGATGAGGAGGAGGGGGAAGAGACAGCTTGGCCCACTGCTGACGGTACACATGCTGCTGGGCTTTCATCATTTCAGCGTGTATGGCCTGAGGAGGAGGAGGAGGAGGAGGAGGAGGAGGATCCTGAAAGTGATCTTCCTAGTGCGGACAGCCATGTGTTGCGTACAGGTACCCTGGCACACATGGCTGACTTCATGTTAGGATGCCTTTCTCGTGACCCTCGCATTCAACGCATTCTGGCCACTACGGATTACTGGGTGTACACACTGCTCAACCCACGCTATAAGGAGAACCTTCCCAGTCTCATTCCCGAAGAGGAAAGGGGTTCGAGAGTGTTGCTATACCACAGGACCCGGGCGGACAAGCTGATGGTAAAATTCCCATCCGACAGCGCTAGTGGCAGAAGGCGCAGTTCCGAGGGCCATGTAGCAGGGGAGGTGCGTAGATCGAGCAGCATGTACAGCCCAGACAGTGCAACAGTCTTTAAGGGCCTGGCCAGCTTTATGGCTCCCCAGCAAGACTGTGTCACCGCTCCCCAGTCAAGGCTGAGTCGGCGGGAGCACTGTAAAAGGATGGTGAGGGAGTACGTAGCCGATCGCACGACCATCCTCGGTGACGCCTCTGCCCCCTACAACTACTGGGTGTCGAAGCTGGACACGTGGCCTGAACTAGCGCTGTATGCCCTGGAGGTGCTTGCTTGTCCTGCGGCTAGCGTCTTGTCGGAGAGGGTGTTTAGTGCGCCTGGGGGAATCATCACAGATAAGCGTACCCGCCTGTCAACCGACAGTGCCGAGAGGCTTACACTCATCAAGATGAACAAAGCCTGGATTTCCCCAGACTTCTCTTCTCCACCAGCGGACAGCAGCGATACGTAAGCAATACGTAGGCTGCACCCGCGGATGGAAGCTACGTTCTCTCTCACCATCCAAAACGGGGACATTTCTGCTTCATCAATCTGTGTCTAATATTCCTCCTCCTCCTCCTGCTCCTCCTCCTGAAACCTCACGTAATCACGCTGAACGGGCAATTTTTCTTAGGGCCACAAGGCTCACTCATAATTTTTCTAAACAATTTTTAGATGTTTCAATGCTCTGAAAAGCGTTGGAACTTTAACTTGAACCAATTTTTCGTTAAACTGGGCTGCCTCCAGGCCTAGTTACCACTTAAGCCACATTAACCAAAGCGATTAATGGGTTTCACCTGCCCTCTTGGTTGGCCATGGCCAATTTTTTTCAGGTACATTAGTACTGTTGATGCAGCAATTTTTGTGGGCCCTCGCCTACAGTGTAATCAAATAAATTTTTAGCCCACCTGCATTAAGCACGACATTACTACCTCAGCTGTGTTGGGCAATGCAATGGGATATTTCTATGTACCGCCGGTGGGTTCCAGGGAGCCACCCATGCTGTAGGTGCACACGGAGTTTTTACTACATCTGTACACTTGAAAAGAACCCCAGTCTGACTGGGGCATGCAGTGTGGGCCGAAGCCCACCTGCATTAAGCACGACATTACTACCTCAGCTGTGTTGGGCAATGCAATGGGATATTTCTATGTACCGCCGGTGGCTTCCTGGCACCCACCCATGCTGTAGGTGCACACGGAGTTTTTACTACATCTGTACACTTGAAAAGTACCCCAGTCAGACTGGGGCATGCAGTGTGGGCCGAAGCCCACCTGCATTAAGCACGACATTACTACCTCAGCTGTGTTGGGCAATGCAATGGGATATTTCTATGTACCGCCGGTGGGTTCCAGGGAGCCACCCATGCTGTAGGTGCACACAGAGTTTTTACTACATCTGTACACTTGAAAAGAACCCCAGTCTGACTGGGGCATGCAGTGTGGGCCGAAGCCCACCTGCATTAAGCACGACATTACTACCTCAGCTGTGTTGGGCAATGCAATGGGATATTTCTATGTACCGCCGGTGGCTTCCTGGCACCCACCCATGCTGTAGGTGCACACAGAGTTTTTACTACATCTGTACACTTGAAAAGAACCCCAGTCAGACTGGGGCATGCAGTGTGGGCCGAAGCCCACCTGCATTAAGCAAGACATTACTACCTCAGCTGTGTTGGGCAATGCAATGGGATATTTTTGTGTACCGCCGGTGGGTTCCAGGGAGCCACCCATGCTGTAGGTGCACACGGAGTTTTTACTACATCTGTACACTTGAAAAGAACCCCAGTCTGACTGGGGCATGCAGTGTGGGCCGAAGCCCACCTGCATTAAGCACGACATTACTACCTCAGCTGTGTTGGGCAATGCAATGGGATATTTCTATGTACCGCCGGTGGCTTCCTGGCACCCACCCATGCTGTAGGTGCACACGGAGTTTTTACTACATCTGTACACTTGAAAAGAACCCCAGTCAGACTGGGGCATGCAGTGTGGGCCGAAGCCCACCTGCATTAAGCACGACATTACTACCTCAGCTGTGTTGGGCAATGCAATGGGATATTTCTATGTACCGCCGGTGGCTTCCTGGCACCCACCCATGCTGTAGGTGCACACGGAATTCCTATTGCGGAGTTGTACCTGCCTGTGACTATTTATAAAAAACCGCGGTCTGACTGGGGCGTGCAGACACCTTGACAGAATGAATAGTGTGTGGCACATAGGTTCCCCATTGCTATGCCCACGTGTGCAGCTCCAGATGGAGGTGGCACAGGATTGGATTTCTCATTGCTTCTGTACAGCATTGTGGACTATCAGCCCGCCCCTTTTATGGGGGGGTCGCTGCCTAGCCATGCCAACCCTCTGCAGTGTGTGCCTGCTTTTCCTGTGGCAGACGCACTTATACATAGACATGAGGGTGGTGTGGCATGAGGGCAGCTGAAGGCTGGGCAGGGACAGTTTGGTGTGCGCTGTGGACACTGGGTCGTGCGGGGGGGGGGGGGGGGCAGCATGTAACCCAGGAGAAGTGGCAGCGGAGTGTCATGCAGGCAGTGATTGTGCTTTGTTGGAGGTAGTGTGGTGCTTAGCTATGGTCTGCATTGCTAATGAGGGCTTTTCAGAAGTAAAAGTTGTTGGGAGGGGGGGGGGCACTCTTGCCGGTATTGTGGCTTAATAGTGGGACCTGTGAACTTGAGATGCAGCCCAACATGTAGCCCCTCGCCTGCCCTATCCGTTTATGTGTCGTTCCCATCACTTTCTTGAATTGCCCAGATTTTCACACATGAAAACCTTAGCGAGCATCGGCGAAATACAAAAATGCTCCGGTCGCCTATTGACTTCAATGGGGTTCGTTACTCGAAACGAACCCTCGAGCATCGCGATAATTTCGTCCCGAGTAACGAGCACCCGAGCATTTTGGTGCTCGCTCATCTCTACCTAGTAACATTTCTGTAGCAAGAGTATAGGCAAACACCTGATACATTGGTGTACCAAGAGAATAGATGGACCCCAGTAACATTTCTGTAGCAAAAGTATAGGCAGACCCTAGGAACATTTCTGTAGCAAAAGTATAGGCAGCCCCTTGTAACATTTCTGTAGCAAGAGTGTAGGCGAACCCCTGAAACATTGGTGTACCAAGAGTATAGGCGGACCCCAGTAACATTTCTGTAGTAAAATTATTGGCGGGCCCCAGTAACATTTCTGTAGCAAAAGTATAGGCAGACCTCTGTAACATTTCTCTAGCAAGAGTATAGGGAAACCCCTGAAACATTGGGGTACCAAGAGTATATGCGGACCCCAGTAATATTTCTGTAGTAAAAGTTTAGGCAGACCCCAGTAACATTTCTGTAGCAAAAGTATAGTCGAACCCCTGAAACATTGGTGTACCAAGAGTATAGGCGGACCCCAGTAACATTTCTGTAGTAAAATTATAGGCGGACCCCAGTAACATTTCTGTAACAAGAGTACAGGCGAACCCTGGAAACATTTGTGTAGCAAGAGTATAGGCGAACCCCAGTAACATTTCTGTAGTAAAAGTATGGGCGGACCCGTATAACATTGGTGTACCAAGAGTATAGGCGGTTCCCAGTAACATTTCTGTAGCAAGAGTATAGGCAAACACCTGATACATTGGTGTACCAAGAGAATAGATGGACCCCAGTAACATTTCTGTAGCAAAAGTATAGGCAGACCCTAGGAACATTTCTGTAGCAAATGTATAGGCAGCCCCTTGTAACATTTCTGTAGCAAGAGTGTAGGCGAACCCCTGAAACATTGGTGTACCAAGAGTATAGGCGGACCCCAGTAACATTTCTGTAGTAAAATTATTGGCGGACCCCAGTAACATTTCTGTAGCAAAAGTATAGGCAGACCCCTGTAACATTTCTCTAGCAAGAGTATAGGGAAACCCCTGAAACATTGGTGTACCAAGAGTATATGCGGACCCCAGTAATATTTCTGTAGTAAAGGTTTAGGCAGACCCCAGTAACATTTCTGTAGCAAAAGTATAGTCAAACCCCTGAAACATTGGTGTACCAAGAGTATAGGCGGACCCCAGTAACATGTCTGTAGCAAAAGTATAGGCCAATCCCTTAAACCATGCAGTAGAAACTGCATAGGCGGACCCCAGTAATATTTCAGTAGCAAAATACAGGTAAACACCTGAATCATTGGTTTACCAAGAGTATAGCGGGACACCAGTAACATTTCTGTAGCAAAAGTATAGGCAGACCTTAGTAACATTTTTGTAGCAAAAGTGTAGGTGAGCCCCTGAAACATTGGTGTAGCAAGAGTGTAGGCGAGGGCCTGAAAAATTGGGGTAACAAGAGTACAAGTGCACCCCTGAAAAATTGCCTAACCACGAGGGCAGGTGAAACCCATAAACATTTTTTAAAGATACAGCTCGCTGTTGCCTAATTTGTAACAGAGCCTGGAGGCAGCCCTGTGAAAATAATTGGTTTCTGTTAAAGTATCAATACTTTTGAAACTTTGAAAAATTGTAAACAACTTTTAAACCGATTCTTTTGGGCCGCAGAAAAATTGGCAGTTCAGCGTGATGACATGCTGTTTTAGGAGGAGGAGGAGTAATAATATCCGAGAGTGATTGACTAAGCTAATTCTCCTTTTTTGTGGTGATAGAGGATGCTTTTTTCTCCTGTTGCAGCAAAAAGAATCATTAGGTTTCGCTGCTCTCCACCGGTGGAGAAGAGAAGTCTGGGGAAATCCAGCCTTTGTTCATCTTTATGAGTGTAAGCATGTCGGCACTGGCAGTTGACAGGCAGGTACGCTTATCCGTGACGATTCCCACAGCTGCACTAAACACCCTCTCTGACAAGATGCTAAATGCAGGGCAGGCAAGCACCTCCAGGGCTTACAGCGCAAGTTCGTGCCACGTGTCCAGCTTTGACACCCAATAGTTGTATGGAGCAGAGGCATCACATCTTTTTACAGTGCTCTCGCCAACTCATGCTTGACTGGGGAGTGGTGACACAGTCTTGCTGGGCATGCTGCCTGATCCGGACATGCTGCCTGATCCCCGCTCCTCCCCTGCTATGTGGCCCTCTGAACAGCGTCTTCTACCACTATCGCTGTCAGAAGGGAACTTTAGCATCACTTTTTCCACCAGAGCCCTGTAGTATTGCATCACTCTCGTACCCCTTTCCTCTTCGGGAGTGAGAGTGATGCAATACTACAGGGCCCTGGTGGAAAAAATGATGATAAAGTTCCAATCTGAATGAGGTTCTCGTTATACCATGGGTCAATAAGGGTGTACACCCTGTAATCCGTGTTGGCCAGAATGCATCTAATGCAAGGGTCACGAGAAAGGCAGCCTAACATGAAGTCAGCCATGTGTGCCAGGGTCCCAGTACGCAACACATCGCTGTCCTCACTAGGAAGATGTCTTTCAGGATCCTCCTCCTCCTACTCCTTCTCCTCGTCCTCTAAAGCCCATACACACTGAACAAATGAGAGGCAAGCAGAATGGGTACCCTCTGCAGTTTGCCCAGCGGTCTCTTCCCCCTTCTCCTCCTCCTCCTCCCCCTCCCCCTCCTCCTCCAAAACGCGCTGAGAAATAGACATAAGGGTGGTCTGGCTATCAAGTGACATACTGTCATCCCCTGTCTCCTGTTCCAACCGCAAAGCGTCGGCCTTTATGCTTAGCAGCGAACTTCTCAGCAGACAAAGCAGCAGGATGGTAACGCTAATGATTGCCGCATCGCCGTTCACCATCTGGGTAGACTCCTCAAAGTTTCCGAGGACCTGGCAGATATCTGTCATCCATGCCCACTCCTCAGTAAAGAATTGCGGAGGCTGACACCACCGACCATGTTGCAGCTGATATTCCACTATTGCTCTACGCTGCTCGTACCGCCTGGCCTACATATGCAGCGTAGAATTCCAGTGTGTGGGCACGTCGCACAGCAGACTGTGCTCTGGCAGCTGAAACCGATGTTGCAGGGTCCTCAGGGTGGCAGCGTCTGTGGTGGACTTGCGTAAATATCCGCAGATGCGGCGCACCTTGCCGAGCAGGTCAGACAAGTGGGGGTTGCTTTTCAGAAACCACTGAACCACCAGATTGAAGACGTGGGCCAGGCATGGCACATGTGTGAGGCTGCCAAGCTGCAGAGCCGCCACCAGGTTACGGCCGTTGTCACACACGACCATGCCCGGTTGGAGGCTCAGCAGCAAAAGCCACAGGTCTGTCTTCTCTGTCAGACCCTGCAACAGCTCTGGGGCCGTGTGTCTCTTGTCACCTAAGCTGATTAGTTTCAGCACGGCTTTCTGATGCTTGCCCACCGCTGTGCTGCCGCGCCGCATGCTACCGACTGCTGGCGATGTGCTAACACTTCTTAATTGAGAGATAGACGTGGCGAAGGAGGAGAAGGGGGAGAATTTGGAGGAGATGGCATGAAACGCCGCAGATACCAGCACCGAGGTAGGGCCCGCTATTCTGGATGTGGGTAGGACGTCAGCAGTCCCAGGCTCTGACTCGGTCCCACCCTCCACCAAGTTCACCCAATGTGCCCTCAGGGAGATATAGTGGCCCTGCCCGCCAGTACTTATGCACGTGTCCATGGTTAAGTGGACCTTCCCAATAACTGCGTTGGTGAGAACACGATTTATGTCGTGGGAGACGTGCTGGTGTAGGGCTGGGACGGCACACTGTGAAAAATAGTGGCGACTGGGGACTCAGTAGCGTGGGACCACCGCTGCCATCATGTTTTTGAAAGCCTCCGTTTCCACAAGCCTGTACGGCAGCATCTCCAGGCTGATTAATTTGGCAATGTGCACGTTTAAAGCTTGTGTGCTGGTGGGTGGCGGCATATTTGTGCTTTAGCTCCAACGCTTGTGTTAGCGACAGCTGAACGCTGCGCTGAAAGACATTGCTAAATGGAGTGGAGGACGGTGGAGGTGAGGGTGTGGGTGCAGGCTGGCAGACGCTTGTGCCTGTGTCCTGGGAGGGGGATTGGATTTGTGTGGCAGGCTGGGGCACAGGGGAAGAGTCAGTGGTGTGACTCGGAGGCGGTGAATGTCCTTTGTCCCACCTTGTGGGGTGCTTGGCCATCATATGGTGACTGCAGCATTTTTGGATATACAAGAACAGACCTGCTGTATCTGAGCCTGCTAGTCCTCCATCAATCAAAAAGACCCAGTGACGCAGTGTAAAGTTCTTCGCAGAGTTTTTCGGCAGCCATAAAGCTTATCTTTTTCACAAGGGCCAATAAGGCTTTAGCTACACCCCTGGTGATATCTGTCTGCTCTACTCCTGCACCTCTGCCAGCAGGAGCCATAGAGAATGAGATAAAGTAGTACAGTAGACAGAGGAGGATGACTGAAAATACAACACTGCCGCAGGGTGTGCGGAGGAGGGAATAAAACCAGCTCCTTACTAGACTATTGGCAGCACAGTCACTGAAGTGCACAGGACATTATTACCTTGTAGGGACACAAAAGGGGGTAATATTATGTTGCACCTTTTCCAATCACTGCCCTATATAGCTGCCCTGGGCCTTTCAGACCTTGCTGCAGTGTTGATGAGAATTTGTTCTCTTCACTTCATGCCCAGTCGCTGCTTTGGCAGTTTCCTTACTACTTTGCAATCTGCTTGTTCTCTGTGTTCTTTGTTCGTGTACTCTGTAGTCTGTTGTTCCCGTTGGCAGGTTCGCATGGTGCTCCAGCAACTAAGGGAGAATTGTTTGCTTTCTAAATTGGAGAAGTGCGTTTTTGAACGTCAGTCGCTTCCCTTTTTGGGGTATATTGTCTCCAAACAGGGTTTGGAGATGGATACTGAAAAGGTCTCTGCAGTACTGAATTGGCCTCGTCCCTCCGGTCTTCAGGCAATCCAATGATTCCTGGGCTTTGCAAACTACTACCAACTGTTTATCCCACATTTCTCCTCCTTGACTTCTCCCATCTCTGCACTCACACGTAAGGGAGCTGATGCCAAGGAGTGGTCCCTCGAGGCAGAGTCTGCTTTTCAAGCTCTAAAGTTAGCCTTCCCATCTGCCTCCGTGCTGCACCGACCAGATGGTACAAAGCCATTCTTTCTGGAGGTCGATGCTTTTTCCTCGGGTACAGGGACAGTCATACTGCAAAAAGGAGCATCTGGCAAGAAGGTGACATGTGTTTTTTTCTCAAAGTCATTGTCCACGGCACAGTGGAATTACTCTACAAGGGACCGCGAGTTACTGGCTATCAAGATGCCTCTAGAATTTTGGCGGTATCTGCTGGAGAGAGCTTTGCATACCATTGTAATTTACACCGACCATAGACATCCAAAGTATCTTCAGACTGCACAATGGCTAAACCCCCGTCAAGCTCGGTGGGCCTTGTTTTTTTGCGTCGTTTGACTTCGTATTGTATTTTCCGTCTGCCGACCAAAATATTAAGGCTGACACAGTATCCAGAGCATTTGACTGTAACAACACTGAAGAGGCTCCACAATTCAGATTCACATGCCAGATTGGTGACCGTAGCACCTGTTCGGGTTAAGGATATCCTGCAGGGGAAGACGTTCGTGCCTGAGGCCAAGAGGAGACGTGTCCTATCCTGGGGTCACTGTTCCAAATTATCTGGTCATTCTGGGACAACGCAAGACTACCGAGTTAATTTGCTCTCAATACTGATGGCCGTCCATGATGAAAGATATCCGCGATTTCATGTTCTCCTGTACCTCCTGAGCCCAGTATAAACCCCAGAAACTGAGACCTGCAGGGCCCTTGTGTCCATTACCTATTCCTGAGGGTCCATGGCAGCATATTGCCATGGACTTTATTACAGATTTACCTCTGTGCAGTGGCTGTATGGTTATATGGGTAATAGTGGACCAATTTTCTAAAATGGACCATTTTGTGCCTCTGCCCGGTTTGCCATCCACCAGTCAACTTGCCAAGAAATTTATTGATCATATTTTCCGCCACCATGGCTTTGCTAAGCATATTGTGTCAGATAGATGGGTGCAATTTACATCTAAATGTTGGAGATTTCTTTGTAAATTAATGGATATATTATTAGATTTAGACTTCTTTTTGGCTTATCACCCACTGTTCAACGGGCAGGTGGATCATACCAACCAGATCCTGACTGAATATGTGTGCCATTTTACCAATGCTCACCTGGATGATTGGGCCAGTCTTCTGTCCTGGGCAGATTTTTCTCATAACCAGCACGTCAGCAACTCCACGAAGACTTCTCCCTTCTTCATAGTATATGGGCATCAACCCAGTGTTCCCCTGCCAATCTCAACAACTTCCATGGTTCCAGCAGCAGCATCTTCAGCAGAGAGTTTTGCAAAGAATTGGCATGATACCAAGGTTAATCAGGAGAAGTCAATCACTTACCTGAAGAGGTTTGCTGATTGCAGGCGTCAGACTTCCCCACAGTTTGTCCCAGGGGATAAAGTGTGGCTTTCCTCCAACCATATAAGGGCTGTTTCAGACGACCGTATATCGGCCGGGTATTCACGCCGGCCGATATACGGCATCTCTGTCTGCAGGGGGAGGAGGCTGGAAGAGCCAGGAGCTGTGCTCTGAGCTCCCGCCCCCTCTCTGCCTCCTCTCCACCCCCTCTCCGCCCCTCTGCACTATTTTCAATGAGAGGAGGCGGGATGGGGGTGGAGCTAAAGCTCGAGAACTTAGCCACGCCTCTGACCAACCTCCTCTCATTGCAAATAGGGCAGAGGGGCAGAGAGGAGGCAGAGAGGGGGCGAGAGCTCAGAGCACTGCTCCCGGCTCTTCCAGCCTCCTCCACTGCAGACAGAGATGCTGTATATCGGCCGGCGTGAATACCCGGCCGCTATACGGTAATCTGAAACAGCCCTACGGCTGAAAGTTCCATCTTATAAGCTCACCCCATGATTTCTGGGTCTGTTTGAAGTGTTGGAGAGAATTAATTCTATTTGTTATAGGCTGCAACTCCCTCCCTGTGTATCCCCAACACCTTCCATGTCTCTTTCCTCAAACCACTTGTGCTTAATAGATTTTCCAAAAATCCCAGACTAGATGTCACTCGGGTTAGCTCAGAGAACATCTTTCAGGTGAAAAATATTCTTGATATTAAGAAGGAAAGGAACAAAACCTTTTACCTAGTGGATTGGAAGGGTTACAGGCCAGAGGAGAGTTCATGGGAGACATCTGAGAACATCAATGCTCCACGTCAGATTCAGGAAATTCTGTGGAGAATCGGCAGGAGGAAGAGGGGATGTAAGAGGGGATGTACTGTTAGGTACACTGTTCAGACACAATCTTCTGCTTCTGTGCCTGGCAAATATGGGTGTTAGTACATTCTATGTGTTCCCTGAGCATATATTCACTCTCTTAATAGTTTTAGGCCTCCTGTTCAGCTGATGCATCGATCTCTGCTGTGTTAACTCTTTACATGCCGTGGTCTATACAACCACAGCATGTAAAGGGCTGACAGAGGGAGGGGGCGCCCTCTGTCAGAGGTTAGCCGTACACCAGCTCTTACACAGCAGAGAATGGAGAAAACCTCCGATCTCTGCTATGTTAATCCATCGGACCCCCGGTATATGATCAGGGGGTCCTGACGGGTCTCTGTGGAATCCCCTAAAGAGACCAAAAAATGTTTAAAGTTAAAAAATTATTAAAACACATAAAAATAAAAATACTTTTCTCCCTTTACTTAGTAAATAATTAAAAACAAAATTACACATGTGGTATCCCTGCATCGTAATGACCCGGAGAGGGAAGTTAGTACATTATTTAACCCCTTAATGACGCGGACCCTTTTTTGCTTACCCCCCCCCCCCATTTAAAAAAATCATAACTCCTTTATTTATTCATCAATGTCGCTGCATGAGGGCTTGTTTTTTGCGGAACAAGTTGTACTTTTCAATGGTGCTATTTAAAGTACCATATAATGTAGTGAAAAAATTTGTTATGTTTAAAGCCTTTCCCTAAAATTCAATGAAAGGGTGTCGGCAGCAGGATTCTCTACCACAGCTGTCATGTGTGACAGCTGTGGTTGAGAATTGAAGAAACAGGGAATTCTTTTAACTAGCGGGGGTGAAGGTGTGGGAGATATCCTATATGTTCACCATTCTGTATGTATTTTCTGTTATCAACTGTGAATATACTGTATTTTGTCTATAATGG
This sequence comes from Eleutherodactylus coqui, assembly GCF_035609145.1. Lineage (NCBI taxonomy): Eukaryota > Metazoa > Chordata > Amphibia > Anura > Eleutherodactylidae > Eleutherodactylus > Eleutherodactylus coqui. The sequence goes on along the minus strand of NC_089842.1, from coordinate 27,218,741 downwards.
TCTGAAACTCTGGGGGAAGTGAAGATCACCCCCCCCCCCCCCACCTCCACAAGATTTTAAGGAGCAGTGCCTATTGTCCCAAGAACTGGAAAAACCAGTTCTAACTGGCCAAACCTAAGTAGGAGTTCTTTGTCTTGGACAACAGAGAGGAGAACAGGATGTACTCCTCATGAGACCCAATTCAAGAATGAACTGAGCGTGCTCACTGAAGTTCCTCCCAGATGGATGACATCACAAGCTACCTCACAAATACCTCCCTCTGAGAAATGGCCTATCAGCTCACTGTAACTGCTAAATTGCCTGACTTCCTGTGTTGAAGAATTATTTAAGTTTTGACCCGCGCTGAATAAAGACAGAGTTTGCTTTTTTTGGGGCACATGATGTAGCCGTGTGTTTCTTTGAAAGGCTCTCCAGGCCTGTACATATTATCTTAATTTGGAAACGCACAGTATATCTAAGATAGCGAATTTTGCGCAAACAAATTTGGAGGCACCGCTGGGATTATGAAGATACAGAGATATGAAGATATTTCATCGTTATCCGGACACAAGGGGACTTCGAAGCAGAGACGGACAGATAATGAGCTCAAACAAGGTAATAAGTTATTCTTGTACCTGTCCCATCTCTCCCTCTCTGCTATGATCCGCCCCAGGCCGGGTGAGTTGAAATATGATAAGTCTGTATCAAAAGAACTATGAAATAGATATACTGTGTTGTTTTTATGTTGTCTGTGAAGAAAATGTTCTGAGTGTAAGAAGGTGTGAGCTATGGGGGGGTTTGTATTGTCTCTGTAGTAGTGAATGGTGTGAACAGACTGTGCAGGTTAATAAGGAACAAAGAAAGTAGGATAACTTGTTAAAAGAAAAGCAAAAAGGAAAGTTGATATAAGCAATTTTAGCTGAAGGTTATAGTAGTGAGTAAAGTTGCTGAGTGTGTCCATGCGGTCAGAGAGTGTCCATTGTGCAACATGTGGCTGAAGAGGTCTCCCTTTGTCATGTGGGGGGAGGGGTGCACATGGAATGCTTGCATTTGCCATGTCTGCATACATCAACTCAAGGGAATTTGGGCTTGGAGTAGAGATGTGGGCTAGCCAGAGATTCTGCTCCGATTATGGCAGGCCAAACGGACTGTTGAGGTTCCACAATGTGGTGCCAAAAGTACAGATCTGTGCCATGAGGTGCAGGAGTAGAGAATCTCAATTAATTAAGGATTTTTCCAATTACGACAAGATGGGCAGGGGTGAAATTGTAAGTGCTTATTAGTGGTAAGCCAGACCTGTGTCGTGAGTTGTGGGAAAAATCGTAAGTATGACTCGCAAGCAAATTCAGTGAGATGATGTTTGTAAACATAACTGGACACACAAAAATGGGAAAGGAAAAAGCAAGTCAATGAGTTAAGGAAAGGTAGAAGGTTTAACAATGAACGGTGATAATGGCTGCTATCTGGAGTGGTGAATATAAGCATGTGGGTGGAAATGGGCATAAGTTGTATTGTGTTTGTCATTGGATAGCCTATTCTGAACAAAATATGTAAAAACCGCGGTACATAAGAGTTTTCTTATATATATATACTTTGTTCAATATGGGAAGTTCTATGTACAGTAAATACAATCCCAGTTTCTACTTCACATGAGATACTTATCAGTCTGTATATATGAGTGAGTGAAAACCCCAGTGAGTGTGAATTTGTGTGTATAAATGAAGGGCCCGTATGAGAGTTAGATTGTGTTATATGGTATATACTGTTCGGAGGCTAGAAATGAAATGAGGAAAGAAAGACCAAACGCTGAGCCAGACCACAGGGGGTGGAGCTAGGTGATGTAAGGAGATGGGAGGGAAGAACAATAGGAAGAGGTTTTGCTCCACCCTCCACACAGACCAGCCTAGGAGAGAAGTGTGTCTCCATTTTAAGTGGAGGTTCGTGTATATATATGTATATTGTGGTAATGTATAGAGGGAAGGTCACTCTTAGACTCCATGTTAAGTCTCTCACTTGAACAAATGTAGGTGACCAAAGGAGGGGCATCTAATTTTATCCCTGAGGGTAGTTGTGTGAGATAATAGTCCAGGGTTACCACAGTATATATATATATATATATATATATATATATATATATATATATATATATATATATATATATATATATATACATATAGGTTCTTGGAGTATGTGGAGAATTTAAAAATATTGAGTTGTGTTAATTTGAATATTAGAAAATTAAGATACTAAAATGAGGTAATTGTGTACTTGAGACATCTGATAAGTACTTTAGTCAAATTAATAGCAAAAGTTCTATTCTATAATGAATCTCATTTTCAATTAACAACAGTATTTTACATGAAAATCGTTACATTTGAAAAATAAGAAAATTTTTAATAACAGAATTTGAGTATATCCCAAATGGTATCAGGGGTACGAGTCCCTTAGTAAACCAGTAGTTAACCATCATTGGTGCAGTTGCTATGGTTGTAGTTTGTAATAACAATATTTCCTCTCCTGTTTGCAGTATGTTTCGTACAGGTACCAGAGGTGGTGTGGGGCCCCTTTAATATCATGCTTCCTCAAGGGGTCATAAAATACTGCACAGAGTACAAACTAAACATCTTTCAGCTTCCAGACTAGCTATGTATGAGACTGCCCTGCTAGCACCCTCACATATCGCAATCAAGTGGGGTATAGTTCCAAATGCCATTTCATGTCTTTTACTGAATTTAGAAGGTTGAGGGGAGGGGCAGCAGGTGCAGACCATGACATTCAATAGCAAGCACATGATAATGATTGCCGGAAGATTAATGCAGAAGAAAGAGAAACTAGGGGTCCTAACAATAATGTTGTAACTGCCATGATTAATGTAAATCTTGAGTTTTACCCATAGATGGTTCCAAATATTGTGGAAATGGACAAGCAAAACAGGCTATGCAGTGGTAACCGACAGAAAGAGGTAATTATACAAAAACCACTCTTTTTCTCCTGAGAGACTCAGTTACTCAGGAAATAGAGGTGATGGCGCTCACTGAAATATGTAAGCTGGCTGCAGGTAAGACTGTTTATGTCTGCACCGACTTAAGGTACACATTTGGAATCGTACACGATTTCACATCCTTTGTGGCACAGTGGGCGTTCCATGGGGTCCTTGAGTAAGCCAATCCAGAACGCAGAAGCAGTGTTTTTGTGCTACAAGTTTTTAGCTCTTTCCGCACAGGTGACTTATCATCAGAGTCCAGGCTTATGCCAAAGAGACATCAACTGAGGCTGGAAGGAACCAGAGAGCAGGCACCGCAGCAGCCTGACTTCCCTTGAATGAGGTAATGGCTGGTAACCTGCTTGCACCTGACACAGGTGTAGATATTTCTCTGTTGTTTGTATTACAGAAACAGGCCTCAAAAGAAGAAAAAGGAGGAGTGGAATAGCGAGCGGACTGCTACTGGGGTCTGGCAGAAAGGTAAATGCCTGTGCCTCCCCTGCACGCTGTACTCCATGATGTCACACCTGATCCCTGAGCTAACCCATTCATCCAAGGAGGTAATGTGTGGTATGGTGTCTTCTGCTTGGCTTACCCCAGGGTTCAACACTGCTGCAATGGGGTTTGTACAGGGATGCATGATATGCGCCCGTTACAATCCAGGCCAATTGGTCAAGGTACCTTCTCGATGCGAGCCAGACTATCTGTATCAGTGACTGTAGGATGATAGCATACAGCTACCACAGGTAGGTGTTTGGAGTTGTTGGTTTGCATAGACCTCTTTTCATGTTATTAGGGAGGCGTGGCTTGATAAAAAAATAAAAGAAAAAAATAATAATAATTTTTAACACGCCAAAAATATGACCTAAGAATATGTTTTATGAAAGTAATTTTGAATATATGGGTACACCAGAAGTAATAATAAATAATAAAGGTAAACATTTTATTAGTCATCTACTTGGTTAGAACCAGGCCTAAATATAAGACTAAGTTGAGTCCCTATGAAGGTTTTATTTGGTAATGCTGCTGTAATAGGCCTCTGCTTATTCCAGGCCAAAAAGGAGGGCCTTACCTCCCATGTGAGTGCCTTACATCAGGAGTTATGTCATCTGTCACTCAAAAATGTGTATTTCTCCGTGTTTCCAGATCAAAATGCAAAAAATCCTTTCAAGTGCTGTTAACCACTACGGTCTCAATGAAAACTTCAAGAAAAGCTAATTTGGGTTCAATGTTTACATTGAATAAAGATAATCAAGGAAGGAGACAAATGTGGCCCATAATCCTTTGTTATATGTAGGACCCCTGCGGTCATTGGGCTGTCATTTCTCTTCTTCCTCATAAGGGATGTGGTAAATACATAACTACTAATGAAGAGGATTATGACAAATCTAGGAATATTGCGTTGTGGTGCAAATATAATTGGCTATTTGTAGCCCTCCATTTTGTCCTTCATCCTCCATTTTGTATTTTCCTTTATTCTCCATTTTGTATTTTACATACGAATAGCTATGAACATTCATGTGGCCTTCAACCCTGTTTGGTGTAGGAAGCTTTGATGTAACTGAAATGTGACAGAACAATGCTAACTGCATTACCTACAGTTCCATTTGTATAGGTTTGTTTGAACTCTGTCCATATACATTGTATGGCCAGGAATCTATTGTCTTGTTAATCCTGTGATACCATCATCATTGTCTAGGGAATTGAGTTGTTGATTCTGAACCTTTGATCAATGAAACTGGCTCCTTCAGATGGGGAAGGGGGGTCTCAGACTGATAACATCTTGGTTTACAAAGCTTGTGTATGACCTAGCAAGTTTTAGTGTATAAAATAGTACAAAAATGTCAACAGATACAATAAGGTAGCAGTAAGTGTACCAATGTTTCAGCCATATTGTGTAATCAGACCAATGTTAACATGTAACAAACAATATAACCTGAAATCACACTTGGAAAGCCAATCACATCCAGCATGTTGTATGTCATCTAAACTATGAACAAGGTGGCTCCACAGAAAACATGAAATAAAGATCAATCTTTCAGGAGCCATCTACCTAGAATACCGTTGGGAAACTGTAATGTGTTGTGTGGTATTTTCCTTATCCTGGATATCACCCAGCAGCAGGAAGGGATAAGGCAGGAGGCAGCCACATGGCAGAGGTGACAGCTAGGGTCCCCTGTAGGTGGTAGGGAAAGGCCCGAGAACACAAATAGGAAGAAAAAAAACATCCAGGAGAATGAAAATACGCACAACAAAGGAGGGAATTGTGGGAGATATCCTATATGTTCACCATTCTGTATGTATTTTCTGTTATCAACTGTGAATATACTGTATTTTGTCTATAATGGTCTGAAACTCTGGGGGAAGTGAAGATCACACCCCCCCCCCCCACCTCCACAAGATTTTAAGGAGCAGTGCCTATTGTCCCAAGAACTGGAAAAACCAGTTCTAACTGGCCAAACCTAAGTAGGAGTTCTTTGTCTTGGACAACAGAGAGGAGAACAGGATGTACTCCTCATGAGACCCAATTCAAGAATGAACTGAGCGTGCTCACTGAAGTTCCTCCCAGATGGATGACATCACAAGCTACCTCACAAATACCTCCCTCTGAGAAATGGCCTATCAGCTCACTGTAACTGCTAAATTGCCTGACTTCCTGTGTTGAAGAATTATTTAAGTTTTGACCCGCGCTGAATAAAGACAGAGTTTGCTTTTTTTGGGGCACATGATGTAGCCGTGTGTTTCTTTGAAAGGCTCTCCAGGCCTGTACATATTATCTTAATTTGGAAACGCACAGTATATCTAAGATAGCGAATTTTGCGCTAACAAAGGAAACATCTGTCGCATGTGGCAGATGTGTTCTTCATCCCTGCAGGGGTTGTGGCAGTGTTTACACAAAAATGTTTCTTTTTCATGGAGGGGCTTATATGTAAAGCTCTTCCCTATAAAAAAAGAATGCAGGGAGCCAGCAGACCATAATCTTCAATGGAGCCACAGGCAGCAGCTGCGGCTCCATTGAAAACAATGCGTGCATTCCCAATGGTGCACGCATGTCCTATCTTTGCAGGCACGCACCTGCAAAGTACGGAAATGTGAACACACCATACGGAATGCATTATTGTAAATACAAGCGTGTTTTTGTGTGTGCGTATGCTCATGTGAACCCCCCCGTAAAATGAAAAAAATTGACATTCCACCATCTTTCAGTGGGTTTTGTTTCTACAGCGCAAACTGCAACAAAAATGACATGATAGCTTTATTCTATGGTTCAGTATGATTACTACGAAATCAAACTTGTACAGTTTTTTTTTACTGTAGTACTTGTATTTTTTTTCAAGGAAATTTAATTTTTTGAAAATTATTTTCTGCTGCATCTTCTCGCGCAATAACTTTTTTTATTTTTCCATTGACGTACTTGAACAAGGGCTCATTTTTTGTGGAATGTCCTGTAGTTTATGTTAGTACTAATTCGGAATACATGCAACTTTTCAATCATTTTTTATAGCATTTTTTTTCTAGGAGACAGGGTGAGTGAAAAAGTGAATTTCTGTCGTTCTTTTTTTTTTTTGGACTACGTTCACCGTGCAGAGTAAATAATGCACTGCTTTGATGAATTGGACTTTTACGGATGTGGAGATTTTTTATTATTAGAGATATGGCAAAAAGAGTGTGATTTAAACATTTATTACTTTTTATTAGAACTGTGAAAAAGTTGCGAAAAAGAAAAAAAACTGTTTCAATTTGGTATTGGCATAATAGTACCGGCCTGTAGAATTACTTTAATATATTATTTAGACTGCTCAGAAAATGCAGGGAAAAATAAAAAACATACCAGAATTACAGATTTTGTTAATCTTGCCACTATAAAAATGGAATAAAAAGCAATAAAATGTTTTACATGTTCCCAAAAATTAGATAAATGAGGACTAGAGTACATTCTGCAAAAAACAAGGCCTTCTGGAGCTCTGGCAATGAAGAAATTACATTACTATGACTCTTGGAATGTGGCGACACAAAAGCAAACCTTTTAGAGAAAAGAAAGTTTTTAATGTTCAAAAATAGCACAACATAAACAAACTGTATAAACTTGGTATCGCCGGAATCGTGCTGACTCAGAGAATAACGTTATCACACTATTTATTCTGCATGCTGAACGCCGTAAAAATGAAATCCAAAAAAAAAATGTCAGATTTTATTTTTTTCCCCCCAATCTCCCTACAAATTTTTTTACAAAAGTTATGCAATACCTTATATATACCCAAAAATGATGCCATCAAAAAGTACAACTTGTCCCACAAAAAATAAGCCCTCATATAGCTGTGTCAATTGCAAAATGAAATAGTTATGGCTCTTGGAACGCGACTGGAAAATTAGTTGAAATTAAATGATTGGCCCATTTAAAAAACCTGCCCTGGTGGGTCTGACAGGGGATAAGAAACCCGCCACTCTAGGGGTTAAGGGATAATCGCATAACCTCCAAATTAAATCAGAAATGAGTTTGAAAGGCTCGCTCTATGGTCCTAAACGACCTACAGAGTTCTGTATATATATATATATAGTGCAAAGTTATGCACTTGACACATAAGTTCAGATATTTTGTTCAGAGGCAAAAAAGGCCAGAAGAAAAAAAGCAGCGATGGACCTTCGCTCACATAAGTGTCTACTTAGTGAACGACAGTTGAATGAATATGGACTAGAAATGTATTTTGATAGCAAGTAGTAAGACAGATAAGACGTTTTTTATTTGATAAAACGTTTTATGTAAACCTTAACTAATCTCAGGAATGCGTGTAGATTACCAATTAGCGATCTCAGACAATAAGCAAACAGAGCAAGGCTAGAAAACCCGAAACCAACATCACTGCACATGCTAAATTTTAGTAATCAATAATAGAGGCATAACAAGTTATGCATATGTATAAGTCAGGTGACCTTTTAGCGGCGCTTTTAATGTATTTGTCTAAAATGACTATAAATACTTTGGCTTGTTAACAAAGAAACAAAATCATTTATGATTTACACAAATGCTGTGTGACCTGTAATTCTCCAAGCAGCTCATACTATCCCTGCTTTGGGACACAAGAATATACCTGTAGCACTCTATTGCTGAGACAAATCTTGGTGCTGAAAACTCACGACAAGGCAGAATAATGTTTTTATCCACTGGAGACTTAAACCGTGTTTCTGCATTGGGACTGACAGATCAATTGGATCCACAAGTAAGAAGCTTATACTTGAACTTATATCTTTTCCTCTGTATGCTAAGTCAGTTATAGTATTCCTATGGGCAGAAAAGGACACCACTCTCATGTTTATGCTTTGTCCAATATCCAGACAAAGATATATTCTTGTTGATATGTGAGTAAATGTAAGTTCTGTGATGGTTTGAATTGCATATGATTGTTAAATGGTAGAGAGGTGTTAAGGTTGTCACAAAAGGAAAATAAGGTGTTGTGGTTCGAACGACTCATCTCCTGACCAGTAAATGAACCTGGAATAACATGGAGAGAGAGGGTAGACACACGTATTGGCAGTTTAAGGTCCATGTCATACTTGACTGTTCCTATTATTGGAAACTGTGGAAATTGCTCTCATTGCATTAACTGACACCTGAAGGCAATTATTGAACTATGCTTGAAATAGCCAGATGAGTAAAACTTGGGTTATTATCTATACATAGTTTTTTGGATCTCTGCGTTAAACTAACAATAATCATCTCTTTAAGGCATTATTTCCCCTTAAAATCATCATATATGGGTTTCCACAGGTATATAATACATCAATCCTTCTCACATAGGTGTTTAAAACTGAAAGAATAAAAGCATGTGCTGTAGGAGGGACGTTAATACACACTAATAGAGGGAGCTGTCCAGTGCTGATCTCCGCCTCAGGTCTAGCAGTCTCCCTGCAATATATCAGAACAGCAGAGGAGCTGTCCAGTGCTGATCCCTGCAGTAGATCTGACAATCTCTTCTGCGATATATCGGAACAACTGGGGAGCTGTCCAGTGCTGGTCCCCTTATGTAGTAACGGGGCAGGCAGCTTCCCACTCTCACCTAGGACTTACTTATATTGTGAGAAGTGAAGGGAAACACCCTATTGGACGACTGTGGCCTGGGATTGGCGGAGAGGGGAATGCCCAAGAAGTAGGGGGGAGGGGCTTTTGATATCCTGTCAGGACCTTAAGCGCGGCACTTGCTATTGGGAATGTGGCCTGACATCCCGACCGCTCCCGCTTGCTCTCTACTATCCTGATGGCACAGTCAAATGTAAGAATGTAGAAACACATTGATATAGATTAGCTAGTCAACATACTATATTAAGCTAGCTAACCAAGTGTTAGCCGGCCATGCGATACCATCCGTCGGGCAGCTACAACGGTGCCCATTCAGTTTAGAGTTTATTGCGGCTTATTAGTGCCCGAGGAGTTATATAGAATTTTCCCTTAGCTCTCATATCTCATTAACCCTTTCTGCTACTAGACCTGTCTCCTAAACATCTAAAAAGGAGTATTTATCTTGCCAGAAAAGGCGCTCTAAGCTTGATAAATCAGCACGGGCACACAGGCTATCTTGCCACCTGCACATATTAGGAAGATTATAGGTGTTAACCCCTTCATTACTGAACTGACACTCCGTACCCTGGGGTATTTCTGCAGGGAGGACAATATATATGGAGCATAATTGTTAATAACATATATACCTCCCTTGCTGGTACCCATTTTTTTGTGCCCATCCCAACCAGGCCTCCATAATTACCCCTGTTTTGAGACATATCGCACAGTTTTACATTATTAATTTTATCTACAGGAAATGTAAAAGGAGGCAAGGAAATTGTTTTTAGACAGTCTTTTTTTTCTTCAATGGGGCCTGGAATGTATTCAATTGTGTCCAGAAAACCAATTAGTGTTCCCTCCATTTCAGGCCTAGCCATATACCCTGTAAGCAGATTGGGGCTACAATTGGGGGTATTGCTGAATACAGAAGAACTAGTGCTATAAAATTTGGGGGGTGTCTCCCCAGTTTTTCCTGCTTGAAATGAAGAAAACTGTCATGAAAGTGACATTTTTGTGGGAAAAAATTACATTTTATATATTTTTCTCCAGGTTTTAAATACATTTGCCAAAAAGCTGTGAGGTCAGAATGCTCAATACACACCTAGATAAATGTGCTATGAGGTCTAACTTTCAAAATGGGGTCATTTGTGGGGGTGTTCTTTTGTTTTGGCAGCTTGAGGGCTCTATAAGTGAGCAATGGGGCCTGGAATTTATTCAGTTGTGCCCTAAAAGCCAAAGGGGGTTCCCTCCATTACAAGCCTAGCCATGTGTCCAGTAAGCAGATTGGGGCTGGATTGGGTATGCCTCTGAACACAGGACAAACAGGGGCATCTATTTTAGGGTGCAAGTCTTCATATGTGGTATGTATGAAGAAAATGTTTTTAAAATGACACAGTTGTCAGAAAAATTAAAATTGTAATTGTTTCCTTCTGTTTTGCTTAGATTCATTCAAAAAATGTTGCGTCAAAATACATAGTACACCCCTAGATGAATTTGTTAAGGGGTCTAGTTCTCAAAATGGGGTAATTTGTGGGGGTTCTCTATCGTTTTGGCACTGGCCCCATTGAAATCAATAGGAGAAGATAGCAAACCAGGCTAGGAATCCCACCCCCAAGAGAAGGGAGTGGGATGGAGCTACAGAGTATCTGTGACATATCTCCCCATATTTGAACATATAATGGGCTGGGCTAGTGGGTTGCCCTGAAAGCAGGGGGCGTGGCTAGATGGGTTATTACAGTAATCTCTCTCTAACCAATTGAGTGGGCGGGGCAGGGATCATTTTAAAGTAAAAGCATATATTTCAAGCCCTTCCCTAAAAATCACTGCAGTCATCGCCTGCATCCCATTGCTTTTAATGGAACCACCGGCAGCAGCGCCTGCCCCATGGAAAGCAATGAGAGTACATCCTGATCTTCTGCCACAGGTGTGACAGCTGTGGCCGACGATTCTTTTGTCCCCACGAGAAGTCCCATCATCACTGATACTGTGTTCAGTGATGAGGGGACTCCCCGTGAGGCATCTTTATGCACAGCATGGACCTTGCCAGTGCACGTAAGTCCTATCTTTTGCAGGTGCAAAGATTTTGCACCTGTAAGAGATGGATATGTGAACATATCATAGGGAACCAATGGTTCTATTATACATGTTTCTTTTGTGCACTCAGGCGCGCACAAAAAACTTTTGTCTGACTTCGCCCTCAATGGAGTGCAATATGTGGCAAAAAACACTCAGAATTACTTGGATATGCAAAACCTTTACAGAGTTATTCTATCTTAAAGTGACACATGTCAGATTTCCAAAATTTATCCTGGTCGCTAAGGGGTTAATGAGCCAGCAGTTTTGATGGTTATAGTTTGTTAATTATTTCCCCTTACTTGCAACAAGTTTTTGCGCAGGTACCAGTGGGGTTATGGGCACCTTGCTGTCATGGTCCCTCATACAGGCAAAAAAATCCCACATGGAGCACAAACTAAAAATCCTTCAGCTGCCAGGTTCAATAAATATGAGAACCCCCTGATGGAACTGTCACATGACAATCAAAATAGTTCTGAATGCAGCTTTATCACTTCCTAACGCAGATATTGATTGGTGTCACAAATTGTCTCCCCCATGCAGAAGTTTCCAATATAATTCCTAGTCAGCAATGCTGCACCTGTAAATCTGTTTGGGATGGATGTGCTATAAGCCTTGCAAGCCTCTATCCACTTCTCACCCGATAGTACTGTTACTCTTGGCTCTGAGGTGGATGAACAGTTTATTTGCTTGTTAATCTTAGAAATCCACTCTCCTTGCAGATATATCCCAGCTTAATCAGGTCCCACAGACGCCTTGGGCGACTAGCAAGACAGATATTTCAGAGCTTCCGGTCCCACTTGTCTTAGACAAGATTGAAGAAGGTGCTGTGCTTCCCAACATGCCTCAATACCACTTGAATCCTGCACAAGAGGCAGCCATTGAAGTAAAAATTCATGCTTTACTACATGCTGGGGCCATAAAAGAAACCACGTTACATTACTTTAGCTGGATTCAAAGGGGGAAATGGACACAGTAACCAGTGAGCAGCCTGACAATACTCTGTATTTTAAATCACTAGAACCCGCAGAACAACAAGATGTCCATTATCAGCACGATTGCATTGCCCTTATGATACAGCAAACAGAAGGATTTAAGCATTTTAAAGATGAACCAAATGCTAATGCAGATTTTGAGTTTTTTGTATATTGTTCCAAAAATCATTAAGATAGACAAGCAGAACAGGTTATGCAGTGGTAACCAACTGTTACAGTATACTACCCTTGATACGCCAGCCTGGGTGCCCTAGATCTCACCCACAACCCCTGTCTCTGCCTACTTGTCTCCTCTTCTGTCTAACCCCAGGTGGGCAACTGGGCGGCGGTCCCTACTCTCACTACGTTCGGAAAAAGGGATGCTGGCGTATCTGGTTAGAAAGGGTAGAATATTGTCAGAAAAGGCAGATGTAAATAACCAACACGAACAATACTAAGCAGAACTGAGGCAGATGGAAAAACCTGGTGGATAATAGCACAGTATAGCAGACAAGATCAGAGAAGCAGGAGACCAATAGAGGCAGACTAGCTAGCACACTGAGGGAAACCAATGACTGGCAGTGATTGCAAGTCTCTGCCCGACCATTAAACAAAAGCCTCCGCTCAGGGGTGGAGAGAGGGAGACAGCCAACTCCTAACAGAACATAATAAAAGGGAGCTCATGCACGGTAGTTGCACTCACAGTTGCACCCGCGTACGGTGCCGTGCTCCACCAGCACCACGCGGCCCACGGCAGCCAGGCACCTGCGCCCCCGGCAGCCGGAACACAGGCCAGGGGGTATGCACCCCTATCGCAGGTCGCACCCCGCTCCCCCGGGAGGACCAGCAACTGCCGCATGGTAACACCAACATGAGGTTGCAGGAAAAAAAAACACTCCCTTCTTGGGATGTCTGCTCAGGAGGCCGGAGTTGATGGCACTCGCTTAATTGTGTAGACTGGCTGAAGGTACACTCTTGGAATTGCTTTCTATTTAGTACCCTTGTGGTGCAGCAGAAATTTTGTTGGATCATCAGGTAAACCATTCCAAAACGCAGGAGCAGTGTCTCTTTTGAAGAAGATTTTAGCTCTTCTCAAATAGGTAGTTAATATGAAGGTCCAGGCTCACGCTAATGAAGGAGATATTTGTCTTTTTAGCAGTCCATTTGGCCTACCATAAGTGAGCGAACAGCTCTAAAGTTGGCACTCTACCACAACGAATGTGTATACTATTTTTATTTGGACAGACAGTCCTTACGGGAAATGTGCAGTGGGAATACCTCTTTCTTTGATCAGCAAATAAAGATAACCATATAGCCCCCTAGTGATCACCACGCTACCAACACAATTTGCACAATATCTCATGCAAACAACATAGTACTACTACACCTCCCATCTGGCAAAATCCTCCTTGGAAAATAAACAAAACTCATTTCACAAGTTGTATACCTGTGTAGTGAGCTCCTCTGTCTCTACCTTGTGGCCATACAGAAAAATAAATTCAGCATCTGAATGCACTCATTGGCCACAATCCGCAAGAAAGTCACTATGTCAGGTTTAACAAAGAACAACCCCCCCACTCCTCCCTCACATGGAAGGTGATGCTCCTACCCTCCTTTTGAGGGACAAAGAAACAACCGTATAAACAATTTGTAAATCAACAATAAAACAACATATAGCATAGATTTAGTACTCATTAAACGGTGATGAATGGAGATGAGCGAGCACACTCGTCCGAGCTTGATGATTGTTCGAGTATTAGGGTACTTGAGATGCTTGTTACTCGAGACGAACACCACGTGGTACTCGAGTCAATTGCATTTCCCTTCCCCGCATGTTTAGCGCCATTTACTAGCCAATAAACATGCAGGGAAGGCATTATCACTTCCTGCTGTGATGTGCCAGCCCTATCCCATCCCCCAGCAGTGAGTGGCTGGGCCAATCAGGTGACCGCCGAGTACCTAAACTGGTCTCGCCCACTGCTCGCCTCAGACACATATTGGCATAGGTTAGGGAAAGTGCTGCTGCTGATATAGGGAAAGTGGTAGTGTAGGATCCTGTCTTCAAGAACCCCAACGGTCCTTCTTAGGGGTACTCCTCATTGTGTGCATTACTGTTGTGGCTGGCTGGGAGCAGTAGTGCACCAATTTTATTTTATTTTTTTAAGCATCTAGGGCTGTGCAGACCATTTCAGCTATAGTGTTCTGTGTGTGCAGTGCATAAGGCAGAGTGTAGGGACATATAGGGAACGTTTTACAGTCCTGATCCTCCATATAAGAACCCCAACATTCCTTCTTAGGGCTACATCTCACCGTGTGCATTATAGTCATGGCTGGCTGGGAGCAGTAGTGCACCAACTTTTTTATAACACATCCAGACCTGTTCACCCTCGAGTATAGACCAGGCAAGTCACAAGGTAATGCTGATACCTTGTCTAGGGTGCATTGTCTGGTCACCGAAAAGGCCCAGCCCTCCGGTCTGGAGAAGAGGGGGGGTATGTAGCCAGGTGAAGGGTGAGGTTGGTATATCTCCCTCCTTGGCTCTTAGTCTGGACAGGGTGGAGATCCAGTCCACCGCTTCACCCTGGCTCTTGACTCAGCTGTAGGCACTGCCCCCATTACTGGGGAATAAAAGGCTGCAAGTCCATGAGGTCAGTGTCTGACAAGCTGAGGAGAGAGCAACAGCCTGACAACGTGAGGAAGTAGCCGCTGAGCACCCTGCATGGTGCAGTATTTCCCTTGTTGGATTACATAGGCTTTTTCTGTTGCTTTCTGTCTGAAGTGAATTTTTTTTTTAAATAAAAAGAAACTGAAGTAAGTTTTGCGCACCTTCATCTCCATAGTGTCTGTGCCGCCTCCACCCCTGAAGGACTGTCACACTAGATAAACAGCATCAGCAGATCTGTCAAACAGGTTTAAAGCAAAATATAAGAAAAATAGAAAACTATAACAACCGGCCTTTGCTGGGCCAATAGTAAACAGATACATTACAAATTTTTTGCTGCTGGACCAGATTTTAGGGATGGATTTCTATCTGGTGCCAGATTATAAAGCAAGAATTAAAGATTTGAGGGGATGTGGCATGGCACAGTGGATCCATGTCTCCCAGCATGGTCGTTGGGAAAGCGCTCTTCTAGGAGGGTTCAAGGTTTCTTATTTTTGCGCTGTGTTACTGATGACCATGCCTCATATGTGAGAAGTGCGGGTATACTCAGGAGGTCTTCAGCTCTGGTCCATTTGGAAATTCGAATATTTTAGACATGCAGAAGATCTTCAGGAGTTCTGATGGTCAAGGTTTGATTGTGACTGGATATCGCCAAACAGAAAGGGAACAACCATTTGTAGACTATAGCTTTTTCCTCAGAACTCTATTAAGGGGCTGAAGCTGTTTTCTTAGGTCGTGTGTTATTTTGGACAGGTCTTGAAACATTAAGATCTCTTTCTCAGCATATTTGATCTTTTTAGCCAATCTGGCTTTGTAGAGAATCTCCTCCTTGACTTTAAAGCTTTGCAGACAACATAATATACCTCTTGACTTATCTGTGCTGATTGATCTTGGCCTTAATACTCAGTATGCCCTTTCCAGGCCCAGGTCGTAGTTATCTGTTTTGCCCCAATGCTCATTAAAAATGGCAGTTAGAACCACTGGCATATCTTTGTTCAAGACCGATTCAAGGACAACTCTAATTCGAATGTTTTTTCTCTTCAGTTGATTTTCGAGATCATTGATTTGTAATTTCTGAAAGTAAAATTCTTTCTGTTTTTCAATGAGGATTTTAGTCGCCCTTTCTGAGCGGTTGACCAACTGAGTATGGGTGTCCACCAGGGTTTGTACTCTTGAAAAGAATTGTTGACATTTTTTCTCAGCTCCAAAATTTCCTTTTTACTCATCTGAGTAAATACTTTGAATAAGTCTCTTTAGTTGGCAAAGACTTAATGTAGTTTCTTGTACTTGTGCCTCTTCTTTGAGCTAACTATCTGAATATGAAGGCAAGGCTAGCGGAAATGTGGATTTCTCTTCTGTGATGTTTCTAGATTTTAAGGGTTTCAGATTTTCAGGCATAAGTTTTTTGAGGACTTTTTCGCTTTCCAGGGATCTGTTAGGCGTTTTTGTATTATGTTTCCATCCATATTCATGGAATCATAGAATGGTAGAGTTGGAAGAGACCTCCAGGGTCATCGGGTCCAACCCCCTGCTCAGTGTGGGATTCACTAAATCATCCCAGACAGATATTTGTCCAGCCTTTGTTTGAACACTTCCATTGAAGGAGAACTCACCACCCTCTGTGGTATCTGTTTCACTCATTGTTTTAGCAAATCTGGTATTTTTCCCCATTGGGTCTGTTTTTGAAGATCACTATGCTGGGAGAAAAGTAGATCTTCTTTGTTCACATTAGTAAATTGCTATCTCGTGGTTGATTTTCGGACAACACCAAGAGCATAGTGGAGAGATCTGTATTACACATTGAGCTAGGAGGTTGGACTTTTAGCGTTATTGGTTGAAAATGATGTCCTATTTGTAGGCTTGAGACTTTCTTTCTGGTAAATTGAATTAATTCTGTAGAAACGCGCGATAGAGAATATGTCGTTTTCAGCCACTAGGTGGTGGTACAGTCCACTAGTTAGATGTCATTACTATGGAGCCTGTGTGTAGTAGATATAGGTTTGTTGCTGCTGGAAGATGAGGCTTGATATGTTCTGAAGTGACTCCAGGCAGTATAATTAAGACCCTTTTCATCTGACGGGTATCTGATTCTATTAAGATATGAGGCGCTGTCTCACAAATCCATATGTATTGCTGCTGCTGTGAGCACACTGAGGGGGTTTTAAATAGCTTGATGTTGTTAGCGCCAACAATAGAGATATGGCTTTCTGACTGCATGTTACTGGCCTCTTCTTTCACGCCCTAACAGCCCCAGTCAGGCTTCTGTAAGTGATTGATGTGGCAAGAAGCAGCATGGCTGTGGACTTTAGCAAAGATGGTTAAAATTTCAGCTCCCTGCATGGGTCCCTCTGGTGAACCCCCAGCAATATGTGACTGTGTCATGGTGGAGGTGCTGCAGCAGCTTTCCTCACCCTGTCTTCTGTCCCTTGGATCAGGGTATTGTGGTCAGGTCCTGCATCTCCTCTTTTCTCCAACCGCTTCCCAGATGAGGATAAGGCTGCAGGCCCATCTCTAGCTACTTTATGGGGAAGGGGGAGATATTGCTGTGTGTGTGGGGTTCTCAGTGTGCGCAGAGCGTGTCACTTAGGTTCTGTGATGCAGGAGCTGTGTCTCTAATGGTGATGTGCAAAATGGGCTGCAGGCTGCTGGTGGTGGTAAGTATAACAGAAGATGTAAGCCTGCGGCGCCACGTAGCGCTGCGATTAGCTCTCTTGGAGGCGGGAAGGGGGGTGTTACCTGGTGCTGGTGCTGCCCCATGCTAGCAGCAAGAGGTGAAAGCGCTGCTCTCTTCCGGCCGCAGGTCCCACTGGTACAGACCAGGGATGTGAGCGGATGACCAGCCGGCATAGGGTGCAACCCTCTTGCCCGCAGTGCAGCGCTGGATATGTCACAAAGAGCTCTGCAGGAGCAGAAGATGGCTTAAATTTCTAGCTGTAAATGTAGTCCAATGGCGGAGCTCAGTAGCGTGCGTCCTCTTCCCAGGCTTGCCAAGCCATGGCCCCTCAGACCACCTGCTTTCTATATTTGCTCTGCGCAATGTAACCCCCTAAGCTCAATCGTTTGGAAGGTTTTTCTCAAAGATCCTTGCTATGAGCTCTCCCATACATAACTCTTTTCTATCACATGTGAAATTCTGACTGCAGAAGGATGGTCGTAGTGATGAAGCTTCTATTGGGTCTACGTGTAAGGTTAATATGTACATACCTACATATAAACTGTTTTGGGGAGTTTTGAGTGATGATCATTGTCGCTATCCTCATATACCAATTAGTGTGCCGCAAGGAACAATTGAGAGAAGCTGAAGGAAAGCCATTTTGTCAGAACCGGCAACTCTCGGGGCCGCCGTGCCCGCACCACCGGTCCGGCCACCCGGGGTGCGGGAGCGCGGCGCAGAGGTACCCCGGTTCTTGTGATCTCCCCGGGCCGCTGTAAGACTGGTCGCCGCCGGGTTACTAGGGAGGCAGCTGGTGCTTCTAGTGTCCTGACTACCAGGCTGGCTTCCCTAGTAACTGTCTGTGCAGCTAGACTGGGGGCGTGTCCCCAGCACCGCCCTGATTAGCCCTGCTGCTGTCAGGCTCCCCGCCCCAATCAGCTTCTGGGGCGGGAGCGCTGACAGCATTTAAATAGGTGTGTTTTCCTCTCAGGCCTCGCCAGTGTTAGTTTGGTTCTCCAGCTGCACCCGCGTTTATCCTGACTGCTCTTGTGACCTCGGCTTTTCTGACACCTGCTTTTGGACTTGACTACGTTTTTGCCTGACCCCTCCGTACTGCGTACCCTCTTGTTGCCGACCCGGATTGTCTGACCATTCTACCGTTGCTTGTCTCAGTGTCTGTTTGTCTCCCGTGTCCCGCTTCCCTAGTGAGGGTAGGGACCGTCGCCCAGTTGTCGCCCTGGGGGTTAGCCCAGGGGGGCAAGTAGGCAGGGACAGGGGTTGCGGGATATCTCAGGGACCCCCATATCCCGGACACTGTCCTGACAGTAACACTGGCCGAACTAAGGTCAGACCCTTGCATCCGCCCGGCAACTTTGAGCCCCTCGATGGAGGCCGTGGCGGCTGTAGCGAACCAGGTCCAGGTCCTTACGACCCTTGCCCAGGACCTAACAGCCCGCTTGCAGCCACGGGAACAAGTGGCAGCTGCAGGTCCCATGCAGCCCTCGTCCGCTCCAGGAACGATGTCAGAACCTCGAGCCACGCTTCCGGATTGCTTCTCCGGAGAGAGAGATCAGTTTTTTGCATTTAGAGAGAGCTGCAAGCTCTACTTTGATCTCCGCCCCCACTCCTCTGGTACTGAATACCAGAAAGTGGGAATCGTAATTACCCGCCTGAGGGGAGAGCCCCAAAATTGGGCTTTCTCGCTACCAGCTGGCTCTCCAGCCCGACTATCCCTTGACGCCTTTTTTTCCGCCCTGGGTCAAATTTATGACGAACCCGACCGGGCGGGCTACGCAGTCTCCAAACTTCTGGCCCTGCGCCAGGGTTGTAAGATGGCGGAGGACTACTGTTCCCAATTCCGTCAACATTGTACGGAATCCCGGTGGAACGATGCCGCCCTAAAAGACTTATTTTTGACCGGTCTGTCTGAGGGTCTCAAGGATCTACTTGTGGCCCACCCAGAGCCTAAAACCCTGGAGCAAGCCATGTCGCTGGCTATTCGAGCCGACCGACGTTTGAGGGCCAGACACGCCGCTCGGACCACCCCACTCCCCACGTCTACTTCTTCGACTGACCCGACCTGTTACCCTCCCACCACCGAGGCCATGGAGCTGGGAGCCGTGAACCCCGAGCAACGACGGGAACACCGCCTGAAGAAGAACCTCTGCTTCTACTGTGGGGAGCCGGGTCACCGCATTGCTACCTGCGCTAAGAAGCCACGGCAGAAAGAACTCCCGCTCCTAGGCAGTTGTCGGGGGGACTGTCTAGGAGCCAAGGTACTCCCTGTGTTGTCCAAAATGTTAGTGCCTTGCACCCTAGAATTTCATGCTTTCCACCGTACTGGGCAAGCCTTTGTCGATTCGGGGGCTGCGGCTAATTTCGTTAACTTTAATTTCGTTGCTCAACTGTCCGGGGTTTTGTTACGTTTAGAAACTCCGATTCTGGTTTCAGGAGTGGACTCCACTCCTTTGCAAGCAGGGGTGGTTAATCTGGTGACCCCTGAAGTAAGGTTTACTATAGGAGCCTTACACGTGGAAACCTGCACCTTTCTAGTGATGAGAGATTTGTCTGTGGACGTCGTCCTAGGCCTCCCCTGGCTCCGGGAGCACAACCCGGTAGTAAATTGGGACACGTTGGAACTGGTAAAGTGGGGTCCCCGCTGTGCCAACCACCTTCGTGCGGTGAAGGTGGGAATCTCCACCTGCGAGGGGAGCCCCCTACCAGAATACCTCTCCGAGTTTTCTGACGTGTTCTCCAAACAATTATCTGAAGCTCTGCCCCCTCATAGGGAATGGGACTGTAAAATAGACTTGATTCCTGGGGCCAAACTTCCTAAGGGCCGCATTTATAACGTTACGGTTCCAGAGAGAGAATCCATGAGGGACTACATCCAGGACAGCCTGGCCAAGGGGCACATCCGGCCCTCAGAATCCCCGGTGGGTGCCGGGTTTTTCTTCGTCGAGAAGAAGGATGGGGGTCTCCGGCCCTGTATTGACTATAGAGAGCTAAATAAAATCACAGTCCGAAACCAGTATGCTCTTCCACTCATTCCTGACCTCCTCAACCAGGTCGCTGGTGCCCGATGGTTTTCCAAACTTGATCTCAGGGGAGCATACAACCTCATCCGCATTCGGGAGGGGGATGAGTGGAAAACCGCCTTCAATACGCCCCTCGGGCATTTTGAATACCTAGTTATGCCTTTTGGATTGTGTAACGCCCCCGCCATTTTTCAGGGGTACATGAACTCAATGTTTCAGGATATCATGGGGGTGTTCGTGGTTGTATATCTAGACGACATTTTGATTTTTTCCTCCGACTTGCCGAGTCACCATACTCACGTTCAGACTGTGCTAGCTCGACTCAGACATAACAAGCTGTTTGCTAAACTCGAGAAATGTGTTTTCGGGGTACAAAGGATATCATTTTTGGGGTATATCATCACGCCATGCGACTTCCAGATGGATCCTGAAAAGGTGAAGGCCATCACGGAGTGGGCCCAGCCAGGGTCGTTGAAAGCCCTTCAACGCTTCCTCGGCTTCGCCAACTACTATCGCAAATTCATTAAAGACTTCTCCGTGGTGGCTAAACCTCTAACGGACCTCACCAGAAAGGGGGCAGATGTGAGGACCTGGTCTTCTGAGGCTCTGAGGGCCTTCAATACCCTAAAGGCGGCGTTCTCGTCTGCACCTGTCCTAGTACAACCGGATCTGTCCAGTCCTTTTGTGGTGGAGGTAGATGCCTCTGAGTTTGGTGTGGGAGCGGTACTGTCCCAAGGTCCCTCCACTCTCACCAACCTTAGACCGTGTGCCTATTTTTCTAGGAAGTTTTCGTCCACCGAACGGAACTATGATATAGGCAACCGGGAATTGCTGGCGATTAAGTGGGCTTTTGAAGAGTGGAGGCATTTTTTGGAAGGAGCCCATCACCAGATTACGGTACTCACTGACCATAAAAACCTCACTTATCTAGATTCCGCTAAGAGGTTAAATGCTCGGCAAGCCCGCTGGGCCTTGTTTTTCTCTCGGTTCAATTTTGTTGTTACCTATAGACCCGGTTCTAAGAATGTCAAGGCTGATGCCCTGTCTAGGAGTTTTGGTTCTCCGGAACCTTCCGAGCCGGAGCCTGAGAGCATTCTCTCCCCTGGGGTGGTCCTCGCTGCTGTCTCCTCCGACCTTTCACCTCTCATTCACGCCGCTCAACAATCTGCTCCTGAAGCCCTTCCGGAAGGCAAATTATTTGTCCCGTTGTCACTGAGATTGAAAGTGTTAGAGGAGACACATGCTTCAGTCCTAGCTGGACACCCCGGTATCAGGGGTACTCTGGAGTTAGCGGCCAGACTCTATTGGTGGCCGCACATGGCCAAGGATGTACGGGTATTTGTGTCCGCGTGCCCGGTTTGCGCAAGGGGGAAGAACCTCAGGAGACGTCCTGAGGGGCCTCTTCTGCCCTTGCCCATTCCGTCCAGGCCATGGTCCCAGTTGTCCATGGATTTTATTACTGATCTGCCATCCTCGCTGGGGAATACGGTCATTTGGGTAATAGTTGACCGTTTCTCCAAAATGTCTCATTTTGTTCCACTTGGCAAGTTGCCTAACGCCAAACTTTTGTCTGAGCTGTTCATCAAGGAGATTGTTCGGTTACATGGGATCCCCGAGGATATTGTGTCTGATAGAGGGGTTCAGTTCGTCGCTCGCTTCTGGCGAGCCTTCTGTAAAAATCTAAACGTTAATTTGTCCTTTTCCTCTGCTTTCCATCCCGAGAGTAACGGACAAACGGAACGGATGAACCAAGAACTTATCCAGTATCTGCGACTGTTTGTCTCTGATAACCAGCATCAGTGGGCCAACTACTTACCTCTCGCCGAATTTGCTATTAACAACCATGGTAACTCGTCGACCCAACTGTCACCTTTTTTTTGTAACTATGGGTTCCATCCCCGGTTCTCGCTTTCTACTCCTTTGGTCTCGAACAATCCGGCCGCCGACATATCCGCCGAAGAACTGTGCACAGTTTGGGCCCAGGTTCGTAAGAACCTTCAGGGTTCCCAAGAGAAACTGCGTAAATACGCAAATAAAAGACGTACTATCTCTGCACCTTTTGTGGTCGGGGAGCAGGTTTTATTATCATCTAAGAATCTGAGACTTAAGGTTCCCTCCCTGAAACTTGCTCCTCGGTTCATTGGCCCATTTACGGTTTCTCAGGTTATCAACCCGGTGTCATATAAGTTGGCACTTCCTGACCCCTGGAAGGTCCACAAGGTTTTTCACAAGAACTTGCTTAAGAAGTATGTGACTCCAGTTCTCCCCACCCAGAACCCGCCTCCTCCCTCTCTGGTACAGGGGGAACTGGAGTATGAAGTAGAAAGGCTTGTGGATGCCCGACGGGTTAGAGGTGGGCTGCAGTACCTGGTCCACTGGAGAGGATTTGGCCCTGAGGATAGGACGTGGGTCCCTGCCAGGGACGTTCATGCGCCACGCCTAGTCCAGGCATTCCACAGGGCTTTCCCGCTTAAGCCCGCACCTGGCCATGGGGGTCCGGTGTACCCCCGTAGAAGGGGGGGTACTGTCAGAACCGGCAACTCTCGGGGCCGCCGTGCCCGCACCACCGGTCCGGCCACCCGGGGTGCGGGAGCGCGGCGCAGAGGTACCCCGGTTCTTGTGATCTCCCCGGGCCGCTGTAAGACTGGTCGCCGCCGGGTTACTAGGGAGGCAGCTGGTGCTTCTAGTGTCCTGACTACCAGGCTGGCTTCCCTAGTAACTGTCTGTGCAGCTAGACTGGGGGCGTGTCCCCAGCACCGCCCTGATTAGCCCTGCTGCTGTCAGGCTCCCCGCCCCAATCAGCTTCTGGGGCGGGAGCGCTGACAGCATTTAAATAGGTGTGTTTTCCTCTCAGGCCTCGCCAGTGTTAGTTTGGTTCTCCAGCTGCACCCGCGTTTATCCTGACTGCTCTTGTGACCTCGGCTTTTCTGACACCTGCTTTTGGACTTGACTACGTTTTTGCCTGACCCCTCCGTACTGCGTACCCTCTTGTTGCCGACCCGGATTGTCTGACCATTCTACCGTTGCTTGTCTCAGTGTCTGTTTGTCTCCCGTGTCCCGCTTCCCTAGTGAGGGTAGGGACCGTCGCCCAGTTGTCGCCCTGGGGGTTAGCCCAGGGGGGCAAGTAGGCAGGGACAGGGGTTGCGGGATATCTCAGGGACCCCCATATCCCGGACACTGTCCTGACACATTTAGTCATAAGGAGAACCTACAGAATCCAAATACAGTGGCCCAAAGTTAGTGGTGCACCTCCATAATGTTATGTGTGTCAGGAGTAGATTCACCCATGGCGGCTAGGTGGTGTGCGACATGGGCTTGACGGTTCTGCCGGGTGTAGCGGCTGCCAGTGAGGCGCTGCTCGGTGTTCCCCTGTGCCGCTTGGCATTCCTGTCACCTTGCGGCATGGGGTCTGTTGCACTGCTGGGCGGGGCCTCGGCATCTGGGCTTGGAGCTCCCCTGTTAGGGGGCGCGGCCGGAGGAGGGTCAGTCTATATGCATCACGGGCCAGTGTGTCATCCAGTCCCGCACTGACCTAGGCAGGGCTGTTGGTATTTAGATCCACTGACTCTGTCAGTCCCTGCCAGTGTTTGCTATGGTTCCTCAGCTAACACCTGCTCAGGTTTCTCATTCCAGTCTTCTGACCCGGCGTGCTCTGACCTTGATCTTGTCTCCTCCTTGGTTACTTGATTGTTGTGGGTGGTTACTTGGTTCTCTCAGTCCTGACTTGGAAGTGGGTATATTCTGTCATCTGGTTAGTTGGTCTCTCCTGTCCTTATCCTCAGTGCAGAATAGGGACCGCCGCCCAGTTGTCGCCCTGGGGTTTAGCCCAAGGAGCAAGTAGGTAGGGACAGGGGAGAGGGTTGGTTGTAGGGACTTCCTATCTTCCGTTCCTAAATCAGTCCTCACAATGTGTTTGTCTCGTGCTAATAGTATTGTCAGTGTCTTCTATGTAGTATGCATTTGAGATGTGTATTGCACTTTTGCAGAACTGAATAAGTTAATGTCTGGGATATGTCTGAGAAATGTATCTTGTAGTATGTCATGTGACTCTGATTTATATATGTGTTTGCAAGGGTGCTAGGTGAGTCAGTCAGCCTATGCAATTCTGCAAGCGAGTGAACCCCACAGACACTGGTCGGTCTGTGGGGGGAATAATGGAAACTGACAGATACCCTTCAGCTTGGCCTGGGCTCACTCTACCCAGGATGTGCTGGTGTTACTACTAAGCACCAAGAGTGAGAGAGAAAGGAAAGCACCTATAGAGTGAGTGTTGACTGATAGAGAGTAGGAGGGAAAGAGAGTCGCAGGAAGCGGGATCTCACGAGTAAACAAGATTGTGGATTGTCTAGATAACCCAGAGAGAGCCTCCCTTCTAGGAGTGTAACCGATGCCAAACTACTGTTGTTTTGTTGGAACGTTGCTGAAGTTAAGTAAATGGACATTATCAACAGTTCCCAGTTTTGTTCAGAAAGTTATCCCTGTGTGCAGGCTATTTACTACAACTTCAGGATTCACCGCAGAGGACGGAACAGTGGCGTCACGAGTGATAACGGACTTTAAGGTAGCTGCTAATTACACTTTCCCTGTGACCTCCACCAGCAGTAACTTGAGCAGGTCCCGAGCTACCCTCAGGGGAGGAGATGGTAAAGCCACCATGACAGAAATCTTTATCTACACCGCCATCTCCTCAGCTATGGGCTCGCTCCTCGGACGCTGAATGTCCTGGTTGGATTGGAGCTCCTGATGGTAGCAATGCTATGTTCCAAGTCGCTGTGCCTACTAACCTGATTATTGCTTTATTCATAGTAGAACAATGAAGACTAGTGCAGGAAGAGCAGCTACAGGACAGAGGGGCACAACATCAATTATGTGTTAGTAAGATTGGACTTTCACAGATGCAGGGATAAAAATATATTTATAGGGTTTTTGTTTAGATTTTTTTTACTATGAATATGGAAAAAGGTTTTTTTTTTCTTTTATTACCTTTTATTTTTTTAAATAATTAATATAACTTTATTACATTTTTTTAGTCCCCCAGGGGACTTGAACCTGTGATCGTTTGATGGCTCAACAATAGTATTGCATTATATGGCATTCTGACATGTAATCAGCGATGGCAGACCTGATGGCCTTCAAACGGGCCAAGGGCTGCCATGGCAACTGAATAGCACCTACCGATTTCATCATGGGGGGCTGTTAAGAACCCCTGATCATGAATCTGGACATTTAAATGACACAATCTGAACTGACAGTGACATTTAAAGGGTTAACAGCCATGATCAGCGTTCACGCTGATCACGGCTGTTGCGGACAGGTGTCAGCTTTCCAAGACCCTAATAACACCCCTGGCTGCTGGTTCTGCGCTGATGGGTGAATTAAGACCATGTTTACTTGGCATTTTTCAACGTGAATTTGAAGTGGAATCTGTACCAAGAGTCACTCGTTTTAATAGGAATCAATGTTGTAGTATATTTGGCGTGGATTTTTTTCTGCATGCGCATTTGAAGTCTACGTGTAGAAGAAAAGTGTCATATTAGTTCTTACTAGAGATGAGCAAACGTACTCGTTTCGAGTAATTACTCGATCGAGTACCGCTATTTTTGAGTACTTCAGTACTCGGGTGAAAAGATTCGGAGGGCGCCGGGGGGCGGGGGGAGGCGTGGCGGCACAGGGGGTAGCAGCGGGGAACAGGGGAGAGTCCTCTCTCTCCCTCTCCCCCCCCCCACTCCCCGCTGCAACCCCCACTCACCCACGGCGCCCCCCGAATCTTTTCAGCCGAGTACGGAAGTACTCGAAAATCGCGGTACTCGGTGAAAAAGGGGCGTGGCCGAGTACGCTCGCTCATCTCTAGTTCTTACCACTGATCATGCGTTGAGAAAACAATTGCATGTTAGTTTCTCCCATTGACTGCGCTTAATCTGCATGTAGATTTGTGGGTCTTGCAAATGAAAATTTATGACTTGTTGAGAAAAAATGACATTCGCAGGTATTTAATTACCTCTGTATGTTTATGGGCATATAGAAATGTGTATCATCTGCACGGATTCCATAATTTAATTTTGCCTGTGGACATGAGGCCTTAGGACTTATTCAGCCGACCGTATATCGGCCGCGTATTCATGCCCAGCCGATATACGGCGTTCCTCTCTGCAGGGGGAGGAAGCTGGAAGAGTTGAGAGCTGCCCATAAACATACAGAGGTAATTAAATACCTGTGAATGTCATTTTTCCCAACTCCACTTTCTGCAGAATAGCCAGTCGATATACATTCGTCTGAATAAGCCTTTAGACTGTTGATGTGCAGTAAATTTAAATGAAAATCCACATCAGTGATCCTTGTGGTTGATGCAGATTTCTGTCATAAATTTTCATTTGCAAGACCCACAAATCTACATGCAGATTAAGCGCAGTCAATGGGAGAAACTAACATGCAATTGTTTTCTCAACGCATGATCAGTGGTAAGAACTAATATGCCTATTTTCTGCAGTTTTCCACACGGACGGCTTCCATTGAAGTCAATGGAAGCCATGCATGCCATGGATCCATGGGAAAGCAGGAGATGCGGGCTGGGTGGAATCTGCTGCGGGATTCTGCACTAGGAATCCATGCAGGCCTGTGGACATGAGGCCTAAGAGACCCAGCAGTGCAGCAGAAAGTTACGGATGGTATGTTACCAGCAGCCATGTTAAGAAGTTGCATTGAGGAGCCCCAAACTGAATTTCTCCACCATGAATCATGGCCCAACAGCTACACCCCTGGGCTTACAGTAGGGCCACAGAGTGACATGTATAGCCAAGAACTGTGCCCAGATACTGTTAAAACTGAATGCTAAATGGCTGCACATATTTGCAGGTACAGAGTGACGTCACCTGCAAAACCTCAGGACCGATAACAATCAATTTAGAAACTGTGCCAAAATGCTGTTTAGCTCATATTTCTGCTGCATCACAGCCGCCCAGAAGCCACACTATGGGGCGCTATCCTCAGGCGTATAAATTTGGACTGCACAATATAGAAACAAAATAATTTAAAAAAAAACTATGTTACCTTAAAGGGGTTGTCCAGTTGTAAACTATTGATGGTCTATCCTTAAGATAGGTAGTTAAGAGTAGATTGGCAAGGTCTGCTGCCTGTGAGCTTTGCTGGTCAGCTAAAAGCTTGACCTGTGTGCTCTTGCACTAAGCTGATTTTTGCAGGAAGCAGACAGCTTCATTCTCATTGCAGTGGCCAGGCTTGGTATTACAGGCATTAAAGTGAATGGGAAATTTGCCGGCAATATCAAGCCCGGTTATGGCAAAAAGAACTGAGCTATCTGCTTCCTGCAGAAATCAGTTCATTGCATGAGCTCACTGGCTCACCTTACAGCTGATCAGTGGGGTCCCAGGTGGCAGGATAAGCCATCAATGGTTTATAATTGAACAACCCCTTTAATTCATTAGTTGATTAGGGGGCACCAAACTATATTTTTGCCCTGGGTACTGGAAGACCTAGCTAGACTTCTGCCTACAGAAATGACCTCCTACAGCTAGTGATTGGCGGCAGCAGTCACATACCCTGGTAAGAAGTAACCAGGAAGAAGTGGTTGTGAAACTGTAAGGTCACTATTCGTGTCTGCTGCCCTCATGGGGTTCCGGGCAGCTGCAAGCATCCCTCTGCTCTCCCTGTATGCTTTTGTCCAGCACTGAGAGAGTGAAATAGCTCTTTGGCTCTCAGCTCACCTGTGGTGTTGAATAGGCATTACTCCTCTATTTAAGCGGAGCAGTTGCACTTCCACTTGGCCTTAGAATTGGTGTGTCTTAGGTTCTGACACTCCTCTTTCTCTGGTCAACTTCTTCTGTCTGAGTTCTGCCTGGGCCGTATCAGTTCTGCCCCATTCTCTGAGTTCTGTGTTTGCAGTCTGAGTTCTGTCTGTATTCTTGAGTTTGTGTCCAAATTCTGTTTATGCTGTCTGAGCTCTGCATCTCTCTGGATGTTTGTTTTCTGTTGGTTCCCATTCCTGTCTATGGTTTGCCTCTGTCCTATTGTGCCTCTGTGTGCTCCCCTGTCTGCTGCCAGTCCGTGCAGGGATAGTCAGACCCGAGGTTCCAGCACAGGGCTGCCCTTATCGGGGCGATCGCATTGGTGGTAGGTAGAAGCCATTTCCTCTGCAGCCAAGGGTCTGTCACTCCTTTCCTGGTATCTGTCCCTCTATCTGAGGAATCAGCTGCCAACCACTCCAGGACTTGCCTACGGCTTGGATGGTTGGTCCAGTTGATCCAAAATCCATAACATTAACGCTTAGTCCTGGGCTTTAATCCCCGCCAATAGGAGATGTACTGTGCGGGATTAAAGGCTCTGCTCCTGCAAGCAAGCAGGAGCAGGTCAGGCTAACACAGTGGAGCAGACATTAAAAATGTACAATGAAAATGAGGAACTCATTCTCATACTTTATTTTAGCGTAAATATACTAATTAAAAAGAATCAAACTCTAAATTAAAAGCAATGATAGATAATAAATAATTTTTTTAGCTTTTAACCCCCAATAAAACTATAAAAAAGGGGGAAAAAGTCAGTAAAAGTTATATAAAAAATAGGAAAAAAAAAAAAGGAAAAAAATAGGGCCGTAAAATCTCTAAAAAAGTGTCTGGACCAAAACTGCCTGGTTTTTAAGGCCTCCCTCACATGGATGTTTTTTTTCAGCATTTAGCGCTGCACTAAATATTGTCAGAGTCTCCCACTGTTTTTATTGGAGCCTCTCACACAGCCGCCCGATTGCAGAGCTTTTCAGCGCCACAATTTTCAAGCGGAATCAGTTGTATTTTAGGGTGTTTAGTGCAGCTCCTCCGGAAAACGCAAGTCTAAGGCGGTTAAGCACTGTGATTTAAATCACGGTGCTTACGGCAATGCCTGTGTGAGGGAGGCCTAAGGGGTTAAGTGGTGGGACAACCACTTTAATATATGTATTTTTTTTACTCCTGTTGCCAACGTTGTTCGCAAATGTAACTTACATCAAGGAGAGATTGCATTTACCTCAATTACATCATTTACTCTCCCAAAAATTGGACATACGTGTTTCAGATAATCAAGGTCGACGTTTACATCATATGACCTTGAAATGACAAACGCAATATTGTATTATAGAACTTTTTTTTCAGATTTTCTCCTGTTTGCAACCCTGCTGTATGAATACCGTGTATCACTGAGGGCTAACATTCTTCATCTGTCAGTTACTTGATACCTTACACCATCCTACCAAATTACATGAGAATCTGAGACCGTTGGGTTTAAAAGTTCATTTTTTTTGTGTGATTTGGCAGGAAATGATCCTTATGCAACTCTCCGTATCATAAATAAATCCATCCGCACAGTCAGTATGAGGGTTTACACATCTTTATTGGACATTCAGTAATTACAGGACCACAGAGTTCTAAGAAGCTTCGTTCTACTCATGTTAGACCTTCACTTCACTTAAAGCTGCATTATCTATAGCCTGGACTTGTACTTTGGGGATGGGGGGGGGGGGGGGCAGCTGCTGGGACCACCAGTGATTAGCTGAACTAAATGTGACAACGTGTTTTCAACTTCCCAACAATATCAACAAAAGGGGAATGAGGCATTATACAGTTATCATAGAAATCAATAGGATGTCTGTGGACAACAGTCCTACGGGGTCCTTCAAAGACAGAAACACCTTTTATAGCCGCCTTTTGGGTCCTAAAAGAGAGAACTCTCCCTCGTCTACTATGACTTAGTCACAGGAGGTTTACATTTACACTTTTCTATACATGCATAATTATCCTTTTCAGAACGGATATATTCCTTCTCACAGACACATCCTGGCCTCGGTATACCTCTACATACTTTAGGGAGATCTGGATGTTCACATGTTGCTTGGCAGCTGGTCGCCTGCGAATCATAGTACTTAGTGGGACCACATTCGACTTTGCATTCTTCAGGTTTGACACATTCTACGGATTCCCCAGATGTCCCGGTCTGAGCGAAGAGTCCATAGTCACACTTACACCCGGGTTTACTAGTTTTTTCACAATCTGGTGGGAATTTATCCACATCCGCGTTCCCACATGTACGGTCACAGTCTGTAACTGATCCAGGTGAACTGTTCGGAGGACATTTAAGGCCTGTGGAAATGGAGACACATTAATTTGTTTATGGAGCCTTATACTGAATCATGCCATGTGCTGTATCTTCTGTGCCCCCCACATAGGGTGCATATCTGACACATATGTTTTCTGAGCAGCGCCTATCCACTGCTCATGGTTCATGCTGCTAATGTTATTAACCCGGTGTGAGTATAAAGAAGAGAACCCGCTTGGTAGGATCAGACAATGGTGAGCAGCTCTACCGTTGGGTTTACACCTCCAATCCTAAAGCAGATGCTTAGCACAACTCAGGCATGTAATCCATTTAATGCAATATTTCCTTTATAACACCTTGGCTATACTAGAGCAGATAGCGCCCCCTTGTTCTTCTATTTCTTCTAAGATTCATCGGTCTGCTGACCAAATAATAGCATCAGAGCTGCCAACAAGTATCCTCTATAGGACCGTTTCTATCAGCGGGTGAAGGTGCAACCACCAAGGTGCCAGTTACTTGGGTGAGGATCGTCAGCGATCAGATGAGGCCCTGAGGCGCCTTCACATAGCTGTGGATTTCAATCCTTGAAATACAAGAGTTAAAACCCATGGCGGATGAGTTTTCTACTGTGGTAAGCCTGCTGTGAATGCGCTATGGGTGAAGGGTCCTTTCAGAACTGCCGATCCTCTGCATTTAGGGGTCTCACATGGGCATTTTTGTGCACGCAACATGTAGAGAATAGAACCCATTTAGTACAATGGATTTGTACACAGCTCCGTATTTTGTGAATGCATTTCGCACGAGCGAAAAATGCAGTAAGCACTACCTTTCTTTGCATTTGTGCAACATCAGTCCCCATAGAAGTCTATGGGCATTGCGCACATGCGAACGCAATAAGCAAGAAGATGCACAGTACGCTGCGCAATTCTGCTGGTAAAAGAACGTATCTGGAGCTCATTAGGCTTAATAGCCATTTAAATCTGGCGTGGTAGCGTCCTGGGCGGAAAAAAAACAACTTGTCCTGTGGGCACAAAAAGTACATTAAATACGCCTATACATGTGCAAAAAAACTTGTTCGTAGTGCAAATACATTGCGCTGAGTCACAAATACAATTGCACATACGCCCATGTGAGGCCGCCCGTAGGTTGAGCACCGACTGACACATAGTATGCTGGACTGTGCTCTTTGGTGCTGTTCACACGTGGCAGACAAATGATTGTTATTAGCGATAGCATCCCTCTCCACAGCACAGCCCCGACGGGGTAAGGGGAGGGGGGGGGGGGGGTTACTGCTGAGAAATTACAATAATTATGCCTGCATAAAAAATTAAATCAGCGGACAAATGGGCTTCTTCACAGTGAGTCGCCGGCAGTTTCGTGCGTACTACCGGTACGGGTCAGATTCTCTTCACATCTGTTTTTTTTCTCTGTCACTGGAATGTCTGATTGGAGGTTCCAACCCAGATATGAAGCCACGCGCATATGTGAAGCCCTTAGGGCTCCTGCACACTTGTGAGGGTGACATCGGGCCGTCAATCACAGCCCGATATCGCCAGCGCAATCCTTCTGAAAACCCCTGGATGCAAGATGTTTTCACATGGAAACAGCCTCGCATTCCTGCGATGGTTCCCTTCATTCCCACAGCAAGGGATCGTGATGTTCTACCATTGTTTTCAGCGGGGTAGGTGCTGCCGTCGGCCCCATTGAAAACAATGGGCGATATCGCAGAAAGGTAGAACATGCTGCAATTTTTTTTTTCATGTAGCGTTGCAGGAGTTAAAACATTGCAAATGAGAATGAAGCCATTGAAAATCATTGGCCTCATAATCATGCATTTTTACTCATTCTCGTATCACCAGAAAATAGCACGATTTTCTTGCCAGTGTAAAGGCAGATGTGAATGCAGCCTAGACACACCCGCAGCCAATAAATTACCTACAGAGAGAGGCGATTATAATGCTACTAGTAATTATTAGGAAATTATAGTACCAGTGTTTCTGGTGGCACAATGCATCACACAGCTCTGCTACATGGCACATCACACACACAGCTCTACTACAACCATTCTGACTCCACACACAGCACATGACAGAAGCAGCTCTGTACACCCTGATTCACACACAGCTCTGCTACATGGTACATTCATTATGATCCCCACACATCGTACACACAGCTCTACTCCATCCATCTTGAGTCCCACACGGGGCAACCACAGCTGGCTCCTCCCACAGCAGTGACATCACCGCAGGTCCTTTAGCTCACCAGATCTCTGTGGTGGCGGTAGGTCTGTGTCTTCTGTCAGGACTGCTGAGTTTTGTCTGAGATAATAACAGCTTAGTTGTATTCTCATTAGGTTATTTTTGTCCTCCCTTTTCAAGAAACCTAACTGTGTTGTTCTTCTATTGGTCAGGCTCTGTGTTTTATATACCCTAAAGGACCTGCGATGACGTCCCCAGGGGCGGGGCATGAGAAGAACCCACATACAGTACTCTATACAACCTGCAGAATGGTGCCTCCCACAGCAGTGATGTCACCACAGGTCCTTCAGCCCACCTGATTTCTGTTGTGGTGGTAGGTCAGTGTGTTCTGTCAGGATCGCTAAGTTGTGTCTTTTGACATAATAATGGCTTAGTTCTATTTTCATTTTGTTATTTTTGTCCTCCCCTTCCAACAGCCCTACCTGTGTTGTTCTTCTGTCGATCAAGCTCTGTGTTTTATATATGTTGTACGACCGATGATGACACCAGGGGGCGGGGCAATGACATCACCAGGGGCGGAGCATGGGAAGTACTCACATACTCACAGACAAGTGGCCATTAATAGTTTGACTAGCTATACTGTAGCTGTATTTATACCCGCTATCTTGTTTTTCTCTTGCTCTGGCTGTGAGCCTAGGAGCATGGTTGTTGAGGAGGGGGGATGCTCATACAGTGCTCAAATAATACTGCCCTATAACAGCTCCATAATGTAATCTAGTAACTGTACTGTGCTGTGCTTAAAGGGATTGTCCAGGGTTAAAAAAACATGACTGCTTACTTCCAAACACAGCGCCCCCCCTTGTCCATAGGGTTGCATGTTGTATTACAGCTCAGCTCTATTAAAGTGATTGGGAGTTGAGCAATACCAGACACGATGCATGGACAAGGATTTGGAAGATGGCAGCCATGTTTTTCTAACCCTGGATAACCCCTTCACAACCAAGGACGTGAGGGTACGTCCTGGAGCGGCGGGGTATATATGAAGAGAGGTCACAGGGTGACCTCTCTTCATACAAAGTGGGCGTCAGCTGTTTATTACAGCTGACACCCGCGGGCAACAGCTGCAATCAGCCATGTGGCTGATCAGTGCTATTAACCTATTAAATGCCACTGTCAATTTTGATATCGCCGCGTCCGTAAAAGTCTGATCTATCAAAATAGCATGTTATTTTCCCCGCACGTTGTCCGAAAAAAAAAATTAAGGACGCCAGAAATGCACTTTTTGAGTTACTCTGTCTCGCAGAAAAAAAACACAATAAAAAGTTGTATGTATTCCGCATTGGTACTAAGGTAAACTGCAGGACATTCCGCAAAAAATGAGCCCTCACACAACTACGTCGACGGAAAAATAAAAAAGTTATTGCGCGCAGAAGATGGCGGCAGAAAATAATTTAAAAAAATTAAATGTCTTTGAAAAGAAAAGAGTAGTACAGTTAAAAAAAAACAAAAAACTATACAAGTTTGATATTGTTGTAATCATACTGACCCGTAGAATAAAGACATCGTGTCATTTTTGTTTCAGTTTGTGCGCTGTAGAAACAAGACACACCGAAAGATGGCGGAATGTCGCTTGTTTTTTTTTTTTTCATTTTACTCCACTTAGAATCTTTTAAAAGTTTTTCAGTACATTATATGGTACAATTTAAAAATACCACTTGTTCCGCAAAAAACAAGCCCTCATATAGCGACGTCAATGGATAAACAAAGGAGTTAAGATTTTTTTGAAGGGCGGAAGAAAAAACGAAAATGGAAAAACAAAACAGGCTCCATCCTTATGGGGTTAATAAAACTGCTGAATACTGAATACTCATATTGGCCATAAGCCTTCTGAGGCGCCCCATTCAGGTGTCTGATAAGTGCTGTATGACCCTAAAGACTGTTTCTATCTACCCTATTCTGCCCCGTGGGCACTGATGCCCCAATGGTCAGTTTGGACTTGATAAGGGGTCTCATTAGATAATTGTACATACCTTGTAGACTGCATCTGTCAATCTGCTGCAGCAGGACTATGGGAGGAAGCAGAAGGAGGAGGAGAAGAAGGAAAAGGAGCAGTAGGATGAGTGGGGGGTGCAAGAGGAGGAGGATGGGAAGAAGGAGAAGTGAGAGATAAAAGAAAAGGAGGAGGAGGAGAATGAGGAGAAGAAGGATGATTAGAAGGACAAGAAGTATGAGGAGAAAGAGGAGAAGAAAGAAGAGAAAGAAAAGGAGGAGGAAGAAGAGAAAAAAAACACATTTTTAGAACTGCTTAGATTATTGTAAAAGCATTGTACTATTTCTACAGAAAAAAAATGAAGCCGAGACATGAGATAGCAGCAGATCTATATCATCTCTTCCCCTCAAACACATAAATCTGTTAATAAAGCAACCCTCCTATCCTAGGATATAATCTTGGTCCAGAACTGGATGAGGATGTTAAAGGGGTTGTCTCGTGAAATCAAGTGGGGTTATACACTTCTGTATGGCCATATTAATGCACTTTGTAATATACATCGTGCATTAAATATGAGCCATACAGAAGTTATTCACTTACCTGCTCCGTTGCTGGCGTCCCCGTCGCCATGGTTCCGTCTAATTTCTGTGTCTTCTTGCTTTTTTAGACGCGCTTGCGCAGATGGGTCTTCTCCCTTCGGCTCGGCTCGACAGCATCTGCGTTTTGGCTCCGCCCCTTGTACGCGTCATCGCGTAGCTCCGCCCTATGACGTGTGCCGGTTCCAGACTCCTGATTGGCTGGAATCGGCGCGTGACGGGCCGATTCCAGCCAATGCTGTCGAGCCGAGCCGAAGGGAGAAGACCCATCTGTGCAAGCGCGTCTAAAAAAGCAAGAAGACACCGAAATTAGACGGAACCATGGCGACGGGGACACTAGCAACGGAGCAGGTAAGTGAATAACTTCTGTATGGCTCATATTTAATGCACGATGTATATTACAAAGTGCATTAATATGGCCATACAGAAGTGTATAACCCCACTTGATTTCGCGAGACAACCCCTTTAAATTAGCCGGCCTCCCCCTTTTATTGATTCTGCTCACAGCGATCATAGGCCATCAGCCTTCTGTGACCCCTTTACATGCCATGATCTACATTGCATCTTAGTCTATGATACAACTCCTGTAAAAATATAGTGTAATGCAATACTGGAGTTCTGCAGTGTACTGTATGAGCAATAAAACAATCACGAATGGGGGACAAAAAGTATGTAAAATAAAGATTTTTAATTATTACAAAAAAAGAAACAAAATATTAAATGTTCAATAGTTGTTGCATCAAAAAAAAAAAATCAAGAAAAGTATAATTCATTTAAATGTCACATTATTAATCATATATGGTGAATGTCAGAAAAAAATGCGATACTAGAATTGCACGAATGTGTGTGCATGGGCGCATGTATGTAGCAGAGCTGTATATGTTCCTGTGTATGCTGCAGAGCTCTGTGTGTATATTGCAGGGCTGTATGAGCAGGGGGGGGGGGGGGGGGTGCAGCAGACCTGTATATGTATGTAGCTGAGCTGTGTGTGTTGTGTGCATGTAGAATGTGAGTGCAGCAGTGCTATTTATGTGTATAATATAAACTTATGTGCTTGCACCATTGTTTGAATGGATACACCAGGTCTAATAGCAGCTGAAAGTCGATGGCAGTAAACCCTGCACTTTGTTAGACCCCCTGAGACGTTTAAATTAGTATGAGTTTTTTTCCTGTATGGTGTCTAAACCCGGGGACGTCTTACAGTCCAAAAAATAATGTATTTTTTTAAACAAAATGACATTACAAAAACTATATAAATTTGGTATTGATATAATCAGACCCACAGAATAAAATCATATTATTTTTTTCTGCACCATAATGTAATAACCCCCTCACCCCAAAAAAGGGCAAAATTGCAGGGGTTTTGCACTTCACCCCACTTACAAATTTTAAATGTTTTCCAATACCTTATATGGTACGTTAAATGGTAACATTGCTAATTGCAACTCACCCTCGTACGGCTATGTCACTGAAAAACTAAAAAAGTTAAGATTTTTTGAAAGTGGGGGGAAAAAAATCTAAAACAGCTTCATCAGGAAGGGGTTAAATACAACAACAGAGACAAAAGTAAAAACCAGGAGAAGCTGTACAAGCTGACACAGCAAAACAAGCAGGAGCATTACGTGTTACTTACTTGCCACCAAGAAAACCATATTGAGTGTTAAGAAGCCCATGACGTCTGCGGACTGCGGAGCTGAGGTGATCACAGCGGACTAAGGAATAACAGAAGACAAACATCACAAGCAGAGAACGATGTAGCAGAGCTGAGCTTTAAGGTTTGCAGTCACAGCTGTTGTACATAAAGATAACTCATTGAGATACGATAATGCAATAGTCTGGTAAGACCACAGATAAAGAAATGAGATCACTGAAAGGTGCACTGAATGGCAAACCTAGCTCTGCTACATCTATAAATACTAAAGCCACAAATAAAACATAGTAGAACAGTATAAATTTACCTATCGGGATTCTGGCTCAGGGAAGTTCTTCTGTGACTCCTGTCTGCTACTACAACATTTATAACAGCCCGGGCTGGTTGGATATTTGCATATATAATTATCACCTCTAAGCTGGGACATCAGGTTCCTAACATTACACAATATTCAGGAAGCTACTGAGGACCAAGATATTATATCTGCAACTTCTCTGCATACAATGGTTTGTGTTCATGCATCGTAAATTGGATACAGAACAGGTATTGTACCCCATCTGGAGGATAAACACTGGTATTATATACTCATCCAAAACAATCCGGCCCCTCAAAGAAGTTGTTGTTTTGCTGCAAAATTCGGCATATAGTTACATCTCAGGCAGATGTACAGGTGCTGGAACCAGTGGATGTGTGAGGGCACACAAGGTGACCGGGCTCAGGACCCCCAACAGACCACCAGTAGAGAGGAGTGTCTAACCAGACTGTTAGGGGGTGTTGGGACCAGTGGATGTGTGAGGGCACACAAGGTGACCGGGCTCAGGACCCCCAACAGGCCACCAGTAGAGAGGAGTGTCTAACCAGACTGTTAGGGGGTGTTGGGACTAGTGGATGTGTGAGGGCACACAAGGTGACCAGGCTCAGGACGCCCCTTACAGACCACCAGTAGAGAAGAGGATCTGACTAGACTGTTAGAAGGTGTTGAGACCAGTGGATGTGTTAGGGCACACAAGGTGAGCAGGCTCAGGACCCCCCGGCAGACCACCACTAAAGAGGAGCGTCTGACCAGACTGTTAGGAGGTGTTGGGACCAGTGGATGTATGAAGGCACACAAGGTGACCAGGCTCAGGACGCCCCTTACAGACCACCAGTAGAGAAGAGGATCTGACTAGACTGTTAGAAGGTGTTGGGACCAGTGGATGTGTGAGGGCACACAAGGTGACCAAGCTCAGAATGCCCCATACAGACCACCAGTAGAGAGGAGTGTCTGACCAGACTGTTAGGAGGTGTTGGGACCAGTGAATGTGTGAGGGCACACAAGGTGACCGGGCTCAGGATGCCCCCTACAGACCAGCAGTAGCAAGGAACATCTGACCACACTGTTAGGAGGTGTTGGGACCAGTGGATGTGTGAGGGCACACAAGGTGACCGGGCTCAGGATGCCCTCTACAGACCACCAGTAGAGAAGAGTGTCTGACCAGACTGTTAGGATGTGTTGGGACCAGTGGATGTGTGAGGACACACAAGACGACCGGGCTCAGGATGCCCCCTACAGACCACCAGGAGAAAGGAGCGTCTGATCATCGAATGAGCATGAGAAGCTCCAACTTTTTAATTGTCCGCCATTTAGAGACAGGTGGCACCATTCTTACTGGCCCCAGTGTCTGTTGGAACTATTTCCAGACACTTGGCTGTAGGACATTGGGTCTCATGGTGCCCAGTACATATACGCCCTTTGACATCCACCATTGTCTTTGTTTTCAGTTGTGTCGTGGAAGATGAATCTGGACCACTATGGAGTGGAACCGGGTTGTCTTTAGCCGCACATCCAGGTTTTGTTTGGGCACTGACAATGGCCATGTTCGTGTTTGGAGACCTAGGGGTGAGCACCTCAATCCTGCCTTTGTTACAGAGCAATACAACATACAACAGTCGGTCTACCCTAGTAGTGGTATGAGGAAAAATAACAATTCAGAGATATATTCAGGACATCCTGCAGCCACATGTGTTCCTCTCATGACGGCTTCCAAAAGGCAGCAGGATAATGGTCGTCCACACACACAAGTGGGTCACAGGAGCCCCCACAACAGTGTCACACTTCCGTGGCTGCCCGTTCGCCAGATTTATCCCCATGTTTATTTAGAACATGTATGGGGCCATCTGCGACGCCAACTTCGGCAGCCTATAGGTTAAGTTACAGCAAATGTGGAGTGTTTTACTGCAGGATACTATATGGAACCTGTATGCCACCATACCCGCCTTTATCACATCTTATATACAAGCTAGAGGCAGTAAAACGGGGTACTAGAGCCTCCATGCTTGCCCGTATCACATTTTGTATCCAAACTAGAGGTGACCCAACATAGTACTACAGCCTTCATGTCTACCCGTATCACATCTTGTATCCAAGCTAGAGGAGGTACAACAGGGTGCTAGAGCCTCCATGCCTGCCCGTATCACATCTTGTATCCAAACTAGAGGTGACCCATCAGAGTACTACAGCCTTCATGTCTAACCATATCACATCTTGTATCCAAGCTAGAGGTGGTACAACAGTGTACTAGAGCCTCTATGCCCGTCCATATCACATCTTGCATCCAAGCTAGAGGCTGTACAGGCAAAGTACCCAACAGGGTACTAGAGCCTCTATGCCCACCCATTTCACATCTTGCATCCAAGCTAGAAGTGGTCCATCAGGGTACTACAGCCTCTATGCCTGCCCATGTCACATCTTGCATCCAAGCTAGAAGCGTCCCAACAAGGTACTAAAGCCTCCATGCCCACCCAAACAACACCTTGTATCCAAGGCAGATGTGTCCCAACAAGATACTAGAGCCTGCATGCCCATTCTGCACCCCAATACACAAAGGAATGGCCAAAGATCCAAATCAGAGCCAGACCTTGACCTGCAAGATTAGAAAAAAATAACATAGTGCAAAACAATAAACTACCCGTACTGGCATCCATGTCACAAGCCCCACCTTTTCCTCATTTAACTTCATAGCAACTATGGACGAA
Source organism: Eleutherodactylus coqui (assembly GCF_035609145.1). NCBI lineage: Eukaryota > Metazoa > Chordata > Amphibia > Anura > Eleutherodactylidae > Eleutherodactylus > Eleutherodactylus coqui. The sequence goes on along the minus strand of NC_089842.1, from coordinate 27,178,800 downwards.
TATATGATTTATATTGTCATGATTCCCATTTACCAATCCATTTTACCACCTCCAGACTCAGCCCCCCACATGCCCCCTCTGCTGCTGCCCCTATCCGGAAGGAATGATAAGCAAACAGAGAGCTGTCAAGGCCAAGACTAATCAAGGCCTTGCGAAAAACCGCTGCAAATTGAAATTTTGACAAAAACAAACCGTCCTCATGATGCAATAATGGGCTAACACAGCCTTTAATTCCAATATCCAACACACAGCCAACAGGACTCATTAATACCTCCAATACTCGCCTAAGAATAATCCTACATCTCTTATCTAAGTTGGCCATCTTGGATTGTCGAACACAAATGTTTATGAAATTACATCCTTCTTCTAAAGAACATTCCCAACCTTTGTGCTAGAAGAAACTAGTTCTGCAAATCGTAGGGCCCCAAGAAAGGCTAACAAAAAAGCCAGGTCAAATAAAGCTGCCTTATAAATATTGTGACAAATACCCTCTAATGCAGTTCCCACCGTTTCAGCAACTGAAAACAAACAGGCTTTCACTTGTCTATTTGCACCCTTAGCCTTTCAGGGCCTGGCCTACTAAAAAAAAATTTGTCACGCCCTTGATCCCCCTAATTTTAAAACCCATTAAACTATTAACTTTAGTTATCACCCATCCCGCAGTGGATGCGTCATCCAGCCAATATAATAGTGCCGCAACTCTATCATCAGTCCATGTGTCCCCCAGTGAGACCACCTGAGCTTCCCAGTATACCGAAAAGGAAAAATGCCAACAGCACAAATTACATGCTGTATTCAGCTAGAGGGGTGTATGTAGAGCCAAAATGGAGGGTCTGATCCAAAAGAAGCCAGCACAAAGTATTAATGTAAAAACATAGTTTGGCAGCATCTGTGCTGCAATAAAAAGCCCTTTTTACTCCTCTCAATGATAAAAATGCAATGTTTCGACTCAAGCAGTCTTTTTCAAGCATACTTGAAAAAGGCTGTGCTTGAGTCAAAACATTGCATTTTTATCGTTTTGAGGAATAAAAAGGACTTTATTGTAGCACAGATGCTGCCAATCTATGTTTTTTTTTTTACACCTGAGCCTCCCATTCACGCCAAACTTCCTCTTCCACCTTCAGAGTTAAAGGGGTTGTCCCGCGGCAGCAAGTGGGTCTATACACTTCTGTATGGCCATATTAATGCACTTTGTAATATACATTGTGCATTAATTATGAGCCATACAGAAGTTATAAAAAGTTTTATACTTACCTGCTCCGTTGCTGGCGTCCTCGTCTCCATGGTGCCGACTAATTTTCGGCCTCTGATGGCCAAATTAGCCGCGCTTGCGCAGTCCGGGTCTTCTGCTTTCTTCTATGGAGCCTCTCGTGCAGGATGCCGGCTCCGTGTAGCTCCGCCCCGTCACGTGCCGATTCCAGCCAATCAGGAGGCTGGAATCGGCAATGGACCGCACAGAAGAGCTGCGGTCCACGGAGGAAGAGGATCCCGGCGGCCATCTTCACCGGTAAGTATAGAAGTCACCGGAGCGCGGGGATTAAGGTAAGCGCTCCGGTAAGCTTTCTTTAGGTCCCTGCATCGGGGTTGTCTCGCGCCGAACGGGGGGGGGGGTTGAAAAAAAAAAAAACACGTTTCGGCGCGGGACAACCCCTTTAAGGATCAAAAACGCCCGCACTGAAAGCGAGAAAAAGAGTCCACAATTGAATTCTCAATGCCTGGAACATGAACAGCTACCACCCAAGCATTCAAAGACAAAGTTTGTAGCACTTAATGATAGAGCAAATTAATTACAGGAGGGGAGGATGTCATTGAGCTGTTAATGGCCTAAATTATCACAGTGAAACCTAATTTTTATGTTGTGGAACCATTCACCCCATAGCGTCACTGCCACAATTATAGGGAGAAACTCAAGAAGCTCAAGATTGGTTTTTGACCAATCTCGACTTAACCCAAGTCTCTGGCCATTGAGCAATGCACCATTGCCCTTGTTAAAACACACCAAACCCAAAGCTACTCGCCACAGTAAGCCATTCACAGCCAAAATTTTCAACTCTCTCCACAATCATCAAGGCCTTCCCATTATACTATTCAAGAAAAGACGACCACACCTCCAAATCTGCCTTGTTTTCTCTTCTCAAACTAATATAATTATGGGTTGATTTTACTCCCACCGTGGCCACTGCCAAACGAAGGCAAAAAGACCTCTTCACATGTTCATAATCCGACATGTAAAATTAAGTTTACCCTCAGCATAATCTTGTGACGGGTCATAAAGTGACGGGTCTGACCAACCTCTTGGCTCAGGGAGTCCAATTTGTCTATAAATACACATACAGACATGGTCGTGTGAATCCGCCCTTACTGATACATTGTAACTATATGTTAGCAGTATTTGACCTGTTTTTGACTCTCTGCATTTGCTGCTAAGTAGTCTGACGATTGTAAAATTAGAACGGGCGGACTACTTAGCAGTGCCGCTCAATGCATTGAGAAGCCGTCTCCAGCGCTGACACCGGGAGAACAACAGAGGAGGTAAGTATAGCACGTCCCCCGGCTCAGCGTTCACCTACATTCAGTCCATAAGCTGCACTAATAATACTAGAAATAGGTAAAGGAGCCTCTTTAACTTTATACTGATATAGTGAATATATTACACTTCATACTGAAATCTAAAGATATTAGATAATATACCATCGATGTCCTAATGTACACAGTGTGGATATTGTGTGTATATAGATCCACTAAGCAATATTCAAGGTCTAAATGGTTAGCTCGCCCCTGAGAAAAAAATATAATCACATATAAACTCTGTACAATCACATGACAATGTATATATGATGCCATTTTGTATCACCCCTGGCATTGTTCTTTCAACATTGTTTTTTGGAAACACCCATAAAGACTATCAACTAGTGCCAAGGGGGGCCCCTAGCCTTTATGCTGCCTGAAGCAAAGTGTCAACTGGTCCCCCCCCCCCCCCCCCCCATCAGCACAAAAAACACAGATTTTACATACATTGAAAGTACCAACACACAAAATACCCAACACAATTGAACCATTGAGACTTGCCTGAAATGACAAAGTATTAGCGCCCCTAGTACTGGCCCCCATAGAAATAGTGGCTAGCTCAATGGTTCACGTAGTAATAGTGACTCCATTAGTGCCCCCAGTAGTAATAGTGCCCCCAGTAGTAATAGTGACTCCATTAGTTCTACCAGTAGTAATAGTGCCCCCAGTAGTAATAGTGACTCCATTAGTGCCCCCAGTAGTAATAGTGACTCCATTAGTGCTACCAGTAGTAATAGTGATTCAATTAATGCTCCCAGTAGTAATAGTGCCCCCGGTAGTGGCCCCAATAGTAATAGTGAACTCTTAATTGCCCCAGAGGTAACATTGTTCCCCATAATGGCCCTATTAGTAAGGGTGACCGTCATGGTGGCCCCAGTAGTCATATGAAGAGATCAGGAGTCAAAATAATTACAGAAGTGTCTGACACAGTCAGTATATTTCATGTGGGGTTGCTGCCCGGCTTGCAGCTGGCAGTTATCTTTACCAGCCATTAATATGCCCTGTAAAAAATAATGACCAGCTGGGTGGTAACCCTAGTGCCGCCCCTGTGAGTTACTGCAGACTACCACCTGAGGCTGCTTGCTGAATCACCTCATGATAGGGGTAACAGGACAGAACTCCCCCATAACAGGAGGACGTTAAAGGGATTTTCCCACTTTTTAAAAAATCTCTTGGACTACAACTATGGTGAGGACTCTGTTCTACAAGTAGAGAAGGCCATTTGCATGCAGAAAGTCAATGGTATCGGTGCATGTGTGTGGCTCCCTCCATTGCAGTTTATGGTGAGGTGACTATAGTGAGCGGAGGATATGCAGTAAATGGTTAATTTGTCCTGATTATGTGACCTATAAAAAATACAATAAAGCTCTGCTGATTCATTCCTGCTTTATTATAGTTAATAGCTGCAATGACGTCTAGACAAATTGTGGACATTGAGACACACAGCCTGGAGGCTTCCTTCGTGGGAAACACTGAACGCATTGCCTAATGATAATAAGAGATGTATGCCAGCAAATATACACAGCAAAACTATTAATATGCCACAGGACACAATGTACAGAGAGCCTTGGACATATGAGCTTACAATCTGAAGACAATGCACTTCAATGGAAAGAAGTGGGGGTTCACAAACACAGTCTGAGATTGCCACCAATATTCACCTTGATAGATAATGGAGCTGATAGTTCTCGGACCCTCGGTAACACCAAGTCCTCTCCAAAACTCCTCTTCCCGACTTCATTGACCTTTGGTGTCACCTGTTTTTTTTTACAGAGGCTAACCTGGACTTCAGCTCTACCAGGAACATCATCCACCAGGCTCTGATGATCATGCACAAGATATCAACGCTGAGCCTAAAGATGCCCATCTCCAGTGGTGTTGCTATAGGGACTGGAGGGGTTTCAATTGCGAACCAGACCAAAGCCTGGGGGGCCCTAGAGCCCCCCTCACTACAGTCACAGGCCCCCTAACGCTCCAACCAGGAAGATTACAGGTGGCTGCATTACTCACGCTGCCACACCATAGTCTGTCATAGCATCTCAGTGCCTAGCACTGACCAGCTCCTGTCCAGTTCTCAGTACAGTGCATGTGCTCTGGAGGGGGAGAAGATAATCAGTGCTATGCTCCCAGAGATACTGTGACAAGCTGCAGTACGGCAGCATGAGTCAACCTGTAATCGTCCTGGCCTGAGGTTAAGGTGTGACAACAAGAAGAGAAAGGGGACCACAAATATGATGGAGGCACGGAAGAGGGGCCACACTGTGCATTGTGGGTTGCAGAAGGTGATCCATACTCAACATGAGTGAGCACAGAAGGGGAGACAAGACACAGAAGGGGGCCACCCTGAGAATGAGGGACTCAGAAGGTGATTTAATTGTTGCAGTGAGTACTAGGGGATAAATTGCACTGCACTATAATCACTATCTCACTGCGTAGAACTGAACAAGTAGTATCTGACTTTTATATGGTGCCTGCATCATTTTGAGTCATACTAGAGCAGAGCTGCTGTATCTGAGTCCACAGTGTTATAAAAGCTGTCTTGTCTGTCTAAAAGTGTGTGTGTGTGTATATATATATATATATATATATATATATATATATATATATATCATTTTTTTTAGTGAAAGGAAGTTGAGGCATACCAGTAGCATCATCCCTGGCTGCTAGTGCCGCATCAATTGATCACATAACTCCTTAGTGACCACTCATACATGTTTTCATATCCTGGGTATCTGGGATTTCTCTGGACGCGACTGATGCTGCCAACTACTGACCCATCTCTAATCTCCCCTTCATCTCCAAACTACTAGAACGCCTGGTTTACTCCCGCCTTGTAAGCTATCTATCAGAGCACTCTCTCCTAGACCTTCTACAGTCTGGCTTCTGACCTCAACATTCAACAGAAACTGTCCTGTTCGACCTTTCCGCAGCATTTGACACTGTTGACCACAAACTCCTCCTCAGTATGCTTCGCTCCATCGGCCTAAAGGACACTGCTCTCTCCTGGTTCTCCTCCTACCTATCTGACCGCTTTTTCAGCATCTCCTTTGCTGGCTCTACCTCCCCTCCTCTTCTCCTTGCTGTTAGGGTCCCCCAGGGCTCGGTCCTCAGCCCCCTCCTTTTCTTTATCTACACAGCCCCTATTGGACAAACCATCAGGAGATTTGGCCTCCAATACCACCTGTATGCTGACGACACCCAGCTATACACCTCTTTGCAAGACATCTCTGCACTTTTCCTCCAAAACATCACTGACTGTCTGTCCTCTGTCTCTAACACTATGCCCTCTCTCTACCTAAAACTAAACCTCTCTGAAACTGACTTCTTGGTATTTTCACCCTCTACTAACCGACCTCATCCTGACATTTCCATCTCAGTGTGTGGCGCCACCATAACTCCTAGACAACATGCCCGCTGCCTTGGGGTCATATTCGACTCTGGTCTATCATTTACCCCTACATCCAATCTCTCGCTCGAACATCTCAGCTGCACTTCAAGAACATCGCAAGAATCTGCTCTTTTCTCACTGTAGACACGCTAAAAATGCTTATTGTTGCCCTCATCCACTCTCGGCTTGATTATTGCAACTCATTGCTGATCGGTCTCCCCTGCACCAGTATCTACCCTCTCCAATCCATTCTGAATGCGGCAGCCAGGCTCATCTTCCTGTCCAGCCGCTACTCGGAAGCCTCTGCCCTGTTCCAGTCACTGCACTGGCTGCCCGTTAAATACAGAATTCAATTTAAACTCGCTACCTTCATCCACAAAGCCCTCCACAGCGCAGCGCCCCCCTATATTGCCTCCCTCATCTCAATCCATCACCCAGCCCGGGCTCTTCACTCTGCTAACGAAACCAGACTGAGTGCCCCTTTAATTCGAACCTCTCATTCCCACCTCTAAGACTTCTCCAGAGCAGCACCGGTCCTCTGGAATGCACTATCAAAGGCTACGCGGGCAATCCAGGACTCGCAGAACTTCAGGCGACCTCTAAAAACGCACCTCTTAAGTGAGGCATACCACATACCCTAAACAAACCCCTCTGTACGCCACCTGAAAACATGCTCCCTGACCTATTGACTGCAATCCCTGCTAGCCATCATAAACCGCTCCTGCAGTCACACCGTTTCTGCTGTCACACGGCCAAATGTCTGACCATTGTCTATGTGTATAGTATCCCTCACTCTCCACCTCGCCATACCGTGCACATCTCCAGCCCATTACCTTCTGTATCACCCCATTACTTGTAGTATGTAAGCTTGTTGGAGCAGGACCGTGCTTCTGTAATTTTTGTATTTTTTTTTCTTTCTGTATTCCCCCTGTCTATGTAAGTGCTGCAGAATATGTTGGCGCTATACAAATAAAGTTTATTATTATTATTCTACAGGACCGTAAAACCACGCTGGCCCTGTAGACTAAAGCCCCAGAGTCTTTGAGTGTGACAGCTCCTGGCTCTTTGGTAGCCGAGAGCCTAAAGCTATCACCGCAGGGGCTACAGTGCGCATTTCCTAGTCACGTGATTGATCCAATGGATAACTGCGATCAAGTAAAAAATTTGTTTTAAGTTTTAAAAGTTAAAGGGATTTTCTGGGGAAAATACTATTGATTACCAATCAATAGTTGATTGGCTGGGGTGACTGTGAGTCCGCTAACACAGAGGTTGGAGTGGAAGCACCGGAAGTCTCTAATCCAACCTCTGTGAAGTGGCCAGCGCATGTAATTGCAGGCATGGTTCACGTTGATTTCAATGAGAGTGTAGTGACCCAGTACAGGCTTTCCTGGCCTCCATGTCCCACATGTATGTCTTATGTTGATGCTCTGTGCAAATGTGTCATGTCATTCTGTTATGTGTATTGCAGTATTAGTGTATCTTGACACCACCAGGAAGAACTGATGGAGTCAAGATTAACAGGGGGTTACGCCCCCTGTATCTGATTGGCTGGAATAGCTGGCTGTGCTGCAGGTCCTGGCAGCCCAGTAAGCAGAGGCTGTTGGCGCAATTCCTGGAGCCCTTGACCTTGCTTCCTTCCCAAGGCATGCTGTCGCCCAGCTTAAACCCCTTTTTGTCGCCTGGCTAGATGAAGGGAGCGTGTTGCTATTTAGGCCAGAAGAAAACCCCTCCCTGCTGGCCGGCCACAAGAAGGCACTCTGCTGCTAAGCATGCAGGGCTGCACCTCCCTGACTACCGAGGCCCCCGCAGGAGGCGCGCATTGCTGGCGCTGAAATCCCTGGTTCACCCTGCTGTACATTACAGTGCTGACCGGGGTGGCCATGAGGGAACCCACAGGGCCGTGAAGTGGGTTTGATGATAGCGGCACTGAAGGCGCTCCCTCCCCCTCCCTTTCCTCACCCCCGGTCGGCATAACGCAGGACAGACTGGCAGACAGTCCATCGACAGCTGCAGTATAGCTGACAGCCAGCAGCAGAGGGTGACACATGCGGCCGCCGCACACAGCATTAAGAAAAGAGAAAGCCTACAGTGCTGAGGGATTCAGTCTTATAGACACCAGGCCGCAGACACCAAAAGCAGGAGGACAGTCGCTTAGGTGATGTAACAGCTCAGCAGGTGAGCAGCCCATTACAAACACAGAGCCCTCCTCCCTCAGTGACTACAGCGTTTCCCCTATGCAGTTTAGCTAATTCCAGGACCTTCGCTTCTTGACCCAATCGGGAGCAAGGGGTGTGAGAGGGGCGTTCCTCCTGTCAAACCCCTAGCTTCCTGTGGCATCAAGACACACTTATACCGTGTATTGCACAGCTGCAGCATGTGATGGATTAAGGGTTTGCAAAGCTCGAAGACTGCATGTGAATATATCCATTTATGTCCTGTCACGTGGTAGGAGAGAAGTTATAAAAGTGAGTGTTTGAGAGTGGGAAAGGATGTCCATGTCTTCTGGAGTCATAGTCAAGTACTTCCAGCTACATGGAGGCACCTTCAGCCTTCATGTAGTGAGGAATGGAACAAAAGGAGAGGTTTCCCGTATACTGCCTGAAATGCTGCTAAAGGAGTGAGGAGAGGGAGAAAGAGGGAGAGAGTTCAGTGTGTATGCTCTTGTGACAAGGCCCAGTCCAGAGGTACTCTTTCCTGACTTGTTCACGTCCGTGGATCCTGAAGTCTGGGACCGCAGTGTGGAGGTACTCTTTTTAAGTCATTTTTCACACTCAAGCGTCCTAAAGCCAGGGACTGCCGAGTGGAGGTACTACTAATAAAGATGAACAAGCACACTCATCCGAGTTTGATGCTCGTTCGAGTATTAGGGTACTCGAGATGCTCGTTGCTCGAGACGGACACCATGCGATACTCGAGTCAATTCCATTTCCCTTCCCCGCACGTTTAGTGCCATTTTCTAGCCAATAGACAAGCAGGGAAGGCATTACCACTTCCTGCTGTGACGTGCCAGCCTTGTGCAGCCTACAGCAGTGAGTGGCTGGGCCAATCAGGTGACCACCGAGTACTTAAGCTGGTGCCGGCCGCGGCTCGCCTCAGACGCATGCTGGCAGAGGTTAGGAAAAGGGCTGCTGCTGATATTGGGACAGTGTTAGCGTCTCCTCATTGTGCATTACTGTTGTGGCTGGCTGGGATCAGTAGTACACCATTTCTTTTCTTAAAGAATCTAGGCCTGTGCAGACCATTTCAGCTATACCATTCTCTGCGTGCAGTGCATTAGGCAGAGGTCTCATCGCTTAATAGTACGCTTATATTTCCTGGGCCACTGCAGAGCATTTCAGCTATACCGTTCCATATGTGCAGTGCATTAGGCAGAGGTCTCATTGCTAAACAGTATGCTAATATTCACTGGGCCCCTGCAAAGCATTTCACAGATACCATTCTGTGGGTGAAGTAGCTGCAGTTATTTGCACTATCCATTGGCTTTATAGTTTTCTGCCCCTGTGCAGAGCATCTCACAATACCCTTTTCTTGGGTGCGGTGAAGTACTTGCAGTTATTTGCACTATCCACTGGCTGTATAGTTTTCTTCCCCTGTGCAGGGCATCTCACAATACCCTCTCTTTGGGTGTGGTGAAGTAGCCGCAGTTATTTGCACTATCCACTGGCTTTATAACTTTCTGCCCCTGTACAGAGCATCAAACAACACCCTTTCCTTGGGGAGAGGGGGGGGGGGGGGGTTGAGGCAGCCGCAGTTATTAGTATTATCCACTGGCTTTATAGCTTTTTGCCCTTGTGCAGAGCATCTCGCAATACCCTTTTCTTGGGTGCAGTAAAGTAGCCACAGTTATTAGCACTATCCATGGGCTTTATAGTTTTCTGCCCCTGTGCAGAGCGTCTCACAATACCCTTTCCTTGGTGGGGTTGAGCTAGCCGTAGTTATCAGCATTATCCACTGAGTTAATAGTTTTCTGCCATTTCATACAGCCTCTCTTATCTACAAGTCTCTGTGAGCGGTAAATGACTCCTAGTATCAGCACAAGGCAGCGGTTTAATTTTTTCTGGTCACAGCACAGAGCCTCGGGTATGTACAAGTCTCTGTGTGCACTGAATTAGCCCCAGTTCTTAGCGCTGCACAGTGAGGTAATTTTTTTGGGCCCTGCTCTATCCTTAATTCGACATGATGAGGAATAGGGGTAAGGGTCGAGGACGTGGACACGGGCATCCAAGTGAGGGTGTGGGCACAGGCTGAGGTCCTGGGCGGGGTGAATCACAGCCGGCTGCTGAGGGATTAGGAGAGAACCAAGTCTCTAGGCTCCCCAGCTTCATATCACAATTTGTGGGTCCGCATTGTAAACCTTTATTACAAGCAGAGCAGTGTGAGCAGGTCCTGTCGTGGATGGCAGCAATGTGTCGAACACCAAGTGAATCTTCTGGCTGCTTCTCCTTTCTCCCAGCCTCTTCACTTCATGAAAATGACAGATTCTGGGCAGGCGGACTCTCATGAACTACTTTTGGGTCCCTGCCCTGAGTGGGAAAAAACTGTTCCTCTCTCACCTGAGTAGTTTTTTGTGACCGATGCCCAACATTTGGAAAGTTCCCAGAGTCCGAGTGATGAGGCTGGGGACTTCCGGCAACTGTCTCAAGAGCTTTTTGTGGATGAGGATGATGATAATGATGAGACACAGTTATCTGTCAGTGAGGTAGTAGTAAGGGCAGTAAGTCCGAGGGAGGAGCGCACAGAGGATTCGGAGGAAGCTTGACAATAGTGTGCTGTGCTGTCAGCTTGCTCACTTCATATGTCTCACGATCCACTGCTTGCTCAAACGGGTTATATTTGTGTTATATTGCTATATGTGCGATATGTGTTTACTACAAGTTTTATTCACAAGCATTATCCTACCAGCAATAGTTTGATGTTTTTTGTACATTTTCCCTTTTGCCCTATAACCTGTACAGCTGACAGCCATTGTAATTATTTGTTCTGTTCCACCTATTTAAGCTGGTCCCACACTCCATTCAGATCATACCACTGACGAAGGTTCTGTGCAGCCGATACACGTCTGGTCCAGAGATGTGTATACCTGGCAAATTTTAAATATGTCTAAATAAAGGAAGATTATACATTTTATTCTGCAAACAAGCGTGAATGACACTTTTTCCTGCATGGAATTTTCTGCGATTCGGAGGAAGAGCTGCTGGACAATGAGGTGACTGACCCCACCTGGCTTGCTAAGCCTACTGAGGACATGGCTTCAGAGGGGGAGGCAAGTGCAGCAGCAGGACAGGTTGGAAGAGGCAGTGGGGTGGTCAGGGGGAGAGGCAGGGTCAGAGCAAAGAATCCCCCAACTGTTTCCCACAGCACCCTCTCACGGCAAGCTAGGTGCAGACGACCGACGAACAATGGTGTGCAACCTGTGTTGCACCAAGATCAGCCGGGGAACCACCACTACCAGCCTCACCACCACCAGCATGTGCAGGCATATGATTGCCAAGCACCCCACAAGGTGGGGAGAAGGCCATTCACCGCCTCCGGGTTACACCACTGCCTCTTCCCCTGTGCCACAACCTGCCACACAGATCCAATGCCCCTCCCAGGACGCAGGCACGAGCACCTCCCGGCCTGCACCCACACCCTCACCTCCGCGGTCCTCCACTCCATCCAGCAATGTCTCTCAGTGCAGCGTTCAGCTGTCACTAACACAAGCATTGGAGCGAAAGAGGAAATACGCTGCCACCCACCCTCATGCACAAGCTTTAAACGTGCACATTGCCAAATTAATCAGCCTGGACATGCTGCGGTACAGGCTTGTGGAAATGGAGGCTTTCAAAAATATGATGGTGGCGGCGGTCCGGCGCTACTTGGTCCCCAGTCGTCACTATTTTTCCCGGTGTGCCATCCCCGCCCTATACCAGCACGTCTCCCACAACATAAATCATGCCCTCACCAGCGCGGTTACTGGAAAAGTCCACTTAACAACGGACAAGTACTGGCGGGCAGGGACACTATATCTCCCAGACAGCACATTGGGGGAACTTGGTGGAGGTTGGGACTGAGTCAGAGCCTTGGACTGCTCACGTGCTACCCACAACGAGGATAGCGGGTTCTACCTCGGTGCTGGTTTCTGCAGCATATTATGCCACCTCCTCCAAAGCCCCCCCTTCCCCTACTCCTCCACCTCCCAATTAAGAAGTGTGAGCACATCGCCAGCAGTCGGTAGCACACAGTGCGGCCGAACAGCGGTGGGGAAGCGTCAGGAAGCCGTGCTGAAACTAATCAGCTTAGGTGACAAGAGGCACATGGCCCCCGAGCTGTTACAGGGTCTGACAGAGCAGACCGACCTCGGGTTTTAGCCCGCTGAGCCTCCAACCGGGCATGGTCGTGTGTGACAACGGGCGTAACCTGGTGGCGGCTCTATAGCTTGGCAGCCTCACACATGTGCCATGCCTTGCCCATGTCTTCAATCTGGTGGTCCAGCAGTTTCTGAAAAACTACCCCCACTTGTCTGACCTGCTTGTCAAGGTGCGCCCACGTGTCCACCACGGATGCTGCCACTCTCAGGACACTGCAACATCGGTTTAAGCTGCCAGAGCACCGACTGCTGTGCGACATGCTCATGCGCTGGAATTCTACGCTGCACATGTTGGCCAGCCTGTACGAGCAGCGAAGAGCAATTGTGGAATACCAGCTGCAACATGGCTGGCGGAGTGGTAGTCAGCATCCGCAGTTCTTTATAGAGGAGTGGGCATGGATGGCAGACATCTGCCAGGTCCTCGGAAACTTTGAGGAATCTACCCAAATGGTGAGCGCCGATGCAGGCATCATTAGCATTACCATCTCACTGCTTTGCCTGCTGAGAAGTTTGCTGCTAAGCATAAAAGCTGATGGTTAGAACAGGAGATGGGGGATGACAGTATGTTGCTTGATAGCCAGACCACCCTCACGTCTATATCTCAGCGCGTTTTGGTGGGGGAGGGGGAGGAGGAGGAGAAAAGGGAGGGGGAGGAGGGGGAAGAGACTGCTGGCCACACTGCAGAGGGTACCCATGTTGCTTGTCTCTCATCTGCTTAGTGTGTATGGGCTGAAGAGGAGGAGGAGGATCCTGAAAGTCATCTTCCTAGTGAGGACAGCGATGTGTTGCGTACTGGGACCCTGGCACACATGGCTGACTTCATGTTAGGCTGCCTTTCCCGTGACCCTCGCATTAGACGCATTGTGGCCAACATAGATTACTGGGTGTACACGCTTCTCGGCCCACAGTATAAGAAGTAATACTATAATGGAAGCACTACAACCCCCAGCAGCCACCTAGTAAAATGCACACGGTCAGCTGTAGCCCAACAAAGGAGCTTTTGTTTTTTTGGACAGAGGATACAGGCTGTATAGTGTATATCACTTTCCCTCTAGAAGTGGCTGTGGTGGCTCTACGTTCTGTGTCTAATTCACTCCAGGCAGAGAACGGTATAAATAGGTATGGAATTATTTGCGTACACTTTCACGCTGAGAGCGGTATTTTAACGCACACTCCAGCCAGACAAAAATAATACGGAAGGCTGCAAACAGGCCTAGCTGCGTAATACTATAATGGAAGCACTACAACTCCCAGCAGCCACCCAGTAAAATGCACACGGTCAGATGTAGCCTGTGAGGGTTATGAACATGAAAACTTATATATGTATACATTTCATCCATCTGTGATATACGTTTCCGGAGGCTTTTAGGCCTGAATTGTATACATTAAATGCTTGTACATTTAGGTTAGTACTTAATTACATTAAGTAGAGGTGTAATCTTAAATGTCCATCATGTCTCCAAGATCTTGTTTATCTCGTTACACTGATAAAAAGGTTGTGTGGAATGCTTTGTTTTTAACTGCTGTCTAGGTAGGGCATATGATTGCAATGTAGATTGGGATCAAGACACCAGACAAGAAGTCTATGTTTAACCAGTAAAGCAGGTCGACCTTTGTATAGCAGTTCAACCTCTGTAACACTAGCCTTTGATTCGGACGACACTTGGATACGCCTACTTATTTTTGTATAAGAATAAGGCAATGTACACAATAAACTCAGATTGCTCTAAGACACGATCGTGATGCCTGTGTCTATTGCTTTCTCACAGTGGCCGCCATAACCACTTCTTATTTGGAGCCCCACAGCATATTAACATAACATGGATTTATCCCTAACATAGCCCAATGAAGGAGCCTTTGTTTTTTTTGGACAGAGGATACAGGTTGTATAGTGTATATCACTTTCCCTCTAAAGGTCACTGTGTTGGCCCTACGCTGTGCGTCTAATTCACTGCAGACACAGACCGGTATAAATAAGTATGGAATTATTTGCGCACACTTTCACGCTGAGAGCGGTATTTTAACGCACACTCCAGCCAGAAATTTTTTTTACGGAAGGCTGCAAACAGGCCTAGCTGCGTAATACTATAATGGAAGCACTACAACTCCCAGCAGCCACCCAGTAAAATGCACATGGTCAGATGTGGCCCTAAGAAGGACCGTTGGGGTTCTTGAAGACAGGGTCCTACACTACCACTTTCCCTATCTCAGCAGCACTTTCCCTATACTCTCCCAGTGTGTGCCTGAGGTGAGCCGCTGGCGGGACCACTTTAAATACTGAGCGGTCACTTGATCTCGCCAGCCACTCACTGCATGGGGGTGGGATAGGGCTGGCACATCACAGGAGAAAGTGGTAATGCCTTCCCTGCATGTCTATTGGCTAGAAAATGGTGCTAAACATGCGGGGAAGGAAATGGAATTGACTCGAGTAACGCGTGGTGCTCGTCTCGAGTAACGAGCATCTCGAGCACCCTAATGCTTAAACGAGCATCAAGCTCGGACGAGTGTGCTCGCTCATCTTTAATGCTAAATCCAAAAGTATTGGCACCCCTGTGTAATGTACCTAATCTAATTCTCTAACATCCCAATGTCACACAAACATGAAATTTGGCATGAGCATTCTATAGGTCCTAAATAGGAAAAGAAGAGAGGTCACAACTCGATTATTTAATGCTAAGTGCAGAAGTATTAGCACCCCTTTGTAATGTACCAATTCTAATGCCCTAACTTCCCGTTTTCATACAAACATGAAATTTGTCAGGAGCATTCTTTAGGTCTTAAATAGGAAAAGTAAAGGAGTCACAATAAATAAATTACCTGATAGCGCTGCAGAATAAGTTGGCGCTGTACAAATAACAAGATTTATTTATGAATGAAAGTAGGGAATTATGATTTTTCAGAGTTCCTAAAAACCCACCCTTTTTGCTCTGTGTGACCCCAAAAGGGGCGGGGAGAATGTGTATATGTTGGGATCCTTTACAGGCCCCAGATGGTCAGCCCTTTAAAGTGCACCCTGTGTGCGGACTGGTCCGATGTTCTGTGCGAGACTCCACGCCAAAGAATGGTAACACTCTTACTTTAATCCTTGTTATTTCCCTGTCTTTAATATCATATGTAAGACTCTTGCCGATTATCTTGTAACATTATTTTTGTATTTTTCTGTAAATAAGCGCTGCTCCTTTTTTGAGAATTCAGCTTTAAATTAATTAGTGAACCTCGTCCATGTTAACACAATACCATATTCTCCATAGAATGTGGAATATTCATAATTCATAAATCAAGTTCCAGGTTTACCGATAACGAAACTGGTGGTGGCAGCGTTTTGTATGCATATTGTAGAGCTCTGGAGCGCGTTAGAACGGATCAGGTGGGTGATTTGAGCTTTCGCTTCGCATGCGTGGAGAAGCCTGGGAAAGCTGGGTGCAAATCAGCCTGTATTCTAATGACTTCAAGCTTGCAATACTGCAGAGTTTTTGAGGACAGAGGCGGGATCAATATGTATCGTCCCTTCCCCTTTCTCTTACTGTCCAGTATGGAACAAATTGGTTTTCAGTGCAGGGCCAGGCGGATTGCTCCAGTTGTGGCAGAAGGTGATGGTCGCTTGTCTGGTTGACTTGGAGAGTTATGGAAAGTTGGGTACCAGTCGCTTAGTAATAGTAATAATCTAAGTATTCTATTGTATTTATCTATTTTACATCACTGCATTCAAAGTCCCATAACCTTTTTATTTTCCCATGGACAGAGCTCTGTGTTAGCTTGTTTTTTGCATCACAAGCTGTAGTATTTAGTTGTACCTTTTTGGGGTACATATGGGTTTTTTGGTCGCTTTAAGGGCTTCTACCCACTAGTGTTTTTTTTAATGCTGTGATATCGCTGCATTTTTTTCAATGGGACTTTCTAATGTTAAAATCGCATCGCACAAAAATCACAAGTTTGTGCTTTTGCGATTTTTCTGTGATGTGATTTTAACATTAGAAAGTCCTATTGAAAAAAATGCAGCGATATCACAGCGTTAAAAAAAAAAAGCGCTTTGAGCTATCAAATCAATTTTTGAACAGGGTGTGCTCAAATACATTTAGAATGCTCATAAGTCGAGTTAGATCGACCCTCTTAGTTATTGAGAATTCTATGAGTTTATGTGAGTTTGTTCATGTTAGCCCCTATTTTAATGTTTGTTTAATAAAGATTGAATCCTTTAGTTGTCTATAACTGTATATTTGAACCACATGGGCAATACGCCGATTCAGTGGTACAACCCATAGTCTTCAGCTGTGTCTCCCAATGATTAAGAAATAAAGATTTTTAAATTTTGATTATGAAATTATAAAATTGGTATCCATAAAGGTGCACTTAGGTCACTCCAAGAAAAAAAATGAAAAGCTATTAAAAAGTTATGTTCCCCATAATAGTATCAATACAAACTACAGGTCGCTTGCTAAAATCGGGCCTTCACACAGTTCTATCAACGGAAAAATGAAAAAAATAGTGCGGGTAAAATATAGCATTAGAAAGACTATTTTCTCTAAAAGAGGTATTTAGTTTTTAGGCATTTCTACATATAAAAGTACTATGTAAATTTGGTATCACTGAACACTAACTGACACACAGAATACAAACAACGTGTCATTTTTACTGCACCATGAAAACCGTAGAAATGACCTCCACACCCCCAAGTGGTGCAGCTGCGGTCCTTTCCCACTTTGCGCCACTAAAAGATTTTTAAAGGTCTAACAATGCGTTATATGGCCCGTTAAATGAGATAGATATTTCATCTAAAAAATAAAAAAAGTTATGATTTCTTGAAAAGAGGAATATCGGAACTGCAGAATGTGTCCTGCATGTAGGCGCATTAATGAACCTTGGTCATAAAAGGGTTAAAGGGGTTGTCCCGCGAAACAAAGTGGGGTTATACACTTCTGTATGGCCATATTAATGCACTTTGTAATGTACATCGTGCATTAAATATGAGCCATACAGAAGTTATTCACTTACCTGCTCCGTTGCTGGCGTCCCCGTCTCCAAGGTGCCGTCTAATCTTCAGCGTCTAATCGCCCGATTAGACGCGCTTGCGCAGTCCGGTCTTCTCCCTTCTGAATGGGGCCGCTCATGCCGGAGAGCGGCTCCTCGTAGCTCCGCCCCGTCACGTGTGCCGATTCCAGCCAATCAGGAGGCTGGAATCGGCAATGGACCGCACAGAAGACCTGTGGTCCACCGAGGGTGAAGATCCCGGCGGCCATCTTCACAAGTTAAGTAAGAAGTCACCAGAGCGCGGGGATTCGGGTAAGTACTACCAGGTTGTTTTTTTTATCCCTGCATCGGGTTTGTCTCGCGTCGAACGAGGGGGCTATTGAATAAAAAAAAAAACCCGTTTCGGCGCGGGACAACCCCTTTAATCAAAATAAAATACCAGGCAGTGTTAAACTAGAGAAAAACTCCTTATCCTATGACGTGTTTCAGACCAACACTCTGTCCTTAGTCGTAGTAGATGCGTATCTCCCATGGACAACCATTTATAACAAAAACATGACAATGGAGTCACCACACATCATATATTTGGAAATATATGTATATATTTCCTGCCGCCATCTTCTGGCAACCATAACTTTTATTTTTTTCCTCAAAATAGATGTGTGAGGCTCATTTATGGGAGATAGATAGAGCAATAAGTTGGGGTACACTTGCCTGCCGATCGCCCACCTTTCAGCCCGGAATGCACAGAAACTGCTTAGGAAATGTGGATTTCTTTATCAGTGTTTATTTATCATCACATCAATCACAAAAACACCGTCCATATGCACCCTCTGCCTGGATGTGAGTCATGAGTTGTCATCCCTGTCTAACTCAAGGCCAGTCTGCTCCAACTGGGGTATGAGTCCAGGGTTGTTGTCCCTGGGTATTAGTGTATCTTGATGCCACCAGGCAGTCCTGGTGGAGTCAAGATTGACAGGGGTGACACCCCCTGTACCTGATTGGCTGAGCTGCTGCCTTGCTTGTAGGTCCTGGCAGCCCACTAACGTAAGGCTGCAGGTGAAATGGCTTACCATGCAAGAGTGCCTGCAGCTGATTAGGTTCACTAACCCCTCTTCAGGTGCACATGGGGCCACCGCAAATCCTGTTCCCTGCCGCGGGTTCACAAGACACCACCCCGCTCAGTATAGAAGAGCAGAGTGGGTTTGATGTACATTGGCCTACCTGAAAGCCTGTTCCCCATGCGTCGATTTCGAAGACACCACCCCACTCTGTGTACAGCAGCAGAGTGGGGTCGGCATGACAGAGCCCACAGTGACCTGGAGCGGCTGTGCCGGCGGTGCCATATAGGGCACTTCTCTTCCCAACATTTGGCAGCAGGGAGGACACAGCAGTGGGGGTGGTGTTACTGACAGACGGCATGCAGGCACAGCAGGAGCACAGCAGGGACATGGCAGTGCCGCGCTGCACTGCCAGAAATCAATTCTCCTGACAGTGCAGGCGGACAGCAGGGAACCTACAGGAACGGTGGAGCAGAAAGAGGAGAGTTCAGAGCCCACAGCGGTGGACCATGGGGGAGAGGTGAAAGCTGTGTACAGCTGCTCACTTGCATTTCTTATGGGTCTGTCTGCTTCTAGGACCTTAAACTATTGACCCAATCAGGAGCTGGGTGTGCGAGATGGACATTTCCCCATCAAAGCCCTAGCTTCCGGTGGCATCAAGATACACTAATACCTCATCCCTGTTGGACTCAGGCCTTTGCTCAACCACCAGCCTGCAGCACCTCAGCTCTGCTGCGCTGCCACGTCTCTCTCTGATTCTGGCAGGAACTAACTTTTATACATCTCAGTTGTGACTAATTCCTGCTACGCCTAGGGTGTTAACCCTTTCAAAATCTTTTTACAGCTATCAGAATGCCTGTTTAGCACCCTCTGTAGGCCATTCCAATACTGCCCTGCTACAATAGTTACAAGATAGGTAGGTAGGTAGGTAGGTAGGTAGATAGATAGATAGATAGATAGATAGATAGATAGATAGATAGATAGATAGATAGATAGATAGATAGATAGATCCATACACACAACCCCCTGATTTGCATCTCCCTGTATATAGTGATATGGACCATGCTGGTATAGCCTGGGTATCTTCGGTATATAATTATATATGTACAGCTGATGTAACTTATACCTCTCCTGTATATTGTGATATCGTCCATGTAACTTAGGTATTTGCTGTGTATAATTGCAGACTTTACACACAATTGAAAAATGCATCAAAAACCTGCATGTGGTTTCCATAAATTGCACAGATTTTTAAAAAAACCACATGCATTGTTTAAATCTACATGCGGTTTTTAATAGTGTATGTAGGTTTTTAAATGTATTTCCTAATTGTGGTTCAAAAATGCAACAAAAAACATCAACACGACCAAAGGGGCTACAATTTATTTTTCATCTAGTCCAGGAAAAGAGTCATATTTGGAAATACTATATCAAGGGGCTAGATCATGTATGTAAAGATGTTTTGCAGCTGTAAGCAACACAGTTTAGATGTGGGTACGGGTACAGGTACAGGTGTGTGTGTGGGGAGGGGGGGGGGAGGCAGGGGGGCAACCAGAGCTGAACTTTTGCACCTGGGCCCCTGTGTGGATGCCATTTCAAAATGAGGGAAAAATTTGTGTTGCCTATGGGGCGCTTTCTGAGGACCATTGGATGCTGACGGTGCCAAATGTCTTCCAGAGATGTGGAAGCGGGTTTGGGAAATGGAAGAGTAGTATTTCAAGAGTGTGTAATATGCTTCCTATCATCCAAATATATTCTGTGCAAATAAAAACATAGTTGCTAATAATTTTTTAATTTTTACATGATCCTCGTAGATTGCAGCCGGGCTTTCTGCTAGTAGGCCATAGGACGTAATGCCTTGATGCAATTATACAAGCTGACCACTAGAGGCCATTATAACATCAAGTTTCACATCACACTGCTAAAATTCCAGGTACCATCTAAGTTTCTTCATATATTCCGGCAGGATGCGTTTCGACACCCTCTCTCACAAGCAAACGCTGGAGGTTCTCTGGTTTGTGGGTCACAACTATATGGGATCATACTGTTAGCGCAATGAAGCACTACAGTGTACAGGTGTATTCGTGTGTCCCAACCGAAGATTTAAAATACAAGCAGCTCAGAGAATCATCGACAGGCCAAACAGAACTTTATGGGAGTCCAGACTGATTCCATTTATTTGTTTAACAAGCCAAAGTATTTATAGTTTTTAGAAATTTTTTTTCTAGAAACACCTAACAGCTAACTTCACACAGGCGAGTGCGATATTGGGGTCGCAAATCCCTCCCCCATATCGCTCTCCCCACCATGTGAATTCTGTGAGAATGCGAGGCAGTTTCATGTCAAAACAGCCTCACATCACTTCCGGGAGACCTCTATAAGACCTCTAGAGTTAACTCTGCTCTGGCCATACTTCTATGTTACCTATTATTAATTAGTTAGCACATATACATTCCTAAGCTTATACACTGGCAGTGTGTAGTAATTGTTAGTCAGTAAC
The DNA here is from genome assembly GCF_035609145.1 of Eleutherodactylus coqui. Classification (NCBI taxonomy): domain Eukaryota; kingdom Metazoa; phylum Chordata; class Amphibia; order Anura; family Eleutherodactylidae; genus Eleutherodactylus; species Eleutherodactylus coqui. The sequence goes on along the minus strand of NC_089842.1, from coordinate 27,157,966 downwards.
GCTTATATGCTTTATTTCATACATACATACATTCTTTTAACCCCTTAATGACGCAGCCCTTTTTTTTTCCATTTTCGTTTTTTTCCTCCCCCTCTTTAAAAAAATCATAACTCCTCTATTTACCCATCGATGTCGCTGTATGAGGGCTTGTTTTTTGAGGGACAAGTTGTAGTTTTTAGTGGTGCTATTTAATGTACCATATAATGTACTGAAAATCTTTTAAAAAATTTATAAGTGTAGTAAAATGAAAAAAAACAACACATTCCGCCATCTTTCAGTGCATCTTGTTTCTACGGTGCACAAACAGCAACAAAAACGACATGATAACTTCATTCTATGGGTTGGTACGATTGCTACGATACCAAAGTTGTATATATTTTTTTTTACTATACTACTCTTTTTTTTTTTCAACGACATTTAATTTTTTCAATTGTTTTCTGCGGTCACATTTTTTTTTTCCGTCGACGTAGTTGATCGAGGGCTCATTTTTTGCGTATGTCCTGTAATTTCCAATAGTAAACATTTGGAATACATACAACTTTTTGATCGCTTTTTATTGCATTTTTTCTGGGATACAGGGTAACTGAAAAAGTTTATTTCTGGGGTTCTTTTTTTCGGACGACGTTCACCATGTGGAAAATTAATTAGCTACTTTGATAGATCAGACTTTTACGGATGCGGCGATACCAAATATGTATGTTTATTTTATGATTTAGATTTTTTAAAAATATATATGGCAAAAGGGGGGTGATTTAAACTTTTACAGCTTTTTTTTTACAATGAATAAAACGTTATTGATTTTTTTTTTAAGTTTACTTTGATGCTTTGATCGCTCTTGCAGTATGACATAATGGTATAGCACTACGTCATACTGCCATTTGACAGGCAGTCTATCAAGCCACCCTACAGGGATGGCTTGATAGGCAGTCTGCTAAGGCAGTCCTGGGGCCTTTCAAAAAGGCCCCTGGCTGCCATTACACCTGCACGGCTCCTCCGATCTCACCGCACGCGTGGGGGGGGGGGGGGCTGTGCGGGACAATGTTCGGGGGATTTAAATGCCTCTACCAGAATTGGCAGCGGCTATTGCCCATAGGTGTCAGCTGTAGTAAACAGCTGACACCTGCGCTGTATGGAAAGGGGTTAAGGATTATATATAGACACACAAACACACATATATAAATAAATATATATATATATATATATATATATATATATATATATATACTCATAGGAAATTATACATTACCATTAGAAAGTACTTTTTATCATCTGTCCACCAAACAGACCAAAAATAAATAAAATATTTATGCATATTTCTTGAACAAAGACGAGCTTATAGAAACATGCAAACATGCAGTTCACTCTGTATTTAGGAGACAATTAACTGGAGCTTTCTTCCTTCTCTGTGTATTGGAGTAGTTGATTTCTGGGTATCCTGGTGGCTCTGGTGATTTGGTCATCAATTGAGGTGGGATTGTAGCCCTGATTTAAAAATGTCCTTTTAAGATGATTCAGATGTTCCTCTCTGTCTGTTGGGTTGGAGCAGATCCGGTTGTATCTGATGGCTTGGCTGTAGACGATGGGCTTTTTGATGTGTTTAGGATGGGAACTGTCCCATCTGAGGTATGTGGGCCGATCAATCTGTTTCCTTTATAAGGATGTCTGTATTGAGGTGTTTGAAATTTTTATGGTGGTGTTCAAAAAGTTGATTTCTGTATGCGAGTAGCTTAATGTCAGGTTTATAGTGGGGTGAAATGCATTCATGTTTGGAGTTGGTCCAGATGATTAGGATGTCATCCATGTAGCGAAAGTAGGCCAATGGTTTGTTGGTTCAGGAGGCCAAGAAGTCACTCCCCAGTTTTGCCATGGAAATGTTGGCATATTGTGGTGCCATCTTACTGCCCATGGTGATCCCCGTAAGTTGCAGGAATATCTCTTTACCAAAGGAGAAATAATTGTGGATGAGGATGAATCTCATGAGCTGTAACACCTATTCCGAGGCAACCCCACTGGCCTCAAGGCGTGCCTGGAAGGCGTTCAGTCTATCTTCATGTGGGATGTTGGAATATAACGACTCCACATCCATGGTGGCCAGGATGGTGCCATTAGGGGAAGGGACCTATGGTTGACAGTTTGTTTACTAGGTCCGTGCTGTCCTGGAAGTAGCTGGTTGTATTCCTCACCAGTGAGATTCCTTCAGTGAGGGTTCCCACACCTGAGATAATTGGCATCCCTGGGTTGCCAGCTTTGTGTAGTTTGGGAAGCATATAGAATACTCCAACTCTAGAGTTCTCCGGTATCAAGTCCAGAAGTTTTGTGGAGCCTACAGATGGACCTCTGATGACCCTTCTCACATATTTCTGATCCAGTTTGGTGTACTATCTGGTGTACGTCAGCTGTCTGCTTCTTTCTTGTAGTCCGATGTATTCATGAGGACTATAGCACCACCCTTATCTGCAGGCTTAATAGTGATCTCCTTGTTGTTTTTGAGTCCATGGATGGCCCTTCTTTCCTGCATATTAAAGTTAAATGTTTCCCTTTCCACTTGTCTAGTATAGTAGATTGCACCTTATGTCTAAAGAGGTCATACACATAGAGATGCCCTATCATGGGGACGTCAGGTGATTTGCTAAAGTGCAGGGTTTGCCCGTGCAATCTGCAATGAATGGAACCCATTGAATTAAATGGGTTCGTTCGCACGTGCGTATTTTGTGAGCTGTTTTGTTTGCCAGGGACATTTGTAGGACGCTGTATTTTCTTGCACATATACACTGACTAACATAGTTGCTCGTGTCAATGAATGTTAGCATGGTTATGTGTTCACTGTGCGCACAAATGCTCAAGATTTGTGTGCATAAAGAGTACCCCATATACACGAGTGAATGCTTATTTGTGCATGGCTGAGTGCAGTGTATTTATGACTGCACCCTTTTTTGAGCTCACATTGCAGTATCTTACTATGCTTTTTGCACTCGCAGGGCATGTTCATCTGCGTGCGGAAAACAGGGTTGCGTCGATTAAGATGGCTGGGTGGTCTAGTGAGTTCCAGTTGTTTTCCTGCGCGGTGACGCTGTGTTTCGGGTATCTGCTAGCGTATTTTGCACGCATTTGCGCATCCCCGCTGATTACTATGGGGACTTTTGGTATTTGAATGTGCAGAACGATAGAACATGATGCCATTCTTCTAGCATGTCCAGAATGTGCAGGAAAGATTCACGTATGTGAATGAGCCCAAACAGTGGATTTTATTCTCTGCTTATTGCGCGCATATATTCTGCGTGCAAAAACGCCTCTGTAAGGACAGCCTAAAACATGCACGTATAACCGCGCAAAAATACACGCATATATGCCCTTATGCAATGTGCCACTGGCCTGAGGCAAATAGCATTTATTCGTTAAAAGGACACTAAGCCTAAAATCAATCTATTTCCACCTTTATCGACAATAACATACTAAGTGATCGCACTTATATAGGTGGATCGCACATTTGGACCAGGATGGCTCCCATGAACATCAGGCCTGAATATCTCTGGTAGGCAGTGTATACAGCATGTTCAGAAGTAAAACTTGAAAATTTAGGGCAAGACTGCTGAGCAAAATGCGTTTCCTGTAAACATAGAATGTCTATATTGGACGCTTTAGCGTCCTTCCAGACCATTGAGCGCTTAAATGGGGAGTTTAATCCCCTAACGTTTTGAGAGCAGATTTTTATATGCATTATAAAGGTAAATGATGAGCGTATGTGTTTGGGGTACTTTGGCAGCATAGTAAACATACAAACTTAATCCAGAAATACAGGCGGAAACAGTAATATGCCTGTCAACATTTAAAGATATGTGAAATGCATTATTTGAATAAAGCATTAGGATGAGTCCTCTATGCAATAAGCAACGGACCTGTAAAACAAAACAGATAAAACTTTGGATAATAACAGGTATAAAAACCTGAATCCTGTTGTGGGGGGGGGGGGGGGGTAGAGTTCGGCTTGCAGACCATCAGCCTGGTTTTGAAGGTCGACAAAGGATGTAACCAGCGACATATGAAGAAGAACACTTGAGGGTATTCATGATGTTCTCACGGAGGGGTGGTGGTAGAGGGATTTGGAAGACCTTTGGCACTTGCTTGTTTGTGGTTCTTCCGGGAGTAGAATATTCCACTTTGAGAGGATGTTGGCGCCATCTTCTGGAGAGTTTAGAGCGTGCACTGTATTATCCTTGTGAATTATTATTTTAGCAGGGAAACCCCATTTGTAGGGGATTTTTGCAGCTCTTAGGGAAGAGGTGATTAAAGAAAAAGCCTTTCTTGCTTGAATTGTATTCTGTGATAAATCGGTAAAAAGGCTTATGTTTGTAAATGGAGATGGTAGGGTGCCCTGTTTTCTTACAGCTGTCATAAGGGCGTCTTTTATATGGAAAAAATGGAATTTGGCGATTACATCTCTTGGGACAGAATCTGGGAGAAAGTTCGGCTTTAACAATCTGTGCGCTCTATCAATTGTACAGTCCAGTTCTGAGACCTCTGGAAGGATGCTTTTGATTAGGTTGGTGAAAAAACTTTTTAGCTCGTGCTGTGGAACACTCTCTGGGATGCCTCTAAACTTGACGTTACATCTCCTGCTCCTATCCTCCAGATCTGTGAGTTTTTTCCTCATGTCTTCTACTTCCTCCTCCAGGGAGTAGTGTGCATCAATTAGCTTATTGTGGGATGCAGTTACTTCTCCCATTTTGGTTTCAATATGATTGGTCTTCTCTTCCAGTTCTTGTATAGAGGTGTTTAGAGAATTTGACAGAGACTTAATGTCCTTTTGTAAGGATCCTCTTAAAGCTAGGATCATTTGTTTTATAAAATCCTCTGTGGCAGGCATATTGGATGATGGAACACTTGTGATGAGGTGAGGCTCAAATGCGAGGTCCTCCTGGAGTTGACTGGTGCATGGGGATAGTCGTGGACGTTGTTTTTCAGGGCTTGATAAAGGGGTGGAGGGGGTAGATGGTGGTCGGGAGCCCATCGGCGCCATTTTTCGGCCATGTGGGGTGGTACTATCTTTTTCCTCAGGGGAAACACTCGCCCCATGTCTGGATGTGCTCCTCAGTGTCTCCTCTCCTTGTAATTCTTGGTCGGAGTTTTGGCTTCTGGCGCCGAGTGATTGAGAAGGAGAGAGATCCGTTCTCTCTTTGGGGCTCGCAGGTGGGGGGGAGCCATCTTTGTTTAATGGTCCCTGTTTTTTTGGGCCACGAGTGGTAAAAAAGTCAGAGACTTTATTTAATGGTGTTCTGGTGCTTCTTCTTTTGGGCATTTTTTTTTTTTTTTTTACTATAGAGGGTCTTTTGGTCTGTTTTTAGAAGTTTCAAAGGAGAGCAGTATCCCTTTCAATCTTTGTGTGAACCAGAGGCAGTCAGATCTCTGTGTTGTGAAGTTGTGCCTGCCTGCGTTCAGACCACTCCCCCTCCAAGGGAGCTCTCTGTTAAATTTGATTATGGTGTGTTTGTGCTTATATTTGACCCGGTTTATGGTCAATTATAGTGCTTTCACTGTTGGGAGATCTCACTCTTTTAAGCCCCAGTGCAGGCGAGTCACGGTCCCTGAGGGTCTTATCTCCGGCTCTCTGACACTGCGGCGCTAATCTCTCTTATCAGTGCAAAGCGGAGCTAATCTCTCTGTTATCAGTGCAAAGCGCTGCTCGGGCAGAGAGTTCCTCTGTACTCAGCCATCCAGCTTATCTGAGCAGCAGCTGTGAGCTTTGTTATCTCCGAGGGCTTGGGGCTACGACAAGCTGATCTGTGTTTGCAAGTAGGTATGCCTTTCTGCTTGCAGTGTGTCAGTTGGTGGATCCCTGACACAGCCCCCTATGTCAGCTCTGTGGCTGACTGTCTATTCCCCCTGGTATGAGGACACATAGACTTGCTGTGAGTTCCATCTGTGTGCATGTGAGCTCTGGGTGGAGTCTGACTGGGTTTCTATATGTTGCAGCTGGCTGTGTGTTCCAGTGCTCTGTTCTGTCCTGTTGCAAGCTTTGCTGAGTGATCTCTGTCTTGCTGGTTCATGTCCGTTTGTATGTTTAAATTCTGTCAGTTTTGTCAGTTTGCTGCGTGACTTGCTATCTGTGTCCTGTCCTGTTGCTGCTTTCTGTGTAAACTCTGTCCGGTTCTTCTGGACTCCTGGTTAGTGTAGGGACTAGTGGTATAACCAGGAGCCGTGAAGTGGCCCGCTAGCTTCCATGTTTTGTACAAAATGTCAACCAATACCTGGTATTCATATTCAGCTCATCTGTTTCTAGTGGTTGCATTGTGGCTGCTGTATGCTGTGTATCCTGTGGTTCTGTCTCTGTCATGTAGCATGTGTATGTCTCCTGTTCTGTGGCGTGGTTCCTAGGATCAGCTAGGGCCCAGATCCGAAGACCGCTGGGCTGCCCTTATTGGGGCAATGTTCCCCGCTTAGGTAGGGCCATGCCATTCTCCTGTGTAGAACAGGGTCAGTTGCCTGAAACTGGTGTGAATCCCGTGTGACCCTGGTGAAACCTGTGTGCGTCCATCCCACCCATTCTATCCCGTTTTGGGTACGATCGTATGGGCTCCCAAGCTTAGGTTGCCCACACGATCGTAACATGTAGTGGTGGATTAGGTATCACTTCGAATGACGTGTTGCATGTTAGTGCGTGTCCAGGGATTTTTTTATTTTTAAAGTCTACATATTTGTCCAAAGTGGGGTTGAGGGCGGGAGGGGGTGCCCAATCAGACTTTTTCTTGGCCTCTAATTTCTCTTGAGTTTGAGTGCTTGAAAGTTCTGTGTCCTCTTTGTCATGTGTGTGTTTGTGCACAAAATACAAAGGAGTATACAGCTTACCACTACACCACAAAATATACTGAAGAGTCGACAAAGCCAAGACGTACTGAAGCAGGAACCATAAAGCCAATCAAACCATCCCTGGTCCTTATGTTGCCTGAGGGTCTGTACTAACTTTTTGATATCTTGAATATTTTTGTAAATAGATTTCAAATTATTAGTTGGGTTAGAAGAGCAGAAACCTCCAAATACCTCACATCTATGATTAAATACCATTCAATTGTAACTGTGGGACGATCTACAGAATCCTTAAAATCTGCATTAGCAATGGGAGTTTAAACAACATTTTCAAGACCCCTAGTTTCACTTCCATTCATTCCAGAGAATCATGCATTTGAAATGTAATATCATGGCCTGGCCCTGCCACCCCTGCCTCCCCACTTTTCAAATTTAGAGGAAGTAATAAAGCTGTGATGTGAGTATACTAGCAGGGCTGCCTAATATTTAGTGAGTTTGGCAGCTGGAGGATATATATAACCCAGATGTGAAGGAGTCATCCTTATAAGCCGGACCAGGGGGTATCTAAAGGGGCTAAGTGACCCGGGTGCAAAAGTGCAGCTCGGGCCCCCCCCCCCCCCCCCTCGGGTCACCTCCAATACCGCCTTACCCATACCTAGGTCGTGCTGCAAACAGCTACAAAATGAATTTCCATACATGATCTTGCCTGTTGGCGTAATCTTTGCAAATTTGATGGATTTCCTGCACTACATGAAAATTTGTTTGTAGCCCTGTAGGCCACTCGAACACGCACATTTTTTTAATGCTATTGGTGCAGCGTCCCGAGTGCCGCACTAACCGTGGTACAACGCTCCCATTGATTTTAATGGGGTTACTCAAATACAGTGTACCTAATGCCACGATTTTCAAGAGCTGTCTGTTCTATTTTTATGTTTTCGCTTTTTTTAACGCACCTCCTCACAATTATAAAGCGCTGTCAAACACTATACCATGCGTTCAAAAACACTGTTCAAAATTCCTGTAAAAATGGCATGATTTCAAGCTACATTTTTGAATGCGTGTGTGAGAGTGGCCTTAGGGTGGCTTCACACGAGCGTGCTTTTGTGCTGTGAATTGTTTTTCAGTGAAGAGCTATACATATAAGCCCTTCCCTGAGAAAACAAGAATTTTAGTGTAAAAAAAAACAAAAAAAAACTTACCTCTGCACCGCTGCTGTGTCCCCGCAGGGACGAAGAAAACATCTGCCGCATACGGCAGATCTTTTCTTCATCCCCGCGGGGAATAAAGAATTCCCTGCTGCACCTGCCACATCTGTGACAGATGCAGCAAAGGAATTCTTCATCCTTGAGGGGAATAAAGAATTTCCTACCACAGCTGTCCCAGATGACAGCTTCGGTAGGGGATCCAGCTGCTGGCATCCTGTAATTGTTTTTCGGGGAAGGGCTTTAAATATAAGCCCTTCCCTGAAAAACAAGAAAAAAATGGTGATAGAAATAAAAAAAAAACTTTACTCACCTATCTTCAGCTGCCGGGTCAGTATAGATTTGAATGACATGCGAGAGCTGCCTGTGATTGGCTGAGCACCTCAGCCAATCACATTCAGCTCTTTCAGCAAATGGGGATTTTAAATCCCCGGCTGCTGATATATCAGCACCACAGAGCAGGGGACAGCAGGAGAAGACCACTTTTACTTAATTTTATATTTAAAGCCCTTCCCTGAAATCAATTGCCAGCAGCAGAATCCTCTACTGCAGCTGTTATGTGTGACAGCTGCGGTAGAGAATTGAAGAATTCCTCTGCTGCATCTGTCACAGATGTGGCAGATGCAGCAGCAAGGAAATCTTTTTACTAGCGGGGATGAAAGAAACATCAGATGTGTTCCTTATCCCCGCGGGGGTCATGGCAGCGCCGGACAGGTATATATATACACACTTTTTTTTTTACACTAAAATTTTTAAACTAAAACCCTTTCCTGAAAAAGAATGCAGGGGTGCTGGCAGAGCATTGTTTTCAATGGAGCCGCCGACAGCAGCCGCAGCTCCATTGAAAACAATGCACGGACCTGCACGTACATGGGTGCGCACCTATGTGCACACCTATGTGCGCGCAAAATACGCTCGTGTGAAGCCACCCCAAGCCTGTATGCCTCCATGCCCGACGGTATATCATCATGTATCTAGGTTAGAGGAGGCCCAACAGGGTAATAGAACCTACTCTGAATTGTATAGTTTTCCACAATAAATGATGCCTTTGCTCCATTATTGCAATCACACATATAAAGTTTTGTCTGATTCCAATAACTCCCTCTTGGTGCTTTTATTTATTTATTTTTTTTATCAATGAGTGTATTTCAGATATTGAGCCAAATTGTCAGGTGAAAATACTCAGCTCAGGTCCTCCGCAATATCCCAGTCTTCCGGGACCTGATGTCCCCTTCTGCGCATGCGTGCCTGATGTCAGTCATTGAGCGTGTGCACAGAGGGGCTCGAGCCCTGGGGAATTCAAAATTAAAAAAAGAGTGTTAAAAAGTGTGAGATCAGTGAGAGGAGATTCAACTTTTTACAGAAGGCCTCGGTGGAGCTTCCCGGATTCTGCACATGCGACCACCGACAAAATGCCGGACACATGTGCAGGAGACGGGGAGCCCAGGAAATTTAAAATCTCCTTGCTCCCAGTGATCAACGGTCGCCGAGAGCCTGGAGCAGTGACCTCACTCTGCGGTTCCTGGTCACGTGATAAAAAGGTAGTGATCTACCTTAGGCTGGTCTCACATGACCAAATAGGAATTATGGATTACGCATGCGTCTGATCCGCGGTAATACTGGGATCAATAGCATTGGATTACAGAATTCTGCTCACATTAGTTGGTCTGAATTGCGTAATCCACTCGCAGAAAATAGAACGCAGCAGGTTCTATTTTAACATAGATCCCATTGTGCTCCATGGTCACGGATATACCTGCAGCCCATACGTAACTACATGTGTACAGGCTGCGGGTATCCCCGTCATCGTTAAGCAACAGTGCAGGAAATACAAATAAGAAAAAAAGATGTACTGCGCATGACCGCCTGAGTGAGTAGGCAGTTATGTGCAGTACATTATTCGGCTGTACACAGCGCCATGGCCGGGCTCACAGCTGGGATCCACTGCGGACCTCCACAAGGAGATTCCACATACCAGACACATGAGCCAGGCATTATTCAGATCGCTACCTGTAATATGTATTTTTACAAGAAGCCCCGGGAATTCTTGCCTTCCTGCAGTTTTAGGAGCACCTTGTTGAGTGCCTTCTGTGTGAGACAGCTGCACCTCAGCAAGCTTACAGAGACTCACAGAGCACCACTTTTTACACCCCATCCCTGCCGGTCAAGAAATACCCCCCAAAAAGCTTGAGAGAAAGGGGGATACCCGGTTTTATTGCCCTATGTACTCATCCCAACCAGGACCCCGTAATTGCCCCTGTCTTCAAAAATACCACAGAGTGAACATTATTACTTTTATCTAAGATTTGAGGAACGCGAAAAAAGGGCACGCGGGGGGAATTATTATTAGGGAGTCAATTTTTATTCTGTACAAGTCAGCAATGGGGTCTGGAATTTATTCTGTTGTGCCCTGCAATCCAACAGGTGTTCCTTGCATTATAGGCCTAGCCATGTTTATCCACCCAAAGGGCTCGTTCACACGGGCGTTTGTACACTCAAAAAGAGCGCTGCCCGCTATCCTCTGCCACAGCTGTGCCACAGCTGTCACAGAGGAGCGTGATGTTCTCCCATTGAATTCAATGGAGCTGGCAATACAGCCGGCTCCATTGAAAGCAATGGGCTGCTGGCAAGTGCTGTATTAAGTTTTAGCGAAGAGCTTCAAATATAAGCCCTTCCCTGAAAACCATCCTAAAAAAGTGTAAAAAATAAAAAAAATCTATACTCACCTCTCTGTAGCTGCTGGGGCTCAGCCGCATCCAGCCAGCTCTTCTCTTGAACTGCCCTGATCTGCTTTCAATAGTATTCAACAGGCAAGGATTTAAAAGCCCCGTCTGCTGAATGGGCTGCCTCTGATTGGCTGAGCACTGTGACCAATCAGAGGCAGCTCTAAGCTATTGAATGACAGCTAAGAGCTGCCTCTGATTGGTCCCAGCACTGAGCCAATCAGAGGCAGCACTCACCCATTCATGAATTCATGAATGGGTGAGTGAGTGCTGCCTCTGATTGGCTGAGCACTTTTAATAAATATACAAAAATTCTATTGGTCTATTTTTACCACCTAAATGAAGGGCAATATGTGGCGAAAAAACAATGTCAGAATCACTTGGATATGCAAAACCTTTACGGAGTTATGCTATGTTAAGTGACACATGTCAGATTTCCAAAATTTGCCTTCGTCGCTAAGGGGTTAAGCTAACCGTTTTAATTTATTTTATTTGTACCACTCTTTGCATGTGACACACCAACTGTGACCGTGATTTCCCAATTTGGAGGGAGGCTGCAGAGCTTGTGATGGGTGAGGAAGCTGAGGATCCTCTTGTTCAGGATGCTGTTGTACAGTTTCCCCAGGTTGCTGCTTACGCAAATCCCTCAGTAGTTGTCTGGGTCATACATCTTGTCTATGGAGGTTTTGAGGCATTGTTTCCATGTTTGAGGGAAATAGCCGGTACTCAGCAGGATGCTTGATGTTTTTTTTCTTACAGCCTGTACGTCTGGTGGCTGTATTTGACCATTTCTATCTGGGTCTGGATCTTTTGCTTCTTATCAATGGTATTGTCTCAGCTACTTCTTGCCGTGTTATTGGTGTATGCAGAGGGTTCTGGAAATCTTTGAATGAAACTCCCTACTATCCACGACCTCTTCACTATAAAATTTCTCAACCTGCTTGCTCTCACCGAAATGTGGATACAGCAGTCCAATTCTACCTCCCCCGTTGTATTGTCCTATGATGATCTGCAGTTATCCCACACCCCCAGATCGGACGACAGGCGCAGTGTAGGAGTAGGCGTTCTCCTCTCGCCAAACTGCACCTTCCAAGTCATTCCCTTGGTTCCTTTGCTCACCTCCGACTCTTCCGTCTACTCTCCCTGTGCATCGTTGTTATCTACTGGCCTCCGGGTCCCACCCTCCTGGTCCTCGGTCATTTCACTACCTAGCTCCCCCATTTCCTATCCTGAGAAATCCCAACCTTCATCCTCGGTGACTTCAACATACCCAGAAATGACCCCGTCTCCCCATCCGCCTCCCAGCTTTTAATGTTCACCTCATCCCTCGGTCTATCACAACTCTCAGACTTCCCTACTCACACAAATGACAACACTCTTGACCTAACTTTTCTCTGCCTCCCACCTTGCAAACTCCCCCCTCCCACTCTTGGATCACAACCTTCTCTACTTTTCCACCAGGCATTCTATCATCTCCCCAGGCCCTCCCACCTATCGCACCTCTAGGAACCTCCAGAATTAACCCAGCAAACAGTTCGCTGAGACCTTACAGTGCTCCCTGTCCCAATCTCTTTCCTCTCATGCCCCAATCTGGCTGCCAAACACTACTCCACAACCCTTAGATGTGCCCTGGATGAAGTGACACCCCCGTGACCCAAGCCGTCTACCGCAGACCACAGCAACTGTGGCTCATACCCCAAACGTGTTTCCTCTGGTGGTGCTCTAGGTGTGCTAACTGGTTGTGGGGAAAGTCAAAGTTTGCAGACTTCTTCCACTTCAAATTTATGCTCAAAACTTACAACCTCGCCCTCCACCAAGCCAAACAAACTTACTTCACCTCCTTCATCTCTTTACTATACCATAATCCCAAACAACTTTTCTATACCTTCCACTCCCTCCTCAGCCCCCAAAGAATTGGCCCACATGATGGATCTCAGTGCTGGAGAGCTAGCTGCCCATTTGAAAAAAAATTGAAAATATCCAAAAAGAAATCTCCCAAAACTGCACAGCTAGCCCTGATCCCGGTCGCTGCAGCACTACCTTCATCACTCACTCACTATTTATACTAGAACTAACGACAGAGGAAGAAGTCTCCAAACTATGCGTAAGGTCAACATGTACATACATACATTCAGGAGTTGTCTATGGGAGTCTTAAGTAATGTACATTGTTACTATCCTCATATCAAATGTAACGTCCAGCAAGGGACAATTGAGAGAACCTGAAGGAAAGCCATTTAGTCATAAGGAGAGCTTACATATTCCAACTATATGTCCTTTTAACGCTGAGCACGTCTGTTGCAAGCAGGTGTCAGTTGTCAAAGACAGCCAGCACCCACCATGTAGCAAGCGTAAATATACATCATGTGGCGTTAAGATGTTAATTAGAAAAGTGATATAAATACTGATGTTTATTGGATAAAATGTTATAGTGATTGCTGATTATTGTATAACTGCTGAGGTTTCTGATCCATAAATGTGAATTATGCAACTGATTTATATAACAGTCCCTGTCATGGCCCTCGTGGACATTGTGTAAGTGGTACCTCAGCTGTTTTAGACATCTTGAAGGTTTGCATAACCAGGTACCCTGCTGGGCAGGGCATGTGAGTCTATCTGATGACTGCTAGGACAGGTCTCCTCCCGCAGGGTGATGTCTGTGTTTAGTACAAAAGGTGGATTGGTGCGTTTTGGTGTTCTTCAGCTGGTGATGGAGTGGAGTCATGAATAGGAAAAAGATATCAGTACAAGGTTGAGTCTGACCTGACTAGTGAGCCATGAGAGAAGCCCTGCAAGCCTGCTGTGGAAAAAGTTTGGGGCGGCTTTTGAATGACAGCTGTAAAAACCCCTGGGACCTCCTACTCAAAATGAAACTTATATCAAGGAGAGATTGCATTTACCTGTATTACATACTCTTCCAGAAATTGAACATACATGTTTTCAGATATTCAAGGTCAAGTTTTACATCGTGTGACCTTGAAATGAAGAATGAAATACTGTATTATAAAACTTATGTAAACTGTGCTCTATTAACCTTCAAAACAAGCCAAGATGGAAGTTCTACCATAATTAAAACCAAAGTTATACATTTTTCTGTTGATCGGGAAAGCAAAAATTTCACATTTTCTCATGTTTGCAACCCTGCTGTATGAATATCGTGTATTACTGAGGGCTGAAATATTCCATCTGTCAGTTACTGTATGCCTTACACCATCCTACCAAATTTCATGAGAATCTGAGACCGTCGGGTTTAAAAGTTCATTTCTTTGAGATGATTTGGCAAGAGATGAGCCTTCTATGACTCTCCATATCATAAATAAATCCATCCACACAGTCAGTATGAGGGTTTACACGTCTTTATTGGACATCCAGTAATTACAGGACCACAGAGTTCGGGGAAGTTTTGCTCTGCTCATGTTAGATCTTCACTTCACTAAAAGCTGCAGTATCTATAGGCTGGACTTGTACTTTAGGGTTAGGAAGAAGGCGGGTGGGGGTGTCAGCTGCTGGGACTACCAGTGATTAGCTAATTTAATTGTGACAATGTGGTTTCAACATCCTAATATTATTAGCAGTGGGGAAATGATGAAGCATTATACAGTTATCATAGAAATCAGCAGGATGTCTGCGGACAACAGTCCTAGGGGGCTCTTCAAAGACAAAAAACACCTTTTGCAGATGTCTTTTGGGTCCTAAAAGAGAGAACGCTCCCCCCTCTACTCTGGCTTAGTCAGAGGGGGGTCACATTTACAGTTTTCGATACATGCATAATTATCCTTTTCAGAACGCATATAGCCCGGCTTACAGACACATGCTGGCCCCGGTTGAACTAAACACACTGTAGGGAGTTTTGGCTGTTCACATGTTGGCTCGCAAGTATTTTTCATAGGTTCATATTGCTTATTGCGACCACATTTGACTTTGCATTCTTCAGGTTTGACACATTTTACGGATTTCCCAGATGTCCCGGTCTGAGCGTAGAGTCCATCGTTACACCGACACCCGGGTTTACTAGTTTTTTTACAATCTGTTGGGAATTTATCTACACCCATGTTCCCGCATGTACGGTCACAGTCTGTAACTGATCCAGGTGAACTGTCCGGAGGACATTCAAGACCTGCAGAAATGGAGATATATTAATTTGTTTATGGAGCTTTATACTGGATCATACCCTATGCTGTATCTTCTGTGCTCTCCATACAGCGTACAGTATTGCAGTATACTATACCATATAATGTCTACTTATAAGCGCCATCATGGTGCCCAAGTAACAGTGCTGTATGCTGACTTAAGCCTTATGAACAATGAGGGTTGCATGTTTTATTACAGATCAACTCCGTTAAAGTGAATGGGAGTTGAGCTGCAATACCAGACATGACCCATGCAATGGGGTTTGGAAGAAGGCAGACATGTTTTTCTGACCCTGGACAAACCCTTTAATAAAACTGCAGAATAGTGAATATTCATGGTGGACATAGAGTTGTGTGTGGTATTACAGATCAGCTCCATTAAAGTGAATGGGAGTTAAGCTGCAATACCAGACATGATCTACAGACAAGTGTTTGGAAGAAGGCAGACGTATTTTTCCAACCCTGGATAACCACTTTAATAAAACTAGTAAATAGTGAATATCCCTGGTGGACATAAGCCTTCTGCAGCGCCCCATTCAGGTGCCTGATAAGTGCTGCATGACCCCAAAGGCTATTTCTGCTTACCCTATTCTGACCCGTGTGCACTGTTTGCACTGGATAAGGGGTCTCATTAGATAATTGTACATACCTTGTAGATTGGATCTGTCAATCTGCTGCAGCAGGACTATGGGAGGAAGCAGAAGGAGGAGGAGGAGAAGGAGAAGGAAAAGGAGCAGTAAGATAAATGGGGGGGCGTGAAAAGGAGGAGGAAGAGAAGGAATAAAAGGAGGATGTGAAGAAGGACAAGCAGGAGATAAAAGAAAAAGAAAAGGAGGAGGAGAAGAAGGATGAGAAGGACAAGAAGTATGAGGAGAAGGAAGTGAAGACAGAGGTGAAAGAAAAGGAGGAAGAAGAGAAGGGGAAAAAAATCACATTATTAGAATTGCTTTGATTATTGTAAAAGCATTTTCGTGATCAGAAATTGTACTTTTTCTGCAGAAAAAAAATGAAGCCGAGACATCAGATAGCAGCAGATCTATTTAATCTCTTCCCCTCAAACACCTAAATCTAAAAATAAAGCAATCCTCCTATCCCAGGACATAATCTTGGTCTAGAACTGGAGGGAGGATGTTAAATTAGCCGGCCTCCGCCTTTTATTGGTTGTGTACTACAATGCATTATTGCTCACAGCGATCATAGGCCATCAGCCTTCTGTGACCCCTTCACATGCCAGGATCTACATTGCATCTTAGTCTATGAAAATGTGCCTGTGGTATGTCTTAATAGAACTCCTGTAAAAATATAGTGTAATGCAATACTGGAGTACTGCAGTGTACTGTATGAGCGATAAAACAATCACGAATGGGGGACAAAAAAGTATGTAAAATAAAGATTTTTAATTATTGCAAAAATAAACAAAATATTAACTGTTCAATAGTTGTTCCATCAAAAAAAAAATGGTATCACTGCATCTGTAAAAGTACAATTCATTTAAATATAACATTATTGATCCCGTATGTTGTCAGCAAAAAAATGCAATACTAGAATTGCATGAATGTGTGTGCATGCGCGCATGTATGTAGTAGAGCTGTGTATGTTCATGCGTGAGCATGTAGAATGTGAGTGCAGCAGCGCTGTGTATGTGTATGATGTAAACTTATGTGCTTGCGCCATTGTTTGATTGGATACACCAGGTCTAATAGCAGCTGACTGTTCACAGTTAACTCCCTTTTCTACACTAGAACACCAAAGTCAATGGCAGTAGACCCTGCACTTTGTTAGACCCCCTGAGACGTTTAAATTAGTATGAGTTTTTTTCCTGTTTGGTGTCTAAACCCGGGGACGTCTTACAGTCCAAAAAATAATGTATTTTTTAAGCAAAATTACATTACAAAAACTATATAAATTTGGTATTGACATAATCAGACCCACAGAATGAAATCATATTATTTTTTTCTGCACCATAATGTAATAACCCCCTCACCCCAAAAAAGGGCAAAATTGCAGGGGTTTTGCACTTCACCCCACTTACAAATTTTAAATGTTTTCCAATACCTTATATGGTACGTTAAATGGTAACATTGCTAATTGCAACTCGCCCTCGTACGGCTATGTCACTGAAAAACTAAAAAAGTTAAGATTTTTTGAAAGTGGGGAAAAAAAATCTAAAACAGCTTCATCAGGAAGGGGTTAAATACAACAACACAGACAAAAGTAAAAACCGGGAGAAGCTGTACAAGCTGACACAGCAAAACAAGCAGGAGCATTACGTGTTACTTACTTGCCACCAAGAAAACCATATTGAGTGTTAAGAAACCCATGACGTCTGCGGACTGCGGAGCTGAGGTGATCACAGCGGACTAAGGAATAACAGAAGACAAACATCACAAGCAGAGAACGATGTAGCAGAGCTGAGCTTTAAGGTCTGCAGTTACATCGGTTGTACATGAAGATAACTCATTGAGATACGATAATGCAATAGTCTAGTAAGCTCATTGATAAAGCAACGAGATCACTGGAAAGTGCACTGAATGGCAAACCTAGCTCTGCTACATCTGTACACACTAAAGCCAAAAAAAAAATAGTATAAGACTATAAATTTACCTACCGGGATTCTGGCTCCAGGACGTTCTTCTGTGACTCCTGTCTGCTGCTACAATATTTATAACAATCCGGTCTCGTTGGATATTTGCATATATAATTATCACCTCTAAGCTCCCACATCAGGTTCCTAACATTACACAATATTCAGGATGCTACTGAGGACCGAGATATTACATCAGCAGCTCTCTACATACAATGGTTTGTGTTCATGCATCGTAAACTGGATACAGAACAGGTATTGTACCCCATCTGGAGGATAAACACTGGTATTATATACTCATCCGAACCCTCAAAAAAATTGTTGTTTTGCTGCAAAACTTGTCATATAGTTACATCTCAGGCAGATGTAGAGGTGTTGGAACCAGTGGATGTGTGAGGGCACACAAGGTGACCGGGCTCAGGACCCCCAGGCAGACCACCAATAGAGAGGAGCGTCTAACCAGACTGTTAGAAGGTGTTGGGACCAGTGGATGCGTGAGAGCACACATGGTGACCAGGCTCAGGACGCCCCCTACAGACCACCAGTAGAGAGAATCGTCTGACTGGACTGTAAGAAGGTGTTGGGACCAGTGGATATGTGAGAACACACAAGGTGACTGGGCTCAGGATCCCCCAACAGACCACCAGTAGAGAGGAGCGTCTGACCAGACTGTTAGGAAGTGTTGGGACTAGTGGATGTGTTAGGGCACACAAGGTGACCGGGCTCAGGACCCCCGACAGACCACCAGTAGGGAGGAGCGTCTGACCAGACTGTTAGGAGGTGTTGGGACCAGTGGATGTGTGAGGGCACACAAGGTGACCAGGCTCAGGATTCCCCCTACAGACCACCAGTAGAGAGAAGCATCTGACTAGACTGTTAGGAGGTGTTGGGACCAGTGGAACGTGAGTAGGGCGCCATCAAGTGTCTAAATACATTCGTCATCTCGCCGGCTCCAACCCGCCGTGCACTAGACGTAATGATGTATTGTCTAAGCCATAAATTAGAATAACGCCATGACATATATGACGTTGAGTGCCATGACGTTTTAATCTACATACGTTACGTTACTGACGCAAACACGCCAGTAACGTTTAGCAGTATACCATACCCTTAACCAGGGACAAAACATCATTGCTATCCTAAATAGGAACACTTATCAGGTATTGGTATTTTTAGCTATAACAGTCATGATAACTATATTATCTCACGGTCACAGCTTTTGATATACTAGGACGTACTGACATCATAACGCAAATAGAGCTCTCATAGGAAACTCCACCCACAAGATAGCGACCGCCACGGGAGAGCAAATGGGGTTTCAATTGTAAGTTACTCCTATTTCTATATAAATTATTGTTATGCATTATGATGTATGCTTGAAAAAGGCCCCCTGTGTGGGCTGAAATGCGTTGCAAATAAACTTTAGGATCTATTATCCATAAAGTGGATCTATTTTTTCCTGGGAAGCGCTTGGGCAATTTTTTCTTGTATCTTTGGAGCTCAATCCTACCATTGCTGTGGAGTGGCACACTGCCCCCATTGCTGGTGTGATGGTGTGAGGGGCCATCGCATATGACAGTTGGTCATCCCTAGTAGTGGTAGGAAGGACAATGACAGCTCAGTGATATGTTTAGGACATGCTGCAGCCACATGTGTTGCCTCTCATGTCAGGGCTTCCAAGAAGAAGCCTCCACAACATTGCCACACTTCTGTGGCTGCCGGTTCACCCGATTTATTGCCAATAGTACATGTATAGGACCATCTGGGACACCAGCTGCGGCAACCTATAGGTTCAGTCATAGCAAATGTGGAGCGATATGCTTCAGGATACTATATTAACCTGTATGCCTGCATACCGGCCTGGAACACATCTTTTATTCAAGCTAGAGGCAGCCCAACAGGCTACTAGAGCCTCCATGCCTGTCTGTATCACATCTTGTATCCAAGCTGGAGGTAGCCCATCAGAGTACTAGAGCCTCCATGCCCGTCCATACAACACCTTGTATTCAAGCTAGAGGCGGACCAACCATGTACTAGAGCTTTCATGCCTGTCTGTATCAAATGTTGTATCTCAGCTAGAGGCGGTACAACAGGGTACTAGAGCCTCCATGCCCCCCGTTTCACATCTTGCATTCAAGCTAGAGGTAGCCCATTAGGGTACTAGAGCCTCCATGTCTGTTCTTATGACATCTTGCATTCAAGCTAGAGGCAGCCCAACATGGTACTAGAGCCTCTATGCATGCCTGTAAGACATCTTGAGGCAGCCCAACAGGGTAGTAGAGCCTCCATTCCTGTCCATACAAGACCTTGTATCTAAGCTAGAGGCGGACCAACAGCGTACTAGAGCTTTCATGCCTGTCTCTGTCGAATCTTGTATCCAAATTTGAGCCGGACCTTGACTTGCAAGATTAGAAAAAACAACATAGTGCAAAACGAAAAATAACTATAAACTACCCAGTACCGGCACCCATGTCATAAGCCCCACCTTTTCCTCATTTAACTTCATAGCAAATACGGATGAATATATGATTTATATCATCAGGATTCCCATTTACCAATCCATTTTACCATCTCCAGACTCAGCCCCCAACCTGCCCCCTCTGCTGCTGCCCCTATCCGGAAGGAATGAGAAGCAAATAGAGAGCTGTCAAGGCCTTGCAAAAAACCACTGTGAATTGAAATTTTCACAAAAACGAACCGTCCTAATGATGTAATAACAGGCTAACAACAGCCTTTGATTCCAATATCCCAACAGACAGCCGACAGGACACATTAACACCTCCAATACTCGCTCAACAATAATTCTACGCCTCTTATGCAACTTGTCCATCTAGGATAGTCAAAGCCAGATTTCAATGTGATCACCGAAGGAAATTACATCCTTTTCGCTAGTCCCAGCCTTTGTGCTAGAAGAAATCAGTTCCCAAAATTGTAGAGCCCCAAAAAAGGCTAATGAAAAAGCCAAGTGAAATAAAACTGCCTTAAAAATATTGTGACAGTTACCCTCTAATGCAGTTCCCAGCCGTTCCAACAACTGAAAACAAGCAGGCTTTCACTTGTCTATTCGCCCCTTAAACCTTTCATTGCCTGGCCTACTTAAAAAAAAAATTGTCACGTCCCTAAACCCCCTAATTTTAAAAGCAAAAGCCAAAGTCGCCATTAAACAATTACTTTTGCTATCACCCAGCCCACATTGGATGCGTCGCCCAGCCAATATAATAGTGTCGCCACTCATCATCAGTCCATGTGTCCCCCAATGCGACCACCTGAGCTTCCCATTCACACCAAGCTGTCTTGTAAGCTGCCAACATACCCGGCGCCAATGATGCATGAATCAGATGGCTATCGGCTCATTGACTAGAGATGAGCGAGCACCAAAATGCTCGGGTGCTCGTTACTCGAGACGAACTTTTCGCGATGCTCGAGGGTTCGTTTCGAGTAACGAACCCCATTGAAGTCAATGGGCGACCCGAGCATTTTTGTATATCGCCGATGCTCGCTAAGGTTTTCGTTTGTGAAAATCTGGGCAATTCAAGAAAGTGATGGGAACGACACAGCAACGGATAGGGCAGGTGAGGGGCTACATGTTGGGCTGCATCTCAAGTTCCTAGGTCCCACTATTAAGCCACAATAGCGGCAAGAGTGCCCCCCCCCCCTCCCAACAACTTTTACTTCTGAAAAGCCCTCATTAGCAATGCATACCTTAGCTAAGCACCACACTACCTCCAACAAAGCACAATCACTGCCTGCATGACACTCCACTGCCACTTCTCCTGGGTTACATGCTGCCCAACCCCCCCCCCACGACCCAGTGTCCACAGCGCACACCAAACTGTCCCTGCCCAGCCTTCAGCTGCCCTCATGCCACGCCACCCTCATGTCTATTTATAAGTGCGTCTGCCAGAGGAAAAGCAGGCACACACTGCAGAGGGTTGGCATGGCTAGGCAGCGACCCTCTTTAAAAGGGGCGGGGCGATAGTCCACAATGCTGTACAGAAGCAGTGAGAAATCCAATCCTGTGCCACCTCCATCTGGAGCTGCACACGTGGGCATAGCAATGGGGAACCTATGTGCCACACAGTATTCATTCTGTCAAGGTGTCTGCATGCCCCAGTCAGACCGCGTTTTTTTATAAATAGTCACAGGCAGGTACAACTCCGCAATGGGAATTCCGTGTGCACCCACAGCATGGGTGGCTCCCTGGAACCCACCGGCTGTACATAAATGTATCCCATTGCAGTGCCCTGGACAGCAGAGCTAACGTCAGATTAAATGCAGGTGGGCTTCGGCCCACAATGCATTCCCCAACCTGACCGGGCTTTTTAATTCATAGACACAGGCAGGTACAACTCCCTATTGTGAAGTCCCTGTGAACCGACAGCATGGGTGGGTGCCAGGAAGCCACCGGCGGTACATAAATATATCCCATTGCATTGCCCATCACAGCTGAGGTAATGTCATGTTTAATGCAGGTGGGCTTCGGCCCACACTGCATGCCCCAGTCAGACTGGGGTTCTTTAGAAGTGGACACATGCAGTTACAACTCCCTGTGGACCCACAGCATGGGTGGGTGCCAGGAAGCCACCGGCGGTACATAAATATATCCCATTGCATTGCCCATCACAGCTGAGGTAATATCATGTTTAATGCAGGTGGGCTTCGGCCCACACTGCATGCCCCAGTCAGACTGGGGTTCTTTAGAAG
Source organism: Eleutherodactylus coqui (assembly GCF_035609145.1). NCBI lineage: Eukaryota > Metazoa > Chordata > Amphibia > Anura > Eleutherodactylidae > Eleutherodactylus > Eleutherodactylus coqui. The sequence continues at coordinate 27,135,823 of NC_089842.1, read as the reverse complement.
TGGACACATGCAGTTACAACTCCCTGTGGACCGACAGCATGGGTGGGTGCCAGGAAGCCACCGGCGGTACATAAATATATCCCATTGCATTGCCCATCACAGCTGAGGTAATGTCATGTTTAATGCAGGTGGGCTTCGGCCCACACTGCATGCCCCAGTCAGACTGGGGTTCTTTAGAAGTGGACACATGCAGTTACAACTCCCTGTGGACCCACAGCATGGGTGGCTCCCTGGATCCCACCGGCGGTACATAAATATATCCCATTGCAGTGCCCAACACAGGTGATGTAACGTCAGCTGTAATGCAGGTGGGCTAAAAATTAATTGGATTACACTGTAGGCGAGGGCCCCCAAAAATTGGTGTACCAACAGTACTAATGTACGTCAGAAAAATTGCCCATGCCCAACCAAGAGGGCAGGTGAAACCCATTAATCGCTTTGGTTAATGTGGCTTAATTGGTAACTAGGCCTGGAGGCAGCCTAGTTAAAATAAAAATTGGTTGAGGTGAAAGTTTCAACGCTTTAATGAGCATTGAAACGTATAAAAATTGTTTACAAAAATTATATGACTGAGCCTTGTGGGCCTAAGAAAATTGCCCGTTCGGCGTGATTATGTGAGGTTTCAGGATGAGGAGCAGGAGGAGGAGGAGGAATATTATACACAGATTGATGAAGCAAAAAGGTCCCCGTTTTTGATGGGGATAGAGAATGATGCTTCCATCCGCGGGTGCAGCCTACGTATTGCTTAGGTATCGCTGCTGTCCGCTGGTGGAGAAGAAAAGTCTGGGGAAATCCAGGCTTTGTTCATCTTGATGAGTGTTAGCCTGTCGGCACTGTCGGTTGACAGGCGGGTAAGCTTATCTGTGATGATTCCCCCAGCCGCACTAAACACCCTCTCTGACAAGACGCTAGCCGCAGGACAAGCAAGTACCTCCAGGGCATACAGCGCGAGTTCAGGCCACGTGTCCAGCTTCGACACCCAGTAGTTGTAGGGGGCAGAGGCATCACGGAGGACGGTCGTGCGATCGGCTACGTACTCCCTCACCATCCTTTTACAGTGCTCCCGCCGACTCAGCCGAGACTGGGGAGCGGTGACACAGTCTTGCTGGGGAGCCATAAAGCTGTCAAGGGCCTTTGAGAGTGTTCCCCTGCCTGTGCTGTACATGCTGCCTGATCTCCGCGCCTCCCCTGCTACCTGGCCCTCGGAACTGCGCCTTCGGCCACTAGCGCTGTCGGATGGGAATTTTACCATCAGTTTGTCCACCAGGGTCCTGTGGTATAGCATCACTCTTGAACCCCTTTCCTCTTCGGGTATGAGAGTGGAAAGGTTCTCCTTATACCGTGGGTCAAGCAGAGTGTACACCCAGTAATCCGTAGTGACCAGAATGCGTGTAACGCGAGGGTCACGAGAAAGGCATCCTAACATGAAGTCAGCCATGTGTGCCAGGGTACCTGTACGCAACACATGGCTGTCCTCACTAGGAAGATCACTTTCAGGATCCTCCTCCTCTTCAGGCCATACACGCTGAAAGGATGACAGGCAAGCAGCATATGTACCCTCAGCAGTGGGCCAAGCTGTCTCTTCCCCCTCCTCCTCCTCCTCCTCACCGCGCTAAGATATAGACAGGAGGGTGCTCTGACTATCCAGCGACATACTGTCTTCCCCCGCCTCCGTTTCCGAGCGCAAAGCGTCTGCCTTTATGCTTTGCAGGGAACTTCTCAAGAGGCATAGCAGAGGAATGGTGATGCTAATGATTGCAGCATCGCCGCTCACCACCTGGGTAGACTCCTCAAACTTTCCAAGGACCTGGCAGATGTCTGCCAACCAGGCCTACTCTTCTGAAAAGAATTGAGGAGGCTGAGTCCCACTGCGCCGCCCATGTTGGAGTTGGTATTCCACTATAGCTCTACGCTGCTCATAGAGCCTGGCCAACATGTGGAGCGTAGAGTTCCACCGTGTGGGCACGTCGCACAGCAGTCGGTGCACTGGCAGATTAAACCGATGTTGCAGGGTGCGCAGGGTGGCAGTGTCCGTGTGGGACTTGCGGAAATGTGCGCAGAGCCGGCGCACTTTTCCGAGCAGGTCTGACAAGCGTGGGTAGCTTTTCAGAAAGCGCTGAACCACAGAATTAAAGACGTGGGCCAGGCATGGCACGTGCGTGAGGCTGCCGAGCTGCAGAGCCGCCACCAGGTTACAGCCGTTGTCACACACGACCATGCCCGGTTGGAGGCTCAGCGGCACAAGCCAGCGGATGGTCTGCTCTGTCAGACCCTGCAGCAGTTCGTGGGCCGTGTGCCTCTTATCTCCTAAGCTGAGTAGTTTCAGCACGGCCTGCTGACGCTTGCCCACCGCTGTGCTGCCACGCCGCGCGAGACCGACTGCTGGCGACGTGCTGCTGCTACTGACACATCTTGATTGCGAGACAGATGTTGCGTTGGAGGAGGAGGAGGAGGGTGCTTTAGTGGAGGAAGCATACACCGCCGCAGATACCACCACCGAGCTGGGGCCCGCAATTCTGGGGGTGGGTAGGACGTGAGCGGTCCCAGGCTCTGACTCGGTCCCAGCCTCCACTAAATTCACCCAATGTGCCGTCAGGGAGATATAGTGGCCCTGCCCGCCTGTGCTTGTCCACGTGTCCGTTGTTAAGTGGACCTTGCCAGTAACCGCGTTGGTGAGGGCGCGTACAATGTTGCGTGAGACGTGGTCGTGCAGGGCTGGGACATCACATCGGGAAAAGTAGTGGTGACTGGGAACTGAGTAGCGCGGGGCCGCCGCCGCCATCATACTTTTGAAGGACTCCGTTTCCACAACCCTATACGGCAGCATCTCCAGGCTGATAAATTTGGCTATGTGCACGTTTAACGCTTGAGCGTGCGGGTGCGTGGCGGCGTACTTGCGCTTGCGCTCAAACACTTGCGCTAGCGACGGCTGGACGGTGCGCTGACAGACATTGGTGGATGGGGCCGAGGACAGCGGAGGTGAGGGTGTGGGTGCAGGCCAGGAGACGGTAGTGCCTGTGCCCTGAGAGGGGGGTTGGATCTCAGTGGCAGGTTGGGGCACAGGGGGAGAGGCAGCGGTGCAAACTGGAGGCGGTGAACGGCCTTTGTCCCACCTTGTGGGGTGCTTGGCCATCATATGTCTGCGAATGCTGGTGGTGGTGGCTCCCCGGATGATCTTGGCGCGACAAAGGTTGCACACCACTGTTCGTCGGTCGTCTGCACTCTCAGTGAAAAACTGCCAGACCTTTGAGCACCTCGGCCTCTGCAGGGTGGCATGGCGCGAGGGGGCGCTTTGGGAAACAGTTGGTGGATTATTCGGTCTGGCCCTGCCTCTACCCCTGGACACCGCACTGCCTCTTGCAACCTGCCCTGCTGCTGTCCTTGCCTCCCCCTCTGAAGACCTGTCCTCAGTAGGCTTAGCAAACCAGGTGGGGTCAGTCACCTCATTGTCCTGCTGCTCTTCCTCCGAATCCTCTGTGCGCTCCTCCCTCGGACTTACTGCCCTTACTACTACCTCACTGATAGACAACTGTGTCTCAACGTCATCGTCCTCCTCACCCACTGAAAGGTCTTGAGACAGTTGCCGGAAGTCCCCAGCCTCATCCCCCGGACGCCGGGAACTTTCCAATGGTTGGGCATCAGTCACGATAAACTCCTCTGGTGGGAGAGGAACCACTGCTGCCCAATCTGAGCAGGGGCCCGAGAACAGTTCCTGTGAGTCTGCCTGCTCCTCAGAATGTGTCATTGTAATGGAGTGAGGAGGCTGGGAGGAAGGAGGAGCAGCAGCCAGAGGATTCTGAGTTGCAGCAGTGGACGGCGCAGAACTGTGGGTGGACGATAGATTGCTGGATGCACTTTCTACCATCCACGACAGGACCTGCTCACACTACTCATTTTCTAATAAAGGTCTACCGCGTGGACCCATTAATTGTGCGATGAATGTGGGGACGCCAGAAACGTGCCTCTCTCCTAATCCCGCAGCAGTCGGCTGCGATACACCTGGATCAGGAGCTCGGCCTGTGCCCACACCCTGACTTGGGCCTCCGCGTCCTCGGCCGCGTCCACGTCCTCTAGGCCTACCCCTACCCCTCAGCATGCTGTATTACCAGTAATGCAGAAACAGAACGCTGTAATTAAATGTGCCGCTTATTGGCCTGTGGTTGGAGGCTGACTTCGCTTACGGAACGCCAGGAAAAAAAATTGCGCAAGCCTGCTGTAACACTTAGCTGACTGTGTATGAATTTGGAGAACTACTACACCCAGCAGAGACCCAGAACACTGAGGACAGTGACAGGCAGCCCAAATAGATTTTTTTCCCCAAATGTTTTTGCAAAGGCCCACTGCCTATATTCAATCAATATGTCTTCTGTCCCTGCCTAAGCGCTTCTGGCCCTGGAGTATGTCAAAGAACTGCAGAGTGTTGCACTGTGAACTGCAATACAGCGGTGATTTCACAGCCCAGACAGAGCCAGGAAATAATTTTGCACAAGCCTGCTGTAACACTTAGCTGGCTGCGTATGAATTTGGAGAACTACTACACCCAGCACAGACCCAGAACACTGAGGACAGTCACAGGCAGCCCAAATAGATTTTTTTCCCCAAATTTTTTTGCAAAGGCCCACTGCCTATATTCAATCAATATGTCTTCTGTCCCTGCCTAAGCGCTTCTGGCCCTGGAGTATTACTGCAGGGCGCAATGCTCTGCACGGCCGATATACCAAAAAAAAAGAAAAAGTGCAGCACTGCAAAAAGGAGCCTCCACAGTACTGCACACGGTTAGAGGTGGCCCTAAGAAGGACCGTTGGGGTTCTTGAAGCCTAAAATACTCCTAACACTCTCCCTATAGCAGCTCCACCAAGATACCACTTTCCCTCCTCTATGTCAGAAGGCATCTGTGGCGAGCCGCGGGAGGGGCCGATTTTTATACTCGGGTGACACCTGATCTTGCCAGCCACTCACTGCAGGGGGGTGGTATAGGGCTTGAACGTCGCAGGGGGAAGTTGTAATGCCTTCCCTGTCTTTCTATTGGCCAGAAAAGCACGCTAACGTCTCAGAGATGAAAGTGAAAGTAACCCGAACATCGCGTGGTACTCGTTACGAGTAACAAGCATCTCGAACACGCTAATACTCGAACGAGTATCAAGCTCGGACGAGTACGTTCGCTCATCTCTATCATTGACCAATTTCCAAAGCTTTGGGGGCAAACTCTCCCTTTCTCTTCCACTTTCAGAGCTAAGGATGAAAAACGCTCGCACTGAAAGTGAGAAAGAGACTCTGCAATTGAAATCTCAATACCAGGAACATGAACAGCTACCACCCAAGCATTCAAAGACAAAGTTTGTAGCACTTAATGATAGAGCAAATTAATTACAGGAGGGCAAGATGTCATTGAGCTGTTAATGGCTTGCACATCCCTAAATTATTGCAGTAAATCCTAATTTTTTTGTTGTGGAACCATTCACCCCATAGCGTCACTGCCACAATTATAGGGAAAAGCTCAAGATTGTTTTTTTGACCAATCCCGACTTAACCCAAGTCTCTGGCCATCAAGCAATGCACCATTGCCCTTGTCAAAACACACCAAACCCAGAGCTACCCGCTGCATCAGTAAGCAACTCACAGCCAAAATTTTCAACTCTCTCCACAACCATCAAGGACTTCCCATTATACTGTTCAAGAAAAGCCGACCACAAATCCGGATCTGCCTTGTTTTCTCTTCTCAAACGAGTATAATTTTGGGTTGATTTTACTCCCACCGTGGCCACTGCCAAACGAAGGCAAAAAGACCTCTTCACATGTTCATAATTCAACATGTAAAATTAAGTTTACCCAGGAGGGATAGTAACTCCCTCAACATAATCTTGTGATGGGTCATAATGTGTCTGACCAACCTCTTACCTCAGGGAGTCTACAAATAATATTGTAACTATATGTTATCAATATAAAACTTATGTTCCCAGGCTCAGCAATCACTTAGATTCAGTGTTGAGGGTCTAAATGGTTAGCTCGCCCCTGAGAGAAAAATATATTACATATAAACACAAATATATCACAATAATATATCAACTAGTGCCAAGGGGGTCCCCAAGCCTTTATGCTGCCTGAAGCAATGTGTCAAATGGTGCCCCCCTTAGCACAAAAAACACTGATTTTACAGAAATTGAGCACCGATACACAAGATACCCAGCACATTAAACCATTGAAAGTTGCCTGAAGTGGCAAAGTATTAGCACCCCCAGTACTGGCCCCCATAGTAATAGTGGCTACCTCAATGGCCCCAGTAGTAACAGTGATTCGATTAGTAGTCGCAGTAGTGGACCCAATAGTAATAGTGACCTCCTAATGGCCCCAGTGGTAACAATGTTCCCCATAGTGGCCCTATTGGTAAGAGTGACCATCATGGTGGCCCCAGTAGTAATAGGAAGAGGTCAAGAGTCAAAATAATTACAGGAGTGTAAGACACGGTGAGTACAATTCCTGTGGGGTTCCTGCCCGGCCGGCTTACAGCTGGTAGTTATTTTTTGCCAACCATTACTATGCCCCATAAAAGATAATTACCAGCTGGGGGCAACCCTAGCATATTCCCTGTGAGTTTTTTCAGACTGCCCCCTTAGGCAGCAGGCCTTATGATAGAGGTGCCCCTGACTAAGGCCAGCAAAGATCAGAACTCCCCCATAACAGGAGAACGTTAAAGGTGTTTTCCCACTTTTTAAGAATCTCTGGGGACCACAACTATGGTTAGTTGTGCTGCAAGTAAAGAAGGCCATCTGCATGCAGAAAAGTCAATGGAGATGTATCGGTGCATGTGTGTGGTTCCCTCCATTGCGGTTTATGGTGAGGTGAGTATAATGGGAGGAGGATATGCAATAAATGGTTAACTTGTCCTAATTATGTGACCTGGGAAGAAATAGAATAAAGCTCTGCTGATTCATTCTTCTTTATTTTAGTTAATAGCTGCAATTATGTCTAGACAAATACTTGTATGTTAGGGCACACAGCTTGGAGGCTTCCTCCTTGGAAAACACTGAACACATTGCCTAATGATAATAAGAGATGTATGCCAATATGCCAATATGCCAATATACACAGTGAAACTATTGATATGCCACAGGACACAATGTACAGAGAGACTTGGACATATGAGCTTACAATCTGAAAACAATGCACTTCAATAGAAAGAAGTGGGGATTCACAAACACAGTCTGACATTGCCACCAATATTCAGCTTGTTTGATAATGGAGCTGGTAGTTCTAGGACTCTCGGTAACACCAAATCCTCTCCAAAACTCCTCTTTCCTGCTTCGTTGACCTTTGGTGTAACCTGATTTTCTACAGAGGCTTACCTGGACTTCAGCTTTACCAGGAACATCATCCACCGGGCTCTGGTGATCATGCACAAGATACTAATGCCAACCCTGCAGATGCCCATCTCCTGTGGCGTAGCTATAGGGATTGAAGGGGTTGCAATTGTGATCCGGCCTTTAAGCCTGGGGGGCCCTAGAGCCCCCCTCACCACAGTCACAGGTGCCCCCAAAGCTCCGACCAGGAAGATTACAGGTTGCTGCATTACTCACGCTGCCACACCATAGTCTGTCATAACACCTCAGAGCGTAGACCAGCTCTTCTCTTGCTCTCAGTACAATGTATGTGCTCTGAAGAGGGGGAAAAGACAATCAGTTCTATGCTCTCAGAGATACTGTGACAAGCTGCAGTACGGCAGCATGAGTCAACCTGTAATCTTCCTGGCCAGAGGTTAAGGTGAGACAATAAGAAGAGAAGGGGGACCAGAAATATGGTGAAGGCACAGAAGAGGGGCCACGTTATGCATTGTGGGTTGCAGAAGGTGGTCCAAACTCGACATGAATGAGCACAGAAGGGGGGGCAATGTGAACAGGACACAGAAGGGACTTCCCTGAGAATGAGGGACTCAGAAGGGGAATTAGTTCTTGGGGTGGGTATTTAAGGGTACGTTAAGAGATGAATTTAGCAGATGTAGCAGATTATGTCGTGTAAATTGAAACTGATTTTGATGGTGATTTTCTACAAGTCTGCTACATAAGGGCGCCCACCCACTGGCGTTTTTTTTCCCTTACTGTGTTGAGGCATTATTACTTTGCAGGGCACAGCTAGGGTTACCACCTTTGTCATTCCCCACCTCCAGCAAAGATAATGCTCTGATTGGTTAGCCAGCCAAAGCTGGCACTGGGCTAACCAATCACAGCCATTCAATGACGTCATTGAATGGTTGTGTTTGGTTAACCCAGCGCCGGCTTCTAACTGGCTGACGCCAACGCTGGCTAGCCAATCAGAGCATTATCTTTGCTGGAGATGGGGAATTGAAGCCCTGGTTCCAGAAAGAAATGCTCAGTTGGCACAAAGGATATTGCTGCAGCCTGCAGGAGCATCTGGGACCCGCAAGTGCACCAGAATGCTGGCGGTAGGTGAGTATTAGACCCCCCAAGTGCGATTACCAGCGGGGAGCTGCGGCACCCCAATTGGGAATCACTGAGAATACCAGGCTCAGTGTCCCATGGGCACTCAGGGCTGGTATTCAAAAATACCGGCCTGGAATATGGCCAGTAAAAAAAAAAATACCGGCACCAGCCTGGCGGGCAAAATACCGGCCAAGACGGTGAATTACTGGCTGGGTGGCAACTCTAGGCACAACAAGGGGCTGCTGGTACAGTTTGGGATACAAATGTAAGCATTGTTACTATGGGAAAGGTCTGAGAGGGGCATTGAGGGTAGTGTCAGGATGAGGAGAGTGCACCGAGACTAATTGTTTTTACAAGAAGGGAAAGCGAACAACACTAATCAGAGGAGGTGTCATCTGTGATCACTGGAGGTAACTGCACTGTAATCACTACCTCACTGCGTAGAACTGGAGAACTGATATCTGACTCTTATATGGTGACTGCATCATTTTGAGCTATACTAGAGGTTTCATCACCAACATAGAAAGGGGTTCTTTAATGTAAGAGCAGTTAGACTGTGGAACTCTCTGCCTAAGGAAGTGGTGATGGCAAAATCCATAGAGGAGTTTAAAAGGGGACTTGATGTCTTTCTGGAGGGAAGGATATTACAGGATATAAATCTTAGGTCAATTGTTAATCCGGGTTTACAGGCAGGTAGGAACTATTAGGGGTTGATCCAGGGATTAGTCTGATTGCCATTAGGGAGTCGGGAAGGAATTTTTTCCCCCAAAAGGGCTATTTGGCTTCTGGCCTTGGGTTTTTTTTTGCCTTCCTCTTGATCAACAACACAGGAGGATAAACAGGCTGGACTAGATGGACATTGTCTTCATTCGGCCTTACGAACTGTGTTACTATGTTACTATGTTAGAGCAGAGCTGCTGTATCTGAGCCTGCAGTGTTATAAAAGCCATCTTATCTGTCTAAAAATGTGTTTGTGAATATGTTTGTAATATCTTTTTTTTAGGAAAAGGGGGTTGAAACATACCACTAGCATCATCCCTGGATAGGTCATCAATAGTTGATTGGCTGGAGTCCATCGATTGGGACCTTGATCGATCAGGTGACGGTGAGCCCACTAACAGTGCCGCAAGTATACAGAGGTTGGAGCAGAAGTTTCTGTTCCAACTTCTGTGTAGTGGCCAACACTTGTAACTGCAGGCACGGCTCACGTTGCTCTCAATGAGAGCCGTGCCTGCAGTTTCAAGCATTGGCCACTACACTGAGGTCAGAGCAGAGATTTCCGCTGCTTCTGCTCCAACCCCTTTGTAATTGTGGCGCTGTCAGCGGGCTCACAATCAGCAGATAGGTCGGGGTCCCAAGTGACGGACCCCAAAACACTGTCATTAAAGTGACAGTTGTGAAGAAAAATTAAATTGTATTTATTTTTCGCCTGCTTTATCATAATTTTTGCAAAAAACCTGTGAGGTCAGGATGCTCATTACAAACCTAGATAAATGGGCTAAGGGGTCTAGATATCAAATTGGGGTCATTTGTAGGGGACGTTCTATCCTTTTGGCACCTTGAGGCTCTACAAGTGAACAGTGTGGCCTGGAATTTATTTAGCTGTGACCTGAACGCCAAAGGGTGTTCCCTTCATTACAGGCCTAGCCATGTGTCCAGTAAGCCGACTGGGGCTGCATCGTGTATGTTTCTAAACAGGACAAACAGGGGGATCTATGTTGGGGTGCAAGACTGTATTCATATGTGTGCTGTACAAGAAATAGTTTTTAAAATGACAGAATTGCCAAAAAAATGAAAACCATAATTTTTAGATTCATTCAAACACTGTGGGGTCAAAATATACTGCGTAAGGGGGGTGTGGCCTGGATGCAGGCAGAGTCAGACGTGCAGTCTTAAGCTTCGTTCTCCATTAGCCTTTTAAGCTACAAAAAAGTATTTCCAGCTTCACAAACTCCCCAGAAACCTCCCGGAGGATCTCTAGACAACCTAACCAACCATGCCTAAAAGAAGAACTTCAAAGGCTCCTCTCTCAAAGGTCTCCGATTGCTTCTCCTCCCGCGGCGCGGGACAGAAGGGACCGACAAGAGAAGATGGCTCCCCTCACTCCACAAGCTCCGGAGCGAGCGATGACAGAATACAAGCTTCTACAGCTACTTACTGTAGCGAAGCTGCTTCTGCCGACGATCCGGAGAGACCTGAGAATGAGCTGTCAGATGTTTCCCTGCAGTTTCGGGTGAGTGAAAACACCGCTGAAACAGGCATGTCTCACATTGCTACATCTAAAATGGCGCTTGAACGCTAACACTCCATCTCTGTCCACTCCTCCCCCTCTGCAAGCCCTGAAAAACAGAGACCACGTCTCTCATCTTCCACAAATTCATGCCGGCAACCATTCCAATTAGAAGAAGATCCTATTAATGACCTTCCTTCCTCAAACCTTCCTGCCTCAGGAGATTTCATAAAAAACATGATTCTAGCCCTTCGTGGCTCTCTACAAAAAGACATAAAATCTCTTTCAAACGCATTCAATCTCTCTATGCAAGATCTAGAAATGCGCACCGACCATATCGAAAACAAAATGGGAGAAGTTACAATCTCCCACAACAAGCTAATCGATGCGCATTATACTTTAGAGGATGAAGAGGAACAAATCATAAACAATTGACCGATCTGGAGGACAGAAGTAGAAGAAACAACGTCAAATTCAGGGGCATACGCGAAAGTGTCGCCCAGGCTGACCTAAAAAATTTTCTCGCCAAACTAATAAAACAACTTCTTCCAAGCTCTACAGAAGAAGATTGCATACTGGACAGAGCCCACAGATTAGCAAAACCAAGCTTTCTCCCGGATTCGGTCCCACGCGACGTGATCGTGAGGATCCATTTTTTTTCAAATAAAGGAAGCCTTAATGTCGGCCTCAAGAGCCTCCAATCCCCTTCCGCCTCCATTTTCCACCATCAAGCTCTATACAGACCTTTCCCAAACAACAATGCAAGCCAGAAAAGCTTTCCCTCAAGTCACTTCAGCTTTGAGAACTGCCAAAATACCCTATAAATGGGGCTTATTCACAAGAATAATGCAATTCAAATACTTTCTTCTCCAGAAGATGGCGCCAAAATTCTATCTAAATGGGATATTCCTCTTCCAGAAGCATTACCTTTAACTAAACCTCAAAAACCACTAAAAGCTTCTAATAGCCATACGCTACCTTCCACTTCTCCTTGAAGAAAATAGATTACTCCTAAAGACCTTCCTCTTTAGGTCTGTTTCATATGCTGGACTTCCAGAATTCTCATCACAGGACAAAAGGCTATTGTCTATGTGCCAAACTTTTTCCCCCCAATGCACCAGGTTTCAAGACCTGTTATTCTGCTTTGTTTCTCATATTCTTATTTACAGGTCGCCAACCAATCTTCCAGAATCTGTTCTGCAAGAAACTTATTCCCGCTACTTCCCTCAAGAAGACATGTTTCTGTTTCTGTTTTTGTAAGTTTTACTATTTCTGTATCGCATGTTATTTCTGCTGCCATGCTAACTCCACTCTCAATGCAAACATTAAACACTTGCAATGTCAATTAATATTTGCTAAATGTCAAGGGACTTAACTCTCCCTTTAAGAGGGCGATGGTCTGGAAAGACGCTAAGTCAACAAATATTGATGTCCTGTGTCTCCAGGAAACACATTTTACACAACACTCATGTCCTAAATTCACCAACAAATTGTATCCAAATATCTTTTCCGCCAATGCCTCAAAAAAACACGCAGGCGTGTTGATAGCCTTTAGGGACAATTTAAATTTTTCCTTGAAAGACTCAATCACTGACACAAAAGGCAGATACCTTATCCTGCTTTGCACCCTCAACGAGATCCCAAAAACATTAGTGAATGTTTATGCGCCCAACAAATCACAAATCTCCTTCTTAAATAAACTAATCAAAAAAGTCAAAAAAATCCACACAGGGAAGCTGATTCTTTGTGGAGACTTTAACGTCACCCCTGATAAACAATTAGACTCCACAGCACAAACAAGAATGGCTCCAGCGCTTCAGCCCTGGCTCCATAAAGAGGGGCTTTATGACTCCTTCAGATGTTTGAATTCTTCCTCAAGAGAGTTCACCTATTACTCCCCGAGACACCAAACCTTTTCAAGAATTGATCTTATGTTAGTCGATAGATGGACACTCGCTTCAGTCACAAATTCGACAATAGGTACCATTACGTGGTCGGATCACGCCCCTATTTACTTAAAGCTTAATATCAATGCTCCTTTTAATCCAACCAGAATATGGCTCAACAATATAAACTTGCTCAATTCTCCTGCCAACCAAAAAATAATTAAAAATGCCTTGGATGAATACTTTACCACCAATGCTACCCCTGATATAAACAATTTTACGTTGTGGTGTGCTCACAAAGCTGTAATTAGGGGGGGGTCCTAATTAAACTTAAAATTCAAGAAAGAAAAAATAAACAAGCAAAAATTGACTTCCTACTAAACAATATCAGAAAGCTAGAAAAAGCACAACAGGACTCCTCTCAAAGCAACCTCCACCAAGAATTAACCATTCTAAGAAATGAACTAAGGAAAACCCTATTAGGCAATTATAACAGAAACATCACCTTCCTCAAAGCCAACTACTATTCATATATCGACAAGCCCTCAAAATTAATAGCCAACTTAGCAAAAAAAAAAGACGGATCAGAGCTAAAATCCCTTACTTAAATCATGCTAAAAACCCCGCTTTAAAAATTACTTATCCCCAACAAATAGCAGAAGAATTTAAAACCTTCTACGCTAACCTCTACAACCTAAATAAGGATGCAAACACTCCTCAACCTACTACAACCTCCATAAAAGAATTTCTAGACAGCGTGTCCCTCCCCTCTTTAGCCTCACAAAACGAGTCCCTAAATAACCCAATATCCATCCCAGAAATTACCAGAGCAATAAAGAGTTTAAAAAATCACAAATCCCCTGGCCCTGATGGCCTATCTAATGAATGTTTTAAAATATTCGCCTCTTCTCTCTCTCCTCATTTGGCATCCATATTCAACGAATCAATCAACCAAGGGGAAATGCCAGAAGAGATGTTGCAAGCCACAATAATCACCATACCAAAGCCAGGAAAAACTACTACCTCCCCGGCGAACTTCAGACCCATCTCGCTTTTAAATACTTATACAAAATTATATTCAAAAATACTAGCAAATAGGCTACTAGGGCTACTACCAATTATCATACATAATGATCAAGTGGGCTTCACGAGGGGCAGGAATGCAACAGATGGTGCACGAAGAGTCCAGAACCTACTGGAACTAACCAACTCGAGTCGGACGCCTTCTCTCCTCCTTTCCCTGGATGCAGAGAAGGCATTCGATAGAGTCCACTTGGGGTTTGCCTTCGCCGTCCTTCATAAATTGGGTGTGGGAGACAACTTCCTTCGAGCGGTCCAGGCCCTTTACGTGAAGCCCTCTGCCAGGGTTCTGGTCGACGGGGCCTTGTCCTCATCGTTTCCAATTACCAGCGGGACTCGTCAAGGCTGCCCCATCTCCCCCCTATTGTTTGTCATGTTAATAGAGCCCTTAGCAGAAATGATCAGATTGTCTCCAACAATCAAGGGCATCCCAATTGGCCTGAGACAATACAAAATTGGGCTCTTTGCCGATGATGTCCTTATTTCTATAACTGATCCCATAAACTCTTTAAGAGGTGTATACAAATTCATCCTTCAATTCAGTCAAGCCTCATTTTATAAACTCAACTTAGATAAATCTCAAATTATGGGTTTCAATATAGACGTCACACTAAAACATGACATCCAAAAAGAATTTCCCTTCCAATGGAAACAAAAAATTCCCTACCTAGGGATCACACGTTGTAGTTCTAGGTCAGAAATTGTCTCTGCAAATACAGACCCGCTTTTTGCCTCTCAAAAAAGAACTCGAAGAGTTGGGAAAAAAAGAACCCTCATGGTTTGGCAGAATGACTCTTTACAAAATGTTAATTTTACCAAAGGTACTTTACCTTTTTCGCACATTGTCCTTCCCGATCCCCCAAAATATAATTACTAACTTTCAAAGACAACTACTAAACTTAATTTGGAACAACAAAAAACCTAGACTTGCTACTACTATCTTATACCTTCATAGGAAACAAGGAGGCCTAGGGGTCCCTAAACTACAAGCTTACTATAACGCGACCATCCTGAGCCAGTCGGTTATCTGGTTAAAAGACTCACAACTCCCATCCTGGTACTTCATAGAAAGACACAGAAATCATAATAAATCTCTAAACTCTCTTATAAAAGCCTCAACACTGAGTATCTTACACCCAGTGATCCCACTTCTACCACACGCTCAAACTCTTTCTCCTTTAATGTTAACTACTCTACATTGCTGGAATCTTCTGGCATACAAACTCAAATCCACTACCAAAAGCTCTCTAACAAACCTCCCCTTAGAGATCCTTCTCTACTTTATACAAGATTTAAATCTCAAAGAGTGGTTTCGGAGCAGAATTAGATCTATTTCTGATCTCCTAGAGGGAGAAAGTCTATCTACTTATCGAACCATTAAATCTAAATTTAACTTACCCGACAAAGAGGTTTTCTCCTACCTAAAAATATCCTCATTCCTCCGCAGCTCCCAAATAGGAAAATGTGTCTTCCCCAAAGAGTTAGAAACTTTGTTTTACAAATTCTCAAAACTCTTTAACAAGAATCGTCTACGATACCATCGTGGGCAATATGAAAAACACAAAAAAGTGCATCTATTAAACTGGGAACATGATCTACAAAAAAAATTCCATATCACACAGTGGTTGAGGTCCTTTGATAGAGCAAACAAAGCCACTCTTTCAGCTGGTCTCCTTCAAACGCATTATAAAGTGTTGACTAGGTGGTACTATACCCACACAAAACTAGCTAAATGTTTCCCAAATACCAACAAAGAATGCTGGAGAAAATGTGGCAGTGAGGGTTCACTCTACCATTTGTTTTGGGATTGTCGCAAAATTCAAGGCTTCTGGATAGAGGTATTTGGAGCTATGAGAACTATCACTGAAGTGTGCCCCGCATACTCCCCTCATCTTGCCCTCCTACTTCTAGATTGCGACTCTCTTCCCCCAGGAAAAAGAATGTGGATGTGTCATTTTCTCCTCGCTGCAAAGAACATTATAGCAAGAAAATGGAGAGAAACTTCTCCTCCCGCTCTGAAAGAATTATTGGACCTAATGTCAGACCACCATTGCTATGAGAGACTATATGCAAGAAACAATAACTCTTTCTCTAAATTCACGAGCATGTGGAAACCTTGGCAGCACTTTGAGTTAAACTGTTCGTTTTAATTTTATTATAATTATTATAATTATTTCATCCAAATATTCACCTTGACACTTTAGTCAGGGACTCTACTTATGCTTATGTGGAAACATGCCAAATTTTGTTTAATAGTTTATATATATCTATCTGTGACTCATTGTTCACAAAATAGTTGTTTTTTTAAATCTCCGTTAGACTCCACTCAACCTTTGAGTACTATATTGTACAATGTAAGGGTGAAGTCACACGAACGTATATCGGCTCGGTTTTCACGCCGAGCCGATATACGTTGTCCTCGTGTGCAGGGGGGGGGGGGGGGAGGATGGAAGAGCCAGGAGCAGGAACTGAGCTCCCACCCCCCTCTCTGCCTCCTCTCCGCCACTCTGCACTATTTGCAATGGGGAGAGGTGGGACGGGGGCGGGGCTAATTCTCGGAACTTAGCCCCGCCCCACCTCGCCTCTTCCCATTACAAATAGTGCAGAGGGGCGGAGAGGAGGCGGAGAGGGGGCCGGGAGCTCAGTTTCTGCTCCCGACTCTTCCATCCCCCCCCCCCTGCACACGAGGACAACGTATATTGGCTCGGCGTGAAAACTGAGCCGATATACGTTCGTGTGACTTCACCCTAAACCACGTTTTCATGTATGCTTTGAAAATGCTCAATAAAAAATATTATATATATATATACTGCGTAATTCCACTGGGAAGAAAAGGCATCTGGTAATCATTAAACTAAATTACCAATATCAAATGGAGCGTCTTGCTTGAACCCTGCGGGCGGAAAAAGTACGGTCAGTACGCTGATACCCGTGTAAGGACACATAGTTCATTCCACAAATACATTGCGCTGAAGTGAGCACAAATACACTTACACTCATGTGAATGAGCCCTTAAGTAGCAAAAGACAACAGGACTTCTGTCAATGAGCCACAGCGGAAAGCTGCTAACAACAAGGAACTTGGATCTAATTTTAAGAAGTGATTTTGTAACCAGACAACCCCTTTTAAGACAATCCTCAACATGATGGCTTCCTCTGTGTTCTTCCCGTAGGATGGCAAGTAACAATGGCGCCAATAAATTATCATGGAAATCAAGTTTTTATTAGAAACGTACTTTTGTTTTTCATTTTGGCGTTTCTTTTTTATTCTTTCTGATTATGCGAATATCCTTATCATAAATAAATCCATCCACACAGTCAGTATGAGGGTTTACACATCTTTATTGGACAACCAGTAATTACAGGACCACAGAGTTCGGGGGAGCTTCACTCTGCTGATGTTAGATCTTCACTTCACTTAACGGCTTATTCAGACGACCGTATATTGGCCAGGTTGTTATGCCCAGTCGATATACGGTGTCCCTCTCTACAGGG
The DNA here is from genome assembly GCF_035609145.1 of Eleutherodactylus coqui. Classification (NCBI taxonomy): domain Eukaryota; kingdom Metazoa; phylum Chordata; class Amphibia; order Anura; family Eleutherodactylidae; genus Eleutherodactylus; species Eleutherodactylus coqui. The sequence continues at coordinate 27,118,698 of NC_089842.1, read as the reverse complement.
GAGGGGGGGGGCTCGAAGAGCCGAGAGCAGTGCACTGAGCTCCCGCCCCCTCTCCACTCCTCTCTGCCCCTCAGCACTATTTGCAATGGGAGGGGGACTTAGCTCCGCCCCATCCCACCCCCTCTTATAGCAAATAGTGCTGAGGGATGGAAAGGGGGCGGAGAGGAGGCGGGAGCTCAGTACACTGCTCCCGACTCTTCCAGCCTCCTCCCCCCACAGAGAGGGACACCGTATATCGGCCAGGCTAGAAAACCCAGCCGATATACGGTCATCTGAATAAGCCCTAAAGCTGCAGTATCCATGGGCTGGACTTGACCACCAGCGATTAGCTGGACTAGACGTTTCACTGTGTTTTCTGTTTCACAACAGCACCACCACAGGGGGGATGGAGCATTACACAGTTATTATACAAATCAATGGGAAGGAGTCCTTTCAAAAGAGGGAAACATCTTTTTATAGCCACTCTCCAATAACCACAGTTGAAAACTGAGGACAAAAAACAATAAGGCTAGGCTCACACGGTGCTGATTTGCTGCGGTTTGCCGTTGCATATCTGCACTGCGGCAAAATAGCTGCGTTTGCAGTGCATTGCAGTGCAAATGTGTTTTGCCAAATAGCTGTTCGGAATTTTTCTGCCCTGCCGCGGTACGGAAATGCAGCTGCGGCACGGTTTTGAAATATGCAGCATGTCAATTCCATTGAATTTTCCGCAGCCCATTTTTGCCCATAGCCTCCATGGACGCAGCAAAATCCGCACTTAAATACGCTGCAAAGGTAATAAAGCGCTGCAGAAAAAAACCCTTGCGGATTTTCAGACCTGAAAAAGCAGCCAAAATACGCAAGAAATTCTGCAAGCCAAAAAGCAGAACCTTTGAAGTGGCTTTGCCGCAGAAGCAGTTCTTCTGCAGCAAAATCACAACGGAAAAAACGCGACAAATCCACCCCGTGTGAACCTAGCCTACAGGGATCAGTGCTACTTTGTAGATTATAGTACGATTGTAATCAAATAAAGCCAAGAAAAAGAAAGTCACTTACTTACAGAGGGGTCTCCAGGATAAGAGACCCCTCAAACATGACATGTTGATCAATGTAAACTATAGCAGGACGTTTCCAGCAGCTTCCACACGAGGCAAAGATGAGGAATTTTCCTTTTCTTTATCAATTTGATATTTTAATTAGAAAAAACAAACAGAACGAAAATGAACAAAACAATTTCCAGTGCAACTGGAATCAAAGGCTGACAGGACTGCGGTGCGTTTCGGCGCACATAGGCGCCTGCTTTTCAAGCTATCCTTCAAAAAAACAATGATCACATTATATTTTATAAGTGTTTTATAGATAATATTTCATTGATTTGGACTGCAGGGAGGGATGATTTAAAGTTATTTATATCCCAACTAAACCGGAACAGTTGGAGTTTGGAATTTACTGGAAGCATCAACAAAGAACATATAGTATTTTTAGACCTTGAACTGTACTCTAAAACAGGGGAAGGAGTGGAAACAAAGACCCACTTTAAAGATACCGATTCTAATAGCTACCTTAATTATTCAAGTTGCCAGGCGAAGAAATGGAGGACCAACATCCCCCATGGCCAGTTTTACCTGATTAGAAGAAACTGCTCCACATTAGTAGCACACGAAGAACAAGCCACAACTGTGAAAAAAAGATTTTATATTGCTAAAAAGCCACATCTCCCCAGAGCTAAGGAACTAGAGCTAAGCAAGACCACCATAGTGGGCTCATTGAACAAATCCCAGCAAAAGCACATCTGCGGTTGAGATACAGCACCTCATACCCTGATACCTGCCTGATAAAAAGGGTATTGATCGTACAGCCCAGAGTCAGCTCAGAACATCCCCAGCCTCATCCCCAGGCAGCAACAGATTTTTATCTACTACCTGCAGGCCACAGATTGATGACATCTAACTAGTAGACCACACCACCACCTAGACGTTGAAATGAGCATATGCAGCTACCCACAGCACATTGATTTCTTTCAGATTATGTCCACAGATCTAATTTAAAGGGGTTGTCCCGCGCCGAAACAGGTTTTTTTTTTTTCAACAGCCCCCCCGTTCGGCGCGAGACAACCCCGATGCAGGGGTTAAACAAGAACACCGGACAGCGCTTACCTGAATCCCCGCGCTCCGGTGACTTCTTACTTACCTGCTGAAGATGGCCGCCGGGATCTTCTCCCTAGGTGGACCGCAGGGCTTCTGTGCGGTCCATTGCCGATTCCAGCCTCCTGATTGGCTAGAATCGGCACGTGACGGGGCGGAGCTACACGGAGCCGCTCTCGGGCACGAGCGGCCCCATTGAGAAAAGAAGAAGACCCGGACTGCGCAAGCGCGTCTAATCTGGCGATTAGACGCTGAAAATTAGACGGCTCCATGGAAACGAGGACGCCAGCAACGGAACAGGTAAGTGAAAAATTTCTGATAACTTCTGTATGGCTCATAATTAATGCACAATGTACATTACAAAGTGCATTAATATGGCCATACAGAAGTGTATAGACCCACTTTGTTTCGCGGGACAACCCCTTTAATTTACCAAAAAGAACATTTTTTCGCAAATAAATAAGTCATAATCCCCAACCAACAACACTAAAAGCTCAACCTCTCAGTTCTCGCTCTACTATGGTCCTGTTCTTCCAAAACCAGTTGCGCACCAGCGAGCTACTAATGTGAACAGCTAAGATCTACCTTTATCCCAGCGTAGTAATATTTGAAAGCAGACACAATGGGAAAGAATACTAGAATTGCCAACGTGGCAGAAAGCAAAAACACTAAGACACCCAACAGATCACTGGATAGCCAAAAATTTCTCAAAAAACATACACCTGGAAATTCAAAATCTTCAAGATCTAGGAACACCACAGAAGAAGACAAAACCTCATCCCTACTAGCCTCTCTGTCAGATTCAGATAGTGATCTCGATGATGATGCCCAAGTCCAAGACAACTCTGAGCTGAGAAACTACATTAACCCCTTAGTGACCAAGCCTGTTTATGCCTTAATGACCAGGCCAAATTTTGCAAATCTGACATGTGTCACTTTAACATGGAAAAACACCAGAAAGGTTTTGCATATCCAAGCGATTCTGACATTGTTTTATCGCCACATGTTGTACTTCATTTAGGTGGAAAAAAAAGACCGATAGAATTTGTGTTTATTTATTAAAAGTGCCAAAATTGGGAAAATTTTGAAAAAATCGTCATTTTTTAACATTTCCAACAGCATTATCTCAAATATGTGCAAACATAATATAGAAATTTTTGCTAAGATTTATATTTCCATCCGTTTACTTTATTTTAGGCACACATTGGAAAAACTTTCGTTTTTTTTTAACCATTTAGGAGACGTACAAATGTAACATTACTTTTCAGCATTTTGAAGAACACTTTGTTTTCCTACACCAATCCAAGATTGGAGAGGCTCATAGGAGTCAAAATGATAGATACCCCCACAAGTGACCCCATTTTAAAAACTACACCCTTTAACGTATTCACTGAGGGTTGTCATGAATATTTTAACCCCACAGTTTTTTTTCAGGAGTCAATGCAATTTAGAAGAGAAAAACAAAAATTTCATATTTTTGCAAATATGTCATTTTAAAGACAGGACTTTTTTCTATAGTACACATGAAAATTAGGATTTTCACCCCAGAATGGATACCCCTGTTTGTCCCGTGCTCAGAAACATACCCATTGTGGCCCTAATCTTACGTTTGGATGCACAATGGGGCCCAAAATGAAAGGAGCAATCGGTGGCTTTCGGAACAGAAATTTTGCTTGAAGGAGATTTAGGCCCCATTGCCCACTTGTAGAGCCATTGAGTGACCAAAACTATGGAGAACCCCCACAAGTGACCCCATTTTGAAAAGTAGACCCCTTAACGAATTTATCTAGGGGTACGATGACTTTTATGACCTCACAGTTTTTGAATGAATCTAAGCCAAGCCGAAGGAAAAAAATTACAATTTTCATTTTTTTGGTAATTCTGTCATTTTAAAAGCAGTTTTTTTTGTACAGAACATATATGAATGAAGACTTGCACCCCAAAATGGATACCCCTGTTTCTCCCGTGCTCAGAAACATACCCATTGTGGCCCTAATCATATGTCTGGATGCACAATGGGGCCCAAAATGAAAGGAGCAAGCGGTGGCTTTCGGAACAGAAATTTTGCTTGAAGGAGATTTAGTCCCCATTGCCCACTTGTAGAGCCCTTGAGTGACCAAAACAATGGAGATCCCCCACAAGTTACCCCATTTTGAAAAGTAGACCCCTTAACGAATTTATCTAGGGGTACGATGACTTTTTTGACTTCACAGTTTTTGAATGAATCTAAGCCAAGCCGAAGGAAAAAAAATACGATTTTCATTTTTTTGGTAATTCTGTCATTTCAAAAGCAGCTTTTTTTGTACCCCACATATATGAATGAAGACTTGCACCCAAAAATGGATACCCCTGTTTGTCCTGTACTCAGAAACATACCCATTGTGGCCCTAGTATTACGTCTATATGCACAATGGGGCCCAAAATGAAAGGATCAACCGGTGGCTTTCGGAACAGAAATTTTGCTTGAAGGAGATTTAGTCCCCATTGCCCACTTGTAGAGCCATTGAGTGACCAAAACGATGGAGAACCCCCACAAGTGACCCTATTTTGAAAAGTAGACCCCCTAACGAATTTATCTAGGGGTATGATGACTTTTTTGACTTCACAGTTTTTGAATGAATCTAAGCCAAGCAGAAGGAAAAAATTACGATTTTCATTTTTTTGGCAATTGTGTCAATTTAAAAACTGTTTTTTTTTGGAAAGTGTACATAGGAATGAAGACTTTCGCCCCAAAATGGATACCCCCATTTGTCCCGTGTTCAGAAACATACCCATTGTGGCCCTAATCTACTTAAAGGAAACATAGCTAGGCCTATAATGGAAGGAGCACCCGTTGGATTTCAGGGTACAATGGAATAAATTCCAGTCCCCATTGCCCACTTATAGAGCCATTGAGCGTCCAAAACGATAGAGAACCCCCACAAATGACCCCATTTTAAAAACTAGACCCCTTAACAAATTCATCTAGGGGTGTACTGCATATTTTGACCCCAAAGTATTTGAATGAATCTAAGCAAAGCAAAAGGAAAAAATTACGATTTTCATTTGTTTGGCAATTTTGTCAATTTAAAAACTGTTTTTTTTTGTACAGTGTACATAGGAATGAAGACGTTCACCCCAAAATGGATACCCCTGTTTGTCCCGTGTTCAGAAAAATACCCATTGTGGCCCTAATCTACTTACAGGACACATGGCTAGGCCCATAATGGAGGGAATGCCCGCTGGATTTCAGGGCAGAACTGAATAAATTCCAGGCCCCATTGCCCACTTATACGGAAAAAAATGTGACTTCCTAAAAATAATCCCCCCCCCCCCCCCGCCATCCCCATTTTTTGGCATTCCCTAAATATTAGATAAAGGTAATAATATAAACTGCGTTTTATGTCCGAAGACAGGGTAATTACGGAGGCTGGTTGGGCTGGGCACATGGGGCAAGAAAACCGTGTATCCCCCTTCCTCTCATGTATTTTGGGGGGTATTTCGTAACCTCAGCGGCGGGGATGGGGTGTAGAAAGTGGCGCTGTGAGGCTTTGTAATCTTGCTGCGGTGCAGCGATCTCACAGAGAAGGCGCTCAACAAGCTGCTCCTGGAACTGCAGGAAGACGAGCGTTCCCGGGGCTTCTTGTAAATTACGGATTACTGGTAGCGGTCTGAATAACGCCGTGCTCACGTAACCGTAGGCGGAATCCGCTTGCCGAGGTCTGCAGTGGATTCCAGCTGTGAGCCCGGCTGTGACCCTGCGTACGGTTGCGTAATGTACTGCGCATAACTGCCTACTCACACAGGCGGTTTTTTGTTTGCATTTCCCGCGCCGTCGCTTAGAGATGACTCGGGTACCCGCAGCCCGTACACAATGTGTTTGCATATGGGGTGCGAGTATATCCGCGGTCATAGAGCACAAAGGGCTCTATGTCGCAGATATTCGTGGTAAAATATAGCATGCCGTGTTCTGTTTCTGCGAGTGGATTACGTAATTCCGACCCGCTAATTGGGGGGAATTGTGTAATCCAATGCATGCGATTGATCCGTGGATTACCGCTGATCAAGCGCATGCAGAACCTTTAATTCCTCTCCGGTCATGTGTGACCGGCCTAATGTTAGATCGCTACTTTATCACGTGACTGGGGACCGCTCAGTGAGGCCACCGGTCACTGCTCCAAGCACTCAGCGACCGTTAGTCGCTGGGAGCAAGGAGATTTAAAATTTCCTGGGCTTCCCGACTCCTGCGAATGTGTCCGGCATTTTGCCGGCGGGCGCATGCGCAGCAGCCGGAAGGGTCCATGGAGGATAATCGCATCTGGATTCAAATGTGGAAGCCTCCGAGAAGATGTTTCATCTCCTCTCACCGATCGCATCGATGAGGGGAAATGAAACTGCCACTTTTTAAAGAACTTTTACGTGATCGCCATTATGCATTGGATAACGGCGATCACGTGACCAGTAACCGCATACCGCGGCTCCCCGTGACATCTCCAGGCTCTTGGCTACCTTTTGTAGCCAGCAGCAGGGATATTTTATATTTCTTGGGCAATCTTTCACTTTTGCGCATGCGTCCGCCATCATGCTGACGGGCGCATGCGCAGAAGCTGGGGTAAGGTCCACGGATCAACATCCCACCAGGGAACCAATCCAGGACCTTGGGTACATAATTTCATCCCCCCTTATGGATACGATCCATAAGGGGAGATGAAACTTTAACTTTTTAAACTTTTTTTTACTTTTAACTTTTTTTTTTTTTTTTACTTTTTAACTTTATATGATCACCGTTATCTGATGGATAACGCTGATCATATGACTGGAAACCACATACAGCGGTCTCCAGTCATATCTCCCTGCACTCGGCTATCTGTGACAGCCGGGTGCAGGGAGATTTTGAATTTGCCGGGCTCGCCGGCTTCTGCGCATGCGTGCCGCATCGGCACATCGCAGAAGCCAGCGGGGGGTCCCGACACCGGCCGGAGGACATCGGCGGACCTGAGGTGAGTATTTTCACCTCCCCTCATGGATCCGATCCATGAGGGGAGGTGAAACTTTTCTTTTTTTACACTTTTTTTCACTTTTCCGCGATCGTCGTTATCCGTTGTATAACGGCGATCGCGGTACCGGGGACCGCTCACCATGGTCCCCGCTGACATCTCCTGCCTCCCGGCTACCTACAGGAGCCGGGAGCCAGGAGATTTTAAGTCTCCCGCGCCGCCGGGCCTTCTGCGCATGCGGCTGACGTAATGCCGCCTGGCGCGCATGCACAGAAGGACGGCTACGGCGCCCGGAGCATCGGGACAGCTGGGAGTCGTGCGGCGGACATCGGTGAGTAATTTCAGCTGCTCCGATGGATCCGATCCATCCGAGCAGCTGAATCTTTAACTTTTATTGCACTTTTATTTACTTTTTTGCGATCGGCGCTATCCATTGCATAGCGCCGATCGCAATGCCGGGGGGGGGGGGCTCCGAACAGCACGGGATGACAGCTCCATACTGTCAGCTACCTGTGGACACCAACAGCATGGAGCTGTCACGTCCACAGCCCGAGGGGCATTATTCTCTGCAGGAAGCATGTTTTTACGTCCTCAGAGAATAAAGCCCACTTCGGGAGGACGTAAAAACACTATGGGCTGGTCGTTAAGGGGTTAAGGCCTTGAAACTAAAGACTGTATAGGAGATTTATTCAAAGAATTCCCTCAGACGATTAAAGAGGAAATGACAGAGCTGAGAAAATATGTTAAACAAGTTCACTAAAGAGTTGAAACCCTGGAGGACAATTACACTCAGGTGGTCAACCACTCAAAGAGGATGACAGGGATCGTCATTGAAAAACAAAAATAATCTTACTTTCAAAAACTACAAATCAATGACCCTGAAAACCGCTCGAGGAGGAATAACATTTGAATTAGAGAAACCCCTGAAGATATCTTGGACAAAGATATACCAACAGTTCATTCTGCTATTTTCAATGAGCTCCCGGGCAAAACAGATAACTAGGACCTGAGCCTGAAAAGGACACACCGAGTATTTAAGCCAAGACCAATCAACGCAGATAAGCCAAAAGATATATTGTGTTGTCTGCAAAGCTTCAAAGTTAAGGAGGAGATTCTCTACAAAGCCAGATTGGCTAAAAAGATTGAATACGCTGACAAAGAGATTCTAATATTTCAAGACCTGTCCAAAATGACATTCGGCCTAAGAAGGCAGCTTCACCCCTCACTAAAGCACTGAGGGAAAAAAAGCTATTGTCTACAAATGGTTGTTTCTTTTTGGTCTGGCGATATCTGATCATAATAAAACTTGGATCATCAGAACCCCTAAAGATCTCCCTCATGTTCTTATCCAAACTAGACCTGGGTCATATTCAAATTCCTGACTGGAGGAACTACAGCTGAGGAACTTCTAGGTATTCCTGCTCTTCCCTCTTGCGAAGCCTGGTCTAAGAAGCTAAGCTAAGCTAAGAAGTCTCGTACCCTCGATGAGGACTTGCTCAGATCTCCTAGAAGAGAGTTACCCAACAACAATGATTGAACTTTATATCATTCACCTAACTAGGTGGAGCTATTCGGCATCACTACCTTTTCTCAATTCTACCGTTTTGCTCTTCTGTTGGCATTTGTTTATTCGCTTCTGCTTTCTATTAACCATTCCCTTAAAGGTAGCAGGCTATGCTGGGAGTAATGGACTTGCTGTGCCTTTCCACATCCCCATAACTTTTCTAATCCTTGCTTGATAATTATAAGGCCCTGTCCTTAAAATCCAGTCCAGCAGCAAAAAGCTCACAATGTCTTTGTTCTTTGCCGGCCCAACAAAGGCCGGCGGTTCAGTTTTATGTTTGTATTTTGTTGTGTTTTGAATCTGTATGACAGTTCTGCTGATGCGGTTTGCTTTGAAAGCGCTCTCTACTATTCTATCTATGGCTGATCTTCATCTAGCCTCATTCAATATAAAGGGGAATTAACATACCATAAAAAGGTCCCAAATATTGCAATAGAGATACATAGTGTTGATATTATCTTTTTTCAAGAAACACATTAAAAAAAAAACTACATAGATGGGTAGCGATAGTTTTACATAAAAGAGTTCCATTTCAAATGATAAATACCATATCAGACCCAGAGGGTAGGTTTATTTTTGTCAAAGGTAAAATTGGCGAAAGGGCAGTTACCTTAGCTAATGTATATGCCCCTCACTCTCAGCAAGACTCATTCCTCACTAGCATCAGGCCAGTGCGGTGGGAAGGAGAAAATGTATGAGTACATAGTAAGAATGACTGTATTTAAGCAAGAAGTAAGCCAGGAGAGAAACAGATTGTACAATCAGAGAAACAAAAAATATATTAACAATTAGAAAGCAAAGTCATAAAGAGGGAATAACAAGAAGCATTATATAAAGTAACTGCCTAAAAGTATCAATAACTAAACAAAGCAAAAGATTCATATTTAAGAAATTAGAAAGAGAGAAACTGAAAAGTAAAGAACAGCATAAAGAAACAATTCCAGAATTCATCTAATTGAAATCTAAAGAAATGATCCTGTCATTTACTTGTAATGTGTACCAAAAAGAAAAGCAATGCAAATTCAATGTAATGCCTGAAACGAAGAACTCTCCTAGAATTAAATTGTTATACTTGTTGCATCATTGATCCTGTCTCCTGGAGTCCCTTCTCACCACCGCAACATCTGCACTGAGGTACCATACTACATTCCAGGAGAAATAGGACTATTCCCTTTTATTTTTGTTTTCCCATTTTTATTATTATTTTGTCCGAAACAGGCTCCAGCCTGTATGTGGGCTGGCGTAATGACTAAACCATCGTTTCCTGCTCAACTGTCAGATAGAGCCAAGCGTCTTCCTTAAGATGCTATTTTTTCCACATGTGAGTTTGGAACCATCTGTTAGTGAAACAATGGAGCTACCACCACTGACATTAATGTCACCAATTCACATGTGGTCGTGCCCACCACATCCATTGCTGTGGATGACCATTCTGTGCCTACAGATGCTCCATCATGGGAAGAGGTCTGTTCTGCTATTCAGAAAATTAGACATGGACGTGCCGCCGGCTCAGATGGCATTTCACCTGAACTGCTGAAATGTGCAATTGAGCCAATAAGCACTGCTTTATATCAACTATTTCTGCACATCTGGTCTTGTGGAAAACTCCCTGTCGAATGGAAGGAGGGCATCATCCTTGCTCTGTACAAGGAGAAGGGACCAAAAACAACATGCACTAGCTACAGGCCGATAACACCCCCTTCGGTTCCTGGCAAGGTCTTTAGGCACATTCGGAGAACCCAGCAGTCAGGCTTCACAGCAGGCCGCTACACCATGAATGCCATACTGGCTCTTAAGCTCATCTCAGAGATACACAGAGAATTTAACAAGCTGCTCCTCATCAAGTATGTTGATCTCAAGGCAGCATTTGACTCGATTGACAGAGAAGCCCTCTGGAAGGCCATGCGTGGCACTGGAGTCCCCACATCCCTTCTAAACCTACTAAAAGACATGCATCAGGGCACATCCACCAAAGTCCGTATCAACCGTTCAACCTCTGCCAGTTTTGAGGCCTCGTATAGACAAAGTTGCGTCTTGGCTCCCGCACTCTTTTGCAGGGCCATGGACTGGATTCTTTAGTGTATTGTCAAATGCAATGGGTTCACTCTTCTGGAGTACCACTTTAGCAACCTGGACTACGCCGACGATGTTGCACTCTTGGATGTTGCATCTAATAACCTGAGACACTCATTGGAACAGTTTGATTCTGAGGCGTCCTGTCTTGGGCTTCACATCTCCTGGCAAAAAAAACAAGCTGCAGAATCTAGGAGCCGGCGCAATCTCTCCGGACCTAGACGTAAACAACCAGAGAGTCGACACTGTCAGTGGGTTTGTGTACCTTGGAAGCATTTTGCACACAGATGGCAGGACGCTTCCGGACATCCTGCAGAGAAAAGTGCTGGAAGCCTCGGTGATGAGGTCCTTGGAAAAACTCTAGTGGAGGAAGAACATAACACTCAGGACAAGGATTCAATTCTACCAGACCTGCGTAATGCCAATATTATTGTACGGCTCAGAGACTTGGACTTAGCTGTCGCAAACCACTGAGCGTCTGGAGTCCTTTCTCATGCGATGCCAACACCAGATTCTCCGTGTCCGTTGGTTCAACTTCATCAGAAGCTGCAAGATACAGGCTTGCACAGGACTTGAGTGAATCACAGAAACAATAAAAAGGAGACGACTCGCACTTTTTGGTCATGTTGCACGGTTCTCAGAAGCTGTCCTGGCCCACAGTGCTCTAACCACAGCAATTCCTAGGAAAATCAAGAGACGACCCCCTGGCCTCCTGGTCGTCAGCGGCACTCATGGGTGCAACAGATAGGCAACGGTACCTCCTTCGACATCAACACCGAATGGAACAATGCTCTTGGTCGTGGTCATTCTAGATCGGCACTACGGACCCTGATCGTCCAAACGTAATAACTAACTAACTGCTGGTGTGTTACTGATGGGTCACTTAAGACCACGTTCACATGGCATTTTTTTACTGTGGATTTGAAATTAAATCTGCACCAATTCCACATCAAAACCTTCATCTGAAGTCTCATTAGTTTTAATAAGAATCCACATTTTAGTATATACGGCGTGAATTTATTCCGCCTGCGAATTTGAAATCGACATGCAGAAGAAAAAGTGACGTCACTTCTTTAGACCTATTTCACACGGGCTACAAAATCATTGCTACAAAATGCATACATGTGAAGCCCGTGATTTCCAATGGGTTCTTCCACATGAGAAATGTTTTATAGCCTGAAAGAACCCTTTGTAAGCCAGGGGCTTCAGATACATGCATCTTGTAGTGATCAGAAACGCTCTTTTCTCCTTAGGGAGAGCAATACTATAAACTAAGTGAGGAGACTCAAATGGCCACGCACGCTCCTCTGGGTAATATGCAAATAAGGGAGATGGAATAAATCCTCTGCAGCGCCACCTATTGAAAGGCAGCATTCCTTCGAGTCAAAGTGGGACTTTTTATACAAGTCTTGTTACAATGACTGGGAATCAAAAGCAAAGCCAGACTCCATGTACATACAGCTGTTTCCGGGTTATTGCCCATCATCAGTGTACAGTAGGAGTCTGGCTTTTGCTAGTGAGAGGCCTGGGACAGGGGTCAGAAACGCTCTTTTCTCCTTAGGGAGAGCAATACTATAAACTAAGTGAGGAGACTCAAATGGCCACGCACGCTCCTCTGGGTAATATGCAAATAAGGGAGATGGAATAAATCCTCTGCAGCGCCACCTATTGAAAGGCAGCATTCCTTCGAGTCATGGAGTGTACATGGAGTCTGGCTTTGCTTTTGATTCCCAGTCATTGTAACAAGACTTGTATAAAAAGTCCCACTTTGACTCGAAGGAATGCTGCCTTTCAATAGGTGGCGCTGCAGAGGATTTATTCCATCTCCCTTATTTGCATATTACCCAGAGGAGCGTGCGTGGCCATTTGAGTCTCCTCACTTAGTTTATAGTATTGCTCTCCCTAAGGAGAAAAGAGCGTTTCTGACCCCTGTCCCAGGCCTCTCACTAGCAAAAGCCAGACTCCTACTGTACACTGATGATGGGCAATAACCCGGAAACAGCTGTATGTACATGGAGTCTGGCTTTGCTTTTGATTCCCAGTCATTGTAACAAGACTTGTATAAAAAGTCCCACTTTGACTCGAAGGAATGCTGCCTTTCAATAGGTGGCGCTGCAGAGGATTTATTCCATCTCCCTTATTTTCTTGTAGTGATGTCGCATCACTATAAAATCTCATGATTTTGCAGCCCGTGTGAACGAGGCCTAACACAGATTCTGCTTAGGGAAAATAAATCAAATGTGGATTTTTCCATTGATTTTGACCAATCAGCATGTAGCCTTGCAGCTCTTGCAAATGAAAATCTGTGATAGAAATTTGTGGCAACCACATGGATTTCTTACGTGGATTTTCATTAAATTTACCCCATGTGAACAGCCCAGCGGTGCAGCAGAAAGTTACGGATGGAATGTTGCCAGCAGCCATGAAAAAAGTTGCACAGGGGAAACTGAAGTTTTGCACCATGAACCGCGAGCCTATAGCTCCACCTCTGGGCTTAAAGTAGGTCCACAGCGTGGCATGTATAGCCAAGAGCTGTGCCCAGATACTGTTGGCTGCTGTTTCAAATGTAATTCTTTAATTAACAGCTGGCAACAAGCTCTGCCGTCTGGAATACTTTCCGATCAGCTATAAGCTGGACCTGTATGCTCTTGTAATGAGCTGATTTTTGCAGGAAACAGACAGATCTGTTCCTCCTGCAGTGGCCAGGCTTGGTATTACAGGCACTGAAGTGAATAGGAACTTTGCCTGCACTACCAAGCCTGCCCACTGTAGTAAAAATGTAGCTGTTTGCTTCCTACAGAAATCAGCTCACTGTATAAGCACACCGGATCACCTTACAGCTGATTGGTGGAGGTCCCAGGTGGTAGACCCTCGCAGATCTACTTTTAATGGCCTCTTCTAAGGATAAGCTATCAATACTTTATACCTGGACGAACCCTTTAACTCATTAATTGCCCTGGGTGCAGGAAGACCTAGCTACACTTCTGGCTATAGTAGTGACCTCCTACAGTCAGTGATTGGCTGCAGCAGTCACATGTCCTGGTACACAGCAGGAAGGACAGAGTGTTTGTAAAGCATTTTTAAGTAATGGGACAACCAATTTAATATATATTTTTTACTCCTGCTCTCAAAACCGCCCCCGAATCAAACTTCCCTCAAGGAGAGATTGCATTTACCTGCAATACATACTTTACTCTCCCATAAATTGAACCTACATATTTTTGGATATTCAAGGTCAAGGTTTACGTCATGTGACCTTGAAATGAAGAATGCAAAACTGTATTATAGAACTAAATAACACAGACACAACAGCACTTGTGCGTATCTTATCACATTAGGGGGGCTCCTTTTGGTGTGTGTTGCGAGCTCCCAAAAGGAGTCTGGATGCGTGACCCCTATAAAGTCCAGCCAGAAATTATATGTTGGAGCCGCAAAACAGGGTGCCCAAATATGTCAATGCATAGAGTTAAAGAAATTCCATCTTTATTGAAGCCACACAAGGGCTTGATGCCTTTATTATACTGTATAATACTGTATTATAAAACTTTTTAAATAAAAAATGTGCTCTTATAGCTTCAAAACAAGCCGAGATGGAAGTTCTACCATAATTAGAAACAAAATTTTGAAAAAAAATTTTGATTGGGAAAGCATGAATTTTACATTTTTCTCATGTTTGTGACCCTGCTGTATGAGTACCGTGAATCACTGAGGGCTAAAATTCTCCATATGTTAGTTATTTAATGCATTCTACTATCCTACCAAATTTCATGAAAATCTGAGACCATCGGGTTTAAAAGTCATTTTTTTGTGATGATTTGGCATGAAATGACCCTTATGTGACTAAGTATTAGTGTATCTTGACACCACCAGAAGTCCTGGTGGAGCCAAGATACAAGGTTTGACAGGGGGTTGACGCCCCCTGTTTGTAATTAGCTGTAGGCCATTGTCCCCTTTCTTGGGCTCACAGGTCCTGGTGTTTTTCCCTGCGCAGAGTGTAGCAGGCGTTCAAGCAGTTGGAAGGTGCCGCTGTGACTGTCCCTGTAGACCCTTCCTTCACCCTTCCATGCTGTGAGTGTTGGGGAGCCGCGGGAGGGCAGCAACTGCAAACGTGAGTATACCTGCCCCCCCCCCCCCCCATCTATATCATAAATAAATCCATCCGCACAGTCAGTATGAGGGTTTACACATCTTTATTGGACATCCAGTAATTACAGGACCACACAGTTCGGGGAAGCTTGGTTCTTCTCATGTTACATCTTCACTTCACTAAAAGCTGCAGTATCTATAGACTGGGCTTGTACTTTAGGGATAGTGGGGGTTGGGGGGTCTGCTGTTGGCACTGACAGTGATTAGCCGAACTAAATGAGATGATGCGTTTTCAGCATCCTAACAATATCAGCAGAGGGGGGATGTAGCATTATACAGTTATCATAGAAATCAATAGGATGTCTGTGGACAACAGTCCTACGGGGTCCTTCAAAGACAGAAACACCTTTTATAGCCGCCTTTTGGGCATTAAAAGAGGGAACACTCCCCCCTCTACTATGACTTAGTCACTGGGGGGGTCACATTTACTCTCTTCTATACATGCATAATTATCCTTTTGAGAACGGATATATCCCTCCTTACAGACACATCCTGGCCCGGGTATACCTCTACACCTTGAAGGGAAATCTGGATGTTCACATGTTGCTTGGCAGCCGGTTGCTGTCGGGGAATAGCACTTATTGGGACTACATTCAACTTTGCATTCTTCAGGTTTGACACATTCTACGGATACCCCAGATGTCCCGGTCTGAGCGAAGAGTCCATAGTCACACTTACACCCGGGTTTACTAGTTTTGTCACAATCTGGTGGGAATTTATCCACATCCGCGTTCCCACATGTACGGTCACAGTCTGTAACTGATCCAGGTGAACTGTTCGGAGGACATTTAAGGTCTGTGGAAATGGAGACACATTAATTTGTTTATGAAGGCTTATACTGGATCATGCCATGTGCTGTATCTTCTGTGCCCCCCACATAGCGTACAGTATATCTATATATATAAAATTGAATGTATGCGTGTCTGTCTGTCTGTCTGTCTGTGTGTTTGTCCTTTATGCGCTACTACACCATTCATCCGATCGCCATGAAACTTTGGGAAGTTGTTGAGTACACTCCTGGGAAGATTATAGGCATAGTAAAACTATCCTACGATAAATGGCGCGCGTGCGAGCATCGTCGACAGTTGCGCCCCCCCCCCCCAAGTAGATCGTTTGATTTCCATCACTGCCACTAATTCTCTCAGTTCACAATGTCATAGAAACTTGAAATTTGGCACGGGCATTGATTATATCATAAATAGGAAAAGTTAATGGGTCCTAACTCGATTATTCAATTTTAAGCGCAAAACAATTAGCGTCCAAATTTCACATACGGAATCTAATTTTCTCACTTTCCGATGTCATAGAAACATGAAATTTGACACGAGCATTGATTATGTCATAAATAGGAAAAGCTAATAGGTCCGAACTCGATTATTAAATTCTAAGCGCAAAAGAATTAGCGTTCAAATTTTACGTACGGAATCTAATTTTCTCGCTTCCCAATGTCATAGAAACTTGAAATTTGGCACGAGCATTGATTATGTCATAAATAGGAAACGCTAATGGGTCCCAACTCGATTATTCAATTCTATGCCCAAAAAAATTAGCGTCCAAATTTTACGTACGGAATGTAATTTTGTCACATAGAAACTTGAAATTTGGCACGGGCATTCAATATGTCATAAATAGGAAAAGCTAATGGGTCCCAACTCCATTATTCAATTCTATGCGCAAAAGAATTAGCGTCCAAGTTTTACGTACGGAATGTCATTTTCTCACATAGAAACTTGAAATTTGGCACGGGCATTGATTATGCCATAAATAGGAAAAGTTAATGGGTCCCAAGTCGATTATTCAATTCTATGCGCAAAAGAATTAGCGTCCAAATTTTACGTATGGAATGTAATTTTCTCACTTCCTGATATATATATAAATGTCTGTCTGTCTGTCCTTTATGCATTACTACACCATTCATCCAATTGCCATGAAACTTTGGGAAGTTGTTGAGTACACTCCTGGGAAGATTATAGGCATAGTACTACTACACTACGATAGGTGCCGCGTGTCGACAGTTATGCCCCCCAGACAAAGATCGTTTGATTTCCATCTCAAGCACAAAACCAAAAGGCATTACGAGCAACGGGATGAGTGTTCAACCAGAAAATGATGCATCCGCCGAACGTTTCGCAAGACAATTGCTGGATATTGAGAATGCTGAGGTAAAATAAAAGCTGTGCTGTGATTGGTTGCTATTTCTTATACTGCTGAGGTAACATGAAAGCTGTGCTGTGATTGGTGGCTACTTCTTATACTACTGAGGTTGCATGAAAGCTGTGCTGCGATTCGTTATTATATATTATACCACTGAGGTAACATGAAAGCTGCGCTGTGATTGGTTGCTATATATAATACCGCAGAGGTAACATGAAAGCTGCGCTGTGATTGGTTGCTATTTTTTATATTGAATGAATAGCTAAGAGCTATCTGTCATTGGCTGAGCGCTCAGCCAATAGCTAAGCAGTAGCTGCTATTGGCTGAGCCCTCAGCCAATCTGCACAGCCCTTTCAGTAGGAGGGGATTTTTAAATCCCCGTCTGCTGAAAGAGCTCAGTAGCAGTGCCGGGGAGCCAGCCGGAGGACGCGGCTGACAGCAGGAGAGGTGAGTAACTTTTTTATAATTTTTTTAACCACTGTTTTATGATTATCGGGGAAGGGCTTATATTTCAAGCCCTTCTCCGATAATCATTCTGCAGGGCTTGTCAGAAACCACTGCTTTCAATGGGATCAGCAGCCGTGCCAATCCCATTGGGATAGCATGCCGCTGACTTCTGCCACAGCTGTGACAGCTGTGGCAGAAGTCCGCGGCATTCTCCATATCTTTTTAATGGGGCTAGCGCTGCTGCCGCTGGCCCCATTGAAAATACTGGCGATGTCGCAGCGATATCCCAGCGATTTTGGGATATCTGCCTGCGTTTTTCTCGCACTGCGATGCGAGACTTTAACTTTAGAATCGCATCGCAGTGGAGAAAAAAACGCCAGTGGGTGGGAGCCCTAAGGCTGATGTGAATGTAACCTAGACACACCCGTAGCCAATAAATTGCCTTCAGAAAGATTATTAATGCTACTACTGTGTTTTCCCAAAATTAAGCCCTACCCTGATTTTTCAGGATTTTCGGGGAGGTTTGAAATATAAGCTCTACCCTGAAAATAAGCCCTAGTTGCCTCTTTAGTGGCAAAAGTTAATTTAAGACCGGGTATTATTTTTGGGTGAAACACGGTAGTTATACAGTTGCTGTATTTACCCCCACTATCTTGTTTTTCTTTTTCTGTCTGTGAGCCTATTGCCATGAAAATGGAACAACAAAAATAGTGTGTGCACAGCTTTATTTACTAAAATTCCCTAGAGCCTGCCTTGGTGCCATACAATGTCCATAAATACCTCATACAGTGCTCAAATAATACTGCCCTATAACAGCTCCATAATGTAATCTAGTGACTGTACTATACTATGCTTAAAGGGCTTGTCCAGGGTTAGAAAAACATGGCTGCCTACTTCCAAACACAGCGCCACCCTCATCCATAGGGTTGTGTGTGGTATTACAGATCAACTCCGTTAAAGTGAATGGGGGTTGAACTGCAATACCAGACATAATACACGGACAAGGATTTGGGAGATGGCAGACATGTTTTTCTAACCCTGGATAACCCCTTTAATAAAACTGTTAAACAGTAAATACTCATATTGGACATAAGCCTTTTGTGGCGCTCCATTCAGGTGCCTGATAAATGCTGTATGACCCTAAATACTATTTCTGTTTACCCCATTCTGCCCCGTGGGCACTGATGCCCCAATGGTCACTTTGCACTGGATAAGGGGTCTCATTAGATAATAGTACATACCTTGTAGACTGGATCTGTCAATCTGCTGCAGCAGGACTATGGGAGGAAGCAGAAGGAGGAGGAGAAGAAGAAGAAGGAGCATCAGGAATTGGAAGAGTGAGAGGATGAGATGGTAGAGGAGGAGGACAAGATGGAAGAGAAGGAAAACAAGGAGGAAAAAGGAGAAGAAGAAAGTGAAGGAAGAAATTGCATTACTAGAACTGCTAAGATTATTATAAAAACATTTTCACAATCAGAAATTTAAGTTTTCTTTTTACAGAAAAAAACATAAAGCCGAGATGTCAGAGAACAGCAGATCTATTTCATCTCTTCACCTTAAAAAACTAAATCTGACAATAAAGCAACCTTTCCATCCTAGGACATAATCTTGGTCCAAAACTGGAGGGAGGATGTTATATTACCAAATATCAACCCTTTACTCCCATACAACTGGTGCTCCATCGGTTGCGGAGTCCTGCTCCAGTGATCCAAGATGGCCTCGTTGCTTCACAGACTACCGGATGCACATTGTGCTTCAGTAATCAGCCACTGTATGCTGTTTTCAGATTGGCCATGGCTGTTCACATGAGCAGTGCTGGCCAATCAGAGCAGCTTGTAATGTCTTAGACTACAAATGCACAGTGTGCATCAGGTGGTCTAACAAGGAAAGAAGGGTGGGGGGGGGCACTATTTAGGATCACGGAGAAGGGCCACAGGAGCCTGTACAGCAAGAAAAGGGGGCACCAGATTATATAACCCCTCTTCTTGCCCTTCACTCAACAGAAGGTTTCTGTCCTTCTTGAGCTCACCTTAGGATACTGCATTACAGTTTAACAGGTGTACCGCCCCCGTCAACTTCATTATCTTGTCCTGGGACCAGACTGCCACTTAAAGCAATGTGTAGGATTGGAAAAAAAGTCTGCATTTTGTTCTATTTCTCTTAGCCAAGCCCAGCGCCGCTCTTGTCCATGGACGGTGTGCAGTATTACATTTCAGCTACAATTACGTACATTGGGGTGAGTTAGAATAGGGGGCATAGACCATGGGCAAGAAGGAAGCGCAGAGAACCGCCTCAAGGAAGCACTCTAAAAAACTGAAACACCCTTTTATTATTAGTGCTGAGTCGGGCGGGGGGGGGGGGGGGGGGGGGTTGGGCATAACATGCACTCTCTTTGTCCTGGGATTCAAATTCTGGGGGCGGACCGTACCCGGTTCTCACCGCCCGCTCCAGCCTCCCCCTGCCCACAAGTTGAGAAAGCTGTCAGTCTGCATGGAGCGGGCAGAATCTGGAACAGACTGCCTCCATGACTCTGCATGAACCTGGTGACAGAATCCCTTTAATGCCTTTCTGAGCCCACTCTATACACGGCAAGTGTTGACTGTCTTTGACATTTTATACCCTCCCACAACTGCCACTGATAACCATTTAAATGCTGCTGTCAATTCTGACAGGGGCATTTAAATATCCTGACTGGGATTGAGATATCCCAAAGGGCTCCCCTATAAGGACATTGCAGGGTACTAACCGGGTGTCATGGCAGCATGGGTTCTTATGAAGACCTCCAGGGCTGCCATGAATGTTGCTGACAGGTAAATTGCTATATCAGCAAAATACTGATGAACACCCATTCACACACCTACCTCTCATTGAGATGGGGCATGCTTAGTGTTATAATTGCACGAAAATAAGGCATAGGAGGGGTGCTGGTCCGACTGATACTAGTCTAGTGCACCACGCAGACTTATACTATTGACACACCGTCCTGTACCTTACAGGTGAGCCACAGTAGTACTGACAACCCGGGCTCACCCAATATTTTATGGTTCAAAAATATTTTATTAGCTGCATCGGATATAGAAGTACAATTAATTGCAGAAATAATCAAAATGTAATTAGGACCAAACCACATTCCCTCATTCTTGCATATTCTGCAACTACCCAACATCCCATACAGATTTCTAGGAAAACATAACATAACAAAACATAGCCATAATCCCCCTTACATCTATCACCAAACATCCCATTATTTGGGGGCTTGAGAAAGAAAATAAAAATATCAAGACCTAAGTAAGACATAGACTAGAAATATAAAAAGATGGGAAAGACCCTGAAAAGAAAGAGAGAAAGGGAAAAATGGAAGGGTAAGGTAATTAGAGGAGTCTGCCCAGTCTGGGAACACCCCGGAGGCAATCTCACCAGCAGGTTAGAGCACGTTGTTCACAGTAAAGGGTGCGCCAGAGCCGTTTGGGGGGAGACAGCACCACCACACAACCATTCAACTCAGACGAGGCCTAAAACTGTAGCCAAACTGTCCATTTATTACAAAATTAAAAAAATCTCATCTCATCTTTGGCACAAAGTTTCACCATATGTTTTAAATTATCTATGGCTTCCAGCCACATCAATCGCGAAGGGGGAATTGTGGATTTCCATCTTCTAGGAATAATCTGCCTCACCGCCAGTAAAAAGAAGCGCAATAAGCAGCCTTTTGCTCGTGACAACAACCCCGGGATCACGGACAACAGCACCATTTCAGGGGTAAGATTGGGCAAGCCTTTACAAACAGCTGTGTACAGAGCTTCCACCTCTCACCATAGTGGTTCAATTAGTGATCAGGACCACCATAAGTGGACAAAGGTCCCTCATTAACAGAGACGCCTCCAGCAGAGATCCAGATACTGGGGTTATACTCTGGCTAGTTCCATTGGGGTCCTATAGCATCGAGTTAGAATCTCATAACTAAGCTCCTGTAGTCTGCTGGAGGCGTTCAACTTGTGGGTCATGACATAAGCCTTCTCCCATGACTCTGCTGAAAAATCTATTCCTAGCTCTCTTTCCGAGGTCAACTCTAAAGTCCTATTTCCTCAAGATGTATCCATTTCCTGTAGCGATTTATAGAGAGAAGAGATGGTCAATGGGGTGTCCGGGTTTGACATACAGATCTTCTCGAAAGTCGTGATTGGCCTCCCCATTTGTTGCAGACTACCTGAAGACCTAATGTAATGGCACAGTTGCAAGTACTGTCACCCAATATTTTAAAGACACAATGATCTCTGAAAAAAAAGGACAATGAATACAAATTATCCTTGGTAATTATCATTATTTTTCCTGGAAGCAGTCTGACTTTAGCCCCTGCAGGACTCAGTCTATTTTGTCATAGCATTACATTATAGTACAAACTGAAAGGCAGTCTATCAGGCCACCCCCCCCACCCCCCCCATGGCTCCCTGCGATCTAATCGCGGATAGAGTTGACAAAATTTACAGCGGCATTTAAAGAGTTAACAGCCCCGATTGGCTACGTTGCTTATCTGGGCTGTTTACCATGGGTGTCAACTGTAAGAAACAGCTGACACCAACGATGTATAGAGGGAGGTCGCAGCTCGATCTCCCTCCATACACGCCCTGCAGTTTCAGGACGTATAAAGACTATAGGGAGGTTATTAAGAGGTCTAGGAGGTTTCTATTAGAGTAACCTAGAAGCTACCCTTAGAAATCATCTCATAACAGAGGGCCCATCTTTCCACTGACATGTTAATTTCCAGATCTCTCTCCCATTTTGACATAAATGGCAATTTACCTTCCCTTGGTGGGTTACTCAGTGTACAAAAAAATTAAGGCTATGGTGCCCTTTGTCACACTAGTCCCTATGCAAGAGTGGGAGGGGACCAGAAAGTGCGGGAACAGAGAGGATAAAAGGAGGAGTCAGTGAGAAGTTAGGCAGACTCAGCCAGACGTCAGAGAGGAGAAGCTGCAGTCAGCTGTGTCGGAAGGGAGGTGTACACGTGCATAAACAAGTCGATACATTTTCCTGTCAGGTCGAACAAGGTGCAAACCCATTCCCGGTTTATATCACTGGAGAAGGAGTGGATCTTTCAATGGTCACCCTGCTACAAACAGTGAGTCATAGCAATCTGGTGAAATCAAAGGCAGGATTAGCCACACAGTCACTTACTACGTTACTTCAACCTCACTTCACAAAATCCAAATCAGCTCTTGAGTCAGCACAGAGACAGTAGAAATCATCTCTAGAAGTCAGTCCAGAGTAAAGTGAGGAGAGAGCATTGAAGTCAGCCCGGAAGAAATCTAACACTGTTGTATGTTCATCTGTTCAATTGTTTGCCTGGTAAACAGCACCATGTACCATTTACAAAATCTTGTATCTGTACTAGACATGAGCGAGCACCAAAATGCTCGGGTGCTCGTTACTCGAGACGAACTTTTCGCGATGCTCGAGGGTTCATTTCGAATAACGAACCCCATTGAAATCAATGGACGACTCGAGCATTTTTGTATATCGCCGATGCTCGCTAAGGTTTTTGTTTGTGAAAATCTGGGCAATTCAAGAAAGTGATGGGAACGACACAGCAACAGATAGGGCAGGCGAGGGGCTACATGTTGGGCTGCATCTCAAGTTCCCAGGTCCCACTATTAAGCCACAATAGCGGCAAGAGTGCCCCCCCCCCCCTCCCAACAACTTTTACTTCTGAAAAGCCCTCATTAGCAATGCATAACTTAGCTAAGCACCACACTACCTCCAACAAAGCACAATCACTGCCTGCATGACACTCCGCTGCCACTTCTCCTGGGTTACATGCTGCCCAACCCCCCCCCCCCCCACGACCCAGTGTCCACAGCGCACACCAAACTGTCCCTGCCCAGCCTTCAGCTGCCCTCATGCCACGCCACCCTCATGTCTATTTATAAGTGCGTCTGCCAGAGGAACCGCAGGCACACACTGCAGAGGGTTGGCACGGCTAGGCAGCGACCCTCTTTAAAAGGGGCGGGGCGATAGTCCACAATGCTGTACATAAGCATTGAGAAATCCAATCCTGTGCCACCTCCATCTGGAGCTGCAGACGTGGGCATAGCAATGGGGAACCTATGAGCCACACACTATTCATTCTGTCAAGGTGTCTGCATGCCCCAGTCAGACCGCGTTTTTTTATAAATAGTCACAGGCAGGTACAACTCCGCAATGGGAATTCCGTGTGCACCCACAGCATGGGTGGCTCCCTGGAACCCACCGGCTGTACATAAATGTATCCCATTGCAGTGCCCTGGACAGCAGAGCTAACGTCAGATTAAATGCAGGTGGGCTTCGGCCCACACTGCATGCCCCAACCTGACCGGGCTTTTTAATTCATAGACACAGGCAGGTACAACTCCCTATTGTGAAGTCCCTGTGGACCGACAGCATGGGTGGGTGCCAGGAAGCCACCGGCGGTACATAAATATATCCCATTGCATTGCCCATCACAGCTGAGGTAATGTCATGCTTAATGCAGGTGGGCTTCGGCCCACACTGCATGCCCCAGTCAGACTGGGGTTCTTTAGAAGTGGACAAATGCAGTTACAACTCCCTGTGGACCCACAGCACGGGTGGCTCCCTGGAACCCACCGGCGGTACATAAATATATCCCATTGCATTGCCCATCACAGCTGAGGTAATGTCATGTTTAATGCAGGTGGGCTTCGGCCCACACTGCATGCCCCAGTCAGACTGGGGTTCTTTAGAAGTGGACACATGCAGTTACAACTCCCTGTGGACCCACAGCATGGGTGGCTCCCTGGAACCCACCGGCGGTACATAAATATATCTCATTGCATTGCCCATCACAGCTGAGGTAATGTCATGTTTAATGCAGGTGGGCTTCAGCCCACACTGCATGCCCCAGTCAGACTGGGGTTCTTTAGAAGTGGACACATGCAGTTACAACTCCCTGTGGACCCACAGCATCGGTGGCTCCCTGGAACCCACCGGCGGTACATAAATATATCCCATTGCAGTGCCCAACACAGCTGATGTAACGTCAGCTGTAATGCAGGTGGGCTAAAAATTAATTGGATTACACTGTAAGTGAGGGCCCCCAAAAATTGGTGTACCAACAGTACTAATGTACCTGAGAAAAATTGCTCATGCCCAACCAAGTGGGCAGGTGAAACCCATTAATCGCTTTGGTTAATGTGGCTTAATTGGTAACTAGGCCTGGAGGCAGCCCAGTTAAAATAAAAATTGGTTGAGGTGAAAGTTTCAACGCTTTAATGAGCATTGAAACGTATAAAAATTGTTTAGAAAAATCATATGACTGAGCCTTGTGGGCCTAAGAAAAATTGCCCGTTCGGCGTGATTATGTGAGGTTTCAGGAGGAGGAGCAGGAGGAGGAGGAGGAATATTATACACAGATTGATGAAGCAAAAAGGTCCCTGTTTTGGATGGGGATAGAGAACGATGCTTCCATCCGCGGGTGCAGCCTACGTATTGCTCAGGTATCGCTGCTGTCCGCTGGTGGAGAAGAGAAGTCTGGGGAAATCCAGGCTTTGTTCATCTTGATGAGTGTAAGCCTGTTGGCACTGTCGGTTGACAGGCGGGTACGCTTATCTGTGATGATTCCCCCAGCCGCACTAAACACCTTCTCTGACAAGACGCTAGCCGCAGGACAAGCAAGCACCTCCAGGGCATACAGCACGAGTTCAGGCCACGTGTCCAGCTTCGACACCCAGTAGTTGTAGGGGGCAGAGGCGTCACGGAGGACGGTCGTGTGATCGGCTACGTACTCCCTCAGCATCCTTTTACAGTGCTCCCGCCGACTCAGCCTTGACTGGGGAGCGGTGACACAGTCTTGCTGGGGAGCCATAAAGCTGTCAAGGGCCTTAGAGAGTGTTCCCCTGCCTGTGCTGTACATGCTGCCTGATCTCCGCGCCTCCCCTGCTACCTGGTCCTCGGAACTGCGCCTTCGGCCACTAGCGCTGTCGGATGGGAATTTTACCATCAGTTTGTCCGCCAGGGTCCTGTGGTATAGCATCACTCTCGAACCCCTTTCCTCTTCGGGTATGAGAGTGGAAAGGTTCTCCTTATACCGTGGTTCGAGCAGTGTGTACACCCAGTAATCCGTAGTGGCCAGAATGTGTGTAATGCGAGGGTCACGAGAAAGGCATCCTAACATGAAGTCAGCCATGTGTGCCAGGGTACCAGTACGCAACACTTGGCTGTCCTCACTAGGAAGATCACTTTCAGGATCCTCCTCCTCCTCCTCCTCCTCCTCAGGCCATACACGCTGAAAGGATGACAGGCAAGCAGCATGTGTACCCTCAGCAGTGGGCCAAGCTGTCTCTTCCCCCTCTTCCTCATCTTCCTCCTCCTCCTCACCGCGCTGAGATATAGACAGGAGTGTGCTCTGACTATCCAGCGACATACTGTCTTCCCCCGGCTCTGTTTCCGAGCGCAAAGCGTCTGCCTTTATGCTTTGCAGGGAACTTCTCAAGAGGCATAGCAGAGGAATGCTGACGCTAATGATTGCAGCATCGCCGCTCACCACCTGGGTAGACTCCTTAAACTTTCCAAGGACCTGGCAGATGTCTGCCAACCAGGCCCACTCTTCTGAAAAGAATTGAGGAGGCTGACTCCCACTGCGCCGCCCATGTTGGAGTTGGTATTCCACTATAGCTATACGCTGCTCATAGAGCCTGGCCAACATGTGGAGCATAGAGTTCCACCGTGTGGGCACGTCGCACAGCAGTCGGTGCACTGGCAGATTAAACCGATGTTGCAGGGTGCGCAGGGTGGCAGCATCCGTGTGGGACTTGCGGAAATGTGCGCAGAGCCGGCGCACCTTTCCGAGCAGGTCTGACAAGCGTGGGTAGCTTTTCAGAAAGCGCTGAACCACCAAATTAAAGACGTGGGCCAGGCATGGCACGTGCGTGAGGCTGCCGAGCTGCAGAGCCGCCACCAGGTTACGGCCGTTGTCACACACGACCATGCCCGGTTGGAGGCTCAGCGGCGCAAGCCAGCGGTCGGTCTGCTCTGTCAGACCCTGCAGCAGTTCATGGGCCGTGTGCCTCTTATCTCCTAAGCTGAGTAGTTTCAGCACGGCCTGCTGACGCTTGCCCACCGCTGTGCTGCCACGCCACGCGACACCGACTGCTGGCGACGTGCTGCTGCTGCTGACACATCTTGATTGCGAGACAGAGGTTGCGTTGGAGGAGGAGGAGGGTGCTTTAGTGGAGGAAGCATACACCGCCGCAGACACCAGCACTGAGCTGGGGCCCGCAATTCTGGGGGTGGGTAGGACGTGAGCGGTCCCAGGCTCTGACTCGGTCCCAGCCTCCACTAAATTCACCCAATGTGCCGTCAGGGAGATATAGTGGCCCTGCCCGCCTGTGCTTGTCCACGTGTCCGTTGTTAAGTGGACCTTGCCAGTAACTGCGTTGGTGAGGGCGCGTACAATGTTGCGGGAGATGTGGTCGTGCAGGGCTGGGACGGCACATCGGGAAAAGTAGTGGCGACTGGGAACTGAGTAGTGTGGGGCTGCCGCCGCCATCATACTTTTGAAGGACTCCGTTTCCACAACCCTATGCGGCAGCATCTCCAGGCTGATAAATTTGGCAATGTGCACGTTTAACGCTTGAGCGTGCGGGTGCGTGGTGGCGTACTTGCGCTTGCGCTCAAACACTTGCGCTAGCGACGGCTGGACGGTGCGCTGACAGACATTGCTGGATGGGGCCGAGGACAGCGGAGGTGAGGGTGTGGGTGCAGGCCAGGAGACGGTAGTTCCTGTGTCCTCAGAGGGGCGTTGGATCTCAGTGGCAGGTTGGGGCACAGGGGGAGAGGCAGCGGTGCAAACTGGAGGCGGTGAACGGCCTTCGTCCCACCTTGTGGGGTGCTTGGCCATCATATGTCTGCGCATGCTGGTGGTGGTGAGGCTGGTGGTGGTGGCTCCCCGGCTGATCTTGGCGTGACAAAGGTTGCAGACCACTGTCCGTCGGTCGTCTGCACTCTCAGTGAAAAACTGCCAGACCTTTGAGCACCTCGGCCTCTGCAGGGTGGCATGGCGCGAGGGGGCGCTTTGGGAAACAGTTGGTGGATTATTCGGTCTGGCCCTGCCTCTACCCCTGGACACCGCACTGCCTCTTGCAACCTGCCCTGCTGCTGCCCTTGCCTCCCCCTCTGAAGACCTGTCCTCAGTAGGCGTAGCAAACCAGGTGGGGTCAGTCACCTCATTGTCCTGCTGCTCTTCCTCCGAATCCTCTGTGCGCTCCTCCCTCAGACTTACTGCCCTTACTACTACCTCACTGATAGACAACTGTGTCTCAATGTCATCGTCCTCCTCACCCACTGAAAGGTCTTGAGACAGTTGCCGGAAGTCCCCAGCCTCATCCCCCGGACCCCGGGAACTTTCCAATGGTTGGGCATCAGTCACGATAAACTCCTCTGGTGGGAGAGGAACCACTGCTGCCCAATCTGAGCAGGGGCCCGAGAACAGTTCCTGGGAGTCTGCCCGCTCCTCAGAATGTCTCATTGTAATGGAGTGAGGAGGTTGGGAGGAAGGAGGAGCAGCAGCCAGAGGATTCTGAGTTGCAGCAGTGGACGGCGCAGAACTGTGGGTGGACGATAGATTGCTGGATGCACTTTCTACCATCCACGACAGGACCTGCTCACACTACTCATTTTCTAATAAAGGTCTACCGCGTGGACCCATTAATTGTGCGATGAATGTGGGGACGCCAGAAACGTGCCTCTCTCCTAATCCCACAGCAGTCGGCTGCGATACACCTGGATCAGGAGCTCGGTCTGTGCCCACACCCTGACTTGGGCCTCCGCATCCTCGGCCACGTCCACGTCCTCTAGGCCTAGCCCTGGCCCTCAGCATGCTGTATTACCAGTAATGCAGAAACAGAACGCTGTAATTAAATGTGCCGCTTATTGGCCTGTAGTTGGAGGCTGACTTCGCTTACGGAACGCCAGGAAATAATTTTGCGCAAGCCTGCTGTAACACTTAGCTGGCTGCGTATGAATTTGGAGAACTACTGCACCCAGCACAGACCCAGAACACTGAGGACAGTCACAGGCAGCCCAAATAGATTTTTTTCCCCAAATTTTTTTGCAAAGGCCCACTGCCTATATTCAATCAATATGTCTTCTGTCCCTGCCTAAGCGCTTCTGGCCCTGGAGTATTACTGCAGGGCGCAATGCTCTGCATGGCCGATATACAAAAAAAAAATGTGCAACACTGCAAAAAGCAGCCTCCACAGTACTGCACACGGTTAGATGTGGCCCTAAGAAGGACCGTTGGGGTTCTTGAAGCCTAAAATACTCCTAACACTCTCCCTATAGCAGCTCCACCAAGACAGCACTTTCCCTGATCTCTGTCAGAACGCATCTGTGGCGAGCCGCGGGAGGGGCCGATTTTTATACTCGGGTGACTCCTGATCTCGCCAGCCACTCACTGCAGGGGGGTGGTATAGGGCTTGAACGTCGCAGGGGGAAGTTGTAATGCCTTCCCTGTCTTTCAATTGGCCAGAAAAGCACGCTAACGTCTCAGAGATGAAAGTGAAAGTAACCCGAACATCGCGTGGTGCTCGTCACGAGTAACGAGCATCTCGAACACGCTGATACTCGAACGAGTATCAAGCTCGGACGAGTACGTTCGCTCATTTCTAATCTGTACACTTGTTCATCGGAAAACTAAGTAAATCTGCACACTCCCAGATTTCTAAGTATTGCTGGACTCGGCTCAGTTATTTCACCACTGGGATATCCATTAGGGTCCAATTGGAGCACTCTATGGATCTGATCGATTCTCAGAGAGGGTTGCTCAATTTGTGGCAGTAATGCTGAGAGAAGCTTGATCGCTGTTACTTTCAAGCCCGTATTTGACTCTGAAAGTCCTCGTATGCGGATATTGGAGCATCAAGACCTGTTCTCCAAGTCCTTAAATTTGGCCAGTTGTCCAGTTTGGACAGTTCAATTTTAGGTTCCAGATCTGCTATGTGGCTATGATCTGCCTCTGTGTATCCCAGATCCCGGATCTATAATGTAGTCTGCTTTTGTAGTGGCCCGGAAGGTCCTACAGGATGTTACACAGTCACAAGTTCTTAAAAACTCCAGTTTATGTACTCCTTAGGAGACATTTCTCGGGTTGCCTCACGTTGCGTTTTTAACATTAGAAAGTCCCATTGGCAATTGGAAAAAAAAACGCAGCGAATTCGCAGCAGAAAAAAAACGCTAGTGGGTAGGCACCCTAAAGGTACTGGCATCACCCGTGACAAGACCCCTCGACATTAGTCAAGTTAAGTCCCAAATCCAGTTAAACCGCCCTCGCGTGTGACCCTGTGAGGCCTCGTCGCGGCCATTTTGTGAAGAGAGATTGCAGAGCCACCCATGACCACCATCTTGTTTTATGCCCATGGTCTTGCCTTCTCTGGGACATCACACTTTTCTTTCTAAATCATCCGTCCTCTGACCCAGATCCTGGATCTGATCAGAAAAGTCTCTCACTGCAGCGGACAGTTCAGTTCTAAAAAATGTTCTTCATCTCTTCTAATAGAGCAAAATGGTCACTAGAGATACTTACAGCTACATCGGGTTCATCACCAGCCTCAGGGTCTGATAGGGACTGGGAGGTCGTCGGGGAGGGAGGGTCTGCTGGAGATTAAGAAGCAAACATTTCTGGCAGAGTACCTTTACTTGGGGTTTTCGGTGGTTTGCCTTTGACCTTAATCATAATACTTTCGTAACTTTGGTAGCCAATCAAAGGGTGCTGGTTTGTGTTTGGTAGAGTGTTATAGCATAACAAAGTGCACTCGTCCTGATGGAAGCGAGTTTAAGGATGCATTCTCCAATGTGTCCCGCCAATGTGCAACCGCCGCAGTGAGGCTTATATTGCTAATAGAGTCTGAGCTACCGCCATTCCCTATTTGGACAGTAGGTGGCAGCAAAACACCAGAAAAGAACAGGATAGACGTGTAATGTTAGAGCAGCCAGCCAAATTCTGAGTATCCAGCATCCGGGTTAGGATAGGAATCTGGTTGGCACCTTTTACTTGTTCTGCTTTTGACATACAGTGTCCAAATCTCTGAATTGAGATCCAGTAAAAATGAGAGTACTGCTCTTCTACTAAATCCTAGTACAGTCCACTAGTAGGCTCTCGTAATCGGATAACCAGAGTGGACAGCTGCAGGCAGGTCCTCACTGTGCTTTTCCGTGATCATGGCTAGCGCTTTCACGCCATTCACACGACCAGGAGCAAAAATACATTGTACCCCGGAAAACCCTCACTCAGCATAAATGCTCGGGATGCCTTCAAAAGCCACAATAGAGGCACCTGTAAGCTTTTCTCAGAGCTGGACGCTGCTAAAATGCCCCCCCCCCCCCCCCCGCCTCTTTTTACCAGCTCCAATAGGAGTCTATGGGAGCTGCCGCCATATATCAGTCAAAAGATAGTCCCAGAACTATCTTTTTGGCCACTGTACATGTGTCGGCGTGTATTTTGGTCCATTTTTTCGATCACATTTACGTGCCGCATATTTGCCTGTGTGAACAAATGCATTGGAAACCAATGTCACAGATGGTCGCATATATCGGTCGGGCGTATAAACACGGTTGATTTATGCTCATATAAATAAAGCCTAAGATGCAGTCTTCAGCAAGATAAACGTGCCTGTGTCTTATCATCCAGAGGCAGGGGGGTCTGATAGATCCAGAGACCCCTGACTGCTGCCTTAAAGATCCGGCAGTGCGCTGATCAATCATCGGAAAAACTCTACAGACATATATACATATCGCGGCTGCACAGTCCTCCTTCTTCCTGTCTGATTAGTTCCCTCCAACAGACTACTCACATATTTTCCCTGGTGTGCAGTTCCTCCTCTGTGCACACAGGGACTGACAATAGTAGCAGCAGGACCCTAGTGAGCAGGAAGCAGCTGGAGGGGGCAATGTATTATTACGCCTGTGTAGGGGATTTAGTAGTAAAATCAGCTGCAGATATGTGTGTAGACACATTGGGTTTATTAGGAGCTGACTGTTCACTATTATCCCCCATTTTTATACTAGAACACCAATGCTAATAATGGTAGCCCCTCCACTTTGTTATACCTCCAGAGACATTATAAAAAGTATGTTTTTCCCCCTGTTTTCTGTTGTCTAAACCTGGGGGGCGTTTTATATTCTGAAAAATCATATTAATTTAGAAAACTATATAAATTTGATATCAACATAATCAGACCAACCCACAGAATAAAATCTTTTTTTTTTCTGCACCACATTGTCATAAAAACATCCCCCCCCCCCCAAAAAAAATGGCAAAATTTAATTTTTTTGGCATTTTACCCCACTTGCAAACTCTCCCTCATATGACTATGACATCAGAAAAAATAAAAAAAGTTTGGATTTTTTAAAAGTTCAGGGGAAAAAGTGAAGAAAAAAAAAAACTAAAAAAAGCCTCAACAGGAAGGGGTTAAAATAAATGTAAACACACAGACAAAAGTAAGGGAGAGAAGCTGTACAATCTGCCACAACAAAAAGCAGGAGAATTACGTTACGTTACTTACTTGCCACCAAGAAAACCATATTGCATCTTAAGAAACCCATGACGTCTGTGGACTGCAGATCTGAGGTGATCACAGCGGACTAAGGAATAACAGAAGGCAAACATCACAAGCAGAGAACGATGTAGCAGAGCTGAGCTTTAAGGTTTGCAAAATATGATTGGTCTCAGTAAGAAAAATCAAGTAATCTTGTAGATATGATACCTTTTAATGGCTAACAAAAATACATGATGATATTTGAGCTTTCGGAATTCACATGGTCCTTCCTCAGGCATAATGGAACACATCTAAAGTATTTAATATACACACATGATCACATGGGAGAGCACGAACGTGGTGAACTTAATTTGCACTAGATAAATACCAGAGACAGGATAAGAGAGCACAGACATGTTTGGATTAATAACACTTAGATAAATAGCAGGGAGGGAGGAGCATAACAGTAAATAATTAATTGAAAGGAATTTTTGTAATTGGACTAATTTTTTACTGTTATGGTCATCCTTTCCTGCTATTTATCTAAATGCTATTAATCCAAACATGTCTGAGCCCTCTTACCCTCTGTCTCTCATGTTTATCTGGTGCAAATTAAGTTCACCATGTGATCATGTGTGCATATTAACTATGTCTTTAGATTTGTTTCATTATGCGTGAGGAAAGACCCTTAGAGGCCAGAAAGCTCCCTATAACATCATGTATTTTTGTTAGCCATTAAAAGGTTTCATAGCTACAAGATTACTTGGTTTCTCTTCCTGAGAACAATCACATTTTGCTCTACTGGCTAAAATGGTACCAAACCCCTTTTTTGCTACCTAATTAAAGTTTGCAATTACATCTTTTGTATGTAAAGGTAACTGATTGAGATAAGATAATGTGATAAGGCCCATTTAGACCCAACAATTCTCGCTCAAAAATCACTCAAAGCCGCCTTTTGCTCGAGAATCGTTGGGTCTAACTGCACGGACATCGTGCAGTTTTCGTCAATGCATCATTCATCGTTGTTTTTCAGCAAGCTGAAAGAGAATGATGAGCCTTATCAGTGCCGCGCGCTGTGTTCTCAGCAGGATACCGCTGATACTATTGTATCAGCTGGTATCCCGCTCAGAGAACACAGCCGGAATATGAAGAAGACAGCGCTCCAGCTGTGTTCTGCATACCCCACTCGTAGCTCCTGAGAAGAAAACAGCTGGATGCAGAAGGCAAGTGGTCCTGCTTGTCTTCTGCATACCCCACTCGGAGCGCTTAGCTGTGTATCAGCTGAGCGCTCCAAAAAGACAACAGCTGTATGCAGAAGATAGTGCTCCTGCTTGTCTTCTGCATACACTGTGAGCTTCATTTACACACTTATGCAAAGGGAATGCTCAAAACAGTCACTCAAACTGCAGTTTGAGCGAATTTTGAGCGATTATCTTGCTGTGTAAATGCACACGATTATCGCTCAAAAGACATCTTTTGAGTGATAATCGTTGTGTCTAAAAGAGCCTATAGTCTGGTACACCCACAGATAAAGCAACAAGATCACCTGAAGGAGCACCATATAACAAACTTAGCTCTGCTGCATCTGTACACACTAAAGCCAACAAAGAAGAATAGTGGAACAGTATAAATTTACCTACAGGGATTTTGGCTCCAGAAGCTTCTTCTGTGACTCCTGTCTGCTGCTGCGATATTTATAACAGCCCGGTCTGGTTGGATATTTGCATATATAATTATCACCTCTTAGATCTTACATCAGGTTCCTGACATTGCATAATATTCAGGAAGCTAGTAAGGACTGAGATATTACATCAGCAGCAATCTGCATACAATGGTTTGTGGTCACGCATCGTAAACTGGATGCAGAACAGGTCTTGTGATGTTTGAACTGCTATTGTACCTGGAGGATAAAACAAGTAATAAATACTCATCAAAAAAAAATTGTGCCCCTCGAGGAAAATGTTGTTTTGTGCAAAACTCGGCATCCAGTTACACCTCAGGCAGACTTAGAGGTATTGGGAGCAGTGGATGCGTGAGGGCACACACTCAAAGTGACTTGGCTCAGGACACCCTTGATAGCCTCAACAGACCTACGTGGCACTCTCCATAAGGAAAACAATTCCCCTCCCCACTCTATATGGTCATTGTTCAGCTATAGTAAAGGTTACGGCAACTTTGAGTTTTAAAGGAAAAATCAACAGCGGAATGTAAGTAATTTGGGGCCGTTGGGCATTACTGGTCTTCGGGTCCTTATAACTCCCTATGGCTAAGATGCACTAGATTTGAGGAGCACTTATAATTTGCATTTCTTTTTTATGCAACTCCAGGGCTTTGGGCCCCTCTGGTCATTAACTCCTGTGCAATGTCCTAATGCCTAATAGTTACCCATGACAATCACATGACAATGTCCATATGGCTCCATTTTGTATCACCCCTGGCAGTTTTTCTTCAACATTACTTTTGGAAGGGTGCCTCAAGACTTTATGCTGCCTGAAGCAAAGTGTGAAATAGTGCCATCCATCGCACAAAAAAACACTTTTTTTACAGGCACTGAAAGCACTAATACACAAGATACCCAACACATTTGAACCATTGAGACTTGTCTAAAGTGGCAGAGTATTAGCACTGGCCCCCATACTAATAGTGGCTACCTTAATGGCCCCGGTAGTAATAGTGACTCCATCAGAGGTCCCCATAGTAGTAATGCCTCTGGTAGTGGCCCTAATAGTAACAGTGACCCCTTAATGGTCCTAGTAGTAACAGTGTCCCCCATGGTGGCCCCAGTAGTAATAGGGAGAGGCCAGGAGTCATACTGATTACAGGAGTATCGGGCACAGTGAGTAGAATTTCTGCAGGGTTGCTTCCCAGTGGCTTGCAGCTAATAGTTATCTTTTCCAACCATTAGTAGGCCCTGTAAAAGAATAATTACCATCTGGGTGGCAATCCTAGCACATTCACTGTGAGTTTCATGCAGACTGCCCCCTGAGGCAGCAGGCTCAGGTAACCTCATGATAGGGGTGCCCCTGACCGAGGCCAGCAAAGATCAGAACTCCCCCATAACAGGAGGACGTTAAAGGTGTTTTCCCACTTTATAAATGTACACATATTGACAGTGTGGGCCATTAGTGACCAATAGGACAGCGGGGGTCTCATCTCTGGGGACCACAACTATGATGAGGACTCTGCTCTGCAAGTTAAGATGGCCATTTGCATGCAGGAAAGTCTATGGATATGTACAGTGTAGGTGCATGTGTGTGTATTCCTCCATTGCGGTTTATGGTGGGGTGAGTATAGTGAGCGGAGGATATGCAGTAAATGGTTAATTTGTCCTGATTATGTGACATAGGAAAAATAGAATAACGCTCTGCTGATTCATTCCTGCTTTATTATAGTTAATAGCTGCAATGACGTCTAGACAAAATGTGGACATTGAGACACACAGCCTGGAGGCTTCCTTCTTGGGAAACACTGAACGCATTGCCTAATGATAATAAGAGATGTATGCCAGCAAATATACACAGCAAAACTATTAATATGCCACAGGACACAATGTACAGAGAGCCTTGGACATATGAGCTTACAATCTGAAGACAATGCACTTCAATGGAAAGAAGTGGGGGTTCACAAACACAGTCTAAGATTACCACCAATATTCACCTTGTTAGATAATGGAGCTGGTAGTTCTACGACCCTCGGTAACACCAAGTCCTCCCCAAAACTCCTCTTTCCTGCTTTGTTGATCTGCAGTGACACCCAGTTTTCTACAGAGGCTTACCTGGACTTTGGCTCCACTAGGAACTTCACCCACCAGGCTCTGGTGATCAAGCACAGGATACCAATGCCAACCCTGAAGAAGTCAATCTCCAGTGGTGTAGCTATATGGCTTGCAATTACAACTAGATCACTAAGCCTGGGGGGCCCACAGGCCCCTATCATCACAGTCACAGGTGCCCCCAAAGCTCCAGGTAGATTACAAGTTGGTGCATTACTCAAGCTGCCACACTATATTCTGCCATAGCACTTCACAGCACAGACCAGCTCTTCTCCTGCTCTCAGTACAGTGTATGTGCTCTGAAGAGGGGGAGAAGACAATCAGTGCTATGCTCCCAGAGATACTGTGACAAGCCGGGGCATGACAGCGACCTCTAATCTTCCTGACTTGAGCTTAGGGGGGCTGTCTGTCAAAAGGAACGGAAGCGGAACAACAAGTATCATGGTGGAGGTACAGGTGAGAGACTACACTGTGCATGGGGGTTTGCAGAAGGAGGTCCAAACTCAGTATGAGGGAGCACAGAAGGTAGGCCACCCTGAGTATGGGGGTTATAGAAGGGGGTTTACACTCAGCATGAGGGGGCACAGAAGGGGGGACACCATGACAATAAAGAGGTCCCAGAAGGGGGCCCATCCTGAGAATGAGGGACTCAGAACGATAATTAGTTCTTGTGGGTACCAGTTTTTGGGACCAGTCACACAGGAGACAATTAAACTGGAGCTCTACATAACACCTGATGTGTTATGTAGTAATGCTCCACTTGACCGTATAGAATTTATATGATCTTCCTGCAATCCACTATGTAGGATTGTTAATCGTTGGATATCATAAAAAACCTTTGACATCTTTGTAGCAGTATTGACTCTAGCGATATGAGTAATATGAATGGTTCCTGAGGAACTACCATATTGGTAGGGAAATGCGTCGAACCATATAACACTGAACTGTATAAACCATTTAAGAATTATCAGAAGAATCGAATATCATCAGTTAGATGAAATCTCGATTTCTTGAAAAATCTCCACTGGATACTGAATATTTCCTGAGCTAGTTCGCTCCGAGATATGTATTGAGCATTGATCAGGAATTTACGTACGCGAACTTGAGGTTAAAGCGATAATCAATTGCTCTCTAGTTACGGGTATCCACAACATTAGGAAAGTCCGTAATATGCGGTTGTGTATGTTTCTGTAGCCCACTATTTTAATGAAATTTCATAAAGTTAATTTTTAGATAATGACTATACTGTGAGGGGGATAAACAGGAATGAGAACTGACAGAAAACTTACAGAAAACAAACGTCCAGACAGACGAAGAGCTCAGACAGCATAAACAGAATCTGGATACAAACTAAGGAATACAGACAGAACTCAGACTGCATAGACAGAACTCAGAGAGTGGGAGAGAACTGATATGGTATAGACAGAAATCAGATAGAAGAAGGTAACCAATCAAAGCAGAGTATCAGAACCAAACACACACCAATTCTGTGGCATTGGGGAAGTGCCACAGCTCAGCTTAAAAAAAAGGAGCAACACCTAATCAACCCCTCAGGTGAGCTGAGAGCCAGAGAGCTGGGTAACCCTCTCAGAGCTGGATAAAAGCAGGCAGGGGGAGCAGAGGGACACTTGCAGCTGCCAGGAACCGCATGAGGGCAGCAAACATGAGTAGCAACCTTACAATCATGACAATGGCATGCGCACAGAGTCTACACGAGAGTTTTCAAGTACCTGGACTTATATGTAGATTCTCTATTTCCTCACTCATGATATTAATTCTTATACATGTCTTCATATTTACCAGTTCCCTGTGTGCCCCTACTGCTCACTAACCAATTGTAGTAAGCTCCCAGTGCATTCTGCGACCACTTCTGGTCCGTGGAACTCACGTCTATCACAGTTGGAATGCACGATGCATGAAACAGCACATCACATCCAGTCTAGCAGTGACACTGTGAATCCGCTCCTCAGACGGATAGAACTTGTCCAAACACCACAGCAGTCAGAACCAGCCTCCAGCTAACAGTCTACAGACTACTTCACAACTAAGGGAACCTTGATTATCCAATTCCCTGACTGTCTATATAGTGACTTTATAGTATTTACCTATCAATTTTCTATGCTGTTTCCGTTATTATTACTGACATTAGCCATTTTGCAATTGCTTATCGTATTACACCTAGGATACTTCTTCCAGATTTATTTATTTATTTACTGACTGATACAGTCAGTTAGTCGTGATTCAGTGAGTGAGGGCTTTCACCTTTATATACATATCTATCTATCTATCTATCTATCTATCTATCTATCTATCTATCTATCTATCTCTCTCATATCTATCTATCTATCTATCTATCTATCTATCTATCTATCTATCTATCTATCTATCTATCTATCTATCTATCTCTCATATCTATCTCTCTCATATCTATCTATCTCTCTATCTATCTATCTATCTATCTCATATATCTACTTATCTCATATCTGTCTATACCATATCTATCTATTTAATATCTATCTATATCTATCTATATTTATCTATGTATCTCATATCTATCTATCTATCTATCTATCTATCTATCTATCTATCTATCTATCTATCTATCTATCTATCTATCCATCTCCTATCTATCTATCTATCTATCTATCTATCTCCTATCTATCTATCTATCTATCTATCTATCTATCTATCTATCTATCTATCTATCTATCTCCTGTCTGTCTATCTATCTATCTATCTATCTATCTATCTATCTATCTATCTATCTATCTATCTATCTATCTATCTATCTATCTATCTA
The DNA here is from genome assembly GCF_035609145.1 of Eleutherodactylus coqui. Classification (NCBI taxonomy): domain Eukaryota; kingdom Metazoa; phylum Chordata; class Amphibia; order Anura; family Eleutherodactylidae; genus Eleutherodactylus; species Eleutherodactylus coqui. Next base: position 27,080,118 of record NC_089842.1, on the reverse strand, counting down.
TCTATCTATTTCATATCTATCTCTATCTGTCTATTTTCTTTCTATCTAGCTATCTAATATCTATCTATGTCATATAGAACTACTACTGAGAACAATTACAATATTAGTAACAGAAAGCTGTTGGCTATTAAGGGGGCTTTTGAGGAGGGGTGTCAACTCCCCGAAGGGGATCGACATAAGGTGATAGTTTTTACGGACCACAAAAACCTGATCTGCTTAGAGTCAGCTAAAGGACTCAATCCAAGACAGACGTGGTGGTCACTGGTTTTCTCATGTTTCGACTTTGTAGTTATAAATCGTCCTGGCAGTAGAAATATAAAAGCCGATGGCCTTTCGAGGAGTTTTGTCCTGGTGGTTTCACACAAACCTTCTGTGCCTATTCTTTCTGAGGGGTTGTGGTGTGAGCAGTTCCACTGGTTTTGGAGGAATACATCTATAAAGCACAGGATTTAACCCTATGAAGTCCTCCTGTAGGAAAGCTTTTTGTTCCTGTTCATTTGAGGCTGCAGGTGCTGTCTGAAGTACGTGGTCAGGTTTACCCTTCTCAGGGTGGGTTACCAGTGTATAGGCAGGTCCCTTCCCTGGATTCGGTTATTTAGGGACCGTGCTTTCCTTGTTGCGGTTACCACTGTTTGGTGTGCATTTGTGTATTTTAGGTTACGGATCCAGCGTGTCCTGGTTGGATGCAACGCAGAGCTTCCAAGTCTACCTCCACAATATGCTGCCTATATTGATTTGTTCTGTAAAAATAAGGCTGAGGCATTTCCACCACATAAACCATATGATTGCCCTATTAACCTCCTTGGTGCCTTGCTTCTCAGAGCTTGTACACTATGCCTGCCTGAGACTTAAGCCATGTCTGACTATGTTAAAAAAAACTCTTGAGGGTGTTTACCCAAAAATCTTCTTCACCTGCCGGTGCCAAATTCTTCTTCATGCAAAAGAAAGATGGTTCACTGAGACCATACATCAACTACTTAATACAGTCACTATATATAGATAAAAAAGTACCTGTGGCCATTAATTTATAAATTGCCTAATATACTCCAGGGCCAGGGGTTACCCAAGCCTTTATGCTGCCTGAGGCAAAGTGTAAAATGGCACCCCTCTGCATGAACACCCCCCCTCTCTCTTTACAGACATTGAACGCTACGATACACAAGATAACTAACACATTTGAACCCTTGAGTCTTGTCTGAAGTGACAGAGTAATAGTGACCATGTTAGTGCTCCCAATAGTAATAGTTACTACCTTAATCGCTCCAGTAATAATATTGACTCTTAGTAGCCCCAGCAGTAATATTGAGCCATTAGAGGCCACAGTTATAATAGTGACACTGTTAGTGACCCCATTAAAAATTGTGTCCACCATAGTGGTCCGAGTAGTAATAGTTACCACATTAGTGGTTTAATAGTAATAGTGATCCCATTAGTGGTCTCAGTAGTAATAGTGATCTACATTGTGGCCTTAGTGGTAATAGTGTCCACCATACTGGTCCCAGTAGAGATAGCACCCCTATTAGTGGTGCCAGTAGTAATAGTGATCTCCACAGTGGCCCTAGTACTAGCAATGCCCCTGTTAGTGGCTCCAGTAGTAATATTGACCTGTTAGTGGCTGCAGTAGTAACAGTTTCTACCATAGTTGTCCCAGTAGTAATAGTGACCCTCATAGTGGCAGCAGTAGTAATAGTGATCCCTCTAGTGACCTCAGTAGTAATTGTGATCCTGTTAGTGACCCTAGTACTAACAGTGATCTACATTGTGGCCCTAGTAGTAATAGTGACCTGCTGGTGGCCTCAGTAGTAATAGTGACACGCTAGTTGCTGCAGTAGTGATAGTGTCCATCATAGTCCCAGTAGTAATGTTGTTGTTAGCAGTTTAGTCGTTCACAACCCTCAGCAAGCTTCCTCCATGTTTTTTTTGTTTTAAACTGCTTTTTTCAGTTGTGCGATATCATGCCAGTTTCAGCTTTGACATGTTTCAAGCCATCATGTTCTTTGGCTCCAGGTCTTCTTTTGCCACTGATCTGTCCAAGCATTATAGATTTTTTTTAGTGACTCAGCTCATATTACATGGCCAAAATACGTGAGCCTGAGCTTGGTCATCTTGCCCTCCAGTGATATATTGGGTCTAGCAACCCCCATAGTGGTTCCAGTAGTAATAGTGACTCCTATAATGGCCCCAGTAGTAATAGTTTCCTCCATAGTTGACCAGTAGTAATAGTGACCCTCATAGCGGTCCCAGTAGTAATGGTGACCACTAGAGTAGCAGTGTCCCCCATAGAGAACTTCCTGCAGGGCAGCTACAAGACAAGCGTTTCACTCTGTTCTCCAACTTGCACTGATGCTGTAATCATTCTGACCCCGGCAAGAAAACAGATGCCCATAGGGAGAGGTGGGGGCACACAAATTACAGCAGCGGCGGCTGTCGGTAGACTGGGGTGGCGGACAGAATAAGCTCAATCCCCATGGGGTTGCTGCCTTGCCAGTTTGCAGCCGGCAATTATTTTTTGCTGGCCAGCCACCTCTGTGTGGTTCCAATAGGAGCACCCCTGTCCAAAGTATCTTCACTAAACTTCAACTTCATGGGTCTTCAGAGTATGTAAAGGAGATGAGTGGAAGACGTCGTTCAGTACTAGAGACGGACATTATGAATATTTGGTAATGCCTTTTGTTCTGTGTAACGCCCCTTCTGTCTTCTAGGAATTTGTGAATGATCTATTCTGTGCTCTTTGCAAACTATTACTGGCAGTTTATACCACATTTTTCCTCCTTGACTGCACCATTGTCTGCCATGACCCGTCAAGGTTTCTGACCCCAAAAAATGGACTCCTGAGTCTGAGGATGTATTTTCTCAGTAAAAACAGAGGTTTGCCATTGCCCTCATTCTTCATTACCCGGATACCACTAACCTCTTTTATCAGGGAGTTCATGTCTCCTCTCGCTAATACTTTAATGTATCAGAAACTCTCCTAGGATAAGTATAATCCCTATGGGTATTCTTCCAAGTAATTCACATCTGCTGAAAGGAACTATCTGATTGGAGGACGAGAATATTTTGCTATAAAGCTTGTCTTGGAGGAGTATAGACACCTGCTGGAAGGCTCCAAGCCATTTCCCCTTTCTGAGCAAAAGAACTTGACTTATCTTCAATCTGCACAATGTCTTAATGCTACCTTCTAGTTTCAGGACATAGGGAAAACATATTACCTGAAGTTGTCCCTCCAATCTGCCCAATCTAGGCCCCTTTTTGAGTTGTCAAAGATGGCAGTAGCAATTTTCTAACTATCTAGTGCACACTGTGAACTGCTCTATGATTGGACAGTGCTAATCACGTGAACATGAACAACTCTGGCCTTTCAGAGAGCAGCTATAGTGCACTGGAAGTCTAACACCATATGTAGTCTGAAGATTGCGTTGCCCACCATGGAGGGACAAAAATAGGACAAGGAACCGCTGAATCACAGTGAGCAGTAACTATAGAGATTAACAGCAAATTATATACCTCACTCACATTCTGGTCCTGGGATAGAAGTCTGAAACTGGAGGTGGAAGGGGAAGGTGCAAATGCATGTGCAATACACAAGAAGATGCATTATATGCTGCGGAATTCTGCTAGAAAAAAGAACACATCTGGAACTCATTAGACTATATTAAGCTTTTTTAAACAGTGTATCTTGTTTGTACATGCCCTGCGCAAAAAACAAACACATTGTGCCCTGGTGCGCGCAAATACACCTACACTCATGCGAAGGAGCCCTTAGGTCGTACGTAGGGGAGGGCAAGACTTCTATCAATTAGCCACAGTGGAAAGCTGCTAATGAGGAACTTATGCTTTGGCGAACCCCACTCATCCAGTTTCTCGGCCCGAAATTGCGCTCACCAGTGTGAGTGTAACCTCAATGTTCTCACTAGAGATGAGCGAGCACCAAAATGCTCGAGTGCTCGTTACTCGAGTCGAACTTCTCGCGATGCTCGAGGGTTCATTTCGAGTAACGAACCCCGTTAAAGTCAATGGGCGACCCGAGCATTTTTGTATATCGCCGATGCTCGCTAAGGTTTTCATTTGTGAAAATCTGGGAAATTCATGAAAGTGATGGGAACGACACAGAAACGGATAGGGCAGGCGAGGGGCTACATGTTGGGCTGCATCTCAAGTTCCCAGGTCCCACTATTAAGCCACAATAGCAGCAAGAGTGTCCCCCCCCCCCCCGCACTGTCAGCATAAAGTTTGTTCTTCTCTGCCACAGCTGTAACAGCTGTGGCAGAGAAGAATAATGTTAGCCTATTGAATTCAATGGAGCCGGCAATACAGCCGGCTCCATTGAAAGCAATAGGCTGCCGGCGAGCGCGGGATGAATTTTCGGGAAGGGCTTAAAAATATATGGCCTTACCTGAAAATCATCCTAAAATGTGTAAAAATAAAAAAAAAATGTATACTCGCCTTTCCGCTGAAGCCGGAGTTCAGCCGCGTCTGGCCGGCAGTTCTCCTGAACTGCTCTCTGTAGTATTCAGCAGCCGGGGATTTAAAATCCCCACCTGCTGAATGAGCTGCCTCTGATTGGTCACAGCCTCACCAATCAGAGGCAGCTCTCACTCACATCCATTCATGAATTCATGAATGGGTGTGAGTGAGAGCTGCCCCTGATTGGTCCCTGCGCTGAGCCAATCAGAGGCAGCACTCACCCATTCATGAATTCATGAATGGGTGTGAGTGAGAGCTGCCTCTGATTGGTGAGGCTGTGACCAATCAGAGGCAGCTCATTCAGCAGGCGGGGATTTTAAATCCCCGGCTGCTGATAGATCAGCAGTTCCGCACCACAGTGCAGGGGACAGCAGGAGAAGACGCGGCTGTGCCCCGGCAGCTGAAGGGAGGTGAGTATCTTTTTTTTTTTTTTTTTTTTACTATTTTAAAAGGCTTTTCAGGGAAGGGCTTATGAAGCCCTTCCCTGCAAAGCCACTAACAGCTGCCGGGGCTCAGCGGGGACTTCTGCCGCTGTCCCCGGCTCTGTAGCGCTGCTGAGCTATCAGCAGCTGGGGATTTAAAATCCCCTCCTGCTGGTAGCTCTGATTGTGATTGGCTGAAGCAATTCAGCCAACCACAATCAGAGCTACCAGCAGGTGGGGATTTTAAATCCGCAGCTGCTGATAGCTCAGAACTACAGAGCCTGGGACAGCGCTAGAAGTCGCGGCTGAGCCCCGGCAGCTGAAGGGAGGTGAGAATTAATTTTTTAAAATTTTTTGCACTATTTTAAATGGCTTTTCAGGGAAGGGCTTATGAAGCCCTTCCCTGAAAAGCCATTGACAGGATGCCGGCAGCAGGATTCTCTACCGCAGCTGTCATGTGTGACAGCTGCGGTTGAGAATTGAAGAATGCCTTTTGCTGCATCTGCCATAGATTTGGCAGATGTAGCAGCAGGGAATTCTTTTAAGTAGCGGGGGTGAAGGATACATCTGCCGCATGCGGCAGATGTGTTCTTCATGCCCGCGGGGGTCACAGAAGCGGCGGAGAGGTAAGTTTTTTTAAATTCTTTTTTTGTTTTGCACTAAAATGTTTCTTTTTCATGGAAGGGCTTATATGTAAAGGCCTTCCCTGGAAAAGAATACAGGGGACCGGCAGAGCATTGTTTTCAATGGAGCCGCCGGCAGCAGCCGCGGCTCCATTGACAACAAGCACGCCGGCAGCCCATTGCTTTCAATGGAGCCGGCTGTATTGCCGGCTCCATTGAATTCAATGGGCTAACATCGTTCTTCTCTGCCACAGCTGTTACAGCTATGGCAACAAGATCTGTTTACACCCAGGACCACGACGGTAACAAGAGGACATCCGCTACGATTAGAGGAAAGTAGGTTTCATCACCAACATAGAAGGGGATTCTTTACTGTAAGAGCAGTTAGACTGTGGAACTCTCTGCCTGAGGAAGTGGTGATGGCAAAATCCATAGAGGAGTTTAAAAGGGGACTTGATGTCTTTCTGGAGAAGAAGGACATTATAGGATATAAATCTTAGGTTAATTGTCAATCCGGGTATATAGGAAGGTAGGAACTATTAGGGGTTGATCCAGGGAACAGTCTGATTGCCATTAGGGAGTCGGGAAGGAATTTTTTCCCCAAAAAGGGCTAATTGGCTTCTGGCCTTGGGGTTTTTTGCCTTCCCCAGGATCAACACAGGAGGATAGACAGGCTGGACTAGATGGACATTGTCTTCATTCAGCATTACAAACTATGTTACTATGTTACTATGTTACTATATGGCAGAGGAGAACGATCTTTATGCTGACATATTTTTATTTTTACACATTTTAGGATGATTTTCAGGTAAGGGCTTATATTTTTAAGACCTTCCCGAAAATTCATCCTGAGATCGCCAGCAGCCCATTGCTTTCAATGGAGCCAGCTGTATTGCCGGCTCCATTGAATTCAATGGTCAGTGCTCGTTTAATCGAGACGAGTACCGCGTGGTGCTCGTCTCGAGTAACGAGCATCTCGAGCACCCTAATACTCGAACGAGCATCAAGCTCGGACGAGTATGCTCGCTCATCTCTAGTTCTCACTCATTTAGCTCTGATTTTGTAACCATATAACTCTTTTTAAGACATGATGGCTTCCTCTGTGTTCTTCCCTTAGGATGGCAGGTAACAACGGTTCCAATAAATCATAGAAATCAAGTTATTAGAAATGCACTTTTGTTTTTCATGTTGCCGTTTTTTTTTAATTATTACTATTTCTGCTTATGCAGCTATCTGTATCATAAATAAATCCATCCACACAGTCAGTATGAGGGTTTACACATCTTTATTGGACATCCAGTAATTACAGAACCACAAAGTAATGTTAGATCTTCTCTTTACTTAAAGCTGCAGTATCCATAGACTAGGCTTGTTCTTTGGGGCGGGGGGAGGGGGGGGGGGGGGTCATTGCTGGTACCAGCAACTATTAGCTGAACTTAATGTTACAATGGGTTTTCAGTTCACGCAACAGCACCACCACAGGGGGAATGAAGCATTACACAGTTATCTAGAAATCAATGGGATGTCTGAGGACAATAGTCGTACTGAGTCCTCCAAAGAGAGAACCACCTTTTATAGCCGCTCTTCACTCCTGATAGTAGGTGAGAGTCTTAAATGAGGGACCCCTCATCTAGTATGACTTAGTTTTAGGGTGATTACATTTACTCAGTTTTATACATGCGTAGTTATACGTTTGAGAAAGGATATATCCCTCGTTACAGACACATCCTGGTCTTGGGGGGGCTTTACACGTTAGAGGGAGATCTGGCCATTCACACGTTGGTTGGCAGCCATTTGCCTGAGGGTCAAAGTACTTATTGGGACCACATTTGGCTTCGCAATATTCAGGTTCGACACAGTTTACAGATTCCCCAGATGTTCCGGTCTGAGCGTAGAGTCCTTTGTTACACCGGCACCCGGGTTTCATATTTGAGTCACAATTTTGTGTGTAATCTACAGTCGCACACGTTAAGTCACAGTCTGTAACCCACGCAGCGGAACTGTTCGAAGGACAATTAAGATCTGTGGAAATAGAGACACAATTTAGTTACGGAGCCTTATATTGGATCACACTGTGTGCCGTATCTTCTGTGCCCTCCATACAGGGTACAGTATTACAATGTAAAACACCATATACAGAGATGGCCACCTGGAAGAGCTTCTAACATGGTGATACTTGAGCAGCAGGTCACAGAAAAAATCCCAGCAATGCCTGGAGAGCTGAGCTTGGCGGACTACCTTTGAGCCTTACATTCCAGAAGAGAGGGCTATCATTCCAGGTCCATCTACAAAGTAGCAGTCCAAACTCCTCCCATCACAAAGTTATGCTATGCCTAAGGACCCCCAGCCAAACCCAGCCAGACCAAATCCCCACCTAGCACCACTTCACAAAAGCCAAAATCAACAAGATGATGAACAAGAGCAAAGAAGAATATGTCAGCGACTGTAGGATTATATATACATTCCTCCACACACAGGTCTCTGTTCACATATGGGGCTGTGCTCTGCCAACAAATGACTATTTTTTTATGCCCACATAAAAGATCAAAGCAACTGACAAATTAGCTTTTGGTAGTTCGCTGGCTGATTAGGGACATATTTACATGAATTGGGCAAATGAACGTGCAGGCAAATGTTTGTACCCGATCATGACTTATAACCTGCATTTATTGATGTTAGTGTAGGGACTCCCAAGGTAACGAGGACCCTTGACGCGGGTTGTGAGCTTGTGTATTTTGGCAAAAATATTAACCAATACCTTGTATTTAGCGATATTTATCAGTAGCACGCAGTGTGGCTTTGAACACGGGGGAAGCCTAGGAAGCCACTATGGTTCACCTATGGGGTGCAGGGCAGCCCACTGGATTAAAGCATGGCATCATTAATAGGTTGTAAGCCTGCATGGTGCACTACATGTACCATATGGCCTGCTACCCTATATATGCTTTTTTACGCAAGAAAAGCCACCCCCTCAATATAAGTAAGGTGTATGAGTGGTTGTCCATCAGTACCTTGCAAATGTGCGATTGCTCCTCTATATAGCAGTTTGGCCGTCTGCATGTTGAGGGATGTGGTTGCAGTGTCCCAGAGTTGGGCACTACAAAATATATACATGTGTCTAATCATATTTAAAGTGTATATGTACCTTTAAAAGTAAATGTTTATTTATTACTGATCCTTTATTCTACCAGACAACCTGCAGCCTCTCTCTGATTGGCTGTCAGGGGCATTTTTTTGATTGGGTATTTCACCACCCTGCAACACGTCTGTGATTGGCGGAGGAATTCCAGTCAGAGTAATTTTAAGTGTGCGTACGCTGGCATATGGGATGAGTGAGAGAGGGGAGTGTGAGGAGAGGACATAAAGAGTAGAGAAGGAAAGAAAGAGCTTAGTGCAGCAAGAAGGCAGAAGTGCGAGTACTAACAAAAGACAAGAAACAGAATTAGAGCACAGATGTGGTTCCTGTACTCATATATAAAGTCATCTACCTCAGGAAATGTATGACTATATTGAAGACGGCTCTCAAAAGAAATAAACTGTTGTTTTAGTTTCCCGCCCATTCCTGCCTCCTGGAATCCCTTCTTCCCACAGCAACCTCTGCACTACCACACTGGGACCATCTTCCAGGGGAAGGAGTATCCCCCAACTTTTATTTTATACATTTTATTTTATTTTTGCCCCAGCGGGTTGGGGGTTGATGGGGGGGGGGGGAGCCGTGAAAGGCTGGCCTCATGAACTGATTGATTTGTTACCATCATCCCCTACTCTATCAAGAGTAGCATATCATTTAAAGTCTTAAGCCAGTTTATTCTGTCGGCCGCTGTCGTTCTGTGGAGAATAGTAGAGCCACCGCTATTACCATCCCCATGCTGGCATGCCACATAATGTTTTTACCTGCCCACTTATATCAGTAAGTATACGGCCACTTTCTGTTATTACTCTTGCTTTTACAGAGAACCGAGAGTCATTCTGTGAGGTGAGGAGCAGCGAGTCGGAGGTCACTTTGGCCCCCCTCCCCTTGCATTCACTGCCAACGGGCCATTGCTCAAAGAATGACGACTCTTGTGTCCAAAAGCCAATAAACGCTTGTTTTTAGCCCTGCTAAAAACCAAGCAACTCTGAGAAGTGAGCAATGTTCTTGCTCAGTGCCCTGCCGGGGGCTGCTTGTATGCGGGGTGACGTTTGCCCAAATTTGCTGTTTCCAGAGATAATCGCGCCATCTAAAGGTACTTTAATCTGTCACCTGTCTAACGCACCAAAAACAAATATATGTTGGTGTTCGGTAGGGTTGCCACCTTTATCACGAAAAAATACCGGCCATGGTAAAAAGGGGCCTGTCTTGCGGTCGTGGCTTTTCACAGCATTTTCCACTTCTATGTCCCCTGGATCTCGTCCAGTGGTTGTGCGCATGTGCAGCATCCAGGCCAGCATGTTCTCATGAGTAGATGACGTTTAGTGTGATTCATACTAATCGTCATCTACTCGCGAGAACACGCTGCAGTCTGCAGACGCTCGCATCGCATACAATCTACATGCAGGCGCGTGTCACATCCCCCAGAGTGGCCCCAACATTAATAGTGACATCTCACAGTGACCCCTGTAGTAATAGTGACATTCCCCAGCGGCCCCAGCATTAATAGTGACCTCCCACAGGTTCCCCCCTGTAGTAATCGTGACATCCCACAGTGACCTCTGTAGTAATGGTGTCGCCCACGGGGTTGAAGAATGCATCTGCCACATGAATGACAGGCGAGAGCTGCCTGTGATTGGCTGAGCGCCTCAGCCAATCAGTAGTAGCTTTTTCAGCTGGAGAGATTTTAATTCCCCGCCTGCTGAAAGAACTTCAGTGCAGAGCCCGGGACAGCGGAGACAGGACGCGGCTGAGCCCCAGCAGCTGAAGAAAGGGGAGTATGATTTTTTTTATTTTTTACACCAGTTTGGGTTGTTTTTCAGGGAAGGGCTTATATTTAAAGCCCTTTCCTGAAAAACAATTAAGGGGTACCGGCAGCTGGATCCTCTACTGCAGCTGTCATCTGTGACAGCTGCGGTAGGGAATTCTTTATTCCCCACGGGGATGAAGAAAACATCTGCCAAATGTGGCAGATGGGTTGTTCATCCCCGTGGGGGCCACGGCAGCCTGACCAAAATACCGGCCTGTAATAGGGCCAGTAAAAGAAAAAATACCGGCACCGGCCTGGTGGAAAAAATACTGGCCAGGCCGGTGAATTACCGGCCAGGCAACCCTACTGTTTGGGCAGGTAACAGGAAGCCGCATAAGGTATTTCTCATACTAACCCGCTTCCTGGTTCCCACGGTGCACACCTGTACAGTTTGCGCTGGCTGAAAATATGACTCTATTCAGAATCCCATAGACTTTTTTTAGAACAGCACATATACAGGACTCTGAGTAATGAATTAAAGGGGTTGTCCCGTGCCGAAACGGGTTTTTTTTTTTTTCAACCCCCCCCCCCCCCGCCCCCCGTTCGGCGCGAGACAACCCCGATGCAGGGGTTAAAAAAGAACACCGGAGAGTGCTTACCTGAATCCCCGCGCTCCGGTGACTTCTTGCTTACCTGCTGAAGATGGCCGCCGGGATCCTCTCCCTCGGTGGACCGCAGGGCTTCTGTGCGGTCCATTGCCGATTCCAGCCTCCTGATTGGCTGGAATCGGCACGTGACGGGGCGGAGCTACACGGAGCTACACGGAGCCCCATTCAGAAAAGAAGAAGACCCGGACTGCGCAAGCGCGGCTAATTTGGCCATTAGACAGCGAAAATTAGTCGGCTCCATGGAAACGAGGACGCCAGCAACGGAGCAGGTAAGTGAAAAACTTCTTATAACTTCTGTATGGCTCATAATTAATGCACAATGTACATTACAAAGTGCATTAATATGGCCATACAGAAGTGTATAGACCCACTTGCTGCCGCGGGACAACCCCTTTAAGTAATTTACATCTGCCATCTTGTTTTTTGTTGTGGCTATGTGCATATTTCTGGGAAAGGGATGCTTTTTTATGCTGGATTGCTGAGCTGGGCAGACTACCTTTGTGCCTTACAATCCAGAAGAGGGCGCTATCATTCCAGGCCCACCTACAAAGAAGCAGTTCAAACTCCTCCCATCACAAAGCTATGCTGTGCCTAAGGACCCCAAGCCAAACCCAGCTAGACCAAATCCCCATCTAGCACCACCTCACAAAAGCCAAAATCAACAAGACGATGAACAAGAACCAAGAAAATATATCAGTGACTGTAGGATTATATGTACATTCCTCCACACACCGGCCTCTGTTCACATATGGGGTTGTGCTCTGCCAACAAATGACTATTTTTTTATGCTCAGTCGGTCACCAAACTCCCCATAGAACCTTCTCTAGGTGACCGAATAACAGCTTTATAAATGCCGTAGTCTACTTACCATACTGTACAATGTATAAATAATACCGCCATGCAGTGACCGAATAACAACTCTATGCATACAGTAACTTGGGGCTGTGGAAGCTGGTCAACTGGGCCAAAAAGAGTATGTGCTCTTTTTCATTTTCTCACCTGCCCAAGCTCATATTTTTTTTGTTTTTCTCAAATAACCCCTTTAATGATATTATTATAACTAATATCGCTATACAGTCACCAAACAACAGCTCCATACATGCCATAATCTAGTGACCATAGTGTACCATGCTTAATAAAACTGCCATACAGTGAGTATTCATAGTGGACATAAGCCTTCAGTGGCGCCCCATTCAGACAGCTGATCAGTGCTGTATGACCGCACAGGTGGCAGAGTACAATCGGCCTCTTTAGTGCCCGTAGGCACTGATGCCCCGGTATTTAGTCAGCACTAGATGGAGGGGAACCATTAGACAATTATACATACTTGGTGGAGTCAATTGTTGACTGGATCTGTCAATCTGCTGCTGCAGGACTGAAGGAGAAGGAGGGAGAGATCACATTACTAGAAACAGTCATTTATTTTGCAAAAACATTTTCATGATCAGAAATGTCACTTTTCTATGGAAAACCTGAAGATAACAATGGATCTGTTTAATCTCTGAAAACACCTAAAAAACCAAACCCTCCGCTTCCAGGGACAAAAAAGTGAGGATGGTTTATTTATATTACATGGTGTCCTCCTTTATTCCCATACAGCTCCTGGGCCCTACTTTGGTGATCTAAGATGACCACTGCATGCTGCTTTCTGATTGGCCAGTGCTCCTCACATGAGCAGCACTAGCCAATCAGAGCAGTGTGTAGTGTCTTAGACTACCAATGCACTGTGTATATTGGGTAAACTGAACAGGAATAAAAGAGGGTACCAGGCGATATAACCCCTGTCCTCCTGTTCCAGGACAACATTTCATCACAGGACCAGAGGGTCACTTTAAAGTGTGTTCCTTAAAGGGGATGTGCAAGATTGAAAATGGAGGTCTGCGTTTTTTTCCCAAATTTCTTTTCTCAAACCAGGGCTGCTATTGTCCATGGGCTATGTACGGCATTACATCCCAGCCACAATCACATCCATGGGGATGAGCTGCTGTATCAGGCACAGCCCATGGACAAAAAGTGTTGTTTTTTTTTGGAAAATAGGTAGATAACTCCTTTAAACCCTACCTGTAAATATGTATCATGCAGTCATGGAGAGTGTATGGAGTGGGCTCAGGAGCCAAGTCCGCTCAAACCTGGTGGCTATCAGCTGTTTTTGACAGCTGCCAGCCACCAGTAACTGCTGCAGTCAGAGTTAACTGCTTAGATGCTGCAATCAAAACTGACTGCACATCTAAACAGTTAGTGGAAGGCGGAGAACACCTTCCTGCACCCAATCTGCAAAAACAGGCAAAAAACGCCCAAGGAAACTCCAGGACAAGCTCTAGAATCTGAAACAATAAAACAAGCAAGAGCTGCACAGGGTTCACTTACCTGCCACCAAGAAAAGTACGTTCCATCTTAAGAAGCCCATGATGTCTCCGGATAGGACAGCTGAGTTGGTCACGGTTGACTAGCAAATAACAAAATACAAAAAACATAAGCAACATTTCAACAGAAGTCGATGTAGCAGAGCTGAGTTTTAAAGGGACTGTATCACCAGAAAAGTTTTGTATTCATTAAAACCAAATATTTTCCATTTTTCTAATCTGCTTTTATTTTCTGATTGTAGATTTTTATATTCTGTTGCCTATATATGACTATCGGGGCGGCCATCTATCCTGAGCTGCATAACAGTGTTTAGTCCCTATTGTAAGCAATAAAGCATTGAGTCCTGCAATATATTATCTTAATGATCCTATCTGCTATGGTTCAAGTCCCCTTCAGGGAGATAAAAAGTGTAAAAAAAATATAAATATAGCATAAGACCAAAAGAACTTAATTGAACAAAAAAAACATTTTTGTGCATTTTCCTCTATTCCTATTAAACTTTTTTTTTTTTTAAATCCCATATATTTAGTATCATCGTGTCCATAATGACTGTACAATAATTTGAACACACTATTTATCCTGCATAGCAAAAACCATAAACAAAACCCATAAAACACAGAGGCAAAATGCTTATTTTGTTAATTTTGCCACCCCAATAAAACTGATCAATAAAGCCGTGTGTCCCTTAAAAGCACACAAAAATCAAGCCGTCACAGAGCTTCATTCATGGAAAACTAAAAAGTAATAAAACTTTGAATGTATCATTATTAGAGATGAGCGAACGTACTCGTCCGAGCTTGATGCTCGGGCGAATATTAGGGTGTTCGGTATGTTCGTTATTCGTAACGAACACCACACGATGTTCGGGTTACTTTAACTTTCTTCCCTGAGAAATCTTTTCTATATGCGCTCAATGGGGCCGGCGGCAGCAGCGCCAACCCCATTGAGAACATATAGAAGACAAATCCTTCTTCTCTGCCACAGCTGTAACAGCTGTGACAGAGAAGAACGATGTTTGCCCATTGAATTCAATGGAACCGGCAATACAGCCGACTCCACTGAATGCAATGGGCTGCCGGCGATCGCGGGATGAATTGTCGGAAAGGGGTTAAATATATAAGCCCTTTCCTGCAATTCATCCAGAAATGTGTAAAAATAAAAAATATATATATACTCACCTGGTGCCGACAGACGGAGTTCAGCGCGGCAGGCTGCAGTTCTCCTGAACTGCTCTGAACAGCTGTGAGTAGTATTCAGCAGCCGGGGATTTAAAATCCCCGCCTGCTGAATAAGATGCCTCTGAATGGTCACAGCCTGACCAATCAGAGGCAGCCCTCACTCACCCATTCATGAATTCATGAATGGGTGTGAGTGAGGGCTGGCCTCTGATTGGTCAGGCTGTGACCATTCAGAGGCATCTTATTCAGCAGGCGGGGATTTTAAATCCCCGGCTGCTGAATACTATTCACAGCTGTTCAGAGCAGTTCAGGAGAACTGCAGCCTGCCGCGCTGAACTCCGTCTGTCGGCACCAGGTGAGTATATATATATTTTTTATTTTTACACATTTCTGGATGAATTGCAGGAAAGGGCTTATATATTTAACCCCTTTCCGACAATTCATCCCGCGATCGCCGGCAGCCCATTGCATTCAGTGGAGTCGGCTGTATTGACGGCTCCATTGAATTCAATGGGCTAACATCGTTCTTCTCTGCCACAGCTGTTACAGCTGTGGCAGAGGAGAACTTGCTGTGTCGTTCCCATCATTTTCTTGAATTGCCAAGATTTTCACACATGAAAACCTTAGCGAGCATCGGCGAAATACAAAAATGTTCCGGTCGCCCATTGACTTCAATGGGGTTCGTTATTCGAAACGAACACCCGAACATCGCGGGAAGTTCGTTTCGAATAACGTGAACCCGAACATTTTGGTGTTCGCTCATCTTTAATCATTATAAAAATAATATTAATTTCCAAAAAAAAGTGTTTTTATTGTGCAAAAACATAAAAAAAATCATATTTTTGGTATTGTTGTAATCGTATCGACCCAAAGAAAGATTTTATGATGTCATTTAGGCTGGATTCAGATGAACGTATATCGTCTCGGTTTTCACGCCCAGCCGATATACGTCGTCTCTCTCTGCAGGGGGGGGGGGAGCTCCCGCCCCCTCTCTGCCTCCTCTCCGCCCCTCTGCACTATTTGCAATGGGGAGAGGCAGGACAGGGGCGTGTCCAATTCTCATCACTTAGCCCCTCCCTCGCCCCATCTCCTTTCATTGCAAATAGTGCAGAGGGATGGAGATGGGGTGGAGAGGAGGCAAAGAGGGGGCGGGAGCTCAGTTCCCGCTCCTGGCTCTTCCATCCTCCCCCCCTGCAGATGACAATGACGTATATCGTCTCGGCGTGAAAACCGAGCCGATATACGTTCGTGTGAATCCACCTTTATGCTGTATGATCAAGGGCTTATTCACATAAGCGTATATCGGCTGGTGTTTTCACATCCAGCCGATATATGATACCATGTGATGCACAATCTAAGCATATATGCCGTTTGGCGGGTGTAGACAGCTTTGCTCAGCTAAGCAGTCTCACCCTTCCCTCCCTTTTACCTTCCCCCAGTTGGCTCACCTCCTCTTTCTTCTCCTCCTACTGTTTGCAATAAGAGTGGGTGGGACCAGGGTGGGGCTAACCTCCCACCCTTTGTCAGCAGCCAGCAATGTGAGGGGTGGAAGTTAGCTTCACCCCATCCCGCCACCTCCCATTGCAAACAGCAGCAAGGGGTATTAACTCCTATGGCTGCTGTCATAGGCTCCCATAGGTGCTAATGGCAGCTTCCGTAGTCCAGCCAGGAAGATGGCTTCCTTCCCGGCGTACAAGCGCCTGGCCTGGCGCTTTTACGCCGGTGGAATACGCCTGTGTGATATGATGCATTGGAATACAATGTATCACATGGTAGCGTATATCAGCTGGCGGTAAAAACACCAGTCGATATATGCTCGTGTGAATATTGAATAAGCCCTAACACTTTAAAAAAAATGGCACAATTGATAGTTTTTTTCTGTCTGCCCTCCTCTCTAAAAAAATAAAAAAACATTACATTTACCCAAAAATTGTACTCAATAAAAACTAAAGTTCACCACGACACATACAAGTCCTCATACAGCTATGTCAACAGAAATAAAAAATATATAGACTGTGGCTGAAAGTTTAAAAAGAAAATAAAAATCACCAAAAAGTCTTAAAAAGATGTTTAACACAGAAACTTGATTTGCATAATAGGTCATGTTCTGATGACACATCCCCTTTAAAGGAGTCTTCTGTCATTTTTAACATTGATGGCATTGGGGGGATGAGGTGTGAGTAAAACAAACAAAAAAAAAAATACTCACCTCCCTCTGTGCGCTGCTTCCCTGTGGCTATTGGCCACCACTTCAGTCCTCTGTTTGCATTGGCTGCAGCTGTCATGTGGCTTGTTTACCCATGTGATGGCTGCAGCCAATAGAAAGCCTGCAGGAACAGCACAAGTGATGTCTTGTAAACCTGCCTCGGAGCTGGCGGGATGACGTCACCTGTCAGATGCCTCAGCGCTGAGCTGCCTAAATGGCGGTCTGACGCCGCAATGAGTATATTTCTTTTACATAGTTTTGGGCATGTGGAGCTCAAAACTATATAAAATAAATGATTTAAAACCCCTTTAAATTTTGGGGCGATATTAAGATGACTGAAATAAGATAATGAAATAGTCTGAAGTCATCTGGAAAAATTACAGATAAAGCAATGCAGTCACCAGAAGTGTTACCAAATTACAAACTTATCTGCTCCATCTGCACACACTGAAGCCAGTGAAGAAGAATAGTATAACAGGATAGCTTTACCTGCCAGTCGGGTTCTGGAACAGTTGTGTGTGATTCTCAGCTGCTGGCCCTATATTTATAGCAGCCTTTTCTGGTTGGATATTTGCATATTTAGTTATTACCTCTAAGGATTAAATATGCAAATATGATTAGTTTGTCATCTTGTTCAGCACATCAAGTTCTTTACGCCATATTGGAGGATCTAGTTATGATGACATCACCTGTTCTTTCCACGCAATATTTTGAATACTGAATAGGTTCTGTGATTGAACTAGTTGAACCAGGATATGTTGCTCATAGTATGGCTATGGGGGATCCTGAGCTAGCAGTAACACTGACTGAGCTCTCTGTCACATAAGAAGACCCTAGCATCATATATTGGGCATGGTCAGTGGCATAGCTATAGGGGTCACAGCGGTTGCACTTTTTCATAGCCCTCCTTCACCACACTAACATTTTTAATGAGCTGGCTGTTTCCCTGCCCTGCATACTGTGTGACAGTGTGATATCCAGTGACATAGCTATAGGGGTCAAAGGGGTCACAATTGTGACCCACCCCACGGGGTGGCCCAAAGGCCCTCCTCACCACAGTCGCAGGTCCTCCTGAAGCTCCTGCTATGAGTGGAGCCGGTTTGTGATATGTTCCCACAAGCGCTTTGACCGACTGTGGCGTGGCAACGTGAGTAATGGAGCCAGAGAGGGAGAACATAGGAAGGCAGACACCTCAGCTCAGTTGGTAACAGCAGGGCAAGAAAATTGAAGAGGAGACTGCAGGGGAGGGACACCAGGAATTTTGTGAATGATCTGTTCTGTGCTCTTTGCAAACTATTACTGCCAGTTTATACCACATTTTTCCTCCTTGACTGCACCGTTGTCTGCCATGACCCGTCAAGGTTGCTGATCCCAAAAAATGGACTCCTGAGTCTGAGGAGGTATTTTCTCAGTTAAAACAGAGGTTTGCTATTGCCTCCATTCTTCATCACTCGGATACCGCTAACCTCTTTTATCAGGGAGTTTATTGAAACTTTATTGTATCAGAAACTGTCCAAGGATAAGTATAATCCCTATGGGTATTCTTCCAAGTTATTCACATCCGCTGAAAGGAACTATCTGATTGGAGGGCGAGAATTGCTTGCTATAAAGCTTACCTTGGAGGAGTGGAGACACCTGCTGGAAGGCTCAAATCCATCTCCTTACTGACCAAAAGAACTTGACTTATCTTCAGTCTGCACAATGTCTTAACCCATTAAAGGCCACGCACGGTAAATATACGGTGCCTGGTCCTGGGCTTAAAGCTCCGCCGAAAGTCAAATTACAGCGGCGCTTTACACCTCGGGCACGTGTAGCGAGTGCATGCACGTTCCCGTGTGGCAGTGCCCGAGCTGCCAAACTCATGCTCATAGACACTGTAGCCACTGGAACGAACGGGACCAATCATGTGTCCCTCCACATATGTGATCACCATGAGATCCAATCATGGTGGTCACAGTCACAAATGTTTAGTAAATAAGTGACAGGCAGCTTCACTCTGCCCCCTTCTCTCCTCAGATCACTTCATTTCTGAGCAGAGAGAAGTAGGCAGATGTTACAGCTGCCTGTGAAGCAGTTACAGCGAAAAAAAATCACATGATATGAATTACATCATCGGAAATAGTTTCAAAGAGTTAGTGTAGATTTTACAGCTTTAGGGCATTACACCTTTTTTATGTTTTACTATATATATATACATACTTTAGTGTGCTACAGAATATTTACAGGTTCTATTGTACGTTAGGACATCACGTTACTGTCCGTTAGGGGTTAGTGTACGTTTTTGTACGTTGGAGCGTTACACGTAATATATTATATATCTATATCATAAGTTCTGTCAAGTTAGGGCATCTCATATTATTGTATATATTTATCACTTCGTGTGCTGCATATTCTATACGCTACGTCACACTAAAAAGCAGTGTCGGAGGGCCATTTTTTTTCTTCTTACACGGCTCTCTTTTATAAAATGGCCAGAAGGCTATACAGTTTGGAGGAGGCGTATGAACTGTTCTGCTCGATTCTGATTCAGAACCGAGACAGACACTTCCTCAGATACAGCTTTTCTCGTGAGTGACAGCGACAGCGCTTCCGATAACTCTTGTAGGGCCGCTAGCACAGACCCACAAGTAGAATTAGCAGGGCCCAGTAGCGCTGCAGCGCAGAATATACTGGTTCCTCCAATTGAAGTCGCCAACCTTGTGTGGACACCCACCACATCATTTACCCCCCAAATAGCTGACTTCACCGCCACCCCAGGAATAAGCCTGGATGTCACTCATTTCTTCCTCATCGATTATTTTTCACATTTTATAAGTGATGAACTCCTGATGGACATAGTCCACAAAACTAATCTGTATGCTAGACAATACATTGCTCAGCATCCTTTTTCGACACACGCCAAAAATTGGAAGCCCACAACCCTGTGCGAATTTAAAAAATTCCTGGGGCTCACGTTAAATATGGGGATTGTCAAGAAACCCACAATTAAATCTTACTGGGCCTCTAGTACGACGCATGCCACCCCTGTGTTCTCTGCAGTAATGCCCAGACATCGCTATGAAGAATTATTACCATTTCCTCACTTCAATGATAATCTGCAAGCCCTTCCCAGAACAGATCCAAATTATGAACGGTTATTTAAAATTCGGCCATTAATGACATATTTAAATGAGATCTTTAAAACTCATTACACCCCAGAAAAAAACCTCAGCATAGATGAATCCCTAATGAGTTTTAAGGGGAGACTTCATTTCAAGCAGTATATCCCAACTAAAAGGGCGCGTTATGGAGTGAAGCTTTATAAACTTTGTGAAAGCGAGACAGGATATACCACCGCTTTTAGAATTTATGAGGGCAGGGACAGTAAAATCCGTCCTCCACGGTGTCCCCCTAATCGGTCCATAAGTGGTAAAATCCTCTGGGAGCTAATCCAGCCCTTCCTCCATGAGGGGCATCACCTCTACAAGGACAACTTTATACAAGTGTGCCTTTGTTCAAACTCCTGCACACATCAAGCACCGGAGTATGTGGGACAATCCGTAAAAATAAAAAGGGCTTTCCACAGAGGCTGGTGGGAATACTAATTCTGAAGGGAACATCCTGCTTTTTTCAAAGTGATGAACTGCTGGGTGTCAAATAAAGGGACCGAAAAGATGTGTTTGTCCTCAGTAGAGTCCATACAAATGCCACAGAAGCCGTCAGGGAGAGATTCTTATCCGAAAAGCAAAAGCCAGTGTGCATAATAAATTATAATAACTTCATGGGGGCATTGATTTAGCAGATCAGGTATTGTAGCCACATTTGGTTAAACGGAAAACAAGATCCTGGTATAAAACAGTGGCGTATACCTCATTCCTAAGTGGCCATATACCTCATTCAGGTGGCCGTATACCTCATTCATAAGTGGCCATATACCTCATTCAGGTGGCCGTATACCTCATTCCTAAGTTGCCATATACCTCATTCAGGTGGCCGTATACCTCATTCAAGAGGCGTAACTTGAAGCTCCCAGGCCCCGATGCAAAACTTGTAACAGCGCCCCCAACTATAATGCTTTACTCATAGTACTGGGTTCCCTATATGGAGAAGAGAGGCCTTATGGGCCCCCTAAGGCCTCATGTCCACGGGGAAAATCAGGACCGCTACGGATTCTCCATGGAGAATCCGTAGCGGGTCCATCCTGCCCCGCGGACATGAGGCATAAAAATAAGAATAAACTCACCTCTCGCACGCTCCGGATCTTCCCTTCATCGCGGCTTCATCTTCTCTCCGTCGCGGCCGGATCTTCTCTCTTCGGCCCGGCGGATGTGCACGGCACGTCGGTTGCGTGCCGCGTGCATGCGCTGGCCCGAAGAAAAAAGATCCAGCCGCGACGGATAGAAGATGATGCCGCGGCGAAGGGAAGAACCGGAGCGGGTGAGTAAATTCTGATTTTTGTCTCCCGCGGATCCGGACGGCTTCCATAGGCTTCAATAGAAGCCTGCGGGAGCCATCCCCGCGGGAGACCCGCACGAAAATGGAGCATGGTCCAGATTTTTTCATGCTCAATTTTTTTTAAAATCACTTTTATTGACCATCCGCAGGTATTTATCTACCCGCGGGTGGTCAATGCATCCCTATGCCAGGAGCAGCGGCACGAGACGGAGGCACGAGCGGGGAGCTGAAGGGGACAGCGGAGCAGCGGAGCAGCTCAGCAGCCGAAGCAGGTGCGGGGGCAGCGGCAGCCGAAGCAGGTGCGGGGGCAGGAGTGACCAGTGAGACCGGAGCGCAGCAGCTGGCGCCAAGAGGCCACCAGGAGTTCAGCGGAGCAGCTGAGACAGGAGGGCAGAGTGAGCGGCCGCCGGGACAGCGGGTGACGTCACCAGGAGGAGTGGAGGAGCTGATAAGTATCTTCTGTGTGTGTTTGTGAGCTAAGTGTGTGTCTTCTGTGTATCTGGTTAGTTGTGTCTTCTGTGTGTGTGTGTCTGGGGGTTTAAGTGTTTGTGAGGGGGGAATAAAAAAAAATAAATTTTGACTGGTTGCGCATAAGTGTCAGCGGGTAAGAGGTTGCGCGAGAGCGGCAGCGTGTGAGTGGTTGCACAGAGGTAGCAGCGGGAGAGGGGTTGCAGCAGCGGGTGAGGGGTTGCGGCAGCGGGTCAGCGGTTGCGACAGCGGGTCAGCGGTTGCGACAGCGGGACAGCGGTTGCGACAGCGGGACAGCGGTTGCGACAGCGGGACAGCGGTTGCGACAGCGGGACAGCGGTTGCGACAGCGGGTCAGCGGTTGCGACAGCGGGCCAGCGGTTGCGCCAGCGGGCCAGCGGTTGCGGCAGCGGGTCAGCGGTTGCGGCAGCAGGTCAGCGGTTACGGCAGCGGGTCAGCGGTTGCGGCAGCGGGTCAGCGGTTGCGGCAGCGTGTGAGCGGAGTGTGAACAAGTCTATCTTCACTACTTCCACAAGTAAATTGTAGATCCCCATTAGGATGAGCTCCATGCCTGGCAATGCCATCCAGTGTGCTACTTGTGCAATGTATGCGGTCCTTGATCAGCCGATCGAGGGTGCATACTGTTGCGCAAGATGCGTGCACGTCGAACATTTAGAAGCCCAAATTCTGGATCTAAATGGGCAACTGGCAACACTGAGAGCCATTGACATCATGGAAAGGAGTTTGGTGCTCACTGAGCAGACACTCGCTGGGGTAGAGGCGGAGGCGGATGGTAGTACGGAAGAGCAGGGGGAGCAGGCAGTCAGCTGGGTGACAGAAAGAAGGAGGGATAGAGGGAAGAGAACCAGGGAGGCTAGTCCTGAACTGGCACAACCCAACAAATTTGCAAGATTGGCAGATGAGGGGGATGCCATTACAGAGCCAGCACCGCTGCAGCACGACACGCCCTCTGAACGCCAGGGGGATGACTGCTCCAGTGAGACGGGGACGGGGAGCGCAGGGCAGGCTAGACAGGTTCTAGTGGTGGGGGACTCAATTATTAGGGGGACAGAGAGGGCAATCTGCCATAAAGACCGGGATCGTCGAACGGTGTGTTGTCTTCCTGGCGCTCGAGTTCGACACATCGCGGATCGGATTGACAGATTACTGGGAGGGGCTGGTGAGGATCCAGCAGTCATGGTGCACGTTGGCACCAATGAACAAGTTAGAGGTCAGTGGAGGGCCCTCAAAAATGATTTCAGGGACTTAGGGTCCAAGCTCAGGGCAAGGACCTCCAGGGTAGTTTTCTCGGAAATACTACCTGTACCTAAAGCCACACTAGAAAGGCAGCAGGATCTTAGGGAGGTAAACAAGTGGCTCCGGAGTTGGTGTAAGAAGGAGGGATTTGGGTTCCTGGAGAACTGGGCTGACTTTGCGGTCGGCTACAGGCTCTACCGTAGGGACGGGCTGCATCTTAATGGGGAGGGTGCAGCTGTGCTGGGGGAAAAGATGGCTAGAAGGCTGGAGGAGTGTTTAAACTAGGGACTGGGGGGGAGGGTAAAATGAGAAATAGTGGGGTAGCCAGTGTAATTAGCGATCCGGGTCCAAGCAAAGGGAATGGGGGACGAGCAGGGGGTGGGGTTAGTACAGTTAGAACTGATAGATCAGCCATAAGTACGAATAGCAACAAAACAAATTTAAAAAACAAAAAAAATGATATAAATTGTATGACCACGAATGCACGAAGTCTGATCGGTAAAGTGGGTGAGCTTGAAGCGAGAATGACTGATGAAAGCTATGATATAGTCGGAATTACTGAAACATGGCTTGATGATAAGTGCGATTGGGCGGTGAATTTGCAGGGGTACAATCTCTTCAGAAGAGACCGAAGGAACCAGAAAGGGGGAGGGGTATGTCTGTACGTCAAATCGAACTTGAAGCCGAGGCTACGGGAGGATATAGGGGTAGGAGACGAACAGGTGGAATCTCTGTGGGTAGAAATACAGGGAGGAAAAAATAACAAAATCCTGATAGGGGTCTTCTATCGACCACCAAAAGCAACAGAAGAAACTGAAGACTTACTACTAAGGCAGATAGAAGAGGTGTCAAAACGAAACAAAGTAATTATCATGGGGGACTTTAATTACCCAGATATAACATGGGAGAACGAAACCTGCAAATCTCACAGGGGTGATAAGTTCTTGAGAGTAATTAAAGACAATTACCTGAACCAACTGGTGCAGGAACCAACAAGAGGGAGAGCCATTCTGGACCTAGTACTAACTAACAAACCAGACCGAATAAAGGGGGTACAGGTTGAGGGGCACTTGGGGAACAGCGACCACAATATAATCAACTTCCAGCTGTCAATCAATAGGAAGCCTTATCAGGGAGTGGCAAAGAAACTAAACTTTAGTAAAGCAAAATTTGATGAGCTTAGAACTACTATCGGTAACATTAATTGGGACAACATCCTCAAAAATATCAGTACGGAGGAAAAATGGGAAAAGTTCAAAAGGATCCTAATCGCCTCATGTGAGCAGTTCATTCCCTTTAAAAATAAAAGAAACTCAGCTAAAAGGAAACCAATGTGGCTCGACAAGACGGTACGAGGGGCAATAAACGAAAAGAAGAAAGCGTTCAAACTACTAAAGCAACAAGGCAGCGAAGAAGCACTAAAATCATACAGGGAAAAAAACAAAATATGCAAAGATACGATCAAAACTGCCAAGGAGGAAGCAGAAAGACGGATCGCAAAAGAGAGCAGAAACAACCCGAAGCTATTTTTCAACTACATAAACAGCAAAAGGATTTGCAGGGAGAGCGCTGGCCCTTTAAAAAACAATGCAGGAGAAATCATTGATGATGACGAAGGGAAAGCAAATCTACTAAACAGTTTCTTCTCAAGTGTGTTCACCAAAGAAAAGGAAATGCCACACGAGATGCAGGGGAATAAAAC
Source organism: Eleutherodactylus coqui (assembly GCF_035609145.1). Taxonomy (NCBI): domain Eukaryota; kingdom Metazoa; phylum Chordata; class Amphibia; order Anura; family Eleutherodactylidae; genus Eleutherodactylus; species Eleutherodactylus coqui. The sequence continues at coordinate 27,055,453 of NC_089842.1, read as the reverse complement.
GAACCCCTCACAAAATATCTCATACCTAACGCAGGAGGAGGTGCGGAAGCGTCTAAAGAAAACAAAAATTGATAAATCACCGGGCCCAGATGGATTACACCCAAGGATACTAAAGGAACTAAGTGACGAGAAAGCTAGGCCGCTATACCTAATATTTCTAGACACTATCAAGACCGGAGTAGTACCATTGGACTGGCGCATTGCCAACGTGGTTCCAATTTACAAAAAAGGGAGCAAAAGTGAGCCTGGTAACTACAGGCCAGTAAGTCTCACTTCAGTAACGGGAAAAATTTTCGAGGGGATTCTGAGAGACGCCATCGATGAGTACCTCAAGGAGAATAAGGGAATAACTCCTCACCAGCATGGATTCATGAAGGGTCGCTCATGTCAGACAAATCTGATCAGTTTCTACGATGAAGTAAGCTCTAAGCTGGACATGGGAGAATCTATTGATCTTGTATATCTGGACTTCTCTAAAGCCTTTGACACCGTGCCACATAATAGGCTAATATACAAAATGAGGCAGCTCGGACTGGGTGAAAACGTGTGTAAGTGGCTAAAAAAATTGGCTCAATGATAGAAAGCAGAGGGTGGTAATAAAGGGTTCGTACTCTGATTGGACCACAGTCGCTAGCGGGGTGCCACAGGGTTCAGTATTAGGCCCCACTCTGTTCAACATATTTATCAATGACCTGATAGAGGGGCTGCACAGCAAAATATCAATATTTACAGATGACACAAAATTATACAATATAATTAATGCAACGGAGGACAATGTACGGCTACAAACGGACCTGGATAAGATGGGGGCTTGGGGAGAAAAATGGCAAATGAAGTTCAATGTTGAAAAATGTAAGACTATGCACATGGGCAGGAGGAACGGATGTCACAAATATTCACTTAATGGGGTACAACTAGGGAATAGTGATATGGAAAAGGATCTGGGGGTACTAGTGGATAGTAGACTAAACTGGAGTAACCAATGCCAGTCCGCTGCTGCAAAGGCAAATAAAGTCTTAGGGTGCATCAAAAGAGGTATAGGGGCGAAGGATGAGAACATTATCCTTCCATTATATAAGGCACTTGTCAGACCTCACATGGAATACTGCTTACAATTCTGGACACCGGTGCTCAGGAAAGATGTCACAGTGCTTGAGGGGGTTCAAAGAAGGGCAACTAAACTAATACATGGAATGACGGGACTGGAATACCCCGAGAGGTTATCAATATTGGGACTATTTACTCTAGAAAAAAGAAGGTTAAGAGGCGACCAAATAACCATGTATAAGTACATGAGGGGACAACACATGGATCTCTCCCGCGATCTGTTTACACCCAGGACCACGACGGTAACAAGAGGACATCCGCTACGATTAGAGGAAAGTAGGTTTCATCACCAACACAGAAAGGGGTTCTTTACTGTAAGAGCAGTTAGACTGTGGAACTCTCTACCGGAGGAAGTGGTGATGGCAAAATCCATAGAGGAGTTTAAAAGGGGACTTGATGTCTTTCTGGAGAAGGATATTACAGGATATAAATATTAGGTTAAGTGTCAATCCTGGTATATAGGCAGGTAGGAACTATTAGGGGTTGATCCAGGGAACAGTCTGATTGCCATTAGGGAGTCGGGAAGGGATTTTTCCCCCAAGAGGGCTAATTGGCTTCTGGCCTTGGGGTTTTTTGCCTTCCTCTGGATCAACACAGTAGGATAGACAGGCTGGACTAGATGGACAATGTCTTCATTCGGCCTTACATACTATGTTACTATGTTACTATGGGGTGCGGATCCGCAAGCAGGAGAAGAGTTAAAATCCGCTGCGGATTTTAATTCTTCTTTTGCCCATGGACATGAGGCCTAAGGCTCCTGGGCCCGGGTGCAACCGCATCCCCTGCATCCTCTATAGTTACGCCCCTGCCTCATTCCTAAGTGGCCATATACCTCATTCCAGAAGCGTAACTTGAAGCTCCCAGGCCCCGATGCAAAACTTGCAACAGCGCCCCCAACTATAATGCTTTACTCATCGTACTGGGTTCCCTATATGGAGAAGAGTGGCCTTATGGGCCCCCTAAGGCTTCTGGGCCCAGGTGCAACCGCATCCCCTGCATCCTCTATAGTTACGCCCCTCCCTCATTCATAAGTGGCCATAACAGTTTTGTCCTGTACAAAAACAGAGGAGGCAGAGATTCATATCTTGATCATCAGGGGTATGTAATCATACACTTCCTCTTTCAAACTAAAGACCCCCGACTCTGTCATTAATCTGAAGATATCCGAAGACTAAGAGAAAGACATTTTATTTTCCGAGTACCCATCACAGCCAATAAGACAATCCCACAGAAAAGATGCAGAGTGTGTGGCAAACATGGGAGATGCAGTGAGGGCTCAGTCACACGGGTGTATCGGCGCCTGTGTTACTCCATGTAGCAGACGCCCGTACCTGAAGACGTCCGTCTTCTAACTGTCAGTCACACGGGCACATCGACGCTGATGTAGGGGTGCCGAGGCGCCCATGTGACTGAGCCCTCAATCGCGCTACTATAGCCCTAAGTTTCCCACAAAACCTGGCCTCTGCATCTTCCCATGTTTTAAGAGGTATCACACTCTCCCACATTATTTAAAAAAATCATTTTTATACAAATCCCATTTTTTTTATTCACATAGTATTATAAAAGCATCTCCTATAACTGTGTGGAATTGATGCTTTTTCTTCGAGGCCCTGATATTGATACATTTGTTGGAGTCCCTGATACTTGATACTTTTTGATAAGCTGAATATCACAAGACATGAACAAAAATGATAGTGAAGCATATTTTAAATGTTACAAATACAATTTTTTTCCATAATCTAAACTTTCACATTTTTCACTATTCCAATGGATGAATGGATAAAGGGGTCTACTTCTCCTGCTACTCCTTTCATTCCGTGCCCTGCCATTCATCCACACGTAGGATTATGGCCACAATGGGCATATTTCTAAATACAGGAGAAACAGGAGCTTCAGTTTTGGGGTGCATTTCTCTGTTTTCATGTAAGCTGTCTGAAAAAAATAACTTTGAAATGACACATTTGTCAAAAAATTCAAAATCGCAATTTTTTCCCAACTGCGTTGCATAATATCACTCAAAATCACTGGGCTCAAAATGCTCACTATTCCCCTAGACGAATGCGTAAGTTGTCTAGTTTTCTAAATGGGGTCATTTGCTAGGGTTTTCTCTTGTTTTAGCAGTGCAGTGCCTCTACAATTGTGCAATGGGGCCTGAAGGATTCACCAACAAAATTTGTGTTCTGAACGCTCCCGGGTGCTCCTTTCATTTTGGGCCCTGCCATGTATCCAGACATAGGATTAGGGCCACAATGGGCATATTTCTGAGCCCTATAGAAACAGGGATATCAATTTTGGGGTGTATTTCTCAGTTTTCAAAAAAAAAAAAAAAATTGTTTTCCAAAGAACACATTCATGAAAAAAAATGAAATTATAGTATTTTGCACATAATTTGCATTAATTCCTGCAAAAAAAATGTGGGATAAAAATACCAACAACACCCCTCAATGAATACATTTAGGGGTATATTTTCCAAAATGGGGGCATATTCTGGGGTGACTATCAGTCTGACACCTATGAGCCTCTGCAAACTTGCGTTGGTGTAAAAAAATAAAATGTACTTCACAATTTTCATAATTAGTCTCCTAAATTCAGCAAAAATCCAAAAATTGTAGAGCATGTATATACATATGTGTTATACAGCTGCTGAAAACAAGAAAAAAATAGGAAAACACGTCAACTTTTTAACATTTTCCGCAAATTTGGTACTTTCAATAAAAATACATATCATATCAATCTATTTTTACCACCTAAATGAAGTACATGTGTCGAAAAATCTGTGTCAGAATCACTTGGATATGCAAATCTCCTAAAGAGTTATTCTTTGTTAAAGTAACACATGCCAGATTTCAAAAATTTGGCTTGGTCCTTAAGGTACAAACAGGCTTGGTCCTTAAGGGGTTAAAGAGACTCTCTAGTCTCAGGACAAAATTTATCTATAAGGAAAGCATATTACCTGCAGTTGTTCTTTTCAATCTGCCCAATCCAGGCCCCATTTTTAGTTGTCCAAGATGGCGCCAGCAATTTTCTAATTATCTAGTGCACACTGTGCACTGCTCTCTGATTGGACAGTGCTAATCACATAAGCATGAACAACTCTGGCCTTTCAGAGAGCAGCTATAGTTCACTGGAAGTCTAAGCACTATTGTGTAGTCTGAAGATTGCTTCGCCCACCTTGGAGGGACAAAAATGGGACTAGGAACCGATGGATCACAGAGAGCAGTGACTATGGAGATCAGCGGCAGGTTATATACCTCGCTCACATTCTGGTCCGGGGATAGAATTTTGTCCTGAAACTGGAGGGTCCCCATAAAGGCTAATGATGGGGAAGGTGGGTGCAAATTCATGTGCAATACACAGGAAGATGCATAGAATGCTGCGTGATTCCGCTGGAAAAAAATAACACATCTGGAACTCGTTAGACTAAATTAGCCTTTTTTAAACAGTGTATCTTGTTTGAACATAATGAAAACTCTCCTGCCCCTGAGCCAATCAGAGGCAGCCCTCACTCACCCATTCATGAATTCATGAATGGGTGTGAGTGAGGGCTGGCCTCTGATTGGTCAGGCTGTGACCAATCAGAGGCATCTTATTCAGCAGGCGGGGATTTTAAATCCCCGGCTGCTGAATACTACTCACAGCTGTTCAGAGCAGTTCAGGAGAACTGCAGCCTGCCGCGCTGAACTCCGTCTGCCCAGACCAGGTGAGTATATATATATTTTTTATTTTTACACATTTCTGGATGAATTGCAGGGAAGGGCTTATATATTTAACCCTTTCCCGACAATTCATCCCGCGATCGCTGGCAGCCCATTGCTTTCAATGGAGTCGGCTGTATTGCGGCTCCATTGAATTCAATGGGCTAACATCGTTCTGCCGGGACAAGGTAAGTATATATATATATTTTTTATTTTTACACATTTCTAGATGAATTGCAGGGAAGGGCTTATATATTTAAGCCCTTCCCGACAATTCATCCCGCGTACGCCGGCAGCCCATTGCTTTCAATGGAGTCGGCTGTATTGCCGGCTCCATTGAATTCAATGGTCAGTGCTCGTTTAATCGAGACGAGTATCGCGTGGTGCTCGTCTCGAGTAACGAGCATCTCGAGCACCCTAATACTCGAACGAGCATCAAGCTCGGACGAGTATGCTCGCTAATCTCTATATAACATACATACTTAAAGGGGTTGTCCCATGAAAGCAAGTGGGGTTAAACACTTCTGTATGGCCATATTAATGCACTTTGTAATATACATCGTGCATTAAATATTGGCCATACAGAAGTAGTTTACTTACCTACAGGGGGTCCCCCCCTCCCTGTGCTGGCGTCCCCGTTTCCATGGTGCCAACCAAACTTCACCTCTGGACGCAGGAACAGTCGCGCTTGCGCACAGACGATTTCTCTTCTGGATGGTCCGGGCTCAGGAGCTGCGTCCTGGCTCCTCCCTCTTCTTCGCATCATCGAGAAGCTCCGCCTCCGTCACGTGGTGCCGATCAGCCAATGAGGTGGCTGGAAACGGCAGTGGAGCGAGACTGCAGAAGAACATCCACGGTGCACCATGGGTGAAGACCCGCGGTGCACCGTGGGAGAAGATCAGCGGCGCCATCTTGGAAAGAAGAATCTTCAAAGTTGCAGAACGGGGATCCAGGTAAGAGAATTTAAAAAATAATAAAATAACACATGGATACGGCATTACTGTGGACTAACTGGGGGTCTGTGCAAAAAAAAATAATTATCTTTTGCCGTGGGACAACCCCTTTAAGGCGCAGATATGGATGTGATTGGTTCGCACTTAAAAGGAATTCTGCAACAGCAAACAAACTTTTTTGTCTAGGCACTGATAGTGGAGTGAAAGTTTTAGGGTCCGTGAATTACTCTTGTGGGGGGTGGGGGGTGGGGTTGTCCATCAAGGAAGACAGAATTACCTGTGGCGGAGCACTTTTCTAGTCATGGACATGACATAGGAGATATGAGAGTTTTGATATTGAAGGGTGGTTTCCAGTCACAAACCCATAGAAGAATTTGGGAATATAAATTGATAACAACCTTTGACACTCTGAATACTGGGTTAAATTATTCCCCAGGATTTATGCGTGAATGGGAGGTGTGAGACATTTATTGCACAGATAAGACCCCCATCAACAGTAATTCTGGGACCATAGACTTTCACTCCCTTATCAGTGTTTAGCTAAAAATGTTGCGCACCTCTTGTAGCATTTCTAGCCTGATGACCTCCCCCCCCCCAACAGTAATTCAGTGACCCTAAAACTTTCACCCTGCTATCAGTGCCAAATAATACATAGTTTGTTCCACAAATATATTGTGATGAGGTCCGCGCATATGCACCTACACAAGACAATCCTCAACATTATGACTTCCTCTGTGTTCTTCCCGTATGATGGCAGGTAACAATGGCGCCAATAAATCATAGAAATCAAGTTTTTATTAGAAATGTAATTTTGTTTTTCATTTTCCGTTTCTTTTTTATTATTTCTGCTTATGCAACTATCTGTATCATAAATAAATCCATCCACGCAGTCAGTATGAGGGTTTACACATCTTTATTGGACATCCAGTAATTACAGGACCAAAAAAGTCATGTTAGATCTTCTCTTCCCTTAAAGCTGCAGTATCCATAGGCTAGACTTTTCGCTTGGGGGAGGGGGGTTGCTGAGACCCCAATGATTAGCTGAACTGAACATTACAATGGGTTTTCAGTTTCCACAACAGCACCACCACAGCGGGAATGAAGCATTACACAGTTATCATAGAAATCATTGGGATGTCTGAAGACAATAGTCGTACTGAGTCCCCCAAAGAGAGAACCACCTTTTGTAGCCGCTCTTCACTCCGGATAATAGGTGAGAGTCTTAAATGAGAGACCCCTCCCCTAGTATGACTTAATTTTAGGGTTATTGCATTTACTCAGTTTTATACATGCATTGTTATACGTTTGAGAAAAGATATATCCCTTCTTACAGACACATCTTGGTACTGGAGCAAATTTACACGTTGCAGGGAAATCTGGCCATTCGCATGTTGGTTGGCAGACGTTTGCCTGCGGGTTAAAGTACTTATTGGGACCACATTTGGCTTTGCATTCTTTAGGTTCGACACAGTTTACGGATTCCCCAGATGTCCCGGTCTGAGCGTAGAGTCCTTGGTTACACTGACACCCGGGTTTCTCAGTTAAGTCACAATCTTGTCTGTGATCTACATTCGCACACGTTAAGTCACAGTCTGTAACCCATGCAGCGGAACTGTTTGAAGGACAATTAAGATCTGTGGAAATAGAAACACAATTTATTTACGGAGCCTTATATTGGATCACACCGTCTGCCGTACCTTCTGTGCCCTCTAAATAGGGTACAGTATTACAATGTACTACACCATATACAGAGATGGCGCCCTGGAAGAGCCTCTCACTGGGTGATACTTGAGCAGCAGGTCACAGAAAAAATAAGAGTGCCCTTTCTAATAGGTATGGCCTATATAAAAGGGCGGGACTAAACATATTCAGACCTCCTATTTTAATATCAAACCACAAAATTAATTTGGGACCCCAGAAACCCCTTAAGAATGGGGCCTTTTGTCTTTTTCATTTTCGGTTTTTCCTCCACACCTTCAAAAAATCGAAACTTTCATTTTTCTATTGACGCAGCTGTATGAGGGCTTGTTTTTTGCAGGACAAGTTGCACTTTTCATTGGTGCTATTTAATGTACTGAAAAACTTTAAAACATTTCCAAGTGAAGTTAAATGGAAGAAATGCAATCCCGACATCTTTGTCTTGTTTTCATGGCATACATATTGCAACAAAAATGACATGGGGAAGTTATCCTATGGGAGAATATGATTACAATAACCAAATTAATAGTTTGACTTTAAAAAATTAAAATATCTCTGGAAAAAAAAGTATTTTCTGAACACCATGATTTTTTTCCCCCATTGAAATAGATGTGTAAGGGCTCGTTTTCGGGGGGATGGCCTATAGCTTCTATTGGTACCATTTTGGGCTTGTAACTTTTTGTTCACTTTTTAGAAAATTTTTTCTTGAAGACAAGGTGACTAAAAAAGTGCAATTCTGGAAGTGTGTATTTTTTTTTCTGGCGACATTCGCAGTGCGAAATAATTAATGTGTTACTTTGATAGATTGAACTTCTATGTACACAGCGATATCAAATATGCTTGTTTTTTTATTCTTATTTTTTTCTATTAATTTAGGAAAATGTTTTGTTTTTTTAACTTGCTTTTATTTTTACCAATTAATACACCTATGTAAATGTATTTTTAGATTTTTTTAGTCCCTATGACTTGAAATTGTGATCATTTGATTGCTTATACAGTATAATGTAATACCACAATTTTGCGTTATACTGCATGTTGACAGGCAGTCCATGAAGGTGTGCCATAGGCATGCCTTGATGGGCATTTATTCAGGGCAGCCCTGGGGGACTTCAGAAGATCTAATTGTGGAAGGGCTGTTTGGGACCCCCACACAACGATCGGGGCATTAAAATTACTTTGTCAGAATTTGCATTTAGAGGGATTTAGAGGGATAATAGCCGCAATCAGCATCAGCATCAGCGCTATCATAGACAGCCGGCACGCACCTTGTATGGAGCGGGATCAGTTAGAAACTGGCCCTCTAAATATATTTGTATCCAAGGCCTGCTATATTTATATACGACCCCTAACTTAATTCAGACCCCAGACCAGCCCCGCAGTATTAATTTCTGACCCCAGACCCAACCCCTAATTTTATTCAGATCCCAGGTCAGACAAAAAATATTTAGTCCTCAGACCAGAATATTTGATGTACTGATCATCCTCACTCCTTGTTCTGCTCTGTGCACCGCTGCACTGGGTCCCGACGATGGGTCTGCACCTCCACACTCTACACCCTGATGCTGGATGGCATCAGGACCCAGAAACAAGGGATGGAGATGAGGAAGTCAAGTATCCAGGTCACTGTTTATTGGACTAATTTAATAGATAATGACTGATTTTTATTTCTTGCTGTTCCTAATTTTTAGCCTCCCTCCCCGGTAATACCTAAAGAGCTGAGTTAGGCAGACTACTTTTGTGCCTCACAATCTCGAAGAGGGCGCTGTCATTCCAGGTCCACCTACAAAGTAGCAGTCCAAACTCCTGCCATCACAAAGCCATGCTATGCCTAAGGACCCCCAGCCAAACCCAGCCAGACCAAATCCCCACCTAGCACCACTTCACAAAAGCCAAAATCAACAAGACGATGAGCAAGAACCAAGAAAATTTATCAGTGACTGTAGGATTATATATACATTCCTCTACACACAGGCCTCTGTTCACAAAAGGGGTTGTGTTCTGCCAACAAATGACTATTTTTTTATGCCCACATAAAAGATCAAAGCAACTAACAAATTAGCTTTTGCTGGTTTGTTGGCTGATTAGGGGCATATTTACATGGATTGGGCAAGTGAACATGCAGGCAAATGTTTGTACCCGATCATGACTTATAGCCTGCATTTATTGATAATAGTGTAGGGACTCCCAAGTAAACGAGGACCCTTGACGTGGGTTGTTAGCTTGTGTATTCTGGTAAAAATTGTAACCAATACCTTGTATTTATTGATATTTATCAGTAGCATGCAGTGCGGCTTTGAACACTGGGGAAGGCCAGGGTGCCAGTATGGTTCACCCTTGGGGTGCAGGGCAGCTCACTGGATTAAAACATGGCGTCATTATTAGGTTGTAAGCCTGCATGGTGCACTACATGTACCATATGGCCTGCTACACTATATATGCTTTTTTATGCAAGAATAGTACTAAGCATCCGCACTCTCAATATAAGTAAGGTGTGTGAGTGGTTGTCCATCAGTACCTTCACCTGAGCAGTGGCTCCTCCATATGGCAGTTTGGCTATCTACATGTTGAGGAATGTGGTGCTTCTACCTGCCCACTTATATTAGTAAGTATACGGCCACTTTCTGTTTTACAGAGGAGCGATAGTCATTCTATGATTTGAGGTGCAGCGGGTCGAAGGTCACTCTGGCCACCCACCTGCATTCACTGCCAATAGGCCATTACTCAAAGAACAATGACTCCTGTGTCTACAAGCCAATCAGCACTTCTGTTTAGCCCTGCTATAAACCAAGCAACTCTAAGAAGTGAGCGATGTTCTTGCTCAGTGCCCTGTCGCGGGCTGCTTGTACGCGGGGGGGGAGAATTGCACAAATTTGCTGTTTCCAGTGATAATCGTGCCATGTAAAGGTACTCTAATCTGTCACCTGTCTAAAGCACCACAAACAAATGTATGTTGCTGTTAGGGTAGATGACAGGAAGCCAGGTAAGGTGTTTGTCATAGTAACCCGCTTGCTGCTTCCCACGGTGCCCACCTGTACAGTTTGTGCTGGCCGAAAATATGACTCTTTGTAGAATCCCGTAGACTTATATAGGACAGCGCATATACAGGACTCTGATTAATTAAGTAATTTTCATCTGCCATCTTGTTTGTTGTGCCGTGGCTATATGCATATTTCTGGAAAAGGCAACAAAAATGGCGCATATGCATAAAGCCTTACATGGTCTTCGGGGAAGGGGGTGCTATTTTATGCTCAGTCTGTCACCAAAATCCCCAACTCTATACATACAGTAACTTTGGGCTGTGGAAGCTGGTCAACTGGGTCCTGGGGGAGCGAAGATACGCGAGTATGTGCCCTTTTTTATTTTCTCACCTGCCCAGCCCATATTTTTTTGTTTTTCTCACTAGCCCCTTTAAAGGGGTTGTCCCGCGCCGAAACGGGTTTTTTTTTTTTCAACCCCCCCCCCCCCCCCCCCCGTTCGGCGCGAGACAACCCCGATGCAGGGACCTAAAGAAAGCTTGCCGGAGCGCTTACCTTAATCCCCGCGCTCCGGTGACTTCTATACTTACCGGTGAAGATGCCCGCCGGAATCCTCTTCCTCCGTGGACCGCAGCTCTTCTGTGCGGTCCATTGCCGATTCCAGCCTCCTGATTGGCTGGAATCGGCACGTGATGGGGCGGAGCTACACGGAGCTACACGGAGCCCCATTCAGAAAAGCAGAAGACCAGGACTGCGCAAGCGCGGCTAATTTGGCCATCGGAGGGCGAAAATTAGTCGGCTCCATGGAGACGAGGACGCTAGCAACGGAGCAGGTAAGTAAAAAACTTTTTATAACTTCTGTATGGCTCATAATTAATGCACAATGTACATTACAAAGTGCATTAATATGGCCATACAGAAGTGTATAACCCCACTTGCTGCCGCGGGACAACCCCTTTAATGACACTAATATGCAATATATAACTAATATCGCTATACAGGCACCAAACAGCAGCTCCATACATGCCATAATCTAGTGACCATAGTGTACAATGCTTAATAAAACTGCCATACAGTGAGTATTCATAGTGGACATAAGCCTTCAGCGGCGCCCCATTCAGACAGCTGATCTGTGCTGTATGACGGCACAGGTGGCACACTACAATCGGCTTCTTTAGTGCCCGTAGGCACTGATGCCCCAGTATTTAGTCAGCACTAGATGGAGGGGAACCATTAGACAATTATACATACTTGGTGGAGTCAATTGTTGACTGGATCTGTCAATCTGCTGCTGCAGGACTGAAGGAGAAGGAGGAAGAGATCTCATTACTAGAAAAATTCATTTATTTTGCAAAAACATTTTCATGATCAGAAATGTCACTGGTTTCTGATGGTTTCTATTACATGGTGTCCTCCTTTATTCCCATACAGCTACCCATTCATCAGTTCTTGGGCCCTACTTTTGTGATCTAAGATGGCCACTGCATGCTGCTTTCTGATTGGCCAGTGCTCCTCACATGAGCAGCACTAGCCAATCAGAGCAGTGTGTAGTGTCTTAGACTACTAATGCACTGTGTATATTGGGTAAACTGAACAGGAATAAAAGAGGATACCAGGTAATATAACCCCTGTCCTCTTGCTCCAGGACAACATTTCATCACAGGACCAGAAGGCCACTTTAGAGTGTGCTCCTTAAAGGGGATGTGCAAGATTGAAAATAGAGGTCTGCGTTTTTTTCAAAATTTCTTTTCTCAAACCAGGGCTGCTCTTGTCTATGGGCTATGTACGGCATTACATCCCAGCCACAATCACATCCATGGGGATGGGCTGCTGTATCAGGTACAGCCCAGGGACAAAAAGTGTTGTCTTTGGAAAATAGGTAGATACTCCTTTAAACCCTTCCCGTAAATATGTGTCATGCAGTCATGGAGAGTGTATGGAGTGGGCTCAGGAGCCAAGTCCGCTCAAAACCTGGTGGCTATCAGCTGTTTTTGACAGCTCACAGCCACCAGTAACTGCTACGATCAGAGTTAACTCTGGCAGTTAACTGCTTAAATGTTGCAATCAAAACTGACTGCATATGTACACAGTCAGTGGGAGGCGGAGAACACCTTCCTGCACCCAATCTGCAAAAAACAGGCAAAAAACACCCAAGGAAACTCCAGGAGAAGCTCTAGAATCTGAAACAATAAAACAAGCAAGAGCAGCAGAGGGTTCACTTACCTGCCACCAAGAAAAGTACGTTCCATCTTAAGAAGCCCATGATGTCTCCGGATAGGACAGCTGAGTTGGTCACGGTTGACTACCAAATAACAAAAGGCAAAGAGCATAAGACAACCTCACAAGCAGAAGCCGATGTAGAGAAACATTTCCATTATTCTGATCTGTTTTTATTTTCTGATTGTAGAATTTTGTATTCTGTTGCCTATATATGACTATGGGGGCGGCCATCTTTCCTAGGCTTCATAATAGTGTTTAGTTGCTATTGTAAGCAATAAGGCATTGAGGTACAGAAGTCCTTCAATACATTATCATAATGATCTTAGCTACTATGATTCAAGTCCCCTTCAGGGAGATAAAAAGTGTAAGAAAATATAAAAATAGCGTAAAACCAAAAAAGGAATAAAAAAAAAATGGTTTTGTGCATTTTCCCCTATTTCTATAATTTTTTTTTTAAACCAATATATTTAGTATCATCGTGTCCATAATGACTGTACAATATATTGAACACACTATTTATCCTGCATAGTAAAAGCAATAAAGAAAACCCCTAAAACGCGGAGGCAAAATGCTTATTTTGTTCATTTTGCCACCCCCCCAAAAAAAAACGCAAGAAAACTGATCAATAAAGCCGTGTGTACCTTAAAACGCACAAATAAAAACTACAGCTCGTCACGCAAACCTCACAGAGCTTCATCCATGGAAAAATAAAAAGTTACGAGACTTTGAATGTATTATTGTCAAAATAATATTAGTTTCCAAAAAAAGTGTTTTTATTGTGCAAAAACGTAAAGAAAATTTTAATATTTTTGGTATTGTTATAATCGTACCGACCCGCGGGAAAAAAAAATTATGATATCATTTATGCTGTATGTTTAAGGGCTTATTCACATAAGCATATATCTGCTGGTGTTTTCACGGCCGACCGATATATGCTACCATGTGATGCACGGCCTTGGCATATAGGCCGTAGGGCAGGGATAGACAGCTTAGCTCGGCTGAGCTATCTCCCCCTTCCCTCCACCTTTCTTTACTCCTTGCCGGCTCACCTCCTATCTCCTCCCCTCTGGCTTTTTGCAGTGGGAGTGGGCGGGATGAGAGCGGAGCTAGCCTCCTGCCCCCTACAGCCCCGCTTAGCTCCACCCCATCCCGTGCTGTCCCATTGCAAACAGCAGCAAGGGGCAGAGAGGAGCTGAGAAGGGGGAGGGAGTTTAGCAGTCACGCTGCTAAACTCTCTCCTACCTCCCTTCTCCAGTCACTGTCATTGGCTTCCATAGGAGTCAATGGCAGCGGCCATAATCCGGCCAGGAAGATGGCATCCTGCCCAGTTTAAAAGCACCCGGATGGGTGCTTTTACCCTGCGGGAGTACGCATGTGTGATCCGATGCATTGGAATCCAGTGCATCACGTGGTAGCATATATCGGGCGGCCGTGAAAACGCTGTCCAATATACGCTCATGTGAATAAGCCCTAATGCTGTAAAAAATGGCAGAATTGATACGTTTTTTTCTCCCTGCCCTTCTCTAAGAAAAAAAAAAAAGTTTTACAATACATTACATTTACCCAAAAATAGTACCAATAAAAACTAAAGTTCACCATGCAAAAAACAAGCCCTCATACAGCTATGTCGACAGAATAATTAAAGAGTTATGGCTTTTGAAAAGTGGAGATGAAAATCACCCCAAAATCGTTCTGTCCTCATGGCCAAAATAGGCCATGTCACTAAGGGGTTAAAAATATAGACTGTGGCTGAAAGTTTAAAAAGAAAATAAAAATCACCAAAAAGTCTAAAAAATATGTTTAACACAGAAACGTGATTTGCATAATAGGTCATTTTCTGATGACACATCCCCTTTAAAGGGGTTTTCTGTCATTTTTAACATTGATGGCACTGGGGGGATGAGGTGTGAGTAAAACAACAAAAAAAAATTCACACCTCCCTCTGTGTGCTGCCTCCCTGTCGCTATTGGCCATCACTTTAGTCCTCTGTTTACATTGGCTGCAGCATTCATGTGAATTTTGTTTACCCATGTGACGGCTGCAGCCAATAGAAAGCCTGCAGGGACAGCACAAGTGATGTCTTGTGAACCTGCCTCGGGGCTGGCCGGATGACGTCACCTGTCAGATGCCTCAGCGCTGGGCTGCCCAAATGGCGGTCCGGCACTGCAATGAGTATATTTCTGTTATATAGTTTTGGGCATGTGGAGCTCAAAACTATATAAAATAAATAATTTGAAAAACCCCTTTAAATTTTGGAGCAACATGAAGATGACTGAAATACAATAATGAAATATCTGAAGTCATCTGGAAAAATTGTAAATAAAGCAATGCAGTCACCAGAAGTGTTACCAAATTACAAACTTATCTGCTCCATCTGCACACACTGAAGCCAGTGAAGAAGAATAGTATAACAGGATAGCTTTACCTGCCAGTCGGGTTCTGGAACAGTTGTGTGTGATTCTCAGCTGCTGGCCCTATATTTATAGCAGCCTTTTCTGGTTGGATATTTGCATATTTAGTTATTACCTCTAATGATTAAATATGCAAATATGATTAGTTTGTCATCTTGTTCAGCTCATAAAATTCTTTACACAATATTGGAGGATCTAGTTATGATGACATCACCTGTTCTTTCCACACAATGTTTTGAATACTGAACAGGTTTTGTGATTGAACTAGTTGAACCAGAATATATTGCTCATAGTATGACTATGGGGAATCCTGAGCTAGCAGTAACACTAAAGAACCTCTCTGTCACATAAGAAGACCCTATCCTTATATGCGGGGCATGGTCAGTGGCATAGCTATAGGGGTCACAGCGATTGCAATTTTTCATAGGCCCGTTTCACCACACTAACATTTTTAATGAGCTGGCTGTTTCCCTCCCCTGCATACTATGTGACAGTGTGATATCCAGTGGCGTAGCTATAGAGGTCGAAGGGGTCAAAATTGTGACCCACCCAATGGGGTGGCCCAAAGGCCCTCCTTACCACAGTCGCAGGTCCTCATGAAGCTACTGCTATGATAGGAGCCAGTCTGTGATATGTTCCGAAAGAGGCTTTGACTGGCTGTGGTGTAGCAATGTGAGTAATGGAGCCAGAGAGGGGGGACATAGTAAGGCGGACACCTCAGCTCAGTTGGAAACAGCAGGGCAAGAAAATTGAAAAGGAGACTGCAGGGGAGGGACACCAGGTAACATAGATGGGACTACATGCAGCTTGTGCAGAACTACATTTCTCAGCATGTTCCATTAATTACATTACAGGACATGCTAGAGTCTCATGTTCAGTGATGACTAGTTGTAGAACTACAAGCCACATCATGCTCCGGCTAGCCCAATTTATTGTAATGACAGCATTCAGAGGAGACATCATCTGTGATATCTGGAGGCAACTGCACTGTAATCACTATCAATGTGTAAAATTGGTATCTGATATGGTAACTGCATTATTTAGTGTTATAAAAGTTGTCTTAGGTCCCTGGCACACTATTATTAATAATTTTGCCCTTAATCACTATGATTAAGGGCAATATGCTTGCCTAAAACATGTAAGACAGCACATGCTTTCTGTTCCTTCATGTTTGTCTGGATTGTTTAACCCAGAAAGGACCAAGCACTGTAAATTTACGGCGCTTGGTCCTGGGCTTCAATTAGGTGGGGGGGATTAAAGCCCGTGCTTCTGCAATCAATCAGAAGCAGGTCAGGTTGTCAAGTGTTAGTTACAGCTAACAACCCAGAGGAGAAGGCAGGAGGGTTTTTTTTAACTGCTTATGCCTTCTCACTTTCTGGGTACACAGCGCTCAATGAGCACTATGTACTAAGAAGTGAAAGTGGAAGTATAACTACACAACGCAAGCTGGCAGTCACGTGAACGCTGAGATCCCCTGGCACAGCAGAGCACAGGGTCCCACCAACCCTGATAAGCTCTGCCAGTGATTATTGTCACCACAGGGGATGTTTCTCCTTGTAACTGAGGCTCCTATGAATGCCTCAGCTACAGGGGAAAATATGAAATAACAAAAACAAAAAGCATCCGAATGTTCCCCAGAGACCTAATATGACGTCATGGGTGACATAGATAGTAAAAAAAATAATTACATAAATCAGTAAAACAAATTACAGAATAAAATAAAAATATATATATAAGAAAGAAAATGACCCAAAGCCAAAGCCAACCAAAACCGTAGCCCTGTGCGCCCTGTAATCCAAAACCATACATATTATATATCAAAATGTCCAAAACAAAATGAGGAACCCGTTCTTGTACTTTAATTTAGCGTAAATATACAAATTTAAAAAAACAACTATAACTGTTAAAAAAATCATTTTTTAAGCTTTTCACTACCAATAAAACTAAAAAACAGAAAGAAAAGTCGGTGAAAAAGATATTAAAAATAGCCCTATTCATGGAAAAAAAATGCAGCAAAAATAATTTTGGTAGCTGAAGGTAAAAAAATAGGGCAGTTAAACTACTACATGGGTAAAATCCCTAAAGAGTGTCTGGTCCTTAAGGTACCAAACAGCCTGGCCCTTAAGGGGTTAATAAAGGCTGAAACGTTTTTATCCAACACTGGACTTTCACCATTTTCCATTCCCAATAGGCAACAATTTAGGGACCGTAATGTTGGTTGTGGGGCTGTATTCCTAAAGAGAGGTCATCCCAACCCAGACTGTGGATCCCAATTGATTGGGGTTGTAGGTAAGGACTTACTCAGAAGACCACCATTAGGGCCCGGTCACACGGGTGTAATTTCCATTCTTATTCAGCACATATTTTTAACTGACTAAAAATTACTTTCTGGTGCTGGAAAAATAAAGATGGCCGCACCGCTTCTCTGGCTACCTGATGCACCTTGTGCAATAGTATGCATTGGTGGTCTAGGACACTACATGCTGTTGTGACTGGCCAGCGGCGCTCATGGGGACTGCACTGGTTCATCAGCAGCATATAGTGTCTGTGGGCCATCCACACTTAAATTTTTGTAATCTGTGAAATGCACACATTTTTGGAAAAATGGATGAAAATGTAGGGCTTCACGGATCCATAGTCTATAATAGGTTGAACATAGTTAAACTATGGAGACGTTTGACTAGCATACATTTCAGGTTTTTTTTGTGGGATTGAAAAGTATAGGCTAGGCGGGCGTGGTTTGGACATGGAGGAGTAAGGTCGCACAGCCAGGAGCTCTGCTGCCGCCGATCAATCAGCAGACCTTACCCCAGCTATATCGAGCCCTTTCCTGCGATGACCAGAGGAGGGAAGTGGAGGGGAGACCCAACAGCAGCAGTGGGAAAACCAATCAGCAGGTTCCTGAGTGCCGTGGGAGCCGCTGAAAGCAAGAGGCACCTGAGCAACATGGCGCCGGGACACCACGTGGAGCTGTCCTCTCTACTCTCAGGATAGCAATTACTGCTACCGGCGTGGCACACTCCTCAGATGCCGGGTCAGATTAGTGAAGGGAGCGGGAAGCCACCACCGGAGGGCCCCCCAAGCACCCCTACCACCATCCAGGAGCCCCAGCAGGAAGAAAGGGCTATGTATAAAGCCCAGGGGCCAGCACACAGTCCCACCAAGGCAGCACACAGCCTAAGCCATGAGGCTGCCCCATACTCCCCACAATGTGCTGGGGAGCAATGTGCTGTCTGCTGCTCCTGCTGCCCGCAATGACCCATCAGAACTACCTATAGATAACACTGAAACCCTGCAGGCGCTGTGGGTCATGATGCGCGCTTTACCCACTAAAGTGGATCGGGAAATGCAGCTGAGGCGGATTGAGGAGAAACATGAGGTGGTCATTGATGCGGTACACCACTCTGTGCAGGTACTTGCAGAGCGGGTCACTACTCTGGAACAGACTGCAGGCGCTCCTTCTATGGACTTTCAACAACTTGTCGTCACGGTAGAGAAGCAACAAAAGCAGCTCAGAGATTTGACACTACATCTAGACGATATTGAATATCGCGGCCACCAAAATAGCCTAAAGCTCAGAAGTCTCCCGGAGGACATTCCATCAGAAGCTCTGCATGACTGTGTTACGGCAGCGTTTAACAAGTTACTACATCGCCCGGAAGACAGAGTAATGGAATTGGACAGGGTCCACCACCTGTTCGGTGGGAGGGTCCAGAATACAAATTTACCAAGAGACCTGATTTGTCGTGTCCACTTTTATAGGCAGAAGGAAGAGATTCTCCGCCTGGCATGGGAGCGGGGCCCGGTCAACTCTTATGGGAATAAGATCATCATTCTACCCGACGTATCGAGGCCGACCCTAAATAGCCGGAGGGTAATCTGCCCATTGTTAGACGCAGGACGCAGAGCGGACGCGACATACAAGTGGGGCCATCCATTCCACCTGATACTCCGCAAGAGAGGTCGTCTTTACACGGTGAAAACACCAGCAGACCTGGAAGGAGCGTTTGTTTTTCTGGAAGTCCCCCCCGGATCCTGGTGCTGGACTGGATCTGCCCAATGGTGCCAGCAAGCTCAGGAACAGCTAGCGCTGACCTTATGGACATAGCCTAAGCCTCGTGCTCATGGGTCACTGCCCGGTACTTCAGAGTGCCCACTGGCACAGAGAAGGACATTTATCCTCCCTCCGTTGGCTATTGAGCGGATGAATAAAGGCCGTGCACCCGATACAGCATACCACATCCCCGTCCAGGACTGACAGAATGCAGCAAAGCGGAGTTCCTGATTTATATGCTAAATTGTTAGGAGATTGCTATGACAAGAGAGGGACGCATTTGTTTAACTCCTTGCTCTGCATAGTGTCTCTCCTTTTGCATTTTTTCACTGTTTTTTTTTTTTACGTTAGGTCTGCTGCCTTGCTCGTCCAACGCTTTTCCACATAATCCCAAGTAGGGAACTCCGGAGCCCCTTTCTGGTAGGAGGAAGGCCGGACTGCCTGAATAATTTTGAGCATCTAATTGCAAAATTGATAGTGCTGTCTTTTGTCTTTTGTAATTGGTCTGCCTTCCCCCTGTGCATCTAGTATAGTGTCGTTTGTTCACCCCTCCTGCCCTCCCTCCTGTCTTCCCTTTTTAACTAAATATTCCGGAAAAGAGGTCCTCCATCTTCCATCTTCTATGGAAAAAAGGGCAAAGGTAGCCTTCATTCAAGAGACCCACTTTCGGACAGATGCAGTCCCGGCATTTGCGAATGCGAGATTCCTGAGTGTTTATCATAACACGAATGTGGAAACCAAATCAAAGGGAGTCTCGATCCTGATCTCCAACTCAGTACCGTGGGAACATGCAGAGAGGCGCAGTGATCCAGGAGGATGATATCTTTTCATCAAGGGTAAGTTCGCCAGCATACCAGTCACGCTTTGTTCCCTGTATTTTCCCAACTCCAGTTAGGTGGCCTTTCTGGAAAGGGCCCTGGAGGACCTGGGCGAATTCAAGGAGGGCGCCCTGATACTGGGGGCGATTTTAACATTCTACTAGATCCGCAGGTGGACACCTCTAGGGGTAGTAGCTGTCTCCCGCTATCTGCCCACTGTAGGTTCAAGAAAGCCCTACATAAGCACCAGCTGATAGACGCATGGAGGATCTTGCACCCTACTACCAAAGATTCTACCTTTTTTTCTCCTCTGCATAACACGGACTCTAGAATCGACTATTTTCTGATGCCCTTTATGCCCTTATTACCCTCTTGCTGTCGTTCCCTACTTTACACAACAGAGACTGGCAGTGGCGCCTCAATGAATCCTTACTCCGCAGCATCAGAGGAGATACATACAGCCCTACAAAACTACTTTGAACATAATAATACTCCAGAAGTAAACCCTCTGATGATCTGGGTAGCACAGAAGTGCGTTATCCGTGGGTTTTGTATCAGTCTCAGGTCCCGCCTTAAAAAACAGAAAGGAGCTCAGCTGCGTGAGATGCTAGAGCGCATTCGGAAATTGGAACTTGCTCAGAAGTCTACCTTAGATTGTGTACAGGGAGCGGAGTTAGCGTAACTTAGAGACAGGGTGCACAAGATAAGCTTAGATGAGGCAAAGATAAACCTGGCAAAATGCAGATGACATTTTTTTGAATTTGGCAATAAGCCTAGCTGGACGCTGGCCCAGGCATTACGTAACGGCAGAGAAAGAACGTATGTACCACATATTACAAATTCTAGTGGCAGGACCCCAAACAGATCTTGGAAACATTTAGGGAATACTATCAGGCATTATATAACCTGTCACCCCCCCAGTCAGAACAGTATGGGAATTTCCGAAAATTGTTGATTCGGGAATATCTCCAATAATCGAATTTGGGCAGGTATACGCAAGAAGCAATAGAGCTCATGGAGGCCCCAATAACACAAAATGAACTGGCAAAAGCCCTCTTGAAGTCCCCCACAGGGAAAGCACCTGGCCCAGATGGGCTTATATTGCCATATTACAAAAAATTTGCGGAGACCCTCTTCCCCTACTTTCTACGGGCCTTTAACTCTTTGACATCGGGGAATGAAATGCCTAGAGATACCCTAAGGGCCCACATAACAGTGATCCCAAAGGACGGAAAGAATCCTTCACAGTGTCAGAGTTACCGGCCTATCTCCCTGCTACACGCGGATCTAAAACTATTCTCCAAAATATTAGCAAATCAGATTTCCCCATTCTTACAACACCTGATTCACAAAGACCAAGTAAGTTTTCTCCTACTTAGAGAGGCTAGGAATAACACAACGAAAGCTATCAACCTGATTTACCATGCCCAAAAACTCTCTATTCCAGCCTACTTACTGTCAACGGATGCAGACAAAGCGTTCAACAGAGTGGACTGGAATTTCCTATTTGCCACTTTATCACATTTGGGGTAGTCCCTCATATGGTACAATAGTTATCCAGTCTCTACTCACGTCCAACAGCTGCAGTTAGAGTAAATGGTCAGCCCTCGACACCCTTCTCTATCACGAACGGGATAAGGCAAGGCTGCCAACTATCACCTCTGACCTTCATCATATGTCTGGAGCCACTTCTAGGTAACATTCGCTCTAATCAGAATGTAGGAGGGGGTGTTAACACTGGCAGGCACAGAGCATAAGACTGCAGCATATGCAGATAACCTTCTATTTTTTATCACCAAACCGTGAATTTACCTACCAAATCTGGTATCAGAAATTAATTGATATTCATCGCTATCCAATTTTAAGATCAATTATCACAAATTAGTGGCATTGAACATCTCGCTCCCTCATGCCTGAGCGGAAGAGCTTAAAGATTCTATCTCATTCCCCTGGAAGAGAGACCAGATTCTATACTTAGGGATCCACCTTACATCTACTGTAGCAGGGCTGTATTTTCCAAACTACCCAAAACTTATAAACAGGATCCGACAGGATTTAAATTTCTGGACAAAGGGACTTTTTTCATGGTTTGGGAGGTGTGCCATTTTCAAAATGAATATCCTACCGAGACTGCTCTATCTGTTCCAAGCATTACCGATCCACATCTCCAGACAATTTTTTTCAGCAATAACTCTCTCTTATGTCCAAATTTGTCTGGGCTACTAAACCAACTCGCATAGCTCGCAATACACTGACCAGACCAAAAAAGGACAGGGGTATGGGCCTTACAAACTTCCCCCGATACTACCAGGCAGCACATCTAATGCGCATAGTGGATTGGCACAGACATCAGGACCTTAAACAGTGGATTGACTTGGAACAGATATCAGCACCAGTATCCCTTTTAGTTCTCCCATGGTTACAGGAACAGGTCACATCAGAATTAGCATGTCACCCCACGACTGGCCCCACAATGTCAACTGTAACAAGGATCCTTGGGGGGCGGGCGTCTCCCCCAGACCTTCTCCTATGTATCCGATTCTAGGCAACCCGGAATTCCCTCCAGGTAATGAGAGCAAAAGATTTTGGGATTGGTTCATGTGTGGCAGATTTAGAGCAGGTCATTTTCTGCGTGAGGGCCACTGGCTATCGGGAGAAGATCTGGGGGACACGACCGGCCAAACCCGACTTCCGTTTTGGCAGAACATTCAATTGAGACATTTTCCCCGGTCTCTCCCTTATCCAAGCTTATTTTCCCGCCCCAAGGCGCAATTTAAGACGGCGTGCAGTGAAGAGGGTCCCTCCAGACATACACTATCATGAATGTATGGTATCCTAAATACACAAACAGAGGCCACACCCCCAGGTTTTCTACAGCAATGGAAAAAAGACCTTATTATCAGATTCAGTCTGGAGGAGAGGGAAATTTTTTTTTCAGTGACGCATTCAGCCTCCATATCAAGCCAGATACAGGGGTCGGGTTATAAGATTCTCTCGCGCTGGTACAGGGTGCCCTCCCGCCTACACAAGATGTTCCCCTCGGTCCCCTCTCTACGTTGGAGATGCGGGGTTGAACACGGGATGCTGATACATGTCTTCAGGGACTGCCTGGTGCAGGTGGACTTCTGGTCGTAAGTATGGCGACTTTCCTCTAAGTTCACTCAATGTGCCTTACCTAAATCGCCAGCCCTCTTCCTTGTACATCACTGTGACATCCCACTATCGACTTATAAAAAGTCAGTGGTGCGCAATCTGATTAGCACGGTGAGATCTTGCATTCCCAGACTCTGGAGACAGACATCTCCACCCACCATCAAGATGTGGCTCAATTCTGTAAATTGGATTAAGGAGATGGAGGATCCCACGGCTTCACTAAGAGGTACGCAAGACAAATTTATAAAGACCTGGTATTATTGGATAGAATTTCAGAACACTGAAGAGTACAGGCTATTGTACAGTTCCTGAACTGGATTGTGTTTTTCTTTAGTTTTTTTCTTCCCTCTCTTTTTCTTCTCCCTCACAATATATGAAGTTCCCCTTATATGTTTTCCTCCCTTTTACTATGTGTTTGAGAGAAAAGACAAGGCTTTTAAAAAATGTGTTTATGTGCCCAGATAGAGAGAGTTTAGCGTTGGGAGAAAACGGAAATGTAGGTTCTTCCATGATTGTTTCGTTACCTACTGGAACAGTTATACTTGTGGAACAGGTTTTGTAGATACTGTACCATATACGCTGTTGCTGCAGAACTGTGGCAAAATGGCAATGTACGGAAATTAAAAATGATAAATAAAGAATTTTTTTTAAAAGTATAGCCTAACGTGCTTTTCTGTCCTACAAAAATAAAAAAGTATGGAAATGTCTACTTTCTTATCACTGCAGTCAACAAAAATCGCCTAGAAACGTTAAGTGAGACGTAAACATTTTTTGTGATGAAGGAAAACAAAAACTATTGAAATACAAAACTTATACGTATACTTTTTTCATATAAAAGCGAATCAAAATGGATATCATGCAAACGACAACTATAGTGGCCCCAGTAGTAACAGTGTCCCCCATAGAGAACTTCCTGCAGGGCAGCTACAAGACAAGCGTTTCACTCACTCTCTTCGCCAGCTGGCACTGATGCTGTAATCAGTTTGACCCCGGCAGGAATACAGATGCCCATGGGGAGAGGTCAGGGTCACACAAATTACAGCAGCGGTGGCTGCCGGTAGACTGGGGTGGTGGACAAAATAAGTACAATCCCTGTGGGGTTGCTGCCTTGCCAGCTTGCAGCCGGCAATTATTTTTTTGCAGGCCAGCCACCCCTGTGTGGTTCCAATAGGAGCACGTCTGTCCAAAGTATCTTCACTAAACTTCATCTTCGTGGCTCTTATAACCTTATCAGGGTATGTAAAGGAGATGAGTGGAAGACGACCTTCAACACTAGAGACGGACATTATGAATATTTGGCAATGTCTTTCGGTCTGTGTAACGCCCCTGCTGTCTTCTAGGAATTTGTGAATGATCTATTCTGTGCTCTTTGCAAACTATTACTCGCACTTTATACCACATTTTTCCTCCTTGACTGCACCATTGTCTGCCATGACCCGTCAAGGTTGCTGACCCCAAAAAATGGACTCCTGAGTCTGAGGAGGTATTTTCTCAGTTAAAATAGAGGTTTGCTATTGCCTTCATTCTTCATCACTCGGATACCACTAACCTCCTTTATCAGGGAGTTTATTGAAACTTTATTGTATCAGAAAAACTCCATAGATAAGTATAATCCTTATGGGTATTTTTCCAAGTTATTCACATCCACTGAAAGGAACTATCTGATTGGAGGCCGAGAATTGCTTGCTATTAAGTTTGCCTTGGAGGAGTGGAGACACCTGCTGGAAGGCTCCAAGCCATCTCCTTACTGACCAAAAGAACTTGACTTATCTTCAATCTGCACAATGTCTTAAAGCGACCCTCTAGTTTCAGGACAAAATTTCTCCATAGGGAAAACATATTACCTGCAGTTGTTCTTTTCCGCCCCTCGAATTTGCCCAATTCAGACACCATTTTCAGTTGTCCAAGATGGCGGCATCAATTTTCTAACTATCTAGTGCACACTGTGCACTGCTCTCTGATTGGATAGTGCCAATCACACGAACATGAACAACTCTGGCTTTTCAGAGAGCAGCTATAGTTCACTGGAAGTCTAAGCACTATTGTGTAGTCTGAAGATTGCGTCGCCCATCTGGGAGGGTCAGAAATGGGACTAGGACCCGATGGATCACAGTGAGCAGTGACTATGGAGATCAACTGCAAATTATATACCTCATTCACATTCTGGTCCGGGGATAGAATTTTGTCCTGAAACTGGAGGGTGCCCATAAAGGCTAATGATGGGGAAGGGGGTGGGGGATGGGGGAGGTGCAAATGCATGTGCAATACACAAAAAGATGCATAATATGCTACATTATTCCGCTGGAAAAAAGAAGACATCTGGAGCTCATTAGACTAAATTAGCCATTTCAAACAGTGTATCTTGTTTTTTCAACATGCCCTGCAGGTGGAAAAACTACAGTAAATTACGCCAATACCTGCGCAAAAAACATAGTTTGTTCCCCAAATGCATTGCGATGAGGTTTGCGCAAATGCACCTACACTCATGCGAAGGAGCCCTAGGTTGTAGGAAAGGGCAAGACTTTTGTCAATTAGCGTGACTGCTAACCTCCCACCTCCTTCTCTGGCGAACCCACCCATCCAGTTTCTCGGCCCGAAATTGCGCTCGCCCATGTGAAAGTGATTTTGTAACCAGACAAACCTTTTAAGAAAATCCTCAACATGATGGCTTCCTCTGTGTTCTTCCCAAAGGATGGCGGGTAACAATGGCAGCAATAAATTATCATGGAAATCAAGTTTTTATTAGAAATGTTATACTTTTGTTTTTTTTTTATTTTGCCGTTTCTTTTTTATTACTTCCAATTATGCAACTATCTGTATCATAAATAAATCCATCCGCACAGTCAGTATGAGGGTTTACACATCTTTATTGGACATCCAGTAATTACAGGACCACAAAGTCATGTTACATCTTCACCTAAAGCTGCAGTATCTATAGGCTAGACTTCCCCCTCAGGGGGCATTGCTGGGACAACCAGCGATTAGCTGAACTGAACGATTTCAGTTTCCGCAACAGCACCACCATAGGGGGAATGAAGCATTACACAGTTATTATATCAATAGTCATACTGAGTTCTCCAAAGAGAGAACCACCTTTTGTAGCCGCTCTCCACTCCAGTTAATAGGTGAGGGTCCTAAACGAGAGACCCCTCGTCTAGTATGACTTAATTGTAGGGTTGTTACATTTTATACATGCCTTGTTATATGTTTCAGAAAGCATATATTTCTTCTTACAGACACATGTTGGTCTTTGGGGAGCTTTACAATATTTAGGGAGATCTGGCCATTCGCACGTTGGTTGGCAGCCGTTTGCCTGCGGGTCATAGTACTTATTGGGACCACATTTGACTTTGCAATATTTAGGTTCAACACAGTTTACAGATTCCCCAGATGTCCCGGTCTGAGCGTAGAGTCCTTGGTTACACCGACACCCGGGTTTCATAGTTGAGTCACAATCTTGTCTGTAATCTACAGTCGCACACGTTAAGTCACAGTCTGTAATCCACGCAGCGGAACTGTTCGGAGGACAATTAAGACCTGCTGAAATGAAGACAGATATTTATTTGTCTACGGAGCCTTATATTGGATCACACTGTGTGCCGTACCTTCTGCGCCCTCCATATAGGGTATAGTATTAGGCTGGATTCACAAGGACGTATATCGGCCGTGTTTTCATGCCCCGGGCTATATACGCAGCCCCTCTGATGCATTGGTTTACAATGCATCAGTTCACATGGGCATACTTCCGCAGTGTAAAAGTGTCCAGCCGGCCAAGATAGTTTATTTTGGTCGGGCACTTTTATGCCGGAGGCTACATAGACCCCTATGGGAGCTTATGATAGCTGCCGGAGAAGGGAGGTGGGAGACAGTTTAGCAGCATGACTGCTAAACTTCCACCCCCTTCTCTGCTCCTCTCCGCCCCCTCCCATTGCTGGCTGCAACAAGGGGCGGCGAGGAGGTGGGAGCTTAGCACACCAGCTCCCAGCACGTCCCGCCTCCTCCCCTTGCGGAGAGACGGCGAGGGGGAAGGAAATCCCGCCCAATGGCATTGCGGCCTTAGTGTATAGTCGCCAGACCAGGGCCGTCTGAAACGGCACACAATCGTCAGATTTGTGTGCCCGTTCATGCATTTTCACATCGCCGGTAAGCGAACTTAAAAACGCAGACGCCTGAGTGAATCCAGCCTCACAATGTACTATACCATATACAGAGATGGCGATCTGGAAGAGCCTTTCACAGGGTGATACTTGAGCAGCAGGTCACATAAAAAAATAAGAGTGGTGTTTCTAATAGGTGTGGCCTATATAAAAGGGCGGGACTAAAATATATTCAGACCTCCTATTTTAATGGATTTACCAAATATGCTTGTATTTTTATTCTTATTTTTTTATATTAATTTAGGAAAATGTTCATTTTTTAAGCTTGCTTTTATTTTTTACCAATGAATACACTTACGTAAATGGATTTTTACATTTTCTTAGTCCCTATGCATTGAACTTGCGATCGTTTGATTGCTCGTGATGTAATACCACAGTATAGCATTATACTGACTTTTGACAGGAAGTCCATGAAGGTGTGCCACAGGCATTTATTCATGGCAGCCCTGGGGGCCTTCAGAACATCTAATTGTGGAAGGTCCATTTGGGACGCCCACACAACGATCGGAGCATTAAAGTGACGCTGTCAGAATTTACATTTAGAGGGATAATGGAGGCATTTAGATGGATTTAGAGGGATAATAGCCAATCAGCATCATAGACAGCCGGCACCTGCCTTGTATGGAGTGGGATCAGCTAGAAACTGTCCCCCTAAATATATTCATACCCCAGACCCCCTATATTTATATACGACCCCTAACTCAATTCAGACCCCAGACCAGCCCCGCTGTATTAATTTCTGACCCCAGACCCAACCCCTAACTTTATTCGGATCCCAGGTCAGGCAAAAAAATATTTAGTCCCCAGTCCAGAATATGTGTTGTACTGATCATCCTCACTCCTTGTTCTGCTATGTGCACCGCTGCACTGGGTCCCGACCATGGGTCTGCACCTCCGCACACCACACCCTGATGCTGGATGGCATCAGGAACAAGGGATGGAGATGAGGAAGGCAAGTATACAGGTCACTATTTATTGGACTAATTTAATAGATAATGACTGATTTTTATTTTTTGTAGTGTCTAATTTTTAGCCTCCCTCCCCGGCAATACCTGAAGAGCTGAGCTGGGCGGGCTACCTTTGTGCCTTACAATCCAGAAGAGGGCGCTATCATTACAGGTCCACCTACAAAGTAGCAGTCCAAACTCCTATCATCACAAAGCCATGCTATGCCTAAGGACCCCAAGCCAAACCCAGCTAGACCAAATCCCCACCTAGCACCACCTCACAAAAGCCATAATCTACAAGACGATGAATAAGAGCCAAGAAGAATATGTCAGCGACTGTAGGATTATATGTACATTCCTCCACACACCGGCCTCTGTTCACATATGGGGTTGTGCTCTGCCAACATATGACTATTTTTTATGCTCAGTACGTCACCAAAATCCCCATAGAACCTTCTCTAGGTGACCAAATAACAGCTTCATACATGCCGTAATCTACTGACTGTACTGTACAATGTATAAATAATACCGCCATGCAGTGACCGAATAACAACTCCATACATACAGTAACTTGGGGCTGTGGAAGCTGGTCAACTGGGTCCTGGGGGACCAAAGATAGGTGAGTATGTACTCTTTTTCATTTTATCAAATGCCCAGCCCATATTTTTTTGTTTTTCTCCCATAACCCCTTTCATCACACTAATATGCAATATATAACTAATATCGCTAAACAGTCACCAAACAGCAGCTCCATACATGCCATAATCTAGTGACCAATGTGTACAATGCTTAATAAAACTGCCATACAGTGAGTATTCATAGTGGACATAAGCCTTCAGCGGCGCCCCATTCAGACAGCTGATCAGTGCTGTATGATGGCACAGGCGGCACACTACAATCGGCTTCTTTAGTGCCCGTAGGCACTGATGCCCCAGTATTTAGTCAGCACTAGATGGAGGGGAACCATTAGACAATTATACATACTTGGTGGAGTCAATTGTTGACTGGATCTGTCAATCTGCTGCTGCAGGACTGAAGGAGAAGGAGGAAGAGATCTCATTACTAGAAACAGTCATTTATTTTGCAAAAACATTTCTTGATTAGAAATGTCACTTTTCTATGGAAAACCTGAAGATAACAATGAATCTGTTTAATCTCTGAAAACAACTAAAAAAACAACCTTACACTTCCAGGGACAAACAAATGAGGATGGTTTATATTACACTAGCTTACCCGTCGCGCATTGCTGCGAAGAGAGACAGGCATACATACATTCGTTTATATATATATAGATAACCAATCACAGCGCAGCTTTCATGTTACTTCAGTGGTATAATATATAGAATAGTTAGAATTGAATAATCGAGTTGGGACCCATTAGCTTTTCCTATTTATGACATAATCAATGCCCGTTCCAAATTTCATGTTTCTATGACACCAAGAAGTGAGAGAATTAGGTTCCGTACGTAAAATTTGGACGCTGGTTCATTTGCGCTAGAATTAAATAATCGAGTTGGGACCCATTGACTTTTCCTATTTATGACATATTCAATGCTTATGGCAAATTTCACGTTTCCATGACACCAGAAAGTGAGAAATTTATATTCTGTACGTAAAATTTGGACGCTAATTCTTTTGCGCATAAAATTTAAGAATCAAGTTTGGACCCATTAGCTTTTCCTATCTATTACATAATCAATGCTTGTGCCAAATTTCACGTTTCTATGACACCGGAAAGTGAGAAAAATACATTCTGTACGTAAAATTTGGACGCTAATTCTTTTGCGCATAGAATTGAATAATCGAGTTAGGACCCATTAGCTTTTCCTATTTATGACATAATCAATGCTCGTGCCAAATTTTACGTTTCTATGACACCGGAAAGTGAGAAAATGACATTCTGTACGTAAAATTTGGACGCTAATTCTTTTGCGCATAGAATTTAATAATCGAGTTGAGACCCATTAGCTTTTCCTATTTATTACATAATCAATGCTCGTGCCAAATTTCACATTTCTATGACACCGGAAAGTGAGAAAATTACATTCCGTACGTAAAATTTGGACGCTAATTCTTTTGCGCATAGAATTGAATAATCGAGTTAGGACCCATTAGCTTTTCCTATTTATGACATAATCAATGCTCGTGCCAAATTTCACGTTTCTATGACACCGGAAAGTGAGAAAAATACATTCCGTACGTAAAATTTGGACGCTAATTCTTTTGCGCATAGAATTGAATAATCGAGTTGCTGGGCCCTACTTTGGTGTTCTAAGATGGCCACTGCATGCTGCTTCCTGATTGGCCAGTGCTCCTCACATGAGCAGCACTAGCCAATCAGAGCAGTGTGTAGTGTCTTAGTCTACCAATGCACTGTGTGTAGAGATATGTGAGCATGCTCGGTAAGGGGAGAGATCTCTCTCACTCCCCCCGCTCCCCTCCGCCTTCCCCGAGCACGCTCGGAGGAGAAGGCAGTTACTCGAGATGAGCGAGGCTCGCTCGAGTAACTGACCTTACCGAGCGTGCTCGCTCATCTCTAACTGTGTGTATTGGGTAAACTGAACAGGAATAAAAGAGGGTACCAGGTGATATAACCCCTGTCCTCCTGTTCCAGGACAACATTTCATCATGGGACTAGAGGGTCACTTTAAAGTGTGTTCCTTAAAGGGGATGTGCAAGATTGAAAAAGAGAGGTCTGCATTTTTTCCCAATTTCTTTTCTCAAACCAGGGCTGCTCTTGTCCATGGGCTATGTATGGAATTACATCCCAGCCACAATCACATCCATGGGGATGGGCTGCTGTATCAGGCATGTTTTGCTCATGGACAAAAAGTGCTGTCTTGAAAATAGGCCACTGACCCCCTTTAAACCCTTCCCATAAATACATGTCATGCAGTCATGGAGAGTATATGGAGTGGGCTCGGGAGCCAAGTTTGCTCAAGACCTGGTAGCTATCAGCCACCGGTAACTGCTGCGGTCAGAGTTAGCTCTAATCTTGGCAGTTAACTGCTTAGATGCTGCAATCAAAACTGACTGCATATCTACACAGTCAGTGGGAGGGCGGAACACCTTTCTGCGCCTTACCTGCATCCCCAATAATGCGATCAAGGGGTGTTGATGTCTTAGCATGGCAGGCCAGAGCCTACATGGCAAGGCTTGATAGGCAACATTAAAAATCACTATATAGTGCAATACTGCAGTATTGTACTATATAGTACAGCGAACAAATGATTGCTAGTTTAACCCCCTTTTAGGGACTAGGTAAAAAATGTAAAAAAGTTCAAAAAATACCCCCGTCACCATAAGAAATTCTAGAAGTTAAAAAAATATTTGGTATCGCCATGTACGTAAAAGTATACAAAGTATAAAAATATGGCAATATTTATTCTGTGCAATGAAGGCCATAAAAAAGTGTGGCATGCCAGATTTGCATTTTTTTTTATCATTCACAATTAGAGATGAGCGAACGTACTCGTTTCGAGTACTTACGCACCCGAGTACCGCCATTTTCGAGTACTTCAGTACTCGAGTGAAAAGATTCGGGGGGCGCCGGGGGGCGGGGAGAGGCGTGGTGGTGCGGGGGGTAGCAGCGGGGAACAGGGGGGAGCCCTCTCTCTCTCCCTCTCCCCCCCACTCCCCACTGCTACCCCCCGTGCCGCCACGGCGCCCCCCGAATTTTTTCGCCCGAGTACGGAAGTACTCGGAAATCGCGGTATTCGGGCGAAAAAGGGGCGTGGCTGAGCACGTTCGCTCATCTCTAGTCACAATCAATATTTTCTTTAAAAAATCCTTATAGCCTGCATTTTTTACACTGACCACAGAGCTCAATACTTGTCAGACACTTCTTGATCTGTAGAGGAAACCTTGCAGCAGTCATCTCACTCAAGGGCTATTTACATGGGATGATTATCTCGCAAAATCCATTCAAACTAACAAAAACGTGTGATGATCGTTATGTCTCCACCATTCACCATAGGTACAACCTGTGGCTATCTGCTCCCCTCCCTGCACAATCACCTATGTACAGGTCACAGAGCATGTCTAGAACAGTCTGCATTAGAGATGAGCGAGCGTACTCGGCCACGCCCCTTTATCGCCCGAGTACCGCGATTTTCGAGTACTTCCGTACTCGGGCGAAAAGATTCGGGGGGCGCCGTGGGTGAGTGGGGGTTGCATCGGGGAGTGGGGGGGGGGAGAGGGAGAGAGGGCTCCCCCCTGTTCCCCGCTGCTACCCCCCGTGCCGCCACGCCTCCCCCCGCCCCCCGAATCTTTTCACCCGAGTACTGAAGTACTCGAAAATCGTGGTGCTCAATCGAGTAATTACTCGAAACGAGTATGTTCGCTCATTTCTAGTCTGCATACATGTCAGTAGGTCTCCTCTCCTGTCCATAGTGAAAAAATGGCCCATGAAGCTGCTGTAAAGCATCTCTCTAAATGCTGTGATATGCAGCTCAGGAAGGTTGGCCGCCTCCATAATTATATATGGAGAACAGAATAAAAATTCTGCAATCATGGAGTAAAAACAGATTAGAAAAATGGAAAATCTTTCTCTATCTGGTTTTAATTAATAAAAAAATGTTGGTGATATAGTCATTTTTAAAACCTTGTGTCACGGTTCTCCATCTCACTAATCATCACTCAGAGCATCAGTTTTAGTTCTTAAAAATACAAAAATATGCAAAAACACCCAAGGAAAGTCCAGGAGAAGCTCTAGAATCCGAAACAATAAAACAAGCAAGAGCAGCATAGGGTTCACTTACCTGCCACCAAGAAAAGCACGTTCCATCTTAAGAAGCCCATGATGTCTCCGGATAGGACAGCTGAGTTGGTCACGGTTGACTAGCAAATAACAAAAGACAAAAAACATAAGACAACATATCAACAGTGGTCGATGTAGCAGAGCTGAGTTTTAAAGGGACTACATCACCCAAAAAGGTTTTGTATCAATTAAAACCAGATAGAGAAATATTTTCGATTTCTCTAATCTGTTTTTATTTTCTGATTGCAGAATTTTTTATTCTGTTGCCTATATATGACTATCGGGGCGGCCATCTATCCTGAGCTGCATAATAGTGTTTAGTCACTATTGTAAGCAATAAAGCATTGAGGTACAGAAGTCCTGCAATACATTATCATAATGATCCTAGCTGCTATGGTTCAAGTCCCCTTCAGGGAGATAAAAAAGTGTAGAAAATATACACAAATTTTGTAAAATCCAAAAAATTTTTGCACATTTTCCCGTATTTGTATAAAAAATGTAAAAATAAAGAAAAAAATATCCCAAATATTTGGCATCATCATGTCCATAATGTCCTGCACAATAAATTGAACAGGACCATAAAGAAAACCCCTCCCACCAAAAAAACACAATAAAAGTATTTAATAAAGCTGGGTGCACCCCAAAAGGTATAAACAAAAACTACATCTCGTCATGTAAAATTCCAGCCCTCACAGAGCTTCATCCATGGAAAAATAAAATGTTATGGGACTTTGAATGCAGCAATGTAAACCTGCCCCGGGGCTGGCTGGATGACCTCACCTGTCAGATGCCTCAGCGCTGGGCTGCCCAAATGGCGGTCCGGCACTGCAATGAGTATATTTCTGTTATATAGTTTTGGGCATGTGGAGCCCAAAACTATATAAAAGAAATAACTTGAAAAACCTTTTACCTTTTGGGGCGAAAATGACTGAAATAAAATAATGAAATAGTCTGATGTCATCTGGAAAACCAGAAGTGTTACCAAATTACAAACTTATCTGCTACATCTGCACACACTGAAGCCAGCAAAGAAGAATAGTGTAATAGTATAGCTTTACCTGCCAGTCCGGTTCTGGAACAGTTATGTGTGACTCTCAGTCCTGGTCCTATATTTATAGCAGCCTTTTCTGGTTGGATATTTGCATATTTAATCACTGCTTCTAAGTTTGTCATCCTGTTCAGCAAGTTCTTTACACAAAGTTAGAGGATCTAGTTATTGCATCACTTGTTCTTTCCACACAATGGTTTGAATACTAAACAGGAGTGAACTAGTTGAACCAGGATACGTTGCTCAGGGTATAGCTATGGGGGATCCAGATATAGGAGTAACACTGAAGGACCTCTCTGTCACATAAGAAGCCCCTAGCGTTATATACGGAGCATGGTCAGTGGCATAGCTATAGGGGTCACAGCGGTTGCAATTTTCCATAGGCCCACTTCACCACACTAACATTTTTAATGAGCTGGCTGCAGGATTAGCACTACCGGCGTGAGCTCCTCAACAGGAGGATAAAGGCTGAGCTGCATGCATGCACTAAAGAAACCTCTGCCTCCTTATTTGCCTCCTATTTTCTGCCCGGCAACAATGATGTCATACAGCGGCTGCCAAAGACTACATTAATGGCAAGGACTTTATAGAAGCTCATTTCAAAGGCAAAAGAGGACCAAGATTGAAACCTCGGTTACTGGGTAAAGATTTTTAGAAGCCCAATATACGTGGACCCTAAGTAGGAGCTGACCGATATACAGTCCTGAGTGGCCCTGAAACGGCACTTGAACTGCTTGTTTCTACTGTATGACATCATTGTTGCCAGGCAGAAAATAGGAGGGAAATAAGGAGGCAGAGGTTTCTTCAGTGCGTGTATGCAGCTCAGCCTTTATCCTCCTGCTGAGGAGCTCACACAGGTAGGGCTAATCATGCACACCAGGGAGTATCCCATTCTTCTCACTCCACAGCATGGCTGCACAGACTTTCACACTGCAGCGTAAAGCCTCATGTCCACAGGCGGGTCGAATTCCACATGCGGAAGCCAGCAGCAGAATCTGACCCTGCCAGCAGCGGCGTCACACACATACGTCACATCTTCTTTCTATTTCTTTACTAAGGATGGTCCACACAGCTCGACATCAAACATATGCAGTATAGGTTTGTTTTTTTTAAATCTCATGCTTTTATTGCAGAATCCACGGGCCTTGAAGACGTACCGCGGGTCGAACAGCTTCAATTTACCTCTATGGAAGCAGTCTGTGCAGGAACCGCTGAAAAATTGAGCATTCTGCAATTTTCTAATCGCGAGCAGAAACTGCAATTGGTTTCCGCACGCGTGCATGAAGGATCGTTTTTCCATGGCATGCTATCGAGGGTTATTGCTGCGGAATCCGGAGGTGGATGCCCACTCCGGATTCTGCAGCCAAAATCTGCCTGCGGACATTGGGCCTATTTGCACAGACACAGAGGTACATTCCCAGCCCCCCATACTGCAGCATAGCTGCACAGACACAGAGGAACATTCCCAGCTCCCCATACTGCAGCATAGCTGCACAGACACAGGGGAACATTCACAGCCCCCCATACTGCAGCATAGCTGCACAGACACAGATGAACATTCCCAGCTCCCCATACTGCAGCATAGCTGCACAGACACAGAGGAGTATCTCCAGCCAAAGACTAACTACTTCCTGTCATTTCTTCCTGTTCAGCTCTGCTCCTCGTTGCCTCCGCTCTTTATAGTCACAGTTGTTTGCAAATAAGTGACACCACAGAACATCAAATGAGCAATAAAATAGTTAACAACTAGAGATGAGCGAACGTACTCGTCCGAGCTTGATGCTCGGGCGAATATTAGGGTGTTCGGGATGCTCGTTACTCTTAACGAGCACCACGCGGTGTTCCGGTTACTTTCAGTTTCCTCTCTGAGACGTTAGCGCGCTTTTCTGGCCAATTGAAAGACAGGGAAGGCATTACAACTTCCCCCTGTGACGTTCAAGCCCTATACCACCCCCCTGCTGTGAGTGGCTGGGGCGATCAGATGTCACCCGAGTATAAAAGTCGGCCCCTCCCGCGGCTCGGCTCAGATGTCTTGTGAGTTAGCTGAGGGACAGTGGTATCATGTTGGAGCTGCTGTAGGGAGAGTGTTAGGAGTTAGTGTAGGCTTCAAGAACCCCAACGGTCCTTCTCAGGGCCACATCTATCCGTGTGCAGTACTGTGGAGGGTGCTGTTAGCAGTGTTGCACAATTATTTTTTTTTTCAAAATCGGCAGTCTGCAGAGCATTGCGCCTTGCATTAATAGTACAGGGACAGAAGTGGTGGTTAGGCAGGGAGAGTGTTAGGAGTGAGTGTAGGCTTCAAGAACCCCAACGGTCCTTCTTAGGGCCACATCTATCCATGTGCAGTACTGTGCAGGCTGCTGTTAGCAGTGTTGCATTTTTTTTCTTTTCAAAATCGGCTGTCTGCAGAGCATTGCGCCCTGCAGTAATACTACAGGGAGAGAATTGTGTAGGCAGGGCCAGAAGACATATCTTATCTGATTGAATATAGTCAGTGGGCCCTCCGTTTCCCAAAAAGGGAAACATTCAATTTGTCCTGCAGGCTTGCGCCAATTTATTTGCTGCCTGGGAAAAGTAACCGCTGTGCTGCACTTCATATAACTGCATTTCTGTGCAACACATATCTTATCTGATTGAATATAGTCAGTGGGCCCTCCGTTTCCCAAAAAGGGAAACATTCAATTTGTCCTGCAGGCTTGCGCCAATTTATTTGCTGCCTGGGAAAAGTAACCGCTGTGCTGCACTTCATATAACTGCATTTCTGTGCAACACATATCTTATCTGATTGAATATAGTCAGTGGGCCTTTTCTTTTTTAAAAAAGGGAAACATTCTATGTGCCCTGCCTCTGTCAGTCCTCAGCGTTCTGTGTACGTGTGTGGTGGGTGGAGATAGTAAACAAATCATACGCAGCCAGCTACGTTTAACAGCAGGCTTGCGCCAATTTATTTCCTGCCTGGGAAATCAAATCACTGGTAATACACCATGCTGAGGGGTAGGGGTAGGCCTATAGGACGTGGACGCGGGCGAGGACGCGGAGGCCCAAGTCAGGGTGTGGGCACAGGCAGAGCCAGTGCGGTGGCCAGGGGTAGAGGCAGGGCCAGACCGAATAATCCACCGTTTCCCAAAGCACCCCCTCGCGCCATGCCACCCTGCACAGGTCAAGGTGCTCTACGGAGTGGCAGTTTTTCACAGAGACGCCTGACGACCGACGAACAGTGGTGTGCAACCTTTGTCGCGCCAAAATCAGCTGGGGAGGCACCACCAACAGCATGCGCAGGCATATGATGGCCAAGCACCCCACAAGGTGGGACGATGCCCGTTCACCGCCTCCGGTTTGCACCACTGCCTCTCCCCCTGTGCCCCAACCTGCCACTGAGATCCAACCCCCCTCTGAGGACACAGGCACTACCGTCTCCTGGCCTGCACCCACACCCTCACCTCCGCTGTCCTCGGCCCCATCCAGCAATGTCTCTCAGCGTAGCGTCCAGGCGTCGCTAGCGCCACAGTTTGAGCGCAAGCGCAAGTACGACGCCACGCACCCGCACGTTCAAGCGTTAAACATGCACATTGCCAAATTGATCAGCCTAGAGATGCTGCCGTATAGGCTTGTGGAAACGGAGGCTTTCAAAAGCATGATGGCGGCGGCGGCCCCGCGCTACTCGGTTCCCAGTCGCCACTACTTTTCCCGATGTGCCGTCCCAGGCCTGCACGACCACGTCTCCCGCAACATTGTACGCGCCCTCACCAACGCGGTTACTGCCAAGGTCCACTTAACAACAGACACGTGGACAAGCACAGGCGGGCAGGGCCACTATATCTCCCTGACGGCACATTGGGTGAATTTAGTGGAGGCTGGGACAGAGTCAGAGCCTGGGACCGCTCACGTCCTACCCACCCCCCGAATTGCGTGCCCCAGCTCGGTGGTGGTATCTGCGGCGGTGTATGCTTCCTCCACTAAACCACCCTCCTCCTCCTCCTACGCAACCTCTGTCTCGCAATCAAGATGTGTCAGCAGCAGCACGTCGCCAGCAGTCGGTGTCACGCGGCGTGGCAGCACAGCGGTGGGCAAGCGTAAGCAGGCCGTGCTGAAACTACTCAGCTTAGGAGAGAAGAGGCACACGGCCCACGAACTGCTGCAGGGTCTGACAGAGCAGACCGACCGCTGGCTTGCGCCGCTGAGCCTGCAACCGGGCATGGTCGTGTGTGACAACGGCCGTAAGCTGGTGGCGGCTCTGCAGCTCGGCAGCCTCACGCACGTGCCATGCCTGGCCCATGTGTTTAATTTGGTGGTTCAGCGCTTTCTGAAAAGCTACCCCCACTTGTCATACCTGCTCAGAAAGGCGCCGGATCAGCGCACATTTCCGCAAATCACACACGCACGCTGCCACCCTGCGGACCCTGCAACATCGGTTTAATCTGCCAGTGCACCGACTGCTGTGCGACGTGCCCACACAGTGGAACTCTACGCTCCACATGTTGGCCAGACTCTATGAGCAGCGTAGAGCTATAGTGAAATACCAACTCCAACTTGCGCGGCGCAGTGGGAGTCAGCCTCCTCAATTATTTACAGAAGAGTGGGCCTGGATGGCAGCCATCTGCCAGGTCCTTGGAAAATTTGAGGAGTCTACCCAGGTGGTGAGCGGCGATGCTGCAATCATTAGCATCACCATTCCTCTGCTATGCATCTTGAGAAGTTCCCTGCAAAGCATAAAGGCAGACGCTTTGCGCTCGGAAACAGAGCCGGGGGAAGACAGTATGTCGCTGGATAGTCAGAGCACCCTCCTGTCTATATCTCAGCGAGTTCAGGAGGAGGAGGAGGAGCATGAGGAGGAGGAGGAGGAGGGGGAAGAGACAGCTTGGCCCACTGCTGACGGTACCCATGCTGCTTGCCTGTCATCCTTTCAGCGTGTATGGCCTGAGGAGGAGGAAGAGGAGGAGGAGGAGGATCCTGAAAGTGATCTTCCTAGTGAAGACAGCCATGTGTTGCGTACAGGTACCCTGGCACACATGGCTGACTTCATGTTAGGATGCCTTTCTCGTGACCCTCGCGTTACACGCATTCTGGCCACTACGGATTACTGGGTGTACACACTGCTCGATCCACGGTATAAGGAGAGCCTTTGCACTCTCATTCCCGAAGAGGAAAGGGGTTCGAGAATGATGCTATACCACAGGGCGCTGGTGGACAAACTCATGGTAAACTTCCCATCCGACAGCGCTAGTGGCAGAATGCACAGTTACGAGGGCCAGGTAGCAGGGGAGGCGCAGAGATCAGGCAGCGCAGGCAGGGGAACATTCTCCAAGGCCTTTGCCAGCTTTATGGCTTCCCCGCAAGACTGTGTCACCGCTCCCCAGTCAAGGCTGAGTCGGCGGGAGCACTGTAAAAGGATGGTGAGGGAGTACGTAGCCGATCGCACGACCGTCCTCCGTGACGCCTCTGCCACCTACAACTACTGGGTGTCGAAGCTGGACACGTGGCCTGAACTCGCGCTGTATGCCCTGGAGGTGCTTGCTTGTCCTGCGGCTAGCGTCTTGTCAGAGAGTGTGTTTAGTGTGGCTGGGGGAATCATCACGGATAAGCGTACCCACCTGTCAACCGACAGTGCCGACAGGCTTACACTCATGAAGATGAACAAAGCCTGGATTTCCCCAGACTTCTCTTCTCCACCAGTGGACAGCAGCGATACCTAAGCAATACGTATTATGCACCCGCGGATGGAAGCATCGTTCTCTCTCACCATCCAAAACGGGGACATTTCTGCTTCATCAATCTGTGTATAATATTCCTCCTCCTCCTCCTCCTGCTCCTCCTCCTGAAACCTCACGTAATCACGCCGAACGGGCATTTTTTCTTAGGGCCACGAGGCTCACTCATATAATTTTTCTAAACAATTTTTATACGTTTCAATGCTCTTAAAAGCGTTGAAACTTTAACTTGAACCAATTTTTCGTTCAACTGGGCTGCCTCCAGGCCTAGTTACCACTTAAGCCACATTAACCAAAGCGATTAATGGGTTTCACCTGCCCTCTTGGTTGGCCATGGCCAATTTTTTGGATGTACATTAGTACTGTTGATACAGCAATTTTTGTGGGCCCTCGCCTACAGTGTAATCAAATGAATTTTTAGCCCACCTGCATTACAGCTGACGTTACATCCGCTGTGTTGGGCAATGCAATGGGATATTTTTATGTACCGCCGGTGGGTTCCAGGGAGCCACCCATGCTGTGGGTCCACAGGGAATTATAAATGCATCTGTTTCCACTTCTAAAGAACCCCAGTCTGACTGGGGCATGCAGTGTGGGCCGAAGCCCACCTGCATTAAGCACGACATTACTACCTCAGCTGTGTTAGGCAATGCAATGGGATATATTTATGTACCGCCGGTGGCTTCCTGGCACCCACCCATGCTGTGGGTCCACAGAGAATTATAAATGCATCTGTTTCCACATCTAAAGAACCCCAGTCAGACTGGGGCATGCAGTGTGGGCCGAAGCCCACCTGCATTAAGCACAACATTATTACCTCAGCTGTGTTGGGCAATGCAATGGGATATTTTTATGTACCGCCGGTGGGTTCCAGGGAGCCACCCATGCTGTGGGTCCACAGGGACTTCACAATAGGGAGTTGTACCTGCCTGTGTCTATGAATTAAAAACCGCGGTCTGACTGGGGCATGCAGACACCTTGACAGAATGAATAGTGTGTGGCACATAGGTTCCCCATTGCTATGCCCACGTGTGCAGCTCCTGATGGCGGTGGCACAGGATTATATTTCTCATTGCTTCTGTACAGCATTGTGGGCTATCGCCCAGCCCCTTTTAAAGAGGGTCGCTGCCTAGCCGTGCCAACCCTCTGCAGTGTGTGCCTGCTTTTCCTGTGGCAGACGCACTTATAAATAGACATGAGTGTTTCATGGCATGAGGGCAGCTGAAGGCTGCGCAGGGACAATTTGGTGTGCGCTGTGGACACAGGGTCGTGCAGGGGGGGTTGGGCAGCATGTAACCCAGGAGAAGTGGCAGCGGAGTGTCATGCAGGCAGTGATTGTGCTTTGTTGGAGGTAGTGTGGTGCTTATCTAAGGTATCCATTGCTAATGAGGGCTTTTCAGAAGTAAAAGTTGTTGGAAGGGGGGGGGGGGGGCACTCTTGCCGGTATTGTGGCTTAATAGTGGGACCTGTGAACTTAAGATGCAGCCCAACATGTAGCCCCTCGCCTGCCCTATCCGTTGCTGTGTCGTTCCCATCACTTTCTTGAATTGCCCAGATTTTCACACATGAAAACCTTAGCGAGCATCGGCGAAATACAAAAATGCTCGGGTCGCCCATTGACTTCAATGGGGTTCGTTACTCGAAACGAACCCTCGAGCATTGCGAAAATTTCGTCCCGAGTAACGAGCACCCGAGCATTTTGGTGCTCGCTCATCTCTATTAACAACCATACCCCTTATACAGAAGAGCATTGCATGGCCTATAAGTATTTTTACACCAACTTGCTGCTCTCCACAAGGAGAAACACTTCCCCTCCCACTCTGTATTGTCACCATTCAGCTGTAATAAATATTAGGGCAACTTTGGGTTGAGTTTGAGTGCAAAGGAAAGAACAATGGAGGACTGAGAATAATCTGGACCCCTGGACATTACTGGCCTGGGCCCTTATCCCTCACCATAGCTACAATGCACTTGATTTGAGGAGCAGTTATACATTGCATTTCTGTTTATGCAGTTATTGAGCCTTTACTTACCACGGACCATGGACCCTCAGCACCGCTCGAATCATAAACGGTTAGTCCCCCCTTGAGAAAAAAAGGAGTGGAGACTTTTTCCCCTTTCTAAATGGATAACTTATAAACTATGTCAACACGGCAATGTCCATATGATGCCATTGTGGCATTGTTCTTTTGACATTGTTTTTGGAAATGCCCAAAAAGAATGATTGTTCAAACAAGGTCGGCAAAGGTCAGAAATCGCCAATAATGGGAGGACATTAAGGGTGTTTTTCTACTTTATAGATGTGTCTCATATCGGCAGTGTCTGCCATTAGTGTCCAGTAAAACTGTGGGTGTCTCATTTCTGGGAACTGTCCTCAACTATGGTGGGGCCTCGTGTTCAGCAAGTAAAGAAGGCCATCCTCAGCCATATGCAGGAGAGTTGATGGAAAGTTATTGGTGCTCGTGTGTGGCCCCCTCTACTGTAGTTTATGGTGGGGTTAATATAGTGGGCAGAGGACATGCAGTAAATGGTTAATTAGTCTCAATTATGTCACCTAGAATAAAGTAGGATAAAGTCAGCTGATTCCTTCCTGCTTTACATAAATAAATAGCTGCAATGACGTCTAAACAAATCTCTTGACATTGGGACACACGGCCTGGAGGCTTCCTTGTTGAAATATACAGAATGCATTGCCTAATGTATGTCAACAAATATATACAATGACATGTCACAGCACACAATGTACACATATCCCTGGGCATATGAGCTTACAATCAAAAGGGGATTTGGTGCAGTGGAAAGAAGTGGGAATTCAGTAAGAAGAATCTATGATTGCCATCATAATTCACCAAGTTAGACTGATAATCATAATTGCCATCATAATTCACCTCAGTGACTGAAGTGAGTCTATGACAAATGCTATTGGAGAAGTGGATCCTTGAACCACAAGTGCTTTGGAGGTGGCAAAGCTGAGTTGTGTGCCTCAGAAATCACCCCGCTCTTCACCCTTAACCCAGCAAGGAGGTGTAAATTTTCCCAGTTGTGTTTCCAAGTTGTGGTCCACAAAGTAGAAACCAATTGGTAGCAGGTAGATTGGAAGGAAAAACTGGACCAGAAGCAGTGTGAAAATGTGAAGTCTGAAACCAAAATACATTGCCAGGGTGATGGTCAGGATGAGACAAACCAAAGACTTCAGGGTAGAAACACTTTTTGGTTGTATTCTGTAGGTCCTAGGTTCGTGTATTCCGGGACATACTTGCCATGTCTCTAGATGATACTCACCTTGTGCTCATGTGATGTTGTTGTAAGGTACAGTTGAAATGGTGCAATGGCATGGCGGTAGACAGATGGATGTGAGATGGTTCATGCGGCACAATGACTTTGATTGTACATAATGTACTTCAAGCGTTAAAAAAGATCTAAAAGAAACAAGGTCCTCATGCCCAGCATGGCAAAAGTCTTTCTCCAAGTAGGCTTTACATCCTTAAAGGGTTGACCATTTCCACAAGCACCAGTCTCTTTACTGACCAGTCACTACTTGGTGTCGAGTCCCAAGGTAACCTTCCTGATACAAGGTCAATATTAGGGGGCTGCTTTATGCTCCTTGTGTGTAGTGGTCCTCTTTTTCTGTTTGTGTAGAGCTTGTTGACCACTAGACGCCTCTACGAGGCAGAGAAGAGATTTCAGCCCATTACCAGAGTCTGAGAGGAGGCACATTATTGGAATTTGAGAAGCTGGATAGTTGTATCGACAAATTGTCAGCCACTGGGCCGTTCTGACCAGACTGTTAGGAGATGTTGAGATCAGTGGATGACGCCATCTTGTATCAATTCTTACAATGTTCTTTTGACATTGTTTTTGGAAATGCCCAAAATGAATGAGCGCTCAAACAAGATCATCAAAGGTCAGAACTCCCCTATAATTGGAGGACGTTAAAGGTGTTTTTCTACTTTATAAATGTGTCTCATATCAGCAGTGTCTGCCATTAGTGTCCAGTAAGACTGTGGGTGTCTCATTTCTGGGAACTGTCCTCAACTATGTTGGGGTCTCGTGTTCTGCAAGTAAAGAAGGCCATCCTCACTTATATGCAGGAGAGTCAATTGAAATTTATTGGTGCACTTGTGTGGCCCCCTTTACTGGAGTTTATGGTGGGGTTAGTATAGTGGGCAGAGGACATGCAATAAATGGTTAATTAGTTTTAATTATGTCACCTAGAATAAAGTAGAATAAAAGTCAGCTGATTCCTTCCTGCTTTACATTAGTAAATAGCTTCAATGAGGTCTAAACAAATATCTTGAGATTAGGACACACGGCCTGGAGGCTTCCTGGTTGCATTGCCTAATGCAAATATAAACAATGACAGCAATGACATGTCACAGGACACAATGTACAGAGATTCTTGGACATATGAGATTACAATCTAAAAGAGATTTGGTAAAGTAGAAAGAAGTGGGAATTCAGCAAGCTGAATATATGACTGCCATCATTATTCACCTAGTTAGATGATGGAGTTGGTAACTCCAGGATAGTGACTGAGGTGAGTCTATGAC
Organism: Eleutherodactylus coqui; assembly: GCF_035609145.1. Lineage (NCBI taxonomy): Eukaryota > Metazoa > Chordata > Amphibia > Anura > Eleutherodactylidae > Eleutherodactylus > Eleutherodactylus coqui. The sequence goes on along the minus strand of NC_089842.1, from coordinate 27,011,200 downwards.
AAATGTTACTTGAGAAGTGAATGCTTGAACCACAAGGCAGTTTGGAGATGGCAAAGCTGAGTTGTGTGCCGCAGAAATCTCCCCGCTCTTCACCCTTAACCCAGCAAGGAGGTGTAAACTTTCCCAGTTGAGTTTCCAAGTTGTGGTACTTAAAGGATTCACCAGGTACGTTGGAAGGAAAGCCTGGACAAGAAACAGTGTGAAGATGTGAAGTCCAGAACCAAACCAATATACATTGGCAGGAGGACAGTCAGGATGAGACAAACCAAAGACTAAGCGTATAAACACTTTCTGTATTCTGTAGGTCGTGTATCCCAGGAGATACCTGCCATGTCTCTAGACGGTACTCACCTTTTGTTTATGCGGTGTTGTAGTAAGGTACAGTTGAAATGCTGCAATTTGATAGTGGTGAGCAGATGGAGGAGAGATGGCTCATGCGGCACAATGACTTTGACTGCACATAATGTACTTCAAGTGTTACTTTCTCCAAGTAAGCTTTGTGGCCTTAGTGTGCCTCCACACGGGTGTTTGCGTTTTTGTGTGTCTGCTTTGTAAAGTGCATCGTTGAGCCTTTTTTCACCAAAATCGAACAAATGATGGCTTCATATGGAAACATAGGTGCATAAAAAGGCAAAAAAACCCCTGAAAGATAGAAAATGCCGCAACTTTTTGCTATTGCAGCATCACAACAGCGAACACATTGCAGATGTAAATAAAACAATTGAAAGAAATTGGTTTCATAAATCTGCTTTTTACTCACTCTCACATAAAGCAAAAAAACGTGGCATTTTAGCGCCCGTGTGGAGGCACACTAAGGCCTCCTTCACACGGGTGAAGCGATATCACTGCGAGAAAATTGCAGCAATATCGCATCAGTGGTATGTATGATATTGCTGTGATTTGTCACAGTATCGCTGCTATAAAGTTGCACGACTTTGTAGTACCACTTCTAAGGATGGGGGGGGGGGCTTGAAATATAAGCGCTACCCTGAAAATCAGCCCTAGCTGCAGGAAAAAAAAAAAAAAAAGAATACACCCCCTTAGAAGCATTCAGGGTTACACTGCAACTTCTTCCCGGTCCCTAGCACTGTTGTTCATCATCTCTTCTGGACAGGGATTAAAAAATCCCTGATTCCTAGAAGCGCTGCCTCTGATTGGCTGAGTGCTGTGATGTTTAGCCAATCAGAGCCAGTGCTCAATGAATGGCTATGATTAGATTGTCAAGCGCTGGATCTGATGGACTAAGAGTCACAACGCTCAGCCAATCAGAGACAGCACTTCCAGGAGGTGGGGATTGAAAAATCCCCGGCCAGAAGAGATGATGAAGAACAGCGCCGGGGACCTTGAAAAAGATGCAGTGGACCCCCGGACAGTGCTTCAAGGTGATGTATTCTTGTTTTCTTTCCTACAGCTAGGGCTTAGTTTAGGGCTTTGACAGTAGGATTTTCTACTGTCAAAGTTGTATCGCACCGCACGAAAATTGCGTTTTCACGTGATGCAATGCAACAGAGTGGAAAGTCCTTAGGAAAAAATGGGCTACCAAACCTCACAAGTCTCATGCATAACGCGAATCCCACAGGGTTTTTGACTTGCAATGTAGCATGCTACAAAACATCGCAAATGTGAAGTAACCTATAGGAAAGCATGGGCTTCACATACATGCGATTGGCACATCGCAAGAAAATCGTGCCCATGTGAACGCGGCCTAAAAGGTTGACCATTTCCACAAGCACCAGTTTCTTTACTTACCAGTGACTACATGGTGCCCAGTCCGAGGTGACCTTCCTGATACAGGGTCAATATCAGGGAGCTGTACTAGCTCAGGGTCTACTCTCTTATTATATATGTACACGCTTTACAAAAGAAAATCAAGCCCTTAGAAAGAGTTGCCATTTGCTAAAAAACTTGACATGCATTACATCTCATGAAGATATGCAAATGATTAGAGTTGTGTCGTGATTAGATGAACGGTCTTACCACCTGAGGCTCTAAAAGTCATTCCACCTTTGGCCTTCTTGTGTGTAGTGACCTCTTCTTTCGCTTGTGCAGAGCTTGTTGACTACTAGACGCCTCTACGATGCAGAGAAGAGATTTCATCCCATTACCAGAGTTGGAGAGGGGCGCATTATTGGGATGTGAGAAGCTTGGATGGTCGTATCGATGAATTGTCTCCCACCGGGCCGTTGTGTCCAGACTGTTAGAAGGTGTTGGGACCAGTGGATGTGTTAGGGCACAGAAAGAGAATGGGCTCAGGACTCCCTCTACAGTTCATCAGTAGAGAGGATCATCTGATCCTCCGACAAGCACGAGCAGCTCCAACTGTTTAATTGTCCACCATCCAGAGACAGGTAGCACCAGTGTCACAGGCCCCTGTGTCTATTCAAACCATTTCAAAGTACTTGCCTGTAGAACATTTTGGTCTCTCAGTTCCATTACATTTACTGCCTTTGACACCCACCGTAGCCTCTGTTTGCAGTGGTGTTGTGAACGCCGAAACTGGACTACTATGCAGTGGAGCCACTTTTTCTTCAGCAACAAATCCAGGTTTAGTTTTGGCACTGACGACGGCCGTATTCATGTCTGAAGACCTCGGGGTAAGCGCCTCAGTCCTGTCTTTGCTGTGGAGTGGCACACTGCCCCCTGCTGGTGTCATGGTCTGAGAGGCAATTGCATACGACAGTCAGTCACCCCTAGTAGAGATACGGGGGACAATGACAGCTCAGCGATATGTTCAGGACATCCTGCAGCCACATGTGTTACTCTCCTGGCGGCATCCAATAGGCAGCAGGATAATGCTCGGCCGCACACACAAGGGGGTCACAGGAGCCCCCACAACATTATCACACTTGCGTGGCTGCCGGTCACCATATTTATCACCAATAGAACATGTATGGGACCACCAGGGATCCCAACTTTGACAGTCTATGATTTTCCACTATTAAGACGCTCATTGACTGCAAATATGAAGTGATAGAGCACAGGATACCATAAAGAACCTGTATACCTCTATGCCCTCCTGTATCACATCTTTTAGCCAAGCTAGGGGTGACCCAACAGGGCACGAGAGCCTCTATGCCCACCTGTATCACATCTTGTATCCAAGCTAGAGATGGTACAACAGGGTACTAGAGCCTCCATGCCCACCCATATCACTTCCTGTATCCAAGCTAGAGGTGGTAGAACAGTGTATTAGAGCCTCCATGCCCATTTGTATCACATCTTGCATCCGAGCTAGAGGCAGTAAAACAGGGTACTAGAATCTCCATGCCCATCCGTATCAAATCTTGCATCCAAACTAGAGGCAGCTCAACAAGGCACTAGAGCCTCCATTTCCAACTGTATCACATCTTGCATCCAAACTAGATGCGGTACAACAGGGAACTAGAGCCTCCATGCCCGTGCGTATCACATCTTTATCCAAGTTAGAGGCGGTACAACATTGTGCTAGAGCCTCCATGTCCCCCCAAGCCCCCACTCTGTATCACATCGTTATCCAAGCTAGAGGCGGTAAAACAGGGAACTAGAGCCTCCATGCCCGTGCGTATCACATCTTTATCCAAGTTAGAGGCGGTACAACATTGTGCTAGAGCCTCCATGTCCCCCCAAGCCCCCACTCTGTATCACATCGTTATCCAAGCTAGAGGCAGTAAAACAGGGTACAAGAGCCTCCATGCTCACCCGTATCACACCTTGTATCCAAGCTAGACGTGGTACAACAGGGTACTAAAGCCTCTATGCCCACCCATATCACATCTTGTATCCAAGCTAGAGGTGCTACAACAGGGTGCTAGAGCCTCCATGCCTGCATCACATTTTGTATCCAAGCTAGAGGCGGTACAACAGGGTGCTAGAGCCTCCATGCCTGCATCACATTTTGTATCCAAGCTAGAGGCGGTACAACAGGGTACTAGAGTCTCCATGCCCACTCATATCACATCTTGTATACAAGCTAGAGGCGGTACAACAGGGTCCTAGTGCCTCCCTTCATGGAATCAGTTCTCCATAATAAATAATCCTTTTGCTCTGATATTGTAATCACTTATTAATATCAACGTTACAATCACACAGAGTACGTTTACTTTGATCCCAACGACTTCGGGGTAGGGATTGGATTGACAAGAGTGTATATACGTATTAGGGATTTTTTTTAGTAAAGTTGATTGTTGCTGCATTAAACTGCCTGCTCCTTGGTCTGTCACCACTGCGTCATCACATACTGTTCACCTGCTTCACATGCAACAGCTAATTCTTCACACCTGAGAACCAGACATGTTGCCTCACGCAATGTAACAGTTAGTCAGCCTATTTTTAGCTTCCCTCACCCTGTTCCCAAGAAGGGAGGATAAAAATAGGGTGCAGCAAAAAGAAAACTAAAAAGCAACATCACCCATTAGCTATTGGATTACTACGTACCCTTCTCACTCCTGGTCTACTGTGTCCTGACTCCATTCTGCAGGTAGTGGGTGCAGAAGATTCTTATGCGGGACGAGGCTCAGGACCCAGTGCTGCGATGTAGAGAGCTAAAGAAGAGTCAGGAGTGAGGAGGGTAGGTATATAGTATATAGTCTGGTCGTTCAGAGTGACATCACTGTGAGTGAGGAGGGTAAGTATATAGTATATAGTCTGGTCATTCAGAGTGACGTCACTGTGAGTGAGGAGGGTAAGTATATAGTATATAGTCTGGTCATTCAGAGTGACGTCACTGTGAGTGAGGAGGGTAAGTATATAGTCTGGTCTGGGGACTGAATATTACATTTTTGTCTGATTCGGTGTCTGACTATATTTAGGGGATTTGGTCAGTCATCTGAATAAAGCTCGTCGCCTGATATAAATATGTGTTCCGGGGGCTGAATATATTTAGGCTTTCATATTAATATATGTGGAGTCTTAGTTTACTTTAAGTTAAATTACATCTGATCTGGGGTTTTATATTAAAGGGGTTGTACCAGAATATAAAGTTGTCCACTATTTACATGACAGGAGAACTTGCTGATCTGTGGGGGCTCACCACTGAGACCCCTGCCAATGTGAAGAACAAGACTCCCATGTCCCGCTCTCCTGTGACTGTGGGTGTCACGTCTCTTCTCACAGTGACGTCACTCTGAATGGAGTGCTGTATAAGCCCTTTAATATAGGAAGTCTTAGAAAGGTTATTCTCCCATACCGCAGCAACCTGATACCCAGTTACAGTATCACCCTGTGAAGGCCTCTTCCAGGTCCCGTAGTACCCCACTAGTAACAGTGACTCTTTCAATATTGCCCTCTGTGGTACCCCACTAGTGACAGTGACTCCTCCAATACTGCTCCCTGTGGTATCCTACTAGTTACAGTGACTCCTTCAATACTGCCTCTTGTGGTACCCCACTCAAAACAGTGACTCCTCCAATACTGCCCCCTGTGTTACTCCACTAGTAACGGTGACACCTCCAATAATACTGCCCCCTGTGGTACCCCACTAGTAACAGTACCTCCTCCAATACTGCCCCCTGTGGTACTCCACTAGTAATGGTGATCCAATCAGAGCATGTACCATTTATAAACACCCTCTGCTTTCTATTACTAAGCCCTTAATCACACGAGTGTAGGCATCATTACGTAAAATCGCATGAATGGGCACACAAATCTGCCGTTTGTGTGCCCATTCAGATGGCCTGGGTCTGGCACATATAGAGCAAACCAGGTTGCCGTCGGCCCGGGGTAAGGGGTGGGGGGGAGGAGAAAGTTTACCTCTGTTAAAGTGCCTCCCCCTTTCCGCCCTCTCGACAACTCTTAGCAAAGGAAGAGGGCGGGGCGGAAGCTAGTGTACTAAGCTCCCTCCCCCTCTCCGCCCCTTGTCAGCTGCCAGCAATGGAAGAGCGCAGAAAGGGGTGGGAGCTTAGCAACTAGCTCTCGCCGCCTCCCATTGCAAACAGCAAGCAAGGGGCAGAGAGGAGGGAAGGGGGTGGGAGTTTAGCAGACACTGTCTATCTCATATCTATCTATCTATCTATCTATCTATCTATCTATCTATCTATCTATCTATCTATCTATCTCATATCTATCTATCTATCTATCTATCTATCTATCTATCTATCTATCTATCTATCTATCTATCTATCTATCTATCCATAGGCGTACATATTGGGGTTGCTGGGGTCACCCTCTTTCAACACAGACTGACCGCAGTTACTTTCACTAAGGTCGTTGCGCGGGTCGGCAGCTTCTCCTGCACACCGGCGCTTCCTCCCGGACCCCTGCTCAGGCTCCTCCCCCATCTGATTCTGCACTGAGATCATCAGAGGGGGGGAGTATGAGCGGAGGTCCGGGAGGAAGCGCCGGTATGCAGAAGAAGCTGCCGGCCCGCGCAGAGACCTTAGTGAAAGTCACTGCGGTCAGGGTGCAGAACCCTGTGTGATTGGGGGAGGGGGCGGTGACGGGAAGAACAAGGGGGACCCTGTGTGATTGGGGGAGGGAGGGAGAGAACGAGGGGGACACTGTGTGATGGGGGGGGGGGGCGATGGGGACCCTGTGTGATAGGGGGTGGGAATGAGGGGAACCCTGTGTGATGGGGGGGGGGGTGAACAAGGGGAACCCTATGTGATGGGGGGATGAGGAAAACCCTGTGTGATAGGGGGAAAATGAGGGGGACCCTGTGTGATGGGGGGGGTATGAAGGGGACCCTGTGTGATGGGGGATGAACGAGGGGGACCCTGAGTGATGGGGGGGGGGACTGAGGGGGACCCTGTGTGATGGGGGGGGGACTCTGTGTGATGGGAGTGTGGGAACGAGGGGGACACTGTGTGATGGGGGGGACGAGGGGGACCCTGTGTGATGGGGGGCCCTGTGTGATGAGGGGGTGAACGAGGGGAACCCTGTGTGATGGGGGGAGAATGAGGGGGACCCTGTGTGATGGGGGGGACGAGGGGGACTCTGAGTGATGGGGGGGACTGAGGCGGACCCTGTGTGATTGAGGGGAACGAGGGGGACCCTGTGTAATGGGGGGACGGGGACGAGGAGGACCCTGCGTGATGGGGGGAGAACGAGGGGGACCCTGAGTGATGGGGGGGGGGTATGAGGGGGACCCTGTGTTATGGGGGGGGGACTGAGAAGGACCCTGGGTGATGGGGGGGAACGAGGGGGACCCTAAGTGATGGGGGGGGGGGAGAGGGGGACCCTGTGTGATGGGGGGACGACGAGGGGGATCCTGTTATTTATCTATCTATCTATCTATCTATCTATCTCGTATCTGTCTGTCTCATATCTATCTGCCGAGAATGAGATATAATTATATCAATCTACATAATGTTCTGTGAGATAAAGAGCCTGGACTCCAACTTGATACATTGTAGCAAACAAGACTAGACACAATTCAGTTGAAAGCAGAACTAGTTGTGCACGTGGTTTCTGTTTTGGGCTGTTTGTTCTCATTCACTGACAGCAGATACAGATCTTGACAATGATTAGAAATTGCAACACAAAATCTATTAGGAAGTTGCAGAACTTGTCATTATGCAGAGATTAAGCTTCATTAATATACATCAGGAGAGCACCTTGAATTCAGCAATTTATTTCTTTATCTTCTGAAAAGTTTCTGCAATGCAGATCCTTCATCAGACAGGAACATCGAATCACAAAGTTCATTGAAGCCCAGACCTACAGGAATCCTGGCGGAATGCCATACACATTATATGGCACAATGATTGTTTCGGGGGGCACTGTGATTGGGTGGGACTGTAACTAGCACTAAATAGAGGAACGGTCATTGTTAGGGAGCACATTAGAAGCATAGTGATTGTTTCAGGGGCACTACAAGTACTACACAAAGGGCTACTGTACTGTGATTTGTACAGATTGGACACTATGACTGATACTGTTTAGAACAGTAACTGGCATGGTGGTGGCACAATATAGGTTGGCAGATAATATTGCCATGGTAGATGGGTACTATATGGGGAGGGCACTGAGCTTTGGAGGGCAATGACATAGGTATTACTTGGATTATACAGTGATTTATATGGGAGGGGTGCTGCAGACGGCTGTTTTATTGCTGTAATGGTGGCATCTGCAAATGGAACACGTGAAAAGCTCTAAGTATATAGAATCCCTGCATCATTTGCACCCACCACCACTTTATAGCATGCTGGTGCGGCTGACACTGTTAGGGCTTATTCACATCAGCATCAGAGGTTTCATCACTGAATTCTGTTAAAAAAACAGGATGAAATAGCGCAGCATGCAGCACTATTTCATCATGTCAAATCCTGTAAAATGCCTGCTGGCAACTTAATGGACCCCATTGTACAAAATGGGGTCCATTCGGAGATGTTTGGTTCTTGACTGTTCCATTTGGTCATTGGGTACCATTTTCCTGCTGCCATAAATACGCATATGTGAAAAAGCCCTAACTTAATAACACAACCAGGCTTGTATGTGACGCCGCTCCAGCTCTGACATGTAATGTAGCACTCAGAACACAGAAAGTTCCCCCACCTGATACTACAGGCGGAAAAAAACACCTGATTTTTTGCAAAGTGTTCAAAGATGTATAGATAATTGGAGACTCTGAGACAAAGCTGCATTAAACTGAGGTCAGCTAATAGATGCTCACCCACACAGTACATCCTGTCTGAGGTCTGCGCCATTAACAGGAACGTCCAACCTCATACAGCAGCTTCCTGTAATGTGCCTGCGGGGGAAGTGGCTTACTGTCCTCTTCCTGAAAGAAACCCATTTCCCATATCGGTGTTCAGACTGCAGCCCCTCCACATGGAAATGATGCTGCTCAGCATGCAGGTCTTGGAGGAAATAGTCCAATGTCATAATTCTATGTACCAGACATTCTACTTGCTTTTGCAGCTGCTGCTTGGCATTGAGCACTGTATATGTGATTTTTCAGCATCTCTAAACAAAAATCCTCCATGAACTTACAGTAAGTGCTGGTAACAGAACTGGATTTAGAGTTGAGGTACTAAAGGACACTGTTGGCTTAAAGGGGTTTTCCAGGACTACACTATTGATGACCTATCCTTAGGTTAGGTAATTAATAGTTGATTGGCAAGGATCCACCACTTTGGATCCCCATCATTCAGCTGACTGAAGGGACAGAGGCACTTGGATGATGGGCTGTGAATTTATGTACATCAGTCTTATGGTCTGAGAGCAGCCCTATCAGATTAAAATGAATGGGATAGAGCTGTAATACCAGGTACAGCCACTATTTATTGTATGGCACTGTGCATGGTATAAACTTGAAATGACAGTGGCACTCACCTGAGCGCTGCTGCCACTTCACTCAGCTGATCAGTGAGGATCCCAAGTGGTGATCCCTGCAGATCAACTATTAATGACCTATCATGAGGATAGGACATCAATAGTGTAATGATGAAAAACCCATTTAAGTGATCAGAAGTTAAAATAAGCAGTCATAATGGAATTAATTTTATACATTCTTATATTTGTTCGGGATCCCTGTCAGTCAGCTGACTGAAGAGACCATGGCACTCGGGGGAGCACTGCAGCCACTTCTCAGGACTGTGATGTCAAGTACATCGGTCACATGGTCTGAGAATGGCTGCATCATATTCAGGTGATTGGGACCAAACTGTAATGCCAGGCTCAGTATGGTGCTGTGCCTGGTATGGACTGAAATGATAGCGGTGCTCACCTGAGTGCTGCGGTCACTTCAGTAAGCTGATCAGTGAGAATTCCAAGCAGCGTACACCCGCCGGTCAACTATTGATGACCTATCCTGAGGATAGGTCAATAGTGTAGTGCTGTAAAACCCCTTTAAGGGGTCAGAAATGAAAATAAGCAGTCACAATGCAATTAATTATATACATTCTTACAGTTGGCGCCAAGCTTACACCTTGGGCCCGCCGTCACCTGAGAAGTAACAGTGAAATACATCAACATAAACCAGCAAGGAGAATGCTAGTAGGGACATATACAGGCTTAGGCTTTATTCCCATGACCGCATATTGGCCGCCGTTTTCACGACCGGCCAATATATGCTACATCAGGAGAGAAAACATTTGGTGAACGGGTGCACAAATCAAACATTTGTGCGCCCGTTCAGATGGCCTGGTGACCTCAGAACTAATGCTCTGAGCTCACCAAGCCATCGCCCATTTCCACTTCCTCCCCATTGCAGGCTCACCTCTCGTTCTCCCCTGCTCATTTTGTGTAATGGGAGGGGGCGGGCGGGGAGCTAAGCACCGGTCTGCCCCACCTCCTCCTATTGATGGCTTTGGGCAAGTGGCGGGGAGATGGTGGGCGCTTAACTCCGCCCCTTGTCCATAGCCATCAATGAGAGAAAGCAGGGCGGACAGGCGCTTAGCTCCGCCTCCACCCTTCCCATTGCACAAAACGAGCGGGGAGGAACGAGAGGTGAGCACAAACGGGGGGAGAGGAGAACAGAGGGAGGGAGCCACGCTACTAAAATCCCTCCCACCTATGGCCGCTGCCAAGGACAACCATATGAGCCCATGCAGCAGCCGACGTATTCAGGCCCATAAGATATTTTTTTTTAGGACTATCTTTTGGGGTCGACGTAAAAACGCCTGGCGCTATATTGGCTGGCCGGGCGTTTTTACGTCTCAGAAATACACCCATGTGATCTGATGCATTGGAATCCAATGCATCAGATCACAGTGCATTATGGCCAGCAGTGAAAACGGCCGGCCAATATGCGCTCGTGGGAAAGAGCCCTTATAAAGTATCTAACCATTATATTTAGTCCTTGAGGGAGCAGAGCATTTAGCATATGTTGCAATTCGGACTCTTCGACCCCGCTGCTTCTTTCTCACACAGAAATACAGGATGATAATACTAAACAGAATTAAGGGCGTATTCGCCAGAATCAGGATGTAGAGGATGATGGGGTGCGGGGCCAACGGTAATGGCTGCTGGTCATCTGAAATAAAAGAGAGTTCTGTAAAAGAGGGAACTTAAAGGGGAACTCCATCAGGGACACATCACGTCTCCTGCCAGAGCCTCCCTGATACCCAATAGCAGCAGTAGCTTTACTTTCACTTGGGGGATTGCTGGAGTATAAAACATGAAACAATCCACAAAGTGATGGGATTAGACTGAAGGCTGATATTACAAGCTGTGTAAGGCTGTAATATGGCACCATACCGTACCCCTGTATGTCTCTGCACATGAGCACCATACAGCAGGACGTGGCATGACTATGGCTCATACAACACTACTGACATGCCAATATATGGGCATCATGCACACGGCCTTTCCCACAACTTAAAAATTGCCTCGCAACCATTGTGTCTTTGCTGGTTGCTGCTGACCAGGACATGTGACTGCTGCAACCAATCGCTGACCACAGCGGTAAGTTTCTACAGCTAGTGATTGGCTGCAGCAGTCACATGTCCTGGTCAGCAGCAACCAGGAAGGAAACAATCGTTGCGAGGCAATTGTAATTGCAAAAGTAATGGGAAAACCTCTTTAAGCATGATCAATACGTTTAATATGGCTGCTGGGTGCACAGTCAGTTCCCACACAGTTCTCCCCCCACCTCCCCCCCCCCCCCCCGACCTCTCCAATAACAGGAGACTGAGCTAATTACCAGACTTGCACACGTTTATCATTCGACACACGCTTATCATCAAACATGCTGATCACCAGATGCTTATCACCAATCACATGCCTATCAACAGACAGGCCATTCACTAGATACATGTCTATCACCAGACATATACTAATGGCCAAGTGTTGGGCAAACGATGCCCGACACTCGTCCCTGTGTCTCTGCGCTTCCGTAGGGAGCTAGCACAGCTGGCTCGCACACGGAGCAGCCAGCAGGGTGGCGGGGCAGTGCCGGAGATTTCTCTCCTCTCACTCCCACGCCCCTCTCCATTCACATCTAATAGGGAAAACAGCGCTTGTGTGAACGAGGCCTTATTACAAGACATGCGCTTGTCATTCCACAGACGCTAACCTTACCACACACGCTTAGCAACATACATGCTGATCACCAGGCACAGATTCATCACCAGTCATATGCTTATAACTAGAAATGAGCGAGCATACTCGCTAAGGACAAATACTCGGGCGAGTATTGTCCTTTTCGAGTACCTGCCATCGGGGAAGAGCGGGGGGGGGGGGGGGGAGATCACTCTCTCTCCCCCTACTCCCTCCTGCAACACACCGCTCACCCCCACCGGCACCCGAATCTTTTCTCACGAGCGGGCAGGTACTCGCTAAGGACAATACTCGCTCGAGTATTTGTCCTTAGCGAGTATGCTCGCTCATCTATACTTATAACCATGAGTACAATTCTCACCAGACACGCACTGATCACCAGACTCAGGTATACAGCTTGTTAATATTCATCATGTCCCAGCCTCGTTTTCTCTAACATCTACCACCAGCGGATACTCTGAAGTCAACCATAGACATCAGAATCCAGACTCTTCTAGACTGATGTGTCGGCTGTGTGTAGATACTAATGTATAATATACTGTATACGCCCGTGTAATGTGAGTGCATACTTTACCTGCACAGGTAACCTCCATACTCTGCTCCACCAGACTCTCTCCCATGTACTGGAGTCTGCAGGTGAACGTCTGGTTTTGTTGGGTTGAACATCGCTGAATTCCATTTGTCCAAACGCTGATGAGCCAGTAGGAATTGTTCGATGTTGGAGTCAGACTGGAAGCAATGTGATGGTATGCTTTACCCTGGAACTCCCAAAATAAGTCCACATTCCGAGGTGCTTGTACTTTAACTTGGCAGATGAGGTCAGTGTGGTTCACAAATGTACTGAACTCCTCTGTAAATTATGAAAAGTTAGATATATGAAAAGATAGATATAGATTCATTGTCAAAACCAATCCCTCACCTAGAAGTTGTCAGAATGGAATGAAACTTTCTCTGTGTGACTGTAACGCTGATATGAAGTAAGTGATTAAAATATCAGAGCAAAAGGATCATTTATTGTGGAAAAGTAAGGCCCTAGTACCCTGCTGTACCACCTCTAGCTGGGATACAAGATGTGATACAGGCAGGCATGGAGGCTCTAGTGCACTGTTGTACCACCTCTAGCTTGGATTCAAGATGTGATACTGGTGGGCATGGAGGCTCTAGTACCTATTGTACCGCTTCTAGCTTAGATACATGATGTAATATGGGTGGGCATAGAGACTTCAGTACTCTGTTGTACCGCCTCTAGCTTGGATACAAGATGTAATATGGGTGGGCACAAGGGCTCTAGCACCCTGTTGTACCACCTCTAGCTTGGATACAAGATGTAATATGGGTGGGCATGGAGGCTCTAGTACCCTGTTGTACCATCTCTAGCTTGGATATAAGATGTAATATGGGTGAGCATGGAAGCTCTAGTTCCCTGTTGTACCACCTCTAGCTTGGATACAAGATGTGATACTGGTGGGCATAAAGGCCCTAGTACCCTGTTGTATCATCTCTAGCTTGGATACAAGATGTAATATGGGTGGGCATAGAGGCTCTAGTTCCCTGTTGTACAACCTCTAGCTTGGATACAAGATGTGATACTGGTGGGCATGGAGGCTCTTGTACCCTGTTGTACCACCTCTAGCTTGGATGCAAGATGTAATATGGGTGGGCACAAGGCCTCTAGTACCCTGTTTTACCACCTCTAGCTTGGCTACAAGATGTAATATGGGTAGGCATAGAGGCTCTAGTACCCTGCTAGGTTGCTTCCTTGATAATAAGATCTGCCTCGATAATAAGCCCTATCCCGGTTTTCAGGGAAGACTTGAACTATATGCTAAGCTAAGACCTAGCTAACCTACATGAAAAAAACAGCAATAATCACCTGGTCCCCAGTGTCCCAGTGCCTCGCGATGGTCTCCAGGAGTGCTGCGGCAAGCTGCAGTGTCCTCCACACTGATATATCAGTTTCTTTCTGGTGATGAGGCTTTGAATACCCCACCTCCAGCAAAGCGAGCGCTGTGATTGGATTGAGCGCCAGCCAATCACAGCCGGCGCTCGATCATTCACAGCCATTCAGTGAATGAAATCACTGAATGGCTGTGATTGGCTCATCAAGCGCCGGTTGTGATTGGTTGGCACTTGATCCAATCACAGCACTCGCCATGCTGGAGGCGAGGTATTTAAAGCCCCATTTACCAGAAAGAAACTGATGTGTCGGCGTGGAGACTATCACAAGGCATCGGGACGCCGTGGACCAGGTGAATATAAGCCCCCCCCCCCCCCAAAAAAAAATAAGACACTGTTCTTCTTTTGGGGCAAAAATTAATATAAGACAGTGTCTTATTTTCAAGTAAACATGGTAGCTTTGATGTAAGATAAGATACGGGCTGACATGGAGGCTCTAGTACTCTGTTGAGTACAAGATGTGATATGGGTGGGCATGGAGTCTCTAGTACCCTGTTGGGCTGCCTCTAGCTTGGATACGAGATGTGATATGGGTGGGCATGGAGGCTGTAGTGTCCTGGTGGGCCACCTCTAGCTTGGATACAAGATATAATGCAGGGGGGGCATGGAGGCTCTAGCACCCTGTGGGGCCACCTCTAGCTTTGATACAAGATGTGATAGGGGCAGCATGGAGGCTCTAGTACCCTGTTGGGCCATTTCTTGTTTGGATACAAAATGCGATAGGGGGGGGGGGGCATGGAGGCTCTAGTACCCTGTTGGGCTGCTTCTAGCTTCGATATAAGGTGAGATTTGCAATATATATATATATATATATATATATATATATATATATATATATATTTTTTTTTTTTTTTACTAAGAGGATAGACAGACAGACATTTTAGATTTGCTTACCATACACAAGAAGATAGGTTCCACTCCCCGTATACCTTGTATTTTGTCCCTGTATCAGCAGGGATGTCTCACATGTGTAAGTATCGGTATATGACAGCTGTACGTTACTGATGGTCAGGGACAGGTCATTTTCAAACTTTGAGTAGACGAGCCGTGAATTGTTGCTCCTCACACTTTCTGGTTTCAGCTTGGGGTATAAATATTCTTTAACTTTCTTCTTGGAGTCTAGAATTAGCCAGTATAGATTGACCCGATCCAGTTTCACTCCATTTAGTTGCATGTAGCAGCTCAAGTTAGTGGAAGAGTCCACCATGGCAGCTACAGCGGGCGGCTGGAACAACGTAACTGCACAATGGCCACCACCTGGAGAGCAAACACACCAGCATAAGGGAAATGCTTGTATGGAGATATAACTATGGTGAAACACATTCAGTTCTTGGAGGATCAGACTGATACACAGATACATAGAAGAGCGGAGGCACTAGAACCAAGGTAAAAATAAGCGCCATTGTGGTGCCATGTTTTGCTATCTAGGACAGAAGAGTCTGGTATTTCTTCACTCCCCTTCCCATACCCTTTAGACCAGTTAACCTCCACTCCCTCTTGTTTGCAGTTTATTTGGAGAAAGGAGTCTTGCATGGATTCTTGTCTGGAACAGGACTCCCTCTCTTCTGGGACCCCAGAGCTGCTGCAGGGTAAGCCTACCTAGGAGGTTAACTGACATCATATCAGTGTTCAGAGTCCAAACACCAAAACTTTACTCAGGGGTGGACAAAGACAGGAGCGGGCCCCTGAGCAAAACAGTATATGGGCCCTTTGCACTCAAGTTGCTTATCATGGAGACCCCCATTTCTCTGACAATCCTCCAGTGATTTTGAAATATCAAATGTATCAGCTCAGCCCCCACATATAATTTGATAGCAGGAAGCTGCTTTTGTGGTGACAGTGAGTACTACCCCCCCCCCCCCCCCCCCCACACACACACACACACACACATGCCTGAGGGGATGATAAAGCATAGACAATGCGGTCTCAGAATTAGTCACCCTTTTATGATAAGTGTCTTCAGTACTAGGTAGGGGACCTTTGCTGTTATGGCCTTCTGCAAATGTGATGCTCAGCCAGACAGCAGCTTCTGACAGCGTTCCTGAGGAATCTTAGCACGTTCTTCATAGACAATGGACTCCAGGTCGTTAATATTCTTGGGTGTATTTGCTACAATCGCATTCTTCATGCCCCACTATGGATTTTCTATGGGATACAAGTCAGGTAACTGTGACAGCCACTGAATAATCTTTTAGGACTTCTTCTGAAACAAAGTCTTGATGGCCTTTGAGGTCCTCTTGGAAGGTCCAATGATGCCCAAGCCTCAGCTTCTGCATGGAAGACATGACCATTTCTCCCAGGATTCCTTGATACTTGATTAGATCCATCTTGTCTTCCATACACTGCAGGCTTCTAGTGCTAGAGGAAGCAAAACAGCCCCAGAGCATTACCCAGCCACCGCCATGCTTCACTGTAGCATCACCGAGCCACCGCCATGCTTCACTGTAGCATCACCGAGCTACCGCCATGCTTCACTGTAGCATCACCGAGCCACCACCATGCTTCACTGTAGCATCACCCAGCCACCGCCATGCTTCGCTATAGCATCACTGAGCCATCACCATGCTTCACTGTAGCATCACCGAGCCACCGCCATGATTCACTGTAGCATCACCGAGCCACCGTCATGCTTCACTGTAGCATCACGGAGCTACCGCCATGCTTCACTGTAGCATCACTGAGCCATTGCCATGCTTCACTGTAGCATCACTGAGCCCCCGCCATGCTTCACTGTAGCATCACCTAGCCATCGCCATGCTTCACTGTAGCATCACCGAGCCATTTCCATGCTTCACTGTAGCATCACCGAGCCACCGCCACGCTTCACTGTAACATCACCGAGCCACCGCTATGCTTCACTATACCATCACCGAGCTACCGCCATGCTTCACTGTAGCATCACTGGGCCACCACCATGCTTCACTGTAGCATCACCGGGCCACCGCCATGCTTCACTGTAGTATCACCGGGCCACTGCCATGCTTCACTGTAGCATCATCCAGCCATCGCCATGCTTCACTGTAGCATCACCGAGCCACCGCCATGCTTCACTGTAGCCTCACCCAGCTACCGCCATGCTTCACTGTAGCATCACCCAGCTGTCACCATGCTTCACTGTAGCATTACCGGCCACCGCCATGCTTCACTGAAGACAGGAGCTTCTTTTCAGCATATGCTTCCTTCTTCCTCCTCCAGACATACTGCTGATCCATAAGCCCGAAAAGTTCCAGTTTTGCTTAATGTCTCCACAGAACAGAATACCAAAACTTTTGTGGTTTCTTTATATGGTTTTGAGTATATTGGAGCTGACTTCTCTTGTGCTTTTGGGTCAGTAGAGGTGCATTTCTTGGAGTTCAGGCAGGAAAACCTTTAGAGTTTAGTATGTGCCTTCCTGTGCACGTGGAAACCTCAGAGGAATTCTAGTCAAGGGGTTAAATAATTCTGATACTGCAGCAGTAGTGTGTGGTGAACTCGTTATATATTTGTGTTGAGCTACTTACATGGTTATGGCTTTATTTGTTTTTGACAAACAACTGAAAGTTTGTTAATTTGTCAAATTAATGAAATTAATTGGGGGATGAATAACTGATTACAAATATAGATATGAGATAGATAGATAGATAGATAGATAGATAGATAGATAGATAGATAGATAGATAGATAGATAGATAGATAGATAGATAGATATGAGATAGATAGATAGATAGATAGATAGATATGAGAGAGAGAGAGATAGATAGATATGAGAGAGATAGATAGATATGAGAGCGATAGATAGATATGAGAGAGATAGATAGATATGAGAGAGATAGATAGATATGAGAGCGATAGATAGATATGAGAGAGATAGATAGATATGAGAGAGATAGATATGAGAGAGAGAGAGAGAGAGATATGAGAGAGATATATAGATATGAGAGAGATATAGATAGATGTGAGAGAAGGAGATAGATAGATATAAATTCATAATTGTTTCTTACCAAGTTTCAGAAATAGGAGGAAAATCCCTAAATAAATCATTATTCTCCTGTAGTAATGGATGGATCGTGTCCTGTAAAACACAACGGTAGAGGAGAATGCTGGATTAGATAAGTCATTACTGGGCACATTTCAGTCCAATGCTCTCTGTACTTATCTTTGCATTTCCGGCTTGTCCTGACCGGCCCTCATTGCAATTCTTCTAGACCTAAAATTGTTAAATCTCCAGTAAGAAGTGGTGATCCACAGGTGGGGTTGTCTATAAAGAGCTGGAGCATAGATACCAATCAGGCAGCGCTTGGATCTGCAATGGATCCTTTGTGAGAGGGAACATATCTCTGGTTGGTCCTTTCTACTTTACTATCGGACCGCCTCTTTTCTTCTATGTACCAGTAATGCTGAACCTAATGGCCAGTTTAAGACCCTAACACCACTAAGACTCTCCAGCCTTCACACTGTCATCAGACCCCTCAATAGTGAGCACCTGCCTTCAAAACATTAGGCGCAGAGCATGTTTTCTTATACATTAGACTATACACTAATGAGAGGGAACCTAACCACTTCATGACCATTGAAGAGTATATAGAGCGGGCTCGAGAACCACGTCTGCTCCATACCAGAGGCTATTAGCTGTTTTTCAGAGCTGACAGCCGCTGGCAACTGCTTCCAGCGCCCCATCGGCACTTCCTGCAACACAATTGCGAGGTGCCAATAGGCTAGCATGGTAGCCTGGAGCCTATTGAAGGCTCCCAGCGCTGCCATGCATGAATGCCTATCAAGCATGCGAGAGAACTTCATAGACAACTTTAAAAATAACTAAGTTCTGCAATACTGAAGTCCAGTATTGCAGGATATATTACCAGCGATCAAATGATTACAAGTTCAAGTCCCTTGTGGGGGACTGACTAAAAGTGTACAAAAGGGTTTAATAAACTTTTTTAAACAGCAAAAAGATTAAAAAACAGCAAAGGTTCAACCCCTTCCTTTTCACATTTTTCCTATAAAAATCTAAACAATTTAAAAAAACACATATTTGGTGTCGCTGTGTTTATAAAAGTCCAGGCTATTAAGATATCAGAATATTTGTCCCTCACGATGAACATAGAAAAAAATAACACTAGAAAATGTCAAAATTGCAGTATTTTTGGTTGTCCCAACTCTAAGAAAAAAGTGATCTAAAAGATGTATGTACTCCTAAACGGTACCAATAAAAACTGCAAACCACAGCTGTCACACGGCCCAAACGATGAAAAAAATGAAAGATACGGGTCTCAGAATAGAGAGAGAGAAAGCAATTTATGTTTTTAAAAAAGTTTATTTTTTAAAGTAGTAAAACATTAAAAAGACTGTCACCATAATTGTACTTTTTACTGCCCCATGAACGTCCTAAAGTCTACCCTCCCCACCCGTTTCCCAAATGGCACTATTTAATTTTTTTCTTACTTCACACCTCTTACATTTTTTTTCTCCAAATTTATGCAGTACATTTTATGTTATATTAAATAGTACCATTAAAAAATATAAGCTCTCATATGTTGATGGAAACTAGAACTTAGAAAGCGGGATTTGAAAAAATGAAAATAAAAAATAAATTCTGGTCCTGAAGGGGTTAATAATATACTTGTATCAAGATCCTGGCAGTAAAAAGTTGCAATTTTTGCCACAAGTGCTATTTAACACAAAAAGTGTTGACTATTTGCAATTTTACCCCAGCTTTGTCACTTTAAAAAAAGTGGGAGGGGCTTAGTGGTAGGAGGCGGGCCGCCAGGATCTGTTGGATTTATTATAATTTATGCCAGAAGTTTGGTGTAAATTATAGGTGAAATCTCTGCCAGCTCCTTGCTGTCTTAACTCGCACATGGGCGGTCTGAGATGCACTTAATACAGGCGCCTCCTAATATATTAGGTTCATCGTCTGATGGCAGGGATGTTTATTAGCACCAAGGAAACGAAACATAAATCCCCCCTTAGCTTTGTATGGGTCATCCCTGTAGAAATATGAAGACAGGCTTGTAGAGATGTAGCAGAGCTGAGTGTGCTACCAGAGGACTGCAGATAAAACAGAACTAGTTACAGTATTTTGAAGCAATGCAGAAATGAAAGAGTCTGGTGATGCTTCCTGCTGAAAATGTGGTGCTAATAAAGCAGAAATCGGTGCAAGAAATACAAACTGTAAGCAGTCGCCCCCAGTGATCATGTACTGCGAGAACTTTTCCTTTTGAGGGCGCTGATGTGGTCACGTCTGACATGTTTAGTTGAAAATACATAAACTTCCATACATGCGCTGAATTGGCACTTTATTACAGACCCCCATCGAGTAGCACGCTGGACCTCAGGGCTTTCAAAACTGTAGTAATTGGCATCCATCAGCAGGTAGCAGAGGGCATTGGGGGGCACCAAGAAAACCTTCCCCGCACCATTACTGCACCTCCACCAGCCGGACAGGAAGGGTCATCGATTCATGCTGCTTGTGTCAAATTCTGACCTCCCATCAGCAGCAGAGATCTGGATTCATCTGACCAGGTGATGTTTTTCCGCTGCTCAGTAATACAATTTTGTACTTTTTTGCCTGCTGTAATCTTGGCTTAATGATTCTCTTACACAGACTAGCGCTGGAACTGTTCACCTGCTGTTATAGCGGATCCATGCTATGGAGCGCTGGGCACACCTATGGAAGCTTTAACACTTGTGCTGTAAAAAAGTTGCACATATTCATGCAAAGGGGTATTTGAACAAACATGTGCAACTTCTTAGCTTTCTGCACCAGCCCCACCACTTTTCCGACATTTGGGCGGACCTTGAAGGGTGGGGGGCGGTGGAGGAGGTGGGAGCATGGCTGCCCCAGGCCGATAGTGTTATGTCTTCATGTATTCAGCCGGCCATGTATCGAGAGAAATCATGCCTAGCCGTTGTCATAAATACCAGGCTTAGTAAATTTCCCCCAATGAGTTGTGTGTTTTGACATGCTTGCAGGCAGCAAACTATATAAGGAAGCTGCCAGGGACTGAAGGTCAGGATTTGGGAGAGAAGTGGTTAAGAAAAAACGACCGGGAGTTTAGGGAAGGTGGAGTCAAGAAAGGAAGAGGATGAGTCAGAAGGTGAAGAAAAAGGGAGAAGAGCAGACAACAGCATCGTGTGGAAGATGCCCGCCCAACCTCCCGGGAGGTAGCTGGGGAGTCGGGCACAAAGGCGTGGGGGTGTACGGTTTGGAAGTTCACAGCGGGTAGGCGGATAAACTTCCCATGTCAGTTAAGCAAGGCGGTCTACAGCCTGACTCAATCGGGGCTTACGTACGCCGTTTGGGTTACTAAGTAAAAGGGGTAGAGATACATGGGAACGGTGTAGTTTTCTAGAAGTTTAAACGTTTTTAAAATTGTTCATAATGGTTATTTAATAAAGCTGTGGCCATCCCACTTAAAAAGCCAGAAGTGGTAGAGTGTTGGTTATTTTAGGTAAAAGGGAGTGGCTAATGGTGGCATACCACCAGTCTAATTGGAGCACCAGCATTGTTTTTGACTGCTCCTGAGTCTGAGTTTTCAGAACAATTTCCAACATCCTCCTCTGACTCCTTTCAAGGATGAGTTGTTTCTGTCTATAGGATCCTCTTTAGCTGAATGTTTTTCCCCCCATCACTCTATTGTCGGTATAATCTCTACATCGCTACATGTGAAAACACCACACGGTTGACAGTGAGGTCCTGGCCCGGCTGGTCTAGCACTGATGACTCTGATATATATGCTGAAGAAGATCATTATATACAATATATAGTACTGCACTCCTCTTATATAGGTGCTGAAGATCATAATCTAGAATATATAGCACTGCATTCGTCTTATGAAGGGGCTGAAGAAGAGAATCATCACAGATTCACATTTTAGGAAGGTGGCCCATGTAAATTGTGTCTATGGGGCCCCTTCCTTCCACCCAAACCATTGATCCACCTGCACACAATGAATGAACTCAATCCATGGATAGAAGGGAAAAAAATTACCTTCGCTCAACGATGGAGGAACGGCAGATTCTTCTTCAGACCTTATGAAAGTAAAATAAGAAATCTCGGCGAGTGGGAGGGTCGCACTTCTCAGAATTCCCCTGCACCCAAAAGTAAAAAAATGTCAAGTTCCTGTCACAATAACACATTGCTAATAAGCTCTGTACGTCTTCTGAACTACTCAGAGTATCTATCGTCACATTCACAGTCATATATATAGTGCAGTGACATTTACCTAGATGTAGCAGAGCTGAACTTGTCTTGTGCACACTGTTAATACTCTGCATTAAGACCAGTAAGTGTTACCTGCTCTAGTAAAGAAAATACTTTAACCCCCAAATAGTCGCATTACATTTGAAAAAAAACCCTCAAAAATTTAACTTTTTTAAATGGTAGATTTCGAATTTTTATCTCATGTAAACATATTTGGCGCGGAACTTAAATGTATTTTTAACCTCTTAGTGACATAACTAATTTTAGCCTTAAGAGCCAGTAAATCTTTTTTCTCTTTTTTTGTTTTTCAGTTGTCATAACTTTTTTTATTTTTTTGGTTAATGTAGCTGTGTGACACCTTGTATTATGCGGGACAAGTCCTAGTTTTTATAAGGACTAATTTTGGGTACATAGAATGTATTACATAACTTTTAGTAATTGTTTTTTCTGGGAGGCAATGGAAAAAAGCTTTTTTACCTTTTTTTTTGGGGGGGGGGGGATTTATTTTTATGACGTTCATCATGTTGTAGTGTGTAAGTATAGTGTTTAGCTTTTTTATTTTACATGTCATTACACTTATGACAACACCAAATTTATAGAGGTTTTATTATGTTGTATTACTTTTGCACAGTATAAACATTTTTACTTACCGCATTCCAAGACCGGGTCACTTTAATTTCTCCCTCGAAGAGCTGTACGGGGGCTTGTTTTTTGTAGGATGACTTGGAGTTTTTATTGATACTGTTTTAAGATATATTTGACTTTTTGTTTATTTTATATTCCTGTTTTAAGGAAGCAAGATGACCAGAGATCGGCTATTTTGGCATTTTTTAACTAAATTTACTGTGCTGGATAAATGTAATATTTTATAGTATGGGTTGTGATTAGAGATGAGCGAGCGTACTCGGATAAGGCAGTTACTAAACGCTGCCCCCATCAAACTAGTGAAGGATCCTAGTTCAGCTATGCAAGAACCAAGTCTGTGGCAGAGCTTCAAAGACAATATTAAAAATCAGTATATACTGCAATACTGAACTACAGTATTGCAGCATATAGTACAAGCTATCAAATTATCACAAGTTTAAAGGGGTTGTCCCGCAGAAGCAAGTACAGTTCTCCATGGCAACGACCAAACTGCTTCTCTGGTCGCCGGAACAGTCGCGCTTGCGCAGAGAGGAATCCTCTTCTGGATGGTCCGGGCTCACGAGCTGCATCCTGGCTCCTCCCCCTTCTCAGCAGCATCGCGTAGCTCCGCCCCCGTCATGTGGTGCCAATCAGCCAATGAGGTGGCTGTAATCGGCAGTGGAGCTCAGACAGCAGAAGAACATCCACGGTGCATCATGGGAGAAGACCCGTGGTGCATCGTGGGAGAAGACCAGAGGTGCACCTTGGGAAATGACGGCGGCCATCTTGGAAAGAAGATTTTTTAAAGTTGCTGAACGGGGATTCAGGTAAGGTGATTTTTTTTTTTTTTAATAACACCTGGCAGCAGTATTCCTTTACAGGTACTGGTGGACTGGGCAAAAAAAAAATTCTCTTTAGGCGCGGGACAACCCCTTTAAGTCCCCTGTGGGAACTAAATAAAAGTGTACAAAAAAGGTTAATAAAGTTTTTTGAATAGTAAAGAAGTAAAAAAAAAACCAATAAAGGTTCAATCCTCTTTTCCCATTTTTGCCATAAAAATCTAATTTAAAAACCCACATATCTGGTATCACCGTGTTCGTAAAAGTCCAATCTTTTTAAATATCACAATATTTATCCTACTCGGTGAGCAAGGTATAAAAATATCAGTAGAGAATGCAAAAATTACAGGGTTTTTTGTTATCCCCGCTCCCCGAAAAATTGGGCAAAAAGTGATCTAAAAGATATATATTCACTGTATTTTTCGCTCTATAAGACATGGTTAGATGCACCCACATTTTAGAGGAGGAAAATAGGGAAAGAATAAGGGACAGTGCAGGGGATAGTACTGGGCGACAGAGCTCCATGATGGGGCACTCATGTACGGGCCGAGGAAGGAAATAAGTCAATTGGTTGTGGTGGGGGAGCAGCAGCAGTTCCTGCCAATCCTTACCACCAATCAGCGGTATGTTAGGGGCGGCAGTGCAGTGGTGAGAGAACTAGCAAATGATCGCATGTTTGTTCGCACGATCGCAAGTTTGTTTGCGTGATCTTACCTTTTTGAATTTAGTTTACTCTTTAAGGGGTATTTCAGGCTCTTCTGAGTACTGATGACGACATCCAGCCTGCTGGTAGTGTAGCCGGGCTGAAATTCAGCTGACAGTCAGGAGTTTTGATCAGCGGACCCCCATCTATCAACTACTAATGAACTATCCAGGGAAAAGATCATCAATTAAAAGTACTCCTTTAATGATCCAGAGGAGGGCAAAAAATAATAATAATAAATAATCTGCCTCTATGAGCAAACAATTCCTCCCGGGCCCCAAGGATTGAGGATAGTCCTAATTGTCTACTTATGAAGTCCTTATCCAATCACCAAGTACATGGTTATCTCTAACTTTTGAGGCTTAAGGCAACCCTCCGCCCTTAACAAACAAAGATGGCCAACCAGCTTCTGTGATGTACACTGCATTAGTTTGCATCATTAGTATGAGCCACTACACCTACTTTGATTGGCCAGTGCTGTCAACATAAGCAGCACTGACCAGTTAGAGCGGTGTCTTAGACTACCAATACATACTAATCCGCAGTGTGCAGTAGGTAGACAGAGCGTACAACAGATACGGACATTTTCTTTTGTTGAGGCCCGGAGGGTTTTTTAATGATCAGCCATTTAACATAGTAGAAGTTCAGTGATCGACACTGTGGACTTGTAGCACCACCAGAGTCCTGGGTTCAAATGTGACCAGAGGTCATATTTTTATCCAAGTGCCATGTCGCCCTCCATCACTCATGTGACAGCCTATAATGTGTGTGCTGAAACGAGGAGCCTACGGCAGAGTCTTACATGGAGTATTAGGATCGGTTGACAGATGTTGTAATCTCTTGGGGGTCAGGGGTCTACCTGGGTCTTGGAATGCAGAGTCCTCCATGGAAAACCTGGTGTCCACATCAACCGCCAAGCTCCCAAAAGGTTTCTCAGCCGCCCTCTTATCTCTAACTGTAGGAAACCGACCTTCATAACTGCAAGAAGCACTAGAGCTTACATTCATCATTAACTTCAATGGAATTTATTGATGTACTGAGTTTCTGGGCACTAGGTTGGCACACTTGGTGGACCCCAGTAGATAGCGCATGCCTCACTTACCGCACAACCTTGGGCTTTTGCACACTCCATAGACATCACCCTAAAATTTATACCATACCCTGGTTACCAGAGTAATGGTGAATTTTGTTGAATTCTTGTTCATCGTTTAGTCGGAGCATGCACTTACACTGAATGTTAGCCATCCAGATTTTGGCTGGATGTGGGAACCTGAACGATTTATAGGCCCATGTAAAAGGGCCCAAAGTGTAATATGGAGGTGTTTGTGGCTAGAGAGAAGGCCCTGTGATAAAGTGAAATGCATTATGTCATTACTGATAGTGTGACATTGCAGCATCTGAGGAGAAGGCCCTCAGTCGAGGAGACAGTGGCGTTGAGAAATGCCTTGTCATGGGGCTTTACCGTCTCCTCCCTGAGGGTAGCTCGGGACCCGACCTCATTACCAACAGGGGGAGAACATGAGTTAGTAATCGGGATTAGTTGTAGTCCTATTTTTCGCTCATGACGCCAACGTTCCATCTTCTGCGGTGAAACTTTCAGATGGAATAAAATAGTCCACGCACACAGAGTGTCTTTTTTGAACAGGAACCGGGAACATCTAGTTCTGTCCGTTTACTTAAACGATGTTAACAAATAAAAGAAGTACTTACAGTGATGCAGGGAGGATTCACAGGGTATTTGAACATCAACAGTCATAGTTATCTGCAGGAACTCACTTTCCTGGTAACTCTTTCTCCTGTCAGTGTATAAGAAAGAAAAACTCCTGCGCTCAGGGTGACCTTCAAGGAACCTTGTGCAATTTGTGGTTTGCTATCCTCTATGGTGAAGAGAAACAGCCCAAAAAGATGGCATATGAAGATGTTTATTATGGACAACAGGAAGGTGCAACGCATTTCGGAGCACGAAGGGCTCCTTTATCAAGCTATGCAAAGATAAAATATGTGATATAAAAGATTTTGAATGAAGGGAAAAGATGAAAACAAAGAATAAAAAACATATATAACATAAAAATAATAAACAGAAAAAATGGTGTTTCATTAGACAAAAGTGTATAAAACAATACACAGCAACTTATATATAAGGCCGCCTGCACAAGAGCGGAAATTCCGCGGCGGGATTTCCCGCGGAATTTCCACTGCTGGAAGCCTGCATAGGATTGTGTTAACAAACGCAATCCTATGCAGATAGCCGCGTTTTGGCAAAATATCGCGCGGCAAACAAATCGCCGCATGCTCTATTTCTGTGCTGGGAAGCCGACACATCAAACAGCCGGAGTCGGCGGGCGCGGGTGAGTACGCGCCGGTCCCTGCAGGCGCTCGGGTCGGGTCCCGCGGTGAGAATCCTCGTAGCCGGATCCGACCTGCCTGTCTGCAGGCGGCCTAAATCATATAAAGTATGTAGGACTTACATAGCAAGATATATACATATATATTAAAAAATTGCATAAAAGCATTAATAACATTCTGTACACAAGTTTATACTAAAATTATATTGTTATAAGAACACCATAGTAAATGTGAAAATGTGCTAATAAGAATCAGAAGTCAGAAGAATCTATACTGCTATTTTCTCCAAGGAATGTTGCACTGTGGGATGAATAGCTTAATCAATTATGTAAATGATGCTTATACACAAAAAATGTGCATACTTATCTGCTGCAGAATCAGTGGCACTTACCCTGTCAGTGACTCACTGGCTTTCTCCCTCTCTGGTGGCTTCTCTATTTTGTCTGGATGCAAGCAGTTCTAACAGGGTTCTCCTTGGGTCTGGGATCATGTACACTTGATTGTTAGTCACTATCAGGAGGATCTCAGGAAGGGTAGGCCCAAACAGAAACAGCACACCACCTCTCGCCCTCCTTCATGTATCCCTCCATGATTTTACTCTATCTCTCTTGTCTCTCCCATCTCACTGCTCTCCTCAGACTTCTCTCTGTGCTTCTTATTCTGGACTTCTCATTCAGCCACATAAATCTAACGTACATCACATGGGCAACAACCAATCCATGAACAGAAAAAAACGATACAATTTCCAGACATGAACAGACATTAACCCATTCATACCTGCAAACATTCAATACACATAAATCTGATGCATTCCACATACAAGACAGTGCACAGGACAAACATAAAACATGCAAACTGATTAATATGCAAAACTGGCCGCTTTTTCAATACTAAATCTCTCTTAATCCTCCATAATTTTTACAGTATTTACAAAAATTAGGTCCAAAAGCTAATATCTATGTTTCTTCCACAAATGGGTCACTTTTCTCAAACCGTTTTGAAGCTCCGTATAACACAACCGAAAAACATGCATGGAGCTCGCCTTTAGGGTCTCTGAGGGTCGGGAACGACTAAATGGCCAACAACTGAAACAATGACACACTGGTAAAAGTGAAGGTTTGACGTTATTTATTTTTTTTGTATTTTTATTATTTTTCGGATCAGATCTCTTTTTTCCTGACCTGGGTATCTAATACCTCCCCATTCTCTTATTCCCACCCAATTTTTAATTAGGGAATAGAGATGAGCGAGCACACTCGTCCGAGCTTGATGCTTGTTCGAGCATTAGGGTACTCGAGATGCTCGTTACTCGAGACAAACAACGCGCGGTACTCGAGTCAATTGCACTTCCTTCCGCGCATGTTTAGCACCATTTTCTAGCCAATAGACATGCGGGGAAGGCATTACCACTTCCTGCTGTGATGTGCCAGCCCTCACCCACACGGCAGTAGTGAATGGCTGGGCCGATCAGGTGACCACCGAATACTTAAACTGGTCCTGCCCGCGGCTCACCTCACACGCATGCTGGCAGAGGTTAGGGAAAGTGCTGCTGCTTATACAGGGACTAGCTGATATACCAAGCTTCGCCCGAGTTAATTTGGCACTGGTGTTTATCTGGTGGTCACACGGAAAATCTTATGAAGTTGTGGTTACTTTAGAGATACCAGGAAAAAAATATGTTCACCATTTTGCATGGTTCTTTGCATTACCCAGGGAACACCACGTGGAGGTAACCATGCAACATTTTCTTTATATAAAATTACACCGGCAAGTGAGAAAATTAGATTCGGTACGTAAATTTTGGACGCTAATTCTTTTGTGCTTAGAATTGAATAATCGAGTTAGGACCCATTAACTTTTCCTATTTATGACATAATCAATGCTTGTGCCAAATTTCAAGTTTCTATGACATCGGGAAGTGAGAGAATTAGATTCCGAACGTAAAATTTGGACGCTAATTCTTTTGCGCTTAGAATTGAACAATCGAGTTGGGACCCAATAACTTTTCCTGTTTTGGACATAATCAATGCTTGTGCCAAATTTCATGTTTTTACGACATCGGGAAGTTGTGAATTAGTGGCAAGTCAGTCAGTGAGTCAGTCAGTGAGTCAGTGAGGGCTTTTGTCTTTATATATATATATATATATATATATATATATATATATATATATATATATATATATATATATATATATATATATAGATCAATGCCCATGCCAAATTTCTATGACATCAGGAAGTGAGAGAATTAGATTACGTATGTAAAATTTGGACGCTAATTCTTTTGCGCTTAGAATCGAATAACCGAGTTGGGACCGATTAACTTTTCCGATTTATGACATAATCAATGTCCGTGCCAAATTGCAAGTTTCTATGACACCGGGAAGTGAGAGAATTAGATTACGTACGTAAAATTTGGACACTAATTCTTTTGCGCTTAGAATTAAATAATCGAGTTAGGTCCCATTAACTTTTCCAATTTATGACATAGTCAATGTTTGTGCCAAATTTCATGTTTCTATTACATCGGGAAGTGAGAGAATTAGATTCCGTACGTAAAATTTGGACGCTAACTCTTTTGCGCTTACAATTGAATAATTGAGTTAGGACCCATTAGCTTTTTCTATTTATGACATAATCAATGCTCGTGCCAAATTTCATGTTTCTACGATATTGGGAAGTGAGAGAATTAGATTACGTACGTAAAATTTGAACGCTAATTCTTTGGTGCTTAGAATTGAATAATCGAGTTGGGACCCATTAACTTTCCCTATTTATGACATAATCAATGCTCGTGCCAAATTTCAAGTTTCTATGACACTGGGAAGTGAGAGAATTAGATTACATACGTAAAATTTCAACGCTAATTCTTTTGCACTAGAATTGAATAATCGAGTTAGGACCCATTAGGTTTTCCTATTTACGACATATTCAATGCTCATACCAAATTTCATGCTTCTATGACATTGGGAAGTGAGAGAATTACATTCCGTACATAAAATTTGGATGCCAATTCTTTTGCGCTAGAATTGAATAATCGAGTTGTGACCCATTAACTTTTCCTATTTTTGACATAGGCCGCCTGCAGACGAGCAGGTCGGATCCGGCAGCGAGAAATCTCGCCGCGCGATCCGACCCCAGAGCCTGCAGGGACGAGCGCGTACTCACCCGCGCCTGGCGGCCCCGGCTCTTTGATGTGCCAGGTGAGTGCGTGCCCCGCAGAAAATTAGAACATGCCGCGGTTTGCATAGGAGTGCGTATTGTAATGCACTCCTATGCAGACTTTCAGCGGCGGAAATCCCGCGGGAAATCCCGCGGCGGGATTTCCGCAGTCAGTGAGGGCTTTCGTCTTTATATATATATAGTAAGTACAAGGGAGGAGCGCACAGAGGATTCGGAGGAAGAGCTGCTGGACGATGAGGTGACTCACCCTACCTGGTTTGCTAAGCGTACTGAGGACAGGGCTTCAGAGGAGGAGGGCAGTGCCGGGGTGTTACCACTACCAGCCTCACCACCACCAGCATGCGCAGGCATATGATGGCCACGCACCCCACAAGGTGGGACAAAGGCAATTCACCACCTCCGGGTCACACCACTGCCTCTCCCCCTGTGCCCTAACATGCCACATAGATTCAATCCCCCTCCCAGGACAGAGGCATGAGCGCCTCCCAGCCTGCACCCACACTCTCCCCTCCACCGTCCTCCACTCCATCCAGCAATGTCTCTCAGCGCAGCGTTCAGCTGTCGCTAACACAAGAGTTGGAGCAAAGCGCAAACAGCCCACCACCCACCTGCACGCACAAGTTTTAAACGTGCACATTGCCAAATAAATTAGCCTAGAGATGCTGCCATACAGGCTTGTGGAAATGGAGGCTTTAAAAAACATGATGGTGGCGGCAGTCCCGCGCTACTCGGTCCCCAGTCACCACTATTTTTCCCAGTGTGCCGTCCCAGCCTTACACCAGCACGTCTCCCGCAACATAAATCACGCCCTCACCAACGCAGTTACTGGGAAGGTCCACTTAAACACAGACACGTGAACAAGTACTGGCAGGCAGGGCCACTATATCTACCTGACGGCAAATTGGGTGAACTTGGTGGAGGCTGGGACCGAGTCAGAGGCTGGGACTACTCACGTCCTACCCACACCCAGAATAGCGGGTCCTTCCTCGGTGCTGGTATGAGCGATGTTTTATGCCACCTCCTCCAAACCCTCCCCCTACTCCTCCTCTGCCAACTCTACCTCTCAATTAAGAAGTGTGAGCACGTCGCCAGCAGTCGGCAGCACGCGGCACAGCAGCACAGCGGTGGGCAATCATCAGCAAGCCGTGCTGAAACTAATCAGCTTAGGTGACAAGAGTCACATGGCCCCTGAGCTGCAGGGTCTGACAGAGCAGACTGACCTCTGGCTTTCACTGCTGAGCCTTCAACCAGGCATGGTTGTGTGTGACAACGGCCGTAACCTGGTGGCAGCTCTGCAGTTCGGCAGCCTCACACATGTGCCATGCCTGGCCCAAGTCTTCAATCTGGTTGTTCAGCCGTTTCTGAAAAACTACCCCCACTTGTCTGACATGTTCAGCAAGGTGCGTCGCATCTGCGCACATTTCCGCAAGTCCACCACGGATGCTGCCACCCTGAGGACCCTGCAATGTCGGTTTCAGCTGCCAGAGCACTGACTGCTGTGCGACGTGCCCACACGCTGGAATTCTATGCTGCACATGTTGGCCAGACTGTACGAGCAGCGTAGAGCAATAGTGGAATACTAACTGCAACTTGGGCGGCGGAGTGGTAGACAGCCTCCGAAATTGTTTATTGAGGAGTGGGCATGGACGGCAGATATCTGCCAGGTCCTCAAAAATTTTGAGAAGTATACCCAGATGGTGAGCGGCGATGCGGCAATCATTAGCGTTACCATCCCGCTGCTTTGCCCGCTGAGAAGTTCACTGCGGTTGGAACAGAAGACGGGAAATGACAGTTGCTTGATAGCCAGACCACCCTCATGTCTATATCTCAGCGCGTTTTGGAGGAGGAGGGGGAAGAGACAGCTGGCCACACTGCACAGGGTACCCATGCTGCTTGCTCTGGTCAGCGTATATGGGCTGAAGAGAAGGAGGAGGATCCTGAAAGTAATCTTCCTAGTGAGGACAGCGATGTGTTGCGTACTGGTACCATGGCACACATGGCTGACTTCATGTTAGGCTGCCTTTCCCGTGACCCTCGCGTTACACGCATTCTGACCAACACAGATTACTTGGTGTACACCCTTCTCGACCCACGGTATAAGGAGAACCTTTCCACTCTCATTCCCGAAGAGGAAAGGGGTACGAGAGTAATGCAATACCACAAGGCCCTAGTGGAAAAAGTGATGCTAAACTTCCCATCTGACAGCGCTAGTGGCAGAAGACGCAGTTGAGATGGCTAAGTAGCAGGGAAGGAGCAGGGATCAGGCAGCATATCCAGCGCAGGCAGGGGAACACTCTCCAAGGCCTTTGCCAGCTTTATGGCTCCTCAGGAAGACTCCCCAGTCAAGGCTGAGTCAGAGGGAGCACTGTTACAAGATGGCGAGGGAGTACGTAGCCGATTGTACCACCGTTCTCCGTAATGCCTCTGCTCCATACAACTATTGGGTGTCAAAACTGGACACAAGGCACGGACTTGCGCTGTACGCCCTGGAGGTTCTGGCCTGCCCTGCCGCTAGCGTCTTGTCAGAGAGGGTGTTTAGTGCATCTGGGGGAATCATCACGAATAAGTCAACTGCCAGTGCCGACATGCTTACACTCATAAAGATGAACAAAGGCTGGATTTTCCCAGACTTCTCTTCTCCACCGGCGGAAAGCAGCGGAACCTAATGATTTTTTTGCTGCAACAGGAGAAAAATCGATCCTCTATCACCACAAAAAAGGGGAAATTAGCTTTGTCAATCACTCTCGGATATTATTACTCCTCCTCCTACTACTCCTCCTCCTAAAACAGCATGTCATCATGCTGAATTACCAATTTTTCTGCGGCCCAAAAAGCTCTGAATAAAAGTTTTTTTACAATTTTTCAACGTTTCAAAAGTATTGATAGTTTAACAGACAACAATTTTTTTCACAGGGCTGCCTCCTGGCTCTGTTACAAATTAAGCAACAGCGAGCTGTATCTTTAAAAACTGTTTATGGGTTTCACCTGCCCTCACGGTTAAGTAATTTTTCAGGGGTGCACTTGTACTCTTGGTACACCAATCTTTCTGGTCCTCGCCTATACTGTTATCTAACTAATTTTTCCGGCCTTCGCCTACACTCTTGGCGAATGTTTCAGGGGTTCGCCTATACTCTTGCTACAGAAATGTTACAGGGGTCCGCCTATACTTTTGCTACAGAGATGTTACTGGGGCCCGCCTATACTCTCGCCACAGAAATGTTACTGGGATCCGCCTATACTCTTGCTACAGAAATGTTACTGGCGTCTGGCTATACTCATGCTTCTGAAATGTTACTGGGGTCAGCCCATACTTTTGCTACAGAAATGTTACTGGGGTCCGCCTATACTCTTGCTACAGAAATGTTACTGTGGTCTGCCTATACTTTTGCTACAGAAATGTTACTGGGGTCTGCCTATACTTTTGCTACAGAATTGTTACTGGGGTCTGCCTATACTTTTGCTACAAAAATGTTACTGTGGTCTGCCTATACTTTTGCTACAGAAATGTTACTGGGGTCTGCCTATACTCTCGCTACAGAAATGTTACTGGGGTCTCCCTATACTTTTGCTACTGAAATGTCACTGGGGTCCGCCTATAATCTTGCTATAGAAATGTTTCTGGGGTCCGCCTATACTTTTGCTACAGAAATGTTATTGGGGTCTGCCTATACTTTTGCTACAGAAATGTTACTGGGGTCTGCCTATACTTTTGCTACAGAAATGTTACTGCAGTCTCCCTCTACTTTTGCTATAGAAATGTTACTGGTGTCCACCTATACTTTTGTAACAGAAATGTTACTGAGGTCTGCCTATACCTTTTTCTACTGAATGGTTTGATGGGTTCGCCTATACTCTTGCTACAGAAATGTTACAGGGGTCTGCCTATGCTGTGGGTGCACAAAGATTTCCCATTGCGGTGTTTTATCTATCTGCCACAAATACACTGACTGACTTGGGCAGAAATGTGGGCCAAGGCCGAGGTCCTTGGCGGGGTGAAACTCTGCCATGTTTTGGCACTTTGATTTCTCCCTGTGTAATACCATCTTTGTGCACCCACCACATAGGCGAGCCCAAGGAACTCAAAGACTTACGATTGCGGTCTTGAGCTATCAGACACCTACACAGAATGAAGTGTGTGGGGACCCATGGATTTCCCATAGCTATTTAACTCACGACATCTTGGATCACACAAGGTGGAGGCTGGGACTGAGCCTGACACTGGGCCCGCTCACATACTTCCCACACAGAGTATTGCGGGTCCTACCTCAGTCATGGTTCTTCAGCCTTATTATGCCTCCTCCTCCTCTTGCTTGGCGTCTGGGGATCAAGGCTGGGCAACATGTATTTTCTCTCGTGTTACCACAGTTATCTGAGACACTGGTTTGGGCCAAACTAAAGGAGCATTACTGCATTAATGACACGTTCACAGCTGCACTAGCATCCGAGTCCATTTTATGCCCACGATTAATGAGGGTGTGAGCCGAGGCCGAGATCTTTGGCAGGGTGAAACTGCCATGTTTGGGCACACTGATTTCTTTATGTGTAATAATTTCCTTGGGTTCCAGGTGCTCGTCTGTTCTGTGGGTGCACAAAGACTTCCCATTGCGGTGTTTTACCTGTCTGGCACAAATAAATTGACTGACTAGGGTAGAATTGTGGCCTGAGGGGCTTGGCAGGGTGAAACTCTGCCATGTTTTGGCACTCTGATTTCCTCATGTGTAATACCATCTTTAAGTTCCTTGGGCTCGCCTATGCTGTGGGTGCACAAAGACTTCCCATAGCGGTGTTTTACCTGTCTTGCACAAATACACTGACTGACTAAGGTAGAAATGCGGGCCGAGGTCCTGGGCGGGGTAAAACTCTGCCATGTTTGGGTGCTCTGATTTCTTCCTCTGTAATACCATCTTTGTGCACCCAAAGCATAGGCGAGCCCTGAAAGACTTCCCATTGCCTTGTTGAGCTATCTGATACCTACACAGAATGAATTGTGTGGGGACACATGGATTTCCCATTGCTACGTAACTCGCGGCACCTTGGGTCACACAAGGTGGAAGCTGGTACCAAGCTTGACCCTGGGCCCGCTCACGTGCTTCCCACACAGAGTATTGCTGCATTGTGGGGATGTGTAGAAGTGCTGGCACCTGATTCCCCTTTATGCCCACGTTTGCAGTTCCTGACAATTTTGTGACGGAGGTGGCATGGGATTGGAATGATGATCGTATGTCAATTTATCATCAATCCTCAACAGCATTGTGGGCTACCGCCCACACTTTCAGAGAGGGTCGCTGCGTGGCCCTGCCAACCCTCTGCAGTGTGTGCCTCCGGTTCCTCCTCATCCAGTAAGCACTTATAAATAGACATGAGGGTGGTGTAGCTATGAAGCGAGAGTGTGGCATGAGGGCAGCTGAACGCTGCGCAGGGAAACTTTTGTGTGCGCTGTTGACGCAGGGTCGTGCGCGGGAAGGGGGGGGGGGTTGGACAGCAATGCCAGCATGTAACCCAGGAGAAGAGGCAGTGGTGTCACCCGCAGGCAGTGATTGTCCTTGGTTGCAGGTAGTGTGGTACTTAGCTAAGATGTTCCACCATGTGTGCCTTGCTAATGAGAGTTTGTCCTAAGTAAATTGTTAGGAGGATGACACCATACTCTTGCCACCATTTTGGCTCAATGGTGGGACCTGGGAGCCTCAGATATGGCCATGCATGCTGCCCCTGCCACTCCCTATCCGTTTCTGTGGTGTTTCCATGACTTTCTGATGTTTTCTGGTACTTGACAAGTCATCACCTATGCGGAGTATTGGTCCCATACAAAAATGCTCAAGTCGCCCATTGACTTCAATTGGGTTCGTTACTCGAAACGAACTCTCGAGCATTAAGAAAAGTTCGACTCAAGCAACGAGCACCCGAGCATTTTGGTGCTCGCTCATCTCTATTAGGGAAAGATAGGGAGAGGCAGGTCAGGTTCCAGTCTGGGATTTGCCTTTTTCAGGGCCGTTACTCAGCTTGCTCATCTAGATATTATAGTTTGGGATATTATAGGGTACCGTTAGGTTTTTTTTAATATTATTTGATCACTAATAAAATTGAAATTTTAACATTGTTTAAGGACAGATAATTCCACAGTCATACCCCAACCCTTTATTTTCATAGGTACGCCTACAAATATGGCACTAAAAGGGAACTGTGTCTCCTCTGCTTCAGGCCCTATAGCCCTGACACTTATTATTCGGGCTAACACAGACAAGTATGTTTTAGTACCGTTTTGCGGTCGTGAAAATCATGGCCGCCTAGTGGGACAAAGCAAAACTCGTACCGACGAGCGTTGTTGGCAATATGGCTGTCTGAAACCATCATTAGGCTGATAGTGGTATTGATGTCAGGCTGCTACCGTGAAAGCCCCTTTTCCCTCTCTTATATATTAGGATCTTTATGTTGCTATTTCTACGTGTAAAACTGCTGCAATTTGTGGCTTTGTGGTGTAAGTGAAGAGAAAGAAGGACAGCAAGAAACCAACAAGAAATCAGTTCCTGTTTATTGTC
This sequence comes from Eleutherodactylus coqui, assembly GCF_035609145.1. Lineage (NCBI taxonomy): Eukaryota > Metazoa > Chordata > Amphibia > Anura > Eleutherodactylidae > Eleutherodactylus > Eleutherodactylus coqui. The sequence goes on along the minus strand of NC_089842.1, from coordinate 26,974,915 downwards.
TGAGTGATATTTTATTGGATCAAGTATCAAGACAAGTAATCATTCATTTGCAACCAGAGGAAATCATGAGATTTATGCCCGGATTTATAGCTGGTTCCTACTGAATGTCGCTTATTGACAGAAATGTGGTGAGTGAAGGATATCATCTACTGCAGAACTTGGACGCCTCTTCATTTAGAGCCCTAACCAAAGAAAAGAAGTCAAACATAAAGGCCAAAACTGCCATCATGACTCATCTCATTATGCAAAAACTGCACATGGCCAGTAGAGGGCGACTCTACCTACAAACCCCTGAATATTAGTATCATTAAAGGGGCATTCCAGGACTTTTACTATCAATGAGCTATTCTTAGGATAGGTCATCAATAGTTGATCAGTGTTGGTCTGCCTGCTGGTCTGGTGCTCAGTGTAGACGACTAGACAATCATCATTGGTAGACAGCTTCACTGCCTTCTATTACATTTCTGACTTCTTATTGCATTCCGAGCCAGAAGTGTAATAGAGGCATTTTGCCATCTGTTGTATTTCTGGCCCTGACCACTGATGACAATGTCCGTCCCAATTAGCTGATCACTGGGGATCCCAAGTAGCAACAATAGCAAGAATAGATCATCAATAGTAGAAGTCCTAATATTTTATATTAGAACCCACCAGAAGCAAAGACCAGTTAGGATTAGATATTAACCCTTTACAATCCAATTTTGGATTCTGGGTTTTCTAGGGGGCTTTCTCTTTCTGCCATTTTACAATGGCGCCATCTACTGGCTAGAGCCAGTACTGCAGTATGTGACATGCCGAATGTCTTCCTACATCAGAGCTGTACAGCCTTCAATCAGAATGTTGGAAGAAGTCAGACTGTGGATTGAAAAGGGTTAAGGTCCTTTCCACATGTCCTATTAAATGGGTTGTACTAAGATTGCAAGTTATCCCCTATCCTATCGATTGGGGATAACTTGTTGATTGGTGGGAATCTGACCGCTGAGACCCCCTCCAGTGTCCTGTTCTGCATGTCACTGGGGAGGTCGTTTCTCCCCCCACAATGATGTCAACAAAAAGGGAGCATTGGCCAAGCATGCTCGATCAGCACTCCTTTTATTTTAATGAGGCTGATGGAAATACCCAAGAATGTGCCACTTGGGTATCACTGCAGCCCTATGGAAAGTGAATGGAGTGCTAGTGTGCTTGTGCGACTAGCGCTCCATTTAGTCTCCTCACTGCAGGGGTTGCAGTAATTCCATAGTGTGGAGAACAGGGGACATAGTACCAGCATTGTAGGGGTCTCAGCGGTGAGACCCCCATGATCAGCAAGTTACAGTATATGGCTAGGGAGTAACTTGCAATCTTGGTACAACCTCTTTAAAAAATTTGGACATTGAAAAGGGGGCTATTGCTTAGAATCTATTTGTCAAACTAGGCAGTTTCTGAAAAGAATATCTTGGGCTTTAGTGGACTCAACATGCAGTTCATAGTTGTCCATTAATTTGTTTGAGCACCATGCAGTACTACAGTTCTCCAGCAGAGGTCACTGTACAGGAAATGAAGAACTACAGAAAGTTCTACCAGCTGATCGCTGGGAGTTAGAGCATTGATGGATCATTACTGGACTGGCTTTATTCTACACCATTCAACTATAATAGCTAAGACAATACTACTAAAATTACGTGATCATCGTCGATCTTGAGGACTTACTTGAAAAGGAAGTGCAGGACAAAGTTTTCGAGGGATACATCTTCCATTGTATCTGACTAATTCCATGTTCTCACATACGCAGGCTGGTACACATTCCTTATCACATCTACTGTCAGGGAAGCAAAATGCCTTGCATGGAGCACAATCCATCCACTTGGTGTCTTTAGGACAAGACTTAACTATAATAACAATGGTGGGAAAGATAGGGTTAAATAGTGACAAGTGAGAAACTGAAGTACCAGGAGTGGAAAGCACCATCACTTCTACGGCTCTTAAATCCATCATCGTGCATGTCCCAAATAGGATCCCCACAGCGCCACCTATTGGAAGTTTCTTGTGAAGGTGCATTTACATGAGAAAGTTGGACCGATATCACACTCATTCCTATGTGACTGCAATGTGTTTTACGAGAGAAAAGGATCGCATCACATCACGGTACAGGGGATTTTCATGCGTGTGTGAGAAACACATGTTGTTTCCATGAAAAAAATAAAAAATGTATTCATAGCACTCACAGGAAAATCGTATCCACACGCAAGTGCGATGCAATTTCTTTTACTCCCATAGGAATAAATGGCCAATTCTTTAACAGAATAGCCAGAAAATAGATCATGCTGCGAGTTCCATATCTTGCAGCATCGCTGTGAGAGAGAATTTGCCCGTTAATAGCTTCTTTTCACGTGTGATTTCATCTCGCATGCCAGAAATCACGCATGAAAATAACCCGTGTCAATGCATATAGAGTGGACTGAAAAGAGTCACGCCGCTGGTACACGGAACTTCAGGGGGACACAGCGCAGGAACAGGGAATCCGGGGAGTAGAACTCCCGTTTCTCTCACCTTTGACTCCCATAATGTAGTATACGGGGCTCAAAGATCATGACCGCTTCCCTTTAACTTAGGCTTAATTCACACGAGCATATATACGCGGCTATTTAGCTGCGTATATACACATCGGGCAATAATCACGACCATCTGAAGCATTGGTTTCCAATATATTCATTCAGGTGAGCGATTTTTAGCCACGTAAAAAAATTACGCCCGGAAAAATAGAACATCGGCAACCAAAAACGGCGAGCGATTTTATACAGTGCGTGAAAAGATAGGTCTTGCCCTATCTTTTGCCGAGATACACTGGAGGCTCCCATAGACTTCTATGGGAGATGAGAAAAAAGGAGGGGGTGGGGAGTTTAGCTGCATTCAATGCTGGGAAAAAAAGGCAGCTGCTCTATTGAAGCATTGGTAGTAGAGATGAGCGAACGTACTCGTTTAGGGCAATTACTCGATCAAGCATCGTTTTTTCGAGTAACTGCCTACTCGGGCGAAAAGATTCGGGGGCACCGGGGGGCGGCGTGGTGGAGTGGGGGGTAGCAGTGGGGGAGCTCTCTCTCCCCTTCCCCCCCACACACTCCCCTCTACAACCCCCTGCTCACCCCCGGCGCCCCCCGAATCTTTTCGCCGGATTAGGCAGTTACTCGAAAAAAGTGATGCTCGATCGAGTAATTGCCCAAAACGAGTACGTTCACTCATCTCTAATTAGTAGTCATTCTGAGGATTTCTGCTGATTGAGGGATTTCTGCGCTGCAGCGTATATTTTTGCTCATTTGCCGCAGCCGCCTGTGTGAATGGATGAGAAAACGCTAATTAAGATCGGGACTTGATCGCGGCATTTTTTCTTGGTTTTTGGCCGCGGTGCTGAAAACAGTGTGAAAACAGATATGCTGGTGTGACGGAGGCCTTAGTGTGATAGTCAGATGCGATTACTACTAGAGGTTGTGTAGACGGATGACTTAATATCCTGAAGTTTAGATAGAAAAATGATATAAATGTTGATGTGTCAGAGGAGGAGCGCCTGAAGAAGACCGTTTATTCTGCACATGAGAGATATTAATGTTTATTACAGGACATTACTGATTGTCATTAGAGATGGGCGAGCATACTCATCTGAGCTTGATGCTCGTTCGTGTATTAGGGTGCTCGAGATGCTCGTTACTAGAGGCGAGCACCACGCGGTACTCGTCTCGATTAAACGAGCACTGACCATTGAATTCAATGGAGTCGGCAATACAGCTGGCTCCATTGAAAGCAATGGGCTGCCGGCGATCTCAGGATGAATTTTCGGGAAGGGCTTAAAAATATAAGCCCTTACCTGAAAATCATCCTAAAATGTGTAAAAAAATATATATATATATATGTCAGCATAAAGATCATTCTCCTCTGCCACAGCTGTAACAGCTGTGGCAGAGAAGAACGATGTTAGCCCATTGAATTCAATGGAACCGGCAATACAGCCGGCTCAATTGAAAGCAATGGGCTGCCGGCGAGCGCGGGATGAATTTTCGGAAAGGGCTTAAAAATATAAGCCCTTACCTGAAAATCATCCTAAAATGTGTAAAAATAAAAAAAATGTATACTCACCTTTCCGCTGCAGCCGGAGTTCAGCCACGTCTAGCCGGCAGTTCTCCTGAACTGCTTTCTGTAGTATTCAGCAGGTGGGGATTTAAAATCCCCGCCTGCTGAATGGGCTGCCTCTGATCGGTCACAGCTCTCACCAATCAGAGGCAGCTCTCACTCACCCATTCATGAATTCATGAATAGGTAAGTGAGTGCTGCCTCTGATTGGCTCAGCGCAGGGACCAATCAGTGGCAGCTCTCAAAAACTACGGCATTTTATCATGATTTCACTTGGTGTTTTCGAACACATATTAAAGCGTTTGACAGCATTTTTAATGCACCCCATCACTGTGATGGGTGACGAGGTGCGTTAAAAAGCGCTAAAACACTCAAAAATAGAGCAGACAGCACTCGTCTGAGAGGCCCTTTTGAAATCAAGTTCAGCGTTCAGAACGTCACGCTAGTTGCGGTAAAGAGCGGTTAGTGTGAGAGCGGCCTTACACTAATGCTGGTAGTTCTACATAAGAACCCATGTAGTGATATGTGTTTGTTGCAACTGCAGTGACTATATCTGACCATTAGATGGAGCCATATCCATGGAGCTCTACGTAAGGTAACTGGCTTAACCCATTATCCCCTTAAGGACGCGGCCCTTTATTTTTTTCATTTTCACTTTCATAACTCCTTTATTTATCCATCGACGTCGCTGTATGAGGGCTTGTTTTTTGTGGGATGAGTTGTATTTTTCAGTGATTCTTTTTACTGTACCCTATAATGTACTGAAAAACTTTAAAAAAATCTAAATAGAGTGAAATGGGAAAAATACGAAATTCCACCATCCTTGAGTGCATCTTGTTTCTGCGGCCTACAACTGCAGCAAAAATGACATGATAACTATATTCTATGGGTCAGTATGATTACTACAATACCAAAATTATAGGTTTGTTTTTTTTTTTTTTGCTGTAGTACTTGTATTTTTTCAAAGATATTACATTTTTTTAATTATTTTCTGCCGCCATCTTCTGACAGCCATAACCTTTATATTTTACCGTCAACATAGCTATGTGATGTCTCATTTTGTGATGGACGTCCTGTAGTTTCCGTTGGTACCATTCTTGAATACATATGACTTTTTGATCGTTTTTTATTACATTTTTTCTTGAAGACAGGGTGACCAAAAAGGGCATTTTTGGCGTTCTTTCTTTCTTTTTTTTTCTGATGACGTTCACCGTGTGGGGTAAATAATGTGTTACTTTGATAGATCGGACTTTTACAGACGCAGCGATACCAAATATGTATTTTTGTTTTATTACTTACATCATTTTATTATAAAAATAGCAAAAGGTATTTTTTTTACTTTTATTACTTTTTATTTTTTTTAATAATTAGTAAAACTTTTTAAAACTTATTTTTAACTTTTTGAGTCCCCAGAGGAGACAACAACTCGCAATGCTTTTATCTCATATACCATGGCATTACATTATACCACGATCTGACAGGCAAACTATCAAGTCATGCCACAGACATGGCATGATAGGAACTCTGAAATGGCTGCCATGACAACCCGTGATCTCTTCACAGGGGACCATATGGGACCCCTGGCATCGGGCAGGGCAGTTAAATGTTACTGTCAAAATTGCGGCGATTAAAGGACTAACAGCTCTGATGAACGTCGTGGCTTATTGGAGCTGTTGCGGGCGGGTGCCGGCTGTAAGAAACAGCCAGCACCCGCATTGCATGTAGTGGGATTGACTCCTGATGTCTCTCAATACATACCCCGAATCTGCAGGACGTAACTGTATACCCTGTAGTGTTAAGGGGTTAAAAAACAAGAGCCATAAATATATGGTGCCTGGTATTGGGCTTTCTGCACAGAAAAAAAAAAACCTGCAATCTAGCAGAGGCAGGTCGGAGACAACTGAAGACCCACCGAAGACAGGAACGTCTTTTAACCCCTTAATGACGCGGGCATTTTTCTTTTTCCATTTTCGTTTTTTCCTCCCCCCTTTAAAAAAATCATAACTCCTTTATTTATCCATCCACGTCGCTGTATGAGGGCTTGTTTTTTGCTGGACGAGTTGTATTTTTCAATGGTGCTATTTAAAGTACCATATAATGTACTGAAAAACTTTTAAAAAATTCTAAGTGGAGTAAAATGAAAAAAAAATGACATTTTGCCATCTTTTAGTGCGTCTTGCTTCTACGGCGCACAAATGGCAACAAAAACAACATGATAACTTTATTCTATGAGTCGGTACGATTACTACGATGCCAAACTTGTATAGGTTTTTTTTTACTATACTCCTCTTTTTTTTTTTTAAAGACATAAAAATTTTTTCAATTATTTTCTGCGGTCATTTTGTGCGCGCAATAACTTTTTTATTTTTCCGTCGACGTAGTTGAGCAAGGTTTCATTTTTTGCGGGATGTCCTGTAGTTTCTGATAGTACCGTTTTGGAATACATACGACTTTTTGATCGCTTTTTATTGCGTTTTTTCTGGGAGACAGGGTAACTAAAAAAATGCATTTCTGGCGTTCATTTTTTTTTTCAGACGACGTTCACCGTGCGGGAAAAATTATGTGGTACTTTGATAGTTCGGACTTTTACGGACGCGGTGATACCAAATACATATTTTTAATTTATTATTTAGATTTTTTAATAATAGATATGGCAAAAGGGGGGTGATTTAAACTTTTACAACTTTTTTTTTTCAATTAAAAAAAAACTTTATTGATTTTTTTTTTTACTTTACTTTGAAGTCCCCCTGGGGGACTTTAAGATGCGATGCTTTGATCGCAACCTCTCTTCATACATGCCCCGACACTCCATGACGTACCGGTACATCATTGGTCGTTAAGGGTTAAAGGGGTTGTCTCGAGGAAGCAGTGAATTTTTTTTTTTGCCCAGTCCCCCTAATTAAGCATACATTACTAAGCCCCCCTGTAAATGACTTTTCTAGCTGGTTTGTACTTACAGTTCCAGCGTTTCAGCAACTTATAAAAATTTTCCCAAGATGGCCGGAATTTAGACGGATCCATGGCGACGGGGACGCTAGCAACGGAGCAGGTAAGTGAATAACTTCTGTATGGCTCATAATTAATGCACGATGTATATTACAAAGTGCATTAATATGGCCATACAGAAGTGCTGAACCCCACTTGATTTCACGAGACAACCCCTTTAAAGGGGCTAGAGAGGTGTTCCAATCTCAGCTTTCACGGACAAAATGGGAGAGGACGTCCATCTGTGTCCGACCACCGGCGTCAGCACAGAGCTGTCTGCAGAGCTATTATTGAAGTGAATGAGAGCTCCAGAAACAGCGCTGTGCTGAAGCGTTCAGCTCCTGCCGTCGTTACTGGCCGGATGGCCGGTAACTATAGCAGTGGTTTTCTGTCTCAGCTGCGAGTAAAATAATTTACTGTAAATAAATAGAATACTTTTTTGTAATATATTGGGGTCCAGGACAAAAGTTTCTGATCGCGGAAAAGAATCTGGAAGGATACAATTTAGGCTCTATTCACATCAGCGCTGCGGATTCCGTCATGGGAGGAGAAAAATGGAATTCCTTGCATGAATGAATGCGTCTCATAACTGAACTAAACTGTGCCACATGGAGCCCACTGACTATCATGAGGTTCGTGCTCCTGGCCGGCATTTTTACCAGATTAAAAAAGGCCCGCATACATGACTTTTTTGTCCGGCGCTCAATGCCAGATCTGCATTAGATGCTCTGAGAGGACTCTCCGATACAGATGTGAATATCTGTCTGCAACGACTAACAAACTCTAAGTCAGGGGTCTCTAGTCCACATTGGCATTTTGAGACCACATTGGAAGAAGAAGAGTTGTTTTGGGCCACACATCAAATAGACAAGCCCTAACAAAACAAGTCGAAATTCTGCACATGATTTTGGCCAAATCCGTGTAAAAGTCATGTATTTTACCACAATTTTTAGAGGGAGAATTTGCACAAGTGAAAATTCCGCCATGTGAACAAACCCTTAGGGCTCAATTGGTGCCCACCTGAGACACTGAGGCAGACAGCACTGAACTAATGACTTTTAAGTTAATGTAGCTGGGGTCCATATTGTTCTATTATAACCTATATTCTATCATTGTTTCCTTTAATAAAGTAGCGCCTATTACGAGTGAGACTCATGGCTCTATTAGTGACATCCTATCCAAAACTTGTTAAAGGGCCACTCTGGGGATTTTTTTCATTTTGTATGCAGCTATCCCTGCAGTATATGTGACTAAGCTAGTATTACCTTGGTTAGTTATTTCTTTCTGAAACTTTGGACCTGTTTTTGCTCAGATGGTCATGTGATCTCAATTCTGGCCAGTTCAGATTTGTTTGTGGTTGTGGATTCATTTTCTAGTCAGATTCTCAGTCTGTTTGATGCTATTACATGATCTCTAGAGTAGAAACTGCTTAGAGGGGGATACAGGCACTCCTATCACAGTTACTAATCACACAGTTATCATAGAGGAGATCACGACTCCTTCTCCTGACTGCATATTTATGGGCTGTGAATATAGAAGGTAATGATAATTAAAGTGTCCGCCCAACAAGCGAAAATGATAACTAATGCTTTGCTAATGCATCATGGGATTGATGTGAAAGGGAAAGCCAAAGTATCACCATCAAGATGATCATCAGACAGGAGACTGCACTGCATAGAAGTGGGTGGAATACACAGAGGAAACCTCTAGAGTGTGACAGCCAATCAGGTGAAGGGGCAGGCATGGAAAATGTGTTTTAGCTTGAGTGAGCCCATTAAATAATGGTTAAAAGTAATAATCAGAAAAAATATTGATCTTCTTAACTGATAATCCACTAATCATAAGAAAACATCTTACCAAAGGGGAAAGCCGATGGACACGCCAACTCATAGATGCATATCCCAAAATACATCAGAAAGCTTTCCCTACATACACATCCCCTCCGGCACGTTTTTAGGCATTTTTGTCCAGGAACCGAGCAATAATCAGAGCATTCCGAGCAGAATTTCCACACCATGTTCTGTGGACAATTTCCGACTTAAAAAAAAAGAGAAGATGCTCATAAAAGAAGCCAAATCCCATAAAACTCGTTGTGGAGCCTCATAGGGTTCTAATGACATTACTTACACTCCAGCGGGATATAAGGGCACTGAGAACGCGGAATGCAAGCACCATTATGGAGGACATAGTCATCTATCTGACATCTGCAGCCTCTGCGACAACTAGATGAACACTTCTTTCCTGCGACAGGACATTCCGACCAGCAGCCTGTACAGTGTGATACTCGTGCTTCAGGTGGACAGATTATGATGGGGTAGGCGGCTGGTGGTGAAAAACAAAAGCTACATTGAAAGGCTCTTTCCAACTCTATAACTAGACTTTTACTGCTCCAATGCATCTAGGCTGTAAGATGAAGCGAGAGAAGAAATGGAGAGTAGAGCGGTACCTATGGATATTGTAGAGTCAGGGTGCGTTCCCACATATCAGGTATCAACTTGCAGCTGCTATTACACATAGCCGTGGTTGCCAATGAAAGAGCAATCTTGCTGATAAGGTTGCCAATATATTGCGGCTATAGGCAGCTGTGGCCATGCCACCTCTTACCTACAATATGGAACATGTTATGTGGAAATGTGCCCTCTTCCAGATAAATCTACACATGAGGCCTCTTTAAAATCCATAGGTACCTCCCTAAGTAAATTGTAGAAGTTGGTAATGTTAATTTATGGGCAATGTTCCTTTAACCTCTAAATTTTGGACCAACAATTTTTTGGATTTCATCTGCACATTTCAAGACCAAAACTTTTTTTATTTTTCCATCGACATGGCCATTTGAGGGCCTGTTTTTTGCATGACGAGCTGTAGTTTTTATTGGCCCAATTTTTGTGGGTGCATATAATTTATGGTAAAACCTTTATATATTTTTTGTAGGGCAGTTTTTCTGCGGTTTGGTACGATAACGACCATACCAAAATTATATATGTTTTTAGGTTTTTTTTACTTTTGAACAAACCTCTGTGAGGGCATGTTTTTTGCATGATAAGCTGTACTTTTTATTAGTACAGGTTTTGGGTATGAAGAACTTTTTGATTTCTTTTATTACCGTATACACTGGCGTATAAGACGACTTTTGAACCCCCAAAAATCTGCTCTGAAGTCGGGGGTCATCTTATACGCCGGTAATACAAAAAAAGAAAGTGTCAAAGAAAAAAAAATCATTACTCACCTCCCCCGGCGTTCTGCGGCGCTGCTGCAGGCTGTCGCTCCCTCCTGGTCCCTGGCAGAGCATTGCTTTCTGGACGCAGGGCTTGAAATCCCCGCCTCCAGAAAGCTAATACTGTGATTAGCTAACACACGCCGTCAGCCAATCACAGCCATTCAATGACATCATTGAATGGCTGTGATTGGCTGAAGGCACGTGTGTTTTCTGGAGGCGGGGATTTCAAGCCCTGCGTCCAGAAAGCAATGCTCTGCCAGGGACCAGGAGGGAGCGACATCCTGCAGCAGCGCCGCAGAACGCCGGGGGTGGTGAGTAATGATTTTTTTTTTTTACTCCGCTGTATTCCCGGCGTATAAGGTGACAGTTTGGGGGTCGTCTTATACGCCCCGTCGCCTTATACGCCGGTATATACGGTACATTTTTTGGGAGGCAAAATGATCAAAAAAAGCATTTTGGATTTTTTTTTTTGCTTTGTTTTTGTGTTTGCCATGCAGGATAAAAAAGAGTGTTCATCTTATTGTATGGGTCATTACAGATATGACAGTACCAAACATGTGGGTTTTAAATTTGTAAACCTTTTTTTGAAAAAAATAGGGTTGAAGGTTTTTTATTTTTATTTCTGTTTTACCTTTTTTCATGGCTCTGCCATGCTATGATGGCATTGATCATAGAAACTCTTCAGACCCTTTAATTTTTTGCAATTTATTATGTTGCGGCCTTGTGCAAATGAGAAAAATCAATGACATTCAGCTGAGACCTGCCCCTGAGCCAATCAGAGGCAGCACTCACTCACCCATTCATGAATTCATGAATGGGTGTGAGTGAGATCTGCCTCTGATTGGTCAGGCTGTGACCAATCAGAGGCAGCTCATTCAGCAGGCGGGGATTTTAAATCCCTGGCTGCTGAATACTACTCACAGCTGTTCAGAGCAGTTCAGGAGGACTGCAGCCGGCCGCGCTGAACTCCGTCTGCCGGGACAAGGAGAGTATATATATATTTTTTATTTTTACACATTTCTGGATGAATTGCAGGGAAGGGCTTATATATTTAAGCCCTTCCCGACAATTCATCCCGCGATCGCCGGCAGCCCATTGCTTTCAATGGAGCTGGCTATATTGCCGGCTCCATTGAATTCAATGGGCTAACATCGTTCTGACGGGACAAGGTGAGTATATATTTGTTTTATTTTTACACATTTCTGGATGAATTGCAGGGAAGGGCTTATATATTTAAGCCCTTCCCGACAATTCATCCCGCGATCGCCGGCAGCCCATTGCTTTCTATGGAGCCGGCTGTATTGCCGGCTCCATTGAATTCAATGGGCTAACATCGTTCTTCTCTGCCACAGCTGTTACAGCTGTGGCAGAGGAGAACGATCTTTACGCTGACAGTGCGGGGGGGGGGGGGGTGTCTCACTCTTGCCACTATTGTGGCTTAATAGTGGGACCTGGGAACTTGAGATGCAGCCCAACATGTAGTCCCTCGCCTGCCCTATCCGTTGCTGTGTCGTTCCCATCACTTTCTTGAATTGCCCCGATTTTCACAAATGGAAACCTTAGCGAGCATCGGCGATATACAAAAATGCTCGAGTCGCCCATTGACTTCAATGGGGTTCGTTACTCGAAACGAACCCTCGAGCATCGTGAAAAGTTTGTCTCGAGTAACGAGCACCCGAGCATTTTGGTGCTCGCTTATCTCTATTAATTATATGACAATATCTACACAAGCCACTAATAAGAATGATTCTGTCTATTTAGAGACATTTGTAGATACATAAATGGAAGGTGACATGTTCTTTAGGCCCCACAAAGTAACATGACCCTTTTGTGTCCCCACATATAGAATGAATACCCTAAATATAATTGAAAAGACATAACAAATAATACATAACCCTGCTGTTACCATGCAGAGCGGCACAGGTTCCCGCGGTCAGTGCGCGCCATGCCGGCGTCGGCTCCGGCGACTTGGAGCGGCAGGTGTGCGGCGGCGGGGGCGTGTCCGCTCGTAGGGTGCCGCCCACACTCATCCACCTTTCTTATGCAGCAGTGGGAGAGCTGGCTCCTCCCACTCTCCGCCCATGGGGCAGAGTCTTTCGTTCATAAGGCTGGCAGTGACCTGAGCTCACTGCCAGTTATTGGTTCTGTTTGCATCTAGTCAGCCTGTCTTAGTCTATGCTAGTTGCTAGTCAGTCTCCTTATAGTTGCCTGTCAGTTTCCACCTCCAGCCTTACTCTGCTTGTAAGTTCTGTTGGTCTGTTCTACCTGCCTCTTCTGTCGGCACCCTGTCCCCTGTTAGTAGTTCCATCTAGGTAGTCGCCAGGTCCCTAGCCAGCCCAGGGACCGCCGTCCAGTTGTCTGCCTGGGGTTAGCCAGGGCCGAGGCAAGTAGGCAGGGACAGTGGGGTGTGGGAAGATCAGGGCACCCCACCTGGCGCTCGGGGGGTCAGAGTGCCTTAACACCTGCTCCCTATAATAAGTGGAAAGTGGGCAGAGTAGTGATGTCAATAAACACCTGTGGCTCTTAGGTGAAGTAGCGGTGTCATAAAGACTATGCTGTGTGGGTGGAGCAGTAATGTCAATGAAAGTCTGTGGCTCCTGGATGAAGCAGGGCTCTCAAAGAAACTCAGTGGTCTGTGGGTAGAGCAGAGCTGTCAATGAATGCTAACAGCTCTAAAGTGAAGTAACAATTTATATTTACCTATGAACTGTATAATGTAAGCAGTGCACCTAAATAAATAAACTCCAAAGAATACATAAAAGGTCATAACAATAAAGTGCTGCACAAATGGAGAAAATGTATCAATTAAGTAGAGAGCAAGTGGACTCACCATCTGTAGTGGGGCATTCGGCAGCAGGGATGCAGCTGTCATTATATATTTTGTACCCCGGATTCAAGCACCTACAGCCCTCTTCACATCCAGCTTGACAGTGAGTATCTTTTTTTTGACAATAAGCACTACAGTCTGAGCAGCTGGACCATTTTGCTTCAGAAGGGCAGGTAACTGCAAGTGACAGAGAAATAAGTGGATCAGTAGAAACAAAGTAATCATTAAAGTCAGACTCATAAATTCTGAAGTTAAGGCAGATTTTCTGTAATAAATACATTGTGCTTGGTCTTACATCGAATAGTTCTGAGATGGACACAAGGGAGACCTGTAAAAGAAAAGACATTTTATTGATAGATATGAAATAGATAGATAGATAAATAGATATATATGAGATAGATAGATATGTGATAGATAGATATGAGATAGATAGATAGATAGATAGATAGATAGATAGATAGATAGATAGATAGATAGATAGATAGATAGATAGGAGATAGATAGATAGATATATATGAGATAGATAGATAGGAGATAGATAGATAGATAGATATATATATGAGATAGATAGATAGATAGATATGAGATAGATAGATAGATAGATAGATAGATAGATAGATAGATAGATAGATAGATATTAGATAGATAGATATGAGATAGATAGATAGATAGATAGGAGATAGATAGATAGATAGATAGAGAGATAGATAGATAGAGAGATAGATAGAGAGATAGATAGAGAGATAGATAGAGAGATAGATAGAGAGATAGATAGATAGATAGATATGAGAGACTGATAGGTAAATAGATAATATAGAAGTATATAGAATACATTCCCTCCTACCAAAAATAATAAGGCAAATAAAGATTTTCCAATCCATCATTCCGGTTTTCTACAAAATATAAAAATATAATATTTAAAGGGGAAGCAGCATATAATTAGTACATCCAGTATTACTATAATTACCAGATACATCATCAGCGTGATTATGCCTTCTACTCTCCGGTATTAGATGTTTATCTGTCTCTATCACATGAAGACACTTTTCCTTCACATAATCTCTGCTGGAGACATTAGTTGGGTCTCCATCTGGGGTTTTTGTGTCAGTGTGCTTCACTGGTAAAGCTGCACAGCCCAATACCGCGGCGAATGGCGGTAAAGCCAAAACGGCTTTTGACACCAATAAAAAAGCAGATAAAAAATGCTGCAAAACTGCAATAAAAACATGGGAAAAGCACAGAAAAAACACCACATGGAGCCCAGCCTCAGAGAAGGACATTCTAGATCATTCCTTATACATTTAGATTATTTTCCTGTCTTTGTTTTAAAATAGAAAGTTAAAATATGAATAAAAGTATGAGAAAACTAAATGTGAATGAGGACCATCGTGTTCCAGATTTCGGTGCCCCAAGATGGTGTTCATTGACCGAGAGGAAACAAAGAAATAACAGTATAAAAATGTGTTTGGAATACCTGACTTCTGGATATTATAAAGCTGTACATTTCAGCGGCTCATCCATATACTTACTAGTTATCGACCGTCTGCCCTGCTTTACTGTGCTGATAGGACAGATATGCTAGGAGTAGATGCGACTTACCTCCAGTAGCTCTCTGGCTGACATTGGAGCTCCTGACATCTCAATGGGAGTTAATCCATGACAAATTGTTACTGATTGCAGGTCACTGTGCCTCCTGTTACATTCTGTATTGTGTGTCAGATCCAATTATTTCAACCTTCCACCTCACCTCACAATGAGACATTCATCATCTCACTTATTCTAAAACCTTAAAGGGGCTCTGTCATTAGAAAAAAAAATAAAAAAATCAATACTTACCTATTACCTGCTAGGCAGTAAACGCTATGTCACTAGTGATGTAGCGTACACTTACCTGCAGGTAGTAGAAAGAAGAGGATCTGGCCGGCTGGAGGTGAGGTGAACTGGAGGACTGGATTAGCCAGGAGAAGATTGTCGAGGAGAAGAAGCAGTAAGAAGACTGACTGGGGAGGAATAGGTAAGGCCGCCTGCAGACGGGCAGAAATCCCGCAGCGGGATTTCCGCCGCTGGAAGCCTGCATAGGATTGTGTTAAACATGCGCAATCCTATGCAGACTGCCATGGTTTGGCCGCGCAAAATCTCGCGCGGCAAACTAACCACAGCATGCTCTATTTCTGTGCGGGGCTCTGCGAAACGTCACTCACCTGCCGCCGGCTCCGGTCTGCACATGCGCCGGTTGCCCAGCTGCCGGCATATGAAAGATCCGGGGCGCGGGTGAGTACGTGCTGCTCTCGGCAGGAGCTCAGGTCGGGTCCCTTTGCCAGATCCGACCCGGCTTTCTGCAGGCGGCCTAAGTATTGCTTTTTTTCCTGACAGAACCCCTTTAAAGGAATTTAACGAGCGAGAAACTTAAGATGAATCTGCACCTTTAAACCTCATGTTATACGTCCAACTTTTTGAGCTATTCATTTTATAATATATCTTTATAGCTCCTCTGATACAGAGCTCTAAATTCCCTCCACAGATATACAGTGGGGGGAAGTTCCGGCTGACACCACAAGGGAAAGCTCAGCATATGCAGAGATTTACTGCAAACACTAGGGGGAGCAACCTGTATACAAACATATACAGCCACCACTAGGGGGAGCTCACTGTATACAAGAATATACAGTACAGCGACCACTAAGAGAAGCTTCCTACATACAAATCTATACAACCACCACTAGATGGAGCTCGCTGAATACAAATCTATACAACAACCTTTGGAGGAGCTCCCTGTATACAGACATATACAGCCACCACTAGAGAGAGCTCACTGTATACAAGAATATACAGTACAGCCATCACTAAGAGTAGCTTCCTACATGCAAATCCATACAACCACCACTAGATGGAGCTCGCTGAATACAAATCTATACAACAACCTTTGGAGGAGCTCCCTGTATACAGACATATACAGCCACCACTAGAGAGAGCTCACTGTATACAAGAATATACAGTACAGCCATCACTAAGAGTAGCTTCCTACATGCAAATCCATACAACCACCACTAGATGGAGCTCGCTGAATAAAAATCTATACAGCAACCTTTGGGGGAGCTCCCTGTATGCAGACATATACAGCCACCACTAGGGGAAGCTACCTGTGTACAGATACATGCAGTTACCATTATGGGGAGCTCATTGTAAACAGATCTATACAGCTACCATCAGGGGGGTGCTTTTTTATAGATACAGAATATGCACCAAGGATTAGCAGGAATTCACTACATTTTTACAGCAACTACTAGGAGGAGCTCACTGTATACAGGTATATGGAGCCACCATTAGAGGGAGCTCACTACATACAGATATTTGCAGCCACAATTTAGATATACTGTAACCATTAGGGGAGATCCCTTTATGCAGATATATTGTATATAGTCACAACTAGTAGAAGCTCACTCTAGAAAGATATATACAAATCCCATTAAAACTTAATCACAAGTGAATATGCTGTAAGGATCTAGCTCCCCCTAGTGGTGACTGTTGGAACATAACATTTTATAATTGACTCCTTGGATCATTTTTTATATTTCACGACTAGTGAGGACATTTACATTCTCATATTAGAACACAAAGAGCATTATTATGTCTGCTTTGGATAATTCATCTCCTAAAGTAATCATAGGATGTCCAATAATCATTTGAAATTTGTTGGATATCTAACAGCAAGTGCTTAATATTCCTACAGCGCCCCCACAGGACAAAAGAAGCTTTACATAAATCTCATAAAAATTAATGGATTGTCCTTGTAACAAATAAACATGCTGGGTCCTCCAGATAATAAACCTCCCTCTGTAGTTTCTCTTCACTCTGGATGAGGGTCTGGTATTGCAGCCCAAAAATCTTCTTTCACTTTAGAATTTCCTAATAAGGTACTTATATGAATATTTACACCAGACATCACATTTAAGGGAAAAAAAGCAAAATCTCTGTAAGAGGAGATCCGCTTGCAATTACTTTGTGTGCTGTGACAGCTGACCTGTACAACAGGGGCCCCAGGTGATTTACTCTTGGGAGTAGTGCCAACAATTTATTGTTTAAATAGCAGAGCACAACATAATAACTCTTCTCTTTCCAAATGGATACTCCAAGATCAAACAAAAACCGCATTGAAATGGACAAATATTTAAAGAGAAAACACAGCTGCCCCACCGCGCAGAAAAGTAAGGCCACAATTGATACACAACCAGATCACGACCTAGAAGACTCTGATGCAGAATGCACTTCCATGAACTCTGACCATAACGCTCATCAGGATCGAGGTACAATCTCAAAGTCCTTCTTTAAAAAATTCCTGACACAGTCTATTTCGCCAATCTTGAAAGAACTATCTGACATTAAATCTGACATAAAACACATAGGACGTGAAGTCGAAGAACTTGAGAATACCCAACAAGATCTACTCCTTCATAGCTCTACAAACCAACTTAATAGCTCAATAAAATCAGCTAAGCCAAACCACGATACTACTGGAGGACCAGGAGTACCACAGCAGACACAAGAATATCCTTTTCAGAGGCATACCTGAGTCCACCGCTATGGAAGCCCTAAATCCTGCAGCCCTTCAGATCTTCCAGACCCTACTTGGCAAAGAAAGCAGAGATCATAAAAATTGAACACATATGCAGAGCACTTCAACCTAAATCTTCTCCCACTGAACCGCCTGTCATATGAGGCCTGCTCAGCTACATAAACATGTCAGCCATTCTTCAAAAAGCACGAGAGGCTCAGGATATACTCTTCAAAAACTCCAAAATCCTAATATTCCAAGATCTAGCCCCAAATACATTGGCTAAAAGAAGAATCCTGAAGCCCTTGACAGATGTCTTGAAGGCTAAGAAACTCCCAACAAAATGTCTGTTCCCTTTTGGTCTCACCACCTACTAGGAAGGTCTGCAGATTACCTTCAGATCACCAGAGGATCTCAAGGAGGCATGGCCAAAGCTGGGAATTCCCCCACTGGACATTCTTTCGTGGCTTCTGGTCCAACTTCAATAGCTGTTGCCGCAGCACGCGTTCTTGGAGAACTGAAGCTCAATACAAAACACAAAGCTTCTAGAAACACGTAGAATGCGTCTTACTTAGATTGCATATAGGCTGTTGCTGCTCTTTTCTCTCTCTTCTCTTCTTGAGTTTAGGGAAGTGCTTATGCTTACTCATGAACTTTCTGTGGACTTCAACTAACAGAGACTACTAGTGACATCGCCACTCCGAGATTTGAGAGTTGGCGGCTATCACCAAATGCTATTTAATACGCTGATTTGATTTGTGGGTCTCTCGGCCTGTAAGGGACAGTGCTGGGTCACTCTTCTTGTCCCTCACCCACTATGGAAGTGAGGGATGGGTTGATGCCTTTTTTGGTTCTCGCCCACACCATGGCACACACCAGTTTTTTGACTCGATGCCCTGCGCGACGAGCTGTGTATATATGTTTTGTTATGACGAGTTAACCTATCAAGGACCTGAGATGACACCTGGAGCCTTAGTAAATGCTAATCCCTCCAACTATACGCACCATGGTGAACATTAATTGCACATCTTTTAATGTCAGAGGGATGAATACTCCCTAAAAACTAAACCAAATTTTTTACTTACTTAAAAAACTTAACCCAGCAGTAGTTTTTCTCCAAGAAACCCATTTTAGACATAATAATATACCTAAACTTCCTACTTTTTCATATAGCAAATTGTTTTAGAGTACTTACTCTTCGGCCTCACGGGTGTGTCCATAGCAATAAGCAAACATATCCCCTTCACCTTAACCCTTTTAAAAGCAGATGCTTATAGTAGATTTCTGTTCTTAAAAGACACAGTAGCCCACAAAAAAATTTCCTTCGAAAATGTATATGCCCCAAATCAAAGCCAACTCAGAAAGCCATACTAGCCACAATAAACAGGGTACAGACCCAACTGATGTGAGGTCCTTCCTAGACTATCTTTGTGAGGGTATATGTATATATTGCCATATGTCTTTTATGCTTTATACCTATATGCAAGTTCTATTCAATTCCAAATGAGAAAAAACTTATATGTCGCCTTACATCAGATATGCCAAGAGGCCTTGCCAGGCGAAGACAAAATGTGTCTTGAACAAAATGTATCTTAAAATGTACAGCAATGAAGAATCGGACGAAGGACGCGCGTACTTGGCCGTTTTCCCAGAAGCAAGATATCAAGATGTTCAACTATGTACATAATTTTCACTGTCTCAGGCCGGAAATCTGGACTTCCCATATATGGTTATGAGCCCATCACCCCTTGCTGGTGATGGGACAAAGGGTATAAGATCTCATGTAATCTGTAATAAAGCACGGCGAAGCGCAGCCATGTCCCATGTGAGGAATTATACCAGACCTCCGTGTGTGGTGTCTCTTCTTACCGCCGGCAGCGGGGCAAGTGGGGTGGGCCTGATTGGTGCTGTACTTAGAATTTTATTACCCTGACAAAATGGCGCTCGAACGTGGGGCGGTAAAACCAGGAGCTTACAGCGCAATTCACCCGGATCCACGCCACGGGGAAGCCGTCCTGCTGCAAACCGAGCCTGATCAACTCACTTAGAACTCCAGGTAAGGCCAGCATATATTTATGTTGTGTTTTACACTGCGAGTCTTGCAGCGGGACTGACTATCTGTGGTTTGTGACCGGACGGGTTGGGTTAAGAGTTCTACACGGTAACTCGTGTGGGCTCCGGGTTTGCCGTCATGGACCACTGACCGTGATATGTGCACCAATAGGTCACCCAGAAACTAGTCTGTAGTTTATTTGTACTTTGAAGTTTTAACGTTTTAATAATAGTGGAGATTGTTGTATCTGCAGAATTTTTTTTTTCTCTTACTTTTCATTTGGTCTCACAGACGAAGGAACCCTCTGTTTGAGTTTATTTAGTTGTTAATGGTTTAGCTGAGAGGGATGCACTCTGTGAGATAGGTCCCATAGACGAAGGAACCCTCCGTTTTAGTTTAGTTTAGTTGTTGATGGTTTAGCTGAGGAGAGGGATGCACTCTTTGGGACTGGTTCCATGGAAGAAGATGCCTTCAGTTGTTTTGCCATATATAAGGGGCTGACAATTCGGGTCAGAAGGATGCACTCTATGAAGCGTGTTATTATTATTGTTGTTGTTGTTCTAATATGCGTAAGATCTTATTAAAGAAGATAGAGCCCCTCAAGGGCTGCCGCCGTGCGGATGAATTTGTAGAATGTGAGAAAACTTATGAAAATGTGTGACATCGACCCGCACGGTAGATTACAAAAATGGTGTCTGGGAGGGAGGTCTTTAGGACCAAGAGGCGCCTTGAAAGACCAAGGTTTGCTAGGGGAGAGAGAGACAGTCAGAGTAAGTTAAGTGTGTACACATTATTTGATTAAGAAAGTATCCGTAAGTGAAATGTTGAAAAGTACAGTAAGTGATCAAGAGGGCGTCAGGAGAGTGTCTATTAAAGGTTATATTGGCAGCTAGGTAGGGAGAGAAGTATGAGGAACAAGCAAGTCGAGAAGAAAGTTACAATGCATGTGATTTGTTGGCAAAAAGAGAGGAAAATGTGTATAATACAAGATAGATAATAGATAATATGTATAATCCATACTAGGTGGATATATATGTGTATATATGTATATACTGTATGTGCAAATAGTTAACTGAGCTTGCTTGTAGAGGAGAAGGTTTTGTTGACATGTAGCTGCGAGCTTGTGTTCAGTCTTCAAGGTCAAGAGATAACGAAGCGAGAGAAAATGCAATAATAACCCTGGATAATATCTTTGCTTGCTTAAAATGAATTGAAATGAATTTAATTAATTATACCGTCTTAGTAGGCAGGAAACCTAGCAATTTCTAAGGTATATTCTTACTTATACAGGGGTTGAAAATGAATGTTGCAAGGTCCCAGCATATGTGTTAATTATGAGTTCAAATGCAGGCAATAGTTTAAGCTAAAACAATTCAGTCTGTGTTTCATATTCGTAGAGAGATAACAGTTTGTTTTGAAAAGGTGGGGGCTTTCAGAATTCACTCCAAATTCAGGGTCAAATACAGAGAAGTACAGAGAAAGAAAGAAAGACAAGGGGGGCTGAAAAATACCCACAGATTCTAAAATACTTCAGCGTTTAATATAACATATAATAGCTTCAGTAAATAAGAAAGATAGAATGTCTCAGTCACTCAGCAAACTTTTTCACATAATTTGTCAAAGATAGCGCTCATTCACAATCTCATCTCAATAGAATCATGTACTTTATAAGATCATAGCACTCACCTCAATGTTTTTCAGATGATGTATGTTTGTTTGTCAAACTTTTTTGTCTGTGCATCTGTATGTACTGGTACACCTCCAAGGGGGGTGACGGAGCAGACTTGAGAGCATGGATGGATGAGAGATAGTGACCCGTGTTCGGGCTGTGTGGAATGTGTGATGCAGGTAATGACTGGGGATAAAAGTCCTCCCCATGCATGGGACTTTGCTTGGTTGAGATGTGGACGTGTAGACTGTTAAGCTGAAATGAGCTGAGAAGACGGACGCACGGAGCCAATATCAAGGGGGTGGAGCTAGATGATGTAATAGTACGTAATGTTTCATCCCTCTTGTCCACAAGGGAGGGGGTGAGGAGCTTGAGCAGCTAGTAAAAGTTTTTGTTTTGTTTTTTTTCTCCTGTCTGAGATTTGATAAGACATTGCAGGCAGGAACAGACTAATAATGAATTCATTTAAAGGGATCTCACATTTCCAATATTAGTAGACGTTTTGTAGGTTATTCTTCCCCGGTGTAACTCATGTCTGTTATTGGTGCTAGCATCTTACAGGCCTTATCTGCTTTCATCAAATCTTTTTACAATGTTGTACTACCTTGAAACCGGGTACTATTCTTCCAATTGAGTACCCTGGTTTAAAGGGGGGGAGGAGAAGGCATAGGTGATCTAGGTATTGCAAATCAGCCATTTTTAAATTTTTTGCAAATCAGCCATTTTTAAATTTTTTTTTGCAAGCCATTTTTAAATTTTTAAATTTTTTGCAACAAGATTCTGATCTTTTTGAAATAGAATATCAGCATGATTGTCTAGCATTGATGCAACAAGAAAATTTAAGTTTTAAAAGAGTTACTGAAAGCCCTTGTTAATAATGCATATTTTGAGTTGTTTTTTATAGATGGTACCCAGGGTGATTGACGACTCCACACTGGATATACAGTGGTTACACACCAAGATGTCCTAAAAGCAGAATGTCTCCGCATGTCGCAGTACAAGGAGCGGAACTAAAAGCCCTCGCTGAGGCGTGTGGAGTGGTAGAAGGTAAGACGGTAAACATTTACACTGACTCCCGGTATGCATTTGGCATAGCTCATGATTACGGCCCAACATAGAAGGCCAGACAGTTTTTTACCTCAGCAGGACAGCCAATTAAGAATGATGCAGCAGTGCAGTCTCATGGAGACCCTACTTCTACCTGACAAAGTGGAAAGCTCACACCAATTCCTACACCAGAGAAGTGAGAGGCAACGCCATCACAGGCCACACAGCAAAGGCAGCGGCCCTCAAGCCGTGGAAGAAAAGAAGAAAAGAAGAATTTAACAATAACTTTGGACTTTGATAAAAATTTGGACTTTGATATAAACTTGGACTTTGATAAAAACATTGGACTTTGATATGCTAAAGACTTTACAGTTACAAGCCAGCAAGGAAGAAAAGGAAAAATGGACTAAAAAGGGACAGCGTATGGCGAACAGTCAACAGCACTTGCCTACCACAGTCCCTGTGCCCCATGATGGCCCAGCTGACGCACAAAAAGACGGACCTCTCAAAGCAACAATAATGATGTCAACGCTTGAACGAGGACGGGTGGCTCCTGGGTTTTCTGTAGCTGCTGCATCATTTGTCCAATTTTGCATGATCTTTGCCGTAAGCAACAGGGCAGAAGTAAATTTGCCACATCACACTTGCCTAGGCCACTCTACCCATTTCATGGATTGCAAATTGGCTACACTCAGCTCCCACTTGTTGGGAAGCATGAAAATGTGCTTGTTGTTGTTGATGTCTTTTCAGGTTGGAGACCTACCCTGTTACCAAGGTAAATAAGCAGGTAACCGCACAGAAGCTCATGAATGAGGTAATCCGCAGATATGGGGTGCCGGAAGTGATTGAGTCAAACAAAGGTACACACTTCACAGGTGAAATAATGCAACACATCATGTCTGTTTTGGGTATATTCCAGGCTTTTCACACACCCTACCATCCGCGGAGTAGTGGGAAAGTAGATACAAAAGACGATAGAGGAAACGGGTAAATCTTGAATTGAGTGTCTTTCATTAGTTTTTCTTTTTCTTAGGAGGGTACATGCCTCAGTAGCTGAGTTTGGGGAATGATTCTCTTGTTAATGTTGTCATAGGCCTCCCCAAGGAATTGTTAGTAATCCATTCTGCAGTCTCTGCTTTTCTCCCAGGTCCTACAGATGAGTGTCACAATCTGAAACCAGGTGACAGGGTCTATGGGAGAAAGTTTGAGAGAGAAACCCGGTTTGAAGGTCCTTACCAGATGTTGCTCACCACCCCAACTGCAGTCAAGCTTGAAGGAAAGCCCACTTGGATCCACACTTCGCACTGAAAGAACTCATGATCCTGCATATCCTTTACATGCTATAATGTGGTACAATTCCTCTAACACACACCTTTGACTACTGTACACTAGCCCCCTGTTTCAGAACAAATTAATACAATCAATAAGACTACACTGAGGGTGAGAATTTGACGCTCTAGGTGGTAACTTTGATCCACATGTACACATAGATGCAATAGGAGTGCCAAGGGGGGTGCCAGATGAATTTAATTCTAGAGATCAGGTTAAAGCAGGTTTTGAGTCCTTATTTGCTATTGTCACTGTTAATAATAATGTAGATTGGATGAATTATATCTATTACAATCAGCAGAGGTTTGTAAACTACACCAGAGATGCTTTACAAGGGTTAGCGGACCAGTAAGGGCCCACTGCATCCATGACGTTCCAAAATAGAGTGGCCCTGGATATGATTATAGCAGAAAGAGGTGGGGTATGTAATTTCCTGTATGTGTATTATCCCTTTGATCAAAAAGAGTATGAGTAAGGGACTGGATAATGTGACCAAAATTTCCCTTGTTTGAAAAAGATGAAGAGCCAGTTCCGATAATGCCAATCACGTACGTTACCAGAAGAATGGAGAGATGGACTAGTACTGCGCCTGTCCCGGTCTCATAAGATGGACTGTCAGTGGACTTCCCATTTGCCTAGGGAAAGTGCAGAAGACCTTAGGTTCCGGCGAGGGCACACCCTGCGGGGTGTTAACTCATACAGATAGAGGGTATGGATGCCCGGAAATAAGCCCAGGAAATCCATGGCCTCCTTCTGAGGTGAGGTAGGGATCCCTCCCTTTTAGGAGTAGGGACTTACGGGCAGTGGAGAAACCCTGACGCAAGGGAGAGGCGACCGAGGAAGAGTGCGAGGCCTGGTACTTGATCTCCATATTAAGTTTTTTAGGGGGGTTTGTGAGGGTATATGTATATATTGCCATATGTCTTTTATGCTTTATACCTATATGCAAGTTCTATTCAATTCCAAATGAGAAAAAACTTATATGTCGCCTTACATCAGATATGCCAAGAGGCCTTGCCAGGCGAAGACAAAATGTGTCTTGAACAAAATGTATCTTAAAATGTACAGCAATGAAGAATCGGACGAAGGACGCGTGTACTTGGCCGTTTTCCCAGAAGCAAGATATCAAGATGTTCAACTATGTACATAATTTTCACTGTCTCAGGCCGGAAATCCGGACTTCCCATATATGGTTATGAGCCCATCACCCCTTGCTGGTGATGGGACAAAGGGTATAAGATCTCATGTAATCTGTAATAAAGCACGGCAAAGCGCAGCCATGTCCCGTGTGAGGAATTATACCAGACCTCCATGTGTGGTGTCTCTTCTTACCGCCGGCAGCGGGGCAAGTGGGGTGGGCCTGATTGGTGCTGTACTTAGAATTTTATTACCCTGACATCTTAATCTTTCCACTTTAACAGAGAAAGAGAAATCCCAATTACTTCGCCCTTTCACCTCCTTGGAGGTGTCCGATACACTATCCTCTATCCCCTGCGGGAAAAGTCCTGGATCAGATGGCCTTCCAATATTTTATTACAAAAAATTCTCAAAAATACTCTTATAATTCTTTAAAAAATTATGTCACTGTTTACTCTTGGATGCAGAACTCCCTAAACAATCACTAGAGGCCTTCATTACACTAATTCCAAAAGAGGCCTAAGATATAAAAGCATGTGGCAACTATCAACCTATTTCACTTTTAAACACAGACCCAAAATGGTGGGCAAAGCTTTTTGCACAATGCATCTCCCCAATAATATCTAGACTTATACACCCCGACCAGACAGATTTTGCCACAGCTAGAGAGGGAAAATTCAATACATCTCGCATTATAAACGCCATCCACTACGCCAGAGCCAACAAAATACCACTTAAAGGGGTTGTCCCACGCCAAAACTTTTTTTTTTTTATTCAATAGGCCCCCCGTTCGGCTCGAGACAAACCCAAGGGATGGGTTAAAAAAAAAAAAAGGTTTAGTACTTACCCGAATCCCCGCGCTGCGGCGACTTCTTACTTACCTTACCAAGATGGCCGCCGGGATCTTCACCCACGATGCACCGCAGGTCTTCTCCCATGGTGCACCGTGGGCTCTGTGCGGTCCATTGCCGATTCCAGCCTCCTGATTGGCTGGAATCGGCACACGTGACGGGACGGAGCTACGAGGACCAGCTCTCCGGCACGAGCGGCCCCATTCACCAGGGAGAAGACCGGACTGCGCAAGTGCATCTAATCGGGCGATTAGACGCTGAAATTAGACGGCACCATGGTGACGGGGATGCTAGCAACGGAGCAGGTAAGTGAATAACTTCTGTATGGCTCATAATTAATGCACGATGTACATTACAAAGTGCATTAATATGGCCATACAGAAGTGCTGAACCCCACTTGCTTTCACGGGACAACCCCTTTAATCTTTTTGGTACAGACACCGAAAAGGCCTTTGACAGAGTGAAATGGACATATATGACACACACACTGGTCAAATTTGGTTTTCCATCCCAGTTCATAAGAGCAATTCTTTCTTTACGCTCTAAACCGTCAGATAGAATCCAGGTCAATGGCTCACTATCAAACCACATCTCCATTAACAATGGGACCAGACAGGGCTGCCCACTGTCACCTACTCTTTTTATTCTTGTGATGGAAACACTTCTACAGAAGATTAGACAAACCTCAGATATCCTAGGTCTAAAAGTGGGTAACTGCACACATACTACAGCTGCATTCACAGACGACCTGCTTATTTTAATAACTAACCCTGGAGAAGCATTCCCTAAAATACTTGAAATCTTTGACCTATTTGGGAAACTTTCTAATTTTAAGGTAGACTATAACAAATCTGAAGCTTTAAATATTTCAGCCCCAACCAACATAGTTTTTTAAACAGCACCACTCCTTTATATGGGCCACCTCAAGTATAAACTACTTTGGTACCACATTAACCCCTGACCTGTCTCCACTATTTAAAACTAACTACGTCCCTCTTTTGAAAAAAAGTCCAAACGCAGTTGCAACAACTAAATGCCCCGTGTCTTTTGTGGCTGGGCAGAAAAAAATTAAATCTCTGCCTATGTCCTACTTTATATTTCATACACTCTACAGACAGTTCCAGTTGAAATCACTTCCCACTTTTTTACTAAACTTCACCAAATCGTTCGAAATTTTATATGGAACAAATGAAGACCTCACTTGGCCTTTTTATACCTCACTCAAAAAAAGGCTTAAGGGGGCTTTAACCTTCTGAATATTTCACTCTACTTCAAAGCCATACACTTAGCCAGATGGTTATAGAATCACAGGGGCAGAACTTTGTCTGACTAAATCAAATTGGAGCCCTTCACAGTGACAGACAGACTAAAATATAACTTTTATTCAAGACTAACATAAAATAATGACTTGGGCTAAGAACAAGACAAACATAAAGACAGAGAATATTACAGATAGGTGGGTAATTGGAGTTATTAGAATCACCCCACCTAGGCTATGGTAAAGACGAGACTGAAGAGTCGCTAGTGATGCATCAGATAGTCTGTAATTTAATGAGTAGAACCACGGGTATCAGATATAAGTCTAGGAATACTTTGGTACTGGAGCAAAATTGCTCAAAAAACCTATGGAGATCGCACTGGTTTAGTCGTCACTTGCGATTAATTAATCCAATGGTCACTAAAGTGGGGCCCCAGTACCTATAAACTATAAGAAAAGTGTCACGCATCAGTATAGCGACCGTCTGTAACAAAGTGGTCACATTCGGATAGGTTGATGATCACAGGATTTGATAGTTACTTAGCCAATAATATGATTTGAGGAAACCATAAAAGTACCTCAAGTATTTGGCTCAGAGTAGTATCAGTCCATATCATTTGGAAAGAACGGTAAGCTCTCTTTAGTATAAGTATAGCTCAATATACAACTCATATAACTCAAGAGAAGAATGGATGACCTCTCTTTATGTGAAAGGGTGATTACTGCTCAGGAATAATTACTGCTCGTAGAAATATGATTACTTGCTCAGGAATAATTACTGCTCAACGCGTTTCCCTACTAGGATTGTTGGTAGTTCATCAGGAGCAATTGTATGAGTTATGCCATACGATATGACAGGTTCATTGAGTTGAAAACTCAAGAGAAAGAGAGAGAAAGTACCACAATCGTGTTTTGAGACACGAAGGGTTAAATAATTTGTCAAATTTTGAGAAAGTGCCACAATCTTGTTTTGGGACACAAAGAGTTAAGAGAAAGTGCCACAATCGTGTTTTGGGACACGAAGGGTTAAATACTTTGTCAGATTTTGAGAAAGTACCACAATCGTGTTTTGGGACACGAAGGGTTAATTACTTTCTGCCAGATTTTGAGAAAGTACCACAATCGTGTATTGGGACATAGAGGGTTATATAATCTCTGTCAGATTTTGTTGGTGTGGTCATGCAGGCTAGTTAGGAGATGTGCAGGAGATATACTGATTTATAGAGAAATACTGCACATCAACTAACCTCAAAGAATTGAAATGGGATCAGAACTAGAAAGTAGGGGATTATTCAGGACCCATACTTAGTTCATCATCCAATCTTTGAACAAGGTCGCTAAATAGCGAAATAATAGCGGTCTGCAACTTGTTCATATAATAAGCTCTATAGATATATAGTAGCCTGGGACTAGTCCATCAAAAAAGAGATAGAGTTCTAGGCTACATAGAGCTTTTTTCAGATCCCTTTCATTCTATCAAGGTCTCTAGGCAGCGCATAGTAGCATAAGCAGAGCGGTGTCTTTGCTGCCTAGATATGAGACCTGCATCCAACACACACACATTCAGATAAAACAACAAAAGTGGTAGAGCCTGGAGCTCTGATGGTGAGCTCAGGCATTACCATCAGAGCTCCAGGCTCTACCACTTTTGTTATTTTATCTGAATGTGTGTGTGTTGGATGCAGGTCTCATATCTAGGCAGCAAAGACACCGCTCTGCTTATGCTACTATGCGCTGCCTAGAGACCTTGATAGAATGAAAGGGATCTGAAAAAAGCTCTATGTAGCCTAGAACTCTATTTCTTTTTTGATAGACTAGTCCCAGGCTACTATATATCTATAGAGCTTATTATATGAACAAGTTGCAGACCGCTATTATTTCGCTATTTAGCGACCTTGTTCAAAGATTGGATGATGAACTAAGTATGGGTCCTGAATAATCCCCTACTTTCTAGTTCTGATCCCATTTCAATTCTTTGAGGTTAGTTGATGTGCAGTATTTCTCTATAAATCAGTATATCTCCTGCACATCTCCTAACTAGCCTGCATGACCACACCAACAAAAATCTGACAGAGATTATATAACCCTCTATGTCCCAATACACGATTGTGGTACTTTCTCAAAATCTGGCAGAAAGTAATTAACCCTTCGTGTCCCAAAACACGATTGTGGTACTTTCTCAAAATCTGACAAAGTATTTAACCCTTCGTGTCCCAAAACACGATTGTGGCACTTTCTCTTAACTCTTTGTGTCCCAAAACAAGATTGTGGCACTTTCTCAAAATTTGACAAATTATTTAACCCTTCGTGTCTCAAAACACGATTGTGGTACTTTCTCTCTCTTTCTCTTGAGTTTTCAACTCAATGAACCTGTCATATCGTATGGCATAACTCATACAATTGCTCCTGATGAACTACCAACAATCCTAGTAGGGAAACGCGTTGAGCAGTAATTATTCCTGAGCAAGTAATCATATTTCTACGAGCAGTAATTATTCCTGAGCAGTAATCACCCTTTCACATAAAGAGAGGTCATCCATTCTTCTCTTGAGTTATATGAGTTGTATATTGAGCTATACTTATACTAAAGAGAGCTTACCGTTCTTTCCAAATGATATGGACTGATACTACTCTGAGCCAAATACTCGAGGTACTTTTATGGTTTCCTCAAATCATATTATTGGCTAAGTAACTATCAAATCCTGTGATCATCAACCTATCCGAATGTGACCACTTTGTTACAGACGGTCGCTATACTGATGCGTGACACTTTTCTTATAGTTTATAGGTACTGGGGCCCCACTTTAGTGACCATTGGATTAATTAATCGCAAGTGACGACTAAACCAGTGCGATCTCCATAGGTTTTTTGAGCAATTTTGCTCCAGTACCAAAGTGTTCTTAGACTTATATCTGATACCCGTGGTTCTACTCATTAAATTACAGACTATCTGATGCATCACTAGCGACTCTTCAGTCTCGTCTTTACCATAGCCTAGGTGGGGTGATTCTAATAACTCCAATTACCCACCTATCTGTAATATTCTCTGTCTTTATGTTTGTCTTGTTCTTAGCCCAAGTCATTATTTTATGTTAGTCTTGAATAAAAGTTATATTTTAGTCTGTCTGTCACTGTGAAGGTAGCCAGATGGTTATCATTGTCCAGCTTGGTCAAAAACCCACCCGACACTAGCCTCGAAAAGTCAATTCTACAATCAACAGGTCAGTTTCTCCTTTGGTCTGTTCCCCCCACCACTCCCCCGCGAGCTACCTCCAAGAACTTAGCCCGACCACAAGAGGTACGATCAGGGTAGTTCACGTAATACGTTCAATCACATGTACACAAGCAAAACTCGCTCCAATGACCCCAGCTTCACTAATCCTGTCCATATTAGCTAAAAAAAACACTGAAAATTAGTGGAGCTTAGTTGCATCTTGGCTTCATGACCATATTTGATATCTTGAAGGGCAGCCAATTCCCCAGCCTGTCCTAAATCAAAACTCGACTGCTAGATAACCCACTAAACATTCTTGAGACCTTAGATATATCTAACTCAATTAAGAAATTTCAGGCATTATATCTAAGGGACCCTATGTGGTTTGAGACATACATATCTCTCCCTGCCTTTCCAAAGAAAAGCATGACCCAATTATATAAGGCCTTGTTACTTAACCAGGCCCCATGAAAAACCTTGGTACATAAGAGAATGGGAAAGGGAACTAGACATTACCTTAAGTGAGATAGAGGTTCATAAGGTTTTAAAAAATTCACATGTCTTCTCCAGATGCGTTAGAATCCAAGAGAACTCTTCTAAAATTCTCACTAGGTGGTACAAAACACCCAACTTACTTTTCAAAGCCGAACTTTCCAAGGGTGGCTTCACACCAGCGTGTTTTTGTGCGTGCATACGCATGCACAAAAACACGCTTCTATTTACAACAATGCATTCCCTATGGTGTGTTCACATGTCCGTGCTTTACAGGCGTGTGCCTGCAAAGATAGGACATGCATGCACCATAGGTAATGCACACTTTGTTTTCAATGGAGCCGCGGCTGCTGCCGACGACTCCATTGAAAACAATGGTCTGCGGGCACCCCTGCATTCTTTTTCATTGACTCCATTCCATGTGTATTACAGCCCAGACGCACTTGCCTGTGATACGCGATGATATCATGTACTGCGGATGAAGAATTGCTGGGTTAAACCCAGTACCAGCCTTCAACTCCCCAACAAACCAGATCCCAGGATTACTTAGTAAGACAATTCCAGGTTACAAGGGTTTCGAGAAACATATAAAATCATTTGTTGGTGAAGATGATGATGAGACTGTAAGCTCAGCGAAGCTCATAAGATGTTTCTGGTATAATAAGTTGGACCATAGTGCTACAAACTGCCCAATGACTATTGAACCAATGCAATGTAATGATATATATATATATATATATATATATATATATATATTTTTCAATACAACGTCTATGTTCACACAGATGCTTATGTAGAGTTCAGAGAAACATTTTTGTGACATATTGATGGATAATAAAAATCTAATTGCATTATTGGACTCCAATAGTGTGGGTAAGACTGGTCAAAGCCAGTCTTGTCTGTTCCTGCAAACTCTTGTTATATGTATTACCATTCCCTATGGGTCTGTCTATCATAAGGTTGTGTTGGTTTTTACATTAATGCATGATGTAATTGTGGGGAGGGATTTTCCACATTTTGGGGATTTGTGGAAGAATGCTCAGGTGCAACAGAGTCATGCCCTGAAGTTTTCCCAACTCCCAGTATAGGCCCTGAACCATTTGGGGTTTCCCTGCCAGATGATGCATTTGAGGTGTCAGATGGAGAGTTCCTTCAGTCCCCATTTTCTGTTATGATGAGAAATGTGGATGAGCCACTGACTTACCCTGACACTGAGAGGGATGTGCCTCATATCATGCCTGATAATAACATAATGTAAAAAAAATATGGCTTCCAAAACTATTTATTATGTCGAATTCATAAAAAGTACTTGCGATACTGTGCCAAAGGTAAGCATCCTAAAACTATGGAAGGATGAACCTGAGATGTCTGCGGAACTGGTTCCACCTATTCATGATAATTTAGTACTGAAAGTAAAGATAGCCAAGTTGCTGTCTCATGTACAGAAGCAAGAGGCAAACAATGTTAGTTATGTGTAATAGAGAATACCTTTCTGATACATCGTGGTAGATGGTGCTTATAAAACACAACATGGTAACAGAACTCTGTGGGACTATAAGGTTCTGTAGTGTCTCTAGAAAGTTAAGTTCAGTGTCTGCGTTTCATGCATATCTGAGGCCATGAGCTAAAAAGAAAAAAAAGGGGTTTATGGTGGCAGTTGCTAAGTCCGAGTGGCCTGAGCAGGTGGGGGAGTGGTGATATGTGGCAGAAAGGGAAGTGGGTTCTTTCCAGAATCATCTCCCATATGAGGTCCCATGAGAGTCCACCTACTGGGTAATTAATCTGGTGGATGAATATTTAAGAGCAGCTTATATAACAGGGATTGACCTTACCTCGGGGAACACAGAAAGATGGTCTGTGTGGGGCACCAAAGTGATCTGTGAGTATGGTTGCAAGAGTCTGGTGTTTTGCAAGCGAGCAGAGGGAAGCTCTCCAGTTGGTAGTGAGGGCATCACTATGTGTTAGTAAGTGCTGGAGAGGGAAGGTTTTATTATTTTGATCCTGTTTAACTCTGTTTTATTTTTACTACAACAGTGCTAATAAAGCTGGCAAAGCATCAGTGTGAAGATATATACCTGGCTGTTTACTCTGTGATTAACGTGAAACTTATCCTTTGACCCCAGCAAATCCCCCATAATATGTATATAAACCATTTTGTTTGTGGGGGGAAAGGCATGTGCTTTAGGGCTTATGGTCCAGATTTTGCCTTAGCAGCACCCCTGGAAAAACTAGAAATTAGTGTTGCAGCACTTTGCATCCCACCTTCTGCATTGACTAAATATGTTGCCGATACAATATTTCAGCATTTGGGGCCACAGTTTTAATTTTGGCCAGTGCCAAACTTTATCTTAAACCAGCCCTGCAGGCAGATCACAGACACCATAGTGCAGTACTAGAGGGACAGGCAGAGACGTAGCTAATAAACAGGCTGATGTCAATACAGATGGAGTTCATGGAATGCAGAGAGATAAGCTGAGGGTCCGGACAAGTGACAATCAGGCAAAATATAGTCAAGGAACAAACCAAGGTCAGGATAGGAAGAATGCAGAGAGATAAGCTGAGGGTCTGGACAAGTGACAATCAGGCAAAACATAGTCAAGGAACAAACCAAGGTCAGGATAGGAAGAATCAGGAAGGCTGGGTACTAGAGATGAGCGAGCACCAAAATGCTCGGGTGCTCGTTGCTTGAGTCGAGCTTTCCGCGATGCTCGAGGGTTCGTTTCGAGTAACGAACCCCATTGAAGTCAATGGGCGGCTCGAGCATTTTTGTATATGACCCATGGTCCGCTAAGGTTTTCATTGGTGAAAATCTGGAAAACCCAAGTAAGTGATGGAAACGACACAAAAACGGATAGGGCAGGTGAGGGGCTACATGCTGGGCTGCATTTCAGGTTCCCAGGTCCCACTATTAAGCCACAATAGCGGCAAGAGGGAGCGCCCACCCCCCTAAGAATTTTTACTTCGGACAAACCCTCATTAGCAAGACACATCTTAGCTAAGCACCACACTACCTCCAACCAAGCACAATCACTGCCTGTGGGACACACCACTGCCTCTTCTCCTGGGTTACATGCTGCCCCCCCACACACACAAAGGTTTCCCTGCGCAGCCTTCAGCTGCCCTCATGCCACATGCTGGCCTCATAGCCACACCACCCTCATGTCTATTTATAAGTGTGTCTGCCATGAGGAGGAACCGGAGGCACACACTGCAGAGGGTTGGCGGGGCCAGGTAGCGACCCTCTTTAAAAGGGGCAGGGCGATAGCCCACAATGCTGTAGAGAATCAAAGAGAAATTGACGTTCGATCTTCATTCCAATCCTGTGCCACCTTCGGAGCTGCAAACGTGGGCATGAGTTTCATAGTAATGGGGAATCCATGTGCCCACACATTATTCATTTTGTCTAGGTGTCGCATAGCTCAATCGACACTGCAAGGGGAAAGCCATCTACACTCTGCCCCCTACCCAAGTCAGTCAGTGTCTTTGTGCCAGACAGGTCAAACACCGTGATTGGAACTAAGTGTGCACCAACAGCACAGGTGGGTCCTAGGCAACCCAAGACATGAACAATAAATAAATCAGAGCGGCCAAACATGGCAGACTTGCACCGCGCCGACGACATAGGCCTTGGCCCACAGCTTCAGCAATCGTAGGCAGGAAGCGGACTTTCACTGCACCCAGGACATAGGCCTCTGCACAAACCCTCAGCAATCGTGGGCCTACTGCGGACTCCAATGCTAGCGTAGCTGTGAACATCTCATTAGCGCTGTACTGCTCCTCTACTTTGTCCCAATGCAGTGCCCCGGATAGCAGAGCTAACGTGAGATAAAGTACAGGTTGGCTTCGGCCCACACTGCATGCCCGAGTCAGACTGGCCTTTTTTCATAGTCACAGGCAGGTACAACTCCACTCTGGGAAGTCTGTGTGGACCCACAGCATGGGTGGGTCCCAGGAAGCCACGAACGGTACATAAATAAATCCCATTGCAGTGCCCCCGATAGCAGAGCTAACGTCAGATAAAATACAGGTGGGCTTCGGTCCACACTGCATGCCCCAGTCAGACTCGGTTTTCTTTCATTAATAGTCACAGGCAGGTACAGCTCCCCTATGGGAAGTCTTTGTGGAGTGGACCCACAGCATGGGTGGCTCCCTGGAACCCACCGACGGTACATAAATAAATCCCATTGCAGTCCCCCGCATAGCTGAGGTAACGTCAGATAAAATACAGGTGGGCTTCGGCCCACACTGCATGCCCCAGTCAGACTCGGTTTTCTTTCATTAATAGTCACAGGCAGGTACAGCTCCCCTATGGGAAGTCTTTGTGGAGTGGACCCACAGCATGGGTGGCTCCCTGGAACCCACCGACGGTGCATAAATAAATCCCATTGCAGTGCCCTGCTCAACTGAGCTAACATCAGATAAATTACAGGTGGGCTTCGGCCCACACTGCATGCCCCAGTCAGACTGGGTTTTTTTAATTAATAGTCACCGGCAGGTACAACTCCCCTATGGGAAGTCTGTGTGGAGTGGATCCACAGCATGGGTGGGTCCCAGGGAGCCACCGACGGTACATAAAAAAATCCCATTGCAGTCCCCCGCATAGCTGAGGTAATGTCAGATAAAGTACAGGTGGGCTTCGGCCCACACTGCATGCCCCAGTCAGACTGGGTTTTTTTATAAAAAGACACAGGCAGGTACAACTCCGCAATGGGAATTCCGTGTGCACCCACAGCATGGGTGGGTCCCAGGAAGCCTCCGACCGTACATTACTATATCCCAATACATGATGCGCATTGCTGACCCCCTGACCCCAAGCGAGAGGAGGAGGTGGCATTACAAGGCCAAGACAGCATGACCAGGACCCGCTATAGTCTTGGTGGGAACCATGTTAGCGGGCCCAAGTTCAGGCTGGCTTCCGGGCCTCCACCGTGGATTTTGCCTCCATGGGCAAAATCAAACCTTCAGATCCGCCTAAGAGCCACTGGACAAAAGTAAAGACACAGAATAAAAGTGGAAGCGACAACAGCTTTGTGGAAAAGCTAGTATTTTCTGAGACAAGAGGGGCATTTGATAGCAATGAAAAGGATATTCTAGGAACTAAAAGTCGGCACTCCTCCTTATCTCAATCAGAAATATGGAAAGGCTTCATTCATATTTTTCTGTTGACCATTGCAAAGTGTTAGCAATGCAAGTTTCTGGCTATACCACTCATCTTTGTCAGGAATTCCCAAAGATGATCACAAGTAAAGGCCTCTTCAATCAATCCAAAATCAGACCGGGAGTATGTGGCTCTCAGCTGGCCTGCTTCCAGCAAGGATATGTGCCTGCTGCTACTCTGTCACCGCGATGGGAAAACGTAGAGCACCCATACTATGCACTGACTCCTGTAATATTACTGTTGCAAAGGTATAAGCTGACCCCACTAACAGATATGTTGCAGAAGAAGTCTAGGGAGACCCCAGTAACATTTCATTTACAGGTGTATACACAGACCCCAGTAACATTTCAGTAGCAGCAGCATAGGCAGAGCCCAGTAATATTTCGGTAGTAACAGTATAAACAGACCCCTGTAACATTTGATTTGCTGCAGTATAGACAGACCCCAGTAACATTTCATTTACATCAGTATAGACAGACCCCAGTAATGTTTCATTTGCAGCAGTATAGACAGACCCCAGTAACATTTGAGTAGTACTAGTAACAGTATAGACAGACCCCTGTAACCTTTCCGTAGCAGCAGTATAGATATAGTCCAGCATTAGTAACATTTCATTTGCAGCAGTATACACATACCCCAGTAGCATTTCAGTAGCAACAGTATAGACAGACCCCAGTAACATTTCAGTAGTAACAATATAGAGAGACCCCAGTAACATTTTATTTGCAGCAGTATACACAGACCCCAGTAATATTTCAGTAGCAGCAGTGTAGGCAGACCCCTGTAACATTTCAGGAGCAGAAGTATAGGCAGACTGAAGTAACATTTCTGTCGCAGAAGTATAGGCAGACACCTGTAGCATTCCTGTGGCAGAAGTATAGGCAGGCAGACACGGGTGACATTTCTGTAGCAAGAGTGTAGGCCAACCCCTGACACATTGGTGTACCATGAGTGTAGGCGAAGGCCAGAAAAATTACTTGGATTATAGTGTAGGCGAGGGCCCAAAAAATTGCTGTACCAACAGTACAAATGTACCCTAGAAAAATTGCTCAACCGAGAGGACAGGTGAAGCCCATTAATATTTAGCTTACTGTGTCTTAATTTGTAACTGGGCCTGGAGGCAGCCTTGTTAAACAAATTGGTTCATGTTGAAGTTTCAATGCTTCAGTTAGAAAAGTCGAAATATTGTTAGACAAAAGTTATATGAGCCTTTTGGGCCGCAGAAAAATTGGCAGTTCAGCGTGCTGACAGGATGTTTCTGGAGGAGGAACAGGAGGAAGACTAATATCATAGACAGATTGACAAAGGTAAATGTCCCTTTTTTTACGGTGATAGAGAAGAGTGCTTTTATCTGCGGTTGCAGCAAAAAGATTGTTTAGGTACCGCTCCTCTCTGCTGGTGGAGAAGAGAAGTCTAGAGAAATCCAGGCTTTGTTCATCTTTATGAGTGTAAGCATGTCGGCACTGGCAGTTGACAGGCGGGTACGCTTGTCCGTGTTAATTCCCCCAGCTGCACTAAACACCCTCTCTGACAAGACACTAGCGGCAGGGCATGCCAGCACCTCCAGGGCATACAGCGCGGGTTCGTGCCACATGTCCAGCTTTGACACCCAGTAGTTGTACGGAGCAGAGGCGTCACGGAGGACGGTGGTACGATTGGCTACGTACTCCCTCACCATCATTTTACAGTGCTCCCTCCGACTCAGCCTTGACTGGGGAGTGGTGACACAGTCTTGCTGGGGAACCATAAAACTGGCAAAGGCCTTGGAGAGTGTTTCCCTGCCTGTGCTGTACTCTGCACCTCCCCTGCTACCTGGCCCTCGGAACTGCGCCTTCTGCCACTAGCACTGTCAGATGGGAAATTTACCATCAGCTTGTCCACCAGGGCCCTGTGGTATAGCATCACTCTCGAACCCCTTTCCTCTTCGGGAATGAGAGTGAAAAGGTTCTCCTTATACCATGGGTCGAGCAGTGTGTACACCCAGTAATCCGTAGTGGCCAGAATGCGTCTAACGCGAGGGTCACGAGAAAGGCTTCCTAACATGAAGTCAGCCATATGTGCCAGGGTACCAGTACGCAACACATCGCTGTCCTCACTAGGAAGATTACTTTCTGGATCCTGCTCCTCCACAGGCCATACATGCTGAACAGATGAGAGGCAAGCAGGATGGGTAACCTCTGCAGTGGGCCCAGCTGTCTCTTCCCCTTCTTCCTCCTGAGGCTCCTCCCCCTCCTCCACCTCCAAAACGCGCTGTGATATAGACATGAGGGTGCTCTGACTATCCAGCGACATACTGTCTTTCCCCGTCTCCTGTTCCGACTGCAAAGCGTCAGCCTTTATGCTTTGCAGCGCACTTCTCAACAGGCATAACAGAGGAATGGTGACGCTTATGATTGCAGCATCGCCGCTCACCATCTGGGTAGACTCCTCAAAGTTTTCAAGGACCTGGCAGATATCTGCCATCCAGGCCCACTCCTCGGTAAAGAATTGAGGAGGCTGACTCCCACTGCGCCGCCGATGTTGGAGTAGGTATTCCACTATAGCTCTACGCTGCTCATACTGCCTGGCCAACATGTGTAGCGTAGAGTTTAACTGTGTGGGCACGTCGCAAAGCAGTCGGTGCACTGGCAGATTAAACCTATGTTGCAGGGTCCGCAGGGTGGCAGCGTCTGTGTTGGACTTGCAGAAATGTGCGCTGACCCAGCGCACCTTGCCGAGGAGGTCTGACATGTGTGGGTAGCTTTTCAGAAACCGCTGAACCACCAAATTAAAGACATGGGCCAGGCATGGCATGTGCGTGAGGCTGCAAAGCTGCAGAGCCGCCACCAGGTTACGTCCGTTGTCACACGCGATCATGCTCGGTTGGAGTCTCAGCGGTGAAAGCCAGTGGTCGGTCTGCTCTGTCAGACTATGCAACAGTACGTGGGCCGTGTGCCTCTTCTCTCCTAAGCTGATTAGTTTCAGCATGGCCTGCTGACGCTTGCCCACCGCTGTGCTGCCGCGCCGCGCAACGCCGACTGCTGGCGACGTGCTGCTGCTGACACGTCTTGATTGCGAGGTAGAAGTTGCGTAGGAGGAGGATGGTTTGGTGGGTGTGGCATACACCACTGCAGATACCCGCACCGTGCTGGGGCCCGCAATTCTGGGTGTGGGTAGGACGTGAGCGGTCCCAGGCTCTGACTCGGTCCCAGCCTCCACTAAATTCACCCAATGTGCCATCAGGGAGATATAGTGGCCCTGCCCGCCTGTGTTTGTCCACGTGTCCGTTGTTAAGTGGACCTTGCCAGTAACCGTGTTGGAGAGGGCGCGTACAATGTTGCAGGAGACGTGGTCGTGCAGGGCAGTGGCGACTGGGGACCGAGTAGTGCGGGGCCGCCGCTGCCATCATGTTTCTCAAAGCCTCGTTGCTGTACGGCAGCATCTCCAGGCTGATCAATTTGGCAATGTGCACGTTTAAAGCTTGAGCGTGCGTGTGCGTGGCGGCGTATTTGCCCTTTCGCTCCAACGCTTCTGCTAGCGACAGCTGGACGCTGCGCTGAGAGACATAGCTGAATGGGGCCGAGGACAGCAAAGGTGAGGGTGTGCCTGCGTCCCGAGAGGGGGGTTGGATCTGAGTGGCAGGTTGGGGCACAGGAGGAGGGGCAGTGGTGCAACCCGGAGGTGGTGAACAGCCTTCGTCCCACCTTGTGGGGTGCTTGGCCATCATATTCCTACGCATGCTGGTGGTGGTGAGGCTGGTAGTGGCGGCTCCCCGGCTGATCTTGGCGCGACAAAGGTTGCACACCACTGTTCGTTGGTCGTCTGCACTCTCAGTGAAAAACTGCCAGACCTTTGAGCACCTCGGCCTCTGCAGGGTGGCATGGCACGAGGGGGCGCTTTGGGAAACAGTTGGTGGATTATTCGGTCTGGCCCTGCCTCTACCCCTGGACACTGCACTGCCTCTTGCAACCTGCCCTGCTGCTGCCCTTGCCTCCCCCTCTGAAGACCTGTCCTCAGTAGGCGTAGCAAACCAGGTGGGGTCAGTCACCTCATTGTCCTGCAGCTCTTCCTCCGAGTCCTCTGTGCGCTCCTCCCTCGGACTTACTGCCCTAACTACTGCCTCACTGATAGACAACTGTGTCTCATCATAATCATCGACCTCCTCACCCACCGAAAGCTATTGAGACAGTTGCCGGAAGTCCCCAACCTCATCACTCGGACCTCGGGAACTTTCCAAAGGTTGGGCATCGGTCACGACAAACTCCTCAGGTGGGAGAGGAACCATTTTTTCCCAATCAGCGCTGGGGCCCGAAAACAGTTCCTGGGAGTCTGCCTGCTCATCCGAATGTGTCATTTTCATTGAGTGAGGAGGCTGGGAGGAAGGAGCAGCAGCGAGAGGATTCAGAGTTGCAGCAGTGGACGGCATAGAAGACAGGTTGCTGGAGACATTGCTGGATGCACTTTCTGCCATCCACGACAGGACCTGCTCACACTGCTCATTTTGTAATAAAGGTCTACGATGTCGACCCAAAAATTGTGATATGAAGCTGGGGACCCCAGAAACTTTCCTCTCTCCTAATCCCGCAGCAGCCGGCTGCGATTCACCTGGAACAGGAAC
Organism: Eleutherodactylus coqui; assembly: GCF_035609145.1. NCBI lineage: Eukaryota > Metazoa > Chordata > Amphibia > Anura > Eleutherodactylidae > Eleutherodactylus > Eleutherodactylus coqui. Next base: position 26,934,428 of record NC_089842.1, on the reverse strand, counting down.
TTGGCCTATGCCCACACCCTCACTTGGAAATCTGCGTCCTCGCCCACGTCCATGTCCACGTCCTCTAGCCCTACCTCTACCCCTCAGCATGGTAGATTACGAATAGAGCAGACACAGAGCGGTGTAAAAAATTTTTGGATTATTATTGGCGTGCAGTTGGTGTGATACAGCGCTTATGTAACACAAACTGGAGCCAGGAAAAAAATAATACAGAAGCCTGCAAGCAAGCCTAGCTGTGCAATAGTGAGGTACTACAACTGCCAGCAGCCACGGAGTTAAATGCACACGGATAACCCTAAACAGGTGCTTTTGGGGGGTATTTGTTGACTGGATTCTACAGTAGCACTGTCTCTGCCTCCCCAATACTGCCCCTATACTCTGTATAATTGGCTGCAGACTCAGAAGGCAATAGTCTGCAGAGCCTAAGATGAAAAAAAAATAGTTGTAAAACTGCTCCTAGCTGCCACAACAGTAATTCACATGGTAAGATGTGGCCCTAAGAAGCACCGTTGAGGTTCTTGTACACTACCCACTGTCCCTGCCTGACCAATACTGCCCCTATACTACGTAGTACAGACTGCAGCCTGAGAACGCTATAGCCTGCACGTCCGATATATATAAAAAAAATAATAAAATATGTGCAAAACTGTTCCCAGCAGCCACAACACTAATGCACACGGTGAGATGTGGTCCTAAGACGGACCTATGGGGCTCTTGAAAACGCCAACACTCTAACTATAGCAGCAGCACCCTCCCTAATCTCTGCCAGCGTGTATCTGAGGCTAGCAGCGGGCGGGAAAGATTTAAATACTCAGCGGTCACCTGATCTCGCCAGCCACTCACTGCAGGGGGGTGGGATAGGGCTGGAACTTCACTGGGGGAAGTTGTAATGCCTTCCCTGCATGTCTATTGGCCAGAAAATGGCGCTAACATTTCAGGGAAGTAAATGATATTGACTTGAGTAACGCATGGTGCTCATCTCGAATAACGAGTATCTTGAAAACCCTAATACTCGAACGAGCATCAAGCTCGGACAAGTATGCTCGCTCATCTCTAGTATGTTCAGTATCTCCATGTTTGCAGCTCCTGACGGAGGTGGCACAGGCTTGGAATGAAGATCGAACAACAATCTATTATCAATTCTCAACAGCATTGTGGGCTATCGCCCACACTTTCAAAGAGGGTCGCTGCCTGTCCCTGCCAACCCTCTGCAGTGTGTGCCTCCGGTTCCTCCTCATGGCAGACACACTTATAAATAGGCATGAGGGTGGTGTGGCTATGAAGCCAGCGTGTGGCCTGAGGGCAGCTGAAGGCTGCGCAGGGACACTTTTGTGTGCGCTACGGACGCAGGGTCGTGCAGGGGGGGGGGGGGGGGTTGGACAGCATGTAACCCAGGACAAGAGGGAGCGGTGTTTCCCGCAGGCAGTGATTGTGCTTGGTTGGAGGTAGTGTGGTGCTTAGCTAAGGTGTGCCTTGCTAATGAGGGTTTCTCTGAAGTAAAAATTGTTGGGGGGGGGGGCACTCTTGTCGCTATTGTGGCTTAATAGTGAGACCTGGGAACCTGAGATGCAGCCCAACATGTTGCCCCTCGCCTGCCCTATCCGTTTCTGTGTCGGTACCATCACTTTCGTAGGTTTTCCAGATTTTTACAAATGAAAACCTTAGCGGAGCATGGGTCATACAAAAATGCTCGAGTCGCCCATTGACTTCAATGGGGTTCGTCTCTCAAAACAAACTCTCAAGCATCGCGGAAAGCTCGACTCGAGCAACGAGCACCCGAGCATTTTGGTGCTCGCTCATCTCTAGTCCACAGACTACTCATTCTGTTTGGGTGTCGGATATTTCATCGACAACGCAAGGGGTAAACCATCTGCACTCTGCACCCTACCCAAGTCTGTCAGTGTTTTGGGGACAGACAGATAAAACACCTCAATGGGAAGTCTGAGTGCACCCACAGCATGGGTGGCTCCCAGGAACCCACAGACGTTACATAAATAAATCCCATCGCAGTGCCCCGGATAGCTGAGGTAACGTTAGAGAAAACACATGTTGGCTTTGGCCCACCGTCCATGCCCTAGTCAGTCTGTTTTTTTTTTTAAAGTGCCAGGCAGGTACAACTCCGCTATGGCAAGTCTGTGTGCACCCACAGCATGGGTGGCTAGCAGGAACCCACAGACGGTACATAAAGAAATCCCATTGCTGTGCCCCGGATAGCTGTGCTAATGTGAGAGAAAACACATGTTGGCCTCGGCACACACTCCATGCCCTAGTCAGTCTGGGTTTTTTGGGGGGCCAGATAGGTAGAACACCGCGATGGGAAAACTTAGTGCACACAGACCCCTGTAATATTCCTGTAGCAAAGGTATAAGCTGACCCCAGTAACAGTTATGTTGCAGAAGTCTAGGGGGATCACCCGTAGCATTTCTGTAGTAACAGTACAGACAGACACCAGTAACATTTCATTAGCAGAAGTATAGGCAGACCCCAGTAACATTTTAGTAGCAGAAGTATACGCAGACCCCCTAGTAACATTTATGTAGCAGCAGTATTGCCAGACCCCTGTAACATTTGTGTAGCAGCAGTATAGGCAGACCCCTGTAACATTTGTGTGGCAACAGTATATGCAGACCCCTGTAACATTTCAGTAGCAGCATTATAGGCAGAGCCCAGTATTTGTAACATTTCAGTAGTAACAGTATAGACAGACCCCAGTAACATTTCTGTAGTAATAGTATAGGCAGACCCCTGTAACATTTGTGTTGCAGCCGTAGAGGCAAACCCCTGTAACATTTCTGTAGCAACAGTATAGACTGATCCCAGTAACATTTCTGTAGCAGAAGTATAGGCAGACCCCAGTAACATCCTTGTGGCAGCAGTACAGGCAGACCCCTGTAACATGTAAGTGGCAGCAGTATAGGCAGACCCCTGCAACTTTCTTGTAGCAGAAGCATAGGCAGGCAGACCCCAGCAAAATTTTTTGTAGTAATAGTATAGGACAACCTCTGAAACATTGGGATACCATGAGCGTAGGCGAAGGCCGGAAAAATTGGTTGGATAAGAGTGTAGGCGTGGGCCCCAAAAATAAGTGTACCAAGAGTACAAGTGTACCTCTAAAAAATTTATCCCCCGAGAGGGCAGGTGAAACCCATAAACTTTTTTTAAACATACAGCTCACTGTTGCTTAATTTGTAACAGAGCCTGTAGGCAGCCCTGTTTAAAAAATTGGTTTATGTTACAGTCTCAATACTTTTGAAACTTAGAAAAATTGTAAAAACATTAAGAGATGTAGATGAGCCTTTTGGGCCGCTTAAAAATTGGCCGTTCAGCGCGATGACATGTTGTTTCTGGAGGAGGAGTAGCAGGAGGAGGACTAAAGTCAGAGACAGATTGACAAATATAAATGCCCCGTTTTCCCCGATGATAGAGAAGAGTGCTTTTATCTGCGGTTGCAGCGAAAAGAATCTTTAGGTTCCGCTGCTCTCCGCCGTTGGAGAGGAGGAGTCAGGGGAAATCCAGGCTTTGTTCATCTTTATGAGTGTAAGCATGTCGGCACTAGCAGTTGACAGGTGGGTACTCTTATTCGTGATGATTCCCCCAGCTGCACTAAACACCCTCTCTGACAAGACACTAGCGACAGGGCAAGCCAGGACCTCCAGGGCATACAGCGCAAGTTCGTGCCACGTGTCCAGCTTTGACACCCAATAGTTGTATGGAGCAGAGGCATCACGGAGGACGGTGGTAGGATCCGCTACATACTCCGTCACCATCTTTTTACACTGCTACCTCCGACTCAGCCTTGACTGGGGGTGGTGATGCAGTCTTGCTGGGGAGCCATAAAGCTGGCAAAGGTCTTGGAGAGTGTTCCCTGCCTGCGCTGAACATGCTGCCTGATGTCCGCGCCTCCCCTGCTACTTGGCCCTCGGAACTGCGCCTTCTGCCGCTAGCACTGTCAGATGGGAAGTTTACCATCAGTTTGTCCACAAGGGTCTTGTGGTATAGCATCACTCTCAAACCCCTTTCCTCTTCGGGAATGAGTGGAAAGGTTCTCCTTATACCGTGGGTTAAGAAGGGTGTACACCCAGTAATCCATAGTGGCCAGAATGCGTCTAACGCGAGGGTCACGAGAAAGGCAGCCTAACATGAAGTCAGCCATGTTTGCCAGGGTACCAGTATGCAACACATCGCTGTCCTCACTAGGAAGATCACTTTCAGGATCCTCCTACTCCTCCTCCACAGGCCATACATGCTGAACAGATAAGAGGCAAGCAGCATGGGTACCCTCTGCAGTGGGCCTAGCTGTCTGTTCCCCCTCCACCTCCTGCTCCTCCCCCTCCTCCTCCTCCAAAATGCGCTGAGATATAGACATGAGGGTGCTCTGACTATCAAGTGACACACTCTCTTCCCTGGTCTCCTGTTCCGACCGCAAAGCGTCAGCCTTTATGCTTTGCAGTGAACTTCTCATGCATAGCAGCGAGATGGTGACGCTTATGATTGCAGCATCGCCACTCACCATCTGGGCAGACTCCTCAAAGTTTCCAAGGACCTGGCAGATATCTGCCATCCAGGCCCACTCCTCGGTAAAGAATTGAGGAGGCTGACCCCCACTACGCTGCCCATGTTGGAGTTGGTATTCCACTATTGCTCTACGCTGCTCATAGAGCCTGGCCAACATGTGCAGTGTAGAATTCCACCGTGTTGGAACGTCGCACAGCAGTCGATGCTCTGGCAGATTAAACCGATGTTGCAGGGTCCTCAGGGTGGCAGCGTCCGTGGTGGACTTGTGGAAATGTGCACAGACACGGCGCACCTTGCCGAGCAGGTCAGATAAGTGCGGGTAGTTTTTCAGAAACCGCTGAACCACCAGATTGAAGACGTGGGCTAGGCATGGCACGTGTGTGAGGCTGCCGAGCTGCAGAGCCGCCACCAGGTTACGTCCGTTGTCACACACAACCATGGCCGATTGGAGGCTCAGCGATGAAAGCCAGAGGTCGGTCTGCTCTGTCTGACCCTGCAACAGCTCAGCGGCCGTGTGTCTCTTGTCACCTAGGCTGAGCAGTTTCAGCATGGCCTGCTGACGCTTGCCAAACGCTGTGCTGCCGTGCCACACCGACTGCTGGCGACGTGCTGCTCAACCTTCTTAATTGAGAGGTAGAGGTTGCATAGGAGGAGGAGGGGGAGAGTTTAGAGGAGGTTGCATAGACCGCCGCAGATACCAGAACCAAGGAAGGACCCGCTATTCAGGGGGTGGGTAGGACGTGTGTGGTCTCAGGCTCTGACTTGGTCCCAGCCTCCAACAAATTCACCCAATATGCCGTAAGGGAGATATAGTGGCCCTGCCCACCTGTACTTGTCCACGTGTCCAAGGTTAAGTGGACCTTCCCAGTAACAGCGTTGGTGAGGGCACGATTGATGTTGCGGGAGACGTGCTGGTGTAGGTGCTAGGACAGCACACCGGGAAAAATAGTGGCGACTGGGGACCGAGTAGCGTGTCACCGCTACCGCCATCATGTTTTTGAAAGCCTCCGTTTCCACAAGCCTGTACGGCAGCATCTCCAGGCTGATCAATTTCGCAATGTGCATGTTTAAAGCTTGAGCGCGCGGGTGCGTGGCGGCGTATTTTCACTTACGCTAGCAACAGCTGGACGCTACGCTGTGAGACATTGCTGGATGGGGCCGAGGACAGCGGAGGTGAGGGAGTAGGTGCAGGCCGGGAGGTGGTCGTGCCTGTGTCCTGAGAGGGGGGTTGGATCTGGGTGGCAGGTTGGGGCACAGGGGGAGAGGCAGTGATGCGACCAGGAGGCGGTGAACGGCCTGCGTCCCACCTTGTGGGGTGCTGGTGATAGTGAGGCTGGTACTGGTGGCTCCCCGGCTGATCTTGGCGCAACACAGGTTGCACACCACTGTTCGGCGGTTGTCCGCGCTCTCATTGAAAAACATCCACACCTTTGAACACCTAGGCCTGGTGGCTTGGTGCGAGGGGGTGCTTTGCGAAACAGTTGGGGGAGTATTTGCTCTGGCCCTGCCTCTACCCCTGGCCACCCCACTGCCTCTTCCAACCTGTCCTGCTGCTGCACTTGCCTCCCCCTCTGAAGACCTGTCCTCAGTTGACTTAGTGAACCAGGTGGGGTCAGTCACCTCATCGTCCACTGGTTCTTCCTCCGAATCCTCTGTGCGCTCCTCCCTCGGACTTACTGCCCTTACTACTGCCTCACAGATCGTCCTCCTCACCCACTGAAAGCTCTTGAGACAGTTGCAGGAAGTCCCCAGCCTCATCACCCGGACCCCGGGAACTTACCAAAGGTTGGGCATCGGTCACGACAAACTCCTCCGGTGAGAGAGGAAACATTTTTTCCCAATCAAGGCAGGGGCCCGAGAACAGTTCCTGGGAGTCTGTCTGCTCATCAGAATGTGTCATTGTCATGGAGTGAGGAGGCTGGGAGGAAGGAGGAGCAGCAGTGAGAGGATTCAGAGTTGCAGCAGTGGACGGCGTAGAAGACTGGGTGGTCAATACATTGCTGGATGCATTTTTTGCCATCCACGACAGGACCTGCTTACAATGCTCTGTTTGTAATAAAGGTCTACCACGTGGACCCAAAAATTGTGATATGAAGCTGGGGACCCCAGAAACTCGCCTCTCTCCTAATCCCGCAGCAGCCAGCTGCGATTCACCTCGACCAGGAACTCGGCCTGTGCCCACATCCTCACTTGGACCTCCGCGTCCTCGCCCGCGTCCACGTCCTCAGAGCAGTGTAAATAATTATGGTATTATTGGTGTACACTTTCACGCTGACAGCGCTTATGTAATGCAAACTCCAGGCAGAAACAAAGCATAAGGATGGCTGCAGAAAGGCTTAGCTGGGTAATAGTGAGGCACTACAACTCCTAGCAGCCAGGCAGTAAAATGCACACGGTCACAGGTAGCCCTAAGAAGGAGCTTTTATTTAAATTTTTTTGAAAAAGAATACAGGCTATATAGCATGTATATTACTTTCCCTCTATCAGTGGCTGTCGCCGTACACTATGCATGAAGTTGACGGCAGACACAGAGCGGTGTGAATAATTATGGAATTATTGGCGTACACTTTCACGCTGACAGCGGTTATGTAACGCTAACTCCAGGCAGAAACAAAGAATAAGGAAGCAAACAGGCCTAGCCGTGCAATAATGATTCACTACAACTCCCAGCAGCCAGGTAGTAAAATGCACACGGTCACAGTTAGCCCTAAGAAGGAGCTTTTAAAAAAAAAATTTTTAACATTTAACACTATGGGGAATACTCTCCCTATAGTCCCCTAACCCGGGAGGGGGCCCTACTTATTCGGCGGACCTATCGCTCTGACAAGTGCGAGCCCGCACGCGTGCCTGGGCCACTAACAAGTTCCTATCAGGGAGCCCTAGCACAAAATAGAAGCAAAACAGAACCAAACAAAACACAAAAGAACTTAACTTGCAAGGAGAGCTTCCGCCAAGCTGTGTTGCTGCGTCACTGTCCAAAATGCAACTGAAGTGATTGACCATCACAGGAGATAGTGCGGGCCCTGTTTAAATAGGAGCCTGGCTACTCAGCACCAGGTGCTGACTGACCTTCCTCCTGCAGCTACCACAACCCTCAGCTCCTGGAGAAGCAAGGGAACACCCAAAACCTGGTCTGGCCTGCAGGCAAGGTGCAGGCCTCAGCACGACTGCAACAGTACCTCCCCTTCTAGAAGGGGCCCCAGGACCCTTAGGACCAGGACGACCAGGGTTTGATCTGTGAAAGTTTTTTACCAGATGATCTGCATGAACATCTGCTGCAGGAACCCATGACCTCTCTTCTGGGCCATAACCGCGCCAGTTCACCAGGTACTGCAGGGAATTCCTGACTCGACGGGAGTCCAGAATGCGACTTATTACAAACTGCTCCTCCCCATCCACTAGCACAGGAGCCGGGGGTGGTGAGTCATTCCCCGAATCGATGAATCTTTTGAGCAGAGATTTATGGAACACATTGATAATATTTATCTTGCTGGGAATTTCTAACTGGAAGGCCACCGCGTTAATCTTCTCAATTATTTTAAATGGACCGATAAATCGCAGGCCCAGTTTAGCGGATGGTTGTTTGAGTTTTATATTTCTGGTAGACAACCACACCAAGTCTCCAACACAGAATCCTGCCCCCTCAGAGCGGTGCCTGTCTGCAACTCGCTTGCTGCGCCGAACGGATCTCTGTAAATTTTTCTGTACCTCCGCCCACCCGGCCTGAATATCGGAACAAAACTCATTTGCTCCTGGTACCTCTGAAACCCTCTTGGAAAGGGGGCCAAAACATGAGTGAAATCCGTAGTTACAGAAGAACGGTGAAGTCCCCGTAGCCTCCAGTGATCTATTGTTTAGAGCAAACTCGGCTAGTGGTTAGAGCTTTGACCAGTCCTCCTGATTTTCCGAGGCATAACAACGTAAATACTGCTTCAGGTTCTGATTACACCTCTCAGTTTGCCCATTGGTCTCAGGATGGTATGCCGAGGAAAACGAAAGCTGGACACCCAAACGAGAGCAGACTATTCGCCAAAAGCTAGAAACAAATTGTACGCCGCGATCGGAGACTATATTCTCTGGCAAACCATGTAGTCTAACAATGTGGCAAATGAACAAACTCGCCAACATCTTGGCAATAGGTAAACCGGGGAGTGCCACAAAATGGCACATTTTACTAAACCGGTCCACTACCACACACACAACCGTGTTGCCCTCGGAAGGTGGTAAATCCGTAATGAAGTCCATGGACAAATGTATCCATGGTCTCTTAGGAATAGGCAGCGGCAATAACATACCGGCTGGCTGACTGCGGGATGACTTGGCTCTGGCACACACCTCACATGACGAAACAAAACTGAATGTATCCCGTCGTAATGACGGCCACCAATATGTTCTAGAGAGTAACTTACGGGTATTATTAATCCCCGGATGCCCGGCCAACATCGAACTGTGAATCTCGGCCAGCACCTGTAACCTTAGATGAACAGGAACAAAAAGCTTCCCAGCCGGAAGCTTTGACGGGGCCAATTTTTGGGCTTTACGGACTTGCTCCTCTAACTCTAATGACACTGCCGACACCACCACCCCTTCAGACAGGATAGGGCCAGGAGGTTCCTCAGAAACTACTGGAAGAAAACTTCTGGAAAGAGCATCGGCCTTCACATTCTTCCAGCCTGGACGATATGTAACAAAAAAATTGAAACGGGAAAAGAAAAGCGACCAGCGTGCCTGTCTGGAATTAAGTCTCTTGGCAGATTCCAGATATATGAGGTTTTTGTGATCCGTGAAACCGTTTCTTTGTGTCGCGCCCCCTCTAGAAAATGACGCCACTCCTCGAATGCCCATTTAATCGCCAGCAATTCCCTGTCCCCAATGTCATAATTTTGCTCTGAAGACGAAAATTTACGGGAGAAGAATGCACACGGGCGGAGATCTTGCAATGTCTCCGTTCCCTGAGATAGAACTGCTCCAACCCCAACCTCTGAAGCATCGACCTCAACAATAAAGGGCCTGGAAGAATCTGGCTACACCAGAACCGGAGCAGTAGCAAAACACCTCTTCAATCTCTGAAATGACTGCATAGCTTCCGTCGACCATTTAGTAGGAAAGCACCCCTTCTTAGTCATATCAGTAAGAGGGTTAACTATCACCGAAAAATTCCTAATGAATCTACGGTAATAGTTGGCGAACCCCGAGAACCTTTGTAAGGCTTTCACATTTTCTGGTAGGACCCAATCCTGCACCACTCGGACCTTCTCAGGATCCATCTTGAACACTTCGTGGGTAATTATATGCCCCCAAAATGTGATCTCTTGTACAGCAAACACACACTTTTCTCCTTTGACGAACAAACAATTCTCAAGCAAAGCTTGGAGGACCTGGTGAAAATAAGAAACATGGGACTCAAAATCCGGAGAGAAGATCAAAATATCATCCAAGTATACTAGTACAAATCTGCCCACAAACTGAGAGAGAACCTCATTGATCAAGGACTGGAATACCGCAGGGGCATCAGTGAGACCAAAAGGCATCACCTGACTCTCAAAATGCCCCTCTGGGGTATTAAACGCAGTCTTCCACTCGTCCCCCTCCTTAATCCGGATTAAATTATATGCCCGGCGCAAGTCTAGTTTGGAAAACCAGTTGGAGCCATTCAACTGTGAAAACAGATCCGGAATAAGGGGAAGAGGGTATGGATTGCGTTTCGTGATTTTGTTCAATTCCCTAAAGTCAACACAGGGACGTAACCTGCCATCTTTTTTATTTACAAAAAAAGAAACCAGCTGCTAGTGGGGAATTATATGGCCGTATATGATTCCTTCTCAGACTGTCCTGGATATAATCTTTGAGCGCCAGTCTCTCAGGGGCCGATATGTTGAACATGCGACTCTTGGGGAACTTGCAGTCAGGGAGAAGTTCAATGGCACAATCCCCCTTTCTGTGCGGTGGTAATTTGTCTGCCCCTTCTTGGGAAAACACATCAGAGAAGTCAGCTATAAATTCAGGCAACTCCTCTGCCTGAATGGAGGCTATATCAGCAGAAATGCAACCGGACAGACAACCAGGGCTCCATTTAACAATGTCCCCCTTTTCCCAGTCCACTACTGGGCTGTGTAAGCGCAGCCAGGGCAACCCCAAGACTACTTGTGTAGGGAGGGATTCCATGACATATAGTGTTATACATTCCGTGTGGAACAGCCCAATCCTTAAATGGACATTAGGTACACAAAAACTCAGATTTCTCTGAGATAGTGGAGCAGCATCAATGGCGGACACAGGGATGGGACAATCCAAAGCACTAATCTCTAAGCCTAAACGTTTGACAGTCTCCTGATGTATTAAATTAATACTAGCTCCACAATCCAAAAAGACTCGTATGGGACTGTCAACACTGCCACAACGAATTTCAGCGAGAAGTACCAGCCTGGAGGAGGATACCCAAGCAATCTGATGACCTAGAGGGACCTTCTCTCTAACCTCCAGGCCATCTAGTTTTTCCGACTGAACATTACGACGTGGGCAAAACTGAGCCATATGACCTGTACAATTACAGACAAAGCATCGGCCACTAAACTGTACCATCCTTCTCCTCCTAACCCTGCCAGCTAGAGACCCCAGCTGCATGGGCTCTTCCATACCTGTAGGTAGGAGGTCGGGGTCCGTAGACAGTTCCTGATGCCTCTCCCTGATCCGTCTCCCAACTTTAATAGCCAGAGACATGGCCTCATCCAGACTGCGAGTTACTGGATTTCCTACCAGTACATCCTTCATCTCATTGGACAAACCACAATGGAACTGACTCTTTAAAGCAGGGTCATTCCACTGAGTTTCTGCTGCCCAACATCGAAACTTAGCACAATAATCTTCAACAGTGGAATCTCTCTGTCGCAAACGTCTGAAATTTCCCTCAGCCACCACTATCTTATCGGGGTCGTCATAAATAAGACCCAAAGCAGCAAAAAAGTTATCCACTGAGGTCAGAGCCTCAGACGTCGGGGGTAATGAAAATGCCCATGCCTGTGGCGCCCCCTGCAGTCTGGACATTACAATGCCCACCCTCTGGGCGTCGTCCCCTGAAGAGCTAGGACGCAGTCTGAAATAGAGCTCACAGGCCTCTCAAAAGGATCCGAATTTCTGCCTATTACCAGAAAAATGGTCCGGTAGCTCCATTTTTGGTTCCTTGCTGGGAACCTGCAGCGCAAGTTGTCGCTGCTTAATCTCAGCGACCTTCGCAGCCAGCGTGCCGAGCTGGTGCGACAAAACCTCAAGGGGATTCATGTTAACAGCACAGAATCTCCCTGAGTAGGTAAGGGCTGGTCAATCTGTTGCGTCCTGCAGACGTGCAACCTCAATAACATAAATCAAAGGCACAACTGTGCAAAGGAAACATAACACTATGGGGAATACTCTCCCTATAGTCCCCTAACCCAGGAGGGGGACCTGCCTATTCGGCGGACCGATCGCTCTGACAAGTGCAAGCCCACACGCGTGCCTGGGCCACTGACAAGTCCCTATCAGGGAGCCCTAGCACAAAATAGAAGCAAAACAGAACCAAACAAAACACAAAAGAACTTAACTTGCAAGGAGAGCTTCCGCCAAGCTGTGTTGCTCCGTCATTTACCAAAATGCAACTGAAGTGATTGACCATCACAGGAGATAGTGCAGGCCCTGTTTAAATAGGAGCCAGGCTACTCAGCACCAGGTGCTGACTGACCTTCCTCCTGCAGCTACCACACCCCTCAGCTCCCAGAGAAGCAAGGGCACACCCAAAACCTGGTCTGGCCTGCAGGCAAGGTGCAGGCCTCAGCACGGCTGCAACAACAGGGTATACAGCATGTATATGACTTTCCCTCTATCAGGGGCTGTCGCCGCACACTGTGCGTGAAGTTGACAGCACACAGAGTGGTGTTAAAAATTATGGAATTATTGGCGTCCAGTTGGAGGCTGGCAGCGGTTATGTAACACAAACTGCAGTCAGAAAAAAATTATATGCAAGGCTGCAGAAAGGCCTAGCTGGGTAATAGTGGGGCACTACAACTCCCAGCAGCCATGCAGTAAAATGCACACAGTCACAGGTAGCCCTAAGAAGGACCGTTGGGGTTCTTGTAGACTGGATTCTACACTAGCACTGTCACTGCCTCACCAGTACTGCCCCTATACTCTGTATAATTGACTGCAGACTGAGAACGCTATAGCTGTAATAGCCTGCAGAGCCTGAAATGAAAAAAACATTTTTTGGTGCAAAACTGCTCCCAGCAGCCACAACAGTAATGCACATGGTCAGATGTGGCCCTAATAAGGACCGATGGGGTTCTTGTAGACAGGACTCTACACTACCACTGTCTCTGCCTCACCAGTACTGCCCCTATACTCTGTATAATTGACTGCAGACTGAGAACGCTATAGCCTGCACAGCCCGAGATAAAAAAAAAAAATTGTGCAAAACTGCTCCCAGCAGCCACAACAGTAATGCACACGGTCAAATGTGGCCCTAAGAAGGACCGTTGGGGTTCTTAAAGACACCAACACTCTCACTATAGCACCAGCAGCACCCTCCCTAATCTCTGCCAGCGTGTGTCCGAGGCGAGCCGCGGGTGGGACCGCTTTAAATACATGGCGGTCACTTGATCTCACCAGCCACTCACTGCAGGGGGGTGGGATAGGGCTGGAACGTCAGAGGAGAAAGTTGTAATGCCTTCCCTGCATGTCTATTGGCCAGAAAATGGTGCTAAACATGCAGGGAAGGAAATGGAATTGACTCGAGTACCGCGTGGTGCTCCTCTCGAGTAACGAGCATCTAGAACACTTTAATACTCGAGTGAGCATCAAGCTTGGACGAGTGTGCTCGCTCATTTCTACTTATGGGCCTTCCAAAAAGTATGAAGATTAAAATCAGAGGAATCGTTCCTAGCAAAATGTTCCTTTAACCCCTTAATGACCGCCCATACACCTTTCGATGGAGGTCGTTAAGGGGCTTTAGTCTGATGTGAGAAAATTCAAAAACCACAAAAGTTCAGATAGCGCCAAGGATTAATGGTTGGTTATCCATCATTGCATTTTCCTATCCTTCATAATCGAGGAGAGCTGCAACAACAATGTGGGGGTTTCTCTCAAGGATAATGGCCCCCAGAAAAGAAGTAAACAACAAAATTAAAATAAAAAGTTTTGCGCTCGTGGAATATGCAAGAAAATAACCCTAAGGTCTCCATTCCCGGCTGTTCTACCTCACAGCTCGCCCTCCCCTGTGAAGCGGCCACTAAAAAGAGCGGGAAAACAGCGTCTCCCCCGGAGTGTGAGATAATATGTTAGAGATGCATGGGTGGCGTGAATCCTGATGAGATAATAATGCAGACAGCTTGAGAAAGGTGTTTTTACCACAGCGAAATGCGTTGCCTGTGCCATCTTTAAATAAAGTGAAGACTTGACCGCACAATAATTTTCACGATTGGAGGGATTTTGAAGAGTCAGCACTTCAAGGAGGGGGCTTCTTGTTTCATACACTCCTCCTGAGTAAGTGCTGTTCTCATTTCTTGTTTATCTCGGCTAAAGTCCTTAGGGTTATTTTCTTGCATATTCCACGAGCGTAAAACTTTTTTATTTTAAACTTGTTGTTTGCTTTTATTCTGATGTGTTATCTATTAACAGAATTTTTGTATTGCAACAAGAGGATGATCCTCGATTTAGACAAAAAATGGGATTGGAATATTGTGGGAAAATTTGGGTATTTAATACGAAATCTTTTGAAAGTAAATGGGTTTCCTGTGCACAAAAAATAATGTTTTCATATTTTCCCATGTGAATGCACATTTCTGAGGACTATTAAGTCCATTAACATTTTACAATACAATCTTAAGCATCATATTGAATACTATTAGATATATAATCCGTTCAAAGCAAGTGTTTCCATGTTGGGTAGAGCTTTGGGTGGACCTGGTAGGTAAGAAAGAAGGAAAGAAAAGAAAGATTGAAAAACATAAACTATTCTTCACAAATAGCAAAAGAAATGCTCATTATGGGGGTAAAAGTTTTCTGGCTGTTCTAAGTGTATCTGGTACTCCTGTACTTTTCACCAGGAGAGCTAGATGTCAGAACCGGCAACTCTCGGGGCCGCCGGGCCCGCACCACCGGTCCGGCCACCCGGGGTACAGGAGCACGGCGCAGAGGTACCCCGGTTCTTGTGATCTCCCCGGGCCGCTGTAAGACTGGTCGCCGCCGGGTTGCTAGGGAGGCAGCTGGTGCTTCTAGTCGCTTGACTACCAGGCTGGCTTCCCGGGTAACTGTCTGTGCAGTGAGACTGGGGGCGTGCCCCCAGCACCGCCCTGATTAGCCCTGCTGCTGTCAGGCTCCCCGCCCCAATCAGCTTCTGGGGCGGGAGCGCTGACAGCATTTAAATAGGTGTGTTTTCCTCTCAGGCCTTGCCAGTGTTAGTTTGGTTCTCCAGCTGCACCCGCGTTTATCCTGACTGCTCTTGTGACCTCGGCTTTTCTGACACCTGCTTTTGGACTTGACTACGTTTTTGCCTGACCCCTCCGTACTGCGTACCCTCTTGTTGCCTACCCGGATTGTCTGACCATTCTACCGTTGCTTGTCTCAGTGTCTGTTTGTCTCCCGTGTCCCGCTTCCCTAGTGAGGGTAGGGACCGTCGCCCAGTTGTCGCCCTGGGGGGTAGCCCAGGGGGGCAAGTAGGCAGGGACAGGGGTTGCGGGATATCTCAGGGACCCCCATATCCCGGACACTGTCCTGACAGTAACACTGGCCGAACTAAGGTCAGACCCTTGCATCCGCCCGGCAACTTTGAGCCCCTCGATGGAGGCCGTGGCGGCTGTAGCGAACCAGGTCCAGGTCCTTACGACCCTTGCCCAGGACCTAACAGCCCGCTTGCAGCCACGGGAACAAGTGGCAGCTGCAGGCCCCATGCAGCCCTCGTCCGCTCCAGGAACGATGTCAGAACCTCGAGCCACGCTTCCGGATTGCTTCTCCGGAGAGAGAGATCAGTTTTTTGCATTTAGAGAGAGCTGCAAGCTCTACTTTGATCTCCGCCCCCACTCCTCTGGTACTGAATACCAGAAAGTGGGAATCGTAATTACCCGCCTGAGGGGAGAGCCCCAGAATTGGGCTTTCTCGCTACCAGCTGGCTCTCCAGCCCGACTATCCCTTGACGCCTTTTTTTTCGCCCTGGGTCAAATTTATGACGAACCCGACCGGGCGGGCTACGCAGTCTCCAAACTTCTGGCCCTGCGCCAGGGTTGTAAGATGGCGGAGGACTACTGTTCCCAATTCCGTCAACATTGTACGGAATCCCGGTGGAACGATGCCGCCCTAAAAGACTTATTTTTGACCGGTCTGTCTGAGGGTCTCAAGGACCTACTTGTGGCCCACCCAGAGCCTAAAACCCTGGAGCAAGCCATGTCGCTGGCTATTCGAGCCGACCGACGTTTGAGGGCCAGACACGCCGCTCGGACCACCCCACTCCCCACGTCTACTTCTTCGACTGACCCGACCTTTTACCCTCCCACCACCGAGGCCATGGAGCTGGGAGCCGTGAACCCCGAGCAACGACGGGAACACCGCCTGAAGAAGAACCTCTGCTTCTACTGTGGGGAGCCGGGTCACCGCATTGCTACCTGCGCTAAGAAGCCACGGCAGGAAGAACTCCCGCTCCTAGGCAGTTATCGGGGGGACTGTCTAGGAGCCAAGGTACTCCCTGTGTTGTCCAAAATGTTAGTGCCTTGCACCCTAGAATTTCATGCTTTCCACCGTACTGGGCAAGCCTTTGTTGATTCGGGGGCTGCGGCTAATTTCGTTAACTTTAATTTCGTTGCTCAACTGTCCGGGGTTTTGTTACGTTTAGAAACTCCGATTCTGGTTTCAGGAGTGGACTCCACTCCTTTGCAAGCAGGGGTGGTTAATCTGGTGACCCCTGAAGTAAGGTTTACTATAGGAGCCTTACACGTGGAAACCTGCACCTTTCTAGTGATGAGAGATTTGTCTGTGGACGTCGTCCTAGGCCTCCCCTGGCTCCGGGAGCACAACCCGGTAGTAAATTGGGACACGTTGGAACTGGTAAAGTGGGGTCCCCGCTGTGCCAACCACCTTTGTGCGGTGAAGGTGGGAATCTCCACCTGCGAGGGGAGCCCCCTACCAGAATACCTCTCCGAGTTTTCTGACGTGTTCTCCAAACAATTATCTGAAGCTCTGCCCCCTCATAGGGAATGGGACTGTAAAATAGACTTGATTCCTGGGGCCAAACTTCCTAAGGGCCGCATTTATAACGTTACGGTTCCAGAGAGAGAATCCATGAGGGACTACATCCAGGACAGCCTGGCCAAGGGGCACATCCGGCCCTCAGAATCCCCGGTGGGTGCCGGGTTTTTCTTCGTTGAGAAGAAGGATGGGGGTCTCCGGCCCTGTATTGACTATAGAGAGCTAAATAAAATCACAGTCCGAAACCAGTATGCTCTTCCACTCATTCCTGACCTCCTCAACCAGGTCGCTGGTGCCCGATGGTTTTCTAAACTTGATCTCAGGGGAGCATACAACCTCATCCGCATTCGGGAGGGGGATGAGTGGAAAACCGCCTTCAATACGCCCCTCGGGCATTTTGAATACCTAGTTATGCCTTTTGGATTGTGTAACGCCCCCGCCATTTTTCAGGGGTACATGAACTCAGTGTTTCAGGATATCATGGGGGTGTTCGTGGTTGTATATCTAGACGACATTTTGATTTTTTCCTCCGACTTGCCGAGTCACCATACTCACGTTCAGACTGTGCTAGCTCGACTCAGACATAACAAGCTGTTTGCTAAACTCGAGAAATGTGTTTTCGGGGTACAAAAGATATCATTTTTGGGGTATATCATCACGCCATGCGACTTCCAGATGGATCCTGAAAAGGTGAAGGCCATCACGGAGTGGGCCCAGCCAGGGTCGTTGAAAGCCCTTCAACGCTTCCTCGGCTTCGCCAACTACTATCGCAAATTCATTAAAGACTTCTCCGTGGTGGCTAAACCTCTAACGGACCTCACCAGAAAGGGGGCAGATGTGAGGACCTGGTCTTCTGAGGCTCTGAGGGCCTTCAATACCCTAAAGGCGGCGTTCTCGTCTGCACCTGTCCTAGTACAACCGGATCTGTCCAGTCCTTTTGTGGTGGAGGTAGATGCCTCTGAGTTTGGTGTGGGAGCGGTACTGTCCCAAGGTCCCTCCACTCTCACCAACCTTAGACCGTGTGCCTATTTTTCTAGGAAGTTTTCGTCCACCGAACGGAACTATGATATAGGCAACCGGGAATTGCTGGCGATTAAGTGGGCTTTCGAAGAGTGGAGGCATTTTTTGGAAGGAGCCCATCACCAGATTACGGTACTCACTGACCATAAAAACCTCACTTATCTAGATTCCGCTAAGAGGTTAAATGCTCGGCAAGCCCGCTGGGCCTTGTTTTTCTCTCGGTTCAATTTTGTTGTTACCTATAGACCCGGTTCTAAGAATGTCAAGGCTGATGCCCTGTCTAGGAGTTTTGGTTCTCCGGAACCTTCCGAGCCGGAGCCTGAGAGCATTCTCTCCCCTGGGGTGGTCCTCGCTGCTGTCTCCTCCGACCTTTCACCTCTCATTCACGCCGCTCAACAATCTGCTCCTGAAGCCCTTCCGGAAGGCAAATTATTTGTCCCGTTGTCACTGAGATTGAAAGTGTTAGAGGAGACACATGCTTCAGTCCTAGCTGGACACCCCGGTATCAGGGGTACTCTGGAGTTAGCGGCCAGACTCTATTGGTGGCCGCACATGGCCAAGGATGTACGGGTATTTGTGTCCGCGTGCCCGGTTTGCGCAAGGGGGAAGAACCTCAGGAGACGTCCTGAGGGGCCTCTTCTGCCCTTGCCCATTCCGTCCAGGCCATGGTCCCATTTGTCCATGGATTTTATTACTGATCTGCCATCCTCGCTGGGGAATACGGTCATTTGGGTAATAGTTGACCGTTTCTCCAAAATGTCTCATTTTGTTCCACTTGGCAAGTTGCCTAACGCCAAACTTTTGTCTGAGATGTTCATCAAGGAGATTGTTCGGTTACATGGGATCCCCGAGGATATTGTGTCTGATAGAGGGGTTCAGTTCGTCGCTCGCTTCTGGCGAGCCTTCTGTAAAAATCTAAACGTTAATTTGTCCTTTTCCTCCGCTTTCCATCCCGAGAGTAACGGACAAACGGAACGGATGAACCAAGAACTTATCCAGTATCTGCGACTGTTTGTCTCTGATAACCAGCATCAGTGGGCCAACTACTTACCTCTCGCCGAATTTGCTATTAACAACCATGGTAACTCGTCGACCCAACTGTCACCTTTTTTTTGTAACTATGGGTTCCATCCCCGGTTCTCGCTTTCTACTCCTTTGGTCTCGAACAATCCGGCCGCCGACATATCCGCCGAAGAACTGTGCACAGTTTGGGCCCAGGTTCGTAAGAACCTTCAGGGTTCCCAAGAGAAACTGCGTAAATACGCAAATAAAAGACGTACTATCTCTGCACCTTTTGTGGTCGGGGAGCAGGTTTTATTATCATCTAAGAACCTGAGACTTAAGGTTCCCTCCCTGAAACTTGCTCCTCGGTTCATTGGCCCATTTACGGTTTCTCAGGTTATCAACCCGGTGTCATATAAGTTGGCACTTCCTGACCCCTGGAAGGTCCACAAGGTTTTTCACAAGAACTTGCTTAGGAAGTATGTGACTCCAGTTCTCCCCACCCAGAACCCGCCTCCTCCCTCTCTGGTACAGGGGGAACTGGAGTATGAAGTAGAAAGGCTTGTGGATGCCCGACGGGTTAGAGGTGGGCTGCAGTACCTGGTCCACTGGAGAGGATTTGGCCCTGAGGATAGGACGTGGGTCCCTGCCAGGGACGTGCATGCGCCACGCCTAGTCCAGGCATTCCACAGGGCTTTCCCGCTTAAGCCCGCATCTGGCCATGGGGGTCCGGTGTCCCCCCGTAGAAGGGGGGGTACTGTCAGAACCGGCAACTCTCGGGGCCGCCGGGCCCGCACCACCGGTCCGGCCACCCGGGGTACAGGAGCACGGCGCAGAGGTACCCCGGTTCTTGTGATCTCCCCGGGCCGCTGTAAGACTGGTCGCCGCCGGGTTGCTAGGGAGGCAGCTGGTGCTTCTAGTCGCTTGACTACCAGGCTGGCTTCCCGGGTAACTGTCTGTGCAGTGAGACTGGGGGCGTGCCCCCAGCACCGCCCTGATTAGCCCTGCTGCTGTCAGGCTCCCCGCCCCAATCAGCTTCTGGGGCGGGAGCGCTGACAGCATTTAAATAGGTGTGTTTTCCTCTCAGGCCTTGCCAGTGTTAGTTTGGTTCTCCAGCTGCACCCGCGTTTATCCTGACTGCTCTTGTGACCTCGGCTTTTCTGACACCTGCTTTTGGACTTGACTACGTTTTTGCCTGACCCCTCCGTACTGCGTACCCTCTTGTTGCCTACCCGGATTGTCTGACCATTCTACCGTTGCTTGTCTCAGTGTCTGTTTGTCTCCCGTGTCCCGCTTCCCTAGTGAGGGTAGGGACCGTCGCCCAGTTGTCGCCCTGGGGGGTAGCCCAGGGGGGCAAGTAGGCAGGGACAGGGGTTGCGGGATATCTCAGGGACCCCCATATCCCGGACACTGTCCTGACACTAGAGGGCTGGTCAATGATGAGTTGATTTGTGGGATTTCACCGCCTGCCTCTCTTCAGGCAATTGTTGAGCGGATGGTTTGGAGACTTCTAAAGTCCACTGCCAACGAAGGCTGATCCCTTCATTCACTGACTTTATCACAAATGTAGTATTATTGGGAGAGATGATAAGACTTACTGGGAATCCCAATGTATATGCAATCTTGTTATTTCAAAGGGTTGTAGTGATGTGGATGAATTGTCGTCTTTACATTGGGGTAGCTGCAGATATGTCAATAAACAGATAGAGTTTGATATGGTGCAGATGAAGGGTTTAGTTTCTTGGTCACTTCCAGTAGATGGATACATGCTAAGACATCTCTCGGCATATGTTCTGCCAGATGTCTCGGATGTGGAAGCCTGTGTGCCTGGTCAATGACAAAGTCCTTTGAGGTGCAATCCGGTGTAGTGTTTTCATTTAGGTTTGTAGGTGTTGCATCAACTCTGAAGGGAACACTATCTCTGGAATGCCTCTGAATTTGAGATTGTTGTGGTGAACCTATCTTCCACGTCTGCCTATGAGTTTATAATGTGAGGATGCAAATTCAGTCATTTTAGTGTCTACATGTGTAATTCTCTGCTCTGCTCTGCTATGGCTGAGTTTAGTGGTCGAGCAAAATTGGCTTGGAGAGAAATTTGGAATTCTTTCAGCATATCTTTCTTAGATGTGTCTGCATGCAACCAATATGTCATTAACTGGTATATTATTCAAGGTACTTGTTCCAGCCAGCACTCACCCCCCTTCTCTTGGTTGCCCCTCCAGAGGATTCACTTTCTGTTTCACTGGGCTTGTCAGATGGAGAGGAACAATGGTGATGATTCATGTTTATACAACTGTCGGAGTACTGCAGCAGGCATGGGACGAGTTGAGTTTGGACAATGTTAACCAACTTGTGGAATCTATTTCCCGATATCTGAGGGATGTGATTATCCAAAAAGGTGAAACAACCCATCAATGAGTAGGTGTTCCTAATGCAATGATCGTTTAGTGTAGTTAGTAGCAAATCTACTGTTTGGGTGTGTTCACACATTGGGGATTTGCTGTGGATTTACCTCAGTGGAAAAAAATCTGCAGCAAAGTCGCGCTAAATCCAGACCCAATGGATTGTCAAGTCAGAAAGAACATCACTTGTGATTGCTAGCTTTTCTGTAATCACTTGTACCATCTGCATAGCCTCTGTGTAGAACTGGTACCTATATATGGTCACTATAAGGGGATAGTATTTGTCTTCATAGAGTGCTTTTTATTGTGTAACAGTTTGGTAATATCGTTCAGTCACTAAACATGGAGGGAGCTCGCATTTAGGGCCGCCAAGGGTTGCAAACAACCAAACAGTTAACAACAACATAGTGGTACCATTGGTAATTTTGATCTGGATATGGTATGTTTTGTTTTATGGCAGAATGAATGTAATATTTAATCACTACATGATAGTAATATTGGGTCCTAGTATAGCGGTATTATTTGATAATGACGGTGTATATTGTGATAGAAAGGGAGGTGGACTCCTCTCAGACGTATCTCCCATGTCAGGTAACAGGCAGAGTTCACCTGCTGGTAATTAATCCAGTGGGTGAATATTTAGGAGCATCTTATAGAACAGTGAGTGGCTTTACCCAGGGGACACAGAAAGATGGTCTGTGTGAGCCACTAAAGTGACCTGTGAGTATGCATGAAAAAGTCTGGTGTTTTGCAAGCTGGCAGAGAGTAGTTCTCCAGTTGGTAGCGAGAGCATCACTGAGTTAGTACGTATCGGTGAGGCAAGGTGTTAGTATTTTGTTCCTGTTGTACTCTGTTTTATTACTGCTGAAAATGGGCTAATGAATCTGTCTGAGTGTCAGTGTGAAGATATATCCTGGCTATTGACTATATGTGAAATGTGCCCTTTGACCCCAGTATAGGTGATCCCTACCAAATCCCTCACAAGTGGTGGTTTGAATGCGTGCAAGACATTAAAGTATTTAAAATAATGTGGTAAAGGCTTTAGTGAATGCAACCAGAGAACAACAGCATACAATCGGGCAACAACTGCAGCTCTGCAAGAAGTAAATTGCTGGCAACACAGCTGAATTTATTATCAGAGACTATTAATTAAGGCCGCAAAATTCTGCAGGATGTGCTGCAGCGAGGCGCTATTTACAAAAGATGAAACCAGTTGATGATGTTGAAGCTTTCCTTGCCGTGTTTGAAAGGATTGCGGTGCGAGAAGCATGGCCGAAAGCATGGTGGGTAAGCCCAATTGCATCATTCCTTGCTGGTGAAGCGCAGCGAGCTTACCTTGACTTGGTTCCAGAGGCAGTCCAAGACTATGACCAACTCAAAGGAGAAATCCTGGCATGTTTAGGTGTGACTCTAGCTGTGGGAGCCAGAGAGATCACAAATAGACTTACCAACTGGATAACTCACCACTAAGAGAACTACCAGGGCACATTTGGTGACATCAGCAAGATGCTCTGCCTGCTGATTAGCCGCATGCTGACCACTACAGCAGGCATTATGGGAAATTCAATTTTTCCGTTTTCGCCAAAAATCTGATCAGACTAGCCTTTTGACAAAATCAGGATGATTTTATGGCCTGGATGATCAAGATCAGCAACACTAGTTGCAGGTTTCGCCACCCATGTTGTTGCTTCTACCCCTATGTGTGTCCCTTTGTAAACTCTCCATCTGTGACAGAAGTCCTGCATACCTACTGTGTTTCCCCGAAAATAAGACAGTGTCTTATATTAATTTTTGTTTAAAAAGGTTTAACTTTTTTACATGTATAGCTGCCTGGACACTATTTAAATTGACTTTTTAAATTAACTGCTAGCAGGGCTTAATTTTGGAGTAGGGCTTATATTTCAAGCATCCTCAAAAAGCCCGAAAAATCATTTTGCATCCTTAAAAAATTCAGGAAAATCATGCTATGTCTTATTTTCAGGGTATGTCTTATTTTCAGGGAAACAGGGTAGTAGCAAATGGGATGGGACCAACCAAGACCAGGGCCCTTCATATAGGCTCTGCGTGGCTTATATATGATTGTGTAAAATGTTCACCCACTGAATGAACTAGGAGCCACATATAATATTGTATTTATTCATCACTTTTATTATCTGGCACCAAGCGGTGGAGGCAATAGATTGCACAGAGCATTAATTTACTTATCTGGGATTGGGAAAAAGCAGCGTCTCCCTTGTCTGGTGTAGTGGGGATGCAGTAATAGACACAACCTGTAGACAAGAGGGGCAGTACAGGAAGACCCCAGGACACAGATGTGGGACTCTTCAGACTGGAAGCCACATCCGTCTGTACAGTGATACATAGATTCAGAAGATTTTCTGCAAGCTGTTGCATTATGATTGTCGCAAGTGTTGAAGCAGAGGGGCTGGCGGCTCGCGAGGCTGCTGTCAGGGCACATAATAACCTGCAGGCGAGAAACCAAAAATACTTTACAAAAAGAAGCCTCAGCAAAGTAGAGCCAAGTCATTACGCATGTCTCAGTTGTCGGATATAAAGGAGCAAATTCACACATACTGACAGCAAGCAGAGGTCTTGCAATTGGTAAAGACTTGGAACATAAAATAGTTCCAGAACTGGTCATTATATAATGGCTCATGAAGATAATAACTTTGTAATGGTGTCAGTGAACGTCTGCGGCTGTGAGGGGGGCAGTGCTGGCAATGACTGCTAGCAGCTCTAGAAGGGAAGCAGCCGTTCAGTTTTAGCTAAGAACTCTATAATGTAAGCAGAGCGCCTAAATATCTCCAATAAATACATAAAAGACATAACAGTAAAGTGCCGCAAAAATGGAGAAAATGCAGGAAGAGCTGGAAGTGAAGATGATTGTGGGACCTTGATGTCCTAAAGTGACAACATATCTGCACCGTAGAGCCAGGTGAATAGCAGATGATGGGACTCACCATATCCAGAGGGGCAGTCGGCCTCAGGAATGCATTTGTTGTCATGCAGTTTGTACTGTGGGTTCTTGCACTTACAGCCCGGGATACAGCCAAGCAGACAGGCCAACCCTTTTATTGGACAGTAAGCAATACAGCCTGAGCATTTGGACCACTCTGCTCCTGGTGGGCAGTCAGCTGCAAGGGACAGAGGAATCAATGGATCAATAGATGGAGTCAATCTAATTAGGGATGTCTTAATGAGATCGCCCCATTAAAGGAAACCTGTGGCCCCCCTTTTTCCACAGTAATCTGTCTATACCTTCTAAATGCAGAACTAATGTGTACTTCACAAGTAAGTTTCTTGTCCTCCGTGCACCGTGTATACCTGCAATATGAACACTTGTATTGCGAATAACGAGAGATCAGTCCACTGGGCGGGGCAAATCGTTCACGGTGGGCTGGCCAGACTGTGTGTGGAGCCCTTGCTATCTTCCTCAACATCGCCCCCCCTCTCAGGAAGCAACATGGAGCTGTTCTCCATAACATCACAGCAGCAGTCAAAGTCTTAAGCGTGCCTTAAGCCTGGGAATGGCCATGTGGTCAAATGTACAATCACCAGTATATGATCGCCCCCCAGTCCTTCTGGGTTCTGCACAGCGGGGATCAGGGCTTTTGCAAAAGTAAAAAAAACATAAAAGAAAAACAATATAAATTTGGTATCACCGTAACCGTACTGACCTGCAAAATATATTTATCATGTGACTTATGCTACACTGTGGACACCGTAGAAATAAAGCGCAGCCAGCAACATGTATACCAAGTGAAGGAGGCTAGTCATTACAGTCGCTAGATCTAGGAGTATGTCCACACTCACTGACAGCAAGCAGAGGTCTTGCAATTGGTAAAGACTTGGAACATAAAATAGTTCCAGAACCGGTCATTATATAATGGCTCATGAAGATAATAACTTTGTAATGGTGTCAGTGAACCCCTGTGGCTGTGAGGGGGGCAGTGCTGGCAATGACTGTTAGCAGCTCTAGAAGGGAAGCAGCCGTTCAGTTTTAGCTAATAACTCTATAATGTAAGCAGAGCGCCTAAATATCTCCAATAAATACATAAAAGACATAACAGTAACGTGCCGCAAAAAAGGAGAAAATGCAGGAAGAGCTGGAAGTGAAGATGATTGTGGGACCTTGATGTCCTAAAGGGACAACATATCTGCACCATAGAGCCAGGTAAATAGTGGATGATCGGACTCACCATCTTTAGCAGTGTAGCGGAACCAGCCGGAGGACGCGGCTGAGAGGTGAGTAAAGGATTTCTTTGTTTTTTTTCACCAGCTAGGGATGATTTTCAGGGAGGGGCTTATATTTCAAGCCCTTCCCTAAAAATCATGCTGTAGACATTACCTAAAAACCACTGCTTTCAATGGGGCCAGCAGCAGTGCCGACCCAATTAAAATCAATGGGATAGCATCCTGGACTTCTGCCACAGCTGTCGTATACTCCCTATGTTTTCAATGGGGTTAGCGCTGCTGACCCAGTTGAAAACACTGAGCGATATCGCAGATTTCTTCTCTGCGATGCGAAGCTGCCCAAACACACAGACAAAAACATAAAACCTATCACACAAATATGCAGTGCAAATAGCTTGCGCTTGGTCTTACTTTGAGAAGAGCTGACATGGGCACAGTAGAGACCTGTAAAAGAAAAGAGATAGATAGATAGATAGATAGATAGATAGATAGATAGATAGATAGATAGATAGATAGATAGATAGATAGGAGATAGATAGATAGATAGATAAATAGAAGATAGATAGAAGATAGATAGATAGATATGAGATAGATAGAAGATAGATAGATAGATATGAGATAGATAGATAGATAGATAGATAGATAGATAGATAGATAGATAGATAGATAGATAGATAGATAGATAGATAGATATGAGATAGATGATAGATAGAAGATAGATAGATAGATAGATAGATAGATAGATAGATAGATAGAAGATAGATAGATAGATAGATAGATGAGAGATAGATATGTGATAGATAGATAAATAAATAAATAGAAGATAGATAGATAGAAGATAGATAGATAGATATGAGATAGATATGAGATAGATAGATAGATATGAGATAGATAGATAGATAGATAGATAGATAGATAGATAGATAGATAGATAGATATGAGATAGATAGATAGATATGAGAGAGTGATAGGTAAATAGATAATATAGAAGTATATAGAATATATTTCACTCTCACCCAAAATAATAAGGCAAACAAAGATTTTCCAATCCATCATTATGGTTTTCTACAAAATATAAAAATATAATATTTAAAGGGGAAGCAGCATATAATTAGTACATCCAGTATTACTATAATTACCAGATACATCATCAGCGTGATTATGCCTTCTACTCTCCGGTATTAGATGCTTATCTGTCTCTATCACATGACGACACTTTTCCTTCACATAATCTCTGCTGGAGACATTAGTTGGGTCTCCATCTGGGGTTTTTGTGTCAGTGTGCTTCACTGGTAAAGCTGCACAGCCCAATACCGTGGCGAATGGCGGTAAAGCCAAAACGGCTTTTGACGGCAATTAAAACGCAGATTAAAAATGCTGCAAAACTGCAGTAAAGAAAAAAATGAAAAAAAGCCCAGAAAATAACGTCCTGTGGCACCCCAGGCCCATAATAATAATAATTGAGAATAAGGCCATTCTAGATAATTCCGAACACATTTAGATTATTTTCCTGTCTTTGCTTTAAAATATAAATTTAAAATATAAATAAAACTATGAGAAAACTAAATAACGTGGTTTGGGACCATCGTGTTCCAGATTTCATTGCCCCCAAGATGGTGTTCATTGACCGAGAGGAAACAGAGAAATAACAGCATAAAAATGTATTTGGAATACCTGATTTCTGGATATTATAAAGCTATAAAGTCCAGCAGTCATCCATATACTTACTAGTTATGTACTGTCTGCCTCACTTTACTGCGCTGTGGTGATAGGCGAGAAATGCTAGGGGTATATATACACCTTACCTCCAACAACTCTCTGGCTAAGACTGGAGTTCCAATGGGAGTTCATCCATGACGCATTGTTACTAATGGCAGGTCACTGTGCCTTTTGTTACATTCTGTATTGTGTGTCAGATCCATTATTTCCACCTTCCACCTCACCTCACAATGAGACATTCATCATCTCATTTATTCTAAAACTTAAAGTAATTTAACGAGCCGAGAAACTTAAAGGGAATCTGCACCTTTAAGCCTCATGTTACTTGTTAGTCCAACTTTTTGTTTTATAATATATCTTTAGAGCTTCTCTGATTTAAATTCTATATATAAGGGTAAATGATAAAGTTCTGGCTTCCTGCAGCCACCACAAGGGGGAGCTCAGCGTATACAGATATTTACAGCGACCACTAGCCGGAACTCACTACATACAGACACTTACTTCATACAAATATTTATTGCGTAGGGAAGCTCACTGTATACAGACATATACAGCCACTACTAGAGGGAGCTCACTGAATACAAGAATATGCAGTACCGCCACCGCTTAGAGGAGCTCTCCACATACAAATCTATACAACGAACACTAGGGAGAGATCATCGGACACAGTTCTACACAGCCACATTTAGGGGACAGCTCACTGTAAGCAGATATATACAGCCACCACTAAGCAGAGCTCCCTGTATATAGTTGTACTGTATATAGCCACAACTAGAAGGAGCTCACTCTAAAAGATGTATACAGCTCTCATTAAAACTTAAAGGGGTTGTCCCGCGAAAGCAAGTGGGGGTATACACTTCTGTATGGCCATATTAATGCACTTTGTAATGTACATTGTGCATTAATTATGAGCCATACAGAAGTTATTCACTTACCTGCTCCGTTGCTAGCGTCCTCGTCTCCATGGTGCCGTCTAATCTTCAGCGTCTAATCGCCCGATTAGACGCGCTTGCGCAGTCCTGTCTTCTGAATGGGGCCGCTCGTGCTGGAGAGCGGCTCCTCGTAGCTCCGCCCCGTCACGTGTGCCGATTCCAGCCAATCAGGAGGCTGGAATCGGCAATGGACCGCACAGAAGCCCTGCGGTCCACCGAGGGTGAAGATCCCGGCGGCCATCTTCACAAGGTAAGTCAGAAGTCACCGGAGCGCGGGGATTTGGGTAAGTACTGGACGGTTTGTTTTTTTTATGCCTGCATCGGGTTTGTCTCACGCCGAACGGGGGGGGGGCTATTGAAAAAAAAAACCCGTTTCGGCGCGGGACAACCCCTTTAATCACGAGTGAGTATTAGGGTGTATCATAGAGATATGGCAAAATATAAAGTGGCAGCTATACAGCAGACGCGTGACCAAAGTGGCAGACGTATTTTTTATTCGCACTTGTGTGGTCACACGATCCTAAAATTCACACAAAAAGTGCAGCCCCACTGAAAGCAATAGGAGAGGATCACTGTCCCCTGCTGAGTCTGTGACAGTTGCAGCAGGGGATTCCTTGGATGTGAAACCCCTGGATGCTGTCACATCCAGGGGTTTCACCTTGTTGTCAATGGGGCCGTGTTCAGTGACAAGAGGACTCCTAGCGGGGATGAAGGAATCCCCTACCACAGCTGTCTCAGCTGTGGCAGATTAGCACCATGCTAGCCCATTGCTTTCAATGCGGCGTGCGCTGCTGCTGCCCCATTGACAACAATGGGATGAAGGAAACCCCAGCAGGGATTTTTAAGGGGGAGATTTAAATAAAAGCCCTACCCTAAAATAAGCTATTCTGTCTGTGATTGGTCAAAGCGCTCAGCCAATTAGAGCTCTGTCATGGCTTATTTTTTACATGATCAGCTATAATTGATCTGGGTGGCATATTATGGTAAATTTGTTTTTTTCATCACTTCTGTTGTGTTTTTTGGGATGCAAGATTAGCATAAGAAGCATTTTAGCTCTGTTTTAGTTTTTACAGTTTTTGCAGTATGGGATACATAGTGTGTTTAATTTATTCTACCGGTCATTATGGATGTGATTATACCAATTTTTTTTCCCTTTATTTTGCGAAAATTAATTTTTGTTACTATTTTTTAAATATATTTTTTCCAATTTCATGTCCCTGTTGCGGACTTAAATAGAAAAGTTATGATCGCCATGATAATGCATTGCAGTACTTGCACATTTTAATTTCCATATACAAAGGTATCTCACCTTGCTGTTGCCAATTAATGCTCGTTTGTGTTCCGTGTTTCTTGCAGACATATACTCACGTCCCACCATTCGGTCCAGATGGTTACACTTGACTGTGCAGGCAGAATTGAGGGAATATGGACGTACTGCGAGTATATATTTCAAGCTGCTATATTAGAAAAATGTGCTCATGAAACAAAGAAGGATGCGTTTCGATTCAATCGAATCTTGTTCACCATAGGTGAATGTACCTTCTGTCCCATACTGTAAGGTTCAGATACTGACAGACTCCTCCCACTACGCAACTGCATATGAGCCCCCGCTGCTTCCAGGTTCTTCTGTACTTCTTTCCATAACCCCTGCAGCGCATCTGTGGCATCAGCTGCAGGACAGGCAGACGGAGTAGAAATAGCTGTAAGGAAGCGAGGATGCTGACCACATATGCAAAGGAATGGGGATATCCCAGTGGAAGAACAAGTACGGTTGTTTAGCACAAACTCTGCCAACGGCAGGAACTCTGCCCACTATTGAGCCTTTTCGCTAGCAAACAACCGTAAATATTGCACTAAATCCTGGTCACTCCGCTCAGTCTGACCATTAGTTTGCGGGTGGAATGCTGACGAGAAGGAAAGCGACGTTTCCAGGTTTCTACAGAAGGCTCAC
Organism: Eleutherodactylus coqui; assembly: GCF_035609145.1. Taxonomy (NCBI): domain Eukaryota; kingdom Metazoa; phylum Chordata; class Amphibia; order Anura; family Eleutherodactylidae; genus Eleutherodactylus; species Eleutherodactylus coqui. The sequence goes on along the minus strand of NC_089842.1, from coordinate 26,904,489 downwards.
TAAAATTGCGCAACAAATTGAGCCCCGCGATCAGATACAATGTTCTCAGGAACCCCATGTAGGCAAATTATTTCTTTTTCAAAAATCTTGGAAAATTTTGTTGCAGAAGTTAGCTTCTTTAACACCACGAAATGTGCCATCTTTGATTAACCGTCTACAACAATTAGGATAGCGGTGAACTTCTGAGACTCAGGTAGATCGGTGATAAAATCTACAAATGCGACCACGGATGAAAAGGCACTAGTAACTGTCTCAGAGGCCCCTCCGGACGACGACACCAACTTTAACTGCATGCACAGACAGAGAGCCCCTTAACAAAGTTGCGGATCTCCCAAGACAAGCCTGCCCACCAGTAGTGTCTAGTACAAGGTTCCAGAGTCCCCGGAACCCCCGGATGGCCTGCGAGAACAGATGAATGGGACTCTTCAATGACTCTGAGACGTAAGATCTCTGGCACAAACCATCTGCCCTTCGGCACCCCTTAGGGAGCGTCCTGGTGACAATTTTGTAGATGAGGAACGAGATCAGATTCTACAGCTGCCACCACCACCTCGGGTGCCAAGATATTCTCGGGAGCCACTGTCTCACTTTCCGGCAAACTGATGATGTTGAAGCTTTCCTTGCTGTGTTTGAAAGGATTGCGGTGCGAGAAGCATGGCCGAAAGCATGGTGGGTAGGCCTAATTGCATCATTCCTTGCTGGTGAAGCGCAAAGAGCTTACCTTGACTTGGTTCCAGAGGCAGTCCAAGACTATGACCAACTCAAAGCAGAGATCCTGGCATGTTTAGGTGTGACTCTAGCTGTGGGAGCCAGAGAGATCACAAATAGACTTACCAACTGGATAACTCACCACATTCCCAAATGATTGATCTCACGCACCTAACTGAAAATGGACGCAAGCTGAGGTCGTACAGCATGTTGTGATGAACAAGTATCTAAAAGAACTACCAGGGCACATTTGGTGACATCAGCAAGATGCTCTGCCTGCTGATTAGCTGCATGCTGACCACTACAGCAGGCATTATGGGAAATTAAATTTTTCAGTTTTTGCCAAAAATCAGAACAGACTAGCCTTTTGACAAAATCAGGATGATTGTATGGCCTGGATGATCAAGAGCAGCAACACTAGCTGCAGGTTTTGCCACCCATGTTGTTGCTTCTACCCCCTATCTGTGTCCCTTCGTAAACTCTCTATCTGTGGCAGGAGTCCTGCAGACCTAGTAGCAAATGGGATGGGACCAACCAAAGCCTGGGCCCCCCATATAGGCTCTGTGTGGCTTGTATATGATTGTGTAAAGTGTTCACCCACTGAATGAACTAGGAGACACATATAATATTGTATTTATTCATCACTTTTATTATCTGGCACCAAGCGGTGCAGGCGATAGATTGCACATAGCATTAATTTACTTATCTGGGATAGGGAAAAAGCAGCGCCTTCCTTGTCTGGGTGAAATGGGGACACAACCTGTAGACAAGAGGGGCGCTGCTTGTGAAAATCTGGTTGATTGAACTATATAGGAAAAATCATAATTGCTGTAAATTTACATTGTGACTCTCTTCCAGGCTGATGAACTAGAGAAACCATGTACAATACAGGTGGCTCTATCTGTAGTCAGGCAGCTGGTGGTTTTAATGCATTGTGGGAGGTCTTCATCTGTCAGCACATATCCTTTGGTACATACACAACATGGCATACATATTTCAATTGGCTCTAGTGGATTCTCAGGGTACTGCAGGTCACCTGGGACGTCCGAGTACATTCCCTGATAATCATATTTGCTGGACAGGTAGACCCTGGGACACAGATGTGGGACTCTTCAGCCTGGAAGCCACATCAGTCTGTACAGTGATACATAGATTCAGAAGAATTACTGCAAGCTGTAGCATTATGATTGTCGGAAGTGTTGAAGCAGAGGGGCTGGCGGCTCGCGAGGCTGCTGTCAAGGCACTTAATAACCTGTGGGCAAGAAACCAAAAATACTTTACAAAGAGAAGCCTCAGCATGTGTACAAAGTAGAGCCAAGTCATTACGCGTGTCTCAGTTGCCGGATATAAAGGAGTATATTCACACTTACTGACAGCAAGCAGAGGTCTTGCAATTGGTAAAGACTTGGAACATAAAATAGTTCCAGAACCGGTCATTATATAATGGCTCATGAAGATAATAACTTTGTAATGGTGTCAGTGAACGTCTGCGGCTGTGAGGGGGGGCAGTGTTGGCAATGACTGTTAGCAGCTCTAGAAGGGAAGCAGCCGTTCACTTTTAGCTAAGAACTCTATAATGTAAGCAGAGCGCCTAAATATCTCCAATAAATACATAAAAGACATAACAGTAACGTGCGGCAAAAATGGAGAAAATGCAGGAAGAGCTGGAAGTGAAGATGATTGTGGGACCTTGATGTCCTAAAGTGACAACATATCTGCACCGTAGAGCCAGGTGAATAGCAGATGATGGGACTCACCATATCAGGAGGGGCAGTCGGCCTTAGGAATGCAGCGGTTGTTATGCAGTTTATACCCCGATCCGCACTTACAGCCCGATCCACATACAGCCAAACAGGACATGTCTTTCACTGGACAATAATCACCACAGCCGGTGCACGTGGACCACTCCGCTCCCGGTGGGCAGTCAGCTGCAAGTAACAGAGAGATCAGTCAATCTAAACAGAGGTTTTCTTAATGAGATCGCCCCCTTTAGCTTTACTTACATGAAACTAGAAGATACTGCTAGTGTTTCATGGTCTATTTATCTGAGTTAAGATTGCATGGAGGTGCTATTTTAAAGGGACTCTCTCAGAAAGTTTATGAAGTTTGACTCAGAGGGGAAAATCCCGGAGGGGGCTATGCCGGCTTCTCCCCACCTGTATTATGCAAACTGGCTGTTCTCTGCCTTTTTGTGTATAGGGAGAGAGCGGTCACTCTGTACACTGTAGGCGGGTAGTAGCTGGCCCGGCCCGCCCCGTGACTCTGATCTGATCTCAACTTCAAGTCAAACCTAATGAACCCAGTGACAGGATCCCTTTAATGCATGTGTTACTGTGTTTCTAGTCATGAAGAGTTCAAACAAAGTAATGTTGGGTTTTCCGTAACACATGACAGCATAGTGTACATGTGATACTCCAGCGCAGAGGGCTAAACCCTCATGACTGCCCATACATGTTATTATGGCTGTTACTAAGGGGCCTTAGACAGGTTTTACAGCAACCTTGTATATGTGATGCGCAGGAATCCCGTGCCAGCAGAAGTGGGCACTTAGCTATCTTTTTCGTTCTGGGATCAGAAAAAAACCTAATCCGGGATGTTTATTTTCTTAATGGTTTCAGAAAGAGCAGGCTCCCTATATACGTATTAGCGCCCCTTCCTACCACCATTGGAATCGCTGCATGCTGATCAGTTGCCATTTGAGCTGACTGACTAACAATGGCCACCAATTCTGTAATGAATGGAAATCTAGTTGGCTCTACTGATGGGAAGGACTAATTGGCTATCTGTCATAACTATACTACACTGCATTACATAAGTAGTACAGTATATTAGCCATTCAAAGAATCACATATATTAGCCACTTGAAAGCTGACATCTTTAAAGAAGGTGTCCTGCTTTGAACTGCCGGTGGCCTATTGTCAGGATAGTCCATCAGCATTAGATTGGTGGGGGTCCGCCAGGCCAGGAACCCCACTTATTAGTTGATACTGACTGGTGTGTTCTTGAACGGAAATGATGAGGTGCAGGAAGCAGACAAATCCATTCCCATTGCATTGACCCCGCTTGGCAATATAGGCAAAATTCCCATTGAAGTGATTGGCATGTAATACCAAGCTGGGCCACTGCAGAGAGAACAGAGCTCTCTGTTCCTGGCAGAAATTAGCTTAATATATGAGTTTGCTGACTCCACATCAGCTAATTGGTGGGGGTCTACCCGAGGATAGACCGTCAACAGAATAATGTTGGATAACCCCTTTCATCATCATTGTGAAACTAGAATTTGTATAAGAAAATTATTTTTTTTCCTGCACAAACATTTATTTATGGGGGAAAAATGACACGGCATAGGCAGCTCCTTGTTCAGAATGATCCAAGCCATAAAAATATTATGTTATTTATTTATCCACTATGGTAAATGACGTAAAAAAGACGTAAGAAAACATTGCCAGAATTATAGCTTATTCAAACAAACGGATATTTGCTGTATATTACGCGTGCACAATATGCAGTAAATAGAAACCATTGATTTCAATGGGCTTGTTCACATGAGCGTATTTTGCGTGTGTATTTCGTTCATGCAAAAAAATACACAACATGTTCTATTTTGTGTGTTCTGCACATATTAAAATAATTAAACTTAGTTGCCCTTTGAAATCAATAGGAGCGCTCGGTGCTTTCTTACACGCACAAACAAAACATATTGTAAAAAGACTTCAACAGACGAACGTGATATTGGGATACCCTGCGTGCGGGATATTCCTGCATGCATAACTCTGAGAATAGAACCCACTGATTTCAATGGGTTCTTTCTTACTTCAACCTTTTGTGCCCATGATTTTCGCAGAGCGCAAAAAAAAGATAGGACCTGCTCTATCTTTGTACGTTTTGCAGACACAATACCTCCATCGAGGTCTATGGGAGATCCACAAAACAGAATTGTGAAGGAGCGTAAAAAAATAACACTCATTCAGGTGCAAAAATTAGCGACTTTGATCTCACGCTCATCTGAAGCTGCCCAAACACACAGGCAAAAACATAACACCCATCACACAAATATGCAGTGCAAATAGCTTGTGCTTGGTCTTACTTTGAGTAGAGCTGACCTGGGCACAGTAGAGACCTGTAAAAGAAGAGAGATAAATATGAGATGATAGATAGATAGATAGATGGAGAAGTGATAGATAGATAGATAGATAGATATGAGATAGATAGATAGATAGATAGATAGATATGAGATAGATAGATAGATAGATATGAGATAGATAGATAGATATGAGATAGATAGATAGATATGAGATAGATAGATAGATAGATAGATAGATAGATAGATAGATAGATAGATAGATAGATATGAGATAGATAGATAGATAGATAGATAGATAGATAGATAGATAGATAAAAGAGATAAGCCCCATTTACAAACAAAGATGATTGCTCAAAATTAGTTCAAAAGATGGCTTAAATGACAGTTTTGAGTGATCATTTTGCATAAACTACTACTTATTAGCTTCATTTATGTGCAAATGAGCCTCCCTTTGCTGTAAACAGATAACAGCTGGCGGTCTGCTATCTGCTTACAGATCCATTGTTCTCCAGTGGGACAACAGCTGCATACAATGTTATCAGCACTGACATGTGGTCCCTGTTATTAGGAATGAAGGATTTAAAGGGGTTGTCCCGCGGCAGCAAGTGGGGTTATACACTTCTGTATGGCTCATATTAATGCACTTTGTAATGTATATCGTGCATTAATTATGAGCCATACAGAAGTTATTCCACTTACCTGTTCCGTTGCTAGCGCCCTCGTCTCCATGGTGCTGTCTAATTTCAGCGTCTAATCGCCCGATTAGACGCGCTTGCGCAGTCCGGTCTTCTCCCTGGTGAATGGGGCCGCTCGTGCCGGAGAGCTGGTTCTCCTAGCTCCGCCCCGTCACGTGTGCCGATTCCAGTCAATCAGGAGGCTGGAATCGGCAATGGACCGCACAGAGCCCACGGTGCACCATGGGAGAAGACCCGCGGTGCATCGTGGGTGAAGATCCCGGCGGCCATCTTAGTAAGGTAAGGAAGAAGTCGCCGCAGCGTGGGGATTCGGGTAAGTACTAAACGTTTTTTGTTTTTTTTAACACATGCATTGGGTTTGTCTCGCGCCGACCTATTGAATAAAAAAAAAAAACGTTTCGGCGCGGGACAACCCCTTTAATGCTGAGCTGAACTCAGTGATAGATGAAAGGTTCATGGTAAATGTATGATGGGCACACATTTACACACAAGGGCTATTGCTCAAAGGCCATAGTTTGGACGAATTTTGAGTGATAATCATTGCGTGTAGATCCTCAGATAGATAGATATGAGAGAGATAGATATGAAAAAGATGGATAGGTCCAGGTGCGTAACTAAAGTCTCAGGAGCTGGGGTGCAAAAGCTCAGCTCAGACCCCTTATTCCCATACCCACACCGAAATCGTGCTGCATACAGCTGCAAAACACATTTCCATACATGATCTAGCCCCTTGACGTAATCTTTCCAAGCATGACTTGTTTCCTGCATTACATGGAAATGTATTTGTAGCCCCTTAGGCCACTCTCACACACGCATACCGCTATTAACACAGCGTTCCAAGCGCCGTACTAACCCAGGTACAATGTTCCCATTGATTTTAATGGGATTACTCAGACCTGTGCTCGAACCTGATGTTTCTAATGCTGCGATTTTCGAGAGCTACCTGGTCTATTTTTGCGTTTTCACGTTTAACGCACCTCATCACCCATCACAATGATGGGGTGCATTAAAAAGTGCTGTCAAACGCTGTACCATGCTTTAAAAAATTCAGCTCGGAATTGCGGTAAAAATACCATGAGTTTGAGCTGCGTTTTCTGAATACAGGTGTGAGTGGCGTTAGGGCGTGTTCATGTTTTTTGTTGTACTTTTGAACCACAATTAAAAAAGCACATAAAAAACTGCAAGCGGTATTCAAAGACCACATATGTTTTTAAGTAACTGCACACACTACTGAAAATTGCATGCGTTTTAATGCATTTTTTAAGTGTGTGTAAAGAGTGCAATTATATTCAGAGATACCAGATTACATCAGCATGCTCCATATCACGATATATATGGTCAATATCACTATATATAGGGAGAAGTATAAATTACGTCTGTATACAGTGATATCGAACATCTATGTTGGAACCTCCAGTCGCTTTTTCTTCCATCCAAAAGCGGGGCAGCTGAACGAAAAGCAGGCAAACCCAGGAAATGATAGATAGATATGAAGATAATGGATAGATAGGAGATAGATTACAGTACTTACCACCTCCTCCAATCTCCTCCACTCCCCAGACACTGCCAGCTGAGTGATTGGTCAGTGCACTACTGGCCGGACAAATCATGCAGCCAGCAGTGCACTGATAGACTGCAGTTGTGACCAATCACAACTGCAGTCTCTCAGTGGAAGTGAGGAGCACGCCGGGGAAGTCTGCAGCCTGTAATTGGCTGCTGGCTCCCCAGGTAACAGCTCTTCCCTCCCTAACATCACCTACAGCCAGCCCAAGGCCGCTGCAGTCCCCTAGCATCACCAACAGCCGACGCGCAGGCCGCAGTGGTGACATGTATCTGGCAAGGGGCCTGTATGACCAATCACAACTGCCGTCTCTCAGTGGAAGTGAGGAGTGCACCAAGGAAGTCTGCAGCCTGTAATTGGCTGCTGGGTCCCCAGGTAACAGCTCTTCTCTCCCTAAGCATCACCCAGAGCCGACCCGCAGGCTGCAGCAGTGAGACTGTATCTGGCAGGGAGCACGTGTGATCAATCACAACTGCAGTCTCTCAGTGGAAGTGAGGTGTGCGCCAGGGAAGTCTGCAGCCTGTAATGTGCTGCCGGATTCCCAGGAACAGCCCTTCCCTCCCTAAGCATCGCCCAGAGCTGACCCACAGGCTGCGTCGGTGAGACTGTATCTGGCAGGGGCCCTGTGGGTCATCAGGTCTAACATCCTGCTTAATGCAGGATCCAGTCTTTGTTTGAGGACTTCCGTTGAAGGAGATTCACCACCTTCCATGGTAACCAGTTACACTCATTGATCACCCTCACTGTCTAATATCTAATCTGTGTCTCCTCCCTTTCAGTTTCATCCTGTTGCTTCGTCTTTCCTTGTTGACCAACACTGGGCCTAGGACAGAGCCTTGTGGTACCCCACTTGATACGTTCTTCCACTTGGATGTGCAGCCATTTATGACCACTCTTTGGGTACGATCACTCAGCTAGTAGTGAATCCACCTAACAGTTGCCTTGTCAATCCCATATTTGGTCATTTTTCAATAAATATAGTATGATACTTTGTCAAATTCTTTACTGAAGTCAACATATACTATATCCACCGCAGTTCCCTGATCAACACAGTCATTGATTCTGTCATAGAAGGAAATTATGTATTACTTACTCGCCACCAAGAAAACCACACTGAGTGTTAAGAAGCCCATGACGTTTGTGGACTGCAGAGCTGAGGTGATCACAGCAGACTAAGGAATAATAAAAGGCAAAGAGCATAAAACAACATCACAAGCAGAGAATGATGTAGCAGAGCTGAGTTTTAAGGTTTGCAGTTACATGCGTTGTACATGAAGATAACTCATTGAGATTAGATAATGCAGTATTCTGGTAAACCCACAGACAAAGCAATGAGATCACAGAAGACATAACAAACCTAGCTCTGCTACATCTGTACACACTAAAGCCAACAAAGAAGAATAGTATAAGACTATAAATTTACCTACTGGGATTCTGGCTCCGGGACGTTCTTCTGTGCCTCCTGTCTGCTGCTGCGATATTTATAACAATCCGGTCTGGTTGGTTATTTGAATATTCAATCATCACCTCTAAGCCGGGACATCAGGTTCTTTACATTATATAACATACAGGAAGCTATTGAGGTCCTAGGTAAACATCAGCAGCTCTCTGCATACAATGGTTTGTGTTCATGTATCGTAATCCGGATACAGAACAGGTTTTGTAATGTTTGAACTGGTTTGTATCCCATCTGGAGGATAAAACACCATTATTATATACTCCTCAAAAAAACAATGCAACGCCTCGGAGAAAAAATTGGCATGCAGTTACATCTCATGCTGATGTAGAGGTGCTGGAGCCAGTGGATGTGCGACGGCACACAAGGTGTCCGGGCTCAGGACCCCCCTAAGGACCACCAGTAGAGAGGAGCATCTGACCAGACTGTTAGGAGGTGTTTAGAGATGAGCGAACGTACTCGTCCGAGCTGGATGCTCGCTCGATTATTAGGGTACTCGAGATGCTCGTTACTCGAGACGAGCACCACGCGGTACTCGAGTCAATTCCATTTCCTTCCCTGCATGTCTTGAGCCATTTTCTGGCCGATAGACACGCAGGGAAGGCATTACAACTTCCTCCTGTGTTCCAGCCCTATCCCACCCCCCAGCAGTGAGTGGCTGGCGAGATCAAGTGACCGTCCAGTATGTAAGTGTTACCATTCGGCAGCTGCCGGGGCCGCGGGTGGTTGGTCGGCGCAGTGCGCGCACTTGTGGGTCTGGGCGGCAGCGGCGTGCGCACGGGCGTCTGCGAGTGCAGCTCTATGCACGAGTCCCTGTTATGGAATTCTGCTTGGAGGTGTCGCCTCCCCCTCTCCGCCCCTGGGCGGAGGCTTCTGTTTATAAGACTGGCAGTGAGGTTCATTCACTGCCAGTTATTGGTTTCTGTTTCAGTGTGCTAGCTTCCTGCCTCTGTCAGTCTCCTGTGTTTCAGCTTGTTTGCGTTATCTGCCAGGTTATCCCATCTGCCTCGGTCTGCTGCTATTTTCTGTTTGTTTATTCACTTACCCTTCCTGTCAGTATCCTACTCTGTTCCATCTTGGTACGCCAGCGTCCCTTCTCGGTCCCTAGCGAGTGTAGGGACCGCCGCCCAGTTGCCCGCCTGGGGTTAGCCAGAAGTGGAGGCAAGTAGGCAGGGACAGGGGTTGCGGGTAAGTTCTAGGGCAACCCAGGCTGGTGTATCATCGGCTAGGATACTGTAACATAATAACTGGCCCTTAAAATTACCCTGCGGGTTTTGTTTGGTCTCCAATGGAGACTATGAGCGTCCTTGCTAATCAGTTGCAGGAGCTAGCCGGCGTGATCCAAGACCTGTCTGGTCGCATGGTGGCCCAGGAGCAGCGGATGTTGGTGCAGGTTCCTGCCACCCCATCTATTCCTGAACCCAAATTTCCTCTCCCTGAGGTGTTTTCTGGGGAGAGAAGCAAGTTTTTTTGTTTTTCAGCAGGCATGTAAACTATATTTCTGGATGCGACCCGGATCCTCCGGCTCTGAGTCTCAGAAGGTGGGATTGATTCTGACCTTGCTGCGGGGTCCCCCCCAGACCTGGGCCTACTCCTTACCTGAGAGTTCTGCTTGCCTGCAGTCTGTTGATTTATTTTTTCAGGAACTAGGAGGTATTTTTGATGAGCCGGGCGGGGTTAGCTGTATATCACCCCATGGCTTTGCGTCAGGGGCAGCAGTGTGCTGAGGACTACTGCTCTACGTTTAGACAGTATGCTGGTGAAACCTCCTGATATGATGGCGCCCTCAAAGATGTGTTTTTGTTGGGCATTTCTGATGCTGTCAAGGATCTAATTATTTCTCATCCCTCTCCCATAAAAATTAATGAGGCGATGGTATTGGCAGTAAAGGCTGACAGGAGACTGAGATCTAGAGAAAAGGAATGTTAGTCCTGTAAAACTAGGGAGTCCTGTAGATCCGTTCCCATTTCCCCCATGCCAGCTCCTGGGGCCGAGCCTATGGAAGTGGACCAGCTAAGTCCCGGGGAACGGCGACGGTTCCGGATGACTCACCATCTATGTCTTTACTGTGGGGAAGACGGACATCGAGTAGTAAACTGTCCACAGAGGCAACGGCAACATCTGTCTGAAGCGGCGGAAGAACTACTGATCCTTGGCGATTCTCTGAAGGGTCGCCTAGGGTCACAGGTACTCCCTAGGTTGTTGGTGCCTTGTCAGATTGGCTTCCGGAATTTTAGTCGGTCCGGTCAAGCCTATATTGATTCGGGTGCTGCAGTCAATCTGATTAATTTAAATTTTGTCAGACCTCTAATAACCGAATTTTCCATGCTGAAGCCCCCCATGCGCTTCATTGGTATTGATTCAACCCCTCTCTCCGCAGGTGTTGTTAAATGGAGGACTCCCATTCTGCAGTTCACTGTGGGTGTTCTCCATTCTGAGAATCTGTCTTTCCTAGTTATGGAAAAGATGTCTGTTGATGTGGTGCTTGGTATGCCCTGGTTGGCACTGCACAATCTCCAATTTTATTGGTCCACCAGGGAATTGACTCATTGGGGGTCATCCTGTCATAATCACCTAACTACTATAGCCATGTGCTCCGCAGATACTGTGCTTATTCCGGAATATTTGTCGGATTTTCAGGACGTATTCGCCAAAAAACTGTCTGAGGCTTTGCCTCCCCATAGAGAGTAGGACTGTGGTATTGATCTGATTCCTGACAGTCCCATCCCTAAGGGAGCCATTTTCAATTTGTCAGGGCGTGAGCACGAAGCCCTTAAGTCCTATATCTCGGAGTCTCTGGTCAAACGACATATCCGGCCGTCCAGGTCCGCTGCCGGGGCAGGTCTCTTCTTTGTTGAGAAGAAGGATGGGGCATTGAGGCCTTGCGTGGCTTATCAGGCCTTGAATAAAATCACAGTGAAGAACCAGTGCTCCTTGCCCCTAATTCCTGACTTGTTGAATCAGGTGGTAGGGGCCCACTGGTTCTCTAAACTGGACTTAAGGGGGGCTTACAATTTTAATTCGCATTCGAGAGGGAGATGAATGGAAGACGGCTTTCAACACCCCGTTAGGGCATTTTGAATGTCTGGTCATGCCCTTCGGACTCTGTAACGCCCCAGCTGTGTTTCAGAGTTTTATGAACGCGGTTTTTCACGACTTCCTGGTGGTATTTCTGGTCATATATCTCAATGACATTCTGGTGTATTCTCCTGACTGGGATTCCCATGTGCAGCACCTGAGGTTGGTTCTGACCCGTTTGCGTGAGTATCAACTTTTTGTCAAGTTGGAGAAATGTACATTTGGTTCTAAACAAGTATCTTTCCTTGGTTATGTGATTTCACCCACGGAGATTCAGATGGAGTCTGACAAAGTAGCAGCAATCTCCCAATGGGTCAGACCAGACAACCTTAAGGCTCTCCAGTGGTTCTTGGGTTTTGCAAACTTTTACCACAAATTCATTAAGAATTACCCGGTTATTGCTCAACCCTTGACCGATCTGACTAAGAAGGGGGCCGACTTAGTAAAATGGTCGCCTGCAGCCCTAGAGGCTTTAATCATCTAAAAAGGGCATTTACGACTGCCCCGGTGTTAATACAGCCGGAAGCGCGACTACCCTTTTTTTATTGAGGTAGATGCATCTGAGGTGGGGACAGGGGCAGTATTGTCGCAGGAAGTCAGTGGGAGATCTGGGTATAGCCCATGTGCGTTCTTTTCGCGGAAGTTTAGTTCAGCAGAACGCAACTACGACGTGGGTAACTGTGAGTTACTGGCAATCAAATGGGCTTTAGAAGAGTGACGACACCATCTTAAGGGTGCTAGACACCCTATTACCGTGTATACTGATCACAAGAATTTGGTATATCTCGCCATTGCTAAAAGACTCACAGCTCGTCAAGCCAGGTGGGCGTTGTTCTTCGCCAGGTTTAATTTCGTCGTGACATATATCCCAGGAGAGAAGAACGTGAAAGCGGACGCCCTGTCACGGAGTTTCGGGGTGCCGGAAAGTGAGACTATGACCCCCGAGAATATCTTGGCACCTGGCGTGGTGGTGGCAGCTGTAGAATCTAACTTCGTCCCTCAACTACAGAATGCTCAGCAGGACGCTCCTTCAGGGGTGCCGGAGGGCAGATGGTTTGTGCCAGAGACCTTACGTCTTAGAGTCATGGATGAATCTCACTCGTTGGTTCTCGCAGGTCATCCGGGGTTTCAGGGAACCCTGGATCTCTGTTCTAGACACTTCTGGTGGCCAGGCATGTCTCAGGAGATCCGCGACTTTGTTAAGGGATGCTCTGTCTGTGCACGCAATAAGAGTCGGCGGCGTCCTCCGGAGGGTCCTCTGAGACCGTTACCGGTACCTGCTAGTCCGTGGTCGCAGTTATCGGTAGATTTTATCACTGATCTACCAGAATCCCAGAAGTGCACCACTATCTTAGCGGTTGTCGACCGATTCTCAAAGATGGCACATTTTGTGGCATTAAAGAAACTACCTTCGGCAAAAGAGTTTGCCAAGATTTTTGTAAAAGAAATAATTTGCCTACATGGGGTTCCCCAAAACATTGTATTTGATCGTGGGGTTCAGTTTGTGTCGCAGTTTTGGCGTGCCTTCTGCAGAAACCTGGGAATGTCGCTTTCCTTCTCCTCAGCATTCCACCTGCAAACTAATGGTCAGACTGAGCGGAAGAACCAAGATTTAGTGCAATATTTACGGTTGTTTGCTGGTGGGCAGTGGGCAGAGTTCCTGCCGTTGGCAGAGTTTGCACTAAACAACTGCACTTGTTCTTCCACTGGTGTATCTCCATTCTTTTGTGTATACGGTCAGCATCCTCGCTTCCTTACAGCGATCCCTACTACATCTGTCTGTCCTCCAGCTGATGCCGCCACAGATACGCTGCAGGGAGTATGGAAAGAGGTACAGAAAAACTTGGAAGCAACGGGAGCTTGCATGCAGTTGCGTAGTGGGAAGAGTCTATCTGTATCTGAATCTTACAGGGTGGGACAGAAGGTATACCTGTCTTCTAAAAATCTCAAATTAAGGGTCCTATCTTTGAAGCTGGCACCGCGTTACAAGGGTCCCTTTGTCTCACACGTGTGGGGAACCTGCTTGCCTACGAACTGGATTTGCCAGCTACATGGAGGGTTCACAGGGTGTTCCATAAGTCTTTATTGAAACCTTTCATCCCTTCGGTGATGCCCACTTCCAATCCCCCTCCGCCCACCCTGGTCTGGGATGAAGTTGAATACGAGGTCCAGGAGATCCTGGATTCTCGTCTGTGTCGGGGAACCTTACAATATTTGGTGGCCTGGAAGGGCTTTGGACCAGAAGATTATTCATGGGTGGCCGCACATGAAGTTCATGCTCCAGTTTTGGTGCGGCGCTTCCACCGTCTGTTTCCAGATAGGCCTGCATATGGTGGCGGTGTCCCGGAGGTCCCCCGTCAGAGGGTGGGTAATGTTACCATGCGGTGGCCGCGGGTGGTTGGTCGGCGCGGTGCGCGCGCTCATGGGTCCAGGCGGCGGCGTGTGCGCGGGCGTCTGTGAGTGCAGCTCTATGCACGAGTCCCTGTCATGACATTCTGCTGGGAGGTGTCGCCTCCCCCTCTCCGCCCCTGGGCGGAGGCTTCTGTTTATAAGGTTGGCAGGGAGGTTCATTCACTGCCAGTTATTGGTTTCTGTTCTGAGTGTTTGCTTCCTGCCTCTGACAGTCTCCTGTGTTTCAGCTTGTTTGCGTTATCTGCCAGGTTATCCATCTGCCTCGGTCTGCTGCTATTTTCTGTTTGTTTATTCACCTACCCTTCCTGTTGGTATCCTACCCTGTTCCATCTTGGTACGCCAGCGTCCCTCCTCGGTCCCTAGCGAGTGTAGGGACCGCTGCCCATATAAGCAGAAAATAGAGATGGAGGGGAGCTGCTACCGTTAAAAATTTCCTTCTTTATTGAATAAAATAAAGCATACAGCTCACAAGTGCACGCTGAACGCGTTTCGGCAAAAGCCTTTGTCAACAGCTATGAGGTATGGAGTACATAAGACATTTATAGACCAAATACAAATTAAAATCAAAGGAGAGATACCTGTGTATGTTAGCTTGTCAGGGGGAGAAATGGTTGAGGGATGGTATAGAGGGTGTGTTCAAGAGCTAATTACATCACATGTTACAACCAGCATACAGAGATTTGTGGCAAGAGGATTAAAAACAGACAGATAGAGAAACAAGTATGCATATGGATATCTGAAAAACAATTCTTAAATACATTTACATAGCGATAAATAGGTAAAGAATATGAAAAATAAAAAAAAAAAAAAAGGAAAAAAAAAAATTTATAAAAAAAAAAAAAAAAAAATTTTTTTGAAAAAAAAAAATAAAAAAATTTCTCTTTTCTTTTCCTCTCCCATTCTTCTCTCTTTTTCCAGATATATAGTTGCACAAGCTATTTCCGCATAATAGTAAAGCAATTACAAGGTATATAAATTTACCAGAGTAGAAGTCAGGAGAGGGAAAAAACACACACACAAAAAAATCTTTTTTGAATCTGGCCGTTTGCCGTCGGCTACTTGAGGATGGAGCTCCTGTTGGATCCCAGATCTTCCTGCAACATTGAAAGTTACTGCTGGTGAGGTGAGCCCACATCTTTCTTTTTTGGACCGCTGCCCAGTTGCCCGCCTGGGGTTAGCCAGGAGTGGAGGCAAGTAGGCAGGGACTGGGGTTTCGGGTAAGTTCTAGGGCAACCCAGGCTGGCGTATCATCGAGTAGGATACCGTAACAATAAGACAGTCCCGCCCGCTGCTCGCCTCAGACACACGCTGGCAGAGATTAGGGAGAGTACTGCTGGTGCTATAGGGAGAGTGTTAGGCTACTGTTTGCGTCTGCAAGAACCCCAACAGTCCTTCTTAGGGCCACATCTTACCGTGTGCATTACTGTTGCACCATTTTTTTTTCATCTTGGTCTCTGCAGACTATTGCGTTCTCATTCTGCAGCCAACTATACAGAGTATAGGGGAAGTACTGCTGAGGCAGGGACAGTGCTAGTGTAGAATCCTGACAACAAGTACCCCAAAAAAGCTCCTGCTTAGGGCTACCTGTGACCGTGTGCATTACTGTTGTAGCTGCTGTGAGTTCTAGTGGCTCACTATTAGCTAGCTTGGCTTTTCTGCAGGCAAGCGTATAACTTTTCCGGCCTACAGTGTGCGATACAGTACCGCTGTCAGCCTCCAAGTGCTGGCAAATAATTGCCTAATTTTTTACACCGCTCTGTGTTTGCTGTATTCGAAATACACCATGCTGAAGGGTAGGGGTAGGCCTAGAGGACGTGGCCGTGGACGCAGGCGAGGACGCGGAGGTCCAAGTGAGGGTGTGGGCACAGGCCGAGTTCCTGGTCCAGGTGAATCACAGCCGGCTGCTGCGGGATTAGGAGAGAGGCAAGTTTTGGGGGTCCCCAGCTTCATATCACAATTTATGGGTCCACGCGGTAGACCTTTATTACAAAATGAGCAGTGTGAGCAGGTCCTGTCGTGGATAGCAGAAAATGCATCCAGCAATGTATCGACTACCCAGTCTTCTACGCCGTCCACTGCTGCAACTTTGAATCCTCTCGCTGCTGCTCCTCCTTCCTCCCAGACTCCTTACTCCATGAAAATGACACATTCTGATGAGCAGGCAGACTCCCAGGAACTGTTCTTGGCCCCCTGCCTTGATTGGGAAAAAATGGTTCCTCTCCCACCTGAGGAGTTTGTCGTGACCGATGCCCAACCTTTGAAAAGCTCCCGAGGTCTGGGTGATGAGGCTGGAGACTTCCGGCAACTGTCTCAAGAGCTTTAAGTGGTTGAGGAGGTCGATGATGATGAGACACAGTTGTCTATGTGTGAGGTAGTAGTAAGGGCAGTAAGTTCGAGGGAGGAGCGCACAGAGGATTCGGAGGAAGAACCGCTGGACGATGAGGTGACTGACCCCACCTTGTTCGCTAAGCCAACTAAGGACAGGTCTTCAGAGAGGGAGGCAAGTGCAGCAGCAGGACAGGTTGGAAGAGGCAGTGGAGTGACCAGGGGTAGAGGCAGGGCCAGAGCGAAGACTCCCCCCAACTGTTTCCCAAAGCACCCCCTTGCACCAAGCCACCCTGCAGAGGCCTAGGGGTTCAAAGGTGTGGATGTTTTTCAGTGAGAGAGCAGATGACCAACGCACAGTGGTGTGCAACCTGTGTCGCTCCAAGATCAGCTGGGGAGCCACCAGTACCAGCCTCACCACCACCAGCATGCGCAGGCATATGATGGCCAAGCACCCCATAAGGTGGGCCGAAGGCCGTTCACTGCCTCCGGGTCACACCACTGCCTCTCTACCTGTGCCCAAACCTGCCACTCAGATCCAACCCCCCTCTTAGGACACAGGCACGAGCGCCTCACGGCCTGCACCCACACCCTCACCTCTGCTGTCCTCGGCCCCATAGCGCAAGTGTTGGAGCGCAAACTCAAATACGCCGCCATACACCTGCACGATCAAGCATTAAACGTGCACATTGCCAAATTGATCACCCTGGAAATGCGGCCGTACAGGCTTGTGGAAACGGAGTCTTTCAAAAACATGATGGCGGCGGCGGTCCCACGCTACTCAGTCCCCAGTCGCCACTTTTTTTTCCGGTGTGCCGTCCCAGCCCTACACCAGCGCGTCTCCCACAACATCAATCGTGCACTCACCAACGTGGTTACTGGGAAGGTCGACTTAACCAAGGACACGTGGCCAAGTACTGGCGGGCAGGGTCACTATATCCCCCTGACGGCACAATGGGTGAATTTGGTGGAGGCTGGGACCGAGTCAAAGCCTGGGACCGCACACATCCAACCCACACCCAGAATTGCGGGTCCTTCCTCGGTTCTGGTATCCCATGCTGCGGGTGCACACAGACTTGCCATAGCAGAGTTGTACCTGCCTGGCACTTTTAAAAAAAAACAGACTGACTAGGGCATGGAGTGTGGGCCGAAGCCAACATGTATTTCCTCTCACGTAACCTCAGCTATCCGGGGCACTGCAATGGGATTTCTTTATATACCGTCTGTGTGTTCCTGCTAGCCACCCATGCTGCGTGTGCACACAGACTTGCCATAGCGGATTTGTACCTGCCTGGCACTTAAAAAAAAACAAAAAACAGAATGTCTAGGGCATAGACTGTGGGCCGCAGCCAACATGTATTTCCTCTCATGTAGCCTCAGCTATCAGGGGCACTGCAATGGGATTTCTTTATGTACTGTCTGTGGGTTTCTGCTAGCCACCCATGCTGCAGGTGCACACAGACTTCCCATAGAGGTGTTTTACCTGTCTGTCCCCAAAACACTGACAGACTTGGGTAGGGTGCAGAGTGCAGATAGTTTACCCCTTGAGTTGTCGATGAGGTAGCCGACACCCAAACAAAATGAGTAGTGTGTGGACACATGGAGTCCTCATTGCTATGTCACTCGCAGCACCTTGGGCCACACAAGGTGTCTGCTGGGACAGAGGCTGACCCAGGGCCCGCTCACTTACTTCCCACACCGAGTTGTCGTGGATTTCCTTTTGCATCCAATGACTTACTCAATTAGGAATGTTTACACCCTTCCACATTAATTCTGAATTGACTATGCGCATAAGAAGATTTCACACTGACACAGGTTCAGCATGTATAAGCTTCCTCAATTCTGCTTTAATGATGGGCGCGCAGCCTCTTTTAACCCCTTAATGACACAGCCTATTTTGGCGTTGAGGACCAAGCGATTTTTTTTGGTATTTTTCCATCTCCACTTTTCAAAAGCCATAACTTTTTTATTTTTCTGTGGACGCGGCCGTATAAGGGCTTGTTCTGTGCGTGGCGATCTGTAGTTTTTATCGGTGCCACTTTTGGGTACATAGACAATATCGTAAAATTTAATTTCTTTTTTTAATAATAACAGGGAGAGAAAACGCATCAATTCTGCCATAGATTTTTTTTTTTACAGCGTTAATCATGCAGCATAAATGACACACTAAATTTTTTCTGCGGGTCGGTACGGTAACAACGATACCAAAATTGTTATTTTTTTTTAGGTTTTTACACTTTTTTGCAATAAAACCCCCTTTTTTAAAAATCTTTTATTTTTCTCTATAGCTGCATTCAAAGTCCTGTAACTTTTTTATTTTTCTATGTACGGAGCTCTATGAGGGCTTATTTTTTGCGAGACGAGCTGTATTTTTTATTGGTACTATTTTGGGGAATGTACGGCTTTTTTGATCACTTTTATTGCATTTTTTTGTGAGGCAAAATGCTAAAAATTAGCATTTTGCCTCTGTTTTTTAGCGTTTTTTTTTACGCTTTTTGTCGTATAAAATAAAAAGCATGTTCAACTTTTGTACATGTCGTTATGGACGCGTCAATACCCAATATGTGGGTTTTAATTTTTTTCCCCTTTTTTTATGCTAATATTAGTAAAAGCATAAAAAAGGGGGGGTTTTTTACATTTTTTTTGTACATTTTTCTTTTTTTACACTTTTCTTTTTTTTATACTATTCGAGTCCCTCTGAGGGACTTACATCACTGTACCGATGATCACTGTCATAAGGCATGGCAGAGCTACTGCTCTACCATTCCTTATCGCTTATACAGCGATCATAGGCATAGGCAATACAGGACGCCAGTGTTTGGCGTCCTGTTGCCATGGTGACAGACCGGGCTCTCGCGATCCCTCTGTGAACTCTTTCCCTGCCACGATCTACTTAGATCGCCGCAGGGAAGGGGTTAACAGCGGGGGGCACATCTCCAATGTCCCCCCGCTGTTGCAGCGGGACGCCGGCTGTGACTGACAGCCGGCTCCCGCTGCGGGATAGCGCGGGATCTTATGTGATCCCGCGCTATCTCCAGGACGTACCGGTACGTCCTGTTGCGGGAAGTACTAGGCTCCCAGGACGTACCGGTACGTCCTTCCATATTGGGCCGTAATCATGAGCTATGCCAAATGCATACCAGGAGTCAGTGTAAAGAGTTGCCGTCTTACCTTCTACCACTCTACATGCCTCAGTGAGGGCCTTCAGTTCCGCTTCTTGCACTGGGGCATGCAGAGGCAGAGCTTTTGCGTTTAGGACATCTTGTTGTGTGACCTCTGTATATCTGGTTCGGAGTCATCAATCCTCACCCTGGTACCATCTACAAAAGAAAACTCAAAATATGCATCATTAACAGTGGATTCTAATAACAGTTTTTGTCAGAATCTTGTTGCAAAGAATTTTTTTAAAAATTAAAAAAAAAAAAATAGCTGATCTGCCATACTCAGATCACCTATGCTTCCCCTCTCCCGTTTGAACCAGAATACCTGATTAAAAGAAGAGTAGCCAGGTTCAAGGTAGTACAACATCGGAAAGAAATATTAGGGAAGGCATGGAAAGAGCACATTGTAGCCGTATCTAATAGGCCAGAGATAAGTGCTTGGGTTGCACTTGCATGAGTATGTTCTGGATGTCATTTGGGGTGTGGACCACTAGGGGGTAGTCCAATACCAACTTAGAAGATTTGTCAACCATTGCCTGTACTGCTGCCACCGCACAAACACAAGAGGGAGCTCCTCGAGTCACTGGATCCAACCTCATGGAGTAGTATCTCAGTGGCCGTGGTTGTCCTCCGTGCTTTTGTGTCAATACTGTCGTATGGGCGGCAGTATGAAACAAGGCCCAGAAAGGTGCGGAATTTGGCAACGGATGTATGTACAGGTATGGCCTGGCCAGGAGAACAACCTTTCTTGCAGAACTTGGTTAGTCTTTGGAGGCCTCCAGGCCTTACAGCTTCTGCAAGGGAGATTAACAGTGAAATTGTGGCCGGTCGGCAGTTTTCCAAGATCATCAGCACACAGCACCTAACGTGTGGCTGACCCTTCACCCTTTTTTTTTTTCACTAAGGGGATACTATTCGACCCAGTACATTCAATTTCCCTACGTCTGTCTTGTAGGTGGCCCATAATTTGTCAAGAACCGTGGAAAGCTGAGTTTTGAAACAGGAGAAAAAAACAAAACTTTTCCTGGCTATCTATGATTCTCACCCCCTCCTTGGATAAGAGACCCACTACGTATTCTTGCATCATCTAGCTCCACCCCTCTGAATTTGGCTGATCACTTGCTTCCTCATTTTCTCATTCAACGTTTGCAGTCCTCGGATACACATCGCAACCAAATAAAGTCTTATGCATCACACAATTTTACATTTTACAATTTACGGGTCAACCTGCCCCGTCC
The DNA here is from genome assembly GCF_035609145.1 of Eleutherodactylus coqui. Taxonomy (NCBI): domain Eukaryota; kingdom Metazoa; phylum Chordata; class Amphibia; order Anura; family Eleutherodactylidae; genus Eleutherodactylus; species Eleutherodactylus coqui. Next base: position 26,883,771 of record NC_089842.1, on the reverse strand, counting down.
CTCCAGTGGATATCAGGCCTTATCGTTACCTGCTTGTTTCCCATTCTTTGGCTTCTCTGCTTAACGTTACTTCCTTTACACCTTACTCCCTGTAATTTATTTTAACTTCTATTAAATTTAACTATTTAAACTAGTTTAAACTACTTAAATGTAACTTCCCTGGGACTTCAGTACCGATGACTTCCTCTTTTTAAAATCTCTCCCTCCCGTGACAGCCCCTCCCTTCTCTAACACAGAATGGAAGAGACAGGATTATAAGGTAGAACGTGGCTAATTTACTTTTACAACAGTTTTTGTCCCAGATTTGTTCCTGGTCGTCCCTCCGGCGACCTGGCAGATCCCGTCTTAGATGCCAGGCATCTCCATCTGATTGGTAATGTACTGCAATTCACATATTGTGTGCCAAAGGTTGCTGAGTGACTGAGATATTATTCTATCTCCCTATTTACTGAACTGCTATACAACTTAACTGTTATATTGAACGCTGGTGTTCTTGGGATGCGTCGTACCGACGCCATTCCAGCCCGCCTTCTCTTCCTCTGACTGACATTCAGGGAAATTCTAACGTCTAATGTATAACTACTATGTTGTAACCTTACGGTCACAGCTGTGATCACCTAACATTGTATATGGTATTGGGGACTTGGCAAACATAGATGTATTTTCTTGTGGGCACAGCGTACTATGCAGTTTGTTAAGTTTATAACGCACCATTTTCTGCATTTTTTTTTCTAACCCTTGTATTTTTAAGAGCCCCCACAGGATGTGAGTGGCATATAACCTCTTACATTTGTATGAAGGACGTACAACAAAGATTAGACTACATAACAAGACATACGAACAGTAGTTGTTATTTGTCACAGCACATGAATTTGCTTTCTCCTCCATCGGTCTAATTGGGTCTAATCCACCTGCTCTAACAATTTAGTACAATACAGAACGTCCAACTGTGACTCTAGCCACCGGTAAAAATGCACTTTACAATACTTCTATCCTTACCTGCCTTTGTAAGACAGTATAACTCATTATATTCCTTCATTTTATTAAACAACAAAGTTATTTCCTCCTGGAGAATGAGGAAGTAAGGGGGGTCTGAGGGGGGTGTCTGAGGCTGCAGATTCCATCAAGCAGCCTTTCTCTCTCACTAAAACTCAGTTAACTCTTTGTATATATTCACTTACGGGCATGATTAAAGAGACATGCTGATGGATTGGAGACATTGCAGTTGTCGTCTATTTCACGAGGTTTCACAGGTAATTCTGAGTGGGGTATTTTTCCAGAAGAACAGCCCCAACTCAGAGGCTTGTTAAAATATGATTTAAAAGAAAGCCTGTTGACATTGTGGAGACATGCGATGGATTGGTTGACCTTGAACGTTTATATTGAGAACAAATTGGTTCCACGTGGTCTGAGGGTCAATATTGGTCCTGCGTTTGCGGGGGACTCGACATTTGCCGGAGAATGGCGCTTAATGTTAAACACCTTTGCGGATTTGATCTTGAACAAAATTTTGATAAAAAGAGAGACTTTGATGGTTTCTGCACTTCAGAGAGTGACGTTTCTGGCTGACTTTTGTAAAAAAGAGGATTTCCTATTTGCTTTAGCTTTCATTAATAATCTAGAAATTAGTACATTTTCTAGGAAATTTGATAAATTAAAAAGGGATGCTATGGACTATTCTCAGGAGAAATATTTCCCCTGGGAATATAAAAGGGTTGGTAACAGGGGCAGAGAGAGGCCACATAAGTCTGAATTACCCCTTAATGGTACAAGGTCCCATAACTCTATGGGAGTAGGTAACAGAACCCCGAGATGGAACTATAGGAATAACAATAATACGAATTCATGGAAAAGAAACAACTATGCATACAGTGATAATCTGAGGAGGGGGACATGGTTAGGGAAAACCAGTGTCTTCACGAACCAATCTCGGTGGCACAATAATCCCAGAAGAAGTGAAGGAAATGAAAAGGGTACAAGTAAGGACCTTAATAATAAGACTAAAAATAAAGGGAATATTCAGGTGAGAGGGACTAGTGTGAATAATGACAGTGCCCTTTTGGTATTATCCCCGCTAGAGCCCCCCAAAAATAAAACAAACCCTGTTGAAGCTCAATCAAAGGTGAATAGATCAGATTTCAGAGCTGAGGAGGTGTTGGATCACTCTGAAAAAAACCTTCTCAAAAACTAATAAATCTACACAAGTAAGTAGGAGCTCGAGATTATCTAGCGTCCCAGAAATACCGGAGATAGGTCTGATCAAAAAAATGACCCCCTTATTAATCGATTTAACTCCCCCCTAAGCTGGTGATGAGAAAGAGTATTGTACCATCAACTAAAACAGCATTAACAGTAGCAAAGGGAGTAGAGATTTGTGAGGCAATACCAATGACTCCGCTGATTGTGAAAAATAACACGAAAAGTGGAGAAGGTGCAGAGGGGCCAGGAATGGGACCTGACCTTGAGGCCTCATTATCTGAAGTGGAGAAAATACTTTTATGTTCACCATCAGCTGATTCACCCCCGAATTTTATTGATTTAAATTCTCAAATTTTGAGGAGATTACCCACACAGCAAACATCTAAACACAGTCCTTTAAAAGGGATTTGTAGTACTGAAGCCCTTTTTCCGGTTCTGGAGCCCACAACTCCTCAGGTGGCAAACTCCACAGTAGTATCCGGGTAAAGTCGAAGAAGATTTTTCAGTTCTATCAACCCCTATCACCCTCGACATAAATCAAACAAAGAAAAAGAAATTTTCAAGACGTCGAGGTAAAAGCGGCGGAAGGAGGTCTAGGATACAAAAAAAACCCCCAAAAACCGAGAGCAATCCAAACACCAGAGAAATTTGAATAAATGAGGCGCACGAGATGGGGATTTTTAATATCTCGAAATATATTTTAAGAAGAAAGGAAGCCGAAATTCTGGCAGAAGGCTTATCATTTAGTCCATCAGCGAAAGCAAATTTGTTTGATTTATTCGTTGATTTAAATCAATATATTAAGAAACTTACTGTATGTCGACATTTCTCTATGCAAAAATTGAGGAATGAGAATCCCAACCAAAAAGTAGGCAAATTATTTCATTTAGAGCAGGGGTGTCAAACTCCTTTTCACGGAGGGCCACATCAGGTTTTTGGTGAACTTCAAAGGGCCGATTGTAAGACAGTATAGTAAGGGCTCGTTCACACCAGCGTATTTGCATACATAATATGCAGAGAATAGAAGCCATTGATGTCACATGATGTATATTTTCACACAGCAGGACCTATTTTGTTTCAAACTACGCACCCCGATAGGCCATTAAAGTGAATGGGCCGTGCAAATACGTGGTGAATGCGCAGGAAACTGATGTATTCAATGCATATTTGCGCACCATCTCAGGGGGCCCATCTGTGTTCTTTTCTGCGTGCCTAAATACGCAGGCATAAGCAATTTTCGATTGCGCAAATACGTAGCCTATTTGTGCGACCGAAATGCAATTACGCCCGTGTGAACGAGCCCTAATAGTGACCCCCATAGTGGTCGCAGTAGTAATAGTAACTCTGATAGTGGCCCCAGTAAAAATATTGACCCCCACAGTAGACCAGTTAGTAATAGTGATCCCCACAGTGGGCCCAGTAGTAACAGGGTACCCCACAGTGGCCCCAGTAGTAATAGCGACCCCTACAGTAATATTACCCCCTCCCAGCAACAATATTAACCCCCCCACCCAGCAACATTAACCCCTCCCCCCTGCACCAATATTAACCCCCTCCCAGCAACAGTATTAACCCCCACCCACCCAGCAGCAATATTAACACCCCCCCCCCTCCTCCCCTTCCCAACCCGGCAGCAATATTAACCCCCTGCCAGCAACAATATTAACCCCCACCAGCAATATTACCACCCCACCCGACCCCCGCAGCAATATTAACCCCCTACCAGCAACAATATTACCCCCCCCCCAACACACCAGCAATATTAACTCCCTCAGCCCCACCAGCAATCAGCATTATTAACCTCCTCCCAACAATAATATTAACTCTCACCCCCCAGCAGCAATATTAACTTCCCCCTTCCCCAGCCATATGCTTACCTCCTCCTTGCTGTCAGCGCCGCTCCTCCTTGGATCGTGCTGAGCCCGGGTGGCATATGAACTTTTTCCACAAGACTTCTGCACTATTGAGCAATTCCAGCAACCTGATTGGTTGTTTGGTTCTCTGGGTTGGCTGATTCCCCAATCAGATTGCTGGAATTGCTGACTAGTGCAGAAGTCTTGTGGAAAAAGTTCATATGCGTCCGGGTGTGCACTGACATCAGTGAGCAGCACGGCACGCTTCCTCCCGGAGTCCTCTCCTGCGGAACTGAAGAGCAGGGGACTCAGGGGAGAAGGGATCAGCGCTGTCAGTGTGATTACCAGCGGGGAGCTGCGGCACCCCTGCTGGTAATCACTACAGTGGTGAGCGGCCGTCGGCACGCCGCGGGCCACATAACACAAGGCAGCGGGCCGGATTCGGCCCGCGGGCCTTGTGTTTGACACATGTGATTTAGAGGATCCTATTTTAACTAATCTTAAACCCATCAGTAAATTTAACCCGGTAGAGAGCCGTGGTAATTTTATAGAAACATTTTATCATAATGTAATACAAGATTTCTCAGAAATGTGCAATACTGATATAGATCTCCCGGAAAACATGACCCAGGAACAACTCCATACCTTAAAAACTCTAGCTTTAAGAAATTATATTGTTATTAAGAAGGCTGATAAAGGGGGAGGGGTGGTGATTATGGACCTTGATTATTATTTATGGGAATCTGATAGGATTTTAAGTGATCAAAAATATTATAAAAAATTAAGGTCTGATCCAACAGATAGAATCTCGACCAAATTATTCAGTTTGGTGGATGAAGCCCTGAGAAATAATTGTTTGGGCAAGAAGGAAAGAGATTTCATATGTGTCAAGAATCCAGAAATTCCGTTTTTTTATTTTCTCCCGAAGGTGCATAAGGACATTGCACGACCCCCGGGCCGTCCAATTATAGCAGGGATAAACTCCATCACTAGCGCGTTGTCACACTATATTGATATACATCTACAAAAATTTGTAGTTTCTCTTCCATCTTACATCAAAGACTCTGGGCATGTACTTTTACTGCTTGAGCAATTAACATGGAAAGAGTCGTACATATGGTGTACACTTGATGTCACATCCCTGTACTCGAACATACAGCATCACCAAGGTTTATTAGCGATACAATTATTCCTTGAGGACGATCCTTTGATGCCAGAGTCTCAAAAGAAATTTTTATTAGGCGCTATAGGTTTTATTCTAAATAATTATTTTTCATTTAATGGTCATTTTTATCAACAGATGAACGGAACGGCCATGGGGACGCGTTTCGCACCCAGTTACGCTAATTTATTTATGGGTGCTTTTGAGAGGATTAATTTTAATGATAATCGGGTAATATTTTTTAAACGTTTTATCGATGACATTATTATGATTTGGGATGGTGACATTGAAGATTTGGAAGTTTTTATTGGTAGAATAAATAAGAATGATTGTCAACTTGAATTCACAAGTAATATGCACCCTACGGAGATAGTCTTTTTAGATTTAGTGATTTTTATTGACAGTGGGGAAATTAAAACGAGAACACATTTTAAAAAGACAGATTGTAATAGTTACTTAAGTTTTAATAGCTGTCATAAAAAATGTTGGCGGTCAAACATCCCATATGGTCAATTGAAACGACTTAGAAGGAATTCTTCATCAGTTGAGATATTTAAAGACCAAGCAGAAATAATTAAAACAAGATTTATTGAGAAAGGTTATCCAAAAAGTTTAATTAATGATGCATATGAGAAGGTTTTGACAGAGCGGAGACCCCCTCTGGAAAAAATTAATAAGAGGGTGGAGAAGAATGATTTTGATAAAAAACTTCTATTTTTGACTAAATTTAATACGCAACATAAAGCAATAGAAAGGATAATGAGAAAGAACTGGGATTTATTGAAACAGGATCCATTTTTGTCTAAGGAAATACCCGAGGGGCCTAAGATCATTTACCGAAAGAGCAGAACCCTTCAAAATATTATAGCACCATCAGATCCACTGAAAAAAATTGCAAACAACAAAAGAAAAATTCAAGATAAATCCAGTGAACATAATGTAGGGGTATTTAGATGTCAAAAAAATCGGTGCAAATGTTGTGCTTCTATTTCGAATGGAAGAAAAGAAATTTTTATAGAACGTGAGAGTAAACCGGTACTTTTTAAACAACGTTTAAATTGTGAGTCTGCATGGGTTATTTATCTATTGGAGTGCCCTTGCGGACTCAAATATATTGGTCGAACAATGAAAGCCCTAAGAATAAGGATCAACCAACACCGTTTTAACATAGTATCGGGTTTTACGAAACATAGTGTATCACGACATTTTAAAGAAGCACACAATCAAGATCCCACTAAATTAATTGTCACGCCACTTGAAACTATTCCTTCTAGATCGTTTTCTCAATTACGTCAGCGTGAAATGTTTTGGATATTTCGGATGAATTCTCTATTTCCCAACGGTTTGAATGAAACTTTAGAAAAAATCACCTAATATTATTATTATTGACATCAGATTTTAAAATTTTCTTGTTATTGATGGATCCGTTATATGTTGTTTAAGATTATGTATTTTTCATTGAGGGTTTTTCTCTTTGATAGCGATTATAAAATGTAATTATAGAAATAGCTATATATTATATTTTTAATCATGTATTTAATAATTGTATTAACTAATTGTATTTATATGAATTTATATTTCTTTATATATAGGGTCACCAGAACAAATTCCTATATATATATATATATATATATTATCTGTTTTTATGTATAAGCCTGAGGTGGGTTATAGGTAATTTATATGTCCTTCGTTTGAGTGTGTTGATATAAGCAGGTATTGAACTATATAAGGTTGATTCCTGTACTGCGATCCACTAATGGGGATTGCAGCTTCACGTACGGCAATTCGCCCTGGCAGTATGAGTACTCCGTACAACGGAGGAGACATGGAGCAGAGGCAGGACGAGCTCTCGCAAAACAACGCCCCTTACGCGTCAGTGATGACGGGGCACGCAGCACGATACCATGGGTGGAACGCACGTACTTCGTAGCACCTGTCAGATGTCATAGGCAGGGTGTCGGGTAACTCCGCCTCCTGTATACACGCGCCAGACCGGCGTTCAGCATGGTGTAGGGAAAGAAATGAGATGTATTCCATTGGGTTCTGTGATTAAGGTATGTAGTATGTATATTTATATGCGTGATTCAACAGTTCTATTGTAAGCTTGATAAAGGCGTCAGTTGATGCAGAAACGCGTTGCTTTTAATATTCATGTATGTTTTTCTTGGGGAATAAAATTTCAGCTTGCTATTAACTGCGGTTTCTAGAAGCTTATTCCCATGTTAGGCTAAAGGGTTGATGGTGTAGCACAGCTGTAAGAAATGTTTTTTCTGTATAGTATTATTTTCTTCCCCACTTGTTCGTTAGAACTGTGGGGTACTTTTTTAAGCTGCTGCTCTCCAGATTAGCTTAGTTGAATTATCAGGTTCACATCTACAAGCCTTTCTGGATAAAACTGTAGACCCTCCGGCAAAGAAACCTCTGAAAGGTGAACGTGGATTCCTGGTGTACGCGGGACACAAAAAGTTTTTGTTGCTCCGCCTGACACCCGGTAAGTAGAATCCTTTACAGTTACTTAGTATATTATATTTTTTTCCCCCTGGGCTATGGCGCTCTCCCTAATTTGTGTTTTCAACAATTCAACAGCAACACAGTTTAGCAGTCTGCCTTTACTAAAAGGGATCCAATAATGCACATATAACCTATAAAGGCCAAACCCACAGCGAGCCGCTGTGTACGGTGCATTAATATTGGCTATAACCCCGCCAATGCACTCTCATTGCCAACAATCCCTTCTTACAGGACTGCTACTAATTCTATATGACAGACAAACAGACTATTTCTATATAAACAACTCAGCAGGATTAGCTCTACACAACAGACAAGCACACTAACTTTATAAAACTGACAGGTAGGACGTTTTGAGCACACAGGAAGATTGCTTGATTAATCAATGATAACTTGACTCTCCACATCTTCCACAAGTGGAGGGAGAGATTTGACCTTGGTACAATGTTTGCTGCCTCTCAATCTCAATCATGGCAGCCAGATTCATGATTATAGGATTCTCCTCAGACGCCGGACACAGTATGTCCCGCCCTAGAGTCTCTAGCATTTCTGCCGCTACACAGTTTATAATCTACCCTCAGACAGAGGGATCTACTCATGAACGTTCAAACAATAAACAAATAAGTGTGGATAGTAACCCTCACCCAGTGGACCATAGCCACACCGGTGAGCCGGGTAGGGGTTATAATCGGGGCAAGACATGGAGGTGAGACGTACACACAAATACAGAACAACAATACGGCTGGCTTAGTCTCACTGCCCCTCAGAATCCCGTCTGGCAGTTCCCTCTCTCTTAGGTCTTTTACCAGACTTTACCGAAGCAGCGGTACCTGTCCAGACGTTTGACAGTTCCCTGACTCTTAGGTTTTGTAACCAAACCTGACCCGAGCAAGAACACCTGGTCAAACTCCCCTGACAGGTCCCTTACTCTTAAGTTTTGTAACCCAACCTGACCCGAGCAGGGACGCCTGTCAGGTTCCCTCACCCTTAGGGCAACTTACTGACCTCGCCAATCGACCAGTACTCTCAAGACAACAGGCATGCAAACATTCCTTTTATATCTTATGACAGGTTCTATTGAGCGATCGAGACTTGAAATACCTGTCGTGCGGATCCAAAGCGAACGGCCTTGATACGGCACATAGGCAAGCTTGGAGTCAGCCACACAGGTATAGATAATTAATTTATCTTACCGTGTTCTGATGATTTGTTGGGCCCGCCAAGTCCAAGGTTGCCTATGTCCACGCCTTGCGTCCGATCTTTTTGGAGCCTATCGACCACTCCCCGTACGGGCCACCAACTGTCGTGGATTTCCTTTTGCATCCAACGACTTACTCAATTAGGAATGTTTACACCCTTCCAGATTAATTCTGAATTGACTATGCGCATAAGAAGATTTCACACTGACACAGGTTCAGCATGTATAAGCTTCCTCAATTCTGCTTTAATGTTGGGCGCGCAGCCTCTTTTAAAAGAGTTTAACATATCTGCCCACCTGGGCAGGTCAAAGATTACATAGATACAATGTATTGTTTAATTATTGGATAAGCATCTTGCAATTCTTCCATCCTCCGGTCATCTGTGATTGGCCATCAGGTGGTGAACGAGATGAGTGGGTTGTCTTGGACCCACGTGTGGTTCCTTCGATATGATTGGATATTACAGCTTGAACTATTAATTGCACAAACCCCCCGTGTTATTTGCATAAGTTTCCAGTAAAACTGCTTGGGTTATTATTGTGGTAGCTGCTTCAGACTGCGTTTATCTATGTCTGACTTTACTTCTTCTAAAATTACAAAACAGATGGGCAAAATATAGCGTGTCTACTATGTTAAATATTCTCTTGCCAGCAGAGTTTAGGGAATAGAAGTTTCATTAAAGGAAGTAGATACATTGCATGCATGTAAGAACATACATCTATATTTGTATCAGAACAGAAGGCAAAGAATGGAAAAGTACTGTCACTTATTATACAGAATAAAAACAGGTTCACTGTCAACTACAAAGGTCCACAATCCAAAATATAGGTATATTGGGTTTCCACTACAGAGTATTGCTGCATTGTGGAGATGTGTAGAAGTGCTGGGCTGACAGCTGAGTCCCATTTATGCCCACGTTTGCAGCTCCTGACGGAGGTGGCAAAGGATTGAAATGAAGATGGAACGTCAATCTATTATCAATTCTCAACAGCGTTGTGGGCTATCACCCCCCCCCCCACTTTTAAAGAGGGTCGCTACCTGGCCCTGCCAACCCTCTGCAGTGTGTGCCTCCGGTTCCTCCTCAAGGCAGACGCACTTATAAATAGACATGGGGGTGGGGTGGCTATGAAGCCAGCGTGTGGCATGGGGGCAGCTGAAGGCTGCGCAGGCACACTTTTGTGTGCGCTGCAGACACAGAGCCATGCGGGGGGGGGGGGGGGGTTGGGCAGCTTGTAACCCAGGAGAAGAGGCAGCGGTGTCACCCGCAGGCAGTGATAGTGCTTGGTTGGAGGTAGTGTGGTGCTTAGCTAAGGTGTGCCTTGCTAATGAGGGTTTGTCCAAAGTAAAAATTGTTTGGGGGGGGGGGGGCACTCTTGCCGCTATTGTGGCTTAATAGTGAGACCTGGGAACCTGAGATGCAGCCTTGCATGTTGCCCCTCGCCTGCCCTATCCGTATCTCTGTCGTTTCCTTAACTTTCGTAGGTTTTGAAGATTTGCACAAATGAAAACCTTAGCGAGCATTGGTGATATACAAAAATGCTGGAGTCGCCCATTGACTTCAATGGGGTTCGTTACTAGAAACGAACTCTCGAGCATCTCAGAAAGCTCGACTCGAGCAGCGAGCACCCAAGCATTTCGGTGCTCGCTCATCTCTAGATAGAAACAATTTGCACTTTTACTGAAGAGGTAATATCGATAAAAGACTCCTTCAAAATGAGGCCAGTAGGATATATAGATTTAACTCTAACCGGCTTGATTCAATGAAAAACTGTTCTTTAACTGTTTTATTTAAGAATATTAATGTGAACCAAGCCTGTTTATATTAACCCTTAGTGACGAAGCCTGTTTGCACCTTAGTGACGGAGCCAAATTTTGGAAATCTGACATGCGTCCTTCAACGTAGCATAACTCCGTAAAGGCTTTACATATCCAAGTGATTCTGACATTGTTTTTTTCGCCACATGTTGTGCTTCATTTTTCAGCATACTTTTCAGCATTTTGAGGAACACTTTGTTTTCCTGCACCAAGCCAAGTTTGCAAAGGTTCATGAGTGTCAGAATAATAGATCCCACCCCCAAATGACCCCATTTTAAAAACTGAACCCCTTAATGTATTCACTGAGGGGTGTCATAAGTATTTTGGCCCCACCAGTTTTTTTCAGGAATTAATTAAATTTAGAGGAGAAAAAATTAAATTTCATATTTTTGCAAATATGTCATTTTAAAGACATTTTTTTCCTATAGTGCCCATGAAAATGAGGATTTACACCCCAAAATGGATACCCCCATTTCTCCCGTGTTCAGAAACATACCCATTGTGGCCCTAATCTTATGTCTGGATGCACAACAGGACCCAAAATGAAAGGAGTAGTCGGTGTCTTTCAGAACATAAATTTAGCTTGAAGGCGTTTTAGGCCCCATAGCACATTTGTAGAGCTCTTGAGAGACCAAAACCAAAGAGAACCCCCACAAATGACCCCATTTTAAAAACTAGACCCCTTAATTTATTTATCTAGTGGTGTACTGCCTATTTTGACCCTACAGTTTTTGAATGCATTCAAGCAAAGCAAAAGGAAAAAAAATGTGATTTTCGTTTTTTTGGCAATTCTGTCGTTTTAAAAACCGCTTTTTTTGTACAGCACACACATGAATGAAGCCTTGCACCCCAAAATGGATACCCCTGTTTGTCCTTTGTTCAGAGACATATCGATTGTGGCCCTAATCTTATGTGTGGATGCACAACGGGGCCCAAAATGAAAGGAGTAGTCGGTGGTTTTCAGAACATAAATTTTCCTTGAAGGCGTTTTAGGCCCCATAGCACATTTGTAGAGCCCTTGAGCGGCCAAAACAACAAGTAGGAAAAAAATTACAATTTTCATTTTTTTTTCGCAGTTGTATCAATTTAAAAACTGTTTTTTGTTTTTTTTTTGTGGCCCTAATCTACCTAAAGGACACATGGCAAGGCCTGTAATGGAGGGAACACCCGTTGGATTTCAGGGTACAACGGAATAAATTCCGGGCCTCATTGCCCACTTGTAGAGCCATTGATCGTTAAAAAAACGATAAAGAACCCTCACAAATGACCCCATTTTAAAAACTAGACCCCTTTATGAATTCATCTAGGGGTGTATTGCATATTTTGACCCCACAGTATTTGAATAAATCTAAGTAAAGCAGAAGAAAAAAATTACGATTTTCATTTTTTTGGCAATGTTGTCAATTTAAAAACAGTTTTTTTGTACAGTGTACATAGGAATGAAGACTTTCACCACAAAATGGATACCCATGTTTGTCCCGTGTTCAAAAACATACCCATTGTGGCCCTAAGCTACTTAAAGGACACATGGCAAGGCCTGTAATGCAGGGCAAACCCGTTGAATTGCAGGGCACAACTGAATAAATCCCAGGCCCCATTGTTCATTTGTACGGAATAAAAATTGACTCCCTAAAAATATCCCCCCCCCCCCACACACACACACACACACACTCCGCGCCCTTTTCGGCGTTCCCAAAATCTTAGATAAAAGTATTAATGTGAACTGTGTGGTATTTCCGAAGACCTGGGTAATTACGGAGGCTGGTTGGGATGGGTACATGGGGCAATAAAACCGTGTATCCCCCCTCCTCTCATGCTTTTTGGGGGTATTTCGTGACCTCAGTAGCGGGTATGGGGTGTAAAAAGTGGCTCACTGTGAGTCTTCGTAAGCTTGATGAGGTGCGGCGGTCTCGCACAGAAGACGCTCAACAAGCTGCTCCTGGAACTGCAGAAAGGCAAACGCTCCCGGGGCTTCTTGTAATTGTGTATTACAGGTAGCGTTCTGAATAATGCCGGGCTCACGCAGCCGTAGGCGGAATCCGCTTGCGGAGGCCCGCAGCGGATCCCAGCTGTGAGCCCGGCTGTGACCCTGCGTACGGCCGCGTAATGTACTGCGCATAACTGCCTACTCACACAGGCGGTCATGCGCAGTACTTTTTTTGGTTTGTATTTCCCGTGCATCGCTTAGCGATGACGCGGGTACCCGCAGCCCGTACACAAAGTAGTTGCGTATGGGCTGCGGGTATATCCGTGGCCATGGAGCACAATGGGCTCTATATCACGGATATCCGCGGTAAAATAGAACCTGCTGCGTTCTCTTTTCTGCGAGTGGATTACGCAATTCCAACCCACTAATGTGAGCGGAATTGTGTAATCCAATGCGATTGATCTGCGTATTACCGTGGATCAGACGCATGCAGAATCCTTAATTCCTATCCGGTCACGTGAGACCGGCCAAAGGTAGATCGCTACCTTTTTTCACGTGACCGGGGACCGCTCAACGAGGCCACCTGTCACTGTTCCAGGTTCTCGGCGACCGTTAGTCGCAGGGAGTAAGGAGATTTTAAATTTCCTGGGCTCCCCGACTCCTGCACATGTGTCCGGTGTTTTGCCGGCGATCGCATGTGCAGAATCCGGGAAAGTTCACGGAGGAATATTGCGTCGGGGTGCAAATACAGAGGCCTCCGGTAAAAAGTTTCATCTCCTCTCACCGATCGCATCGGTGAGGGGAGATAAACCACCTTTTTTTTTTTACTTTTACGTGATTGCCATTATCCATTGGATAACGGCGAACACGTGATCAGGAACCGCTCACCGCGGCCCCTCGTGACATCTCCAGGCTCTCGGCTAAGTTTTGTAGCCAGGAGCAGGGAGATTTTAAATTACCCTGGCAATCCACAGATTTTGCGTTGCGCCTGCCATTGTGGCGACGGGCGCGTGCGCAGAAGCTGCGGTAAGGTCCGCGGATAAATCCGCGGGCCCTAGGTACGTCATTTCATCCTCCCTCATGGATATGATCCATGGGGGGAGATTAAACGTAAGCTTTTTTAACTTTTTTAAACTTTTTTAAACTTTTTTTTTTTTTTTACTTTTACACTTTTTTTCTTTTTACTTTTTACACTTTTTTTTAAACTTTACATGATAACTGTTATCCATTGGGTAACAGTGATCATGTCCCCAGTATAATCTCTCTGCTCCTGGCAACACATTGTTATAACAAAAATCACAGTGGTATTCCAAATCTATATGGTCGTATAGGCACCCTTCACAGATATAGATTAAAATTAAAATGAATAACTTTTATTAATAACTAGTTAAAATTGGGGCCACATAAATCATATAACAAACAAAGACAGACGTGGACTAACAACATGGATCATATAACAAGACCCAGTGATCAAATGATATGAGGGTATCGATTCCCTTCTAACAGCCAGTCAGGTTAACCCCTATTGACAATATTAGGGGACTGGGTCACTGGTTTGTAGCGGTACGTCACGAAGCAAAAAGTTGGTCAGAATGTATCAGGTTTCCGGTTAGGGAGAGCAGGGTACCTCCATTTATGATTAGAGGCTGGAAACCAGCTGACCTTATTTTTTGTCGCCGCTTTCAATATATCTGAATACAGTAGGGATTCATGTATTTAATCAGATGTATGTGTTACACAGTATGAAGTCCATAGTCACTCAGGGTTTGGGTATTACGGCGTTAGTACTGGAAGAATTGGTTTATATGGTAAACACCCACTCAGATACTATTATGCGTAATCCACCGTTGACAAATAGAGTAAATTGCTAAGCAGTCGCTCATGTATGTTACGTCTATTGACGTTTAGAGATAAAGTAATTGCTCCAAACGTGGGCGACTGCTTAAAGTGTCTTAACGTATAATGACTTTTTACTGTGTTTCAACTTTTAAAGAATAGGATATTTTGCTTGCTCAATAGGGTAATTGCTTGCTCAACGCGTTTCTCCGCCTCTGTCTGGGGCGGTTCCTCAGGAGCAGGGCCAAGGGTTGCCCTAGGATTTACGTGATTATCCCTATTAGTCCTATCGTAGTAGATAAGACCCTTGTTGATAGTCCTTTCGATTAAGAGGGAATAAGACTATATCCCTGATAGAAATGGAGTTCTCCTATTACTACTTCCCTCTCTCTCTTGGCTCAGAGACTTAGTTTAGGGAGTCGCTTTGCTATAAAGGTTCGCAAAGAGACCAGTGATAGCCTATAAGTATTAGTCTGAGACCATTTTTCAATGCATCGAGACCGGTTAACATATATGAGTCTCGAGGCGAGAAAGTGAGAGTTGGATGTACCAATTCCCTAACCCCCGGAGGAACCTAGGAAACCGATTCTCTCCTATGGCGCAGTATGTATCATGCCCAGAGATACTACAGGGCTAGTGGGATAGATCTGTTGGTTCACACCCACAAATACTGGACCAATGTCCTATTACAGCCTGCCGCCTGTAAAGGACTGTCTGTTACTTGGTCCCTAAAACAGGGATGGATCAATAAACCAATGCGCCTAATTGGGTTGGCAGCAATGCCCCAAATGCCGGACAGAGCTGCACAGCCCTGGTAGTAAGGGGGGGGGGGGGGAGGGGGGTATATAGCGGATGGAGAAGAGGAGAAAAAGTATAGCGCCTGCGGCTCTGATGGTGAGCGGCTGGCAATGAAGTCCCAGAGCTCACAGCAAGGATTAAATAGAGGTGTGGCTCCTCCCATTTCCGGGGGCCTGTCCACAATTAACCAATGGGTTCCCTTTTGGGGCGGGTTCCACTTATCTAGTTGAATAGCAAATTAACCCATTCATCTTTGTACTTACCAGATCACTTTTCTGGTATGGACTAAAGTCCGGACAATAGCGCTGTTCCAGATATGTGCAAAGCACCTAGCCGATCGTCACATGGGGAGCCGTGATCGGCCGTACCTACTCTCGTATGTTACTTCCGCGTTCCACGCTGGAACGCATCCGTCGCTGCCGGGTGAAGTCGCCGCGCTACTTGCGTAGGCAGCGCATTCAGTAGTGTGATACTTCCGCGTTCCACGCTGGAACGCATCGCCGCACTGCCGGGTGACGTCACCGCGCTCCGTACGTCCCGATTGGCCGGGCGAACGGCAGCGCGATGTCGTCAGTAGGAGGCTGTAACTATGGGCGGGGACGGAGTGAGGTAAGTCAGTGAGGCAGCATGGGAGTGGCTACATTGCTGCCTGAACGCCCCCTTCTCCTCGGTATGTATTGCCAGTTACGGAGGGGGCCGTTCGTGCTCAAAAAGAGTTTGAGTCTTATGATGTCTATGTTCATATCCCTAACTGGGAAATATCACGGCCGAGTTTGCACAGAGTTGCTATGGGCAACGGACTATTCTTAGTAGGGAGCCCAAACTTTATTTCCTATACAGTGATGATCTCTGGGATGTAAATTATATAACCTATGTATCCCCCAGGTCTTAATCAAATATAATTACTTGCATGTAAGTAAGAAGAGTCGGTGTGAACCGGCAAGGTGTCTCAATATATACATGCTAATTGTAGCCAGATGCGGAGGTAATTATGAACAGTTATTATATAAAGAGTTAATCCCATGTAATTCAATAGAAATATGTACTCTGAAGGATGCACAAATACTGTTATATTCAATGCTCAGGTTGAACCCCTGTTCCTCCCATAATAGGGCGGGGATAGATCCGACATAAAACAGGAATAAGATGGGTAGTGTGGTAGATGTTGAAAGACTCATATGGGTATTTGTGAATACTTCGGTACCAGAGGGTTTAGAGGAAGCAGTTGAAGTTAAGTGTTGCGTTTAGGCCAGCGGGGGTTACCGTATTCAGCCTAAAGATCCAGGCTGCTTCTTTTCTAAGAAGCATCTTGTCAATATTGCCCCGTCTGACATTGGTTCGTAAATTTTCAATTCCTTGGAATTTCAAATCAGTCAGGTTTCCGTTATGGACCGTTAGGAAGTGATCCGCCAGTGGTGTCTTTTCCCGGCGTCGGATATTCCCTACATGCCCCAGGATACGACGCCGGAACTCCTGAATAGTTTTCCCGACGTAGTTCCTGGGGCATGGACAGGACGCCATGTAAACGATGTTGCGTGTTTTACAGTTGATAAAACTCCTATTAGAATAGGTTCTGTTGGTACTAGCACTGGTAAATGTATTGCTCTTCAATATAAAGGTACACGCCTCACAATCGTGACATGGGAATGTCCCACACGGTTTTAGGCTACCCAACCAGTTTTCCTTCAGGCAGGGAGTTAGGTGGCTCTTGACAAGATGATCCCTGAGGTTATGGCCCCTCCGGAATGTTATCATCGGGTATGCTGGTATAGTATCACTCAGATCTGGGTCATTCGAAAGAATGGTCCAGTAGTGTTCCAGGATGTGCCGTACCTCCTTGGTTCCTGTATCAAACGTCCCGATGATCCTTGAAGTTCTTGTATTCTCGCGTTGTCGGGGGGTTAGGAGGTTTTGTCTTGGTTGTGATTCTGCATGTTTCTGTGCGTCCTCAATTATGTTGCTCGGGTAATCCCTCTCTTGAAAACGTTGCTTAAGTTTTGCACTCTCTCTTTGGAAATCTTCGTCATTAGAGCAGTTCCGTTTAACTCTAAGGAACTGCCCTTTTGGGATTCCTTTCTTTAAAGTAAAGGGATGATGACTATCCCATTTAAGAAGGCTATTTGTAGCCGTTGCTTTACGATGGAGGGTAGATGTAATAGATCCATCAGTATTTTTCTGAATGAGTAAATCAAGAAAGGCAATGGATTTTCTGTTGATTTCCGATGTAAGTTTGAGATTCAAATTATTAGTGTTAAGCGTTTCAACGAATCTATGGAATGATGCCTCGGAACCTCTCCAGAGGACCAAGATATCATCAATGAAACGTAACCAAAGGGTGATATTTTCAGACCAATCTTCGTTCGGGTAAATGTACTTTTCCTCCCACCAGCCCAGGTAGAGATTGGCGTACGATGGGGCACAAGATGTCCCCATCGCCGTCCCCCTGAGCTGGTGGAAGTACTGGGTATCGAACAAAAAGAAATTGTGGGTCAGAATAAACGATAGAAAATTAAGAACGCACTGATTATGTTGTAGAAATTGTGTCCCCCTTTGCTCCAAAAAGAACTGTGTGGCCCTAATACCCCCCTCGTGGGGGATAGAACTATACAGAGACTCCACATCCAATGTGGCTAGAAATGTGTCAGAATCCACCGAAATCCCATCAATAATTTTCAGGACATCCATGGTATCTCTCACATGGGATCTGAGGGATGTTACGAACGGGCGTAGTATTGCATCTACGTAAGTGCTCATATTCTGTGTGAGGTTCCCAATGCCCGACACAATGGGTCTTCCACGGAGGGGGTCCGTCCCCTTGTGGACCTTAGGTAGAGCGTAAAAGGTCGCCACAATTGGATGTGTTGGATTCATATATGTGAATTCATTTTTGTCAATGCATTCTGTCTCACGGGCCTTGTAGAGGAGTTCCCTCAGTTCCCCTTGGAAATGTGTTGTTGGATCAGTGGTTAGGACTTTGTACGTGGCAGAATCACTTAACAGATGGTAACACATCTGTTTATATTTGTCCCTGTTCATGATAACGACATTACCCCCCTTATCCGCTGGTTTAATTATTAATTCTTCATTAGTTTTAAGTCTTTGTAATGCTTCACTTTCCCCTCGCGATAGATTAGGACATTTTTTGCGGGGTTTGATCATCTTCAGATAAGTGGAACCCGCCCCAAAAGGGAACCCATTGGTTAATTGTGGACAGGCCCCCGGAAATGGGAGGAGCCACACCTCTATTTAATCCTTGCTGTGAGCTCTGGGACTTCATTGCCAGCCGCTCACCATCAGAGCCGCAGGCGCTATACTTTTTCTCCTCTTCTCCATCCGCTATATACCCCCCTCCCCCCCCCCCCCCCCTTACTACCAGGGCTGTGCAGCTCTGTCCGGCATTTGGGGCATTGCTGCCAACCCAATTAGGCGCATTGGTTTATTGATCCATCCCTGTTTTAGGGACCAAGTAACAGACAGTCCTTTACAGGCGGCAGGCTGTAATAGGACATTGGTCCAGTATTTGTGGGTGTGAACCAACAGATCTATCCCACTAGCCCTGTAGTATCTCTGGGCATGATACATACTGCGCCATAGGAGAGAATCGGTTTCCTAGGTTCCTCCGGGGGTTAGGGAATTGGTACATCCAACTCTCACTTTCTCGCCTCGAGACTCATATATGTTAACCGGTCTCGATGCATTGAAAAATGGTCTCAGACTAATACTTATAGGCTATCACTGGTCTCTTTGCGAACCTTTATAGCAAAGCGACTCCCTAAACTAAGTCTCTGAGCCAAGAGAGAGAGGGAAGTAGTAATAGGAGAACTCCATTTCTATCAGGGATATAGTCTTATTCCCTCTTAATCGAAAGGACTATCAACAAGGGTCTTATCTACTACGATAGGACTAATAGGGATAATCACGTAAATCCTAGGGCAACCCTTGGCCCTGCTCCTGAGGAACCGCCCCAGACAGAGGCGGAGAAACGCGTTGAGCAAGCAATTACCCTATTGAGCAAGCAAAATATCCTATTCTTTAAAAGTTGAAACACAGTAAAAAGTCATTATACGTTAAGACACTTTAAGCAGTCGCCCACGTTTGGAGCAATTACTTTATCTCTAAACGTCAATAGACGTAACATACATGAGCGACTGCTTAGCAATTTACTCTATTTGTCAACGGTGGATTACGCATAATAGTATCTGAGTGGGTGTTTACCATATAAACCAATTCTTCCAGTACTAACGCCGTAATACCCAAACCCTGAGTGACTATGGACTTCATACTGTGTAACACATACATCTGATTAAATACATGAATCCCTACTGTATTCAGATATATTGAAAGCGGCGACAAAAAATAAGGTCAGCTGGTTTCCAGCCTCTAATCATAAATGGAGGTACCCTGCTCTCCCTAACCGGAAACCTGATACATTCTGACCAACTTTTTGCTTCGTGACGTACCGCTACAAACCAGTGACCCAGTCCCCTAATATTGTCAATAGGGGTTAACCTGACTGGCTGTTAGAAGGGAATCGATACCCTCATATCATTTGATCACTGGGTCTTGTTATATGATCCATGTTGTTAGTCCACGTCTGTCTTTGTTTGTTATATGATTTATGTGGCCCCAATTTTAACTAGTTATTAATAAAAGTTATTCATTTTAATTTTAATCTATATCTGTGAAGGGTGGCTACACATTGCAGCCAGGAGCAGAGGGATTTTAAATTTCCCGGGGCTCGAGCCACTCTGTGCACGCGACCGGTGATTGACGTCGGGCGCGCATGCGCAGACGGGGACTTCGGGTCCCAGGACATCGGGGAGGACTTAGGTGAATATTTCCACCTCTCCTCATGGATCCGATCTATGAGGGGAGGTGAAACTGACACTTTTTTTTTTACTTCAGGAGCCGGGAGCTAGGAGATTTCAAATTTGCCGGGGGCTCCCGGGCTTCTGCGCATGCGCCTGACGTTATCGTCTGGCGCGCATGGGCAGAAGGCCGGCGACGGGTCCGGGAGGACCCGATCTTCGGGGGACACCGCGGACAAGTGGGTGAGTATTTTCAGCTTCCCTGATGGATCCGATCCATCAGGGCAGCTGAATATCTAACTTTTTTACCACTTTTATTCACTTTATTGCGATCGACGCTATCCATTGGATAGCGCCGATCGCAATGCCGGGGGTGACTGCCCGCATCCTGGGATGACAGCTTCATGCTGTCGGCTACTTGCGGGCACCGACAGCATGGAGCTGTCACGTCCTCAGGCAAGTGGGCAATAATCCTAAAAGGATGCATAAAACTACGTCCTCTAGGATTAAAGCCCACTTACTGAGGACGTAGTTTCCCGATGGGGCAGTCACTAAGGGGTTAAAGTGTATGCTGTGTGTCCCTCCAACCAGGGGAATATTGTGGATATAAACTATTGTTATAAAAATGAGACACATTGTAGTCCTTAATGAAATGATCAGTAATTTTTATTATAAGTATCCATCGCACGAAGAGATGGAAGTTTCAATTATTGAGAGTCTCTAATAACTAAAAATGAGTGAAAGTGACAATTATGCACTACTCGATGAGATGAAATAGAAAGATTGTGGTATGCATTTGATACTTACCTAGAATTGCGGCTCAACTATAAATATGGATGAGATTCTATTTGTATCTTATCATCAAACCCAGTAATATCTCTTTATCCTTAGTGACTAAAATCCACTTGTCTTTGTGGCATACTACATGGACAAGATTTAATCTTTATATGGATTGTGTGCCATTGATGCATAGAGTAAGCGGACTAGTATGTCGTACACGCATGCACTGTAAACATAATTAGTACTATGAGAAGGAAAGCTTATCACCTATGCATCTGTGCCGACTATAGGTCAATGCGCAATGTGATGACGCAATGAATGGAACATGCGCTGCGTTCCAGTGGTGGAGCGCTGCAGACGTCACCTCTGACGTGTTACTGCGGCGCCGCCCTGGGGGAGGATCACAGAGATAAGTATATTGTAAATGTACTCTGGAGAACTGCCGCACTTGCTGTGCAACGATCGGACAGCATGCTTGCTCATCAGGCTATGGACAATGTCATGCATGACCAATCGTGAGTTAATTTACCTTTGATCGGGTGCTAACAGGTGAATCACCATAAAGGCTTCTGTTGGTTGCCTTGGTGATGCTCTTTGCACTAGACAGGAGGAAGTGGTTTGATTGGAGCAACCAGACACAACACCCCCCCCCCCCCTCTCCTGTGGGTGGATAATTGGAACACTATATAAGAGTACCCCCTTGGACTACACTCATTGATACCACTAGCCTACCACCAAGGCTGTTGGTCTGCTGTCCCTCTCTCGTTAATCTCATTTATTTATTATCTTTTCCTTGCTGACTGATTCTAAAAGTATATATGGAATTCAGCTAGCAGCTATATTTATAGCCTAGAAGAGTTTGTAGGGAAGAGATGAATTGAATTAGCAATCTGCTACTAGAAGAGTTTGTAGGGAAGAGATGAATTGAATTAGCAATCTGCTACTAGAGAGTTTACCCACATCCTTTAGGTAGTAAGCAAATCATATAAATATCAGATACCTCCAATAGTTAAAATACTGTGGGGTATATCTGCTTAGTTGAGTGACAGCTAATTAATTAGGGTACCAACTGTGGTATTCTACCTATCAAGGAGTTATCCACTATAACTATAGGGTTTCTACCAAGGTGACAATTTAGGTCATCCAAAACCGACTGAAAGACACTTAAAGGGGTTGTCCCGCGCCAAAACTTTTTTTTTTTTTCATAGACCCCCCCGTTCAGCGCGGGACAAACCCAAGGGACGTGATAAAAAAAATAATAATAATTTTACTTACCCGAATCCCGTCTCTGCAGCTTCTTTCTTCTTTGCAGCCAAGATGGCCGCCGGGATCTTCACCCACGATGCACCGCGGATCTTCTCTCATGGTGCACCGTGGGCTCTGTGCAGTCCATTGCCGATTCCAGCCTCCTGATTGGCTGGAATCGGCACACGTGACGGGGCGGAGCTACGCGATGACGCGTAGAAGGGGGCGGAGCCAGAACGCCGCTCGTGCTGGACCGAACAGAAGCCAGAAGACCCTTCTGCGCAAGCGCGTCTAATCGGGAGATTAGACGCTGAAATTAGACGGAGCCATGGAGACGGGGACGCCAGCGCAGGGAAGGTAAGTGAATAACTTCCGTATGGCTCATATTTAATGCACGATGTATATTACAAAGTGCATTAATATGGCCATACAGAAGTGTATAACCCCACTTGCTTTCGCGAGACAACCCCTTTAAGTTTAGTTCTGTAAACATCTAGATATTGGGGAACCAACAACTTGGGGGTGCTTATATGAATTACTGTGCTCCCAAAGTTTATTTACGCTCACTCTAATAAAAGTGTCCTTTAAGATCATTAGTGCTCAATACTGAGTGGCATATCAAGGTCCCTGAGGAGCTCCGGTTTGGAGCAAAACGCGTAGGACCAGATTTATATTCATGTAAATATTAGCCTTTCTGCTACAGTGATTATCTTAGTATTGACTCCCTCCTGGGGAAGATTACTCTATCTCTCAGAGAAAGTGTTATATATAATAAGACTCCCTTAGGGAGTTCATGAGACGACTCACTTATGGTCTTACTTTGGTCTTCATTGATTTTGGGCTAACCTTTACTAGTATTTGGGACAATACAGAACTAGTCTATGCACATATCGACTATACCTACTCACGTAAATAAGTGAGAAGTGATCTAAAGAGGATCTCGAGCCAAATCATTAGTGGCGCCCATTATATTAAGATGAATTTTGGTTACTGCATAACAGGTCCACATACTAATAGACAAAACCTACTCATGTAGATAAGTGAGAGTGATTCAAAGTGGATTTTTTATCTGAGAGGTTCTATATATAATTTTTGTTCTGGATATTTTATATAAGGAACAAAAACACTTTTTTCTTTTGTACTATATGTGTTTGTCAGTTTAAATTTTAAATATTATGATTAAAAGCTATATTTTAAGGTCCAATTCAGTGAAGTGGTAAGTATTAGAGATGAGCGAGCACCAAAATGCTCGGGTGCTCGTTACTCGAGACGAACTTTTCGCGATGCTCGAGGGTTCGTTTCGAATAACGAACCCCATTGAAGTCAATGGGCGACCCGAGCATTTTTGTATATCGCCGATGCTCGCTAAGGTTTTCGTTTGTGAAAATCTGGGCAATTCAAGAAAGTGATGGGAACGACACAGCAACAGATAGGGCAGGCGAGGGGCTACATGTTGGGCTGCATCTCAAGTTCCCAGGTCCCACTATTAAGCCACAATAGCGGCAAGAGTGCCCCCCCCCCCTCCCAACAACTTTTACTTCTGAAAAGCCCTCATTAGCAATGCATACCTTGGCTAAGCACCACACTACCTCCAACAAAGCACAATCACTGCCTGCATGACACTCCGCTGCCACTTCACCTGGGTAACATGCTGCCCAACCCCCCCCCCCCCCCCCACGACCCAGTGTCCACAGCGCACACCAAACTGTCCCTGCCCAGCCTTCAGCTGCCCTCATGCCACGCCACCCTCATGTCTATTTATAAGTGCGTCTGCCAGAGGAACCGCAGGCACACACTGCAGAGGGTTTGCACGGCTAGGCAGCGACCCTCTTTAAAAGGGGCGGGGCGATAGTCCACAATGCTGTACAGAAGCAATGAGAAATCCAATCCTGTGCCACCTCCATCTGGAGCTGCACACGTGGGCATAGCAATGGGGAACCTATGTGCCACACACTATTCATTCTGTCAAGGTGTCTGCATGCCCCAGTCAGACCGCGGTTTTTTATAAATAGTCACAGGCAGGTACAACTCCGCAATGGGAATTCCATGTGCACCCACAGCATGGGTGGTTCCCTGGAACCCACCAGCTGTACATAAATGTATCCCATTGCAGTGCCCTGGACAGCAGAGCTAACGTCAGATTAACTGCAGGTGGGCTTCGGCCCACACTGCATTCCCCAACCTGACCGGGGTTTTTAATTCATAGACACAGGCAGGTACAACTCCCTATTGTGAAGTCCCTGTGGACCGACAGCATGGGTGGCTCCCTGGAACCCACCGGCGGTACATAAATATATCCCATTGCATTGCCCATCACAGCTGAGGTAATGTCATGTTTAATGCAGGTGGGCTTCGGACCACACTGCATGCCCCAGTCAGACTGGGGTTCTTTAGAAGTGGACACATGCAGTTACAACTCCCTGTGGACTCACAGCATGGGTGGGTGCCAGGAAGCCACCGGCGGTACATAAATATATCCCATTGCATTGCCCATCACAGCTGAGGTAATGTCATGTTTAATGCAGGTGGGCTTCGGCCCACACTGCATGCTCCAGTCAGACTGGGGTTCTTTAGAAGTGGACACATGCAGTTACAACTCCCTGTGGACCCACAGCATGGGTGGCTCCCTGGAACCCACCGGCGGTACATAAATATATCCCATTGCAGTGCCCAACACAGCTGATGTAACGTCAGCTGTAATGCAGGTGGGCTAAAAATTAATTTGACTACACTGTAGGCGAGGGCCCCCAAAAATTGCCCATGCCCAACCAAGAGGGCAGGTGAAACCCATTAATCGCTTTGGTTAATGTGGCTTAATTGGTAACTAGGCCTGGAGGCAGCCCAGTTAAAATAAAAATTGGTTCAGGTGAAAGTTTCAACGCTGTAATGAGCATTGAAACGTATAAAAATTGTTTAGAAAAATTATTTGACTGAGCCTTGTGGGCCTAAGAAAAAATTGCCCGTTCGGCGTGATTATGTGAGGTTTCAGGAGGAGGAGCAGGAGGAGGAGGAGGAATATTATACACAGATTGATGAAGCAAAAATGTCCCCGTTTTGGATGGTGATAGAGAACGATGCTTCCATCCGCGGGTGCAGCCTACCTATTGTTTAGGTATCGCTGCTGTCCGCTGGTGGAGAAGAGAAGTCTGGGGAAATCCAGGCTTTGTTCATCTTGATGAGTGTAAGCCTGTCGGCACTGTCGGTTGACAGGTGGGTACGCTTATCCGTGATGATTCCCCCAGCCACACTAAACACACTCTCTGACAAGACGCTAGCCGCAGGACAAGCAAGCACCTCCAGGGCATACAGCACGAATTCAGGCCACGTGTCCAGCTTCAACACCCAGTAGTTGTAGGGGGCAAAGGCGTCACGGAGGACGGTCGTGCGATCGGCTACGTACTCCCTCACCATCCTTTTACAGTGCTCCCGCCAACACAGCCTTGACTCGGAACCGGTGACACAGTCTTGCTGGGGAGCCAGAAAGCTGGAAAAGGCCTTGGATAATGGTCCCCTGCCTGCGCTGTACATGCTGCCTGATCTCTGCGCCTCCCCTGCTACCTGGGCCGCCGAAATGCGCCTTCGGCCACTAGCGCTGTCGGATGGGAAATTTACCATCAGTTTGTCCACCAGCGCCCTGTGGTATAGCATCATTCTCGAACCCCTTTCCTCTTCGGGAATGACAGTGGAAAGGTTCTCCTTATACCGTGGGTCGAGCAGTGTGTACACCCAGTAATCCGTAGTGGCCAGAATGCGTGTAACGCGAGGGTCACGAGAAAGGCATCCTAACATGAAGTCAGCCATGTGTGCCAGGGTACCTGTACGTAACACATGGCTGTCCTCACTCGGAAGATCACTTTCAGGATCCTCCTCCTACTCCTCCTCCTCTGGCCATACACGCTGAAAGGATGATAGGCAAGCAGCATGTGTACCCTCAGCAGTGGGCCAAGCTGTCTCTTCCCCCTCCTCCTCATGCTCCTCCTCCTCCTCCTCCTCCTCTGGCCATACACGCTGAAAGGATGACAGGCAAGCAGCATCTGTACCCTCAGCAGTGGTCCAAGCTGTCTCTTCCCCCTCCTCCTCATGCTCCTCCCCCTCCTCCTCCTCCTCAACGTGCTGAGATATAGACATGAGGGTGCTCTGACTATCCAGCGACATACTGTCTTCCCCCGCCTCCGTTTCCGAGTGCAAAGCGTCTGCCTTTATGCTTTGCAGGGAACTTCTCAAGAGGCATAGCAGAGGAATGGTGACGCTAATGATTGCAGCATTCCCGCTCACCATCTGGGTAGACTCCTCAAAGTTTCCAAGGACCTGGCAGATGGCTGCCAACCAGGCCCACTCTTCTGTAAATAATTGAGGAGGCTGACTCCCACTACGCCGCCCATGTTGGAGTTGGTATTCCCCAATAGCTCTACGCTGCTCATAGAGCCTGGCCAACATGTGGAGCGTAGAGTTCCACTGTGTGGGCACGTCGCACAGCAGTCGGTGCACTGGCAGATGAAACCGATGTTGCAGTGTCCGCAGGGTGGCAGCGTGCGTGTGGGATTTGCGGAAATGTGCGCAGAGCTGGCGCACCTTTCCGAGCAGGTATGACAAGTGTGGGTAGCTTTTCAGAAACCGCTGAACCACCAAATTAAAGATATGGGCCAGGCATGGCACGTGCGTGAGGCTGCCGAGCTGCAGAGCCGCCACCAGGTTACGGCCGTTGTCACACACGACCATGCCCGGTTGGAGGCTCAGCGGCGCAAGCCAGCGGTCGGTCTGCTCTGTCAGACCCTGCAGCAGTTCGTGGGCCGTCTGACTCTTCTCTCCTAAGCTGAGTAGTTTCAGCACGGCCTGCTGACGCTTGCCCACCGCTGTGCTGCCACACCGCGCGACACCGACTGCTGGCGACGTGCTGCTGCTGACACATCTTGATTAATTGCGAGACAGAGGTTGCGTAGGAGGAGGCGGAGGGTGGTTTAGTGGAGGAAGCATACACCGCCGCAGATACCGCCACCGAGCTGGGGCACGCAATTCGGGGGGGTGGGTAGGACGTGAGCGGTCCCAGGCTCTGACTCTGTCCCAGCCTCCACTAAATTCACCCAATGTGCCGTCAGGGAGATATAGTGGCCCTGCCCGCCTGTGCTTGTCCACGTGTCTGTTGTTAAGTGCACCTTGGCAGTAACCGCGTTGGTGAGGGCGCGTACAATGTTGCGGGAGACGTGGTTGTGCAGGCCTGGGACGGCACATCGGGAAAAGTAGTGGCGACTGGGAACCGAGTAGCGCGGGGCCGCCGCCGCCATCATGCTTTTGAAAGCCTCCGTTTCCACAAGCCTATATGGCAGCATCTCCAGGCTGATCAATTTGGCAATGTGCATGTTTAACGCTTGAGCGTGCGGGTGCGTGGCGGCGTACTTCCGCTCGCGCTCAAACAGTGGCGCTAGCGACGTCTGAACGCTGCGCTGAGAGACATTGCTGGATGGGGCCGAGGACAGCGGAGGTGAAGGTGTGGGTGCAGGCCAGGAGACGGTAGTGCCTGTGTCCTCAGAGGGGGGTTGGATCTCAGTGGCAGGTTGGGGCACAGGGGGAGAGGCAGTGGTGCAAACCGGAGGCGGTGAACGGCCTTCGCCCCACCTTATGGGGTGCTTGGCCATCATATGCCTGCGCATGCTGGTGGTGGTGCCTCCCCAGCTGATCTTGGCGCGACAAAGGTTGCACACCACTGTTCGTCGGTAGTCAGGCGTCTCTGTGAAAAACTGCCACACTGTAGAGCACCTTGACCTCTGCAGGGTGGCATGGCGCGAGGGGGCGCTTTGGGAAACAGTTGGTGGATTATTCGGTCTGGCCCTGCCTCTACCCCGGGCCACCGCACTGGCTCGGCCTGTGCCCACACCCTGACTTGGGCCTCCGCGTCCTCGCCCGCGTCCACGTCCTCTAGGCCTACCCCTACCCCTCAGCATGGTGTATTACCAGTAGTGCAGAAACAGAACGCTGTACTTAAATGTGCCGCTTATTGGCCTGTGGTTGGAGGCTGACTTCGCTTATGGAACGCCAGGAAATAATTTTGTGCAAGCCTGCTGTAACACTTAGCTGGCTGCGTATGAATTTGGAGAACTACTACACCCAGCACAGACCCAGAACACTGAGGACAGTCACAGGCAGCCCAAATAGATTTTTTTCCCCAAATTTTTTTGCAAAGGCACACTGCCTATATTCAATCAATATGTCTTCTGTCCCTGCCTAAGCGCTTCTGGCCCTGGAATATGTCAAAGAACTGCAGAGTGTTGCACTGTGGACTGCAATACAGCGGTGATTTAACAGCCCAGACAGAGCCAGGAAATAATTTTGCGCAAGCCTGCTGTAACACTTAGCTGGCTGCGTATGAATTTGGAGAACTACTACACCCAGCACAGACCCAGAACACTGAGGACAGTCACAGGCAGCCCAAATAGATTTTTTTCCCCAAATTTTTTTGCAAAGGCCCACTGCCTATATTCAATCAATATGCCTTCTGTCCCTGCCTAAGCGCTTCTGGCCCTGGAGTATTACTGCAGGGCGCAATGCTCTGCACGGCCGATATACCAAAAAAAAAAAAGTGCAACACTGCAAAAAGCAGCCTCCACAGTACTGCACACGGTTAGATGTGGCCCTAAGAAGGACCGTTGGGGTTCTTGAAGCCTAAAATAACTCCTAACACTCTCCCTATAGCAGCTCCAACAAGATAGCACTTTCCCTCCTCTATGTCAGAACGCATCTGTGGCGAGCCGCGGGAGGGGCCGATTTTTATACTCGGGTGACACCTGATCTCGCCAGCCACTCACTGCAGGGGGGTGGTATAGGGCTTGAACGTCGCAGGGGGAAGTTGTAATGCCTTCCCTGTCTTTCAATTGGCCAGAAAAGCGCGCTAACGTCTCAGAGATGAAAGTGAAAGTTACCCCGAACATCGCGTGGTACTCGTTACGAGTAACGAGCATCTCGAACACGCTAATACTCGAACGAGTATCAAGCTCGGACGAGTACGTTCGCTCATCTCTAGTAAGTATCCTTCAAATCAATTTCTTAATCTCCGCCGTACACAGAGCAATTATGTCCTCATTATGCACATAACAGATATGAGTTTGGTAATCTCACAAAAATTCCTTTCTATAATTAGGATTTTTCTGCCCTATTAGCCTGATTCTCTTATGTTTGCCTACAATCATGTAGTGAAAAGACAATTGATGTTAGCTGTCTTTCACTGTAGTCTCAGTCTAATTGAATTGAGAAGGGCTAACTACACTCATCTTCTAGTAATAGCACCAAACAAAGCAGAGCAGCACAAACGCAGACAGATAAGGAGATAAAATAAAATAACCAACAGATAAGCCGACAGCCCAATTAGATTGAGACTATAGTGAAAGATAGCTAACATCAGTTGTCTTTTCACTACATGATTGTAGGCAAACATAAGAGAATCAGGCAAATAGGGCAGAAAAATCTTAATTAGTCTTCTTTCACACGGGCGCATATTGGCAGGCCAATATACACTTCCATCTGGGGCGTAGAAGTCACAAGATAACACTGGAAACAAACACAGTGAAGAGTCAGACAGTCCAAGTAGGCAACAGGAAGGTACGTGATTAGAGATGAGCGAACCTACTCGGCCACGCCCCTTTTTCACCCGAGCACCGCGATTTTCGAGTACTTCCGTACTCGGGCGAAAAGATTCGGGGGGCGCCGTGGGTGAGTGGGGGGTTGCAGCGGGGAGTGGGGGGGGAGAGGGAGAGAGATAGGGCTCCCCCCTGTTCCCCGCTGCTACCCCCCACTCCGCCACGCCTTCCCCCGCCCCCCGAATCTTTTCACCCGGGTACGGCAGTACTCGAAAATCGCGGTGCTCGATCGAGTAATTACTCGAAACGAGTATGTTCGCTCATCTCTATATGTGATACAAAAGGGTCAGGGGCGAGGGCGAAGTCTGGGTCAAGCAAATAGTCAAAAAACTGGGAGGCAGACAATTTCAACAACGCGAGTGCAGCAGAGACCGAACTAACACTAGCACCAGCAGAAAGACACAGAGACGTTTAAATGCTGTCAGAGCTCCTGCCCCAGCAGCTGATTGGGGCTGGGAACCGGACAGCAACAGCATAGAATCACCAAGGCGCTGGGAAAACCGGCCCCAGCCTTGCAGGACAGGCGGAGACCAGGGACGCACGCCTGGTCACCATGGTGATAGGACGCGGGGCGGCACCCACTGCGTCCCTAGCAACCCGGTGATGAGGAAGAACGCGGCGTCCAGGGGAGGTTGCCAGGACCAGGGCTCCCCTGTGCCGCACAGCAGCAGACTGATTGACAGGGTTGGCAGCGCGGGCACGGGGGCCCTATGAGCCGCCGATCCTGCGTATGATGAGGGAACACTTAGCTAACCTAAATGAATTCAAGTCTCCAGGTTCAGATGAATAACGTCCTAAGATAGAGGATGAAGGAAGCAGCGGAGATAATTGCTGAACCACTTTCTGTAATTTTTTAAAATTCCTGGAGAACAGGAGTGTTACGATCATGTGGGCAAGCTAAGCATGGGGCCCACATGATCGTTTCCAAAAAGGACCAGAAGGATGCACGCAAACAGGTTGCACACGGGTTTCAGGCAACTGACACTGTGCTAAGGGAGTATGGCATGGCCCTACCCTAGCGGGGACATCGCCCCAGTAAGGGCAGCCCAGCGGTCTGTAGCAAGAGTGTAGGCGGACCCCAGTAACATTTCTGTAGAAAAGTATAGGCGAACCCCTCAAACTATTCAGTAGAAACTGCATAGGCAGACCCCAGTAACATTTCTGTAGCAAAAGTATAGGCAGACCCCTGTTACATTTCTGTAGCGAGAGTGTAGGCGAACCCCTGAAACATTAGTGTACCAAGAGTATAGGCGAACACCTGAAAAAATTTGGTTACCAAGAGTGTAGGCGAAGGCATGAAAAATTAGTTAGATAACAGTATAGGCGAGGGTCAGAAAAATTGGTGTACCAAGAGTAGAAGTGCACCCCTGAAAAATTGCTCAACCGTGAGGGCAGGTGAAACCCATAAACACTTTTTAAAGATAAGCTGTTGCTTAATTTGTAACAGAGCCTGGAGGCAGCCTTGTGAGGAAAAAAAATGGTTTCTGTTAAAGTATCAATACTTTTGAAACTTTGAAAAATTGTAAAAAACTTTTTGAACAGAGCCTTTTGGGCCGCAGAAAAATTGGCAGTTCAGCATGATGACATGCTGTTTTAGGAGGAGGAGGAGTAATAATATCTGAGAGTGATTGACAAAGCTAATTCCCCCTTTTTTTGTGGTGCTAGAGAATGCATTTTTCTCATGTGGCAGCAAAAAGAATCATTAGGTTCCATTGCTTTCCGCGGGTGGAGAAGAGCAGTCTGGGGAAATCCAGCCTTTGGTCATCTTTATGAGTGTAAGCATATCGGCACTGGCAGTTGACAGGCGGGTTCACTTATCCGTGATGATTCCTCCAGCTGCACTAAACACCCTCTCTGACAAGATGATAGTGGCAGGGCAAGCCAGAATCTCCAGGGCGTACAGCGCAAGTTCGTGCCACGTGTCCAGCTTTGACACCCAATAGTTGTATGAAGCAGAGGCATCATAGAGGATGGTGGTACGATCGGCTATGTACTCCCTCACCATCTTTTTACAGTGCTCCCTCCGACTCAGCCTTGACTGGGGAGTGGTGACACAGCCTTGCTGGGGAGCCATAAAGCTGGCAAAGACCTTGGAGAGTGTTCCCCTGCCTGTGCTGGATATGCTGCCTGATCCTTGCGCCTCCCCTACTACTTGGCCCTCTGAACTGCGTCTTCTGCCACTTGCGCTGTCAGATGGGAACTTTAGCATGACTTTTTCCACCAGGGCCCTGTGGTATTGCATCACTCTCGTACCCCTTTGCTCTTCGAGAATGAGAGGGCAAAGGTTTTCCTTATACTGTGGGTCGAGAAGGGTGTACACCCAGTAATCCGTGTTGGCCAGAATGCGTCTAATGCGAGGGTCAGGGGAAAGGCAGCCTAACATGAAGTCAGCCATGCGGCCAGGATCCCAGTACGCAACACATCGCTGTCCTCACTAGGAAGATGACTTTCAGGATCCTCCTCTTCAGCCCATACACGCTGAACAGATGAGAGGCAAGCAGCATTGGTACCCTCTGCAGTGCGCCAAGCTGTCTCTTCCCCCTCCCCCTCCTCCAAACCGCGCTGAGATATAGGCATGGGGGTGGTCTGGCTATCAAGTGACATACTGTCATCCCCCGTCTCCTGTTCCAAATGCAAAGCGTCGGCCTTTATGCTTAGCAGCGAACTTCTCAGCAGGCTAAGCAGCGGGATGGTAACGCTAATGATTGCCGCATCGCCGTTCACCATCTGGGTAGATTCCTCAAAGTTTCCGAGGACCTGGCAGATATCTGCCACCCATGCCCACTCCTCAGTAAAGAATTGCGGAGGCTGACTACCACTCTGCCACCCCTGTTGCAGCTCGTATTTTACTATTGCGCTACACTGCTCATAAAGCGTGGCCAACATGTGCAGCGTAGAATTCCAGCGCATGGGCACGTCGTACAGCAGTCGGTGCTCTGGCAGCTGAAACCAACATTGCAGGGTCCTCATGGTGGCAGCGTCCGTGGTGGACTTCCGGTAATGTGTGCAGACGTGGCACACCTTGCCGAGCAGGTCAGACAAGTGGGGGTAGTTTTTCAGAAACCACTGAACCATCAAATTGAAGATGTGGGCCAGGCATGGTATGTGTGTGAGGCTGCCGAGCTACAAAGCCGCCACCAGGTTATGGCCGTTGTCACACACGACAATGCCTGGTTGGAGGCTCAGCGGCTAGAGCCAGAGGTCGGTCTGCTCTGTCAGACCCAGCAGCAGCTCGGGGGCCGTGTGCCTCTTGTTACCTAAGCTGATTAGTTTCAGCACGGCTTGCTGATGCTTGCCCACCACTGTGCTGCCGCGCCACATGCTATCTACTACTGGCGACGTGCTCCACTTCTTAATTGAGAAGTAGACGTGGCGGAGGAGGAGGAGGGGGAGGGTTTGGAGGAGGTGGCAAAAAACGCTGCAGATACCAGCACCGGGGTAGGACCCGCTATTCTGGTTGTGGGTATTACGTGAGTGGTCCCAGGCTCTAACTCGGTCCCAGCCTTTACCAAGTTCACCCAATATGCCATCAGGGAGATATAGTGGACCTGCCCGCCAGTACTTGTCCACGTGTCCGTGGTTAAGTGGACCTTCCCAGTAACCGCGTTGGTGAGGGCACGATTTATGTTGCAGGAGACGTGCTGGTGCAGGGCTGGGACGGCACACCGGGAAAAATAGTGGCGACTGGGGACCGAGTAGCACAGGACTGCCGCCGCCATCATGTTTTTGAAAGCCTCTGTTTCCACAAGCCTGTACAGCAGCATCTCCAGGCTAATTAATTTGGCAATGTGCACGTTTAATGCTTGAGCGTGCGGGTGCGTGGTGACGTATTTCCGCTTTCGCTCCAATGCTTGTGTTAGCAACAGCTGAACGCTGTGCTGAGAGACATTTTTGGATTGGATTGGATCTGTGTGCCATGTTGTGACATAGGGAAAGAGGCAGTGGTGTGACCCGGAGGCAGTGAATGGCCTTCGTCGCACCTTGTGGGGCGCTTGGCCATCATATGCCTGCACATGTTGGTGGTGCGGCTGGTAGTGGTGGCTCCCCGGCTAATCTTGGTGCGACACAGGTTGCACACCACTGTTCGTTGGTCGTCCGTGATCTCACTAAAAAACATCCACACCTTTGAACACCTAGCCCTCTGCATGAAGGCTTGCCGCGAGGGGGTGCTTTGGGAAACAGTTGGGGGATTCTTCGCTCTGGCCCTGCCTCTAGCCCTGGCCAGTCCACTGCCTCTTCCAACCTGTCCTGCTGCTGCAGTTGTCTCCCCTTCTGAAGCCCTGTCCTCAGTAGGCTTAGCAAACCAGGTGGGGTCAGTCACCTCATCGTCCAGCTGCCCTTCCTCCGAATCCTCTGTGCGCTCCTCCCTCGGACTTACTGCCCTTACTACTACCTCACTGACAGACAACTGTGTCTCATCATCCTCATCCACAAAAAGCTCTTGAGACAGTTGCCGGAAGTCCCTAGCCTCATCGCCCGGACTCAGGAAACTTTCCAAAGGTTGGGCATCGGTCATGACAAACTCCTCAGGTGAGAGAGGAACAGTTTTTTCCCACTCATGGCAGGGACCCGAGAACAGTTCCTGGGAGTCTGCCTGCTCAGAATATGTCATTTTCATGGCGTGAGGAGGCTGGGAGGAAGGAGGAGCAGCAGCCAGATGATTCGGAGTTGCAGTCCCTAGGCTGGGAGTAGTGGACTGTGTAAAAGACTGGGTGGTCGATACATTGCTGGACACATTTTCTGCCATCCATGACAGGACCTGCTCACACTGCTCTGTTTGTAATAAAGGTCTACCACGTGGACCCGTAAGTTGTGATATGAAGCTGGGGAGCCCAGAAACTTGCTTCTCTCCTAATCCTGCTGCAGTCGGCTGTGATTCACCATGCCCAGGAACTCAGCCTGTGCCCACTTCCTTACTTTAACGCCCGCATTCGCGTCCTCCACCCTTACCCCTACTCCTCATCATGGCGGATTAAGAATAGAGCAGGGCCCAAATAAATTACCCCACTGTACCGCACTGACAACTGTGGCTTAATTCACCGCACACAGAGACTTGTAGATAGCGGAGGCTCTATGCTGTCATTTGAAAAAATTAACCCGCTGTCTTGTGCTGATACCTAGGGGTAATTTACTGCTTACAGAGACTTGTAGATAATAGAGGCTGTGTGGAGTGGGAGAAGACTCTAAAGCCAGTGGATAGTGCTGGTAACTGCGGCTATCTCAACCTCACCAAGGAAAGGGCATTGTGAGACGCTCTGCACAGTGGCAGAGCTGAAATACTTTGCAGTGGCCCAGGTAATATTACAGTACTGTTTAGCGGTGCTTCACAGTTTAGACATAAATTAAAATCAATTCCTTTTATTAGATAACTTTAAAACCACAATAGACAAAATCAGGGCACTACAGGTAGCCCTCTGGATTAACAGAGGTATATAAACCTTAGTCTAAGGTAGGCGACTAGTACTACTTTATTGATATTATCGTACCCTTCTTGTGTCCGGAAAGAGCACTGTATAATATGTATTCATAACGCAATACAGTAGCTGTCGCTATATCAAAGAACTCAGGTAAGGAAGAAATCAAATTTGTTACTTATGCCTCTCTTCCCATATTTTTTATCTTATAATAGAGATAGATCAATGCCTTGGACCTGCCCACCTTGATATCAAATAAGGGAAGCGCGACGTCGCAACGTCACCACGTTGACGACGCAAGCACGCCGCCGTGCCAACACACCCGCTCGGCCCTCAGATCCGCCCGTACATTATACTAAGTAGGAGTAGCGCAACGTGGCGGCGTCATCACGCTGATGACGCAGGCACGCCGCAGCGTGGCCAGCGCCCCACTCTCACCCAATCACATCAGTTTCAGGAGTATTACGCCCATTATAGTAGTTTCCCAAACGGGAATGTGTCATAACAGACGATCGGCTATCTCTAGGAGGAATCGCTAAACAGGACGAATACATTCCTCCTTTATATACAGCTCCAATAATCTATCACCCTCTATACTACACTAAAAGAGCTCGATTTTACACAAGCCGCATATAGGTCCGCCCTTGAGGTGACACTATTGGTCAGTAAAAATGGATACACCCCTAAGGGGAGGAGAAAGCTTGCTTTATAAGGGAATAACTTCCACAGCACTCAGATAGCCCTGACCTACCATCAAGGCCAGAGGCGCTACCGCTCTCACTCTAGATCAGAAAAAAACTTCATCCTAGCTATAGGCAGCACTACTAAGAAAGCAATAGCAATCAGCTCCGCTTTAACCCTCGTGAGCCAGGCTCTTATCTGACTCGAGGAATCTCTGGTCTATGACCATTATCTTTATACAATATTGCGGCTGATTACATTTTTGCTTCAACTATTAAGATCTGAACTATATAGAGAAGCTGCGTGTTTACCACAGACCGCTATCTCGCTATAAAAAATATCAAAAAATATAAATATCCCAGATTCGTATTATATAGAGGGACCTCCTGTACACTTAAGGTTGCTCCCTCCTTTAAATATACAAATCTCGGATATGAATAGGAACATCCTCTCGTAATAGATCTATATTATATAGAGAGTTTGTCTGCTTATCATAGACTGCTCTCCCAGAAAAATATATAGATCTCAGATATTCTCTATATAGAGAGACCACCTAAACATCAATAGGTAGTCTTCTCGCTAAAATATACAAATCCTATTTTAGGAAAAAGAATAGTTTCTACTGCCTATATTGCCTCTGACAGAGTAACGCATCAACCCAAAACTGAGCAAATAATAACTCTGGGATAGACATCAATTTGTATCTAAAGCTATAACAATACTCAATTAATCTCCTGATGACCCGCTTAAACTAGCGGCGAAACGCGTTGAGATTAAAAAAATAACAAAATCGGAGCCTATGGATGCTACAATTGAGAATATAAAACGAATAGTAAAAACTATTGAGTAAATGTGTGATCATACAGTCAAACAACAATCATTGGAAAGTTTCTGGGTTCCTCCCAATACCAATGAAACTGTATGACACTACACTTTTTGATACAAAGAGGTCATGAGCCCCTATATATCTGAACCTTATATGGAGTAAGAACCATATGTTTGCATTGCCAAGATATAGGGTGCATACTCTTTGTATTCGAAAATCTTCCCTCTTATAATATTGGACATAAAACAAATCCATATACTTATTCAGCATCACAGTGTAAAGGGACCCAATTAAGTTGGTGCACTACTACTCCCAGCCAGCCACAACTATAATGCACACGGTGAGATGTAACCCTGAGAAGGACCTTTGGGGTTTTTGCACAGAGGATCAGGGGGACTGTAAAACTTTCCCTATATAGGTAGCTCTGTCTCTAAACTTTGTATAATACACTGCAGACTGAGAACGCTATAGATGAAATGGCCTGCACAGTCCGAGATGCTTAAAAAAAAAAAATTGATACACTACTGCTCCAAGCCAGCAACAACAGTAATGCACATGATGAGGAGTAGCCCTAAGAAGGACCGTTGGGGTTCTTGAAGACAGGATTCTACGCTAACACTATCCCTGTATAAGCAGCAGCACTTTCCCTAACCTCTGCCAGCATGCGTCTGAGGCGAGCCATGGGCGGGACCAGTTTAAGTACTCGGCGATCACCTGATCGGCCCAGCCACTCACTACTGTGGGGGTGGGGGGGAGGGCTGGCACGTCACAGCAGGAAGTGGTAATGCCTTCCCCGCATGTTTATTGGCTAGAAAATGGCGCTAAACATGCGGGGAAGGAAATGCAATTGACTCAAGAACGCGTGGTGCTCGTCTCGAGTAATGAGCAATCTCGAGCACCCTAATACTCGAACGAGCATCAAGCTCGGACGTGGGTGCTCGCTCATCTCTAGTAATTATAGATTCTGCACACTTTTTCATGGTTACCATGGTTACATGCAATAAAAACATATCACAATCACATTAAACAAGTGCAATCTACTTTTTCTAATCACACTCATTTATTTGAATGGGCGATTTTTGTACGAAAATCGCAGCAAAATAGGACATGCTGTGATTTTTTTGGGGACTGTTCGTCTGATTAAAAACCTGTGAATAGAACCATTCATAACAATATGCTTTATTTCTATCTGGTTTTGGTCTGATTTTTTTGAGACCGGTAATTGGCTGGAAAAATCACTTGTGTGAATATACGCTCAAGAATATCCCTATATATGAGACTGAAGGCACGTTGTGAGATGCGCTGCTGTACAGAAGTCGCAAAGGTCTCATTGGTGGCAATAAAAAATCAGTCTCATGTATATTTCAATGCTGCATAGGATTATATGAGAGTGATTTTAAAATGTAATTTGCAACTTCTGTACGCCAATATATTCCTACAGTGGGGCAGTATGGTTATTACTCTAGGGGGACAGTGCAGCTATAAATGACTACAGGGGATGGTACAGCAAAATAATACTACAGGGGGACAGTATGGCCATTCTTTACTACAGTGGGGCAGTATGGCTATATCGTACTTCAAGGTGACATTGAAGCTATAACAATGGGGCATACTCTACAACTAGTGGAAAGAAAATTTCTATGCCAACATAGAAGGGGATTCTTTACTGTAAGAGCAGTGAGACTATAGAACTCTCTGCCTGAGGAAGTGTTTATAGTGAACCCACTAAAACAGCACAAGAGGGGTCTGGATGCCTTTCTTGAATGTAACAATATTGCATGTTACTCCTTTAATCACTGATTACTTCAGAAGGGTCGATGATCCAGGGATTATTCTGATTGCCAGATTTGGAGCCAGGGAGGATTTTTTCCCTTTAACCCTTTCCAATCCAATTTGTATTCTGGTTTTCCTAGGGGGCTTACTTTTTTTCTGCCGTTATTCAATGGCGCTATATGCTGGCTAAAGCCAGTACTGCATGAGGTGACACATTGGATAGGCTCCGACAGCAGAGAGGCTGGCAATATACAGTAAGAGAACTCCGACGGATGTCTTCCAACATCGGAGCTGTACAGCTTTAAATCATAATGTCTTCAGAGGTCAGACAGTGGATTGGAAAGGGTTAAATGAGGAAAATTGACTTCTACCTCTTTGGAGTTTTTTGCCTTCCTCTGGGTCAACATTGCAGGAAAAAAGCTGAACTGGATGGACATATGATTTTTTTCAACCAAAAAATACTATATTACTGGTAGATAGTATGGCTCCTTATTTACTAAGAAAAAAAACTTTATGACAGTGAGGGGGATCAATGAGTGGAACAGGTTGCCATGAGAGATGGTGAGTTCTTCTTCAATGGAAGTCTTCAAACAGAGGCTGGACAATACTGTTGATTCATGTTCAGTCTGTGATCTATTAGTATACCCAAGTCTTTTTCACATGCGCTGCTGCTTAGCCCAATTCCTCCCATTCTGTATGTGCTTTTTTCATTTTTCTTGCCTAGATGTAGGACTTTGCATTTCTCCTTGTTAAATACCATTCTGTTATTCGCCGCCCACTGTTCAAGCTTTACTAGATCTTTCTGAATCCTCTCTTCTTCTCTAGTGTTAGCTATCCCTCCTAGATTTGTATCTTCACGAGTCTAGTCTGCAGAGTGCACCCTGTAGAACCTTAGACTCCACCTACATTCCTACACCCCATCAACACGTGCAAAGGATCTAACTACCTGTCACAGGCCTGAAAGACAGGCCATACCATGTAATAAGCAAAGTGTGGTTGACCAACATTAAATTAGCACTTTAAAGTGACGTTAACATTTACATTCATTATATAGGAGTCCACAGCCTTTTAATGGAGTGTAAAATCCTGTACACTACAAATCCATATCCATATACTGTACTGCACGTGTCTGTCTATACACTGACCAATCACTGCATTGAGTCCAGTAGCGGGGTACCATATAATGGCCGCAGGACGATCTGCTCTCAGATAATATTCTGAACTCTACTCTGCAGAGCAGATGGCAATGGATAAATATGGGTACACTGAATGAACTAGAAGACACGTGATATTGCATTTATACTTCACTGTTATTATTCAGCATCAGTTGGTTTATACAATGAATTATACAAAACATTAAATAAGTTGCCTGGAACAGTATCACTCTTGTCTAGGGGGAGAGTCTTGATTAGAGATGAGCGAGCACCCAAATGCTCGGGCCCGCGTTATTCGAGTCGAGCTTTTCGTAAAATTCGAGAGCTCTACTCGAGTAACGAACCCCATTGACTACAATGGGAGACTCGAGCATTTTTGTATATGGAACGCAGGGTCCCGAGCTTTTTTTTTGGTTTTCTCTCTCTCTCTGCCTAAAAATTTGCCATTGACGCGCGCGCTGCGACGGGAGGGGCCAAAACAGGCACGTCACACCAGGGAGGAGCCAAAAACAGGGGCGGGTCGAACACGGCATGATGCTCGTTTGAGTAACGAGCACCATCGAGTACGCTAATACTCAAACGAGCGTCAAGCTCGGCAGAGTACGTTCGCTCAACTCTAGTCTTGACATACCAGACACAATCCTTGGACAAGAGTGGTGCTGTTTTTGAAAATCAGGCTGATAAAATGATATAAGAAGATGACTGTACATTAAGATTGTGACTCTATTCCATGGCATGTACAAAACAGGTGACTCTATCTGTAGTCAGGCACTAATGATTGAGAGTCGGTTGAGGACACTTGGTGCTCTTGATGCATTGTGGGATGTCTTCATCTGTCAGCACATATCCTTCGGTACATACACAATGGGGCATACATTTTTCACCTGGCACATAGTGGATTCCCAGGGTACTGCAGGTCACCTGGGGCGTCCTGGTACATTCCCTGAAAATCATACGTGCTGGACAGGTGACGTTACAGGAAGACACCGGGACACAGATGTGGGACTCTTCAGACTGGAAGACATATCCTTCTGTACAGTGACATGTAGATTCACAGGATTTTTTGCAAGATGTAGCATTGAGATTGTCGCAAGTGTTGAAGCAGGGAGGCTTGCAGCTCGAGAGGCTGTTGTCGGGGCACTTA
Organism: Eleutherodactylus coqui; assembly: GCF_035609145.1. NCBI lineage: Eukaryota > Metazoa > Chordata > Amphibia > Anura > Eleutherodactylidae > Eleutherodactylus > Eleutherodactylus coqui. The sequence goes on along the minus strand of NC_089842.1, from coordinate 26,843,021 downwards.
ACACCTGCAGGTGAGAAACCAAAAATACTTTACATAAAGAAGCCAACAATATCTGTATGACCTGGAGGCAAGTCATTTTACACATTTCAATTGCTAAATTAAAAGATGTCCACATTCACTGACAGTACAGAGCCTTATCCCTCAGTGACCGCCCATATGTACTTTTATGGCAGTCACAAAGAGGCTTTAGGCTACTTTTTACAGTAGCCTAGTCTGAGTGAAGCACAGGGATCCAGTGTCAGTAGTAATGGGTGCTCCTCTGTCTTATGACAATGGGGTTCCAGCTTTAATGGCTGGCTCAAAGAAACCTCTGATCTTGCTTGTTTTATCCGTTAACAATTTCAGAAGGAGGGGGCTACCTCTGTTATCCATGAGCCCCCCCCTCAATGTGATCATAGGGTTCTGATCAGTTTCCACGTCAGCCAGATACCTAACAATGGCCTCCGGGTACACTAGGCTCTGTCAAAGGCAGGGTCTAATAGACCTAGCTGTCATAGGTATACTACACTGCATTACAAAAATAGTGCAGTGAATTATAGAAGTCACTGAAAAGATTACATCTTGAACAAACTTGTCAAATGACCCCGCCACTAAATATCACCTGCCTAACGCAGGAGGAAGTGCAGAGTCAGTTAAAAAAGATTAAAACCGACAAATCACCGGCACAGATGGAATACACCCAAGGGTTCTAAGGAACTAAGTGACGTGATAAATAGACCACTATTTCTAATATCTATGGACACTATTGAGACTGGGGCTGTACCACTGGATTGGCGCATTGCCAATATGGTTGCAACATACAAAAATAGGTCTAAAAAAAGAGCCTGGTAACCACAGGCTGGTAAATCTCACTTCTATCATTGGAAAAGTATTCAAGGGGTTTCTGAGAGATGCCATCCTAGAATATCTCAAGGAAAACAATGGTATACCTCCTCACCAGCATGGGTTCATGAGGGGTCAATCATGTCAGACTAATCTGATCAGCTTCTACGATGAAATAAGCTCTAGGCTGGACCAGGGAGAGTCTGTGGATCTCATATATCTGGATTTTTCTAAACCATTTGACACTGTGCCGCATAATAGGCTGATATATAAAATGAGGCAGCTCGGTCTCGGTGAAAACGTGTGTATCTGTGTAAAGAACTGGCTCGGAGATAGACAGCAGATGGTGGTAATAAAAGGTTCATACTCAGATTGAGTCACCATTGCTAGCAGGGAAAAAAACAAATTATGCAAAGATAGGATCAAAATTGCCAAGGAGGAGGCAGAAAGACTGATCGCCAAAGAAGGCAAAAACAACCCGAAACTATTTTTCAATTATATTAACAGCAAGAGGATTTGCAGGGAGAGCACTGGCCCTTTAACAAATAATGCAGGGGAAATCATTGAAGATGATGGAGGGAAGGCAAATCTATTAAATAGTTTATTTTCGAGTGTATTCACAAACGAAAAGGAAATGCCACACAAGATGCAGGGGAATAAAATGAACCCCTCACAAAATATGTCATACCTAACACAAGAGGAAGTGCAGAAGCGAATAAAGAAGACTAAAATCGACAAATCACCAGGCCCAGGTGGAATACACCCAAGGATACTAATGGAACTAAGTGACGAGATAGCTAGGCCGCTATATCTAATATTTCTAGACACTATCAAGACCGGGGTTGTACCATTGGATTGGCGCATTGCCAACGTGGTTCCAATTTACAAAAAGGGGAGCAGAAAAGCATAGAAAAATAAAAATGTTCCAGGGCCTTGTAATGCAGTGACAGAAAAAAAAAATGTTAACTTTAATTGTGGTAAAATGTAAAAAACTGTACATGTTAGATCTCACACAAACATTATTTTTATGTAAATCAAAGTGGTGCCATTAAAAAAAGCAAGTCATGGCACAGAAAAACCTTCATACAACGATGTATCAAAAATAAAACATTTATGGTTAAAATATATTGAAAAATATTGAGTTAAAAATTAGAAAATTTTGAAAAAAACAAAATACATAAATCTACTCAGAACCACTTATGATCCTAAGATGCTGACCATGAGGTGTATAATCTGCAGTAACATTACAATGCTGTGTATGAACATGTAGGGAGGCCGTTCAGATAATGATGACTTACTTCTAGCAGCAATCAGAGACACGAAACAGGCTGAAAAAGACAATAAATCCCAGTATTAGGAGAAGACCATCAATGCTCTAGTATAAAACACAGAATACTGCAGATTGAATCGGAAATCATGAAATTTTGGAGAAGTCACTTTAAAATAACGTTATGATCTGTATTATGTGACTCACCTGCTACCAGCAGTTGTAGAAGCTTCTGAGAAGAAGACATCTTAGATTTATTCCTGAAAATAAACCAGAAACTGTTAAGGAACAATAGAGATAGAAAGAAGAATGTGATGTAAATGCAAAGGGAAAACAAAGAAGAGCAAGGACAGCAGAGGAAGAAGAATGAAGAGGACAACATGGGAGGAAGATGAAAAGTCGAAGAAGAGCAGAGGGAATTAGAAGGAAGATGAGACTATTAGGGAAGAAATTAGGAAAAAGAAAAATTAGCAGGAAAAGAAGAAAGAGAATGAGAAGGTGGGGAGGAGAAGAATGAGCAGAAAGCAGGGTGAGTGAAAAAGAAGAAGAGAAAAAAGAAGGAATGGAGGAAGGAAGAAGAACTAAAGCGAAGTAGAAGAAGGAAAAGTAGGGGAAAAGAGAAGAAGAAAGAGATGGAGAAGGTGGGGGAGGAAAAGAAACAAGAGGAAGAGTGTCAGAAAAAAAGAGAAGGAAACACGGAAAGGAAAAGAAAGAGAAGAGGAAGAAGAAAAAGAAATGGGAGGAAACAGGAGTAAAGAAGAGAAGGAGAAGACATAAAGGAATAGGGGCGTAGAGGAAGAAAGACAAGGGGAAGTAGGAGAAAAAAGAAAATAAGAAAAAGGTGACGAAGAGAAGAAAAAGAAGGGATGAGATGAAGTGGGAAAGAAAGAATTGGAGGTAAGAAAAGTAGGAGGAAAAAAGAGCAAAAGAAGGAAGAAAGGAAAGGAGAAGGTAGAAGAGGAAAAGAAGGAGCAGGAGGAAGAGAAGGATGAAAAAGAGGCGAAAAAGATGCAGGAAAGATGAGGTAAGGGAGGTTAAAAAAGAAGGGAAGAGGAGAAAAAGCAGGAGGAAAAGAAGAAAAAAAAGGAAAGGAGAAGTGGAAAACAAAGGAGCAAGAAAAAACTGGAGAATAATACAAAGTATATGAAAAGGAGGAGTAAGGAATGAAGGAGAAGAAAAGGACAAAATGAGGGTGAGAAGAAGAAGAGGCGAGGAAATAAAAGTGATGGTGGATGAGAAGAAATAGATAAAGGATGAGGAAAAGGAGAAGAGAGCAATGAAAAAGAGAAGGCATAAAGGAAGTGGAAATCTTGAAGCAGAATGAGAAGAAGGAAGAAAGATGAGGGGGAAAAGAAAAGTACACACACTGTAACTAACAGCTCTCAGGAAGACACAGCAGCAGCAGGGTCAAGACATCACACCGGTAATATGAAAGAGAAGACAATGAATTCAGTGATACCTGGTGGGAGATTCTGCTGCTCATGTGAGCAGTCTCATCACTGGGTCTTATATAGGAGGATGTAGGTCACAATGTGCATCAGGTGAAGATTATGTAAGAACGCATTGCTTCATGTGAGCGGCTCAGGCTTACAGGGGGTGAGTCATCAGAAGACACTTTGTATTGTTTCTCTACTTCACAATATTTGTCTTCTGAAGCAGCGATGTTCTTGCCGAGTCCTTCCTGTCCGCTCTGGCAGTGACGAGAGATGTTGTAATAGTTACTACAAAGTTCATCATCAGAGATTTACTCATTTTTACTATAATGGATTCACCGAAAGCAGATACTCCAGTTCCAGCAAACAAAACTTGTTTACAAAGTGAAACCGTCTACAATTTCCCAATAAGCATTTAACCCCTTCCCACTGCAGCCCTTTTTATTTTTTACATCCTAACTTTAAAAAAATTCATAACTTCTTAATTTTTACACTAACATAGCTTATTTGTGGAAGAACGAGTTTTGTTTTTTTGGTACTATTTAATGTAACATATTAAGTTTTGCAGGGGGCTGGTTTTACAGATTGTGATAAAAATGTACACATTCATCTCTGTGGGAAATGCATGCATAGAAGGAATCACGTTGCCGGCACACACAGATTTCATAGGGACAGAGCACAGGAATAAGGAGGCGGGTAAGTGTAAAACAAGGCTCCCTAGACATCCTGTTCCCTGATCTTTGAGCACTATAACATAGTTTATGGAGCTCATGACAGCTTCCCCTTAACAAAAAGTTTTCATGATCTGTACACATGGGGGATAAGCTAATAAATGAATGATAAATAGAGATGAGCGAGCACCAAATGGCTCGGGTGCTCGTTACTCGGGACGAAATTATCGCGATGCTCGAGGGTTCGTTTCGAGTAACGAACCCCATTAAAGTCAATGGGCGACCCGAGCATTTTTGTATATCGCCGATGCTCCCTAAGGTTTTCATTTGTGAAAATCGGGGCAATTCCAGAAAGTGATGGGAACGACACAGCAACGGATAGGGCAGGCAAGGGGCTACATGTTGGGCTGCATCTGAAGTTCCCAGGTCCCACTATTAAGCCACAATAGCGGCAAGAGTGCCCCCCCCCCGCACTGTCAGCATAAAGATCGTTCTCCTCTGCCACAGCAGTAACAGCTGTGGCAGAGAAGAACGATTTTAGCCCATTGAATTCAATGGAGCCGGCAATACAGCAGGTTCCACTGAAAACAATGGGCTGCAGGCCTGCGCGGGATGAATTGTCGGGAAGGGCTTAAATATGGAAGCCCTTCCCTGCAATTCATCCAGAAATGTGTAAAAATAAAAAAAATATACCGTATATACCGGCGTATAAGGCGATGGGGCGTATAAGACGACCCCCCCAACTGTCACCTTATACGCTGGGAATACAGCGGAGCAAAAAATAAAAATCATTACTCACTTCCCCCGGCGTTCTGCGGCGCTGCTGCAGGATGTCGCTCCCTCCTGGTCCCCGTCAGAGCATTGCTTTCTGGACGCAGGGCTTGAAATCCCCGCCTCCAGAAAACACACGTGCCTTCAGCCAATCACAGCCAATGACAATGATGTCATTGAATGGCTGTGATTGGCTGACGGTGTGTGTTAGCTAATCACAGTAGCTTTCTGGAGGCGGGGATTTCAAGCCCTGCGTCCAGAAAGCAATGCTCTGCCAGGGACCAGGAGGGAGCGACAGCCTGCAGCAGCGCCGCAGAACGCCGGGGGAGGTGAGTAATGATTTTTTTTTTTTGACACTTTCTTTTTTTTTTGTATTACCGGCATATAAGATGACCCCCAACTTCAGAGCAGATTTTTCGGGGTTCAAAAGTCGTCTTATACGCCAGTATATACGGTATATACTTACTTTGTCCCGGCAGACAGAGTTCAGCGCGCCCGGCCTACAGTGGGTGTGAAGGGGGTGTGAGTCAGACCTGCCCCCTGATTGGCTCAGCACTGAGTCTGACTCACACCCCCTTCACACCCACTGCTGGCCGCCGCGGCTGAACTCCGTCTGCCGGGACAAGGTAAGTATATACACTACCGTTCAAAAGTTTGGGGTCACATTGAAATGTCCTTATTTTTGAAGGAAAAGCACTGTACTTTTCAATGAAGATAACTTTAAACTAGTCCTAACTTTAAACAAATGCACTCTATACATTGCTAATGTGGTAAATGACTATTCTAGCTGCAAATGCCTGGTTTTTTGTGCAAAATCTACAAAGGTGAATAGAGGCCCATTTCCAGCAACTATCACTCCAGTGTTCTAATGGTACAATGTGTTTGCTCATTGGCTCAGAAGGCTAATTGATGATTAGAAAACCCTTGTGCAATCATGTTCACACATCTGAAAACAGTCTAGCTCATTACAGAAGCTACAAAACTGACCTTCCTGTGAGCAGATTGAGTTTCTGGAGCATCACATTTGTGGGGTCAATTAAACGCTCAAAATGGCCAGAAAAAGAGAACTTTCATCTGAAACTCGACAGTCTATTCTTGTTCTTAGAAATGAAGGCTATTCCATGCGAGAAATTGCTAAGAAATTGAAGATTTCCTACAACGGTGTGTACTGCTCCCTTCAGAGGACAGCACAAACAGGCTCTAACCAGAGTAGAAAAAGAAGTGGGAGGCCGCGTTGCACAACTAAGCAAGAAGATAAGCACATTAGAGTCTCTAGTTTGAGAAACAGACGCCTCACAGGTACCCAACTGGCATCTTCATTAAATAGTACCCGCAAAACACCAGTGTCAACATCTACAGTGAAGAGGCGGCTGCGGGATTTTGGGCTTCAGGGCAGAGTGGCAAAGAAAAAGCCATATCTGAGACTGGCCAATAAAAGAAAAAGATTAAGATGGGCAAAAGAACACAGACATTGGACAGAGGAAGACTGGAAAAAAGTGTTGTGGACGGATGAATCCAAGTTTGAGGTGTTTGAATCACAAAGAAGAACGTTTGTGAGACGCAGAACAAATGAAAAGATGCTGGAAGAATGCCTGACGCCATCTGTTAAGCATGGTGGAGGTAATGTGATGGTCTGGGGTTGCTTTGGTGCTGGTAAGGTGGGAGATTTGTACAGGGTAAAAGGGATTCTGAATAAGGAAGGCCATCACTCCATTTTGCAACGCCATGCCATACCCAGTGGACAGCGCTTGATTGGAACCAATTTCATCCTACAACAGGACAATGACCCTAAACACACCTCCAAATTGTGCAAGAACTATTTACAGCAGAAGCAGGCAGCTGGTATTCTATCGGTAATGGAGTGGCCAGCGCAGTCACCAGATCTGAACCCCATTGAGCTGTTGTGGGAGCAGCTTGACCGTATGGTACGCCAGAAGTGCCCATCCAACCAATCCAACTTGTAGGAGATGCTTCTAGAAGCGTGGGGTGCAATTTCACAAGCTTACCTCAACAAATTAACAGCTAGAATGTCAAAGGTGTGCAATGCTGTAATTGCTGCAAAAGGAGGATTCTTTGACGAAAGCAAAGTTTGATGTAAAAACAATGTTATTTCAAATACAAATCATTATTTCTAACCTTGTCAATGTCTTGACTCTATTTTCTATTCATTTCACAACGCATGGTGGTGAATAAGTGTGACTTTTCATGGAAAACACAAAATTGTTTGGGTGACCCCAAACTTTTGAACGGTAGTGTATATATATATATATATTTTTTATTTTAACACATTTCTGGATGAATTGCAGGGAAGGGCTTATATATTTAAGCCCATTGCTTTCAGTGGAACCTGCTGTATTGCCGGCTCCATTGAATTCAATGGGCAAACATCGTTCTTCTCTGCCACAGCTGTTCCAGCTGTGGCAGAGAAGAATGATTTGTCTTCTATATGTTCTCAATGGGGTCGGCGCTGCTGCCGCCGGCCCCATTGAGCGCATATAGAGAAGAGAACAGGAATCGCAGATCGCAGATAGGTGCGATCGGCGATTTCTATGGCCTATGAAGGACCGTTGGGGTTCTTGAAGCCTAAAATCACTCCTAACGCTCTCCCTATAGCAGCTTCGGCATCAGCAGCACTTTCCCTGATCTCTGTCAGAATGCATCTGTGGCGAGCCGCGGGCGGGCAGATTTTAATACTCGGGTGACACCTGATCTCGCCAGCCACTCACTGCAGGGGGGTGGTATAGGGCTTGAACGTCGCAGGTGGAAGTTGTAATGCCTTCCCTGTCTTTCTATTGGCCAGAAAAGCACGCTAACGTCTCAGAGATGAAAGTGAAAGTAACTCGAACATCGCGTGGTACTCGTCACGAGTAACGAGCATCTCGAACACGCTAATACTCGAACGAGTATCAAGCTCGGACGAGTATGCTCGCTCATCTCTAATGATAAACAGTTTAACATATGCTACACACAGTTAATGCTATGTCTGGTGATAGATTTTAATAGCCATGTATGAGATATCATGTATCACATAAAATCATGTTTGTAGTCAGAGGTTATACTTTCTGTATGTATATAGTCATGTATGCATTTACAGATTTAGTCATATAATTAGAGGCTATAGTTACATATATTGTCATATAGTAAGTTTAGTCATGTATAAGGTCACAGGTTATTATCATGTATATAGTAATGGGTTATAGTCCTGATTTGTAAGAAGCCAGTTTGGTAGTGTAGTTGTTTTATATAACTCACTTTTTATAGGAGATCTGATTATTGCTGTTGTAGATAGAGAAACTGCAAAAAATGCATCATCAGCATCACACTAATGTACAGATATAAGTTGCTCCGAGACTATGAGCTTTATATGCTGTAAAAGGGGGGCTACTTACCAAGTAACTTAAAGGAGTTGTCCCGCGAAAGCAAGTGGGTCTATACACTTCTGTATGGCCATATTAATGCACTTTGTAATGTACATTGTGCATTAATTATGAGCCATACAGAAGTTATCAGAAGTTATTCACTTACCTGCTCCGTTGCTAGCATCCTCGTCTCCATGGTGCCGTCTAATTTTCGGCGTCTAATCGCCAGATTAGACGCGCTTGCGCAGTCCGGGTCTTCTTCTTTTCTCAATGGGGCCGCTCGTGCAGGAGAGCGGCTCCGTGTAGCTCCGCCCCGTCACGTGCCGATTCCAGCCAATCAGGAGGCTGGAATCGGCAATGGACCGCACAGAAGCCCTGCGGTCCACCGAGGGAGAAGATCCCGGCGGCCATCTTCAGCCGGTAAGTAAGAAGTCACCGGAGCGCGGGGATTCAGGTAAGCGCTGTGCAGATTTTTTTTTAGGTCCCTGCATCGGGTTTGTCTCGCGCCGAACGGGGGGGCTGTTGAAAAAAAAAAAAACCGTTTCGGCGCGGGACAATCCCTTTAACATGCAGAATGAAAGACTTCTCCAGAAGGTCATTTTGGTTTATACCTGTAAAGTCTCATACCATTAATTAAGAAATTAAATACAAATTACATTTAAAGTAAAACATAGTGAAGATGCTTTTTTTCTCTGTTCTCCATACTCTGCTTGGAGAGCTCAGCTGTACAACAGCTGGGCACTCCGAGCAGAGGACAGCTGGATGCAGAAGACAAGCGGGGCCACCCCACTTGTCTTCTGCATCCTCTGCTCAGAGCGCTCGGCTATATAACAGTTACGTGCTCTGAGCAGAGAACAGCTGGGTACAGAAAATAGGCGGGGACACCCCACTTGTCTTCTGCAACCTCCACTCGCAGCGCTCAGCTGTATAACGGCCGGGCGATCCGAGCAGGAAACAGATGGATGCAGAAGACAAACGGCCCCACTTGTCTTCTGCATCCTCCGCTTGGAGTGCAAGGTGATCACTTAATGTTTGAGTGAACATCTTGTGCTGTAAAAGACACAACGATTATCGCTCAAAAGCCGCTCAATAGACATCTTTTGAGCGATAATCGTTGTGTCTAAATGGGCCTTTACCCATTGGATTTTTGCAGATTTATTTGTCTCAATCTCTTATCTAATTATAATGACAAGGAAAACTGGGACAGGAAGATGCATCTTCCAGTTATCACACCCACAGTATGCTAAATATCCTTTCCGATAGCACACTGGCAGCGGGGCAGTGAAGCACCTCTAAATCAATTTGTGCAAGCCCTGGCTACTTATCAAGCTTAGGCACCCAGGGACTAGGTCAAAGGGACCAGTGCCATGTCTGAGTACATCCACGCAGGAGCTGACACACTCTTGGGCTATCATGGATAAGTACTGCCTGTGACTGTGTCCTACCCTATGCTTTTGCTACAAGCCCCGATGGGCTGAAAAAACTATGCCACACTTCTGTTAGACTTCCCTTGCCATTAGTTGTGGTGATGCTGCGATGGCATTGCGCTTGACAGCCATGAGCTGCAGAGCTGTCATCCATTGCGGTTGTATAACTGCGGTCATAGGGAACTACTGTTCTCAAGCTCCTTAACAGTCTGTCCTGATAGTGTAGCATTTTCAAGTCCCTCTCCACTGCTGTAATGAGATTTATCATTTTGCCCTTGTAGTGGGGATCAAGGAGGGTGGCCACCATGAATGATCTGATGTTTTGATGTGGGCTATGCAACAGTCTTTCTGCAAGCACTGCAGCATAAAAGCACTTATACGCCCCAAAGTGCCAAAGGTGATAGCCCAAATTCCTCGGGGTCAGGCGTAAGAGTTTCCTGTGGCTGATTCCACCACCCACATAGAATAGCTGTGGTTAGTGATGGATGGAAGGAACATTATGTAGTCCCCTCCCCTGCCTCTGGTCCTATATTATCTTATCCACTCCTTCTTTATACTTCCCCATGGGTGGAAAAACATGTTGGAGAAGACGCCACCTTTTCTTGCCCAATGCCACCCTTCCTGCGGTGTTGAATAATGGCATACTCGCCAAACAATTGGGAGATTGGTATTCCATTTTCCTCCACCTGTGACAACAACACATCATTATCCCTGAGGCACTGTAGTGTCTGTTCCAGCAGGCAGACAACAGGGATGGCCATACTAATCAGTGTGTCATCACAAGTGGTACAAATGTCTTTGACCTATAGGCACTCTATAGGTGTCAAGTGACTAATCTCCATATAGCATCTGCTAATGTCATACACATCTGGTACTCTGTGATTGTTCTCTGCAACATATGCAATGTACAATTCCACCATATAGGCACATCACAGATGAGACAGTTGGATGGTAGCCCAACCTGTAGCTATGTCTCCGCCGGACAAGAGCCAGCTGGGTGTGAACGCTGAAAGTGGAAGCACAGTTTCCTGGCCTTTTCTAGCACTGAAAGTAAATCTGGGTAATTGTTTAGGAAATGCTGCACATCATCACACGAGCCAGGCAAGGTAGATGTGTGAGATTGCCGAGGTGAAGGGCTGCCTGCAGGTTGGCCTACTGTCATACACATGACCTTGCCTGCTTTCAGATTGTTCAGGGTCAGCCATGTGTCAGCTTGGACCTGCAAAGCCATCAGCTCTTTGACCATGTGGCTGCACTACCCTAGACATATGAGGTTAGGACATCATTTTATCATTTACCATGTGCACTGCTGGTTGGAGGTTACATTTTTTCACTTATGGATATCTGTGCCAATGTGGAGGAAAGGTTGTATGAAGAAGTGGAGAAAAAGAAGCAGGATGAGGAGGAGAGGGGTGAGGAGTGGATAAACAAGGATGAATGTCACACAACTCTTGGAGGAACCATTAAACAACTTTATGCCCCTCCTAAAGCACATTGACCCAATGTGCTGTTAAGGATGTGTAAATAAAGCAGATTGAATAATACCTCAGCAGCGCCACCTATTGAAGGATGGCAGCATTTCTTCAAATCCATGTCAGACCCTTTCTACTGGTCTTTATAACAATGACTGCGAATAGGAAACCAAGACAGAAAACCATACACATACAGCTGTTATGGGGTTTGTGCCCCCCATTAGTGTGCAGAAGGTTTCTGGCTTAGCTGGTGAGAGGCCTGTAACGTGGGTGAAGAGGGTGGTCATAAAACCCATGGCCATGCTTGGTGGATCATGTTTCCGTGGTGAGGTGTGCCCTGCCACTGACAAAATTCTTCAATGCCATATGCACATGATCACTTACATAGTGGTGCAGGGCAGGGAAAGCCCTTTGAACAAAGGAATGGCAGCTGTTACTGTGGGTTAGCATTTAGCATCATGTTGTGGAAGGCGTGTGTTTCCACTAGCCTGAAGGGCAATATTTCTATTGCAAGAACCTGTGCAATGCTTGTGTTCAGGCTCTGTGCTTGTGGGCGGTTGGAGTGGAATTTTTTTTTTACATTCCCATAGTTGGGAGATGGAGGGCTGGCTGCTGAACTGAGATCTACTGAAATATGGGGTAGATATCAATTTCGGTGAAGTTGGTGGTGATGTTGGCGCCACGACTTCCATATCTGTATAGAGAAGTCAGAGTAAATGACTTTTAAAAATAGCCCCATGAGTTAACGTTTTACCAGCTTACCTTGTTGAACACAACTCTTTTGGCATGGCGACTTTGGTGTTCTATATCCCATTGGTGCTGAGACAGAAGCCATGGACCCCAATGTCATTGATTTCCCATACAGATCAACAATTCAAACTCTGTAACTATTGGTCATATGGAAATATACTGTATGATCCTTTAATCCTCTGCTATTATCTGTAGTTTTTGTCACCAGATGTAATATATAGGGTATAAACCAAATGTTGGAATCTTCTATAGCCACATGAGAAGAAAGACTCCCAAATTAAGAAATGCTTATAAAGTCCATGTAAAGTCTCCATGATATCATCACATGTACCTGGGTAAGAGGATCTGTCAGCTCCGGTGCCGCTGGATGTAATGGTAACGCTTCTATTTACATTATTTATTTTCTCATCCTCCACATGAATCACAATCTTGTGTTCCTAATTAATTGACCGGTATGATGAAATAGCAAACTAATTATACCAGTCATTACAGCACTGAGTTAATTAGCAAAACAACTCCAGAAATGTCATTAACTAATGTGTCAGTGGTTCCCTCCTCAGGAGACAATATACCAGTGGCAAAGATGTCTCATTATGAAATAACTAACGTGACACCATGCATACACAGGCATGGGCCATGATTGTATGGACTATGTATAAGGCAGAAGGGTGATTGCTGAAGGACCATGATATTTAGAGATGGTAGAATCCAGTCACCAACCTCACGGAAAATCAGCAAAGAATTGACTGACTTTTAAAGGCAGAGCTGGGGATTCAGTACGCAAGGCATGTAACATTCTGCGCATTCCCCCCAACCCAGGTAAAACATATTTAGAACTGCAGAAATGCATCCTAATCATAGCAGTTATACAAATACCAATATTACCCCCATAGAGTGAGCACACCAGCACTGTGCAAGTGCCCTGCCGACCATGTACGTAATTACAGTGCTGTTATATCCAGTGATCACAAGTGACATCTTCGCTAACTGTAGTTCTTCACTTTTTTCTTTTCCATTTGACCCAGACCACCATGATGCCTTCTCCCAGCTATGACTTGTAAGAGCAGAGTTTGCGACTAATATATTTTGGCTCCTCACTTTTACAGCATCCCACCAACCTTTTACCACCATACACAAAACTCTTCATACTGGTGATAACCCCAATTCTGTAGCTTCTGGTGCCCTACCTGCTGTATGCAATGGTGCTCCTATATTGTGCCTAAGAAATAATGTTGTTATAGCTTTAATTATGTCACTTCCAAAAAAAAATTGTTGACATATAGAAAGCCTTCCTGTAACAATTATGGAAGATAGATAGTGTCACTAAAAGTAATAGTGGCAGATTGTACCCCATATTTTACCAAAACAACAATAGTGCCATCTTTTGTGCCTCCATATAGTAATATGGCCACCATTGTGCCTCTTACAGTGTGATAATTCCTCCTTGTGTATACAACTACTATAATACTGCCTCCTATGTACAAGAATATAACTACTATAATACTGCTCCTATGTACAAGAATATAACTACTATAATACTGCCCCCTATATACAAGAATATAACTACTATAATACTGCCCCCTATGTACAAGAATATAACTACTATAATACTGCCCCCTATGTACAAGAATATTACTACTATAATACTGCCTCCTATGTACAAGAATATAACTACTATAATACTGCCCCTATGTACAAGAATATAACTACTATAATACTGCCCTTATGTACAAGAATATAACTACTGTAATACTGCCTCCTATGTACAAGAATATAACTACTATAATACTGCTCCTATGTACAAGAATATAACTACTATAATACTGCCTCCTGTGTGCAAGAATATAACTACTATAATACTGCCTCTTATGTACAAGAATATAACTACTATAATACTGCCCCCTATGTACAAGAATATAACTACTACAATACTGCTCCTATGTACAAGAATATAACTACTATAATACTGCTCCCCTATGTACAAGAATATAACTACTATAATACTGCCTCCTGTGTGCAAGAATATAACTACTATAATACTGCCTCTTATGTACAAGAATATAACTACTATAATACTGCCCCCTATGTACAAGAATATAACTACTATAATACTGCTCCCCTGTGTACAAGAATATAGCTACTATAACACTGCCCCCTATGTACAAGACTATAACTACTATAATACTGCTCCTATGTACAAGAATATAACTACTATAATACTGCCCCCTATGTACAAGAATATAACTACTATAATACTGCCCCTTATGTACAAGAATATAACTACTATAATACTGCCCCCTAAGTACAAGAATATAACTACTATAATACTGCTCCTATGTACAAGAATATAACTACTATAATACTGCCCCTTATGTACAAGAATATAACTAGTATAATACTGCTCCCTATGTACAAGAATATAACTACTATAATACTGCCCCCTATGTACAAGAATATAACTACTATAATACTGCTCCTATGTACAAGAATATAACTACTATAATACTGCCCCTTATGTACAAGAATATAACTACTATAATGCTGCCCCCTGTGTACAAGAATATAACTACTATAATACTGCCCCCTATGTACAAGAATATAACTACTATAATACTGTCCCCTATGTACAAGAATATGACTACTATAATACTGCCTCCTATGTACAAGAATATAACTACTATAATACTGCTCCCTATGTACAAGAATATAACTACTATAATATTGCCCCCTATGTACAAGAATATAACTACTATAATACTACCCCCTATGTACAAGAATATAACTACTATAATACTGCTCCCTATGTACAAGAATATAACTACTATAATACTGCCCCCTATGTACAAGAATATAACTACTATAATACTGTCCCCTATGTACAAGAATATGACTACTATAATACTGCCTCCTATGTACAAGAATATAACTACTATAATACTGCCCCTTATGTACAAGAATATAACTAGTATAATACTGCTCCCTATGTACAAGAATATAACTACTATAATACTGCCCCCTATGTACAAGAATATAACTACTATAATACTGCTCCTATGTACAAGAATATAACTACTATAATACTGCCCCTTATGTACAAGAATATAACTACTATAATGCTGCCCCCTGTGTACAAGAATATAACTACTATAATACTGCCTCCTATGTACAAGAATATAACTACTATAATACTGCCCCTTATGTACAAGAATATAACTAGTATAATACTGCTCCCTATGTACAAGAATATAACTACTATAATACTGCCCCCTATGTACAAGAATATAACTACTATAATACTGCTCCTATGTACAAGAATATAACTACTATAATACTGCCCCTTATGTACAAGAATATAACTACTATAATGCTGCCCCCTGTGTACAAGAATATAACTACTATAATACTGCCCCCTATGTACAAGAATATAACTACTATAATACTGTCCCCTATGTACAAGAATATGACTACTATAATACTGCCTCCTATGTACAAGAATATAACTACTATAATACTGCTCCCTATGTACAAGAATATAACTACTATAATATTGCCCCCTATGTACAAGAATATAACTACTATAATACTACCCCCTATGTACAAGAATATAACTACTATAATACTGCCCCCTATGTACAAGAATATAACTACTATAATATTGCCCCCTATGTACAAGAATATAACTACTATAATACTACCCCCTATGTACAAGAATATAACTACTATAATGCTGCCCTCTTTTTACAAGTATATAACTACTATATAGGTGTTCTGATAATGAGATAGCCAATGAAAGGTTTGTTCTAGAAAACTGGAAGTATTAGTCTTTTTTTAGGCTTAGTGATCAGTAGGGAAAACTGTAGGATTTTAGGATTCTTTTTATATAGATCAAAACATAAAAAAACTGTAACTGTTTTTTTCAAACGTATGTTTAGCATAAAAATTTGATTTACACAAGAGGAGGGTTTTTGAGGACACATTCCTTGTACATTACTTACTTGGTATAGTGAATAGAGATGAGCGAGCACCAAAATGCTCGGGTGCTCGTTACTCAGAACGAACTTTTCGCGATGCTCGAGGGTTCGTTTCGAATAACGAACCCCATTGAAGTCAATGGGCGACCCGAGCATTTTTGTATTTCGCCGATGCTCGCTAAGGTTTTCATGTGTGAAAATCTGGGCAATTCAAGAAAGTGATGGGAACGACACAGCAACGGATAGGGCAGGCGAGGGGCTACGTGTTCGGCTGCATCTCAAGTTCACAGGTCCCACTATTAAGCCACAATAGCGGCAAGAGTGGGCCCCCCCCCCTCCCAAAAACTTTTACTTCTGAAAAGCCCTCATTAGCATGGCATACCTTAGCTAAGCACCACACTAGCTACAACAAAGCACAATCACTGCCTGGATGACACTCCGCTGCCACTTCTCCTGGGTTACATGCTGCCCAACCCCCCCCCCCCCCGCACGACGCAGTGTCCACAGCGCACAACAAACTGTCCCTGCGCAGCCTTCAGCTGCCCTCATGCCACACCACCCTCATGTCTATTTAGAAGTGCGTCTGCCATGAGGAGGAACCGCAGGCACACACTGCAGAGGGGTTGGCACGGCTAGGCAGCGACCCTCTTTAAAAGGGGCAGGGCGATAGCCCACAATGCTGTACAGAAGCAATGAGAAATCCAATCCTGTGCCACCGCCATCAGGAGCTGCACACGTGGGCATAGCAATGGGGAACCTATGTGCCACACACTATTCATTCTGTCAAGGTGTCTGCATGCCCCAGTCAGACTGGTAATATGTACCTTAACAGTAACCGCGTTGGTGGTAATGTGGTGGTGACTGCGGACCTAGTAGCGTGGTTTTATTTTGTTGGTTTTCGGAATGTGGCCAGGATTAAGTGGGCCGTGGCGGGGGGATGTTTTTGAGGCACTACGTGTCCTCTCCACGTGTCCGTGGTTATATGCACCTTAACAGTAACCGCGTTGGTGGTAATGTGGTGGTGACTGCGGACCTAGTAGCGCGTTTTTATTTTGTTGGTTTTCGGAATGTGGCCAGGATTAAGTGGGCCGTGGCGGGGGGATGGTGGGGGGGCTCTCTTGTAGTGTCGGTAAAGGTGAAATTCTTGGACTGCCACCAGACGAACAAATGCAAAGGCATTTGCCAAGAATGTTTTCCCTGTTGGAGGAGGAGGGGGATGTTTTTGAGGCACTACGTGTCCTCTCCACGTGTCCATGATTATATGCACCTTAACAGTAACCGCGTTGGTGGTAATGTGGTGGTGACTGCGGACCTAGTAGCACGGTTGTATTTTGTTGGTTTTCGGAATGTGGCCAGGATTAAGTGGGCCGTGGCGGGGGGATGGTGGGGGGCTCTCTTGTAGTGTCGGTAAAGGTGAAATTCTTGGAGTGCCACCAGACGAACCAATGCAAAGGCATTTGCCAAGAATGTTTTCCCTGTTGGAGGAGGAGGGGGATGTTTTTGAGGCACTACGTGTCCTCTCCACGTGTCCGTGGTTATATGCACCTTAACAGTAACCGCGTTGGTGGGAAATGGCCTCACCGCCATCATGTCTTTGGGAAGCCTCTGTTTCCACACCCCAGAGACATACCATTAGCAGCGGTATAGGCAGAGCCCATAATTCGTAACATTTCAGCCGTAGCATTAGGACAGGCCCCACTAACATATCACTAGCAGCATTATAGCGGGAGCGCAGTCTTCGTTCCATGTCAGCAATAGTAGCACTCAAGACAGGCCCCAGTAACAATTCTGAAGCAGCAGTATAGTGGGAGCGCAGTCTTAGTTCCATTTCAGTAGCTGCAGTATAGCCAAGGCCCAAGTTACATTTATGTAGCTAAAGTGTGGGCCAACCCCACACACACTTCTGTACCATGAGTGCAGGCGAAGAACATACAAATTGCTATGATTACACTGTAGGTGAGGGCCCCAAAAAATTGGTGTACCAACAGTACTAATGTACCTCAGTAAAAATTGGCCATGCCCAACCAAGATGGCAGGTGAAACCCATTAATCGCTTTGGTTAATGTGGCTTAAATGGTAACTAGGCCTGGAGGCAGCCCAGTTTAACGAAAAATTGGTTCAAGTTAAAGTTTCAACGCTTTTAAGAGCATTGAAACATATAAAAATTGTTTAGAAAAATTAGATGAGTGAGCCTTGTGGCCCTAAGAAAAATTGCCCGTTCAGCGTGATTACGTGAGGTTTCAGGAGGAGGAGCAGGAGGAGGAGGAGGAGGAGGAATATTAGACACAGATTGATGAAGCAGAAATGTCCCCGTTTTGGATGGTGAGAGAGAACGTAGCTTTCATCCGCGGGTGCAGCCTACGTATTGCTTACGTATCGCTGCTGTCCGCTGGTGGAGAAGAGAAGTCTGGGGAAATCCAGGCTTTGTTCATCTTTATGAGTGTTAGCCTGTCGGCACTGTCGGTTGACAGGCGGGTACGCTTATCTGTGATGATTCCCCCAGCCGCACTAAACACCCTCTCCGACAAGACGCTAGCCGCAGGACAAGCAAGCACCTCCAGGGCATACAGCGCGAGTTCAGGCCACGTGTCCAGCTTCGACACCCAGTAGTTGTAGGGGGCAGAGGCGTCACCGAGGATGGTCGTGCGATCGGCTACGTACTCCCTCACCATCCTTTTACAGTGCTCCCGCCGACTCAGCCTTGGCTGGGGAGCGGTGACACAGTCTTGCTGGGGAGCCATAAAGCTGGCCAGGCCCTTAAAGACTGTTGCACTGCCTGGGCTGTACATGCTGCTCGATCTACGCACCTCCCCTGCTACCTTGCCCTCGGAACTGCGCCTTCTGCCACTACCGCTGTCGGATGGGAATTTTACCATCAGCTTGTCCGCCAGGGTCCTGTGGTATAGCAACACTCTCGAACCCCTTTCCTCTTCGGGAATGAGAGTGGGAAGGTTCTCCTTATAGCGTGGGTCGAGCAGTGTGTACACCCAGTAATCCGTAGTGGCCAGAATGCGTTGAATGCGAGGGTCACGAGAAAGGCATCCTAACATGAAGTCAGCCATGTGTGCCAGGGTACCTGTACGCAACACATGGCTGTCCGCACTAGGAAGATCACTTTCAGGATCCTCCTCCTCCTCCTCAGGCCATACACGCTGAAATGATGACAGGCAAGCAGCATGGGTACGGTCAGCAGTGGGCCAAGCTATCTCTTCCCCCTCCTCCTCATCCTCCTCATGCTCCTCCTCCTCCTCCTGAACGCGCTGAGATATAGACAGGAGGGTGCTCTGACTATCCAGCGACATACTGTCTTCCCCCGGCTCGGTTTCCGAGCGCAAAGCGGCTGCCTTTATGGTTTGCAGGGAAGTTCTCAAGATGCATAGCAGAGGAATGGTGACGCTAATGATTGCAGCATCGCCGCTCACCACCTGGGTAGACTGCTCAAAGTTTCGAAGGACCTGGCAGATGTCTGCCAACCAGGCCCACTCTTCTGAAAAGAATTGAGGAGGCTGACTCCCACTGCACCGCCCATGTTGGAGTTGGTATTCCACTATTGCTCTACGCTGCTCATAGAGCCTAGCCAACATGTGGAGCATAGAGTTCCACCGCGTGGGCACGTCGCACAGCAGTCGGTGCACTGGCAGATTAAAGCGATGTTGCAGGGTGCGCAGGGTGGCAGCGTCCGTGTGGGACTTGCGGAAATGTGCGCAGAGCCGGCGCACCTTTACGAGCAGGTCTGACAAGCGTGGGTAGCTTTTCAGAAAGCGCTGAACCACCAAATTAAAGACGTGGGCCAGGCATGGCACGTGCGTGAGGCTGCCGAGCTGCAGAGCCGCCACCAGGTTACGGCCGTTATCACACACGACCATGCCCGGTTGGAGGCTCAGCGGCGCAAGCCAACGGTCGGTCTGCTCTGTCAGACCCTGCAGCAGTTCGTGGGCCGTGTGCCTCCTATCTCCTAAGCTGAGTAGTTTCAGCACGGCCTGCTGACGCTTGCCCACCGCTGTGCTGCCACGCCGCGCGACACCGACTGCTGGCGACGTCCTGCTGCTGCTGACACATCTAGATTGCGAGACAGAGGTTGAGGAGGAGGAGGAGGGTGCTTTAGTGGAGGAAGCATACACCGCCGAACATACCACCACCGAGCTGGGGCCCGCAATTCTGGGGGTGGGTAGGACGTGAGCGGTCCCAGGCTCTGACTCTGTCCCAGCCTCCACTAAATTCACCCAATGTGCCGTCAGGGAGATGTAGTGGCCCTGCCCGCCTGTGCTTGTCCACGTGTCCGTAGTTAAGTGGACCTTGCCACTAACCGCATTGGTGAGGGCGCGTACAATGTTGCGGGAGACGTGGTCGTGCAGGGCTGGGACGGCACATCGGGAAAAGTAGTGGCGACTGGGAACTGAGTAGCGCGGGGCCGCCGCCGCCATCATAGCTTTGAAGGACTCCGTTTCCACAACCCTATACGGCAGCATCTCAAGGCTGATAAATTTGGCTATGTGGACGGTTAAGGATTGAGCGTGTGGGTGCGCGGCGGCGTACTTGCGCTTGCGCTCCAACAGTTGCGCTAGCGACGGCTGGACGGTGCGGTGCGAGACATTGCTGGATTGGGCCGAGGACAGCGGAGGTGAGGGTATTGGTGCAGGCCATGAGACGGTTGTGCCTGTGTCCTGAGAGGGGGGTTGTATCTCAGTGGCAGGTTGGGGCACAGGGGGAGAGGCAGCGGTGCAAACCGGAGGCGGTGAACGGCCTTCGTCCCACCTTGTGGGGTGCTTGGCCATCATATGTCTGCGCATGCTGGTGGTGGTCAGGCTGTTGGTGGTGGCTCCCCGGCTGATCTTGGCGCGACAAAGGTTGCACACCACTGTTCGTCGGTCATCAGGCGTCTCTGTGAAAAACTGCCAGACCTTAGAGCACCTCGGCCTCTGCAGGGTGGCATGGCGCGAGGGGGCGCTTTGGGAAACACTTGGTGGATTATTCGGTCTGGCCCTACCTCTACCCCTGGCCACCGCACTGCCTCTTGCAACCTGCCCTGCTGCTGCCCGTGCCTCCCCCTCTGAAGACCTGTCCTGAGTAGGCGTTGCACACCAGGTGGGGTCAGTCACCTCATCGTCCTGCTGCTCTTCCTCCGAATCCTCTGTGCGCTGCTCCCTCGGACTTACTGCCCTTACTACTACCTCACTGCAAGACAACTGTGTCTCATCGTCATCGTCCTCCTCACCCACTGAAAGGTCTTGAGACAGTTGCCGGAAGTCCCCAGCCTCATCCCTCGGACCCCGGGAATTTTCCAATGGTTGGGCATCAGTGACGATAAACTTCTCTGGTGGTAGAGGAACCACTGCTGCCCAATCTGAGCAGGGGCCCGAGAAAAGTTCCTGGGAGTGTTCCCGCTCCTGAGCATGTGTCATTGTAGTGGAGTGAGGAGGCTGGGAGTAAGGAGGAGCAGCAGACAGAGGATTCGGATTTGCAGCACTGGACGGCACAGAACTCTGGGTGGATGATAGCTTGCTCGAAGCACTTTCTGCCATCCAGGACAGGACCTGCTCACACTGCTAATTTTCTAATAAAGGTCTCCCGCGTGGACCCATTAATTGGGCGATGAATGTGGGGACGCCAGAAACGTGCCTCTCTCCTAATCGCGCAGCAGTCGGCTGCGACACACCTGGATCAGGAGCTCGGCCTGTGCCCACACCCTCACTTGGCCCTCCGCGTCCACGTCCTCTAGGCCTACCCCTACCCCTCAGCATGCTGTATTACCAGTGATTTGATTTCCCAGGCAGGAAATAAATTGGCGCAAGCCTGCAGGCCAAATATAATTTTTTTGCTTTTTTGCAAAGGGAAGGCCCCACTGCGGATATTCAATGAACAATATGTTTAATAACTGTGGTGTTGCCCTGAAAAAGTGTCACACAACTTTAGTGTAGCAGAGTTATTAACTCTGGCAGAGCAGGTATTTGCCAGTCAGGAAAGACAAAGGCGCAAGCCTGCAGTAAACCGTAGCTGGTTGCGTTTGCTTTTTGTATGTTCTCCACGCAGCACACACGTTCATGGAGACCTTAGGACTGACACAGGCAGGCCAAATATAATTTTTTCGCAAGTTTGCAAAGGGAGGGCCCCACTGCGGATATTCAATGAACAATACGTTTAATAACTGTGGTGTGGCCCTGAAAAAGTGTCACACAACTTTAGTGTAGCAGAGTTATTAACTCTGGCAGAGCAGGTATTTGCCAGTCAGGAAAGACAATGGCGCAGGCCTGCAGTAAACCGTAGCTGGTTGCGTCTGATTTTTGTACGTTGTCCACGCAGCACACACGTACACGGAGACCTTAGGACTGACACAGGCAGGCCAAATATAATTTTTTCGCAATTTTGCAAAGAGAGGGCCCCACTGCAGATATTCAATGAACAATAACTGTGTTGTGGCCCTGCCTACACAATTCTGTCCCTGTAGTATCAATGGAGGGTGCAATGCTCTGCACAGACGATTTTTTGGAAAAAAAAAAAATGCAACACTGCTAACAGCAGCCAGCACAGTACTGCACACGGTTAAATTTGGCCCTAGAAAGGACCGTTGAGGTTCTTGAAGGCTACACTCACTCCTAACACTCTCCCTGCCTAAGCACCACTTCTGTCCCTAATACCGGGTGCAATGCTCTGCACTGCCGATTTTGAGAAAAAAAAATGAAAAATTTTCCACTGCTAACAGCAGCCTGCACACACGTAGATGTGGCCCTAAGAAGGACCGTTGGGGTTCTTGAAGCCTACACTCACTACAAACACTCTCCCTACAGCAACTCCAATAGAACAGCACTTTCCCTCACTAACTCACACGGCATCTGAGCCGAGCCGCGGGAGGGGCCGACTTTTATACTCGGGTGACATCTGATCTCCCCAGCCACTCACAGCAGGGGGGTGGTATAGGGCTTGAACGTCACAGGGGGAAGTTGTAATGCCTTCCCTGTCTTTCAATTGGCCAGAAAAGCGCGCTAACGTCTCAGAGAGGAAACTGAAAGTAACCCGAACATCGCGTGGTACTCGTTACGAGTAACGAGCATCCCGAACACCCTAATATTCGCACGAATATCAAGCTCGGACGAGTACGTTCGCTCATCTCTAATAGTGAACTCTTTTTTATCTGCTTGATTCATAACGCAGCCTTCACAAGCCACTTAGTTTAGAAGATTATTACATGTTCTCTTGCCCTGCTGATGTTCAGGATTCAGTTCTGTGTTCGCCAGTTTGTGAATCATTGTTTTCTAGTTAATTGTTCTTTTAGTCATCTGTAAGTAATTTATAAGTCTATTGTTTCTCTTTTCTTGTTGTACAGGTTAGGATAGGATTACTCTATTTTAGTGACACATGACTTCTCTATTTAAAGGGGTTGTCCATGGTTAAAAAACATGGCTGTGTTCATCCATGGGTTTGGTTGGCATTACAGCTCAATTCACATTCACTTCATTGGAGCTAAGCTGCAATGCCACACACAACCCAATAGATAAGGGTGGTGCTATATTTGGAAGAAAGCAGACTTTTTTTTTAACCCTAGACAACCCTTTATGGCTGAATGCACATGGCTGGATCGGATTCCGCATTCAGGATCGTGCAAGGGAATCAGACCTGGTGCCCCCTGTGAACCCCCTGCGTACCCGTCCACAGTACAGATGATGCCACGCCGTCACTAGGCGATGATGCAAACTCTGTGGCCCGTCCGCAGTGTCAGCTGCGGACAGGCCATGGATCGGACGGCCTCCATTGACTTCAATGGAAGCCATCTGCGCAGAAATCACACTAAAATAGGACGCGCTTCGAGTCTTCCCTCCACAAGCGGAAAATCAGAACGGATTTCCGCTCGTGGACATGAAAAACAAAACGAAAAAAAAAATTTGATTTTGCATAGCATGTTATGTATGGGCAGTACTTGCTGCGGAATCTGGAGGTGGTCGTCGGCTCTGGATTCCGCAATGCAAATACGCCCGTGTGCATGGGGTCTAAAGCTTCCAAAGTAATGTAGTTTCCTTCTTTCCCTGTTTGATATTTACTTTGTTACCCCGAGTGTCATTAAACTTCTTAAATGTTAACCCTTTCCAATCCAATTTCCTTGACACCAGCATACTCCCCATCTTTTCTTTATTTTAGATGGGAAAGTGCGTTGTGGATTCCTTTAAATTACTCAATAGCAACACATAAAACGGACCTGCCATGATGACTTCATTAGCAAGGTTTTGAAAATTAAATGTGAGCTAATATATATATTATATATATAACGTCTGTGCTTGTGTATATGTATATTACAGTATGCAGGAGAGAGCTTATTTTAGTGTATAGGCCTGTTTGTTTTTATTGTTTGTGTGTCACCACTTAGTTACCATGAGTGATCATGGGACTGAATGATGCCACTCGCTGGATCTAGTGCAGCTGTTTGTAAGTTGCCTGCAGAAGATGTCATTCCAGTGTAAGTGGGAGATTGTTGTGTTCTGTTTATACCAAAACACTGTAGCGGATCTTGTCCTACAGGAGGATGGAGAGGTGGAATATTAGGAGAGATTGTTTCTGGTTTCTGGATGGTGTGTGGCACAGTAGCAAGAGCTATTATATAAAAAGGTGACCTCCAATGGGGCCACTAGCAAGTAGCCTTTTGGGCAGTCTGTGCCAGTGACTTGGTGTCATTGCTGAGAGACAGTTGGGTCCTTCAATCCTCCACCATTCTGCCAGTAGGACTCCACTAGTAGTGGAAACTGGACTAAGAGCAATTGGCTGTCAGTAGACCTGGTGTATGGACAGACCATTAATTCGGACAAGACTTAGTTCACAAGACCTCAGATGAGGCTCCTCTGAAAGAACTTTGATTTTCTTCTTGTGTTTCACCAATCGTGGGACTTTAAAGACACTGTGTGGGATGAATAAGGCCTGGACATTTCTTCTGCTTGCCATTCCTTGCAGCCCGATTATGGCCACCTATTACAAGTTTACATTAAAGTTCTACTGAGCAACAAAATGCCCAAGATGTCATCTTTCCAGAGTTACCCATGTAGGCTCAGGATTGAATGCAAGGCAGATTGGTATTGTGCAAATTCAGCGTTATCCGATCCAGTTCACGTAAGCGTAATAGCCATGGTCCCGGTATTTGCAGACAAGGCCACTATGACTCCCATCAGAGCTGAGGCTTTCATTCAGACAGATTGTGCAGTGCCTGTCAGTGCTCATTCACTGGCCTGTACCCCTTCGATGGAGGGGACCCCAACCCTTACCACTGCTAGGGCACCCTTCGCCACAGCACTGAAACACATTGCACAATAAATCACCTTGCATCATGTTAAGCCTTCTTCATACCTCTAATCAGCAGCAACGATCTTCTCTACATTCCTTCAGCATTTTTTAAACAATCAATTAGTACAGACTGAGTTCCCTCTAGTGGTGACAGAAGACGTTTTCAACTTGATTTCCTCTGAACTGCTCAGGGATGGATTTCTGGGGCTGGAACAATTATCCTTCCATTTCCTGGATCTAAATACCCTGTTAGAGTGGCTTGTTGCCTCCTTGGCCCACCATCACCTGGAACACATACACCCCTCTGCCTCAGCTATGTTCATAATGTGTCTCAGGGGTCCTACACAAGAATGAGCCAAAGGAAGGAAAAGTTGAAATAAATATTTGTCACTTGTTTGCTTTTCTCTTCATGATTAACCAGGTTCCTCTGTGTTTTTGGTTACTATGAGGTTGTAGTGCGGGGATGAGATGAGGACATACTGCTGGTTGTTGTCACTCGTATCCCATCCTCAGTCTGAACACAATAGAGAACATCAGATCCCAGGAGGTTATCATTACTTCAGAAGAATCTTGTTCTTTTGGACACATGTCTAAGATGCCCTTCGGCCTCCTGGCACTGGCGCTCGGTGAGTATATCAAAATATTTCAGTTAGATTTTGACGGGGTTCAAAGGGATTTTTGTGTAATTTCATTATTTTTCAAAACAGACAATGTCCTTCATGTGAATGATAGAGAGGTCATTACACCCCCCCCCCCCCCAACATTTAACCACTGTAGGACCAGAGATTTATAATGAATGAGTTGTAGCTTTTATTAGTAGCATTTTGAGAAACATACGTCTTTTTGATCACTTTTTTTATTCAAGTTTTTGGAAGCTGACATCGAAATCCCTCCCCCTTTAATTTTGGCATTATATCTTTTCTGTTTTATGGCCTTCACTGTGCAAGATAAATATTGTGATTAGAGATGAGCGAGCATACTCGCTAAGGGCAATTGCTCGAGCGAGCATTGCCCTTAGCGAGTACTTGCCCGCTCGAGACAAAAGATTTGGGTGCCGGCGCGGGGGAGCGGTGAGTCGCGGCAGTCAGCAGGGGGGGGCTGGGGGAGAGAGGGAGAGAGAGATCTCCCCTCCGTTCCTCCCCGCTCTCCTCCGCAGCTCCCTGCCCGCCGCCGGCACCCGAACCTTTTGTCTCGAGCGGGCAGGGAGATTGTGATATTTTAATAGTTTGGACTTTTATGTACACAGCAATACCAAATATGTGTTATTTTTAATTATTCAAAATTTTATGGGAAAAAGTGGGGTTGGAACTTTTAATATATATATTTTTTACTGTTAAAAAACTTTATTAAATATTTTTTCTGTATTTTTATTTAGTCCCACAGGAGACTTGAACTTGCAATCATTTGGTTTCTTTTACTATATGCTACAATACTTCAGGGTTGCAATATATAGTGATTTTTGATGTCGCTTATCAAGCCCTACCATGGACAGAGCTTCATATGCATCCATGCATGGAGGTCCTGGGAACCTTCAGTAGGCTCCAAGCTACACTGCTAGCCCATAGGCACCTCCTAATCAGCCTGTGGGGGATGGGGAGTGGGAACGGTCCCTTCCCACTAACTGTTTAAATGTGTGGTCAACATTGACTGCAGCATCTAAACAGTTAACTGGCACAATCAGAGTTAGTTCTGATCAGGGACATTATCAGTGGCTGTAAGCTGTCAGAAAAAGCTGATAGTCCCCAGGTATGGCGTGGACGAGGCCCCCAAGCTCACTCCATAGCACTTCCGTGTTAATGGCTAGATTTTTTGCCAGTGGAATAAGATTCCCTGGGCCTCTTGTACATCAAAAGGCTTGCCAGATGCAGGGAGGGGGCGTGAGATTGAAACATGGAACTCATCTTTCCCAGTATCCTGACAAATACAGATGCTAGCTAACTTCACAACAATCACATTGCCTTCAATGAAGAAAAATCATCGTGTCAACATGAGAATGAATAAAGTTATGTTACAATGAAGCACGCCATTGTTTTTCCAGTATTATCTTCCACCAGTTTGATATATCACACTCCTACTTTCCTGTTGGAAAAATTGAGTTGAATCTAAAATGGTGGCATTCAAAATGGCTGTCACGTTGGTGAAATGATTCAACTTCTCATGCAGATTCTATGAAAAATTGAATACCATCTGTACATATAACATTACCCACTTTACGACAACCTAATGTTAATTTAGAGTTTACAGGGGCAGTATGGATCCACGTACAGGCTTTAGAACAGTTTACTGCATGGACCTTAAAGCTAATAATTAGAGATGAGCGAACGTACTCGTCCGAGCTTGATGCTCGGGCGAATATTAGGGTGTTCGGGATGTTCGTTATTCGTAACGAACACCACACGATGTTCGGATGTTCGGGTTACTTTAACTTTCTTCCCTGAGAAATCATTTCTATATGCGCTCAATGGGGCCGGCGGCAGCAGCGCCAACCCCATTGAGAACATATAGAAGACAAATCCTTCTTCTCTGCCACAGCTGTAACAGCTGTGACAGAGAAGAACGATGTTTGCCCATTGAATTCAATGGAACCCGCAATACAGCCGACTCCACTGAATGCAATGGGCTGCCGGCGATCGCGGGATGAATTGTCGGAAAGGGGTTAAATATATAAGCCCTTTCCTGCAATTCATCCAGAAATGTGTAAAAATAAAAAATATATATATACTCACCTGGTGCCGACAGACGGAGTTCAGCGCGGCAGGCTGCAGTTCTCCTGAACTGCTCTGAACAGCTGTTAGTAGTATTCAGCAGCCGGGGATTTAAAATCCCCGCCTGCTGAATAAGATGCCTCTGAATGGTCACAGCCTGACCAATCAGAGGCATCCCTCACTCACACCCATTCATGAATTCATGAATGGGTGTGAGTGAGGGCTGGCCTCTGATTGGTCAGGCTGTGACCATTCAGAGGCATCTTATTCAGCAGGCGGGGATTTTAAATCCCCGGCTGCTGAATACTACTAACAGCTGTTCAGAGCAGTTCAGGAGAACTGCAGCCTGCCGCGCTGAACTCCGTCTGTCGGCACCAGGTGAGTATATATATATTTTTTATTTTTACACATTTCTGGATGAATTGCAGGAAAGGGCTTATATATTTAACCCCTTTCCGACAATTCATCCCGCGATCGCCGGCAGCCCATTGCATTCAGTGGAGTCGGCTGTATTGACGGCTCCATTGAATTCAATGGGCTAACATCGTTCTTCTCTGCCACAGCTGTTACAGCTGTGGCAGAGGAGAACTTGCTGTGTCGTTCCCATCATTTTCTTGAATTGCCAAGATTTTCACACATGAAAACCTTAGCGAGCATCGGCGAAATACAAAAATGTTCCGGTCGCCCATTGACTTCAATGGGGTTCGTTATTCGAAACGAACACCCGAACATCGCGGGAAGTTCGTTTCGAATAACGCGAACCCGAACATTTTGGTGTTCGCTCATCTTTACTAATAATATTTAAAATATAACTTTTATTAAGAAAGGTTAAAATAAAAAAAAGGGAAGAACAAAACATACAAATAATAGATCGTGTATGAACGATATTGTACAGAAACAATTGCCACACGTATATAAGGACCAATTGAGTTTGAGTCACAGTGGAAGGACTCAAAAATGCTGAGTCTAGTTTAGGAACTATGACCCAGTCTAAATAATTGGTCAAAGAAACAAGACTACAATAGTAAGTCTTGTTAATCGTGTGTCAAATCGTAAAGAGAGATTTTTGACACATATACGTCTGTCGTGTTGATGGAACCACTGACATACGTAAAAAAGGAATAAGCGTTACCCTACGCGTTTCCCCCACCTTGTGGGTTCCTCAGGGGTATCAATACACTGTTCCAGTGGTAAACTGGATTGTGGCTAAAAAGATAGCTTCAAACGAGACCACAGGGTACTCTAGAACCGGTAAAACTAGATACCTAGGGCTCAAATGTGGAACTGTCTGTGTGTGGCTCTGAAATCACAGCCAACTTGCAGTTGTGGATTAATTCACAAGTGCAAGATATTCAAGACAGAATCAAGCAACGTGCCCAAGTCGTGGCGATAATCACTAAGGAGATTGCTTGGCAGTCGTGATAATAATCACGCAAGAAATTGCTTAGCGAACATATTCTATTCTCAGAGTGGAGAGGTTTGCCCTAAATGATGAGCCTAAGATAAATCTAGCCGTTTCAATATTAAAGTGAATCCCTAAGGTACTCTAGCATAGTGCAGCAGATGAATTCTATCTATAATAACCCTTTTGGTAGAATAGAGCCTGCAACTAGAGCCTTAGAAAAAGATTGAAATCAAATAAATGAAAAAAAACGGCGGCATGTCAGTCCTAGTGGTGGCCCACTAGGCAATTTCTTGCGTGATTATTATCACGACTGCCAAGCAATCTCCTTAGTGATTATCGCCATGACTTGGGCACGTTGCTTGATTCTGTCTTGAATATCTTGCACTTGTGAATTACTCCACAACTGCAAGTTGGCTGTGATTTCAGAGCCACACACAGACAGTTCCACATTTGAGCCCTAGGTATCTAGTTTTACCGGTTCTAGAGTACCCTGTGGTCTCGTTTGAAGCTATCTTTTTAGCCACAATCCAGTTTACCACTGGAACAGCGTATTGATACCCCTGAGGAACCCACAAGGTGGGGGAAACGCGTAGGGTAACGCTTATTCCTTTTTTACGTATGTCAGTGGTTCCATCAACACGACAGACGTATATGTGTCAAAAATCTCTCTTTACGATTTGACACACGATTAACAGGACTTACTATTGTAGTCTTGTTTCTTTGACCAATTATTTAGACTGGGTCATAGTTCCTAAACTAGACTCAGCATTTTTGAGTCCTTCCACTGTGACTCAAACTCAATTGGTCCTTATATACGTGTGGCAATTGTTTCTGTACAATATCGTTCATACACGATCTATTATTTGTATGTTTTGTTCTTCCCTTTTTTTTATTTTAACCTTTCTTAATAAAAGTTATATTTTAAATATTATTAGCTTTAAGGTCCATGCAGTAAACTGTTCTAATGTTAATTTACATTGAGTAGTCGTGAAGAGCATATGGAGCTGTATTACTTATACCATATACTGCAATACTTCAGTATTACTATACACTGTATTTCTACCAGCATTCTACTAGGATAGACCACAGACGTAACCTTTTAAGCAGAAAGATATGTTGCACCATGAGGATGGCAGGGCAGAATTGGGGGCAAGCAGATAGAATTGATGAGCCCTTCCTGCCAGGTTGGTGGAGTAAAGGTTTTCTTGGCACATCCTGGGTCCTCCGATACCTGCTGATGGATGCCACGCTGAATTGCTGTGGTTCTGAAGGCCAAAAGAAGTCTAACGCACTACTAGATGGGGATCTTCACCATTCAGTGGACTTGGTAGATTCCATTTTTGGGTCCAATAGAACAGACATCTTTGTGTAGTACTGTAATAGTTTCTGGCTCTGATCCTGTGATTGGGGCTTCCATGTTCTGTCATTGCTATGAAATGTTAGTCGGACCGTATGTGACTAATATAACATGGCCATCTGTCTTTACAGTATTGTGCATTGCTGAATCCACTGGAGGACAGACACAAGGAAAAGTGGGTGAGTTTTATATAGGAAGTAGAGATGGGCAAGCATACTCGCCAAGGGCAATTACTAGAGCGAGCATTGCCCTTAGCGAGTACCTGCCCGCTCGAGACAAAAGGTTCGGGTGCCGGCGCGGGGGAGCGGTGAGTAGCGGCAGTCAGCAGTGGGGAGCGGGGGAAGAGAGGGAGAGAGAGATCTCCCTTCCGTTCCTCCCGGCTCTCCCCCACCGCTCCCTGCCCGCCGCCGGCACCCGAACCCTTTGTTTTGAGCGGGCAGGTACTCGCTAAGGGCAATGCTCGCTCGAGCAATTGCCCTTAGCGAGTATACTCGCTCATCACTAATAGGAAGATTCTTACTATGTCTTACTAGCTACTTGCTTACTTACTATACCATCCAACCTAAAACTAAGAAAGGAGGGAGAATTCTAGTGGTGTCTGTAATGCACCACAGCAACTTTGTTTTTCAATGAGGCCATGTCTATTTGAGTCCCCTCACAGTTACATCACACTTCAGTGACACCCCTCACAGTAATAGTATATCTCTATATAATAGTCAGATAGCATTTTGTATGCAGTGATAGTGATTACAGTGCAGTTACCTCCAATGATAGTGATTGCAGTACAGTTACCTCCGGTGTTCACAGGTGACATCTCCTTTGATTGGCGTCACCTGTTTTGTTCTCCATCCGTGTGCAGACCACCATGAAAACTTTTTTTTACAGCCATAATTCATCTCTACACACGCCTCCTTATCCTGCTGCTCTCAGTAACTCCTCATAGTACTAATTTCTCCTCTGTGACCCCACAAAGTAATAGCATCCCTTTTGTAGCCCCACTTATTAATAGTACCCTCACTAATTTATAATGCACCCCCACCCTGTGGTCCTACTGACTTTAAAAAGCTCCCCTAAGTGGTTCCATTTTCACTACCCCACTGCCAGCCCCTAATACAAAAATTCAGATCCTTTGCTGCTGTAGTGACCTCTAACTACCTCTCACACTCCGAAGTCAGTCACTGACAGCATATCGCTCTATACACATCATGACTCAATATCATGGCAGTTTAACCCCTTATATACTGCAATCAATAGAAACTGCAGCATGGAAGCAGATGACAGGTGTGGGGAGGAGGCTCCTCCTGTCACCCATTGGCACCCGTAATACAATCACAAGGTCCCAATGGGTTCCCATGGCAGAAAGAAGCCTGACAAAGGCCTCTGTATCTGCCATGTAGGTCAGCCTATTCGACCACCTCCCCTGCAGACTCTAATAGGCTGATATTATAGGTTTAGTACAATGCACTAGATAAGTAACACAGTCTACAATCCTAGCAATCGAACAGGTCTTCAGGTCCTATGGAGAGACTGAAAATAGTGTCAAAAAATATATCAAGAAAGTTTAAATTAAAAAAAATAATCAATAAAAAAAAACAAAACTTTTTTTTTCTCCACAAAAACCCTTTTTAAATAGATAAAATAGCATAAAAACTGAGTTTGTAACGATCAGAACAATGAAAGTATTTTGTTATTTATCTTGCCGGGCGAACGCCATAAAAATAATTTTAAAAGGTAATACCAGAATTGCTATTTCTTTTTTGTTCACCTCACAAAAACGCAATAAAAAGCAATCCAGAAGTCAATGTCCCTCCAAATGGTACCTATGAAAAATAACTTTTTCTACAAAAAAGTGCCACATGGGCAAAAAACATAACCTTTTAATTGCAGTACCGTAATTGTGCTGATCAAGATAAGAAAAGGATCCTGTTTTTTTTTTACTTATTGAAGAATAACATTTTCCACTTATACAAAACAAATGCAGTTATGTAAAAAAGTTTGGTACCTCAAGGTGTGCCTGGCAGGCGGTCCGTCCATCTTTGTGTGGGATGTTGGTTCTCTGAGGAGCGTATCTTCAATATTGATGGAGAGGAAGAATTTTGACGGACCATATAAGCTATAAGTCTACAGGATTGATTTGCCTAAATTAATTGTTTTGTAAAACATTATTTACAATTTGCCTTTTCCTTGAGGATTTGTAAATATTCCCTTCCTGTTATTAACCATCTAGATTTATTAGCATCACTTGGCTCATTTATATATATTTTTTCTGTTTCAATACTTATGGTTTTTAGGTCATCCGCTCTTTGGACGGTAGCTTTTTTAATACATGACATAAAGGATTTTAAACATCTCCGTAAATAAGATCTAAGAGTATCGCCAACAACCTTAGTATCAGAATCAGGGGGATTTAACTTTGGCCTTCCTCTGAGTGTCACATTTCTACTGTTCCAAATAGAGACCAGGTGACCAAAACCAATGACCTAGTGACTTTCGCAATTTTGCTTCTCTGAAATATCTCTACATTGACTAAGTGAAGGTAATTGTTTGACTACTTGAGTCAATCTCTTGGCATTTAATGGTTTATTCCACCTGCACTTATCATCTGAGATGTCATAGAGAGTCCTGAGAAGATAACTAGGAGGTCCATGAATTGAGATCTCCACTGATTCCAAGTCGCAATCTCCACTGTTCTCCACTGCTCAATGGGTTCACAAGCACAGATCCTTTGTATTGGACATCAGTAATGATCTGAGCTCCTAGTTTTTCCTGGTTTGATTTTCTCAATGATATGTGAGCACATAAGATTCATAGTAGCATAATGTGTTTGGCTGAAAAAAGACAAATGTCTTCTAGTTCAGCCTATTACCCATCACCACGTCCTCAGGCAGAGAGTTCCATAGTCTCATTGATCATACAACAAAGAATGCCCTTCTATGTCGGTGTAGAAACCTTCTTTCCTCTAGACGTAGAGGGCGCCCCCTTGTTACAGTCACAGTCCTGGGTATAACTAGATGATGGGAGAGATGTCTATATTGTCCCCTGATATATTATACATAGTTATTAGGTCGCTCCTCAGTCGTCTTTTTTCTAAACGTAATAACCCCAGTTTTGATAACCTCTCTGGGTATTGTAGTCCGCCCATTCCATTTATTACTTTAGTTGCTCGTCTTTGAACCCACTCAAGCTCTGATATATCCTTCTTGAGTACCGGTGCATAAAACTGTCCACAATTTTCCATGTGTGGTCTGACCAGTGACTTGTACAGAGGAAGAACAATGTTCTCACCATGCGCCCCTAGACCTCTTGTGATGCACCCCCCCCCCCCCTTTGCTCCTCTTTGTCTTGGCAGCAGCTGCCTGACACTGGTTGCTCCAGTTAAGCTTACAGTTAACTAAAATCCCCAAGTCCCTTTCCATGTCAGAGTTCCCCAGTGGTTTCCCATGTAGTGTGTAATGGTGACATGGATTTCCCTGCCCATGTGCAGAACCGCACATTTATCAGTGTTACACCTCATTTGCCTTTTCTGCCCAATACTTATCCAGATCCTCTTGCGATCCCCTTGCGCCCTCCCTCGTGTTAATTACTTTGCATAGTTTTGTATCACCTGCAGTTATTGCTATTTTACTGTCCAATCCTTCTTCTTTACAGTCCGGAGGTGTCCAGAGGCCAATAAGTCTTGGGAGGATTGTGGGAGCGCTTGTCCCATGAGCTGCGAGCTGTTGAGGAGTGGTCCAGTCCCGTGCACACTGAACTGTGTCCCTGGCTGCTTCTGTCAGAGCCCCTATATATTTCAGTCCCGTAACTCAGGTCCGTGCGTCCTACCGGAGAAATGCACAAAAAAAGGCTCATCAGGAAAACAACAAAAAGGCAAAAAAACCAACTGATGGAGCAGAACACTGGAACGTCCGAAGTCCTGATCATAACCCAAAGTGCACTGGAGAATGGCAAGGACTGTATTAAATAGATTTTCAGTTCTGGCGTGGTGTTTTCTGTTTGCTTTGAGAAATTTTATGTAACTGATCTTAGATCCATCATCTCCGCAGACAGTATGATGGCCTAACATACACCAGCTCAGCAGACAGCACATGTGATTGGCTTAGATACAGCAGCTCCACATGCAGAATGACTCATGATGGGCTTACATACACCAGCTCAGCAGACAGCACACGTGATTGGCTTAGATACATCATCTCCACATACAGTATGACTAATGATGGGCTTACATATACTAGTTTAGCAAACAGCACCACTGATTGGCTTAGATACATCATCTCCACATACAGTATGACTCATGATGGGCTTACATATACTTGTTTAGCAGACAGCACAAGTGATTGGCTTAGATACATCATCACCACATACAGTATGACTCATGATGGGTTCACATACACCAGCTTAGCAGATAGTATCATTCATGCACAGATTAGATACAATGGTTCAGCAGACAGTATCACTCGTGCACGGATTAGATACAATGGCTTAGCACACAGTATCACTTGTGCACGAATTAGATACAATGGCTCAGCAGATGGTATCACACAGGATAGGATTAGATACAGCAACTCAGCAGACAGTATCACTCCTGCACAGATTAGATACAGCTGCTTAGCAGACAGTATCACTCATGCACGGATTAGATACCGCGGCTCAGTAGACAGAAGTAATGAATATATGAAAAGATGGGCTCACCTCCCCTGCAGTGCCTCAGTAATTTTTTTTTTTTTTTTTAACAAATAATTTTTATTAGTATTTTGGTAAAGCATGAGTACATACAATGCATTGTGTATACACATAGTAGTTGCAGACATCGTTACATACTTTTCTGATATATCAACAAGAGTTTTAAAGTTTACAATTTGTGCAACGTTATATGCAATAGGTATGATAGTTTTCTTTTTTGTTGTTGAGCAGTAAAAGAAAGAAATAAACAAAACATTTTTTTAACATATCAAAACTTGTTTTTCAACTCGAATTGCTACCATTTATTCCAAGTGCTATTAACCCCTTAATGACATGGCCTATTTTGGCATTGAGGACCAAGCGATTTTTGGTATTTTTCCATCTCCATTTTTCAAAAGCCATAACTTATTTTTCCATCAACGCGGCCATATAAGGGCTTGTTTTTTGCGTGGCGAGCTGTAGTTTTTATCGGTGCCACTTTTGGGTACATTGACTATATCGTAAAACTTTAATTATTTTTTTTTATGATAACAGGGAGAGAAAACGCAACAATTCTGCCATAGATTTTTTTTTTTTTACAGCGTTAAAGGGGTTGTCCCGCTCCGAAACGGTTTTTTTTTTTTTCAATAGCCCCCCCGTTCGGCGCGAGACAAACCCGATGCAGGGATAAAAAAAACAAAAGCAGATAGTACTTACCCGAATCCCCGCGGTCCGGCGTCTTCATACTTACCTTGTGAAGATGGCCGCCGGGATCTTCACCCTCGGTGGACCGCAGGGCTTCTGTGCGGTCCATTGCCGATTCCAGCCTCCTGATTGGCTGGAATCGGCACACGTGATGGGGCGGAGCTACGAGGAGCCGCTCTCCAGCACGAGCGGCCCCATTCAGCAAAGGAGAAGACCGGACTGCGCAAGCGCGTCTAATGGGGCGATTAGACGCTGAAGATTAGACGGCACCATGGAGACGAGGACGCTAGCAACAGAACAGGTAAGTGAATAACTTCTGTATGGCTCATAATTAATGCACAATGTATATTACAAAGTGCATTAATATGGCCATACAGAAGTGCTTACCCCCACTTTGTTTCGCGGGACAACCCCTTTAATCATGCAGCATACATGACACACAAAATTTTTTCTGCGGGTCGGTACGGTTACAACGAAACAAAATTCTTATATTTCTTTTAGGTTTTTACACTTTTTTGCAATAAAAACCCTTTTTTTTTTTAAATCTTTTTTTTTTCTCTATAGCTGCATTCAAAGTCCTGTAACTTTTTTATTTGTCTATGCACGGAGCTCAATAAGGGCTTATTTTTTGGGAGATGAGCTGTAGTTTTTGTTGGTACCATTTTGGGGAATGTACGGCTTTTTTGATCACTTTTATTGCATTTTTTGGGAGGCAAAATGCTAAAAATTAGCATTTTGCCTCTGTTTTTTAGCTTTTTTTTAAACGCTTTTTGCCGTACAAAATAAAACGCATGTTCAACTTTTTGTACATGCCGTTATGGAAGCGTCAATACCCAATATGTGGGGTTTTAATTTTTTTTTACCTTTTTTAATGCTAATATTAGAAAAAGCATAAAAAAGGGGTTTTTTTAACATTTTTCTTTACATTTCTTTTTTTTTACATTTTTCTTTTCTTTTTTTTTCACAATTTGAGGCCCTCTGAGGGACTTGCAGCACTATGCCTATGATCGCTGTGATAAGGCATGGCAGAGCTACTGCTCTGCCATGCCTTATCGCTTATACAGGGATCATAGGCATAGGCAATACAGGACGCCAGTGTCTGGCATCCTGTTGCCATGGTGACAGGCCGGGCTCTCGCGATGACATTGCAAGAGTCGGCCGGAGACACAGAGGGAGGGCGCTCCCTCTGTGAACTCTTTCCCTGCCGCGATCTACTTAGATCGTGACAGGGAAGGGGTTAACAGCGGGGGGGGGGGGCATCTCCGATGCCCCCCTGCTGTTGCAGCGGGATGCCGGCTGTGACTGACAGCTGGCTCCCGCTGCGGGATAGCACAAGGTCAGTCATGATCTCGCGCTATCCCGATGACGTACCGGTACGTCATTTTGCGCGAAGTACCAGCCTGCCATGACATACCGGTACGTCATGGAGCGGGAAGGGGTTAAAATTAGAGAGGCAGTTGTTAAATTTTGCGTAAATTTTTTCATAACAATAATAGTCTGAAATTGCGCTCAAGAGGTCCCTGATTGATGGGGGGGAGGTCTCTCTCCATTTTCTGGCTATAATACTCTTGGCGGATAATAGAAAATGGCATATCCATTTTCTTTTCTTTTTGGGAATTGATTCGCAATCAATGAGAAGGAGTGCTAGTTGGGGCGAACAGTTTAGGCGTAGACCACTAATGAACTGAATGGTATCAAATACCTCCTTCCAATATTTGTGGATTTGGGGGCATTCCCAGAACAGGTGGTATAGAGAACCCTCTTGTCCGCAATTTCTCCAGCAAGAGTTAGTAGAAGCCGGAAAGAACTTTGCCATTTTTGAAGGTGTATAATACCAATTGGTTAATACCTTGTAATGGGTTTGAAGAATGTTAGCAGAAAGGGTGGCTTTATTTGCCCATCCAAAGGCTTTCAGCCACTTTGAAAGTGGTATATTTTCTTTTATTGCGTGTTCCCAATTTAGTAGGTGTATCTTCTTTGACTTATTAGTATTCTGGGTGATTGTGTTATAGAATATTTTGATTTGGGAATCTTGGGAGTTTGTGCACCTAAAAAATATATATTACAATTCTTTCGGAAGGGAGAAGCTGTGGATGTTAGCATGTTTGAGAAAGGAGAGAATTCTAATATCGGAGAAGGCTTCTGAGTCAGGTATATTGAATTTGTTTTGGATTAATTGAAATGGAAGGGGCTTCCCTTTATTCAATATATCTGAGATAGATTTCACTCCTTTCGTTAACCACCTACTGAGATTTAAATCTCGTATGAAATAGGAGAGGACCTCCAATGGGAGCCCTGTTGGGGGGCCATTAGAGTCGGCTCTGCATCCAAGTGCCAGTTGGTTCCAGCAGTGAAGGGTGTTTAGCATTAATGAAGAGATATCGTGAAAATATAGCAGCGATGAAATCTCCGGAGTTAGGACTTCAAGAATTGAGGCTTTAATTAGGGAGTCTAGGGATCTGTCTCCGTTTCTGCTTTTCTCTATGTGGCACCAAGAGGGGGTTTGTTGGGATTTCAGCCAGACACTGGATTGGCTTATCAAGGAAACCCTGTAGTAAGCTTGAAGGTTGGGAACTCCAAGGCCCCCTTGTTTCCTGTGCTGGTATAGTATTGATGCAGCTAATCTAGGTTTTTTGTTATTCCAAATAAAGTTAAGTAATCGTTTCTGGAATTTTTGGATCGTAGGAGGGGGGATTGGGTAGGACAATGTGCGGAAAAGATACAAAATTTTTGGGAGTATTAACATTTTATAAAGTGCTATTCTTCAGAACCAAGAAGGCTCTTTTTTTACCTAACTCCTCCAGTTCCCCTTTGAGGGAGGCAAATAGAGGGTCAAAGTTTGTGGAGACTGTTTCGGATAAGTTTTGGCATATTTTTATGCCTAAGTATGGTATCTTGGTTTTCCATTGAAAAGGGAACTCCCTCTGTATAGCCGATTTTAGATCTGGTTCAACATTAAGTCCCAATATCTGGGATTTGTCGGAATTTAATTTGTATAAAGAGGCACTGCTATATTGGGTGATACATTTGTATACGCCTCTTAGAGAGTTCAGGGGGTCTGTTATGGAGATAATGATGTCGTCGGCAAAAAGACCGATTTTGTGCTGTCTTAGACCCATTGACACACCTCTTATCTCCGGAGAGACTCTAATCATTTCCGGAAGGAGTTCTATCGTCATGACAAATAGCAATGGGGACAGAGGGCAACCCTGTCGGGTACCATTCGATATGGAAAAAGGTGAGGACAGCACTCCATCGACTAGGACCCGGGCAGAGGGTCTCGTGTAAAGGGCCCGGACAGCCCGAAGAAAGCTCTCACCCACTCCAAACCTTCGAAGCACCTCAAATGCAAAACCCCAATAGACTCTATCAAACGCCTTCTCTGCATCCAGGGAAAGGAAGAGAGAAGGCATCCGACTCGAGGTGACTCGATCCAGCAGGTTCTGGATCTTGCGTATGCCATCTGTGGCACTTCTTCCTTTAGTAAATCCCAGTTGGTCGTTATAGGTGACCGTGGG
Source organism: Eleutherodactylus coqui (assembly GCF_035609145.1). Taxonomy (NCBI): domain Eukaryota; kingdom Metazoa; phylum Chordata; class Amphibia; order Anura; family Eleutherodactylidae; genus Eleutherodactylus; species Eleutherodactylus coqui. The sequence goes on along the minus strand of NC_089842.1, from coordinate 26,803,468 downwards.
CAGGACCTCCAGAAGTCTATAGGCCAATATTTTGGCATATATCTTTAGATCAAAATTCAGAAGAGAAATAGGCCTAAAATTTGCTGGTGTTGTAGGGGTTTTTCCTGGCTTAGGTATGGTGACGATGGTGGACTGGAGCATTTCTTCATGCATAGAGCCCCGGTCCATCACATCGTTAAATAACGAAGATAAGTGGGGAGATAATAAGTGAGCAAAATTCTTATAATACTCATTTGAGAGGCCATCAGGTCCAGGGGATTTATGATTTTTTAAATCTTGAATGGCCTTATAAATTTCTGTATTGGAAATTGGTTTACTTAAGAAGTCTCTTTTTAGCTCTAGCGTGGGGAAGGTCACTCCATCCAGAAACTTGTTTATAGAATCCAGAGTGGGCTGAAAAGTGTTGGGACTGTCTGTTAAGTTATAGAGGTTGTTGTAGTAATCTTTAAATTTTTCAGCTATCAGCTGGGGGTGGGAAATTTTTGTCTGAGAGGTGCTGTTTTTAGTGATAAATGGGATTTTTGCTTTTATTTGCTTTTTTTTGACAAGATTGACCATCAGTTTTGAAGGCTTATCCATGTGGGAGTAGAAGTTTGCTTTGGAATACATCAGGCCTTTGTTATAGTTATCTAGAAGCGTTTTTTTTAAATTCTCTCCTCAAGGAAGCCAATTCTAGTAGAAGTTTGTTTTAGGAGGATTCCCGGTGGAGTGCCTCCAGTTCTTTTATCTTTTCTAGTAAGAGGTCTATTTTCTATCGTTTGTTTTTGTTTTGTTGAATTTTGAGTTTATTAGGACCCCTCTTATAACTGCCTTATGGGCATTCCAGAGCGTAGCGATATTTATGTCCGGGGTGGAGTTGATAGAAAAATACTCCTCCAGAGCTTTGTTGATTATTTTTTGGTTCTCAGGAATTTTATATAGGTTTATGTCATTGCGCCAAATTTTTGTTAGGGCACAAGGGGCGCCAATATTCAATTTCATAAATATCGGCGAATGGTCCGACCAAGTGGAGACACCAATCGTGGTGTCAGTAATTAGAGTGAGAGTTCCCCTATCCACCAGGAACATGTCTATCCTTGAATAGGTCTTATGTCTTGGGGAGAAGAAAGTGAATTCCCTTGAGGAGGAGTTAAGACATCTAAATGTGTCATATAAACCCTCTTTATGTAACCAAGGATGGAGGACCAACATTTTCCTAGTGGATACCATGGAGTCTATTTCTCTATCTACTATCATGTTGAAGTCCCCACATAAGATCAGTTTGCCCATGCGGACCTTTTTGATCCTTTTTATTAGTTTGTTCAAGAAGGAGATTTGGGATTTGTTAGGTGCATAGACGTTCACCAGAGTTATCGGGGAGTTGTTAATGGTACCCTGCAGTATCAGATATCTGCCCTTTTCAACTGAAATTTGTTTATTAAGAGAAAAGCGGAGAATGTCTCTCAGGGCGATTAATACTCCGACATGTTTTTTGGGGGTATTTGAAAAGAACATATGTGGGTATTGTTTATGTGCAAATTTTGGGCAAGACTGTTGAGTAAAATGCGTTTCTTGTAGACATAAGATGTCGATATTGGACTCTTTGGCGTCTTTCCAGGCCATCGCGCGTTTAAACGGGGAATTTAATCCCCTAACGTTGTGGGAGCAGATTTTTATAGCCATTATGGAGGTAGGTTATGAGCATATCAATCTGAGACAGGTAGGCAGCATAAATAACATATGAACCTGTAACAAAAAAACAGGCAGAAACAGTAATATGCCTGTTAACATTAGGAGATATATATTTTGCGCTATTCATGTTATAGAGGAGAGCAAACTTTAAATAGCCATGCAGTGCCTCAGTAATTTCAGACAGATGTAGTAGGAGCTGAATCTTCAGAGAGCCGTCGGCTAGCGGCTATAATTAAATTCCAAACAAGAAAAGGTGGAGGACAGCGTCAACCACTAAAACAAGCTTCATTATTAATAACAGCGCAGTATGCTCACAAACATTGTATACAGGAACGCTGAACGCACTTAGGCCGAACAACCTTTTTCAACAGCTAAAATGTGAAAAGAACATACAAGACATATAGCCAAAGCATTAATTAAAAGCAAAATATATCTGTGAGCTAGTTGTTGGCTACAAAGCAACTGAAAGCAGATCCTCAGAGTGGGTGTAAACGGACAAGAATTCATGAATCTGCTGGTGTGCGGTTGCCCGGTGGCTGCAGAATGGGAGACATTTTATTCAGTAAAACTCTATGGAAAAATTGCTTGTTTCAGTCGTCTAAAAAGGATGTAAATAGAACCACGGAGTGCGGCATAACATTATTAGGTGTATATAGAGGAATAACATAAATATTATATATGGATAATGATGATGTATATCTACATTTACCCCCAGACACAATCTACAAGCTCTTCCAGTACACTCACCATATGTGATAGTAATGCGTTAAATTGATTGTCCGTTTTTTAAACAAATATGAACTGTACAGAAAATAAGAAATAATCATAAATGTAATTTTATCAAACAAGAAAAATGAATTTTTTAAAAAACAAAACACATAATAATAATAATAATAATAATAATAATAATGTAATATGTATGTTTATTAGAGATGAGCGAGCACCAAAATGCTCGGGTGCTCGTTACTCGGGACGAAATTATCGCGATGCTCGAGGGTTCGTTTCGAGTAACGAACCCCATTGAAGTCAATGGGCGACCCAAGCATTTTTGTATATCGCCGATGCTCGCTAAGGTTTCCTTGTGTGAAAATCTGGGCAATTCAAGAAAGTGATGGGAACGACACAGCAATGGATAGGGCAGGCGAGGAGCTACATGTTGGGCTGAATCTCAAGTTCACAGGTCCCACTATTAAGCCACAATAGCGGCAAGAGTGGGCCCCCCCCCTCCCAACAACTTTTACTTCTGAAAAGCCCTCATTAGCATGGCATACCTTTGCTAAGCACCACACTACCTCCAACAAAGCACAATCACTGCCTGCATGACACTCCACTGCCACTTCTCCTGGGTTACATGCTGCCCAACCCCCCCTCCCCCCCACAGTGCACACCAAAGTGTCCCTGCGCAGCCTTCAGCTGCCCTCATGCCACACCACCCTCATGTCTATTTAGAAGTGCGTCTGCCATGAGGAGAAACCGCAGGCACACACTGCAGAGGGTTGGCACGGCTAGGCAGCGACCCTCTTTAAAAGGGGCGGGGCGATAGCCCACAATGCTGTACAGAAGCAATGAGAAATAGAGTCCTGTGCCACCGCCATCAGGAGCTGCACACGTGGGCATACCAATGGGGAACCTATGTGCCACACACTATTCATTCTGTCAAGGTGTCTCTGCATGCCCCAGTCAGACTGGGGTTCTTTACAAGTGGAAACAGATGCATTTATAATTCCCTGTGGACCCACAGCATGGGTGGGTGCCAGGAAGCCACCGGCGGTACATAGAAATATCCCATTGCATTGCCCAACACAGCTGAGGTAGTAATGTCGTGCTTAATGCAGGTGGGCTTCGGCCCACACTGCATGCCCCAGTCAGACTGGGGTTCTTTACAAGTGGACACATGTAGGTTAAACTCCGTGTGCACCTACAGCATGGGTGGCTCCCTGGAACCCACTGGCGATACACAAAAATATCCCATTGCATTGCCCAACACAGCTGAGGTAGTAATGTCGTGCTTAATGCAGGTGGGCTTCGGCCCACACTGCATGCCCCAGTCAGACTGGGGTTCTTTACAAGTGGAAACAGATGCATTTATAATTCCCTGTGGACCCACAGCATGGGTGGGTGCCAGGAAGCCACCGGCGGTACATAGAAATATCCCATTGCATTGCCCAGCACAGCTGAGGTAGTAATGTCGTGCTTAATGCAGGTGGGCTTCGGCCCACACTGCATGCCCCAGTCAGACTGGGGTTCTTTACAAGTGGACACATGTAGGTTAAACTCCGTGTGCACCTACAGCATGGGTGGCTCCCTGGAACCCACCGGCGATACACAAAAATATCCCATTGCAGTGCCCAACACAGCTGAGGTAGTAATGTCGTGCTTAATGCAGGTGGGCTTCGGCCCACACTGCATGCCCCAGTCAGACTGGGGTTCTTTACAAGTGGAAACAGATGCATTTATAATTCCCTGTGGACCCACAGCATGGGTGGGTGCCAGGAAGCCACCGGCGGTACATAGAAATATCCCATTGCATTGCCCAACACAGCTGAGGTAGTAAGGTCGTGCTTAATGCTGGTGGGCTTCGGCCCACACTGCATGCCCCAGTCAGACTGGGGTTCTTTACAAGTGGACACATGTAGGTTAAACTCCGTGTGCACCTACAGCATGGGTGGCTCCCTGGAACCCACCGGCGATACACAAAAATATCCCATTGCATTGCCCAACACAGCTGAGGTAGTAATGTCGTGCTTAATGCAGGTGGGCTTCGGCCAACACTGCATGCCCCAGTCAGACTGGTAATATGTACCTTAACAGTAACCGCGTTGGTGGTAATGTGGTGGTGACTGCGGACCTAGTAGCGCGGTTTTATTTTGTTGGTTTTCGGAATGTGGCCAGGATTAAGTGGGCCGTGGCGGGGGATGTTTTGGAGGCACTACGTGTCCTCTCCACGTGTCCGTGGTTATATGCACCTTAACAGTAACAGCGTTGGTGGGAAATGGCCTCGCCGCCATCATGTCTTTGGGAAGCCTCTGTTTCCACACCCCAGAGACATACCATTAGCAGCGGTATAGGCAGAGCCCAGAATTAGTAACATTTCAGCCGTAGCATTAGCGACAGGCCCCACTAACATATCACTAGCAGCATTATAGGGGGAGCACAGTCTTAGTTCCATTTCAGTAATAGTAGCAGCCTACACAGGCCCCAGTAACAATTCCGAAGCAGCAGTATAGTGGGAGCGCAGTCTTCGTTCCATTTCAGTAATAGTAGCAGCCTACACAGGCCCCAGGAACAATTCCGAAGCAGCAGTATAGGAGGAGCATAGTCTTAGTTCCATTTAAGTCATTGTAGCAGCCTACACAGGCCCCAGGAACAATTCAGAAGCAGCAGTATAGGAGGAGCATAGTCTTAGTTCCATTTAAGTCATTGTAGCAGCCTACACAGGCCCCAGGAACAATTCCGAAGCAGCAGTATAGTGGGAGCGCAGTCTTAGTTCCATTTCAGTAGCTGCAGTATAGCCAAGGCCCAAGTTACATTTATGTAGCTAAAGAGTAGGCCAACCCCACACACACTTCTGTACCATGAGTGCAGGCAAAGAACATACAAATTGCTATGATTACACTGTAGGTAAGGGCCCCAAAACATTGGTGTACCAACAGTACTAATGTACCTCAGTAAAAATTGGCCATGCCCAACCAAGATGGCAGGTGAAACCCATTAATCGCTTTGGTTAATGTGGCTTAAGTGGTAACTAGGCCTGGAGGCAGCCCAGTTTAACGAAAAATTGGTTCAAGTTAAAGTTTCAACGCTTTTAAGAGCATTGAAACATATAAAAATTGTTTCGAAAAATTATATGAGTGAGCCTTGTGGCCCTAAGAAAAATTGCCCGTTCAGATTGATGACGTGAGGTTTCAGGAGGAGGAGCAGGAGGAGGAGGAGGAATATTAGACACAGATTGATGAAGCAGAAATGTCCCCGTTTTGGATGGTGAGAGAGAACGTAGCTTCCATCCGCGGGTGCAGCCTACGTATTGCTTACGTATCGCTGCTGTCCGCTGGTGGAGAAGAGAAGTCTGGGGAAATCCAGGCTTTGTTCATCTTGATGAGTGTTAGCCTGTCGGCACTGTCGGTTGACAGGCGGGTACGCTTATCTGTGATGATTCCCCCAGCCGCACTAAACACCCTCTCCGACAAGACGCTAGCCGCAGGACAAGCAAGCACCTCCAGGGCATACAGCGCGAGTTCAGGCCACGTGTCCAGCTTCGACACCCAGTAGTTGTAGATGGCAGAGGCGTCACGGAGGACGGTCGTGCGATCCGCTATGTACTCCCTCACCATCCTTTTACAGTGCTCCCGCCGACTCAGCCTTGACTGGGGAGCGGTGACACAGTCTTGCTGGGGAGCCATAAAGCTGTCCAGGCCCTTAAAGACTGTTGCACTGCCTGGGCTGTACATGCTGCTCGATCTCCGCACCTCCCCTGCTACCTGGCCGTCGGAACTGCGCCTTCTGCCACTAGCGCTGTCGGATGGGAATTTTACCATCAGCTTGTCCGCCAGGGTCCTGTGGTATAGCAACACTCTCGAACCCCTTTCCTCTTCGGGAATGAGAGTGGGAAGGTTCTCCTTATAGCGTGGGTCGAGCAGTGTGTACACCCAGTAATCCGTAGTGGCCAGAATGCGTGCAACGCGAGGGTCACGAGAAAGGCATCCTAACATGAAGTCAGCCATGTGTGCCAGGGTACCCGTACGCAACACATGGCTGTCTTCACTAGGAAGATCACTTTCAGGATCCTCCTCCTCCTCCTCCTCATCCTCCTCAGGCCATACACGCTGAAAGGATGACAGGCAAGCAGCAGGGGCACCGTCAGCAGTGGGCCAAGCTGTCTCTTCCCCCTCCTCCTCATCCTCCCCATGCTCCTCCTCCTCCTCCTCCTGAATGCGCTGAGATATAGACAGGAGGGTGCTCTGACTATCCAGCGACATACTGTCTTCCCCCGCCTCCGTTTCCGAGCGCAAAGCGGCTGCCTTTATGGTTTGCAGGGAACTTCTCAAGATGCATAGCAGAGGAATGGTGACGCTAATGATTGCAGCATCGCCGCTCACCACCTGGGTAGACTGCTCAAAGTTTCCAAGGACCTGGCAGATGTCTGCCAACCAGGCCCACTTTTCTGAAAATAATTGAGGAGGCTGACTCCCACTGCGCCGCCCATGTTGGAGTTGGTATTCCACGATAGCTCTACGCTGCTCATAGAGCCTGGCCAACATGTGGAGCGTAGAGTTCCACCGTGTGGGCACGTCGCACAGCAGTCGGTGCACTGGCAGATTAAAGCGATGTTGCAGGGTGCGCAGGGTGGCAGCGTCCGTGTGGGACTTGCGGAAATGTGCGCAGAGCCGGCGCACCTTTCCGAGCAGGTCTGACAAGCGTGGGTAGCTTTTCAGAAAGCGCTGAACCACCAAATTAAAGACGTGGGCCAGGCATGGCACGTGCGTGAGGCTGCCGAGCTGCAGAGCCGCCACCAGGTTACGGCCGTTGTCACACACGACCATGCCCGGTTGGAGGCTCAGCGGCGCAAGCCAACGGTCGGTCTGCTCTGTCAGACCCTGCAGCAGTTCGTGGGCCGTGTGCCTCCTATCTCCTAAGCTGAGTAGTTTCAGCACGGCCTGCTGACGCTTGCCCACCGCTGTGCTGCCACGCCGCGCGACACCGACTGCTGGCGACGTCCTGCTGCTGCTGACACATCTAGATTGCGAGACAGAGGTTGAGGAGGAGGAGGAGGAGGGTGCTTTAGTGGAGGAAGCATACACCGCCGAACATACCAGCACCGAGCTGGGGCCCGCAATTCTGGGGGTGGGTAGGACGTGAGCGTTCCCAGGCTCTGACTCTGTCCCAGCCTCCACTAAATTCACCCAATGTGCCGTCAGGGAGATGTAGTGGCCCTGCCCGCCTGTGCTTGTCCACGTGTCCGTAGTTAAGTGGACCTTGCCACTAACCGCATTGGTGAGGGCGCGTACAATGTTGCGGGAGACGTGGTCGTGCAGGGCTGGGACGGCACATTGGGAAAAGTAGTGGCGACTGGGAACTGAGTAGCGCGGGGCCGCCGCCGCCATCATAGCTTTGAAAGCCTCCGTTTCCACAACCCTATACGGCAGCATCTCAAGGCTGATAAATTTGGCGATGTGGACGGTTAACGATTGAGCGTGCGGGTGCGTGGCGGCGTACTTGCGCTTGCGCTCCAACATTTGCGCTAGCGACGGCTGGACTGTGCGGTGCGAGACATTGGTGGATGGGGCCGAGGACAGCGGAGGTGAGGGTGTGGGTGCAGGCCATGAGACGGTTGTGCCTGTGTCCTGAGAGGGGGGTTGTATCTCAGTGGCAGGTTGGGGCACAGGGGGAGAGGCAGCGGTGCAAACCGGAGGCGGTGAACGGCCTTCGTCCCACCTTGTGGGGTGCTTGGCCATCATATGTCTGCGCATGCTGGTGGTGGTGAGGCTGTTGGTGGTGGCTCCCCGGCTGATCTTGGCGCGACAAAGGTTGCACACCACTGTTCGTCGGTCCTCAGGCGTCTCTGTGAAAAACTGCCAGACCTTTGAGCACCTCGGCCTCTGCAGGGTGGCATGGCGCGAGGGGGCGCTTTGGGAAACAGTTGGTGGATTATTCAGTCTGGCCCTGCCTCTACCTCTGGACACCGCACTGCCTCTTGCAACCTGCCCTGCTGCTGCCTCCCCCTCTGAAGACCTGTCCTGAGTAGGCGTTGCACACCAGGTGGGGTCAGTCACCTCATCGTCCAGCTGCTCTTCCTCCGAATCCTCTGTGCTCTCCTCCCTCGCACTTACTGCCCTTACTACTACCTCACTGCAAGACAACTGTGTCTCATCGTCATCGTCCTCCTCAGCCACTAAAAGGTCTTGAGACAGTTGGCAGAAGTCCCCAGCCTCATCCCCCGGACCCCGGGAACTTTCCAATGGTTGGGCATCAGTGACGAAAAACTCCTCTGGTGGGAGAGGAACCACTGCTGCCCAATCTGAGCAGGGACCCGAGAACAGTTCCTGAGAGTCTTCCCGCTCCTGAGCATGTGTCATTGTAGTGGAGTGAGGAGGCTGGGAGGAAGGAGGAGCAGCAGACAGAGGATTCGGATTTGCAGCACTGGACGGCGCAGAACTCTGGGTGGATGATAGCTTGCTGGAAGCACTTTCTGCCATCCAGGACAGGACCTGCTCACACTGCTCATTTTCTAATAAAGGTCTCCCGCGTGGACCCATTAATTGTGCGATGAATGTGGGGACGCCAGAAACGTGCCTCTCTCCTAATCGCGCACCTGGATCAGGAGCTCGGCCTGTGCCCACACCCTCACTTGGGCCTACGCGTCCTCGGCCGCGTCCACGTCCTCTAGCCCTACCCCTACCCCTCAGCATGCTGTATTACCAGTGATTTCACAGCCAGGAAATAAATTGGCGCAAGCCTGCAGGCCAAATAGAATTTTTTCCCTGCTTTTTACAAGGAACACCCACACTGCGTGTATTCAATGAATACTAAGTTTAATAACTGTGTTGTGGCCCTGCCAATTTGTCCCAGAACTGCAGTGATGCAAAGTAATTCGCTACCTACAGCAGATCAGGGATTTCCCATGCAGGAAAAAAATTGCCGCACGCCTGCGGTAAAACGTAGCTGACTGCGTCTGATTTTTTCTGAACGTTCAGCGCACAGCACACACATACACAGAGCCCTGAGTACTGTAAGAGGCAGGCCAAATAGAATTTCTTCCCTGCTTTTTACAAGGAACACCCACACTGCGTGTATTCAATGAATAATGTATGTCTTCTGGCCCTGCCTACACAATTCTATCCCTGTAGTATTAATGCCGGGTGCAATGCTCTGCACAGCCGGTTTTGAGAAAAAAAAAAAAATATGCAACACTGCTAACAGCAGCCTGGACAGTACTGCACACGGATAGATGTGGCCCTAGAAAGGACCGTTGGGGTTCTTGAAGCCTACACTAACTCCTAACACTCTCCCTGCCTAACCCCCACTTCTGTCCCTATTGCAGGGCGCAATGCTCTGCAGATCCAATTTTGGAGAAAAAAAAAAATACTGTGCTAACACAGTACTGCACACTATTAGATGTGGCCCTAAGAAGGGCCGTTGGGGTTCTTGAAGCCTACACTAACTCCTAACGCTCTCCCTACAGCAGCTCCAGCACAATAGTACTTTCCCTCAGCTAAGTCACAAGGCATGTGTGGCGAGCCGCGGGAGGGGCCGATTTTTATACTCGGGTGACATCTGATCGCCCCAGCCACTCACAGCAGGGGGGTGGTATAGGGCTTGAACGTCACAGGGGGAAGTTGTAATGCCTTCCCTGTCTTTCAATTGGCCAGCAATGCTCTGCACAGCCGGTTTTGAGAAAAAAAAAAAAATATGCAACACTGCTAACAGCAGCCTGGACAGTACTGCACACGGATAGATGTGGCCCTAGAAAGGACCGTTGGGGTTCTTGAAGCCTCTACCCCTGGCCACCCCACTGCCTCTTCCAACCTGTCCTGCTGCTGCACTTGCCTCCCCCTCTGAAGACCTGTCCTCAGTTGACTTAGTGAACCAGGTGGGGTCAGTCACCTCATCGTCCACTGGTTCTTCCTCCGAATCCTCTGTGCGCTCCTCCCTCGGACTTACTGCCCTTACTACTGCCTCACAGATCGTCCTCCTCACCCACTGAAAGCTCTTGAGACAGTTGCAGGAAGTCCCCAGCCTCATCACCCGGACCCGGGGAACTTACCAAAGGTTGGGCATCGGTCACGACAAACTCCTCCGGTGAGAGAGGAAACATTTTTTCCCAATCAAGGCAGGGGCCTGAGAACAGTTCCTGGGAGTCTGTCTGCTCATCAGAATGTGTCATTGTCATGGAGTGAGGAGGCTGGGAGGAAGGAGGAGCAGCAGTGAGAGGATTCAGAGTTGCAGCAGTGGATGGCGTAGAAGACTGGGTGGTCGATACATTGCTGGATGCATTTTCTGCCATCCACGACAGGACCTGCTTACAATGCTCTGTTTGTAATAAAGGTCTACCACGTGGACCCAAAAATTGTGATATGAAGCTGGGGACCCCAGAAACTCGCCTCTCTCCTAATCCCGCAGCAGCCAGCTGCGATTCACCTCGACCAGGAACTCGGCCTGTGCCCACATCCTCACTTGGACCTCCGCGTCCTCGCCCGCGTCCACGTCCTCAGAGCAGTGTGAATAATCATGGTATTATTGGTGTACACTTTCACGCTGACAGCGCTTATGTAATGCAAACTCCAGGCAGAAACAAAGAATAAGGATGGCTGCAGAAAGGCTTAGCTGGGTAATAGTGAGGCACTACAACTCCTAGCAGCCAGGCAGTAAAATGCACACGGTCACAGGTAGCCCTAAGAAGGAGCTTTTATTTAATTTTTTTTGAAAAAGAATACAGGCTATATAGCATGTATATTACTTTCCCTCTATCAGTGGCTCTCGCCGTACACTATTCATGAAGTTGACGGCAGACACAGAGCGGTGTGAATAATTATGGAATTATTGGCATACATTTTCACGCTGACAGCGGTTATGTAACGCTAACTCCAGGCAGAAACAAAGAATAAGGAAGCAAACAGGCCTAGCCGTGCAATAATGATTCACTACAACTCCCAGTAGCCAGGTAGTAAAATGCACACGGTCACAGTTAGCCCTAAGAAGGAGCTTTTTAAAAAAAATGTTTTAACATTTAACACTATGGGGAATACTCTCCCTATAGTCCCCTAACCCGGGAGGGGGCCCTACTTATTCGGCGGACCTATCGCTCTGACAAGTGCGAGCCCGCACGCGTGCCTGGGCCACTAACAAGTCCCTATCAGGGAGCCCTAGCACAAAATAGAAGCGAAACACAACCAAACAAAACACAAAAGAACTTAACTTGCAAGGAGAGCTTCCGCCAAGCTGTGTTGCTGCGTCACTGTCCAAAATGCAACTGAAGTGATTGACCATCACAGGAGATAGTGCGGGCCCTGTTTAAATAGGAGCCTGGCTACTCAGCACCAGGTGCTGACTGACCTTCCTCCTGCAGCTACCACACCCCTCAGCTCCTGGAGAAGCAAGGGAACACCCAAAACCTGGTCTGGCCTGCAGGCAAGGTGCAGGCCTCAGCACGGCTGCAACAACAGGCTATACAACGTGTATATGACTTTCCCTCTATCAGGGGCTGTCGCCGCACACTGTGCGTGAAGTTGACAGCACACACAGAGCGGTGTTAAAAATTATGGAATTATTCGCGTCCAGTTGGAGGCTGGCAGCGGTTATGTAACACAAACTGCAGTCAGAAAAAAATTATATGCAAGGCTGCAGAAAGGCCTAGCTGGGTAATAGTGGGGCACTACAACTCCCAGCAGCCATGCAGTAAAATGCACAAGGTCACAGGTAGCCCTAAGAAGGACCGTTGGGGTTCTTGTAGACTGGATTCTACACTACCACTGTCACTGCCTCACCAGTACTGCCCCTATACTCTGTATAATTGACTGCAGACTGAGAACGCTATAGCTGTAATAGCCTGCAGAGCCTGAAATGAAAAAAACATTTTTTGGTGCAAAACTGCTCCCAGCAGCCACAACAGTAATGCACATGGTCAGATGTGGCCCTAATAAGGACCGATGGGGTTCTTGTAGACAGGACTCTACACTACCACTGTCCCTGCCTCACCAGTACTGCCCCTATACTCTGTATAATTGACTGCAGACTGAGAACGCTATAGCCTGCACAGCCCGAGATAAAAAAAAAATTGTGCAAAACTGCTCCCAGCAGCCACAACAGTAATGCACACAGTCAGATGTGGCCCTAAGAAGGACCGTTGGGGTTCTTGAAGACACCAACACTCTCACTATAGCACCAGCAGAACCCTCCCTAATCTCTGCCAGCATGTGTCCGAGGCGAGCCGCGGGTGGGACTGCTTTAAATACATGGCGGTCACTTGATCTCACCAGCCACTCACTGCAGGGGGGTGGGATAGGGCTGGAACGTCAGAGGAGAAAGTTGTAATGCCTTCTCTGCATGTCTATTGGCCAGAAAATGGTGCTAAACATCCAGGGAAGGAAAAGCAATTGACTCGAGTACCGCAGGGTGCTCCTCTCGAGTAACGAGCATCTAGAACACTTTAATACTCGAGTGAGCATCAAGCTTGGACGAGTGTGCTCGCTCATTTCTACTTATGGGCCTTCCAAAAAGTATGAAGATTAAAATCAGAGGAATCGTTCCTAGCAAAATGTTCCTTTAACCCCTTAATGACCGCCCATACACCTTTCGATGGAGGTCGTTAAGGGGCTTTAGTCTGATGTGAGAAAATTCAAAAACCACAAAAGTTCAGATAGCGCCAAGGATTAATGGTTGGTTATCCATCATTGCATTTTCCTATCCTTCATAATCGAGGAGAGCTGCAACAACAATGTGGGGGTTTCTCTCAAGGATAATAGCCCCCAGAAAAGAAGCAAACAACAAAATTAAAATAAATGGGTGTGTGAGTGGAATCTTCCTCTGATTGCCAGGCTGTGACCAATTAGAGGCAGCTCATTCAGCAGGCGGGGATTTTAAATCCCCGGCTGCTGAATACTACTCACAGCTGTTCAGAGCAGTTCGGGAGGACTGCCGCTGGCCGCGCTGAACTCCGTCTGCCGGGACCAGGTGAGTATATACAGTATATATATATTTTTTTTACACACTTCTGGATGAATTGCAGGGAAGGGCTTATATATTTAAGCCCTTCCCGACAATTCATCCCGCGATCGCGGGCAGCCCATTGCTTTCAATGGAGCCAGCTGTATTGCCGGCTCCATTGAATTCAATGGGCTAACATCGTTCTTCTGTGCCACAGCTGTCACAGTGTTATCCGTTTCTGTGTCGTTCCCATCACTTTCTTGAATTTCCCAGGTTTTCACAAATGAAAACCTTAGTGAGCATCGGCGATATACAAAAATGCTTGAGTCACCCATTGACTTCAATGGGGTTCGTTACTCGAAACAAACTCTCGAACATCACTGAAAGTTCGACTCGAGTAACAAGCACCCGAGCATTTTGGTGCTCGCTCATCTCTACGATTAACATTTTACAATATAATCTTAAGCATCATATTGAATAATATTAGAAATATAATCTGTTCAAAGCAAGCGTTTCCATGTTGGGTAGAGCTTTGGGTGGACCTGGTAGGTAAAAAAGAAGGAAAGAAAAGAAAGATTGAAAAACATAAACTATTCTTCACAAATAGCAAAAGAAATGCTCATTTTGGGGGTAAAAGTTTTCAGGTTATTCTAAGTGTATCTGGTACTCCTGTAGTTTTCACCAGAAGAGCTAGAGGGCTGGTCAATGATGAGTTGATTTGTGGGATTTCACCACCTGCCACTCTTCAGGCAATTGTTGAGCGGATGGTTTGGAGACTTCTAAAGTCCACTGCAAATGAAGGCTGATCCCTTCATTCACTGACTTTATCACAAATGTAGTATTATTGGGAGAGATGATAAGACTCACTGTGAATCCCAATTTATATGCAATCTTGTTATTTCAAAGGGTTGTAGTGATGTGGATGAATAGTTGTCTTTACATTGGGGTAGCTGCAGATATGTCAATAAACAGAGATAGAGTTTGATATGGTGCAGATGGAGGGTTTAGTTTCTTGGTCACTTCCAGTAGATGGATACATGATAAGGCATCTCTCGGCACATGTTCTGCCAGGTGTCTCGGATGTGGAAGCCTGTGTGCCCGGTCAATGACAAAGTCCTTTGAGGTGCAATCCGATGTAGTGTTTTCATTTAGGTTTGTAGATGTTGCATCAACTCTGAAGGGAACACTATTTCTGGAATGCCTCTAAATTTAATATTGTTGTGGTGCAACCTATCTTCCAAGTCCGCCACTTTGCTATGAAGACATTACATTTTGGATTCCAGTGTATCTTGTGCATCTGTGAGTTTATAATGTGAGGATACAAATTCAGTCATTTTAGTGTCTACATATGTAATTCTTTGCTCTGCCTCAGATATGGCTGAGTTTAGTGGTTGAGCAAATTGGTTTGGAGAGAAATTTGGAATTCTTTCAGCATAACTTTCGTAGATGTGTCTGCAACCAATGTGTCATTAACTGGTATATTAATGAAGGTACTTGTTCCAGCCAGCACTCACCCCCCCTCTCTTGGTTTCCCAGAGGATCCATTTTCTGTTTCACTGGACAGTCAGATGGAGAGGACCAATGATAATGATTCATGTTCATCATGTGCACCAACAGCCGGGGCTACTGCAGCAGGCATGGGACGAGTTGAGTTTGGACAATGTTAACCAACTTGTGGAATCTATTTCCCGATATCTGAGGGATGTGATTATCCAAAAAGGTGAAACAACCCATTAATGAGTAGGTGTTCCTAATGCAATGATCGTTTAGTGAAGTTAGTAGCAAATCTACTGTTTGGGTGTGTTCACACATTGGGGATTTGCTGTGGATTTACCTCAGTGGAAAAAAATCTGCAGCAAAGCCGCGCTAAATCCAGACCAAATGGATTGTCAAGTCAGAAAGGGCATCACTAGCTTTTCTGTAATCACTTATACCGTCTGCATAGCGTCTGTGTAGAACTGGTACCTATATATGGTCACCATAAGGGGATAGTATTTGTCTTCATAGAGTGCTTTTTATTGTGTAACAGTTTGGTTATATCATTTAGTCACTAAACATGGAGGGAGCTCGCATTTAGGGCCGCCAAGGGTTGCAAACAACCAAACAGTTAACAACAACATAGTGGTATCATTGGCAATTTTGATCTGGATATGGTATGTTTTGTTTTATGACAGAACGAATGTAATATTTAATCACTACATGATAGTAATATTTGGTCCTAGTGTAGCGGTATTATTTGATAATGACGGTATATATTGTGATAGAAAGGGAGGTGGACTCCTCTCGGACGTATCTCCCATGTCAGGTAACAGGCAGAGTTCACCTGCTGGTAATTAATCCAGTGGGTGAATATTTAGAAGCATCTTATAGAACAGGGAGTGGCTTTACCCAGGGGACACAGAAAGATGGTCTGTGTGAGACACTAAAGTTACCTGTGAGTATGCAGGAAAAAGTCTGGTGTTTTGCAAGCTGGCAGAGAGTAGTTCTCCAGTTGGTAGCGAGAGCATCACTGAGTTAGTACGTATCGGTGAGGCAAGGTGTTAGTATTTTGTTCCTGTTGAACTCTGTTTTATTACTGCTGAAAATGGGCTAATGAATCTGTCTGAGTGTCAGTGTGAAGATATATCCTGGCTATTGACTATATGTGAAATGTGCCCTTTGACCCCAGTATAGGTGATCCCTACCAAATCCCTCACAAGTGGTGGTTTGAATGCGTGCAAGACATTAAAGTATTTAAAATAATGTGGTAAAGGCTTTAGTGAATGCAACCAGAGAACAACAGCATACAATCGGGCAACAACTGCAGCTCTGCAAGAAGTAAATTGCTGGCAACACAGCTGAATTTATTATCAGAGACTATTAATAAAGGCCGCGATATTCTGCAGGATGTGCTGCAGCGAGGCGCTATTTACAAAAGATGAAACCAGTTGATGATGTTGAAGCTTTCCTTGCCGTGTTTGAAAGGATTGCGGTGCGAGAAGCATGGCCGAAAGCATGGTGGGTAAGCCCAATTGCATCATTCCTTGCTGGTGAAGCGCAGCGAGCTTACCTTGACTTGGTTCCAGAGGCAGTCCAAGACTATGACCAACTCAAAGCAGAGATCCGGGCATGTTTAGGTGTGACTCTAGCTGTGGGAGCCAGAGAGATCACAAATAGACTTACCAACTGGATAACTCACCACTAAGAGAACTACCAGGGCACATTTGGTGACATCAGCAAGATGCTCTGCCTGCTGATTAGCTGCATGCTGACCACTACAGCAGGCATTATGGGAAATTCAATTTTTCCGTTTTCGGCAAAAATCAGATCAGACTAGCCTTTTGACAAAATCAGGATGATTTTATGGCCTGGATGATCAAGATCAGCAACACTAGCTGCAGGTTTTGCCACCCATGTTGTTGCTTCTACCCCCTATCTGTGTCCCTTCGTAAACTCTCCATCTGTGACAGAAGTCCTGCATACCTACTGTGTTTCCCCGAAAATAAGACAGTGTCTTATATTAATTTTTGTTTAAAAAGGTTTAACTTTTTTACATGTATAGCTGCCTGGACACTATTTAAATTGACTTTTTAAATTAACTGCTAGCAGGGCTAAATTTTGGAGTAGGGCTTATATTTCAAGCATCCTCAAAAAGCCCGAAAAATCATTTTGCATCCTTAAAAAATTCAGGAAAATCATGCTATGTCTTATTTGCAGGGTATGTCTTATTTTCAGGGAAACAGGGTAGTAGCAAATGGGATGGGACCAACCAAGACCAGGGCCCTTCATATAGGCTCTGCGTGGCTTATATATGATTGTGTAAAATGTTCACCCACTGAATGAACTAGGAGCCACATATAATATTGTATTTATTCATCACTTTTATTATCTGGCACCAAGCGGTGGAGGCAATAGATTGCACAGAGCATTAATTTACTTATCTGGGATTGGGAAAAAGCAGCGTCTCCCTTGTCTGGTGTAGTGGGGATGCAGTAATAGACACAACCTGTAGACAAGAGGGGCAGTACAGGAAGACCCCAGGACACAGATGTGGGACTCTTCAGACTGGAAGCCACATCCGTCTGTACAGTGATACATAGATTCAGAAGATTTTCTGCAAGCTGTTGCATTATGATTGTCGCAAGTGTTGAAGCAGAGGGGCTGGCGGCTCGCGAGGCTGCTGTCAGGGCACATAATAACCTGCAGGCGAGAAACCAAAAATACTTTACAAAAAGAAGCCTCAGCAAAGTAGAGCCAAGTCATTACGCATGTCTCAGTTGCCAGATATAAAGGAGTAAATTCACACATACTGACAGCAAGCAGAGGTCTTGCAATTGGTAAAGACTTGGAACATAAAATAGTTCCAGAACTGGTCATTATATAATGGCTCATGAAGATAATAACTTTGTATTGGTGTCAGTGAACGTCTGCGGCTGTGAGGGGGTAGGGGGGGGGGGGCAGTGTTGGCAATGACTGTTAGCAGCTCTAGAAGGGAAGCAGCCGTTCAGTTTTACCTAAGAACTCTATAATGTAAGCAGAGCGCCTAAATATCTCCAATAAATACATAAAAGACATAACAGTAACGTGCCGCAAAAATGGAGAAAATGCAGGAAGAGCTGGAAGTGATGATGATTGTGGGACCTTGATGTCCTAAAGTGACAACATATCTGCACCGTAGAGCCAGGTGAATAGCAGATGATGGGACTCACCATATCCAGAGGGGCAGTCGGCCTCAGGAATGCATTTGTTGTCATGCAGTTTGTACTGTGGGTTCTTGCACTTACAGCCCGGGATACAGCCAAGCAGACAGGCCAACCCTTTTTTTGGACAGTAAGCAAAACAGCCTGAGCATTTGGACCACACTGCTCCTGGTGGGCAGTCAGCTGCAAGGGACAGAGGAATCAATGGATCAATAGATGGAGTCAATCTAATTAGGGATGTCTTAATGAGATCGCCCCATTAAAGGAAACCTGTGGCCCCCCTTTTTCCACAGTAATCTGTCTATACTTTCTAAATGCAGAACTAATGTGTACTTCACAAGTAAGTTTCTTGTCCTCCGTGCACCGTGTATACCTGCAATATGAACACTTGTATTGCGAATAACGAGAGATCAGTCCACTGGGCGGGGCAAATCGTTCACGGTGGGCTGGCCAGACTGTGTGTGGAACCCTTGCTATCTTCCTCAACATCGCCCCCCCTCTCAGGAAGCGACATGGAGCTGTTCTCCATAACATCACAGCAGCAGTCAAAGTCTTAAGCGTGCCTTAAGCCTGGGAATGGCCATGTGATCAAATGTACAATCACCATTATATGATCGCCCCCCAGTCCTTCTGCGTTCTGCACAGCGGGGATCAGGGCTTTTGCAAAAGTAAAAAAAAACATAAAAGAAAAACAATATAAATTTGGTATCACCGTAACCGTACTGACCTGCAAAATATATTTATCATGTGACTTATACTACACTGTGGACACCGTAGAAATAAAGCGCAGCCAGCAACATGTATACCAAGTGAAGGAGGCTAGTCATTACAGTCCCTAGATCTAGGAGTATGTCCACACTCACTGACAGCAAGCAGAGGTCTTGCAATTGGTAAAGACTTGGAACATAAAATAGTTCCAGAACCGGTCATTATATAATGGCTCATGAAGATAATAACTTTGTAATGGTGTCAGTGAACGTCTGCGGCTGTGAGGGGGGCAGTGCTGGCAATGACTGCTAGCAGCTCTAGAAGGGAAGCAGCCATTCAGTTTTAGCTAAGAACTCTATAATGTAAGCAGAGCGCCTAAATATCTCCAATAAATACATAAAAGGCATAACAGTAACGTGCCGCAAAAATGGAGAAAATGCAGGAAGAGCTGGAAGTAAGGATGATTGTGGGACCTTGATGTCCTAAAGGGACAACATATCTGCACCATAGAGCCAGGTAAATAGTGGATGATCGGACTCACCATCTTTAGCAGTGTAGCGGAACCAGCCGGAGGACGCGGCTGAGAGGTGAGTAAAGGATTTCTTTGTTTTTTTTCACCAGCTAGGGATGATTTTCAGGGAGGGGCTTATATTTCAAGCCCTTCCCTAAAAATCATGCTGTAGACATTACCTAAAAACCACTGCTTTCAATGGGGCCAGCAGCAGTGCCGACCCAATTAAAATCAATGGGGTAGCATCCTGGACTTCTGCCACAGCTGTCGTATACTCCCTATGTTTTCAATGGGGTTAGCGCTGCTGACCCAGTTGAAAACACTGAGCGATATCGCAGATTTCTTCTCTGCGATGCGAAGCTGCCCAAACACACAGACAAAAACATAAAACCTATCACACAAATATGCAGTGCAAATAGCTTGCGCTTGGTCTTACTTTGAGAAGAGCTGACATGGGCACAGTAGAGACCTGTAAAAGAAAAGAGATAGATAGATAGATAGATAGATAGATAGATAGATAGATAGATAGATAGATAGATAGGAGATAGATAGATAGATAGATAGATAAATAGAAGATAGATAGATAGATAGATAGATATGAGATAGATAGATAGATAGATAGATAGATAGATAGATAGATAGATAGATAGATAGATATGAGATAGATAGATAGATAGATAGATAGATAGATAGATAGATAGATAGATAGATAGATATGAGATAGATAGATGAGAGATAGATAGATAGAAGATAGATAGATAGATAGATAGATAGATAGATAGATAGATAGATAGATAGATAGATAGATATGAGATAGATAGATAAATAAATAAATAGAAGATAGATAGATAGAAGATAGATAGATAGATAGATAGATAGAAGATAGATAGATAGATATGAGATAGATATGAGATAGATAGATAGATATGAGATAGATAGATAGATAGATAGATAGATAGATAGATAGATAGATAGATAGATAGATAGATAGATAGATAGATAGATATGAGAGAGTGATAGGTAAATAGATAATATAGAATTATATAGAATATATTTCACTCTCACCCAAAATAATAAGGCAAACAAAGATTTTCCAATCCATCATTACGGTTTTCTACAAAATATAAAAATATAATATTTAAAGGGGAAGCAGCATATAATTAGTACATCCAGTATTACTATAATTACCAGATACATCATCAGCGTGATTATGCCTTCTACTCTCCGGTATTAGATGCTTATCTGTCTCTATCACATGAAGACACTTTTCCTTCACATAATCTCTGCTGGAGACATTAGTTGGGTCTCCATCTGGGGTTTTTGTGTCAGTGTGCTTCACTGGTAAAGCTGCACAGCCCAATACCGCGGCAAATGGCGGTAAAGCCAAAACGGCTTTTGACGGCAATTAAAACGCAGATTAAAAATGCTGCAAAACTGCAGTAAAGAAAAAAATGAAAAAAAGCCCAGAAAATAACGTCCTGTGGCACCCCAGGCCCATAATAATAATAATCTAGAATAAGGCCATTCTAGATAATTCCGAACACATTTAGATTATTTTCCTGTCTTTGCTTTAAAATATAAATTTAAAATATAAATAAAACTATGAGAAAACTAAATAACGTGGTTTGGGACCATCGTGTTCCAGATTTCATTGCCCCCAAGATGGTGTTCATTGACCGAGAGGATACAGAGAAATAACAGTATAAAAATGTATTTGGAATACCTGATTTCTGGATATTATAAAGCTATAAAGTCCAGCAGTCATCCATATACTTACTAGTTATGTACTGTCTGCCTCACTTTACTGCGCTGTGGTGATAGGCGAGAAATGCTAGGGGTATATATACACCTTACCTCCAATAACTCTCTGGCTAAGACTGGAGTTCCAATGGGAGTTCATCCATGACGCATTGTTACTAATGGCAGGTCACTGTGCCTTTTGTTACATTCTGTATTGTGTGTCAGATCCATTATTTCCACCTTCCACCTCACCTCACAATGAGACATTCATCATCTCATTTATTCTAAAACTTAAAGTAATTTAACGAGCCGAGAAACTTAAAGGGAATCTGCACCTTTAAGCCTCATGTTACTTGTTAGTCCAACTTTTTGTTTTATAATATATCTTTAGAGCTTCTCTGATTTAAATTCTATATATAAGGGTAAATGATAAAGTTCTGGCTTCCTGCAGCCACCACAAGGGGGAGCTCAGCGTATACAGATATTTACAGCGACCACTAGCCGGAACTCACTACATACAGACACTTACTTCATACAAATATTTATTGCGTAGGGAAGCTCACTGTATACAGACATATACAGCCACTACTAGAGGGAGCTCACTGAATACAAGAATATGCAGTACCGCCACCGCTTAGAGGAGCTCTCCACATACAAATCTATACAACGAACACTAGGGAGAGATCATTGGACACAGTTCTACACAGCCACATTTAGGGGACAGCTCACTGTAAGCAAATATATACAGCCACCGCTAAGCAGAGCTCCCTGTATATAGTTGTACTGTATATAGCCACAACTAGAAGGAGCTCACTCTAAAAAGATGTATACAGCTCTCATTAAAACTTAATCACGAGTGAGTATTAGGGTGTATCATAGAGATATGGCAAAATATAAAGTGGCAGCTATACAGCAGACGCGTGACCAAAGTGGCAGACGTATTTTTTATTCGCACTTGTTGTGTGGTCACACGATCCTAAAATTCACACAAAAAGTGCAGCCCCACTGAAAGCAATAGGAGAGGATCGCTGTCCCCTGCTGAGTCTGTGACAGTTGCAGCAGGGGATTCCTTGGATGTGAAACCCCTGGATGCTGTCACATCCAGGGGTTTCACCTTGTTGTCAATGGGGCCGTGTTCAGTGACAAGAAGACTCCTAGCGGGGATGAAGGAATCCCCTCCCACAGCTGTCTCAGCTGTGGCAGATTAGCACCATGCTAGCCCATTGCTTTCAATGCGGCGTGCGCTGCTGCTGCCCCATTGACAACAATGGGATGAAGGAAACCCCAGCAGGGATTTTTAAGGGGGAGATGTAAATAAAAGCCCTACCCTAAAATAAGCTATTCTGTCTGTGATTGGTCAAAGCGCTCAGCCAATTAGAGCTCTGTCATGGCTTATTTTTTACATGATCAGCTATAATTGATCTGGGTGGCATATTATGGTAAATTTGTTTTTTTCATCACTTCTGTTGTGTTTTTTGGGATGCAAGATTAGCATAAGAAGCATTTTAGCTCTGTTTTAGTTTTTACAGTTTTTGCAGTATGGGATACATAGTGTGTTTAATTTATTCTACCGGTCATTATGGATGTGATTATACCAAATTTTTTCCCCTTTATTTTGCGAAAATTAATTTTTGTTACTATTTTTTAAATATATTTTTTCCAATTTCATGTCCCTGTTGCGGACTTAAAGGGGTTGTCCCGCGGCAGCAAGTGGATCTATACACTTCTGCATGGCCATAATAATGCACTTTGTAATATACATTGTGCATTAATTATGAGCCATACAGAAGTTATAAAAAGTTTTATACTTACCTGCTCCGTTGCTGGCGTCCTCGTCTCCATGGTGCCGACTAATTTTCGCCCTCCGATGGCCAAATTAGCCGCGCTTGCGCAGTCCGGGTCTTCTTCTTTTCTGAATGGGGCTCCGTGTAGCTCCGTGTAGCTCCGCCCCGTCACGTGCCGATTCCAGCCAATCAGGAGGCTGGAATCGGCAATGGACCGCACAGAAGCCCTGCGGTCCATGGAGACAGAGGATCCCGGCGGCCATCTTCAGCAGGTGAGTATGAAGACGCCGGACCGCCGGGATTCAGGTAAGCGCTGTGCGGGTTGTTTTTTTAACCCCTGCATCGGGGTTGTCTCGCGCCGAACGGGGGGGGGGGGGGGTTAAAAAAAAAAAAAAAACGTTTCGGCGCGGGACAACCCCTTTAAATAGAAAAGTTATGATCGCCATGATAATGCATTGCAGTACTTGCACATTTTAATTTCCATATACAAAGGTATCTCACCTTGCTGTTGCCAATTAATGCTCGTTTGTGTTCCGTGTTTCTTGCAGACATATACTCACGTCCCACCATTCGGTCCAGATGGTTATACTTGACTGTGCAGGCAGAATTGAGGGAATATGGACGTACTGCGAGTATATATTTCAAGCTGCTATATTAGAAAAATGTGCTCATGAAACAAAGAAGGACTCGTTTCGATTCAATCGAATCTTGTTCACCATAGGTGAATGTACCTTCTGTTCCAACCTGTAAGGTTCAGATACTGACAGACTCCTCCCACTACGCAACTGCATATGAGCCCCCGCTGCTTCCAGGTTCTTCTGTACTTCTTTCCATAACCCCTGCAGCACATCTGTGGTTACATCAGCTGCAGGACAGGCAGGCGGAGTAGAAATAGCTGTAAGGAAGCGAGGATGCTGACCACATATGCAAAGGAATGGGGATATCCCAGTGGAAGAACAAGTACGGTTGTTTAGCACAAACTCTGCCAACGGCAGGAACTCTTCCCACTATTGAGCCTTTTCGCTAGCAAACAACCGTAAATATTGCACTAAATCCTGGTCCCTCCGCTCAGTCTGACCATTAGTTTGCGGGTGGAATGCTGATGAGAAGGAAAGCGACGTTTCCAGGTTTCTACAGAAGGCTCACTAAAATTGCGCAACAAATTGAGCCCCGCGATCAGATACAATGTTCTCAGGAACCCCATGTAGACGAATTATTTCTTTTACAAAAATCTTGGAAAATTTTATTGCAGAAGTTAGCTTCTTTAACACCGCGAAATGTGCCATTTTTGAGAAACCGTCTACAACAATTAGGACAGTGGTGAACTTCTGAGACTCAGGTAGATCGGTGATAAAATCTACAAATGCGACCACGGATGAAAAGGCACTGGTAGCAGTCTCAGAGGCCCCTCCGGACGACGACACCAACTTTAACTGCATGCACAGACTGAGAGCCCCTTAACAAAGTTGCGGATCTCCCAAGACAAGCCTGCCCACCAGTAGTGTCTAGTACAAGGTTCCAGAGTCCCCGGAACCCCCGGATGGCCTGCGAGAACAGATGAATGGGACTCTTCAATGACTCTGAGACGTAAGGTCTCTGCCACAAACCATCTGCCCTCCGGCACCCCTGAGGGAGCGTCCTGGTGACAATTTTGTAGATGAGGAACGAGATCAGATTCTACAGCTGCCACCACCACCTCGAGTGCCAAGATATTCTCGGGAGCCACTGTCTCACTTTCCGGCAAACTGATGATGTTGAAGCTTTCCTTGCCGTGTTTGAAAGGATTGCGGTGCGAGAAGCATGGCCAAAAGCATGGTGGGTAAGCCTAATTGCATCATTCCTTGCTGGTGAAGCGCAAAGAGCTTACCTTGACTTGGTTCCAGAGGCAGTCCAAGACTATGACCAACTCAAAGCAGAAATCCTGGCATGTTTAGGTGTGACTCTAGATGTGGGAGCCAGAGAGATCACAAATAGACTTACCAACTGGATAACTCACCACATTCCCAAATGATTGATCTCACGCACCTAACTGAAAATGGACGCAAGCTGAGGTCGTACAGCATGTTGTGATGGACAAGTATCTAAAAGAACTACCAGGGCACATTTGGTGACATCCGCAAGGTGCTCTGCCTGCTGATTAGCCGCATGCTGACCACTACAGCAGGCATTATGGGAAATTCAATTTTTCAGTTTTTGCCAAAAATCAGAACAGACTAGCCTTTTGACAAAATCAGGATGATTTTATGGCCTGGATGATCAAGAGCAGCAACACTAGCTGCAGGTTTTGCCACCCATGTTGTTGCTTCTACCCCCTATCTGTGTCCCTTCGTAAACTCTCCATCTGTGGCAGGAGTCCTGCAGACCTAGTAGCAAATGGGATGGGACCAACCAAGACCTGGGCCCCCCATATAGGCTCTGTGTGGCTTGTATATGATTGTGTAAAGTGTTCACCCACTGAATGAACTAGGAGACACATATAATATTGTATTTATTCATTGCTTTATTATCTGGCACCAAGTAGTGCAGGCGATAGATTGCACATAGCATTAATTTACTTATCTGGAATTGGGAAAAAGCAGCGCCTTCCTTGTCTGGGTGAAATGGGGATGCAGTAATAGACACAACCTGTAGACAAGAGGGGCGCTGCTTGTGAAAATCTGGTTGATTGAACTATATAGGAAAAATCATAATTGCTGTAAATTTACATTGTGACTCTCTTCCAGGCTGATGAACTAGAGAAACCATGTACAATTCAGGTGGCTCTATCTGTAGTCAGGCAGCAATGCTTGATGGTCGGTTGGGGACACCTGGTGGTTTTAATGCATTGTGGGAGGTCTTCATCTGTCAGCACATATCCTTTGGTACATACACAACATGGCATACATATTTCAATTGGCTCTAGTGGATTCTCAAGGTACTGCAGGTCACCTGGGGCATCCGAGTACATTCCCTGATAATCATATTTGCTGGACAGGTAGACCCCGGGACACAGATGTGGGACTCTTCAGCCTGGAAGACATATCCGTCTGTACAGTGATACATAGATTCAGAAGAATTACTGCAAGCTGTAGCATTATGATTGTCGCAAGTGTTGAAGCAAAGGGGCTGGCGGCTCGCGAGGCTGCTGTCAAGGCACTTAATAACCTGTGGGCAAGAAACCAAAAATACTTTACAAAAAGAAGCCTCAGCATGTGTACAAAGTAGAGCCAAGTCATTACGCGTGTCTCAGTTGTCGGATATAAAGGAGTATGTCCACACTCACTGGCAGCAAGCAGAGATCTTGCAATTGGTAAAGACTTGGAACATAAAATAGTTCCAGAACCGGTTATTATATAATGGCTCATGAAGATAATAACTTTGTAATGGTGTCAGTGAACGTCTGCGGCTGTGAGGGGGGCAGTGTTGGCAATGACTGCTAGCAGCTCTAGAATGGAAGCAGCCGTTCAGTTTTACCTAAGAACTCTATAATGTAAGCAGAGCGCCTAAATATCTCCAATAAATACATAAAAGACATAACAGTAACGTGCCGCAAAAATGGAGAAAATGCAGGAAGAGCTGGAAGTGAAGATGATTGTGGGACCTTGATGTCCTAAAGTGACAACATATCTGCACCGTAGACCCAGGTGAATAGCAGATGATGGGACTCACCATATCAGGAGGGGCAGTCGGCCTTAGGAATGCAGCGGTTGTTATGCAGTTTATACCCCGATCCGCACTTACAGCCCGATCCACATACAGCCAAACAGGACATGTCTTTCACTGGACAATAATCACCACAGCCGGTGCAGGTGGACCACACCGCTCCCGATGGGCAGTCAGCTGCAAGTAACAGAGAGGTCAGTCAATCTAAACAGAGGTTTTCTTAATGAGATTGCCCCCTTTAGCTTTACTTACATGAAACTAGAAGATACTGCTAGTGTTTCATGGTCTATTTATCTGAGTTAAGATTGCATGGAGGTGCTATTTTAAAGGGACTCTCTCAGAAAGTTCATGAAGTTTGACTCAGAGGTGAAAATCCCGGAGGGGGCTATGCCGGCTTCTCCCCACCTGTAATATGCAAACTGGCTGTTCTCTGCCTTTTTGGGTATAGGGAGAGAGCGGTCACTCTGTGCACTGTAGGTGGGTAGGTGGGTAGGTGGGCCCGCCCCGTGACTCTGATCTGATCTCAACTTCAAGTCAAACCTAATGAATCCAGTGACAGGATCCCTTTAATGCATGTGTTACTGTGTTTCTAGTCATGAAGAGTTCAAACAAAGTAATGTTGGGTTTTCCGTAACACATGACAGCATAGTGTACATGTGATACTCCAGCGCAGAGGGCTAAACCCTCATGACTGCCCATACATGTTATTATGGCTGTTACTAAGGGGCCTTAGACAGGTTTTACAGCAACCTTGTATATGTGATGCGCAGGAATCCCGTGCCAGCAGAAGTGGGCACTTAGCTATCTTTTTCGTTCTGGGATCAGAAAAAAACCTAATCCGGGATGCTTATTTTCTTAATGGTTTCAGAAAGAGCAGGCTCCCTATATACGTATCAGCGCCCCCTCCTCCCGCCATTGGAATCGCTGCATGCTGATCAGTTGCCATTTGAGCTGACTGACTAACAATGGCCACCAATTCTGTAATGAATGGAAATCTAGTTGGCTCTACTGATGGGAAGGACTACTTGGCTATCTGTCATAACTATACTACACTGCATTACATAAGTAGTACAGTATATTAGCCATTCAAAGAATCACATATATTAGCCACTTGAAAGCTGACATCTTTAAAGAAGGTGTTCTGCTTTGAACCGCCGGTGCCTATTGTCAGGATAGTCCATCAGCAGTAGATTGGTGGGGGTCCACCAGGCCAGGAACCCCACGTATTAGTTGATACTGACTGTTGTGTTCTTGAATGGAAATGATGAGGTGCAGAAAGCAGACAAATCCATTACCATTGCATTGATCCCGCTTGGCAATATAGGCAAAATTCCCATTGAAGTGATTGGCATGTAATACCAAGCTGGGCCACTGCAGAGAGAACAGAGCTCTCTGTTCCTGGCAGAAATTAGCTTAATATATGAGTTTGCTGACCCCGCATCAGCTAATTTGTGGGGGTCTACCCAAGGATAGGCTGTCAACAGAATAATGTTGGATAACCCCTTACATCATCATTGTGAAACTAGAATTTGTATAACAAAATTATTTTTTTTCCTGCACAAACATTTATTTATGGGGAAAAAATGACACGGCATAGGCAGCGCCTTGTTCAGAATGATCCAAGCCATAAAAATATTATGTTATTTATTTATCCACTATTGTAAATGACGTAAAAAAGACGTAAGAAAACATTGCCAGAATTATAGCTTATTCAAACCAACGGATATTTGCTGTATATTACGCGTGCACAATATGCAGTAAATACAAACCATTGATTTCAATGGGCTTGTTCACATGAGCGTATTTTGCGTGTGTATTTCATTCATGCAAAAAAATACACAACATGTTCTATTTTGTGCGTTCTGCACATATTAAAATAATCAAACTGTATTGCCCATTGAAATCAATAGGAGCGCTCGGTGCTTTCTTACACGCACAAACAAAACATATTGTAAAAAGACTTCAACAGACGAACGTGATATTGGGATACTCTGCGTGCGGGATATTCCTGCATGCATAACTCTGAGAATAGAACCCACTGATTTCAATGGGTTCTTTCTTACTTCAACCTTTTGTGCCCATGATTTTCGCAGAGCGCAAAAAAAAGATAGGACCTGCTCTATCTTTGTACGTTTTGCAGACACAATACCTCCATCGAGGTCTATGGGAGATCCACAAAACAGAATTGTGAAGGAGCGTAAAAAAATAACACTCATTCAGGTGCAAAAATTAGCGACTTTGATCTCACGCTCATCTGAAGCTGCCCAAACACACAGGCAAAAACATAACACCCATCACACAAATATGCAGTGCAAATAGCTTGTGCTTGGTCTTACTTTGAGTAGAGCTGACCTGGGCACAGTAGAGACCTGTAAAAGAAGAGAGATAAATATGAGATGATAGATAGATAGATAGATAGATAGATAGATAGATAGATAGATAGATAGATAGATAGATAGATAGATAGATAGATAGATAGATGGAGAAGTGATAGATAGATAGATAGATAGATAGATAGATAGATAGATAGATAGATAGATAGATAGATAGGAGATAGATAGATAGATAGATAGATATGAGATAGATAGATAGATAGATATGAGATAGATAGATAGATAGATATGAGATAGATAGATAGATAGATAGATAGATATGAGATAGATAGATAGATAGACAGACAGACAGATAGATAGATAGATAGATAGATAGATAAAAGAGATAAGCCCCATTTACAAACAAAGATGATTGCTCAAAATTAGTTCAAAAGATGGCTTAAATGACAGTTTTGAGTGATCATTTTGCATAAACTACTACTTATTAGCTTCATTTATGTGCAAATGAGCCTCCCTTTGCTGTAAACAGATAACAGCTGGCGGTCTGCTATCTGCTTACAGATCCATTGTTCTCCAGTGGGACAACAGCTGCATACAATGTTATCAGCACTGACATGTGGTCCCTGTTATTAGGAATGAAGGATTTAAAGGGGTTGTCCCGCGAAAGCAAGTGGGGTTATACACTTCTGTATGGCTCATATTAATGCACTTTGTAATGTACATCGTGCATTAATTATGAGCCATACAGAAGTTATTCCACTTACCTGTTCCGTTGCTAGCGCCCTCGTCTCCATGGTGCTGTCTAATTTCAGCGTCTAATCGCCCGATTAGACGCGCTTGCGCAGTCCGGTCTTCTCCCTGGTGAATGGGGCCGCTCGTGCCGGAGAGCTGGTTCTCCTAGCTCCGCCCCGTCACGTGTGCCGATTCCAGTCAATCAGGAGGCTGGAATCGGCAATGGACGGCACAGAGCCCACGGTGCACCATGGGAGAAGACCCGCGGTGCATCGTGGGTGAAGATCCCGGCGGCCATCTTAGTAAGGTAAGGAAGAAGTCGCCGCAGCGTGGGGATTCGGGTAAGTACTAAACGTTTTTTGTTTTTTTTAACACATGCATTGGGTTTGTCTCGCGCCGACCTATTGAATAAAAAAAAAAAACGTTTCGGCGCGGGACAACCCCTTTAATGCTGAGCTGAACTCAGTGATAGATGAAAGGTTCATGGTAAATGTATGATGGGCACACATTTACACACAAGGGCTATTGCTCAAAGGCCATAGTTTGGACGAATTTTGAGTGATAATCATTGCGTGTAGATCCTCAGATAGATAGATATGAGAGAGATAGATATGAAAAAGATGGATAGGTCCAGGTGCGTAACTAAAGTCTCAGGAGCTGGGGTGCAAAAGCTCAGCTCAGACCCCTTATTCCCATACCCACACCGAAATCGTGCTGCATACAGCTGCAAAACACATTTCCATACATGATCTAGCCCCTTGACGTAATCTTTCCAAGCATGACTTGTTTCCTGCATTACATGGAAATGTATTTGTAGCCCCTTAGGCCACTCTCACACACGCATACCGCTATTAACACAGCGTTCCAAGCGCCGTACTAACCCAGGTACAATGTTCCCATTGATTTTAATGGGGTTACTCAGACCTGTGCTCGAACCTGATGTTTCTAATGCTGCGATTTTCGAGAGCTACCTGGTCTATTTTTGCGTTTTCACGTTTAACGCACCTCATCACCCATCACAATGATGGGGTGCATTAAAAAGTGCTGTCAAACGCTGTACCATGCTTTAAAAAATTCAGCTCGGAATTGCGGTAAAAATACCATGAGTTTGAGCTGCGTTTTCTGAATACAGGTGTGAGTGGCGTTAGGGCGTGTTCATGTTTTTTGTTGTACTTTTGAACCACAATTAAAAAAGCACATAAAAAAACTGCATGCGGTATTCAAAGACCACATATGTTTTTAAGTAACTGCACACACTACTGAAAACTGCATGCGTTTTAATGCATTTTTTAAGTGTGTGTAAAGAGTGCAATTATATTCAGAGATACCAGATTACATCAGCATGCTCCATATCACGATATATATGGTCAATATCACTATATATAGGGAGAAGTATAAATTACGCCTGTATACAGTGATATCGACCATCTATGTTGGAACCTCCAGTCGCTTTTTCTTCCATCCAAAAGCGGGGCAGCTGAACGAAAAGCAGGCAAACCCAGGAAATGATAGATAGATATGAAGATAATGGATAGATAGGAGATAGATTACAGTACTTACGACCTCCTCCAATCTCCTCCACTCCCCCGACACTGCCAGCTGAGTGATTGGTCAGTGCACTACTGGCCGGACAAATCACGCAGCCAGCAGTGCACTGATAGACTGCAGTTGGGACCAATCACAACTGCAGTCTCTCAGTGGAAGTGAGGAGCACGCCGGGGAAGTCTGCAGCCTGTAATTGGCTGCTGGCTCCCCAGGTAACAGCTCTTCCCTCCCTAACATCACCTACAGCCAGCTCAAGGCCGCTGCAGTCCCCTAGCATCACCAACAGCCGACGCGCAGGTCGCAGTGGTGACATGTATCTGGCAAGGGGCCTGTGTGACCAATCACAACTGCCGTCTCTCAGTGGAAGTGAGGAGTGCACCAGGGAAGTCTGTAGCCTGTAATTGGCTGCTGGGTCCCCAGGTAACAGCCCTTCTCTCCCTAAGCATCACCCAGAGCCGACCCACAGGCTGCAGCAGTGAGACTGTATCTGGCAGGGAGCACGTGTGATCAATCACAACTGCAGTCTCTCAGTGGAAGTGAGGTGTGCGCCAGGGAAGTCTGCAGCCTGTAATGTGCTGCCGGATTCCCAGGAACAGCCCTTTCCTCCCTAAGCATAATGCAGGATCCAGTCTTTGTTTGAGGACTTCCGTTGAAGGAGATTCACCACCTTCCGTGGCAACCAGTTACACTCATTCATCACCCTCACTGTCTAATATCTAATCTGTGTCTCCTCCCTTTCAGTTTCATCCTGTTGCTTCGTCTTTCCTTGTTGACCAACACTGGGCCCAGGACAGAGCCTTGTGGTCCCCACTTGATACGTTCTTCCACTTGTATGTGCAGCCATTTATGACCACTCTTTGGGTACGATCACTCAGCTAGTTGTGAATCCACCTAACAGTTGCCTTGTCAATCCCATATTTGGTCATTTTTCAATAAATATAGTATGATACTTTGTCAAATGCTTTACTGAAGTCAACATATACTATATCCACCGCAGTTCCCTGATCAACCCAGTCGGTGATTCTGTCATAGAAGGAGATTATGTATTACTTACTTGCCACCAAGAAAACCACACTGAGTGTTAAGAAGCCCATGACGTTTGTGGACTGCAGAGCTGAGGTGATCACAGCAGACTAAGGAATAATAAAAGGCAAAGAGCATAAAACAACATCACAAGCAGAGAACGATGTAGCAGAGCTGAGTTTTAAGGTTTGCAGTTACAGCTGCTGTACATAAAGATAACTCATTGAGATTAGATAATGCAATAGTCTGGTAAACCCACAGACAAAGCAATGAGATCACAGGAAGACATAACAAACCTAGCTCTGCTACATCTGTACATACTAAAGCCAACAAAGAAGAATAGTATAAGAGTATAAATGTACCTACC
The DNA here is from genome assembly GCF_035609145.1 of Eleutherodactylus coqui. Taxonomy (NCBI): domain Eukaryota; kingdom Metazoa; phylum Chordata; class Amphibia; order Anura; family Eleutherodactylidae; genus Eleutherodactylus; species Eleutherodactylus coqui. Next base: position 26,771,093 of record NC_089842.1, on the reverse strand, counting down.
GGGATTCTGGCTCCGGGACGTTCTTCTGTGCGTCCTGCCTGCTGCTGCGATATTTATAACAATCCGGTCTGGTTGGTTATTTGAATATTCAATCATCGCCTCTAAGCTCACACATCAGGTTCTTTACATTATATAACATACAGGAAGCTATTGAGGTCCTAGGTAAACATCAGCAGCTCTCTGCATACAATGGTTTGTGTTCATGTATCGTAATCCGGATACAGAACAGGTTTTGTAATGTTTGAACTGGTTTGTATCCCATCTGGAGAATAAGACACCATTATTATATACTCCTCAAAAAAACAATGCAACGCCTCGGAGAAAAGGTTTGCTGCAAAAATTGGCATGCAGTTACATCTCATGCTGATGTAGAGGTGCTGGAGCCAGTGGATGTGCGACGGCACACAAGGTGTCCGGGCTCAGGACCCCCCTAAGGACCACCAGTAGAGAGGAGCATCTGACCAGATTGTTAGGAAGTGTTGGGACCAGTGGATGGGGGCACACATGGTGACCAAGCTCAGGAACCCCAACAGACTACCAGTAGAGAAGAGCATCTGACCAGACTGTTGGGAGGTGTTGGGACCAGTGGATGTGTGAGGGCATGCAAGGTGACCGGGCTCAGGACGCCCTGACAGACCACCAGTAGAAAGGAGCATCTGACCAGACTGTTAGGAGGTGTTTAGAGATAAGCGAACGTACTCGTCCGAGCTTGATGCTCGCTCGAGTATTAGGGTACTCGAGATGCTCGTTACCACGCGGTACTCGAGTCAATTCCATTTCCTTCCCTGCATGTTTTGCACCATTTTCTGGCCAATAGACATGCAGGGAAGGCATTACCACTTCCTCCTGTGACGTGCCAGCCCTATCCCACCCCCCTGCAGTGAGTGGCTGGCGAGATCAAGTGACAGCTGAGTATATAAGGCAGTCACTCCCGCTGCTCGCCTTAGACACACACTGGCAGAGATTAGGGAGAGTGCTGCTGGTACTATAGGGAGAGTGTTAGGCTATTGTTTGCGTCTGCAAGAACCCCAACGGTCCTTCTTAGGGCCACATCTTACCGTGTGCATTACTGTTGTGGCTGCTAGGAGCAGGTTTGCACCAAATTTTTTTTTCATCTTGGGCTCTGCAGACTATTGCGTTCTCAGTCTGCAGCCAATTATACAGAGTATAGGGGCAGTACTGCTGAGGCAGGGACAGTGCTAGTGTAGAATCCTGTGAGCAAGTACCCCAAAAAGGTCCTCCTTAGGGCTACCTGTGACCGTGTGCATTACTGTTGTGGCTGCTGTGAGTTCTAGTGGCTCACTATTAGCCAGCTTGGCCTTTCTGCAGGCAAGCGTATATTTTTTTTGACCTACAGTGTGCAATACAGTACCACTGTCAGCCTCCAAGTGCAGCCAAATAATTGCCTAATTTTTTACACCGCTCTGTATCTGCTGTATTCGAAATACACCATGCTGAGGGGTAGAGGTAGGCCTAGAGGACGCGACCGTGGACGCGGGCGAGGACGCGGAGGTCCAAGTGAGGGTGTGGGCACAGGCCGAGTTCCTGGTCCAGGTGTGCCACAGCCGGCTGCTGCTGGATTAGGAGAGAGGCAAGTTTCTGGAGTCCCCAGCTTCATATCACAATTTATGGGTTCACGCGGTAGACCTTTATTACAAAATGAGCAGTGTGAGCAGGTCCTGTCGTGCATGGCAGAAAATTCATCCAGCAATGTATCGACCACGCAGTCTTCTACGCCGTCGACTGCTGCAACTCAGAATCCTCTCGCTGCTGCTCCTCCTTCCTCCCAGCCTCCTTACTCCATGAAAATGACACATTCTGATGAGCAGGCAGACTCCCAGGAACTGTTCTTGGCCCCCTGCCTTGATTGGGAAAAAAATGGTTCCTCTCCCACCTGAGGAGTTTGTCGTGACCGATGCCCAACCTTTGGAAAGCTCCCAGGGGCCGGGTGATGAGGCTGGGGACTTCCGGCAACTGCCTCAAGAGCTTTCAGTGGTTGAGGAGGTCGATGATGATGAGATACAGTTGTCTATCTGTGAGGTAGTAGTAAGGGTAGTAAGTCCGAGGGAGGAGTGCACAGAGGATTCGGAGGAAGAACGGGTGGACGATGATGTGACTGACCCCACCTGGATCGCTAAGCCAACTGAGGACAGGTCTTCAGAGAAGGAGGCTAGTGCAGCAGCAGGACAAGTTGGAAGAGGCAGTGGGGTGGCCAGGGGTAGAGGCAGGGCCAGAGCGAGGACTCCCCCCAACTGTTTCCCAAAGCACCCCCTCGCGCCAAGCCACCCTGCAGAAGCCTAGGTGTTCAAAGGTGTGGATGTTTTTCAGTGAGAGCGCGGACGAACGACGCACAGTGGTGTGCAACCTGTGTCGCTCCAAGATCAGCCGGGGAGCCACCAGTACCAGCCTCACCACCACCAGCATGTGCAGGCATATGCTGGGCAAGCACCCCACAAGGTGGGACGAAGGCCGTTCACCGCCTCCGGGTCGCACCACTACCTCTCCACCTGTGCAACAACGTGCCACTCAGATCCAACCCCCCTCTCAGGACACATGCACGAGCGCCTCGCGGCCAGCACCCACACCGTCACCTCTGCTGTCCTCGGCCCCATCCAGCAATGTCTCTCAGTGCAGTGTCTAGCTGTCGCCAGCGCAATTGTTGGAGCGCAAGCTCAAATACGCCGCCACGCACCCGCACGAACAAGCATTAAATGTCCACATTGCCAAATTGATCACCCTGGAAAGGCTGCCGTACAGGCTTGTGGAAACAGAGTCTTTCAAAAATATGATGGCGGCGGCGGTCCCACGCTACTCGGTCCCCAGTCGCCACTATTTTTCCCGGTGTTCCGTCCCAGCCCTACACCAGCACATCTCCCGCAACATCAATCGTGCACTCACCAACGTGGTTACTGGGAAGGTCAACTTAACCACGGACACGTGGCCAAGTACTGGCGGGCAGGGCCACTATATCTCCCTGACGGCACATGGGGTGAATTTGGTGGAGGCTGGGACCGAGTCAAAGCCTGGGACCGCACACGTCCAACCCACACCCAGAATTGCAGGTCCTTCCTCGGTGCTGGTATCCCATGCTGTGGGTGCACACAGACTTGCCATAGCGGAGGTGTACCTGCCTGGCACTTTAAAAATAAACAGAATGTCTAGGGCATAGCGTGTGGGCCGCAGCCAACATGTATTTCCTCTCACGTAACCTCAGCTATTTGGGGCACTGCAATGGCATTTCTTTATATACCGTCTGTGTGTTCCTGCTAGCCACCCATGCTGCTGGTGCACACAGACTTGCCATAGCGGAGTTGTACCTGCCTGGCACTTTGAAAATAAACAGAATGTCTAGGGCATGGCATGTGGGCCGCAGCCAACATGTATTTCCTCTCATGTAACCTCAGCTATCTGGGGCACTGCAATGGCATTTCTTTATGTACCGTCTGTGTGTTCCTGCTAGCCACCCATGCTGCGGGTGCACACAGACTTGCCATAGCGGAGTTGTACCTGCCTGGCACTTTAAAAATAAACAGAATGTCTAGGGCATGGCGTGTGGGCCGCAGCCAACATGTATTTCCTCTCACGTAACCTCAGCTATCCGGGGCACTGCAACGGTATTTCTTTATGTACTGCCTGTGGGTTCCTGCTAGCCACCCATGCTGTGGGTGCACACAGACTTCCCATAGAGGTGTTTTACCTGTCTGTCCCCAAAACACTGACAGACTTGGGTAGGGTGCAGAGTGCAGATGGTTTACCCCTTGCGTTGTCGATGAGGTATCCAACACCCAAACAGAATGAGTAGTGTGTGGACACATGGAGTCCCCATTGCTATGTCACTCGCAGCACCTTGGGCCAAACAAGGTGTTTGCTGGGACCGAGCCTGACCCTGGGCCCGCTCACATACTTCCCACACCGAGCATTGCTGCATTGTGGAGATGTGTAGAAGTGCTGGGCTGACAGCTGAGTCCCATTTATGCCCGCATTTGCAGCTCCTGACGGAGGTGGCACAGGATTGGAAGGAAGATGTAACGTCAATCTATTATCAATTCTCAACAGCATTGTGGGCTATCGCCCCCCCCCCCCCCATTTTTAAACAGGGTCGCTACCTGGCCCTGCCAACCCTCTGCAGTGTGTGCCTCCGGTTCCTCCTCATGGCAGACGCACTTATAAATAGACATGGGGGTGGTGTGGCTATGAAGCCAGCGTGTGGCATGAGGGCAGCTGAGGGCTACGCAGGGGCACTTTTGTGTGCGCTGCGGACGCAGGGTCATGCAGGGGGGGGGGGGGTTGGGCAGCATGTAACCCAGGAGAAGAGGCAGCGGTGTCACCCGCAGGCAGTGATTGTGCTTGGTTGGAGGTAGTGTGGTGCTTAGCTAAGGTGTGCCTTGCTAATGAGGGTTTGTCCAAAGTAAAAATTGTTGGGGGGGGGGGCACTATTGCCGCTATTGTGGCTTAATAGTGAGACCTGGGAACCTGAGATGCAGCCCAGCATGTTGTCCCTCGCCTGCCCTATCCGTTTCTGTGTCGTTTCCATCACTTTCGTAGGTTTTGAAGTTTTGCACAAATGAAAACCTTAGCGAGCATCGGTGATATACAAAAATGCTCGAGTCGCCCATTGACTTCAATGGGGTTCGTTACTCGAAACGAACTCTCGAGCATCGCGAAAAGCTCGACTCGAGCAACGAGCACCCGAGCATTTTGGTGCTCGCTCATCTCTAGATAGAAACAATTCGCACTTTTGGACGAAGAGGTAATACTGATAAAAGACTCCTTCAAAAGAAGGCCAGTTGAATACATAGATTTAACTCAGTCCACCCGGCTTGACTCAATGAAAAACTGTCCTTTAACTGTTTTATTTAAGAATATTAATGTTAACCGACCCTGTTTATAGTAAAGTGTATGCCGTGTGCCCCTCCAACCAGGGGAATATTGTGGATATAAACTATTGTGATAAAAATAAGACACATTGTAGTCCTTAATGAAATGATCAGTAATTTTTATTATAAATATCCATTGCGCTAAGAGATGAAAGTTTCAATTATTGAGAGTCTCTAATAACTAAAAATGAGTGAAAGTGACAAATATGCACTACTCGATGAGATGAAATAGAAAGATTGTGGTATGCATTTGATACTTACCTAGAATTGCTGCTCAACTATAAATATGGATGAGATTTTATTTGTATCTCATCATCAAACCCAGCAATATCTCTTTATCCTTAGTGACTAAAATCCACTTGTCTCTGTGGCATACTACATGGACAAGATTTCATCTTTATATGGATCGTGTGCTATTGATACATAGAGTAAGCGGACTAGTATGTCGTCCACGCATGCGCTGTAAACATAATTACTACTATGAGAAGGAAAGCTTATTACTAGAGATGAGCGAGCGTACTCGGAAAAGCACTACTCGCTCGAGTAATTTGCTTTATCCGAGTATCGCTGTGCTTGTCCCTGAAGATTCGGGTACCGGCACGGAGCGGGGAGCTGCGGGGGAGAGCGGGGAGGAAAGGAGGGGAGATCTTTCTCTCCTTTCTCCCGCCCGCTCTCCCCTGCTCCCCGCTGCGACTCACCTGTCAGCCGCAGCGGCACCCGAATCTTCAGGGACGAGCACAGCGATACTCGGATAAAGCAAATTACTCGAGCGAGTAGTGCTTTTCCGAGTACGCTCGCTCATCTCTACTTATCACCTATGCATCTGCGCCGACTATAGATCATTGCGCAATGTGATGACGCAATGAACGGAACGTACGCTGCGTTCCAGTGGTGGAGCGCTGCAGACGTCACCTCTGATGTGTTACAGCGGTGCCGCCCTGGGGGAGGATCACAGAGATAAGTATATTGTAAATGTACTCTGGAGAACTGCCGCACTTGCTGTGCAACGATCGGACAGCATGATTGCTTATCAGGCTATGTCATGCATGACCAATCGTGAGGTAATTAACCTTTGATTGGGTGCTAACAGGTGAATCACCATAAAGGCCTCTGTGGGTTGCCTTGGTGATGCTCTTTGCACTAGACAGGAGGAAGTGGTTTGATTGGAGCAACCAGACACAACCCCCCTTGTGGGTGGATAATTGGAACACTATATAAGAGTACTCCCTTGGACTACGCTCATTGATACCACTAGCCTACCACCAAGGCTGTTGGTCTGCTGTCCCTCTCTCTTTACTCAGATTTATTTATTACCTTTTCCTTGCTGACTGATTCTAAAAGTATATATGGAATTCAGCTAGCAGCTATATTTATAGCCTAGAAGAGTTTATAGGAAAGAGATGAATTGAATTAGCAATCAGCTACTAGAGAGTTTACCCACATCCTTTAGGTAGTAAGCAGATCATATAAATATCAGATACCTCCAATAGTTAAAATACTGTGGGGTATATTTGCTTAGTTGAGTGACAGCTAATTAATTAGGGTACCAACTGTGGTATTATATCTATCAAGGAGTTATCCACTATAACTATAGGATTTCTACCAAGGTGACAATTTAGGTCATCCAAAACCGACTGAGAGACACTTAATTGGTGGTGGGGGTGGTTGTTTTTTCCATCATGGCTCCCCCTCAACACCTTAAGTTTGGTTCTGTAAACATCTAGATATTGGGGAACCAACAACCTGGGGGTGCTTATATGAATTACTGTGCTCCCAAAGTTTATTTACACTCACTCTAATAAAAGTGTCCTTTAAGATAATTGGTGCTCAATACTGAGAGGCATATCAAGGTCCCTGAGGAGCTCTGGTTTGAAGCAAAACGCGCCGGATCAGATTTATATTCATGTAGCAAATATTAGCCTTTCTGCTACAGTGATTATCTTAGTATTGACTCCCTCCTGGGGGAGATTACTCTATCTCTCAGAGGAAGTGTTACAGTTACATATAATAAGACTCCCTTATAGAGGAAAGTAGGTTTCATCACCAACACAGAAAGGGGTTCTTTACTGTAAGAGCAGTTAGACTGTGGAACTCTCTACCGGAGGAAGTGGTGGTGGCAAAATCCATAGAGGAGTTTAAAAGGGGACTTGATGTCTTTCTGGAGAAGGATATTACAGGATATAAATATTAGGTTAAGTGTCAATCCTGGTATATAGGCAGGTAGGAACTATTAGGGGTTGATCCAGGGAACAGTCTGATTGCCATTAGGGAGTCGGGAAGGAATTTTTCCCCCAAAAGGGCTAATTGGCTTCTGGCCTTGGGTTTTTTTTGCCTTCCTCTGGATCAACACAGTAGGATAGACAGGCTGGACTAGATGGACAATGTCTTCATTCGGCCTTACATACTATGTTACTATGTTATGCCTCAGGGAGTTCATGAGATGACTCACTTATGGTCTTCCTTGATTTTGGACTAACCTTTACTAGTATTTGGGACAATACAGAATTAGTCTATGCACATATCGACCATACCTACTCAAGTAAATAAGTGAGAAGTGATCTAAAGTGGATCTCAGGCCAAATCATTAGTGGCACCCATTATAGTAAGATGAATTTTGGTTAGTGTATAACAAGTCCACATACTAATAGACAAAACCTACTCATGTAGATAAGTGAGAGTGATTCAAAGTGGATTTTTTATCTGAGAGGTTCTATATGTAATTTTTGTTCTGGATATTTTATATTAGGAACAAAAACACTTTTTTCTTTTGTACTATATGTGTTTGTCAGTTTAAATTTTAAATATTATGATTAAAAGTTATATTTTAAGGTCCAATTCAGTGAAGTGGTAAGTATCCTTCAGATCAATTTCTTAATCTCTGCCGTGCACAGAGCAATTATGTCCTCATTATGCACATAACAGATATGAGTTTGGTAATCTCACAAAAATTTCTTTCTATAATTAAGATGTTTCTGCCCTATTAGCCTGATTCTCTTATGTTTGCCTACAATCATGTAGTGAAAAGACAATTGATGTTAGCTGTCTTTCACTGTAGTCTCAATCTAATTGGATTGATAAGGGCTAACTACACTCATCTTCTAGTAATAGCAGCAAAGAAAACAGCACAGCACAAGCGCAGACATGTACGTGATACAAAAGAGTCAGGGGCGAGGGCAAAGTCTGGGTCAAGCAAATAGTCAAAAAACTGGGAGGCAGACAATTTCAACAACGCGAGTGCAGGAGAGACCGAACTAACACTAGCACCAGCAGAAAGACACAGAGACGTTTAAATGCTGTCAGAGCTCCTGCCCCAGCAGCTAATTGGGGCTGGGAGCCTGACAGCAACAGCATAGAATCACCAAGGCACTGGGAAAACCACCCCCAGCCTTGCTGGACAGGCGGAGACCAGGGACGCGCGCCTGGTCACCATGGTGATAGGACGCGGGGCGGCACCCATTGCGTCCCTAGCAATCCGGCGACGAGGAAGAACGCGGCGGCCAGGGGAGGTTGCCAGGACCAGGGCTCCTCTGCGCCGCACAGCAGCAGACTGATTGACAGGGTTGGCAGCGCGGGCACGGGGGCCCCATGAGCCGCCGATCCTGCGGATGATGAGGGAACACTTAGCTAACCTAAATGAATTCAAGTCTCCAGGTTCAGATGAATAACATCCTAGGATAGAGGATGAAGGAAGCAGCGGAGATAATTGCTGAACCCCTTTCTGTAATTTTTAAAAATTCCTGGAGAACAGGAGTGTTACGATCATGTGGGCAAGCTAAGCATGGGGCCCACATGATCGTATCCAAAAAGGACCAGAAGGATGCACGCAAACAGGTTGCACACAGGTTTCAGGCAACTGACACTGTGCTAAGGAAGGTCGGCATGACCCTACCTGAGTGGGGACATTGCCCCAATTAGGGCAGCCCAACGGTCTGTAGCAAGAGTGTAGGTGGATCCCAGTAACATTTCTGTAGAAAAGTATAGGCGAACCCCTCAAACTATTCAGTAGAAACTGCATAGGCGGACCCCAGTAACATTTCTGTAGCAAAAGTATAGGCAGATCCCTGTTACATTTCTGTAGCGAGAGTGCAGGCGAACCCCTGAAACATTAGTGTACCAAGAGTACAGGCAAACACCTGAAATAATTTGGTTACCAAGAGTGTAGGCGAAGGCAAGAACAATTAGTTAGATAACAGTATAGGCGAGGGTCAGAAAAACTGGTGTACCGAGAGTAGAAGTGCACCCCTGAAAAATTGCTCAACCGTGAGGGCAGGTAAAACCCATAAACATTTTTTAAAGATACAGCTCACTGTTGCTTAATTTGTAACAGAGCCTGGAGGCAGCCCTGTGAGAAAAAATTGGTTTCTGTTAAAGTATCAATACTTTTGAAACTTTGAAAAATTGTAAAAAACTTTTTAAACAGAGCCTTTTGGGCCGCAGAAAAAATGGCAGTTTAGCGTGATGACATGCTGTTTTTTTTAGGAGGAGGAGTAATAATATCTGAGAATGATTGACAAAGCTAATTCCCCATTTTTTTGTGGTGATAGAGAATGCATTTTTCTCCCGTTGCAGCAAAAAGAATCATTAGGTTCCGTTGCTTTCCGCTGGTGGACAAGAGAAGTCTGGGGAAATCCAGCCTTTGTTCATCTTTATAAGTGTAAGCATGTCGGCACTGGCAGTTGACAGGTGGGTTCACTTATCCGTGATGATTCCTCCAGCTGCACTAAACACCCTCTCTGACAAGATGATAGTGGCAGGGCAGGTCAGAATCTCCAGGGCGTACAGTGCAAGTTCATGCCACGTGTCCAGCTTTGACACCCAATAGTTGTATGGAGCAGACGCATCATAGAGGACGGTGGTACGATCGGCTACGTACTCCCTCACCATCTTTTTACAGTGCTCCCTCTGACTCAGCCTTGACTGGGGAGTGGTGACACAGCCTTGCTGGGGAGCCATAAAGCTGGCAAAGGCCTTGGAGAGTGTCCCCTGACTGCGCTGGACATGCTGCCTGATCCTTGCGCCCCCCCTACTACTTGGCCCTCTGAACTGTGCCTTCTGCCACTAGCGCTGTCAGATGGGAACTTTAGCATCACTTTTTCCACCAGATCCCTGTGGTATTGCATCACTCTCGTACCCCTTTGCTCTTCGAGAATGAGAGTGGAAAGGTTCTCCTTGTACTGTGGGTCGAGAAGGGTGTACACCCAGTAATCCGTGTTGGCCAGAATGCGTCTAATGCGAGGGTCACGGGAAAGGCAACCTAACATGAAGTCAGCCATCCGGCCAGGATCCCAGTATGCAACACATCCCTGTCCTCATTAGGAAGATGACTTTCAGGATCCTCCTCCTCCTCTTCAGCCCATACACACTGAACAGTTGAGAGGCAAGCAGCATGGGTACCCTCTGCTGTGTGCTCAGCTGTCTCTTCCTCCTCCAAAACGCGCTGAGATATAGGCATGAGGGTGGTCTGGCTACCAAGTGACATACTGTCATCCCCCGTCTCCTGTTCCAACCGCAAAGCGTCAGCCTTTATGCTTAGCAGCGAACTTCTCAGCAGGCTAAGCAGCGGGATGGTAACGCTAATGATTACCGCATCGCCGCTCACCATCTGGGTAGACTCCTCAAAGTTTCCGAGGACCTGGCAGATATCTGCCACCCATGCCCACTCCTCAGTAAAGAATTGCGGAGGTTGACTACCACTCCGCCACCCATGTTGCAGCTGGTATTCCACTATTGTGCTACGCTGCTCGTAAAGCGTAGCCAACATGTACAGCGTAGAATACCAGCGCATGGGCACACCGCACAGCAGTCAGTGCTCTGGCAGCTAAAACCAACGTTGCAGGGTCCTCATGGTGGCAGCGTCCGTGGTGGACTTCTGGTAATGTGTGCAGACGCGGCGCACCTTGCCGAGCAGGTCAGACAAGTGGGGGTAGTTTTTCAGAAACCGTTGAACCATCAGATTAAAGATGTGGGCCAGGCATGGCACGTGTGTGAGGCTGCCGAGCTGCAAAGCCGCCACCAGGTTACGGCCGTTGTGCCACACGACAATGCCCGGTTGGAGGCTCAGCGGCGAAAGCCATAGGTCGATCTGCTCTGTCAGACCCTACAGCAGCTCGGGGGCCGAGTGCCTCTTGTTACCTAAGCTGATTAGTTTCACCATGGTTTGCTGACGCTTGCCCACCACTGTGCTGCCGCGCCACATGCTATCGAATACTGGCGACGTGCTCACACTTCTTAATTGAGAAGTAGACGTGGCAGAGGAGGGGGAGGGTTTGGAGGAGGTGGCAAAAAACGCAGCAGAAACCAGAACCGGGTAGGACCTGCTATTCTGGATGTGGGTAAGACGTGAGCGGTCCCAGACTCTGACTCGGTCCCAGCCTTTACCAAGTTCACCCAATGTGCCGTCAGGGAGATATAGTGGCCCTGCCCGACAGTACTTGTCCACGTGTCCGTGGTTAAGTGGACCTTCCCAGTAGCCTCGTTGGTGAGGGCATGATTTATGTTGCGGGAGACGTGCTGGTGTAGGGCTGGGACGGCACACCGGGAAAAATAGTGGTGACTGGGGACCGAGTAGCGCGGGACCGCCGCCGCCATCATGTTTTTGAAAGCCTCCATTTCCACAAGCCTGCACGGCAGCATCTCCAGGCTGATTAATTTGACAATCTGCACATTTAATGCTTGTGCATGCAGGTGGGTGGTGGCGTATTTCTGCTTTTGCTCCAATGCTTATGTTAGCGACTGCTGAACGCTGCGCTGAGAGACATTGCTGGATGGAGTGGAGGACAGTGGAGGCGAGGGTGTGGGTGCAGGCCGGGAGGCGCTCGTGCCTGTGTCCTGGGAGGGGGATTGGATCTGTGTGCCATGTTGTGACATAGGGGAAGAGGCAGTGGTGTGACCCGGAGGCAGTGAATGGCCTTTGTCCCACCTTGTGGGGTGCTTGGCCATCATATGCCTGCGCATGCTGGTGGTGGTGAGGCTGATAGTGGTGTCTCCCCGGCTAATCTTGGTGCGACACAGGTTGCACACCACTGTTCACTGGTCGTCCGTGCTCTCACTAAAAAACATCCACACATTTGAACACCTAGCCCTCTGCACGGAGGCTTGCCGCGAAGGGGTGCTTTGGGAAACAGTTGGGGAATTCTTCGCTCTGGCCCTGCCTCTACCCCTAGCCACTCCACTGCCTCTGCCAACCTGTCCTGCTGCTGCACTTGCCTCCCCTTCTGAAGCCCTGTCCTCAGTAGGCTTAGCAAACCAGGTGGGGTCAGTCACCTCATTGTCCAGCTGCTTTTCCTCCAATCCTCTGTGCGCTCCTCCCTCGGACTTACTGCCCTTACTACTACCTCACTGACAGACAACTGTGTCTCATCATCCTCATCCACAAAAAGCTCTTGAGACAGTTGCCGGAAGTCCCTAGCCTCATCACCCGGACTCAGGAAACTTTCCAAAGGTTGGGCATCGGTCAAGACAAACTCCTCAGGTGAGAGAGGAACAGTTTTTTTCCCACTCATGGCAGGTACCCAAGAACAGTTCCTGGGAGTCTGACTGCTCAGAATATGTCATTTTCATGGAGTGAGGAGGCTGGGAGGAAGGAGGAGCAGCTAGAGGATTCAGAGTTGCAGTCCCTAGGCCGGGAATAGTGGACTGTGTAAAAGACTGGGTGGTCGATACATTGCTGGACACATTTTATGCCATCCATGACAGGACCTGCTCGCACTGCTCTGTTTGTAATAAAGGTCTACCACGCGGACTCGTAAGTTGCGATATGAAGCTGGGGAGCCCAGAAACTTGCCTCTCTCCTAATCCCGCAGCAGTTGGCTGTGATTCACCACGCCCAGGAACTCGGCCTGTGCCCACTCCCTCACTTTAACGCCCGCATCCGCGTCCTCGACCCTTACCCCTACTCCTCATCATGGCGGATTAAGAATAGAGCAGGGCCCAAATAAATTACCTCATTGTACAACACTGACAACTATGGCTAATTCACCGCACACGGAGACTTGTAGATAGCGGAGGCTCTATGCTGTGACTTGAAAAAATTAACCCGCTGTCTTGCGCTGATACCTAGGGGTAATTTACCGCTCGCAGAGACTTTTAGATAAGAGAGGCTGTATGGACTGGGAGAAGACTCTAAAGCCAGTGGATAGTGCTGGTAACTGCGGCTATCTCAACCCCACCAAGGAAAGGGTATTGTGAGACGCTCTGCACAGCGGCAGAGCTGAAATACTTTGCAGTGGCCCCAGTAATATTACAGTACTGTTTAGTGGTGAGACCTCTGTCTCACCGCCTAGATGCGTAATGCAAAAGTTGGTGAACTACTGCTTCCAGCCAGCCACAACTGTAAAGCACAGGGTGAGATGTAGCCCTAAGAAGGAGCATTGGGGTTCTTGTACGGAGATCAGGACTGTATAACTTTTCCTATAGAAGTCGCTGCGTCCCTAAACTCTGTTTTATGCACAGCACACACAGAACGGTATAACTGAACTACATTGCAGTAGGCTAGAAAATTTCAGAGTGCAGTTTCACGGTGAGAGCTCGTTGTACGGCACTGCAGGCTGAGAACGCTATAACTGCAAGGCTGGGAACAGGCCTAGATGTGTAAAACAAAAGTTGGTGCACTACTACTCCCAACCAGCCACAACTATAATGCACATGGTGAGATGTAGCCCTGAAAAGGACCGTTGGGGTTCTTGCACAGAGGATCAGGAGGACTGTAAAACTTTCCCTATATAGGTAGCTCTGTCCCTAAACTCTGTTTAATACACTGCAGACTGAAAACGCTCTAGTTGAAATGGCCTGCACAGCCCAAGATGCTTAAAAAAAAATTGGTACACTACTGCTCCCAGCCAGCCACAACAGTAATGCACACGATGAGGAGTAGCCCTAAGAAGGACCATTGGGGTTCTTGAAGACAGGATCCTATGCTAACACTATCCCTGTATAAGCAGCAGCACTTTCCCTAACCTCTGCCAGCATGCGTCTGAGGTGAGCCGCGGGCGGGACCAGTTTAAGTACTCTGCGATCACCTGATCGGCCCAGCCACTCACTACTGTGGGGGGGGGGGGGGAAGAGCGTTGGCACGTCACAGGAGGAAGTGGTAATGCCTTCCCCGCATGTTTATTGGCTAGAAAATGGCGCTAAACATGCAGGGAAGGAAATGGAATTGACTCAAGTACCGCGTGGTGCTCGTCTCGAGTAACGAGCATCTCGAGCACCCTAATACTCGAACGAGCATCAAGCTCGGACGTGTGTGCTTGCTTATCTCTAGTAATTATAGATTCTGCACACTTTTTCATGGTTACCATGGTTACATGCAATAAAAGCTTATCACAATCACATTAAACAAGTGCAATTTACTTTTTTTAATCACACCCATTTATTTGAATGGGCGATTTTTGTACGAAAATCGCAGCAAAATAGGACATGCTGTGATTTTTTTGGGACTGTTCGTCTGATTAATAACCTGTGAATAGAACCATTCATAACAATATGCTTTATTTCTATCTGGTTTTGGTCTGATTTTTTTGAGACCGGTAATTGGCTGGAAAAAATCACTTGTGTGAATATACGCTCAAGAATATTCCTATATATGAGACTGAAGGCACGTTGTGAGATGCGCTGCTGTACAGAAGTCGCAAAGGTCTCATTGGTGGCAATAAAAAATCAGTCTCATGTATATTTCCATGCATAGGATTATATGAGAGTGATTTTAAAATGTAATTTGCAACTTCTGTACACCAATATATTCCTACAGTGGGGCAGTAAGGCTATTACTGTAGAGGGGACAGTGCAACTATAAATGACTACAGGGGATGGTACGGCAAAATAATACTACAGGGAGACAGTATGGCTATTCTTTACTACAGTGGGGCAGTATGGCTATTACTACAGGGGGACAGTACGACTATATATTACTTCAAGGTGACATTAAAGCTATAACAATGGGGCATACTCTACAACTAGAGGAAAGAAAATGTATATGCCAACATAGAAGGGGATTCTTTACTGTAAGAGCAGTGAGACTATAGAACTCTCTGCCTGAGGAAATGTTGATAGTGAACCCACTAAAACAGCACAAGAGGGGTCTGGATGCCTTTCTTGAGTGTAACAATATTGCATGTTACTCCTTTAATCACTGATTACTTCAGAAGGGTCGATGATCCAGGGATTATTCTGATTGCCAGATTTGGAGTCAGGGAGGATTTTTTCCCTTTAAATGAGGAAAATTGACTTCTACCTCTTTGGGATTTTTTGCCTTCCTCTGGGTCAACATTGCAGGAAAAAAGCTGAACTGGATGGACATATGTTTTTTTCAACCAAAAATACTATATTACTGGTGGATAGTATGGCTCCTTATTTACTAAGAAATTTTTTTTATGACTGTGAGGGGCATCAATGAGTGGAACAGGTTGCCATGAGAGATGGTGAGTTCTTCTTCAATGGAAGTCTTCAAACAGAGGCTGGACAATACTGTTGATTCATGTTCAGTCTGTGATCTATTAGTATACCCAAGTCTTTTTCACATGCGCTGCTGCTTAGCCCAATTCCTCCCATTCTGTATGTGCTTTTTTCATTTTTCTTGCCTAGATGTAGGACTTTGCATTTCTCCTTGTTAAATCCCATTCTGTTAGTCGCCGCTCAGTGTTCAAGCTTTACTAGATCTTTCTGAATCCTCTCTTCTTCTCTAGTGTTAGCTATCCCTCCTAGATTTGTATCTTCACGAGTCTAGTCTGCAGAGTGCACCCTGTAGAACCTTAGACTCCACCTACATTTCTACACCCCATCAACACATGTAAAGGATCTAACTACCTGTCACAGGCCTGAAAGACAGGCCATACCATGTAATAAGCAAAGTGTGGTTGACCAACATTAAATTAGCATTTTAAAGTGACGTTAACATTTACATTCATTATATAGGAGTCCACAGCCTTTTAATGGAGTGTAAAATCCTGTACACTACAAATCCATATCCATATACTGTACTGCACGTGTCTGTCTATACACTGACCAATTACTGCATTGAGTCCAGTAGCGGGGTACCATATAATGGCCGCAGGACGATCTGCTCTCAGATAATATTCTGAACTCTACTCTGCAGAGCAGATGGCAATGGATAAATATGGGTACACTGAATGAACTAGAAGACACGTGATATTGCATTTATACTTCACTGTTATTATTCAGCATCAGTTGGTTTATACAATGAATTATACAAAACATTAAATAAGTTGCCTGGAACAGTATCACTCTTGTCTAGGGGGAGAGTCTTGATTAGAGATGAGCGAGCACCCAAATGCTCGGGTCCGCGTTATTCGAGTCGAGCTTTTCGTAAAATTCGAGAGCTCTACTCGAGTAACGAACCCCATTGACTACAATGGGAGACTCGAGCATTTTTGTATGTGGAACGCAGGGTCCCGAGCTTTTTTTTTGGTTTTCTCTCTCTCTCTGCCTAAAAATTTGCCATTGACGCGCGCGCTGCGACGGGAGGGGCCAAAACAGGCACGTCACACCAGGGAGGAGCCAAAAACAGGGGCGGGTCGAACACGGCATGATGCTCGTTTGAGTAACGAGCACCATCGAGTACGCTAATACTCGAACGAGCATCAAGCTCGGCAGAGTACGTTCGCTCAACTCTAGTCTTGACATACCAGACACAATCCTTGGACAAGAGTGGTGCTGTTTTTGAAAATCAGGCTGATAAAATGATATAAGAAGATGACTGTACATTAAGATTGTGACTCTATTCCATGGCATGTACAAAACAGGTGACTCTATCTGTAGTCAGGCACTAATGATTGAGAGTCGGTTGAGGACACTTGGTGCTCTTGATGCATTGTGGGATGTCTTCATCTGTCAGCACATATCCTTCGGTACATACACAATGGGGCATACATTTTTCACCTGGCACATAGTGGATTCCCAGGGTACTGCAGGTCACCTGGGGCGTCCTGGTACATTCCCTGAAAATCATACGTGCTGGACAGGTGACGTTACAGGAAGACACCGGGACACAGATGTGGGACTCTTCAGACTGGAAGACATATCCTTCTGTACAGTGACATGTAGATTCACAGGATTTTTTGCAAGATGTAGCATTGAGATTGTCGCAAGTGTTGAAGCAGAGAGGCTTGCAGCTCAAGAGGCTGTTGTCGGGGCACTTAACACCTGCAGGTGAGAAACCAAAAATACTTTACATAAAGAAGCCAACAATATCTGTATGACCTGGAGGCAAGTCATTTTACACATTTCAATTGCTAAATTAAAAGATGTCCACATTCACTGACAGTACAGAGCCTTATCCCTCAGTGACCGCCCATATGTACTTTTATGACAGTCACAAAGAGGCTTTAGGCTACTTTTTACAGTAGCCTAGTCTGAGTGAAGCACAGGAATCCAGTGTCAGTAGTAATGGGTGCTCCTCTGTCTTATGACAATGGGGTTCCAGCTTTAATGGCTGGCTCAAAGAAACCTCTGATCTTGCTTGTTTTATCCGTTAACAATTTCAGAAGGAGGGGGCTACCTCTGTTATCCATGAGCCCCCCCCCCCCCCCCCCCCTCAATGTGATCATAGGGTTCTGATCAGTTTCCATGTCAGCCAGACACCTAACAATGGCCTCCGGGTACACCAGGCTATGTCAAAGGCAGGGTCTAATAGACCTAGCTGTCATAGGTATACTGCACTGCATTACAAAAGTAGTGCAGTGAATTATAGAAGTCACTGAAAAGATTACATCTTGAACAAACTTGTCAAATGACCCGCCAATAAATATCACCTGCCTAACGCAGGAGGAAGTGCAGAGTCAGTTAAAAAAGATTAAAATTGACAAATCGCCGGCGCAGATGGAATACACCCAAGGGTTCTAAGGAACTAAGTGATGTGATAGATAGACCACTATTTCTAATATCTATGGACACTATTGAGACCGGAGTTGTACCACTGGATTGGCGTATTGACAATATGGTTGCAATATACAAAAATGGGTCTAAAAAAAGAGCCTGGTAACCACCGGCTGGTAAATCTCACTTCTATCATTGGGAAAATATTGAAGGGGTTTCTGAGAGATGCCATCCTAGAATATCTCAAGGAAAACAATGGTATACCTCCTCACCAGCATGGGTTCATGAGGGGTCAATCATGTCAGACTAATCTGATCAACTTCTTCGATGAAATAAGCTCTAGGCTGGACCAGGGAGAGTCTATGGATCTCATATATCTGGATTTTTCTAAACCATTTGACACTGTGCCGCATAATAGGCTGATATATAAAATGAGACAGCTCGGATTGGGCGAAAACGTGTGTATCTGGGTAAAGAACTGGCTCGGAGATAGAAAGCAGATGGTGGTAATAAAAGGTTCATACTCAGATTGGGTCACCATCGCTAGCAGGGAAAAAAACAAATTATGCAAAGATAGGATCAAAATTGCCAAGGAGGAGGCAGAAAGACTGATTGCCAAAGACAGCAAAAACAACCCGAAACTATTTTTCAATTATATTAACAGCAATAGGATTTGCAGGGAGAGCACTGGCCCTTTAACAAATAATGCAGGGGAAATCATTGAAGATGATGGAGGGAAGGCAAATCTATTAAATAGTTTCTTTTCGAGTGTATTCACAAACGAAAAGGAAATGCCACACAAGATGCAGGGGAATAAAATGAACCCCTTACAAAATATGTCATACCTAACACAGGAGGAAGTGTGGAAGCGATTAAAGAAGACTAAAATCGACAAATCACCAGGCCCAGGTGGAATACACCCAAGGATACTAATGGAACTAAGTGACGAGATAGGTAGGCCGCTATATCTAATATTTCTAGACACTATCAAGACCGGGGTTGTACCATTGGATTGGCGCATTGACAACGTGGTTCCAATTTACAAAAAGGGGAGCAGAAGAGCATAGAAAAATAAAAATGTTCCAGGGCCTTGTAATGCAGTGACAGAAAAAAAAAATGTTAACTTTAATTGTGGTAAAATGTAAAAAACTGTACATGTTAGATCTCACACAAACATTATTTTTATGTAAATCAAAGTGGTGCCATTAAAAAAAGCAAGTCATGGCACAGAAAAACCTTCATACAACGATGTATCAAAAATAAAACATTTATGGTTAAAAATATATTGAAAAATATTGAGTTAAAGATTAGAAAATTTAAAAAAAACAAAATACATAAATCTACTCTCAGAACCACTTGTTATGATCCTAAGATGCTGACCATGAGGTGTCTAATCTGCAGTAACATTACAATGCTGTGTATAAACATGTATGGAGGCCATTCAGATAATGATGACTTACTTCTAGCAGCAATCAGAGACACGAAACAGGCTGAAAAAGACAATAAATCTCAGTATTAGGAGAAGAGTCAATGCTCTAGTATAAAACACAGAATACTGCAGATTGAGGGTTTAGTCAGACGGGCGTTTTTAGCCGCGATTTGCCCATGCGCATGCGTCCGGCGATTTTATAAAACCATTGCTTTGCAATGGTATCGGACACATGAGCGCTTTTTATGCGCTCGTCCGATAAATTATAGAACAGAAATCGCAGATCGCACCTATCTGCGATTCCTGTTCTCTTCTCTATATGCGCTCAATGGGGCTGGCGGCAGCAGCGCCGACCCCATTGAGAACATATAAAATACAAATCATTCTTCTCTGCCACAGCTGTAACAGCTGTGGCAGAGAAGAACGATGTTTGCCCATTGAATTCAATGGAGCCGGCAATACAACCGTCTCCATTGAAAGCAATGGGCTGCCGGCGTGCGCTGGATGAATTGTCGGGAAGGGGTTAAATATATAAGGCCTTCCCTGCAATTCATCCTAAAATGTGTTAAAATAAAAAAAAAATTGTATACTCACCTTTCCGCTGCAGCCGGAGTTCTGCCGCGGTCGCTGTCAGTTCTCCTGAACTGCTTCTCGGCACTATTCAGCCGGCGGGGCTTTAAAATCCCCGCCTGCTGAATTATCTGCCTCTGATTGGTCACAGCCTGACCAATCAGAGGCAGGTTTCACTAACACACCCATTTATGAATTCATGAATGGGTGAGTGACTGCTGCCTCTCATTGGCTCAGCGGGAGCTGCCCCTGATTGGTCCCGCTGAGCCAATGAGAGGCAGCAGTCACTCACCCATTCATGAATTCATGAATGGGTGTGTGAGTGAAACCTGCCTCTGATTGGTCAGGCTGTGACCAATCAGAGGCAACTCATTCAGCAGGCGGGGATTTTAAAGCCCCACCGGCTGAATAGTGCCAAGAAGCAGTTCAGGAGGACTGACAGCGGCCGCGGCAGAACTCCGGCTGCAGCGGAAAGGTGAGTATACAATTTTTTTTTTATTTTAACACATTTTAGGATGAATTGCAGGGAAGGGCTTATATATTTAAGCCCTTCCCGACAATTCATCCCGGGCTTGCCCGCAGCGCATTGCTTTCAATGGAGCCGGCTGTATTGCCGGCTCCATTGAATGCAATGCGCTGGACAGCTCCGGCCCGTTTCCAATGAAACGCGGCTAGGAGCAGATTTTCAGGCGTTTTTTCGGCGCCGGTCACGCGATTTGCGCATGCGCATCCATCTTGCGATGCGCAAATCGCGCGAAAAAACGCACGTGTGACTAAGGCCTGAATCGGAAATCATGAAATTTTGGAGAAGTCACTTTAAAATAACGTTATCGTCTGTATTATGTGACTCACCTGCTACCAGCAGTTGTAGGAGCTTCTGAGAAGAAGACATCTTAGATTTATACCTGAAAATAAACCAGAAACTGTTAAGGAATAGAGATGAGCGAGCATAGTCGTCCGAGCTTGATACTCGTTAGAGTATTAGCGTGTTCGAGATGCTCGTTACTCGTAACGAGTACCACGCGATGTTCGAGTTACTTTCATTTTCTTCCCTGAGAAATGTGCGTGCTTTTCTGGCCAATAGAAAGACAGGGAAGGCATTACAACTTCCCCCTGCAACGTTCAAGCCCTATACCACCCCCCTGCAGTGAGTGGCTGGCGAGATTAGGTGTCACCCGAGTATAAAAATCGGCCCCTCCCGCGGCTCGCCACAGATGCCTTCTGACATAAATCAGGGAAAGTGCTGCTGCTGGTGCTGCTGCTATAGGGAGAGCGTTAGGCGTTATTTTAGGCTTCAAGAACCCCAACGGTCCTTCTTAGGCCATAGAAATCGCAGATCGCACCTATGTGTGATCTGCGATTCCTGTTCTCTTCTCTATATGCGCTCAATGGGGCCGGCGGCAGCAGCGCCGACCCCATTGAGAACATACAGAAGACAAATCATTCTTCTCTGCCACAGCTGTAACAGAGACTATTAGGGAAGAAATTAGGAAAAAGAAAAATAAGCAGGAAAAGAAGAAAGAGAATGAGAAGGTGGGGAGGAGAAGAATGAGCAGAAAGAAGGGTGAGTGAAAAAGAAGAAGAAGAGAAAAAAGAAGGAATGGAGGAAGGAAGAAGAAATAAAGCGAAGTAGAAGAAGGAAAAGTAGGGGAAAAGAGAAGAAGAAAGAGATGGAGAAGGTGGGGGAGGAAAAGAAACAAGAGGAAGAGTGTCAGAAAAAAGAGAAGAAAACACGGAAAGGAAAAGAAAGAGAAGAGGAAGAAGAAAAAGAAATGGGAGGAAACAGGAGTAAAGAAGAGAAGGAGAGGACATAAAGGAATAGGGGCGTAGAGGAAGAAAGACAAGGGGAAGTAGGAGAAAAAAAGAAAATAAGAAAAAGGTGACGAGGAGAAGAAAAAGAAGGGATGAGATGAAGTGGGAAAGAAAGAATTGGAGGTAAGAAAAGTAGGAGGAAAAAAGAGCAAAAGAAGGAAGAAAGGAAAGGAGAAGGTAGAAGAGGAAAAGCAGGAGCAGGAGGAAGAGAAGGATGAAAAAGAGGCGAAAAAGATGCAGGAAAGATGAGGTGAGGGAGGTTAAAAAAGACAATGAAGAGGAGAAAAAGCAGGAGGAAAACAAGAAAAAAAAGGAAAGGAGAAGCGGAAAACAAAGGAGTAAGAAAAAACTGGAGAATAATACAAACTGTATGAAAAGGAGGAGTAAGGAATGAAGGAGAAGAAAAGGACAAGAGGAGGGTGAGAAGAAGAAGAGGCGAGGAAATAAAAGTGATGGTGGATGAGAAGAAATAGATGAAGGATGAGGAAAAGGAGAAGAGAGCAATGAAAAAGAGAAGGCATAAAGGAAGTGGAAACCTTGAAGCAGAATGAGAAGAAGAAAGATGAAGGGAAAAAGAAAAGTACACACACTGTAACTAGCAGATCTCAGGAAGACACCGCAGCAGTGTCAAGACATCACACCGGTAATATGAAAGAGAAGACAATGAATTCAGTGATACCTGGTGGGAGATTCTGCCGCTCATGTGAGCAGTCTCATCACTGGGTCTTATATAGGAAGATGTAGGTCACAATGTGCATCAGATGAAGATTATGTAAGAACTCATTGCTTCATGTGAGCGGCTCAGGCTTACAGGGGGTGAGTCATCAGAAGACACTTTGTATTGTTTCTCTACTTCACAATATTTGTCTTCTGAAGCAGCGATGTTCTTGCCAGTCCTTCCTGTCCGCTCTGGCAGTGACGAGAGATGTTGTAATAGTTACTACAAAGTTCATCATCAGAGATTTCCTCATTTTTACTATAATGGATTCACCGAAAGCAGATACTCCAGTTCCAGCAAACAAAACTTGTTTACAAAGTGAAGCCGACTACAATTTCCCAATAAGCATTTAACCCCTTCCCACTGCAGCCCTTTTTATTTTTTACATCCTAACTTTAAAAAAATTCATAACTTCTTAATTTTTACACTAACATAGTTTATTTGTGGCAGAACGAGTTTTGTATTTTTGGTACTATTTAATGTAACATATTAAGTTTTGCAGGTTGGTTTTACAGATTGTGATAAAAATGTACACATTCATCTCTGTGGGAAATGCACGCATAGAAGGAATCACGTTGCCGGCACACACAGATTTCATAGGGACAGAGCACAGGAATGAGGAGGCGGGTAAGTATAAAACAAGGCTCCCTAGACATCCTGTTCCCTGATCTTTGAGCACTATAACATAGTTTATGGAGCTCATGACAGCTTCCCCTTAACAAAAAGTTTTCATGATCTGTACACATGGGGGATAAGCTAATAAATGAATGATAAATAGAGATGAGTGAGCACCAAAATGCTCGGGTGCTCGTTACTCGGGACAAAATTATCGCGATGCTCAAGGGTTCGTTTCGAGTAACGAACCCCATTGAAGTCAATGGGTGACCCGAGCATTTTTGTATGTCGCCGATGCTCGCTAAGGTTTTCATTTGTGAAAATCTGGGCAATTCAAGAAAGTGATGGGAACGACACAGCAACGGATAGGGCAGGCGAGGGGCTACATGTTGGGCTGCATCTGAAGTTCCCAGGTCCCACTATTAAGCCACAATAGCGGCAAGAGTGCCCCCCCCCCCCCGCACTGTCAGCATAAAGATCGTTCTCCTCTGCCACAGCAGTAACAGCTGTGGCAGAGAAGAACGATGTTAGCCCATTGAATTCAATGGAGCCGGCAATACAGCAGGTTCCACTGAAAACAATGGGCTGCAGGCGTGCGCGGGATGAATTGTCGGGAAGGGCTTAAATATGGAAGCCCTTCCCTGCAATTCATCCAGAAATGTGTAAAAATAAAAAAAATATACCATATATACCGGCGCATAAGGCGATGGGGCGTATAAGACGACCCCCCAACTGTCACCTTATACGCCGGGAATACAGCGGAGCAAAAAATAAAAATCATTACTCACTTCCCCCGGCGTTCTGCGGCGCTGCTGCAGGATGTCGCTCCCTCCTGGTCCCCGTCAGAGCATTGCTTTCTGGACGCAGGGCTTGAAATCCCCGCCTCCAGAAAACACACGTGCCTTCAGCCAATCACAGCCAATGACAATGATGTCATTGAATGGCTGTGATTGGCTGATGGTGTGTGTTAGCTAATCACAGTAGCTTTCTGGAGGCGGGGATTTCAAGCCCTGCGTCCAGAAAGCAATGCTCTGCCAGGGACCAGGAGGGAGCGACAGCCTGCAGCAGCGCCGCAGAACGCCGGGGGAGGTGAGTAATGATTTTTTTTTTTTGACACTTTCTTTTTTTTTTGTATTACCGGCATATAAGATGACCCCCAACTTCAGAGCAGATTTTTCGGGGTTCAAAAGTCGTCTTATACGCCATTATATACGGTATATACTTACTTTGTCCCGGCAGACAGAGTTCAGCGCGGCCGGCCTACAGTGGGTGTGAAGGGGGTGTGAGTCAGACCTGCCCCCTGATTGGCTCAGCGCTGAGTCTGACTCACACCCCCTTCACACCCACTGCCGGCCGCCGCGGCTGAACTCCGTCTGCCGGGACAAGGTAAGTATATATATATATATATTTTTTTTTATTTTAACACATTTCTGGATGAATTGCAGGGAAGGGCTTATATATTTAAGCCCATTGCTTTCAGTGGAACCTGCTGTATTGCCGGCTCCATTGAATTCAATGGGCAAACATCGTTCTTCTCTGCCACAGCTGTTACAGCTATGGCAGAGAAGAATGATTTGTCTTCTATATGTTCTCAATGGGGTCGGCGCTGCTGCCGCCGGCCCCATTGAGCGCATATAGAGAAGAGAACAGGAATCGCAGATTGCAGATAGGTGCGATCTGCGATTTCTATGGCCTTAAGAAGGACCGTTGGGGTTCTTGAAGCCTAAAATCACTCCTAACGCTCTCCCTATAGCAGCTCCGGCATCAGCAGCACTTTCCCTGATCTCTGTCAGAATGCATCTGAGGCGAGCCGCGGGCGGGCAGATTTTAATACTCGGGTGACACCTGATCTCGCCAGCCACTCACTGCAGGGGGTGGTATAGGGCTTGAACGTCGCAGGGGGAAGTTGTAATGCCTTCCCTGTCTTTCTATTGGCCAGAAAAGCACGCTAACGTCTCAGAGATGAAAGTGAAAGTAACTCGAACATCGCATGGTACTCGTCACGAGTAACGAGCATCTCGAACACGCTAATACTCGAACGAGTATCAAGCTCGGACGAGTATGCTGGCTCATCTCTAATGATAAACAGTTTAACATATGCTACACACAGTTAATGCTATGTCTAGTGATAGATTTCAATAGCCATATATGAGATATCATGTATCACATAAAATCATGTTTGTAGTCAGAGGTTATACTTTCTGTATGTATATAGTCATGTATGCATTTACAGATTTAGTCATATAATTAGAGGTTATAGTTATATAAATTGTCATATAGTAGGTTTCGTCATATATAAGGTCACAGGTTATTATCATGTATATAGTAATGGGTTATAGTCCTGATTTGTAAGAAGCCAGTTTGGTAGTGTAGTTGTTTTATATAACTCACTTTTTATAGGAGATCTGATTATTGCTGTTGTAGATAGAGAAACTGCAAAAAATGCATCATCAGCATTACACTAATGTACAGATATAAGTTGCTCCGAGACTATGAGCTTTATATGCTGTAAAAGGGGGGCTACTTACCAAGTAACTTAAAGGGGTTGTCCCGCGAAAGCAAGTGGGTCTATACACTTCTGTATGGCCATATTAATGCACTTTGTAATGTACATTGTGCATTAATTATGAGCCATACAGAAGTTATCAGAAGTTATTCACTTACCTGCTCCGTTGCTAGCGTCCTCGTCTCCATGGTGCCGTCTAGTTTTCAGCGTCTAATCGCGAGATTAGACGCGCTTGCGCAGTCCGGGTCTTCTTCTTTTCTCAATGGGGCCGCTCGTGCAGGAGAGCGGCTCCGTGTAGCTCCGCCCCGTCACGTGCCGATTCCAGCCAATCAGGAGGCTGGAATCGGCAATGGACCGCACAGAAGCCCTGCGGTCCACCGAGGGAGAAGATCCCGGCGGCCATCTTCAGCCGGTAAGTAAGAAGTCACCGGAGCGCGGGGATTCAGGTAAGCGCTGTGCAGATTTTTTTTTAGGTCCCTGCATCGGGTTTGTCTCGCGCCGAACGGGGGGGCCGTTGAAAAAAAAAAAACCCGTTTCGGCGCGGGACAACCCCTTTAACATGCAGAATGAAAGACTTCTCCAGAAGGTCATTTTGGTTTATACCTGTAAAGTCTCATACCATTAATTAAGAAATTAAATACAAATTACATTTAAAGTAAAACATAGTGAAGATGCTTTTTTTCTCTGTTCTCCATACTCTGCTTGGAGAGCTCAGCTGTACAACAGCTGGGCACTCCGAGCAGAGGACAGCTGGATGCAGAAGACAAGCGGGGCCACCCCACTTGTCTTCTGCATCCTCTGCTCAGAGCGCTCGGCTATATAACAGTTACGTGCTCTGAGCAGAGAACAGCTGGGTACAGAAAATAGGCGGGGACACCCCACTTGTCTTCTGCAACCTCCACTCGCAGCGCTCAGCTGTATAACGGCCGGGCGATCCGAGCAGGAAACAGATGGATGCAGAAGACAAACGGCCCCACTTGTCTTCTGCATCCTCCGCTTGGAGTGCAAGGTGATCACTTAATGTTTGCGTGATCATCTTGTGCTGTAAAAGACACAACGATTATCGCTCAAAAGCCGCTCAATAGACATCTTTTGAGCGATAATCGTTGTGTCTAAATGGGCCTTTACCCGTTGGGTTTTTGCAGATTTATTTGTCTCAATCTCTTATCTAATTATAATGACAAGGAAAACTGGGACAGGAAGATGCATCTTCCAGTTATCACACCCACAGTATGCTAAATATCCTTTCTGATAGCACACTGGCAGCGGGGCAGTGAAGCACCTCTAAATCAATTTGTGCAAGCCCTGGCTACTTATCAAGCTTAGGCACCCAGGGACTAGGTCAAAGGGACCAGTGCCATGTCTGAGTACATCCACGCAGGAGCTGACGTACTCTTGGGCTATCATGGATAAGTACTGCCTGTGACTGTGTCCTACCCTATGCTTTTGCTACAAGCCCCGATGGGCTGAAAAAACTATCCCACACTTCTGTTAG
The DNA here is from genome assembly GCF_035609145.1 of Eleutherodactylus coqui. NCBI lineage: Eukaryota > Metazoa > Chordata > Amphibia > Anura > Eleutherodactylidae > Eleutherodactylus > Eleutherodactylus coqui. The sequence goes on along the minus strand of NC_089842.1, from coordinate 26,744,243 downwards.
ACTTCCCTTGCCATTAGTTGTGGTGATGCTGCGATGGCATCGTGCTTGACAGCCTTGAGCTGCAGAGCTGTGATCCATTGTGGTTGTATAACTGCGGTCATAGGGAACTACTGTTCTCAAGCTCCTTAACAGTCTGTCCTGATAGTGTAGCATTTTCAAGTCCCTCTCCACTGCTGTAATGAGATTTATCACTTTGTCCTTGTAGTGGGGATCAAGGAGGGTGGCCACCCATGAATGATCTGATGTTTTGATGTGGGCTATGCAACAGTCTTTCTGCAAGCACTGCAGCATAAAAGCACTTATACGCCCCAAAGTGCCAAAGGTGATAGCCCAAATTCCTCGGGGTCAGGCCTAAGAGTTTCCTGTGGCTGATTCCACCACCCACATAGAATAGCTGTGGTTAGTGATGGATGGAAGGAACATTACGTAGTCCCCTCCCCTGCCTCTGGTCCTATATTATCTTATCCACTCCTTCTTTATACTTCCCCATGGGTGGAAAAACATGTTGGAGAAGACGCCACCTTTTCTTGCCCAATGCCACCCTTCCTGCGGTGTTGAATAATGGCATACTCGCCAAACAATTGGGAGATTGGTATTCCATTTTCCTCCACCTGTGACAACAACACATCATTATCCCTGAGGCACTGTAGTGTCTGTTCCAGCAGGCAGACAACAGGGATGGCCATACTAATCAGTGTGTCATCACAAGTGGTACAAATGTCTTTGACCTATAGGCACTCTATAGGTGTCAAGTGACTAATCTCCATATAGCATCTGCTAATGTCATACACATCTGGTACTCTGTGATTGTTCTCTGCAACATATGCAATGTACAATTCCACCATATAGGCACATCACAGATGAGACAGTTGGATGGTAGCCCAACCTGTAGCTATGTCTCCGCCGGACAAGAGCCAGCTGGGTGTGAACGCTGAAAGTGGAAGCACAGTTTCCTGGCCTTTTCTAGCACTGAAAGTAAATCTGGGTAATTGTTTAGGAAATGCTGCACATCATCACACGAGCCAGGCAAGGTAGATGTGTGAGATTGCCGAGGTGAAGGGCTGCCTGCAGGTTGGCCTACTGTCATACACATGACCTTGCCTGCTTTCAGATTGTTCAGGGTCAGCCATGTGTCAGCTTGGACCTGCAAAGCCATCAACTCTTTGACCATGTGGCTGCACTACCCTAGACATATGAGGTTAGGACATCATTTTATCATTTACCATGTGCACTGCTGGTTGGAGGTTACATTTTTTCACTTATGGATATCTGTGCCAATGTGGAGGAAAGGTTGTATGAAGAAGTGGAGAAAAAGAAGCAGGATGAGGAGGAGAGGGGTGAGGAGTGGATAAACAAGGATGAATGTCACACAACTCTTGGAGGAACCATTAAACAACTTTATGCCCCTCCTAAAGCACATTGACCCAATGTGTAGAGATGAGCGAACGCGTTCGTCCGAGCTTGATATTCGTACGAATATTAGGGTGTTCGGGATGTTCGTTATTCGTAACGAACACCATGCGGTGTTCTGGTTACTTTCACTTCCTTCCCTGAGACGTTAGCGCGCTTTTCTGGCCAATTGAAAGACAGGGAAGGCATTACAACTTCCCCCTGCAACGTTTAAGCCCTATACCACCCCCCTGCTGTGAGTGGCTGGCGAGATCAGGTGTTCGCCTAATATAAAAGTCGGCCCCTCCCGCGGCTTGCCTCAGATGCCTGGTGAGTTAGATGAGGGACAGTGCTGTTTATACCGGAGCTGCTGTAGGGAAAGAATTGGTAGTTAGTGTAGGCTTCAAGACCCCCCAAAGGTCCTTATTAGGGCCACTGATAGCTGTGTGTTGGCTGCTGTTAGCAGTGGCATTTTTTTTTTCTCAAAATCGGCTCTGCAGAGCGTTGCACCTGGCATTAGGGACAGAAGTGCTGCATAGGCAGGGAGAGTGTTAGGAGTGAGTGTAGCCTTCAAGAACCTCAACGGTCCTTTCTAGGGCCATATTTATCCGTGTGCAGTACTGTCCAGGCTGCTGTTAGCTGTGCTGCATTTTTTTTGGGCTTCTCAAAATCGCCTCTGCAGAGCATTGCACCCTCCATTGATACTGCAGGGAAAGAATTGTATAGGCAGGGCCACAACACAGTTATTATTCATAGAATATACGCAGTGCTGCCTTTTGGTGGAAAAACAAGTGAAAACAAATCTATTTGTCCAGCCTCTGTCCGTCCTTACGGGCGGTGGACACGTGTGAGCTGCTTGAACAACATTGCTAAATCAGACGCACCCAGCTACGCTTTACTGCTGGCTTCGCCATTTGCTTTCCTTAATTGGGAAAAAAAATACCTGCTCTGCCAGAGTTATAATAACTCTGCTACCCTCACGTTCTGTGACACATTAGCAGGGACACAGCACAGTTATTAAACTTCTCATGTTCATTGAATATACGCAGTGCTGCCTTTTGGTGGAAAAACAAGTGAAAACAAATCTATTTGTCCAGCCTCTGTCCGTCCTTACGGGCGGTGGACACGTGTGAGCTGCGTGAAAAACATTGCTAAATCATACGCACCCAGCTACGCTTTACTGCTGGCTTCGCCATTTGCTTTCCTTAATTGGGAAAAAAAATACCTGCTCTGCCAGAGTTATAATAACTCTGCTACCCTCACGTTCTGTGACACATTAGCAGGGACACAGCACAGTTATTAAACTTCTCATGTTCATTGAATATACGCAGTGCTGCCTTTTGGTGGAAAAACAAGTGGAAACAAATCTATTTGTCCAGCCTCTGTCCGTCCTTACGGGCGGTGGACACGTGTGAGCTGCGTGAAAAACATTGCTAAATCATACGCACCCAGCTACGCTTTACTGCTGGCTTCGCCATTTGCTTTCCTTAATTGGGAAAAAAAATACCTGCTCTGCCAGAGTTATAATAACTCTGCTACCCTCACGTTCTGTGACACATTAGCAGGGACACAGCACAGTTATTAAACTTCTCATGTTCATTGAATATACGCAGTGCTGCCTTTTGGTGGAAAAACAAGTGGAAACAAATCTATTTGTCCAGCCTCTGTCCGTCCTTACGGGCGGTGGACACGTGTGAGCTGCGTGAAAAACATTGCTAAATCATACGCACCCAGCTACGCTTTACTGCTGGCTTCGCCATTTGCTTTCCTTAATTGGGAAAAAAAATACCTGCTCTGCCAGAGTTATAATAACTCTGCTACCCTCACGTTCTGTGACACATTAGCAGGGACACAGCACAGTTATTAAACTTAGATTATTCATTCACTAGAGGCAGTGGGGCCTTTCGTTTTCCAAAAAGGGAAAAAATTATATTTGGCCTGCAGTCTTGCGCCAATTTATTTCCTGCCTGTGAAATCAAATCACTGGTAATACAGCATGCTGAGGGGTAGGGGTAGGCCTAGAGGACATGGACGCGGCCGAGGACGCGGAGGGCCAAGTCAGGGTGTGGGCACAGGCCGAGCTCCTGATCCCGGTGTGTCGCAGCCGACTGCTGCGCGATTAGGAGAGAGGCACGTTTCTGGCGTCCCCACATTCATCGCCCAATTAATGGGTCCACGCGGGAGACGGTTATTAGAAAATGAGCAGTGTGAGCAGGTCCTGTCCTGGATGGCAGAAAGTGCTTCGAGCAACCTATCGTCAACACGCAGTTCTGCGCCGTCCACTGCTGCAAATCCGAATCCTCTGTCTGCTGCTCCTCCTTCCTCCCAGCCTCCTCACTCCACTACAATGACACCTGCTCAGGAGCGGGAACACTCCCAGGAACTGTTCTCGGGCCCCTGCTTAGATTGGGCAGCAGCGGTTCCTCTCCCACCAGAGGAGTTTATCGTCACTGATGCCCAACCATTCGAAAGTTCCCGGGGTCCGAGGGAAGAGGCTGGGGACTTCCGCCAACTGTCTCAGCAACTTTCTGTGGGTGAGGAGGACGATGACGATCAGACACAGTTGTCTTGCAGTGAGGTAGTAGTAAGGGCAGTAAGTCCAAGGGAGCAGCGCACAGAGGATTCGGAAGAAGAGCAGCAGGACGATGAGGTGACTGACCCCACCTGGTGTGCAACGCTTACTCAGGAGGACAGGTCTTCAGAGGGGGAGTCAAGGGCATCAGCAGGGCAGGTTGCAAGAGGCAGTGCGGTGGCCAGGGCCAGGGGTAGAGGCAGGGCCAGACCGAATAATCCACCAAGTGTTTCCCAAAGCGCCCCCTCGCGCCATGCCACCCTGCAGAGGCCGAGGTGCTCTAAGGTCTGGCAGTTTTTCACAGAGACGCCTGACGACCGACGAACAGTGGTGTGCAACCTTTGTTGCGCAAAGCTCAGCCGGGGAGCCAACACCAACAGCCTCACCACCACCACCATGCGCAGACATATGATGGCCAAGCACCCCACAAGGTGGGATGAAGGCCGTTCACCGCCTCCGGTTTGCACCCCTGCCTCTCCCCCTGTGCCCCAACCTGCCACTGAGATGCAACCCCCCTCTCAGGACACAGGCACTACCGCCTCATGGCCTGCACCCACACCCTCATCTCCGCTGTCCTCGGCCCTATCCAGCAGTGTAGTTCAGCGCACCGTTCAGCCGTCGCTTGCGCAAGTGTTCGAGCGCAAGCGCAAGTACGCCGCCACGCACCCGCACGCTAAAACGTTAACCGTCCGCATAGCAAAATTCATCAGCCTTGAGATGCTGCCGTATAGGGTTGTGGAAACTGAGTCCTTCAAAAGTATCATGGAGGCGGCGGCCCCGCGCTACTCAGTTCCCAGTCGCCACTACTTTTCCCGATGTGCCGTCCCAGCCCTGCACGACCACGTTTCCCGCAACATTGTGCGCGCCCTCACCAACGCGGTTACTGCCACGGTCCACTTAACTACGGACACGTGGACAAGCACAGGCGGGCAGGGCCACTACATCTCCCTGACGGCACATTGGGTGAATTTAGTGGAGGCTGGGACAGAGTCAGAGCCCGGGACCGCTCACGTCCTACCCACCCCCAGAATTGCGGGCCCCAGCTCGGTGGTGGTATCTGCGGAGGTGTATGCTTCCTCCACTAAAGCACCCTCCTCCTCCTCCTCCTCCTCCTCTGTCTCGCAATCAAGATGTGTTAGCAGCAGCATGTCGCCAGCAGTCGGTGTCGCGCGGTGTGGCAGCACAGCGGTGGGCAAGCGTCAGCAGGCCGTGCTGAAACTACTCAGCTTAGGCGATAAGAGGCACACGGCCCACGAACTGCTGCAGGGTCTGACACAGCAGACCGACCGCTGGCTTGCGCCGCTGAGCCTCCAACCGGGCATGGTCGTGTGTGACAACGGCCGTAACCTGGTGGCGGCTCTGCAGCTCGGCAGCCTCACGCACGTGCCATGCCTGGCCCACGTCTTTAATTTGGTGGTTCAGCGCTTTCTGAAAAGCTACCCATGCTTGTCAGACCTGCTCGTAAAGGCGCGCCGGCTCTGCGCACATTTCCGCAAGTCCCACACGGACGCTGCCACCCTGCGCACCCTGCAACATCACTTTAAGCTGCCAGTGCACCGACTGCTGTGCGACGTGCCCACACGGTGGAACTCTACGCTCCACATGTTGGCCAGGCTCTATGAACAACGTAGAGCTATAGTCGAATACCAACTCCAACATGGGCGGCGCAGTGGGAGTCAGCCTCCTCAATTCCTTTCAGAAGAGTGGGCCTGGTTGGCAGACATCTGCCATGTCCTTGGTAATTTTGAGGAGTCTACCCAGGTGGTGAGCGGCGATGCTACAATCATTAGCGTCACCATTCCTCTGCTATGCATCTTGAGAAATTCCCTGCAAACCATAAAGGCAGCTGCTTTGCGCTCGGAAACGGGGGCGGGGGAAGACAGTATGCCGCTGGATAGTCAGGGCACCCTCCTGTCTATTTCTCAGCGCGTACAGGAGGAGGAGCATGAGGAGGATGAGGAGGAGGGGGAAGAGACAGCTTGGGCCGCTGCTGACGGTACACCGGCTGATTGCCTGTCATCCTTTCAGCGTGTATGGCCTGAGGAGGAGGAGGAGGAGGAGGAGGAGGAGGATCCTGAAAGTGATCTTCCTAGTGAAGACAGCCATGTGTTGCGTACAGGTACCCTGGCACACATGGCTGACTTCATGTTAGGATGCCTTTCTCGTGACCCTCGCGTTGCACGCATTCTGGCCACTACGGATTACTGGGTGTACACACTGCTCGATCCACGGTATAAGGAGAACCTGCCCACTCTGATTCCCGAAGAGGAAAGGGGTTCGAGAGTGTTGCTATACCACAGGACCCTTGCGGACAAGCTGATGGTAAAATTCCCAGCCGACAGCGCTAGTGGCAGAAGGCGCAGTACCGAGGGCAAGGTAGCAGGGGATGTGCGTAGATCGAGCAGCATGTACATCCCAGGCAGTGCAACAGTCTTTAAGGGCCTGGCCAGCTTTATGGCTCCCCACCAAGACTGTGTCACCGCTCCCCAGTCACGGCTGAGTCGGCGGGAGCACTGTAAAAGGATGGTGAGGGAGTACGTAGCGGATCGCACGACCATCCTTGGTGACGCCTCTGCCCCCTACAACTACTGGGTGTCGAAGCTGGACACGTGGCCTGAACTAGCGCTGTATGCCCTGGATGTGCTTGCTTGTCCTGCGGCTAGCGTCTTGTCGGAGAGGGTGTTTAGTGCGGCTGGGGGAATCATCACAGATAAGCGTAGCCGCTTGTCAACCGACAGTGCCGACAGGCTAACACTCATCAAGATGAACAAAGGCTGGATTTCCCCAGACTTCTGTTCTCCACCAGCGGACAGCAGCGATACGTAAGCAATACGTAGGCTGCACCCGCGGATGGAAGCATCGTTCTCTATCACCATCCAAAACGGGGACATTTCTGCTTCATCAATCTGTGTCTAATATTCCTCCTCCTCCTCCTCCTGCTCCTCCTCCTGAAACCTCACGTAATCACGCTGAACGGGCAATTTTTCTTAGGGCCACAAGGCTCACTCAAATAATTTTTCAGAACAATTTTTATAAGTTTCAATGCGCTTAAAAGCATTGGAACTTTAACTTGAACCAATTTTTCGTTACACTGGGCTGCCTCCAGGCCTAGTTACCACTTAAGCCACATTAAGCAAAGCGATTAATGGGTTTCACCTGCCCTCTTGGCTGGCCATGGCCAATTTTTGGGATGTACATTAGTACTGTTGATACAGCAATTTTTGTGGGCCCTCGCCTACAGTGTAATCAAATTAATTTTTAGCCCACCTGCATTACAGCTGACGTTACCTCAGCTGTGTTGGGCAATGCAATGGGATATTTTTATGTACCGCCGGTGGGTTCCAGGGAGCCACCCATGCTGTAGGTGCACACTGAGTTTTTAATACATCTGTACACTTCTAAAGAACCCGTCTGACTGGGGCATGCAGTGTGGGCCGAAGCCCACCTGTATTACGCACGACATTACTACCTCAGCTGTGTTGGGCAATGCAATGGGATATTTCTATGTACCGCCGGTGGCTTCCTGGCACCCACCCAGGCTGTGGGTCCACAGGGAGTTTAACCTACATGTGTCCACTTGTAAAGAACCCCAGTCTGACTGGGGCATGCAGTGTGGGCCGAAGCCCACCTGCATTAAGCACGACATTACTACCTCAGCTGTGTTGGGCAATGCAATGGGATATTTTTGTGTACCGCCGGTGGGTTCCAGGGAGCCACCCATGCTGTAGGTGCACACTGAGTTTTTAATACATCTGTACACTTCTAAAGAACCCGTCTGACTGGGGCATGCAGTGTGGGCCGAAGCCCACCTGTATTACGCACGACATTACTACCTCAGCTGTGTTGGGCAATGCAATGGGATATTTCTATGTACCGCCGGTGGCTTCCTGGCACCCACCCAGGCAGTGGGTCCACAGGGAGTTTAACCTACATGTGTCCACTTGTAAAGAACCCCAGTCTGACTGGGGCATGCAGTGTGGGCCGAAACCCGCCTGCATTAACCCTTTCCAGTCCACTGTGTGACCTGTGAAGACATTAGGGTTTAAGGCTGTACAGCTCCGTTGTTGGTAGACGTCCGTCGGGGTTCTCTTACTGTATATTGCCAGCCTCTCTGCTGTCGGAGCCTATCCTACGTGTCAGCTCATGCAGTACTGGCTTTAGCCAGCATATAGCGCCGTTGTATAACAGCAGAAAAAGAGTAAGCCCCCTAGGAAAACCATATACAAATTGGATTGGAAAGGGTTAAGCACAACATTACTACCTCAGCTGTGTTGGGCAATGCAATGGGATATTTCTATGTACCGCCGGTGGCTTCCTGGCACCCACCCATGCTGTAGGTGCACACGGAGTTTTTACTACATCTGTACACTTATAAAGAACCCCAGTCAGACTGGGGCATGCAGTGTGGGCCGAAGCCCACCTGCATTAAGCACGACATTACTACCTCAGCTGTGTTGGGCAATGCAATGGGATATTTCTGTGTACCGCCGGTGGGTTCCAGGGAGCCACCCATGCTGTGGGTCGACAGGGACTTCACAATAGGGAGTTGTACCTGCCTGTGTCTATGAATTAAAAAGCCCGGTCTGACTGGGGCATGCAGACACCTTGACAGAATGAATAGTGTGTGGCACATAGGTTCCCCATTGCTATGCCCACGTGTGCAGCTCCTGATGGCGGTGGCACAGGATTCTATTTCTCATTGCTTCTGTACAGCATTGTGGGCTATCGCTCCGCCACTTTTAAAGAGGGTCGCTGCCTAGCCGTGCCAACCTCTGCAGTGTGTGCCTGCGGTCCCTCGTCATGGCAGACGCAATTCTAAGTAGACATGAGCGTGGTGTGGCATGAGGGCAGCTGAAGGCTGCCCAGGGACACTTTGGTGTGCGCTGTGGGGGGGGAGGGGGGGCGGTTGGGCAGCATGTAACCCAGGAGAAGTGTCAGTGGAGTGTCATGCAGGCAGTGATTGTGCTTTGTTGGAGGTAGTGTGGTGCTTAGCAAAGGTATGCCATGCTAATGAGGGCTTTTCAGAAGTAAAAGTTGTTGGGAGGGGGGGGGGGCCCACTCTTGCCGGTATTGTGGCTTAATAGTGGGACCTGTGAACTTGAGATGCAGCCCAACACGTAGCCCCTCGCCTGCCCTATCCGTCACTGTGTCATTCCCATCACTTTCCTGAATTGCCCAGATTTTCACACATGAAAACCTTAGCGAGCATCGGCGAAATACAAAAATGTTCTGGTCGCCCATTGACTTCAATGGGGTTCGTTGTTCGAAACGAACCCTCGAGCATCACGGGAAGTTCGTTCCGAATAACGAACACCCGAACATTTTGGTGTTCGCTCATCTCTACCAATGTGCTGTTAAGGATGTGTAAATAAAGCAGATTGAATAATACCTCAGCAGCGCCACCTATTGAAGGATGGCAGCATTTCTTCAAATCCATGTCAGACCCTTTCTACTGGTCTTTATAACAATGACTGCGAATAGGAAACCAAGACAGAAAACCATACACATACAGCTGTTATGGGGTTTGTGCCCCCCATTAGTGTGCAGAAGGTTTCTGGCTTAGCTGGTGAGAGGCCTGTAACGTGGGTGAAGAGGATGGTCATAAAACCCATGGCCATGCTTGGTGGATCATGTTTCCGTGGTGAGGTGTGCCCTGCCACTGCCAAAATTCTTCAATGCCATATGCACATGATCACTGACATAGTGGTGCAGGGCAGGGACAGCCCTTTGAACAAAGGAATGGCAGCTGTTACTGTGGGTTAGCATTTAGCATCATGTTGTGGAAGGCGTGTGTTTCCACTAGCCTGAAGGGCAATATTTCTATTGCAAGAACCTGTGCAATGCTTGTGTTCAGGCTCTGTGCTTGTGGGCGGTTGGAGTGGAATTTTTTTTTTACATTCCCATAGTTGGGAGATGGAGGGCTGGCTGCTGAACTGAGATCTACTGAAATATGGGGTAGATATCAATTTCGGTGAAGTTGGTGGTGATGTTGGCGCCACAACTTCCATATCTGTATAGAGAAGTCAGAGTAAATATACTTTTAACAATAGCCCCGTTAATGTTTTACCAGCTTACCTTGTTGAACACAACTCTATTGACATGGCGACTTTGGTGTTCTATATCTCCTGGTGCTGGGACAGAAGCCACGGACCCCAATGTCATTGATTTCCCATACAGATCAACAATTCAAACTCTGTAACTATTGGTCATATGGACATATACTGTATGATCCTTTAATCCTCTGCTATTATCTGTAGTTTTTGTCACCAGATGTAATATATAGGGTATAAACCAAATATTGGAATCTTCTATAGCCACATGAGAAGAGAGACTCCCAAATTAAGAAATGCTTATAAAGTCCATGTAAAGTCTCCATGATATCATCACATGTACCTGGGTAAGAGGATCTGTCAGCTCCAGTGCCGCTGGATGTAATGGTAACACTTCTGTTTACATTATTTATTTTCTCATCCTCCACATGAATCACAATCTTGTGTTCCTAATTAATTGACCGGTATGATGAAATAGCAAACTAATTATACCAGTCATTACAGCACTGAGTTAATTAGCAAAACAACTCCAGAAATGTCATTATTAACTAATGTGTCAGTGGTTCCCTCCTCAGGAGACAATATACCAGTGGCAAAGATGTCTCATTATGGAATAACTAACGTGACAGCATGCCTACAAAGGCACGGGCCATGATTGTATGGACTATGTATAAGGCAGAAGGGTGATTGCTGGAGGACTATGATATTTAGAGATGGTAGAAACCAGTCACCAACCTCACGGAAAATCAGCAAAGAATTGACTGACTTTCAAAGGCAGAGCTGGGTATTCAGTACGCAAGGCATGTAACATTCTGCGCATTCCCCCCAACCCAGGTAAAACATATTTAGAACTGCAGAAGTGCATCCTAATCATAGCAGTTATACAAATACCAATATTACCCCCATAGAGTGAGCACACCAGCACTGTGCAAGTGCCCTGCCGACCATGTACGTGATTACAGTGCTGTTATATCCAGTGATCACAAGTGACATCTTCGCTAACTGTAGTTCTTCACTTTTTTCTTTTCCATTTGACCCAGACCACCATGATGCCTTCTCCCAGCTATGACTTGTAAGAGCAGAGTTTGCGACTAATATATTTTGGCTCCTCACTTTTACAGCATCCCACCAACCTTTTACCACCATAGACAAAACTCTTCATACTGCTGATAACCCCAATTCTATAGCTTCTAGTGCCCTACCTGCTGTATGCAATGGTGTTCCTATATTGTGCCTAAGAAATAATGTTGTTATAGCTTTAATTATGTCGCTTCCATAAAAAAATTATTGACATATAGATAGCCTTCCTGTAACAATAATGGCAGAAAGATAGTGTCACTAAAAGTAATAGTGGCAGATTGAACCCCATATTTTACCAAAACAGCAATCTTTTGTGCCTCCATATAGTTATATGGCCACCATTGTGCCTCTTACAGTGTGATAATTCCTCCTTGTGTATACAACTACTATAATACTGCCTCCGATGTGCAAGAATATAACTACTATAATACTGTCCCTATGTAGAAGAATATAACTACTATAATACTGCCTCTTATGTACAAGAATATAACTACTATAATATTGCCCTTATGTACAAGAATATAACTACTATAATACTGCTCCCTATGTACAAGCATATAACTACTATAACATTGCCCTTATGTACAAGAATATAACTAATATAATACTGCCTCCTATGTATAAGAATATAACTACTATAATATTGCCCTTATGTACAAGAATATAACTACTATAATACTGCCTCCTATGTACAAGAATATAACTATTATAATACTGCTCCTATGGACAAGATTATAACTTATATAATACTGCCTTCTATGTACCAGAATATAACTACTATAATACTGCCTCCTATGTACAAGAATATAACTACTATAATACTGCCTCCTATGAACAAGAATATAACTACTATAATACTGCCCCCATGTACAGGACTATAACTACTATAATACTGCCTCCTATGTACAAGAATATAACTACTATAATACTGCTCCTATGTACAAGAATATAACTACTATAATACTGCCTCCTATGTACAAGAATATAACAACTATAATACTGTCCCTATGTACAAGAATATAACTACTATAATACTGCCTCTTATGTACAAGAATATAACTACTATAATATTGCCCTTATGTACAAGAATATAACTACTATAATACTGCTCCCTATATACAAGCATATAACTACTATAACATTGCCCTTATGTACAAGAATATAACTACTATAATACTGCCTCCTATGTACAAGAATATAACTACTATAATATTGCCCTTATGTACAAGAATATAACTACTATAATACTGCCTCCTATGTACAAGAATATAACAACTACAATACTGCTCCTATGTACAAGAATATAACTACTATAATGCTGCCCCCTATGTACAAGAATATAACTACTATAATACTGCCCCCTATGTACAAGAATATAACTACTATAATACTGCTCCTATGTACAAGAATATAACCTGTATAATATTGCCTCCTATATACAAGAATATAACTACTATAATTCTGCTCCCATGTACAAGAATATAACTACTATATTACTGCCCTCTATATACAAGAATATAACTACTCTAATGCTGTTCTCTTTGTACAAGAATATAACTACTATAATGCTGCCCCCTATGTACAAGAATATAACTACTATAATACTGCCCCCTATGTACAAGAATATAACTACTATAATACTGCTCCTATGGACAAGAATATAACTACTATAATTCTGCCTCCTCTGTACAAGAATATGACTACTATAATACTGCCCCCTATGTACAAGAATATAACTACTATAATACTGCTCCTATAAAAAAGATTATAACCTGTATAATATTGCCTCCTATATACAAGAATATAACTACTATAATACTGCCCCCTATGTACAAGAATATAACTACTATAATACTGCCCCCTATGTACCAGAATATAACTACTATAATACTGCTCCTATTTACCAGAATATAGCTACTATATTACTGCCCCCTATGTACCAGAATATAAATACTACAATACTGCCCCCTATGTACAAGAATATAACTACTTTAACACTACCTCCTATATACAAGAATATAACTACTATAATACTGCCACTATGTACCAGAATATAACTACTATAATACTGCCTCCTATGTGCAAGAATATAACTACTATAATACTGCCCCTATGTACCAGGATAAAACTACTATAATACTGCCCCCTATGTACAATAATATAACTACTATAATACTGCCCCCTATGTACAAGAATATAACTACTATAATACTGCCCCCTATGTACAAGAATATAACTACTATAATACTGCCCGCTATGTACAAGAATATAACTACTATAATACTGCTCCTATGTACAAGAATATAACCTGTATAATATTGCCTTCTATATATAAGAATATAACTACTATAATTCTGCTCCCATGTACAAGAATATAACTACTATAATACTGCCTCCTATGTACAAGAATATAACTACTATAATACTGCCCACTATGTACAAGAATATAACGACTATAATACTGCTCCCTATGTACAAGAATATAACTACTATAATAGTGCTCCCATGTACAAGAATATAACTACTATAATACTGCCTCCTATGTACAAGAATATAACTACTATAATACTGCCCACCATGTACCAGAATATAACTACTATAATACTGCCTCCTATGTACAGGAATATAACTATTATAATACTGCTGCCTTATGTACAAGAATATAACTACTATAATACTGCCCCCTATGTACAAGAATATAACTACTATAATACTGCTCCCTATGTACAAGCATATAACTACTATAACATTGCCCTTATGTACAAGAATATAACTACTATAATACTGCCTCCTATGTACAAGAATATAACTACTATTATATTGCCCTTATGTACAAGAATATAACTACTATAATACTGCCTCCTATGTACAAGAATATAACTATTATAATACTGCTCCTATGGACAAGATTATAACTTATATAATACTGCCTTCTATGTACAAGAATATAACTACTATAATACTGCCTCCTATGTACAAGAATATAACTACTATAATACTGCCTCCTATGTACAAGAATATAACTACTATAATACTGCCCCCATGTACAGGAATATAACTACTATAATATTGCCTCCTATGAACAAGAATATAACTACTATAATACTGCTCCTATGTACAAGAATATAACTACTATAATACTGCCTCCTATGTACAAGAATATAACTACTTTAATACTACCTCCTATATATAAGAATATAACTACTATAATACTGCCACTACGTACCAGAATATAACTACTATAATACTGCCTCCTATGTGCAAGAATATAACTACTATAATACTGCCCCCTATGTACCAGGATATAACTACTATAATACTGCCCCCTATGTACAATAATATAACTACTATAATACTGCCCCCTATGTACAAGAATATAACTACTATAATACTGCCCCCTATGTACAAGAATATAACCACTATAATACTGCCCCCTATGTACAAGAATATAACTACTATAATACTGCCCCCTATGTACAAGAATATAACTACTATAATACTGCTCCTATGTACAAGAATATAACCTGTATAATATTGCCTCCTATATATAAGAATATAACTACTATAATTCTGCTCCCATGTACAAGAATATAACTACTATAATACTGCCTCCTATGTACAAGAATATAACTACTATAATACTGCCCACTATGTACAAGAATATAACGACTATAATACTGCTCCCTATGTACAAGAATATAACTACTATAATACTGCTCCCATGTACAAGAATATAACTACTATAATACTGCCTCCTATGTACAAGAATATAACTACAATAATACTGCCCACCATGTACCAGAATATAACTACTATAATACTGCCTCCTATGTACAGGAATATAACTATTATAATACTGCTCCCTTATGTACAAGAATATAACTACTATAATACTGCCCCCTATGTACAAGAATATAACTACTATAATACTGCTCCCTATGTACAAGCATATAACTACTATAACATTGCCCTTATGTACAAGAATATAACTACTATAATACTGCCTCCTATGTACAAGAATATAACTACTATTATATTGCCCTTATGTACAAGAATATAACTACTATAATACTGCCTCCTATGTACAAGAATATAACTATTATAATACTGCTCCTATGGACAAGATTATAACTTATATAATACTGCCTTCTATGTACAAGAATATAACTACTATAATACTGCCTCCTATGTACAAGAATATAACTACTATAATACTGCCTCCTATGTACAAGAATATAACTACTATAATACTGCCCCCATGTACAAGAATATAACTACTATAATACGGCTCCTATGTACAAGAATATAACTACTATAATACTGCCTCCTATGTACAAGAATATAACTACTATAATACTGCCTCCTATATACAAGAATATAACTACTATAATACTGCCCTCTATATGCAAGAATATAACTACTATAATACTGCCCCCTATGTACATAAACATACCTACTATAATACTGCCCCCTATGTACAAGGATATAACTACTCTAATACTGCCCTCTATATACAAGAATATAACTTCTCTACTGCTGCCCTCTTTGTACAAGAATATAACTACTATAATGCTGCTCCCTATGTACAAGAATATAACTACTATAATACTGCCCCCTATGTACAAGAATATAACTACTATAATATTGTTCCTATGGACAAGAATATAACTACTATAATTCTGCCTCCTCTGTACAAGAATATAACCTGTATAATATTGCCTCCTATATATAAGAATATAACTACTATAATTCTGCTCCCATGTACAAGAATATAACTACTATAATACTGCCTCCTATGTACAAGAATATAACTACTATAATACTGCCCACTATGTACAAGAATATAACGACTATAATACTGCTCCCTATGTACAAGAATATAACTACTATAATAGTGCTCCCATGTACAAGAATATAACTACTATAATACTGCCTCCTATGTACAAGAATATAACTACTATAATACTGCCCACCATGTACCAGAATATAACTACTATAATACTGCCTCCTATGTACAGGAATATAACTATTATAATACTGCTCCCTTATGTACAAGAATATAACTACTATAATACTGCCCCCTATGTACAAGAATATAACTACTATAATACTGCTCCCTATGTACAAGCATATAACTACTATAACATTGCCCTTATGTACAAGAATATAACTACTATAATACTGCCTCCTATGTACAAGAATATAACTACTATTATATTGCCCTTATGTACAAGAATATAACTACTATAATACTGCCTCCTATGTACAAGAATATAACTATTATAATACTGCTCCTATGGACAAGATTATAACTTATATAATACTGCCTTCTATGTACAAGAATATAACTACTATAATACTGCCTCCTATGTACTAGAATATAACTACTATAATACTGCCTCCTATGTACAAGAATATAACTACTATAATACTGCCCCCATGTACAGGAATATAACTACTATAATACTGCCTCCTATGAACAAGAATATAACTACTATAATACTGCTCCTATGTACAAGAATATAACTACTATAATATTGCCTCCTATGTACAAGAATATAACTACTTTAATACAACCTCCTTAATATAAGAATATAACTACTATAATACTGCCACTACGTACCAGAATATAACTACTATAATACTGCCTCCTATGTGCAAGAATATAACTACTATAATACTGCCCCCTATGTACCAGGATATAACTACTATAATACTGCCCCCTATGTACAATAATATAACTACTATAATACTGCCCCCTATGTACAAGAATATAACTACTATAATACTGCCCCCTATGTACAAGAATATAACTACTATAATACTGCCCCCTATGTACAAGAATATAACTACTATAATACTGCCCCCTATGTACAAGAATATAACTACTATAATACTGCTCCTATGTACAAGAATATAACCTGTATAATATTGCCTCCTATATATAAGAATATAACTACTATAATTCTGCTCCCATGTACAAGAATATAACTACTATAATACTGCCTCCTATGTACAATAATATAACTACTATAATACTGCCCACTATGTACAAGAATATAACGACTATAATACTGCTCCCTATGTACAAGAATATAACTACTATAATACTGCTCCCATGTACAAGAATATAACTACTATAATACTGCCTCCTATGTACAAGAATATAACTACTATAATACTGCCCACCATGTACCAGAATATAACTACTATAATACTGCCCACCATGTACCAGAATATAACTACTATAATACTGCCTCCTATGTACAGGAATATAACTATTATAATACTGCTCCCTTATGTACAAGAATATAACTACTATAATACTGCCCCCTATGTACAAGAATATAACTACTATAATACTGCTCCCTATGTACAAGCATATAACTACTATAACATTGCCCTTATGTACAAGAATATAACTACTATAATACTGCCTCCTATGTACAAGAATATAACTACTATTATATTGCCCTTATGTACAAGAATATAACTACTATAATACTGCCTCCTATGTACAAGAATATAACTATTATAATACTGCTCCTATGGACAAGATTATAACTTATATAATACTGCCTTCTATGTACAAGAATATAACTACTATAATACTGCCTCCTATGTACAAGAATATAACTACTATAATACTGCCTCCTATGTACAAGAATATAACTACTATAATACTGCCCCCATGTACAGGAATATAACTACTATAATACTGCCTCCTATGTACAAGAATATAACTACTATAATACGGCTCCTATGTACAAGAATATAACTACTATAATACTGCCTCCTATGTACAAGAATATAACTACTATAATACTGCCTCCTATATACAAGAATATAACTACTATAATACTGCCCTCTATATGCAAGAATATAACTACTATAATACTGCCCCCTATGTACATAAACATACCTACTATAATACTGCCCCCTATGTACAAGGATATAACTACTCTAATACTGCCCTCTATATACAAGAATATAACTTCTCTACTGCTGCCCTCTTTGTACAAGAATATAACTTCTATAATGCTGCTCCCTATGTACAAGAATATAACTACTATAATACTGCCCCCTATGTACAAGAATATAACTACTATAATATTGTTCCTATGGACAAGAATATAACTACTATAATTCTGCCTCCTCTGTACAAGAATATAACCTGTATAATATTGCCTCCTATATACAAGAATATATCTACTATAATTCTGCTCCCATGTACAAGAATATAACTACTATAATACTGCCCTCTATATACAAGAATATAACTACTCTAATGCTGCCCTCTTTGTACAAGAATATAACTACTATAATGCTGCTCCCTATGTGCAAGAATATAACCACTATAATACTGCCCCCTATGTACAAGAATATAACTACTATAATACTGCTCCTATGGACAAGAATATAACTACTATAATTCTGCCCCCTATGTGCAAGAATATAACTACTATAATACTGCCCCCTATGTGCATGAACATACCTACTATAATACTGCCCCCTATGTACATGAACATATCTATTATAATACTGCCCCCCTATGTACAAGAATATAAGTACTATAATACTGCCCCCTATGTACAAGAATATAACTACTATAATACTGCCCCCTATGTACCAGAATATAACTACTGTAATATTGTTCCTATGTACCAGAATATAGCTACTATATTACTGCCCCCTATGTACCAGAATATAACTACTATAATACTGCCCCCTATGTACAAGAATATAACTACTATAATACTGCCCCCTATGTACAAGAATATAACTACTATAATACTGCCCCCTATGTACAAGAATATAACTACTATAATACTGCTCCTATGTACAAGAATATAACCTGTATAATATTGCCTCCTATATACAAGAATATAACTACTATAATTCTGCTCCCATGTACAAGAATATAACTACTATAATACTGCCCTCTATATACAAGAATATAACTACTCTAATGCTGTCCTCTTTGTACAAGAATATAACTACTATAATGCTGCCCCCTATGTACAAGAATATAAATACTATAATACTGCCCCCTATGTACAAGAATATAACTACTATAATACTGCTCCTATGGACAAGAATATAACTACTATAATTCTGCCTCCTCTGTACAAGAATATAACTACTATAATACTGCCCCCTATGTACAAGAATATAACTACTATAATACTGCTCCTATAAACAAGATTATAACCTGTATAATATTGCCTCCTATATACAAGAAGATAACTACTATAATACTGCCCCCTATGTACAAGAATATAACTACTATAATACTGCCCCCTATGTACCAGAATATAACTACTATAATACTGCTCCTATTTACCAGAATATAGCTACTATATTACTGCCCCCTATGTACCAGAATATAAATACTACAACACTGCCCCCTATGTACAAGAATATAACTACTTTAATACTACCTCCTATATACAAGAATATAACTACTATAATACTGCCACTATGTACCAGAATATAACTACTATAATACTGCCTCCTATTTGTAAGAATATAACTACTATAATACTGCCCCCTATGTACCAGGATATAACTACTATAATACTGCCCCCTATGTACAATAATATAACTATTATAATATTGCCCCCTATGTACAAAAATATAACTACTATAATACTGCCCCCTATGTACAAGAATATAACTACTATAATACTTCCCCTATGTACAAGAATATAACTACTATAATACTGCTCCTATGTACAAGAATATAACCTGTATAATATTGCCTCCTATATATAAGAATATAACTACTCTAATTCTGCTCCCATGTACAAAAATATAACTACTATAATACTGCTCCCTATGTACAAGAATATAACTACTATAATACTGCTCCCATGTACAAGAATATAACTACTATAATACTGCTCCCATGTACAAGAATATAACTACTATAATACTGCTCCCATGTACAAGAATATAACTACTATAATACTGCCCTCTTTGTACAAGAATATAACTACTATAATGCTGCCCCCTATGTACAAGAATATAACTACTATAATACTGCTCCCATGTACAAGAATATAACTACTATAATACTGCTCCCATGTACAAGAATATAACTACTATAATACTGCCTCCTATGTACAAGAATATAACTACTATAATACTGCCCACCATGTACCAGAATATAACTACTATAATACTGCCTCCTATGTACAGGAATATAACTATTATAATACTGCTCCCTTATGTACAAGAATATAACTACTATAATACTGCCCCCTATGTACAAGAATATAACTACTATAATACTGCTCCCTATGTACAAGCATATAACTACTATAACATTGCCCTTATGTACAAGAATATAACTACTATAATACTGCCTCCTATGTACAAGAATATAACTACTATTATATTGCCCTTATGTACAAGAATATAACTACTATAATACTGCCTCCTATGTACAAGAATATAACTATTATAATACTGCTCCTATGGACAAGATTATAACTTATATAATACTGCCTTCTATGTACAAGAATATAACTACTATAATACTGCCTCCTATGTACAAGAATATAACTACTATAATACTGCCTCCTATGTACAAGAATATAACTACTATAATACTGCCCCCATGTACAGGAATATAACTACTATAATACAGCCTCCTATGAACAAGAATATAACTACTATAATACTGCTCCTATGTACAAGAATATAACTACTATAATACTGCCTCCTATGTACAAGAATATAACTACTTTAATACAACCTCCTATATATAAGAATATAACTACTATAATACTGCCACTACGTACCAGAATATAACTACTATAATACTGCCTCCTATGTGCAAGAATATAACTACTATAATACTGCCCCCTATGTACCAGGATATAACTACTATAATACTGCCCCCTATGTACAATAATATAACTACTATAATACTGCCCCCTATGTACAAGAATATAACTACTATAATACTGCCCCCTATGTACAAGAATATAACTACTATAATACTGCCCCCTATGTACAAGAATATAACTACTATAATACTGCCCCCTATGTACAAGAATATAACTACTATAATACTGCTCCTATGTACAAGAATATAACCTGTATAATATTGCCTCCTATATATAAGAATATAACTACTATAATTCTGCTCCCATGTACAAGAATATAACTACTATAATACTGCCTCCTATGTACAAGAATATAACTACTATAATACTGCCCACTATGTACAACAATATAACGACTATAATACTGCTCCCTATGTACAAGAATATAACTACTATAATACTGCTCCCATGTACAAGAATATAACTACTATAATACTGCCTCCTATGTACAAGAATATAACTACTATAATACTGCCCCCATGTACAGGAATATAACTACTATAATACTGCCTCCTATGAACAAGAATATAACTACTATAATACTGCTCCTATGTACAAGAATATAACTACTATAATACTGCCTCCTATGTACAAGAATATAACTACTTTAATACTACCTCCTATATATAAGAATATAACTACCATAATACTGCCACTACGTACCAGAATATAACTACTATAATACTGCCTCCTATGTGCAAGAATATAACTACTATAATACTGCCCCCTATGTACCAGGATATAACTACTATAATACTGCCCCCTATGTACAATAATATAACTACTATAATACTGCCCCCTATGTACAAGAATATAACTACTATAATACTGCCCCCTATGTACAAGAATATAACTACTATAATACTGCCCCCTATGTACAAGAATATAACTACTATAATACTGCCCCCTATGTACAAGAATATAACTACTATAATACTGCTCCTATGTACAAGAATATAACCTGTATAATATTGCCTCCTATATATAAGAATATAACTACTATAATTCTGCTCCCATGTACAAGAATATAACTACTATAATACTGCCTCCTATGTACAAGAATATAACTACTATAATACTGCCCACTATGTACAAGAATATAACGACTATAATACTGCTCCCTATGTACAAGAATATAACTACTATAATACTGCTCCCATGTACAAGAATATAACTACTATAATACTGCCTCCTATGTACAAGAATATAACTACTATAATACTGCCCACCATGTACCAGAATATAACTACTATAATACTGCCCACCATGTACCAGAATATAACTACTATAATACTGCCTCCTATGTACAGGAATATAACTATTATAATACTGCTCCCTTATGTACAAGAATATAACTACTATAATACTGCCCCCTATGTACAAGAATATAACTACTATAATACTGCTCCCTATGTACAAGCATATAACTACTATAAGATTGCCCTTATGTACAAGAATATAACTACTATAATACTGCCTCCTATGTACAAGAATATAACTACTATTATATTGCCCTTATGTACAAGAATATAACTACTATAATACTGCCTCCTATGTACAAGAATATAACTATTATAATACTGCTCCTATGGACAAGATTATAACTTATATAATACTGCCTTCTATGTACAAGAATATAACTACTATAATACTGCCTCCTATGTACAAGAATATAACTACTATAATACTGCCTCCTATGTACAAGAATATAACTACTATAATACTGCCCCCATGTACAGGAATATAACTACTATAATACTGCCTCCAATGTACAAGAATATAACTACTATAATACGGCTCCTATGTACAAGAATATAACTACTATAATACTGCCTCCTATGTACAAGAATATAACTACTATAATACTGCCTCCTATATACAAGAATATAACTACTATAATACTGCCCTCTATATGCAAGAATATAACTACTATAATACTGCCCCCTATGTACATAAACATACCTACTATAATACTGCCCCCTATGTACAAGGATATAACTACTCTAATACTGCCCTCTATATACAAGAATATAACTTCTCTACTGCTGCCCTCTTTGTACAAGAATATAACTACTATAATGCTGCTCCCTATGTACAAGAATATAACTACTATAATACTGCCCCCTATGTACAAGAATATAACTACTATAATATTGTTCCTATGGACAAGAATATAACTACTATAATTCTGCCTCCTCTGTACAAGAATATAACCTGTATAATATTGCCTCCTATATACAAGAATATATCTACTATAATTCTGCTCCCATGTACAAGAATATAACTACTATAATACTGCCCTCTATATACAAGAATATAACTACTCTAATGCTGCCCTCTTTGTACAAGAATATAACTACTATAATGCTGCTCCCTATGTGCAAGAATATAACCACTATAATACTGCCCCCTATGTACAAGAATATAACTACTATAATACTGCTCCTATGGACAAGAATATAACTACTATAATTCTGCCCCCTATGTGCAAGAATATAACTACTATAATACTGCCCCCTATGTGCATGAACATACCTACTATAATACTGCCCCCTATGTACATGAACATATCTATTATAATACTGCCCCCCTATGTACAAGAATATAAGTACTATAATACTGCCCCCTATGTACAAGAATATAACTACTATAATACTGCCCCCTATGTACCAGAATATAACTACTGTAATATTGTTCCTATGTACCAGAATATAGCTACTATATTACTGCCCCCTATGTACCAGAATATAACTACTATAATACTGCCCCCTATGTACAAGAATATAACTACTATAATACTGCCCCCTATGTACAAGAATATAACTACTATAATACTGCCCCCTATGTACAAGAATATAACTACTATAATACTGCTCCTATGTACAAGAATATAACCTGTATAATATTGCCTCCTATATACAAGAATATAACTACTATAATTCTGCTCCCATGTACAAGAATATAACTACTATAATACTGCCCTCTATATACAAGAATATAACTACTCTAATGCTGTCCTCTTTGTACAAGAATATAACTACTATAATGCTGCCCCCTATGTACAAGAATATAAATACTATAATACTGCCCCCTATGTACAAGAATATAACTACTATAATACTGCTCCTATGGACAAGAATATAACTACTATAATTCTGCCTCCTCTGTACAAGAATATAACTACTATAATACTGCCCCCTATGTACAAGAATATAACTACTATAATACTGCTCCTATAAACAAGATTATAACCTGTATAATATTGCCTCCTATATACAAGAAGATAACTACTATAATACTGCCCCCTATGTACAAGAATATAACTACTATAATACTGCCCCCTATGTACCAGAATATAACTACTATAATACTGCTCCTATTTACCAGAATATAGCTACTATATTACTGCCCCCTATGTACCAGAATATAAATACTACAACACTGCCCCCTATGTACAAGAATATAACTACTTTAATACTACCTCCTATATACAAGAATATAACTACTATAATACTGCCACTATGTACCAGAATATAACTACTATAATACTGCCTCCTATTTGCAAGAATATAACTACTATAATACTGCCCCCTATGTACCAGGATATAACTACTATAATACTGCCCCCTATGTACAATAATATAACTATTATAATCTTGCCCCCTATGTACAAGAATATAACTACTATAATACTGCCCCCTATGTACAAGAATATAACTACTATAATACTTCCCCTATGTACAAGAATATAACTACTATAATACTGCTCCTATGTACAAGAATATAACCTGTATAATATTGCCTCCTATATATAAGAATATAACTACTCTAATTCTGCTCCCATGTACAAAAATATAACTACTATAATACTGCTCCCTATGTACAAGAATATAACTACTATAATACTGCTCCCATGTACAAGAATATAACTACTATAATACTGCTCCCATGTACAAGAATATAACTACTATAATACTGCTCCCATGTACAAGAATATAACTACTATAATACTGCCCTCTTTGTACAAGAATATAACTACTATAATGCTGCCCCCTATGTACAAGAATATAACTACTATAATACTGCTCCCATGTACAAGAATATAACTACTATAATACTGCTCCCATGTACAAGAATATAACTACTATAATACTGCCTCCTATGTACAAGAATATAACTACTATAATACTGCCCACCATGTACCAGAATATAACTACTATAATACTGCCTCCTATGTACAGGAATATAACTATTATAATACTGCTCCCTTATGTACAAGAATATAACTACTATAATACTGCCCCCTATGTACAAGAATATAACTACTATAATACTGCTCCCTATGTACAAGCATATAACTACTATAACATTGCCCTTATGTACAAGAATATAACTACTATAATACTGCCTCCTATGTACAAGAATATAACTACTATTATATTGCCCTTATGTACAAGAATATAACTACTATAATACTGCCTCCTATGTACAAGAATATAACTATTATAATACTGCTCCTATGGACACGATTATAACTTATATAATACTGCCTTCTATGTACAAGAATATAACTACTATAATACTGCCTCCTATGTACAAGAATATAACTACTATAATACTGCCTCCTATGTTCAAGAATATAACTACTATAATACTGCCCCCATGTACAGGAATATAACTACTATAATACTGCCTCCTATGTACAAGAATATAACTACTATAATACTGCTCCTATGTACAAGAATATAACTACTATAATACTGCCTCCTATGTACAAGAATATAACTACTATAATACTGCCTCCTATATACAAGAATATAACTACTATAATACTGCCCTCTATATGCAAGAATATAACTACTATAATACTGCCCCCTATGTACATAAACATACCTACTATAATACTGCCCCCTATGTACAAGGATATAACTACTCTAATACTGCCCTCTATATACAAGAATATAACTTCTCTACTGCTGCCCTCTTTGTACAAGAATATAACTACTATAATGCTGCCCCCTATGTACAAGAATATAACTACTATAATACTGCCCCCTATGTACAAGAATATAACTACTATAATATTGTTCCTATGGACAAGAATATACCTACTATAATTCTGCCTCCTCTGTACAAGAATATAACCTGTATAATATTGCCTCCTATATACAAGAATATATCTACTATAATTCTGCTCCCATGTACAAGAATATAACTACTATAATACTGCCCTCTATATACAAGAATATAACTACTCTAATGCTGCTCCTATGGACAAAAATATAACTACTATAATTCTGCCTCCTCTGTACAAGAATATAACTACTATAATACTGCCCCCTATGTACAAGAATATAACTACTATAATACTGCTCCTATGGACAAGAATATAACTACTATAATTCTGCCCCCTATGTGCAAGAATATAACTACTATAATACTGCCCCCTATGTGCATGAACATACCTACTATAATACTGCCCCCTATGTACATGAACATATCTATTATAATACTTTCCCCCTATGTACAAGAATATAACTACTATAATACTGCTCCTATGTACAAGAATATAACCTGTATAATATTGCCTCCTATATACTAGAATATAACTACTATAATTCTGCTCCCATGTACAAGAATATAACTACTATAATACTGCCCTCTATATACAAGAATATAACTACTCTAATGCTGCCCTCTTTGTACAAGAATATAACTACTATAATGCTGCCCCCTATGTACAAGAATATAACTACTATAATACTGCCCCCTATGTACAAGAATATAACTACTATAATACTGCTCCTATGGACAAGAATATAACTACTATAATTCTGCCCCCTATGTGCAAGAATATAACTACCATAATACTGCCCCCTATGTGCATGAACATACCTACTATAATACTGCCCCCTATGTACATGAACATATCTATTATAATACTGCCCCCCTATGTACAAGAATATAACTACTATAATACTGCCCCCTATGTACAAGAATATAACTACTATAAGGCCTTAGTTACACGGGCGTTTTTTCACGCGATTTGCGCATCGCATGACGGATGCGCATGCGCAAATCGCGTGACCAGCGCCGAAAAATCGCCCGAAAAATCGCCCGAAAATCTGCTCCTAGCCGCGTTTCATTAGAAACGGGCCGGAGCTGTCCAGCGCATTGCATTCAATGGAGCCGGCAATACAGCCGCCTCCATTGAATGCAAGCGCTGCGGGCGAGTGTGGGATGAATTGTCGGGAAGGGGTTAAACATATAACCCCTTACCTGCAATGCATCCTGAAAAGTGAAAAAATAAAAAAAATGTATGTACTTACCTGCTCCTGGCAGTCGGAGATCCCCGCGGCCGCCCTGCAGTGGGTGTGAAGGGGGTGTGACTCAGGCTTGCCCCTGATTGGCTCAGCGCTGAGCCAATCAGAGGCAAGTCTCAGTCACACCCAGATAGGTGCGATCTGCGATTTCTGTTCTCTAATTTATCGGACGAGCGCATAAAAAGCGCTCATGTGTCCGATACCATTGCAAAGCAATGGTATTAAAAAATCGCCGGACGCATGCGCATGCGCAAATCGCGGCAATACACGCCCGTGTGACTGAGCCCTAATACTGCTCCTATGTACAAGAATATAACCTGTATAATATTGCCTCCTATATACAAGAATATAACTGCTATAATACTGCCCCCTATGTACAAGAATATAACTACTATAATACTGCTCCTATGTACCAGAATATAGCTACTATATTACTGCCCCCTATGTACCAGAATATAACTACTACAATACTGCCCCCTATGTACAAGAATATAACTACTATAATACTACCTCCTATATACAAGAATATAACTACTATAATACTGCCCCTATGTACAAGAATATAACTACTATAATACTGCCTCCTATGTACAAGAATATAACTACTATAATACTGCCCCCTATGTACCAGAATATAACTACTATAATACTGCCCCCTATGTACAATAACATAACTACTATAATACTGCCCCCTATGTACAAGAATATAACTACTATAATACTGCCCCTATGTACAAGAATATAACTACTATAATACTGCTCCTATGTACAAGAATATAACCTGTATAATATTGCCTCCTATATACAAGAATATAACTACTATAATTCTGCTCCCATGTACAAGAATATAACTACTATAATACTGCCTCCTATGTACAAGAATATAACTACTATAATACTGCCCACTATGTACCAGAATATAACTACTATAATACTGCCTCCTATGTACAGGAATATAACTATTATAATACTGCTCCCTTATGTACAAGAATCTAACTACTTAAATACTGCCCCCTATGTACAAGAATATAACTACTATAATACTGCCCCCTATGTACAAGTGTCAGGGTAATTCTAAGTACAGCACCAATCGGGCCCACCCCACTTGCCCCGCTGCCGGCGGTAAAGAAAAAAACACCACACGGAGGTCTGGTATAGTTTCTCACACGGGACATGGCTCTCGGCCCTTTATTACAGATTACATGAGATCTTATACCCTTTGTCTCATCCCCAGCAAGGGGTGATGGGCTCATAACCATATATGGGAAGTCCGGATTTCCGGCCTGAGACAGTGAAAACAGTCGATATCTTGCTATGGCGCCTCTGGCTTATGTACAGAAAATCCCGTATTCAATTAACTCCAGTGCAAAGAATCACCCACTCAATTCTAAGAAAGCGGCCAAGCATGCATTCTCCATATATGGGAAGTCCGGATTTCCGGCCTAAGACAGTGAAAATTATGTACATAGTGGAACATCTTGATATCTTGCTTCTGGGAAAACGGCCAAGTACACGCGTCCTTCGTCCGATTCTTCATTGCTGTACATTTTAAGATACATTTTGTTCAAGACACATTTTGTCTTCGCCTCGCAAGGCCTCTTGGCATATCTGATGTTAAGGCGACAGATTAAGTTTTTTTTCTTATTTGGAATTGAATAGAACTTGCATACAGGTATAAAAGTATAAAGAACATATGGCAATATATATATATATATATATATATATATATATATCCTCACACAAGAATATAACTACTATAATACTGCTCCTATGTACAAGAATATAACCTGTATAATATTGCCTCCTATATACAAGAATATAACTACTATAATACTGCCCCCTATGAACAAGAATATAACGACTATAATACTGCCCCCTATGTACAAGAATATAACTACTATAATACTGCTCCCATGTACAAGAATATAACTACTATAATACTGCCTCCTATGTACAAGAATATTACTACTATAATACTGCCCACTATGTACCAGAATATAACTACTACAATACTGCCTCCTATGTACAGGAATATAACTATTAAAATACTGCTCCCTTATGTACAAGAATTAGAGATGAGCGAACGTGTTCTTAACGAACACTTACGCACCCGGACACCGGCTTTACCGAGGACTTCAGTGTCCGCGCGTAAAGATTCGGGGGGCGCCGGGGGGCGGGGAGAGGCGCGGCGGCGCGGGCGGCAGCAGCGGGGAACAGGGGGGAGCCCTCTCTCTCTCCCTCTCCCCCCCACTCCCCGCCGCACCCCCCCGCGCTGCCACGGCGACCCCCGAACTTTTTTCGCCCGAGCACGGAATTGCTCGCAAAGTTCGGTGTTCGGGCGAAAAGGGGCGGAGCCGAACACGTTCGCTCATCTTTAACAAGAATATAACTACTATAATACTGCCCCCTATGTACAAAAATATAACTACTATAATACTGCTCCCATGTACAAGAATATAACTACTATAATACTGCCTCCTATGTACAAGAATATTACTACTATAATACTGCCCACTATGTACCAGAATATAACTACTATAATACTGCCTCCTATGTACAGGAATATAACTATTAAAATACTGCTCCCTTATGTACAAGAATATAACTACTATAATACTGCCTCCTATGTATAAGAATATTACTACTATAATACTGCCCACTATGTACCAGAATATAACTACTATAATACTGCCTCCTATGTACAGGAATATAACTATTAAAATACTGCTCCCTTATGTACAAGAATATAACTACTATAATACTGCCCACTATGTACAAGAATATAACTACTATAATACTGCCTCCTATGTACAGGAATATAACTATTAAAATACTGCTCCCTTATGTACAAGAATATAACTACTATAATACTGCCCACTATGTACAAGAATATAACTACTATAATACTGCCTCCTATGTATAAGAATATTACTACTATAATACTGCCCACTATGTACCAGAATATAACTACTATAATACTGCCTCCTATGTACAGGAATATAACTATTAAAATACTGCTCCCTTATGTACAAGAATATAACTACTATAATACTGCCCACTATGTACAAGAATATAACTACTATAATACTGCCCCCTATGTACAAGAATATAACTACTATAAGGCCTTAGTCACACGGGCGTTTTTTCACGCGATTTGCGCATCACATGACAGATGCGCATGCGCAAATCGCGTGACTGGCGCCGAAAAATCACCCGAAAATCTGCTCCTAGCCGCGTTTCATTAGAAACGGGCCGGAGCTGTCCAGCGCATTGCATTCAATGGAGCCAGCAATACAGCCGGCTCCATTGAATGCAAGCGCTGCGGGCGAGTGTGGGATGAATTGTCGGGAAGGGGTTAAATATATAACCCCTTCCCTGCAATGCATCCTGAAAAGTAAAAAAATAAAAAAAATGTATGTACTTACCTGCTCCTGGCAGCCGGAGATTCCCGCGGCCGTCCTGCAGTGGGTGTGAAGTTAGTGTGACTCAGGCTTGCTCCTGATTGGCTCAGCGCTGAGCCAATCAGAGGCAAGTCTCAGTCACACCCATTCATGAATTCATGAATGGGTGTGACTGAGATCAGCCTCTGATTGGCTCAGGCTGAGCCAATCAGGGGCATTCCTGAGTCACACCCCCTTCACACCCACTGCAGGACGGCCGCGGGGATCTCAGGCAGCCGGGAGCAGGTGAGTACATCCTTTTTTTTTATTTTTTCACTTTTCAGGATGCATTGCAGGGAAGGGGTTATATATTTAACCCCTTCCCGACAATTCATCCCGCGCACGCCGGCAGCCCATTGCTTTCAATGGAGTCGGCTGTATTGCCGCTCCATTGAATTCAATGGGCAAACATCGTTCTTCTCTGCCACAGCTGTTCCAGCTGTGGCAGAGAAGAATGATTTGTCTTCTATATGTTCTCAATGGGGTCGGCGCTGCTGCCGCCGGCCCCATTGAGCGCATATAGAGAAGAGAACATGAATCGCAGATCGCAGATTGGTGCGATCTGCGATTTCTGTTCTCTAATTTATCGGACGAGCGCATAAAAAGCTCTCATGTGTCCGATACCATTGCAAAGCAATGGTTTTAAAAAATCGCCGGACGCATGCGCATGTGCAAATCGCGGCAATAAACGCCCGTGTGACTGAGCCCTCATATTGCTCCCTATGTACAAGAATATAACTACTATATTACTGCCCTCCTATGTACAAGAATATAACTACTATAATACTGCCCCCTATGTACAATAATATAACTACTATAATACTGCCCTTATATGTACAAGAATATAACTACTATAATACTGCCCCCTATGAACAAGAATATAACTACTATAATACTGTCCCCTATGTACAAGAATATAACTACTATAATACGGCCCTCTATGTACAAGAATATAACTACTATAATACTGCCTCTATGTACAAGAATATAACTACTATAATACTGCCCCCTATGTACAAGACTATAACTACTATAATACTGCTCCTATGTACAAGAATATAACTACTATAATACTGCCCCCTGTGTACAAGAATATAACTACTATAATACTGCCCCCTATGTACACGAATGTAACTACTATAATACTGCTCCCTATGTACAAGAATATAACTACTATAATACTGCCCCCTATGTACAAGAATATAACTACTATAATACTGCCGGCCGCTTTGTACAAGAATATAACTACTATAATACTGCCCCTATGTACAAGAATATAACTACTATAATACTGCCTCCTATGTACAAGAATATAACTACTATAATAGTGCCCCCATGTACAAGAATATAACTACTATAACACTGCCTCCTATGTACAAGAATATAACTACTATAATACTGCCTCCTATATACAAGAATATAACTACTATAATACTGCCCTCTATGTATAAGAATATAACTACTATAACACTGCCTCCTATGTACAAGAATATAACTACTATAATACTGCTCCTATGGACAAGATTATAACTTATATAATACTGCCTCCTATGTACAAGAATATAACTACTATAATACTACCCGCTTTGTACAAGTATATTATTACTATATAGGTGTTCTGATAATGAGATAGCCAATGAAAGGTTTGTTCTACAAAACTGGAAGTATTAGTCTATTTTTTGGCTTAGTGATCAGTAGGGAAAACTGTAAGATTTTAGGATTCTTTTTATATAGATCAAAACATAAAAAAACTGTAATTGTTTTTTTCAAAAGTATGTTTAGCACAAAAATTAGATTTACACAAGAGGAGGTTTTTGGGGGGCACATTCCTTGCACATTACTTGGTATAGTGAACTCTTTTTTATCTGCTTGATTCATAAAGCAGCCTTCACAAGCCACTTAGTTTAGAAGATTATTATAGCAGGGTTTATTCATGTTCTCTTGCCCTGCTGATGTTCAGGATTCAGTTCTGTCTTCGTCAGTTGTTTGTGAATCATTGTTTTCTAGTTAATTGTTCTTTTAGTCATCTGTAAGTAATTTATAAGTCTATTGTTTCTCTTTTCTTGTTGTACAGGTTAGGATAGGATTACTCTATTTTAGTGACACATGACTTCTCTATTTAAAGGGGTTGTCCATGGTTAAAAAACATGGCTGTGTTCATCCATGGGTTTGTTTGGCATTACAGCTCAATTCACATTCACTTCATTGGAGCTAAGCTGCAATGCCACACACAACCCAATAGATAAGGGTGGTGCTATATTTGGAAGAAAGCAGACAGTTTTTTTTTAACCCTAGACAACCCTTTATGGCCGGATACACATGGCTGGATCGGATTCTGCATTCAGGATCCTGCAAGAGAATCAGACCTGGTGCCCCCTGCGAACCCCCTGCGTACCCGTCCACAGTACAGATGATGCCACGCCGTCACTAGGCGATGATGCAAACTCTGTGGCCCGTCCGCAGTGTCAGCTGCGGACAGGCCATGGATCGGACGGCCTCCATTGACTTCAATGGAAGCCATCTGCGTGGAAATCACACTAAAATAGGACGCGCTTCGAGTCTTCCCTCCACAAGCGGAAAATCAGAACGGATTTCCGCTCGTGGACATGAAAAACAAAACGAAAAAATAAATCGATTTTGCATAGCATGTTATGTATGGGCAGTACTTGCTGCGGAATCTGGAGGTGGTCATTGGCTCTGGATTCCGCAATGCAAATACGCCCATATGCATGGGGCCTAAAGCTTCCAAAGTAATGTAGTTTCCTTCTTTCCCTGTTTGATATTTACTTTGTCACCCCGAGTGTCATTAAACTTCTTAAATGTTAACCCTTCCCAATCCAATTTCCCTGACACCCGCATACTCCCCATCTTTTCTTTATTTTAGGTGGGAAAGTGCGTTGTGGATTCCTTTAAATTACTCAACAGCAACACATAAAACGGACCTTCCATGATGACTTCATTAGCAAGGTTTTGAAAATTAAATGTGAGCTAATATATATATTATATATATAACGTCTGTGCTTGTGTATATGTATATTACAGTATGCAGGAGAGAGCTTATTTTAGTGTATAGGCCTGTTTGTTTTTATTGTTTGTGTGTCACCACTTAGTTACCATGAGTGATCATGGGACTGAATGATGCCCCTCGCTGGATCTAGTGCAGCTGTTTGTAAGTTGCCTGCAGAAGATGTCATTCCAGTGTAAGTGGGAGATTGTTGTGTTCTGTTTATACCAAAACACTGTAGCGGATCTTGTCCTACAGGAGGATGGAGAGGTGGAATATTAGGAGAGATTGTTTCTGGTTTCTGGATGGTGTGTGGCACAGTAGCAAGAGCTATTATATAAAAAGGTGACCTCCAATGGGGCCACTAGCAAGTAGCCTTTTGGGCAGTCTGTGCCAGTGACTTGGTGTCATTGCTGAGAGACAGTTGGATCCTTCAATCCTCCACCATTCTGCCAGTAGGACTCCACTAGTAGTGGAAACTGGACTAAGAGCAATTGGCTGTCAGTAGACCTGGTGTATGGACAGACCATTAATTCGGACAAGACTTAGTTCACAAGACCTCAGATGAGGCTCCTCTGAAAGAACTTTGATTTTCTTCTTGTGTTTCACCAATCGTGGGACTTTAAAGACACTGTGTGGGATGAATAAGGCCTGGACATTTCTTCTGCTTGCCATTCCTTGCAGCCCGATTATGGCCACCTATTACAAGTTTACATTAAAGTTCTACTGAGCAACAAAATGCCCAAGATGTCATCTTTCCAGAGTTACCCATGTAGGCTCAGGATTGAATGCAAGGCAGATTGGTATTGTGCAAATTCAGCGTTATCCGATCCAGTTCACGTAAGCGTAATAGCCATGGTCCCGGTATATGCAGACAAGGCCACTATGACTCCCATCAGAGCTGAGGCTTTCATTCAGACAGATTGTGCAGTGCCTGTCAGTGCTCATTCACTGGCCTGTACCCCTTCGATGGAGGGGACCCCAACCCTTACCACTGCTAGGGCACCCTTCGCCACAGCACTGAAACACATTGCACAATAAATCACCTTGCATCATGTTAAGCCTTCTTCATACCTCTAATCAGCAGCAACGATCTTCTCTACATTCCTTCAGCATTTTTTAAACAATCAATTAGTACAGACTGAGTTCCCTCTAGTGGTGACAGAAGACGTTTTCAACTTGATTTCCTCTGAACTGCTCAGGGATGGATTTCTGGGGCTGGAACAATTATCCTTCCATTTCCTGTATCTAAATACCCTGTTAAAGTAGCTTGTTGCCTCCTTGGCCCACCATCACCTGGAACACATACACCCCTCTGCCTCAGCTATGTTCATAATGTGTCTCAGGGGTCCTACACAAGAATGAGCCAAAGGAAGGAAAAGTTGAAATAAATATTTGTCACTTGTTTGCTTTTCTCTTCATGATTAACCAGGTTCCTCTGTGTTTTTGGTTACTATGAGGTTGTAGTGCGGGGATGAGATGAGGACATACTGCTGGTTGTTGTCACTTGTATCCCATCCTCAGTCTGAACACAATAGAGAACATCAGATCCCAGGAGGTTATCATTACTTCAGAAGAATCTTGTTCTTTTGGACACATGTCAAAGATGCCCTTCGGCCTCCTGACACTGGCACTCTGTGAGTATATCAAAATATTTCAGTGAGATTTTGACGTGGTTCAAAGTGATTTTTGTGTAATTTTATTATTTTTCAAAACAGACAATGTCCTTCATGTGAATGATAGAGAGGTCATTACACCCCCCCCCCCCCCAACATTTGACCACTGTAGGACCAGAGATTTATTATGAATGAGTTGTAGCTTTTATTAGTAGCATTTTGAGAAACATACGTCTTTTTGATCACTTTTTTTATTCAAGTTTTTGGAAGCTGACATCAAAATCCCTCCCCCTTTAATTTTGGCATTATATCTTTTCTGTTTTATGGCCTTCACTGTGCAAGATAAATATTGTGATTAGAGATGAGCGAGCATTGCCCTTAGCGAGTACCTGCCCGCTCGAGACAAAAGATTCGGGTGCCGGCGCGGGGGAGCGGGGAGTCACGGCAGTCAGCAGGGGGGAGCGGGGGGAGAGAGGGAGAGAGAGATCTCCCCTCCGTTCCTCCCCGCTCTCCTCCGCAGCTCCCTGCCCGCCGCCGGCACCCGAACCTTTTGTCTCGAGCGGGCAGGGAGATTGTGATATTTTAATAGTTTGGACTTTTATGTACACAGCGATACCAAATATGGGTTATTTTTAATTATTCAAAATTTTATGGGAAAAAGTGGGGTTGGAACTTTTAATATATATATTTTTTACTGTTAAAAAACTTTATTAAATATTTTTTCTGTATTTTTATTTAGTCCCACAGGAGACTTGAACTTGCAATCATTTGGTTTCTTTTACTATATGCTACAATACTTCAGGGTTGCAATATATAGTGATTTTTGATGTCGCTTATCAAGCCCTACCATGGACAGAGCTTCATATGCATCCATGCATGGAGGTCCTGGGAACCTTCAGTAGGCTCCAAGCTACACTGCTAGCCCATAGGCACCTCCTAATCAGCCTGTGGGGGATGGGGAGTGGGAACGGTCCCTTCCCACTAACTGTTTAAATGTGTGGTCAACATTGACTGCAGCATCTAAACAGTTAACTGGCACAATCAGAGATAGTTCTGATCAGGGACATTCAGAAAAAGCTGATAGTCCCCAGGTATGGCATGGACGAGGCCCCCAAGCTCGCTCCATAGCACTTCCGTGTTAATGGCTAGATTTTTTGCCAGTGGAATAAGATTCCCTGGCCTCTTGTACATCAAAAGGCTTGCCAGATGCAAGGGAGGGGTAGTGAGATTGAAACATGGAACCCATCTTTCCCAGTATCCTGACAAATACAGATGCTAGCTAACTTCACAATCATCACATTGCCTGTAATGAAGAAAAATCATAGTGTCAACATGAGAATGAATAAAGTTATGTTACAATGAAGCACGCCATTGTTTTCCCAGTGTTATTTTCCACCAGTTTGATATATCACACTCCTACTTTCCTGTTGGAAAAATTGAGTTGAATCTAAAATGGTGGCATTCAAAATGGCTGTCACGTTGGTGAAATGATTCAACTTCTCATGCAGATTCTATGAAAAATTGAATACCATCTTACGTATAACATTACCCACTTTACGACCACCTAATGTTAATTTACATTGAGTAGTCATGAAGAGTATATGGAGCTGTATTACTTATACCATATACTGCAATACTTCAGTATTACTATACACTGTATTTCTACCAGCATTCTATTAGGATAGACCACAGACGTAACCTTTTAGGCAGAAAGATATGTTGCACCATGAGGATGGCAGGGCAGAAGTGGGGGCAAGCAGATAGAATTGATGAGCCCTTCCTGTCAGGTTGGGGGAGTAAAGGTTTTCTTGGCACATCCTGGGTCCTCTGATACCTGCTGATGGATGCCACGCTGAATTGCTGTGGTTCTGAAGGCCAAAAGAAGTCTAACGCACTACTAGATGGGGGTCTTCACCATTCAGTGGACTTGGTAGATTCCATTTTTGGGTCCAATAGAACAGACATCTTTGTGTAGTACTGTAATAGTTTCTGGCTCTGATCCTATGATTGGGGCTGCCCTGTTCTGCCATTGCTATGAAATGTTAGTCGGACCGTATGTGCCTAATATAACATGGCCATCTGTCTTTACAGTATTGTGCATTGCTGAATCCACTGGAGGACAGACACAAGGAAAAGTAGGTGAGTCTTATATAGGAAGATACTTACTATGTCTTACTAGCTACTTGCTTACTTACTACCATCCAACCTAAAACTATGAAAGGAGGGAGAATTCTAGATGTGTCTGTAATGCACCACAGCAACTTTGTTTTTCAATGAGGCCATGTCTATTTGAGTCCCCTCACAGTTACATCACACTTCAGTGACACCTCTCACAGTAATAGTATATCTCTATATAATAGTCAGATAGCATTTTGTACGCAGTGATAGTGATTACAGTGCAGTTACCTCCAATGATAGTGATTGCAGTACAGTTACCTCCAGTGTTCACAGGTGACATCTCCTTTGATTGGTGTCACCTGTTTTGTTCTCCATCCGAGCGCAGACCACCATGAAGACTTTATATACATACATACACTCCCCATCCTGCTGCTGTCAGTAACTCCTCATAGTACTAATTCTCCTCTGTGACCCCACAAAGTAATAACATCCCTTTTGTAGCCCCACTTATTAATAGTACCCTCACTAATTTATAATGCACCCCCCCACCCTGTGGCCCTACTGACTTTAAGAAGCTCCCCTAAGTGGTTCCATTTTCACTACCCCGCTGCCAGCCCCTAATACAAAAATTCAGATCCTTTGCTGCTGTAGTGACCTCTAACTACCTTTCACACTCCGAAGTCAGTCACTGACAGCATATCGCTCTATACACATCATGACTCAATATCCTGGCAGTTTAACCCCTTATATACCACAATCAATAGAAACTGCGGCATGTAAGCAGATGACAGGTGTGGGGAGGAGGCTCCTCCTGTCACCCACCGGCATCCTTAATGCAATCACAAGGTACCAATGGGTTCCCATGGCAGAAAGAAGCCTGACAAAGACCTCTGTGTCTGCCATGTAGGTCAGCCTATTAGCCCACCTCCCCTGCAGACTCTAATAGGCTGATATTATAGGTTTAGTACAATGCACGACATAAGTAACACAGTCTACAATCCTAGCAATCGAACAGGTCTTCAGGTCCTATGGAGAGACTGAAAATAGCCTTAAAAAAATAAAGAAAGTTTAATTAAAAGAAAAAAATACTCATTTTTTACGCCACAAAAACCTTTTTTAAATGGCTAAAATATAGAGATGAGCGAACCTACTCGGACACGCCCCTTTTCCGCCCGAGCGCCGTGATTTTCGAGTACTTCCGTACTCGGGCGAAAAGATTCGGGGGGCGCCGTGGGCGAGTGGGGGGTTGCACCGGGGAGTGGGGGGGAGAGGGAGAGAGGGCTCCCCCCCTGTTCCCCGCTGCTACTCCCCGCTCCGCCAAGCCTCCCCCCACCCCCCGGCCCCCCAAATCTTTTCACCCGAGTACGAAAGTACTCGAAAATCGCGGTGCTCGATCGAGTAATTACTCGAAACAAGTATATTCGCTCATCTCTAATAAAATACCTTTTTTTTTAAAAAAAAAAAAAAAGCTGACTTTGTGACGATCAAAACAATAAGCCCTCCTTCCCACGAACGGATTTCCGCCGCGTAATTCGCAGCGAAAATCCGCTGCATTGCCCGCAGCTATTAGGTTCTATTGAACCTAATACCTCAGGGTACACGGTGCGGAATTCCACCACGGAATTACGCACCGTGAAATCTCCCATCCTCACCCGCGGCATGCTCTATTTGCCGTGGGTGTACGCGCTGACGGCTTCCATTGCAGTCAATGGAAGCCGTCCGTTCACACTATCTCGCGCTGTAACACAGCGGAAGATAGCGTGAAAACGCTTTCCCACCTACCGCCGCCGCGTCATATGATGCGGCCGGCGCGTCACATGACACGGCTGGCTGCGTCATGTGACGCGGTGGGCGTGTCATGTGACGCGGCGGCGGTGGGCGGGGAAGCGTCATGCGGGCGCGAAGAAGCAGGATCCGCTGGTAAGTATAGGGGCTCGGGGGGGCGCGGTGACGGGCTTCGCCGCGGAATATTCCGTGGCGGAGCCCGTCACGCTCGTGGGCAGCCAGCCTAAAAGTATTTTGTTATTTATCTTGCCTGGTGAACTCCATACAAATAATTTTAAAAAGTAATACCAAAATTGCCTTTTTTCTTTTGTTCACCTCCCATAAACGCAATAAAAAGCAATCCAAAAGTCAATGTCCCTCAAAATGGTACCGATAAAAACAGTAACGTTTTCTACAAAAAAACCCTGTTCTTTCATTCTACAGTGGCAAAAAATAAAAAAGTTGCATAACCTTTTAATTGCAGTAATTGTGCTGATCAAGATAAGAAAAGGATCATATTATTTTTTTAAACTTATTGAAGAATAATATTTTCCACTTATACAAAACAAATCAAGTTACATAAAAACGTTTGGTACCGTGTTTGATACCTCAAGCTGCGCCTGGCAGGTGATCAGTCCATCTATGTGTGGGATGTTGAAATGCAACATCCCACATGAAGATGAACTTACCGCCTGCCAGGCACGCCTTGGGGCCAATGAGGTTGCCTCTGAATCTGTGTTACAGCTCACGAGATTCATCCTCACACACAATTATTTCTCCTTTGGCAAAGAGATATTCCTGCAACTTACTGGGACCACAATGGGCAGTAAGATGGCCCCGCAATATGCCAACCTTTTCATGGCAAAACTGGAGAGTGACCTTCTGGCCTCCTGATACAGCAAACCAGTGGCCTACTTCCGCTACATCATAATCATCTGGACCAACAACGAACAAGAATTAATAAAATTCCATGAGAGATTCAATACATTCCACCCCACCATAACCCTGATATTAAGCTACTTGTAAACCGAAATCAACTTTACTCCAATGAATAATGGCAATCACGTAAAAGTTAAAAAAAAGTTAAAGTTCACCTCCCGTCACGTATCCGATCCATGAGCAGAGGTGTAATTACTTACTTAAGGCCTCTGGAGATGTCCCCTGATGGGATCCTTATCCGCGGACCTTTCCCCAACTTCGGCGAAAGCGCCCGTTGGCAAAATGGCGGACGCAAGTGCGGGAGCCTGGAGCAGTGACCAAGGGTAGCGGTGAGTGGTCTTCGGTCACGTGATCAGCATTATCCGATGGATATTGGCAATCGCATAAAAGTTAAAACACAGTTGAACTTCAATGATTCTTTTGGTTTGGGCCCCGTTGTACAGCCAGACATAAGATTAGGGCCACAATAGATATATTTATGAGCACGGGACAAACAGGTATCTATTTTGGGGTGGGAGTCTTCATTCATATGTGTGCTGTTCAAAAAAAAACAACATTTTTTTAAAATTACATACTTGCCAAAAAAATGAAAATCATAATTTTTTCCTTCAGCTTTGCTTAGATTATTTTAAAAACTGTTGGGTCAAAATACGCAGTACACCCTTAGATGAATTCATCAAGGACTTCATTTGTGGGGTCCTCTGTCATTTTGGCCACTCAAGGGCTCTACAAGGGGGCAATGGGGCCTAAATCGCCTTCAAGCAAAATGTCTGTTCTGAAAGCCACCAGCTGCTCCTTTCGTTTTGGGCCCCGTTGTGCATATGGACACAAGATTAGGGCCACAAGGGATATGTTTCTGAAGACGGGACAAACAGGGGTTTCTATTTTGTGGTGTAAATCATCATTTTCATGTGCATTATAGGAAAATGTCTTGAAAATATTTACAGAAATATGAAATTGTATTTTTTCTCCTCTAAATTGCATTAATTCCTGAAAAAAAACTGTGGGGTCAAAATACTCATGACCCCCTCAGTGAATATATTAGGGGTGTAGTTTTTAAAAGGGAGTCATTTGTGGGGGTATCCATCATTCTGACACCTATGAGCCTTTGCAATCTTGGCTTGGTGCAGGAAAACAAAGTGTTCCTCCAAATGTTAATAAGTAATGTTAAATTTGTATGTCTCCTAAATGGTTAAACAAAAAAACCCCCCAAAAAACAAAGTCTTTTCAATGTGCATCCAAAATAAAATAAGCAGATGGAAATATATATCTTATCAAAAATTTGTACAGTATGTTTGCACATATTTGAGATATTACAGTTGAAAATGTGAAAACATATTTTTCCCAAT
Organism: Eleutherodactylus coqui; assembly: GCF_035609145.1. NCBI lineage: Eukaryota > Metazoa > Chordata > Amphibia > Anura > Eleutherodactylidae > Eleutherodactylus > Eleutherodactylus coqui. The sequence goes on along the minus strand of NC_089842.1, from coordinate 26,702,706 downwards.
TTTGGCCCTTTTAATAAATATACACAAACTTTATCTTGTCTATTTTTACCACCTAAATGAAACACAACATGTAGCAAAACAACAATGTCTGAATCACTTGGATATGCAAAACCTTTATGGAGTTATTCTATGTTAAACTGACATGTCAGATTTCCAATATTTGGCTCCGTCATTAAGGTGCAAACCGGCTTGGTCACTAAGGGGTTAAAAGGTATCCTATCTACAAGATTACCTGGTTTCTCTTATGGAGTACAGTCACATTTTACTCTACTGGCTAACACCGTACTAAACCTTTTTCTTTTTTCCTTAATATGGAATAAAGAGATAATTCAGTTTAGTCTATTTGCTAAGAATTTAGTAATTATGTTACAGTCTCTATTTATAAGAGATTTGGGCCTGTGAGATTCACATTCTTCGGGGTTTTATCAGATTTTAAAATAATTTCAATATTTGCCTCATTAAATGAATCTGGAGATTTGACTTCATTTATGATCTTGTGAAAAACTAATAGTAATCTTCAGAGTAGGATTTTACTGTATTGTATATATACAAATTCGAAGGCCATCTAGATCAGGTTAATAATTTTTGGCCATAAATAATAAAGTTTCTTCTATTTCCTGCTGGGTATTAAGCGAATCTAAATATTTTTTATGTAAAAAATTCAGGAAAATGTATCTTGTTCAGATAAGCTTGTGTATAGATCTTGATAAAAATGTAGTAAATTACATAAGTTTAGAATATGTATTAGTAGGGTCAATGATTAATCCCTGCAGTGGCACACCCAGAAAATCTCTGGGACTTGCTGCATTGACCATGCAGTTAAACCCTGGAGATTTTCCAGGCGTGTCACTAAAGGGGTAAGGCTGTATTTACATGGGCGAGTGTGATATCTGTCCAAGAAAATCTTACCCATTTTGCATTGTATTTGTGAAGCTGCCCTTTGAGGCATGACAAGGCTATAATAAACCTGTCACTAAAGTGGTTAATTGGTTCTCTGAGGAGCATATCTTCAATATTGATGGAGAGGAAGAATTTTGACGGACCATATAAGCTATAAGTTTACAGGATTGATTTGCCTAAATTAATTGTTTTGTAAAACATTATTTACAATTTGATTTTTCCTTAAAGATTTGTAAATATTCCCTTCCTGTTATTAACCATCTAGATTTATTAGCATCACTTGGCTCATTTATATATATTTTTTCTGTTTCAATACTTATGGTTTTTAGGTCATCCGCTCTTTGGACTGTAGTTTTTTTAATACATGAGATAAAGGATTTTAAACATCGCCGTAAATAAGATCTAAGAGTATCGCAAACAATCATAGTATCAGAATCAGGGGGATTTAACTTTGGCCTTCCTCTGAGTGTCACATTTCTACTGTTCCAAATAGAGACCAGGTGACCAAAACCAATGACCTAGTGATTTTCGCAATTTTGCTTCTCTGAAATATCTCTACATTGACTAAGTGAAGGTAATTGTTTGACTACTTGAGTCAATTCCTTAGCATTTAATGGTCAATTCCACCTGCACTTATCATCTGAGATGTCATAGAGAGTCCTGAGAAGATAACTAGGAGGTCCATGAATTCAGAGCTCCACTGATTTCAAGTCACAATCTCCACTGTTCTCCACTGCTCAATGGGTTCACAAGCACAGATCCTTTGTATTGGACATCAGTAATGATCTGAGCTCCTAGTTTTTCCTGGTTTGATTTTCTCAATGATATGTGAGCACGTAAGATTCATAGTAGCATAATGTGTTTGGCTGAAAAAAGACAAATGTCCTTCTAGTTCTGCCTATTACCCATCACCACGTCCTCAGGCAGAGAGTTCCATAGTCTCATTTATCTTACAGCAAAGAATGCCCTTGTATGTCGGTGTAGAAAACTTCTTTCCTCTAGACGTAGAGGGTGCCCCCTTGTTACAGTCACAGTCCTGGATATAATAGATGATAGTAGAGATCTCTGTATTATCCCTGATATATTTATACATAGTTATTAGGTCACCCCTCAGTCGTCTTTTTTCTAAACTAAATAACCCCAGTGTTGATAACCTCTCTGGGTATTGTAATCCGCCCATTCCGTTTATTACTTTAGTTGCTCGTCTTTGAACCCCCTTTAAGCTCTGAGTGCTTCCTCAGTACTGGTGCTTAAAACTGTCCACAATATTCCATGTGTGGTCTGACCAGTGACTTGTAAAGAGGAAGAACAATGTTCTCGTCATGCACCCCTAGACCTCTTGTGATGCACCCCATGCTCCTCTTTGTCTTGGCAGCAGCTGCCTGACACTAGTTACTCCAGTTAAGCTCACAGTTAACTAAAATCCCCAAGTCCCTTTCCATGTCAGAGTTCCCCAGTGGTTTCCCATGTAGTGTGTAATGGTGACATGTATTTCCTCTGCCCATGTGCAGAGCAGCACATTTATCAGTGTTACACCTCATTTGCCTTTTCTGACCAGTACTTATACAGATCCTCTTGCGATCCCCTTGCGCCCTCCCTCGTGTTAATTACTTTACATAGTTTTGTATCACCTGCAGTTATTGCTAATTTACTGCCCAATCCTTCTTCTTTACAGTCCGGAGGTGTCCAGAGGCCAATACGTCTTGGGAGGATTGTGGGAGCGCTTGTCCCATGAGCTGCGAGCTGTTGAGGAGTGGTCCAGTCCCGTGCACACTGAACTGTGTCCCTGGCTGCTTCTGTCAGAGCCCCTATATATTTCAGTCCCGTAACTCAGGTCCGTGCGTCCTACCGGAGAAATGCACAAAAAAAGGCTCATCAGGAAAACAACAAAAAGTCAAAAAAACCAACTGATGGAGCAGAACACTGGAACGTCCGAAGTCCTGATCATAACCCAAAGTGTACTGGAGAATGGCAAGGACTATATTAAATAGATTTTCAGTTCTGGTGTGGTGTTTTCTGTTTGCTTTGAGAAATTTTATGTAACTGATCTTAGATCCATCATCTCCGCAGACAGTATGATGGGCTTACATACACCAGCTTAGCAGACAGCACATGTGATTGGCTTAGATACAGCAGCTCCACATGCAGAATGACTCATGATGGGCTTACATACACCAGCTCAGCAGACAGCACACGTGATTGGCTTAGATACATCATCTCCACATACAGTATGACTCATGATGGGCTTACATACACCAGCTTAGCAGACAGCACACGTGATTGGCTTAGATATATCATCTCCACATACAGAATGACTCATGATGGGCTTACATACACCAGCTTAGCAGACAGCACACGTGATTGGCTTAGATACATCATCTCCACATACAGAATGACTCATGATGGGCTTACATACACCAGTTTAGCAGACAGCACACGTGATTGGCTTAGATACATCATCTCCACAGACAGTGTGATGGGTTTACATACACCAGCTTAGCAGACAGCACAAGTGATTGGCTTAGATACATCATCTCCACATACAGTATGACTTATGATGGGTTCACATACACCAGCTTAGCAGACAGTATCATTCGTGCACGGATTAGATACAATGGCTCAGCAGACAGTATCACTCGTGCACAAATTCGATACAATGGCTTAGGAGACAGTATCACACAGGATAGGATTAGATACAGTGGCTCAGCAGACAATATCATTCCTGCACAGATTAGATACAGTTGCTCAGCAGACAGTATCACTCATGCACGGATTAGATACAGTTGCTCAGCAGACAGTATCACTCATGCACGGATTAGATACAGCGGCTCAGCAGACAGTATCACTCATGCACGGATTAGATACAGCGGCTCAGTAGACAAAAGTAATGACTATATGAAAAGATTGCCTCACCTTTCCGGCAGTGCCTCAGTAATTTCAGAAGGATGTAGTGGGAGCTGGATCCTCGGAGAGCCGTCGGCTAGCGGCTATAGTTAAATTCCAAACAAGAAAAGGCAGAGGACAGCGTCAACCACTAAAACAAGCTTCATTATTAATAACAGCGCAGTATGCTCACAGACGTTGTATACAGGAACGCTGAACGCGCTTAGGCCGAACGGCCTTTTTCAACAGCTGAAATGTAAAGAGAACATAAAAACACATATTGCCAAAGCATTACATAAAAACAAAGTATATCTGTGAGCTAGTTGTTGGCTACAAGGCAACTGAAAGCAGATCCTCCAGAGTGCGTGTAAACGGACCAGAATTCATGAATCTGCTGGTGTGCGGAGGCTGCAGAATGGGAGACGTTCCATTCAGAAAAACTCTATGGAAAAATTGCTTGTTTGAGTCGTCTAAAAAGGATGTAAATAGAACCACGGAGTGCGGCATAACATTATTAGGTGTATATAGCGGAATAACATAAATATTATATATGGATAACGATGATGTATATCTACATCTACCCCCAGACACAATCTACAAGCTCTACCAGTACACTCACCATGTGTGATATTAATGCGCCAAATTAATTGTCAATTTTCTAAACAAATATGAACTGTACAGAAAATAAAAAATAATCATAAATATAATTTTACCAAACAAGAAAAATGAATTTTTGAATAAACAAAACACATAATAATAATAATAATAATAATAATAATAATAATATGTGTTTATCCCTCCTTATTTGAAAATGTTAGATTCACATCATCTTAAACCCTCTAATAGTCATAATGATGATATTATTAAATATAGAGCACATGTTATATAATACATGTTATATATGAGCTAATGTATAAAAAACAGATCCGATATATAATTCCAACCATGTGGATATCAGATGTTTAACTGAAAAATCCAAAAAGCTTATCTTCTTTATATATCCTGCATTTCCAACAGATTCCTTTGGTTATTTTTAACCTTTTCAATGCCGAAGCACCAAAAGTTATCTACCTCTCCAATACGTATTTTTATAAAATGGTTTGCAACTCCTGAACTTCCGATGTTACCGTTTTTAATATTTTAAATATGTTCTAAAATTCTAACATGAACTCCCCGGGACGTACATCCTATAGAAGGGCTTTTACCCACTAGCGTTTTTTTTTTCCACTGCGATATCTCTGCGTTTTCTTTTCCAAATGTCAATGGGACTCTTTAATGTTAAAATCGCATTGCACAAAAATCACAAGCAATTCTTTGCTTTTATCCGAGCTGACAACTTTTTTTGTTTTATTCACTCTATATTTGCAACATCCACATGGTGGGTCTGCACATTGACAACAGCCTCTAGTTTTCAGCCAGCTAGTATCAGATTCAGTATTAAGAAATGTGCCTCCGATTGTTTCGCGGAACACATACCACTCCATGTTTCAAGATTTCCTTAAGATCATCATCTTGTTTAAGAATGGGATAAAAAAAAGTATAAAACTGATTTTTTTTATATACAAAAACTCCTTGCTGTTTTTTATTGTGAATATTAACTTGTCTGAAATACCTTTTACTTTGCTTTTCTCTACATAGCAAAGAATTTCTTTCCACATTTGTTATGGTATTTCTTGCTCTTTTTAAGCTATGTGTATCATATACTCTTTTTTGTAGTCTGGTGCAGATGTCATGTTCTGTCTTGGTATATGTTTCTGAATGAGTACATATTCTTTTGGTTCTAACTAATTCCCCAGTTGGTATTGCGTGAAAGGTGTTCTGTGGCTGACAACTAGTGGCTTTAGAGAAGTATTTCCCAAGCCTGGTTTGCAATATAGTGAGATATTCATATTATTCTTAAATGGATCTGCGTCCAAGAGAAGAACCAAGAAAATGTATTAGAATTGTAATGTAAATTTCAAATTACATGAATTATTGTTATGTACTTTAAACACCATAGAAATATTGGCATTAGCATTACGTGTAGAAACTTTAGGACTTGCATGGGTGTTGCAATTCCATATAAGGATGATATCATCGATGTATCTTGCATACCCCACCACACTGGCAACAAAAGGGTTATTTAAAGAAAAAATATGATGTTCTAACCACAACGCCATATATAAATTGGCTAAAGTGGGTGAACATTTTGAGCCCATTGGGGCACCTGTTGATTGCAGAAAAAATGTATTAATAAACATAAATAAACTATGTTTCAAAAGAAATTCTGCACAAATTATAATAAAATCTTAGAAATCAATATCATAATCGCTGTATCTCATCAAACGATAATTTAAAGCATGTAAGGCAGTGTGGTATGCAAGCATACAGACTGACTACATCACAAGTACACCACACGTAGTATTCTTTTCAGAGGAATTCATCCAACTGTTTCAGTACGCTTCCACAATCCTTCAGATATCCCGGGGTTCGTGTAACAAGGCGATGAAGGGCTCTATCTACCCATTCACTTAATCTTTCACATCAATATTTTATACCAAAAACAATCGGATGTGTGGGAGGAGGAAAGACATTATTTTTGAGTTTTTGGAAGACCATACATAATGGAAGTTACAGGACTATTTGGTATAAGATATTCTGCTACTTTAGATGAAATGACTCCCAAACTCAAACCCTCTTGCATAAGTAGCCCTTCACAGTTATAGACAGCCTAAAATCAGTATTTAATAATCCTCATTAAAATCAAGGGCTTACAAGGACAGACTACAAAAAAAAAAAAAAAACTATATGTTTTTCTTGCAACTAAACATTATCTTATAGAATTGTTGAGGGATACCTGTTTCACAGTAACTTGTAAAGGTTACTGAGAATCAGCATTGATAGATTGGAATGGACATTAACCCTTTGCAATCCAATTTTGGATTCAGAGTTTCCTAGAGGGCTTTCTCTTTCTGCCATTATACAATGGTGTCATCTGCTGGCTAGAGCCAGTACTGCGGTATGGGACATGCTAGAGAGCCCCCCCCCCCCCCCCCGACAACAGAGCGGCCAGTAATATACAGTAAGAATACCCTGCCGGACGTCTTCCATCATCGGAGCTGAACAGCCTTCAATCAGAATGTCTTCAGACGTCGGACAGTGGATTGGAAAGGGTTAATTAGTCCAACAGGCGCATATGCGCATTCCTAGTTTATTCAATCAGGGGACATATACAAAATGAATATATGTCATCAAATGCTAATTTATGAGATACAGGGTAGCAGAGAAAAATAACAAAAAGCTCACAATTCTTGCTTATGTGAGATGTAGTAGTTGTACTAATTGATACTATAGTTGTGATAGTTCATAAATTATAGTAGCTTCATCAAGATTAAAATGATGATGATTTATATATTTTTGGTTGATTCTGGTTCGACGCGTTTCTGTGTCACATGGGCACACATATATCAGGAACCTAAATGCAATTATGCCAACTATATAATACACTAATACAGACGTGCTCTTATGTATGATAGCAACTGCTCTGCACATTAGATACTATATGGCTGTAGCTAAATTTGGGCTGGATACCAACCCTACCTGTCTAACAAACACTCAATGTCCAGGGAGTACATCAGTTATAATGAGCATAAGCATAGAACAGGAGACTGCCAGAATGGAAGCAACAAGTAGCCTCTATTCAAGCGATAACACACGAGTAATTTCATTGAAAAAGCTTTAGTTGGATTACAATCTGACTTGCTATATGTTGATACATCATCTAATATGTTATTTGTGCAACTCATATATAAAGCCATGATGGTAATATTTCCCCCTTGTCTGCTTGGCATATAGTGATATTAGGGTCCCTTGATCATTTTGAAAATGTAATTCTTTCCCTTGTAGTAAGATTTCTCAGATTCATTTGTTTGTATTCTTCACCTTGCGTTCTTGCATGCAATAAACGTAGTTCTTTCTCCATAACTATTTGAAAATCCTCTACCGATTGTGTTCTGATTTGAGTAGGGCAGAAAAGTGGATTTGGAATTCTTGTTTGCAGACTATGAGTTAGAATGGACACATTCTGTTCATTATCTCTGTGTTGTAAGTCCAAAAGAAGGGCTATATCTGTTGGATTAAGACTAGAGATGAGCGAGCACCCAAATGCTCGGGTCCGCGTTATTCGAGTCGAGCTTTTCGTAAAATTCAAGAGCTCTACTTGAGTAACGAACCCCATTGACTACAATGGGAGACTCGAACATTTTTGTATGTGGGACGCCTCTCCCTCTCCCTCTCCCCCTCTCTCCCCCTCCCCCTCCCTCTCTCTCTACAAAAAATTTTCCACTGACGCGTGCTGCGCCCAGGTGGGGAGGAACCCAAAACTGGAGGGGTTCAACACGATTTGATGCTCATTTGAGTAACGAGCATTATTGAGTACGCTAATACTCGAACGAGCATCAAGCTCAGCAGAGTATGTTCCCTCAACTCTAATTAAGACCTATGTATTCATTGACTTCTACCTCGGCCTTTATTGGTTTGCAGATTGTTTGAGAACTTTGATTCTCATTGTTCAAGAAAAATGTCTCCACCAATAAGTTGCGTACAAATCTATTAGGATCCAAGATAGTTTCGAATAGATTGAATGAAGCGTCTGGAACAAAATTTAGTCCCTTGTTTAGTACATTTATTTGACTGTGGTAAAAATCTACGGGGTGTTAGGCATATGATGTTATTGGTTTCTATTTTCCTCTCCTGGTTGGATATCTTTTTTTTGTTTCTTTTCTGCTTGCGTCGTTTTTTTAAAATTGCCCTTTACTTTGTGTTCCAATCTCTGACTCATCTGAGTAAGAACGTTCCCAGCTGGAGGATCATATTGTTGGTCTGATTCTTCCTGATCAGAAGAGGAAAAAGTAACTGTAGAGCTTCGTTGATTTGAATTTTTTTTTTCTTTAAAATTGATTTGGGGCGCTACGAAAAACCTATTTTTCCACGTGTAAACTTTATTATCCATATAATCTTTCTTCAACGTTCAAATTTGGATTGTTTGGTTTGTAAAGTCTCCTCTAATTTCTGCATGTTGGTATTAATTTTTTGTTCAATATTCTGATATTCTTTTTCATCAATTATGTTTTGGAATGTTGTTTCAGAAGATTTAATTTCTTTTTTCAAAGTGTCCAGTTTATTTTGTTCATATTCCACTAAGGCGGATTAGAATCAAAAAACAAGCAGACAGAATGTTGTTCTATTTGTTAATAAATTCATCATTATACATCATGGTTGGATTTTTTTCAAGGTTAAACCCCCCTTTGGGATCATATTTAATTCCAGATATTTCACTAGGGATTTTCTCTCCCACCATGCCTTTAATTCATTACTTTTCTGTTTTTCTAGAATGCGCATATGAAATTTAATGTCCGTATTAGAAAGTTCCATGGTTTTCGTCAGATTGAACATTTGTGACAATTTCTTCAATCTTAAAGGGGTTGTCCCGCGAAAGCAAGTGGGGTTATACACTTCTGTATGGCCATATTAATGCACTTTGTAATATACATTGTGCATTAAATATGAGCCATACAGAAGTTATTCAATTACTTACCTCCGTCCTCGCGCTGTCTCTGTGTCCCCGTCGCCATGGTGCCGTCTAATTTCTGCCTCACCAGTCCGTTTTAGACGCGCTTGCGCAGTCTCTTCTCTTCCCTCTGTGAACGAGCCTCTCCAGCGTGCCCGCGCGATACAGCTAGTCTGCGCATGCGCAGACGAGCTATCACTGCACGGGAGCGCGCAGGGGCGGCTATTCAGCTCCCGGCGTCCCTTTAAACACGGGTGAAGGAGCAGTCTAGCCTTTCACCCCGAATCAGCAGCAGCCAGACGGGACCATCCAGGAGCAGCCAGCCGGGACAACCGACCAGCAGCCAGCCGGGACGATCGATCAGCAGCCGGGAGCCACACGGGACCAGCAGCCGGGAGCCACACGGGACCAGCAGGCGCCAGCCGGGACGAACAGAATCCAAGCCGTACAGCCGCCTGGGTAAGTGAGGTGTCTGTGGTGCTGTGAGCGTTGGGGGGGGGGGTGAGGTGTCTGTGGTGCTGTGGGCGCTGGGGGGGGTGAGGTGTCTGTGGTGCTTTGGGCGCTGGGGGGGGGTGAGGTGTCTGTGGTGCTGTGGGTGCTGGGGGGGGGGTGAGGTGTCTGTGGTGCTGTGGGCGCTGGGGGGTGAGGTGTCTGTGGTGCTGTGGGCGCTGGGGGGGGGTGAGGTGTCTGTGGTGCTGTGGGCGCTGGGGGGGGTGAGGTGTCTGTGGTGCTGTGGGCGCTGGGGGGGGGGGGTGAGGTGTCTGTGGTGCTGTGGGCGCTGGGGGGGTGAGGTGTCTGTGGTGCTGTGGGCGCTGGGGGGGGGGGGGGTGAGGTGTCTGTGGTGCTGTGGGCGCTGGGGGGGTGAGGTGTCTGTGGTGCTGTGGGCACTGGGGGGGTGAGGTGTCTGTGGTGCTGTGGGCGCTGGGGGGGGGGTGAGGTGTCTGGGGTGCTGTGGGCGCTGGGGGGGGTGAGGTGTCTGGGGTGCATGAATGAATGCATGGCTGGATATGTGTGCATAAGTGCGTGCGGATGCATGGATGGATAAGGCTGCATGAATGAATGAATGAATGCATGCATGGATATGTGCAGGCCGCATGGGTGTTGGGATGAGGCCGCAAGGGCGGATGTGTTTGTACGTGATGATGCATGCATAAGTCTGTGTGGATGCATGGATGGGGCCACATGGGCGGATGTGTGTACGCTGCATGGGCGGATGTGTTTGTACATGATGATGCGTGCATAAGTCTGTGTGGATGCATGGATGGGGCCGCAGGGGGGGTTGGGATGAGGCCGCAAGGGCGGATGTGTTTGTACGTGATGATGCGTGCATAAGTCTGTGTGGATGCATAGATGGGGCAGCATGGGCGTTGGGATGAGGCCGCATGGGCGGATGTGTTTGTACGTGATGATGCGTGCATAAGTCTGTGTGGATGCATGGATGGGGCAGCATGGGCGTTGGGATGAGGCCGCATGGGCGGATGTGTTTGTACGTGATGATGCGTGTGTAGGGGGTCTATCAACGAAGACCAAAATGCGAATGTTGCCTGAGTCCAAATTAAGAGGAAATATATTGAGTAATCATAGAGAACCATAATAATCCACTACACACAGACTGTCTAGTAAATCAGCATGAGTTCTAGTTTATTGTTGAACATTGCTTAGTATTTATGCTAGATGAAAAGACGGCGTTTCCAAATGTTACCTCATACTAAGTTTCAATCTACTTTTGCTGACCAAACCCTCATTCCAACAGATTACAATATGGCTGTAAATCAAAAGCCTTCTAAACAAAAGGTATCAGCAAAACTGTTTGAAGTGTACATACAACAGTTACATACAGACAGCTCCATACTGTCTGAGTACATTTCTTCCCAAACCAGAAAGTAATCTTCAAGGTCCATCAACAATTTGCACATCAAAAGAGAGGGCATTGTTTCTGGTTAAACACATAGAACTAGTTTTAACCACCTACTTAGGAGTCAGTACATTGTTGATAAGTTGGGATTCAGTAAGATAGCTGAATAAAATCTAATTAATCATACATTTAGTATTCTAAAATCAATATTCAAATAAAAGCTTGAATATACCTTTTTACATATGATTCTATATGCAAATTCTACTAGCAACTTCCGGTATGTTTTACATATTTTTAATTTCCATAATACATAACATTATATAACCAAATAACTAATGTCACATTTATTACACTGTTTCCTTATCTTTCTTATGTTAGGGGTCAATCAATATTTTTAATAACCTATCACGTGCATAAGTCTGTGTGGATGCATGGATGGGGCCACATGGGCGGATGTGTGTGTGGTTGTGTGTATGTGTATAGGGATGGATGCATGCATGTATGTGTATGTGCAGATGGATGGATGTGTCTGTTGGTCTGTATCTGTGGGTGGGTGGTTTGGTTGTTGTAGCTTAGCATCTCTGTTGATCTACGCCTTCTTGTCTTTAAAATGCAGAGCGTATACGTCGGAGCGCATCGGTGGCCATTGGAGATTCCAGGGTTTGGACTCGTGATATTCTTCCGAAGTCACTGCAGGAGGGTGAGTATTTGCACCACATTTTCTTTCCCACACACAGCAGATCACAGTCACTTTAACACACAAAATCACAATGCCTAGCTGCGTGGTTCCAACTTGCACCACATACTGGAAGAAGGGAGGCGAAAGTGCTTGTCTTCATGTCTTTCCAACGAATATCAAAAAAACAAGACTTTGGCTACAGCAGGCTCCTCACATCTTTGTTGACGTTGAAGAGTGGCTTACTAAGATTTCCCCAAAAAAAGATTCTTACAGTTATCGTTTGTGCAGCAAACATTTCTTGGAGGATTGCTACATAACAGTCAGCGACCGTAAAAAATTGAAGCCCAATGCTGTGCCAAGTATATTCCCAACAGCATTGGAAATTGAGACCCGGTTCGCGAAGAAAGGTGAACGTTCAAGAAAACGCAGAAGAATTGGGGAGACGCAGCAGCCAGAAATTTCAGCCACAGAAACTTTGAGGGAAGAAACTTTGAGGGAAGAAACTTCGAGGGAAGAAACTTCGCGCGAAGACACTTCGCGCAAAGAATCTACCCTGGTTGCACCTAGCGCGGTTCAAGAAATGATAGTCGACGTGTATCTACAAGGTGATGAAACACAGCTAGAAATTCCTATGACAGTAATCAGTGAAGGTTGTACAGTAGATGCAAAGGTAATCGTCAATTTCAAAAGACAGTTTGAGCAAAGAGAAACCGACAACGAAGCAAGCAATGCAGGGAGGGGTAAATGCAAGGCCTGTCAAGCAGCGGCAAATAAATCGCAACACAGGACACAACTCCAGTCAAGAAGCATTGGCATCCAATGCAATGAAGTAGAAGCCAGTCCACACCGGAATCCAATTTCATTTAAAATCCCACAGGGCACTCCGTGCTCTTCTACACCATTAAAAACCAATATGGGTAATACTGCCTTCCAAGAGATACCAGAAGAGAGCCCAATATCCAAAACAGCCAATGAGGTCGATAGAATCAATATGCAACCCTCAAGTTGCAATATTGCTTCTACTTTTGAGGAAAGCCTTTCAAGTGTTTTTTCTGATGATCAAAACGACTCGACATTCAGAGCATCGCAAGCATCGGAAAGTTCCGGTAGTGAGGATTTTGCCATTCCTTCTGATTCCAAAAACCCCTTGAGCTACCCCTTACCAGAATTTGTAACCTTAGCTCCAACAGAGATGGACCCATCCGCTGAAGAAAAGTACATAGTTTTCAAAAGCTCCTTGATGGGTTTATTTTCAATGATCCCTTGCCCTTACCGAAATCAATGCTTTCTTAAACTAACTCACGTCAAGATTTCCCCAAAGGGATCAATGGTAATTGTGAAATCTTTCTGTGAAAGAGGCCACACCTGCAACTTGTGGCGAAGCCAACCACTCATCCACAATTGCCCGGGGGGGAACATTTTACTTGCTTCCAGTGTCCTTCTCAGCGGATCTAATTTTGCAAAAGTTAGTAATATGCTACAGATTCTGAAACTTCAAGGAATCTCAAAAACCACTTTCTACCGCCACCAACATCACTTATTATTCCCAGTGATAGATAATCATTGGATGCAGCAGAGGGCAAATCTAATAGCAGAAATGAAATCAACACCCTTGTATTTAGCTGGCGATGGGCAATCCGATAGCCCGGGTTTTTCTGCAAAGTACACCGTTTATACTTTTTTGGAGTTGAACAGCAAAAAAATTGTGGGCTTCACGGTGGAACAACTTGTTCCACCTGCTTCGTCAGTTTCGCTCGAAACCACTGCATTCCGGAAAACACTACTTGAATTGATCGCCGATGGATTAAACGTTGAAATAGTCGCAACTGATCGGCATGTCTCCATACGTAAGATAATGCGCCAGGAATTCCCAGAAATTATGCACGAATTTGATGTCTGGCATGTGGCCAAAGCTGTCGGCAAGCAGTTGCTTGTGGCTTCCAAAAGGACACACTGCGCAACCATTTCCCCGTGGATATCGAGCCTCAAAAATCATCTGTGGTGGTGTTCGCATACCAGTCAAAAAAAATCCCGAATTACTGGTAGAAAAATGGAAATCGGCAACAAATCACATAATCAATGTTCACGAGTGGGAGAACAATGCCCAATATCACCGCTGCAGTCACACCCTTCTTGAACCAACAACCGCTTGGTTAGCCCCTAACAGTACAGCACATACCAAAGTCAAAACCGTGGTTCTGAAAACAAGTTTACTGAAAGACATCCGCCATCTTTCCAATTTTTGTCACACTGGCGATTTGGAGATTTTTCACGCCAGTGTATTGAAATACAGGCCCAAACGAATTCATTTTTTTTATGACGGAATGGTGGCTAGAATGCAACTTGCTGTTCTAGACCACAATTACAACGTAGGTAGGATTCAAAAGCTCAGAAGAATGCAATCAGAAGACGGGATAGAGGACCGGAAGTGTTACCGAGTGGAGTACTCTAAAGCACGGGAGCAGTGGATTTTGAAAGCTCTTTATGAGCCTAAGTCCATTGCATTTGTATTTGACATAATTCGTGAGATTGTGATGTTCGCCAAAGGTGAGATGTCCATCTCCTGGCATTCAAAATCCTCAGAATTCCCTCATAATATTGCACCTGTTGTGAAACCCAGTGAAGAGGAATTGGTTCGCAAATTTCAAAGTCGATTTCCAAGGTAATCAAGAAAAAATTTTGGTGGGTATAAAAAAAAAAAACCCAACAAACTTTAACGAAAAATTTAGTAATATTTTTGTATCATGTGCAACTATTGTTTCATGTGTCTGTCTATTGTAAATAAGTGAACTACAATTTTCAACGGTTCGTCTGTCTCTTTTATCTGTGTCTCTCTATTACTTACGTTGTCTTTTGTATAGTTCACATGTGCGTTGCAATCTTATTTCCATTTGTGTATAGTGATATTTATTTAACATTTTGGTCACTTATCCTTATTTATTTCCTATGCCCTCTAGTCCCTTTTGTTAATCGCATTAACATCCCTTTTTACTCTTTGCAATCATCTGCATAAAATGCCTTTTTTGTATAGAATGTATAACTGGTACAATGTGAAATGTTGCCGGTCTTATCCCATAAATCCTATGCATTTTCCACGGGTGTTTCTAACTAATTTTAAATTTTTTATTAATTTTTTAAATTTTGTAAAAAATTCGGTCCTTTACGGTAGAATTTTTAGTTAGGGAATTTTTAATTTTTTTTAGATAGGTCTCGCAAGAGAATGAGGATCCTTGTCGTGGATTGCGGGCTTACGGTAAAATTACCAAATTAATGACACTCGTATTTAAAAGAATAGCAATAATATTTATAAAATGTTTTTGCACAAAAATTCTTAATTTGGTCATTTTATTAACCAATACCTCATTGCAAATTTTTTTTTGATGTAAGTTATTGTACTAACATGACTTACAAAGTAGGTGCATGTGTTTGCGAATACATACACACGTGCACCTTGTCCACGTGTCCACGTGTCCACTTGTCCAAGTGTACAAGCGTACACATGTACATGCATACGTCTGTCTGGGAGATATATATATTTATATATATAATATCTCTCATACACACCCACACTGACGTATGCATATATTTATGTATTACACACATACACACACACCTGTGGGTATGTTACATACATGCATACATAGACATACACGCGTATACTATATATATGTGTGTACACGCATATATACCCACACATATATTTTGGTGAATAAAACTATTTGTTCCATCACACCATCGATGTTGGGAGTGCATTGCAGCTATTACAGTACTTTCTGCTGACTTCAGCACTGGACAGCTCCCTGCTATAACGAAGCCTTGAAGCCTCGCTGTGTAGGAGAAAGGTTCAGCACTGGACAGCTCCCTCCTCCCTTATAGAGACCTGCAAAGGAATACACAGGCAGGCAGGCAGAAAAACAGATAGAGGCAGACAGACAGATAGAGAGAGGCAGACAGACAGATAGAGAGAGGCAGACAGACAGATAGAGAGAGGCAGACAGATAGATAGAGAGAGGCAGACAGATAGATAGAGAGAGGCAGACAGATACACAGTCATACAGATATATATGTGTGTCAAAATACATACACACACAACCCACAGTTTGTGTGTGTATATATTATACACACTAACATACGCATATGTAGTCATGTATATACATAATGATAGAACGATTAGTGATTATAGTCGAGACGTTCCAAATAAAAAAAACACACACTATATTTCACAAAAAATGTATTAACATTTTAAAATCTGTAAAGCCTGAAAACAAAATTGCACAAATTAAAACATCCTACAAGTTCAACTGAAAGTCCAAATTGCTTTCCATGAGGTCCATGTAGAACTGGAAACCAGTGTATTTTCCTTGCGGATCAGGGTAAGCTGTCCGGATTGATTTAATTACACACGATGGTATGGGGATTCTATTGTTTTCCCCCAAGAATCCATGTATCCACGCTGTATAAGAGCGATATGTGCCCACACGCATAACCCTAAGAAAAAATAAAAAAGGAAATATATTAATATTTCTAAACTTATTAAAAAAATTTTAATAGTCCACATGAAAACAAAAACAATGACGCATTGATGATATCTTATGTTTTTCCATGTTGCCTTTTTCACTAACCTTTTTTCCTTTTCAAATAAACTTTATCCTTTGTTAAAAATTATACTTGCATTGTCTTGTGTGTTTTACAATAAAATTGTAATAAATACCTATTGTTTGTTGTGTCGTACTGTCTCCTGGTGACCAGTGCAGATAGTCTTATCGCGTGTTCTATGTTTTCGCGCACAAGCGCATACTGAGCAAATAACGGATGTTGTGTAACACAGACGCAAGCTTCAGGTAACATCTGGAGGACTACTTCGTGTTCTCGACAACACACACACTCCGCCAATGTGGGCATGCAAATGCACTGCCCACAGTGACACCACTCTTTGTTGGCAAGCCTGCCATGTGGATCTTCAGTGGATCCCGAAGCACCCACTTCTGGTGCACCCTGCGGATCATTTTGAAAACACTGGAGACTGCTTATGTCCGCCTGAGCATATAGCGAGTCTGCCAGTTGTTGTTGAACCTAAGAAGGGATTAATATGAAGAATACTGTATTTAATGTTTTAGGAAAAAAGGAAGGGGTACATTTTTAATTGTATGGTGTTGCTGAAACACCATCCTTATTAGGCAGGGCACAGATTCCTGTATGTATATGTGCATACATACACAGACGTACGTACGAGTTTGTATGTATATACACAGATGTACGTACGTGTTTGTATGTATATACTGACGTACGGGTGTGTATGCATTAACACGTACACGCGTGCATACCAGTGTATGCCTAAACACGTACACGTGTGTGTCTGTGTGTGTGTGTATATATATATATATATATATATATATATAATGTGTGTGTACACACGTAAGTAAGTGACTGTATATACACATACACTCGTTCCTACGTGTGACTGTATATACACATACACTCGTTCCTACGTGTGACTGTATATACACATACACTCATTCCTACGTGTGACTGTATATACACATACACTCGTTCCTACGTGTGTATATACATACACACGCGCATGTATGTGTGTATATACACACACACGTGTTTGTATGTATATACACACACACATGTATGTATGGATATACACACACGAAATAATGTATTGAAATAATAAATTGTACAGGACTGATGCATAGTTGCGGTTTCAAACAATAAACAAAAACATTTTTATACATATTTCAACACATACCTCCGAATAATGCCGCGTTTGGGGGAAATCATCATCATTTTCCTCGCTATCGGATAGGAAGTCCTGTTAAAAAAAAAAAAAAAAATTATTATGTTTATTGCCATTGGTTTGCTGCAACCTTTCCATTTTCAGCAAAAACTTACCTCTCCAAAAGAATCGGATGAATAATCAAGCTCCTCAAATTCAAGATCTTCCTGGTACATGTTTGAGCTTGAATTGGACTACAAAAAAACTAAAAAAAAACAAAAAAAACACCAAGTTAGTGGCACTTCAATAACAGTTATGGAAGCAGCAGCATTTTCTAATAACAATCATTTAAAGGTCCATGGCAGGCATAATTTAGGCAAATTTTAGATTGATTACTGGGCGATTGTGGACAGATTGTTGATAGCTAGCATTATCCGCAGTCTGTAGGCAGATAGCATGCATATTGTATGTAGATTGCAGGTAAATAGTGTCCATAGAAGGCAGTGTTTGTGTGTAGATTGCATGCAGATGCTATGTCTATTCCATGCAAATTTTCTGAAGATTGCATGATGATTGTATGAATGAATTGTGCGGAATGTATGCTGATTCAAAGCAGTTTGCAGTCACATGCACATTGCAGCACATGGAAGCACACGGCAGGCACAAAAAAAAAAAAAAAAGGCAGGCACATGGAAGCATACGGCAGGCACAAAAAAAAAGCAGCAAACGGAAGCACACGGCAGGCACATGGAAGCACACGGCAGGCAAATGGAAGCACACGGCAGGCACAAACAAAAAAAAGGCAGGCACATGGAAGCATACGGCAGGCACAAAAAAAGGAGAACACGGCAGGCACATGGAAGCACACGGCAGGCACCAAAAAAAAAAAAAGCACATGACAGGCACATGGAAGGCACATGGAAGCACACGGCAGGCACCAAAAAAAAAAACAGCACACGGAAGGCACAAAAAAAAAAAAAAAAAAAACATGGAAGCACACGGCAGGCACATGGAAGCACACAGCAGGCACAAAAAAAAAAAAAAAAAAAGGGAAGCACACGGCAGGCAAAAAAGAAAAAAAAACACATGGAAGGCACACGGCAGGCACATGGAAGCACACGGCAGGCACAAAAAAAAGGAGAACACGCCAGGCACATGGAAGCACACGGCAGGCACCAAAAAAAAAAAACCCCTGGCAGGCACACGGCAGGCACATGAAAGCACACGGCAGGCTCAAAAAAATAAAATAAAATACACTGCAGGCACATGAAAGCACACGGCAGGCACAAAAATAAAGGGAAAAAAAAAAAAGCGGACACAAAAAAAAAGAAAAAAAAAACGGCAGGCACATGAAAGCACACGATAGGCACAAAAAAAAAAAAAGCACATGGCAGGCGAATGGAAGCAGGCGGCATGCACAATAAACACTGCAGTCACGATAGCAGCACACAGCAGGAAAAAAAGAAACCGCAGCACATGGCAGGCACTATAAAAATGTCAGACACATTACAATACAGGGCATGCACAATACATTTTTCATGCACAGACTCACTGCATAAGGCAATGATCCTGTGCTAATAAAAGCATGAAAGAGTACCGCGGAAAGGTGTGCTTACCTGCGCTTCTGTGTTGCCAAGAGATGGGAGAAACAGCTGTTTGCTGTTTTCTCCGGTAGACTCCACCTCCCGCTGTGACGCTTTCTGCCGACCAGCCAATGTGGCGGCTGGATCGGCGTTTCATTCATTTGCAAGTGCATGCCTCCACCGATGACGTCAGTCACCTGCTCACGTGACCGGCGTCTCGGGAGCGCGCATGAGGCATCCAGGAAGAGCGAGCGGTGCACCGTGGAACGCACCGCAGGAGCCATCTTAGATGGAGAAGTTTAAAAGTTATTATTTCTGCTAAACTGTAAGTAGGATGCGGTTTATAACCGCTCAAAAGGGCTGCTTTATGACGGGGGTGACAGGGGGAATGGGCTAATATAAAATTTTGCGGTTTTGCCTCGGGACAACCCCTTTAAGAACACAAAAAGGGATCCACACATAGAGCTTAGAATAATTAAAATAAATAAACTTTATTGCAAAACAGAATAATAGTTTAAGACATGTAGTAGAAGAAAAAGAGTATCTGGATATACAGGAACAGGGCTCGAACAATGGAATAAAAATTCAGCCATGATATAAATAGGATAACAATATATACAATAGTATAGTTTTGTAGAGCCTCTTCATCACCATTCTTGTCTGGTTTTTTATGATATCTTTAATATATGTACAACAGTCTCTTTTAATTTCTGCTTTTTATTGTTTAAACTGTGTGTGTAGGTTGTGTTGGTCCAAACAACTAATTTTATCTCTTTGTCTCATATATATATTTCCCTTTGTCTCTCTCCTTGATGCACATGAAAATATCACCCAATGGTTTTTGCTTTCTATAATGAAACATCCAATAGATTTGTTTGACTTGTTATTCACTAATTATTTTTATGTATCTCCTTTTCGCACTTTTGCACTTTATTGTTTTATTCACTATTTGTTTTAGAATGATTGTTTCAGTGGCTTTGTAATGTATTGCAAAATCTTTTATATGTACTTTTTATATATTTATGTCACTGCCTGTTATATATACATTGATCCACCAGAAGACTATAGATTCTTTTATTTTTATGATACCTTGGGACTCGAACTCCAGCCTTCTGTCTTGGAGAGGGATAACTTAGTTGGTGTGCTATAACTGTGCACAAAGAAGCAAGTTAGTCAGATAACATCTAACTTTTCAATTTGGGTTGCACACTCCTGAACCACTCCCTCTCAGGGAGACATGCTAGATGGTGTATTCTTTGGAGTCATGTGATGCATCAGGTGCTCCATGTTAGGTTGTTTAGGAGTCTATTTAAACATGATAAGTCATTGTTACCATACCCCCTTGAGAAAGCACATGTGACATGTGTGTTGGGGCTCAGGATACAGGTATTGATTGGCTTGTTGCAATAACTTTGTATTTATAGTTTGTGTGATCTGACAGTCTTAATTTGTTGCCTTGCCTTGTCTGGATTGTATTATATATGATTTAGTAGATCCACTATTGTATATATTATCTTATTTATATCATGGATGAATTTCTATTCCGTTGTTCACGTCCTGTTCCTGTCTATCCAGATACTTTCTTCTACTGCATGTTTTTTAACTATTATTCTGTTTTGCTATAGTTTTATTTATTTTAATTAATCTTAGCTCTGTGTGGATCCTTTTTTGTGCGTCTTCTCATAGTAATGCAGTAGTGTTTTTGCATTTGTGCCTATCTTTTTTTTGGTTAATATATCTTGACTTTAGTAAAGCTTTAGACAAAGTATCTCATACCATCCTTATTGAAAAAAAGACTAAATATATGGGATTGACTAAATATATGGGATTGACAAGACAACTTAGGTGGATTCCCAACTGGCTGAGTGACTGTATTCAAAGTGTCCATAAATGGCTGCACATCCAATTTTGAAGACTGTCTCAAGTGGGGTACTACAACCTTTTTTTGTAAGTGTTCTAGAGGGGGGGGGGGATTGAGTGGAAACTGATCACAATTGCCAACAACACAAAGCTAGGGGGGATAGCTAAATTAGAATTCAAAAAGATGTATACAAGCTTGACTAATGGGCTGCGGCTAACAGAATGGTATTTAACAGGGAGAAATAAAAATACATTTGCAACTGGTGGGGATTCCAGAAAAGGTGGAAGAATTGTATGAGAACTTCAGCCATCTCTAAAAATTAACTATTGGGAAAGTTACTTTGTCATCTTTCTTTGCTGTGGACAGGGCTGATAGGGTTCCTGATAAACTACCTCCACCTGGTACCACGTGGAGGTTTTTTTTTTTTTTTTTTAGAGATCAAACCCCTGGATAAAAATAATTGGGACACTACTCTGAGAGCAAGAGGAATGAAAGGGTTAACTATGGACAGTCATTGTATAGCTGTTTTTTTTCCAGACAACTCAGTGAGCATACAAAAAAAGCAGATGCAGTTTCACGATAAGAGAAGGTTACAGTTTTCAGCTGACTTATGGTGTTATGTATCCAGCATGATTGAGTGCTGTCATGCAGGGGGAGACTTTTTTTTTTTTTTTGCAAATTTTAGGGGTTCTGTCTCCTCGATTGATAAACACAAACAAAATTTACATAACAGAAATATGTTGCTCTTTTTACTGGTGGAGTATTTTAATGCGTGAAATGAGATCACTATTTGCTGGATAGGTGGGAAGTTCCTGGGTACTGCTCTTCAGTTTATTGTGATCTTACTGAGTTAGTGTGTGTTACATTATCACTACGCTAGGTGATTAGAGCCCTATGGGATATAGACTATGTGTGAGGTGGGCTTTTTTTTTCTCTCCTCCTACACCTCCTCTATTATGCAATGAAACCAGCATTTCAAATTATATTATTGGTGTAAGTCCAAAACCAGCACAACATCTGTCCATGGTGTTGGAGACTGAGTGTGGACTCACTGTGCCAACCAGCCTGGCTTTTGAATGAGACCTGATGTGTTGCAATGTAAACTCAGATGGGGAATGTTGCCCTTAGCTATTCAGGAAGATGGGGAAGACCCCTGCCTGATGGTAGGGTAAGCACCCTGTTAAGAACGGCCCTGTGTTGGAACATTGGGTCTAACTATCCCAGACAGCACACAGGGACAATGTACTGAAAACAGGGCACATAGAACAGGACTGAGTTATCAGATGGTAATGATACAAACTGG
Organism: Eleutherodactylus coqui; assembly: GCF_035609145.1. Lineage (NCBI taxonomy): Eukaryota > Metazoa > Chordata > Amphibia > Anura > Eleutherodactylidae > Eleutherodactylus > Eleutherodactylus coqui. The sequence goes on along the minus strand of NC_089842.1, from coordinate 26,680,372 downwards.
AAGGAAATGGACAAATGCACACACGCAAGAACATACAGAATGGACAAATACAGAATCAAATGGACCAAACATTCTTGAGACAAGTGACCTAGATGTGCTGGGTGTCTGAGAGAAACGCACAGTAGTACTGAGGCAAAGAGAAAATGCAGCAGGCCAGCTTAAATAGGGAAGTAATGCCTATTAGCCCTGTAGCTGGGCTGAGAACAAGGAAACTGGTTAACTCCTTCAGTGCTGGTAGAAAATAGGAGAGTACTTTTATACAGAAGGAGCAGAGTGATGCCCAAAACAGCAAGAGGGCAGCAGACCTAACACATGTATTGTATATAGCATTGTACAGTAGTGTAGCGATTTTCACTTAAAGGGAGCTGAGCTTCAATATCATGCACAACTACTGGACAGGTGTGGTGTGCATGTGTATGTTTTGTCAGAAAGCTGTTGTGTTTTTCTAATTCTGGACTACCCCTTTAAATCAACCAGTAACTTTGGTGTTAGACACTTATCAAGACATTGAACTGTTTTTTTATGGCTATTTTCTTCTGTAATGTTGTGCATCCTTTAAGGGATATTCCCATCTTAGCTTTTCAAAGTTTAACCCATTAGTGACGCCCAATAGTGTTTTTTATGTCCTGCTGTTGCAAGACGTGTATGGAGGGAGAAAGCGCTGCGATCTCCCTCCATGCAGTGCGGGCATCAGCTGTTTATTACAGCTGACACCCGCGGGCAATAGCCACGATCGGCCATACTAAAGTTTTGCCCTCCCATGGCAGTCTTCCAAGGTCCATATAAACAGTTTTTTTTTTTTTTTTTTTTTTTTTCTCTTTACTTTGATATCTTATGGTACCTCAATATACCTTTTTATATTAAGTAAATTTGATGCAGTAGATAGTTGAAACAAGTCTTGGTGGAAGACCACTGAGTTTTTCCATGAAATGAAGGAAGGAGTGCAGGGGGATTCAAAGTCAGGGTCACGCAGAATATTTTCCTGAACAAAGATAAAAGCAGAGAACTTTATGGAACATTTAGATGGGTGGAGGAAAATGTTTTGACACTATGCTTATGCCTGTCAGCCATATTACTTGCAGCCATCTTGCATTCAGCTCAGGAAACTTTAATGGCAAAGAGCCATGGGGTACATGATTTAAGGGTAGAAGTCCAGCAGAAATTAAAAAGTGCAGAAATTTTTAATCCATTTTGAGTTCTGGATAATTTAATATAAGGTGTTAATAAAAGATATGTGGTAATGGAAAATGCCAATCAAATATCTTTTCAAGTACCAGATGCCGTTAACAATCCAGAACAGAATTAAGATCCCAATAGTTTGTAGCAGACGTTCACGCGAGGTGGACAAAGCTTTTAATCAAAAACATCTAGGAAGAAAGCCAGTGAATGCACAAACTGTCAGGAAACTGATTCAGAAGTTCAAGGAAACTGGTTGTATCCAAGTCAAACTTTTAATTCCCAGTCATTGTTACAAGGCTTATATAAAAAGTCTAACTTTGGCTTAAAGGAATGCTGCCTTCCAATAAGTGGCAATGTGGAGGAATTCCATCTTCCTTATTTGCATATTACCCAGAGGACCATGAATTGCCTTTTGAGTCTCCTCACTCACCATATAGGTGTTCTCCCTAAGGAGAAGATAGTATTTCTGACCTCCATCCCAGACCTCTCACTAGCAAAACCAGACTCCTATTGTGCACTGAAGGGCAAATACCCTGAAACAGCTGTCTGTACATGGAGTCTGGCTTTGCTTTTTATTGCCAGTTATAGATACAAGGCTTGTATAAAGAGTCTAACTTTGGCTTGAAGGAATGCTGCCTTGCAATAGGTTGCACTGTGGAGGTATTTTTCCATCTCCCTTATTTGCAAGTCAATCTGAGTATGATCATCTGAGACCCCTAGTAGCTGGCACTCCAAGCTTGATTTTTAGTGTTAGAACAAAAATGTAATGCATGCTTGTTGCATAATTGTGGTATACACAAGCTGTTTGATCATAAGCTGTGTCAAAAGTTAGTGTCCATTTAAGAATGACTATGAATTCAAAGAGGGACAATTACACTGCAACACAATTTTTTGTAACAGATAAGCAGATAGGCGGCTCATAGTAACTTTAGTGTGCTGAATTCAAATATGATACCCCTTTTTTTTCCAGTTTGGGGAATAATGAAATCAAATTGCCATTGTATTTCTATTTATTTATTTATTTGGGGGGGGGGGGGGGTTCCTACAATGAACCCAGTCAGCTCGCCATAAACCTTGCTTAATAAAAACAATAACAAAAGTGATTGCGCAACGCAACTATTTCACAATCGCTGTGTCACACTGTGTGCCGACTGAACATTAAAAGGGTAGGCTTATGTAACATGTAGGGTATGTTTCCATGTGGTGTAAACATTGCGGATCATTCACCCCCAAGTTGCAATTAATGAACTGTTTTTACAGGTCATTGGTTAGACTGAATGAAAATCAAAATCATAAAACAAATACATGTTTGGTATCACTAAATCTGTAAAAGTCTGATCTAGCAAATTAATGCATTATGTTCTCCACACAGTGAATGTTGTCCAAATAAAAAAAAAAATTAGAACACCAGAAATGCGCTTTTTTTTTAGTCATTTTGTCTCCAAGAAAAAATGCAATAAAAAGTGATCAAAAAGTCACGTGTTCCAAAATTGTACTAAAACAAAACACTTGATGTGCTGCAAGAAATGAGCCCTTGCACAACTATATGGACGTAAAAAATAAGTTATTGCACACAGAAGATGGCGGCAGAAATATTTTTAAACCTTTTTAGTTTTGTAGTAATTGTATTGACCCATAAAATAAAGTTATCATATAATTTTTTGTTTCTGGGCTGTAGAAACAAGATGAAAGATGGCGGAATTAATTTTTTCATTTTGCTCAATTTACCACTTAAGTTTTCCAGTACATCATATGGTACATTAATGTCAGAAACATATCAATTACTCTGTTACGAAAAATTTTAAAACCTTTATTGCTAAGTGTTATTGGACTGAATACTGTCAAATAAATGCCTCAGCCATAAGTGTATGGAGGAGACAGTAGTGGAACAGAGTGCAGGACAACAATGTAACAGTCAAACAAGCGGAACAAGTACAGTCTGGATTTGCAAGTTTTGTCTTTGTAATGGATAAAAATTTCAAAGCAAGAATGCAGGGTGAGCCTGAGTGGTCTGGTGGACAGAGAAATGCCTAATAGTTTCCAACTGAAGGGACTTCCCACAGTCACCCTGCAGCTAAACTAAAGACTAGTGTACAAATTTGTGATAGTCATTTATTTTCCCCCCCCCCCCTCTTCCTCCTCCTCTGCTTTTACTCTTCTGCTCACTATAAATAGGCGAGAGATTGCGAAAAACAAACCTGCAAGAAAACACAAGAGGTAAGAGCATTATCCACAATCACATCTTTAAATGACTACTGACGTTTTTACATGTTTTACGCCATCCACCAACCGCATTCACATTGCTTAAAAACTTTGAGACTTTTTTAAAATGCCTTAATTGAAACATTTGCCTAAAGACCTTGTCACTCTAACCCACCCATTTTATATATAATATGTTTCTACCATGGGTTTTCTTTGATAGAACCATACATGTACAATGGAAGAATATAAATATTTCAAATTCCTATGAAATAATTTGGGATTTATTTATGTCATTTGTTATGTTTTCTGCTATAATTGTATACTCAATTGATTCTTTCTTATCCCATATCACTGAGAGCTAAAAATGTTTATTTCCCTTAACTTCATTTTTACTCTTAAATATTTCAAAACTTTTTTTCATTTTTTCCTTTTTCTAATAGGAGGTTAAGCTGCACTAACTCAGCATTTCTAGTCACCAAAAGGACCATTAAATATAAAATCTAACTTTTTATTAATTCCTTTAGGCCTGATGTCCACGGGCAAAAGAAGAATTAAAATCCGCAGCGGATTTTAACTTCTCCTGCCCGCGGATCCGCATCCCATAGGGATGCATTGACCACCCGTGGGTAGATAAATACCTACGGATGGTCAATAAAATTTTTTTTTTTTAAATGGGGCATGAAAAAATCCGGACCATGCTCCATTTTAGTGCGGGTCTCCCGTGGTGACGGCTCCCGCAGGCTTCTATTGAAGCCTATGGAAGCCGTCCGGATCTGCGGGAGACCAAAATCGGAATTTACTCACCTGCTCTGGATCTTCTCTCCGTCGTGGCCAGATCTCTTTTCTTCGGGCCGGCGCATGCGCAGGGCATGTAACCGACGTGCCCTGCGCATCCGCCAGGCCGAAGAAAGAAGATCCGGCCGCGACGGAGAGAAGACGAAGCCGTGGCGAAGGGAAGATCTGGAGTGGGCGAGAGGTAAGTTAATTCTTATTTTTATTCCTCATGTCCGCGGGGCAGGAGGGACCCGCTACAGATTCTCCATGGAGAATCCGTAGCGGGCCTGATTTTCCCCGTGGACATGAGGCCTTAAAATTGGCGTAATCACTTCACTCTCCAATGTGACCGTAGTCACACACTAATTAAAATAAGGCTTCTGAGGTAATCTATTGACAATGACTTGTCTAAGTAGACAATATCTTAGCCCTATTTTAATTAGTGTGTGACTACGGTCACATTAGAGAGTGAAGTGATTACGCCAATTTTAAATGAATTAATAAATTAGATTTTATATTTATTGGTCCTTTCGGTGACTAGTCCTCTCGTTTAAAGGATTCAATTGCCATGGTGATAGTACTCAGAATTTCTAGTCCAATATACTTTTTGATTTTGTAAATTTACATCTTAATTGTTTATGTGAATGTCTAGAAGAAAATCCTCTTTGCTACGTTTTATATTATATGCAACTTGTAAATGATTCCTTGCGTTAATTATTTGTAGCTTTAACAAGTATAAACCAAACATGACCTTATAAAGTATTTTCTGCAGCTTGGGCTTTTTGTTAAGTAGTCAGTTGATGGTTTATGGGGAAGTGGCAGGTTCCCTTTAAGGGCTTTTACCCACTAGTGTTTTTTTTTTTTGCTGCAAATTCACTGCGTTTATTTTTTAAAGGTCAATGGGACTTTCTAGTGTTAAAATCGCAACGCACAAAAAATGCAAACTTGGGTTTTCGTGCATTGCGATTTTAACATTAGAAAGTCCTATTGACCTTTAAAAAATAAACGCAGTGAATTTGCAGCAAAAAAAAAAAAAAACGCTAGTGGGTAAAAGCCCTAAAGAGACGTGTCAGCTTGGAGGACTCGGGTGCTACATATTTGTATCTTGGAGGACTCGGGTGCTACATATTTGTATCTTGGAGGACTCGGGTGCTACATATTTGGATCTCTAACTACAAAGTTAATCAGATGCAAAACCAGACTTTTGGAAAGAAACCCATAAATGAACATATTAAAGTTCATAGGCCCAGAGGTATTTATTTCTGAATATTAATGAATGCCGATCATATATATTTTTTTACAGTTTATCTGTCTGCAACAGCAGAAATTTAATTTCCTTGAAAAGGCAAGTTATATGAAGCTTTTACTTTAAAGGTAATTTGTATTTCATCTCTTCATTGATTGTGTATAGATTTTACAGATAAAAACCAAACATGGCCTTTTGGAGAAGTCTTTTCATTCTGCAGCTGGGGGTTCTTGGTAAGCTCACCTTTTATATGAAGCTCATAGGTCCATATTTAGTTCTTTCTACATTATTTTAACGCTGATATCATTTTTCTACAGTTTTTCTGTCTGCCGCAGCGGAATCTATACATAGTAAGTTATGCAAAAATTAAAACTACACTACAGAACTGGCTGTTTACACTACATGATTATAACCCATGGCTATACACATATAAGTGTGACCTATGTCACATAGAAACATGTATGTAGTCATCTCATGAGGCTATTGATGACCATTACCCATCATAGCATTGACCACATATAGCATACAAACTGTTTATAACCTGTTTGTTAGATGATAACTCTTAAGGTGCCCAAGCATACACAATAGCACTGGCCAAGGCTTATCTCCCAGATAACAAGTGTTGGACTTTGAAATCTTATATCTTTGATTCTTCAACATATAATGTTGGGGAAATGCCCAATAAATTTGTGCAGCCCTACTAGCGAGTCTTTTGGCCCCACCATAACTGAATGTAGATTTGCTTCTAGCATTCTTTCGAACTCTGTATAGAAGACTGCTAAAAGCTTCATTGAAAATCTAACATGGGGCCACATTTGTCTATGATAAGTAGAGAATTATGGAATTTAATGATTGCACCCTGTGTATGTAAGGATGCCCTCAATAAACTCCATAAAGTAGGCCTATCTGTATTTGTATAATATACTTATATATTTTGCCATCTTTTGTATTATAACATATTTTCTATTTGAACCTATAGTTCCCTGCCTAGAACCAAACACAGTTTTTGGCATCAAGCGTTCATGCTACAACTATTGCGACAATCTCAATAGCACAACAGAAGCCTGTCTAAACCCTTCATTCCATGCATGTGACTGCAAAGATGGCTATGTCTACCAGTCAGAAACTGCCAAAGTCTGTGTTCCTGTCTCAAGTTGTAATGTCAATTGCCCTCCAAACATGTATTTTGATCCATGTATCAAATCATACAGAAAAACCTGTTCTACAAAGTTCAAAAGGTCAATTTCAACTGACGGCTGCCTGCCACGTTGTGTCTGTAAACCTCTACATATACTGTCTGATGATCGTATTCCAGTATGTATAAGTGACTGGAAATGTTTAAAGGACAGAGTTTAGATGTTAAATTAATGTCATTAAGGTGAGATGGTACTTCCGGTCAGCTTGGTGGTTGGTGGGTTTGAATACGTTTTGGTGCTACAACTAATAAAATGATTACCAAGGCGTAACATTTCTCTTGTGTGGTAATGAAGGCATTATAATTTATAAGGAATTGGTTATAATATATAACTGGGTAATCTGCAGGTCTAAGGGTTCTACTTGTAGACCATTACTCAGTACTTAGTAAATATCTTAGCTAAGTTCTCATGTGGCAAGAGGTTCCTGTTGACAGGTTCACCCAAAGTACATGTTGGAACTAAAGTGCCTGAATGTGGAGAAGGTCACAAAATGTCTTGGGGTTTCAATCATAGATCCTAGACTGGATTACACGGCATGCTTCAAGTACCACTACCTTTTACTCCCAGTTGCAGATACACAGCAGTTAGTCTGCACCAGTTGGCCATGAGCACCCCCCCCCCTCTACTTCACTCCATGCCAAATCTCCTGCACTATCCAAAGCGGTCCACATGGATTAGTCTGAGGAACTGTTTGATCATTCAGTGTCTTCATGTTAACAGGGAGAAGACAAGTCCTTGAATACACTGATGCCAAAACCTTTTTCCCAGGGAGTCTCCACGACAGCACCACCTGAGATCGCCTCCTCCTGATAGGACAGGAACACACCGAGAGGTTAAAGTTCCCCCCCCCCCCGTCCTCCCCTCCTCAGTGTTTTCCTGTCCTGCCAGGAGGCAGGGTCACCGAGAGGGGCTGGTGGAGACGCCAGCCCGGAAGGAAGAAGCATACCGGCAGATCGGAGGGCAGTGGTCCAGCCTGTCCTCCCTTCTTGCAGAGCGACTCCCGGGACGCCACATGGGGTGGTCCCCCCCGGGCCAGGTTCCTCCCGCGGCGGCCCATGGGGGGTGCAATGCGGGGCTCCAGCTCTCCCACGCGCCGGCTTAGGAACGTGCGCGGCGCCTCCGGCTTCCCCTTAACGAGCAGGAGAGGGGGCGGGGCGCCGCGGCAGGCGGCGAGCGTGATGACGTCATCGCGCAGCACGGCCGGCGCTCGGAGAGGGCGGGGCTAAAATTTAAAGGCGCCAAAATTCAAAAAGGAAAAAAAAAGAGAGGATTCAAAAGGAACCTGAGAGAAGATGGCGCCGAGCAAGGAAGCCACTTAGTGAGTATTGGCTTAAACGCCCCAAGAGTGTCTGCAGCACCAGTAATAAAGCAATGAGTGCTCCAGCACCAGAGGCCGCGGAATGCTCCACCGCGGCGGCAACCGTAAGTAGCCAGTGGGGCAAACAAGGCATGCATATTCGTATATGTTGTTAATGAATTTTGCATCCTTACACGTAAATTTTGTTGTCTGCCAGGGGGATAGAAGAGTTGCCCCTCCCAGAGCCAAAGCTAAAAAGTGCGCAGAATGCGGCGCAAGACTATCGGCTTCGCATGCCAGGCCATTATGCAAAGCATGCATAGCCAAGTTGGTCAAGGAGGAATCGGGGGGATTCCTCGAGGACGTCAGAAAACTCGTCCAAGAGGAAGTGCGGTCAGCGCTGTCGACCCCAAAAACTCCACCCAGAGGGGCAAAGCGCCGAAGAAAGGCACATACCCCGCAGGAGCTCTCAGACTCAGAGTTCGGGATCTGAACCGGAAGAGCTGATGCTTGAGGAGTCCTCAGAGGAAGAGGAATACCAAAAGTACCTCTTCCATAGAGAAGATTTAACGGAGCTGATTAAATCCGTTAGAGCTACACTGAAAATGGAGGAACCCAAGGAACCCCGTTCAATGCAGGACGAGGTCTTTGGGGGTTTAGGAGAGAGGAAGAAACATACCTTCCCGGTCCATAGCAACGTAACAAAATTAATACGTAAGGAGTGGGAGAAGCCTGACACGGGATCCTTCTCGTCTAAGGGGGTGAAGAGGCGCTACCCGTTTGAGGAGGGGGTATGTGCAAATTGGGAGGAAATACCCAAGGTAGACGTCCCAGTGGCTAAGGTGGCTAGGAGGACAACATTGCCCTTCGAAGACGCCACACAGCTTAGAGACCCAATGGATCGCAAGGCGGAGGGCCTACTGAGAAGATCCTGGGAGGCAGCGGCCAGTACGCTCAGGCCAGGGGTGGCTGCCACGTGCGTTGCCAGAACCCTGGGTGTGTGGCTCGAACAACTGGAGCTGCACATCTCGAGCAAAACACCAAGGGAGCAGATTATAGATTCCCTCCCTATGTTAAAGATGGCCACTAACTTCCTGGCAGACGCAGCAGCGGAGTCAGTGAAGCTTTCGGCAAAAGCAACGGCCCTAACCAACTCGGCCAGGAGGGTCCTCTGGCTGAAGTCATGGTCGGGCGACCTAACATCCAAGAATAAACTGTGCTCGCTACCCTTTCACGGCCAATTCCTCTTTGGTCCGGATCTAGATAAAATACTAGAGAAAGCGTCGGATAAGAAGGGATTCTCGGAGGAAAAACAACGTAAGGGGAGGACCTTCTTCCGAACCCCAGCACAACAATCGGAACCCTATAAAGGCAAAGGCAAGATGGGCCGATGGAGTTACCCCAAGGGAGGCAGAGGGAGAAGCTTCCTCTTCAACCCGCACCAGGGGGACCCAGCCAAGCAGAAGCCCTGACGCCATCCCAGTGGGGGCGAGGCTGCAGGGCTTTGCGGACCGGTGGGCCTCGATTTGCAGGAGCCCGTGGATCCCGGAGATCCTGCAGCAGGGATACAGAATCGAGTTAGTATCCCCCCAGGAGAAAAGATATTATCACGCGAGGTCCAGTACAACAACTGTACCCGCTTCAGCAGGCGGTACAGGACCTAAGGCGTCTAAAGGCAGTGTCCCTCGTGCCACAGGAAGAGGAGACCTGGGGGCATTACTCCAGACTCTTTCTAGTAAAAAAACCCGGGGGAGGTTCACGCCTGATAATAAATCTAAAACCCCTGAACGTTTTCATAAAATACCGAAAATTCAGGATGGAGTCCATCACATCAGCGGTAAAGTTGATCCCCAGGGGGGCCTACATGGCCTCGATCGACCTGAAAGACGCCTATCTGCATGTACCGATCCACAGGGACTCGAGGAAGTACCTAAGGTTCGCGTTGGAAATGGGCAGGAAGACAAGGCATCTTCAATTCAGATGCCTTCCCTTTGGAATCTCCTCAGCACCCCGCATCTTCACGAAGATCATGGCAGAGGTCGCAGCCTACCTAAGGCAGAGGTCGATCCTAATAATCCCATACCTGGACGACATACTAATCATAGCCGAGTCCAGGGAACGCCTAGTAGAGAACTTGGCAACAGTGCTCAGCCTGTTACAGTTCCTAGGTTGGATCATAAATTGGGAGAAGTCCAGCCTAAACCCCAGCACGGAGAAGGTGGTTTTGGGCATAACACTCGACTCAGAGGCCCAATGCTCCTTCCTCCCCGAGGCAAAGGGGCAGAAAATTCGGCACATGGTAGAATCCTTTATACAGAGACGGTCATGCACAATCCGGGAGGCTATGTCTCTCCTAGGAAGTCTAACATCATGCATCCCGGGGGTAGCATGGGCACAGGCACATACCAGACCCCTGCAAGCAGCAGTCCTCGCAGCATGGGACGGCAGGCAGGCTTCGTTAGAAAACAGAATACCGATCAGGAACTCGGTAAAGGTATCCTTACGCTGGTGGACGTCCCCAAGAAATCTAAGAAAAAGAGTCCACTGGATATTGCACCCGGCAGTACAGATCACGACAGATGCAAGCTCCTGGGGGTGGGGGGCGCACGTCGGAGACCAGCTCCTACAAGGCCCATGGCCACCGCAGATGAAGCGTCAATCCTCAAACTACAGGGAGCTACAAGCAATCTGGAAGGCCCTGCAGCACCTGGGGGAGACGGTAAGAAACCAACATATACGAGTACTGTCGGACAACACCACGGCAGTGGCCCATATCCGACACCAGGGGGGCACGAGGTCACCAGCTCTGCAAAGTATCGCGCAAAGGATATTTCGCTGGGCGGAGGGCCGCATCATCTCACTGTCAGCGGTACACTTAAAGGGATCTCTGAATCAAAGAGCAGACTTCCTCAGCCGGGGGCGCTTAGACCCAGGGGAATGGTCCTTATCCCAGGAGGCATTCCCGATAGTGACGGACAAATGGGGTCTCCCGCAACTAGACCTATTCGCGTCAAAACAAAACGCCAAGGTGACGAACTTCTTCTCCCTCAGACGGGAAGACCAACCGACAGCGGTGGACGCCCTGAGCCAGGACTGGGGAGGAGAACTGGCGTACGCATTTCCCCCGATCCCACTAATCCCAAGGGTACTACAGCACTTCAGGTCACAACCGTGCACCCTGATCCTGGTGGCTCCCTTTTGGCCAAGAAGGAGCTGGTTCAGCCTCCTGAGAGACTTGAGCATCCAGGAGCCAGTTACCCTTCCGGCTCAAGAGAATCTCCTAACGCTGGGACCCCTGAACTACCCCGACGTAAGCAGACTTCATCTAACAGCTTGGTTACTGAAGAATCCATACTGAGGGGCAGGGGATTCTCAAGCAAGGTAGTCAGAACGCTAATGGCAAGCAGGAAAGAGACTACCAACCGCATATACCAGAGAATCTGGAGGAGGTTTACCTCTTGGAGACAAGAGAGAGGCTCCTCAGGCAGCAGTGCGGACATCCCTCTGATCCTGGACTTTCTACAGGACGGCCTGGATATGGGCCTCGCCCCAAGCACCCTGAGTCCAAACGGCAGCCCTTAGCGCCCTATTTGACACTAAGTTATCCGGGGACAGGTGGATCAATAGATTCCTGGCAGCGGCAGATAGGCTACGACCCAGGTCCACCAATATATGCCCAGACTGGAACCTTAATTTAGTCTTGAGGGCCATGACAGGGGAACCCTTCGAACCAATGGAGGGGCTCTCATTAAAAATGCTCACAGTAAAAACTATCTTCCTAGTGGCAATTTCCTCAGCCAGGCGGGTCAGCGAGCTACAGGCCCTATCCATACGCCACCCGCTCCTCAGGATTACAGATACCAAGTTAGTCTTTAAAACAGACCCGACCTTTTTGCCTAAGGTGGTATCCCCATTCCATAGGGCCCATGACATAATAATACCCTCGTTCTATAATCACCCAAAAGACGAGAGCGAGCGAACCCTAAGCTGTTTGGACGTCAGAAGAGCAGTCTTGACGTACATCGAGGCCACAGGCCCATGGAGGCAGGACGACAACCTGTTCATCCAATATTCAGGCCCTAATAAGGGAAAGAAAGCAGCCAAAAGCTCTATAGCCAGGTGGATTCGCCTGGCCATTAGCGAGTCATATAAGGCTTTGGGGAAGGAGGCCCCCTCGGCTCTTAAAGCCCATTCCACAAGGGCAGTAGCGACCTCATGGGCCGAGCATGGCTCGGCATCAGTAGAGCAAATATGTAAGGCAGCAGTATGGAAAAAGCCCCATACTTTCGTCAAACACTACAGGGTAAAGGTGCAGCTAGACGAGGACATGTCCTTCGGTCGTAAGGTCCTCTCAGCGGCAATCCCACCCTAGAATTACTTTAGTTGATACGTCTCAGGTGGTGCTGTCGTGGAGACCCCCTGGGAAAGGTAGGATTATACCTACCCGATAATCAGGTTTCCAGGAGTCTCCACGACAGCACCCGTACATTCCCTCCCAAAGAAAGAATAATGTATATATGTATATAAAAATAATTAAATAAATAAAAGATAATAAAATAAAAAATATACCAGATAGGAAAAAATTTAAGTTAGCTCCTACCCCGGCAGTTTTGTTATAATACACTGAGGAGGGGAGGACGGGGGGGGGGGGGGGGGGAACTTTAACCTCTCGGTGTGTTCCTGTCCTATCAGGAGGAGGCGATCTCAGGTGGTGCTGTCGTGGAGACTCCTGGAAACCTGATTATCAGGTAGGTATAATCCTACCTTTCCTCTAAAGAGTCAGATCAGCATGGCTCAGTGCACGTGGTCAGCCCTTCAGACTATGTGTAGTCATGAGTATATGGAAAAGGAGATGCCAGCTCGTGGTGCTTACTGTGACATACAGTCCACTTAGAAGGAGGAGGAGCAAGAAGAGTAAGAGGATGAAGTACTTAATCTAACATGGAGAATCAGGGAGTCATCGTAACAGCTAGCAGGGGAATGAGGAAGAGTCAGATGTTGTGGGGCAGTATCCTGCCAAGGCAGCAAGCTGGATATCTCAGAAAAACATGAGTGCAGTACAACCACCATCAGCTACTAGTCGCAGCAGCAATTTTAGGTCCACAGCTAGGTTTGCTCACAGGACTTGGGCAGCCTGGACATTTTTTTTGAAACCATATGTGATGATAGCAGAATTGTCATCTGTAAAATCTGCTGTAAGCATTTAAAATGCAGCAAGAATGTAAACAATCTCAATACAACATGTATGATCAGTCACAAACTCCTACTACCCACTGCCTTAGACCACCTGGGTCAAAGTGCAAAGTCTGAGCCTCCTCCTGATTCCACTTCTACTGCTGTAGTTGTCTTTTCCTTCATCTCCTTTTTCCTTCATACCTACCTAAAAAAGGGGTTGTCCCACGACAGCAAGTGGGGTTATGCAATTTTGTATGGCCAAATTAATGCACTTTGTAATATACATCGTAGATTAAATATTGGCCAAACAGAAGTTATACACTTACCCCCTCCGGCGCTGACGTCCCCGTCTCCATGGCGATGATGAAGCCTCTTCTCTGGTCGCACGAATAGTCGCGCTTGCTCACAGAAATCCTCTACTGTCTTCCTCCGGGCTCACGAGCTGCGTCCTGGCTCCTCCCTCTTCTCTGTGTCATCGTAGCTCCGCCTCCATCACGTGGTGCCGCTCAGCCAATGAAGTGGCTGTAATCGGCAGTGGAACGCAAGACTGGAGAAGAAAATCCATGGTGCACCGTGGGAGAAGACCAGCAGTGCCATCTTTGAAAGAAGAAAAGAAGAGTCTTCAAAGCTGCAGAACGGGGATTCAGGTAAGCGAATTTTAAAAAAAAAAAAAAAAAAACAAGCAAATGCATTCTTTTTAACTGTCTGCTAAAGTGGGGTCTGTTGAAAAAAAAATTTGATTTCGGCGCGGGACAACCCCTTTAAGGCCTCTCCTTCACAATTGAAGATTGGGCTGCAGGCATCAGAGCCATGCGTGGGAAATGGAGAGCAGCAGTTGAGCTGCCACTCACCACCACCTTCATTGACTTCATGTCCCAGGTCAGTCACCAGCCCTCCATTCCCAGCTAGGGGAACTATTCTGACTCAATAACATTGCTGCAGGCGTATAGGCTGAGGTAACTGTTCTTGTAGTTATGGACCAGTACTCACAGCAGGTATATGTTGTCAGACAGCATCCAACTCAACTGCAGAGGCATGTGATAGGATGCCAGGGTTTATTCGGATAGAAATCTTGTGGAATGCACGTTCAGCAGTAGGTAAAAAGAATGATGATGAGCCAAAGCACAGAGTAGAGACCTAGCACATAGGCTATAGACAGGAAACTCCCCAGCAGGAGGTAAAGGAGGAGTTACGCAACACAGGGGGTACAGAGAACCAGAAGGGACAAACTAAAAAGGCAAACACTTGGAGATACAGTACAGCTTATACATGTCAGTGAATAGTCAAGTAGTTAGACATGACAGGAACGTAAAAAAAAGTCACCTCAACCCTCCATGAGCACAGAGCCTGAATACAAGCTTTGCACAGCTGCTTTCAATGGTAATGCTGCCTTCAGGTAGGTGGACACAGATGCCTTCTACAACATGATGCTTCATGTTAACTCACAGTACCGAAAGCCCAGCCTTCATTTTTTTTCCCCCCCCAAAGAGCTGTCCCTGCCCTGCACCACCATGTGAGTGATAATGTGTTCCTGGTGTTGAAGAATGCTATGAGTAATAGGCTGCAGTTGACCATTGACATGTCAAACAAGCATGGCCAGAGACTTTTCATATTGCTTACAGCACACTGGGTCAATGTCCTGCAGGTGAAGCATGAAGCCAAAAGTGATGTTTCATAGTAACTCCAAGAGTTGTGGGACATTCATCCTTGTCTGTCCTCTCCTCGTCCCCTCCTCACCCCCTCCTCCAACATCTTCATACCACCTTTCAACATCATCCACATTAGCACAGATATCCATATTAGACAAAATTTGATCTTCATACAGCGGTTCATGTGGTAAATGACAAAATGCTTTCCTAAAACTCTCATGTCTAGGGGTACACAGCAGCACAGCTTAAGAGCTATTGACAGCTCTGCAGGCCCAGGCTGACATATGGCTGAAGCCGCTCAATCTGTGTGACAATGGGGCCAACCTGCTGGCAGCCCCCGGCAATCTCACACACAAACTTTACCTGACCCATGTGATGAGCCTGGTAGTGCAGTGCTTCCGAAACAATTACCCAAGTTTACATCCAGTGCTGGAAAAGGCCAGAAAACTGTGCTTACACTTTTGGTGTTCACACTTGTTACACCTCCACCAGACTAGAGGTGGCTAACAGTTTGGCCTATAACCCAACCGTCTCCTCTATGACGTGTCTACGCAGTGGAATTCCATGTTGCATATGTTGCAGAGGCTAAAGGCCTATTTGCAAGCAATGATTATTGCTCAAAGAGCGCTCAAACGATCAAAATTGCAGGACAATCATTAAAGGGGTTGTCTCGCGAAAGCAAATGGGGTTATACACTTCTGTATGGCCATATTAATGCACTTTGTAATGTACATCGTGCATTAAATATGAGCCCTACAGAAGTTATTCACTTACCTGCTCCGTTGCTAGCGTCCCCGTCTCCATGGCTCCATCTAATTTCGCTGGCTTCTTGCTTTTTTAGACGCGCTTGCGCTGTGCAGTCTTCTGCCTGGTGAATGGGGCCGCTCGTGCCGGAGAGCTGGTCACCGCGTCGTCATCGTAGCTCCGCCCCCGTCACGTGGTGCCGATCAGCCAATGAGGTGGCTGTATCGGCAGTAGAACGCGGAAGACAGAAGAAGAAACTCCACGGTGCACCGTGGGAGACCAGCGGCGCCATCTTTAAAAGAAGAAAAGAAGAAGCTGCAGAACGCTGATGCAGGTAAGTGCAATGTGCTTGTTAAAAACTAACACATGCTTTCTTTTTCACAGGGCATAATGCAGGGGTCCATTTAAAAAAAAATATATGCTTTCGCCGCGAGACAACCCCTTTAAGTAAAAATTTGTAGCCATCATGCACTATTCGTTCACTTGTCATTTATCGTTGAGTTTCAGCCTGCATAAAAAGTCATTAATTTATCCACTTTTCATTTGCTATAACTGACATTTGTTCAGTCCTTTGAAAGACTAAATAACTTTAGGGGAGGAGTGATTGTTTGCCCTGCTAAATACAATGACTACTTGTTTACTCATGTACAGAATTGGAGTTGACAGCAGCACTCATACAGACCTCATATATAGGGGATGCTTTCCATGCTGGGTAAAGGATGCACACTCAAATCCAGGTTCTGGATCCTGAACCAAATATATACGAATTGTCATGCGGTCAAAATGCTGTTGCTCTGTATGGGCATAATAAAATCTATCCTCACGGGATGATGTGAATGAGTTATATTTTGGAAATTCCCCTGGATGCTGCTTTAATAGATGTGGACTACTTGTTTACTCATGCCACAGAAGACAATGGCTTTTCTTCACACCAATTAAAAACCTCCTGACCAATGATTCCTCACGTAAACACATGCCCACCCGAGAAAACAACATATACAGTGTTTGCTTTAGCTAATTAAGGAAATAGGATTTAATACGATTATCTTTAAGTGTAAATGCTCAGCACTTATATGCAACGACATTGTTAATTCATTTGTTAGTTCATTAAAACAACAATCATGTGTAAATGGGGTAGCAGAGAGCGATTACAGAGTACCAGAGAATATATGCCATTAGCAGATGCTGTGTGAAGGTCAGTCACTTGACGCCTGTGGAGGGCCTGGTCATCAAAGAAGTGTGTGCAGTTTTAGCCTGCTTTGACCAAAATGGTGACTCTTAATGCACACTGATCAGTATGTCTATCCTTGTTGACTGCCTGCTGGAACAGATGCTAGAGGTCCTCAAGGACAATGGATGTGTTGTTGTCATAGGAGGAGGAAAGGATACCCGTCTACCAACTGAATATTCAGTAGAAGTGGAGAGCAGCACAACCTTACACTAAGTAGGAGTGGATAGGCTCTTGGTGCATGGTTCTGGAATGGATCTGGACTTGAAGATCCCAACAAAGCAAGGAAAACACCAAACAGGAAGAAGGACCAGCACACTGGAAAACTTGCAAAAATCTTCTTCTTTATTCCCCAGTAAAATGGATAAAAACTGCGACGTTTCGACCTCACACAACAGGCCTTTGTCAAGGATGCAGTATATGGGCAATAAGCCCCTTTATATAGTAACATAAAATAACACCCACAATAAACTGAGTATACACACCCACAGACATAGAGAACATGATTGGTCCAGACATAAGTGGATATCAGCTGTGATAAATGAGTAATCAATCTGTAACACAGACATATATTTGACTCACCGATATACTCCAATATGTATCACCATTAGCGTCTATCACCATAGAGTACGCATGTGTAAACTGGCAGCCAATCAAAAATCTGCCCATGCCCTCACTAGGCCGGTAGCCGGCACTACACAGGCACCAACAATGACGTGAGGGGATACATCGACCACAGTGTGAGCCTGCGTTCTTAGGCGACCAATCAAGACGCTGCCCATGCCCTTACTATGCACCCTATGGGAACTCTGCATGCGCCGTTAATGACGCAGGGAAATGCTTTCACTCAATGTTCGCAGGCACTGTCAAGCGGCCAATCAAAGCAGCACCCATACCCGTACTGTGCACTAAACATGGTACATGCGCAGTAACTGTCCTAGATGCAGAGCAAGATGGCTGCACTGAAAGCCAGCTCTATCCAGGTGTCTACTAAAGCAACAAGAATAAACCTTCCAGTTATCTGTACTCATCGCGAACCCAGTACAGCTGACAGCCCTGGACCAGAGGACTATGACAAAGAGGAGAGGAGATACTGCTTGAAAGAGGAAGGAGGAGAACAGGAGCCGCAAGCACATGGTGAGTGCTCCCTCCTCAACGGAAACTCACACCGTGAGACAGAAAGATATGAGAGACAACTCTGTCGGACCATGTGGGAGGCTGGGAGAGAACTGTGCACAAAGTAGAGATGGCTCTCTCCCATCAGCACCAATAAGAGATAAAGCCATGCCGAGAGAGGAAGGTGACCTCCGGGACACAAGAGATGGTGAAGGGAAGAAGTGTGCTTGCATGATGCAGAAGCACCGTCAGGAGAGAATAATGACCTCCATGACACAGGAGAGGAGACAGCGGCAGAGAGAGACGTGTCCCTGCATGATGTAAATCACCAGAACAACATAAAACAAGTGAATAAAGAAAGCTTACACAGTACCCCAGCAGCAGAGGCATCCTATACAGCAGCCTTCACAGTCATAAAGCATACAGTAAATGAATACCCTCATCCTTCCATGTCTAAAGAGAGTAAAAAGAAAGTGAGGGGAAAAGGCTACACGCAAGACCCCCACAAGTCTGAATACAAACACATAATGGCAGACCCTGCGATAAGCCCCTGTCAACAGCAACTAACCCCAGAAGTTAGGAGAGAGGACGTACAGATCCACATCCACTGTGAAAAAGTTACAGACTCAGGTCAATCTACATCTCAAAAAAGGAAAAATCACCAAAGCAATAAAGAGTTTCGATCTCAAATGCCAGCTCAAATATCAAGCAAAACTCATTTAGGCAGCCCTTCACCATCAACTAGCCCAGCCAAACAGCACTCCAAATGGGACCCGCAGGAAGCCATAAATAGTCCAGACTTCATCGCTTGCCAATCATGCTCATCACCCAAAGTCGACTCACTTAATGCGATTACTGCAAGCAATCAAACTCCCTCAGAGGCCTTCCTGCTGGAGGCAATACTCGCACTGCGCAGTTCCACAGCAAAAGATTTTAAAGAAACCATGGCTACAATCTCTACCAATATTGACACCTTGGAGGAAAGAGTGGATCACGTAGAGCACAAAATGGGAGAATTCGCCACAGCACGCAACTCTCTTGTAGATGCGCATAATTCTCTAGAAGATGAATTGGAGGCCCTGAGATCAAAGTTAGCGGACATAGAGGATAGAAATCACAGGAATAATCTGAAATTCAGGGGCAATCCAGAATCGGTGAATCCTGAAGAGCTGTCTGCATATATAAAGAAGCTGATGCACACTGTGCTCCCGGATTGTAGTTCCCAAGAATTGACTATTATCATGCACATAGGCTACCAAAGCCAAAACATCTACCAAATACTATGCCGAGAGGTGTAATTGTATTGATTCATTTTTTCATGACTAAGGACGAGCTAATGCTCAAAGCTAGAAGATTGCTAAAGCTCCCGGACCCTTATCAGAACATCACAGTATTTGTTGACCTCTCTCAGGCAACAATCACAGCAAGGAAAAAGCTGGCGCCAGTCACACAAATATCAAGAATGAATGTGGTCCCATATAAATGGGGATATTCCACAAAGATGATTATTATAAAAGAAGGCACAACGTACATCTTCAACTCTGTGGAAAAAGGGATGGGACTTTTGCAAAAAATGGGGACTTTCGCCATCTGTCACTCCTTCCTTAGCAACAACTAACTCCAAGCCACCACTTATCAAGCCATCACCTCTCAATCCACCACCTCTCAAGCTGACAAGTAAATGGTCATCCATATCAAAAGACAGTTGAAGAAAAAGAAGCATCAATTCCTTAGTAGGCCAAGGACAATAATGTTCTTCCACAAGGTACCCCTCACCTTCCGCAGTCTCAAACACTGCTCAAACTTGCACTTTTTCATGATGTTCTCTTTAAGCAGAAGATTCCTAACAAGTTATTTGTTTGTCATCTGATTTTGTTTTTCTTCTCTGCACAACTAAGACATAGGGTAATTGTTAATTTGGCATCAATGGGTATCCGACATGAACAGGACAACCACATGGCTAAGCATACTCCTTTTTACACACTTTAATGTCACTGAAAATACTTTCACTAAATGTAAAAGGCTTAAAGGGGTTGTCTCGCGGAAGCAAGTGGGGGTAAGCACTTCTGTATGGCCATATTAATGCACTTTGTAATGTACATTGTGCATTAAATATGAGCCATACAGAAGTTATTCCCTTACCTGCTCCGTTGCTAGCATCCCCGTCGCCATGGATCCGTCTAATTCTGATGTCTTCTTGCTTTTTTAGACATGCTTGCGCTGTGTGGTCTTCTGCCTGGTCAATGGGGCCGCTCGTGCCGGAGAGCTGGTCACCGCGTCGTCATCGTAGCTCCGCCCCGTCACGTGTGCCGATTCCAGCCAATTAGGAGGCTGGAATCGGCAATGGAACGCACAGATCCCATGATGCACCATGGGAGAAGACCCGCGGTGCACCATGGGAGAAAACCGCAGTGCATCCCTGGGAAAGGACCGGCGGCCATCTTTGGGAGAAGATTTTTTAAAGTCCTTATTTCATCGGATCGGTGAGTAGCAAGCGGTTTAAAACCCGCTTTAATTAGCTATTTTATGCCAGGGGGGTGACAGGGGGAATGGGGTAAGGTAAAATTTTGAGGTTTGCCGCGAGACAACCCCTTTAAACAGCCCTTATAAACATTCGCTTCTGTGGAAGAAGGTCAAAAAAGAGAATGCAGATATAAATTTGCTTACAGGAGACACACTTCAAAAAATCTTTACCACCAAAATTCTCCAATCCCCAATTCCCCCACATATACCTATCCAATGCAGAAAAAAAGGAAAGCGCAAGTCTTAACCCTTTCCAATCCACTGTCTGACATCTAAAGACATTCTGTTTAAAGGCTGTACAGCTTCCAATGTCTGAAGACATCCGGCAGGGTATTCTTACTGTATATTACTGGCTGCTCTGTTGTCAGAAGCCTCCCCAGCATGTCCAATACCACAGTACTGGCTGTAGCCAGCAGGTGGCGCAATTGTATAATTGGCAACATTGTATAATTGGCAGAAAGTGAAAACCCCCTAGGAAACCCTGAATCCAAAATTGGATTGCAAAGGGTTAATAGCCATCAAAGAGTCAATCACCTTTTCCCCATCTAACATATTAAGCGACAATAAAGGTAGGTTTATAGCTATAAGCTGCTCGATATATAACTTAGCATACATGATAGTAAACCTGTACGCTCGTAACAAATCCCAAATTAAATTCCTTAATACAACAATAAAAAAAAATTAAAAATAAAGCTACAGGGAAACTAATTATTTGTGGCGACTTTAACATAATAAATGACGCAATGCTTGACACTATATCCAAAAGCGACAGAATTTCCCCACAAATTAAATCATGGCTTAAAGAGAGGACCTTTACAAAGCATGGAGATGTCTGCATGCCTCAGAGAAAGACTTTACTTTCCATGCGGAGAGACGTAACGCATATGAAAGGATCGATATTTTCATCCCTATCAAGTGGGTCATACCTGACAGTCGAGTATTGGCCAAATCACCTGGTCGGACCATGCCCCTATAACCCTAACAATACAGACCCCAGAGTTTCCTAACACATACATTTGGAAAAATAATACCTACATATTGTCATTAAACAAACACAGCAAATTATTGACGTTAAACTCCTGAATACTTTTCCATAAATAAAAACACTGCAAGTAACAGCTTTTTCCTCTGGAATGCTTACAAAGCCTTCATAAGAGGCGTACTAATACAACAAGCAGCAAGATTCAAGAAGGAAAGACAAATCATACAAGCTCTCTAAAATAACGTTAGTACTCTAGAGGAAGAAAATGAGTCCAACCCT
The DNA here is from genome assembly GCF_035609145.1 of Eleutherodactylus coqui. Classification (NCBI taxonomy): domain Eukaryota; kingdom Metazoa; phylum Chordata; class Amphibia; order Anura; family Eleutherodactylidae; genus Eleutherodactylus; species Eleutherodactylus coqui. The sequence goes on along the minus strand of NC_089842.1, from coordinate 26,658,782 downwards.
TCACCGCATACTCAATCACGTTTTAAGGTAACGCGTGACTCTCTTCGTAGCCATCTGGCCCTTGATTTTGAAAAAATGCAAAGAAACTAAAAATTAGCTATTACAACTCTTATATCAAAGCAAGTAAACTTATGGCAAATCGAGTCACAAAGGCCAGAAATAAAACCAGAATTAATAATAATAATAATCATAATAATAATCTTTATTTGTATAGCGCCAACATATTCCGCAGCGCTTACATAGACAGGGGGGAATACAGAAAGACAAAATACAAACATTACAGAACCACGGTTACATATAATAATCAGTTGATGGAAACAATAGGGGTGAGGGTCCTGCTCCAACGAGCTTACATACTACAAGTAATGGGGTGATACAGAGGGTAAAGGGGCTGGAGATGTGCACAGTATGGCGAGGTGGAGAGTGAGCGATGCTATACACATAGACAATGGTCAGACATTTAGCCGTGTGACGGCAGAAACGGTGTGACTGCAGGAGCGGTTTATGATGGCTAGCAGGGATTGCAGTCAGTAGGTCAGGGAGCATGTTATCAGGCGGAGTACAGAGAGGTTTGTTTAGGGAATGCGGTATGCCTCCCTGAAGAGGTGCGTTTTTAGAGCACGCCTGAAGTTCTGCGAGTCCTGGATTGCTCGGGTAGCCTTTGGTAGTGCGTTCCAGAGGACCGGTGCTGCTCTGGAGAAGTCTTGGAGGCGGGAATGAGAAGTTCGAATTAAAGGGGCGCTCAGTCTGGTTTCATTAGCAGAGCGGAGAGCCCGGGCTGGTTGATGGATTGAGATGAGGGAGGCGATATAGGGTGGCGCTGTACTGTGGAGGGCTTTGTGGATGAAGGTAGCGAGTTTGAATTGAATTCTGTATTTAACGGGCAGCCAGTGCAGTGACCGGCACAGGACAGAGGCGTCCGAGTAGCGGCTGGACAGGAAGATGAGCCTGGCTGCCGCATTCAGGATGGACTGGAGAGGGTAGAGTCTGGTGCAGGGAAGGCCGATCAGCAACGAGTTGCAATAATCGAGCCGGGAGTGGATGAGGGCGACAATAAGCGTTTTTAACGTCTCCACAGTGAGAAAAGAGCGGATTCTTGCGATGTTCTTGAGGTGCAGCTGACATGTTCGGGCCAGAGATTGGATGTAGGGGGCAAAAGAGAGATCAGAGTCAAATATGACCCCAAGGCAGCGGGCGTGTTGTCTAGGAGTTATGGTGGCGCCACACACTGAGATGGAGATGTCAGGATGAGGTCGGTTAGTGGAGGGTGGAAATACCAGTAAGTCAGTTTTAGAGAGGTTTAGTTTTAGGTAGAGAGAGGACATGGTGTTAGAGACAGCGGACAGACAGTTAGTGATGTTTTGGAGAAAGGGTGCAGAGATGTCACGGGCAGAGGTGTATAGCTGGGTGTCATCAGCGTACAGGTGGTATTTGAGGCCAAAACTCCTGATGGTTTGTCCAATAGGGGCTGTGTAGATAGAGAAGAGAAGGGGGCCAAGGACCGAGCCCTGGGGGACCCCAACAGCAAGGGGAAGAGGAGGGGAGGTAGAGCCAGCAAAGGAGACACTGAAAGAGCGGTCAGATAGGTAAGAGGAGAACCAGGAGAGGGCAGTGTCCTTTAGGCCAATGGAGCGTAGCATACTGAGGAGGAGTTTGTGGTCAACAGTGTCAAACGCTGCAGAAAGGTCGAGGAGGATCAGTAGGGAGTAATCGCCCCTCGATTTGGCTGTCAGTAGGTCATTGGATACCCTAGTAAGGGCAGTTTCTGTTGAGTGTTGAGGTCGGGAGCCAGACTGTAGGGGGTCTAGGAGAGAGTTCTCTGATAAATAGCTTACAAGGCGGGAGTAAACTAGGCGTTCTAGTAGTTTGGAGATGAAGGGGAGGTTTGAGATGGGTCTGTAGTTGGCAGCATCAGTCGCGTCCAGAGTCGGTTTCTTTAGCAGTGGGGATATGATGGCGTGTTTGAAAGAAGAGGGAAAGATGCCAGAGGTCAGAGAGAGGTTGAATATAGTGGTGAGATGGGAGATGACCACTGGGGAGAAGGAACGGAGGAGGTGTGAGGGGAGAGGGTCGCTAGCGCAGGTGGTGGGGCGAGCAGAGAAGAGCAATTTGGAGACTTCTTCCTCTGTCGCTGGTCTGAGTACAGACAGTGAGCAGGAGCTAGATGCAGTGCTGACAGGACTAGGGTCAGGGCTAGTCTGGGATTGGGAAGTTATTTCCTGACGGATGTCGTCTATTTTCTTTTTGAAGTAAGCAGCCAACTCTTCAGCACTGAGATCCGTCACTGGGGGCTGCGGTTTTGGGCTGAGAAGGGAGTGAAAAGTATCAAAGAGCCGTTTAGGGTTGTGCGATAATGAGGAGACTAGAGAGGTGAAGTAGACTTGTTTGGCATGGTGGAGGGCGAGGTTGTAGGTTCTGAGCATGAATTTGTAGTGGAGGAAGTCTGGTGCCGTTTGCGATTTCCTCCACAGCCGTTCAGCACTTCTAGAGCACCGCCGGATGAAGCGTGTATGAGGTGTGAGCCAGGGTTGCCGTGTTCTACATCGAATGGCATTAAAATCCCAGAGCTCTTGCGATAAAATCTTAAATCCCCATGCCATGGTTGATGGGTTTGTGACTAGAGATGAGCGAACACCAAAATGTTCGGGTGTTCGTTATTCGGAACGAACTTCCCGCGATGCTCGAGGGTTCGTTTCGAACAACGAACTCCATTGAAGTCAACGGGCGACCAGAGCATTTTTGTATATCGCCGATGCTCGCTAAAGTTTTCATGTGTGAAAATCTGGGCAATTCAAGAAAGTGATGGGAATGACACAGAAACGGATAGGGCAGGCGAGGGGCTACATGTTGGGCTGCATCTCAAGTTCACAGGTCCCACTATTAAGCCACAATACCGGCAAGAGCGGGCCCCCCCCCCCTCCCAACAACTTTTACTTCTGAAAAGCCCTCATTAGCATGGCATACCTTTGCTAAGCACCACACTAGCTACAACAAAGCACAATCACTGCCTGGATGACACTCCGCTGCCGCTTCTACTGGGTTACATGCTGCCCAGCCCCCCACGACCCAGTGTCCACAGCGCACACCAAAGTGTCCCTGCCCAGCCTTCAGCTGCCCTCATGCCATGCCACCCTCATGTCTATTTATAAGTGCTTCTGCCAGAGGAACCGCAGGCACACACTGCAGAGGGTTGGCACGGCTAGGCAGCGACCCTCTTAAAAAGGTGCGGGGCGATAGTCCACAATGCTGTACATAAGCAATGAGAAATCCAATCCTGTGCCACCTCCATCTGGAGCTGCACACGTGGGCATAGCAATGGGGAACCTATGTGCCACACACTATTCATTCTGTCAAGGTGTCTGCATGCCCCAGTCAGATCGCGTTTTTTTATAAATAGTCACAGGCAGGTACAACTCCGCAATGGGAATTCCGTGTGCACCCACAGCATGGGTGGCTCCCTGGAACCCACCGGCTGTACATAAATGTATCCCATTGCAGTGCCCTGGACAGCAGAGCTAACGTCAGATTAAATGCAGCTGGGCTTCGGCCCACACTGCATGCCCCAACCTGACCGGGGTTTTTAATTCATAGACACAGGCAGGTACAACTCCCTATTGTGAAGTCCCTGTGGACCGACAGCATGGGTGGGTGCCAGGAAGCCACCGGCGGTACATAAATATATCCCATTGCATTGCCCATCATAGCTGAGGTAATGTCATGTTTAATGCAGGTGGGCTTCGGCCCACACTGCATGCCCCAGTCAGACTGGGGTTCTTTAGAAGTGGACACATGCAGTTACAACTCCGTGTGGACCGACAGCATGGTTGGCTCCCTGGAACCCACCGGCGGTGCATAAATATATCCCATTGCAGTGCCCAACACAGCTGATGTAACGTCAGCTGTAATGCAGGTGGGCTAAAAATTAATTGGATTACACTGTAGGCGAGGGCCCCCAAAAATTTATGTACCAGCAGTACTAATGTACCTGAGAAAAATTGCCCATGCCCAACCAAGAGGGCAGGTGAAACCCATTAATCGCTTTGGTTAATGTGGCTTAATTGGTAACTAGGCCTGGAGGCAGCCCAGTAAAAATAAAAATTGGTTGAGGTGAAAGTTTCAACGCTTTAATGAGCATTGAAACGTATAAAAATTGTTTAGAAAAATTATATGACTGAGCCTTGTGGGCCAAAGAAAAATTGCCCGTTTGGCGTGATTATGTGAGGTTTCAGGAGGAGGAGCAGGAGGAGGAGGAGGAATATTATACACAGATTGAGGAAGCAAAAAGGTCCCCGTTTTGGATGGTGATAGAGAACGATGCTTCCATCCGCGGGTGCAGCCTACGTATTGTTTAGGTATCGCTGCTGTCCGCTGGTGGAGAAGAGAAGTCTGGGGAAATCCAGGCTTTGTTCATCTTCATGAGTGTAAGCCTGTCGGCACTGTCGGTTGACAGGTGGGTACGCTTATCCGTGATGATTCCCCCAGCCACACTAAACACACTCTCTGACAAGACGCTAGCCGCAGGACAAGCAAGCACCTCCAGGGCATACAGCGCGAGTTCAGGCCACGTGTCCAGCTTCGACACCCAGTAGTTGTAGGGGGCAGAGGCGTCACCGTGGACGGTCGTGCAATTGGCTACAAACTCCCTCACCATCCTTTTACAAATCTCCCGCCAACTCAGCCTTGACTGGGGACCGGTGACACAGTCTTGCTGGGGAGCCAGAAAGCTGGCAAAGGCCTTGGATAATGGTCCCCTGCCTGCGCTGTACATGCTGCCTGATCTCTGCGCCTCCCCTGCTACCTGGGCCGTGGAAATGCGCCTTCGGCCACTAGCGCTGTCGGATGGGAAGTTTACCATCAGTTTGTCCACCAGCGCCCTGTGGTATAGTATCATTCTCGAACCCCTTTCCTCTTCGGGAATGAGAGTGGAAAGGCTCTCCTTATACCGTGCGTCGAGCAATGTGTACACCCAGTAATCCGTAGTGGCCAGAATGCGTGTAACGCGAGGGTCACGAGAAAGGCATCCTAACATGAAGTCAGCCATGTGTGCCAGGGTACCTCTACGCAACACATGGCTGTCCTCACTCGGAAGATCACTTTCAGGATCCTCCTCCTCCTCCTCCTCTGGCCATACACGCTGAAAGGATGACAGGCAAGCAGCATGTGTACCCTCAGCAGTGGGCCAAGCTGTCTCTTCCCCCTTCTCCTCATGCTCCTCCCCCTCCTCCTCCTCCTCCTCCTCCTCTGGCCATACACGCTGAAAGGATGACAGGCAAGCAGCATCTGTACCCTCAGCAGTGGGCCAAGCTATCTCTTCCCCCTCCTCCTCATGCTCCTCCCCCTCCTTCTCCTCCTCAACGCGCTGAGATATAGACATGAGGGTGCTCTGACTATCCAGCGACATACTGTCTTCCCCCTCCTCCATTTCCGAGTGCACAGCATCTGCCTTCATGCTTTGCAGGGAACTTCTCAAGAGGCATAGCAGAGGAATGGTGACGATAATGATTGCAGCATCCCCGCTCAGCATCTGGGTAGACTCCTCAAAGTTTCCAAGGACCTGGCAGATGGCTGCCAACCAGGCCCACTCTTCTGTAAATAATTGAGGAGGCTGACTCCCACTACGCCGCCCATGTTGGAGTTGGTATTCCGCAATAGCTCTACGCTGCTCATAGAGCCTGGCCAACATGTGGAGCGTAGAGTTCCACTGTGTGTGCACGTCGCACAGCAATCGGTGCACTGCCAGATGAAACTGATGTTGCAGGGTCCGCAGGGTGGCAGTGTCCGTCTTGGAGTTGCGGAAATGTGCGCTGACCCGGCGCACCTTTCCGAGCAGGTCTGACAAGCGTGGGTAGCTTTTCAGAAAGCGCTGAACCACCAAATTAAAGACATGGGCCAGGCATGGCACGTGCGTGAGGCTGCCGAGCTGCAGAGCCGCCACCAGGTTACGGCCGTTGTCACACACGACCATGCCCGGTTGGAGGCTCAGCGGTGCAAGCCAGCGGTCGGTCTGCTCTGTCAGACCCTGCAGCAGTTCGTGGGCCGTCTGATTCTTCTCTCCTAAGCTGAGTAGTTTCAGCACGGCCTGCTGACGCTTGCCCACCGCTGTGCTGCCACGCGACACCGACTGCTGGCGACGTGCTGCTGCTGCTGACACATCTTGATTGCGAGACAGAGGTTGCGTAGGAGGAGGGTGGTTTAGTGGAGGAAGCATACACGACCGCAGATACCACCACTGAGCTGGGGCCCGCAATTCTGGGGGTGGGTAGGACGTGAGCGGTCCCAGGCTCTGACTCTGTCCCAGCCTCCACTAAATTCACCCAATGTGCCGTCAGGGAGATATAGTGGCCCTGCCCGCCTGTGCTTGTCCACGTGTCTGTTGTTAAGTGGACCTTGGCAGTAACCGCGTTGGTGAGGGCGCGTACAATGTTGCGGGAGACGTGGTCGTGCAGGCCTGGGACGGCACATCGGGAAAAGTAGTGGCGACTGGGAACCGAGTAGCGCGGGGCCGCCGCCGCCATCATGCTTTTGAAAGCCTCTGTTTCCACAAACCTATACGGCAGCATCTCCAGGGTGATCAATTTGGCAATGTGCACGTTTAACGCTTGAGCGTGCAGGTGCGTGGCGGCGTACTTGCGCTCGCGCTCAAACAGTGGCGCTAGCGACGTCTGGACGCTGCGCTGAGAGACATTGCTGGATGGGGCCGAGGACAGCGGAGGTGAGGGTGTGGGTGCAGGCCAGGAGACAGTAGTGCCTGTGTCCTCAGAGGGGGGTGGGATCTCAATGGCAGGTTGGGGCACAGGGGGAGAGGCAGTGGTGCAAACCGGAGGCGGTGAATGGCCTTCGTCCCACCTTGTGGGGTGCTTGGCCATCATATGCCTGCGCATGCTGGTGGTGGGCTCCCCAGCTGATCTTGGCGCGACAAAGGTTGCACACCACTGTTCGTCGGTCGTCAGGCGTCTCTGTGAAAAACTGCCACACCGTAGAGCACCTTGACCTCAGCAGGGTGGCATGGCGCGAGGGTGCGCTTTGGGAAACAGTTGGTGGATTATTCGGTCTGGCACTTCCTCTACCCCTGGCCACCGCACTGGCTCGGCCTGTGCCCACACCCTGACTTGGGCCTCCGCGTCCTCGCCCGCGTCCACGTCCTCTAGGCCTACCCCTACCCCTCAGCATGGTGTATTACCAGTAGTGCAGAAACAGAACGCTGTAATTAAATGTGCCGCTTATTGGCCTGTGGTTGGAGGCTGACGTCGCTTACGGAACGCCAGGAAATAATTTTGCGCAAGCCTGCTGTAACACTTAGCTGGCTGCATATGAATTTGGAGAACTACTGCACCCAGCAGAGACCCAGAACACTGAGGACACTCATAGGCAGCCCAAATAGATTTTTTCCCCAAAATTTGTTTGCAAAGGCCCACTGCCTATATTCAATCAATATGTCTTCTGTCCCTGCCTAAGCGCTTCTGGCCCTGGAGTATGTCAAAGAACTGCAGACTGTTGCACTGTGAACTGCAATACAGCGGTGATTTCACAGCCCAGACAGAGCCAGGAAATAATTTTGCGCAAGCCTGCTGTAACACTTAGAACTTTATTTAGTTCTATTTATACCACTGTCTATGGATGTATTTGTATGCTTGAGAAAGGCGTGTATTACGCCGAAACGCGTTGCATAGGATCCCGCAAGTACATTTTTTTACAATTGTATGAGGCTGAGACCTCACTCTTTTATGTGTATGAAATAAAAAAAAATTTTTTTTTCTCTATCCAAATATTGGCTATTGAGACATTCAATATTGTTTCTTTATATATGAAAGTAGCGCAGGTCCACAGTTTTTTCTTGTAGTTTTACTTAGCTGGCTGCGTATGAATTTGGAGAACTACTACACCCAGCAGAGACCCAGAACACTGAGGACACTCACAGGCAGCCCAAATAGATTTTTTTCCCCAAATTTTTTTGCAAAGGCCCACTGCCTATATTCAATCAATATGTCTTCTGTCCCTGCCTAAGCACTTCTGTCCCTGTAGTATTACTGCAGGGTGCAATGCTCTGCACGGCCGATATACCAAAAAAAAAAAGTGCAACACTGCAAAAAGCAGCCTCTACAGTACTGCACACGGTTAGATGTGGCCCTAAGAAGGACCGTTGGGGTTCTTGAAGCCTAAAATACTCCTAACACTCTCCCTATAGCAGCTCCACCAAGATACCACTTTCCCTCCTCTATGTCAGAACGCATCTGTGGCGAGCCGCGGGAGGGGCCGATTTTTATACTCGGGTGACACCTGATCTCGCCAGCCACTCACAGCAGGGGGGTGGTATAGGGCTTGAACATCACAGGAGGAAGTTGTAATGCCTTCCCTGTCTTTCAATTGGCCGGAAAAGCGCGCTAACGTCTCAGAGATGAAAGTGAAAGTAACCCGAACATCGCGTGGTACTCATTACGAGTAACGAGCATCTCGAACACGCTAATACTCGAACGAGTATCAAGCTCGGACGAGTACGTTCGCTCATCTCTAGTTATGATCTATGGTTCAAGGAAGTAAGAGTTCTACAAGAGATGCATAAGTAAATGGAAAGAAGCTAAAATAAGAATTTGTTATGAAGTCATAAAAGTTACACACACAAATTTGTAATGTATGTGAAATCTGTTGGATGTTTCTTTATAATGTACTTGCAACACCAATAAAAATGTATTGTTAAAAAAGAAAAAAGGAAAAATTGGGGGAAAAGTTTTAATGACTTAAACGACCGCTAACGACAAGTGAGCGCTAGTTATAGCTTTGCCTTCACATGTAACGATTGTCGCTCACTTTCGCTTGCTTGAACGAACTTGAAGCAATCATTGTGTGTAAAAAGGCCTTTAGTTTTTTAGGTGTTTTTTGTATGTGTTTCAGTAGGTTTTGTTGGCGATGGTGGAGATTATGGTTTATTTAAATATGTCATGTTTAATTGCATTGTTTGGGTGGGATAATGATATGCTTTATATATATTGTGGTTACGCATCTATAAATATGTAGAAGTTAAGGGGTAATTGTATTAAAACTATAACTTCAATAAAGACTATCTGATAAAAAATAAATAAAAACACATATTTGCATTTTTTCTGGACATTACAATGCCATAAAGATCAAAGAAGCACAATTACTGGACTGCATACTGACAGATAAATGCTTCAGTTATTACTGTATGCAGCACACAGCGATGGTACAGACGACATGTCAGCAGCATGAGATCCAAACAAGTATAGTCCAGATAGGCTGGTTATGTCTTGAATACAAAAATTGTGTTTCAAAACAGGAATGGCCTGAGATGTCTGACAGCGAAAAACAGCTGATACTGTCTAAGTATGTCCTAATAATGTCCAATTGTGCATATCATTGTTATATGTATACTAGCGTACCCGTCGCGCGTTGCTGCGAAGACAGACAGACATAGCTATCCAATCCAGTTATTTACACTTTGCTTGTCTGCCTGCGTGCCGTGGATTATTCTAGGGGTTTTCCCCAGCTCGCAACATTGTATCCAATAAGCGAGTTCTCCACTAAACATTGTTCTCCATGAAAGAACTTTTTTAAAAATGACGGCAGCAGCGACCAATGAGATTTTGTAGGCCGCTGCTTCCCCCTTGCAGGCTGAATAAAATAGCCGTTGTGTGGAACATCCAATTTATCCGGCTGCTGTGGCTTCTTGGGAAGATAGCCTAGTACATGTTTGCCCACTTCCAACTCCAATGGAGACTGACTGTAAATGGCTGGCGTGCTCTAGTATTTATGGTTCCAAGCTGTACGTGTCATTGCATACAGTCTGTCTATCTATCTATCTATCTATCTATCTATCTATCTGGGTTATTGCATACAGTCTATCTATCTATCTATCTATCTATCTATCTATCTATCTATCTATCTATGACATCAGGAAATGAGAGAATTAGATTCCGTATGTAAAATTTGGACACTAATTCTTTGGCGCTTTGAATTGAATAATCGAGTTGGGACCCATTAGCTTTTCCCATTTATGACATAATCAATGCTCGTGCCAAATTTCAAGTTTCTATGACATTGGGAAGTGAGAGAATTAAATTCCGTACATAAAATTTGGACGCTAATTCTTTTGCGCTTAGAATTGAATAATCGAGTTGGGATGAGACATAAGGCCTTGCCCATAAGCATTCCCCAACCTCCAAGAACTGAACCTACCTACCTGAATGAGATTTTGTAGGCCGCTGTTTCCCCCTTGCGGGCTGAATAAAATAGCCGTTGGGTGGAACATACAATTTATCCGGCTGCTGTGGCTTCTTAGGAAGATATCCTAGTACTTGTTTACCCACTTCCAACTCCAATGGTAATTGGCTGGCGTGCTCTAGTGGTTCCAAGCTGTACGTGTCATAATAGAGCCTTAATGACATCACAATGCAGCTTTATAGAACATGTTGGGGCATGTTCAAGGGCGTCCGATGTTGATGACATCAGTGATGACATCACAATAGCAGGTGGCTTACTTATTCGATCTACGTGGGGGGGTGGTAACTTTCGACGACGCTCGCGCGCGCCATTTATCGTAGGATAGTTGTACTATGCCTATAATCTTCCCAGGAGTGTACTCAACAACTTCCCAAAGTTTCATGGCGATCGGATGAATGGTGTAGTAGCGCATAAAGGACAAACAGACACGCACGCACGCAGACAGACATACATTCAATTTTATATATATAGATTATTTATTTATTGTATTTATTTTGCTTTTATATAGCACATACGTTCTCCACAGTGCTGTATATGGAATGTCATCACTTACATTGGGATCTGTCCCCATGGGAACTCATAATTTTATACTTGCTTATTAGTATGTTTTTGGCATCCAAGAGAAAAATCGGGGTACCCAGAGGTAACCGATGCAAAAAAAGGAAGAACATACAAACTCAATGCAGATGTTGCCCTTGATTGGATTTGAACACAGGCCACCAGTGCAGCAAGTAATTTTTGCTAGCCGCTAAACCACCATGCTGCCAACAATGTTTATTATTTTATGTATATCATTGTATGTATATTATTATATAAACATTATATTGCTTGTATTTTTTGCCCTTCTTTGTATCATAGTAGCTTATTTTCCATTCTTTGACCCTATAATTTACTACCTAGATCCACACTCGATTTTTCACTTCAAGCATACATGTTACAGATACTGCGACAATCTCAGCAGCATAATAGAAGTCTACAGGAAACCTTTGTGCTATCAATGTTACTGCATGGATGGTTAAGTCTACAAGGATGTGACTGCATAAACTTATGGCTACTAGTCAGTAACTTCCAATGTTTGCCACCAAACATTCATTTTGATCTCTGTATTGCATCATGCAGCCAACCTGCCTCTACAAAGTACAGTCAGCTTCTGACTGCCTGCCATACTGTGTCTGCAATCCTGGTTAAGATGTACTGATGCTCCTGTCCCAATATGCATAAGGGTTGGTCTACCAATTTCAAAAGTGTGAGATTATGTTTGAGTTAAATAGTTGGTGGATTTGATAGAACTTTGGTGTCATAACTCAGAAAATTATCAACTTTGCATAATTTTTCTTATCCTTGTTAGGTAGGACAGGCATTATAATCTATAAGAAATTAGAGATCAGTGTAAAAATGGATATTCTGCAGATCTGAGAAGGGTTGGGAAATGTTTGTAGAACATGTCCAAGTACTTAGCCAAAGTCTTAGCCACGTTTTCATGTTGCAGTGGGATCATATTCATAGGTACATGCTGGAACTAAGGTTATGAAGACTGCATGAGTATGGGAAAGGTTACAAAAGCCTTCGTGTTTTAATCATGAACCTACATCACAGAAGGGGAAATATTAAAAAAATTAAAAACAAACACAGAAAATGTCCATTACTTACTGAGTAAGGAGTGCATATAGATGCATCCTCTCACCAAGGAGGTAGCTGACTACCAAATGAGGGAGCGAATTACACTTGTGCAGGACACCAATGAGACAGCCACACATGGTGAACTACATGTATCGGAATGGTCTAGCACTTTGTATCCACTATGAGTGGGAGTATACGTCAAGCATCCACCCCCCTCTATATCAAGAGGCACTGTGAGTGGCTGTCTCATCAGTGTCCTGTACAGGTGTAATTCGCTCACTCATTTGGTAGTGAGCTACCTGCATGGTGAGAGGAGGATGCATCTATATGCACTCCTTACTCAGTAAGTATATGGCCGTTTTCTGTGATTGTTTTCAATCATGAACCTGGAGATCACAATCTTAAAGGGGTTGTCCTAGAAACCCAAGAGGGTAATCTACTGTTGCCAAAGTTAGAATAAGTAACAATGGAAATGGAGAACCCATAAATGCTAATCTGGTAGAACACAGATGGAAAGCAAATTGAGAATGAACTGAATGGAAACATTCTGGCATTCAGCAACAAATTAGGCCAGACTTCATACCAATGTCAAAATAAGATTGCACAAAAATTTCTCACATGACTCCGGAAGGCGAGACTCTGCTCATGACAATGTTGAAAACGGTGGAGGGTTATAACCGACCAGTTTGAAAAACAGATTTATGGATAGACAATCCAGAACTGGGAAAGGACATGGAATTCCAAAGAAAAGGTGGAGCTATTGGTAAAGGAGTGTGGAGAGTTCCTTGTCAAGTTTACAATGAAGAAGTTGATGTTCAAGGACACAAATTAGGATGAGGATCAAAACAACGGTGTAATGAGACAATGTTCCTACCTCTGTAAGAAAACTCATTTGAAAAGCCCGTCACACCCCTTGTGCAAGAGTATTTTCAACACAGAGTCTGAAACAGTATAGAGAGAGAGAGAGGCGATTGACACAGCTCCAAATTAAAGGTCTTATGGCAACCTACATCATTATGGAGGCATTGACAAAGCGATGAGCATCCTGTCTGCAACTAACAAGTACCAATAGATTGAGACTTAGGCTAGAACTGTGAACATCATGACTGCACCAGTAGAAAGAGGCCATCGGCATTGCACCGTATTGTAGGTCTTATGGAGGTTTGGCTACAAAGCACTACATCAGGGATTCTATATTGCTGTATCAAGTAGCAATGTTCTTACCAAACTATAAATTCAATATGAAGACTGCAACTTTCCTGCCTCAGAAGATAGTTACCTATGGCTTCAAATATTGGCCATGTGTAGCAACTGCTCCTAGTACTGTTTTTACATATAGACTGTTCTATAAACTGGTACCCTTACGCAGTGTTGACCAATTCATTCTCAGTAACATGTTGAAGAGATGTGTCTGAGTCTCTGTGTTTTATTTGTGATTATTACTAAAGTTTTGTCTTCCATCACCCATGGCAGTCTTCCAAGGTCCATATAAACAATCTTTTGTCTCTTTACTTTAATACCTTATGGTACCTCAATGTACCTTTATATTCAAGTAAATTTGATGCAGTAGGTAATTGAGATGAGTTTTGGAAGACTACTGAGTTTTTCTACCCACGAAATGAAAGAAGGAGTGTAGGGTGATTCAAAAATCAGGGCCACCCAGAATATTTTCCTGAACAAAAAGAGAGAATAAAGTAGAAAACTTTATGGAACATTTAGATGGGTAGAGAAAAACCTTTTGACACTATGCTTATGCCTGTTGGCCATATTAGTGGCAGCCATCTTGAATTCAGCTCAAGAAACTTCAATGGCAAAGAGCCATGGGGTATATGATTTAAGGGTAAAATTCCATCAGAAATTAACAGGTGCAGTAATTTTTAATACATACAACCATTTTTCAGTTAAGGATAATTTAATATAAGATGCTAATAAAGTGATTATGGAAAACACTAAGCAAAAGTCTTTTCAAGTACAAGATGATGCAATCCAGAGCAGATTTAAGAACCTGATAGTCTGTAGCAGATGTTCCCATGAAGTTCACATGAAGGTTTTAATCAAGAACATCTAGAAAGAAAGCCAGTGAGTGCACACACTGTGAGGAAAGTGACTCAGAAGTTCAGGGAAACTGGTAGTGTCACGGTCAAACTGAGAACTGGTCATCTGAGACCCCAGACTTTTGATTTTTAGTGGTAGAACACAGAAAACTGTAATTCTTGTATATTGAATGATTATTGATGCACACGTAGGCTGTAAGATGATCATAAGCTGTGTGAAAAGTTAGTGTCTATAGATGAGCGAGTATACTCACTAAAGACAATTGCTCGAGCGAGCATTGCCTTTAGCGAGTATCTCCCCGGCTCGAGACAGAGGGCTCTGGTGCCGGCAGCGGGCACGGAGCTGCAGGGGAGAGCGGGGCGGAACGGAGGGGAGATCTCTCTCTCCCTCTCTCCCCCCCCCTGCTCCCTCCTGCTGACAGCCGCTACTCACCGCTCCCCCGCGCCGGCACCCGAATCCTCTGTCTCGAGCGGGGGAGATACTTGCTAAAGGCAATGCTCGCTCGAGCAATTGCCTTTAGCGAGTATAGTCGCTCATCTCTATTAGTGTCCATTTAAGAATGACTTTGAATGCAAAGATGGACAATTATTGGACTGAATACTGTTAGATAAATTCCTCAGCCATTAGCGTATGGAGCACACAGTAGTGGCACAGATTACAGGTCAACAATGTGACATTCAAACAAGCGGAACAAGTACAGTCTTGATTTGCATGTTTTGTCCCTGTAATGTATAAAAAAAAAATAAAGCAAGAATGCAAGGTCAACCTGAGTTGTCTGGTGGACAGTGAGAAATGCCTAATACTTTCCAACTAAAAGTATTTTCCACAGTCACCCTGTAGCTAAACTAAAGCTTATTATTGCACAAATTGTGACTTCTTCCTCTTCGTCCTCCTCCCCTTTTGTTTTTCTGCTCAGTATAAATAGGTGAGAGAATGAGAAAAGCAAAAAACCTTCAGGAAAACACAAGAGGTAAGAGCATTATCCACAATAACATCTTTAAATGATTACTGATGTTTTTACATGTTTTACGCCATCCACCTACTGCATTGATGTTGCTCAAAAACATTAAAACTTTTTTTAAATGCCTTAATTGAAAAATATGCCTAATAAAAACCTCATGCCACTCCAACCCACCCATTTTATATATTAAATGTGTTCCAATGTGTTTCTACCATGGGTGTTCTGTGATAGAACCGTACAAGTACAATGGGGGAATATAAATATTTCATAAATGAATATATGTATGAAATCATTTAGGATTTTTTATGTCATTTGCTATGTTTTCTGCTATAATTGTATAATTGTATACTCGTTGATTGATTCTTTTTATATATCACTGAGAACTAAAACGATCTTTTATTTCAGTTTTACTTTTAAACATTTTAAAACCTTTTTATCTTTTCCGTTGTTCTAATAGAAAGTTAAGCTGCACTTACTCAGCATTTCTAGTCTCATATACTTTTTGATTTTATAATTTTACATCCTAATTGTTTATGTGAAAGTCTAGAAGAAAATCATCTTTGGTATGTTTTACTTTACCTGCAATTTGTATATGATTCCTTGATGTAATTATTTGTAGCTTTAACAAGTATAAACCAAACATGACCTTATGAAGTATTTTCTGCAGTTTAGGATTTTTTGCTAAGTAGTAGATAGTTTATGGTTTATGGGGAAGTGACAGGTTCCCTTATATAGCTTATATCTCTAAATCTGTCTGCAACAGCAGAAATTGAATTTCTTCGAAAAAACAATTTATGTATAAAATGTAATTTGTATTTAATCTCCTAATTGATTGTGTATGGATTTTACAGATATAAGCCAAACATGGCTTTAAGAAGTGTTTTCATTCTGCAGCTGGGGGTTCTTGGTAAGTAATTCACCTTTTATATGAAGCTCATAGGTCCATATTTAGTCCTTTCTACATTATTTTAACGCTGATGATATCATTTTTCTACAGTTTTTCTGTCTGCCGCAGCAGAATCTATACATAGTAAGTTATGCAAAAATTAAAACTACGCTACAGAACTGGCTGTTTACACTACATGATTATAACCCATGGCTATACACATATAAGTGTGACCTATGACTACATGCATGTTTCTATGTGAATTCACATGAGGCTTTTGATGACAGTTTCAAGTCATAGCATTAACCACATATAGCATACATCAAACTGTTCATTATTTCCTTATTAGATTGTGCTCCCATTTGTACAGATGACGACTCTCAAGGTGCCAAATATACACCTTAAACAACTGTCAGACAAACAACTGTTCAGCCAACAGCTGTTTGCCTGGCTACCCCATATACATGAATGTTCAACTAAGCCAAGTGTTCATGATTTAAGGGAGGTAAGCCACAGTCAAATTAGCACAGGCCAAGGCTTATCTCCCAGATAACAAAAGTATTGGGCTTTGGAATTCTACATCCTGGATCCTTGGATCCTTCAACATATAATGTCAGGGAAATGCCCAATAAATTTGTGCAGCCATACTAGCAAGACTTTTGCCTCCACCATAACTGACTCCAGATTTGCTCATAGCATTCTTGCTTTCGAACACTGTATAGAAGACTGCTAAAAATCTTCATTGAAAATCTAACATGGGGCCACATTTGTCTATGATAGGTAGAGAATTATGGAATTTAATAAGTGTAATACATATATATATATATACACACATATAAAAGGGTTCCCTCACTAAACTCCATAAAGAAGATCTATCTATCTATTTAGATATAATTGTATTTATATGATTATTTTTTATGTATACTTTATTATATATTTTTCTCACCTTTGTATTATAACACATTTTCTATTTGAACCTATAGTTCCCTGCCTAGAACCAAACACCGTTTTTGGCTTCAAGCGTACATGCTACAACTATTGCAGCAATCTTAGCAGCACAACAGAAGTCTGTCTAAATCCTTCATTCCATTTATGTGACTGCAAAGATGGCTATGTCTACGAGTCAGTGACTTCCAAAGTCTGTGTTCCTATCACAAGCTGTAATGTCAAATGCCCTCCAAACATGTATTTTGATCCATGTATCAAATCATACAGAAAAACCTGTTCTACCAAGTTCACAAAGTCAATTTCAACTGACGGCTGCCTGCCACGTTGTGTCTGTAAATTTGGACATATACTGTCTGATGATTCTGTTCCAGTATGTATAAGCATTTTGCAATGTTTAAAGAACAAAATTTAGGTGTTGTTAATAAATTAATCTCCTAAGTGTGAGATTATACTTCAGGTCAGCTTGGTAGTTGGTGGCTTTAATTTTTGGTGCCATAACGCATAAAATGATTAACAAGGCATAACATCTCTCTTCTTGTGTGTGGTAATGAAGGCATTTTAATTAATATGGAATTGGTGTAAAGTATATAAATGGACAATCTGCAGATCTAAGGGTTTAACTTTTAGATCATTTCTCAGTACTTAGCAAATATCTTAGCAAAGTTCTCATGTGGCAATAGGTTCCTGTTGACAGGTTCACACAAAGTATATGTTGGAACTAAAGTGCACGAATGTAGAGAAGGTCACACAAAGTCTTGGGGTTTCAATCACAGATGTAGACACCATAAACCTAAAGGGGTTATCTGGTTACTCGACAGCCCCTTTTCAATAGGACCCCTTGTGTCAAAATAATAAATAGAAGTATACTTACCCCTTCTTGGCTGTTGAGATCCAGCTCTGAAAGCAGCTGCAGTCTTGGTGTTTGCTGTGACAGATGATGTCACAGCTTATCTGATGACCACTGCCACCAATGAGAGGCTGCAGTGACACCAACCATTTTCTGGCATTTGCACTCATATACTGCCAGGAATTCAAGAACATGGTGCAGCAGCATCTTATTGGCTGCAGCGGTCACATGACTTTTTTTGTGACCATATAATAGAGACGTGACAGCATTCTAGGTGCAAAATTTAAAAGACTTTATTCTTTCAAGGACATGATAAGAATATTTCGCCCTGAAGGTCTTTGCCAAGCATACACATACATGAAAGAGTCTCAAATATATAGTATCTGAAGAAAGAATTAGTCACACAGGCTCCTTCCAATAGCAAATCCAACACACATCATCTCTGATCAGCCTTCAACACAGTGCGCAAATCCAACGTGACAACATCCCTAATATTTGACGTCAAGGCACTATAGTGCATTCAATGTCTTGGTCTCCTCCCTCTGCTTGTTTGAACTGCCCAGTTGACATGATAGATCAAACAGCTCCACAAACTAATTCATATGGACTGCTTCATAGGGTGTGCAGGGTAATTGGCACGGGATGAAGTAAATGGAGGATACTCATGGCAGACTGGCTTCTGTGTGTCTGCAATTTGGTGATATTTGAGGCATGCTATGTCATCCACTCTATGAGTTGTTCTACGTGATGCGGATATAATGCTCAGGCAGAACCACTTCTAAGGAATGACAGCGGGCTTGCCTCACCTCCTGCAGAACAGGGAGCTGTTGCTTCAGTGGAAGCCACCTGAAGTGCCAAATTTGCCCATCCTCTAGCACCTCCAGCTCCACCAGGAACGTGTACCCTACCCCTTGTGTTCTTCATGTTTCCTTTTTATTTATGTTTTATTGTTTTATTAAGTTTTTTGTTTGTTTACTTTTTAGTGTAGTTTTATGTAACTTAGCTGACTCTTAAAATTTACAGAAAACCACAGCTAGCTCTGCAATATATACAAATAATACATAATGGCTGGATTTTGAACAACGTCTGAGGCCGCTCACTCACACTGTGTGTATTTGCTGGTTCCCTGTTTGTTTTATATTAACAAAGAAGGACCACTAATTAAATAAGCTGCAATTCCTAGGAGGCATGATGTGTTAGAACAGAAGGCAAGAGTATAGTTTGTATCTTTGTGAGCTGTCCCTGTTTGGCGCAGCATAATTGAATTCCCCAAACCTCACTGCTAGCTGCATAAGGTATACAGGCACAGATATTCATCAGAGGATACATTGCTGCTGGTGTTAAAGAATGTATGCCATGGTTACTAGAGATGAGCGAGCGCACTCGTCCGAGCTTGATACTTGTTCGAGTATTAGGGTGTTCGAGATGCTCATTACTCGAGGCGAGCACCACACGGCACTCGACTCAATTACATTTCCTTCCCTGAGAAATTTGCGCCCTTTTCTGGCCAATAGAAACACAGGGAAGGCATTACAACTTCCTCCTGTGACGTTCCAGCCCTATCCCACCCCCCTGCAGTGAGTGGCTTGCGAGATCAAGTGACCCCCCCAGTATTTAAATCTGCCCCGCGAGCGGCTCGCCACAGACACACGCTAAGAGAGATCAGGGAAAGTGCAGCTGCTGCTGCTATAGGGACAGTGCTAGCATCTTCAAGAACCACAACGGTCCTTCTTAGGGCCACAGCTCACCTAGTGCATTACTGTTGTGGCTGCTGTGAGCAGTTTTGCACTTTTTTTTTTAATGTATATCGGGCGTGCAGGCTATAGCGTTCTCAGGCTGCAGGCTGTACTTGAATATAGGGGCAGTATTGGTCAGGCAGAGACAGTGGTAGTGTAGAATCCTGTCTACAAGAACCCCAACGGTTCTTCTTAGGGCTACCTGTGACCGTGTGCATTTAACTCCGTGGTTGCTGCGAGTTGTAGTACCTCAGTATTGCACAGCAGAGCCAGCGTGCAGCCTTCATGTAAATATTTTTCGGTCCGCAGTTAGTGTAACGTCAGCGCTGTCTGCCTCTAAGTCTACGCCAAGAAACCACACATTTTTTACACCGCTCTGTGTTACACGCGTGCTGTCTCAGAAGTGTACGGTGTGTCAGACGCCCATAGATTGAAAGTGCAATACACACTGCATAGCCTCAGCCTGCATTGCATAGAAAAAAATAGAAATTTAAAAAAGAAATCCTTTTTACAGCAGACAGTGACCCAGTGCATTTGCCTGCGTGGCCTGTGGGACTTCATGTCCATCCAAACTGCATAGTGCACAGCAAGGCCTGCGTGCAGCTTTCATTTAAATATTTTGTGTCCACAGTTAGTGTAATGTCTGCGCTATCGGCCTCCAAGTCTACGCCAAGAAACCACTAATTTTTTACACAAGTGCACGGTGTGTCTGACACCCATAGATTGAAAATGCAATACTCACTGCATAGCCTCAGCCTGCATTGCATCGAAAAAAAAGGAAATTTTAAAAAGAAATCCTTTTTACGGCTGACGGTGATCCAGTGCATTTGCTGGTGTGGCCTGTGGGACTTCACATCCATCCAAACATTTTTACCGCTCTGTCTCTGCTCGATTCTTAATTCACCATGCTGAGGGGTAGGGGTAGGGTTAGAGGACGGGGACGCGGGCGAGGATGCAGAGTTCCAAGTGAGGGTGGGGTTATAGGCCGAGCTCCTGGTCCAGGTGAATCACAGCTGGCTGCTGCGGGAGTAGGAGAGAGGACAGTTTCCGGGGTCCCCTGCTTCATATCACAATTTTTGGGTCCACGTGGTAGACCTTTATTAAAAACAGAGCAGTGTGAGCAGGTCCTGTCGTGGATGGCAGAAAGTGCATCCAGCAATCTATCCACCACCCTGTCTTCTACGCCATCCACAGCTGCAACTCTGAATCCTCTGGCTGCTGCTCCTCCTTCCTCCCAGCCTCCTAACTTCATGAAAATAACACATTCTGAGGAGCAGGCAGACTCCCAGGAACTGTTCTCGGGCCCCTGCCCAGATTGGGCAACAATGGTTCCTCTCCCACCGGAGGAGTTTGTCATGACCGATGCCCAACCTTTAGAAAGTTCCTGGGGTCCGGGGGATGAGGCTGGGGACTTCCAGCAACTGTCTCAAGAGCTTTCAGTGGGTGAGGATGACAATGACGATGAGACACAGTTGTCTATCAGTGAGGTAGTAGTAAGGGCGGTAAGTCCGAGGGAGGAGCGCACAGAGGATTCGGAGGAAGGGCCACTGGACGATGAGGTGACTGACGCCACCTGGTGTGATAAGCCAACTGAGGACACGTCTTCAGAGGGGGAAGCAATTGCAGCTGCAGGACAGGTTGGAAGAGGCAGTGGGGTGGCCAGGGGTAGAGGCAGAGCCAGAGCGAAAACTCCACCAGCTATTTCCCAAAGCACCTCCTCGCGCCAAGCCACCGCACATAGGCCAAGGTGCTCTAAGGTGTGGCAGATTTTCACTAAGACCGCGGACGACCGGCGAACAGTGGTGTGCAACCTTTGTTGCGCCAAGATCAGCCGGGGAGCCACCACCACCAGCCTCACTACCACCAGCATGCGCAGGCATATGATGGCCAAGCACCCCACAGGGTGGGACGAAGGCTGTTCACCGCCTCCGGCTTGCGCTACTGCCTCTCCCCCTGGGCCCCAACTGGCCACTGAGATCCAACCCACCTCTCACGACACAGGCACGACCGTCTCCTGGCCTGGACCTTCACCCTCACCTCCACTCTCCTCGGCCCCATCCAGCAATGTCTCTCAGCGTTGGAGCGAAAGCGCAAATACGCCGCCACGCACCCGCACGCTCAAGCTTTAAATATCCACATAGCCAAATTGATCAGTCTGGAGATGTTCCCCTACAGGCTTGTGGAAAGTGAATATTTCAAACACATGATGGTGGCGGCAGCCCCACGCTACTCTGTCCCCAGTTGCCACTGTTTTTCACGGTGTGCCGTCCCAGCCCTGCACGACCACGTCTCACGCAACATTGTACGCGTCCTCACCAACTCGGTTACTGGCAAGGTCCACTTAACAACGGACACGTGGACAAGCACAGGCGGGCAGGGCCACCATATCTCCCTGATGGCACATTGGGTGAATTTAGTGGAGGCTGGGGCCGAGTCAGAGCCTGGGACCGCTCATGTCCTACCCACCCTCAGAATTACAGGCCCCAGATCGGTGCTGGTTTCTGCGGCGGTGTATGCCACCTCCACTAAACCTTCCTCCTCCTCCAACGCAACCTCTACCTCGCAATCAAGACGTGTCAGCAGCACGTTGCCAGCAGTCGGTGTCGGCAGTCGCGCGGCGTGGCAGCACAGCGGTGGGCAAGCATCAGCAGGCTGTGCTGAAACTACTCAGCTTAGGAGAGAAGAGACACACGGCCCACAAACTGTTGCACGGTCTGACAGAGCAGACCGACCGCTGGCTTTCGCCACTGAGCCTGCAACCGGGCATGGTCGTGTGTGACAACGGCCGTAACCTGGTGGCGGCTCTGCAGCTCGGCAGCCTCACGCATGTGCCATGCCTGGCCCACGTCTTTAACTTGGTGGTTCAGCGGTTTCTGAAAGGCTACCCACACTTGTCAGACCTCCTTGGCAAGGTGCGTCGGGTCAACGCACATTTCCGCAAATCTAACATGGACACTGCCACCCTGCGGACCCTGCAACATCGGTTTAATCTGCCAGTGCACCGATTGCTTTGTGACGTGCCCACACGGTGGAACTCTACACTCCACATGTTGTCCCGGCTGTATGAGCAGCGTAGAGCTATAGTGGAATACCAACTCCAACATGGGCGGCGTAGTGGCAGTCAGCCTCCTCAATTCATTACAGAGGAGTGGGCCTGGATGGCAGATATCTGCCAGGTCCTTGGAAACTTTGAGGAGTCTACCCTGATGGTGAGCGGCAATGCTGCAGTCATTAGCGTCACCATTCCCCTGCTATGCCTGTTGAGAAGTTCCCTGCAAAGCATAAAGGCTAATGCTTTGCGGTCGGAAACGGAGGTGGGGGAAGACAGTATGTCCCTGTCTAGTCAGAGCACCCTCATGTCTATATCTCAGCGCATTGAGGAGGAGGAGGAGGGGGAGGAGCCTGAGGAGGAGGAGACAGCTTGGCCCACTGCAGAGGGTACCCATGCTGCTTGCCTATCATCCATTCAGCGTGTATGGCCTGAGGAGGAGGAGGAGGATCCTCAAATTCATCTTTCTAGTGAGGACAGCGATATGTTGCGTACAGGTACCCTGGCACACATAGCTGACTTTATGTTAGCATGCCTTTCTCATGACCCTCACGTTAGACGCATTCTGGCCACTACGGATTACTGGGTGTACACACTGCTTGACCCATATAAGGATAACCTTTCCACTCTCATTCCAGAAGAGGAAAGGGGTTTGAGAGTGATGCAATACCATAGGGCTCTGGTGGACAAACTGATGGTAAACTTCCCATCTGACAGCGCTAGTAGCAGAAGGCGCAGTTCCGAGGGCCAAGTAGAAGGGGCGGCGCGGAGATCAGGCAGAATGTTCAGCGCAGGAGGGAACACTCTCCAAGGCCTTTGCCAGCTTTATGGCTCCCCAGCAAGACTGTGTCACACCTCCCCAGTCCAGACTGAGTCGGAGGGAGCACTGTAAGAAGATGGTGAGGGAGTACGTAGCGGATAGTACCACCGTACTCTGCTCCGTACAACTACATGGTGTCAAATCTGGACACGTGGCCCGGACTCGCGCTGTATGCCCTGGAGGTGTTGGCTTGCCCTGCGGCTAGCGTTTTGTCAGAGAGGGTGTTTAGTGCAGCTGGGGGAATCATCACGGACAAGCGTACCCACCTGTCCACTGACAGTGCCGACAGGCTTACACTAATAAAGATGAACAAAGCCTGAATTTCTCCAGACTTCTCTTCTCCACCAGCGGACAGCAGCGCTACCTAAAGACCTTTGTCAATTTGTGTATGATATTCGTCCTCCTCCTCCGGCTCCTCCTCCTGAAACCTCACGTAATCACCGCGAACGGCCAATTTATCTGTGGGCCAAAAGGCTCATATAACTTTTCTAAATAATATTTATCTGTTTCAATTCTCATTAAGGCATTGAAACTTCCACCTGAACCAATTTTTATTTTGACTGGACTGCCTCCAGGCCTAGTTAAAAATTAAGCCACAGTACGCTAAGCGATTAATGGGTTTCACCTGCCCTCTGGGTTGGGCATGGGCAATTTTTTGTGGGGTACATTTGTACCGTCGGTACACCAATTTTCCGGGCCCTCGCCTACAATGTAATCCAAGTAATTTTTATGGGCTTTGCCTGCACTCATGCTACACCACTGTGTCTGGGGTTGGCCTACACTTTTGCTACAGAAATGTAACTCTGTTCTGCCTACCTATACTTCTGCCACAGTAATGCTACAGGGGTCTGACTATACTTCAGCAACAGAAATGTAACTTCGGTCTGCCGATACCTCTGCTCCTGAAATGCTACCTTGGTTGGTGTATACTGTTACTACTGTAATTTTACTAATACTGGGCTCTGCCCATACTGCTTCATCAGAAATGTTACTGGGGCATGTCTATACTGCTATAACAGAAATGCAACTAATAGTGTGCTCTGCCCATACTGCTTCTACATAAATGTTACTGGGGCCTGTCTATACTGCTACTACTGAAATGTTGCAAATACTATGCTCTCCCTACACTGCTGCCAGGGAAATGTTTTTCTGCTGCTTTGTCCATACTGCTTCTACATTAATATTACTGGGGTCTGACTATACTGCTACTACTGAAATGTTACAAATGCTGCACTCTCCCTACACAGCTGCAAGGGAATTGTGAATCTGCTGCTTTGTCCATACTGTTTCTACGTTAATGTTACTGGGGTCTGAGTATACTGCTACTACTGAAATGTTTAAAAAAATATATACTCTCCCTACACTGCTGAAAGGGAAATGTGAATCTGCAGCTTTGCCCATACTGCTTCAACGTAAATGTTACTGGGGTCTGTCTATACTGTAATTACAACTGAAAAGTTACTGCACTCCGTCAATAGTGCTGCAAATGAAATGTTACTGGGCTCAGCCTACACTGCTGCAACGGAAATGTTAAAGGGGTGTGTCTATACTGTTACTACTACTGAAATGTTACTGGGGTCTGTCAATACTGCTGTAAATGAAATGTTACTGGGGTCTGTCTATACTGTTGCTACTGAAATGTTACTGGGGCCTGTCCCTAATGATACTACTGAAATGCTACTGGGGTCTGTCTGCACTGCTGGAACTGAAATGTTACTGGGGCATGTCGCAACTGATACTACTGAAATGTTACTGGGGTCTGTCTATACTGTTGCTACTGAAATGTTACTGGGGCCTGTCTCTAATGATACTACTGAAATGTTACTGGGGTCTGTCTGCACTGCTGGAACTGAAATGTTACTGGGGTCTTTCCGCACTGCTGGAACTGAAATGTTACTGGGGCATGTCGCAACTGATACTACTGAAATGTTACTGGAGTCTGTCTATACTGTTGCTACTGAAATGCTACTGGGGCCTGTCCTAATGATACTACTGAAATGTTACTGGGGTCTGTCTGCACTGCTCGAACTGAAATGTTACTGGGGCATGTCGCAACTGATACTACTGAAATGTTACTGGGGTCTGTCTGCACTGCTGGAACTGAAATGTTACTGGGGTCAGTCAATACTGCTGGAACTGAAATGTTACTGGGGTCTGTCAATACTGCTGTAAATGAAATGTTACTGGGGTCTGTCTATACTGTTGCTACTAAAATGTTACTGGGGCCTGTCCCTAATGATACTACTGAAATGTTACTGGGGTCTGTCTGCACTGCTAGAACTGAAATGTTACTCGGGTCTGTCTGCACTGCTGGAACTAAAATGTTACTGGGGTCTGTCTAGACTTATACTACTGAACTATTACTGGGGTCTGCCTATACTTATACTACTGAAATGTTACAGGGGTCTGTCGATACTGTTACTACTGAAATGTAACTGATACTGTGTTCTGCCTATACTGCAGCTACTGAAATGTTACTGGGGTCCGTCTATATTGTAACTACAGAAGTGTTAATAGGGTCTCCCTGGACTTCTGCAACATAACTGTTAGTGGGGTGTGCATATACCTTAGCTACAGGAGTATTACAGGGGTCAGTGCATACTATGGGTGCACTAAGTGTTCCCATCGCGGTGTTCCACGTACATGGCCCCAAAAAAAATTACCCAGTCTGACTAGGGCATGCAGTGTGGGCCAAAGCCCACGTGTATCTAATCTGACGTTAGCTCTGCTGTCCAGGGCACTGCAATGGGATATATTTATGTACCGCCGGTGGGTTCCAGGGAACCACCCATGCTGTTGGTCCACAGGGACTTCACATTAGGGAGTTGTACGTGCCTGTGTCGACTTATAAAAACCCCCAGTCAGACTGGGGCATGCAATGTGGTCCGAAGCCCACCTGTATTTAATCTGATGTTAGCTCTGCTGTCCAGGGCACTGCAATGGGATGTATTTATGTACCGCCGGTTGCTTCCTGGGACCCACCCATGCTGTCGGTCCACACGGAGTTGTACCTGCCTGTGTCTTTTTATAAAAACCCCCACTCTGACTGGGGCATGCAGTGTGGGCCGGAGCCCACCTGTATTTTATCTGACGTTAGCTCTGCTGTCCAGGGCACTGCAATGGGATGTATTTATGTACCGCCGGTGGGGTTCAGGGGGCCACTCATGCTGTGGGTCCACACGGACTTCACATTAGGGAGTTGTACCTGCCTGTGTATACTTATTAAAAAAAAACGGTCTGACTGGGGCATGCAGTGTGGTCCGAAGCCCAACTGTATTTAATCTGACGTTACCTCAGCTGTGCTGGGCAATGCAATGGGATTTATTTATGTACCGCTGGTGGCTTCCTGGGACCCACCCATGCTATCAGTCTACACGGACTTCACATTAGGGAGTGGTACCTGCCTGTGTCGACTTATAAAAAAAAACAGTCTGACTGGGGCATGCAGTGTGGGCCGAAGCCCACCTGCATTTTCTCTGACATTACCTCAGCTGTGCAGGGCATTGCAATGGGATTTATTTATGTACCGCCGGTGGCTTCCTGGGACCCACCCATGCTGTGGGTCCACACGGAGTTGTACCTGCCTGTGTCTACTTATAAAGAACCCCAGTCTGACTGGGGCATGCAGTGTGGGCCAAAGCCCACCTGTATTTAATCTGACATTAGCTCTGCTGTCCAGGGCACTGCAATGGGACATATTTATGTACCGCCGGTGGGTTCCAGGGAGCCACCCATGCTGTTGGTGCACACGGAATTCCCTTTGCGGAGTTGTACCTGCCTGTGACTATTTATAAAAAAACCTAGTCTGACTGGGGCATGCAGTGTGGGCCGAAGCCCACCTGTATTTAATCTGACGTTAGCTCTACTATCCGGGGCACTGCATTGGGGCAAACTACAGAAGCAATACAGTGCTGATGAGACGTGCACAGCTACGCTAGCATTGGAGTTCGCTGTAGGCCCGCGATTGCTGAAACAAAGTAATCTTATACCTGTAGATATGATACATTTTAAAGGCTAATAGAAAAAAATGATGTTACAGCAGACTTTCAGGGCTGCTTATGTATATTGTTATACAACTTATAGTCTGATGAAGAAGCATATTTTTTACATATATTGTCATGTCCAAACTGGATGCACTGAATCTATAACCCTGAAATACTCCTAGGCTGTGAACAAGCAGCACACAAAAAAACTGTGGTAAACAATAAAGGAAACAGATAGCTGGGAAACACTGTCCCTATAAACCCTTTACCAAGGACAGGTACATGCCTAAATGCAGATAACTCACCCTAACAAAAGCGAACCTGACCATGTAACTTGGTCACCAGATTACTAGAAAGGAACAGATCTCAGAATCGCCGCAACAAAGAGTTTATTTCTGGTGTATTACATTTTCATTGTGTGTAGATTTTTTTGGTATTGGAGACCTGCCCAGTCAACTTATGGGGAGCAGACATACTTAGAGCAACACAAGCAACAATCACTAACAGTTAACTACAATTTGTGCTGTGTTTACTGTTAAAGATTCTCAGTGAAATGTATCTACTTACATGCAACAAATTCTTGCAACTGTACCAGAGATACTATGGGCCAAAGACAAAATGAATGTTGGCTGCCTGTCACTCTGGTGGATGTTAAAGTCAAACCTGGCATACAGCCACCCAACATCAAGCAATCCACTCTGAGTGCTCCTCAGGAAGCCAGTATTCACAAGTAGCTCCAGGTCTACCTTGAAAATGTAATTCCCCTTACAACACCCCCACTGTATCTGCCCCCCCCCCCCCACCATCTCACAGTCATGGTTCCACATGCTGTACTGGAAATACTCCACATGGCACTGACTAAACATCTCTCAGTGGCCAGGCTCACAAATTATGAAACTCCCTTGCTATCGCCTTCACATATTACAAGTAAAAGCTTCATTACCACAACTTCAGAAGAGGGGGAACCTGTAAGAGAAAGTTAACATTATATGCATGAGTGTTTAGAGTTAATGGAAGATGAGACCATGGGTCTTGAAAATAATGTTGAAACCCTCATTGCTAATACAGATTTTCATTTTTTTATTTGTCGCTCCAGGTACATGAAAATGGGCAAGCAAAGACAGGCTATGCAGTGGTAACTGTGCCGAAACCACTTCTCCCTGGGAAATCTGCTCAGAAGGCCGAGCTGATGGCATTCACTGAAGCATGTAAATTGGCTGAAGGTAAAACTGTTAATATCTACACTGGCTTGAGGTAGGCTTTTGGAATCGCGTTCGATTTCACACTTTTGTGGTGCAGTAGAAATTTTGTTGGATCATCGGGTAAACTCATCCGGAAGGAGGAGGCAATATCCTTGTTGTATCAGGCTTTAGCTCTTCTCAAACAGGTAACCGTCATCAAGGTACAGGCTCATGCCAAGGAAACAACTTTGTAGTTCCTAGAGAATTAAAAGAGCGGATGCGTCAGCCAAAGCAGTGGCTAAACTTCCACTGGACATGTCAACTATGCACCTTTGTTCTCCTTTTTGCAGGATCAAGCCTCTATGGGCAAAAAGGGTGCAGAATTGGTTGAAGAGGGAGTTTGGGGGGAAAGTAAACACCTGTGCCTTCCACAAACACTCTATTATGTCACATTTAAGCCATGGATCGACGCATTAGTCAAAGGAGGTAATGTGTGGTGTAATGTCATCTGCTTGGATTGCTCCAGGGTTCAACAATGCTTTAATCAGGTTTGTGCAGGGATACACCCAGACTTGCACCCAACACAACCCAGGCAACGTTGCCAAAGTACCTCCTCACTGTACTTCAAGGCCGGTTTACCCGTTCCAGTGATTGAATATTGACTACATACCGCTATCTAAGGTCCTTGTGACAGGCTTATATTTCCAGAAACATTTCCAAGTCCAACACAGGGATCTCACCTTCTACTTGTCACTCATAAACATGTGTTATCTTCAATTCCAGATCCAGACTCAAAAGAGAGGTCACACAGCTTACTTCCAGGTGACTGGGTGGTCCTTAAAAGGGTGTGTGAGAAAAGCCTGGAACCTAGATTTGATGGACCATCAATAAGATTAACAGGGGAGAGCGGGCGGGAGAGAGGGAGAGAAAGATCTCCCCTCCGTTCCTCCCCGCTCTCCCCAGCAGCTCCCCGCTCCGTGCCGGCACCCGAATCTTCAGGGACGAGCACAGCGATACTCGGATAAAGCAAATTACTCGAGCGAGTAGTGCTTTTCCGAGTACGCTCGCTAATCTCTAGTTTTTAACATTAGGAAGTGCTATTGACTCTTACTCTAAAAAACTGCGGCAAAATCGTGCGATAGAAACGTGTGAGAAAATTGCAAGTGGCAGCGATGTTCTTGAGAGAGAAAGGAGCGTTGATGCGCAAAAATCTCAGGAAAAAAGTTAGGATTTTATCGCAATTTTCTCGCGGCGATATTATGATCGCCAGTGTGAAGGAGCACTGAGACTAACTTTACATGTGCGAGTGTGATATGGTGCCATGAATCACAGCTCCATATTGCGCTCCCCACTACGTGAATTCGCTGGTAATGCGAGACGCTTTTATCTCAAAACAGCCACGCATAACTTCGAGATCGCGGAGTTTCTCCCATTTTTCCTTTTTCAACGGGAGACATTGCATGCACCTAGCATGTGGTGCTGCTGCCGCCGGCCCCATTGAGAACAATTGGTGCTGCAATGTGAGAGCGCGCAGAAGATATAACATGCCACAATTTGTTTCCTGCGTCGCATTGCATCGTGATGCCATGCAGGAAAATATCACACATGTGTATGACCCCATTCAAAAGAATGGGATTCATTTTTACGTGAGATTTGTGCATCACACAACGCACAAATCACGTGCAATTTTCTCACCTGTGTGCGGCATACCTGAGGCTTCTGTCACACGAGCGAGGCATTGTCACACAGGTTGCTGCATTGCCGCAATTTAATTCCAAAAGGAATAAGCGTTTTCTTATCCATTCACACAGTGTGAAAAGGACGCTGCAGCGGCGGTCGGCAGAATGGCTCTATTTAGCCAAAATAGCTCAACAGAACCAGCTGTCTTTTTCAACGAGTGCCGGACCCAGTTATCTCCCTCCCCCTCTCTTTTTTTTCAGCTCCCATTGGAATCCATGGGAGTTCCCTGTGATTTTCGTCAAAAGATAGGTCATGGCTTATCTTTTGACGCAACAAGGAAAAATAGTGTCTAAAAATCGCCTGCGATTTGGTGATTTTTATTTGTGCTTTTTTCTCGTGGCTGACAATTGTCCATGTAAAGGAATGCATTGGAATCCAATGCTTTACATGGGCGCGGCTTTCCGGCGACGTTTTCTAATAGCTCTCTTGTGTAAAAGACTCAAAAGAGAGGTCACACAGCTTACTTCCAGGTGACTGGGTGGTCCTTAAAAGGGTGTGTGAGAAAAGCCTGGAACCTAGATTTGATGGACCATAGGCAAAACAGAAGACAACCACTTCTTCAGTCAAGCTATAAGAAAAAGACACCTGATACATAGTAGTCACTGCAAAACGGTGTTGGACCCAGAACATTAAAAAGGCTTATAAGATTGCTTTGCATACTCTGGATAATTTTTAATGTAGAGAGACTTAACAAGCTTTTTGAACATCACAAAGTCATAATCAGAGAGTGTGACCACCTCACAAAAACTTAAACATTGCTGAATTTGCACAAACAGTTTGGATTACAATAGGGGAGACTGGGACGGCTGTAGACCCCTTGCAGCCTCTGCCATTGTTCAGTAATCTGTCATTGACCTAACTGACTTACTATAAAATGACTCCTGTCCCAAACTGACTATATGTGGGTAATCTGCAGCTAGCCAGGTACTTTCAAAAAATGCAGTATTACATGGTGTACATTCAGATGAAAGGCAATTGCTATGACACAAAGACATTGAGTCTGCTAGAACATAAAACCCTTATTTAGAGTAGAAGACCCCCTCCATGATGTCCATAAGCGATAATAAAACATATGGACATGGGATCTCTTGATGAGATAACATTTTTAACATTCGAGTGACCTTTCCTGAAACCGGTTATTCTCCATTTATGGGAAATTCCTATAATCACTACGTTCCTGTATGACCAGTTAGTCTCCATTTATGGGAAGTTCCGATAATCACTAAATGCCTGTATGACCAGTTAGTCCCCATTTAAGGGAAGTTCCTATAATCACTACGTTGCTGTATGACCAGGTGAGTCAGGTGTTTCGTTCCCAGACCACACAGTCATATGGAGTATAAAATCAATACTTCACTAATCAGTGGGAACAATACGTTGTAGAGAGAAGAGATGAGGACGAACGTGTGAGTATTCCAGGCCTTCTACCACTACTAGGGGGCCTGATGGTAGACGGGGCCAAACCACTCCGGAAGGGGTTTTACAGATCAAATAAATGTTTACTGAGTTTTTTTCTTTCTTTAGATACAGACGCATCAGAAGTTTAACATCCAAAATGTGGAAACTGAGTGTAATCCTCCTAATTTTTGCATCTGGTAAGTAACTCATACATACTGGGTAGATCACTTAAAGGAGGTTTGTAAGCTTGCCTATTAAACTCAATATAATGATGCATGAGTGACTGAATGATTGTTAAAACAATACCATTACCTCTGTACACTGTGACTCCCATCTCTAGATTAAGCCTCAGAAAGGCTTCCCATGCCGTATGATAATTTGCCTCGGAATGTCCCATGCATGGTTCACATCTGCAAGTGGTCCGGGATCTCTACCTCCCTCATCTGCTATAAATGCCCCCTCCTGTGTTGATAGCCATCTCCAGTCTAGACTGCTGGAGATATTATGCATTCCACGTACAGCATGCCTGCGACACACTGTGACTCTTTCTCAACAGGAATTACATCAGAATTAACAATATCTCTAGGAGTTCAGGGTACTGATAGGCCCAAAATGTCCCTTCCCTCATATTTGGAGACCAGTACTATAAATGATGCATTATAGTTGGGGGTGTTACAGATTTTGCACTGGGGCAAAGAAGTGTGCATCTCCCAAGTCTAAGCACCCTCAGCTGAGAATGACATCAGTATACTTTCTACTCTGTATCTCTATAGGAGGCTGTAGATGTGATTATATGATGATGTGTATGGCTGCTGACATTCATGGGTTAATAAAAAGCTCTTCCTCTTTTCTCTCTTGTAGTTCTGCACATGATTGATGCACAGGATCAGCAAACAGATTATGGTAGGAGTCCCATAATAATATCCCCTATTACAGACATGATGTGAATAAGGCTGCTTCCACATGGGTGACTTGATATCAGCGCAAGAAAATTGCACCACTATTGCATCGGTGTTGTGCGATATCGCTGCGTTTGGTTGCGGTGATATTGCGATTTTGTGTCGCTGCGTAGTCGCACTTGGTGCTACAAAGCCACAAAACTTTATAGCACCATGTGCAAGGATTTTTTTTTTTTTGGGGGGGGGGGGTTAAATATAAGCCCTGCCCTTAAAATAAGCCCTAACTGCATGAAAAGAATATATTCAGTGATTCAATGAATGGCTGTGATTGGTTCCTAGAGCGCTGGCTCTGATTGGCTGAGCCGCGCTCTTGGGAACCAATCAGAGACATAGCTTCCTGCAGGTGGGGATTTTCAAAGCCCCAACCTGGAAGCTCTGTAGGAGAACTTTAAGCAACTGCCAGGGAGCTTCAGAGGAGACGCGCGGGAAGATGACAGCACCTGAGAGATTAGTATTTTTTTTACAATTTTCAATACAGCTGGGGTTTAGTTTATGGCTTTTACAGTAGGAATTCCTAATGAAAAAGTTGCATCGCAACATAGGGGAACTGTGCTTTCATGCGATGCAACACTTAGGAAGGCTCCATAGGGAAACATGGGCTACAAAAAAAAAACGCAAATCGCGGCTCTTTAGAGCATGCCATGACTTTGTAATCTCACAGTGTTGCAGGCTACAAAACATCGCTCGTATGGAAGAATCCATAGGAAAGCATGGGCTCCACATACGTGCGGTTTGTAGCACTGTCGCATTGTGACAAAATCGCGCAAGAAAATCACCCACGTGGAAACAGCCTAAAGTGCACGTCCCAACTCTCCAGCAATATCTGAAGACACCAGAAGATCCGGCAAATCTCCCCCAGTGGTTTTACATAATCCTTACCTCTTCCCATTCCTACGGCGCCATCCTAGAGAGGGAGAGAACTGCAGGAATGGGGAGAGGTGAGTATCTGCACGGCTGGTCTGGGGGCTGTGAAATGGGGATTCAATGTCCCAACAGTGGTCTGTATTAGAGATGAGCGAGCATACTCGCTAAGGACAATTACTCGATCGAGCATTGTCCTTAGCGAGTACCTGCCCGCTCCGAAGAAAAGCTTCGGCTGCCGGCGCAGGTGACAGGTGAGTTGCGGCAGTGAGCAGTGGGGAGGGGGGGGGGGAGAGAGAGAGATCTCCCCTCCGTTCCTCCCCGCCGGCAGCCGAACCTTTTCTTCCGAGCGGGCAGGTACTTGCTAAGGTAATTGCCCATAGCGAGTATGCTCGCCCATCTCTGTGTATTTCTGCCAGTGCTGCAGCTTTTTGTGTGCGCAAATACAGTGAATATTTATATTTGCACATGCAAAAAAGTAGGTAGAAGGACCCATGAATTCGCTGCGCAAATATGCAGTAAGAACACTGGCCCCTTCACTTCAATGGCCTACTGCAGTGCATAACACTCACTAAAACAGGACATGCGATCAATCATCAATAGGTTCTATTCATATTACGCATGATATTTGAGCGCATAATGCACGGTGAATATATGCCCATGTGAACGCATCCTAAAACTTAGACAGTGTAACCTAGGGCTCTTACCCACTTGCATTTTTTAACGCGATTGTCAATGGCACTTTCTAATGTTAAAAACTAGAGATGAGCGAACGTACTCGTCCGAGCTTGATGCTCGGGCGAATATTAGGGTGTTCGGGATGTTCGTTATTCGTAACGAACACCACACGATGTTCGGATGTTCGTCTATATGCGCTCAATGGGGCCGGCGGCAGCAGCGCCAACCCCATTGAGAACATATAGAAGACAAATCCTTCTTCTCTGCACAGCTGTAACAGCTGTGACAGAGAAGAACGATGTTTGCCCATTGAATTCAATGGAACCGGCAATACAGCCGACTCCACTGAATGCAATGGGCTGCCGGCGATCGCGGGATGAATTGTCGGAAAGGGGTTAAATATATAAGCCCTTTCCTGCAATTCATCCAGAAATGTGTAAAAATAAAAAATATATATATACTCACCTGGTGCCGGCAGATGGAGTTCAGCGCGGCAGGCTGCAGTTCTCCTGAACTGCTCTGAACAGCTGTGAGTAGTATTCAGCAGCCGGGGATTTAAAATCCCCGCCTGCTGAATAAGATGCCTCTGAATGGTCACAGCCTGACCAATCAGAGGCCAGCCCTCACTCACACCCATTCATGAATTCATGAATGGGTGTGAGTGAGGGCTGGCCTCTGATTGGTCAGGCTGTGACCATTCAGAGGCATCTTATTCAGCAGGCGGGGATTTTAAATCCCCGGCTGCTGAATAATACTCACAGCTGTTCAGAGCAGTTCAGGAGAACTGCAGCCTGCCGCGCTGAACTCCGTCTGTCGGCACCAGGTGAGTATATATATATTTTTTATTTTTACACATTTCTGGATGAATTGCAGGAAAGGGCTTATATATTTAACCCCTTTCGGACAATTCATCCCGCGATCGCCGGCAGCCCATTGCATTCAGTGGAGTCGGCTGTATTGACGGCTCCATTGAATTCAATGGGCTAACATCGTTCT
This sequence comes from Eleutherodactylus coqui, assembly GCF_035609145.1. Classification (NCBI taxonomy): domain Eukaryota; kingdom Metazoa; phylum Chordata; class Amphibia; order Anura; family Eleutherodactylidae; genus Eleutherodactylus; species Eleutherodactylus coqui. The sequence continues at coordinate 26,623,828 of NC_089842.1, read as the reverse complement.
TCTCTGCCACAGCTGTTACAGCTGTGGCAGAGGAGAACTTGCTGTGTCGTTCCCATCATTTTCTTGAATTGCCAAGATTTTCACACATGAAAACCTTAGCGAGCATCGGCGAAATACAAAAATGTTCCGGTCGCCCATTGACTTCAATGGGGTTCGTTATTCGAAACGAACACCCGAACATCGCGGGAAGTTCGTTTCGAATAACGCGAACCCGAACATTTTGGTGTTCGCTCATCTTTATTAAAAACGCATCGCGCAAAAATCGCTGAGCACAAACCTGCGATGTGTTTTTAACATTAGAAAGTCGTGTTAAAAAAAAACGCAGCGATATCGCAGCATTTAAAAACGCAAGTGGGTGTGAGCCCTAAAGCAGAGAGTGTTAAATTGTGTCAGATTCATCACATTTAGGGCGCCTTCACATTGGCGATAAAATTTTGCAATTTTTGAGCGATGCGAGAGTGAGTGAAAATGCCGAATTATGAAACTAGTGATTTTTCAATGGTTTGCTCCACATTTGGGATGTTTTCACTCAGGCGATGTTGTGCTAAAAAAAAAATCACGGTATGTCCCATCTTTCTGCGTTTTGCGTTTTTTTGTATCTGTCATGTTTCCCTATGAAGATTTCTTTTGATTGCATCGCAAAACACGAACTTGAGATTTTTGTGCAATGCGTTTTTAATAGAGATGAGCGAGCGTACTCGGAAAAGCACTACTCGCTCGAGTAATGTGCTTTATCCGAGTATCGCTGTGCTCGTCCCTGAAGATTCGGGTGCCACTGCGGCTGACAGGTGAGTCGCAGCGGGGAGCAGGGGAGAGCGGGCGGGAGAGAGGGAGAGAAAGATCTCCCCTCCGTTCCTCCCCGCTCTCCCCTGCAGCTCCCCACTCCGTGCCGGCACCCGAATCTTCAGGGACGAGCACAGCGATACTCGGATAAAGCAAATTACTCGAGCGAGTAGTGCTTTTCCAAGTACGCTCGCTCATCTCTAGTTTTTAATATTAGGAAGTGCTATTGACTCTTACTCTAAAAAACTGCGGCAAAATCATGCGATAGAAACGTGTGAGAAAATTGCAAGTGGCAGCGATGTTCTTGAGAGAGAAAGGAGTGTTGATGCGCAAAAATCTCAGGAAAAAAGTTAGGATTTTATCGCAATTTTCTCGCGGCGATATTACGATCGCCAGTGTGAAGGAGCACTGAGACTAACTTTACATGTGCGAGTGTGATATGGTGCCATGAATCACAGCTCCATATTGCGCTCCCCACTACGTGAATTCGCTGGGGATGCGAGACGTTTTTATCTCAAAACAGCCACGCATAACTTCGAGATCGCGGAGTTTCTCCTATTTTCCCTTTTTCAATGGGAGACATTGCATTGCATGCACCTAGCATGTGGTGCTGCTGCCGCCGGCCCCATTGAGAACAATTGGTGCTGCAATGTGAGAGCGCGCAGAAGATATAACATGCCACAAATTGTTTCCTGCGTCGCATTGCATCATGATGCCACGCAGGAAAATATCACACATGTGTATGACCCTATTCAAAAGAATGGGATTCATTTTTACGTGAGATTTGTGCATCACACAACGCACAAATCACGTGCAATTTTCTCACCTTTGTGCGGCATACCTGAGGCCTCTGTCACACGAGCGAGGCATTGTCACACAGGTCGCTTTTCATAAAAAAATCATGGCAATGCTGCATTGCCGCAATCTAATTCCAAAACGAATTAGCATTTTCTCATCCATTCACGCAGTGTGAAAAGGACGCTGCAGCGGCGGTCGGCAGAATGGCTCTATTTAGCCAAAATAGCTCAACAGAACCAGCTGTCTTCTTTAACCAGTGCCGGACCCGGTTAACTCCCTCCCCCTCTCTTTTTTTTCAGCTCCCGTTGGAATCCATGGGAGTTCCCTGTGATTTTCGTCAAAAGATAAGTCATGGCTTATCTTTTGACGCAACAAAGAAAAATAGTGTCTGAAAATCGCCTGCAATTTGGTGATTTTTAGTTGCGCTTTTTTCTCGCGGCTAAAAATTGCCCAAGTAAATGAGTGCATTGGAATCCAATGCTTTACATGGTCGCGACTTTCCGGCGACGTTTTCTAATAGCTCTCTTGTGTAAAAGAGGCCTTACTCTGCTGGATGCTAACCCTACCATATTTTAAGACTGTCAAGTCTAAGGTTATACCACCTATTAGTAAACTTAGTTTACGCCAAAAAATTGCACCAAAATTTTGTGTGCAATTTAGTCCACACCCGCTTTTCATGAAACTACATCCATCTTTTAAAATAAGTCAGAAGAAGTGGGGGAAATTTATGAAGGCATAGAAAAGTTAGAAAATTGGGCGCAAGGGCCGAATGCACAAAAATTTAGCAACTTTTCAGCCCTCTCTGCTGGCCTGGATATTTTTGAAGGAAGTGGGCGTGGCTTGTTGGGAGGCAGCTTGGCCACCCTGGACAGCCACATTTATGTATAATTCACACCAGAAACTAACAAATTATGCCAGAAATATATGCCTGGTTCTACATTCCTGAAAAGACGTACAGAAGTCCCAGGATACGTGTAACACATGAAGCAGCCTGAGCTTCTTCATGTATTACATGCACCATGCATTGGGGGCAATTATACTAAGATCGACATTAGAAATAACACGCTTAGTAAAATTCCCCATAGTCCATGTGATGCGAAGCATGTAACACAGTTTTCTTGTGACGTTTTCTTATTTCAATGTATTCAAAATCACAAAGCAATGCACTCACCCATACGAGGTTTATTTCACAAATGCTCCATTCTCCAGATATTGCAGTTATTGATTCCTCTGTCCTCTGCTTGTTTACTGCTCATTGGAAATCAACCATTTCTTCTATGGAAAGAAATAGCAGAGGAGGCTGGCACTAGGACACTTCTTTTGTGTACATCTGGTGTCCGAGACCTCAGGAGTGCATAGGCACTAGTTTTCAGCCCAGCCACCAGCTACAGTTGTGCTGCTATTTCTTTCCATAGAAGATGTGGTCTGTTTCCCTGGCAACAAGCAGTAAACAACCAGAGGAATCAATAGCTCAATATCTGGAGAACGGAGCATTTTCTAAACAAGTATCTTAGGGTGCATTTAGACGAGCATGTGTTGGTGCGTACATAGGTGCACACAAAACCGGCGCGCCCATGTACGTGCACAAACATGCATGAATGCAGGTCCATGCAGAATTGCTTTCAATGGGGCCACGACTGCTGCCGGCGGCCCCATTGAAAGCAATGGTCTGCCGGCAACCCCTGCAGTGATTTTCAGGGAAAGGCTTCAAATATAAGCCCTTCCATGAAAATCAATCCTATCTGCTATAAAAAATAAAAAAAATATATATATACTCAGCTCTCTGCCGCTGTCAGGGCTCAGGTGCATCTAGCCGCTTGGGTCCCATCACTGTAATAAAGTTCTTTCAGCAGCCGGGGATTTAAAATCTCCGCCTGGTAAAAGGACAGCGTCTGATTGGCTGAGTGCTCAGCTAATCACAGGCAGCGCTGAGCCATTCCTTGAATGTCAGCTGAGCGCTGCCTGTGATTAGTCACAGCGCTCAGCCAAAACAGGCAGCGCTCGGCCATTCATTGAATTGAAGAAAAAAAAAAGAAACTTGTGCGACTTTGTAGCACCACATGCAAGGATTTTTGGGGGGAGGGGGGGTAATATAAGCCCTACCTTTAAAATAAGCCCTAGCTACAGAAAAAAAGTATACATCGCCTTAGAAGCGCTGTCTGGGGCTCCACTGGATCTTTTCCCCGGTCCCCGGCAGCGCTTCCAGGAGGCGGGGATTTTTCAATTCCTGGACAGAAGTGATGAAGGATGGTAGTGCCAGGGAGAAGATGCGCCAGAGATGACAGCACTTCTAAGGTGATGTATACTTAAAAAAAAAAATTTCTGCACCTAGGGTTTAGTTTAGAACTATGACAGTAGGATTTCCTACTGTCAAAGTTGCATCGCACCGCACGAAAATTGTGTTTTCGTACGATACAATGCAACAAAGAGGAATGCTCCATAGGGAATCATGGGCTACAAAACCTCATGAGATGTGTGCATATCGCCAAACCCACAAGGTTTTTATGTCAGGATGTCACATGATACAAAACATCGCATGTGTAAATTAACCCATAGGAAAGCATGGGCTTCTCATACATGCGATTTGTAGCAACACGACAAAATCGTGCAACTTTGTCGCCCGTGTGAAGGAGGCCTAATGCACTATTTCAATATTTAGTCCCCATTGCTAAGTTTGCCCAGGGCCACACTTTCTCTAAAACTTTCCCTACACTCACTGTAAACTGATAATTATTGTAAGATTCAACTAATTTCAGTAAATTTTCAGCATCTGATAATAGAATTTTTTTAATTTCAGAGGACGAATGCCCAAAGAACCAATCCTGGACTAACTGTGGGAGCGCATGCCCAGCCAGCTGTGACAATGTATGGTATCCTCGGGGGTTCTGCATAGACCTCTGTGTGCAGGGATGTGTCTGCCGCAGTCCGCACATCTTCCTGTCTGGACATTCCGGCCCTTGTGTCCTCCCTACGGATTGCCCACAGAATTAACCCAATCCAATAGATACGGAGCAGTGAAGAAAGATCCTCCACATAATACATGAAGGCAGTAGGAAGAATGGGGCTCTAATAAATACATTTCATTCCAAAATGTGTCTTCTCTGTGTTTAGAATGAACTTATAGCCCTGCTCATCCTGATCCTCCAGGTCCATGAATAGAACAACAGCACTGCAGTGTAGACTGACACACAGGCAGAAGACGCAACGGGGCTTATTTACTAAGGGCTCTTTCACAAGAGCGTGTGCGCACCTGAGCGCGACTTTTCAGCGCACTAAACTAGGCTTTTTGTGCACATATTGGCACATTTTACTGTACTTTTTCTGCCTGTAAGGCATGTTCGTTTGTGCACGGCAAAGAAACACATTGGTTGAAATGGCTAATTCGTCTAATATGTTCCAGATATGTTCTTTTTCCAATGGAATTACGCAGCATATCACGGATCTTCTTGCCTATTGTGCAAACATTTCCGCACCCCTCCATTGATAATGGGGAACTTTGGTGCGGAAATGCGCAGAGAAGCAGAGCAGTTAAAATACAGAAATATGAACAAAACTCATTGAAATCAGCAGGTTCCATTCTCTGCATATTGCCCATGTGAACTTCATGCACCCAAATATACCTGTGTGAAGCCATCCTAACAGAGGCGTAACTTGAAGGTCTTGGGCCCTGATGCAAAATCTGTAACAGGCCCCCTACCTACCATTTGCTATTTGTAATATTGGTGTCTTCTTATACGACGTAGGGGCTTTTAGTCCCCCTAAAACTTCAGGGCCCGGTAGCGACTGCTACCCCTGCACCCCTACGCCCCTGCATCCTACTACAGTCCATTTTCGTTTTTTATTCCCCCCTTTTAAAAAATCATAACTCTTTTATTTATCCATGGTTGTAGCTACCTGAGGGCTTGTTTTGTTTTTTGCGGGACGAATTGTATTTTTTTAATGGTGCTTTTCAATCTAACATATAATGTACTGAAAAACTTTTAAAAATTTCTTAGTTAAGTGATATGAGAAAAAAAAGAAATTCCACCATCTTTGGGTGCGTCTTTTTTTTACAGCGTACACACTGCAACACAAATGACAGGAGGACTTTATTCTAGGGGTCAGTACGAATACTACGATATCAAATTTATATAGTTTTTTTTTTTTTTGCTGTACTACTTTTATGTTTTTTCAAAGATATTTTGCTTTTTTAATTATTTTCTGCTGCTATATTTTTTTTATTTTTTCGTCGACATTATTGTGCGACATCTCACTTTGTGTGGGACGTCCCGTAGTCTCTGTTGGTAACATTATGGAGTACATATGACTTTTTGATCACTTTTTATTACATTTTTTCTTGGAGGCAGGGTGGTTTTTTTTCTGACGACCTTCGCCATGCGGGGTATGTAATGCATCACCGTGATAGATTGGACTTTTACGGATGCAGTAATACAAAATATGTATTTTTGTTTTATTAATTAGATTTATTATAAATATGGAAAAAGGATTAAAAAAAAACAAAAAACTTTCATTACCATTATTTTAATAATTAGTAAAACTTTTTAAAATTGAATTTTCACTTTTTTTAGACCTTAGAGGGAACAAAAACTTGCGATGATTTGATCGCTCCTGCAGTATGATGTAATTACATAGCATTACGTCATACCATGACATCAAGCCATGCCTCAGCACACAGGTAGGCCCCCAGCTGCCATGACACCGGCACGGCTCTCTGCGATCTCATTGCAGGGGTCCATACGGGACCCCTGTACATCCGTTAGGGAATTTAAATGCCGCTGTCAGAATTGGTATTTAAAGGGTTAACAGCTCCAATGAGCATTGCTGCTTATTAGAGATGAGCGAACGTACTCGTCCGAGCTTGATGCTCGGGCGAATATTAGGGTGTTCGGGATGCTCGTTACTCTTAACGAGTACCACGCGGTGTTCGGGTTACTTTCACTTTCATCTCTGAGACGTTAGCGCGCTTTTCTGGCCAATAGAAAGACAGGGAAGGCATTACAACTTCCCCCTGCGACGTTCAAGCCCTATACCACCCCCCTGCAGTGAGTGGCTGGCGAGATTAGGTGTCAACCGAGTATTGAAATCTGCCCCTCCCGCGGCTCGCTACGGATGCATTCTGACATTAGTTCAGGGAAAGTGCTATCGTGTTGGAGCTGCTATAGGGAGAGTGTTAGGAGTATTGTAGGCTTCAAGAACCCCAACGGTCCTTCTAAAGGCCATAAATCTTCTCTATATGCGCTCAATGGGGCCGGCGGCAGCAGCGCCGACCCCATTGAGAACATATAGAAGACAAATCCTTCTTTTCTGCCACAGCTGTAACAGCTGTGACAGAGAAGAATGATGTTTGCCCATTGAATTCAATGGAGCGGCTGTATTGCAGGCGGGGATTTCAAGCCTTTCGTAGAGAAAGGATTAGTCTGCCGGGAACCAGGAGGGAGCAAGAGCCTGCAAACACCAGGAGGGAGTGACAGCCTGCAGGAGCGCCGCAGATCGTCTGAAGAAGTGAGTAATGCTTTGTATTCTTTGCTCCACTGTATTACCGGCGTATAAGGTGACAGTTGGGGGGTCGTTCTATACGCCCCGTCGCCTTATACTCCGGTATATATTTTTATTTTTACACATTTCTGGATGAATTGCAGGGAAGGGGTTATATATTTAACCCCTTCCCGACAATTCACCCCGCGCACGCCGGCAGCCCATTGCTTTCAATGGAGCGGCTGTATTGCCGCGCCATTGAATTCAATGGGCAAACATCGTTCTTCTCTGCTACAGCTGTTACAGCTATGGCAGAGGAGAACGATCTTTACGCTGACAGTGCGGGAAGGGGGGGGCCCACTCTTGCCGGTATTGTGGCTTAATAGTGGGACCTGGGAACTTGAGATGCAGCCCACCATGTAGCCCCTCGCCTGCCCTATCCGTCACTGTGTCGTTCCCATCACTTTGTAGAATTGCCCAGATTTTCACACATGAAAACCTTAGCGAGCATCGGCGAAATACAAAAATGCTCCGGTCGCCCATTGACTTCAATGGGGTTCGTTACTCGAAACGAACCCTCGAGCATCGCGGGAATTTCGTTCCGAGTAACGAGCACCCGAGCATTTTGGTGCTCGCTCATCTCTACTGCTTATCAGATCTGTTGCCAGGAGATGTCAGCTGTTAGAAACGGCCGGTGTGCGTTGTATGTAGGGAGATCGCCCCACAGTCTTCCTTCATACACACTCTGAATGTGCCAGGACATAACTTTATGTCCTGTGTCATTCACAGGTCAAGACTGTGTAAAACTGTCTAAGTTTAGTTGGCTTAGTTTACACCAATAATTGCAGCAACATTGTTGTGCAAATTGCAGCAATCTTTGGAGTAATTTAGGCACCGCCCCTGTGTCTTAAACGGGGTATAGCCCCTTGGCCAGGTGGCTTCATTATAAGAAATTTGCCCTATATTGAAACCCTACTTGGTTAACTTATACAACCATATCTTGCAGCAACGCTAAATACATTGCAATTTCATATGAGCCCTCATCCCAACTACACCTAAGCCCGGGAAAGATCCCACCATTCTGTCAAATTATAAGCCCAAATACCTTCTTCATAATTGCTTCCAGACTCAACCAATTTCTCCCATTCTTAGCTCATCGAGATCTTTAAACTAGAACAGAATGGGAAGGTAAGTGAAAGACTAGAAAAAATAGAGAACCTTGCTATAAGAAGTGGAAAGAAAGAACAACAAAAAAAAATCTGAAGGAGAGAAGAGCAAGAGATACCGATCACAAACTAAAATGTTTTTACTAGAGATGAGCGAACGTACTCGTCCGAGCTTGATGCTCGGGCGAATATTAGGGTGTTCGGGATGTTCGTTATTCGTAACGAACACCACACGATGTTCGGATGTTCGGGTTACTTTAACTTTCTTCCCTGAGAAATCTTTTCTATATGCGCTCAATGGGGCCGGCGGCAGCAGCGCCAACCCCATTGAGAACATATAGAAGACAAATCCTTCTTCTCTGCCACAGCTGTAACAGCTGTGACAGAGAAGAACGATGTTTGCCCATTGAATTCAATGGAACCGGCAATACAGCCGACTCCACTGAATGCAATGGGCTGCCGGCGATCGCGGGATGAATTGTCGGAAAGGGGTTAAATATATAAGCCCTTTCCTGCAATTCATCCAGAAATGTGTAAAAATAAAAAATATATATATACTCACCTGGTGCCGGCAGAAGGAGTTCAGCGCGGCAGGCTGCAGTTCTCCTGAACTGCTCTGAACAGCTGTGAGTAGTATTCAGCAGCCGGGGATTTAAAATCCCCGCCTGCTGAATAAGATGCCTCTGATTGGTCACAGCCTGACCAATCAGAGGCAGCCCTCACTCACCCATTCATGAATTCATGAATGGGTGTGAGTGAGGGCTGGCCTCTGATTGGTCAGGCTGTGACCAATCAGAGGCATCTTATTCAGCAGGCGGGGATTTTAAATCCCCGGCTGCTGAATACTACTCACAGCTGTTCAGAGCAGTTCAGGAGAACTGCAGCCTGCCGCGCTGAACTCCTTCTGCCGGCACCAGGTGAGTATATATATATTTTTTATTTTTACACATTTCTGGATGAATTGCAGGAAAGGGCTTATATATTTAACCCCTTTCCGACAATTCATCCCGCGATCGCCGGCAGCCCATTGCATTCAGTGGAGTCGGCTGTATTGACGGCTCCATTGAATTCAATGGGCTAACATTGTTCTTCTCTGCCACAGCTGTTACAGCTGTGGCAGAGGAGAACTTGCTGTGTCGTTCCCATCATTTTCTTGAATTGCCAAGATTTTCACACATGAAAACCTTAGCGAGCATCGGCGAAATACAAAAATGTTCCGGTCGCCCATTGACTTCAATGGGGTTCGTTATTCGAAACGAACACCCGAACATCACGGGAAGTTCGTTTCGAATAACGCGAACCCGAACATTTTGGTGTTCGCTCATCTTTAGTTTTTACACAAATGCACAGAGCATGGGAAACAAACAAGTGGAATTGGAGCTCCTGACACAGGAAGAGAAAGATGATGTTATAGCCATCACAGAAACTGGGTAGGATGATACACATGGTTGGAATACAAGGCTTGAAAGATACAATTTTTTAATAAGAAACAGACCAAAAAAAAAGGGAGGAGGTATTGTGTTGTATGTTAGGGAAACATTCATCTCCACAGAGATTTAGGCTTCAGAGCATGGGAGTTCTATAGAAACTGTTTGGGTAAGAATACAAGGATAGAACAACAGAAAGGACACCATTGTAGGCATTTACTATAGGCCACCTGGACAAGCATAAGATATTGATGAACTATTTCTACATCAGATGGCCAAGCTCTCAAAAGAGCACAACATAGTGATCATGGGAGATTTTAACTTGCCAAACATTTGTTGGAAATCTCTCTTCGGTAAAAGTAATGGATTCAACAAATTCTTATCCGCTCTTGCTGATAACTTTATCTTCCAAAAGGTGGTAGAGAAAACAAGGGGATCTGCTATCTTGGGCCTAATTCTTACCAACAGGGAGGAAATGGTTGAGGAAGGGTGGCTGGGACCATGGGAGGTTAATGATTAAGGGTGGCTGGGACCATAGGAGGTGGTGATCATGCTATCCTTGAATTTTGGATAACAAGGGGAGGAAGATGTGAGAAGAGTCAGACCTCAAGGGTGGATTTTAGAAAGGCAGATTTTAATGGAATCAGAAAGAGGATAGAAAGAATCCAATGGCTGAATGTTTTAAGGACAGAAATGTCTAAGAAGGTTAGGAAATATTGCGAAATGAGATTCTTAAAGCACAATCATTAACAATCCCTAAAAGATGGAAGAATGGGAAACATTTAAAGAGACCAAGATGGATGAACACAGAACTTGCACATGTTATCCCAGACAAATCTAATTTCCTTCTATTACAGAATCACCGACTGGGTTGATCAGGGAAATGCAGTGGATATAGTATATATTGACTTCAGTAAAACATTTGACAAAGTATCTCATACTATACTTATTGAAACAATGACCAAATATGGGATTGACAAGGCAACTGTTAGATGGATTCACAACTGGCTGAGTGATTGTACTCAAAGTGTGGTCATAAATGGCTGCACATCCAAGTGAAAGAACGTATCAAGTGGGGTACCACAAGGCTCTGTCCAAGGCCAAGTGTTGTTAAACATTTTTATAAGTGATCTGGAGAAGGGAATAGAGGGGGAACTGATTAAATTTGCTGACAACACAAAGCTAAGAGGGATGGCTAACACTAGGGAAGAGAAGGAGAAGATTCAAAAACATCTAGAAAATCTTGAACAGTGGTACTTATTAACAAGGAGAAATGCAAAATCCTACATCTGGGCAAGAAAAATGAAAAGAGCACATACAGGATGGGAGAAATTGGGCTAACCAGCAGCTCAATGCAGAATTCACTAAATCATCCCAGACAGATATGTGTCCAGCCTCTGTTTGGAGACTTCCATTGAAGGAGAACTCACCACCTTCTGTGCTAACTTGTTTCACTGATTGATGACCCTCAGGCCTCGGTCACACGGACGTTTTTTCGCGCGATTTGCGGATCGCATGACGGATGTGCATCCGCAAATCGCATGACCGGGGCTGACGATTCGCCGAAAAATCTGCAGCTAGCAGCGTTTTCAGCGAAACGGCCCAGCGCTGCCCACTATCCTCTGCCACAGCTGTGGCAGAGGAGAACGATGTTCGCCCATTGAATTCAATGGAGCCAGCAATACAGCCGGCTCCATTGAAAGCAATGGGCTGCCGGCGAGCGCGGGATGAATTTTCGGGAAGGGCTTTAAAAATATAAGCCCTTCCCTGAAAACCATCCTAAAATGTGTAAAAAAATAAATAAAATATATATATATATATATATATATATATATATATATATATATATATATATATATATATACTCACCTTTTCCCTGCAGACAGAGTTCAGCCACGGCCGGCAGTTCTCCTGAACTGCTCTGTGTAGTATTCAGCAGAGGCAGCTCTCAACTGTCATTTAATAGCTGAGAGCTGCCTCTGATTGGTCCCTGCGTTCAGCCAATCAGAGGCAGCACTCACCCATTCATGAATTCATGAATGGGTGAGTGAGAGCTGCCTCTGATTGGTGAGGGCTGTGACCAATCAGAGGCAGCCCATTCAGAAGGCGGGGATTTTAAATCTCCGCCTGCTGAATACTACACAGAGCAGTTCAGGAGAACTGCCGGCCGGACGCGGCTGAACTCCGTCTGCAGGGAAAAGGTTAGTATATTTTTTTTTTTTTTTTTTTATTTTTACACATTTTAGGATGGTTTTCAGGGAAGGGCTTATATTTTTAAGCCCTTCCCGAAAATTCATCCCGTGCTCGCCGGCAGCCCATTGCTTTCAATTGAGCCGGCTGTATTGCCGGCTCCATTGAATTCAATGGGCGAACATCGTTCTTCTCTGCCACAGCTGTTACAGCTGTGGCAGAGGAGAACGATCTTTATAGTATATGTTCTCAATGGGGTCGGCGCTGCTGCCGCTGGCCCCATTGAGCGCATATATAGAACACAAGGAATCGCAGAACGCAGATAGGCGCTTTCTGCGAATCGTTGTGTCCTATAATTTATCGCACATCCGTATAAAAAGCGGACATGTGACCAATCCCATTGCGAAGCATTGGGTCTATATATGCACGAATCGCATGCGCAAATCGCGCGAAAAAACGCCCGTCTGACCGATGCCTCACTGTCTAATATCTAACTTGTGTTCCCTTCCTTTTAGCTCTATCCCATTGCTTCTAGTCTTTCTTTGTGCAAATGAGAATAGGGCTGATCCCTCTGCACTGAGACAGCCATTGTATATTATTGCTATCTTTAAAGTATTCGTGGACAGGAAACCTTCTATATATATTATTGTATGTCCTGTAAGTGTGGCAAAGTGCATTACAAAAGATTATGCCTCCCATGTACTATGTGTATGTGCATTTTATACTCTATGTATTGTTAGGGTATTGCATGTACATTTGTCACAGGGTGAGTTATGCGTTATTTATGTATCTTACATGTATGCGTGTGTTTGTGTCAATATGTGTGACAGGATAGACAGTGCATTATAATGAATAATATGTCAATCACGTGTGTGTATACAGCAGTACATATATGTGTGCACAAAGATACATGTTCACAATTTGTTTTTAGACATTTTTGATATTTTAGGGTGGTGTTTTCTTTTATTAATATACTTCATATATACAGTACATTCATTTATGGATTTATTGTTCACCAAGTGTCATTTTCAGATGTATCATTAATTTGTAAAATAGATTACAGATGTATTCTCCCTTATCATATGCCGAGTTGTGCGAATCGAGATTTACAAAAAAAATATATATATGTCCAATAAATACCAACCTCCGGTCATCCAACCATTGGCACCCGTGTTCCAAAAACGTATATATGAGTTTATTTTTACTGTATTAAACAATGACATGGAATCATAAGGAGGACAATTACTGGACTAAAAACTGACAGATTAATCGTACATAATGCACTAAAAAAAAGCCACACAGAGCAAAAAAGTTCTTTTTGTAAAAGCAAAATTCTTTATTCAATAACACAAAGAGTTAAAGCTATATACAAAAAGTTGGAATAAAGAATGCAATGTCCATAATATAAGTGAAGGCTGGTTATCAAAACATATATATCAGTTATATATCATAATCAATGAATAGACAGGTAAATAACATATAGGTAAAAGATAAGGTCCCCTGGTGCAAACACCGAGTTGTGAACGACTATTAGGGTGACATCACATCGTGACGTTTTCTTGGCAGACTGTTTTTGCAGGGTGGTTGGACATTGCCTTCCCCAGTCATCTTTACCCCCAGCAAGTTGGGTACTTATTTTACCGACCTTGGAAGGATGGAAGGCTGAGTCAACCTTGAGTTGGTTACCTGAAATAACATATAAATGCAGTGCAAACAAGCAAAGTCACCACATTTAGCCAACACAGAAACCATACTGGAAGAACCAATATGTGAAATGTATGTCAGGGCTGTGGTATGGTTTCTGTGTTGGCTGAATGTGGTGGCGGTGCTTATTTGCACTGGGTTTATATGTTATTTGCCTTTCTATTCATATTGTCGTGGATGACCTTTGGGGGTCCACGGCATGATCAATAGGAATGTTTGCATCCTTCCAAATTAATGTTATGAAGCTGTGTGCACAGCCTGAAGCAATCCCACTGACACAAGTTCAGCATATGAAAACGTCCTAATTTCTGCTTTTTTTGTGGGCACATAGCCTCTTTTATAGAGTTTAACATATCTGCCTTTTATGGGCAGGCCAAAGATTGCATAGATAAAACGTATAGATAGACAATTGGATAAGTTCTCTAAGGTCCTTCCTGCATCCGGTCATCTGTTGTTCTTGGCATTGCCCGTCACATGGTATCAGTCAGGAGGGAGAAGATGGGATGAGCGAGTTGTCTTAGGTACCACGTGTGGATGGTCCGGTATGATTGGAGGTTATGACTTGAATTATTTGCATGAATTTGCCGTAAACTGCTTATGCTGATTAGTGCGTTTGTTAAGACTGCAGTTTCGTGTGTCTGGCTTGCTTCTGCTAAAGTCTGCTAGATATTGGGAAACAGAGAGTTTCACTGTATATTCTTGTATGAGGAAGTGGATATATAAAGATATAAAAAGATATATATGTGCAAGTAAACAAGGGATGGAAAAATACTGTCATAGGTATATAGAAGATAAAGAATGTATAGAAGGTTAGTAGGCAAAGGATATATGAGGGAGAATGTCCGCTACAGGTATATGAAAGTGTATGTCCACTGTACTGAAGTATAGATATTGTGTATATCCACTACAATATATATATATATATATATATATATATATATATATATATATATATATATATATATATATATATATATTGGTAACCAACCGTTAGACATACCTACTTTATGAACATTACATTCTTTATTCCAAATTTTCATATGTAGTTTTAAAGGCCCATTTACACCAGCCGATGATCGCTAAAAAAACCCAAAACGCTAATCGGCGATCGTTTTAGCAATCATCGGCGGGTCTAAATGCGCGCCCATCGTGCGCTTTTTGAGCACTGCTAGCTGATTGTTAAATGCAGTCCAACCTAAAAATCGTCCTTCACTCTTATAAGCAGTTCTCCTTGATCAGTGCTAATAGCTTTGTTTCCCCGTGGGGAACAAAGGATCTGAGCGCAGATAAGAGCCCTCAGGCTGTTAACTGCATTCAGTGAAGTCTTCATTTGCACAGTTAATCGCTATTAAGTAGCTAAGTAGCTACTTAATAGTTTATGCAAAATGATCGCTCAAAGCTGTCACTCAAACTGTCATTTGAGCGATCTTTTAATAATCATCGGCTGGTGTAAATGGGCCTTAACTCTTTGTGTTATTGAATAAAGTATTTTTCATTCACACTGCATGCATTTGTGCCCTGCGTGTGGGTTTTATTTGGATCTATATATGTATTTACACAGGTAAGTTTTAACCATATACTGCTGTTTTTTTTTTTGGTGGTGATATTAGTCATTACTGTATGCGGCACACAGTGATGGCACAGATTGCACGTCAACAACGTGACATCCAAACATGTAGAACAAGTTCAGTTCATATATGCACGCTATGTTTTTGATGCAAAAATAGATTTTAAAGCCGTAATTTAAAGTCAGCCAGGGAGGCGTAACTCCCTGCAGCTAAACTAAACCTATTTGCTGTACTGATTGTGACTTCTTCTTCTCCTTCCCCTTTTGTTCTCCTGGTTACTATAAATAGGCAACAGATTGAGCCAAACAAATACATTTGGAAGAGAACACAACAGGTAAGTGCAAAGTCTGCAATTTATTTATTTTGTACATTTAAGAAGCAAAATTATAATCAGGGACGTTTATTACCAGGTTTTGATGCCATTTATCTGGCTGCTTTCTTTTTCCTCTCAGGCCGCCTGCAGACGAGCGGAAATCCCGCCGCGGGATTTCCCGCGGGATTTCCGCCGCTGAAAGTCTGCATAGGAGTGCATTACAATACGCACTCCTATGCAGACGGCCGCGGTTTGGCCGCGCGAAATCTCGCGCGGCAAACAAACCGCGGCATGTTCTAATTTTGTGCGGGGCACGCACTCACCTGGCCGCCGGCTCCGGTCTGCGCATGCGCCGGCTGCGCAGCAGCCGGCACATCAAAGAGCCGGGGCCGCCAGGCGCGGGTGAGTACGCGCTCGTCCCTGCAGGCTCTCGGGTCGGATCGCGCGGCGAGACTTCTCGCTGCCGGATCCGACCCGCTCGTCTGCAGGCGGCCTCAAACACAAATGTATCTGCTTGTTACGTAATGTTGATACAATTCTTGCATCTCTAAATACAGCTCTAACTGTTTATAAACTTCATGCCTCTACGGCAGTGAGCTTCCTCAGAAATGTTGAGAGTTTTTTAAATGCCTTTATTGATACATTTATGTAAAAACCTCCTGCCACTCAGACTCTGCTTCCTTTTTGCCAGCTACTTTTGAAAAATGTTCGAAGCTTCACATCTGAGGCATCTTTTTGGTGCAAATTAATAGTAAATTAACGAGACGCAACTTATACCAAAAGTCTGGCCCAACCTCAATAGTAAATGTCCCTGATGTGTCTCCACCTTGGCTGCTGTTTAGTAGAACTATGCATATATATATATATATATATATATATATATATATATATATATATATATATGCATATATAATATTTCAGAGAAACAAGTCTGAAATCAGAGAGATTTGGGGAGAGATTTTTAAGTGTTGTTTAAAATATATATATATATATGTCTATATGACCTCTTTCATAGTCATCATAGAAAGTTAAGCTCCCGTTACGCAGCATTTTTAATCTAATGTAGTTTTTTATTTTGTAGTTTTCTATTTTAATCTTTCATGTGAAAGTTTAGAAGCAAATCTTTTTTTAACCATGTTTTAATTTATATGTAATGCATACTTCATTTCTAAATTAAGTACAGGTGGATTTTACAGATACTAACCAAGCATGGCCTTTTGGAAAAACCTTTTCCTTCTGCAGCTCGGGATTTTTGGTAAATGGCTCCTCTTTTATTTAAAGTTCATAAATAGGGATGAGCGAGTATACTCGCTAAGGCACTACTCGCTCGAGTAATGTGCCTTAGCCGAGTATCTCCCCGCTCGTCCCGAAAGATTCGGGGGCCGGCGCGGGGTGGGGAGCTGCGGGGGAGAGCAGGGAGGAACGGAGGGGAGATCTCTCTCTCCCTCTCTCCCGCCCGCTCTCCCCTGCTCCCCGCCGCAACTCACCTGTCAGCTGCAGCGGCCCCCGAATCTTTAGGGACGAGCAGGGAGATACTCGGCTAAGGCACATTACTCGAGCAAGTAGTGCCTTAGCGAGTATACTCGCTCATCCCTATTCATAAACAGAGATTTTGTATCTGTACATTAATTTAATGCTGATGATACACTGTTTTCACAGTTTATCCGTCTGCGGCAGAGGCAGAGACGTTACCTATAAGACGTAAGTTATGTAAAAATACAAATTGCACTACTTAACTGCTTATGCTGCATGCTTTTATGCTTTTTTATGACCATATACATGTTTTTATGCAATACATCATAAGGCTATTGATGCTACCTACCAGTCATAGCATTAGCTACATGTAGAATACATCCAACTGCTTATAGTTTCTTTGCAGAATTATATTCCCCTATGTAAAGGTCATGATGACCCATAAACCAAAGAGTCAATTGGTGTATTGTTTTCCAAGTTAACCCATCAATGTACCCAGATTTGTCCCCAGCATTGAGACACTAAGAATAGAGGACTGCTAAGTATTTTCCTGCATAATCTAAAATGTGACTGTATTAGGTAGACAAAAAATAGCATTTAGTAGAAATATCAGTGGCACTAGTCTAAGTATATTATAACTATATGTATATTATTAGTAGTACTATAGTATTATAATATGTATATCATTCCTGAGTATATGTTTTATCCTCCTTTATATCATAGTAACATATTTCCTATTCTTTGACCCCATAGCTTTGTGCCTACAGCCATACTACGTTTACGGCATCAGGCCTTCATGCTACAACAATTGTGACAATCTCAACAAAACTACAGAAATCTGTCCCTTTCTTAATCTCTATGGATGTTACTGTATAAATGGCTATGTCTACAAGTCAGCAACTTCCAATCTCTGTGTCCCTGCCTCAAGTTGTAATGTTATTTGCCCTCCAAACATGCATTTTGATTCTTGTATCACCTCACTCAGAAAAACCTGCTCTACCAGAAACCAAAAGCCATTTCCAACTCTTGGCTGCCTGCCACGTTGTGTCTGTAATGATAGATATATACTGTCTGATGCTCCTGTCCCAGTATGTATAAGGATTGTACAATGCCCAAAGGTCATTCCAGTAGATCCTGATCTACCAATCTCAAATGTCTGAGGTGATATTTGACGTCAACTCGATTGCATATGGATTGATAGAACTTTTGGTGCCACAACTCATAAAATTATATACTTTTCATATCATTTATCTTCTAAGTGAGGTGGAGGAGGCATTATAATCTATCAGGAATTAAAGACAAGCATATCAATAAATGGGTAATCTGGAAGTCTGAGAAGGATTGGAATATTAGATCACCTATAAGAACTTATCTATTGTTTTAGCCAGGTTCTCATATAGCGTTAAGGGTCATGTCAGCAGATACCCATAAAATACATATTGGAACTAAGGTTTTAATGACTGTATGAGTGTCAGGAAAGGCACAAAATGTCTTGGGGTATCAATCTTGGAGATAGACATAATAATCTTAAAGGGGTTGTCCAGCACCAAAAAACATGGCTGTTTTTCCAAAACCATCACCAGAGCAGTTCTGTATTGCACTTAAAGGGGTTGTCTCGCGAAAGCAAGTGGGGTTAAGCACTTCTGTATGGCCATATTAATGCACTTTGTAATATACATCGTGCATTAAATATGAGCCATACAGAAGTTATTCACTTACCTTCCATGCGCTGGCGTCCCCGTCTCCATGGCTCCGTCTAACTTCAGCATCTAATCGCCCGATTAGACACACTTGCGCAGAAGGGTCTTCTGCTTTTGGGTCTGTCCGGCAGCAGCGGCGTTCTGGCTCCGCCCCCTTGTACGCGTCATCGCGTAGCTCCGCCCCATCCGGTGTGCCAATTCCAGCCTCCTGATTGGCTGGAATCGGCACACGTGATGGGGCGGAGCTACGTGGTGATGCGTAAAAGGGGCGGAGCCAGAACGCCGTTGCTGCCGGGCAGACCCGAAGGCAGAAGACCCTTCTGCGCAAGCGCGTCTAATCGGGCGATTAGACGCTGAAGTTAGACGGAGCCATGGAGACGGGGACGCCAGCGCAGGGAAGGTAAGTGAATAACTTCTGTATGGCTCATATTTAATGCACGATGTATATTACAAAGTGCATTAATATGGCCATACAGAAGTGTATAACCCCACTTGCTTTCGCGAGACAACCCCTTTAAGCTATTCTTATTCCAATGGAGGTGAGCAGCAATACTGGACACAACTCATGTAGAGGTGTTGTGGTGTTTATGGAAAAATTCAACCATTTATGTATACCTAGACAACCTCTTTAACCTCTAAAGATCACAACGATGTGGTTTTAGTTTCACTTTATGTTTTTCTTTTCCACTGCTCAAAAAATCATAACTCTTTTTAGTTTATCCATCAGTGTAGCTGTTTGAGGGCTTGTTTTTGCGGGAAGAGTCATATTTTTCAATGGTACTATTCAATGTACCATATAGCGTACTGAAAGCCTTTTTAAAATTCTAAGTGGAGTGAAATGAAAAAAAAAATGCAATTCCACCAACTTTGGGTGATCTTGTTTCTATGGTGTACACACTGCGGCAAAAAGTAATAACTTTATTCTATGGGTCAGTATGACACAAAACTTATATAGTTGTGACGATACAAATTTTTTTGCTATACTACTTTCAAAAAATTAAATTTATTCGGAAAAAAAATAAAATTATTTTCTACCGCCATTTTCTGACAGTCATAACGTTTTATTTCTCTGTCAACAAAGTTGTATGCGATCTCGTTTTTGCAGCACATCCTGTTGTTTCCATTGGTATCATTTTGGAGTACATAAGGCTTTTTAATTGCATGCTATTACATTTTCCCTTGGAAATGAAGTGACCAAATAAAGCACAATTCTAATGCTGCACATTTTTTTTCTCTCCAGACAATATTCACAGTGTGTGATAAACTTTGTAAGATCAGACTTTTATGGATGCCAAATATGTTTTAGGGAGGGGGGGTTGTTTTGATTTTTTATTATAAACAAAGGAAAAGGCAGGGTTTTCAAACTTTTATTGCCTTTTATTTTATCTAATAGTTAATAAAATTTTTACATTTTTTCCATCTCTACAGTGGACTTGAGATCGCTTGATCACTTCTACAATATAATGTAGAGAACCTACCAAAATTAATAATCTAAAATATAACTTTTAATAAAATTGTTAAAAATATTTGGACCCACTAAACGAAATGCAGACAAAAACATACACAAATATCAGGTTTATATAAACCCAGATTGATATATTGTGGATACCATACTAGTGTTTACCACATATTTACCAAACAAGATTGCTAGAGTTGCAGTGGTACAGGTGACAGGACACTTGTTGAATAAGTGAATCCCACTGTAACAGCTGTGGCAGAGAAGAATGATGTTTGCCCATTGAATTCAATGGAGCCGGCAATACAGCCGGCTCCATTGAAAGCAATGGGCTGCTGGCGATCGCACGATGAATTTTTGGGAAGGGCTTAAAAATATATGCCCTTCCCTGAAATTCATCCAGAAATGTGTAAAAACAAAAAAAATATATATACTCACCTTGTCCCGGCAGAGTAGTATTCAGCAGCCGGGGATTTAAAATCCCCGCCTGCTGAATGAGCTGTCTCTGATTGGTCACAGCCTGACCAATCAGAGGCAGCTCTCACTCACACCCATTCATAAATTCATGAATGGGTGAGTGAGTGCTGCCTCTGATTGGCCCAGTGCTGAACTCCATCTGCGGGGACCAGGTGAGTATATATATTTTTTTTGTTTTTATACATTCCTGGATGAATTTCAGGGAAGGGCTTATATATTTAAGCCCTTTCCGAAAATTCATCCCGCGATCGCCCGCAGCGCATTGCTTTCAATGGAGCCGGCTGTACTGCCGGCTCCATTGAATTCAATGCGCTGGACAGCTCCGGCCCGTTTCTATTGAAAAGCGGCTAGGAGCAGTATTTTCGGGCGATTTTTCGGCCCCGGTCACGTGATTTGCGGATGCTCATCCGTCATGCGATCTGAAAATCGCGGGAAAAAACGCCCGTGTGACTAAGGCCTTAGATGACAGAGGCATACAAGAAAACAAAAAGGGATACCTGATATGAAATGGCTACTCATTCACTTGACTTGACAGCGCACCAGCTGGGGGGGGAATGAAACCTTTTTCAAAATTTTCATCAAGGTATTCTCTGAGTGGTTTCAATTCTGGTTCAAAAAATAGATAGTAAATTAACTTGAAAGGAAAGATTGTCCTAGTGAAATACCCTCTGTGGCATCATCGGATTCCCGTTATGTAAATCTCACATATTTGGTATTGTTGTATCTGTAATGACTCATATAACAAATTGAACAGATTTTTTTTATCCTGAATGGCAGAAAGCATTTAAAAAATGAGGCAAAATGTTTATTTTTTTCATTTTGCCTCCCCAAAAAACACAATAAAATGTGACCCAAAATGGTACCATAAAAACTACAGCTCCTCACTCCAAAAACAAGCCCCGCAGAGCTCCATCCATGGAAAAATAAAACGTTATAGGACTTTGAATGCAGCAATTTAGAAAAATAAATTAAATAAGGGGCTTTATTGCGGTAAAGTGGAAACATCCCCCTTCAAAAAAAAAAAATAATAATTTTGGTATCATTGCAAAAGTACCAACCTGCAGAAAAAATGTATTGTGTCATTTATGCTGTGTGATTAATGCTGCAAAAAAAAAAAAACAGTTAAAAAATGGCCGAATTGATGTGTTTTCTTTACCTGCTATCATAAAAAAATTAATAAAAGTCTTACAATAGTGTTATGTACGCAAAAATGGTGCCAATAAAAACTACAGTTCGCCACGCACAAAAACAAGCCCTCGTACAGCCATGTCGACATAAAAATAAAAAGGTTAGGGCTTTTGAAAAGCAGAGATGAAAATCCTACCAAAATGATTGCGTCCTTATGCCCAAAATAGTCCATGTCCTTTAGGGGTTAAAGGAAATCCTTTAGTAAAACACACACTGAGCTGGGGTCAGGAAGCTCCATCGCCTCATGCCTTGCCCTAGGTATAACAATCCATTTTGCCCTTTAGGATAACCAGCCCATGGGATTTGCTACAGATTTATAGTAAGTGTTACATATGGAGATTGCTGCCTATTTCAGACTAAGCATCACCAAGGGTGAAATCTGTAGGAACTGACATGCTGCAAATTCCTAAATCCACAACACAGTTGCCACCATACGGGCTAGAACCTCATCTACTTTGCCAGTACTGTATTATGTCATGTTCTTCTATGTACTTCCTAAGGATAGCTCATCACTAGTACTCTCCCTGGAAAACCCCTTTGAAGGTGGTAAGTCAACACCACACGGCCGGCTAGGACATCTACCAACCAGGCGGCAACGAGGCTGAAGAGATGACGCTGACTTAAGGATTTGCATGTACTGCTGGCGCCCAGTAAGGGTGCATTCACATGGGCAAGTGCGATGTAGGTATGTGAAAAATTCACCAGCATCGCACTACTTAAAGGGGTTGTCCCGAGGCAGCAAGTGGGTCTATACACTTCTGCATGGCCATAATAATGCACTTTGTAATGTACATTGTGCATTAATTATGAGCCATACAGAAGTTATAAAAAGTTTTATACTTACCTGCTCCGTTGCTGGCGTCCTCGTCTCCATGGTGCCGACTAATTTTCGCCCTCCGATGGCCAAATTAGCCGCGCTTGCGCAGTCCGGGTCTTCTTCTTTTCTGAATGGGGCTCCGTGTAGCTCCGCCCCGTCACGTGCCGATTCCAGCCAATCAGGAGGCTGGAATCGGCAATGGACCGCACAGAAGCCCTGCGGTCCATGGAGACAGAGGATCCCGGCGGCCATCTTCAGCAGGTGAGTATGAAGACGCCGGACCGCCGGGATTCAGGTAAGCGCTGTGCGGGTGGTTTTTTTAACCCCTGCATCGGGGTTGTCTCGCGCCGAACGGGGGGGGGTTTAAAAAAAAAAAAAAACCCGTTTCGGCGCGGGACAACCCCTTTAACTGCAATATCTCAGCAATTGTAATGCATTTTCTCTTTAAAAAAAAAACACAAAAAACCCTAAGGCATCGCATCTAGGTACATGTCCATAAATAAAACGCATGCATTTCTTCAGGTTAAAATGCTACAAATTCCATCACACATGCATTTGCTCCTATAGGAATTAATAAGCAACTACTCAGTGGGAATCGCCCAAAAATAGGACATGCAGCGAATCTTCTATCTCAGGGTGCCTACCCACTGGCGTTTTTTTCTCCACTGCGCTGTGAGAGTAAGTGAAAACTGCTGGGATATCGCTGCGACAGTCTTTCCAATGGGGCCAGCGGCAGCAGCGCTAGCCCCATTGAAAATATATGGAGAATGCCACAGCTGTGACAGCTGTCACAGCTGTGGCAGGAGTTTCCTTCATCCCCCCCCCCGGGTACCGCGGGGATGAAGGAATCCTCTGCACAGCTGTGACAGCTGTCACAGCTGTGGCAGAAGTCTGCGGCATGCTATCCCATTGCTTTCAATGGGATCGGCACTGCTGCCGATCCCATTGAAAGCAGGGGTTTCTGACAAGCCCCACAGAATGATTATCGGAGAAGGGCTTGAAATATAAGCCCTTCCCCGATAATCATCAAAAAGTGGTTTAAAAAAATAATTAAAAAGTTACTCACCTCTCCTGCTGTCAGCCGCGTCCTCTGGCTGGCTCCTCGGCACTGCTTCTGAGCTCTTTCAGCAAACGGGGATTTAAAAATCCCTGCCTCGTGAAAGGGCTGTGCGGATTGGCTGAGGGCTCAGCCAATAACAGCTAGTGCTTAGCTATTGGCTGAGCGTTCAGCCAATGGCAGATAGCTCCTAGCGATTTTTGGGTATCTGCCAGCGTTTTTCTCGCACTGTGATGCAAGCCTTTAACTTTAGAATCGCATCACAGTGTAGAAAAAAACGCCAGTGGGTGGGAGCCCTCAGACTGATAGTGTGTGAAAAAAACTAAAAATCGCTAATGTGAATAAACCAATAGAAATAAAAATAGTTTTTTTTTCACATGTGAGTTCCATCCATATCGCAATCGATAAAAAAAAAAAAAATACACCCATGTGATTGTACCCCGAGTATAACAGTATCAACACATTACAGCCCCTACTGTGCAAGAGGGCCAGGACTTATGACTGCAAACCTACAGCTTCTCCTGACTGTAGATACCCCATAATGCCCCAATCTCTTCCCCTCAGAGCCTCAACAGTGAAATAAATTCAACCATCCAGGCAACTTTGAGTTTCTGGCACATTTTGGGAGAGGAACACTAGATGGCAGCTTTTCACCACCAGATAATTCCATGGACCTTTTCAACAGCCGGTCACATGACACACCAGCGATCATCACAAGACACCTTCACGAGAACATAAAAAGAAAGAAAGCAGACAGAAAACAAGAAAAAACAAAGTCTTCTTTACGGTCACGAACGGTGAACACAGGGGGTCCTCCCTTCACACAGGCGCTTTGTTCTGTGTTTGACACAGTGCTTTCAGTGCCACGCTAAGTGCGGTATAACGCTCCCATTGTTTTTCATGGAGCCTCTCAGACAGGCGCTCGAAAGCGACGCGATTTTCGAGCGGAGTCTGTTCTATTTTTAGGCGTTTAGTGCAGCTCATCAATAAAAATAATGAAAGTAAATCGCAGCAAAGCGCTGCGATTGAAATCGCAGAGCTTTGCCAATCACCTGTGTGAGGGAGGCCTAAAGAGACACCATCAAGGAATCATTCCCAGACAGGAGGGTCCAGTATCTCCCACGCCTTCTCAGCACTCGGAGGTTTGTGCAGCTTCCCAGTAAAGGTGTCAGCTGGACCCTTCTCATGGACCTTCTGGATACTGTAAGGGTTAATCCTAAATCACATACAGCCTGGGAACATCATCACATGGAAACACAACTAACTTATAAGCGATTTGGCATAAAGCAAGGCCAAATTCATTGAATAAGGAGCAACAACAAACCCCTGCAGTAACAAAGGGGCCAAAGTTGTTTTTTTTGCATGCATGTCAGTGGAAATACAAGCCTGTATTATATCCCAGAGTTGCACTCACTATTCAGTTCATTCAGTCATACACTGTGCAATGTGTCTGGTCTGCTGTTATGCGTATTGAACAGCTGCAGCATGGGAGATGGTAATGTCTGAAAGTGGCTGGGATATGTCTGGAAAAGTATCAATATTTGTCTAGTCACATGATGACTGTACCCTATAAATATGAGTGATTGAGATGTGTCTGAGTTCTGTAGTCCTCAATGGTTGCGAGAGGAGTGAGAGTGCAGGACACATGTGGGTACCTTCAACACTCATGTGGTGAAGTGATGGAAGAGGAGGAAAGGTATCCTGAGACTTTCCATGCCAGGAGCCACGTCTGAGGGGGGAGAGAAGTTAGAAGTCCGCCGTGCAAAGCTGTTTACAAGTACTGAGTGAGTGTCTGTGGAGTGTTCCTACCCCCATCCTTCTCGGGAGTGTTCCCCTTCCAGGAGCGGTACCTTACAGATAACTTGGCCTGTAGTACCAGTGTCATCCTGTGTCTCCTCCCTGAACTCACATTTTCTGTCTTGCCTGCACTGGTGTGCAAAGCAGTACTCTGCAAAGCTTCAAGTAAAGGTTTCCAGTCACTGCCCATTCCCAGTGATTGAGGTATTCAAAGTTACCTCTGTGTGGACTCTCTTATTTAACCGTCGACGATTGCGAAAGGAATGGTGGCGTTACGCACGATAACTTCAAGTTCCCTGCACTTATTCAGGTAACCGCCACCCGGCGATTGCCTGGAAGAGGCCTAGCAGTGCCTTGGCCGGGTTCTGTGTATCCCTCCAGGGAGGGGTCTTGTAGAGCTACCATGACAAGTGACACCTCTAACACCGCCAACTCCTCAGCATGGGCCTTGTTTCTTGGTTGCTGCGGGACCTCTTCTTTTGGCGGTCACAAACAGGATCAACTCCTCTGTGCTGCATCTTTCTACCTGTGTTACCGCAGAGGGACTAAAGAAAATTCTTCTGGTGAGTCCGGAGCAAAATAAAACGTCCATATCAAGTTTTCCAGCCAAGTATACAGTTATACAGGAAGTTTCCTCTAAAGCGGCAATTGCAAGAAAATATTACGCCGAGAGAGAGAGTGTGTACTAATCTTGTTGGATCATGTGCAGTTGATGGACTTTGTTGTAGAGCCCCATGTGAGTCACAACATGTCTACCCAAAATGGCGCTCAGCCACTCTGTCTTCTTCCTTCTTCACAGGGTGTTCCCACCGAGACTTTGCCACCAAAAAGTTCCTGTTTTGGCTATCCATAAAGTAGGGAGAAAGACTACCCCTACTTAAAAGGTTTGGCACACAGCTGCCGTATTTCTGGTGGGAAGAACCAGAGCCTGTTTAACCGGACACCCCCATGGGACTTTCAATTTCCCCATTATCCAAGGATATTCTCAAAGAGGCTCCACGAAAAAAGAAATTCTTCTGGCCCTGAACTCTAAAGCCTGCCTGAGCCCCGGCAGCCGCGAAGAGGTGAGTATATATATATATATATAATTTTTTTTACTTTTAACACATTCTAGTGATGATTTTTCAGGGAAGGGCTTATATTTAAAGCCCTTCCCTGAAAAATCCCTGCAGTGCTTGCCGGCACCCATTGCTTTCAAGAAGTGCCAGTCCCATTAAAATCAATGCAGAACATCGCAATCCTCTGCCACAGCTGTGGCAGGTGATTCTTTACTCCCTGTGAGGATGAAGAAATCCTTGGCCACAGTGCTGCCACGGTGTTCAGTGACAAAGGGACTCTTCGTGGGGAATATTTACACAGCAGCGGTGGAGAGGTGAATATTAGAGATGAGTGAACGTACTAGTCCGAGCTTGATACTCGTTCGAGTATTAGCGTGTTCAAGATGCTCGTTACTCGTAACGAGTACCACGCGATGTTCGGGTTACTTTCACTTTCATCTCTGAGACGTTAGCGCGCTTTTCTGGCGAATTGAAAGACAGGGAAGGCATTACAACTTCCCCCTGAGACGTTCAAGCCCTATACCACCCCCCTGCAGTGAGTGGCTGCGAGATCAGGTGTCACCCGAGTATAAAAATCGGCCCCTCCCGCGGCTCGCCACAGATGCGTTCTCACTTAGCTGAGGGAAAGTGCTGCTGCTGGTGCTGCTGCTATAGGGAGAGTGTTAGGAGTTATTATAGGCTTCAAGAACCCCAACGGTCCTTCTTAGGGCCACATCTAACCGTGTGCAGTACTGTGGAGGCTGCTTTTTGCAGTGTTGCACATTTTTTTTTTTTTGGTATATCGGCCGTGCAGAGCATTGCGCCCTGCAGTAATACTCCAGGCACAGAAGTGGTGGTTAGGCAGGGACAGAAGACATATTATTATTATTGGATGAATATAGGCAGTGGGCCTTTTCTAAAAAATATTGGGCAAAAAATCTATTTGGCCTGCCTGTCACTGTGCTCAGTGTTCTGGGTCTGTGTGTGCTGGGTGTAGTAGTTCTACAACAAAATCATACGCAGCCAGCTAAGTGTTACAGCAGGCTTGCGCCAAATTATTTCCTGGCGTTCCGTAAGCGAAGTCAGCCTCCAACCACAGGCCAATAAGCGGCACATTTAATTACAGTGTTCTGTTTCTGCATTACTGGTAATACAGCATGCTGAGGGGTAGGGGTGGGCCTAGAGGACGTGGACGCGGCCGAGGACGCGGAGGCCCAAGTCAGGGTGTGGGCACAGGCCGAGCTCCTGATCCAGGCGTATCGTAGCCGACTGCTGCGGGATTAGGAGAGAGGCACGTTTCTGGCGTCCCCACATTCATCGCACAATTAATGGGTCCACGCGGTAGACCTTTATTAGAAAATGAGCAGTGTGAGCAGGTCCTGTCGTGGATGGCAGAAAGTGCTTCCAGTAATCTATCGTCCACCCACAGTTCTGCGCCGTCCACTGCTGCAACTCAGAATCCTCTGGCTGCTGCTCCTCCTTCCTCCCAGCCTCCTCACTCCATGAAAATGAGACATTCTGAGGAGCGGGCAGACTTCCAGGAACTGTTCTCGGGCCCCTGCTCAGATTGGGCAGCAGTGGTTCCTCTCCCACCAGAGGAGTTTATCGTGACTGATGCCCAACCATTGGAAAGTTCCCGGGGTCCGGGGGATGAGGCTGGGGACTTCCGGCAACTGTCTCAAGACCTTTCAGTGGGTGAGAGGACGATGACGATGAGACACAGTTGTCTATCAGTGAGGTAGTAGTAAGAGCAGTAAGTCCGAGAGAGGAGCGCACAGAGGATTTGGAGGAAGAGCAGCAGGACAATGAGGTGACTGACCCATCTGGTTTGCTACGCCTACTGAGGACAGGTCTTCAGAGGGGGAGGCAAGGGCAGCAGCAGGGCAGGTTGCAAGAGGCAGTGCGGTGTCCAGGGGTAGAGGCAGGGCCAGACCAAATAATCCACCAACTGTTTCCCAAAGCGCCCCCTCGCGCCATGCCACCCTGCAGAGGCCGAGGTGCTCAAAGGTCTGGCAGTTTTTCACTGAGAGTGCAGACGACCGACGAACACTGGTGTGCAAACTTTGTCGCGCCAAGATCAGCCGGGGAGCCACCACCACCAGCCTCACCACCACCAGCATGCGCAGGCATATGATGGCCAAGCACCCCACAAGGTGGGACGAAGGCCGTTCACCGCCTCCAGTTTGCACCGCTGCCTCTCCCCCTGTGCCCCAACCTGCCACTGAGATCCAACCCCGCTCTGAGGACACAGGTACTACCGTCTCCTGGCCTGCACCCACACCCTCACCTCTGCTGTCCTCGGCCCCATCCAGCAATGTCTGTCAGCGCAGCGTCCAGCCGTCGCTAGCGCAAGTGTTTGAGCGCAAGCACAAGTACGCCGCCACGCACCCGCACGCTCAAGCGTTAAACGTGCACGTAGCCAAATTTATCAGCCTGGAAATGCTGCCGTATAGGGTTGTGGAAACAGAGTCCTTCAAAAGTATGATGGCGGCAGTGGCCCGGCGCTACTCAGTTCCCAGTCGCCACTATTTTTCCCGATGTGCCGTCCCAGCCCTGCACGACCACGTCTCCCGCAACATTGTACGCGCCCTCACCAACGCGGTTACTACCAAGGTCCACTTAACAACGGACACGTGGACAAGCACAGGCGGGCAGGGCCACTATATCTCCCTGACGGCACATTCGGTGAATTTAGTGGAGGCTGGGACAGAGTAAGAGCCTGGGACTGCTCACGTCCTACCCACCCCCAGAATTGCGGGCCCCAGCTCAGTGCTGGTATCTGCGGCGGTGTATGCTTCCTCCACTAAACCACCCTTCTCCTCCTCCTCCTCCTCCAACGCAACCTCTGTCTCGCAATCAAGATGTGTCAGCAGCAGCAGCACGTCGGCAGCAGTCGGTGTTGAGCGGCGTGGCAGCACAGCGGTGGGCAAGCGTCAGCAGGCCGTGCTGAAACTACTCAGCTTAGGAGATAAGAGGCACACGGCCCACAAACTGCTGCAGGGTCTGACAGAGCAGACCGACCGCGGGATTGCGCCTTTGAGCCTCCAACCGGGCATGGTCGTGTGTGACAACGGCCGTAACCTGGTGGCGGCTCTGCAGCTCGGCAGCCTCACGCACGTGCCATGCCTGGCCCACGTCTTTAATTTGGTGGTTCAGCTTTCTGAAAAGCTACCCACGCTTGTCAGACCTGCTCGGAAAGGTGCGCCGGCTCTGCGCACATTTCCGCAAGTCCCACACGGACGCTGCCACCCTGCGCACCCTGCAACATCGCTTTAATCTGCTAGTGCACCGACTGCTGTGCGACGTGCCCACACGGTGGAACTCTACGCACCACATGTTGGCCAGGCTCTATGAGCAGCATAGAGCTATAGTGGAATACCAACTCCAACATGGGCGGCGCAGTGGGAGTCAGCCTCCTCAATTCTTTTCAGAAGAGTGGGCCTGGTTGGCAGACATCTGCCAGGTCCTTGGAAACTTTGAGGAGTCTACCCAGGTGGTGAGCGGCGATGCTGCAATCATTAGCGTCACCATTCCTCTGCTATGCCTCTTGAGAAGTTCCCTACAAAGCATAAAGGCAGACGCTTTGCGCTCGGAAACAGAGCCGGGGGAAGACAGTATGTCGCTGGATAGTCAGAGCACCCTCCTGTCTATATCTCAGCGCGTTGAGGAGGAGGAGGAGGAGGGGGAAGAGACAGCTTGGCCCACTGGTGAGGGTACACATGCTGCTGGCCTGTCATCCTTTCAGCGTGTATGGCCTGAGGAGGAGGAGGAGGAGGAGGAGGAGGATCCTGAAATTGATCTTCCTAGTGAGGACAGCCATGTGTTGCATACAGGTACCCTGGCACACATGGCTGACTTCATGTTAGGATGCCTTTCTCGTGACCCTCGAGTTACACGCATTCTGGCCACTACGGATTACTGGGTGTACACACTGCTTGACCCACAGTATAAGGAGAACCTTTCCACTCTCATACCCGAAGAGGAAAGGGGTTCGAGAGTGTTGCTATACCACAGGACCCTGGCGGACAAACTGATGGTGAAATTCCCATACGACAGCGCTAGTGGCCGAAGGCACAGTTCCAAGGGCCAGGTAGCAGGGGAGGCGCGGAGATCAGGCAGCATGTACAGCACAGGCAGGGCAACACTCTTTAAGGCCCTTGACAGCTTTATGGCTCCCCAGCAAGACTGTGTCACCGCTCCCCAGTCAAGGCTGAGTCGGCTGGAGCACTGTAAAAGGATGGTCAGGGAGTACGTAGCCGATCGCACGACCGTCCTCCGTGACGCCTCTGCCCCCTACAACTGCTGGGTGTCGAAGCTGGACACGTGGCCTGAACTCGTGCTGTATGCCCTGGAGGTGCTTGCTTGTCCTGCGGCTAGCGTCTTGTCAGAGAGGGTGTTTAGTGCGGCTAGGAGAATCATCACAGATAAGCGTACCTGGCTGTCAACCGACAGTGCCGACAGGCTAACACTCATCAAGATGAACAAAGCCTGGATTTCCCCAGACTTCTCTTCTCCACCAGCGGACAGCAGCGATACATAAACAATACGTAGGCTGCACCCGCGGATGGAAGCATCGTTCTCTATCCCCATCCAAAACGGGGACCTTTTTGCTTCATCTATCTGTGTATAATATTCCTCCTCCTCCGCCTGCGCCTCTTCCTGAAACCTCACATAATCACGCCGAACGGGCAATTTTTCTTAGGCCCACAAGGCTCAGTCATATTACTTTTGTAAACAATGTTTATACGTTTCAATGCTCATTAAAGCGTTGAAACTTGCACCTGAACCAATTTTTATTTTAACTGGGCTGCCTCCTGGCCAAGTTACCAATTAAGCCACATTAACCAAAGCGATTAATGGGTTTCACCTGCCCTCTTGGTTGGCCATGGGCAATTTTTCTCAGGTACATAAGTACTGTTGGTACACCAATTTTTGTGGGCCATCGCCTACAGTGTAATCCAATTAATTTTTTGCCCAGCTGCATTAAAGCTGATGTTACATCAGCAGTGTTGGGCACTGCAATGGGATATATTTATGTACCGCCGGTGGCTTCCTGGCACCCACCCATGCTGTGGGTCCACAGGGAGTTGTAAATGCATCTGTCCACTTCTAAAGAACCCCGGTCTGACTGGGGCATGCAGTGTGGGCCGAAGCCCACCTGCATAAAACATGACATTCTTACCTCAGCTGTGATGGGCAATGCAATGGGATATATTAATCTACAGCCGGTGGGTTCCAGGGAGCCACCCATGCTGTGGGTACACACGGAATTCCCATTGCGGAGTTGTACCTGCCTGTGACTATTTATAAAAAAACACGGTCTGACTGGTGCATGCAGACACCTTGACAGAATGAATAGTGTGTGGCACATAGGTTCCCCATTGCTATGCCCACGTGTGCAGCTCCAGATGGAGGTGGCACAGAATTGCATTTCTCATTGCTTCTATACAGCATTGTGGATTATCGCCCCACCCCTTTTAAAGAGGGTCGCTGCCTAGCCGTGCCAACCCTCTGCAGTGTGTGCCTGATTTTCCTCTGGCAGACGCACTTATAAATAGACATGAGGGTGGTGTGGCATGAGGGCAGCTGAAGGCTGGGCAGGGACAGTTTGGTGTGCGCTGTGGACACTGGGTCATGGGGGGGGGGGGTTGGGCAGCATGTAACACAGGAGAAGTGGCAGCGGAGTGTCATGCAGGCAGTGATTGTGCTTTGTTGGAGGTAGTGTGGTGCTTAGCAAAGGTATGCATTGCTAATGAGGGCTTTTCAGATGTAAAAGTTGTTGGGGGGGGGGCCACTCTTGCCGGTATTGTGGCCTAATAGTGGGACCTGGGAACTTGAGATGCAGCCCAACATGTAGCCCCTCGCCTGCCTTATCCGTTTCTGTGTCGTTCCCATCACTTTCTTGAATTGCCCAGATTTTCACAAATGAAAACCTTAGCGAGCTTCAGCGATATACAAAAATGCTCGGGTCGCCCATTGACTTCAATGGGGTTCGTTATTCGAAACGAACCCTCGAGCATCGCGAAAAGTTCGTCTCGAGTAACGAGCACCCGAACATTTTGGTGCTCGCTCATCTCTAGTGAATATATATATATATATATAAAGTTTATATTATAAAGCTGAAAGCCCTCACTGACTCACTCACTCACTCACTCACTCACTCACTCACTGACTGACTCGCCAAAAGTTCTCCAACTTCCCGATATCGTAGAAACATGAAATTTGGCGCAAGCATAGATTATCTCCAAAATAGGAAAAGAAATTGGGTCCCAACTCGATTATTCAATTCTAGCGCAAAAGAATTGGCGTCGAAATTTAACGTACATAATCTAAATCACTCACTTCCCAATGTCATAGAAACGCGAAATTTGGCTGGAGCATTGATTATGTCATAAAAAGGAAAAGCTAATGGGTCCCAACTCGATTATTCAATTCTAGCGCAAAAGAATTGGCGTCGAAATTTTACGTGCAGAATGTAATTTTCTCACTTTCCGGTGTCATAGAAACATGAAATTTGGCACGAGCATTGATTATGTCATAAATAGGAAAAGTTAATGGGTCCCAACTCGATTATTCAATTCTATGCGCAAAAGAATTGGCGTCAAAATTTTACGTACATAATCTAAATCACTCACTTCCCAATGTCATAGAAACGTGAAATTTGGCTGGAGCATCGATTATGTCATAAAAAGGAAAAGCTAATGGGTCCCAACTCGATTATTTAATTCTAGCGCAAAAGAATTGGCGTCGAAATTTTACGTGCAGAATGTAATTTTCTCATTTTCCGGTGTCATAGAAACGGGAAATTTAGCACGAGCATTGGTCATGTCATAAGTAGGAAAAGCTAAAGGGGCCCAACTCGATTATTCAATTCTATGCGCAAAAGAATTAGCGTCCAAAGTTTACGTACGGAATCTAATTTTCTCACTTTCTGGTGTCATAGAAACATGAAATTTGGCACGAGCCTTGATTATGTCATAAATAGGAAAAGCTAAAGGGGCCCAACTCGATTATTCAATTCTATGCGCAAAAGAATTAGCGTCCAAATTTTACGTACGGAATCTAATTTTCTCACTTTCTGGTGTCATAGAAACATGAAATTTGGCACGAGCATTGATTATGTCATAAATAGGAAAAGCTAATGGGTCCCAACTCGATTATTCAATTCTATGCGCAAAAGAATTAGCGTCCAAATTTTACGTACGGAATCTAATTTTCTCACATTCCGGTGTCATAGAAACGGGAAATTTGGCACGAGCATTGATTATGTCATAAACAGGAAAAGCTAAAGGGGCCCAACTCGATTATTCAATTCTATGCGCAAAAGAATTAGCGTCCAAATTTTACGTACGGAATCTAATTTTCTCACTTTCTGGTGTCATAGAAACATGAAATTTGGCACGAGCCTTGATTATGTCATAAATAGGAAAAGCTAAAGGGGCCCAACTCGATTATTCAATTCTATGCGCAAAAGAATTAGCGTCCAAATTTTACGCACGGAATCTAATTTTCTCACTTTCTGGTGTCATAGAAACATGAAATTTGGCACGAGCATTGATTATGTCATAAATAGGAAAAGCTAATGGGTCCCAACTCGATTATTCAATTCTATGCGCAAAAGAATTAGCGTCCAAATTTTACGTACGGAATCTAATTTTCTCACATTCCGGTGTCATAGAAACGGGAAATTTGGCACGAGCATTGATTATGTCATAAACAGGAAAAGCTAATGGGTCCCAACTCCATTATTCAATTCTATGCGCAAAAGAATTAGCGTCCAAATTTTATGTGCGGAATGTAATTTTCTTACTTGCCGGGTCATAGAAACGGGAAATTTGGCATGAGCATTGATTATGTCATAAATAGGAAAAGCGAATGGGTCCCAACTCGATTATTCAATTCTATGCGCAAAAGAATTAGCATCCAAATTTTACGTGCGGAATGTAATTTTCTCACTTTCCGGTGTCATAGAAATGGGAAATTTGGCACGAGCATTGATTATGTCATAAATAGGAATAGCTAATGGGTCCCAACTCCATTATTCAATTCTATGCGCAAAAGAATTAGCGTCCAAATTTTACGTACATAATCCAAATCTCTCACTTCCCAATGTCATAGAAACATGAAATTTGGCACGAGCATTGATTATGTCATAAATAGGAAAAGCTAATGGGTCCCAACTCGATTATTCAATTCTATGCGCAAAAGAATTAGCGTCCAAATTTTACGTACGGAATCTAATTTTCTCACATTCCGGTGTCATAGAAACGGGAAATTTGGCACGAGCATTGATTATGTCATAAACAGGAAAAGCTAAAGGGGCCCAACTCGATTATTCAATTCTATGCGCAAAAGAATTAGCGTCCAAATTTTACGCACGGAATCTAATTTTCTCACTTTCTGGTGTCATAGAAACATGAAATTTGGCACGAGCATTGATTATGTCATAAATAGGAAAAGCTAATGGGTCCCAACTCGATTATTCAATTCTATGCGCAAAAGAATTAGCGTCCAAATTTTACGTACGGAATCTAATTTTCTCACATTCCGGTGTCATAGAAACGGGAAATTTGGCACGAGCATTGATTATGTCATAAACAGGAAAAGCTAATGGGTCCCAACTCCATTATTCAATTCTATGCGCAAAAGAATTAGCATCCAAATTTTATGTGCGGAATGTAATTTTCTTACTTGCCGGGTCATAGAAACGGGAAATTTGGCATGAGCATTGATTATGTCATAAATAGGAAAAGCGAATGGGTCCCAACTCGATTATTCAATTCTATGCGCAAAAGAATTAGCATCCAAATTTTACGTGCGGAATGTAATTTTCTCACTTTCCGGTGTCATAGAAATGGGAAATTTGGCACGAGCATTGATTATGTCATAAATAGGAATAGCTAATGGGTCCCAACTCCATTATTCAATTCTATGCGCAAAAGAATTAGCGTCCAAATTTTACGTACATAATCCAAGTCTCTCACTTCCCAATGTCATAGAAACATGAAATTTGGCACAAGCATTGATTGTGTCATAAATATGAAAAGTTAATAGGTCCCAACTCGATTATTCAATTCTAAGCGGAAAATAATTAGTGTCCAAATTTTAAGTACGTAATCTAATTCTCTTACTTCCTGATGTCATTTTATATGAAGGAAACGTCGCATGGTTACCTCCACGTGGTGTTTCCTGGGTAACGCAGAGAATTATGCAAAATGGTGAACATATGTTTTTCCTCAGCATCTCTAAAGTAACCACGACTTCATAAGATTTTTTCGTGTGAACACCAGATAAACACCAGTAGCAAATTAACTCGGGCGAAGCCGGGTATATCAGCTAATATATATATATATATATATATATATACATATATATATATATATATATATATTTTTTTATTTTATTTTTTTTATTAATTTTTTTTTACACCAACCACAGATGATTTTCAGGGAGAGGCTTATATTTCAACCCTTCCCTGAAAATCATTCCATGGGTTGCTGGCATCCTATTGAAAGCAATGTTGCATGGACCTGCATTCACGCATGTTTGTGCACAGACGTGGGTGTGCGGTTTTGTGCGCACCTATGTACACACATGATCGTGTGAATGCACCCTTAGTATTAGTGTTACAGTCTAAGTACAGTCTGGTTTAAAGCCTCCCATATATGTTGGAGAAAAATGTGTTCATCTGTATGGGAAATTGTTGTAACCAAGGGTCTCACCAGGATTGAAATGCAGAAAGTCTACCTTGTTTGGTTAAAAAATAGATGTTAATAGAGGCAATGCTTGGAAACATTTCTGTTAATAGTTTAAAGTTGGTTAAAGTTTTAATAGACAGAGAAGTGGCAGATTCCCAGTTCCTTGCTATCACCAATAGGGCTGAGGCAAAAAATATGGCAGGAAAGCCTTCTAGTGTTTTAGAGGGAGATCCTCTATTCCTAATGCAGTAAGGCCAGGGCTGGATTAGATGATATATTAATACCAAAGATTTGTGTAAGGAGATTGAATATATTTCTTCACCAAGGAGTAATGATGGGACAGTTCCAAAAGATGTGAAGAATAGTGCCAGTGAGCCCACAATTCCACCAGCAGAGACTGAAAGTGCCAGGAAATAAGCGAGCTAACTTGGAGAGGTAATAATACCAAGGAGAAACAATTTGTGATATATTTCTTGGATATTAGGACACAAGGAGGCCTTTAGATCCCATTTCAAGGTGGTGAGCCACTGTGCCATAGAATAGGTAGTTTCAAAATCTTTTTCCAGATTGAGGCCTTAGTCACACGGGCGTTTTTTCGTGCGATTTGTGGATCGCATGACGGATGCGCATCCACAAATCACGTGACCGGGGCCAAAAAAATCGCCCAAAAAATCTGCTCCTAGCCGCTTTTCATTAGAAACTGGCTGGAGCTGTCCAGCGCATTGAATTCAATGGAGCCGGCAATACAGCCAGCTCTATTGAAAGCAATGCGCTGCGGGCGAGCGCAGGATGAATTGTCGGGAAGGGGTTAAATATATAAGCCCTTCCCTGCAATTCATCCAGAAAAGTGTAAAAATAAAAAAAATCTTTATACTCACCTTGTCCTGGCAGACGGAGTTCAGAGCGGCCGGCCTGCAGTGGGTGTGAAGGGGGTGTGAGTCAGACTTGCCTCTGATTGGCTCAGCGCTGAGTATATATATATTTTTTATTTTTACACTTTTCTGGATGAATTGCAGGGAAGGGCTTATATATTTAAGCCCTTCCCGACAATTCATCCTGCGCTCGCCGGCAGCCCATTGCTTTCAATGGAGCTGGCTGTATTGCCGGCTCCATTGAATTCAATGGGCAAACATCATTCTTCTCTGCCACAGCTGCTACAGCTGTGGCAGAGGAGAATGATTTGTCTACTATGTGTTCTCAATGGGGTCGGCGCTGCTGCCGCCGGCCCCATTGAGCGCATATAGAGAAGAGAACAGGAATCGCAGATCGCAGATTGGTGCGATCTGCGATTTCTATTCTATAATTTATCGGACGAGCGCATAAAAAGCACTCATGTGTCCGATACCATTGCAAAACAATGGTTTTAAAAAATCGCCGGACGCATGCGCATGCGCAAATCGCGCGAAAAAAGGCCCGTCTGACTAAGGCCTGATTATGTGTATTTTCTTGGA
Source organism: Eleutherodactylus coqui (assembly GCF_035609145.1). NCBI lineage: Eukaryota > Metazoa > Chordata > Amphibia > Anura > Eleutherodactylidae > Eleutherodactylus > Eleutherodactylus coqui. The sequence goes on along the minus strand of NC_089842.1, from coordinate 26,586,253 downwards.
GATCTTCACTTCCCCATTAAGATATAAATATAATTGCTTAGTAGTACCCAGTGTTTGTTTAGACATATCATTTAGGAATTCCTAGATTTGATGGGGAACTTGTAGGGAAGTTTGTGGATGGGAGTCTAAGTAATGTTTAATACTGAGGTATGTATAAAAGTCCTGTTGGTCTATATGAAATTGTTATACTAGACCTTTAAATTGCCGAATGTTCCCTTGTTGGAATAAATCTGAGATAAAATCCATTCCCTTTTTAGTCCAGAATTTTACATTTATATTGGGAATGAACATTTCAAGCAGTTGTAATATGAATGGGATGGGTAGATATTGTGTGGGTTTTTGAATAGAATCTATCAAGACAAGCCATGAGGAGAATGAGGTTCCCAATGAGGGCATCTCAGGTAGCGATAATTGTGGATTGTAGAGGTAAGCTAATAATTAAATGGGCAGGGAAATCTTTTTCTGATAGAACTTCTTCTATGGTGGGCCAACTTGTTAAGGGTGAAGGCTTCCACCACTGTCTGAGATTGGTCAGGACAATAGTTTTATATTAGGCTTTGAGATTTGGGATATCTATCCTTACTTTAAGTCTATGAAGAAATACAACTGTGAGAACTGTGGCAAGGGATTCTTAACTCCCCAGGGGAGTCCCCTTGTCACTGAGCACTGTGACAGAGGCAATGCTCAGCTGTCATTCAATGGCTGAGTACTGCCTCTAAATGGTCACAGTGCTCAGCCAATCAGAGGCAGGACAATAGTTTTATATTAGGCTTTGAGATTTGGGATATCTATCCTTACTTTAAGTCTATGAAGAAATACAACTGTGAGAACTGTGGCAAGGGATTCTTAACTCCCCAGGGGAGTCCCCTTGTCACTGAGCACTGTGACAGAGGCAATGCTCAGCTGTCATTCAATGGCTGAGTACTGCCTCTAAATGGTCACAGTGCTCAGCCAATCAGAGGCAGGACAATAGTTTTATATTAGGCTTTGAGATTTGGGATATCTATCCTTACTTTAAGTCTATGAAGAAATACAACTGTGAGAACTGTGGCAAGGGATTCTTAACTCCCCAGGGGAGTCCCCTTGTCACTGAGCACTGTGACAGAGGCAATGCTCAGCTGTCATTCAATGGCTGAGTACTGCCTCTAAATGGTCACAGTGCTCAGCCAATCAGAGGCAGCCCTTTCAGCAGGCAGGGATTTTAAATCCCCGCCTGCTAAAAGCACTTCACAGCAGTTCAGGAGAAGACGCGTCTGGATGCGCTTGTGCCCCAGCAGCTGCGGAAAGGTGACTATATTTTTTTTATTTTTTACACATTCTAGGGATGATTTTTTAGGGAAGGGCTTATATTTAAAGCCCTTCCACGAAAATCACTGCAGGGCTTGCCGGCAGCCCATTGCTTTCAATGTGGCTGCAGAAGCACCAGCCCCATTGAAAGCAATGGGAGAACATCACACTCCTGTGTTACAGCTGTGACAGCTGTGCCAGAGGATCGCTATTTTCACTGTATGTTCTCAATAGGGTCGGTGCTGCAGCCACCTGCCCCATTGAGCACAAGATGAAACCCCTGGATGTGACAACATCCAGGGGTTTCGCATCCAAAAAAGCCTGAATGCCACAGTTACTTGCGTTTATAAAATCCGCTTCCCCTATATTTACCGCTGCACATTTTTGTACGCAGGTAAATATTGGGCGTGTGACCACTATTCTAATAGATGCAGATCGCAAACGCAAGTAACATGTGCAGGAAAAACAGCCTGTCTGGCTGAGCCTTAATGGTCATTTTATATTTATGTACTATGGCACTCAAGTTATCCTTTTTTTTCATACAATTTTGTGTTTTCAACCAGTAAGTCATATTTTAACGTGTAGTAAAATTGAAGATTGATTGTTATGTTACTGTAACCCTATTAGGCCTTAGTCAGACGGGCGTTTTTTGCCGCGATTTGCGGATCGCATGACGGATGCGCATCCGCAAATCGCGTGACCGGTGCGCGCAAGTCGCCCGCAAATCGCCCCAAAATCTGCTCCTAGCCGCGTTTCATTAGAAACGGGCCGGAGCTGTCCAGCGCATTGCATTCAATGGAGACGGCAATACAGCCGTCTCCATTGAAAGCAATGCGCTGCGGGCGAGCCCGGGATGAATTGTCGGTAAGGGCTTAAATATATAAGCCCTTACCTGCAATCCATCCTAAAATGTGTTAAAATAAAAAAAAAATTGCATTCTCACCTTCTGCCTGCAGCTCCGGGCAGCCGTCCTGCAGTGGGTGTGAAGGGGGTGTGAGTCAGACCTGCCCCCTGATTGGCTCAGCGCTGAGCCAATCAGAGGCATGCCTCACTCACACCCATTCATGAATTCATGAATGGATGTGAGTCAGACCTGCCCCTGATTGGCTCAGCCCTGAGAGGCAGCAGTCACTCACCCATTCATGAATTCATGAATGGGTGTGTGAGTGAAACCGGCCTCTGATTGGTCAGGCTGTGACCAATCAGAGCAGATCATTCAGCAGGCGGGGATTTTAAAGCCCCGCCGGCTGAATAGTGCCGAGAAGCAGTTCAGGAGAACTGACAGCGGCCGCGGCTGGACTCCGGCTGCAGCGGAAAGGTGAGTATACAATTTTTTTTTATTTTAACACATTTTAGCATGAATTGCAGGGAAGGGTTTATATATTTAACCCCTTCCCGACAATTAACCCCGCGCACGCCGGCAGCCCATTGCTTTCAATGGAGCGGCTGTATTGCCGCTCCATTGAATTCAATGGTCAAACATCGTTCTTCTCTGCCACAGCTGTTACAGCTGTGGCAGAGAAGAATGATTTGTCTTCTATATGTTCTCAATGGGGTCGGCGCTGCTGCCGCCGGCCCCATTGAGCGCATATACAGAAGCGAACAGGAATCGCAGATCGCAGATAGGTGCGATCTGCGATTTTTTGTTCTATAATTTTTCGGACGAGCGCATAAAAAGCGCTCATGTGTCCGATACCATTGCGAAGCAATGGTTTTAAAAAATCGCCGGACGCATGCGCAAATCGCGGCAAAAAACGCCCGTCTGACTAAGCCCTCAATGTGAAACTTTAATAAAAAACTGGTAAACAGCATTTTCGTTACAAAGAATGTGAATGGTGTTCTTAGCTAAGTCATAGGTGCTGAACTTGAAAATGAAATCAGTTTTTGCCTATCGGGCTCCGTTTTCTTCTGATACGCTACCCTTTTTATAGAAATCCTTGAAAACGCTGCATTTTGGTATTCCGCTGTGGCTTTATTTAATTCAGCAGTTGTAATTGTTGAAAAACAATTGAAATATACTAGGAATTACAATAAAAACTCTTAGTTTAGAAAGCACCACCAGGAAATAAGGGAGGTTTGGCAACATTGCCCAGTCAACAATTGCTGTTGGAAGTGACTGCTTGTAGTTCTACGTTTGTGAAGGTTTGTGTTTTGTGTCAATTCAGAAGAAATGCCTCGTACCTGTGCAAATAGACCAAATTCTTTTTGTTATATCTGTGGACAGTTTACTCTGAAATCGCAAAAACAAAAACGTAATCCTCTTGTAAAAAAGTGCTGCGAACTATATTTCGGTGTGAGGTTGGTGAACAGGACCGCAAATAGGCTCCCCACATTTGCTGTTTGATATGTGTTACACTCCTGACAAGCTGGTTAAAGGAACACATCACATGCCCTTTGCTGTTCCCATGATTTGGAGGGAACCAACGGATCACACAATAGACTGTTATTTCTGTCTGACAGGAATCACCTCGGAAACCAGGAAAACTGTGCAATAGCCTAACTCACCCCTTGCTATAAGACCTGTATGTCATAGTGAAGAATTGCCAGTACCAGTGCCTCCTGAGAATGTGATAGTGAGTGAAGATGAATACAGTGACGAACATGCAGAAGACAGAGAAGGGGATATGCCTACCGACCAAACATTTCAGGACCTCTGAATCAAATGAGCCCCACTTTTTGACTCAAGGGTATCTTAACGATCTTGTTCGTGAATTAAATTTGTCAAAGCAACAAGCTGAGCTTTTAGGTTCAAGGTTAAAAGGGTGGAAACTTCTTTCTCTTGATATGAGTGAGTGTTTTTCGTGAGTGACATGCTATTGTTTCTGAATATTTCTCCAAGGAAGGTGACATGGTCTTTTGTAATGATATTTAATCCGTCATGGAGGCTCTTGCCCGTGATTTCAATGTAAATGAATGTCTCTTGTTCATAGATTCTAGCAAAGTTAGTCTGAAAGCAGTACTTCTTCATAATGGGAATGAATTTTCTTCAATTTCGATTGATCATGCAGTTAAACTGAAGGAGGCATGTGAGAACTTCAAACAGCTACTCATACTTGTCGATTATGAGAAATACAAATGGCGTATATGAAGATCTCAGGGTTATTGCAATTCTGCTCGGTATGCAGCTCGGGTGCACAAATGCTTTCTATTTGAGTGGGACAGCAGAGACAGAAAAAAACACTATTGTGGGAAAAATGGCCTGCATGGAATAAACTACTACCTGGACAGAAGAATGTAGTGAACATTCCTCTTGTTGACCCCAAAAATATTTATCTATCTCCGTTTCACATTAAATTGGGTCTCATCAAAAACTTTGTAAAAGCCATGAACAAAACATCTCCTGGATTCATGTACTTGCGAGAGAAATTCTCAAGGATCAGTGAAGCAAAAATACAGAAAAGAATATTTGTAGGAGAGCAAATTAGGCAAGTAATGGCTGACAAAATTTTCCTTGTAGCAGAAGTGTGGTGTTCTGCCAGACACATGTAATAGCTACATTCGCTGACGCGAGCATTTACAAAAACCATTATCACATGAAAACTGAGGCTGATACAGAAATTCTGAAATGAGATCTGGATTCAGGGAAGAATTGGCTTTCAGAAAGGGTTTTTTTTTTATAGATTAGTGAAACTATTTACATAAAATACTCATGATGCCCTTCAGTAAATATATTAAATGGTGTATTCTTCAAAGTAGGGTAATTTGTGGGAGTATCTATCATTCTGATACACATGAGCCTTTACAATATTGGCATGCTGTAGGACAACAAAATGTTCCTCAAAATGTTACCAGTTAATAATAAAATTGTAAATTGCTAAAAAAAACTAAAGCTTTTCAAATGTGATTCCAGAATAAAGTAAACAGATGGAAATATATATATATATATATATATATATATATATATATAACATTGGATATATAGTACAGTTTTTCCCAAATTTTGGCGCTGTCAATAAATAACAATGAAAATAGTGAAAAAACAAAGTCAGAATTACTTGGATATGCAAAACCTTTACAGAGTTATTGTATGTTGAAATGACACATGTAAGATTTCCAAAATTTGGCCTGGTCATTAAGGAGCAAACAGGCTTCATCACTAAGGGGTTAAGGAGTTAAATCAAGCAGGAAATATAGGTGTTTTACAGTCTTGTAAAAAGTGAGAAAGCTCCAATGAAGATATTGTATTGTTGCTGCAAATTTTATGGCTGTTTTATGCTGTAGTGTGTTTCAATTCCAGCAGCCGCATCTACAATGAGGATTGCTCAAGTCACTATGACCACGACCCTGCCTGGTATCCCTGCTATGGAGGAATCTGAATCTGTTGAGTTCAGCAAACCTGAGATCTAGAGATGAGCGAGCACCAAAATGCTCGGGTGCTCGTTACTCGGGACGAAATTTTCGCGATGCTCGAGGGTTCGTTTCGAACAACGAACCCCATTGAAGTCAATGGGCGACTCGAGCATTTTTGTATATCGCCGATGCTCGCTAAGGTTTCCATTTGTGAAAATCGGGGCAATTCAAGAAAGTGATGGGAACGACACAGCAACGGATAGGGCAGGCGAGGGGCTACATGTTGGGCTGCATCTCAAGTTCCCAGGTCCCACTATTAAGCCACAATAGCGGCAAGAGTGGGCTCCCCCGCCTCCCAACAACTTTTACTTCTGAAAAGCCCTCATTAGCAATGCATACCTTAGCTAAGCACCACACTACCTCCAACAAAGCACAATCACTGCCTGCATGACACTCCGCTGCCACTTCTCCTGGGTAACATGCTGCCCAACCCCCCCCCCCCCGCACGACGCAGTGTCCACAGCGCACGCAAAAGTGTCCCTGCGCAGCCTTTAGCTGCACTCATGCCACACCACCCTCATGTCTATTTATAAGTGCATCTGCCATGAGGAGGAATCGCAGGCACACACTGCAGAGGGTTAGCACGGCTAGGCAGCGACCCTCTTTAAAAGGGGCGGGGCGATAGCCCACAATGCTGTACAGAAGCAATGAGAAATATAATCCTGTGCCACCGCCATCAGGAGCTGCACACGTGGGCATAGCAATGGGGAACCTATGTGCCACACACTATTCATTCTGTCAAGGTGTCTGCATGCCCCAGACAGACCGCGGTTTTTTATAAATAGTCACAGGCAGGTACAACTCCGCAATGGGAATTCCGTGTGCACCCACAGCATGGGTGGCTCCCTGGAACCCACCGGCTGTACATAAATGTATCACATTGCAGTGCCCATCACAGCTGAGGTAACGTCCGATTAAATGCAGGTGGGCTTCAGCCCACACTGCATGCCCCAGTCAGACTGGGGTTCTTTAGAAGTAGACACATGCAGTTACAACTCCCTGTGGACCCACAGCATGGGTGGGTGCCAGAAAGCCACCGGCGGTACATAAATATATCCCATTGCATTGCTCATCACAGCTGATGTAACGTCAGCTTTAATGCAGGTGGGCAAAAACTTAATTGGATTACACTGTAGGCGAGGGCCCCAAAAAATTGGTGTACCAACAGTACTAATGTACCTCAGAAAAATTGCCCATGCCCAACCAAGAGGGCAGGTGAAACCCATTAATCGCTTTGGTTAATGTGGCTTAATTGGTAACTAGGCCTGGAGGCAGCCCAGTTAAAATAAAAATTGGTTCAGGTGAAAGTTTCAATGCTTTAATGAGCATTGAAAGGTATAAAAATTGTTTACAAAACAAGGAGGGGCAGGAGGAGGAGGATGAATAGAATACACAGATTGATGAAGCAAAAAGGTACCCGTTTTTGATGGTGATAGAGAACGATGCTTCCATCCACGGGTGCAGCCTACGTATTGCTTAGGTATCGCTGCTGTCCGCTGGTGGAGAAGAGAAGTGTGGGGAAATGCAGACTTTGTTCATCTTGATGAGTGTAAGCCTGTCGGCACTGTCGGTTGACAGGCGGGTACGCTTATCCGTGATGATTCCCCCAGCCGCACTAAACACCCTCTCTGACAAGACGCGAGCCGCAGGACAAGCAAGCACCTCCCGGGCATACAGCACGAGTTCAGGCCACGTGTCCAGCTTCGACACCCAGTAGTTGTAGGGGGCAGAGGCGTCACCGAGGACGGTTGTGCGATCGGCTACGTACTCCCTCACCATCTTTTACAGTGCTCCCGCCAACTCAGCCTTGACTGGGGAGCGGTGACACAGTGTTGCTGGGGAGCCATAAAGCTGGCAAAGGCCTTGGAGAATGTTCCCCTGCCTGCGCTATACATGCTGCCTGATCTCTGCGCCTCCCCTGCTACCTTGCCCTCGGAACTGCGCCGTCTGCCACTAGCGCTGTCGGATGGGAAGTTTACCAGTTTGTCCACCAGCGCCCTGTGGTATAGCATCATTCTGGAACCCCTTTCCTCTTCGGGAATGAGAGTGGAAAGGTTCTCCTTATACCGTGGGTCGAGCAGTGTGTACACCCAGTAATCCGTAGTGGCCAGAATGCGTGTAACGCGAGGGTCACGAGAAAGGCATCCTAACATGAAGTCAGCCATGTGTGCCAGGGTACCTGTACGCAACACATGGCTGTCCTCACTAGGAAGATCACTCTCTGGATCCTCCTCCTCCTCCTCCTCCTCAGGCCATACACGCTGAAAGGATGACAGGCCAGCAGCATGTGTACCCTCAGCAGTGGGCCAAGCTGTCTCTTCCCCCTCCTCCTCATGCTCCTCCCCCTCCTCCTCCTCCTCAACGCGCTGAGATATAGACATGAGGGTGCTCTGACTATCCAGCGACATGCTGTCTTCCCACGCCTCCGTTTCCGAGTGCAAAGCGTCTGCCTTTATGCTTTGCAGGGAACTTCTCAAGAGGCATAGCAGAGGAATGGTGACGCTAATGATTGCAGCATCCCTACTCACCATCTGGGTAGACTCCTCAAAGTTTCCAAGGACCTGGCAGATGGCTGCCAACCAGGCCCACTCTTCTGTAAAGAATTGAGGAGGCTGACTCCCACTACGCCGCCCATGTTGGAGTTGGTATTCCACTATAGCTCTACGCTGCTCATAGAGCCTGGCCAATATGTGGAGCGTAGAGTTCCACCGTGTGGGCACGTTGCACAGCAGTCGGTGCTCTGGCAGATTAAACCGATGTTGCAGGGTCCACAGGGTGGCAGCATCCGTCTTGGAGTTGCGGAAATGTGCGCTGACCCGGCGCACCTTTCCGAGCAGGTATGACAAGTGGGGGTAGCTTTTCAGAAAGCGCTGAACCACCAAATTAAAGACATGGGCCAGGCATGGCACATGCGTGAGGCTGCCGAGCTGCAGAGCCGCCACCAGGTTACGGCAGTTGTCACACACGACCATGCCCGGTTGGAGGCTCAGCGGCACAAGCCAGCGGTCGGTCTGCTCTGTCAGACCCTGCAGCAGTTCATGGGCCATGTGCCTCTTCTCTCCTAAGCTGAGTAGTTTCAGCACGGCCTGCTGACGCTTGCCCACCGCTGTGCTGCCACGCCGCGTGACACCGACTGCTGGCGACGTGCTGCGGCTGCTGACACATCTTGATTGCGAGACAGAGGTTGCGTTGGAGGAGGAGGAGGAGGGTGGTTTAGTGGAGGAAGCATACACCGCCGCAGATACCAGCACCGAGCTGGGGCCCGCAATTCTGGGGGTGGGTAGGACATGAGCGGTCCCAGGCTCTGACTCTGTCCCAGCCTCCACTAAATTCACCCAATGTGCCGTCAGGGAGATATAGTGGCCCTGCCCGCCTGTGCTTGTCCACGTGTCCGTTGTTAAGTGGACCTTGGCAGTAACCGCGTTGGTGAGGGCGCGTACAATGTTGCGGGAGATGTGGTCGTGCAGGGCTGGGATGGCACATCGGTAAAAGTAGTGGCAACTGGGAACCGAGTAGCGCGGTGCCGCCGCCGCCATCATGCTTTTGAAAGCCTCCGTTTCCACAAGCCTATACGGCAGCATCTCCAGGCTGATCAATTTGGCAATGTGCACGTTTAACGCTTGAGCGTGCGGGTGCGTGGTGGCGAACTTGCGCTTGCGCTCAAACAGTGGCGCTAGCGACGTCTGGACGCTGCGCTGAAAGACATTGCTGGACGGGGCCGAGGGCAGCGGAGGTGAGGGTGTGGGTGCAGGCCAGGAGACGGTAGTGCCTGTGTCCTCAGAGGGGGGTTGCATCTCAGTGGCAGGTTGGGGCACAGGGGGAGAGGCAGTGGTGCAAACCGGAGGCGGTGAACGGCCTTCGTCCCACCTTGTGGGGTGCTTGGCCGTCATATGCCTGCGCATGCTGGTGGTGGTGGCTCCCCAGCTGATCTTGGCGCGACAAAGGTTGCACACCACTGTTCGTCGGTCGTCAGGCGTCTCTGTGAAAAACTGCCACACCGTAGAGCACTTTGACCTCTGCAGGGTGGCATGGCGCAAGGGGGCGCTTTGGGAAACAGTTGGTGGATTATTCGGTCTGGCCCTGCCTCTACCCCTGGCCACCGCACTGGCTCGGCCTGTGCCCACACCCTGACTTGGGCCTCCGCGTCCTCGCCCGTGTCCACGTCCTCTAGGCCTACCCCTACCCCTCAGCATGCTGTATTACCAGTAGTGCAGAAACAGAACGCTGTAATTAAATGTGCCACTTATTGGCCTGGGGTTGGAGGCTGACTTCGCTTACGGAACGCACAGCAGAGCCAGGAAAGAATTTTGTGCAAGCCTGCTGTAACACTTAGCTGGCTGCGTATGAATTAGGAGGACAACTACCCCCAGCACAGACCCAGTACACTGAGGACGGTCACAGGCAGCCCAAATAGATTTTTTTCCCCAAATGTTTTTGGAAAGGCCCACTGCCTATATTCAATAAATATGTCTTCTGTCCCTGCGTCACCACTACTGGCCCTGGAGTATGTAAAATAACTGCAGACTGTTGTACTGTGGACAGGAATACAGCGGTGATGTAACAGCCAACACAGAGCCAGGAAATAATTTTGCGCAAGCCTGCTGTAACACTTAGCTGGCTGCGTATGAATTAGGAGGACAACTACACCCAGTACAGACCCAGTACACTGAGGACAGTCACAGGCAGCTCAAATAGATTTTTTTTCCCAAATGTTTTTGGAAAGGCCCACTGCCTCTATTCAATAAATATGTCTTCTGTCCCTGCCTCACCACCACTACTGGCCCTGGAGTATGTATAATTACTGCAGGGCGCAATGCTCTGCATGGCCGATATAAAAAAAAAAAAAAAAAGTGCAACACTGCAAAAAGCAGCCTCCACACTACTGCACACGGTTAGATGTGGCCCTAAGAAGGACCGTTGGGGTTCTTGAAGCCTAAAATACTCCTAACGCTCTCCCTATAGGAGCTCCGGCACCAGCAGCACTGTCCCTGATCTCTGTCAGAATAAATCTGTGGCGAGCCGCGAGAGGGGCCAATTTATATACTCGGGTGACACCTGATCTCGCCAGCCACTCACTGCAGGGGGGTGGTATAGGGCTTGAACGTCGCAGGGGGAAGTTGTAATGCCTTCCCTGTCTTTCTATTGGCCAGAAAAGCGCGCTAACGTCTCAGAGATGAAAGTGAAAGTAACTCGAACATTGCGTGGTACTCGTCACGAGTAACGAGCATCTCGAACACGCTAATACTCGAACGAGTAGCAAGCTCGGACGAGTACGTTCGCTCATCTCTAGTTATGGATCATTTCTACTATCCAGATACATAATCGATGTATCAGAGTAGCACTGGAACCCGCTAAACTAATTCTACTGAAACGGATGCCAAATTACATTACTTTTTCTCTCTAAAGAAACAATATCCCCTGCTTAAGTCCTACACCAAGTTCTAGAGTCAGTAGAGAGTAGCTGATAGAGCAATCCCTAAGAGCAATATCTTAGTTGCAAGCCAAGACCCTATACTGGTAGGTAGAGATAAAAATAACAAAGCAGGATTCAAGCATAGCCTCAAGCCTTGATGGTAGGCTGGAGATATCAATATGATGTCTTGTAGGCTAGGGTTCACATTCCATTTACGACCTCACTCCTCATCACTGAAAACATCATCGAATTCATGTGACCTGATAAATCCTGGACAGAACCTTCAGCTATGATGTATAACACCACTCTGATCTTTGTCACTTTCATTCTTCGTTGGAGGATAGATTAGCCTAGTGGATGACGCTCTTCTAGGACGGCGACCGTTGTCTTAGAGGTCATGATGTTATAGAAATAATAAATACTTGCCGCGTGGTGCACACATGGATGTGCTGATAAGTAAGTTATTTCTTGGTTTTTGCACTATAACAATAGATTCAGTGAGGCGCTTACGGCAGTGGCTGAGGTTATATCAATACGATTTGCTTTGTACACTGCACCTGCATACACAGAACAGAGACGTTTGTCACCCAGTGTTTGCACACAGTGCTGTCTGTGGACAACACAAATAGTACAAAGAATAAAGGAATTGTCCAGACCTCTGTGATAAATTATTAGGATTGTGCGATTTAAAGTTCTGCCACTTTTTCTTATGCTAGGAGGTTCTGTTTTTCACCAATTTCAAGATATTCACTTGTTATCAGTGAATGGAAGCACGGGCACGCTCTCTTATCACTGGTCAGAAGTAGATATGAGCGAACGTACTCGTCCGAGCTTGATGCTCGCTCGAGTATTAGGGTACTCGAGATGCTCGTTACTCGAGACGAGCACCATGCGGTGCTCGAGTCAATTCCATTTCCTTCCCTGCATGTTTAGCGCCATTTTATGGCCAATAGACATGCAGGGAAGGCATTACAACTTCCTCCTGTGATGTTCCAGCCCTATCCCACCCCCCTGCAGTGAGTGGCTGGAGAGATCAAGTGACCGCCGAGTATATAAAGCATTCCCGCCCCCTGCTCGCCTCAGACACACGCTGGAAGAGATAAGGGAGAGTGCTGTTGCTATAGGGAGAGTGTTGGCGTCTTCAAGAACCCGAATGGTCCTTCTTAGGGCCACATCTGACCGTGTGGATTACTGTTGTGGCTGATGGGAACAGTTTTGCACATTTTTTTGCTTTCATTTTGGGCTGTGCAGACTATTGCGTTGTCAGTCTGCAGCCAATTATACAGAGTTTAGGGGCAGTACTGGTGAGGCAGGGACAGTGGTAGTGTAGAATCCTGTTAACAAGTACCCCAAAAAGCTCCTCCTTTGGGCTACCTGTGAGCATGTGCATTACTGTTGTGGCTCACTGTAGTCCTCACTAGGACTTTCTGCAGCCCAGTGTATAATTTTTTCAGCCTACAGTGTGCGTTACATAACCGCTGTGACCCTCCAAGTGCAGGCCAATAGTTGCCTAATTTTTTACACCGCTCTGTGCATCCCATCAACTTCACGCACAGTATACGCCCACAGCCGCTGATAGAGGAAAAGACATATACACGCTATCTAGGCTGCTGTTTTTTTGAAAAAAAAAACCTGAAAAAACACTCCTCCTTAGGGCTACCTGTGAGCGTGTGCATTACTGTTGTAGGGGCTCACTATTACCCAGTTGGGGCTTTCTGCAGCCCAGCGTATATTTTTTTCGGCCTACAGTGTGGGTAACATAATCGCTATGACCTTTCAAGTGCAGGCCAATAATTTCCTAATTTTTTACACCACTCTGTGCGTCCCGTCAACTTCAAGCACAGCGTACGCCCACAGTCGCTGATAGAGGGAAAAATATATACACTTTATCTAGGCTGCTGGTTTTTTCAAAAAAATCTGAAAAAAACCCTCCTCCTTAGGGCTACCTGTAAGCATGTGCATTACTGTTGTAGTGGCTCACTATTAGCCAGCTAGGCCTTTCTGCAGCCCAGCGTATGATTTTTTCGGCCTACAGTGCGCGTTACATAACCGCTGTGACCCTCCAAGTGCAGGCCAATAATTGCCTAATTTTTTACCCCGCTCTGTGCGTTTCGTCAACTTCACGCACAGTATACGCCCACAGTCGCTGATAGAGGGAAAATATATACACGTTATCTAGGCTGCTGTTTTTTTCAAAAAAATCTGAAAAAAAACCCCTCCTCCTTAAAGCTACCTGTGAGCGTGTGCATTACTGTTGTAGTGGCTCACTATTACCCAGCTAGGCCTTTTTGCAGCCTAGCGTATAATTTTTTGCGGACTGCAGTGTGCGTAACATAACCGCTGTCAGCCTCCAACTGCACGCCACTAATTGCATAATTATTCAGACCGCTCTGTGTCTGCTCTATTGGTAATACACCATGCTGAGGGGAAGGGGTAGGCCTAGAGGATGTGGCCGTTGACGCGGGCGAGGATGCGGAGGTCCAAGTGAGGGTGTGGGCACAGGCCGAGTTCCTGGTCCAGCTCAATCGCAGCCGGCTGATGCGGGATTAGGAGAGAGGCAAGTTTCTGGGGTTCCCAGCTTCATATCACAATTTTTGGGTCCACGTGGTAGACCTTTATTACAAAATGAGCAGTGTGAGCAGGTCCTGTCGTGGATGGCAGAAAATGCATCCAGCAATGTATTGACCACCCAGTCTTCTACACTGTCCACTGCTGCAACTCTGAACTCTCTCGCTGCTGCTCCTCCTTCCTCCCAGCCTTCTCACTCCATGAAAATGACACATTCTGATGAGCAGACAGACTCCCAGGAACTGTTCTTGGGCCCCTGCCTTGATTGGAAAAAATGGTTCTTCTCTCACCTGAGGTGTTTGTCGTGACCGATGCCCAACCTTTGGAAAGTTCCTGGGGTCCGGGTGATGAGGCTGGGGACTTCTGGCAACTGTCTCAAGAGCTTTCAGTGGGTGAGGAGGTCTATGATGATGAGACACAGTTGTCTATCTGTGAGGTAGTAGTAAGGGCAGTAAGTCCGAGGGAGGAGCACACAGAGGATTCAGAGGAAGAGCCGCTGGACGATGATGTGACTGACCCCACCTGGTTCGCTAAGCCAACTGAGGACAGGTCTTCTGAGGGGGAGGAAAGTGCAGCAGCAGGACAGGTTGGAAGAGGCAGTGGGATGGCCAGGGGTAGAGGCAGGGCCAGAGCAAAGACTCCCCCAACTGTTTCCCAAAGCACCCCCTCGCGCCAAGCCACCCTGCAGAGGCCTAGGTCTTCAAAGGTGTGGATGTTTTTCAGTGAGAGCGCGGATGACCGACAAACAGTGGTGTGCAACCTGTGTCGCACCAAGATCAGCCGGGGAGCCACCAGTACCAGCCTCACCACCAACAGCATGTGCAGGCATATGATGGCCAAGCACCCCACAAGGTGGGACGAAGGCCGTTCACCGCCTCCGGGTCGCACCACTGCCTCTTCCCCTGTGCCCCAACCTGCCACTGAGATCCAACTCCCCTCTCAGAACACAGGCATGAGTGCCTCCCAGCCTGCACCCACACCCTCACCACTCCTGTCCTCTGCCCCATCCAGCAATGTCTCTCAGCGCAGCATCCAGCTGTCGCTAGCGCAAGTCTTGGAGCACAAACGCAAATACGCCCCCACGCACCTGCATGCTCAAGCATTAAACGTGCACATTGCCAAATTGATCAGCCTGGAGATGCTGCTGTACAGGCTTGTGGAAACGGAGGCTTTCAAAAACATGATGGCGGCGGCGGTCCCACGCTACTCGGTCCCCAGTCGCCACTATTTTTCCCGGTGTGCCATCCCAGCCCTACACCAGCATGTCTCCTGCAACATCAATCGTGCCCTCACCAACGCGGTTACTGGGAAGGTCCACTTAATCACGGACACGTGGACAAGTAGTGACGGGCAGGGCCACTATATCTCCCTGACGGCACATTGGATGAATTTGGTGGAGGCTGGGACCGAGTCAGAGCCTGGGACTGCACACATCCTACCCACACCCAGAATTGCGGGTCCTTCCTTGGTTCTGGTATCTGCGGCGGTCTATGCCACCTCCTCTAAACCCTCCCCTCCTCCTCCTCCTACGCAACCTCTACCTCTCAATTAAGAAATGTGAGCAGCATGTCGCTAGTAGTCGGTGTGACGCGGCGCGGCTGCACAGCGGTGGGCAAGCGTCAGCAGGCCGTGCTGAAACTACTCAGCCTTAGTGACAAGAGGCATACGGCCCCCGAGCTGTTGCAGGGTCTGACAGAGCAGAACGACATCTGCCTTTCGCCGCTGAGCCTGCAACCGGGCATGGTCGTGTGTGACAACGGCCGTAACCTGCTGGTGGCTCAGCAGCTTGGCAGCCTCACACACATGCCATGCCTGGCCCACGTCTTCAATTTGGTGGTTCAGCGCTTTCTGAAAAACTACCCGCACTTGTCAGAACTGCTCGGCAAGGTGCGCCGCGTCTGCGCACATTTTTGCAAGTCCACCACAGACGCTGCCAACCTGCGGACCCTGCAACATCGGTTTAATCTGCCAGAGCACCGGCTGCTGTGCGACGTGCCCACATGGTGGAATTATACACTCCACATGTTGGCCAGGCTCTATGAGGAGCGTAGAGCTATAATGGAATACCAACTCCAACATGGGCGGCGTAGTGGGAGTCAGCCTCCCCAATTCTTTACCGAGGAGTGGGCCTGGATGGCAGACATCTGCCAGGTCCTCAGAAACTTTGAGGAGTCTATCCAGATGGTGCAATCATTGGCGTCACCATTCCTCTGCTATGCCTTCTAAGAAGTTCGCTGCTAAGCATAAAGGCTGACGCTTTGCGGTTGGAACAGGAGACAGGGGAAGAGAGTATGTCGATAGATAGACAGAGCACCCTCATGTCTATATCTTAGCACGTTTTGGAGGAGAAAGAGGAGGGGGAGGGGGAGGAACAGGAGGAGGAGGGGGAAGAGACAGCTGGGCCCACTGCTGAGGGTACCCATGCTGCTTGCCTCCCATCTGTTCAGCGTGTATGGCCTGTGGACGAGGAGGAGGATCCTGAAAGTGATCTTCCTAGTGAGGACAGCAATGTGATGCGTACTGGTACCCTGGTACACATGGCTGACTTCATGTTAGGCTGCCTTTCTCGTAACCCTCGCGTTAGACGCATTCTGGCTACTGTGGATTACTGGGTGTACACCCTTCTCAACCCTTGGTGTAAGGAGAACCTTTTCACTCTCATTCCCGAAGAGGAAAGGGGTTCGAAAGTGATGCAATACCACAGGGCCCTGGTTGACAAACTGATGGTAAACTTCCCATCTGACAGCGCTAGCGGCAGAAAGCGCAGTTCCGAGGGTCAAGTAGCAGGGGAGGCGTGGAGATCAGGCAGCATGCTCAGCGCAGGCAGGGGACCACTCTCCAAGGCCTTTGCCAGCTTAATGGCTCCCCATCAAGACTGCGTCACCACTCTACAGTCAAGGCTGAGTCGGAGAGAGCACTGTAAAAAGATGGTGAGGGAGTACGTAGCTGATCGTACCACCATCCTCTGTGATGCCTCTGCTCCATACAACTATTGGGTGTCAAAGTTGGACACGTAGCACGTACTTGCGCTGTTTGCCCTGGAGGTGCTGGCTTGCCCTGCCGCTAGCGTCTTGTCAGAGAGGGTGTTTAGTGCAGCTGGGGGAATCATCACAGACAAGCGTACCCGTCTGTCAACTGCCAGTGCCGACATTCTTACACTTATAAAGATGAACAAGGCCTGGATTTCCCCTGACTTCTCTTCTCCACCTAAAGATTCTTTTCGCTGCTACCACAGATAAAAGCACTCTTCTCTATCACCGGTAAAACGGGGCATTTAGCTTTGTCAATCTGTCTCTGACATTAGTCCTCCTCCTGCTCCTCCTTCTCCAAAAACAACATGTTATCGCGCTGAACAGCCAATTTTTCTGTGGCCCAAAAGGCTCATGTAACAATGTTTTTACAATTTTTCTAAGTTTCAAAAGTATTGAGATTGTAACATGAACCAATTTTTTCAACAGGGCTGCCTGCTGACTCTGTTACAAATTAAGCAACAGTGAGCTGTATCTTTAAAAAAATGTTTATGAGTTTCACCTGTCCTCTCGGTTGATACATTTTTCAGAGGTACACTTGTACTCTTGGTACACTAATTTTTGGGGCCCACGCCTACACTCTTATCCCAAAAATTTTTCCGGCCTTCGCCTACGCTCATGGTATCCCAATGTTTCTGAGGTTGGCCTATACTATTACTACAGAAATTTTACTGCGCTGTGCCAATACTGCTGCCACATAAGTGTTAAAGGGGTCAGCCTATACTTCTGCCACATAAGTGTTAAAGGGGTCTGCCTATACTTCTGCTACAAGAATGTCCTGGGGTCTGCCTATACTTCTGCCATGTAAATGTTACAGGGGGTCTGCTTATACTGCTGCCACAGAAATGTTACTGGGGTCTGCCTATACTTCTACTATAGACATGTTACAGGGGTCTGCCTATGCTTCTGCAACAAAAATGCTACAGGAGTCTGCTTATACTGCTGCTACAGAAATGTTACAGGGGCCTGCCCATACTGCTGCTACATAAATGTTACTGGGGTCTGCCTATACTGCTACTACAGAAATGTTACTCGGCTCTGTCTTTACTGTTACAACAATTTTTGGGGCCCACGCCTACACTCTTATCCCAAAAAATTTTCCGGCCTTCGCCTACGCTCATGGTATCCCAATGTTTCTGAGGTTGGCCTATACTATTACTACAGAAATTTTACTGCGCTGTGCCAATACTGCTGCTACATAACTGTTACTGAGGTCTGCCTATACTTCTGCCACATAAGTGTTAAAGGGGTCTGCCTATACTTCTGCTACAAGAATGTCCTGGGGTCTGCCTATACTTCTGCCATGTAAATGTTACAGGGGGTCTGCTTATACTGCTGCCACAGAAATGTTACTGGGGTCTGCCTATACTTCTGCAACAAAAATGCTACAGGAGTCTGCTTATACTGCTGCTACAGAAATGTTACAGGGGTCTGCCCATACTGCTGCTACATAAATGTTACTGGGGTCTGCCTATACTGTTACTACAGAAATGTTACTTGGCTCTGTCTATACTGTAACAACAAAAATGTTACTGGGGTCTGTCTATACTGTTACTACTGAAATGTTACAAATACTTGGCTCTGCCTGTTCTGCTGCTACTGAAATGTTACAGGAGTCTGCATATACTGCTGCTACACAAATGTTACAGGTGTCTGCCTATACTTCTGCTAATGAAATGTTACTGGGGTCTGTCTATACTGTTACTACTGAAATGTTAATGGGGTCTCCCTAGACTTCTGCAACATAACTGTTACTGGGATCAGCTTATACCTTTGCTACAGGAATATTACAGGGGTCTGTGTATACTATGGGTGCACTAAGTCTTCCCATCGAGGTGTTCTACCTATCTGGCCCCCAAAAAAACCCCGACTGACTAGGGCATGGATTGTGGGCCGAGGCCAACATGTATTTTCTCTCACATTACCACAGCTATCTGGGGCACAGCAATGGGATTTCTTTATGTACCGTCTGTGTGTTCCTGCTAGCCACCCATGCTGTGGGTGCACACAGAATTGCCATAGCGGGGTTGTACCTGCCTGGCACTTTTTTTAAAAACAACAAATGTCTACGGCATGGAGTGTGGGCCGCAGCCAACATGTGTTTCCCCTCACGTTACCTCAGCTATCCGGGGCACTGCAATGGGAATTCTTTTTGTACCGTCTGTGTGTTCCTGCTAGCCACCCATGCTGTGGGTGCACACAGATTTGCCATAGCGGAGTTGTACCTGCCTGGCACTTTAAAAAAACAAAACAACGAATATCTAGGGCATGGACTGTGGGCCGCAGCCAACATGTATTTCCTCTCACGTAACCTCAGCTATCCGGGGCATTGCAACGGGATTTCTTTTTGTACTGTCTGTGTGTTCCTGCTAGCCACCCATGCTGTGGGTGCACACAGACTTGCCACAGCGGAGTTGTACCTGCCTGGCACTTTTTAAAAAAACAACGAATGTCTAGGGCATGGACTGTGGGCCGCAGCCAAAATGTATTTACCCTCACGTTATCTCAGCTATCCGGGGCACTGCAATGGGAATTCTTTTTGTACCATCTGTGTGTTGCTGCTTGCCACCCATGCTGTGGGTGCACACAGACTTGCCATT
Organism: Eleutherodactylus coqui; assembly: GCF_035609145.1. Taxonomy (NCBI): domain Eukaryota; kingdom Metazoa; phylum Chordata; class Amphibia; order Anura; family Eleutherodactylidae; genus Eleutherodactylus; species Eleutherodactylus coqui. Next base: position 26,567,006 of record NC_089842.1, on the reverse strand, counting down.
GCGGTGTTGTACCTGCCTTGCACTTTAAAAAAAAAACACTAATGTCTAGGGCATGGTATGTGGGCCGCAGCCAACATGTATTTCCTCTCACGTAACCTCAGCTATCCAAGGGCACTACAATGGGATTTCTTTATATACTGTCTGTGTGTTCCTGCTGGCCACACGTGCTGTGGGTGCACACAGACATCCCATTGAGGTGTTTTACCTGTCTGTCCCCAAAACACTGACAGACTTGGGTAGGGTACAGAGTGTAGATGGTTTACCCCTTGCGTTGTCGATGAGGTATCCGACACCCAAACAGAATGAGTAGTGTGTGGACACATGGAGTCCCCATTGGATGCGGGGTCGTGCGGGGGTTGGGCAGCATGTAACCCAGGAGAAGAGGCAGCGGTGTGTCTCGCAGGCAGTGATTGTGCTTGCTTGGAGGTAGTGTGGTGCTTAGCTAAGGTGTGCCTTGCTAATGAGGGTTTGTCTGAACTAAAAATTGTTAGCGGGGGGGGGGGGGGGGTCAATCTGGCCGCTATTGTGACTTAATAGTGAGACCTGGGAACCTGAGATGCAGCCCAGCATGTTGCCCCTCGCCTGCCCTATCCGTTTCTGTGCCATTTCCATCACTTTCGTAGGTTTTGAAGATTTGCACAATTGAAAAAATTAGCGAGCATCGGTCATATAGAAAAATGCTCGAGTCGCCCATTGACTTCAATGGGGTTCGTTACTCGAAACGAACTCTCGAGCATCGCGGAAAGCTCGACTCGAGCAAAGAGCACCCGAGCATTTTGGTGCTCACTCATCTCTATATAATACGTTATTTTTGCTACGTTTGGAAAATGTTTTCAATAAAAAGAAATATGGTTAAAAAAAAAAATCGCCTAACAGTATTAGGGAGCCTAGTTTAGATTGGTTTGTAATTTTAAGGATTTTGTTGATACATGATGATACATTGGCTGTTTTCATCAACAATCTCTTTAACCCCTTAGTGACCAAGCCTGTTTGCGCCTTAATTACCAGGCCAAGTTTTGGAAATCGGGCATGTCAGTTTAACATAGAAGAACTCCATAAATGTTTTGCATATCCAAGTGATTCTGACATTGTTTTTTCGCAACATATTGTACTTCATTTAGGTGGTAAAAATAGGCCGATAGAATTTCTGTAAATTTATTAAAAGCGCCAAAATTGGGAAAATTTTGAAGAAATTGTCATTTTTTTCACATTTTTAACTGCAATTAGAGATGAGCGAACACCAAAATGTTCGGGTGTTCGTTATTCGGAACGAACTTCCCGTGATGCTCGAGGGTTCGTTTCGAACAACGAACCCCATTGAAGTCAATGGGCGACCAGAACATTTTTGTATTTCGCCGATGCTCGCTAAGGTTTTCATGTGTGAAAATCTGGGCAATTCAGGAAAGTGATGGGAATGACACAGTGACGGATAGGGCAGGCGAGGGGCTACGTGTTGGGCTGCATCTCAAGTTCACAGGTCCCACTATTAAGCCACAATACCGGCAAGAGTGGGCCCCCCCCCCTCCCAACAACTTTTACTTCTGAAAAGCCCTCATTAGCATGGCATACCTTTGCTAAGCACCACACTACCTCCAACAAAGCACAATCACTGCCTGCATGACACTCCACTGACACTTCTCCTGGGTTACATGCTGCCCAACCGCCCCCCCTCCCCCCCCACAGCGCACACCAAAGTGTCCCTGGGCAGCCTTCAGCTGCCCTCATGCCACACCACGCTCATGTCTATTTAGAATTGCGTCTGCCATGACGAGGGACCGCAGGCACACACTGCAGAGGTTGGCACGGCTAGGCAGCTACCCTCTTTAAAAGTGGCGGAGCGATAGCCCACAATGCTGTACAGAAGCAATGAGAAATAGAATCCTGTGCCACCGCCATCAGGAGCTGCACACGTGGGCATAGCAATGGGGAACCTATGTGCCACACACTATTCATTCTGTCAAGGTGTCTGCATGCCCCAGTCAGACCGGGCTTTTTAATTCATAGACACAGGCAGGTACAACTCCCTATTGTGAAGTCCCTGTCGACCCACAGCATGGGTGGCTCCCTGGAACCCACCGGCGGTACACAGAAATATCCCATTGCATTGCCCAACACAGCTGAGGTAGTAATGTCGTGCTTAATGCAGGTGGGCTTCGGCCCACACTGCATGCCCCAGTCTGACTGGGGTTCTTTATAAGTGTACAGCTGTAGTAAAAACTCCGTGTGCACCTACAGCATGGGTGGGTGCCAGGAAGCCACCGGCGGTACATAGAAATATCCCATTGCATTGCCCAACACAGCTGAGGTAGTAATGTTGTGCTTAACCCTTTCCAATCCAATTTGTATATGGTTTTCCTAGGGGGCTTACTCTTTTTCTGCTGTTATACAACGGCGCTATATGCTGGCTAAAGCCAGTACTGCATGAGCTGACACGTAGGATAGGCTCCGACAGCAGAGAGGCTGGCAATATACAGTAAGAGAACCCCGACGGACGTCTACCAACAACGGAGCTGTACAGCCTTAAACCCTAATGTCTTCACAGGTCACACAGTGGACTGGAAAGGGTTAATGCAGGTGGGTTTCGGCCCACACTGCATGCCCCAGTCAGACTGGGGTTCTTTACAAGTGGACACATGTAGGTTAAACTCCCTGTGGACCCACTGCCTGGGTGGGTGCCAGGAAGCCACCGGCGGTACATAGAAATATCCCATTGCATTGCCCAACACAGCTGAGGTAGTAATGTCGTGCGTAATACAGGTGGGCTTCGGCCCACACTGCATGCCCCAGTCAGACGGGTTCTTTAGAAGTGTACAGATGTATTAAAAACTCAGTGTGCACCTACAGCATGGGTGGCTCCCTGGAACCCACCGGCGGTACACAAAAATATCCCATTGCATTGCCCAACACAGCTGAGGTAGTAATGTCGTGCTTAATGCAGGTGGGCTTCGGCCCACACTGCATGCCCCAGTCAGACTGGGGTTCTTTACAAGTGGACACATGTAGGTTAAACTCCCTGTGGACCCACTGCCTGGGTGGGTGCCAGGAAGCCACCGGCGGTACATAGAAATATCCCATTGCATTGCCCAACACAGCTGAGGTAGTAATGTCGTGCGTAATACAGGTGGGCTTCGGCCCACACTGCATGCCCCAGTCAGACGGGTTCTTTAGAAGTGTACAGATGTATTAAAAACTCAGTGTGCACCTACAGCATGGGTGGCTCCCTGGAACCCACCGGCGGTACATAAAAATATCCCATTGCATTGCCCAACACAGCTGAGGTAACGTCAGCTGTAATGCAGGTGGCCTAAAAATTAATTTGATTACACTGTAGGCGAGGGCCCACAAAAATTGCTGTATCAACAGTACTAATGTACATCCCAAAAATTGGCCATGGCCAGCCAAGAGGGCAGGTGAAACCCATTAATCGCTTTGGTTAATGTGGCTTAAGTGGTAACTAGGCCTGGAGGCAGCCCAGTGTAACGAAAAATTGGTTCAAGTTAAAGTTCCAATGCTTTTAAGCGCATTGAAACTTATAAAAATTGTTCTGAAAAATTATTTGAGTGAGCCTTGTGGCCCTAAGAAAAATTGCCCGTTCAGCGTGATTACGTGAGGTTTCAGGAGGAGGAGCAGGAGGAGGAGGAGGAGGAATATTAGACACAGATTGATGAAGCAGAAATGTCCCCGTTTTGGATGGTGAGAGAGAACGTAGCTTCCATCCGCGGGTGCAGCCTACGTATTGCTTACGTATCGCTGCTGTCCGCTGGTGGAGAACAGAAGTCTGGGGAAATCCAGCCTTTGTTCATCTTGATGAGTGTTAGCCTGTCGGCACTGTCGGTTGACAAGCGGCTACGCTTATCTGTGATGATTCCCCCAGCCGCACTAAACACCCTCTCCGACAAGACGCTAGCCGCAGGACAAGCAAGCACCTCCAGGGCATACAGCGCTAGTTCAGGCCACATGTCCAGCTTCGACACCCAGTAGTTGTAGGGGGCAGAGGCATCACCAAGGATGGTCGTGCGATCCGCTACGTACTCCCTCACCATCCTTTTACAGTGCTCCCGCCGACTCAGCCGTGACTGGGGAGCGGTGACACAGTCTTGGTGGGGAGCCATAAAGCTGGCCAGGCCCTTAAAGACTGTTGCACTGCCTGGGATGTACATGCTGCTCGATCTACGCACATCCCCTGCTACCTTGCCCTCGGTACTGCGCCTTCTGCCACTAGCGCTGTCGGCTGGGAATTTTACCATCAGCTTGTCCGCAAGGGTCCTGTGGTATAGCAACACTCTCGAACCCCTTTCCTCTTCGGGAATCAGAGTGGGCAGGTTCTCCTTATACCGTGGATCGAGCAGTGTGTACACCCAGTAATCCGTAGTGGCCAGAATGCGTGCAACGCGAGGGTCACGAGAAAGGCATCCTAACATGAAGTCAGCCATGTGTGCCAGGGTACCTGTACGCAACACATGGCTGTCTTCACTAGGAAGATCACTTTCAGGATCCTCCTCCTCCTCCTCCTCCTCCTCAGGCCATACACGCTGAAAGGATGACAGGCAATCAGCCGGTGTACCGTCAGCAGCGGCCCAAGCTGTCTCTTCCCCCTCCTCCTCATCCTCCTCATGCTCCTCCTCCTCCTCCTGTACGCGCTGAGAAATAGACAGGAGGGTGCCCTGACTATCCAGCGGCATACTGTCTTCCCCCGCCTCCGTTTCCGAGCGCAAAGCAGCTGCCTTTATGGTTTGCCGGGAATTTCTCAAGATGCATAGCAGAGGAATGGTGACGCTAATGATTGTAGCATCGCCGCTCACCACCTGGGTAGACTCCTCAAAATTACCAAGGACATGGCAGATGTCTGCCAACCAGGCCCACTCTTCTGAAAGGAATTGAGGAGGCTGACTCCCACTGCGCCGCCCATGTTGGAGTTGGTATTCCACTATTGCTCTACGCTGCTCATAGAGCCTAGCCAACATGTGGAGCGTAGAGTTCCACCGTGTGGGCACGTCGCACAGCAGTCGGTGCACTGGCAGCTTAAAGTGATGTTGCAGGGTGCGCAGGGTGGCAGCGTCCGTGTGGGACTTGCGGAAATGTGCGCAGAGCCGGCGCGCCTTTACGAGCAGGTCTGACAAGCGTGGGTAGCTTTTCAGAAACCGCTGAACCACCAAATTAAAGACGTGGGCCAGGCATGGCACGTGCGTGAGGCTGCCAAGCTGCAGAGCCGCCACCAGGTTACGCCCGTTGTCACACACGACCATGCCCGGTTGGAGGCTCAGCGGCGCAAGCCAGCGGTCGGTCTGCTGTGTCAGACCCTGCAGCAGTTCGTGGGCCGTGTGCCTCTTATCGCCTAAGCTGAGTAGTTTCAGCACGGCCTGCTGACGCTTGCCCACCGCTGTGCTGCCACACCGCGCGACACCGACTGCTGGCGACATGCTGCTGCTAACACATCTTGATTGCGAGACAGAGGAGGAGGAGGAGGAGGAGGAGGGTGCTTTAGTGGAGGAAGCATACACCTCCGCAGATACCACCACCGAGCTGGGGCCCGCAATTCTGGGGGTGGGTAGGACGTGAGCGGTCCCAGGCTCTGACTCTGTCCCAGCCTCCACTAAATTCACCCAATGTGCCGTCAGGGAGATGTAGTGGCCCTGCCCGCCTGTGCTTGTCCACGTGTCCGTAGTTAAGTGGACCGTGGCAGTAACCGCGTTGGTGAGGGCGCGCACAATGTTGCGGGAGACGTGGTCGTGCAGGGCTGGGACGGCACATCGGGAAAAGTAGTGGCGACTGGGAACTGAGTAGCGCGGGGCCGCCGCCTCCATGATACTTTTGAAGGACTCAGTTTCCACAACCCTATACGGCAGCATCTCAAGGCTGATGAATTTTGCTATGCGGACGGTTAACGTTTGAGCATGCGGGTGCGTGGCGGCGTACTTGCGCTTGCGCTCGAACACTTGCGCAAGCGACGGCTGAACGGTGCGCTGAACTACACTGCTGGATGGGGCCGAGGACAGCGGAGATGAGGGTGTGGGTGCAGGCCATGAGGCGGTAGTGCCTGTGTCCTGAGAGGGGGGTTGCATCTCAGTGGCAGGTTGGGGCACAGGGGGAGAGGCAGGGGTGCAAACCGGAGGCGGTGAACGGCCTTCGTCCCACCTTGTGGGGTGCTTGGCCATCATATGTCTGCGCATGGTGGTGGTGGTGAGGCTGTTGGTGTTGGCTCCCCGGCTGAGCTTTGCGCAACAAAGGTTGCACACCACTGTTCGTCGGTCGTCAGGCGTCTCTGTGAAAAACTGCCAGACCTTAGAGCACCTCGGCCTCTGCAGGGTGGCATGGCGTGAGGGGGCGCTTTGGGAAACACTTGGTGGATTATTCGGTCTGGCCCTGCCTCTACCCCTGGACACCGCACTGCCTCTTGCAACCTGCCCTGCTGATGCCCTTGACTCCCCCTCTGAAGACCTGTCCTCCTGAGTAAGCATTGCACACCAGGTGGGGTCAGTCACCTCATCGTCCTGCTGCTCTTCCTCCGAATCCTCTGTGCGCTGCTCCCTTGGACTTACTGCCCTTACTACTACCTCACTGCAAGACAACTGTGTCTGATCGTCATCATCCTCCTCACCCACAGAAAGTTGTTGAGACAGTTGGCGGAAGTCCCCAGCCTTTTCCCTCGGACCCCGGGAACTTTCGAATGGTTGGGCATCAGTGACGATAAACTCCTCTGGTGGGAGAGGAACCGCTGCTGCCCAATCTAAGCAGGGGCCCGAGAACAGTTCCTGGGAGTGTTCCCGCTCCTGAGCAGGTGTCATTGTAGTGGAGTGAGGAGGCTGGGAGGAAGGAGGAGCAGCAGACAGAGGATTCGGATTTGCAGCAGTGGACGGCGCAGAACTGCGTGTTGACGATAGGTTGCTCGAAGCACTTTCTGCCATCCAGGACAGGACCTGCTCACACTGCTCATTTTCTAATAACCGTCTCCCGCGTGGACCCATTAATTGGGCGATGAATGTGGGGACGCCAGAAACGTGCCTCTCTCCTAATCGCGCAGCAGTCGGCTGCGACACACCGGGATCAGGAGCTCGGGCTGTGCCCACACCCTGACTTGGCCCTCCGCGTCCTCGGCCGCGTCCACGTCCTCCAGGCCTACCCCTCAGCATGCTGTATTACCAGTGATTTGATTTAACAGGCAGGAAATAAATTGGCGCAAGACTGCAGGCCAAATATAATTTTTGCCCTTTTGGGAAAACGAAAGGCCCCACTGCCTCTAGTGAATGAATAATCTAAGTTTAATAACTGTGCTGTGTCCCTGCTTATGTGTCACAGAACGTGAGGGTAGCAGAGTTATTATAACTCTGGCAGATCAGGTATTTTTTTTCCCAATTAAGGAAAGCAAATGGCGAAGCCAGCAGTAAAGCGTAGCTGGGTGCGTATGATTTAGCAATGTTTTTCACGCAGCTCACACGTGTCCACAGGCGTTAGGACGGACAGAGGCTGGACAAATAGATTTGTTTTCAGTTTTTTCCCACCAAAAGGCAGCACTGCGTATATTCAATGAACATGAGAAGTTTAATAACTGTGCTGTGTCCCTGCTTATGTGTCACAGAACGTGAGGGTAGCAGAGTTATTATAACTCTGGCAGAGCAGGTATTTTTTTTCCCAATTAAGGAAAGCAAATGGCGAAGCCAGCAGTAAAGCGTAGCTGGGTGCGTATGATTTAGCAATGTTTTTCACGCAGCTCACACGTGTCCACAGGCGTTAGGACGGACAGAGGCTGGACAAATAGATTTGTTTTCAGTTTTTTCCCACCAAAAGGCAGCACTGCGTATATTCAATGAACATGAGAAGTGTAATAACTGTGCTGTGTCCCTGCTTATGTGTCACAGAACGTGAGGGTAGCAGAGTTATTATAACTCTGGCAGAGCAGGTATTTTTTTTCCCAATTAAGGAAAGCAAATGGCGAAGCCAGCAGTAAAGCGTAGCTGGGTGCGTATGATTTAGCAATGTTTTTCACGCAGCTCACACGTCTCCACAGGCGTTAGGACGGACAGAGGCTGGACAAATAGATTTGTTTTCAGTTTTTTCCCACCAAAAGGCAGCACTGCGTATATTCAATGAACATGAGAAGTGTAATAACTGTGCTGTGTCCCTGCTTATGTGTCACAGAACGTGAGGGTAGCAGAGTTATTATAACTCTGGCAGAGCAGGTATTTTTTTTCCCAATTAAGGAAAGCAAATGGCGAAGCCAGCAGTAAAGCGTAGCTGGGTGCGTATGATTTAGCAATGTTTTTCACGCAGCTCACACGTCTCCACAGGCGTTAGGACGGACAGAGGCTGGACAAATAGATTTGTTTTCAGTTTTTTCCCACCAAAAGGCAGCACTGCGTATATTCAATGAACATGAGAAGTGTAATAACTGTGCTGTGTCCCTGCTTATGTGTCACAGAACGTGAGGGTAGCAGAGTTATTATAACTCTGGCAGAGCAGGTATTTTTTTTCCCAATTAAGGAAAGCAAATGGCGAAGCCAGCAGTAAAGCGTAGCTGGGTGCGTATGATTTAGCAATGTTCTTCACGCAGCTCACACGTGTCCACAGCCCGTAAGGACGGACAGAGGCTGGACAAATAGATTTGTTTTCAGTTTTTTCCCACCAAAAGGCAGCACTGCGTATATTCAATGAACATGAGAAGTTTAATAACTGTGCTGTGTCCCTGCTAATGTGTCACAGAACGTGAGGGTAGCAGAGTTATTATAACTCTGGCAGAGCAGGTATTTTTTTTCCCAATTAAGGAAAGCAAATGGCGAAGCCAGCAGTAAAGCGTAGCTGGGTGCGTATGATTTAGCAATGTTTTTCACGCAGCTCACACGTCTCCACCGCCCGTAAGGACGGACACAGGCTGGACAAATAGATTTGTTTCCACTTGTTTTTCCACCAAAAGGCAGCACTGCGTATATTCTATGAATAATAACTGTGTTGTGGCCCTGCCTATACAATTCTTTCCCTGCAGTATCAATGGAGGGTGGAATGCTCTGCAGAGGCGATTTTGAGAAGCCCAAAAAAAATGCAGCACAGCTAACAGCAGCCTGGACAGTACTGCACACGGATAAATATGGCCCTAGAAAGGACCGTTGAGGTTCTTGAAGGCTACACTCACTCCTAACACTCTCCCTGCCTATGCAGCACTTCTGTCCCTAATGCCAGGTGCAACGCTCTGCAGAGCCGATTTTGAGGGAAAAAAAAATGCCACTGCTAACAGCAGCCAACACACAGCTATCAGTGGCCCTAATAAGGACCTTTGGGGGTCTTGAAGCCTACACTAACTACCAATTCTTTCCCTACAGCAGCTCCGGTATAAACAGCACTGTCCCTCATCTAACTCACACCGCATCTGAGGCGAGCCGCGGGAGGGGCCGACTTTTATATTAGGCGAACACCTGATCTCGCCAGCCACTCACAGCAGGGGGGTGGTATAGGGCTTAAACGTTGCAGGGGGAAGTTGTAATGCCTTCCCTGTCTTTCAATTGGCCAGAAAAGCGCGCTAACGTCTCAGGGAAGGAAGTGAAAGTAACCCGAACACAGCATGGTGTTCGTTACGAATAACGAACATCCCGAACACCCTAATATTCGCACGAATATCAAGCTCGGACGAACGCGTTCGCTCATCTCTAACTGCAATATCTCAATTATGTGCAAACATACTATACACATTTTTGATAAGATATATATTTCCATCTGTTTACTTTATTCTGGACACACATTGGAAACACTTCAGGTTTTATTTTAATCATTTAGGAGACGTACATATTTAATATTGATTTTTAACATTTTGAGGAAGATTTTCTTTTCCTACACCAAGCCAAGATTGCAAGGGCTCATGGGTGTCAGAATGATAGATCCCCCACAAATGACCCCATTTTAAAAACTACATCCCTTAATGTATTCACTAACGGGGGTCGTGAGTATTTTAACCCCACAATTTTTTTCAAGAATTAATGCAATTTAGAGGAGAAATTTAAAAAATAATATTTTTGCAAATATGACATTTAAAAGACAGGCTTTTTTTCTATAGTGCACATGAAAATGAGTATTTGCACCCAAAATGGATACCCCTGTATGCCCTGTGTTCAGAGCCATTCCCATTGTGGCCCTAAAATTGTGTCCATATGCACAATAGGGCCCAAACCGAAAGGATCAGCAGGTAGCTTTTAGAACAGACATTTTGCTTGAAGGTGATTTAGGCCTGATTGCACACTTGTAGAGCCCCTGAGCAGCCAAAATGACAGAGAACGCCCACAAATTACCACATTCTGAAAAGTAGACCCCTTAAGGCATTTATCAAGGGGTGTACTGTGTATTTTTACCCCACAGTTTTGTGAATGAATCTGAGCAAAGTAGAAGGAAACAAATTACGATTTAAAATTTTTTGGCAATTGTGTCACTTTAAAAACATTTTTATTGTACAACACACATCTGAATGAAGACTTTCACCCCGAAATTGATCCCCCTGTTTGTCCCATGTTCAGAAGCATACCCATTGTGGACCTGAAATTATGTCTATATGCACAATGGGGCTCAAACCAAAAGGTGCATCAAACTTCAACTGTTTTAACTTTTACTTAATCACATTTATCCTTTGGATGATGCCGATCATGTGACCAGGGACCACTCACTGTGGACCTTGGTCACTGCTCCAGGCTCTTAGCCAACTTTAGTAGCCAGGAGCCAGGAGACTTTAAATTTTCCCTGGCCCTCTCCAGCTTCTGCGCTTGCGTCTGCCATTTTGTTGATGGGCACGAGCGCCAAAGTCCACGGATAAAGATCCCATTGGGAAACATCGCCAGGGGCCTTTGGTATGTAATTTCACCTCCCCTCATGCATGGGATCTGTGATTGGAGGTGAAACTTTTAACGTTTTTTACTTTACGTGATCGCTGTTTTCTATTGTGATAGAAAACATCGATCACATGTCCAGGGACTGTATAATGCGGGTCCCTGTGAAATATCCAGGCTTTTGGCTATGTTTGGTAGTCAGGAGCAGGGAGATTTTAAATTACCTTGGCAATCTGCGGCTTTTGCACATGCGCTCGCCATTTTGGTGGCAGGCGCATGTGCAGAAGCCATTGTGAGGTTCACGGATTAATCTGATGGCCTAAGGTGCATAATTTTTTATCTCCCCTCATGTATTTAATCCGTGAGGGGACATGAAGCAAACTTTTTAATTTTTTTTTTTAACTTTACATGACCGCTGTTATCTATTGGATAGCAGTGATCATGCGACTGGGAACTGCATACAGCGGCTACCGAATACATCTCTCTGCTCTCGGCTACACATAGGAGTCGGGAGGCAGAGAGATTTTAAATTTTTCGGGCCGCGCGCCTTTCTGTGCACACGCCTGATGTATGATGTCTGGCGTGCAGGGAGGCCAGGACACCGCAGGACATCACAGAGGAGGCAGGTGAGTACTTTCAGCTGCTCTGATGGATCTTTATTGACTTTTATATGATCACCAGCATTCGGTAAATGCCGGCGATCATGTGACCGGGGTGGGGGTCCCACAGCCCGGGATTACAGCTCCAGGTTGCCACCTACCTCCAGGAGCAGGCAGTATGGAGCTTTCACGTCCTCAGCTTGCAGGGCCTTAATCCCCCAAGGAAGCATATTTCTACATCCTCAGGGATTAAGGCCCAGCAAGCTAGGACATAAAAAGGCAATAGGTTGGTCACTAAGGGGTTAAGAAGAATGCAACATAATTTTTGATAGGTATTGATACTCCACATTTTATTTGTTGCAGGAAGGGGGAAAATATGGGTGAATTGCTTGTGCATTAATCTGAAAATATTTTATTTAAGTGCATTTCTTGAACACATATAATATCAGTACCAGTTGTGCAGGCCTTCTTCCATAGCGAAATGAAACGATGTCCTCAGTTTTAGGCTGGTTTCACATGGCCAAGAATCTCACAGGGTTTTTGTGTGCTGTGAGACTCATAAAACTTGTGCGGATATGAACTCATTTCTTTTGAATGAAGCGATGTTTTCCCAATTTTTCGTGTTCCTTGAAATGCATTGTGCATTGATTTCAATGGCACCTTAAATATATACAATGGCGAGGCAAGGTTTCCCACTGAAATCAATGGAAAAACCCTTCCGATCTGCTATCGCACATAGAACTTGCACAAAAAGATCGGAATTTCACAGAAGGGAGGCAAGGCAATTTTGCCTGAAAATCCGCGTCCGCAAGTGAAATACTGGTTGATGATCGCAATAATCGACCAAGAAACTCACCGTCGAGGAAGAACTTGGTGCATTTCAGTGGGCTCTACTTTTTCCTACCACGGACAATTGTGTCAGCAGTGAACGTGGTGTTAGAGGAACGAGAGCTGAGTATTAAGGTCAGTAGAATGGGGGATTATACACTGCAATGTGCTAATTTAAAGACAATTATGCTGGCAGTGAGAAATTACACATCTTCTGCCACTTAACGCTGTCCAAGGCCCCAAGGGGTGAGTAGACTTTTTATATCCAATGTAACTACTCTAATACTGCTACCTATGTACAGAAATAGAACTACTATAATATGCTCTCCTATGTATAAGAATAAAATTACTACAATACTGCTCCTATGTATAAGAATAAAACAACTATAATACTGCTCCAATGTACAAGAATATAACTACTATAATACTGCCCCCTATGAGCAAGAATATAACTATTATAATACTGCTTTCTATGTACAGGAATATAACTACTATAATACTGCCCCACCTATGTACAAGAATATAACTATTATAATACTGCTTTCTATGTACAGGAATATAACCACTATAATACTGCCCCCCTATGTACAAGAATATAACTACTATAATACTGCTTCTATGTACAAGAATATAACTACTATAATACTGCTCCTATATATAAGAATATAACTACTATAGTACTGCCCCTATGTACAGGAATATAATTGCTATAATACTGCTCCTATATGCAAGAACATAACTACTATAATACTTCTCTTATGTACAAAAATTTTACTACTATAATACTGCTCCTATATACAAGAATATAACTAATATAATATTGCTCCTATGTACAAGAATATAACTACTATAATATTGCCTCCTATGTACAAGAATATAACTAGTATAATACTGCCCCCTATGTACAAGAATATAACTACTATAATACTGCTCCTACGTAAAAGAATATAACTAATATAATACTTTCCTCTATGTAAAAGAATATAACTACTATAATACTGCTCCTATGTACAAGAATATAGCTACTATAATACTGCCCCCTATGTACAAGTATATAACTACTATAATACTGCCTCTATGTACAAGAATATAACTACTATAATACTGCTCCTATGTGCAAGAATATAACTACTATAATACTGCCCACCATGTACCAGAATATAACTACTATAATACTGCCCACCATGTTCCAGAATATAACTACTATAATACTGCCCTAGGTACAAGAATTTAACTACTATAATACTGCCCCCTATGTACAAGAATATAACTACTATGATAGCGTCCTCTATATACAAGAATATAAGTACTATAATACTGCCCCCTATGTACAAGAATATAATAACTATAATCTGCTCCCTATGTACTAGAATATAGCTACTATAATACTGCCCCTTATGTACAAGAATATAACTACTATAATACTGCTCCTATGTAAAAAAATATAACTACTATAATACTGCCCCTATGTACAAGAATATAACTACTATAATACTGCCCCCCTATGTACAAGAATACAACTACTATAATACTGCCCCCCAACATACAAGAATATAACTACTATAATACTGCTCCTATGTACAAGAATATAGCTACTACAATACTGCCCCGCTGTGTACAAGAATATAACTACTATAATACTGCCCCCTGTGTAAAAGAATATTACCCCCACCTCCCCTTGTATTCTACGTCTTCCTCTGCTATGTGCGTGCAGTAGCGGTTCTATAATAACTCACACTATGCATATTCTATGTGATGATTAACACCCTGATTGTGGATAATGAATCTGAACCATGAAGACCTTTCTTTGGTCCTGCTCATACAGGGGTGTTAGGATTTGGCAGGTGATTCTATATCTCTGGCGCATTGCAAGCAGCGTTTGTTCGGCTCCGCTCAGCTGTGACCCGTTGAGCAGGTGACTTGCTGCCTTGTAAAGATGATGAGTGAGTCGGTGTTTTGTCTTCTAGAATCCAGTAGTAATGGATGCTTTTCTCTTGTAAGAAGGCTAAGATGTTAAGGTGTGTGTTACATGGACTACAGGGTCTTGTCCTCCACCCGTTGGGATCGAGCTCTGGGCTGGGACCATCATATACGTAAGCTTTTAATCTGCTGAGGGATATCAGTTTTTTTTCCGATATTTCAGCAGGTTTTATGTTTCTTTGCTTCTGAAATTACATAAAGTTATTACAAGAAAAATTACTATGACACAGACCATTCCCAGTATGCAATCGTCAAAAATACTATAACTATGCAGCCTTTCAACATTATCTAAACAAATGATCAAACAATAACCTCCCAAGCAGGAGAAAAATGAGAGAAAGCAAAGAATTAGATATTAGGAAATAGGAAAAAGTGAACAACGAAGTAAACAAAGGTGGAGAGAGGGGGCAAGGGGAATGGGATCTGAGATTGTCAGGGTGGGTTACCGGTTTACACTTGGATTTAGACATGATGGGTCGTGTCCAGTGAAGAAGGTAAATCACATACCCACACATCAATTAGTGGGGAACAATCCCACTAGCGAGCCATGTGTTCAGTCCGGTAGAGGTGTGGAACTGGATTAAGACGGCCCAAGTTGCATAAAATTTTGCATATCTCAACTCGTCTCTTGCACAAAGCTCTTCCAAATATCTTGTTATCTAGGGATTCCAGCCACATCAGTCTCGATGGGGCGACAGTGGACCTCCATTTCCTAGGAATGATTTGCCTTACAGCTAGTATGAAAAATCTCAGTGGGGACCTCTTGATTTGCGCCAGTGAGCCTGGAATTATTGACAGCAGGGCAATCTCAGGGGTGATATTGACTGGGTTTTTACATACTGCGACATACAGAGCCCCAACCTCCAGGGACTGCATAAACTGACATGACCACCAAAAGGTATAGTAAGGTCTCTTTCCCATGGAGGCATCTCCAACATGTATCCGGATACTGGGGGTAGATTCTGGCTATTCCAACCAGTGTTTTGTACCACCTTGTCAGGATTTTATAGTTAAGTTCCTGCATCCTACTGGACACATTAATTTTATGCGTCAACATGTAGGACTTCCTCCATGACTCCTTTCGAGGGTTCATCACCCAGCTCCCACTCCCAGCGCTGTTCTAACATCTGACCTTCCTCTTGGGTGTCACTTTCCATAAGTAGTAAATATCGTGCAAAGACTTAGAAAATTTCTCTGGGCTCGAGAGACAAGGGCTCTCAAAGGAGGTTATGTAATGCCCTGAGAGCTGAGTGCCACCAAGGCGCCTACTGTAATGACAGAGTTGTGGGTACTAAAATCAAGCAGCGGTTGCCCCCCCCCCCCTCCAATATTTCCTGCAATGACTTAATGCCTGAATCCGTAACTAGGGACTGGGTCTACTATTCTGGCCATCAGGGAAAAACCTCAAGAAAAAAACATGATCCCTGAGTTGCCCACCAATGGGGTAAGCAGACGCGGCTTGGAGATCAAACCCGATTTAGCAGCCTGCCCAATCCAAGTCCCGATTAGGTAATCAAGAAAGGGTGATAATCCCAGATTTCTGTGTCCTTCTCTACCTGGTAACCATATGAGACAGAGTGTTCTATTAGTGACTGAATCCTGCTTGGACTCAACCCATAGCTTGTAAGCCCTGCCATGCAGGAGATCCAAAACAGATTTAGTCAGGGAAGCTTTATAGTACAAGGCAATGTCTGGTAAACCCATACCTCCCACCTTCTTGGAGCTACTAAGGGCTCTCCAATTACATCTTGGGGTACAATTAGGACAGCGATCCACAACATATATGGTGAATATCAAAGAACACCAGTAAAAAAAGGACAGCGGGACTTACGCGGTGTCCAGCGGGCTTCCATTCTGGGAAACACCGCCAGCACCTCCACATCCCGTTAGGCATGTAAAATATATATATAGATCCTCCCACAATCTTCTTTCTATATCCTGTGGCTGCAGGAGAGCTGCTGAATGATTATGCCCAATTTCTAGGAACCAGGCACACAGTGAATAACTCCAAAATGACGAAAAAACTTCCTCAGTGCTCAATAAAAAAAAAAAAAGTTTGGATCTTTTAAAATGACTGTTTCCAAAACCTTTAACCCCTTAATGACACGGCCTATTTTGGCATTGAGGACCAAGCAATTTTTTGGTATTTTTCCATCTCCATTTTTCAAAAGCCATAACTTTTTTATTTTTCCGTGGACGTGGCCATATAAGGGCTTGTTTTTTGCGTGGCGATCTGTAGTTTTTATCGGTGCCACTTTTGGGTACATAGACAATATCGTAATTTTTTTTTTTTTTTTTATGATAACAGGGAGAGAAAACGCATCAATTCTGCCATAGATTTCTTTTTCTTTTTTTTACAGCGTTATTCATGCAGCATAAATGACACACTAAAGTTTTTCTTCGGGTCGGTACGATAACAACGATACCAAAATTGTTATATTTTTTTTAGGTTTTTACACTTTTTTGCAATAAAAACCCCCTTTTTTCGGAAATCTTTTTTTTTTCTCTATAGCTGCATTCAAAGTCCGTTAACTTTTTTATTTTTCTATGTACAGAGGGCTTATTTTTTGTGAGACGAGCTGCAGTTTTTATTGGTACTATTTTGGGGAATGTACGGCTTTTTTGATCACTTTTATTGCATTTGTTGTGAGGCAAAATGCTAAAAATGAGCATTTTGCCTCTGTTTTTTTAGCGTTTTTTTTACGCTTTTTGTCGTACAAAATAAAAAGCATGTTCAACTTTTTGTACACGTCGTTACGGACGCGTCAATTCCCAATATGTGGGGTTTTCATTTTTTTCCCTTTTTTTATGCTAATATTAGAAAAAGCATAAAAAAGGGATTTCTTTTTTTTACACTTTTCTTTTCTTTTTTTTACACTATTTGAGTCCCTCTGAGGGACTTGCAGCAGTATGCCTATGATCGCTGTCATAAGGCATGGCAGAGCTACTGCTCTCCCATGCCTTATCGCTTGTACAGCGATTATAGGCACAGGCAATACAGGACGCAAGTGTCTGGTGTCCTGTTGCCATGGTGACAGGCCAGGCTCTCGCGATGACATCGCGATAGCCGGCCGGAGACACAGAGGGAGCGCGATCCCTCTGTGAACTCTTTCCCTGCCGCGATCTACTTAGATCGCGGCAGGGGAGGGGTTAACAGCGGGGGGCGCATCTCCGATGCCCCCCCGCTGTTGCAGCAGGACGCTGGCTGTGACTGACAGCCGGCTCCCGCTGCGGGATATCGCGGGATCATATGTGATCCCGCGCTATCCCCAGGACGTACCGGTACGTCCTGTTGCGGGAAGTACCAGGCTCCCAGGACGTACCGGTACGTCCTGGAGCGGGAAGGGGTTAAAGGGGTTGTCCCGTGAAACAAAGTTGGGGTATACACTTCTGTATGGCCATATTAATGCACTTTGTAATGTACATTGTGCATTAATTATGAGCCATACAGAAGTTATCAGAAGTTATTCACTTACCTGTTCAGTTGCTAGCGTCCTCGTCTCCATGGTGCCGTCTAATTTTCAGCGTCTAATCGCCCGATTAGACGAGCTTGCGCAGTCCGGTCTTCTCCCTTCTGAATGGGGCCGCTCGTGCCAGAGAGCTGCTCCTCGTAGCTCCGCCCCGTCACATGTGCCGATTCCAGCCAATCAGGAGGCTGGAATCGGCAATGGAACGCACAGAAGACCTGCGGTCCACCGAGGGTGAAGATCCCGGCGGCCATCTTCGCAAGGTAAGTAAGAAGTCACCGGAGCGTGGGGATTCGGGTAAGTACTATCAGTTGTTTTTTTTTTTTTTTAAACCCCTGCATCGGGTTTGTCTCGCGCCGACCGGGGGGGGGCTATTGAAAAAAAAAACCCCCGTTTCGGCACGGGACAACCCCTTTAATGGTCAGACAAGGGGAACGCCAGCAGGTGAAAACATGTAACAGAAGCAATTGTATATAAGTTTGCGAGTAGTAATGTTTTTGTATTATGCTTGAAAAAGTCGCAGATAGCAATGAAATGTGTTGCATTAAAGGTTTTGGAAACTATCATTTTGAAAGATCTGAACATCTTTTTTTCTGATTGAGCGTTGAGGAAGTTTTTTTGTCTCCAATTACGTCTTGTGTCTTCCCAGATAATCCTCATCGTTGATTTCCTGATTTGTGAAAAGAATACCCCCGTAAGTTTTATGGGTACCGTCTGCAGGACATACAACAACCGTGGTAGTGAGTTCATTTTCCAGCCAGTCCTTGCGTGGGAGCATCTGCAAAGGAGCCGGTTTCTGGTTTGCATTTCTCCTGTGGGTTTTTCCCCATGCTCTCTGCTTGAAATGCCTCATGAAGTTAAAGGGGTTGTCCCGTGATAGCAAGTGGTGTTAAGCACTTCTGTATGGCCATATTAATGCACTTTGTAATATACATTGTGCATTAAATATTGGCCATACAGAAGTTATACACTTACCCCTCCGATGCTGGCGTCCCCGTCTCCCCGGATTAGACGCATGCGCAGAAGACCTCTGCAGCGCGAGCACGCCGGAGCCGGACAGAAGAGGGCAGACAGCGCAAGCGCGTCTAATCCAGGGAGAAGGCAGCTTTAGTCGGTGCCATGGAGACGGGGACGCCAGCACCGGAGGGGTAAGTGTATAACTTCTGTATGGCCAATATTTAATGCACGATGTATATTACAAAGTGCATTAATATGGCCATACAGAAGTGCTTAACACCACTTGCTATCACAGGACAACCCCTTTAACAATGTTGGATCCAGCTCTGTCCCAGCACCTGAAATGGTCAGTTAGCGGTCAGTGGAAAATCTCCAAGCGAATCCTGAACAATTGGCCAACATTTTTAAAGAACCTGCTGCTAGTTCACAAGACACATTGGAACTTAACCTTTTAATGTCACAACTTGATAAATTACTAACCAAGGAAATCCGAACTTCGTGGGACTGACCAACTTTAAAAAACTATATCAATGAGAAAATGATTCTTCGGGGACTCAGGATATGCAAGTTACCTACCACTATTTACTTTTCACTACTTTCTGAACGATGACACAGCATCTTGCCTGAATGCTCACTAAGATTAATGGCACTGATTGTACAAGCTGAGCAGGAAACCTTGGGCACAATTCGAGTGGAGATTAAAACCATTCAGGATTCTTTCTCCACTATGCAGCAATTCCATGATTTGGATAAGAAAATGAATAGAGATGATCGAGCACCCAAATGCTCGGGTGCTCGTTACTCGGGATGAAATTATCGCGATGCTCGAGGGTTCGTTTCGAGTAACGAACCCCATTGAAGTCAATGGGCGACCCGAGCATTTTTGTATATCGCCGATGCTCGCTAAGGTTTCCATTTGTGAAAATCGGGGCAATTCAAGAAAGTGATGGGAACGACACAGCAACGGATAGGGCAGGCGAGGGGCTACATGTTGGGCTGCATCTCAAGTTCCCAGGTCCCACTATTAAGCCACAATACCGGCAAGAGTGCCCCCCCCCCCAACAACTTTTACTTCTGAAAAACACTCATTAGCAAGGCATACCTTAGCTAAGCACCACACTACCTCCAACAAAGCACAATCACTGCCTGCATGACACTCCGCTGCGACTTATCCTGGGTTACATGCTGCCCAACCCCCCCCCCCCCCACGACCCAGTGTCCACAGCACACACCAAAGTGTCCCTGCGCAGCCTTCAGCTGCACTCATGCCACACCACCCTCATGTCTATTTATAAGTGCGTCTGCCATGAGGAGGAACCGCAGGCACATACTGCAGAGGGTTGGCACGGCTAGGCAGCGACCCTCTTTAAAAGGAGCAGGGCGATAGCCCACAATGCTGTACAGAAGCCATGAGAAATATAATCCTGTGCCACAGCCATCAGGAGCTGCACACGTGGGCATAGCAATGGGGAACCTATGTGCCACACACTATTCATTCTGTCAAGGTGTCTGCATGCCCCAGTCAGACTGCGTTTTTTTATAAATAGTCACAAGCAGGTACAACTCCGCAATGGGAATTCCGTGTGCACCCACAGCATGGGTGGCTCCCTGGAACCCACCGGCTGTACATAAATGTATCCCATTGCAGTGCCCATCACAGCTGAGGTAACGTCCGATTAGATGCAGGTGGGTTTCGGCCCACACTGCATGCCCCAGTCAGACTGGGGTTCTTTAGAAGTGGACACATGCAGTTACAACTCCCTGTGGACCCACAGCATGGGTGGGTGCCAGGAAGCCACCGGCGGTACATAAATATATCCCATTGCATTGCCCATCACAGCTGATGTAACGTCAGCTTTAATGCAGGTGGGCAAAAAATTAATTGGATTACACTGTAGGCGAGGGCCCCAAAAAATTGGTGTACCAACAGTACTAATGTACCTCAGAAAAATTGCCCATGCCCAACCAAGAGGGCAGGTGAAACCCATTAATCGCTTTGGTTAATGTGGCTTAATTGGTAACTAGGCCTGGAGGCAACCCAGTTAAAATAAAAATTGGTTCAGGTGAAAGTTTCAACGCTTTAATGAGCATTGAAACATATAAAAATTGTTTACAAAAATTATATGACTGAGCCTTGTGGGCCTAAGAAAAATTGCCCGTTCGGCGTGATTACGTGAGGGTTCAGGAGGAGGAGCAGGAGGAGGAGGATGAATAGAATACACAGATTGATGAAGCAAAAAGGTCCCTGTTTTTGATGGTGATAGAGAACGATGCTTCCATCCGCAGGTGCAGCCTACGTATTGCTTAGGTATCGCTGCTGTCCGCTGGTGGAGAAGAGGAGTCTGGGGAAATCCAGACTTTGTTCATCTTGATGAGTGTAAGCCTGTCGGCACTGTCGGTTGACAGGCGGGTACGCTTATGCGTGATGATTCCCCCAGCCGCACTAAACACCCTCTCTGACAAGAACTAGCCGCAGGACAAGGAAGCACCTCCAGGACATACAGCGCGAGTTCAGGCCACGTGTCCAGCTTCGACACCCAGTAGTTGTAGGGGGCAGAGACGTCACCGAGGACGGTCGTGCGATTGGCTACGTACTCCCTCACCATCCTTTTACAGTGCTCCCGCCAACTCAGCCTTGACTGGGGACCGGTGACACAGTCTTGCTGGGGAGCCATAAAGCTGGCAAAGGCCTTGGAGAATGTTCCCCTGCCTGCGCTGTACATGCTGCCTGATCTCTGCGCCTCCCCTGCTACCTGGCCCTTGGAACTGCACCTTCTGCTACTAGCGCTGTCGGATGGGAATGTTACCATCAGTTTGTCCGCCAGGGTCCTGTGGTATAGCATCACTCTCGAACCCCTTTCCTCTTCGGGTATGAGAGTGGAAAGGTTCTCCTTATACCGTGGGTCGAGCAGTGTGTACACCCAGTAATCCGTAGTGGCCAGAATGCGTGTAACGCGAGGGTCTCGAGGAAGGCATCCTAATATGAAGTCAGCCATGTGTGCCAGGGTACCTGTACGCAACACATGGCTGTCCTCACTAGGAAGATCACTTTCAGGATCATCCTCCTCCTCCTCCTCCTCCTGTCATACATGCTGAAAGGATGACAGGCAAGCAGCATGGGTACCCTCAGCAGTGGGCCAAGCTGTCTCTTCCCCCTCCTCCTCATGCTCCTCCCCCTCCTCCTTAACGCGCTGAGATATAGACAGGAGGGTGCTCTGACTATCCAGCGACTTACTGTCTTCCCCGCCTCCGTTTCCAAGCACAAAGCGTCTGCCTTTATGCTTTGCAGGGAACTTCTCAAGAGGCATAGCAGAGGAATGGTGACGCTAATGATTGCAGCATCGCCGCTCACCATCTGGGTAGACTCCTCAAAGTTTCCAAGGACCTGGCAGATGGCTGCCAACCAGGCCCACTCTTTTGTAAAGAATTGAGGAGGCTGACTATGCCTCGCATGTTGGAGTTGGTATTCCACTATAGCTCTACGCTGCTCATAGAGTCTGGCCAACATGTGGAGCGTAGAGTTCCACCGAGTGGGCACGTCGCACAGCAGTCGGTGCACTGGCAGATTAAACGGATGTTGCAGGGTCCGCAAGGTGGCAGTGTCCGTCTTGGACTTGCGGAAATGTGCGCTGACCCGGCGCACCTTTCCGAGCAGGTATGACAAGTGTGGGTAGCTTTTCAGAAAGCGCTGAACCACCAAATTAAAGACATGGGCCAGGCATGACACGTGCGTGAGGCTGCCGAGCTGCAGAGCCGCCACCAGGTTACGGCCGTTGTCACACACGGCCATGCCCGGTTGGAGGCTCAGCAGCGAAAGCCAGCGGTCGGTCTGCTCTGTCAGACCCTACAGCAGTTCGTGGGCCGTGTGCCTCTTCTCTCCTAAGCTGAGTAGTTTCAGCACGGCCTGCTGACCCTTGCCCACCGCTGTGCTGCCACGCCGCGCGACACCAACTGCTGGCGACGTGCTGCTGCTGCTGACACATCTTGATTGCCAGACAGAGGTTGCGTTGGAGGAGGAGGAGGAGGGTGGTTTAGTGGAGGAAGCATACACCCCCGCAGATACCAGCACCGAGCTGGGACCCGCAATTCTGGGGGTGGGTAGGACGTGAGCGGTCCCAGGCTCTGACTCTGTCCCAGCCTCCACTAAATTCACCCAATGTGCCATCAGGGAGATATAGTGGCCCTGCTCACCTGTGCTTGTCCACGTGTCCGTTGTTAAGTGGACCTTGGCAGTAACCGCGTTGGTGAGGGCGCGTACAATGTTGCGGGAGACATGGTCGTGCAGGGCTGGGACGGCACATCGGGAAATGTAGTGGCGACTGGAAACCGAGTAGCGCGGGGCCGCCGCCGCCATCATGCTTTTGAAAGCCTCCATTTCCACAAGCCTATACGGCAGCATCTCCAGGCTGATCAATTTGGCTATATGCACGCTTAACGCTTGAGCGTGCGGGTGCGTGGCGGCGTACTTGCGCTTGCGCTCAAACAGTTGCGCTAGCGATGTCTGGACACTGCGCTGAGAGACATTGCTGGATGGGGCCGAGGACAGCGGATGTGAGGGTGTGGGTGCAGGCCGGTAGGCACTCGTGCCTGTGTTCTCAGAGGGGGGTTGGATCTCAGTGGCAGGTTGGGGCACAGGGGGAGAGGCAGTGGTGCAAACCGGAGGCGGTGAACGGCCTTCGTCCCACCTTGTGGGGTGCTTGGCCATCATATGCCTGCGCATGCTGGTGGTGGTGGCTCCCCAGCTGATCTTGGCGCGACAAAGGTTGCACACCACTGTTCGTCGGTCGTCAGGCGTCTCTGTGAAAAACTGCCACACCGTATAGCACCTTGACCTCTGCAGGGTGGCATGGCGCGAGGGGGCGCTTTGGGAAACAGTTGGTGGATTATTCGGTCTGGCCCTGCCTCTACCCCTGGCCACCACACTGGCTCGGCCTGTGCCCACACCCTGACTTGGGCCTCCGCGTCCTCGCCCGCGTCCACGTTCTCTAGGTCTACCCCTACCCCTCAGCATGCTGTATTACCAGTAGTGCAGAAACAGAACGCTGTAATTAAATGTGCCGCCTATTGGCCTGTGGTTGGAGGCTGACTTCGCTTACGGAACGCACAGCAGAGGCAGGAAAGAATTTTGCGCAAGCATGCTGTAACACTTAGCTGGCTGCGTATGAATTAGGACAACTACCCCCAGCAGAGACCCAGTACACTTGTGGACAGGAATACAGCGGTGATGTAAGAGGCAACACAGAGGCAGGAAAGAATTTTGCGCAAGCCTGCTGTAACACTTAGCTGGCTGCGTATGAATTAGGACAACTTCCCCCAGCAGAGACCCAGTACACTGAGGACGGTCACAGGCAGCCCAAATAGATTTTTTCTCCCAAACGTTTTTGGAAAGGCCCACTGCCTATATACACTAAATATGTCTTCTGTCCCTGCCTCACCACTACTGGCCCTGGACAATGTAAAATTACTGCAGGACGCAATGCTCTGCACGGCCGATATACAAAAAAAAAAAAAAAATGTGCAACACTGCAAAAAGCAGCCTCCACACTACTGCACACGGTTAGATGTGTCCCTAAGAAGGACCGTTGGGGTTCTTGAAGCCTAAAATAACTCCTAACGCTCTCCCTATAGCAGCTCCGGCACCAGCAGCACTGTCCCTGAACTATGTCAGAATGCATCTGTGGCGAGCCGCGGGAGGGGCCGATTTATATACTCGGGTGACACCTGATTTCGCCAGCCACTCACTGCAGGGGGGTGGTATAGGGCTTGAACGTCGCAGGGGGAAGTTGTAATGCCTTCCCTGTCTTTCTATTGGCCAGAAAAGCGCACTAACGTCTCAGAGATGAAAGTGAAAGTAACTCGAACATCGTGTGGTACTCATCTCGAGTAACGAGCATCTCGAACACGCTAATACTCGAACGAGTATCAAGCTCGGACGAGTACGTTCGCTCATCTCTAAAAATGAATAAACAGTCTCTCTAAACTTGAATCATGGCTCAGCTCTCTAAAAATGTCAAATATATCCGAGATTTACAAGACTATAGTTCTAGCATCATTTAGGCATGGGGCAATAAGGACAATAAGACTGTGACACCACACTCCATCTTAAAGCGACATAAACCAAACAGATCCAAAATGAACCTTAGTTCTAGTGAATTGGATTCATCTGATACCACCTCTGATACAAATCTCTTTGACAGATCTGCATGTGACACAATTCCAGATCATATGAGTAAAGAGGAGGCACATAGATGGACAAAAAAGGCGGCAGAACACATAAGTGTTGCTCCACGATATCCACAAAAAAACAACCAGAAGTAATGCAAGCTGTCAATTTATCTGCTAAAATCATCCCACTTTCAAATGCCATTGCTGTCCAGGGGCTTATCTTTTGCTCCTACATGTCAGTTTGATTTGAATTCCACTTTGCTTGATGTAAATTGGTTTTGTCGTAATTTAACCATCAAAAAGCCTTTTTCTTCAGTTGCTCCATCTTCTAAGAGTTAGCTTGCCGCTATGACCGCTTGTCACAGCAGAGCCTCGATCAATCACTCTAGCAGTATTGCAAGCATGGAGTCATTAGAATGCAGACAAATTTGTACCCAGCTTTCCCAGGCTTTTATATGCATGCAGAATGAAAGCTCAAATCACACCCTGAACTGGTCTAACGCCTCCAGCTCTCTGCAATACCCACACACACTTATTGCCACCACTAGCTTATAAAAGGCATGCCGGAACTCAGATTTTGAATTATGAATGGAATTTTGGAGTTATGATTTGTTCCAAAATGGACAAGGCTTGACTAATAAATTGCAAATGTATTCTAAACAAGACTAGCAGTGCTAAATATTTATTAAGAAGTATTTGCAGCATACCAAAATATACTGAGAAAGGTGTTACAATGGAGGTAAGGTTGATAGGCATACACAATAGAAAGTATTTAAAATGAAACAAGGACAACATTAAGAAAGTTACCAGGTTTGGGATGATCGGCCCAAGGTTTTGATTTGTGAAATCCCACAGTTGCTGGAGGGTGTGTGAGGGGGAATCCATAGAGTGAATATGACAATTAAAGTGGTCCCACAGATGCTCAATTGGGTTCAAGTCTGGGGAATTAGCGGGTCAGGGAAGTACCTGGAAGTCTTGTTCATGCTCTTCAGCCACTGTTGGACATTTCAAGCCATGTGACATGTTGCATTGTCTTGCTGGAAAATCTCAGCTGCCCCAGGGAAGACAATCAGCATACATAAGTACACGTGATCTGCAAGAATACATTCAGAAGCAGATTAATTCAGAGCAACTTCCACATGGATGAGTTGCCCAGAGAATGCCACAAAACAATTACTCAGACCATAATGCTGTCGCCACCAGCTGGTGTTCTTCTAACAATGATTGCAGGGTATTTGGTCGCTCATGTTTCTTGCCCGGCACACCAACTTCCATCCGTTTGATGAAGCAGAAAATATGAGTAATCGGAGAAGGCAACTCGTTGCCGATCAGCAGAGGTCCAATTCCAATACTGCAAGGCAAATTGAAAGCTTTTCTTCCAATGCACCTTTGTTAGCAGAGATGCAATTACAGGGTCCAAGGAGCGGGTCCCAGCCTTGGAGACAGCAGGGTAGAGTTTGGGCCTTGTCATGGGGCTCTACCGTCTCCCACCCGGAGTGTAACCAGGGACATGTCCAAGGGACCAAGGGCAGGCTTTTAAATAGGGTAACCCAGCAGTGGATTACCTTGAGTTCTTTTGTTACATGTGACTCCACCGTTCCGTCCTCCGCTGTGAATTCTAGACAATGTAATAAAGAATCCACACATGCAGAGGTGAATTTTAAAGGCAGAACCGGGAACGCTCGGTCAAGCCGTTTACTAGTAGCATAACTCAGAAACAGTCCCAAACAGTTTTTACATCCACCGGCAAGACACTGGTTCAGGAGGACACGTGATGTGACAGGGAGGGCTTTCACAGGCCAAGTTATCTGTGGATCTATGTTCCCGGACACCCTTAGACTAACACTTGCCAACTATCTAGCAGTACACACTTATGGAGCAGGAACATACACACAGTGCTACACAGTGGGGACTTGCAATCCTTGCAGCTTCTCTCTCTCACACTTCTTAATTCTCTGCTTGGGAAGAAAGAACCCAAGACACACATATGCCATCCTCTCAGCTTCTTCCATCTTCCCTGCACACAGATTCAAGGTTTCCATGTGCAGACACGCGCCACACTCCACAGGAGGACTGACAAGAAGGCCCAGAGAAGACAGACAACTAAAAGCTGCCCTCATGCACCTTGCAACCACATTTATAAAACAAGGTTACCTGACATACAAAAGATACATTTGCAGATATAACCCAGACAGTAACCTATTCAGTGCTGCAGCTATGCAATACACATCATATTCACTCACATGGAAGACATTGACAATACATATGCACAAGACAAACATAGACTATTCAGAAACGTCTAGAAAGTTTTGTACATTGACTTCTGTACCCTATGCAGTGACCATGAGTCTGCTTCGGAGCCCGATACACAGTAGGGTTCACTGAACTATTGTTTTAGACACATGTCTGTTAGCCCCCTGGTTCATTTTTATGGTGAGCAGCTCCACTGTAACATATCGGTCAGCCCTCGTGCACCTTGATAGCCAACGTTCTCCTCTCACATCAATGGCATGTGGTGCTCTGCAGTTTCCATGTCAGTTATTCCCACTGGTGCCATTTGTCCATTTATGATACACTTTCATTAAAGCAGAACACAAACAGTTCACAGAGTGCGCTGTTTTAGAAAAGCGGCCACTCTTGACTAAAAGCATTAGCCTTTAGCACTTTTGGTATTGGTAAAATTGCCTCTTTTACCCATGACAACGAGTGATATGTGAGTAGACAGCCTATCGCACACCTTATATACCCACCCAGCCAACTCACCACATGTCACTTCCTTCATGGGCTATGTGCTGCCCACATTGAAAGTAAGAGGTGGTCATAATATTGTGACTCGTAAACTTAACCATCCTGTTAAGAACAAATAAACACTTTCTTTGTGCTTAAACTGACTGGCTGAGGCTGTGCTCCTTCTCCTCCTCCTCCTGCTCTTTTTCTCAGCCTCACTTCCTAGTGAGTGCCACAAGCTCAGCTGGCTGCATTCACACAGCTCCAGGTATTCTGGGCTTCCATCTATGACTCTTCCTCGGCTTGTGGTGACCGCCATCTAACCACCATTCCTTTCTCCTGTCTTGTAGGATCTGAAGATGTTGCTCTGCCATCGTGACCCTGGATCCCTATGAAACAGCAGCGGCACCTGAAGACGGGACGAAGCTCATGTGCCTTAAACCTCCCTTACGGTTTTATGAAGTTTTTGCCGTGCCGCCGTATTAGTTTCCTCGTGAAGTTTCCCGGCCGCTGTGTGATGCCGCCCATAGAAGAGAGATGACACATCTTCTTATCTTTGTTGATTGGGAGACGAGGAGAAACCTGCTGCTTGCTGGACCCTAATGTGGAGAAGATACGCAGGAATTGGGAGATTTTTGTGTTTTTGCCGCTTCTTGCGAATCATGACTATCGCCAAGGGCCACTACCTGCTGGTGTTCCTGTGCGTTCAGCTGGTGGTCATGGCTGTGCTGTACAAAGAAGGTTACCAGATGCAGGTGGCATATTTCTTTCATAATTTTTATAAGAATGGGTCCCCCTCTCTAGCGCTCCTGAACCCCCAGAACCTCTCTCTGCCTGATGACATTTACGCCAATTTCAGTTTGATAGACAAACCATTCATGTGGAAAGATCAGCTGCCATATTGCCCCGAGGTTTCTCCATTTATAGGTAAGTGCTCAATTTTCTAATTGGCAATTTTCTCCTAATAATTAGAACCTATGGTCGCTAGACTAGTTCCAAGTTACTGGGGGCAGCAGCATCACCAAACAGCTTTGCAACTTCCTGGTTGAGGGGTATAAGACATTGCCACTGCACCCCTGTATGTAACACTGCTCATGATTGGTTAGGGGAGATCAACTGATTCCACCATGTTAGTGGAAGGCCACAAGTAGTGGTCGCCGTGCATCCAAGCCTGTTGTGATGCAGTCTAATACCCCGCCATGCAATTTTACCTTAATTCAGTGAAGTTTTCAATTTTTATCCTTAATGGCGCTTGCATTGGTTTTTGAGTAAAACTGCAATTCAATTGTTAAAGGAATTTTTAAGACATAAAAAAAGTTAAATTGGCTTGAAATTAAGAGAAACTGAATACTTACCTATTCCAGCAGGTCCCCGTCCAGCGCTGCGGCCCTGGTACCCACCGTATGGAACCTGGAAGAAGCAGCGGACGGTCACATGCCGTACATTGTGCATGTGATTATTCAGCCACTCACAGGCTTTAGTGGCCATAGAAGAATCATTTGTTTGAATGGGGTCATATACATGAGCGAAGCGATGTGGGGAAAAATTGTGGCATGTCCCATCTTTGGATGTTCCCTCGGAACGCATCACTCATTGTTTTCAATGGGGCCGGGAAACACATGACACACAGTGGGATGTGCACAGAACCTCATGCGAGCTTTCCCATTGAAGACATTGTAACACTCTGTGATCCTCCGCTGTGGGTAAAGCCCGCGGTGGAGGAATACTACTTTGGCACAAAACACCTTACATCTGTGGGGGAATCGCACATTGGCGTGCGTGATATTAGACCGAGTTTCACGGCCCGATATAACACCCACCTGTCTGAAATTAGTCTAAATCAGAAACTGTATTAAGAAACTACATAACACTTCATACAGTGATTAGGGTGCGGATGGTGGTGAAACCTGTATCTCTGTAGGTTATATCAGTACTAGAGTGTTATAAGAGCCTGATATCAGTCACATATGATGTAAATGTCTATGGAAGTTATATACTGCAGCCTTATAAGAAGAGCCGCAGGTATGAGTAACATATGATTTAAATGTCTCCGTCTGTTATATCAGTACTGGAGCGTTATAAGAGGAGCGCCTGATATCAGTCACATATGATGTAAATGGTGCTAGAGATTATATCAGTACTGGAGTGTTATAAGAAAAGTGGCTATTATCAATCCCATTTGATGTAAATATCT
The DNA here is from genome assembly GCF_035609145.1 of Eleutherodactylus coqui. Lineage (NCBI taxonomy): Eukaryota > Metazoa > Chordata > Amphibia > Anura > Eleutherodactylidae > Eleutherodactylus > Eleutherodactylus coqui. The sequence goes on along the minus strand of NC_089842.1, from coordinate 26,537,290 downwards.
CTGGAGGTTATATTACTATTAGGGCTCCCCCACACTTGCGATTGCATTTTTTGTTAACCCGATTGTCAGTGGGACTTTCTATTGTTAAAAATACGCAACTGCAATATTGGTGCATTGTGTTGCATTACGTTTTTAACATTCGAAAGTCCCATTGACAATCGCGTTAACAAAAAATGGAATCGCAAGTGTGTGGGAGCCCTTAGAGGGTTATAAGAAGAGTGGCTGATATCAGTCACATATATGATGTAAATGTCTCTAGAGGTTATAGCAGTTCTAGAGCGGTATAAGAGGAGTGGCTGTTATTAGTCACGTATCATATAAGTATCTCTGGAGGTTATGTCAGTGCTGGAGATAAATGATATGATGAACTCGGTGTAAAAGTAGTCTAAGGCCGCCTGCATGTCCGGATATCGAGTAGGGAAGACCTGCGATTCATTGTGGAAATGCCTAGTCTGCAAGCAACCTGAGTAGTATCTGCCTACAAATCCGTAATGCATCCGCAATGTAATTGTGGATCGAACGCTTCCATAGAGATCAACAGAGCCCGTCCGCGCAGAATCCACGCTAAAACGGAGCATGCTGCAATTCAGATCCGCATGTGTGCACAGGGCTGCAGAAGCTCATGCTTTCCTATGGGGGACTTTAACAGCGGATGTCCCACATGGTTGCCAATTGTGGATTCCACAATTCAAATCCATCGGTGTGCAGGGGGCTTTTGGGGGGCTTCACAAGGGCGCATACATAATTGTACATCCTCAGTGCAACGTATTTGCACTATGGACGAGGCTTTTTTGTGCGCATATTGGCAGAGTTTACTATGCTTTTTGCCCATGCAGGGCATGTTTCTTCGTGCACAGGACACTACCGCGTACCAATTTAAATGGATATTTAGCTTAATGAGTTCCATATGCCCTCTTTTTTCACGGAATTTGCGCAGTGTTTCACACATCTCCTTGTGTATTGCACCCAAATTTGAGCATCTCCCATTGACTTCTATGGGCACCTTTGGTATGCAAAAGTACAGGACCGTATCAGGTGCCTTAAGGGGAGGCCCTACATGACAGGGTGGCTAGTGATAAGGAGTAGAGGAAAGGGTTAGGGAAGAGTTAGGTGCAAAAGGGGGAGTTGGGGATGAAAAAGGGGGAAGAGAGGAATTGGTGGAGATAGAGATATGGTAATTAGGGGAAGTGAAGTTATATAAGGGAGGTTTTTGAGCGGGAGCGCCATTTTATGCAGAAGAAAAGTAAAAATGAGGCAAAAACAAGGGATAAGATACAAGGTGTCATGGAGGTATGGGATTTGTATGGAAGGGGATCTGGTGTTGATTCTGCTCCATACAATGTGGGTGCTGGCTGTTTTTTACAGCCGATACCTGCCTGCAAAAGCTCCAATCTGCACCGCCGCTGATCACAGCTGTTGGGCCTTTAAAACCGCCATCAATTCTGCCAGCCAAATTTAAATGCTATTCAGTTGAAATAGCAACCAGGGGATTCCTGAAAGCCCACAGGGCTGCCATTGCAGATTGTCTATCATGCCATGCCTGTGGCTTAATAGATTGCCTGCCAGATCAAGGTATAATGTATTACTATGGTATTACATCATACTGCAGGAGTGATCAAACCATTACTAGTTCATGTCGACTATGGGAACTAATAAAAAATGTAGAAATCTACGTTAACACCCCACCACCCCTGCTGCTTTTGCCATATCTATATATATAAAATTGAATGTATGCGTGTCTGTCTGTCTGTCTGTCTGTTTGTCCTTTATGCGCTACTACACCATTCATTTGATCGCCATGAAACTTTGGGAAGTTGTTAAGTACACTCCTGGGAAGATTACTGGCATAGTACATTTATGCTATGATAAATGGTGCGAGCGTCGTCGACAGTTGCGTCCCCCCCCCCCACGTAGATCGTTCGATTTCCATCATTGCCACTAATTCTCTCACTTCCCGATGTCGTAGAAACATGAAATTTGGCAGGAGCATTAATTATGTCATAAATAGGAAAAGCTAATGGGTCCCAACTCGATTATTCAATTCTAAGCGCCAAAGAATTAGCGTCCAAATTTTACGTACGGAATCTAATTCTCTCACTTCCCAATGTCATAGAAAATTGAAATTTGGCACGAGCATTGATTATGTCATAAATAGGAAAAGCTAATGGGTCCCAACTCGATTATTCAATTCTAAGCACAAAAGAATTAGCGTCCAAATTTTACGTACGGAATCTAATTCTCTCACTTCCTGATGTCTTCTATATATTTAAAAATGAATGTTTGTCTGTCTATCTGTCCTTTATGTATTACTACACCATTCATCCAATCGCCATGAAACTTTGGGAAGTTGTTGAGTACACTCCTGGGAAGATTATAGGCATAGTACAACTATCCTACGATAGGTGGCGCGCGTGCGAGCATCGTCGACAGTTATGCCCCCAGACAAAGATTGTTTGATTTCCATCTCAAGCACGAAAGCAAAAGGCATTGCGAGCAACAGGATCCGTGTTCAACTACCAAATGATGCATCCGCCGAATGTCTCGCAAGACAATTGCTGCATATTGAGAATGCTGAGGTAAAATGAAAGCTGTGCTGTGATTGGTTGCTATTTCTTATACTGCTGAGGTAAAATGAAAGCTGTGCTGTGATTGGTTGCTATATATTATACTGCTGAGGCAACATGAAAGCTGTGCTGTGATTGGTTGCTACTTCTTATACTACTGAGGTTACATGAAAGCTGTGCTGTGATTGGTTGCTACTTGTTATACTACTGAGGTTACATGAAAGCTGTGCTGTGATTGGTTGCTATATATTATACCGCTGAGGTAAAATGAATGCTGCGCTGTGATTGGTTGCTATTTTTTATATTGCTGAGGCAGAATAAAAGTTGCGCTGTGGTTGGTTGTTATTTCTCTTACTGCTGAGGTAACATGAAAGCTGCGCTGTGATTGGTTGTTATATATTATACTGCTGAGGTAACATGAAAGCTGCGCTGTGATTGGGTGTTATATATTATACCACTGAGGTAACATGAAAGCTGCGCTGTGATTGCTTGTTATATATTATACCACTGAGGTAACTTGAAAGCTGCGCTGTGATTGGTTGTTATCTATATATATAAAAACTAGAGATGAGCGAACGTACTCCTCCGAGCTTGATACTCGTTCGAGTATTAGCGTGTTTGAGATGCTCGTTACTCGTGACGAGTACCACGCGATGTTCGAGTTACTTTCACTTTCATCTCTGAGACGTTAGCGCGCTTTTCTGGCCAATACAAAGACAGGGAAGGCATTACAACTTCCCCCTGCGACGTTCAAGCCCTATACCACCCCCCTGCAGTGAGTGGCTGGCGAGATCAGGTGTCACCCGAGTATAAAAATCAGCCCCTCCCGCGGCTCGCCACAGATGCGTTCTGACATAGAGGAGGGAAAGTGCTGTTGGTGCCGGAGCTGCTATAGGGAGAGTGTTAGGAGTATTTTTGGCTTCAAGAAACCCAACGGTCCTTCTTAGGGCCACATCTAACCGTGTGCAGTACTGTGGAGGCTGCTTTTTGCAGTGGTTTTTTTTTGTATGTCGGCCGTGCAGAGCATTGCGCCCTGCAGTAATTATACATAGTCCAGGGCCAGTAGTGGTGGTGAGGCAGGGACAGAAGACATATATTGTGAGGCAGGGACAGAAGACATATATTGGGAGGCAGGGACAGAAGACATATATTTATTGAATATAGGCAGTGGGCCTTTCCAAAAACATTTGGGGAAATAAATCTATTTGGGCTGCCTGTGACTGTCCTCAGTGTACTGGGTCTCTGCTGGGTGTAGTTGTCCTCCTAATTTATACGCAGCCAGCTAAGTGTTACAGCAGGCTTGCGCAAAATTATTTCCTGGCTCTGTGTTGGCTGTTAAATCACCGCTGTTTTCCAGTCCACAGTGCAACAGTGTGCAGTTATTTTACATACTCCAGGGCCAGTACTGGTGACACAGGGACAGAAGACATATACACTGTATATAGGCAGTGGGCCTTTCCAAAAACATTTGGGGAAAAAAAATCTATTTGGGCTGCCTGTGACTGTCCTCAGTGTACTGGGTCTCTGCTGGGTGTAGTTGTCCTCCTAATTCATACGCAGCCAGCTAAGTGTTACAGCAGGCTTGCGCAAAATTATTTCCTGGCGTTCCGTAAGCGAAGTCAGCCTCCAACCACAGGCCAATAAGCGGCACATTTAATTACAGCGTTCTGTTTCTGCACTACTGGTAATACACCATGCTGAGGGGTAGGGGTAGGCCTAGAGTACGTGGACGCAGGCGAGGATGTGGAGGCCCAAGTCAGGGTGTGGGCACAGGCCAAGCCAGTGCGGTGGCCAGGGGTAGAGGCAGGGCCAGACCGAATAATCCACCAACTGTTTCCCAAAGCGCCAACTTGCGCCATGCCACCCTGCAGAGGTCAAGGTGCTCTACTGTGTGGCAGTTTTTCACAGAGACGCCTGACGACCGACGAAAAGTGGTGTGCAACCTTTGTCGCGCCAAGATCAGCTGGGGAGCCACCACCACCAGCATGCGCAGGCATATGATGGCCAAGCACCCCACAAGGTGGAACGAAGGCCGTTCACCGCCTCCGGTTTGCACCACTGCCTCTCCCCCTGTGCCCCAACCTGCCACTGAGATCCAACCCCCCTCTCAGGACACAGGCACTACCGTCTCCTGGCCTGCACCCACACCCTCACTTCCGCTGTCCTCGGTCCCATCCAGCAATGTCTCTCAGCGCAGCGTCCAGACGTCGCTGGCGCCACTGTTTGAGCGCAAGCGCAAGTACGCCGCCACGCACCCGCACGCTCAAGCGTTAAACGTGCACATTGCCAAATTAATCAGCCTGGAGATGCTGCCGTATAGGCTTGTGGAAACGGAGGCTTTCAAAAGCATGATGGCGGCGGCGGCCCCACGCTACTCGGTTCCCAGTTGCCACTACTTTTCCCGATGTGCCGTCCCTCACCAACGCGGTTACTGCCAAGGTCCACTAAACAACAGACACATGGACAAGCACAGGCGGGCAGGGCCACTATATCTCCCTGACGGCACATTGGGTGAATTTAGTGGAGGCTGGGACAGAGTCAGAGCCTGGGACCGCTCACATCCTACCCACCCACAGAATTGCGGGCCCCAGCTCGGTGCTGGGATCTGCGGCGGTGTATGCTTCCTCCACTAAACCACCCTCCTCCTCCTCCTACGCAACCTCTGTCTCGCAATCAAGATGTGTCAGCAGCAGCAGCACGTCGCTAGCAGTCGGTGTCGCGCGGCATGGCAGCACAGCGGTGTGCAAGCGTCAGCAGGCCGTGCTGAAACTACTCAGCTTAGGAGAGAAGAGGCACACGGCCCACAAACTGCTGCAGGGTCTGACAGAGCAGACCGACCGCTGGCTTGTGCCGCTGAGCCTCCAACCGGGCATGGTCGTGTGTGACAACGGCCGTAACCTGGTGGAGGCTCTGCAACTCGGCAGCCTCACGCACGTGCCATGCCTGGCCCATGTCTTTAATTTGGTGGTTCAGCGCTTTCTGAAAAGCTACCCACACTTGTCAGACCTGCTCGGAAAGGTGCGCCAGGTCAGCGCACATTTCCGCAACTCCAAGACGGACGCTGCCACCCTGCGGACCCGGCAACATCGGTTTCATCTGCCAGTGCACCGATTGCTGTGCGACGTGCCCACACGGTTGAACTCTATGCTCCACATGTTGGCCAGGCTCTATGAGCAGCGTAGAGCTATTGTGGAATACCAACTCCAACATGGGCGGCGTAGTGGGAGTCAGCCTCCTCAATTCTTTACAGAAGAGTGGGCCTGGCTGGCAGACATCTGCCAGGTCCTTGGAAACTTTGAGGAGTCTACCCAGGTGGTGAGCGGGGATGCTGCAATCATTAGCATCACCATTCCTCTGCTATGCCTCTTGAGAAGTTCCCTGCAAAGCATAAAGACAGACGCTTTGCACTTGGAAACGGAGGCGTGGGAAGACAGTATGTCACTGGATAGTCAGAGCACCCTCATGTCTATATCTCAGCACGTTGAGGAGGAGGAGGAGGGGGAGGAGAATGAGGAGGAGGGGGAAGAGACAGCTTGGCCCACTGCTGAGAGTACCCATGCTGCTTGCCTGTCATCCTTTCAGCGTGTATGGCCGGAGGAGGAGGAGGAGGATCCTGAAAGTGATCTTCCTAGTGAGGACAGCCATGTGTTGCGTACAGGTACCCTGGCACACATGGCTGACTTCATGTTAGGATGCCTTTCTCGTGACCCTCGCGTTACACGCATTCCGGCCACTACGGTTTATTGGGTGTACACACTGCTCGACCCACGGTATAAGGAGAACCTTTCCACTCTCATTCCCGAAGAGGAAAGGGGTTCGAGAATGATGCTATGCCACAGGGCGCTGGTGGACAAACTGATGGTAAACTTACCATCCGACAGCGCTAGTAGCAGAAGGCGCAGTTCCCAGGGCCAGGTAGCAGGGGAGGCGCAGAGATCAGGCAGCATGTACAGCGCAGACAGGGGAACATTCTCCAAGGCCTTTGCCAGCTTTATGGCTCCCCAGCAAGACTGTGTCACCGGTCCCCAGTCAAGGCTGAGTTGGCGGGAGCACTGTAAAATGATGGTGAGGGAGTACGTAGCCAATCGCACGACCGTCCTCGGTGACGCCTCTGCCCCCTACAACTACTGGGTGTCGAAGCTGGACACGTGGCCTGAACTCGCGCTGTATGCCCTGGAGGTGCTTGCTTGTCCTGCGGCTAGCGTCTTGTCAGAGGGGGTGTTTAGTGCGGCTGGGGGAATCATCACGGATAAGCATACCCGCCTGTCAACCGACAAAGCCGACAGGCTTACACTCATCAAGATGAACAAAGCCTGGATTTCCCCAGACTTCTCTGCTTCACCAGCGGACAGCAGCGATACCTAAACAATACGTAGGCTGCACCCGCGGATGGAAGCATCGTTCTCTATCACCATCAAAAACGGGGACATTTTTGCTTCATCAATCTGTGTATAATATTCCTCCTCCTCCTCCTGAAACCTGACGTAATCACGCCGAACGGGCAATTTTTCTTAGGCCCACAAGGCTCAGTCATATAATTTTTCTAAACAATTTTTATACATTTCAATGCTCATTAAAGCGTTGAAACTTGCACCTGAACCAATTTTTATTTTAACTAGGCTGCCTCCAGGCCTAGTTACCAATTAAGCCACATTAACCAAAGCGATTAATGGGTTTCACCTGCCCTCTTGGTTGGGCATGGGCAATTTTTCTGAGGTACATTAGTACTGTTGGTACACCAATTTTTTGGGGCCCTCGCCTACAGTGTAATCCAATTAATTTTTTGCCCACCTGCATTACAGCTGATGTTACATCAGCTGTGCTGGGCACTGCAATGGGATATATTTATGTACCGCCGGTGGGTTCCAGGGAGCCACCCATGCTGTCGGTCCACACGGAGTTGTAACTACATGTGTCCACTTCTAAAGAACCCCTGTCTGACTGGGGCATGCAGTGTGGGCCGAAGCCCACCTGCATTTAACATGACATTACATCAGCTGTGATGGGCAATGCTATGGGATATATTTATGTGTCGCCGGTGGCTTCCTGGCACCCACCCATGCTGTCGGTCCACAGGGACTTCACAATAGGGAGTTGTACCTGCCTGTGTCTATGAATTAAAAAGCCTGGTCAGTTTGGGGCATGCAGTGTGGGCCGAAGCCCACCTGCATTTAATCTGACGTTGGCTCTGCTGTCCAGGGCACTGCCATGGGATAAATTTATGTACAGCCGGTGGGTTCCAGGGAGCCACCCATGCTGTGGGTGCACACGTAATTCCCATTGCGGAGTTGGAAATTCCCAGTTGTACCTGCCTGTGACTATTTATAAAAAAACGCGGTCTGACTGGGGCATGCAGACACCTTGACAGAATGAATAGTGTGTGGCACATAGGTTCCCCATTGCTATGCCCACGTGTGCAGCTCCTGATGGCGGTGGCACATTATTATATTTCTCATTGCTTCTGTACAGCATTGTGGGCTATCGCCCCGCCCCTTTTAAAGAGGGTTGCTGCCTAGCCGTGCCAACCCTCTGCAGTGTGTGCCTGCGGTTCCTCCTCATGGCAGACGCACTTATAAATAGACATGAGTGTGGCGTGGCATGAGGGCAGCTGAAGGCTGCGCAGGGACAATTTGGTGTGCGCTGTGGACACTGGGTTGTGCAGGGGGGGGGGGGGGGTTGGGCAGCATGTTACCCAGGAGAAGTGGCAGCGGAGTGTCATGCAGGCAGTGATTGTGCTTTGTTGGAGGTAGTGTGGTGCTTAGCTAAGGTATGCATTGCTAATGAGGGCTTTTCAGAAGTAAAAATTGTTGGGAGGGGGGGGCCCACTCTTGCCGGTATTGTGGCTTAATAGTGGGACCTGGGAACTTGAGATGCAGCCCAACATGTAGCCCCTCGCCTGCCCTATCTGTTGCTGTGTCGTTCCCATCAATTTCTTGAATTGCCCAGATTTTCACAAATGGAAACCTTAGCGAGCATCGGCGATATACAAAAATGCTCGGGTCGCCCATTGACTTCAATGGGGTTTGTTACTCGAAACGAACCCTCGAGCATCGCGAAAATTTCGTCCCTAGTAACGAGCACCCGAGCATTTTGGTGCTCGCTCATCTCTAGTGAGTATACATTTTTTTTTTATTTTTACACATTTTAGGATGATTTTCAGGTAAGGGCGTATATATTTAAGCCCTTCCTGACAATTCATCCCGCGCTCGCCGGCAGCCCATTGCTTTCAATGGAGCCGGCTGTATTGCCGTCTCCATTGAATTCAATGGTCAGTGCTCGTTTAATCGATACAAGTACCGCGTGGTGCTCATCTCGAGTAACGAGCATCTCGAGCACCCTAATACTCGAACGAGCATCAAGCTCGGACGAGTATGCTCGCTCATCTCTATTCATTAACACCACGAGTGTCAGAAGAAAAAAGAGGAGAGGACAGAATTAAAAAAAATATATATTTTCCCCATAACCCCACTCAATAAAAGTATAATAAATAATTCTTGTAATTTAAATCAGATGACATCTAGTGTGCAACTCAAAAGTATTAAAAGCTTTTTCATTCTATTGCCTCCACGTATGGGGTTAAAAACCCTTTCAATACCATAGTGTCGGAAGAAGGTAAGATTACGATTATGCTGGGAGATAAAGTGCTTAGCAGCTCCTGATACCTGTGTACCTTCCCCATTATTAATGTCATAAATGTGTATAAGAATTCTGCGTTTTAGTTGTCTGGTGGTCACATACTTTAACTGGCACGCCATGTATTGGCTTCTCTGGTTATATTGTGCATTTACTCCACATCATGAATCTTCTCATATTGTTCACTTGCTGCTCATCATGTTTCTCCCGGTTAAAGTGCATCTCCTCTATGCCACAAATCTCCTCATGTCATGTATCTCCTCTTCATGGGTCTCCACATATTGTATTCCTCTTTCACGTCATGAGTCCACGTCACGAGTCTCCACATTTCACGTATCTATTCATCTTAGGTCTCCTCATATGGTGTATATTCATATTACAGGTTGCCTTATATCCTGCATCCATGTCACAGCTCTACACATATCATGTTTCTCTCCATATTGTGTATCTCCTTCCCGTCACAGAACCCCTCTGATCATGTATCTTCTACACAACACAGCTTTCCCCATGTCATATATTTCCTCCACATCACGGTCTCCTCATGCAATGTATATTGTTTCAAATCACAGACTTCCATATGGTGTATCTCCTCCACATCACAAGTCTTCTCATATGGTGCATCTCCTCCACATCTCAAGTCTTCTCATATTGTGTATTTCCTCCACATCCCAGGTCTTCTCATATTGTGTATTTCCTCCACATCACAGGTCTTCTCATATTGTGTATTTCCTCCACATCACAGGTCTTCTCATATTGTGTATCTCCTCCACATTAGAGGTCTTCTCATATTGTGTATCTCCTCCACATCACAGGTCTTCTCATATTGTGTATCTCCACCAATTCACGGGTCTTCTCATATTGCGTATCTCCCCAACATCACAGGTCTTCTTATATTGTGTATCTCCTCCACATTACAAGTCTTCTCATATTGTGTATTTCTTCCACATCACAGGTCTTCTCATATTGTGTATTTCCTCCACATCTCAAGTCTTCTCATATTGTGTATCTCCTCCACATCACAGGTCTTCTCATATTGTGTATCTCCTCCACATCACAGGTCTTCTCATATTGTATATCTCGTACACATCACAGGTCTTCTCATATTGTGTATCTCCTACACATCACAGATCTTCTCATATTGTGTATCTCCTCCACATCACAGGTCTTCTCATATTGTGTATCTCCTACACATCACAGGTCTTCTCATATTGTGTATCTCCTACAATTCACAGGTCTTCTCATATTGTGTATTTCTTCCACATCACAAGTCTTCTCATATTGTGTATCTCCTCCACATCACAAGTCTCCCATGTTGTTTATTTCCTCCACATCACCAGTCTTTTCATATTGTGTATCTTCTCTACATCACAGGTCCTCTCATATTGTGTATTTCCTCCACATCACAGGTCTTCTCATATTGTGTATTTCCTCCACTTCATAGGTCTTCTCATATTGTGTATCTCCTCCACATCACCAGTCTTCTCATATTGTGTATCTCCTCCACATCACAGGTCTTCTCATATTGTATATCTCGTACACATCACAGGTCTTCTCATATTGTGTATCTCCTACATATCACAGGTCTTCTCATATTGTGTATCTCCTACACATCACAAGTCTTCTCATATTGTGCATCTCCTACACATCACAGGTTTTCTCATATTGTGTATCTCCTCCAATTCACAGGTCTTCTCATATCGTGTATCTCCTCCAATTCACAGGTCTTCTCATATTGTGTATTTCCTCCACATCACAAGTCTTCTCATATTGTGTATCTCCTCCACATCACAGGTCTCCCATGTTGTTTGTTTCGTCCACATCACAAGTCTCCCATGTTGTTTATCTCTTACACATCACAGGTCTTCTCATATTGTATATCTCCTCCAATTCACAGGTCTTCTCATATTGTGTATCTCCTCCACATCACAAGTCTTCTCATATTGTGTATCTCCTCCACATCACAAGTCTCCCCATATTGTTTATTTCCTCCACATCACAAGTCTTTTCATATTGTGTATCTCCTACACATCACAGGTCTTCTCATATTGTGTATCTCCTTCAATTCACTGGTCTTCTCATATTGTGAATCTCCTCCACATCACAAGTCTTCTCATATAGTGTATCTCCTCTTCATGGGTCTCCTTATATTGGGTTTCTTTTCCACATCAAGTCTCCTTATTATATGTATCTTCTTCACATCATGGATCTTCTCATATCATACACCATCTTCTCAGCATGAGTGTCCTCCACGTGACGAATCACCTTGTATCATATATCTTCTTCACGACACGGGTTCCTTCATATTGTGTATTTCTTCCATGTCTCAGCCTCCGCATGTCGTGTATCTTCACATCGTGGCCTGCCTCATATCATGGATCTGTTTCTTATCTCGTTTCTCCTTGTATTGTCAATTTCCACATCATGAGCCTTCTCTGCTGCTTATCTCCTGTTCAGTTAATTTTACATAAACCTATTTAATAATAATCTTATGTTACATCATGGCTTATCCTCTTGTCACTACCAAAGCAGCTGTGAAAATTGGGATCTGCTTTTTGGTAGCTGTCAGTGCTGTACTATCTGGAACATGTGTGACACACTACATTCTGGTGCATTACATAAGACCGCGGTGGGTCATCTTGTATTTTTCTCTGTATATCCTTTTGTTATAGTCCCTCAGTCCAGTTCCAGCGAAACGGGAAGAAATAGAGCTTTAAATGCTGCTTGGGAAGTCAATGTGTAGTGACCCAGAAGGGTCCTACACAAAGCTGTCACTGTGGTGAGTTAGTTCAGACATTCGCCTACATCTTGCAATGGGTTAAATGTAGTGCACATTAAGTGAAGGTAAAAATACGAATAGCAAAGGGTCCAATAAACCCTTGCTATTGGTTACTGGTAACTCATTGGTCAGTTTTGGGATTGGCTGATAGACAGTGGTATAACAGACAGAGCAAGCCCATGGTTGGTCAGGGGAGAGATTGAAGAAAATGTCCCACACCAATGCCAGAAGTGTTCAGGGGACAGGGGAGTCATTCTAGGGAAAGCAAGCAAAGCAGTGAGAGAGAGAGTAGTGAGAGATGCGGTGAGAAGAATCCGGGGAGAGGGAGCAGAACAAGGAGAGGTGAATGGAGAGGGTCTGGTAAGCAATCATGAGGAAGGAGTCTGGAGAGACCTTTTTTCCTGTCAGAGTCCAAGTACCTTACTCCTGGTCAAGTTCCTCAGTGCCTTAACCCCTTGAGTGGTGGGTTTCCTACCACCCTGTCGTGCCCACCAGGGCAGGTTTTTTAAATGGTCTAATCATTGAATTTCAACTAATTTTGCAGTTGCGTCTCAAGAGCCATAACTTTTTCATTTTTCCATTGACACGGCCATATAAGGGCTTGTTTTTTGCGGGACAAGTTGTGATTCTTTAAACAGGGGGGAGGAAAAAAAGAAATGGGGAAAAAAGAAAAAAAGGGGCCATGTCATTAAGGGGTTAAATAATGTATTACCTTCCTTCCCTGGGTCATTATGACACATGGATACCACATGTGTTATTGTATTTTTGATTTTTTACAAAGTAAAGGGAGACAAGTGTTTTTATAATTTTTTAAATAATTTTTTTCCTTTTTTTTTTTTTTTTTTTTAATGTCCCTTTAGGGGGCTTCCACAGGGACCCATCAGGACCCCCTGATCACATTCCGGGGGTCCGATGGTGACAGCCCTTTACATGCTGCAGTGACAGCCCTTTACATGCTGCAGTCACATAGATTGCCGCATGTAAAGGGTTAACACAGCAGAGATCGGAGGTTTTCTCTGATCTCTGCTGTAAGAGCACGTACCTAGCTGTCCTCTCACAGCCAAGCACCAGCTCTTCCTGCCACAGAGACCATCAGCTTGCTTCTGACAAGCCGATGGTCTCTATAGCAAACTGTAAACAAAGCAGGAGATTGCCGGCATATCGACAATATCTTCTGCTGGTTTTTCAAAGCCCTTGCTTTGTTCTCTGTGGGTCTGTGCAGGCAGAGCACACTGCCACAGCTTGTGGCCTTGTGCTCTGCAGCTCCCATAGTGATACATAGCCCGGAAATCTTCCGGGCTATGTCGCTATGAGCAGTGGAGCTCGTCCCGGAAAATTTCCGGGCGTGCCACTCAAGGGGTTAATCCATTCATGAGACAGTACACAGAGGCCAGCGCCATAGTTTCCACTGCCATAGAAGCTTCCTGTCCACTAAAGGCTGTTTTTTCCTTATTTAGGATGCAGCAGGGTCCAGTTTTACGCAAACCACTAACCTTCAACATCTGCCCAGATCACTCAGGCTAGCTCGCTGCCATTGTACAATTTACGAATATTGAAAATTATTGGATGTTGAGAAACTATGAATGCTTTAAATCTGTGAATTGCAGTAAACTGTTGCTTCGTGGTTCCACTACAACCTTCAGTCTCTGCTTGATTGCTACTCTCACAACTCTGTGTTGTATAGCACTGGCGTCACGACAAATTATCATCCCGCTTATTAATATTAGTTTACCACTGCAGATGTTGTTGTTTGGGAAAGTGCTGGTGAAACCCGCTGTGACATACTTTAAGGTAACTACCACACTCATCATCCCATCTAGCATACTGTACACACAGTACAGAGGCCGAACTAAAAATCTCTACAACATGTAGCATGTAACAGGATGTATAGCGCCGGAGCAGAACAGCAGCTCAGATGTATCTCTCCACCCACCCCCTCCAGCTCTAGTATATATAGTAGCACCATATACAGTATAATGCTTGCTGACCTGTTCTTACTTACAGGAGGACCCATCCACATCCAGTTGCCAAGGTTCTTGACCATGGAGGAGGTGGTCCAAAAGAACCCATCTGTGACTAAAGGAGGCCGGTACAAGCCATCTGACTGCGAGTCTACGCACAAGTCTGCCATCATCATCCCTTACCGCAATCGGGAGCAACACCTTAGATATCTTCTGTATTATCTCCACCCCTTCCTGCAGCGGCAGCAGCTCAACTACGGGATCTACATCATCCAGCAGGTGGCTGATAACACCGAGTAATAAAATCAGAAGAGACAATGCAGGAAACGGAATATCATAAATATGTGCGGCAGCCCTCGGTGCCCTGAGAAAAATACCCCCTCTCTTTATCCTTTCATAGGGTGTATCGGCAGGAGAATAACCCCCTTCCTATGTCCTCTAGCGAAATATATGTGCAGGAGATTTCCCCTGTCTGTATCCTCTAGTAGGGTGTATGGGGAGGACTATACCTCCCTTTCTATATTCTCTAACAGGGTATATAGACAGAAGAATGCTTTATCCCCGTATCCTCTAGCAGGATATATAGACAGGAGAATACTCCGCTCTTCACATCCTCTAGTAGGGTGTATGGGCCAGAGAATACCCCTTCCCCATATCCTCCAGCAAGGTCTATGGGCAGCAGAATACGTCTTCTCTGTATATTCTAGTACGGTATATGAGCACTCCAACTCAGTATCCTCTACTAGGGTATATGGGCAAGAGAATACTACCCTCCTCATATCCTCTAGTAGGGTATATGGACAGGAGAATACCCGCTTCTTGTATCCTATAACAGGGTATATGGGTAGGAGAATAACCCCCACCCAGTATCCTCTAGTAGTGTATATGGGTAGGAGAATACTATCCTCCTTGTATCCTATAGCAGGGTATATGGGCAGAAGAATAACCCCCACCCAGTATCCTCTAGTAGTGTATATAGACAGGGGAGTCTCCTGTTCTCTTTAGTGTCCGATATTCCACTTCTGCGAGGTGTTCTAGCTGTCAGCGATGTCACCGCATTGTCACTCAGGATTATCTTACAGTTTGGCGTCCTGGCAGTAGTGTAAGAGAATCGTTATAAATAGGTCCTTCCTCGGTCCTCGTAAATATCAGCGTGTCCTATTACCTGGAATACAGGAGTCTGAAACGCGTAGATCTGAGCAGCGAGAGGCACATGGCCATACCTACCGCTCCAACAATGTATAGTAGCTCTAGGAGATTAGGCCTCACAGTGCAAAGTCTATCATCCTCCATAGATAAGCGACAACAATAGATGGTCTTGCAGCCGCTCATCACCTGCTTAGAAGTGCCGCACACAGTTGGCATTGCTGTATAGGCACTTTGATAGGACATCATTTGACTTTTGCTATCCTGTGCGTGCTGCCCCCTACAGGCTGCCAGAAAGGCGAACAAGTGTACTAGTCTAGTATGGGATTACTCCTGAGAGTAGTATATTAGGGGACTATTTAAGAGATTTCGTTATACACGAAGGGAGGTAATGTGGGGTTATTTGGGGTCCCCTTGGACAAATATTCCTCTTCTTTTTTCAGACAGGCAATTTCTCCTTCAATCGGGCGAAACTGCTGAACGTCGGCTTTAAGGAGGCGATGAAGGACGAGGACTGGGACTGCATGCTCTTCCACGATGTGGACCTCATTCCCGAGGACGATCGCAACTTGTACACCTGCGACAAGTTTCCAAAACACGTGTCGATTGCCATTGACAAGTTTGGATACAGGTAGGTGCTATGGTTCTGATATTCCTCAGAGATCACTGATTTCTGTACATGGGTTCATCCCAATGTCTACGATACAGGAACCACCCTACCGCGATGCACAAGACACTGGGGGGACAATTCTCTTATAGATGCATAAATACTAGAGATGAGCGAACGTACTCGTCCGAGCTTGATACTCGTTCGAGTATTAGCGTGTTCGAGATGCTCGTTACTAGAGGCGAGTACCACGCGATGTTCGAGTTACTTTCACTTTCATCTCTGAGACGTTAGCGCGCTTTTCTGGCCAATAGAAAGACAGGGAAGGCATTACAACTTCCCCCTGCAATGTTCAAGCCCTATACCACCCCCCTGCAGTGAGTGGCTGGCGAGATCAGGTGTCACCCGAGTATAAATCGGCCCCTCCCGCGGCTCGCCACAGATGCATTCTGACATAGTTCAGGGACAGTGCTGCTGGTGCCGGAGCTGCTATAGGGAAAGCATTAGGAGTTATTTTAGGCTTCAAGAACCCCAACGGTCCTTCTTAGGGCCACATCTAACCGTGTGCAGTAGTGTGGAGGCTGCTTTTTGCAGTGTTGCACATTTATTTTTTTTGTATATCGGCCGTGCAGAGCATTGCGTCCTGCAGTAATTTTACATTGTCCAGGGCCAGTAGTGGTGAGGCAGGGACAGAAGACATATTAGTGTATATGGGCAGTGGGCCTTTCCAAAAACATATGGGAAAAAAAATCTATTTGGGCTGCCTGTGACCGTCCTCAGTGTACTGGGTCTCTGCTGGGGGTAGTTGTCCTAATTCATACGCAGCCAGCTAAGTGTTACAGCAGGCTTGCGCAAAATTCTTTTCTGCCTCTGTGTTGCCTCTTACATCACCGCTGTATTCCTGTCCACAAGTGTACTGGGTCTCTGCTGGGGGTAGTTGTCCTAATTCATACGCAGCCAGCTAAGTGCTACAGCAGGCTTGCGCAAAATTCTTTTCTGCCTCTGTGTTGCCTCTTACATCACCGCTGTATTCCTGTCCACAAGTGTACTGGGTCTCTGCTGGGGGTAGTTGTCCTAATTCATACGCAGCCAGCTAAGTGTTACAGCAGGCTTGCGCAAAATTCTTTTCTGCCTCTGTGTTGCCTCTTACATCACCGCTGTATTCCTGTCCACAAGTGTACTGGGTCTCTGCTGGGGGTAGTTGTCCTAATTCATACGTAGCCAGCTAAGTGTTGCAGCAGGCTTGCGCAAAATTCTTTCCTGCCTCTGTGTTGCCTCTTACATCACCGCTGTATTCCTGTCCACAAGTGTACTGGGTCTCTGCTGGGGGGAGTTGTCCTAATTCATACGCAGCCAGCTAAGTGTTACAGCAGGCTTGCGCAAAATTCTTTTCTGCCTCTGTGTAGCCTCTTACATCACCGCTGTATTCCTGTCCACAAGTGTACTGGGTCTCTGCTGGGGGTAGTTGTCCTAATTCATACGCAGCCAGCTAAGTGTTACAGCAGGCTTGTGCAAAATTCTTTCCTGCCTCTGTGTTGCCTCTTACATCCCCGCTGTATTCCTGTCCACAAGTGTACTGGGTCTCTGCTGGGGGTAGTTGTCCTAATTCATACGCAGCCAGCTAAGTGTTACACAGGCTTGCGCAAAATTCTTTTCTGCCTCTGTGTTGCCTCTTACATCACCGCTGTATTCCTGTCCACAAGTGTACTGGGTCTCTGCTGGGGGTAGTTGTCCTAATTCATACGCAGCCAGCTAAGTGTTACAGCAGGCTTGTGCAAAATTCTTTTCTGCCTCTGTGTTGCCTCTTACATCACCGCTGTATTCCTGTCCACAAGTGTACTGGGTCTCTGCTGGGGGTAGTTGTCCTAATTCATACGCAGCCAGCTAAGTGTTACAGCAGGCTTGCGCAAAATTCTTTTCTGCCTCTGCTGTGCGTTCCGTAAGTGAAGTCAGCCTCCAACCACAGGCCAATAAGCGGCACATTTAATTACAGCGTTCTGTTTCTGCACTACTGGTGATACACCATGCTGAGGGGTAGGGGTAGGCCTAGAGGACGTGGACGCGGGCGAGGACGCGGAGGCCCAAGTCAGGGTGTGGGCACAGACCGAGCACCTGATCCAGGTGTATCGCAGCCGACTGCTGCGGGATTAGGAGAGAGGCACGTTTCTGGCGTCCCCACATTCATCGCACAATTAATGGGTCCACGTGGTAGACCTTTATTAGAAAATGAGCAGTGTGAGCAGGTCCTGTCGTGGATGGCAGAAAGTGCATCCAGCAATCTATCGACCACCCAGAGTTCTGCGCCGTCCACTGCTGCAACTCTGAATCCTCTGGCTGCTGCTCCTCCTTCCTCCCAGCCTCCTCACTCCATTACAATGACACATTCTGAGGAGCAGGCAGACTCCCAGGAACTGTTCCCGGGCCCCTGCGCAGAATGGCCAGCAATGGTTCCTCTCCCACCGGAGGAGTTTGTCGTGATTTATGCCCAACCTTTGGAAAGTTCCCGAGGTCCGAGGGATGAGGCTGGGGACTTCTGGCAACTGTCTCAAGAGCTTTCAGTGGGTGAGGAGGACGATGAAGGTGAGTCACAGTTGTCTATCAGTGAGGTAGTAGTAAGGGCAGTAAGTCCGAGAGGGGAGCGCACAGAGGATTCGGAGGAAGAGCAGCAGGACGATGAGGTGACTGACCCCACCTGGTTTGCTACGCCTACTGAGGACAGGTCTTCAGAGGGGGAGGCAAGGGCAGCAGCAGGGCAGGTTGGAAGAGGCAGTGCGGTGGCCAGGGGTAGAGGCAGGGCCAGACCGAATAATCCCACAACTGTTTCCCAAAGCGCCCCCTCGCGCCATGCCACCCTGCAGAGGCCGAGGTGCTCAAAGGTCTGGCAGTTTTTCACTGAGAGTACAGACCACCGACGAACAGTGGTGTGCAACCTGTGTCGCGCCAAGATCAGCCGGGGAGCCACCACCAACAGCCTCACCATCACCAGCATGAGCAGACATATGATGGCCAAGCACCCCACAAGGTGGGACGAAGGCCGTTCACCGCCTCCAGTTTGCACCGCTGCCTCTCCCCCTGTGCCCCAACCTGCCACTGAGATCCAAGCCCCCTCTCAGGACACAGGCACTACCGTCTCCTGGCCTGCACCCACACCCTCACCTCCGCTGTGCTCGGCCCCATCCACCAATGTCTGTCAGCGCACCGTCCAGCCGTCGCTAGCGCAATTGTTGGAGCGCAAGCGCAAGTACGCCGCCACGCACCCGCACGCTCAAGCGTTAAACGTGCGCATAGCCAAATTTATCATCCTGGAAATGCTGCCGTATAGGGTTGTGGAAACGGAGGCTTTCAAAGGTATGATGACGGCGGCGGCCCCGCGCTACTCAGTTCCCAGTTGCCACTACTTTTCCCGATGTGCCGTCCCAGCCCTGCACGACCACGTCTCCCGCAACATTGTACGCGCCCTCACCAACACGGTTACTGCCAAGGTCCACTTAACAACGGACACGTGGACAGGCACAGGTGGGCAGGGCCACTATATCTCCCTGACGGCACATTGGGAGAATTTAGTGGAGGCTGGGACCGAGTCAGAGCCTGGGATCGCTCACGTCCTACCCACCCCCAGAATTGCGGGCCCCAGCTCGGTGGTGGTATCTGCGGCGGTGTATGCTTCCTCCACTAAACCACCCTCCTCCTCCTCCTCCTCCTACGCAACCTCTCTCTCGCAATCAAGATGTGTCAGCAGCAGCACGTCGCCAGCAGTCGGTGTCGCGCGGCACGGCAGCACAGCGGTGGGCAAGCGTCAGCAGGCCGTGCTGAAACTACTCAGCTTAGGAGAGAAGAGGCACATGGCCCACGAACTGCTGCAGGGTCTGACAGAGCAGACCGACCGCTGGCTTGCGCCGCTGAGCCTCCAACCGGGCATGGTCGTGTGTGACAACGGCTGTAACCTGGTGGCGGCTCTGCAGCTCGGCAGCCGCACGCACGTGCCATGCCTGGCCCACGTCTTTAATTTGGTGGTTCAGCGCTTTCTGAAAAGCTACCCACGCTTGTCAGACCTGCTCGGAAAGGTGCGCCGGCTCTGCACACATTTCCGCAAGTCCCACACGGACGCTGCCACCCTGCGCACCCTGCAACATCGGTTTCATCTGCCAGTGCACCGACTGCTGTGCGACGTGCCCACACGGTGGAACTCTACGCTCCACATGCTGGCCAGGCTCTATGAGCAGCGTAGAGCTATAGTGGAATACCAACTCCAACATGGGCGGCTCAGTGGGAGTCAGCCTCCTCAATTCCTTTCAGAAGAGTGGGCCTGGTTGGCAGACATCTGCCAGGTCCTTGGAAACTTTGAGGAGTCTACCCAGATGGTGAGCGGCGATGATGCAATCATTAGCGTCACCATTCCTCTGCTATGCCTCTTGAGAAGTTCCCTGCAAAGCATAAAGGCAGACGCTTTGCGCTCGGAAACAGAGGCGGGGGAAGACAGTATGTCGCTGGATAGTCAGAGCACCCTCCTGTCTATATCTCAGTGCGGTGAGGAGGAGGAGGAGCATGAGGAGGATGAGGAGGAGGGGGAAGAGACAGCTTGGCCCACTGCTGAGGGTACCCATGCTGCTTGCCTGTCATCCTTTCAGCGTGTATGGCCTGAGGAGGAGGAGGAGGATCCTGAAAGTGATCTTCCTAGTGAGGACAGCCATGTGTTGCGTACAGGTACCCTGGCACACATGGCTGACTTCATGTTAGGATGCCTTTCTCGTGACACTCGCGTTACACGCATTCTGGCCACTACGGATTACTGGGTGTACACACTGCTTGACCCACGGTATAAGGAGAACCTTTCCACTCTCATACCCGAAGAGGAAAGGGGTTCGAGAGTGATGCTATACAACTGGACCCTGGCGGACTAGTTGATGGTAAAATTCCCATCCGACAGTGCTAGTGGCAGCAAGCGCAGTTCTGAGGGCCAGGTAGCAGGGGAGGCGCAGAGATCAGGCAGCATGTACAGCACAGGCAGTGGAACACTCTCTAAGGCCTTTGACAGCTTTCTGGCTCCCCAGCAAGACTGTGTCACCGCTCCCCAGTCAAGGCTGAGTCGGCGGGAGCACTGTAAAAGGATGGTGAGGGAGTATGTAGCCGATCGCACGACCGTCCTCCGTGACGCCTCTGCCCCCTACAACTACTGGGTGTCGAAGCTGGACACGTGGCCTGAACTCGCGCTGTATGCCCTGGAGGTGCTTGCTTGTCCTGCGGCTAGCGTCTTGTCAGAGAGGGTGTTTAGTGCAGCTGGGGGGAATCATCACGGATAAGCGTACCCGCCTGTCAACCGACAGTGCCTACAGGCTTACACTCATCAAGATGAACAAAGCCTGGATTGCCCCAGACTTCTCTTCTCCACCAGCGGACAGCAGCGAT
The DNA here is from genome assembly GCF_035609145.1 of Eleutherodactylus coqui. Classification (NCBI taxonomy): domain Eukaryota; kingdom Metazoa; phylum Chordata; class Amphibia; order Anura; family Eleutherodactylidae; genus Eleutherodactylus; species Eleutherodactylus coqui. The sequence continues at coordinate 26,516,197 of NC_089842.1, read as the reverse complement.
ACCTAAACAATACGTAGGCTGCACCCGCGGATGGAAGCATTGTTCTCTATCACCATCAAAAACGTGGACCTTTTAGCTTCATCAATCTGTGTATAATATTCATCCTCCTCCTCCTGCTTCTCCTCCTGAAACCTGACGTAATCACGCCGAACGGGCAATTTTTCTTAGGCCCACAAGGCTCAGTCATATAATTTTTGTAAACAATTTTTATATGTTTCAATGCTCATTAAAGCGTTGAAACTTTCACCTGAACCAATTTTTATTTTAACTGGGCTGCCTCCAGGCCTAGTTACAAATTAAGCCACAATAAAGGGGTTGTCCCGCGGCAGCAAGTGGGTCTATGCACTTCTGTATGGCCATATTAATGCACTTTGTAATGTACATTGTGCATTAATTATGAGCCATACAGAAGTTATAAAAAGTTTTATACTTACCTGCTCCGTTGCTAGCGTCCTCGTTCCCATGGAGCCGACTAATTTTCGCCCTCCAATGGCCAAATTAGCCGCGCTTGCGCAGTCCGGGTCTTCTGCTCTCTTCAATGGAGCCGCTCGTGCAGAATGCCGGCTCCGTGTAGCTCCGCCCCGTCACGTGCCGATTCCAGCCAATCAGGAGGCTGGAATCGGCAATGGACCGCACAGAAGAGCTGCGGTCCACGGAGGGAGCAGACCCCGGCGGCCATCTTCAGCAGGTAAGTATGAAGACGCCGGACCGCCGGGATTCAGGTAAGCGCTGTGCGGTTTGTTTTTTTAACCCCTGCATCGGGGTTGTCTCGCGCCGAACGGGGGGGGGTGAAAAAAAAAAAAAACCCGTTTCGGCGCGGGACAACCTCTTTAACCAAAGTGATTAATGGGTTTCACCTACCCTCTTGGTTGGGCATGGGCAATTTTTCTGAGGTACATTAGTACTGTTGGTACACCAATTTTTTGGGGCCCTCGCCTACAGTGTAATCCAATTAATTTTTTGCCCACCTGCATTAAAGCTGACGTTACATCAGCTGTGTTGTGCACTGCAATGGGATATATTTATGTACCGCCGGTGGGTTCCTGGCACCCACCCATGCTGTCGGTCCACACGGAGTTGTAACTGCATGTGTCTACTTCTAAAGAACCCCACTCTGACTGGGGCATGCAGTGTGGGCCGAAGACCACCTGCATTTAACATGACATTACCTCAGCTGTGATGGGCAATGCAATGGGATATATTTATGTACCGCCGGTGGGTTCCAGGGAGCCATCCATGCTGTGGGTCCACAGGGACTTCAGAATAGGGAGTTGTACCTGCCTGTGTCTATGAATTAAAAACCCCGGTCAGGTTGGGGCATGCAGTGTGGACCGAAGCCCACCTGCATTTAATCTGACGTTAGCTCTGCTGTCCAGGGCACTTCAATGGGATACATTTATGTACAGCCGGTGTGTTCCAGGAAGCCACCCATGCTGTGGGTGCACACGGAATTCCCATTGCGGAGTTGTACCTGCCTGTGACTATTTATAAAAAACCGCGTTCTGACTGGGGCATGCAGACACCTTGACAGAATGAATAGTGTGTGGCACATAGGTTCCCCATTGCTATGCCCACGTGTGCAGCTTTTGATGGCGGTGGCACAGGATTATATTTCTCATTGCTTCTGTACAGCATTGTGGGCTATCGCCCCGCCCCTTTTAAAGAGGGTCGCTGCCTAGCAGTGCCAACCCTCTGCAGTGTGTGCCTGCTTTTCCTGTGGCAGACGCACTTATAAATAGACATGAGGGTGGTGTGGCATGAGTGCAGCTGAAGGCTGCGCAGGGACACTTTGGTGTGCGCTGTGGACACTGGGTCGTGCGGGGGGGGGGGGGGGGGTGGTTGGGCAGCATGTAACCCAGGAGAAGTGGCAGCGGAGTGTCATGCAGGCAGTGATTGTGCTTTGTTGGAGGTAGTGTGGTGCTTAGCTAAGGTATGCATTGCTAATGAGGGCTTTTCAGAAGTAAAAGTTGTTGGGGGGGGGGGCACTCTTGCCGCTATTGTGGCTTAATCGTGGGACCTGGGAACTTGAGATGCAGCCCAACATGTAGCCCCTCGCCTGCCCTATCCGTTGCTGTGTCGTTCCCATCACTTTCTTGAATTGCCCAGATTTTCACAAATGAAAACCTTAGCGAGCATCGGCGATATACAAAAATGCTCGGGTCGCCCATTGACTTCAATGGGGTTCGTTACTCGAAACGAACCCTCGAGCATCGCGATAATTTCGTCCCGAGTAACGAGCACCTGAGCATTTTGGTGCTCTCTCATCTCTAATAAATACACATGTATCATGTATTTACGTGACCCCATTGACTTCTATCGGCTAATTTGGTTTCTAACACATGTTGCTTTTTTTTTCAAACACGTAAAAAGCGCATGTCTGGATACATCAATGGTTTCAGTTCTCCATATTATGTGTATAAAAAGTACACGCATTATACGGAGTGCAAATATGCCCGAATGAATGAGACTTTAGGAAAACCAACAAGTCCTGAATTCACGCAGCCGTTTCTAAGATAGTTGTGACTGATTCTGCCACTCCCTGATGGGCTGTCACCCAGCTTTCCTAGGCAGCAACTCTTTTATAATCCTCCTCCATTGCTGTCATACCTGCCAGAAGGGAGCTCTAGTCAGAGCTGATGGCCATATTGGTGAGACCTCCATCGATCAGACTTTTATCACCTATTCTATATATTCTGGTCCAACCCCGGTTCTCCAAGTTATGAAAGGCCATCCTAAAGTGTCTCACCCATGGTGTAAAATAACAGAGAAGCAGATACTCACCTTTCCCTACTCATCCTCCTCCGCCAGCTCTAGTCTCCCTGCTGACATCATCTTTACAGGCTGCAGTCAGCTGGAACCATCCCTAGATAAGCTGCTGCAGCCAATGCCGAGTGCCGTCACTGGCTGCAGCAGCAGGTTTACAGGACATTACTGGCTGAATGCAGCCTATAAACAACAACACAGCCTGGAGCCTTTTAGTTGAAAGGGTGAAATCTGCTGCAGATCCACATCACAATCCACACCAATGGTGCGGAATCTGATGCAGATTTTGTGTAGATTATACTATATGGAAAATCTGCACCAAATCCACTATGTGTGAACGTACCCTTAAGAGGTTTTGAAGTCTAAGCCGTGTACCGGGTGGGCTTCCCATGGTACAGCAAAGTCTTGAACAAAAGAGGCGACTCAAACTCACTTGTAAAAATTAGATTTTACTAAGTTTAGTAAAGCCCTTTACCAAAAACACCCCCCCCCCCCCCCCAGATATTTACATACACTCAGCTGGGAAGCCGAGACCCTTATGCCATGCAGTGTGGTGCTTATAATGTGTGCTTCTAATCTACTCCAAGCTTTTGCCTATCTGGGAACTGTCTCTATCCAGCCGCTATTACCTTCTATCACCCTAGAAACAGGAACAATTAGTAAGAATGCTAGAGAAACTCCGGCAGTACAACACAAGAGCCTACAATCTTAGCAACATACCTCTATCCTCCGTGGTACCACCAAACAGATATCACAGTATATAGCTCACAAGCCAAGGAAATGTAAAGTTACATAACATGTGACTTTTAGACCTCTTTAGAAAGTTCTCTGTCTCTCCCACTCTGAGGATTACAGCTCCATAGAGTTCTCTGTGTTTGACGGTTATTAAACAGACAGATCAGTCACCAGTAGTGTGGCCTGTGACAATCAGTATGCCTAACTAAACTAACTAACTAACTACAGGCCTTGTTATTAGCCTCGAACAGTTTGCCGCCAAACATATAATGTGGTGCATGCACGGTTACACCAGAGGCCATAGTTCTCTGGCTGACCTGGGTCTGTTGGGTACCTCTATACTTTGTCTGGAACGGCAGGAATAGGAGTTCATCCGAGAACCATGTGAACTCACTGATGCTACTCTTTCAGTGCTCGGTCCTTAATGGCAATCTTCTCTGTTACGATGGGGATCTTACAAACTCTGGAACAGTCCCTAATTCAGCTCCCATTCACTGTACCTCCAGTCCTTTAGGGGTCCTTTTCCACGTGGATCATGTTAGCTCACTCTCTCCAGTACTCAAAAGCACAGTTCACAAGATGACACACACACTTTCCTTTTTTCTTTTTAAATCTCCACCTCTTCGCAGTGATGATACACTTCCTCTCCCCTGTTGCATTCCAGGCCACAGTGCCCTCTTGTGGTCAAACAACAAAATGTCAGTTAGAACAACATAAACTTACTTACAGAAACAGGTGCATTCACAACAGTAGAGCTGTTTCGGTATTAGTGTATCTTGATGCCACCAGGAAGTCCTGGTGGAGTCAAGAGTGACAGGGGTTGACACCCCCTGTACCTGACTGGCTACAAAATAAGGCTTGGCTACAGGTCCTGGCAGGCCAGTGTAACTGTTGTGTACTGGCTCGATGGCTCCCTGTTCGTTCCTAGTGCTCAGCGCTCCTGATGATCCATTTCTGCCCCTAATCTGGCAGCAGCTGTTCTGTTTTGGGCACTGCTGTGCTCAGCGGTCCTGGTGTAGCATCCACGAGCCTCTGCTCCCCGCTCCTGCTGCACCAATGGTGGCCCACTGCTTAGTCCCAGTACCTTAGGAGTGGTGATCACTTATGAGAACCAAGGTGCCGGTCGAAACAAATGTGAAGCCAGCTGCAGTGTGCCGGTGCCTTGGAGCGGTGACTGCTCATCACCACTGAGGCACCGTCCGGAAGAAATCAGAGAGGCACCAGACAGCTGACACAAGCACGGGCTGGTCGGCTCTCACTGCGACGGACCAAATTGAGAGTGCTGAGTGGGGGAGTGCCATGGGGGAACATAGAGGCACAGGGCGACAGTCTCTCCCGACGGAGCCGGACGACAATTGCGGCCCCAGTGACAACATGTGGGTGACCAGGAGACCGTTTGTCAGCCAGTACAGATGCAGCAAGAGCTGCCGGCTAATGCAGCAGTGAGGCGGGGGCCCAGCGGAAGGCAGGAAAGGGTGGTACACGTAATGTTATCACTGCGCACTGCACAATTCTTTATGGCTGCCCCTCAGCTTCACGGTTACTTCGGTTCTAAGCCTTGCATTATAACATGTTAATGCTGGCATGTAACTGGTGTTACATGCCAGGATTGACAGCTCATAATGTATGACTAAGAACCAACGTAACCGTGAGGCTAAGAATGCCGGACAACCATTAAGCAATGTGCAGCTGGGACCTTTGTGCCTTCACCCTATTGGGAGCTGGGGGTGTGAGAGGGGCATTCCTCCTGTCAAACCCCTAGCTCAAGATACACTATTATCAGCTGTTTCACTATCTTACACAAGCATTCTACTATTGGTTTAATGATCTCAGGATAGGTCATCAACATCAGATTGACGGGAGTCTGACACCGGTCAGCTGATAAGAAGGAGCCACGGCATGCCGGAAGAAGCACAACACTGACCAGTATGTAGTGGTTGGAATGGGCGCAAGTGCCGCAGTACTAACATAGTAAGATAGTATGTAAAGCTGAATGAAGACAATGTCCATCTAATTCAGCCTGTTTATCCTCCTATGTTGTTGATCCAGAGGAAGGCAAAAAACACCAAGAGGCAGTGGTCATTTAGCCCATTCCTTCCCGACTCCCTAATGGCTATCAGACTAATCCCTGGATCAATCCCTAAGGCTACGAGAAGATATAGGGACAGGAGATGAACATGTGGAATCTCTGTGGGTAGAAATACAGGGAGAAAAAAATAACAAAATCCTGATAGGAGTTTTCTATAGACCACCAAAAGCAACAGAAGAAACTGAAACTGATAGAAGAAGCAGATAGAAGAGGTGTCAAACTGCAACAAAGTAATTATCATGGGGGACTTTAATTATCCAGATATAATATGGGAAAACGAAACCTGCAAATCTCACAAGGGTGAAAAGTTCTTGAGAACAGTTAAAGATAACTACCTTATTCAACTTGTGCGGGAACCAACTAGAGGGAGGGCCACTCTGGACTTAGTACTAACTAACAAATCAAACCGAATAATGGGGGTACAGGTTGAGGGGCACTTGGGGAACAGTGACCATAATATAATAAACTTCCAGCTGTCATTCAATAAGAAGCCTTATCAAACTACTAAAGCAAGAAGGCAGCGAAGAAGCGGAACCTTAGTGACGGCCCCATTGCCTTTTTACGTCCTCACTAAGTGGGCTTTAATCCTAGAGGACGTAAAAACATACATCCTCTTTGGATTAATGCCCTCTTAGCTGAGGACATGACAACTCCATGCTGTCGCTGCCCACAGGTAGACGACAGCATGGAGCTGTCATCCTGGACAACGGGTAGTCCCCCTCGGCAATGCAATGCAATAAAGTTAAAAAAAAAAGTAAATACAGTTAAATATTCAGCTGCCCTGATGGATCGGATCCATCAGGGCAGCTGAAAGTACTCACCCGCCTTCCCCGATGTGTGCCGCGGTGAAAAGGTGCTCCGGGACCCGGCGCCACTCTTCTACGCATGCGCGCCAGACGTATGACGTCACACGCATGCGCAGAAGGTCGGGAGCCCCAGCAAATTCAAAATCTCCGGGAACCAGGAGATGTCACCGGGGACTGCAGTAAGTGGTCCCCGGGCCCGCGATTGCCGCTATCCAGTGGATAGCGGTGATCGCGAAAAAGTTAAAAGTTTTTTAAAAAGTGCCAGTTTCACCTCCCGGTGACAATACTCACCTCGGGTCCTCTGCGAGGTCCTGGTCTTCCGGGACCCGAAGTCCCCCTCTGCGTATGTGCGCCCGATGTCAATCATCAGACGCGTGCACAGAGGGGCTCGAGCCCTGGGAAATTCAAAATCCCTCTGCTCCTGGCTGCCATGTGTAGCCAGGAGCAGAGGGATGTCACCCAAGATGTGATCACTGTTGTCCAATGGATAACAGTGATCATTTAAAGTAAAAAAAAGTGTAAAAAGTAAAAAAAAAAGTTTTAAAAAGTAAAAAAAAGTTCAAAAAGCTTACGTTTCATCTCCTCCCATGGATCATATCCATGAGGGAGGATGAAATGACATACCTAAGGCCTCTGGATTTATCCGCGGTCCTTACCCCTACCCAAAATGGCGGACGCATGCGCAGAAGCCATGGATTGCCAGGGTAATTTAAAATCTCCCTGGCTGCAAAACTTAGCCGAGAGCCTGGAGATTTCACGAGGGGCTGCGGTGAGCGGTTCCTGGTCACGTGTTTGCCGTTATCCAATGGATAATGGCGATCACGTAAAAGTGAAAAAAAGGTGACGCTTCATCTCCCCTCACCGATGCGATCGGTGATAGGAGATGAAACTTTTTACCGGTGGCCTCCATATTTGCAGCTCGACGCGATACTCCTCCGTAAACTTTCCCGGATTCTGCACATGCGACCACCGGCAAAACACTGGACACATATGCAGGAGGCAGGGAGCCCAGGAGATTTAAAATCTCCTTGCTCCCAGTGACCAATGGTCGCCGAGAGCCTGGAGCAGTGACCTCTTTGAGCGGTCGCCGGTCATGTGATAAAAAGGTAGCGATCTACCTTAGGCCGGTCTCACATGACCGGATAGGATTTACGGATTCCACATGCATCTGATCCGCGTTAATACGCAGATCAATCGCATTGGATTACACAATTCCGCTCAAATTAGTGGGTTGGAATTGCGTAATCCACTTTCAGAAAAGAGAATGCAACATGTTTTATTTTACTGCTGATAACCGTGACATAGAGCCAATTGTGCTCCATGGTCACAGATATATCCACAGACCATACGAAACTACATTGTGTATGGCCTGCGGGTACCCGTGTCATCGCTAAGCCACGGTGCGGGGGAAAAAAAACAAAAAAAAAGGGTACTGCGCATGACCGCCTGTGTGCAGGCAGTTATGTGCAGCACATTACGTGGCCATATGGGGGGGGTCACAGCCGGGCTCAGGCTCACAGCTGGGATCCGCTGCAGGCCTCCACAAGCGGATTTCACATACGGCTGCGTGAGCCCGGCGTTATTCAGACTGCTACCTGTAATACGTAATTTACAAGAAGCCCCGGGAACGTTTGCCTTCCTGCAGTTCCAGGAGCAGCTTGTTGAGCGCTTTCTGTGTGAGTCCGCCGCACCTCAGCAAGATTACGAAGACTCACAGAGCGCCACTTTTTACACCCCATACTCACTACTGAGGTCAAGAAATACCCTCCAAAAAACATGAGAGGAGGGGGGATACTCGGTTTTATTGCCTCATGTATCCATCCCAACCAGCCTCCGTAATTACCCCTGTCTTCGGAAATACCACACAGTTCACATTACTACTTCTATCTAAGGGTTGGGGAACGCCAAAAAGGGCGCGGGGGGGGGGGGGAGTTTTTTTTACGTGTCAATTTTTATTCCATACAAGTAAGCAATGGGGCCTGAAATTTATTCAGTTGTGCCCTGAAATCCAACGGGTTTTCCCTCCATTATAGGCCTTGCCATATGTCCTGTAAGTAGATGAGGGCCACAATGGGTATGTTTCTGAACACGGGACAAGCAGGGGTATCCATTTTGGGGTGAAAGTCTTCATTTCTATGTACACTGTACAAAAAAAAAAAAAGTTTTTAAATTGCCAAAATTGCCAAAAAAATGAAAATCGTAATTTTTTCCTTCTGCTTTGCTTAGATTTATTCAAATACTGTGGGGTCAAAATGTGCAGTACAAAAAAAAAAGAACTGCGGGGGCATGGCCTAGATGCAGGCAAAGCAAGACGTGTAATCCCGAGCTCTGCTCTCCGGTGGCCTTTTGAAGCTATTTAAAGCTGCTCCAGCACGACCCGACATTAAAAACTCCTTCGAAGCCTCTCTGCTTACCATGCTGAAGAGGAGGACCGGGAAAGCGCCGCTCCAGAAGGTCTCCGACTTCTTCTCCTCCCGCGGCCCGGGACAGACTGAGTCTGCAGGGAGAGATGTCTCCCCGAGATCTACAAGCTCCGATATGAGTGCCGAAGCAGCTGAAGCCTCAGCCGGTACCATGGACAGCGACGCTGCTTCTGCAGCCAGCTCGGGGGGACCAAATCCCGGACAAATGAAGTCCTCATCACAGCCCAGGGTGAGTGAGAAAGGAGCCGACATTAGCGCACCAGCTACACATAAAATGGCGCTGGAACATCCACACTCCCCACATGCTGCACCCACTCCCTCTGCTAGTCCTGAAAAGCAGAGACCCCGTCTGTACCCCTCCAGCAGCTCCTGCCAGCAGCTATTATATACAGAAGAGGACCCTATTAATGATCTCCCCTCTTCAAGTCTTCCTGCCTCAGAAGACTTTATTAAAAACATGATCCTAGCTCTACGTGGTTCACTACAAAAGGACATTAAAGCCCTCCCCAACACAATAAATATGTCCGTACAGGAACTAGAGCAGCGCACTGATCATATTGAAAACAAAATGGGAGAAATTGCTTCCTCCCACAACAACCTTATCGATGCTCATTATTCCCTGGAAGAAGAGGTGGAATCCATTAAGCACAAACTGACCGACTTAGAAGACAGGAGCAGAAGAAATAACATAAAGTTTAGAGGCATACCCGAAAGCGTGTTACAACCTGATCTAAAGAATTTCCTCATCAAACTAATAAAACACTTCCTTCCAAACTCAACAGAACAAGACTGCACTATTGACAGAGCCCACAGACTAACGAAACCAAGCTTTCTTCCTGATACAGTCCCTCGAGATGTGATCGCTAGGATACATTTTTTTCATGTTAAAGAAGCCCTCATGTCAGCTTCCAGAACCTCAGGTCCTCTGGTACCCCCATATACCAACATTCATTTATATACAGACCTCTCTCAATCTACAATACAAGCCAGAAAGGCCTTTTCACAGATAACCCTGGCCCTGAGATCCGCCAAAGTACCATACAAATGGGGCTTTCCTGTCAAAATAATAACGAATAAAGACAATGTAACACAAGTTATCTCTTCCCCAGAAGAAGGAAAGAAACTACTATCTAAATGGAACATTTCCATACCAGACACCTCCCAAACTGTGACCCCAAAAGTCTTCCAGCAGACGCACGCTCCCTAGTATGCCTCCTTGAGGGAAGTGAATTAATCTCAATTTGACCCTATCCATCATCTGTGCTGGACTAACCATCTTACCAACACAAGATAAAAGGCTGCAACCTGCCTGCCAAACTTTTTTCCCCCAAATGTACCAGGTTCTAACACCTGCTATGCTGTTTTGTTCTACTTGTTTTTACTTTCAGGTCTTCATCCACATCTCCGGAAAACAACTCTCTCTAACCCCTTATTGCGGGAAAACCACCACCGCCACCGAGAACAACTCTCATAAGCTTCCACTTTTGTCCCTAAGAAGACCTACTTCTGTTGTTGTAAGCTCTAAATTTTCTGTATTCAATGTTAATTATGCTGCCAAATTAACTCCATACAAAATGCATATATTTACCATTTATTATGTCGTTAAATGTTTGCTCACTGAACGTTAAAGGCTTAAACACCCCTTTCAAGAGGGCAATGGTGTGGAAAGACGCCAAGTCAGCAAACATCGACATACTATGTCTCCAAGAGACACATTTTACCCACCCCTCTTCCACCAAGTTCTCAAACAGACTCTACCCTAATATCTTTTTCGCAAACGCCCAGAAAAAACATGCAGGCATCTTAATCGCCCTCAGAGAGAACTTAAACTTCTCTCTTAAAGAACAAATTGTCGACCAGAAAGGTAGATACCTAATTTTAACAGGTTTACTTGACGAAGTCCCGGTGACTCTGGTAAACATATACTCCTCCAACAAGGCACAAATTTCCTTTTTAAACAAGTTAATCAAAAAGGTCAAGAAAGTCCATCTAGGCAAGCTAATTTTCTGTGGTGATTTTAACATCACCCCTGACAAAGATCTAGACTCTACAGCACAAACAAGGACCTCCCTTACACTCCAACCCTGGCTGCACAAAGAGAGTCTTTATGACTCTTTTAGATGCCTAAACAACTCCTCGAGAGAATTCACCTTCTATTCACCAAGACATAAAACATTCTCACGAATCGACCTAATGCTGGTGGATAGATGGACTCTAACTTCAGTTACCAGCTCCTCAATAGGCACCACCACGTGGTCTGATCGCTTCCCTATCTACTTAAAACTAAACATTAAAGCCCCCTTTAACCCAACTAGAATTTGGCGAAACGACATAAACCTCTTCAACTCACCCGCCAACCAAAAATTAATCGAAGGGGCCATAGAAGAATACTTTTAATATATTGCCACACCCGAAATTAATCGAAGGGGCCATAGAAGAATACTTTTAATATAAATGCCACATCCGATATTAGCAACTACACACTATGGAACGCCCATAAGGCAGTAATCCGGGGAGTTCTAATAAAGCTTAAAATTCAGGACCGAAAAAACAAATGAATGAAAATTAACTCCCTACTAGAAAAAAATTAAAAATCAGGAAAAAGCTCAACAGGAGCACCCCCAAAACACACACCATATAGAACTAATGGAACTGAGAAGAGAGTTGAGGAAAACTCTCTTAGACAAACATGCCAGCAACCTCACTTTTCTCAAAGCAATTTTTTACTTACACATCGACAAGCCCTCAAAACTATTGGCAAAAATGGCAAAAAAAAGACAAATCAGGGCAAAAATCCCCTTCATAAACTTCCTCAGTGATCCTACCACAAAAATAACCCACCCTCAACAAATTTCTGAACAATTTAGAGTCTACTATGCAAACCTATACAACTTAGCAGAAGACCCAAAAACTCTTCAACCCTCCCCTCACCTTATAGAGGAGTTTTTGGAGAACATGCCACTTCCCTCCTTAAAATCAAAAAACGAGTCTCTAAATAAACCTATATCTATCTCAGAAGTAACTAAAGCCATCAATGGCCTTAAAAAGTACAAATCCCCTGGCCCGAACGGCCTATCGAACAAATATTATAAAAATTTTTACCTTTCCCTGGCCCCGCATCTAACAGCCATCTTTAATGATTCAATGAATCAAGGAGAGATGCCAGCAGAGATGCTACAAGCTACGATTATCACTATTCCTAAGTCAGGAAAGGACACCTCTTGTTCAGCAAATTTCAGACCCATTTCCCTCCTAAACTCCGATGTAAAGATTTACTCAAAAATTTTAGCAACCAGGCTCTTGGAGCTCCTCCCTTTGGTCATTCACAATGACCAGGTAGGCTTCACAAAAGGCAGAAATGCAACAGACGGCACACGAAGAACCCAAAACCTGGTGGAACTAGCCAACTTGAGTCAGACGCCTTCTCTCCTCCTTTCTTTGGATGTGGAGAAGGCGTTCGACAGAGTACATTGGGGGTTCGCTCTCGCTGTTCTGCGAAAGTTCGGACCTGGAGACAATTTTCTCCATGCAGTCCAGGCCCTCTACACACAACCATCCGCCAGAGTACTAGCCGATGGTGCCCTGTCCACGCCATTTCCAATCACTAATGGAACCCGCCAGGGTTGCCCCCTTCCCCCTCTAATATTTACTATGATAATCGAACCCCTGGCGGAAATGATAAGGATGTCCCCAACAATTAAAGGCATTCCAGTTGGCATGAGGCAACATAAAATCGGCCTCTTCGCTGACGATGTGCTTATCACTCTGACGGATCCTTTGAACTCCCTAAGGAAGGTCCAGGAGTGCATTTCCCAGTTCAGCCAAGTCTCCTTCTACAAATTAAACTTGAGTAAATCCCAGATTATGAGCTTCAACATAGACAAAAAACTGAAAGAGGACATCCAAAATGAGTTCCCTTTTCAGTGGAAATTGACAATCCCTTACTTAGGAATCAACCTATGCAGTACCGCGTCAGAGATTGTCCCACAAAATATGAATCCTCTCTTCTTTTCACTGAGGGGGGAGCTGGAGGAGCTGGGGAAAAAAGAATTATCCTGGTTTGGTAGAATGGCCTTATATAAAATGCTTATCCTACCAAAAATCCTATACCTCTTTCGCACACTATCTCATCCAATCCCTCAAAATATAATCACTAACTTTCAAAGACAGTTGCTGAATTTCATATGGAACAACAAGAGGCCTAGAATAGCCGCCTCCATCCTATATCTCAACAGAAAACGAGGTGGACTGGGAGTACCCAATCTCCAAGCATATTACAATTCAACCATCCTAGCCCAGTCGGCCAATTGGTTAAAAGACTCACAACTCCCATCATGGTGCCATTTGGAGAGACATAGAAATCAAAATAAAACACTGAGCTCTCTTATCAAGGCCTCAATGCTAGGCATTTTCAATCCAGAGACTCCTCTCCTCCTCCCAATACAATCTCTCTCACCTCTAATGCGATCTACTATCCACTGCTGGAATCTGCTAGCGTACAAGTTCGACCATGTCACTAAAGGCCCACCTGCAAATCTTCCCTTGGAGATTCTAACCTACTTCATTCAAGATCTAAACTTAAGGGAATGGCGCAGATGTGGAATCAAATCTATATCTGACCTCCTAGAAAAGGGAAAACCCCTTACTTTCCAAACTATCAAATCCAAATACAATCTGCCGGATAAGGAAACATTCTCTTATCTGAAGATAGCCTCTCTTCTCAACAGTTCACATTTGGGGAAGTGCTCTTTACCAAATGACTTAGAGACTCTACTCCACAAATGCACAAATTCCCAGGGCTTCATGACAAAAGTTTTTTATGATGTCATTGTGGGCAATACAACTGACACAAAAAGAATCCATCTGCTAAACTGGGAACGCGATCTCCAGAAAAAATTCAAAATCATTCAGTGGCTGAAAGCATTTGAAAGAGCAAACAAAGCAACTTTTTCAGCAGGACTGCTTCAGACACACTACAAAGTGCTATCTAGGTGGTATTACACCCCCACTAAACTAGCCAAATGCTTCCCAAATACAAATAGAGAATGCTGGAGAAATTGTGGCTTCGAAGGCTCCCTTTACCATATATTTTGGAGCTATCCCGTGATCCAAAACTATTGGAGAGAGGTGTTCGACATCATCCGAACCATCACCGGAGTGCGCCTTACAAAAACTCCTCAACTCGCCCTCCTTCTTCTAGATAGCGAATCAATCCCAGCAGATAAAAGGACCTGGATTTGCCATTTCCTCCTTGCAGCTACAAATATCATCGCAAGAGCATGGAGAGTTACTTCCCCGCCTGCTTTGAAGGACTTACTGGACATGATAACTGACCACCATTGCTGCGAAAAAATACATGCAAAGAATAACAATTCTCTTCTAAAATTTAATCGCATTTGGAAACCTTGGCAGCAATATGAGTTAAATTGTTTGTTTTAATTTTACTTTGTACCCATAACTGACTCAAAACCTCACCCCTTATAACTACAATAACACTATATATCACCCACAACCACAACACTCATGCAAATACTCTCATACTCAATCACTTACTACACACTTCAAATCAATGGTGTTTGTATTTGTTCAACCTCATACCTACTGTTCCAATTCCAATCTGCACTCACAACAGGCTCAACACTTCACCTCTTCCAACTAAAACAACACCAAACTTCACTCACAAATCTAGCACACACTACAATTGAGTTGCTTACCCAAATATTTAGAGTCAACACCAAAACAACAAAGTTTGTGTTTGTACTATATTTTACTTATATACAGGTTATCGTACCTACTACAAATCAACCGTGCATAGTTGTATACTGTAAAATGCTCAATAAAAAATTTTTTGGAAAAAAAAAAAAGTGCAGTACACCCCTAGATGAATTCGTCAAGGGGTTTAGTTTTCAAAATGGGGTCATTTGTGGGGTTATTTATCGTTTTGGATGCTCAATGACTCTACAAGTGGGCAATGGGTGCTCCTTCCCTATAGGCCTAGCCATGTGTCCTTTAAGTGTATTAGGGCCACAAGGAGTATGTTTCTGAATATGGCACAAACAGGGATATCCATTTTGGGGTGAAAGTCTTCATTCATTTGTGTGCTGTACAAAAAAGCTGTTTTTAAATTGATACAACTGCCAAAAAAATCAAAATTGTAATTTTTTCCTATTGCTTTCCTTACATTTATTCAAAAACTGTGGGGTCTAAATGGGCAGTACACCCCTAGATGAATTCGTTAAGGGGTCTAGTTTTCAAAATGGGATTTATCGTTGGAGTTCTCTGTCGTTTTGGCCGCTCAAGGGCTTTACAAGTGGGAATGGGGCCTAGATCAGCTTCATGCTATATTTCTGTCCTGAAAGCCACCAACTGCTCCTTACATTTTGGGCCCCGCTGTGCATCCAGACATAAGATTAGGGCCACAATGTGTATGTCTCTGAACACGGGACAAACAGTGGTATCCATTTTGGGGTACAAGTCTTCATTCATATGTGTGCTGTACAAAAAAAGCTGTTTTTAAAATGACAGAATTGCCAAAAAAACAAAAATCACAATTTTTTCCTTTAGCTTTGCTTGAATTTATTAAAAAACTGTGGGGTCAAAATGGGCAGTACACCCCTAGACAAATTCGTTAAGGGGTCTAGTTTTTAAAATGGGGTCATTTGTGGGGGTTCTCTTTGGTTTTGGCCGCTCAAGAGCTCTACAAGAATGCTATGGGGCCTAAAACGCCTTCAAGAAAAATTTATGTTCTGAAAGACACTGAATACACCTTTCGTTTTGGGCCCCGTTGTGCATCCAGACATAAGATTAGGGCCACAATAGGTATACTTCTAAACACGGAAGAAACAGGGTTATCCATTTTGGGGTGTAAATCCTCATTTTCATGTGCACTATATGAAAAAATTATGTCTTTAAAATGACATATTTGAAAAAAATATGAAATTTTATTTTTTCTCCTCTAAATTGAATTAATTCCTTAAAAAAAAACTGTGGCGTCAAAATACTCATGACACCCCTTAGTGAATACATTAAGGGGTGTAGTTTTTAAAATGGGGTCAGTTGTGGGGGTATCTATCATTCTGACACTCATGAGCCTTTGCAAACTTGGCTTGCTGTAAAAAAAACAAACTGTTCCTCAAAATGCTAAAAGTAATGTTAAATTTGTACATCATCTAAATGGTTAAAAAAACACAAAAGTTTTTCAAATGTGCATCCAGAATAAAGTAAACAGATGGAAATATATATCTTATAAAAAATGTGTACATTATGTTTGCACATATTTGAGATACTACAGTTGAAAATGTGAAAAAAATGACAATTTTTTCAATCTTTTTCCAATATTGGTACTTTTAATAAATATACACAAGTTCTAACGGTCTATTTATACCACCTAAATGAAGTACAGCATGTGGCAAATAAACAATGTCAGAATCACTTGGATATGCAAAACCTTTACGTAGTTATGCTATGTTGAACGACGCATGTCAGATTTCCAAAATTTGGCTCCGTCACTAAGGCGCAAACAGGCTTCGTCACTAAGGGGTTAATTGTTCTCAAGAATTTATCACCCCTATGAGAATTGCAGATTTTGTTTTCCCATATTACATCTGGATAATTAAAGTCTCTCATGATAAGTACTTCGTTGACTCCTCTTCTATCTGCCTTAATAGTAAGATTTCAGTTTCTTCTTTTGCTTTTGGTGGCCTATAGAAAACCCCTATCAGGATTTTTTTTCTCCCTGTATTTCTACCCACAGAGATTTGTGTTCATCTCCTGCACCTATATCTGTTACACTGCTGCACGGTGGTGTTCTTCTCCCGCAGCTCCGGCAAACAGCTGATTGGGGAAGGATTAGCTCATCTATCGTATAATCCTGGAGAATCCATTTAACATCCATCTTTCGTGAATGACAATTCCCACAGCAGTGCAGACATGGAGGATCCATTACGACTTGTTAGCTGGAAAAGCTTGATGGCTATAGCATGTGCAGCATTGCTGTGGACTATTACATCTCTAGGTGGGACTGTGGCGCTATATTTTGGTCATATACTGATAAAATTGACATTATTTGCCAGTTAGAAGTCTGGGAAAGCTGGGTGACCCCATGCACCCTCAGGACGCAACTTTCCATTTGTTCTAACACCTATTATGTTCCCATTTACAGGTTGCCTTACAAGTCAATCTTTGGTGGGGTCACTGCACTCACCCCACAACACTACATGAAGATGAACGGATTTCCCAACAACTACTGGGGGTGGGGCGGCGAGGACGATGACATTGCAGTCAGGTAAAATGGACAGGTTGTGCCAGGATATGTGGAAATTGCCATTGTCATGTGTCTTTGACCAGGAAGATCTTTATTGTAGTTTTTTGTGCAGCTGCACCTCTGATGCAGCAGATTATGTCACCAGTGATCATTTCCACTGTTGACTCAAGTCAACAGGCAAGAAAATGAACTGGGTATGTGGTACACTCATGGTTCTGAAAATATAACCGCTGTTGGGCTGAGACCTCAAGATTACCCATAATACCACTTATTAAAATCTTTTCTCTGATAAATAGAGTATTAAAGGAGATGTCCCGAGGCAGCAAGTGGGGTTATACACTTCTGTATGGCCATAATAATGCACTTTGTAATATACATTGTGCATTAATTATGAGCCATACAGAAGTTATAAAAAGTTTTTTACTTACCTGCTCCGTTGCTAGCGTCCTGGTCTCCATGGTGCCGACTAATTTTTGGCCTCCGATGGCCAAATTAGCCGCGCTTGCGCAGTCCGGGTCTTCTGCTGTTCTCTATGGGGCTCCGTGTAGCTCCGTGTAGCTCCGCCCCGTCACGTGCCGATTCCAGCCAATCAGGAGGCTGGAATCGGCAGTGGACCGCACAGAAGAGCTGCGGTCCACGAAGATAGAGGATCCCGGCGGCCATCTTCAGCGGTAAGTATTGAAGTCACCGGACCGCCGGGATTCAGGTAAGCGCTGTGCGGGTGGTTTTTTTAACCCCTGCATCGGGGTTGTCTCGCGCCGAACGGGGGGGGGGGTTTAAAAAAAAAAAAAACCGTTTCGGCGCGGGACATCTCCTTTAAGGCTGAGTACCACAAGAGATAATATAAAATCAAGCCCTGGCGTGGCTTTAATAAAGATGGAATTCTTTTAACTTTATACATTAAGGTATTTGGGCACCCTGTTTTGCGGCTTTAACATATCTCTTGCTGCACTTTATAGGAGTCATGGATCCAGACTCCTTTCGTGAGCTCGCAACACACACCAAAAGGAGCCTCCTGTATGCACAAGTGCTGTTGTGTTTGCATTATTCTACAAGGCTCAGTACCGCAATGTTTGGGTCATGTATCCTGGATCAGGATGGGCACAGATAGTTGGAGGAATGTAGTAATTGACATCCCCTTGTCATTTGGTAACTTTGTTAAAATCAAAACAATCGTCTTCCTTGGTGGTACCAGAAAGAGCAAGTGGCATCAAATACCCCTACTGGTGCAGGTGTGAATGAAGGGGGTATGAATATTGATGAGCTCTGCCTGGCAGAACATATACCTCCATCTGCCTGGGTCAACTCAACTTTCTCCAGACCAAGAAGGTGGCAGATTGACACAGAAAGATGGGTGATGATCTTCCAGTATCATTACATCACAGGTACTATTTATTGCAGCACACAATGTGCTGAAAAAAGTGGAGTGAAGTGGAAACAAACATAATTCCACCATACCCCATTGTACCGCCTTTAGCTTGGATACAAGATGTGATATGGGTGGGCATGGAGGCTCTATTACCCTGTTTTACTGCCTATAGCTTAGATACAAGATGTAACACAGATGGGCATAGAGGCATATAGGTTCCATAAGGTATTCTGCGGCATATCGCTCTGCATTTGCTGTAACTGAACCTCTAGATCGTGCAAACTCATAGGCTGTCAAAGTTGGTGTCCCAGATGATTCCATACATGCTCTATTGATGAAAAATCCTGTGAGCGCGTAGGCCACATAAGTGTGGCAATGTTGTGGAGACATTCATGTGGCACTCTGTGTGCTGTTGAGCATTGTTCAGCTCGAAAATGCCTCTTGGAAGCGACCATGAAAGTCAACACGTGGTTGCAGCTATGATTGTCCCTTATACCACTACTAGGGGTAACCAACTGCTTGAGATAGTCCTCCAGACCATCACATCAGCAGTAGGGGTAATGTGCAGCTTCACAGAAAAGGCAGGATTGCAGCGCTCACTCTAAGGTCTCCAGACATGAACATGGTTGTCGTCAATGCCTAAACCTGGATTCATCACTTAAAATAACCTGGTTACAATCTTTAGCAGTCCAATTTCATATTTCACAAACTGCAAACAGAAGAAACGGTGGGTGTCAAAGGCAGTACATGTAATGGGCACCGTGAGACCAAATGTCCTTCAGCCAAGCACCTGGAAATGTTTCCAATAGACAGGGGCCTGTAATGATGGTGCCACCTGTCTCTGGATGGCGGGTAATGAAACAGTTGGAGCTGCTTATGTTTGTTTGATGATCAGATAATCCACCCCACTGGTGATCTTTCGAGGACATTTCGAGCCTGGTTGCCTGGTGTGCCCTCACGCATCCACTGGATCCGACACCTCCTAACAATCTGGTGAGAATGGCCCAGATGGCAGACAATTTGTTGGTATGACCATCCAGCTTCTCGCATTCCAATAATGCGCCCCCTCTCAAACTGTTAACTGGGTGCAATCTCTTGCATAGTAGAGGCGTCTAGTGGTCAACAAGCTCTACATTATTCAAACTTCTTTTTTTAGCTTTGTTCCCCTTAGTCTCTGTAATGTATTTCAACCAGTAACGTTACTATAGGGGTCACAAGGGTTAGACCCCTTGACACTGTACTAATGAAGACCATCACCAGGAATGCCCTTCATGGTCCGGCCCATGCACTGCTAGTCTGAATGTGCACTCAATAACTTCCTTGACTCACCCAGCTTCAATACACGGCAGTCCAACTCCTTTCTGAGGTTTGATGACACAACTTCCCCCACTCACACAGTGCTGCTAGAAGGTAGCAGCATTGAGTGAATCAAGGAAGTTGAAAGTGAAGATTCAGACTTGTGGGGTGAGGGCTAGGCCATGGAGAGATGTGATAGTTATTTGGAGGCACTGAAGGAGCAGAGAGACCACTGTAGACTGTAGCTGTGTAAAGGCACTCAGGAGCTACTGTGAGTTGTATAGGGGAATGCACGAGCCACTATGGTGTGCGCGGGCACCAGAGATCTGAACTTACTAGATGGCTTCTGTGGATGAGATCTTGTGGATACTCTGTGCAGCTGCAGAGCTTCATTCCCCAGGTAGCTGTAGCAGCAGGTGGCTGAAGCGCTTGGGCATGCTCTGGCCGCGGCTACTGGGATAGAAGTGCGAGCACGCCGCTCACACATGGCCCAACCTCCTCCTCAGTTAATAGCGAAAGAGGTGCCAAGGACCCAGAGCCGAGTTCAGAGGCCTTTCGAGGACCCTCTGCACGGTCGCCCCCTTCCGAGCACTAGTGGGGTGAGACAATCCAGGAGGAATCCGATGCAGTGGCCTCGTTGGACGCAGGCATTGGTCTCCTCGCGGGGCAGGACCTGCAGCACCTGTCAGCGATGATGCTGATGACATCACAGCTGGCTCCCTTGATGAGGTGCCAGCCAGCGAGCAGACCTGCTAGCAGAGGATAGAGGTAAGCAGCTCCGCAAATGGTATAGGGGTCTCACGAATGGGGATATCATCGATCATCACGAGGGGGATTTACAGGTTTTGTTAACCCCTTAAGGACATGGCCTATTTTGGGCTTAAGGGCTTTTCATCTCCATTTTTCAAAAGTCATAACTTTTTTACTTTTCTGTTGACGCGGCCGTATAAGGGCTTGTTTTTTGCGTGGCGAACTGTAGATTTTGAGGGTGCCATTTTTGAGGAAAACAGACCATATTGTAAAACTTTTATTATTTTTTTTATGATAACAGGGAGAGAAAACTCATCAATTCTGCCATAGATTTTTGACTGACAGCCGGTTCCCGCTGCAGGATAGCATGAGCTCTGTCATGATCTTGCGCTATCCCTATGATGTAAGAGTACGTCATTTTTAGGGAAGTACCCCGCTCCCATGACGTACCCTTACATCATGGGGAGGGAAGGGGTTAGGTAGTATGCACAATTTATTCGCACGTTGCAAGCAAGGGATTGGGTAGGAAGGCAATTTTATCCATCACTAGTGGCGACGGAACATGGAGTCTGAACCGTGTTTTCAGTAGTTTGTTGGCTTGAAAAAGACCTTGTTTGTAGGTCGAAACGTCGCCTCTTTTAAAACTGTGAAACAATAAAATATGCTCCTTTACTCAAGAAGCTTTTTTTTTGCATCATTACATGCTGCCACAGCTTTGCTATAATATTGCGATCGTGGAAGGGGCTTAGGTCCATAGCCCCGTTGCTGGCTTTGCATGAATATTTTTCGCTACAGAGAAGGAAACTTTTTGAATTTCTCTCTGTCCCATCCCCCCCCAAGTTTTCTTTTCTGGCGGGGTCGAGTGAGTGCCGTGTTTTTTTTTGCTGATTACTGTGTTATCCATCACTAGTAGCGGCTTGGTTGTCCTCAGGAATGTCAGCCAATTTACAGGTTGGGGGCCTAATTTGGACAGTCAGAAGGTGATGACAGCTTTGGAGATTTCGGGGGTGACGGTAGCCGTACAAGCAGAGAAGGACGGGGACGCGATTCATTTAGATAATAACGCAAAAGGGGAGGTTTACGTGTGTTTTGAGGGACCTTTGAAGGCGCATTTAAAGAAGGAAGTTAAAGAAAAGATATGGCAGGATGAGTATGTGCAGATATTTTCCCTTCTTCATTTGGAAAAATTCTATTTAGATAAAGAAAAAAGGACAGATTCGAAAAAAGAGGAGGAAGAAAAGAAACAATGGCATTTGATTCCTCAAAACTTTAATCATTGGTTGCAGGCTATCACAATTTTAGCCAGCGTAATTGGTGAAAAAGCTCCGGAGAATTGTTCAGGCCTTTTCTGTTAATTGGATGCCGTAGAGGAGGGTGTGAAAACTATGAGCATAAAACTTATATATATATAGATTTCATCCTGTCTCCTATGAACATCTTTGATATACGCTTCCGGAGGTTATGGGTCTAAAACATATAAATATATATTTTATTCTGTCTCCTATGAACATCTTTGATATACGCTTGTACATTCATATGTTGTTTGCACGGCAAGATTGCATTGTTACAGGAATTAGAAATAGAGAAAAGTACTTAGCAAAAGTATATATATCTTACATTCTTCCTTATCTTCTGTTGCACTGTTCGAAGGTCAGTGTGCAATAGTGTCCAGTAAAGACAATGCCTTAATGTTTAACTGCTATCTATGTAAAAGCACATGACTGGCTGAAATGTACACATAGTGACAGTAGACCACTCTCCTTTAAAATACTATATAAAGAAAGATGTTTTGTAATAAAGGTAGATTGATTTTAGACACGGTCATAATGTCTGTGTCCATTGCTCTCTCACGGCGGCCGCCATAGCCACCTCTGATTTGGAGCCTCACAGCATATTGACTGACGATTGAATTTCCCTAAGAAGGGTCTCGGCTGTAGAGTGGACAGATATGGCTAAGGTATGACGAGCAATTTCGTTAACAGAAGGCAGTGAGGCCTATCGTTGGGTGGGACCATAAGGACATTGGTTTATGGTTGAAAGTGATGGCATCTGCATGTTACGAGCATCCCTTTCAGGGAGGAGCAATAGCGGTAATATGCACCAGTTAGGGGAGTCAATGGGAAAGAATCCAGGAGTGCATTGGCAGTTCAATGAAGGAAAGTGAAAATTTGGAGCTACGTTCAGATTCAAGCACGTCTGCTCAGTATGTGATGGCACTTCATATGGTTCTTCCGACTGTTTTAAGTTAGAAAAAGGCAAAGGCGCTGAAGGCGCTGGAAAAAGGGACAACACCGGTGTCAAAGTCGTGCAATTTTGTCACGTTGCTACAAATCGCATGTATGTGAAGCTCATGTTTTCTTATAGGTTCCTTCACATATGCGATGTTTTGTAGCATGCAACAAGCTGACACAAAAAACTCGCAGGTCCGGTGATATGCCAGCGACTCGTGAGGTTTTGTAGCACATGTTTTCCTATGGAGCCTTCCTCTCTGTTGCATCACATGAAAATGTGATTTTCGTGCAGTCCAATGCAACTTTGACAGCAGGAAATCCTAAACTAAGCCCTAGCTGCAGGAAAAAAAAACAAAACACTGCGGCTACGGCATATTTTCGAGGTAGGGCTTATATTTCAAACACTGCCAAAAATCCTTGCATGTGGTGCTACAAAGTTGCGGTATAACCGCGAGAAAAAGAGTTTTAAAACAGAGAGAAGTTAAAGGATAAAAGTAGACCAATTCCTTTAGCTCTTTTGGGACAATTGGGTAAGGCGTTGCAGAATGTTGGTACTGAAGGTTGGAAGGGAACCTATTTGTGTTCACTTTCATTGGCCTTTTCCGTGGCTTTCCAGATTGGTGAGTTGGTATCCACTAATACAAAATCAGGTGTGCGGGGGAATTATTAGTATCTGACGAGAGAATGGTGGATGAGCATTTGGACATTTGGTTACAATGGACAAAAATAGACCGATTTGGAAAAGGAACAAGAATTACTTTGGGTATGGTGCGGGGGGTAGAGATGTTTCAAGTGAGTTGTTTTAGGGTTTATATTCCTGGTGTTCTGATTAAGTCAGGCCAACTATTGCAACATGCAGATGGATCTTTTCTATCCAGATATCAATTTATCACAGATAAGTTTTTGGGTTATTTGGGTTTTAAAGATTTGGGGTATTCTTCCCATTACTTTAGGATTAGGGTGGCAACAAAGGCCGTTGAGTGGGGTTTGAGTCCAGCAGTGATTTGAAAATTTGGGCGGTGGGTATCCAGTCATTTTAGGTCATATGTGTGGCCAGAGGGGTGGTTTAAGGATTTGGATTGATATAATTATGCAACTTTATAGTAAAGGGAGGTGATGGTTAGGTAAGGGGATGTTCAATGTAAACTATTTTGTGGGGATTGTTTCTCATGATTTTGTCTTTAACAGGTCATGGTCTAGCATTAGTTTGTCTTCTGGGCTGCCGAGCGAGCAAGGATTTGACCTGATGGGCGTCAGCTGGGCATCTCCAGGTGGGATGCGATTATCCGCTGGCTGGGATCCAGAAGCATGACGTGGGGGAGGGTCCTGCCAGAGGTAACACATTTTGGAGCTCTTGATCGGGCACCCGACATTTAAGTTCTACATGTTGGTTGTACGACCTGGATGGTCATCCAGCCAGGGAGTTGCGTGGGAACGTCCAACATGACTTTCTGAGGTTGAGTGGGTTGTTCCCATATATGGTGATAGTGTGGTCTGAGATGCTTCCTCAAAAGTTGTGGAGGATGGCCAGATCAATTGAGAAGATTAATAAGGCCAGGCTAAAATTTAATAAACATGTATCAGCATTTGTAGCTTGAAATGGGGGGGAGTGGGGGGGTTAGCGTGAGGCATGTAAATTTGGAGGGCAAAAGGTTGGTGGTTACTGGCTAAGGGATAGGGTCCATTTAAATGATATAGGTATAGATATGTGGACATTGGCAATACAGGAGGGTATTGAGAGGGCGCTTCGTTTGTGGGGTGCTGTGCAGACTTAGGTCATAAGTCGTGCTGGCTGTGGCGGGTGGGGAGGTCCTTGGAGGTGGATTTTTATATTGGGTAGAGGGAGTTTGGTGGGTACGGCCTGGAGGGCTGCTCCGTACACAAGATGGCAGAGGGGATGCCGGTAGGCACTTTATCTTCTATACTGTTCTTTAGGGGACATTGGAGACACTTTCTGCTGCCATAAAGATGAATGGAGCTGAAGCACGCACACATGACTGCTCTTCATTCATACAGGGAGGCCTGGGACTTGCTGTCTCTTGCTTGGTGGGGGTTTCAGCAGTCGGACCTCCAACAATTAGGTAGTTTTTTCCTTTCCTGCAGTTAGCGCATAAGCTGCTGTGGTGGACCGCCCCTTCAATGGATCTGCTGCTAACGTCTTGTGCCGATACCGCAGGACGCTTCAGAGGTCTCATGGAGTCTGGACCTTGCCGGGTCAGAGGGGATTTGGTGACACATGGGGGGGGGGGGGTTATTCTTATGGCTGATTGCTGAATGTTAAAAGGAGTAAAATGCTCCCCCGCAATATAAAAAAACTTTGCACAACTTCTTGTAAGACACCTAAGAGTGTTGTTCTTGTCCCTTAATGATGGCTATTTTTTTTCTCCCCTCCATCAGGGTGGAGCTCAGCCGTATGATGATATCTCGGCCGTCTATCAGACATGGGAGGTATAAGATGATAAAACACGGAAACGACAAAGGAAACAATAAAAATCCTAAAAGGTAAAGACGGTGAGAGGACGTTCGGGTCCTAGAGCTGAGGGCTTCCTCAAGGGGTTAAACATATTATGTTTACTGAGAGCAAGCAGAGATCCTTAGAAAACCTCTTTAAAGAAGTTTTCTAGGATTATACCACTGATGACCTACCCTCAGGATAGGTCATTAATAGTTGACTGGCAGGAGTTTGCTGCTTGGTATCCCTACTGGTGAGCTGACTGATGTAACAGCAGCATTTGTATGAGCACCACTGTCACTTGAGTCCATACCAAGCACAGCGCCATACATTGTATAGTGGCTGAGGCTTGCATTGCAGTCGAGCATGCACAGCGCCACTCCATTCGTCTTCAACAGGTCTGCTGTTTATAGGTAAGTGCCTGTACTCGGCTATATCAGTCAGCCTTACTGAGATGAATGGAGCAGCGTCGCACATGTATGAGCACTAGAGATGAGCGAGCATACTCAGCCACGCCCTTTTTTCACCCGAGCGCCGCGATTTTCGAGTACTTCTGTACTCGGACGAAAAGATTCAGGTTCTCCACAGGGAGTGCTGATAGCATTGCTTCCCGTCAGAGAACAAAGGAACTGAAATCAGATAAGAGTCCTCCGGCTAATAATTGCATTCAGCTTAAAGGGGTTGTCCCGCGAAACAAAGTGGGGTTATACACTTCTGTATGGCCATATTAATGCACTTTGTAATGTACATTGTGCATTAATTATGAGCCATACAGAAGTTATTCACTTACCTGTTCCGTTGCTGGCGTCCTCGTCTCCATGGTGCCGTCTAATTTTCAGCGTCTAATCGCCGGATTAGACGCGCTTGCGCAGTCCGGTCTTCTTCTTTTCTGAATGGGGCCGCTCGTGCCGGAGAGCGGCTCCTCGTAGCTCCGCCCCGTCACGTGCCGATTCCAGCCAATCAGGAGGCTGGAATCGGCAATGGACCGCACAGAAGACCTGCGGTCCACCGAGGGTGAAGATCCCGGCGGCCATCTTCACCAGGTAAGTAAGAAGTCACCGGAGCGCGGGGATTCAGGTAAGCACTATCCGGTTTTCTTTTTTAACCCCTGCATCGGGTTTGTCTCGCGCCGAACGGGGGGGCTATTGAAAAAAAAAAAAAACGTTTCGGAGCGGGACAACCCCTTTAAGGTTTTGTTTGCACACTAAATAGCTATTAAGTAGCTGAGTAGCTACTTAATAGTTTATGCAAAATGACTGTTCAAAGCTGCCACTAAAACTGTCGCTTGAGCGATCTTTGAGCGATCATTGCTCAGTGTAAATGGGCCTTTTACATAGAAGATAATCGTTCATATTATCGCTGGATCGTTCAGTGTAAATGCTGCCGGCGACTGAATGATGAATGATAATCAGCGGAATGACAATTGCCCATGGTAATAGGTAATATAGTAAAGGAAATAAGTATTTGATCCCTTGCTGAGTTTATAAGTTTGCCCACTGTCAAAGACATGAACAGTCTATAATTTTTAGGAGAGGTTAATTTTAACAGTGAGAGATAGAATATTTAAAAAAAATTCCAGAGAATCCCATTGTCTAAATTCTATACATGTATTTGCATTTTGCACAGAGAAATAAGTATTGGATCCCTCTGGCAAACAAGACTTAATACTTGGTGGCAAAACCCTTGTTGCCAAGCACAGCAGTCAGCCATTTTTTGTAGTTGATGATGAGTTTTGCGCACATGTCAGAAAGAATTTTGGCCCACTCCTCTTTGCAGATCATCTCTAAATCATTAAGATTGTGAGCCTGTCGCTTGGCAACTCTGATCTTCAGCTCCCTCCATACGTTTTCTATAGGATTAAGTTCTGGAGACTGGCTAGGCCACTCCATGACGTTAATGTGCTTCTGTTTGAGCCACTCCTTTGTTGCCTTGGCTGTATGTTTTGGATCATTGTCGTGCTGGAAGACCCAGCCACGACCCATTTTTAATGGTGGAAGGAAGAATCTCCCATTGATGCGGTGAAGTAGTCCTGTGCCCTTAGCGGAGAAACACCCCCAAAACATAATGTTTCCACCTCCATACTTGACAGTGGGGACGGTGTTCTTTGGGTCATATTCAGCATTTCTCTTCCTCCAAACACGATGAGTAGAGTTAATGCCAAAGAGCTCAATTTTTTTCTCACATGACCACAGCACCTTCTCCCAATCACTCTCAGAATCATCCAGGTGTTGATTTGCAAACCTCAGACGGGCCTGCACATGTGCCTTCTTGAGCAGGGGGACCTTGTGGGCACTGCAGGATTTTAATCTATTACTGCAGAATGTGTTATCAATGGTTTTCTTGGTGACTGTGGTCCCAGCTGCCTTGAGATCATTAACAAGTTCACGCTGTGTAGTTTTAGGCTGATCTCTCACCTTCCTCATGATCAACGATACTCCACAAGGTGAGATTTTGCATGGAGCCCCAGATCAATGCCGATTGACAGTCATTTTGTATGTCTTCCATTTTTTTTACTATTGCACCAACAGTTATCTCCTTCTCACCCAGCGTCTTACTTTTGGTTTTGTAGCCCATTCCAGCCTTGTGCAGGTCGATGATCTTGTCCCTGACATCCTTAGAAAGCTCTTTGGTCTTGCCCATGTTGTGGAGGTTAGAGTCTGACTGATTAATTGAGTCTGTGGACAGGAGTCTTTTATACAGGTGACCATTTAAGACAGCTGTCTTTAATGCAGGTAACAAGTTCATTAGGAGCGTCTAACTGGTCTGGAGGACCAGTTAGAGTATTTGATCCTCTCCTAATGGTTGGTAGGGGATCAAATACTTATTTCTCTGTGCAAAATGCAAATAAATATATATAATTTAGACAATGTGATTTTCTGGATTTTTTTTAGATATTCTATCTCTCACTGTTAGGCTGCATTCACACGAACGTATATCGGCTCGGTTTTCACGCCGAGCCGATATACGTCGTCCTCATCTGCAGGGGGGGAGGATGGAAAAGCCAGGAACTGAGCTCCGGCCCCCTCTCTGCCTCCTCTCCACCCCTCTGCACTATTTGCCATGGGGAGAGGCGAGACAGGGGTGGGGTTAATTCTCGAAACTTATGCCCGCCCCTGTCCCGCCTCATTTCATTGCAAATAGTGCAGAGTGGAGGAGAGGAGGCAGAGAGGAGGCGGGAGCTCAGTTCCTGATCCTGACTCTTCCATCCCCCCCCCCCCTGCAGATGAGGACGACGTATATTGGCTCGGCGTGAAAACCGAGCCAATATACGTTCGTGGGAATGCAGCCTTAAAATGAATCTTCCCTAAAAATTATAGCCTGTTCATGTCTTTGACAGTGGGCAAACATACAAAATCAGCAAGAGATCAAATACTTATTTCCTTCACTGTATATGAACAACTGTGAATTGAGGCGGGCAACCGGAGTGATGTCCAGCGTGCTCCCCCTCCATTCACTGAACGATCATCAGGAGTGATTATCGCTAAGACGACAGATGCCCGACAATCGGGCCTTGATAAAGAGCGCTTAGACCTATTTATCAAGCAAATGCACCAAAATGATCCATCGTTTGTCACTGAGAAAGGGTGTGACAATGTGTGGCAAAATTATGGCGCAAAGTAAGTCAACAAGTGGGGGTTCTAAAGTTAAATGAAGGTTTTGAAGACCGATTTGGCTCATCTTTCACAATTAGGCGCTGTGGAAGACTAGCGGGCTGAAAATGCACTAAATTTTAAGTTTGCTCTGTCTGAATATTAGACAGCATTCGGAAATCTACCCCATTGTTCCCAACTCATTGACAGTAAGCAGAATGGAGCATTACGTGGCAGCTGAGTTTGCTCACCCACCCTTCTTCTCATCTCTAGTAGAGGAGTGAGACTGAATGTGAGGGGTCCACTTACCCCACATCAGCCCAGTATAGACCTTTGAAGACTGGCATATTAGTCCTGTGTCCTGAGACAGAGCAGTCTCGCTTTGACGTGCGCCATGAACTGTGTGCGGTGGAGCTATAACCACAGAACTGGCAGGTTCTCAGTATTTACCATCTCATTACCTGCAGCTTGTAATTATTTTGAGCTAATTAAGTTTCCTTTTCATTGTTTGTTGCCTCAGGGGTACAGAAAAAGCAACCGGGCATAGTGCCAGGCTACACAGGCATGCCCTCATTGTTCCTTGTAGGAGCCAGTGCTCTAAGTGTTCTGTCTGATGATCAAGAAAAACACAAAGACAAACAGGATTTGATTAGATAAGCAGAAGACGAGGCGTCCACAGACTGCGATGTATCCGGCTCTGTGGGAACACACCGCCAATTCAGCGTTTGAGGAGCGGGCCCACAGCTAAGGAGACAGCAGGGTAGATTTGGGCCTTGTCACGTGGCTATACCATCTCCTCCCCTGAAGGTAGCACGAGACCCGTCCAACTTACTGCTGGGGGAACTTTCACGGGGATAACTCAAACAGAGATTGCCTTAAAAGTCCTGTCAATCATGACGCCACTGTTCCTTCCTCCACGGTGAATCCAGATGACGAAATAAGTGGTGCACACATACAAGGAAACTTTTAAGGAGCAAAGCCGGGAATGGTTCGCAGTGCTCGTTTACTTGAAAAATAGCTGTCCAGTCCAACAGTGGTACAAACTCATGCCAGCAGGAAAATGGTGCCGAACACAAAGTGATGTGATAGGGAGGAATCACAGGATAGCAGAAGAATCCACAGTCTATATTAGCTACGTGGTTCTGCTCCTGGCCAGTTTCCTTTACTCTCGCCAGCTCTCTACCGGTCAGCACTCACATTCAGCAGACAGGCACTCCATGCTGCATGGCGGTTCCTCTATCTCTAACAGTGTCTAGGGGTAACACTGGTATCTCCTGGGTAAAGCAGACACAGGAAAGGCTGGTGGATACCTCTCAGCCTCTTTCATTCCGGCCCAGACAGAACTGATGGTGTCTGTGTGGCTTATATGCAGAACTCCAGACGCTCCTCTCCCTTGCAAGACCCGAACAGAATACCCTTGCACAACACCTTGCAATCAGATATACATAGCACGATCACATGACAAACAACCAGATACATTTTCCAGACATCTCACATATCAGACAGTTAACTCATTCAGTACTGCCGCTATGTAATACACATCATATTCATGCAACATAAAAGACACCGACAATACATAGGCACAAGACAAATGCCTGCATACATTATGGAGGGGCCCCGTTAACTCCAGGCCACTACACCAACATCGCATCTCGACCTGAAAAGCCCATAAAGGGACTTCAGGCATTTTTCTTCTATTGATGACCTGTTGATCAGCCGATTCTATGCACCGCTGTTATTATGGACAGGAAGCACACTGCACCATCAGCACTGTGGCGGACCAGGTTGGTAGTATAGGTATAGCTCCATTGAATTCAATGGGAGCTGCGCCTGCACTAAAAGCAAAGCCCACTGCAGTTGATGGCATAGTCTGCTTCCTGCATTGTCCATACTGATAGTGGCGTTGGGAATCAGCGGATCAGTGGGCATCTTGAGCTGCAGTTCCTCACTGACCATCTATTGATGACATCCTGAAGATCAGTCATGAATAGTAAAACAATGCCCAAAATCCCAGACAACCCCTTTAAATTTGTGCACCATGATGGCTATTATAAAACTGCTCAAACTTCAGGTGTCTGACTGTAGGTGAATCAGCAGACACTGCCCTGTGAGAGAAGCCATGATGGTCCACAGTGGTTAGTGACTTGGCATTTGCATTTGGAGGATTGTGAAAAAAACCTTGTGAAACATCCTGTCACTTAATTATTGGTCCACCATCTCTGAGAAAGCTGCATGATTACTGATACAGCTCCCTCTGTGGTTGTCACCCAGCTCATGAGACGTCTGAGTGATATATTTAGTAGTTACGCAGCAGAGATGTATCACCACTGGCAGCTCTCGTCCTCTACTCACGTCTGAGTTTTCTCGCCCTTGGATTCTTTTGAAGTAAATTCTGCTTTCCCCTGACAAATCCTGAGGACTCGGGTAATTTGCAGCCTCCGCCCCTCAGACACGATGGCTTCCAGCAATTCATCTGTGCAAGAGGTGATGGGTTCTCTTTAATACTTTTTGTGGGCAACACGTAATTGGAATAGCTGATGTGCCAACACCTGATTTGTCCTTGCCTCCAACTGACATGGCTGTCAATGAAAGCATCTTGTGAAGTCCAGAATTGCAGGTTATCTGTCAACCTGAGGTTTGTTTTTCTTGCTCTAGTATTAAATTAACTGGGTGACAACATCACTGTGATACTGGACAGGATGAAGTCTGGGAAATCTGGGTGCTCTCCTGTGATCGGGACTCTGTTGTTCTCACCCAGCTTTCCCAGAAGTAGCTGAATCCAACTGTTAATCGCCGGATGGGATTTATTTTCATTGGGAATTAGTTTGGATATGAAGAAGTAATCTATAAACATGAAGCAAGCACTTGTTGCGGCGGCTTTACACAGGAAAACTATTGTCTGAATGGTCGCTTGATAGAGTAAATACAAGTGACAGTTGTTTGGTGTAAACAAGGCCATCGATCGGGTGACGAAAAAGAATTTGCTTGCCATTTGCTTTCTTTCAGCTCACTTAAAAATATTCGCTGGTTGGTAAATTGTCGCCTGGTGTAAATAATAAGGTGGCAAGTCGGGGGTCTCTCACCTTCAGGATCGCCATCTTTCCATCCATAATGGGCACCACACATACATAAAAAGGCTTGGATACTTGGATTCTCTTTAAATCTGGCGCCTGCCAGCATTTATTCCATATATAGCACACAAGGCCACAACAGCAACAAAGTTCATTTATCTGTACCCTACCAAGGTGAGAATCTAGGGATGTCCTCCCTGTCAGACTCGGGGCATTTACTGGTCCCCAATGGACCTTTGCTTTGCAGCTTTCAGCTCTGCTGCACTGCCAACTTTCCCCTAAGCGTGGCAGGAACTGATCCTTTTATGTTGCTTCCTGCCACGCCCACAGGAGTTTTCTCTCATGTCTGATGCCAGAATGCCTTTCTATAGCCCCCTACAGGCCATTATGTGTACTACACTCCTACTATAGGCAATCGTTGTCTTTCAATGACTAGCTAACAACTTTGCAGGGAGGTGTGCGCTTCCTTCCTACTGCTTCTGCAATTTTATTTTTACGGTTTGCCCCCCCCCCCCCCCCCACACACACACACACTTAATGCTCATTGGTTCCTGAAAACATATAAATATGTGTGAGTGATCCTAAACTCAATCTCTGCTGGTCTCCGGAAGAACACTCACTGGTACGCTCTCTGCCTGGTTTTGGTCTTCAAAGATACACTTAAAGCCAGTGAGAAACCACAGCACTGTTCACTTGAAAACCATTTACACATATTTATGTGCATTCAGTGGACACGGCAACCAATGAGCATGTGCTGGGGAGCAGTTGAAATTTCAAATACAGTCCCGCCAAAGAACCTTACACCACCTAATTTTTCGACCCATGTACATGCTCCCAATAATTCATTGAATGATTGTGAAATTGAACAAGTCAACAACAATCTCTCAGTGTAAAAGCACAGAAACAGTCATTCATACACCTTAGCATTTGTTTCAAGCAACAATTCAGATCTCGCAGCAAAACCGCCTGAGGCCGCTAATCTCGGGATTAGCCAGCCATGTGGACGAGATTTCTCAGAAACCTCGTCCACACGGGACGGCTAATCCGCTGCGGTAAATCGGCTGAAACCGCGGCTGCGGCTTTCAAAAGAAGCAGCATGTCTATTTACTATTTTTTTGTTGTTTATTTACGTCGCGGCCGCACTCTCCTCTATGGGAGCGCCGGCCGGAACGGAAAAGCATGCGGCCGAGCCGCTTCAAAGCCGCCGCGGCTTATACCGCGGCGGTTCTCCCGGCGGGAATCTCGCAGTTTTTGCTGTGGCCAAACCGCGAGATTTCCGACGGGAATCCGCCCTGTGTGAACCCCGCCTTAATGTATCCTCTGATGTTTGGTCATGCGACGCAATTTGAAAGCAGTGTTGTGTCCAATGTGATCAAACTCATCCAGTTGGTTTTTGAGAATTTTCTTAGCTGTTTCTAATGAAAATAAAACCATTAAAATCAATGGTTTCATCCCGTTATGCGGCCATAATTACCAAAGCCACATAACAAGATAAAATCTCGCCCATGTGAAGAAGCCCTTGGTCTTTTCTTGGGTGTTAATGTCTTGTCTATCAATCGTTATGCTCTGTAGAAAATAGTTTGGCCCATAAATCACTTATGGAAATGACAATACTAGTGGGCTCTTTGTGTTATAGCTACATGCGCTGACCAAGGCTGGCTTGCTTGCCTGTTCTGTGTCTATGCCACTGGACTCTGGTGCAACATGTGAAGAATGTGAGACTTCTGGTCTGTGTTGAAAGTCCGGAGGCTGTAGTACAGTGATGGCGAACCTTTTAGAGACCGAGTGCCCAAACTGCAACCCAAAGCCCACTTATTTTTTGTAAAGTGCCAACACGTCAGGGGGCGAGCTTATCACGATGTATGATATTTTTACTCCTGTCATTCTTAAAAGGACAAGCCTGTTTTAAAATAGACAGCGTGCAGATTTTGACTTCTTTTGGATGCGGAAATGCTGTGGAATTTGCCACGGAAACTTCCGCTAAGGACATTCTGCAGCATGTCCACCTCGTGTAAACCTATCCCAGCAGTGATATTGACCCCCCCCCCCCCCCAGAGCAGCCCCAGTGCTAATAGTGACCCACCCCAGAGCGGCTTTAGTGGTTATGGTGACCCTGCACCGTGGCCCCAGCGGTTATAGCGACACCGCACCGTGGCCCCAGTCATAATAGTGACATCCCACAGTGGCCCTCCCAGTAGTAATAGTGACACCACACAGTGGTCTCAGTGGTAATAGTGACATCCCACAGTGGCCCTAGTAGTAATAGTGACACCCCACATCAGCCCAGTAGTAATAGCGACATCCCATAGTGGCCCCTGTAGTAATAGCTCCCTCCTCTGAGACCCGAATCCCCCCCCCCCACCTCCTCTGCTTAGTGCTGTTGCTGCCACTGATCCCAGAAGCACAATGTGACGTGCTGCCGGACACTTTCTCCCCTCCCCTGCTCTCGCGGAACCAAGTAGGATACGTCCGAGAAGGGGGGAGGAGGATCCCGGCTGCACACTGACATCATAGTGTGCACTGGGATCAGCGCCTCTAGCAGTGCTGCTGAGTGAATACCAGCAGGGGAGATGCGGCACCCCTGCCCGGTATTCACTATTGTGGTGAGCGGCTGGCGGCGGCGAGTGCCAGCTGGGAAAGCTCTGAGTGCCGCCTCTGGCACGCGTGCCATAGGTTCGCCAACACTGCTGTAGTATCACTGTCTCGGCGTGTAAACGTCAGCCACAGCAGCCCCAGATCTTTTGCTGCTCTCCACCTCGTTCAGTTCTTTCTAACAGACCTTCTGAATTTTTGCCTTCACAAATTTTAAATCTATTTGCTGTCCAGGGAAATATTTCTGCGGGACTTCCATTAACTTTTCAAATGCTTCTGCCTTCCTCAACCAGTTACTGTACTCTGGGCTCGTCACCTTCCACAAGCAAGGGAAAGAATGGTAGACTTCAGTGAAATCCTTGTTGAACTCCTCACCCTCCATGACTCCTTATGGAAACAAAACCAAGATCATGAAACATCATTGTACAATTTCAGATCAATGAGATAGCAGTATTTAATCCCACATTTCAACCCAAAACACACTTATTAGGGTTCACTCATATCAGTGTCTGAGGTTTCATTCAGATCCTCCATCATTGATTTCTGCTAGAAACAAAGCAGAAAAACAGAATCCCTAACACTGACGTGAGCCCGTATAGACTCCAATTATCCAGTCTATCATCCTCTATACCAGCACTTGCTCAGTCCAAGTCACCCTCCGAATAGTGAGCAAAATATGTCCGATATCGCCCTCGCCATCCATTTAAAAAACCACCGAAGATGCAAGACATTTTCATGTGAAAGCAGCGCCGCATCACTTTGGGGATGCAGGTTCACCGAGTTTCTCCCATTGCTTTCAAAGGGAGATATCGCATATTGTGCACTTTGCATATGATGCGATGCTGCTGCCGGCCCCATTGAAAACAATGGATGCCGCAATGTCAGAGCACGCACAAAATAGGACATGCCGCAATTTGATTCCCGCATAGCATTACAGTGCCATGCGGGTAAAAATAAAAAAATAATAATAAAAGAATGAGGTTCATATTTGTGAGAGATTTGTGCATCTTGCAACGCACACATCTCATGTGATTTTCTCGCCCATGTGAAACCGGCCTTAGGGTCCTTCTACACTTAGGGCTCTGACAGACGAGAGCATGCGCAAATACGCTCGGCACTACAGAGTGTATTTGCACATGAATAAGTCGAAAGCCTTTCTTGCAGTTCAAACTCTGCACTATTGCACACATAAAAAAAGAAAGATTGGGCAAGATAGAAACACGCTCGTGAGAACAAAACCATGGAAATCAATGGCTTTGCTTTGTCACATTTTACGGGCGCGATTTTTGCGCCCACATTATGTTCTGCAAACATGTTTATTGGTGATTGCTTCAGAGAAATTTCCCAATGTGGATCTGTGTGAAAAGCCTCACCAAATTCCAAATGTAACACACGCATTTCAGCCCCGGATGTGAACAGGGGGAATATATTCAAAAAATCTGCAGCATTTCCAATTCGCAGTGTCTGAAACTACCCTGAGGGCCCCTTGACACGAGTGTATGTGCAAAAACGGTCGACTTCATGCAGCGTATTTGCACCGTGAACGCAGTAGATTTGCGCACATATAAGGATATAGTACGTTTTGTGCACACAAGCAAGGTTTTTTGCACACAGGACACTACCGCACCCCAATTTAAAGGCTATTTAGCCTAATAAGGTTCAGATGTGTTTTTTCTTTATGAAATTGTGCAGCATATTGAGGGCACATTTGCATACCTCCCATAGACTTCTATGGGCATTTTTGGTGCACAGGAGCATACCGCGGTTTTTTTGCATGCAAAAAATGCACGCATAGAAAGGATATCACAGCGTACCCATTGCAATAAATAGGTTCTATTCTCTGCGAATTGCGTGCGTATATTTTCCACGTGCAAATATGTCTGTCTGAAGGAACCCTAAGGGTATGGCCGCATGAGGTATTTTGCCATGGAATCCACAATGAGTCCGCAGCAAAATCGGCTTTGGTCTACCATTAAATTAAATGGGAATCGGCGCCATAATCTAGTCTACACAGATTTTTACTTATATGTACTTGAAATCCGTATGTGGGGAAAAAAAATAAGGTTACTTCTTGACTCAGATTTTGCAGAGAATCTACATTGAGAAATCCACGTATGAGTTTGCTTATTGAGAATAGCTTTGCAATAAATCTCTGTAGCGCTTCTCTCTTCTCACCTCCATCTCATCCACTTTTCGTTTCAGGTTCAACCTCTTGGCAAAGACGAGACGGACGTGGAAACAAGATGGGATTAACTCTCTGCAGTACAACCTCCTCTCTAAGGAGCTGCACCCCCTCTACACCAACATCACCGTAGACATTGGCACAGACAAAGGCCTGAAGCCGCACACGTGAGACCGCCACCTCGCCCGTCAGCCAGCTGTGCCCTATCCTCCTGAAGCCCCTTCTATCGGACCCCTGTGGGCGGGACGACGAGAGGTCGCCATATATCATTAGATTTTCTCTCCTTCTACTATACTCATGAACTGCAAAACCAAAGATCCAATCCAGCATCTCCGGCCTGTAGAGGTCAGCGCACTCAAACAGCCTGATCCCAGTGATGGGCATGGTCATAGCTGCGGAGCACTTCCCAGCTGTGGAGGACCTTCCATCACTCAGAAGAGAATTTGGCTTCTAAAAGTGTAATTTCTGGTGTTTTCTTTGACTTTTTTTTGTTCTTTTAATGAGGATTTTTCCTTTTGAATCACAGTCAGACTTAGAGTTTCAGGTTTTTTTCCTTTTGAGAAAATCAAAAGACTTTTTATATATTCTTGGCCCTCGTAGTTAAAGGGACGCGCAGACAGTTGAATTGAACAATGACCAGTATTAATCCAAAGTGCCTTTTAATGCCAATCTGTCATGTGGGAGGTAATTGCTTTTGCAGCATCCGAGAAGCGCGCCTGTGGCCAAGGAGATGGCAGGGTAGATAAGACCTTGTCACGGAGCTCTATCATCTCTTTCCCTGGGGGTAGCTCGGGACTCATCCTAGTTACTGCTGGGGGAGGTCACAGGGAAAATGTAACCTGAGGTTACCTGCAATGTTCTTATCACTCTTGATGCCACTGTTCCGTCATCTGCAGTGAATCTCAGTGAAGTAAATAACTTAGTCCACACACAGAGATACTTTCTTGACAAATTGAGAACGGCCGGTAATGTCTGTTTACTGTAAATTCAGCCAAGTTTCAACGTATAACAGTAGTTTGGCACAAATTACCCTTCTAGAAGGTGGTGTGACCGAGAGGACTTCTTGGGGTAATCTGTGCAATCCACAGTCCCAGTTATCTGTGTGATCCTGCTCCCGGCAACTCTCTTTCTCCCTCCAATACTCTACCGGTCAACACTCATGCTTCTGGTGCCTTTTCTCTCTCAATCATTGGTCCTTCTTTCTCTCTCACTCAGTGCTTAGTGGTAGCACCGGCACATCTTGGGTAAGGTAGTCCCAGGCCAAGCAGAAGGAAATCACTCAGCTTCTTCTATTCTCCACTCACAAACCAATCTGTGTATGTGCAGTTCACTCACTGACTTCTCTCATTTGCCAACTATCTGTCTCTTGCAAAAAGACGCAGGCTCAGACTATATTCGACTATACTAACTCTTGCATTGACTCTCTCTCTGACTAACACAGACTATTCCTAGCATCCCACCTTGCAAACACATATATAAGACAGAGTCACATGATTCATAACAAGATGCATTTTCCAGACATAACCCAGACATTAGCCCATTCAGTGCTGCAGAGGTGCAATACATATACCAAATGCACTCCACTAACTCTGGGCCACTGCACTTTTATGATCCGCCCGGCTCTAAAAATCTTACGGTGAACACATATTTGCTTCTTTTTGAAATATGAAGACGGTATGAATCCTTTCTGAAATAAATAGCTCTATAATTCCACCTGCTGCCTCACATCTAAAGTCTCATTTCTGTTGCAGGACTCCATTAGACAAGGCAGTAGCCTCTCCAGTGACGATAAAGGGTTAACCACACTGTCTTTTGTTGCATCAGTTTCCTGTGTTGGAAGTGTCCCAGCCTGACCTAGCGTATGATGCTCTGAGTTTGCGTCTGGAGAACAGCGGTCAAGCCGGAACAACGTGTAAACGTACAACTCCCAACGTGCTGAGAAATCATGCTGGGAGTTTGCAGTTTCCCCACAGTTGTGGCCAGTGTCACATATGTACCAGGAATATGTCATAGAAGTCATTACCACTCACATTGGACATCCCAATGGCTACCCACAGGTGCTTAATTCTCGTGACTGTTCGCATCTGGCTAGTATTGTCCGTGAAAACAGACAAGCGACTCTGGCAGAAATCACATTCACATTCAGTGATGGAGGCCCCACATGTATATCCTGCAGGTCAGTGCAGTGTTCTTTAGCTTCTATGGGATATGGGAGCAGAAGACCCACCATAATGCCTGTTATCATCACCACACTGGACACGGCGCCTCATCTGGGCTTGTGAGGTTGCTAACTGGACCCTAGAGAACTGGAAACATGTGGCATGGTCTAATGAGTCACAGTACAAATTGTCTCAGGCTGATGGTAGGTTCATGTGTGGTGCAGACCTCATGAAGCCATGGACCTCCGTTGTCAAAAAGGCACTGTGAAGGTAGTTCCACATCGGTGTGGGCTGTGTTGTTATAGCATGGGTTGGGACCACTGTTCTGTCTAAGCATGTCAATGACAGGTGGCTGCTATGTTTCACTGCTTGGTGACTATTTGCAGCTCTTCATAAATTTCATGTATCCCACAATAATGGGATATTCCAGCAGGATAATGCACTGTGCCATCAAGCCCAAGTTGTTCAGAATTGGTTCAAGGAGCATTCTGGAAAGTTCCTATGAATGGTGTGGGCTGGGGGTGCAAACTTCTAGTCCATAAATGACCAGACAACGTAATTACCCAGTTCTTTTTTAATATAAAAAAGCATTTCGGGGATGCAGCCCTTTCTTCAGAAATGGCTGTGAAGTGCGAGAGGTTTATGCTGAACTGTCTGCTGCCGCACTGTGAAAGAGAATCCGTGATTCTTCCCTGCAGAACACAGTCAGAGCTATGCTGTTTGCAACCGGCACCTATACCAATCCAATCACTATGACGAGTCCAGGTACCGGCCACATGAGTTTTATATGGGAGAGATGCTCGTCTTATAACAGTCTTAGACCATCTTCACACACGCTGGATATTCTGCAGCATTTCAAGTACAAGCAAGTGGGAGGAATTTAAAAAATCTCCTTGACATGGGGCGGAAATTTCAACCTTGGAAACACAAAGATTACATCTCGCAAATCGCAATTAAAATGCCGCCAAAGCAGAACCATTTAGGTGTGAAATTGGCCACTGTAGATTTAAAATGTATTTGCCATGGAAAGCCTGCAATGAATATATCACATGTGAAAGTAGCCTTTAGGTCCTTTTAGACTGACCAAGTTCTTGAAATGCCGAACAGAATGCATGCGAACTGGCGCTCGTTTCATTTTCCTTATCACGGGCTGAGAAACAATGGTATAAGTGTTCTTCCTAATAGGCCAAATGTACATCTTTCTGTTCACATGGGAAGATGTCCTGCTGATCAGTGAGTTGTTTGCTCTTTGAAGCTGTCTTCACACTGGAGAAAAAAAATCACACACGATTTGTGCGTTGTAATGCATACATTTCGCATAGAGATGATCGAGCGTACTCGGTAAGAACAGATACTCAAGCGAGTATCGTCCTTACCGAGGACCTGCCTGCTCACCCGCAAAGATTCGGGTGCCAGTGGGGGGGGGGGGGGGGACGGCGGTAGAGAGCGGGGGGAACAGGGGGGAGATATCTCTCTCTCCGCCCCCCGCACCCTCCTGCTCACTCCCACAAGACAACGCTCACCCCCCGCCAGCACCCGAATCTTTTGCGGGCGAGCAGGCAGGTACTCAGTAAGGACGATGCTCACTCGAGTATCTGTCCATACCGAGTACGCTCGCTCATCTCTAATTTCGCACAAATAAGAATCCCTTCCTTTTGAATGGGGTCATAAAACATAAGCAAGGTTTTTCTGCATGGCACCGCGATGCTGTGTTATGCATGACCCGTATATAACGGAGTTGTCTCCGCTGTAGCAATCCCCCCTTCCAAAACCTCCCTCACCCCACTTACCTAAAGTAACCACTGACACCATTTTATTTTTGGATATTTTTGGCCACAGCAGACATATTTATTATCGTGCGACTCTATTTCCCAACACATGCCTCCTGCCGCAAACTAACTGACTCAGGAGGCTCACCAACTCGCCTCTAGTCGCCGACCTCCTGACACCGAGGATGACAAGCCATACCCTGGCTACCCGTACCCACCAACTTTGCAGGGCACCAACCTGGCAAAGCAAAGAGGCGACAGACCCACCAAATAAACAACAAAAGGGGAAGGTAGCTATCCAGCCACTGCCTTCCCCCACACCATACTTTTATGTTTCCCCCTAGGCTGTTCCCCTTGACCACTTGCCGTGGATGTGGATGCTGAGCAGAAAGACCCAGCTTCCCCCTGAAACGGCACCCCAAAACGCACTGGGGCCGTTACCCTCAGCCACAACCCAATATCCTCTTGATCCCATCGAATTAATGGACATATCGCTTTCTTCTGCCTGAATTGCTCATCATAGTGCAGCCAGGTCTGACCCCAATAAACCCTATAAGCTTTTCCTATCTACTCCAAGTAGCAGAAAAAGGCTGGAATATTTTTCCAGCGCCTTTTCCCCTATGACCCTAACCGAAATGACACAAGCCTGTAACCAGTTTGTGAATGTCTGCAGGATAAGATGCCACCTGCCTTTTTCCTCTTCCTCCTTTTTGTACTGCCTTGTCCTTGTACTTTTGTTTTCCCTTGTCCAACTGATTTTTTTTTTTTTTATAAAGGGCAAGAGAGAGAATATCTTAATGTATTCATCTCTCCAACTTTTTTCCCATACCTCCTTCTTCAAATGAGCTTCCAAGGACCCCTCGAAGCAAACATATACTTTGCACTTTGTCCTATCATCCAGGCGGATCCCATCCCCGCCCTTCTCCATCTGGACCGCTACTACGACTCCCTCGTTTTGCATGCCTCCCACCACACCGACGGAGGTTCCGCCAGAAAGGCGCTTCCCGCTAGACGACCCGCCATCAGACAGGTTCAGTCTCCACCTGCGCTTCTTACAGGAAAACTTTCCCTGCTGGTTGACATGCTCCCCGGCGCGCTCCATGCTGCCGCAGGCGACAATGTTCACTCTGGCCCCTGCCTTCTTTCTTCTCCCCTCTTCCACCGGTCCTCAGAAACTTCTCCTAAGTACTGAAAAGATAGCCTTAGTTATGAAAAAAAACCTTTTTGCGCTCATAGGGTTTGCACAGAAATAAATGTTTTCATGGATGTTGATATCAATGCTGAGACACTTACTTCGGAGGAGGGGGATATGATGTCCAAAGCATCTCCTCCTATTTGAGAAACCTCCAAAGATTTTACCAAGTCAGAGTGATATATAAGATAGTTCTTCTTTATTTTGGCAGTCATAAAATTAGAAGGCAACGCGTTTCGGTGCGACATGCACCTTTTTCAAGCCAGTCTTGGGACTTCTCCCGCTGATGGACCCACTGACTTCAATCTTTTTTCAGCAGTTTTCTCCCAATCTTCTCTCCTCACACTTCTTCCATGGCTCTGGTCTTCCTTCTCCTGGCTCTTCAGCTCCTGTTCTAGCTCCTCCTTTCTTCCTCTCCCACTTTCCTGCAAAATCTCCCCCCTCCCC
The DNA here is from genome assembly GCF_035609145.1 of Eleutherodactylus coqui. NCBI lineage: Eukaryota > Metazoa > Chordata > Amphibia > Anura > Eleutherodactylidae > Eleutherodactylus > Eleutherodactylus coqui. The sequence continues at coordinate 26,474,018 of NC_089842.1, read as the reverse complement.
TTTATTCCACCTCAGCTCCCAGCATTCCCCTGGATTAGTTAACCCTTTCAATCTCCATTAACCCTGTCATGCTGCCTACACTTATTGCCCTCTGTGCTCAGCTCTGACATTTCTGGAAACAAATTGCAGCATGTTCGATCTTTCTGCGTGCTCTCACATCACCGAGCCAATTGTTTTCAACGGCGGCGGTGGCAGTATTGCAAGGTCTCCCATTGAAAACAGCCGTGGTCGAGGATTGCTTTTTCCCTGAAGTGATGTGAAGCTGTTTTGACATGAAAACACCTCGCATCCTCTGGGAATTCACATGGTGGGGAGAGCGATATGGGCGTGGGATTCATGGGGGCAGGATTAACGGCTCCATATCGCGCTCAGCAGTATGAAGTTAGCCTAAAACTGATCAATGAGCAGATGAACGAGCTGATGAATGTTTGGGATCTCCTTCGTGCAAGGCTGAATTGCTGCAGGCATTCCGCAATCAAATACCCACCACAATTACTGAAGAATTCCGCAGTGGCCAAATTCACAGCTAAATAATGTGGATTTGGATGCATTTTTACTTGCGGAACAGCTGCAGAATTTAACCCTGGTATTTAAAAAGTTGAATTCTGCAGAGTAATTCCACAGGATTGTACAATTGTACCATTAAAAAACACAACTCATCCCGCAAAAATAAAACAAAAACCCTTACAAAACACCATTGACGAAAGAAGAAAAGTGTTAGGGGTCTTCTTATGTGGCGATAGAAAAAAATACACAAAAAGGAGTTATATAAATTTGGTATAGAAGTAACCATACTCGCCTGCAAAATGGACTGAACATGTTATTTATACCACCAAATGTGCGCTGCAAAGGGAAAAAAAACTTTTTTACATTTGTTTAACTTCTGTTTAAGCACTTAAGGACACGGCCTATTTTGGCGTTGAGGACGCAACGATTTTTGGTAGATTTTCATCTCCACTTTTCAAAAGCCATAACTTTTTTATTTTTCCATCAACATGGCCGTATGCGAACTGTAGTTTTTATTGGTGCCATTTTTAGGTGCACAGACTATATTGTAAAACTTTTATTATTTTTTTTTTTATGATAGCAGGGAGAGAAAACGCATCAATTCTGCCATTGTTTTTTTTGCAGGTTTTTTTACAGTGTTAATCATGCAAGAAAAGGGCTTATTCCGACGTGCGTATATCGGCCGGGTTTTGACGCTCGGCCGATAGACGCTGACCCTCTCTGCAGGAGGAGGAGGCGGGCCGGGCAGAAGCTCAGCACACTAGCTCCTGCAGCGTCCTGCCCCTGATGACATAGCGAAAGTTCGGTGACATCAGAGAAGGTTCGTGCTCCCTCTGTGAACCCTCTACATAGATTGTGGCGTGTAAGGGGTTAACAGCGAGGGTCGCTATCCCGTTGTTGCAGCAGTTACGGGTTTAAAAAAAATTAAATAAAAAATGTATCAAAATGTTACATGTTCCCCAAAATGTCGTAGATGAAGACTAGAGATCATCCTGCAAAACTGGCGATGGAAACATAAGAATATTATGACTCCCATAAAACCCATTATGTGCAGCCCAAAACTGTGGCATTAAAAATACAATCTATCCCAAATAAAACAAGCCCTCATACGTCAATGGAAAAATGTGCGGCTCTTGAAGTGCGGCAATGAAAAAAAGGTAAAAAGTAGGTTGGTCGGAGGGGCATAAAATGGGCCAGTCACTAAGGGGTTAAGGTACCTTTTATGCAGAGCAACTAGAGTTGCTTGGAAAAGTCTCTGCCGCGTACGAACGACAGTTGTCCGTTTGCTTTCACTCAGAGCGCTGATTGTTCATTAGTTGCTTGCTGAGTTATCGGTAAAATGAAAGCTGCGTTGTGATTGGTTGCTATATCTTATACTCCTAAGGTGAAATGAAAGCTGCTTTTTGATTGGTTGTTATTTCTTATACTGCTGAGGTAAAAGGAAAGCTGTGCTGTGATTGGTTGCTATTTCTTATGCTGCTGAGGTAAAATAAAAGCTGCACTGTGATTGGTTGTTGTTTTTTATAATGCTGAGGTAAAATGAAAGCTATGCTGTGATTGGTTGTTCTTTTTTATACCGCTGAGGTAAAATGAAAGCTGCGCTGTGATTGGTTGCTATTTCTCATGCTGCTGAGGTAAAATGAAAGCTGCACTGTGATTGGTTGTTACTAGAGATGAGCGAGCGTACTTGTCCGAGCTTGATGCTCATTCGAGTATTAGGGTACTTGAGATGCTCGTTACTCGAGGAGAGCACCACGCGGTGTTCGAGTCACTTCCATTTTCTTCCCAGAAACTTTTGCGCCGTTTTCTGGCCAATAGAAGCACAGGGAAGGCATTACAACTTCCTCCTGTGAAGTTCCAGCCCTATCCCACCCCCCTGCAGTGAGTGGCTGGGGAGATCAGGTGACACCCGAGAATATAAACTGGGGCCGGCCGCGGCTCGCCACAGATGCACACTGAGAGACATTAGGGAAAGTGCCGTCCTGCTGTAGCTGCTATAGGGAGAGCGTTAGGCTGTTATCTTCGTCTTCAAGAACCCCAACGGTCCTTCTTAGGGCCACATCTGACCGTGTGCAGTACTGTTGAGGCTGCTCTTAGCAGTTTTGAAAATTTTTTATTTTTTTTTGTATATGGGGCGTGCAGACCATAGCGTCCTCAGTCTGCAGTCATTTTACTGAGTATAGGGGCAGTACTGGTGAGGCAGGGACAGTGGTACAGGGAAAGAGGTATACTGGCTATATAGGCAGTGAGCTTTTTCAAACAAATTGGAACAAAAAATCTTTGGGCTGCCTGTGACCGTATTCAGTTTACTGCGTGTCTGCTGGGGGTAGTAGTCGCTCACTTATTACCCAGCTAGGTGTTACTGCAGCCTTGTACATAATTTTGTTCTGGCTGCACTGTGCTTTCAATAACCACAGTCATCCTCCAACAGGGAAATCCATATACAGGCTATATAGGCAGTGGGCTTTTTCCCAAAAATTGGAAAAAAATACTATATTTGGGCTATCTGTGACCATCTTCAGTTTACTGCGTGTCTGCTGGGGGTAGTAGTCACTCATTATTACCCAGCCTTGCGCATAATTGTTTCTTGGCTCTGCTGTGTCTGTTACATGATCGCCGTCATCCCGCCAGAGGGAAAGAGTATACATATATACGCTGCATACGGTGTCTGTCTGGTTTTTCACCTCACCATTTTAAAAAATTGAAGCAAAATACTTAAGGCCTACCACTGGCCTTTGGCCACTTGACTGGTTCTGCCCTGTGAATTCCGATAGCTCAGTCATACGCACCTAGGTCTCACTACAGGCTTGCACATAATTGTTTCCTGGCTCTGCTGTGCGTTCCGTAAGCGAAGTCAGCCTCCAACCACAACCACAAGACTGTGCTCCCCCTATACTGCTGCTAGTGATATGTTACTGGGGCCTGTCTAGACTGTTACTATTACTGAAATGGAACTAATACTGTGCTCCCCCAATACTGCTGCTTCGGAATTGTTACCGTGGCCTGTCTTGACTGCTACTGTTACTGAAATGGAACTAAGACTGTGCTCCCCCTATACTGCTGCTTTATTTTTAGTTTAGTTCCCATCGCGGTGCTTTACCTGTCTGCCACTAAGACACTGAGTCACTTGAAAAGGGGGCAGAGTGCAGATGGCTTTCCCCTTGCAGTGTGGATTGAGCCACCTGACACCTAGACAGAATGAACACTGTGTGGGCACATGGATTCCCCATCGCTACGTAACTCTTGGCGACATTTGCAGCTCCTGCCGGAGGTGGCACAGGATTGGAATGAAGATCGAACGTCGATTTGTCAGTGATTCTCAACGCATTGTGGGCTATCGCCCCACCCCTTTTAAAGAGGGTCGCTGCCTGGCCCTGCCAACCCTCTGCAGTGTGTGCCTCCGGTTCCTCCTCATGGCAGACGCACTTATAAATAGACATGAAGGTGGTGTGGCTATGAGGCCAGCGTGTGGCCTGAGGGCAGCTGAAGGCTGCGCAGGGACACTTTGGTGTGCGCTCTGGACACTGGGTTGTGCGGGGGGGGGGGGGGGGGTTGGGCAGCATGTTACCCAGGAGAAGTGGCAGCGGAGTGTCATGCAGGCAGTGATTGTGCTTTGTTTGAGTTAGTGTGGTGCTTAGCTAAGGTATGCATTGCTAATGAGGGCTTTTCTGAAGTAAAAATTGTTGGGGGGGGGGCACTCTTGCTGCTATTGTGGCTTAATAGTGGGACCTGGGAACTTGAGATGCAGTCCAACATGTAGCCCCTTGCCTGCCCTATCCGTTGCTGTGTCGTTCCCATCACTTTCTTGAATTTCCCAGATTTTCACAAATGAAAACCTTAGCGAGCATCGGCGATATACAAAAATGCTCGGGTCGTCCATTGACTTCAATGGGGTTCATTACTCGAAACGAACCCTCGAGCATCGTGGGAAGTTCGACTCAAGTAACGAGCACCCGAGCATTTTGGTTGCTATATATTATACTGCTGAGGTAACATGAAAGCTGTGATGTTATTGGTTGCTATTTCTCATACTGCTGAGGTAAAATGAAAGCTGCGCTGTGATTGGTTGCTATTTCTTATACTGCTGAGGTAACATGAAAGCTGCGCTGTCATTGGTTGCTATTTCTTATACTGCTGAGGTAAAATGAAAGCTGAGCTGTGATTGGTTGCTATTTCTTATACTGCTGAGGTAACATGAAAGCTGCACTGTGATTGGCTGCTATTTTCTATACTGCTGAGTTAAAATAAAAGCTGCGTTTTGATTGTTTGCTATTCCGTGAACTGCTGAGGTAAAATTAAAGCTGTGCTGTGATTGGTTGTTATATATTATACTGCTGAGGTAACATGAAAGCTGCGCTGTGATTGGTTGTTATATATTATACCGCTGAGGTAACATGACAGCTGCACTGTGATTGTTTGCTATTTCCTATACTGCTGGGGTAAAATGAAAGCTGTTCTGTGATTGGTGGTTATTTCCTGTACTGCTGAGATAAAATGAAAGCTGCGCTGTGATTGGTTGCTAGTTCTCATACTGCTGAGGTAAAATGAAAGCTGTGATGTGATTGGTTGCTATTTCTTATACTGCTGAGCTAACATGAAAGCTGTGATGTGATTGGTTGCTATTTCTTATACTGCTGAGCTAACATGAAAGCTGTGATGTGATTGGTTGCTATTTCTTATACTGCTGAGCTAACATGAAAGCTACACTGTGATTGGTTGCTATGGGCAGATTCTCTTTTAGCCAGCATTCATAAGAGTGTGGTGTCGGCTGCTTTCTGCAGCCGCTCTGTATCTCCTGTATTTGGTAATAATCCACCATCTTCCTCCATTGTTATAATGAGTGTTGCTGCCTCTCAGCTACAAACTTTTCTGAGGTCTCCAGTGGATAGAGGCGCTGACAGATAGGAGATGAGAACTTGGAGCTTAAAACACTGAATGACAAGATTTGCGTTTCCGCGCAAAAAGTACAGCACTATGTGTAAAAACGCGCACAAATGTACCTCATCCAACCTTGTTAATGAGCTAATGTGTTGTAAACGGCAAGCAATTTTGCGAATACAGTGATAAGTCCTCAGTCCATATTCATGGACCATGAAAGTATGGGACTGTGAACCGGCGCTAAGAGACTCAGGGCTTATTCAGATAACCGTATTCGCCAAAATGTTTCCTGCAGCTGATCTTATTTGCACATAAGTGAGGAAGGACGAGGTACATTTGCGGGCGCCTGCGCATAGTACTGACGCATAGTCAGTTTACACGACACATCCTGTACAAGGATTAAAAGTCTAATTAGCCTAATGAGGTCCGGATGTGTTCTTCTCCCCACCTTTTGCGCAGTGCTTCACGCTTCCTCTTGCATATTTGCGCACCTCCCATAGACTTCAATTTGGGCCTTTGCTGCGCAAAACATAGGAAAATAGAGCAGGTCCCACTTTTTTCCACACGTGCAAAACCAGCTTATTAGCACAAACGATTGAAATCAATGTGTTTTATTCTCTGCCTTTTGCAATTACCCGCGTAAACACAGCCTTGTGAAACAGCCCTCAGGTGCAACTCACATCCCGCAGCAAACGGATAGCAGCCCGGTATGCATGGGCGTAGCGTGTTCACATACATAAACATGGCCTACTTCTCATTCCTGAAACAACAAAAATATTGTAACTATTATCGCCCCGCGGTACACATAAATAATGCTGCAATATTGTACAGATAATGCCACAGTACAGTGCACATAATGCCGGTATATTGTAAGCGACTAATATCGCCATACAGTACACACAATGCTGCTACACTGTGCACGTAGCTAAGGGCCCTTTACATGGAATGATAGTCATTCAGATTTTCGGTGGATGGCAGGAACCTGAACAATAACATTAATGGTCCTCTCACAGATGGATGCTGCATAGCGCCGCGTTTTTACTAATGTTTAAGCGCACCCCATTATTGTGATGGGAGATGAGGTGCGCTAAACAGCCAAAGATAAAGCAGTCAGCGCTCGAAAATTGCAGCGCTAGAAGGCGCCATCCAGCTTCGTGATCATGCGCATGTCTGTGAAGCCCCATTGATTTCAATGGGAGCGTTATACTGCATTCAAAAGCCGCGTTAATTTTGGTAAAAAGCGCCTGTGTGTAAGAACTGCCAGCGACTAAAAGACGAGTGATAATTTGTTTGCTTATTGCTTGTTGTTAAATTTGGGAAGGCATAAAAACTGAATGCCGAACGGTCAGTGTAAACATTCAGTCGTTCAGCTATGATCGTCTGCCTGTTCGTTGTGAATGGAGGCTGACAAGCCGGAGCGATCTCCGACATGCTCCATCTCCATTTACTAAGTGATCATTGCTCCTGTGTCAAAGCACAGGAGCAATTATCGCCTGGACAGCTGTCTGGTACTTCTGCATCCAACAACTGACCTTTGTAAAAGGGTCCTGATGACAACATATAGTACACATAAATAATGCTGCCGTATACTACAGATAATGTCACAGTAAAGTACAGATATAAACTATACAGACAGCTAACACCAACATACACCACATATATGCTGCCATACTGTGCACAACTGATATCACCGTACAGTACACACAAATAAGGCTGCTACACTATGTAGTGACCCAGAGTAGGGTTCCTCCATCATTTGTAAGTCTGTCTTTAAGTCAGTTACTTTGTCTGTCTGTCTTGTCAGTGTCTTGTGATTGGTGGTTTGAGTAGAATAGGGAGGAGTTATTGAGTGAGAGAGTAGTGTGGTGTGTATCGTTGGAGAAGGAGGTGCACGCCGGAGAGACAGGCTGATGCTCCTGCCTGGGCTAGGCCGCGGCTATGTATCTGCTGTTAGAAAGCTTGTCTTCTCCAGGAATGGAAGCGCAGAAGATGTTGCTTAAGGCCGGCTGCACACGGCCGTGATGGGCTCCGCCACGTAAATTCCGCGGCGGAGCCCGTCACGGCGCCCCCCAGAGACCTCAAACTTACCTGCGGATCTGGCATCCTTGCTCCCGCATGACGCGTCACAGCGTCATGTGACACGCCGGACACGTCACATGACATGCCCACTGCGTCACATGACGCAGCCTGCAGTGTCATATGACGCGGTGATAGGCGGAGAGGCGATTTCACGCTATCTTTCGCTGTGCTACAGCAGAAGATAGCATGAACGGACGGCCTCCATAGACTGCAATGGAAGCCGTCCGCGGGTGAGGATGGGTGAATTCACGGTGCGGAATTCCGCGGTGGAATTCCACACCGTGAGCCCTGAGCTTTTAGGTTCAATAGAATCTAATAGCTGCGGGCAACGCGGTGGAAATCTGTCCATGGGAAGGAGGCCTAAGAGTCGGTATAAGAAAGCAAGAGCCGTACATGCCACAGCTGTACTGGATGTGGAGGGGAAGCACAGAAATCTGCTACAGCTAACAGCTAAAGTGAGTGTGATATGAGAGACCGTATAACCCTAGGAAGTGTCCTTCAGATAACAGTGACTGAGGATGTCTATTAGAGATCAGCGAGTGAACTCGCTAAAGCACATTACTCGAGCGAGTAGAGTCTAAGCCGAGTATCTCCTCTCTCGTCTCTAAAGATTCGGGGGCCTGCGGGGGGCGGGGGGCTTCAGGGGAGAGCAGGGAGGAACAGAGGGGAGATCTCCCTCTCCCTCTCTCCCCCCCCGCTCCCCGCCGCAACTCACCTGTCAACCGCGCCAAACCCAAATCTTTAGAGATGAGCGAGGAGATACTCGACTAAGACATTACTCGCTCGAGTAATGTGCCTTAGCGAGTATACTCGCTCATCTCTAAGGTCTATGCTTTGGGAGAAGAATAGAGATGAGCGAGCACCAAAATGCTCGGGTGCTCGTTACTCGAGTCGAACTTCTCGCGATGCTCGAGGGTTCGTTTTGAGTAATGAACCCTATTGAAGTCAATGGGCGACTCGAGCATTTTTGTATATCGCCGATGCTCGCTAAGGTTTTCATTTGTGAAAATCTGGGAAATTCAAGAAAGTGATGGGAACGACACAGAAACGGATAGGGCAGGCAAGGGGCTACATGTTGGGCTGCATCTCAAGTTCCCAGGTCCCACTATTCAGCCACAATAGCGGCAAGAGTGCCCCCCCCTCCCAACAATTTTTACTTCTGAAAAACCGTCATTAGCAATGCATACCTTAGCTAAGCACCACACTACCTCCAACAAAGCACAATCACTGCCTGCATGACACTCCGCTGCCACTTCTCCTGGGTAACATGCTGCCCAGTGTCCAGAGCGCACACCAAAGTGTCCCTGCGCAGCCTTCAGCTGCCCTCATGCCACACGCTGGCCTCATAGCCACACCACCCTCATGTCTATTTATAAGTGCGTCTGCCATGAGGAGGAACCGGAGGCACACACTGCAGAGGGTTGGCAGGGCCAGGCAACGACTCTCTTTAAAAGGGGCGGGGCAATAGCCCACAATGCTGTACATAAGCAATGAGAAATCCAATCCTGTGCCACCTCCATCAGGAGCTGCACACGTGGGCATAGCAATGGGGAACCCATGTGCCACACGCTATTCATTCTGTCAAGGTGTCGCATAGCTCAATCCACACTGCAAGGGGAAAGCCGTCTGCGCTCTGCCCCCTACCCAAGTCAGTCAGTGTCTTTGTGCCAGACAGGTCAAACACCGCGATGGGAGCTAAGTTTGCACCAACAGCATAGGTGGGTCCTAGGAAACCCAAGACATGAATCAAAAATTGATCTCACCGGCCAAACATGGCAGACTTGCACCATGGCCACGACATAGGCCTCGGCCCCCAGCTTCAGCAATCCTAGGCAGGAAGCGGACTTTCACTGCACCCAGGACATAGCTGTGCAGGTCTCATTAGCGCTGTATTGCTCCTATAGTTTGTCCCAATGCAGTGCCCCGGATAGTAGAGCTAACGTCAGATTAAATACAGGTGGGCTTCGGCCCACACTGCATGCCCCAGTCAGACCGGGTTTTTTTATAAATAGTCACAGGCAGGTACAACTCCGCAATGGGAATTCCGTGTGCACTACAGCATGGGTGGCTCCCTGGAACCCACCGGCGGTACATAAATAAATCCCATTGCAGTGCCCAGCACAGCTGAGGTAACGTCAGGTTTAATGCAGGTGGGCTTCGGCCCACACTGCATGCCCCAGTCAGACTGGGGTTTTTTATAAGTAGACAGAGGCAGGTACAACTCCCTATTGTGAAGTCCGTGTGGGCTGACAGCATGGGTGGCTCCCTGGAACCCACCAGCGGTACATATATAAATCCCATTGCAGTGACCAGCACAGCTGAGGTAACGTCAGGTTTAATGCAGGTGGGCTTCGGCCCACACTGCATGCCCCAGTCAGACTGGGGTTCTTTATAAGTAGACACTAGCAGTTACAACTCCGTGTGGACCGACAGCATAGGTGGGTCCCAGGAAGCCACCGGCGGTACATAAATATATCCCATTGCAGTGCCCTGCTCAGCAGAGCTAACGTCAGATTAAATGCAGGTGGGCTTCGGCCCACACTGCATGCCGCAGTCAGACTGGGGTTTTTTATAAGTAGACACAGGCAGGTACAACTCCCTATTGTGAAGTCCGTGTGGACCGACAGCATGGGTGGCTCCCTGGAACCCACCGGCGGTACATATATAAATCCCATTGCAGTACCCAGCACAGCTGAGGTAACGTCAGGTTTAATGCAGGTGGGCTTCGGCCCACACTGCATGCCCCAGTCAGACTGGGGTTCTTTATAAGTAGACACATGTAGTTACAACTCCGTGTGGACCGACAGCATGGGTGGCTCCCTGGAACCCATCGGCGGAACATAAATGTATCCCATTGCAGTGCCCTGCTCAGCAGAGCTAACGTCATATACAATACAGGTGTGCTTCGGCCCACAGTGCATGCCCCAGTCAGAGTGGTAATATGTACCTTAACAGTAACCGCGTTGGTGGGAATGTGAAGGCGACTGCGGACCTAGTAGCGCGGTTTTATTTAGTTGGTTTTCGGAATGTGGCCAGGATTAAGTGGGCCGTGGCGGGGGGATGGTGGGGGGGCTCTCTTGTTGTGTCGGTAAAGGTGAAATTCTTGGACTGTCACCAGATGGACCAATGCAAAGGTATTTGGCAAGAATGTTTTCATTGTTGGAGGAGGAGGGGGATGTTTTTGAGGCACTACGTGTCCTCTCCACGTGTCCGTGGTTATATGCACCTTAACAGTAACCGCGTTGATGGGAAATGGCCTCACCACCATCATGTCTTTGGGAAGCCTCCGTTTCCACACCCCAGTGACATAGCATTAGCAGCGGTATAGGCAGAGCCCAGAATTAGTAACATTTCAGCGGTAGCATTAGGGACAGGCCCCAGTAACATATCACTAGCAGCATTATAGGGGGAGCACAGTATTAGTTCCATTTCAGTAGTAGTTGCAGTCCAGACAGGCCCCAGTAACAATTCCGAAGCAGCAGTATAGTGGGAGCACAGTATTAGTTCCATTTCAGTAGTAGTAGCAGTCAAGACAGGCCCCAGTAACAATTCCGAAGCAGCAGTATAGGGGAGCACAGTATTAGTTCCATTTCAGTAGTAGTTGCAGTCTAGACAGGCCCCAGTAACATATCACTAGCAGCAGTATAGGGGGAGCACAGTATTAGTTCCATTTCAGTAGTAGTAGCAGTCTAGACAGGCCCCAGTAACATATCACTAGCAGCAGTATAGGGGGAGCACAGTATTAGTTCCATTTCAGTAGTAGTAGCAGTCAAGACAGGCCACAGTAACATTCCCGTTGCAGCAGTTTAGGGAGATAACAGTCTCTTTCACATTTCAATAGTTGCAGTATAGACAAGGCCCCAGTTACATTTATGTAGCAAAAGTGTGGGCCAACCCCACACACCTTGCCGTAGCATGAGTGCAGGGAAAGCCCATAAAATTTACTAGGATTACACTGTAGGCGAGGGCCCCAAAAAATTGGTGTACCAACAGTACTAATGTACCTCAGGAAAATTGCCCATGCCCAACCAAGAGGGCAGGTAAAACCCATTAATCGCTTTGGTTAATGTGGCTTAATTTGTAACTAGGCCTGGAGGCAGCCCAGTTAAAATAAAAATTGGTTCAGGTGCAAGTTTCAACGCTTTAATGAGAATTGAAACGTATAAACATTGTTTACAAAAGTAATATGACTGAGCCTTGTGGGCCTAAGAAAAATTGCCCGTTCGGCGTGATCACATGAGGTTTCAGGAGGAGGAGCAGGAGGAGGAGGAGGAATATAATACACAGATTGATGAAGCTAAAAGGTCCCCGTTTTTGATGGTGATAGAGAACGATGCTACCATCCGCGGGTGCAGCCTATGTATTGCTTAGGTATCGCTGCTGTCCGCTGGTGGAGAAGAGAAGTCTGGGGAAATCCAGGCTTTGTTCATCTTGATGAGTGTAAGCCTGTCGGCACTGTCAGTTGACAGGTGGGTACGCTTATCCGTGATGATTCCCCCAGCCACACTAAACACCCTCTCTGACAAGACACTAGCCGCAGGACAAGCAAGCACCTTCAGGGCATACAGCGCTAGTTCAGGCCACGTGTCCAGCTTCGACACCCAGTAGTTGTAGGGAGCAGAGGCATCACGAAGGCTGACTTCGCGTACGTAACGCACTGCAGAGGCAGGCAACAATTATGCGCAAGGCTGGGTATTAATTCACCAACTACTACCCCCAGCAGAGACGCTGTAAACGGAAGGCACTGGCAGGCAGGCCAAATCTTGTATATTTTTAAACTTTGTGGGAACAACCACACTGCCTGTGATATACACTGTATTTCGATTGCCCTGTTGGAGGCTGACTTCGCGTACGTAACGCACTGCAGAGGCAGGCAACAATTATGCGCAAGGCTGGGTATTAATTCAACAACTACTGCCCCCCGCAGAGACGCAGTAAACTGAAGGCAGTGACAGGCAGGCCTAATATTGTATTTTTTGGAAGTTTTGGGGAAAACGCCCACTGCCTATATAGCCTGTATACCTCTTCCCCTGCCTCACCAGTACTGCCCCTATACTGAATAAAATGACTGCAGACTGAGGACGCTATGGTCTGCACGCCCGATATACAAAAAAAAAAAAAAAAATTGTGCAATACTGCTCACAGCAGCCTCAACAGTACTGCACACGGTCAGATGTGGCCCTAAGAAGGACCGTTGGGGTTCTTGAAGACTAAAATAACACCTAACACTCTCCCTATAGCAGCTCCAGCATCAGCAGCACTTTCCCTGATCTCTGTCAGCATGCATCTGTGGCGAGCCGCGGGCGGGGCAGATTTAAGTACTCGGGTGTCATCTGATCTCCCTAGCCACTCACTGCAGAGGGGTGGTATAGGGCTTGAACGTCGCAGGGGGAAGTTGTGATGCCTTCCATGTCTTTCTATTGGCCAGAAAAGCGCGCAAATTTCTCAGAGATGAAAGTGAAAGTAATTCGAACATCGCGTGGTGCTCGTCTCGAGTAACGAGCATCTTGAACACTCTAATACTCGAACGAGTATCAAGCTCGGACGAGTATGCTCGCTCATCCCTAGAGAAGAACCATCTATTGTCAAATGTGTTCAGAAAAGTAGAGTTCAGGAAACTGTTATGAAGCCTGTAACTTAATGTTGAGAAGTACCAGTAGATTTGCCTGTATTGGAAAATCAAATGTGGAACATGAGTAATAGAAAACCGCATGTCCCCGGTTTTGAAAAACATTTTGTTTGTCTGTAAACTAATTTATTCATCACAAGTAACTGATGATTCATCTAGGGACACTGGCGTCACGACTATATTCTAGGACAGCATTGCAGTTACCAAATCTGCTAAAATCTTATCTCACTTGCGAGTGGCTGAGCTGGGATACACTTCAGTCTTTATGGAAAGGAGGCGGTAGAGCCACCGTGAACTGCTGCCATTTTGCATCCTGCTATCTACTCGGCCGAAGGCCTGGTTCTCGGTCGCTGCACACTGTACATATAGCAAACACCAACATAGAGTTCACATAAACCGTGCACTACAAATAATGCTGCAATATAGGACACATATGTAATGCGACGGTATTATACTTAATATCACCATACAGTACTCTTATATACTGCTGCTCTACTTGCACATATCTAATGCCAACATGCAGTACACATAAATAGTTATGTGCACTGTATTGTGGCATTTTCTATCATGAACATATAATAACATGTAAATAATGTTGCCTGGTCGTACAGATAGATTATCAAAAGCAATCAAAAAGTTGTACATACTCCAAAATAGTACCAATAGAAACTGCACGATGTCTCTCAAAAAGCGATACCTCGCACAACTATGTTGACAGAAAAATAAAAATATTATGGCGGTCAGAAGACAGGATAAGTAATGTTTGTACACAGTGACTCCACCAGCAGAATAGCGAGTGCAGCTCTGGAGAAGGCTGTGGTCCAAAGAGCTCTGCAAGAACCAGGGTGTGGTCTGCTTCTTGGGTGGAGACCTTGCTGAAAGCCCAGGAACAGTGCACATTTCTGGGCTTCACTTGCTATGGAGTCCCTTGCTTCCCTTCCCCGGCTTAGGTCAGGAGGGGGGAGGAATGAACCCCAGGAGGGGAGAGGATCCAGTCGGGGTGCGAGCAGTGGTCACCCAGACTCCTAGGGAGGATGTGGAGCACAGGAAGACCCGAAGCCAAACAAAAGGAAAGGTGAGTGCTGCAAAAGCACCTACAAGTGTCAGTTGGGGAGAGCGCAACAAGGGTGAATCCGTGACTGGCATGATGTCTCGGATAGCAGCAAGTTTAAAGACTATAAAGAGGTCGGAAAGCAGCTTCAGAAATATCGCAGGGAACTGCAGACTGCCCTCAGTGATTTAGATAAAGCTCCATGGGGAAAGAAAAAAATCACTGCAGCGGAGAAAGTTAAAGCCTGCAAGGAGGCTGTTGATTACTACAAAGAGGAGAGATACAGGATACTCCAAGCCAGCGGCCCGTTTAAAGAAAAGCTCCTAAATGACGAACGATTCTCCGGTATGGCGCACGTGAGCAGTGACAGCAGCTCAGACAATTAGGAGGATGCACAGGATGGGATGCCGGTATGCTCTGGGGAGCAGCCGTCCCTACAGCAAAGGGGAAACTGTAGGGAGCAGCTTTCCTGCTGAGCAGGTTAGCCTGCCCCCCACATCGGAAGAGTCCAGTGCTGAGGACTGACATGACGACAGTGACAGCAGCAGCGGTGAGGGGGCCCTGATAATGCAGCAAATTATGCTGCAGGAGTCCCCATAAAGGATGCGTAACATATACTTTGGTGCCGACCTGCCTGAAACAACATCTGCCGGCAAAAAACGGGAAAAAAAAGATGATGAAAACCACCATACAAGAGAGGTTTGTGTACGTCACCAAGCACTCCGGTCCGGCTGCAAAGACAGATCGGGGTGCTAGCCCTGTATACCCCTAGTCATGGGCTCTGCAGTGGGTCCGGTGCAGGGGACTGAGGAAGGGAGGGTTAATGCGGCCCAAAACTCCATTCCTGCTTGTGCCAGTAGTGGGAATGGAGGCGATAAGGAGGCAGAGAAGGTCTGTGTTAAAGAGGGAATGAGGGATCGCGGCCAATCTGGAGGTGCTGATGGTTGCCCCCCAGTGGAAGGGGGGGGGGGGGTCTGGCATCAGGTACCACCAGTGGCGGCTTGACTGTCCCTCCTGTGTTCCTAAAACGCCTGTCAGGTGCTGAGGAGGCGCAGTGGGTGGTGGCCAAGCCTGCCAATCCTCCCACCCATCATGACAGTATTGCAGTAACAACGAAGAAAGTAAAAAGTACCACAAGTCCCAGAATGGCTGGGAAAATAGGCGGAGCTAGGGCTGCAGAGACAGCTCCTACCAAGAATAATGCGGGACTTAGGACTGATTCTGTCGGTCTCCAGCTTCAGCCCAATGGAAGTTCCCTGGACATACCATCTGGAAAGTGTAATATTAAAAACAAAGGTGAAGCAGGTCCTGGTCCAGAGAAAGGAAAGAAAGGTATGAGTGGTGTGATGGATGTAACTGCTAGTGCTACCGCTGCCCCTAGCTCCAGAAACCCCCAACCCCATGGGAGGTATGCCATCAGCTGTACAGGAGGATGGGGCTTCTGGTAGTAGTCAGGGGATGGGCCAGGATCCAGTCACCCCTCCAGCGGCGACAACACCTGGTAGAAGTTATGCCAGTGTCGCCGCTGGAGGGAGGGGGGATGTGTCCTAATTGTCTTTGGGCTCTGGGGATGGCCTTGAGGAGGGGGGAGAGCTTGATGAATGTAGGGGGCAGAGTTGTGGATTTGTCTCTCTGGATTAAGAGACATGGTCTTGGTGCCTTCCGAGAACAATGGGGGCAGACCGCCTGGTCCCTGCCGACAACCGGGCAGGACATTGGCCGTAGGAATGTGGCCCGTCTTCAGTGGAGAGGCAATGATGCGTGCCCATCCAGGAATAAGGTGGTGGAGCTTCTGCTGAAAATGGGTTTCAGGGCAAATGACATCTATGCCCTGATCCATCCTTATGGCACGTCTGAGTTTGACATCAGCTTTGTTCGCCCAGAGGGCCTTGAGCTCTTTTGGGGGAACAATGAGTTGATAAAGGATTAGCCCGGCTGGCGCGGTTTTGCTGCACAAGTGGTAACCCGCCAGACTGGAGTCAAGACAGTAACCGTCTTGACTCGTAACAAGTCACTCTCTTGTTACGATATCATGACTTGGCTTATTTGGTACAGATAGGTGGGGGATATGCCCAATAAGAACCAGGACGAACATGGCATCTGGTCCTGAGCCTTGACGTTTATGGTGAAACTAAAGCGTTCAGGTAATTTGGTGGTCCACATACCAACTGCAGCCTTCCTTGGCAGGGATCGTATCTTGGCCTTCTACCAGGGGCAGCCGAAGCTCTGTCACAAGTGCGGCGGCCCCACACATTTGAGTGTGGCCTGTAATGTCATCAAGTGCGCTCTGTATGGCGAGGTAGGTCATCTTGCAGCATCATGTGCGGAGATTAGGTGTCACCTGTGCGCTGACCTCGGTAACCCATTCAGTCGCTGTCCACGCTCTTTTGCCAATGCGGTCATGGCCCCAGCGGAGGACAGCATGTGGTTGCTTCTGCAGGGGAGGGGACCAGCAGAGCCAAGGAACAACAAACATGCTGGGGCAGCCAAGCTGAGGCGCCAAGAGAAGCGCAGAAGGGGCAGGGAGCTGGTGGAAACCCAGGTGGCAGGTGGGTCAATGCTGGCCCTTGCTCCAGACGCAAATCATGTGGCTGAGGCTCCAGGGGAGAGGGAGATGGATGAGGTCAGGAGGATCTGAAGGGAAGAGGATGCCACCTATTCACATTCTTTCCACTATGAAAGTGTGGGTAAAGTCAAAGAAGAGGGGCAAAAGAAAAAGCGCAAGCAGGGCACCAAGAAAGGGAAAAAAAGGGAAGGGAAATCTTCCCCTGCAACGGGCCATGTGCGGGAAGGCAAACCAAATTTTCCTCTTGTTGGGCTTTCCAACAGGTACCAAACTGTCTCCTCCTCTTCGGAGGAGGTGGAGGGAGAGGTGTCTAGTGGAAGCGTGAAGCCTACAGGGGGTGCTGAGCCTTCCCCTTGTGGAGGTTCGGTGACCTCCAGGGGAAGGGCTGGCCCGGAGCCCAGTGGCAAGGAGGATGAGGCCGAGGAGCCCTTTTCCATGGACCTTTCAGTGTCCAAGAAATGTGGCAAGGGGTCATCCTCAGACCCTGATGAGAAGGGGGGTGGTAAGAAGAATGCCATCTAACTCAATCACCAGTGATGGCGGCATCCGCTCCGTTGACTCTGGCATCCATTAATGTTGCCAGCATTAAGTCTGATATGGCTAGATTTGAGGCCTTTGATTTTCTCAGCCACATTGAAGCCAACATTTTGTTTTTGCCAGAGACCAGGCTGCCAAATTTGGCAGCTGTGCATAAGGCAAGGAGGGAATGGAGGTTTGGTCTATCTTACTGGTCTCTTGCAGCCGAGCCATATAGCGGAGTGGCGGTCTTTTTTACCACAGCAGTTTAATGCCGACGGGTTATTGAGTTAGAATTAGGGAGTTGCCTGATCCTGGATGTTCTCATGAAGGGACAAGAGCTTGGGCTAATCAACATCTACGGTTCCCAAATCAAGCGGGACCGCAAGGATCTCTTTATGAGGATCAAGCCGTACCTTTTTACCAGTCGGCAGATGATCTTTGGAGGTGACTTTAACGCAGTCACGAGGACCCGTGACAGGGGAGGCTCCCTAGGTAAGCTGACTTATGATAGCATCACGCTTAATAGCATAGCTAGCGAGGCTCGCCTGGTGGATGTCCACATCCAGCACAGCCCAGGCCACGAGGGGTTCACCTATTATAGAGGTCGGAGCAGGTCTAGAATCGACAGGTTTTATTTAAAGGAGGAAGCCATCTCGTCACAAGTTTCTGTTGTTGAGGTGGAGTTCTCCGACCACTGCCTGAGTTTGTTTTCCCTGAATGTTGCAGAGACCCCCTGAATAGGTAGAGGCTTATGGAGGCTGTATTCATCACTCCTGGAAGAAGCAGAGATAAGACAGTCCTTTGAGGATTTTCTGCAGAGCCAGATACCATTACTGGATCTTTGTAGCAGTAAGTCAGAGTGATGGGAGATGTTCAAGATCAGGGCAGTGAGGTTCTTCCGCCAGCTCTCTAGCCTCAGGAGTCTGGGTAAGTACCGTCTTTATCAGGGCCTGAGGAGGAAACTCGAACATCTCGTCTCGACTGGAGGTAGCCGAGAGGATATCTCCAGAGTGAAGTCTTTGCTCAAAGGGTGCCAGTATAATAGGCACGCATCTTTGGTTTTTGAATAGGATTTTGGGAAGTACCACTCGCCCGACCCTTACAGAAACTGTAAGATGTCAGTGAATCGTAAAGTTGTTACTGGACTGATTGACGGTACGGGATCTCTGAACAGATCCAGATCAGGGATTCTGGAGGTCGACGGATCCTTTTACTCGCACCTTTTGAGAAAGAGAGATCTAGATCGAGATGTGATGTCGGCTTTCCTGGCTCAAGTTGTCCCTGAGCCAGGGGATGACATCTCCTTTAATGTTTTGACAGAAGAGATCAACGTAGAGGAAGTTAAACTGACGACTGATGGGCTTGCGCTCAAAAAATCGCCAGGATCGGATGGCTTAACATCTGAGTACTATAGGACCTTTAAGGACCTCTTGAGTCCCCTCTTGACTGAGGTTTTCAATGAGTGTCTTTCCTCGGACACTCTCCCAAAGTCAATGAGGAGGTCAGCCTTGATCCTTTTGTCAAAAGGTAAAGACTCGAGCCGTATTGAGAACTGGCATCTCATAGCGCTTCTCAATACGGACAGGAAGGTTCTGGCAAAAGTGCTATTTAATCGGCTGGTCAAGTTTGCACCCCGGCTCCTCTCGGGAGCCCAGCATTGCTCTGTTCCAGGTCGTAGCACCTTTAGTGCTGTTCTCAGTGTCCGGGAGGCAGTGGAGCAGAGTAGGGTGAGTCAATGGGAGGGGTAGCTGCTGTCCTTGGATCAGGCCAAAGCGTTTGATTGGGTTAACCACGAGTACCTCTGGTCTGTTCTTCTGAGATATGGCCCGCTGGTGGGGTTTGTCGATTGGCTCAGGACATTGTATGCGGGGGCTGAGACTTTCCCACTGGTGAACGGTTGGGTCGGCCGCCCATTTGAGGTTGAGTATGGCGTCCGTCAGGGTTGTCCTCTGAGCCTCTTGCTGTACATGCTTGCCATTGATCCTTTTCTTAGGAGGATTGATGGTGGGCCTATGGCACGGGTCGGGATGGATCGGGTGGCGCCGGAAGCCACCCTCAGGGTGGCAGCGTATGCTGATGACGTCACCATCTTTGTGTTGAGGGGGGAGGTAGAGTATGTGATGACGGAGATAGATCGCTACTCGGAAGCATCCGGGTCTGGCATCAACTGGGATAAGTGCGAAAGTCTCTGGTTAGGAAGGGGAGATCCTACATTTGGTCTCCTGGACTCCCTTCCAGTGCCACAGGACTCGGCTAAAGTTCTCGGCATCGAATTTGGTCGAGGAGATTACCCCATGCAAAATTGGGTGGTCGGGCTCGATGGTGCCACTCAGAAGGTGGCCCAGTGGAAGGGTTGGTCTTTGACCCTTCAGGAAAGGGTTAATCTGATCAAAACATACCTGCTCCCTATATTCATCTACCTGGGCAGTGTATGCATTTTGCCAGAGCCTCTCTGGACTCAGGTCTACAACCTGCTTTTCCTAATGTTGTGGCAGAATAGGTTGAACATAATTAGGAGAGAAGTCCTGTACCGCACGAGGAGACTAGGGGGGTTATCTATGGTCAACTCCGTGTTGTTTCTTCGTGGGTATTCTCCTGTTGGGGATGGCTTCGGCCTTTCTTCCAGGAATGGGAGACAGGAAGGCGAGTGAAGGATCTTCGCACACCGCACGGACATTTTCCGGCTTGCGCTACCGTGGTTCTGAAGATGATACGTCGGTGGGGTCTGGGGATGTGGGAGATCAGAATTCTGTCGAGGAAACTCCTCGATAAGAGGGTTCTGTTGACCCATTTCCAGAAGCCCCTGGCGATCAAGGACTGCCCAAGTCGGGACCTGGAGGGAGGGTTACGTTTATTGAATTCCGGCAGGATCCCCTTGAAGTTTTGGGACTTGACTTGGTGCTGTTTCCACGGGAGACTGTATGTAAAAGGGTAACTTGAAGAGCAGGCCTCTGGTGGATAGGGGTTGCCCCCGTCAGGAGTGCAGCGACGTGCTGGAAAGCATGAAGCATTTCCTGCTTCAGTGTCCCTTTAATACAGAGGTGTACCATCGAGTGGGAGCCTCCATTGGTTGGCCCAGGTTGGCACGCCTCTTGTATGTGGAATGGGTCTATGGGGCATTCAGGGACCTTGGTGGAGGGACCGGTGCACTTTATTCCTAGTCAGTTTAGTGGTCAGGTTTCACATTTGGAATGCACGGTGTTTAGTGTCGACAGAAGAGAAAATCCTCCCCGCGAATGAGGTGAATAGAAACATCTTGGGTGACATGGTAAAGGTGCGCTCTCTGGATTATGAGAGGTTGGGCACAACTAAGGCCTCTCTCCTATTGAGAGGGTTTGTCTTTCGTTAGGGACAGTTTTATTATTGTTAGGCTCTTTTTAGGGACAGAATAGGGAGAGGTAGGGACAGTTTCTCTGAGGGTAAGTTTTAGGGAAGGAGTAGGGACCTTGAAGGGTCAGATTAACTATAGGGATAGTTTTTCTCTATTTAGTCGGTGCCCGGCTTATCATATCCAGTCCTGGTGGAGGGCTGAGTGTGACACTAGTAGAGTTTTTGTTTTCGGTTAAAGATGAAGTATGTACGGCTGCAGGTAACTGAGCTTAGGCTTTCGGGTATTAATGTGTAGTGTTGGGTTGTGGTAATGTAGTAGGTAAGAGGTGTTATGTTTTATTTTGTATATAGGGTTAGGGATTATAGATAGGTTGGGTGGGGGTTTATTAGGGGAAGGGGGGAATTTATGCCTCAGCCATAGCTTGACATGTCCCAGACAATGAACACTGGGCAGGGACTGTTGGTGCGGGTGTGGCCCTCAGGCTGCGGCAGGCAGGGTGTGTAGGTTGGTGTAGTGTGCTGTGTGTATTGTTTGGACCAGATGGACCTTTTGGCTTTTGTTCCTTTGTCCTGAAGTAAGGCAAAGTCCAGTTAACATAAGTAATAATTTGTTTTTGTTTTGTGGTCATGTCTTATGCCAAGTGAGCGATATTTATGTTCTTGTCGTTATGTTTTTCAATTTTATAATAAAAAGATCTACAGGATGTAACTCAGGATCAGTACAGGATAAGTAATATATGTACACAGTGACTCCATCAGCAGAATAGTGAGTGCAGCTCTGGAGTATAATACAGGATGGAACTCAGGATCAGTACAGGATAAGTAATGTATGTACACAGTGACTCCATCAGCAGAATAGTGATTGCAGCTCAGGGGTATAATACAGGATGTAACTCAGGATCAGTACCTCACAAGTAATGTTTGTACACAGTGACTCCTCCAGCAGAATATTGAATTGAGACATGACAAAGACTGCAGACAGCAGTCAAAACATTGTTATTGTGTGGATCTAATAAAGAACACATCCTTTAGGATGTGAGTATTGGACTATTCATTGCAGCCCAGATGCTGCTCTATCCTTGTTGCTGTTGATATGTGTACGGATGGGAAATCCATATCCATTATAGAGCGTGAATTTTACCCTTTTTTTTTTTTTTTGCTTGCCTTCCATTGGAGGTTCTGTTTGAGTGCTGCAGTCAACAACAGTTGCCAGCAAAATTTTGAATAATGATTCCTGCCACACACACTCCCTCAGATGTCACTTCACAAATTTGTGAATTAATATTGTCTATTTCCTCGGCTATAACAGTTTCTGAATGATTGTAGAATTCATGGGCTAAAAGACAAAATGAAGCAGAATACAGAAGTTTTTGAGTCTGAGCGGCCAGCAAAGCAGCATTGCCACCTAGTGGTTTGTACCACTAGGTGGCGATGCTGCTCTGCTGGCTGCTTAGACTCAGTATGGCAGATACCAAACTTTCTGAAGTACAATATAGTAAAGTATTTAGTAAAGTTCAGAGGAGAACGTTCACCTTAATTATTTTTTAACTTCAGTATTTTCTTGGTATCATTACCATTACTCTGCCCACAGATGCCAGTAATTACCGCTCCCTCTCCGTGCCAAAAGTCTCCGAAGGGGACATCTAAGTGCACCTTCTTCTGTATTGTAAGCTCAGTTACTGAAAGCATCTATCATGTTTTAATTCTTAAATCTCTACAGAGAACCTCTGAACCCCACACAGTATGACAGGAGAAAGGATAAGTCCATGAACTATCTAACTCCGGGTGACACAGCCAATGCCAGTCCTAGGCTTCATGGCACCCTGTGCAGAATTGTTGTTAACCCCCCCCCCCCCCAACCACTGAAAGAATTGTCAGCATTGAGAGCAACCTCTATGTGATTGTAACACTGATGTAAGTAAGTGATTACAATATCAAAGCAAAAGGGGCATTTATTGTGGAAAATTTACCCCATGTGGGGAGGCTCTAGTACCCTGTTGGGCCGCCTATAGCTTGGATGCAAGATGTGATACAGGCGGGCATGGAGGCTCTAGTGCCCTGTTGTACCGCCTCTAGCTTGGATGCAAGATGTGATACAGGCAGGCGTGGAGGCTCTAGTACCATGTTTGGCTGACTCTAGCTTGGATGCAAGATCTGATATAGGCAGGCATGAAGCCCAGTTGCCTTGCCTGCCCCTGTTCATCTACAGGTCCCAATACCTCCTAACAGTCTGGTCAGAACAGCCCAGGTGGCAGCAATTCATCATTACGACCATACAGCTTCTCACACCCTAATAATGCGCCCCTCTCAGACTCTGGTAACGCGGTGAAATCTCTTCTCTGCATCGTAGAGGCGTCTAGTGATTGACAACCTCTACACAAGCGGAAGAAGAGCTCATTACAAACAAGGAGCCTCCGAGAGCCTTTTATAGGCCAAGTAGGGAACCACTTTTAGGGCCTCAGGTGGTATCTAATCACATCCCAGCTATAATCATCTGTATATCTGCCTGAGTTGTTACTGCATGCAGAGTTTTGCAATAAAATGACAACTCCTTCTGGGGGCAGGATTCCTTTTTGCAGAGAATGTATTTTTTAAAAAAATGTCGTATTAGATGGCAGCCATTTAGAAGAATGACAGCCATGTAATACAAGTATGCCTCGGGTCTGTCAGAACAATAGACCCTCATACAGAGCAGCAGACCCCCTTTATGATGACCATAAGCCATAATAGGCCATGTGGTCAAGGGTTGGATGGAGTGTTGGGGGTTCTCTTGATGAGACAACTCTTAACTTTCAAGTGACCTTTCTCTTAGGTTATGTTTTCTGAAACCGTTTATTCTCCATTCATGGGATGTTCCTATAATCACCAAGTGAATGGGCATATAAGGTTTCTGCATCAAGTAAGTGACTCATATAAACTGTGCAGAATTCGTAAATGGGTATTTTTATCACTACCATAAGGCAACAATGAGAATATTCTGCTGTATGCTGTGGCTGGGAGCACAGACACAGCCAAGTGGTCTGTTCTATGCTGTTTCTTAAACTAGGGTACTGCAGACACAGAACAGCTCACCGTGCTACATTATTTCTACAGTTCCCATTTTCTTCCATAAGAGATTTAGAAACTGTGTAGAAGAGCCCACTTAGCTGTTTCCATAACTCCCGACCACTGTCAATCACTGCATTCAGCTTATCTGGAGGTGGTCGGGCTCAGATCTTGAAATACTGTATGTGCGGGTCCATGCATCTATTGGACTTTTATAACGTATCCTGTGGATATACTATAAAAGTCCCAGATGGAAATATCCCTTTAAGGGCTCAGTCACACTGGCATTTTGAGGCACGAACTTTTGAACGCATAACTGATGTGTTCAAAAATTTGCGTGACCTAAGCGAGCGTCACGGCAGAAAAAACGCTACTAGCAGCTTTTATCCGCTCAAAAGGGCTCAGTCACACGGGCGTTTCCTGCTATCCCTTGCTGCAGCTGTGGCAGCTGGGGCAAAGGATTTCTTTATCTCTGTGGGGAGTCCCATTGTCACTGGACACTGACAGCATTGTCTCAGTGTCCAGTGACAGTGGGACTCACCGCGAAAACGAAGAAATCCTTTGCCACAGCGACAGCTGTGGCAGAGTAGCGTGATGTTCTACCATAGGATTCAATGGAGCCACCAATACAGCCGGCACCATTGAAAGCAATGGGCTGCTGGCAAGCGCTGCAGTGATTTTCAAGGAAGGGCTTCAAATATAAGCCTTTCCCTGAAAATCAATCCAAAAATGTGTAAAAAAAATCTATACTCACCTCTCTGCAAATGCCAGGGCTCAGCCGCGTCCAGCCAGCTCTGAGTAGTATTCAGCAGGCAGTATTTAACACCATAGACTTGTATGGCAGCTGTCTGTGTAACACAGAGAAAGATAGGGCAAGGCCTTTTCTCACACACAGGATTTGCCTATGAAAAACACGCTCATGAGAACGAATCCAATGTAATCAATGGATTCGCTTTGTTACATTTTACAGATGTGAATTTCAGGTGTGCAAAAGCCTCCACAAACACATTTGTCTGTTTAAGCCCTTACATGGCCTTTTTTTGGTTTGTATTCCTTTTAGGGTGTGCTGAGGAGGGTTGCATGTACTATTTGTTGTCAAATGCCATTAATTGGGGGGTGTCCTAAATAAATAGGAAAGAGCAAAAAACCTTTGCTACCTGGAACCCATCAGCAAGCAGGCTAGTTGTTGATTTATCGTGTTATGAATCTGCTCACTGATACATGGATAACTTCTACTCATTAAACAAACTTAAAATACAATTTTGTGTATACAGCAACTATGAAGATCTATGTTTTATCCTGCCACCATGTGTTACTCCACTCCCTCTTCCTCTTTTCTTGATAACTTCCAAACAGGTGATATGGGGGAAGGGCAGAGTGGATAGAGCAGCACATGAATTTGGTGTCAGACTACACAGGATTTCATTGTAGTCTGTAATCATAGAGACACAAAAGTCTGCATATGAGCTGTACATACAAAATGGGAGAATATTTTTAACCAAGACTATTAGGAAACGTATTAATTTTTATATTAAATGCATTGCAGTAAATAAAGTCGACACATCATGTACCATGAGAAAGACTAAAGTTTTTTTCTTTTATATTGATATGATAACTTGAGCCAGACTTAATAATTGGGTCTTTAAAGGACAAATATAAACAGAGTATAAACACAAATAACACAAAATAATATATAAGAAAACATAATAATGGGGGGACTAGTGCCAACTTATTCGTCAGCAGTGCTTTCAGGTAATTTTTGTTTATTACTTCCCCCAGCAAGCTGAGTACTCATTTTACCAACCTTGGAAGGATGGAAGGCTGAGTCAACCTTGAGCCGGCTACCCGAACCAGGTGGGGATTGAACCTGCAACCTTATTCCACAGCACTTTCAGGTAATTTTTGTTTATTACTGATTTACTAACCTCGGATGGATGGAAGGCTGAGTCAAGCTTTAGTCGGCCACCTGAACCTGAACTTACTGATACGAGGAGACCCTACCTAAAAGGGGAGTGCTCGCCCTGTTGAGGACAACCCCACATCAGGAACCTGGGGCGATGCTAACTTTCCCTAGATGGTAGCAGGGAATGTGGCAAAGATTAGATGGTCCATAAATATACTCGTTGTCAAAAAAAAGCAAGGAGTTGTCGTTTGACTGCAAAATTGGGCCTTTCCGACCAGACAATTAAGAGGTGTTGGGACTAGTGGATGTGTAGTAAGATTTAACTGATTTCAATAGTTTTTTTTACGGGATCTGATAATAAAATTTCTTTATTTCAGAGGTCAAATGCCTGGAGAATCAATTCTGGAAGTACTGTGGGACCGCATGCCCAACTTATTCACGTGCAAAAAGTGCTAATGAGAATGAACCTATTGAAATCAATGAGTTCTATTGTCTGCACAAATAAGCTCCCGTGAATGAGCCCCTAGAAATATCACTGCATGTCCTATTCTTGTACAATTCTTCTTCAAGAATTGATGTAATTTTTTTAATGAAAATGTTAAAAAAAACATGCGATATGCATGCAAATTTCTTGCAATTGTGATGCATTTTTCATGCAGGTTACTATGGCGACCACATGAAGACAAAACTAGTTTGTGCAGAGCAGAGAAAAACATACAATAAAAATGCATGGAAAATACACATGAAAATCGTCAGGTTGGTGTAAATACAGCCTCGTGCACAATGTGAACAGTTTTCTATAACTGGAAAAATAAAATGTATTTCTTTGGACTAGATACTTGGAATCACAGATGTGAAATCCTCACATGCTCACAGTCAATACAAAGTCCACCCCGTCTAGGGGTAGTAGCACACTAATTTTGATATTAAACTGTCGGCTCCTTTAATGCATCTTTAGGAGTTTAGACTCTCATAACTTTAATCAGTTTCTGGTAAATCTGGTACATGTAAGAAGGTTGTGCTAGGTAGTTGGTATATGCAGGTTACTCCAGGAATAGTCTCTATCTGCAAAACAATTTCTTAACACAAGACCTTTAGAGGGACTCTCTCAGTTACTGGGTAAAGCCATATTTAAAATACTGTGGGTGACATCTGGATACTTTTTGATGACCATTTTGTCCCTGCCAGAGACTGCTAATAGTGACTGCAACTGATTTTTCTTCAAGCAATAGATGAATCTTCCTCTGGAACCCGGAATGTAGCTGTTACGTTCCTATGGACAAATAACCACAGGGCCCACACAAACGTGCCCAAAAGATGGGGATATCACAAACACAGGGACCTAACATAGATTTTACACTGGACGTGCTGATGGAAACACCAACTGGACAAAACTGCATACTGCGGACTTGACTGACAGACATAATATAGGGACTGACAAATGACCAAACACTTACCTTGCATACTTGTACACATAAGCAGATAATATAGTTATAAAAGTACGAGGTATTGTTTCATATATTGGCCAAAATACTTAAGCCCGCAAGGCTCCTCGTTTTGCGGGTCCCTACACTAGCAAGACAACATGTTCCAGAGGACCCAAAAGCCATCCTAGCCCAGATATGGCAAACAAACTCAGCAAGACAAAGCAGAGACAAACTGACATAAAACTGGCAGAAAATAAACATAAGAACGGACATGAACCAACAAGACACCAAACACACAGCAAGCTGCAATGGACGAGAATACATGACTGCTCACCCTGGATACCAAACAGACACTGACAGGAGCTGCATATATATGAGACACCCAGGGGATTGACTAGCAGGAGATCACCACACTCAGACAAATCAAATCATTTAACACCTGTGGTGCTGTGCTGCTAGAAACTATAGTACTACAGATCACAGCCTAACAGTACCTCCCCTTTAAAAAAGGGGGCCTCTGGAGCCTTAAGGCATTAACAAAAAATAAAATTTATGCAACTCCTCCAAAAGACACCCACGAAGTACAGGACGAACACAACGGCCTAGTACTGCCGCAAATATATCCCAACAAGGATAGGCGTAGCACATGACGTATCTGACAGGCCTGATGCAGACACACAACATATGCTGTCAAGGAGGGAGCAAAGATAACACTTAACGTGCACATAGCCAGAGGGGAAAACATGGCAACCCTCCCTACTGACATAGCGTGCACAGGACATATCCATACGGGCCTGATGCGGACACCAGCTAATCAGGAGAAGGGAAAAGCTCAGGAAATTACCACACACAGGTCTGCAGCAAATGGTTAAATTGGTCATTTATTAGGTCCGCTGGGTGCACCTTACTACAGGATGGACACCGGGACAGAATTTAGACTGCAAAATGCAGAACGGGTAATAGACAGAGCTGGAACTCAGAGCACAGAATGGGAGACTGACCCTAGGCTGCAGGGAGAATGGCAAGGCCCTACCTATAGGCGAGTGATCGCCTCAACAAAGGCAGCCCGTGCTGGAACCTTGGCCCTGATGATCCCTGAAAGATAGTTTCCACCTGGTTCTGTGTACTTAACAGCAAAGAAAAAACAAGGCAGGCAAAACAGACCAAACAAAATGGACGGGTAGACATACAGAAACAGGAACTGGGAGTCCAACATCAGTGGATGAGTGGATCAGATTAGACGGAATACAGACAATAACACATGCATACAACATAATACAAGCCAATATAGAGTACATAACATAGCAGGACCACTCAAGATGACATGCATGCCACCGTAGCTGTATGGAGCCACCACACCCACTATACTAGGGAAGGAAAATTGTGGCCGGCATTACCTAGTCTGCACCTCGCACAATCAAATCAGATGTTTGGAGGCTGCACATGCCAAGGGAAAAAGAGAAACCTGCGAGTGAAATGCACCTGTGCGGTCACCGTACCACACACTACTGGATGCACCACCCCAGAAACGACAGGAGGGGAGGAACAACAGGTGTCCAAACTATCTGCGGGAAAATATGGGGGAACTCGCTCCAACAACTGCATGTAACATAGCGAAAACTAACATACTAACATAATCCAACATACTGCATGACAACATAGGCGACATATGCATATTAACATAATGCATAACTACTAGAGATGAGCGAGCATACTCGTCCGAGCTTGATGCTCGTTCGAGTATTAGGGTGCTCGAGATGCTCGTTACTCGAGACGAGCACCACGCGGTACTCGTCTCGATTAAACGAGCACTGACCATTGAATTCAATGGAGCCAGTAATATAGCCGGCTCTATTGAAAGCAATGGGCTGCCGGCGTACGCGGGATGAATTGTCGGGAAGGGCTTAAATATATAAGCCCTTCCCTACAATTCATCCAGAAATGTGTAAAAATAAAAAATATATATATACTTACCTGGTCCCGGCAGAACGATGTTAGCCCATTGAATTCAATAGAGCCGGCAATACAGCTGAGCCAATCAGAGGCAGCCCTCACTCACCCATTCATGAATTCATGAATGGGTGTGAGTGAAGGATGCCTCTGATTGGTCAGGCTGTGACCAATCAGAGGCCTCTCATTCAGCAGGCGGGGATTTTAAATCCCTGGCTGCTGAATACTACTCACAGCTGTTCAGAGCAGTTCAGGAGAACTGCAGCCTGCTGCACTGAACTCCGTCTGCCGGGACCAGGTAAGTATATATATATTTTTTATTTTTACACATTTCTGGATGAATTGTAGGGAAGGGCTTATATATTTAAGCCCTTCCCGACAATTCATCCCGCGTACGGGGTCTCACTCTTGCCGCTATTGTGGCTTAATAGTGGGACCTGGGAACTTGAGATACAGCTCAAAATGTAGCTCCTTGCCTGCCCTATTCGTTTCTGTGTCGTTTCCATCACTTTCTTGTGTTTTGCAGATTTTCACAAATGAAAACCTTAGCGAGCATCGGCGATATACAAAAATGCTCGAGTCACCCATTGACTTCAATGGGGTTCGTTACTCGAAACGAACTCTCGAGCATCACTGAAAGTTCGACTCGAGTAACGAGCACCCGAGCATTTTGGTGCTCGCTCATCTCTAATAACTACATATAACACTAGCTGATATACCCGGCTTCGCCCAAGTTAATTTGGTACTGGTGTTTATGTGGTGTTCGCATGGAAAATCTTATGAAGTCGTGGTTACTTTAGAGATACTGAGGAAAAAGATATGTTCACCATTTTGCATAGTTCTCTGCGTTACCCAGAAAACACCACGTGGAGGTAACCATGCGACGCTTCCTTTATATAAAATGACATCAGGAAGTGAGAGAATTAGATTACATACATAAAATTTGGACACTAATTCTTTTGCGCTTAGAATTGAATAATCGAGTTGGGACCCATTAACTTTTCATATTTATGACACAATCAATGCTTGTGCCAAATTTCATGTTTCTATGACATTGGGAAGTGAGAGATTTAGATTATGTACGTAAAATTTGGACGCTAATTCTTTTGCGCATAGAATTGAATAATCGAGTTGGGACCCATTAGCTTTTCCTATTTATGACATAATCAGTGCTCGTGCTAAATTTCACGTTTCTATGACACCGGAAAGTGAAAAAATTACATTCCGCACGTAAAATTTCGACGCCAATTCTTTTGCGCTAGAATTGAATAATCGAGTTGGGACCCATTAGCGTTTCCTATTTATGACATAATCAATGCTCGTGCCAAATTTCCCGTTTCTATGACACCGGAAAGTGAGAAAATTACATTCCGCACGTAAAATTTGGACGCTAATTCTTTTGCACATAGAATTGAATAATGGAGTTGGGACCCATTAGTGTTTCCTATTTATGACATAATCAATGCTCATGCTAAATTTCCCGTTTCTATGACACCGGCAAGTGAGAAAATTACATTCCGCACGTAAAATTTGGATGCTAATTCTTTTGCGCATAGAATTGAATAATCGAGTTGGGACCCATTAGCTTTTCCTATTTATGACATAATCAATGCTCATGCCAAATTTCCCGTTTCTATGACACTGGAAAGTGAAGAAATTACATTCCGCACGTAAAATTTCGACGCCAATTCTTTTGCGCTAGAATTGAATAATGGAGTTGGGACCTATTAACTTTTCCTATTTATGACATAATCAATGCTCGTGCCAAATTTCATGTTTCTATGACACCAGAAAGTGAGAAAATTATATTCCGTACGTAAAATTTGGACGCTAATTCTTTTGTGCATAGCATTGAATAATCGAGTTGGGACCCAATTTATTTTCCTATTTTGTAGATCATCTATGCTCGCGCCAAATTTCATGTTTCTACGACATCGGGAAGTTGGAGAACTTTTGGCGAGTCAGTGAGTCAGTGAGGGCTTTCAGCTTTATATATATAGATAATGCCCCCCAGTTAGAAAAGGGGGTGCATTATGTTACGTTTGTAGGGCAAATAAGCAAAGGGCCCGCGCGAACGGGCCCAAAAGATGGGGCTATCACAAACACAGGGACTTAAAACAGATTTCAGACTGGATGTGCTGACTGAAACACCAACTGGACAAAACTGCATACCGTGGACTGGACTGCTGGACAGACATAATATAGGGACTGACATATGACCAAACACATGTTTGTACGACACTGGGAACTTACATTACATAATGGTACCAATACTTTTGATCTTAGCATTGAATAATCAGGTTGTGACCCCTTTAATTTTGACATAGTGAATGGTCATGCCAAATTTCATGTTTGTTCCACCCAGGGAAGTTACATTACATAGGCGTATCAATACTTTTACACTTAGCATTGATAAATCAAGTTGTCACCCCTTTACAGTTCCTTTTTAGGACCTAAAGAATGGTCATACCTAATTTCATTTTTGTACGACACCAGGAAGTTATATTACATAGGGGTGCCAATACTTTTGCACTTAGCATTAAATAATCGAGTTGTGACCCCATTACATTTCCTATGTAGGACCTGAAGAATGGTTGTGCCAAATTTCATGTTTATATGACACCGGGAAGTTAGACAACATAGTTAATTTTGCAATTAGCAATTGATAATGGAGTTGCAGGTGACCCCTTTACTTTTCCTGTTTAGGACATAAAGAATGCTTCTGCCAAATTTCACACTTGTGCGACAAACCAGGAAGGTACATTACATAGTGGTGTCAATACTTTTGCACTTAGGTCACAACTTAATTATTTAATGCTATTTACTTTTACACTTTAGGATCTAAAGAATGGTCATGCCAAATTTCATGTTTGTACGACTTCAGGAAGTTAGAGAATTAAATTATGTACATTACATAGGGGTGCCCATATTTTTGCACTTAACTAGAGATGAGTGAGCACCCAAATGCTCGGGTCCGCATTATTGGAGTCGAGCTTTTTGTAAAATGTGAGAGCTCTACTCGAGTAACGAACCCCATTGACTACAATGGGAGACTCGAGCATTTTTGGTTGGTGTGTTCTCTCTCTCTCTCCCTGTCTGCCAGCCAAAAAATTTGCGGGGAGGGGTCAAAACTGACACGTCACAGCGGGGAGGGACAAAAAACTGGGGCAGGGTCGAACACGGCGTGATGCTCGCTTGAGTAGCGAGCACCATCGAGTATCCTAATACTCGAACGAGCATCAAGCTCGAAAGAGTACGTTTGCTCAACTCTACACTTAACATTGAATAATTTAGTTGTGTCCCCTTTACTTTTCCTGTTTAGCACCTACAGAATGCTCCTTCCAAATGTAATGTTTGTACGACACCAGGAAGTTAGAGAGTCAGTCAGTAAGTCAGTGAGGGCTTTCACCTATACAGGTGCTGATAAATCTTTGGCTTTACCCAGAAAGAAACAAGATAGGAAGATGAAACTTTACATTTATTCCACATACTCTCCACTGATGTTAACACACTTCTTACATCGGTATTCCAAGTTCTGTAGGCCTTGCAAAAAGAAGGATTTCGGTTGTGCCTCAAACCAGTCATCCGTAGCAGCCATGGCATCAGAAATAGTGTGAAATTTGGTACCCTTGAGATGTTTCTTCAGGCTTGGAAACAGATGATAGTCGGAGGGAGCTCGATCTGGTATATAAGGTGGGTGGTCAACCGGCTGGAAGCCTAGCTCCACCAGTTTTGCCGTGGTCGCTTGTGCAGTGTGGGGGGAGGCGCTGTCTTGCAGGAACAAGATTCCTTTGGACAGCTTGCCGCGTCTTTTGGCCTTCAGAGCTGCCTTCAATTGGTCCAAAAGTTCAAGGTAATACCTTGCATTGATGGTGGAACCATTTGGAAGGTAGTCCACTAGCAGCATGCCTTCCTTATCCCAGAACGCAGACGCCATCACCTTAGTGGCTGATTTTTGCACCCTGAACTTCTTTGGGTGAAGAGAACCACTGTTCTTCCACTCTTTTGACTGCTCCTTGGTTTCAGGGTCATACAAATAAATCCAGGTCTCATCCATAGTGACCAGTCGATCCAGGAAGTTCTTATCAGTCCGGAAATGCTGACAAATGGACTGGGAAGTTTTCACTCGCATGCTTTTCTGATCTGTTGTCAAACATTTGGGGACCCACTTTGCAGATAGCTTCTTCATGTTCAAATGTTCATGGATAATGACACAAACACGTGTCATTATCTGCTATTCCTTTAGCTGAAATTGTCCGATTCTCCGGTATGAGGTTGTGCACAGCATCAACGATCTCCGGAACAACAACCACTCTCGGTCGTCCAGGACGTTCCTCATCATTGGTGCTGAAGTGGCCCGTTTTAAATTTGGCAACTCAGTTCTTAACTGTAGAATATGAAGGGCATTGATCCCCCAATGTCTGCGACGTATCACCATGAATATCCCTTGCGGACTTTCCTTGCAGAAACAAGTATTTTATCACTCCTCTGCTCTTATTTGCTGTGAATATCGCCTTAGGCTTCGCCATTTTGTTTCCCCGTGTTCCTAGATCACTGTTGACATAAGCTACAAACACAACATTTTTAAAACCTATATTAAACACATAATGCTTTCATGTGATGTAACATTCGTTACTAAAGATGAGCGAGCACCAAAATGCTCGGGTGCTCGTTACTCGGGACGAAATTATCGCGATGCTCGAGGGTTCGTTTCGAGTAACGAACCCCATTGAAGTCAATGGGCGACCCGAGCATTTTTGTATATCGCCGATGCTCGCTAAGGTTTTCATTTGTGAAAATCTGGGCAATTCAAGAAAGTGATGGGAACGACACAGCAACGGATAGGGCAGGCGAGGGGCTACATGTGGGGCTGCATCTCAAGTTCCCAGGTCCCACTATTAAAGGGGTTGTCCCGCGCCGAAACGTTTTTTTTTTAACCCCCCCCCCGTTCGGCGCGAGACAACCCCAATGCAGGGGTTAAAAAAACAAACCGGAGAGTGCTTACCTGAATCCCGGCGGTGCTGAAGATGGCCGCCGGGGTCTGCTCCCTCCGTGGACCGCAGCTCTTCTGTGCGGTCCATTGCCGATTCCAGCCTCCTGATTGGCTGGAATCGGCACGTGACGGGGCGGAGCTACACGGAGGCGGCATTCTGCATGAGCGGCCCCATTGAAGACAGCAGAAGACCCGGACTGCGCAAGCGCGGCTAATTTGGCCATCGGAGGCCGAAAATTAGTCGGCACCATGGAGACGAGGACGCAAGCAACGGAACAGGTAAGTATAAAACTTTTGATAACTTCTGTATGGCTCATAATTAATGCACACTGTACATTACAAAGTGCATTAATATGGCCATACAGAAGTGTATAGACCCACTTGCTGCCGCGGGACAACCCCTTTAAGCCACAATAGCGGCAAGAGTGCCCTTCCCAACAACTTTTACTTCTGAAAAGCCCTCATTAGCAATGCATACCTTAGCTAAGAACCACGCTACCTCCAACAAAGCACAATCACTGCCTGCATGACACTTCGCTGCCACTTCTCCTGGGTTACATGCTGCCCCCCCCCCCCGCACGACGCAGTGTCCACAGCACACACCAAAGTGTCCCTGCGCAGCCTTCAGCTGCACTCATGCCACACGCTGGCCTCATAGCCACACCACCCTCATGTCTATTTATAAGTGCGTCTGCCATGAGGAGGAACCGCAGGCACACACTGCAGAGGGTTGGCACGGCTAGGCAGCGACCCTCTTTAAAAGGGGCGGGGCGATAGCCCACAATGCTGTACAGAAACAATGAGAAATATAATCCTATGCCACCGCCACCAGGAGCTGCACACGTGGGCATAGCAATGGGGAACCTATGTGCCACACACTATTCATTCTGTCAAGGTGTCTCTATGCCCCAGTCAGACCGCGGTTTTTTATAAATAGTCACAGGCAGGTACAACTCCACAATGGGAATTCCGTGTGCACCCACAGCATGGGTGGCTCCCTGGAACCCACCGGCTGTTCATTAATGTATCCCATTGCAGTGCCCTTGAAAGCAGAGCTAACGTCAGATTAAATGCAGGTGGGCTTCGGCCCACACTGCATGCCCCAACCTGACCGGGGTTTTTAATTCATAGACACAGGCAGGTACAACTCCCTATTGTGAAGTCCCTGTGGACCCACAGCATGGGTGGCTTCCTGGAACCCACCGGCGGTACATAAATATATCCCATTGCAGTGCCCAGCACAGCTGAGGTAATGTCATGTTTAATGCAGGTGGGCTTCGGCCCACACTGCATGCCCCAGTCAGACTGGGGTTCTTTAGAAGTGGACACATGCAGTTACAACTCTGTGTGGACCGACAGCATGGGTGGCTCCCTGGAACCCACCGGCGGTACATAAATATATCCCATTGCATTGCCCATCACAGCTGAGGTAATGTCATGTTAAATGCAGGTGGTTTTCGGCCCACACTGCATGCCCCAGTCAGACTGGGGTTCTTTAGAAGTAGACACATGCAGTTACAACTCCGCGTGGACCGACAGCATGGGTGGGTGCCAGGAACCCACCGGTGGTACATAAATATATCCCACTGCAGTGCCCAACACAGCTGATGTAACGTCA
The DNA here is from genome assembly GCF_035609145.1 of Eleutherodactylus coqui. Classification (NCBI taxonomy): domain Eukaryota; kingdom Metazoa; phylum Chordata; class Amphibia; order Anura; family Eleutherodactylidae; genus Eleutherodactylus; species Eleutherodactylus coqui. The sequence continues at coordinate 26,438,523 of NC_089842.1, read as the reverse complement.
GCTTTAATGCAGGTGGGCAAAAAATTAATTGGATTACACTGTAGGCGAGGGCCCCCAAAAATTGGTGTACCAACAGTACTAATGTACGTCAGAAATATTGCCCATGCCCAACCAAGAGGGCAGGTGAAACCCATTAATCGCTTTGGTTAATGTGGCTTAATTTGTAACTAGGCCTGGAGGCAGCCCAGTTAAAATAAAAATTGGTTCAGGTGAAAGTTTCAACGCTTTAATGAGCATTGAAACGTATAAAAATCGTTTACAAAAATTATATGACTGAGCCTTGTGGGCCTAAGAATAATTGCCCGTTCGGCGTGATTACGTCAGGTTTCAGAAGGAGGAGCAGGAGGAGGAGGATGAATATTATAAACAGATTGATGAAGCTAAAAGGTCCACGTTTTTGATGGTGATAGAGAACAATGCTTCCTTCCGCGGGTGCAGCCTACGTATTGTTAAGGTATCGCTGCTGTCCGCTGGTGGAGAAGAGAAGTCTGGGGAAATCCAGGCTTTGTTCATCTTGATGAGTATAAGCCTGTCGGCACTGTCGGTTGACAGGCGGGTACGCTTATCCGTGATGATTCCCCCAGCCGCACTAAACACCCTCTCTGACAAGACGCTAGCCGCAGGACAAGCAAGCACCTCCAGGGCATACAGCGCGAGTTCAGGCCACGTGTCCAGCTTCGACACCCAGTAGTTATAGGGGGCAGAGGCGTCACGGAGGACGGTCGTGCGATCGGCTACGTACTCCCTCACCATCCTTTTACAGTGCTCCCGCCGACTCAGCCTTGACTGGGGAGCGGTGACACAGTCTTGCTGGGGAGCCAGAAAGCTGTCAAAGGCCTTAGAGAGTGTTCCCCTGCCTGTGCTGTACATGCTGCCTGATCTCTGTGCCTCCCCTGCTACCTAGCCCTCGGAACTGCGCCTTCGGCCACTAGCGTTGTCGGATGGGAATTTTACCATCAGTTTGTCCGCCAGGGTCCTGTGGTATAGCATCACTCTCGAACCCCTTTCCTCTTCGGGTATGAGAGTGGGAAGGTTCTCCTTATACCGTGGGTCGAGCAGTGTGTACACCCAGTAATCCGTAGTGGCCAGAATGCGTGTAACGCAAGGGTCACGAGAAAGGCATCCTAACATGAAGTCAGCCATGTGTGCCAGGGTACCTGTACGCAACACATGGCTGTCCTCACTAGGAAGATCACTTTCAGGATCCTTCTCCTCCTCCTCCTTCTCCTCAGGCCATACACGCTGAAAGGATGACAGGCAAGCAGCATGTGTACCCTCAGCAGTGGGCCAAGCTGTCTCTTCCCCCTCCTCCTCATCCTCCTCTTGCTCCTCCTCATCCTCCTCCTAAACGCGCTGAGATATAGACAGGAGGGTGCTCTGACTATCCAGCGACATACTGTCTTCCCCCGGCTCTGTTTCCGAGCGCAAAGCGGCTGCCTTTATGGTTTGCAGGGAACTTCTCAAGAGGCATAGCAGAGGAATGGTGACGCTAATGATTGCAGCATCGCCGCTCACCATCTGGGTAGACTCCTCAAAGTTTCCAAGGACCTGGCAGATGTCAGCCAACCAGGCCCACTCTTCTGTAAAGAATTGAGGAGGCTGACTCCCACTACGCCGCCCATGTTGGAGTTGGTATTTCACTATAGCTCTACGCTGCTGATAGAGCTTGGCCAACATGTGGAGCGTAGAGTTCCACCGTGTGGGCACGTCGCACAGCAATCGGTGCACTGGCAGATGAAACCGATGTTGCAGGGGGCGCAGGGTGGCAGCGTCCATGTGGTACTTGCGGAAATGTGCGCAGAGCCGGAGCACCTTTCCGAGCAGGTCTGACAAGCGTGGGTAGCTTTTCAGAAAGCGCTGAACCACCAAATTAAAGACGTGGGCCAGGCATGGCACGTGCGTGAGGCTGCCGAGCTGCAAAGCCGCCACCAGGTTACGGCCGTTGTCACACACGACCATGCCCGGTTGGAGGCTCAGCGGCGCAAGCCAGCGGTCGGTCTGCTCTGTCAGACCCTGCAGCAGTTCGTGGGCCGTGTGCCTCTTCTCTCCTCTCCTAAGCTGAGTAGTTTCAGCACGGCCTGCTGGCGCTTGCCCACCGCTGTGCTGCCACGCCGCGCGACACCGACTGCTGGCGACGTGCTGCTGCTGACACATCTTGATTGCGAGACAGAGGTTGCGTAGAAGGAGGAGGGTGGTTGAGTGGAGGAAGCATACACCGCCGCAGATACCACCACCGAGCTGGGGCCCGCAATTCTGGGGGTGGGTAGGACATGAGCTGTCCCAGGCTCTGACTCTGTCCCAGCCTCCACTAAATTCACCCAATGTGCCGTCAGGGAGATGTAGTGGCCCTGCCCGCCTGTGCTTGTCCACGTGTCCGTAGTTAAGTGGACCTTGCCACTAACCGCATTGGTGAGGGCGCGTACAATGTTGCGGGAGACGTGGTCGTGCAGGGCTGGGACGGCACATCGGGAAAAGTAGTGGCGACTGGGAACTGAGTAGCGCGGGGCCGCCGCCGCCATCATAGCTTTGAAAGCCTCCGTTTCCACAACCCTATACGGCAGCATCTCCAGGCTGATAAATTTGGCTATGTGCACGTTTAACGCTTGAGCGTGCGGGTGCGTGGCGGCGTACTTGCGCTCCAACTCATGCGCTAGCGACGGCTGGACAGTGCGCTGAGAGACATTGGTGTATGGGGCCGAGCATAGCGGAGGTGAGGGTGTGGGTGCAGGCCAGGAGACGGTAGTGCCTGTGTCCTGAGAGGGGGGTTGGATCTCAGTGGCAGGTTGGGGCACAGGGGGAAAGGCAGTGGTGCAAACCGGAGGCGGTGAACGGCCTTCGTCCCACCTTGTGGGGTGCTTGGCCATCATATGTCTGCGCATGATGGTGGTGGTGGCTCCCCAGCTGATCTTGGCGCGACAAAGGTTGCACACCACTGTTCGTTGGTCGTCTGCACTCTCAGTGAAAAACTGCCAGACCTTTGAGCACCTCGGCCTCTGCAGGGTGGCATGGCGCGAGGGGGCGCTTTGGGAAACAGTTGGTGGATTATTCGGTCTGGCCCTGCCTCTACCCCTGGCCACCGCACTGCCTCTTCCAACCTGCCCTGCTGCTGCACTTGCCTCCACCTCTGAAGACCTGTCCTCAGTAGGCTTAGTAAACCAGGTGGGGTCAGTCACCTCATCGTCCTGCTGCTCTTCCTCCGAATCCTCTGTGCGCTCCTCCCTCGGACTTACTGCAATTACTACTATCTGAGTGATAGACAATTGTGTCTCATCGTCATCGTCCTCCTCACCCACTGAAAGCTCTTGAGACAGTTGCCGGAAGTCCCCAGCCTCATCCCCCGGACCCCGGGAACTTTCCAAAGGTTGGGCATCGGTCACGACAAACTCCTCCGGTGGGAGAGGAACCATTGCTGGCCATTCAGGGCAGGGGCCCGGGAACAGTGCCTGGGAGTCTGCCTGCTCCTCAGAATGTGTCATTGTAATGGAGTGAGGAGGCTGGGAGGAAGGAGGAGCAGCAGCCAGAGGATTCAGAGTTGCAGCAGTGGACGGCGCAGAACTCTGGGTGGTCGATAGATTGCTGGATGCACTTTCTGCCATCTACGACAGGACCTGCTCACACTGCTCATTTTCTAATAAAGGTCTACCGCGTGGACCCATTAATTGTGAGATGAATGTGGGGACGCCAGAAACGTGCCTCTCTCCTAATCCCGCAGCAGTCGGCTGCGATACACCTGGATCAGGAGCTCGGCCTGTGCCCACACCCTGACTTGGGCCTCCGCGTCCTCGGCTGTGTACACGTCCTCTAGGCCTACCCCTACCCCTCAGCATGTTGTATTACCAGTAGTGCAGAAACAGAACGCTGTAATTAAATGTGCCGCTTATTGGCCTGTGGTTGGAGGCTGACTTTGCTTACGGAACGCACAGCAGAGGCAGGAAAGAATTTTGCGCAAGCCTGCTGTAACACTTAGCTGGCTGCGTATGAATTAGGACAACTACCCCCAGCAGAGACCCAATACACTGAGGACGGTCACAGGCAGCCCAAATAGATTTTTTTTTCCAAAATGTTTTTGGAAAGGCCCACTGCCTATATACACTAAATATGTCTTCTGTCCCTGCCTCACCACTACTGGCCCTGGACAATGTAAAATTACTGCAGACTGTTTCACTGTGGACAGGAATACAGCAGTGATGTAACAGGCAACACAGAGCCAGGAAAGAATTTTGCGCAAGCCTGCTGTAACACTTAGCTGGCTGCGTATGAATTAGGACAACTACCCCCAGCAGAGACCCAGTACACTGAGGATGGTCACAGGCAGCCCAAATAGATTTTTTTTCCCAAATGTTTTTGGAAAGGCCCACTGCCTATATACACTAAATATGTCTTCTGTCCCTCCCTCACCACTACTGGCTCTGGACAATGTAAAATTAATGCAGGACGCAGTGCTCTGCACGGCCGATATACAAAAAAAAAAAAAAGTGCAACACTGCAAAAAGCAGCCTCCACACTACTGCACACGGTTAGATGTGGCCCTAAGAAGGACCGTTGGGGTTCTTGAAGCCTAAAATAACTCCTAACACTCTCCCTATAGCAACTGCAGCAAGACAGCACTTTCCCTGAACTATGTCAGAATGCATCTGTGGCGAGCCGCGGGAGGGGCCGATTTATATACTCGGGTGACACCTGATGTCGCCAGCCACTCACTGCAGGGGGGTGGTATAGGGCTTCAACGTCGCAGGGGGAAGTTGTAATGCCTTCCCTGTCTTTCTATTGGCCAGAAAAGCGCGCTAACGTCTCAGAGATGAAAGTGAAAGTAACTCGAACATCGCGTGGTGCTCGTTTCGAATAACGAGCATCTCGAACACGCTAATACTCGAACGAGTATCAAGCTCGGACGAGTACGTTCGCTCATCTCTAGTAAGGAGCATTAAACTTCAACTTTTTAAAACTTTTTCGTGATTGTCATTATCCTTTGGAAAATGGTGATCACGTAATCGGGGACCACTTATCATGGACCTCGGTCACTGCTCCAGGCTGTTGGCTGGCTTTGTAGCTAGGAGCAAGGATATGTTAAATTTCCCGGGCTTTTCGCTACTTTCTGAATGATGAAATAGCATCTTGCCTGAATGCTCACTAAGATTAATTGCACTGATTGTACAAGCTGAGCGGGAAACCTTGGGCACAATTCGAGTGGAGATTAAAACCATTCAGGATTCTGCCTCCACTATGCAGCAATTCCATGATTTGGATAAGAAAATTAAAAAACAATCTCTCTAAACTTGAAGCACGGCTCAGCTCTCTAAAAAAGTCAAATATATCCAAGATTTACAGGACTATAGTTCTAACATCATTTATTCAATAAGGACAATAAGACTGTTACACCACACTCCATCTTAAAGCGAGATGAACCAAACAGATCCAAAGTATCCAAAGTGAGCTTTCGTTCTACTGAATTGGATTCATCTGATACCACCTCTGATACAAATCTCTTTGACAGATCTGCATGTCACACAATTCCAGATCATATGAGTAAAGAGGAGGCACATAGATGGACAAAAAAGGCGGCAGAACACATAAGTGTTGCTCCACGATATCCACAAAAAAACAACCAGAAGTAATGCAAGTTGTCAATTTATCTGCTAAAATTATCACACAATGTCAAATTGCTGTCCAGGGGCTTTTCTTTTGCTTCTACGTGTCATTTTGATTTGCATTCCACTTTGCTTGATGTAACTTGATTTTGTCGTAATTTAACCATTAAAAAGCATTTTTTTTAGTTTCTCCACCTGATGAGAGTTAGCTTGCCGCTTTGACTGCTTGTTACAGCAGAGCCTCAATCGATCACTGTCGCAGGATTGCATGCGTGGAGTCGTTAGAATGCTGAACGAAAGCTCAAATCACCCCCTGAACTGGTCTATCGCCTCCATCTCTCTGCAATACCCACACACACTCACTGCCACCAGTAGTTTTTAAAGGTATGCTGGAACCCAGACTATGAATTATATATGCATAATTAAAAGGACAAGGCTTGACTAATAAATTGCAGATTTATTCTGAACAAGACTAGCAGTGCTAAATATTTATTAATAAATATTTGCAGTATACAAAAATATACTGAAAAAGGTGTTACAATGGAGGTAAGGTTGATAGGCATACACAACCTGAGAAGAAACTGCACCACCCAAGAGGACTTTGAAGACCAAGCCAAATTAATTAAAAAAAGATTTCGTGATAAAGGATATCCAATCACTATAATTAATTCGGCCTATGAGAAAGTAACGGAAGAACAAAAGACCAACAATAAACAGAACATGGAAAAATTCAAGAGTAATGTAGAAAGAAAAGAAAAATCTAGTAAAAGGTTTGGAATTACATTTACAACGAAATATAGCAAACAGTTTGGTAATATAAAGAAAATTATGAAAGATAATTGGTCATTATTACAAGAAGACCCTTTCTTACAAAAAATTATACCAGAAAGACCACTATGTACCTTTAGGAGAAACAAAACCCTCAAAAATATACTTGCACCCTCATGCCCGAAAAAGGAGAACAGAAAACGGGAACAGGAGAAAAAACAAAAAGGACCAAAAGGCGTCTATAGGTGCGGGGATAGAAAATGTAAATGCTGTGAAAACATATCTAATGGAAGAACAGAGATTGAAGTAAGAGAAGGAGGATCTATAGAGATCAATCAACGACTAACGTGTAAAACGGAAGCAGTAATATATATGCTGGAGTGTCCCTGTCACCTTAGATACGTAGGGAGAACGATTAATGCACTAAGAGACCGAATGAATAAACACCGCAGTAATATTAAAAACGGTTTCTTAAAACACAGTGTCTCCAAACATTTTTTAAATGAACATAATAGAGATCATACTGTTTTGAGAATTACCCCCCTAGAATATATAAATTCCAAATCAGTACAGGAACTCAGACAAAAAGAAATGTACTGGATTTTTAGACTCAACACACTCATACCGAACGGCTTAAACGAGGTACTAGAAAAAATTTGAGACACCACACCACCTTTATTGTTATTAAAAAAAAAAAAAAAAAAAAATTTTTTTTAAATTTTTTAATATTTTATTGTATATATTTATATATTTGGCATATAGGTTATATACATATTAGTAATTTTTTATGTGTAAAGTTTTATTATAATTATAATTATAGGCAAGCCCTTTGAGGTATACTAATATATAATGGTAACCATACAAATGTACGAATATATATAAAAATAGACATGGACGTTATAACTTGTAGGAGAACCATCCATAAATTATTTATTTATCAGCTTATGTATTTATTGTATGTATTTATTATTATTTTTTATTATTGCATATAAGTATTACCAAGTAGAATATAATCTATCCAAAGATTTAATAAGCATGTCTGTTTTAAATGTAATTATGTTATGAAAAAATTGAAAAAGCATTTTATTTAGGATTTTTAAACATGTATTAATTCTCTTTTGTAAACGGCAGCATCTCTTTTCAAATTATCCCTCTATTTTGAACCAAGTCCCATTATCACCACCCACTGAGTAATCTACTCCATAACATATATATTATCTTCCCTTCTTTCCCCCCCCCCCTCCCCCCATCCCCCTTCTTTCATAATAGATTAATATGCGATGTATAAGATAAATTATTAACATTATCATTATTTTATCAATTTTTGTGTGAAGCAAACTAGTGGGTATATTTAAATATTATTAAACAATAAATTTATAGTATATATATAGGTTCATTAATAAAATAACTTCTGCTTAAAACTTCAGATAGCTAAAGTTAATTTAAATAGCATATAGAAATTGTTTATTTTGTCCTCCCAACACAAATGAGGACTGCCGAAAGTGCTCCAAAGCAAACGGCCCGAGATACTCTCCCCGGTCGTCAAGGATACAAGTTATACACAACACGATAAGGGATATGACTAAATAGGAGAGACACGCGGTGTTTACACAGCTTTCTAACGTAGCTAACGTAAATAGCGTAAACACCGCTGACATAATGATTGACAGCCCAGGAACCTATTAACACGGAGATAGAGCGCTCTGGGCGTACATCTTCACCCAGAGCCGGCATACGTCACCATACCTGGAAGTACTATGCCGTTTCTCCCTCCTGACATGGCGCCTCGCATCTGACAGACGCATGGGACGCCGACACCTGAAACCAGTGCAACGAATGGGATGCTGCCGCCTAAAAGTGAGTTAACTATATATAGAGTGTATATGTAACATTGTAACTATTGTGCTTGATAAAGTCGTTGTGTGTACGACGAAACGCGTTGCACAGAGGATATTAAGAATAAAAGTTTTGAAGCAAGTGGTGTCTGGAGCCCGACCCTGGTGTTCAGGTCCCTAAGAGCGCGGGCTTTTCCTTTTTTTACCAAGTTTATATACGAAAAAGTATTTAAAATGAAACAAGCAGAAAATAGTTACCAGATTTGGGGTGCTCGGGCCAAGGTTCTGATTTGTGCAAAGTCACTGAAGCCAACAGGAAAGTCTTACGCCGCAGCGTATCTCCGAAGTCTGACATTGAGACCTGAGCTATAAAGGATAATAAGGTAATTTAGGGAGGCGTGGGCTAGATACATACGACCTCTGAAAAAACATATTTCCCCATTTTAGCCATATCTCTGCTAGAGATCCTCCGATCAGGAATGTATATTCTTTGCATATTTCTGATCATTCTGATCTATTCAGCGATTTCAAGAACAAAGTGTAAATGATAACTAAGTACATGGATACATCATTTGGGTACATACCTTTATGTGTGTAGATATGTTTTAATTGGCTGGCCCATCCGATTCTGAAAATCTAATTCTTTTTGGGCAAGGACCTTGGCACAACCAGTAATGTAATCCTTATTAAAAAAAATTCTTCTGATTTGAATCTTAGAGCCAGGATGTCTGTGGGAAATATCTGAGGTGTCAAACCTCACTGGAAGGGGGTAATTAATATCCCCCTGTCCATGGCTAATTTTATTGCCCTCATGATCAAAGACATCCTGAAGATAAATGCATATCAGAGACCTCTCAGATGTAAGGGAGGAAAGGGAGAATAAAAATATTGAGGAGTTCAGCTATCCTAGTATCCTGACTGGCATCTGATGGACAATTGGGTGACACATTATCTATATTATTATACCACAATTTACAACCAACATACAGAAGTGCTATGATTGCAAGATATTCCCACAAAATATACAGAATGGAGTTACATTATTATAACCGCCAGCTAATGTCCAGAGTAAACACCATGTGCCACACGGACAGTAGGCGGGCCGGGAGTGACTCAATAAGGTGCTAATAGGTGGTCTTAGATATCTGAAGCCATGCTGACTGCAGTGCATCCCACAGTTGCTGGAGGGTGTGTGGGACAGAAACCATAGAGGGAATATGACAATTAAAGTGGTCCCACAGATGCTTAATTGAGTTCAAGTCTGGGGAATTAGTGGGTCAGGGAAGTACCTGGAAGTCTTGTTCATGCTCTTCAGCCACTTTTGGACATTTCAAGCTATGTGACAAGTCACATTGTCTTGCTGGAAGATTCCAGCTGCTCCAGGGAAGACAGTCAGCCTAGGAGACAGCAAGGTTGAGTTTTGGGCCTTGTCATGGGGCTCTACCGTCTCCCACCTGGAGGGTAAACAGAAACATCTCCAAGGGACCGAAGGCAGGCTATTAAATAGGGTAACCCAGCAGTGGATTACCTTGAGTTCTTTTGTCACATGTGACGCCACCGTTCCGTCCTCCGCTGTGAATTCTAGACAATGTAATATAGAGTTCACACATGCAGAGTTGAATTTTAAAGGCAGAACCGGGAATGGTCGGTAAAACCGTTTACTAGTAGCATAACTCAGAAACAGTTCCAAACAGTTTTTACATCCACCGGCAAGACACTGGTGCGGGAGGATACGTGATGTGACAGGGAGGAAACACAGGAGGACAGAGGGGCTTTCACAGGCCAAGTTATATGTGGATCTCTGTTCCCGGACACCCTTAGACTAACACTTGCCAACTCTCTAGCGGTACACACTCACGGAGCAGGAACATACATGCAGTGCTGCACAGTGGCGACTTGCAATCCTTGCGGTTTCTCTCTTTCACTCCTTAATTCTCTGCTTGGGAAGAAGGAACCCAAGACATTCATATGTTATCCTCTCAGCATCTTCCATCTTCCCTGCACACAGACTAAAGCTGTCCGTGTGCAGACAGGCTCCACACTCCACAGGAGAACTGACAAGAAGGCCCAAAGACGCACTCATGCACTTTGCAACCACATATATAAAACAAGGTCACATGACATACAAAAGATACATTTACTGATATAATTCAGATAGTAACCTATTCAGTGCTGCAGCTATACAATACACATCACATTAACTCACATGGAAGACCTTGACAATACATATGCCCAAGACAAGCATAGACCATTCAGAAACGTCTAGAAAGTTTTGTACATTGACTTCTGTACCCTATGCAGTGACCATCAGTCTGCTTCGGAGCCCCATACACATTAGGGTTCACTGAACGGTTGTTTTAGACACATGTCTGGTAGCCCCGATTCATTTTTATGGTGAGCAGCTCCACTGTAACGTATTGGTCGGCCCTCGTGCACCTTGATAGCCAACGTTCTCCTCTCACATCAATGGCACGTGGTGCTCTGCAGTTTCCATGTCAGTTATTCCCACTGGTTCCATTTGTTCATCCATAATACACTTTCATTAAAGCAGAACACAAACAGTTCACAGACTGCGTTGTTTGAGAAATACCGCCACTTTTGACTAAAAGCCAATAGTCATCCCTTTTGGCAAGTTTTGGCATTAGTAAAATGGCCCCTTTTACCCATGACAACAAGTGATATGTGAGTAGACAGCCTATCACAAACCTTATTTATCCACCAAGCCAACCCATCACATGTCACTTCCTTCATGGGCTATGTGCTGCCAACATTGAAAGTAAGAGGTGGTCATAATATTGTGACTCGTAAACCTAACGATCCTGTTAAGAAAAAAATAAACACTTTCTTTGTGCTTAAACTGACTGGCTGAGAATGTACTCCTTCTCCTCCTCCTGCCCTTTTTCTCAGCCTCACTTCCTAGTTAGTGCCACAAGCTCAGCTGGCTGCATTCACACAGCTCCAGGTATTCTGGGCTTCCATCTATGACTCTTCCTCGGCTTGTGGTGACCGCCATCTAATCACCATTCCTTTCTGCTGTCTTGTAGGATCTGAAGATGTTCCTCTGCCATCGTGACCCTGGATCCCTATGAAACAGCAGCGGCACCTGAAGACGGGACGAAGCTCATGTGCCTTAAACGTCTCTTACGGTTTTATGAAGTTTTTGCCGCACCGCCGTATTAGTTTCCTCGTGAAGTTTCCCGGTCGCGGTGTAATGCCGCCCACAGAAGAGATATGACACATCTTCTTATCTTCATTGATCGGGAGACGAGGAGAAACTTGCTGCTTGCTGAACCCTAATCCAGAGGAGATACGCAGGCGTTGAGAGATTTTTGTGTTTTTGCCACTTCTCGCGAATCATGACTAACGCCAAGGGCCGCTACTTGCTGGTGTTCCTGTGCGTTCAGCTGGTGGTCATGGCTTTGCTGTACAGAGAAGGTTACCGCAAGCGGGTGGCGTATTTCTTTGGTAATTTTTACAAGAATGGGTCCCCCTCTCTAGCGCTCCTGAAGCCCCAGAACCTCTCTCTGCCTGGTGACGTTTACGCCAATCTCAGTTTGATTACCAGACCGGCCGTGCGGAAGGATCAGCTGTCACATTGCCCCGAGGTTTCTCCATATATAGGTAAGTGCTCAATTTTCTAATTGGCAATTCTCTCCTAATAATCACAAGCTATCATCGCTAGACTAGTTCCAAGTTACTGGGGGCAGCGGCATCACCAAACAGCCTCGCAGCTTCCTGGTTGAGGGGTATAAGACATTGCCCGTGCACCCCAGTATGTAACACTGCTATTGATTGGCTAGGAGAGATCAACTGATTCCACCATGTTAGTGGAAGGCCACAAGTAATGGTCGCCATGCATCTAAGCCTGTTGTAATGCAGTTTAATACCCTGTCAAGGTGCAGTTTTACCTTAATTCAGCGAAGTTTTCAATTTGATCCTTAACCCCTTAATGATCCGAACCCTTTTTCCCCCCCTCTTCAAAAAAATCATAACTCTTTTATTTATCCATCGACGTCGCTGTATGAGGGCTTGTTTTTTGCTGGACGAGGTGTATTTTTAAATGGTGCCATTTACTGTACCATATAATGTACTGAAAAACTTTTAAAAAATTCTAAGTGGAGTAAAATGAAAAAAATAAACGACATTCCGTCATTTTTCAGCGCGTCTTGTTTCTACGCTGCACAAACTGCAACAGAAATTACATGATAACTTTATTCTATCGGTCGGTATGATTACTACGATACCAAACTTCTATTTTTTTTTTTACTGTACTGTTCTTTTTTTTTCAAAGACATTTAATTTTTTTCAATAATTTTCTGCGGTCATCTTGTGTGCTATAACTTTTTTATTTTTCCATCGACGTAGTTAACCGAGGGCTCATTTTTTGCAGGATGTCCTTTAGTTTCCGATAGTACCAATGCGGAATACATACGACTTATTGATTGCTTTTTATTGCGCTTTTTCTGGAAGACAGGGTAACTAAAAAAGTGCATTTCTGCCGATTTTAATTTTTTTTCAGACTACTGTCACCGAACTGGAAAAATAATGCACTACTTTGATAGATCGGACTTTTACGGACGCGGTTATACCAAATTTGTATTTTTATTTTATGATTTAGATTTTTTAATAATATATATGGAAAAGGGGGGGGGGGGAATTTAAACTTTTATAACTTTTTTTTTTTTTTTACAATTAATAAAACTTTATTGCTTTTTTTTTTTTACTTTACTTTAAAGTCCCCCTGGGGAACTACAACCAGCGATGTTTTGATCGCTCCTGCAGTATGACGTAATGCTATAGCATTACGTCATACTGCCATTTGACAGGCAGTCTATTAAGCCACCCCACGGGGATGGCTTTATAGGCAGTCTGCTAAGGCAGCCCTGGGGCCTTTCAAAAGGCCCCCAGCTGCCATGAAACCTGCACGGCTCCCCCGATCTCACCGTGGGGAGGCCGTGCAGGGCTCCCGAACAGCGTTTAGGGGATTTAAATGCCGCTGTCAGAATTGACAGTGGCATTTAAAGGGTTAATAGCCGCGATCGGCTGATCGCAGCTATTGCCCGCGGGTTTCAGCTGTTATAAACAGTTGACGCCCGCGCTGTATGAAGAGAGGTTGCCCCGCGACCTTTCTTCATACATACCCCGACGCACCAGGACGTACCCTTACATCCTTGGTCGTGAAGTGTTTAAAGGCGCTTGCATTGGTTTTTGAGTAAAACTGCAATTTAATTGTTAAAGGAATTTTCTAAGGCATAAAAAAGTTAAATTGGCTTGAAATTAAGAGAAATGGAATACTTACCTATTCTAGCAGGTCCCCGTCCAGCACTGCGGCCCTGGTACCCACCGTATGGAACCTGGAAGAAGCAGCGGATGGTCACATGCCGTACATTGTGCATGTGATCATTCAGCCACTCACAGGCTTTAGTGGCCATAGAAGAATCATTTGTTTGAATGGGGTCATATACATGAGCGAAGCGATGTGGGAAAAAATCGTGGCATGTCCCATCTTTGGATGTTCCCTCGGAACGCATCGCTCATGGTTTTTAATGGGGCCGGGAAACACATCACACACAATGGGATGTGGACAGAACCTCATGCGAGCTTTCCCATTGAAGACATTGTAAACACTCTGTGATCCTCCGCTGTGGGTAAAGCCCGCGGTGGAGGAATACTACTTCCCTGAAATGATGCGAGGTGTTTTTGTCACCAAAACACCTTACATCCATGGGGGAAATCGCACATTGGCGTGCGCAAAATCAGACCGAGTTCCACGGCTTGATATAACACCCGCCTGTCTGAAATTAGTCTAAATCAGAAATTGTATTAAGAAACTACATAACACTTCATACAGTGATTAGGGTGCGGATGGTGGTGAAACCTGTATCTCTGTAGGTTATATCAGTACTAGAGTGTTATAAGAGGAGCGCCTGATATCAGTCACATATGATGTAAATGTCTATGGAAGTTATATACTGCAGCCTTATAAGAAGAGCCGCAGGTATGAGTAACATATATGATGTAAATATCTCCGGAGGTTATATCAGTACTGGAGCGTTATAAGAGGAGCGCCTGATATCAGTCACATATGATGTAAATGTCTATGGCAGTTATATACTGCAGCCTTATAAGAAGAGCCGCAGGTATGAGTAACATATATGATGTAAATATCTCCGGAGGTTATATCAGTACTGGAGCGTTATAAGAGGAGCGCCTGATATCAGTCACATATGATGTAAATGTCTATGGCAGTTATATACTGCAGCCTTATAAGAAGAGCCGCAGGTATGAGTAACATATATGATGTAAATGTCTCCGTCTGTTATATCAGTACTGGAGCGTTATAAGAGGAGCGCCTGATATCAGTCACATAGGATGTAAATGTTGCTAGAGATTATATCAGTACTAGAGGGTTATAAGAAGAGTGGCTGATATCAGTCACATATATGATGTAAATGTCTCTAGAGGTTATATCAATAATGGAGCTTTATAAGAGGAGCGGCTATTATAAGTCACGTATCATATAAGTATCTCTGGAGGTTATGTCAGTGCTGGAAATATATATCACAGTGATTGGGGAAGTTTTCTGGACAGGGAAGAGCTGTACCTTCGGTCTTTTCCCATATCTAATATATCTGATAACAAACAATCATAAAGTAGCTTTCACGGCCCTTTTACACGGAACAATAAATATTAAATAATAAAATAGTATCTTGCAGAATCTGTTCGCTACCCATTTATCTATTTTATGCAGCCATAAATGTAATTGCTCCCTTGTTGTGTGAAAGCAGCGACTGTTCAGTCCTTCACCTTGACTGGTACAGTGATCGGGAATAATTGAATGATTAACACGCAAATTATTTATCTGCCTTCATAAACCGTCTGCACTAGTGAACTCGGTCATCACTCTGTGTAAAAGTAGTCTAAGGCCGCCTGCATGTCCGGATTTCGAGTGCGGAAGATCTGCGATTCATCGTGGAAATGAATTTCAAAATGCTTGGGAACAATCGCAGATTTGAGAGTTTTTCCACGCAGATGTATGCAGATGCACAGCAGATCATTTGCGCGGGAAAAAAAATTGCAAGCCCAATTGTGCCTTCCCCCACCTCCCTGCAAAGTGTCCAAGCAACCTGAGAAGTATCTGCCTACAAATCCGTAATGCATCCACAATGTAATTCATGATCAAACACTTCCATAGAGATAAATGGAGCCCGTCCGCATGGAATCCACGCTAAAACGGAGCATGCTGCAATTCAAATCTGCATGTGTGCAGAGGGCTGCAGGAGCTCATGCATTCCAATGGGGGACTTTAACAGCAGATGTCCCGTGCAGGTGCCGATTGTAGATTTCGCAATTTAAATCCACCGGAGTGCAGGGGGCCTAAGGGTGGCTTCACAAGGGCGCATACATAATTGTTAGAGATGAGCGAGCACCAAAATGCTCGAGTGCTCGTTACTCGAGTCGAACTTTTAGTGATGCTCGAGAGTTTGCTTCGAGAAACGAACCCCATTGAAGTCAATGGGCGACCCGAGCATTTTTGTATATCGCCGATGCTCGCTAAGGTTTTCATTGGTGAAAATCTGCAAAACCCAAGAAAGTGATGGAAACGACACAGAAACGGATAGGGCAGGCGAGGAGCAACATGCAGGGCTGCATTTCGGGCTCCGAGGTCTCACTACTTCCCCCGCACTGTCAGCATAAAGATCGTTCTCCTCTGCCACAGCTGTAACAGAGAAGAACGATGTTAGCCTATTGAATTCAATGGAGCCGGCAATACAGCCAGCTCCATTGAAAGCAATGGGCTGCCGGTAGAGATGAGTGAACGTACTCGTCCGAGCTTGATACTCGGGCGAATATTAGCGTGTTCGGGATGCTTGGTACTCGTAACGAGTACCACGCGATGTTCTGGTTACTTTCAGTTTCCTCTCTGAGACGTTAGCGCACTTTTCTGGCCAATTGAAAGACAGGGAAGGCATTACAACTTCCCCCTGTGACGTTCAAGCCCTATACCACCCCCCTGCAGTGAGTGGCTGGGGAGATCAGATGTCACCCGAGTATAAAAGTCGTCCCCTCCCGCGGCTCGCCTCAGATGCCTTGTGAGTTAGCTGAGGGAAAGTGCTATCGTGCTGGAGCTGCTGTAGGGAGAGCGTTAGGAGTTAGTGTAGGCTTCAAGAACCCCAACGGTCCTTCTCAGGGCCACATCTAATAGTGTGCAGTACTGTGTTAGCACTGTATATATTTTTTTTTTTCAAAATTGGATCTGCAGAGCATTGCGCCCTGCAATAGGGACAGAAGTGGTGGTTAGGCAGGGAGAGTGTTAGCAGTGAGTGTAGGCTTCAAGAATCCCAACGGTCCTTTCTAGGGCCACATCTATCCGTGTGCAGTACTGTCCAGGCTGCTGTTAGCAGTGTTGCATTTTTTTTTTTTCTCTCAAAACCGGCTGTGCAGAGCATTGCACCCGGCATTAATACTACAGGGATAGAATTGTGTAGGCAGGGCCAGAAGACATACATTATTCATTGAATAGACGCAGTCTGGCTTTTTCTTTGAAAAACAAGGGAAAAAATTCTATTTTGCCTGCCTCTGACAGTCCTCAGGGCTCTGGGTACGTGTGTGCTGCGTGCAGAACGTTAAAAAAAATCAGACGCAGCCAGCTACGTTTTACTGCAGGCTTGCGCCAATTTTTTTCCTGCATGAGAAATCCCTGATCTGCTGTAGCGAATAACTTTGCATCACTGCAGTTCTCTGACACATTTGCAGGGCCACAACACAGTTATTAAACTTAGTAGTATTCATTGAATACACGCAGTGTGGCTTGTCCTTTGAAAAACAAGGGAAAAAATTCTATTTTGGCTGCAGGCTTGCGCTAATTTTTTTCCTGCATGGGAAATCCCTGATCTGCTGTAGCGAATAACTTTGCATCACTGCAGTTCTCTGACACATTTGCAGGGCCACAACACAGTTATTAAACTTAGTAGTATTCATTGAATACACGCAGTGTGGCGTGTCCTTTAAAAAACAAGGGAAAAAATTCTATTTTGGCTGCAGGCTTGCGCCAATTTTTTTCCTGCATGGGAAATCCCTGATCTGCTGTAGCGAATAACTTTGCATCACTGCAGTTCTCTGACACATTTGCAGGGCCACAACACAGTTATTAAACTTAGTAGTATTCATTGAATACACGCAGTATGGCTTGTCCTTTGAAAAACAAGGGAAAAAATTCTATTTTGGCTGCAGGCTTGCGCCAATTTCTTTCCTGGCTTGGAAATCACTGGTAATACAGCATGCTGAGGTGTAGGGGTAGGCCTAGAGGACGTGGACGCGGCCGAGGACGCGTAGGCCCAAGTGAGGGTGTGGGCACAGGCCGAGCTCCTGATCCAGGTGTGTCGCAGCCGACTGCTGCGCGATTAGGAGAGAGGCACGTTTCTGGCGTCCCCACATTCATCGCCCAATTAATGGGTCCACGCGGGAGACCTTTATTAGAAAATGAGCAGTGTGAGCAGGTCCTGTCGTGGATGGCAGAAAGTGCTTCGAGCAAGCTATCATCCACCCAGAGTTCTGCGCCGTCCAGTGCTGCAAATCCGAATCCTCTGTCTGCTGCTCCTCCTTCCTCCCAGCCTCCTCACTCCACTACAATGACACATGCTCAGGAGCGGGCAGACTCCCAGGAACTGTTCTCGGGCCCCTGCTCAGATTGGGCAGCAGTGGTTCCTCTCCCACCAGAGGAGTTTATCGTCACTGATGCACAACCATTGGAAAGTTCCCGGGGTCCGGGGGATGAGGCTGGGGACTTCCGGCAACTGTCTCAAGACCTTTTAGTGGGTGAGGAGGACGATGACGATGAGACACGGTTGTCTTGCAGTGAGGTAGTAGTAAGGGCAGTAAGTCCGAGGGAGGAGCGCACAGAGGATTCGGAGGAAGAGCAGCAGGACGATGAGGTGACTGACCCCACCTGGTGTGCAACGCCTACTCAGGACAGGTCTTCAGAGGGGCAGGCAAGGGCAGCAGCAGGGCAGGTTGCAAGAGGCAGTGTGGTGGCCAGGGGTGGAGGCAGGGCCAGACCGAATAATCCACCAACTGTTTCCCAAAGCGCACCCTCGCGCCATGCCACCCTGCAGAGGCCGAGGTGCTCTAAGGTCTGGCAGTTTTTCACAGAGACGCCTGACGACCGACGAACAGTGGTGTGCAACCTTTGTCGCGCCAAGATCAGCCGGGGAGCCACCACCACCAGCCTCACCACCACCAGCATGCGCAGACATATGATGGCCATGCACCCCACAAGGTGGGGCGAAGGCCGTTCACCGCCTCCGGTTTGCACCGCTGCCTCTCCCCTGTGCCCCAACCTGCCACTGAGATCCAACCCCGCTCTCAGGACACAGGCACTACCGTCTTCTGGCCTGCACCCACACCCTCACCTCCGCTGTCCTCGGCCCCATCCACCAATGTCTCGCACCGCACAGTCCAGCCGTCGCTAGCGCAAGTGTTGTAGCGCAAGCGCAAGTACGCCGCCATGCACCCGCACGCTCAATCATTAACCGTCCACATAGCCAAATTTATCAGCCTTGAGATGCTGCCGTATAGGGTTGTGGAAACGGAGGCTTTCAAAGCTATGATGGCGGTGGCGGCCCCGCGCTACTCAGTTCCCAGTCGCCACTACTTTTCCCGATGTGCCGTCCCAGCCCTGCACGACCACGTCTCCCGCAACATTGTACGCGCCCTCACCAATGCGGTTAGTGGCAAGGTCCACTTAACTACGGACACGTGGACAAGCACAGGCGGGCAGGGCCACTACATCTCCCTGACGGCACATTGGGTGAATTTAGTGGAGGCTAGGACAGAGTCAGAGCCTGGGACCGCTCACGTCCTACCCAGCCCCAGAATTGCGGGCCCCAGCTCGGTGGTGGTATGTTCGGCGGCGTATGCTTCCTCCACTAAAGCACGCTCCTCCTCCTCAACCTCTGTCTCGCAATCTAGATGTGTCAGCAGCAGCAGGACGTCGCCAGCAGTCGGTGTCGCGCGGCGTGGCAGCACAGCGGTGGGCAAGCGTCAGCAGGCCGTGCTGAAACTACTCAGCTTAGGAGATAGGAGGCACACGGCCCACGAACTGCTGCAGGGTCTGACAGAGCAGACCGACCGTTGGCTTGCGCCGCTGAGCCTCCAACCGGGCATGGTCGTGTGTGACAACGGCCGTAACCTGGTGGCGGCTCTGCAGCTCGGCAGCCTCACGCACCTGCCATGCCTGGCCCACGTCTTTAATTTGGTGGTTCAGCGCTTTCTGAAAAGCTACCCACGCTTGTCAGACCTGCTCGTAAAGGTGCGCCGGCTCTGCGCACATTTCCGCAAGTCCCACTAGGACGCTGCCACCCTGCGCACCCTGCAACATCGGTTTAATCTGCCAGTGCACCGACTGCTGTGCGACGTGCCCACACGGTGGAACTCTACGCTCCACATGTTGGCTAGGCTCTATGAGCAGCGTAGAACTATAGTGGAATACCAACTCCAACATGGGCGGCGCAGTGGGAGTCAGCCTCCTCAATTCTTTTCAGAAGAGTGGGCCTGGTTGGCAGACATCTGCCAGGTCCTTCGAAACTTTGAGCAGTCTACCCAGGTGGTGAGCGGCGATGCTGCAATCATTAGCGTCACCATTCCTCTGCTATGCATCTTGAGAAGTTCCCTGCAAACCATAAAGGCAGCCGCTTTGCGCTCGGAAACAGAGCCGGGGGAAGACAGTATGTCGCTGGATAGTCAGAGCACCCTCCTGTCTACATCTCAGCGCGTTCAGGAGGAGGAGGAGGAGGAGGATGAGGAGGATGAGGAGGAGGGGGAAGAGACAGCTTGGCCCACTGCTGACGGTACCAATGCTGCTTGCCTGTCATCATTTTAGCGTGTATGGCCTGAGGAGGAGGAGGAGGAGGAGGAGGAGGAGGAGGATCCTGAAAGTGATCTTCCTAGTGCGGACAGCCATGTGTTGCGTACAGGTAACCTGGCACACATGGCTGACTTCATGTTAGGAAGCCTTTCTCGTGACCCTCACGTTACACGCATTCTGGCCACTACGGATTACTGGGTGTACACACTGCTCGACCCACGCTATAAGGAGAACCTTCCCATTCTCATTCCCGAAGAGGAAAGGGGTTCGAGAGTGTTGCTATACCACAGGACCCTGGCGGACAAGTTGATGGTAAAATTCCCATCCGACAGCGCTAGTGGCAGGAGGCGCAGTTCCGAGCGCCAGGTAGCAGGGGAGGTGCGGAGATCGAGCAGCATGTACAGCCCAGGCAGTGCAACAGTCTTTAAGGGCCTGGCCAGCTTTATGGCTCCCCAGCAAGACTGTGTCACCGCTCCCCAGTCAAGGCTGAGTCGGCGGGA
This sequence comes from Eleutherodactylus coqui, assembly GCF_035609145.1. NCBI lineage: Eukaryota > Metazoa > Chordata > Amphibia > Anura > Eleutherodactylidae > Eleutherodactylus > Eleutherodactylus coqui. Next base: position 26,417,966 of record NC_089842.1, on the reverse strand, counting down.
GCACTGTAAAAGGATGGTGAGGGAGTACGTAGCCGATCGCACGACCATCCTCGGTGACACCTCTGCCCCCTACAACTACTGGGTGTCGAAGCTGGACACGTGGCCTGAACTCGCGCTGTATGCCCTGGAGGTGCTTGCTTGTCCTGCGGCTAGCGTCTTGTCGGAGAGGGTGTTTAGTGCGGCTGGGGGAATCATCACAGATAAGCGTACCCGCCTGTCAACCGACAGTGCCGACAGGCTAACACTCATCAAGATGAACAAAGTCTGGATTTCCCCAGACTTCTCTTCTCCACCAGCGGACAGCAGCGATACCTAAGCAATACGTAGGCTGCACCCGCGGATGGAAGCTACGTTCTCTCTCACCATCCAAAACGGGGACATTTCTGCTTCATCAATCTGTGTATAATATTCCTCCTCCTCCTCCTGCTCCTCCTCCTGAAACCTCACGTAATCACGCTGAACGGGCAATTTTTCTTAGGGCCACAAGGCTCACCCATATAATTTTTCGAAACAATTTTTATATGTTTCAATGCTCTTAAAGGCGTTGGAACTTTAACTTGAACCAATTTTTCGTTAAACTGGGCTGCCTCCAGGCCTAGTTACCACTTAAGCCACATTAACCAAAGCGATTAATGGGTTTCACCTGCCATCTTGGTTGGGCATGGCCAATTTTTACTGAGGTACATTAGTACTCTTGGTACACCAAGTTTTTTGGGCCCTCACCTACAGTGTAATCATAGCAATTTCTATGTTCTTCGCCTGCACTCATGGTACAGAAAGGTGTGTGGGGTTGGCCTACACTTTAGCTACATAAATGTAACTTGGGCCTTGGCTATACTGCAGCTACTGAAATGGAACTAAGACTGCGCTCCCATTATACTGCTGCTTCGGAATTGTTCCTGGGGCCTGTGTAGGCTGCTACTATTACTTAAATGGAACTTAGACTATGCTCCTCCTATACTGCTGCTTCGGAATTGTTACTGGGGCCTGTCTTAAGTGCTACTATTACTGAAATGGAACTAATACTGTGCTCCCCCTATAATGCTGCTAGTGATATGTTAGTGGGGCCTGTCCTAATGCTACGGCTGAAATGTTACGAATTCTGGGCTCTGCCTATACCGCTGCTAATGGTATGTCTCTGGGGTGTGGAAACAGAGGCTTCCCAAAGACATGATGGCGGCGAGGCCATTTCCCACCAACGCGGTTACTGTTAAGGTGCATATAACCACGGACACATGGAGAGGACACGTAGTGCCTCAAAAACATCCCCCTCCTCCTCCAACAATGAAAACATTCTTGGCAAATGCCTTTGCATTGGTTCGTCTGGTGGCAGTCCAAGAATTTCACCTTTACCGACACAACAAGAGAGCCCCCCCGCCACGGCCCACTTAATCCTGGCCACATTCCGAAAACCAACAAAATACAACCGTGCTACTAGGTCCGCAGTCACCACCACATTACCACCAACGCGGTTACTGTTAAGGTGCATATAACCACGGACACGTGGAGAGGACACGTAGTGCCTCAAAAACATCCCCCTCCTCCTCCAACAATGAAAACATTCTTGGCAAATGCCTTTGCATTGGTTCGTCTGGTGGCAGTCCAAGAATTTCACCTTTACCGACACAACAAGAGAGCCCCCCCACCATCCCCCCGCCACGGCCCACTTAATCCTGACCGCATTCCGAAAACCAACAAAATACAACCGTGCTACTAGGTCCGCAGTCACCACCACATTACCACCAACGCGGTTACTGTTAAGGTACATATTACCAGTCTGACTGGGGCATACAGACACCTTGACAGAATGAATAGTGTGTGGCACATAGGTTCCCCATTGCTATGCCCACGTGTGCAGCTCCTGATGGAGGTGGCACAGGATTGGATTTCTTATTGCTTCTGTACAGCATTGTGGGCTATCGCCCCACCACTTTTAAAGAGGGTCGCTGTGTAGCCGTGCCAACCCTCTGCAGTGTGTGCCTGCAGTTCCTCCTCATGGCAGACGCACTTATAAATAGACATGAGGGTGGTGTGGCATGAGGGCAGCTGAAGGCTGCGCAGGGACAGTTTGGTGTGCGCTGTGGACACTGGGTCGTGCGGGGGGAGGGGGGCGGTTGGGCAGCATGTAACCCAGGAGAAGTGGCAGTGGAGTGTCATGCAGGCAGTGATTGTGCTTTGTTGTAGCTAGTGTGGTGCTTAGCTAAGGTATTCCATGCTAATGAGGGCTTTTCAGAAGTAAAAGTTGTTGTGAGGGGGGGGGGGGGGGGGGGCACTCTTGCCGGTATTGTGGCTTAATAGTGGGACCTGTGAACTTGAGATGCAGCCCAACATGTAGCCCCTCGCCTGCCCTATCCGTTTCTTTGTCGTTCCCATCACTTTCTTGAATTGCCTAGATTTTCACACATGAAAACCTTAGCGAGCATCGGCGAAATACAAAAATGCTCCGGTCGCCCATTGACTTCAATGGGGTTCGTTACTCGAAACGAACCCTCGAGCATCGCGATAAATTCGTCCCGAGTAACGAGCAGCCGAGCATTTTGGTGCTCGCTCATCTCTAGCTGCTGGCGAGCCCGGGATGAATTTTCGGGAAGGGCTTAAAAATATAAGCCCTTACCTGAAAATCATCCTAAAATGTGTAAAAAAAAAAAAAAAATGTATACTCACCTTTCCGCTGCAGCCGGAGTTCAGCAGCGTCTGGCCGGCAGTTCTCCTGAACTGCTCTGAGTAGTATTCAGCAGCCGGGGATTTAAAATCCCCGCCTGCTGAATGAGCTGCCTCTGATTGGTCACAGCCTCACCAATCAGAGGCAGCTCTCACTCACACCCATTCATGAATTCATGAATGGGTGAGTGAGTGCTGTCTCTGATTGACTCAGCGCAGGGACCAATCAGGGGCAGCTCTCAGCTGTATTGCCAGCTCCATTGAATTCAATGGTCAGTGCTCGTTTAATCGAGACGAGTACCGCGTGGTGCTCGTCTCGAGTAACAAGCATCTCGAGCACCCTAATACTCGAACGAGCATCAAGCTCAGACGAGTATGCTCGCTCATCTCTAATAATTGTACATCCTCACTGCAACGTTTTTGCACTATGGACAAGGCTTTTTTGTGCGCATATTGGCAGAGTTTACTATGCTTTTTGCCCATGCAGGACATGTTTCTTTGTGCACAGGACACTACCGCGTACCAATTTAAATGGATATTTAGCTTGAAGAGTTCCATATGTCCTCTTTTTTTCACGGAATTTGCGCAGTGTTTCACGCATCCCCTTGTGTATTGCACGTAAATTTGTGCACCTCCCATTGACTTCTATGAGAACCTTCAAAAGTACAGGGCTCAGGTGCCTTAAGGGGAAGCCCTACATGATAGGGTGGCTAAGAATCAGGAGTAGAGGAAAGGGTTAAGGCAGAGTTAGGTGGAAAATGGGGGAGTTAGGGATGAAAAAGGGGGAAGAGAGGGATTGGTGGAGATAGAGATATGGCAATTAGGGGTAAAGAGGTTATGTAAGGGAGGGTTTGAGCGTGAGCACTATTTTAGAGAGAAGAAAAGGACTAGAAAGGTGTTGAAGAAAAGTAATAGAGGGTCACCAGGCCGCTATATTGGTTAAGAATTTAAAATCACCTTACAGCATGAGGGAGTTGTGAGGGAAAAATTACATAAGGAGGTTAGGTTGGGACGTATGACGGGACCTTTTTCTACCCCTCCTGTGGGCAACCTTGTTGTTTCCCCATTTGGAGTTGTGCCAAAGGAAGAGCCAAATAAGTTTCAGCTGATTCACCATTTATCGTACCCGAAAGGTATGTCAGTGAATGATGGTATAGACCCTGAACTTTGTTTGGTGGTTTATACGTCATTTCGTAAGTACCCATGGAGCGGGGGCATTGTTGGCAAAAACCAATATTGAATCAAGTTTTTGTTTGCTTTGTTTGCTTCCAGTTCATCCTGACTAGAGATGAGCGAGCGTACTCGGAAAAGCACTACTCGCTCGAGTAATTTGCTTTATCCGAGTATCGCTGTGCTCGGGTCTGAAGATTCGGGTGCCAGCACGGAGCGGGGAGCTGCAGGGGAGAGCGGGGAGGAACGGAGGTAAGATCTTTCTCTCCCTCTCTCCCGCCCGCTCTCCCCTGCTCCCCGCTGTGACTCACCTGTCAGCCGCAGCGGCACCCGAATCTTCAGACCCGAGCACAGCGATACTCGGATAAAGCACATTACTCGAGCGAGTAGTGCTTTTCCGAGTACGCTCGCTCATCTCTAATCAGCATGCAATTGTTGAGATGTTATTGGGATGGTTTGTTTTTTATCGATAGTTGTTTGCCTATGTGGTTTTCGATTTCTTGTGCCTATTTCAAGACTTTTAGTTCGTTTTTGGAATGGGTGATTTTTGATGTAGCGGGGGTTCAGTCGGTTATCCATTATTTGGATGATTTTATGTGCCTTAGCCCTGCTGATTCATCCATCATCTTTTAGACACAGTACAATGGGTCGCTAACCATTTTGCCGTGCCATTGGCACCGGAAAAAACAGAAGGGCCTGATACATGCCTAAGTTTTTTAGATATCACTATTGATACTGTGCGCATGGAATGCAAGTTGCCAGAGGATTAATTGGAATCACTAAGATAGGACCATACAAAGGTGTGGAGGTTAAGCATAATTGCCCTTCAGAATTTGCAGTCGTCGTTAGGTAAATTGAAATTTGTGTGTCGTATTATGCCCAAGGGTTAAGTTTTTTGTCGAAAGCCGATTCTGGCTACAGCAGGGATAAAGTTGGTACATCATTTTATCCAGCTCACAAGGGGGATGAAGGCCGAATTAGATGTGTAGCTTATAGAGATGAGCGAGCGTATTCGTTAAGGCAAAATACTCGAGCGAGTATTGCCATTTTCGAGTACATGCCTGCTCGTGAGAAAAGATTCGGGTGCCGGCAGGGGTGAGCGGGAGTGACTGGGGGGGAGAGGAAGAGAGAGAGTCTTTCCCCCTTTCGTTCAAAAGTATTTTATTCGCATAGTTTCAACAACATAAACATTTGTCAGTCATTTGCTAGCAGTTTGGAATGGCACTCAGTTGTATTGACAAAAGTAAGGAAATTCTTTACACTTCAAAAACTTCGACTGAGCGTCTTTTTTCCTACTTGGGCAGGTTATACTGTCCAAGGTTAATAATCTTATGCTATAACTAGAGATGAGCGAACACCAAAATGTTCGGGTGTTCGTTATTCGAAACGAACTTCCCGCGATGTTCGAGGGTTCGTTTCGAATAACGAACCCCATTGAAGTCAATGGGCGACCAGAGCATTTTTGTATTTCGCCGATGCTCGCTAAGGTTTTCATGTGTGAAAATCTGGGCAATTCAAGAAAGTGATGGGAATGACACAGAAACGGATAGGGCAGGCGAGGGGCTATATGTTGGGCTGCATCTCAAGTTCACAGGTCCCACTATTAAGCCACAATACCGGCAAGAGTGCCCCCTCCCAACAACTTTTACTTCTGAAAAGTCCTCATTAGCATGGCATACCTTTGCTAAGCACCACACTAGCTACAACAAAGCACAATCACTGCCTGGATGACACTCCGCTGCCACTTCTCCTGGGTTACATGCTGACCAACCGCCCCCCCTCCCCCCCACAGCGCACACCAAAGTGTCCCTGCGCAGCCTTCAGCTGCCCTCATGCCACGCCACACTCATGTCTATTTAGAAGTGCGTCTGCCATGAGGAGGAACCGCAGGCACACACTGCAGAGGGTTGGCACGGCTAGGCAGCGACCCTCTTTAAAAGGGGCGGGGCGATAGCCCACAATGCTGTACAGAAGCAATGAGAAATAGAATCCTGTGCCACCGCCATCAGGAGCTGCACACGTGGGCATAGCAATGGGGAACCTATGTGCCACACACTATTCATTCTGTCAAGGTGTCTGCATGCCCCAGTCAGACTGGTAATATGTACCTTAAAGGGGTGGTCTCGCGAAACCAAGTGGGGTTATACACTTCCGTATGGCCATATTAATGCACTTTGTAATATACATCGTGCATTAAATATGAGCCATACAGAAGTTATTCACTTACCTGCTCCGTTGCTAGCGTCCTCGTCTCCATGGTTCCGTCTAAATTCGCTGGCAGCTTGCTTTTTTAGACGCGCTTGCGCAGTCCGGTCTTCTCCTTTCAGCACGAGCCGCTTCAGTGTGCTCCCCGCTACAGCACTTCTGCGCATGCGCAGACGAGCTGTCACTGCTCGGGAGCGCGCTGGAGCGGCCATTCTGTACCTTCCTCTGTTAGAGGAAGGTGCAGAAACTGGAGCTGCCGTCCGGAGAAGCCGCCCAGCCGTCCTGCCGTCCAGCCGTCCAGGTAAGTGATGGGCCGGGGGGGGGCTGCCGCTGCACCGGGGGGGGGGGGGCTGTCGTGGCTGTGATGCGCCGGGGGGGGCTGCCGCTGCGATGGGGGGGTCTGTCGCTAGGCCGGGGGGGTCTGTCGCTAGGCCGGGGGGGTCTGTCGCTAGGCCGGGGGGGCTGTCGCTGCGATGGGGGGGCTGTCGCTAGGCCGGGGGGGCTGTCGCTGCGATGGGGGGGCTGTCGCTAGGCCGGGGGGGCTGTCGCTGCGATGGGGGGGCTGTCGCTGCGATGGGGGGGCTGTCGCTAGGCCGGGGGGAACTAGCGCTGGGCCAGGGGGGTAAGTGATGGGTCGGGGGTGATGTTTACTGACAGGTGAAGGCCCCGGAGCCCAGCGCTGGGCTCCGGGGCCTTCACCTGGGCTGAGGGTCTAGCGCTGGGGAGCCGGGGGCTAGCGCCGGTTACCTGCTGCCTGGCGGTGGGTGACTGGTCGGCGGCTGCGGGGCGTCTGGTCGGCGGCTGCGCGGCGTCTGGTCGGCGGCTGCAGGGTGTCCGGTTGCCATGGAGACACAGCTGGCAGCGTCTCGGGAGCGCGCACGTCGGGCTGCAGCGAGCGACGGGGAAAGAGCCGGCGGCCATCTTGGGGAAACTTTTATAAGTTGCTGAAACGCTGGAACGGTAAGTAGAAACCAGCTAGGAAAGTAATTTACAGGGGTAATTAGTAATGTATGTTTAATTAGGGGGATTGGGCAAAAAAAAAAAATCACTGCTTCCTCGAGACATCTCCTTTAACAGTAACCGCGTTGGTGGTAATGTGGTGGTGACTGCGGACCTAGTAGCACGGTTGTATTTTGTTGGTTTTCGGAATGCGGCCAGGATTAAGTGGGCCGTGGCGGGGGGATGGTGTGGGGGCTCTCTTGTTGTGTCGGTAAAGGTGAAATTCTTGGACTGCCACCAGACGAACCAATGCAAAGGCATTTGCCAAGAATGTTTTCCCTGTTGGAGGAGGAGGGGGATGTTTTTGAGGCACTACGTGTCCTCTCCACGTGTCCGTGGTTATATGCACCTTAACAGTAACCGCGTTGGTGGTAATGTGGTGGTGACTGCGGACCTAGTAGCACGGTTGTATTTTGTTGGTTTTCGGAATGTGGCCAGGATTAAGTGGGCCGTGGCGGGGGGATGGTGGGGGGGCTCTCTTGTTGTGTCGGTAAAGGTGAAATTCTTGGACTGCCACCAGACGAACCAATGCAAAGGCATTTGCCAAGAATGTTTTCATTGTTGGAGGAGGAGGGGGATGTTTTTGAAGCACTACGTGTCCTCTCCACGTGTCCGTGGTTATATGCACCTTAACAGTAACCGCGTTGGTGGTAATGTGGTGGTGACTGCGGACCTAGTAGCACGGTTGTATTTTGTTGGTTTTCGGAATGCGGCCAGGATTAAGTGGGCCGTGGCGGGGGGATGGTGGGGGGGCTCTCTTGTTGTGTCGGTAAAGGTGAAATTCTTGGACTGTCACCAGACGAACCAATGCAAAGGCATTTGCCAAGAATGTTTTCCCTGTTGGAGGAGGAGGGGGATGTTTTTGAGGCACTACGTGTCCTCTCCACGTGTCCGTGGTTATATGCACCTTAACAGTAACCGCGTTGGTGGGAAATGGCCTCGCCGCCATCATGTCTTTGGGAAGCCTCTGTTTCCACACCCCAGAGACATACCATTAGCAGCGGTATAGGCAGAGCCCAGAATTCGTAACATTTCAGCCGTAGCATTAGGACAGGCCCCACTAACATATCAGTAGCAGCATTATAGGGGGAGCGCAGTCTTCGTTCCATGTCAGCAATAGTAGCACTCAAGACAGGCCCCAGTAACAATTCCGAAGCAGCAGTATAGCGGGAGCGCAGTCTTCGTTCCATGTCAGCAATAGTAGCACTCAAGACAGGCCCCAGTAACAATTCCGAAGCAGCAGTATAGCGGGAGCGCAGTCTTCGTTCCATGTCAGCAATAGTAGCACTCAAGACAGGCCCCAGTAACAATTCCGAAGCAGCAGTATAGCGGGAGCGCAGTCTTCGTTCCATGTCAGCAATAGTAGCACTCAAGACAGGCCCCAGTAACAATTCTGAAGCAGCAGTATAGTGGGAGCGCAGTCTTAGTTCCATTTCAGTAGCCTTAGTATAGCCAAGGCCCAAGTTACATTTATGTAGCTAAAGTGTAGGCCAACCCCACACACCTTTCTGTACCATGAGTGCAGGCGAAGAACATACAAATTGCTATGATTACACTGTAGGTGAGGGCCCCAAAAAATTGGTGTACCAACAGTACTAATGTACCTCAGTAAAAATTGGCCATGCCCAACCAAGATGGCAGGTGAATCTCTTTGGTTAATGTGGCTTAAGTGGTAACTAGTCACAGAGACGGAAAAAGTCTATAGACTAAATTATTTGGCCCTTATCACAGTTATAGACTAAAATGTATATACTTTAATGGAAATTTAACTTAAAAACATGAATGGGCTCACACACATGCATATCGCATGGACGAACAAAACAACCACACAAAAACACAAAGGTCGCCTCTTCCTTATCTCAGGAAACTTATGGAGGCTAGAAAAATCAATATTGATAAAGGACTACTAATGTTATGTCCTCTATTTTTTATTTGTATCACATAGGAGGTAGGAGGAAGGCTCTATCTGCTGTAGGGCGCCTGTAAGTATAATGCCCCCCGCAGAGTATTTTAGGTAGGGAACCTCTTCCTAACAAAAATTCGCCCCTCTGTGATTACAATATAGCGCTTAGCGCATGACGAGATGGTTCAAATAGGAGAAACTCCAAGAGAACTAGACCCTTATGCGCAAGAATTACGGCGCAGACCAGGGTTATTCAATTGCAGTATGCTCGGCTCAACGCGTTTCCCCACACGAATGTGGTTCATCAGGAGCACAAATATTTTGAAGAAAGAATGATAAATCAGGATGATAACTGATTCTGCTTTTTGTTGTTTTTTCGTGATAAATAGATATTTTAAAATATTAGAACAGGGTGGCTTGGGAAAGCGCAATTTATGTGCTCGATCATATATAGACTGGATCACAGCATCTGATTTTTTCAGGACAATTTCGAGCACTAAATCGCCATGGCGTGTCTCTATAGCCAGGTTCTTGGGAAATCCACACAATGGATAGCTATAGTGACAAATAACAGTACAGCTAGGGCTGAATGCGATTCACCACAAAAAGCCCACAAGTAGATCTTGCCCAGAACTAGGTATTGATTGCCGCAGGCAAAAGAAGCTGTTGCAGAGATAAATGCAACAGCCCCAAAAAGGCTAATAAGCCCTAGAGATTTTTTGACCCTTATTTGGTGTATTAGCTGCAGATGGTGCAGCCATTTTCAAGAGTCAGCTTAAGTGGTAACTAGGCCTGGAGGCAGCCCAGTGTAACGAAAAATTGGTTCAAGTTAAAGTTCCAACGCTTTTAAGCGCATTGAAACTTATAAAAATTGTTCAGAAAAATTATTTGAGTGAGCCTTGTGGCCCTAAGAAAAATTGCCCGTTCAGCGTGATTACGTGAGGTTTCAGGAGGAGGAGCAGGAGGAGGAGGAGGAATATTAGACACAGATTGATGAAGCAGAAATGTCCCCGTTTTGGATGGTGAGAGAGAACGTAGCTTCCATCCGCGGGTGCAGCCTACGTATTGCTTACGTATCGCTGCTGTCCGCTGGTGGAGAACAGAAGTCTGGGGAAATCCAGCCTTTGTTCATCTTGATGAGTGTTAGCCTGTCGGCACTGTCGGTTGACAAGCGGCTACGCTTATCTGTGATGATTCCCCCAGCCGCACTAAACACCCTCTCCGACAAGACGCTAGCCGCAGGACAAGCAAGCACCTCCAGGGCATACAGCGCTAGTTCAGGCCACGTGTCCAGCTTCGACACCCAGTAGTTGTAGGGGGCAGAGGCGTCACCGAGGATGGTCGTGCGATCGGCTACGTACTCCCTCACCATCCTTTTACAGTGCTCCCGCCGACTCAGCCTTGACTGGGGAGCGGTGACACAGTCTTGCTGGGGAGCCATAAAGCTGGCCAGGCCCTTAAAGACTGTTGCACTGCCTGAGATGTACATGCTGCTCGATCTCCGCACCTCGCCTGCTACCTTGCCCTCGGTACTGCGCCTTCTGCCACTAGCGCTGTCGGCTGGGAATTTTACCATCAGCTTGTCCGCAAGGGTCCTGTGGTATAGCAACACTCTCGAACCCCTTTCCTCTTCGGGAATGAGAGTGGGCAGGTTCTCCTTATAGCGTGGGTCGAGCAGTGTGTACACCCAGTAATCCGTTGTGGCCAGAATGCGTGCAACGCGAGGGTCACGAGAAAGGCATCCTAACATGAAGTCAGCCATGTGTGCCAGGGTACCAGTACGCAACACATGGCTGTCTTCACTAGGAAGATCACTTTCAGGATCCTCCTCCTCCTCCTCCTCAGGCCATACACGCTGAAAGGATGACAGGCAATCAGCCGGTGTACCGTCAGCAGCGGGCCAAGCTGTCTCTTCCCCCTCCTCCTCATCCTCCTCATGCTCCTCCTCCTCCTCCTGTACGCGCTGAGAAATAGACAGGAGGGTGCCCTGACTATCCAGCGGCATACTGTCTTCCACGTCCCCCGTTTCCGAGCGCAAAGCAGCTGCCTTTATGGTTTGCAGGGAATTTCTCAAGATGCATAGCAGAGGAATGATGACGCTAATGATTGTAGCATCGCCGCTCACCACCTGGGTAGACTCCTCAAAATTACCAAGGACATGGCAGATGTCTGCCAACCAGGCCCACTCTTCTGAAAGGAATTGAGGAGGCTGACTCCCACTGCGCCGCCCATGTTGGAGTTGGTATTCGACTATAGCTCTACGCTGTTCATAGAGCCTGGCCAACATGTGGAGCGTAGAGTTCCACCGTGTGGGCACGTCACACAGCAGTCGGTGCACTGGCAGCTTAAAGTGATGTTGCAGGGTGCGCAGGGTGGCAGCGTCCGTGTGGGACTTGCGGAAATGTGCGCAGAGCCGGCGTGCCTTTACGAGCAGGTCTGACAAGCGTGGGTAGCTTTTCAGAAAGCGCTGAACCACCAAATTAAAGACGTGGGCCAGGCATGGCACGTGCGTGAAGCTGCCGAGCTGCAGAGCCGCCACCAGGTTACGGCCGTTGTCACACACGACCATGCCCGGTTGGAGGCTCAGCGGCGCAAGCCAGCGGTCGGTCTGCTGTGTCAGACCCTGCAGCAGTTCGTGGGCCGTGTGCCTCTTATCGCCTAAGCTGAGTAGTTTCAGCACGGCCTGCTGACGCTTGCCCACCGCTGTGCTGCCACACCGCGCGACACCGACTGCTGGCGACATGCTGCTGCTAACACATCTTGATTGCGAGACAGAGGAGGAGGAGGAGGAGGAGGAGGGTGCTTTAGTGGAGGAAGCATACACCTCCGCAGATACCACCACCGAGCTGGGGCCCGCAATTCTGGGGGTGGGTAGGACGTGAGCGGTCCCAGGCTCTGACTCTGTCCCAGCCTCCACAAAATTCACCCAATGTGCCGTCAGGGAGATGTAGTGGCCCTGCCCGCCTGTGCTTGTCCACGTGTCCGTTGTTAAGTGGACCGTGGCAGTAACCGCGTTGGTGAGGGCGCGTACAATGTTGCGGGAGACGTGGTCGTGCAGGGCTGGGACGGCACATCGGGAAAAGTAGTGGCGACTGGGAACTGAGTAGCGCGGGGCCGCCGCCTCCATGATACTTTTGAAGCACTCCGTTTCCACAACCCTATACGGCAGCATCTCAAGGCTGATGAATTTTGCTATGCGGACGGTTAACGTTTGAGCGTGCGGGTGCGTGGCGGCGTACTTGCGCTTGCGCTCCAACAGTTGCGCAAGCGACGGCTGGACGGTGCGCTGAACTACACTGCTGGATGGGGCCGAGGACAGCGGAGATGAGGGTGTGGGTGCAGGCCATGAGGCGGTAGTGCCCGTGTCCTGAGAGGGGGGTTGGAACTCAGTGGCAGGTTGGGGCACAGGGGGAGAGTCAGGGGTGCAAACCGGAGGCGCTGAACAGCCTTCGTCCCACCTTGTGGGGTGCTTGGCCATCATATGTCTGCGCATGGTGGTGGTGGTGAGGCTGTTGGTGTTGGCTCCCCGGCTGAGCTTTGCGCGACAAAGGTTGCACACCACTGTTCGTCGGTCGTCAGGCGTCTCTGTGAAAAACTGCCAGACCTTAGAGCACCTCGGCCTCTGCAGGGTGGCATGGCGCGAGGGGGCGCTTTGGGAAACAGTTAGTGGATTATTCGGTCTGGCCCTGCCTCTACCCCTGGCCACCGCACTGCCTCTTGCAACCTGCCCTGCTGATGCCCTTGACTCCCCCTCTGAAGACCTGTCCTCCTGAGTAAGCGTTGCACACCAGGTGGGGTCAGTCACCTCATCGTCCTGCTGCTCTTCCTCCGAATCCTCTGTGCGCTGCTCCCTCGGACTTACTGCCCTTACTACTACCTCACTGCAAGACAACTGTGTCTGATCGTCATCGTCCTCCTCACACACAGAAAGTTCTTGAGACAGTTGGCGGAAGTCCCCAGCCTCTTTCCCCGGACCCCGGGAACTTTCGAATGGTTGGGCATCAGTGACGATAAACTCCTCTGGTGGGAGAGAAACCGCTGCTGCCCAATCTAAGCAGGGGCCCGAGAACAGTTCCTGGGAGTGTTCCCGCTCCTGAGCAGGTGTCATTGTAGTGGAGTGAGGAGGCTGGGAGGAAGGAGGAGCAGCAGACAGAGGATTCGGATTTGCAGCAGTGGACGGCGCAGAACTGCGTGTTGACGATAGGTTGCTCGAAGCACTTTCTGCCATCCAGGACAGGACCTGCTCACACTGCTCATTTTCTAATAACCGTCTCCCGCGTGGACCCATTAATTGGGCGATGAATGTGGGGACGCCAGAAACGTGCCTCTCTCCTAATCGTGCAGCAGTCGGCTGCGACACACCTGGATCAGGAGCTCGGCCTGTGCCCACACCCTGACTTGGCCCTCCGCGTCCTCGGCCGCGTCCACGTCCTCTAGGCCTACCCCTACCCCTCAGCATGCTGTATTACCAGTGATTTGATTTCACAGGCAGGAAATAAATTGGCGCAAGACTGCAGGCCAAATATAATTTTTTCCCTTTTTTGAAAACGAAAGGCCCCACTGCCTCTAGTGAATGAATAATCTAAGTTTAATAACTGTGCTGTGGCCCTGCTAATGTGTCACAGAACGAGAGGGTAGCAGAGTTATTAACTCTGGCAGAGCGGGTTTTTTTTTTTTCCAATTAAGGAAAGCAAATGGCGAAGCCAGCAGTAAACCGTAGCTGGGTGCGTCTGATTTTTAAACGTTGCACACGCAGCCGACACGTGTCCACCGCCCTTAGGACGGACAGAGGCAGGACAAATAGAATTATTTTCAGTTTTTTTCCACCAAAAGGCAGCACTGCGTATATTCAATGAACATGAGAAGTTTAATAACTGTGCTGTGGCCCTGCTAATGTGTCACAGAACGAGAGGGTAGCAGAGTTATTAACTCTGGCAGAGCGGGTTTTTTTTTTTTCCAATTAAGGAAAGCAAATGGCGAAGCCAGCAGTAAACCGTAGCTGGGTGCGTCTGATTTTTAAACGTTGCACACGCAGCCGACACGTGTCCACCGCCCTTAGGACGGACAGAGGCAGGACAAATAGAATTATTTTCAGTTTTTTTCCACCAAAAGGCAGCACTGCGTATATTCAATGAACATGAGAAGTTTAATAACTGTGCTGTGGCCCTGCTAATGTGGCACAGAACTTGAGGGTAGCAGAGTTATTATAACTCTGGCAGGGCAGGTATTTTTTTTCCAAATTAAGGAAAGCAAATGGCGAAGCCAGGAGTAAAACGTAGCTGGGTGCGTCTGATTTTTAAACGTTGCACACGCAGCCGACACGTGTCCACCGCCCTTAGGACGGACAGAGGCAGGACAAATAGAATTATTTTCAGTTTTTTTCCACCAAAAGGCAGCACTGCATATATTCAATGAACATGAGAAGTTTAATAACTGTGCTGTGGCCCTGCTAATGTGGCACAGAACTTGAGGGTAGCAGAGTTATTATAACTCTGGCAGAGCAGGTATTTTTTTTCCAAATTAAGGAAAGCAAATGGCGAAGCCAGGAGTAAAACGTAGCTGGGTGCGTCTGATTTTTAAACGTTGCACACGCAGCCGACACGTGTCCACCGCCCTTAGGACGGACAGAGGCAGGACAAATAGAATTATTTTCAGTTTTTTTCCACCAAAAGGCAGCACTGCGTATATTCAATGAACATGAGAAGTTTAATAACTGTGCTGTGGCCCTGCTAATGTGGCACAGAACTTGAGGGTAGCAGAGTTATTATAACTCTGGCAGAGCAGGTATTTTTTTTCCAAATTAAGGAAAGCAAATGGCGAAGCCAGGAGTAAAACGTAGCTGGGTGCGTCTGATTTTTAAACGTTGCACACGCAGCCGACACGTGTCCACCGCCCTTAGGACGGACAGAGGCAGGACAAATAGAATTATTTTCACTTGTTTTACAAGCAAAAGGCCGCACTGCGTATATTCAATGAATAATAACTGTGTTGTGGCCCTGCCTACACAATTCTTTCCCTGCAGTATCAATGGAGGGTGCAATGCTCTGCAGAGGCGATTTTGAGAAGAAAAAAAATATGCAGCACAGCTAACAGCAGCCAGCACAGTACTGCACACGGTTAAATATGGCCCTAGAAAGGACCGTTGAGGTTCTTGAAGGCTACACTCACTCCTAACACTCTCCCTGCCTATGCAACACTTCTGTCCCTAATGCCGGGTGCAACGCTCTGCAGAGCCGATTTTGAGAAAAAAAAAATTGCCACTAACAGCAGCCAACACACAGCTATCAGTGGCCCTAATAAGGACCTTTGGGGGTCTTGAAGCCTACACTAACTACCAATTCTTTCCCTACAGCAGCTCCGGTACAAACAGCACTGTCCATCACTAACTCACAAGGCATCTGAGGCGAGCCGCGGGAGGGGCCGACTTTTATATTAGGTGGACACCTGATCACCCCAGCCACTCACAGCAGGGGGGTGGTATAGGCCTGGAACAACACAGGGGGAAGTTGTAATGCCTTCCCTGTCTTTCAATTGGCCAGAAAAGCGCGCTAACGTCTCAGGGAAGGAAGTGAAAGTAACCCGAACACCGCATGGTGTTCGTTACGAATAACGAACATCCCGAACACCCTAATATCCGCACGGATATCAAGTTCGGACGAACACGTTCACTCATCTCTAGCTATAACACAAGCCTAACTGAAAAACAGGGGGGTTCAGGAAAAGAAAAAGGGGAGGGGGAGGGAGTAGGGTTAGATGAGAGTGTTATGGGCAGTAAGACTTTGGCACCAGTTTGGACATGGTTTGAGGCGGTAGGGCCAAGCTCCGGGTAGCGCCGTGCCCTGGTTCTGAGCACCTCCTGAGGGCCCCCCCCCCCCATATTTTTGGTTCAAGTAAGTTTTTATTGTATATAAATCTGGCATATAGTTGTATAACTTAAGCATTGCACGGAGTGGAGATAAACTTTGGAGGGATCTGTGAGGACAAGAGGGGAGAGAAAAAAAAAGAGGGGGGGAGGGGGGTTCTGGGAGTAGAGCGAGTCCACCCTGAGAAATTCCGTCGGCTGACGGGAGTAAAGCGGTAATTACTTCAACAAACGTCGTCCTCTCCTCTAGCTTTATGTGGTATTCAAGTCTGGGTGTTGATCTCGAACTCATTTGGGATTGTAGAGGGGGATCCTCTTTTCCAGTCAGGTAGGCTTAACTCAACGAAACACGGACACTCACGTAGACGTTTGGGGGGGAGGGAAGACACTATACATTAGGGGGCAGAAGATAAGGATGTGTGGGAAGGGTAGAGGGGGTGGAATCAGGGTCAGGTGGCGTTCCCGGGCAGTTACCTCTAGTCCCTAGCCCGAGTGGGGGGTTGGCCGACTGATCCGTGATCTATCCAGCATTTGAGGTCGTCTGAGTCTCTAAATGTGACCCATGGTTGCCACGTCCTATAGTATGTTTCCCAGGATTTCTAGTCGTCAGCCCCCAACTCGTCAAATCTCATGAGGGTATGGAGTTCCTTGACCCACATGCCCCTGGTTGGGATAGTTGAGGATCGCCAGAACCTTGGGATAAGTCTTCTCACTGCTAATATGAAGTGTTTTAGGATGCTTGATTTAGCAGTTCTTATGTTGCCTGGGAACAGTGAGAGCAGGGCAATTCTTGGAGACATGGTTACCTCTGAGTGGTTGATATGGTTATAGAGTTTAGTTACCTTTTCCCAGAGGTCGGCCACTGGATGGCATTCCCACCATATGTGGGTCAGTCTTCCCCCCTTTCCTCCCCGCTCTCCCCTGCCGCCCCCCGCCGGTCCCCGAATCTTTTGGCACGAGTGGGCATGTACTCGAAAATGGCAATACTCGCTCGAGTATTTTGCCTTAAAGAGTATGCTCAATCATCTCTAGTAGCTTGCATTCCTCAATCAATATAATGGGAGGTCCATGTTTATATTGGGTGTGGTGGACAGTTTTGATTGCAAGCTTTTTACGGACGCAGCTGGTAGCACGGGATTCAAAGCATTTTTCAAAAGCCAGTGGTGCGCGACTCCATGGCCTAACGAGTGGGTGGAAGTCGGTTTGGTAAAAAACTTGGTGTTGCTGGACCTTTTTTCGATCATGGTGATTTGGGGAGCTTGATTTCGTAACAAGAAGGTTACATTTTATTGTGAGGATCTGGGGCTAGTACAAGCCAATAATTGTTTTGTCCGCTCATTCCAATCCAGTGATAGATTTATTGTGGCACTTGGTGTTATTGCATGGGTTGTTGCTGTACATGTTCCGGGTGTTGAAAATTCTATTGCTGACTCACTTTCTAAGTTTCAGTGGGATTGTTTTCAATTGCTTGTGCCGGAGGCAGAAGTGGAAGAGAGACAATGCCCTCCTCAACTCAGGAGACGGGTTGACATGTGGCAGGTCACCTGATTCAAGCTCTGCTGGCGGCGGGCACGTGTATGGTCCAGTGGCTGCTTGCGTGAGTGGGAGCAATGCGTAGAAAGTATAGGAGATGTAAGTTCAGAGGAGGATAGGATCGAGGTATTATTGTTGTTATTGCGGGAAGCTTCTTGTGGCGGTTGGCCTATGGCAAAAGTTAACCAGATATTGGCGGCTTTGGCTTTCAGTTTTAAATGGAAAAGGAACGAGAATTACTTTCGCTAAGGTGCCGAGGGGCAGATATATGTCCATGAGTTGTTTTTTGGTTTATATTTCTGTGGTTTTGGTTAAGTTAGGCCCATTATTACAACATGTGGATAGATCTTTTTTATCCTGGTATCAATTTATAGCAGTGCTTGATAAGGTTTTGTTTTTTTGGGGTTTAAAGAATCAAGGGTATTTAACCTATTCCTTTGGAATTGGAGCTGCAACAGTGGCCGCTGAGCGGGGTTTGAGTCCAGCGGTGGTTCAAATAATTAGGCGGTGGGAATCCAGTCGTTTTATGCGTAGTTGGAGGGGTGGTTCCAGGGTCTGGATTGATATAATTATGCGACTTTAATGATTAGGGTGGTCGTCTAGCAAGGGAGTGATGTAAGGATATCCAACATGACTTTCTGAGGTTGAGTAGGTTGTTCCCAGGTATGGTGATAGTGTGGTTTGAGATTCTCCCTAGAAAGTCGAGGAGGATGGGCATATCAGTTGAAAAGATTAATAAGGCCAGGATAAAAATTAATAGGCATGTATCAGCATTTGTAGTTCGAAATGAGTGTGAGGCATGTTAACTTGGAGGGGGGTTGGTGGTTATTGGTTAAGGCATAGGGTCTATTTAAATAATATAGGTACAGATATGTGGACATTGGCAATACAGGAGGGTATTGAGAGGGTCCTTTTATGGGGTGCTGCGGAGACTTAGGTCATAAATCGTGCTGGCTATGGGGGGGTGGGGAAAACTTTTGGAGGCCGATTTTTATATTGGGAGGAGGGAGTTTGGTGGGTATGGCCTCACCATTAAGACTGCCCCCCCCCCCTTTTATTTCAGTGAGGTTGGGATCCCGTGTGGCCTGGATAATTTTTGATATTCTAGTCTCCCATTGGGGGGACTAGTGGTGTCTCCGTGCTGAGTGTACAGTTTGAGGCAAAGTTTGGTTTTA
The DNA here is from genome assembly GCF_035609145.1 of Eleutherodactylus coqui. Taxonomy (NCBI): domain Eukaryota; kingdom Metazoa; phylum Chordata; class Amphibia; order Anura; family Eleutherodactylidae; genus Eleutherodactylus; species Eleutherodactylus coqui. The sequence goes on along the minus strand of NC_089842.1, from coordinate 26,399,458 downwards.
TGTGCTTACCACCAGACCTTTTTGGCTCCAAGGACATTCTATCCGTATATAAAAGTGTTTGATATGTTCCGGATTTCTCAGCAAATCCAGCCCATGGCATGCTATGGAAAAACGCCATTTACTGCCCATGGGCAAAAATCGATTGCGATTTTCCACTCGCGGGAAAGAAATTGAAGCATGCTGCGATCTACCACGAGCTATGCACAGCCGGCTTCCATTGAAGTCAATGAAAGCTGTCTGTGCTGAGGCCATTCTGCAATCATCATTGCAGAATGTCCGCAGGACCCGTCTCATTGCTATAGCGACGGCGCGGTGTCCTCTCAACTGCGCATGCGCCGGCCAGCACATTTGCAACAGAGGAGGCAACGTCATCGCCATAGTGACGACGCAATGTCCCCTGTACTGTGCATGTGCCGCCCGTCACATTGGCAGCACAGGAGAAGACACAGAAGATGCCAGACAGGTAAGCAAGCCTGGCACTCGGTTGAACTCCACTGCAGGAATCCCGCATGCAGGGTCCAACCCGCCTACCCTATTGAAGGATAAGATTCCTTTGGTTCTCAACCTTACATTTAGGAGGTCTGTTTTACTTTGTAACCTCTTGGCCCCTAGTTGTTTGCACAAGGTAGCCAACCCGGCTATTAATGTTTTTCCTCTTGTTTCTGGGTCCTTTAGATGTGGTAGGTTTAGGTGTTTGTGTTGCTCTAGTATCGGTCATGGTGTCTAAGCTTTACGTGTTCTGTTACCCATGAATCCTTCACTACAAAGACTTTTTTAAACTGTGGTTCTAGTTATGTGATCTATTTACTTCATTGTTCCAGTATCCTTCAAAGTGTGTGGAGAACCATTTGGCCCTTACATATTCGAATGAATAAGCAAAGATGGAAGATTGCTGCTGGTTGTCCCCTACATAGTGTATTCAGGCATTTTGAGGAATAACATAAATCTGATTGTCGCTTCCTTTTGGTTATTCCCATTGGATATATTTTAAAGCAATATCATATTTGGCCTATCTACTGTCGTACATTTTATATACAATTCTATCATCATTATCAATAATATTATCTCATATCATGTATGTCCTACACATCACAGGTCTTCTCATATCGTGTATCTCTTACACATCACAGGTCTTCTCATATCGTGTATCTCCTCCACATCAAGGGTCTTCTCATATCATATATCTCCTCCACGGCCCGGGTCTTCTCATATCGTGTATCTCCTCCACATCACAGGTTTTCTCATATCATGTATCTCTTACACATAACAGGTCTTCTCATATCGTGTATCTCCTCCACATCACGGGTCTTCTCATATCGTGTATCTCCTCCACATCACAGGTCTTCTCATATCGTGTATCTCCTACACATCACAGGTCTTCTCATAATGTGTATCTCCTACACATCACAGGTCTTCTCATATTGTTTACTTCCTCCACATTACAGGTCTTCTCATATCGTGTATCTCTTACACATCACCGGTCTTCTCATATCGTGTATCTCTTACACATGACAGGTCTTCTCATATCGTATATCTCCTCCACATCACAGGTCTTCTCATATCGTGCATCTCCTCCACATCACAGGTCTTCTCATATCGTATATCTCCTCCATATCACAGGTCTTCTCATATCGTGTATCTCCTACACATCACAGGTCTTCTCATAATGTGTATATCCTACACATCACAGGTCTTCTCATATTGTTTACTTCCTACACATCACAGGTCTTCTCATATCGTGTATTTCCTCCACATCACAGGTCTCCTCATATCGTGTATCTCTTACACATCACAGGTCTCCTCATATCGTGTATCTCTTACACATCACAGGTCTCCTCGTATCGTGTATCTCTTACACATCACCAGTCTTCTCATATCGTGTATCTCTTACACATCACCGGTCTTCTCCTATCGTGTATCTCTTACACATCACCAGTCTTCTCATATCGTGTATCTCTTACACACCAGAGGTCTTCTCATATCGTATATCTCCTCCACATCACAGATCTTCTCATATCGTGCATCTCCTCCATATCACAAGTCTTCCCATATTGCTTATTTCTTCCACATCACAAGCTTTCTCATACTGTGTATTGTATCTCACACGTCGCAGGTCTTCTCATATCACGTATCTCTTACACATCACAGGTTTTCTCATATTGTTTATTTCCTCCGCATCACAGGTCTTCTCATATTGCATATCTCCTCCACATCACAGGTCTTCCCATATTGTTTATTTCCTCCACATTACAAGTTTTCTCATATTGTGTATCTATTACACATCAGAGGTCTTCTCATATCGTGTATCTCCTCCACATCACGGGTCTTCTCATAACGTGTATCTCCTCCACATCAAGGGTCATTTCATATCGTGTATCTCTTCCACATCACAGGTCTTCTCATATCGTGTATCTCCTACACATGACAGGTCTTCTTATAATGTGTATCTCCTACACATCACAGGTCTTCCCATATTGTTTACTTCCTCCACATCACAGGTCTTCTCATATCGTGTATTTCCTCCACATCACAGGTCTCCTCATATCGTGTATCTCTTACACATCACAGGTCATCTCATATTGTGTATTTCTTACACATGACATGTCTTCCCATATTGTTTATTTCCTCCACATCACAGGTCTTCTCATATCGTGTATCTCCTCCACATCACAAGTCTTCCCATATTGTTTATTTCCTCCACATCACAGGTCTTCCCATATCGTGCATCTCTTACACATCACGGGTCTTCCCATATCGAGTATCTCCTCCGCATCACAGGTCTTCTCATATCGTTTATCTCCTCCACATCACAGGTCTTTTCATATCGTGTATTTCCTCCACACCACGGGTCTTCTCATACCGTGTATCTCTTACACATAACAGGTCTTCTCATATCGTGTATCTCCTCCACATCACGGGTCTTTTCATATCGTGTATCTCCCCCACATCACAGGTCTTCTCATATCGTGTATCTCCTGCACATCACAGGTCTTCTCATAATGTGTGTCTCCTCCACATCACAGGTCTTCTCATATCGTGTATCTCTTACACATCACAGGTCTTCTCATATCGTATATCTCCTCCACATCACAGGTCTTCTCATATCGTACATCTCCTCCATATCACAAGTCTTCCCATATTGCTGATTTCCTCCACATCACAAATTTTCTCACACTGTGTATCTCTCACACGTCACAGGTCTTCTCATATCGCGTATCTCTTACACATCACAGGTCTTCTCATATTGTTTATTTCCTCCGCATCACAGGTCTTCTCATATTGCATATCTCCTCCACATCACAGGTCATCCCATATTGTTTATTTCCTCCACATTACAAGTTTTCTCATATTGTGTATCTCTTACACGTCACAGGTCTTCTCATATCGTGTATCTCCTCCACATCATAGGTCTTCTCATATCGTGTATTTCCTCCACATCACAAGTCTTACCATATTGTTTATTTCCTCCACATCACAGGTCTTCTCATATCGTGTATCTCTTACACATCACAGGTCATCTCATATCGTGTATCTCTTACACATCACAAGTCTTCCCATATTGTTTATTTCCTCCACATCACAGGTCTTCTCATATCGTGTATCTCCTCCACATCACAAGTCTTCCCATATTGTTTATTTCCTCCACATCACAGGTCTTCCCATATCATGTATCTCTTACACATCACAGGTCTTCTCATATCATGTTTCTTACACATCACATGTCTTCTCATATCGTGTATCTCCTCCACATCACAAGTCTTCCCATATTGTTTATTTCCTCCACATCACAGGTCTTCTCATATCATGTATCTCCTCCACATTACAGGTCTTCTCATATCGTGCATCTCCTCCATATCACGTCTTCCCATATTGCTTATGTCCTCCACCTCACAATTTTTCTCATATTTGTATCTCTCACACATCACAGGTCTTCTCATATTACGTATCTCTTACACATCACAGGTCTTCTCATATTGTTTATTTCCTCTGCATCCCAGGTCTTCTCATATTGCATATCTCCTCCACATTACAGGTCTTCCCATATTGTTTATTTCCTCCACATTACAAGTTTTCTCATATTGTGTATCTCTTACACGTCACAGGTCTTCTCATATCGTGCATCTCTTACACATCACAGGTCTTCTCATATCGTGTATCTGCTCCACATCATAGGTCTTCTCATATCGTGTATCTCCTCCACATCACAAGTCTTACCATATTGTTTATTTCCTCCACATCACAGGTCTTCTCATATCGTGTATCTCTTACACATCACAGGTCATCTCATATCGTGTATCTCTTACACATCACAAGTCTTCCCATATTGTTTATTTCCTCCACATCACAGGTCTTCTCATATCGTGTATCTCCTCCACATCACAAGTCTTCCCATATTGTTTATTTCCCCCACATCACAGGTCTTCCCATATCGTGTATCTCTTACACATCACAGGTCTTCTCATATCATGTTTCTTACACATCACATGTCTTCTCATATCGTGTATCTCCTCCACATCACAAGTCTTCCCATATTGTTTATTTCCTCCACATCACAGGTTTTCTCATATCATGTATCTCCTCCACATCACAGGTCTTCTCATATCGTGCATCTCCTCCATATCACAAGTCTTCCCATATTGCTTATTTCCTCCACATCACAATTTTTCTCATACTGAGTATCTCTCACACATCACAGGTCTTCTCATATTGCGTATCTCTTACACATCACAGGTCTTCTCATATCATGTCTCTTACACATCACATGTCTTCTCATATCGTGTATCTCCTCCACATCACAGGTCTTCCCACATTGTTTATTTCCTCCACATCACAGGTCTTCTCATATCATGTATCTCCTCCACATCACAGGTCTTCTCATATCATGTATCTTCTCCACATCACAGGTCTTCTCATATCGTGCATCTCCTCCATATCACAAGTCTTCCCATATTGCTTATGTCCTCCACATCACAATTTTTCTCATACTGTGTATCTCTCACACATCACAGGTCTTCTCATATTGCGTATCTCTTACACATCACAGGTCTTCTCATATTGTTTATTTCCTCTGCATCCCAGGTCTTCTCATATTGCATATCTCCTCCACATCACAGGTCTTCCCATATTGTTTATTTCCTCCACATCACAATTTTTCTCATACTGTGTATCTCTCACACATCACAGGTCTTCTCATATCGTGTATCTCTTACACATCACAGGTCTTCTTATATCGTGTATCTCTTACACATCACAGGTCTTCTTATATCGTGTATCTGCTCCACGGCCCGGGTCTTCTCATATCGTGTATCTCCTCCACATCACAGGTCTCCCCATATTGTTTATTTCCTCCACATTACAAGTTTTCTCATATTGTGTATCTCTTACACGTCACAGGTCTTCTCATATCGTGTATCTCTTACACATCACAGTCCTTCTCATATCGTGTATGTCCTCCACATCACAGGTCTTCTTATATCGTGTATCTCCTCCACATCACTGGTCTTCTCATATCGTGTATCTCTTACACATCACATGTCTTCCCATATCGTGTATCTCCTCCACATCACAAGTCTCCCCATATTGTTTATTTCCTCCACATTACAAGTTTTCTCATATCGTGTATCTCTTACACATCACATGTCTTCCCATATTGTTTATTTCCTCCACATCACAGGTCTTCTCATATTTTGTATCTCCTACACATCATAAAAGGTGGACACTCACTTGCTATGCAATAGCTTTGTGATGCGAGAGTGAGTTTAAACGCATGATAATGAAACCAAAGAAATGGGAAAGCATCAGGGACTTCTGCCACAGCTGTCACAGCTGTGTCAGGGGAGCGCAATGCTCTCCCTATTTTTTTCAATGGGGCTAGCGCTGCTGCCACTGGCCCCATTGAAAACAATGGGTGATATCGCCCATTCTCTTTTGCAATGCGAGATTACAGTGAAAACATCACAAATGAGAATGAAACCATTGAAAATCATTGGTATCATTATCATGCGTTTTCACTCACTCTCGCATTGCAAAGCTATTGCATAGTAAGTGGGTGTCCACCCCAAGTCTTCTCATATTGTTTATCTCAGTGGTGGTGAACATAAGGCACGCGTGCCAGAGGGGGCTTTCAGAGCCCTCTCTGCTGGCACACGCCACCATCGGCTGCTCACCACGTCAGTGAATACCAGCAGGGGCCACGGCTTTCCTGACAGTATTCGCTCAGAGGTGCTGCTAGCGGCACTGATCCCAGTGCACACTGTCACATCAGTGTGCAGCCGGGATCCTCCTCCCCCCTCCACTTATGTCTCCGACCTGATTCCGCGAGAGCAGGGGAAGGAAGCATCCGGCAGCACACTGACGTCACAGTGTGCATCTGGGATCAGCGCTGCTAGCAGCACCGAGCAATGGAGCAGCGGCGCTTCCACGAGGAGGAGAGGGTAAGTATATGGATTTCAGAGGGGCACTATTACTACTGGGGCCACTGTGGGATGTCACTATTACTACTGGAGCCGCTATGGGATGTCACTATCACTACTAGAGCCACTGTGGAATGTCACTATTACAACGGGGACCACTGTGAGATGTCACTTTTACTGCTGGGGACACCGTGGAAGGTCACTGTTACCACTGGGAACGCTGTGGGGGGGGGGTCCCTGTTACCACTGGAGCCGCCGTGGAGGGGTCACTGTTACCACTGAGGGCCGGCGTGGGGGGGGGGGGTCACTGTTACCGCTGGGGTATGTTTACACGTGGTGGAAATTTCCGTAGCAAATTCTGAATTATTTCTGCACCCCTAAAAAGCAGTCAAAAATCTGTACACTGTGTATTTTGAAACAGACCAGTCCTTTTTTAGAACGATGGGGTTTAAATCATACGTCGTTATAAGCCCCTCCCCCTGAAGTGTTGGCACCTTGCGATAAATAAGTGGGTTTTGGTTTGCTGTTTGGGCACTGGGTCTCTAAAAGGTTCACCATCACTGGTTTATCTCCTCTTCATCGGTCTCCTCATATTGTGTTTCTTTTCCATATCAAGTCTCCTTATGTTATGTATCTTCTTCACATCATGAATCTTCTCATATCATACACTACCTTCTCATCACTAGTCTCTGCCACGTGACAAATCACCTTGTATCATGTGTCTTCTTCATGACACTAGTCCCTTCATAACGTGTATTTCCTCCATGTCTCAGCCTTCTCATGTCGTGTATCTCCCAGAAGGGTCCTACACAAAGCTGTCACTGTGGTGAGCTAGTTCAGGCATTCGCCTGCATCCTACAATAGGTTAAATGTAATGCCCCTTAAGTGAAGAGAAATCTGAATAGCAAAGGGTCCAATAAATCCTTGCTATTGGTTACTGGTAACCCCATTTCTCATTGGCCAGTCTGCCCTTAGAAAGTGTTTTTGGGATTGGCTGATAGACAGTGGAATAACAGAGAGAGGGAGCCCATGATTGGTCAGGGGAGAGATAGAAGAAAATGTCCTGCACAGGAATACCAGAAGTGCTGAGAGGACTGGTGAGTCATTCTAGGGAAAGCAAGCTAAGCAGTGAGAGAGATAGAGTAGTGAGAGATGCGGTGAGAAGAAGCCGGGGAGAGGGAGCAGAACAAGGAGCGGGGAATGGAGAAGGTCTGGTAAGCAGTCATGAGGAAGGAGTCCGGAGAGACCCTTTTTCCTGTCAGAGTCACAAGTGAGCCTGTAATTATGAGTGAGAGAGTCCAAGTGCCTTAGTCCTGGTACAGTTCCCTAGTGCCTTAATCCGTTCATGAGACAGTACACGGAGGCCAGCGCCATAGTTTCCACTGCCACAGAAGCTTCCTGTCCTCTAAAGGCTGTTTATTCCTTATTTAGGATGCAGCAGGGTCCAGTTTTACGCAAACCACTAACCTTCAACATCTGCCCAGATCACTCAGGCTACCTCGCTGCCATTGTACAATTTGCGAATATTGTAAATAATTGTATGTTGAGAAACTATGAATGTTTTAAACCTGTGAATTGCAGTAAACTGTTGCTTCGTGGTTCCACTACAACCTTCAGTCTCTGCTTGATTGCTACTCTCACAACTCTGTGTTGTATAGCACTGGCGTCACGACAAATTATCATCCCACTAATTAATATCAGTTTACCACTGCAGACGTTGTTGTTTGGGAAAGTGCTGGTGAAACCCGCTGTGACATACTTTAAGATATCTACCACACTCATCATCCCATCTAGCATACTGTACACACAGTACAGAGGCTGAACTAAAAATCTCTACAACATGTAGCATGTAACAGGATGTATAGCGCTGGAGCAGAACAGCAGCTCAGATGTATCTCTCCACCCACCCCCTCCAACTCTAGTATATATAGTAGCACCATATACAGTATAATGCTGACCTGTTCTTCTGGTTTCCAGGAGGACCCATCCATATCCAGTTGCCAGAGGTCTTGACCCTGGAAGAGGTGGTCCAAAAAAACCCATATGTGTCCAAAGGAGGGCGGTACAAGCCACCTGACTGCAAGTCTACGCACAACTCTGCCATCATCATCCCTTACCGCAATCGAGAGCAGCACCTTAGATATCTTCTGTATCACCTCCACCCGTTCCTGCAGCGGCAGCAGCTCAACTACGGGATCTACATCATCCAGCAGGTGGCTGATAACACCGAGTAATAAAATCAGAAGAGACAATGCAGGGAATTTAAATATCATAAATATGTGTGGCAGCCCTCGGTGCCCTGAGCAAAATACCCCCTCTCTTTATCCTTTCATAGGGTGTATCGGCAGGAGAATAACCCCCTCCCTATATCCTCTAGCAACATATATGGGCAGGAGATTCCCCCTGTCTGTATTCTCTAGTAGGGTGTATGAGCAGGACTATACCTCCCTTTCTATATCCTCTAGCAGGTATATAGACAGAGGAATGCTTTCTCCCCATATCCTCTAGCAGGGTATATGGACAGGAGAATACCCGCTTCTTGTATCCTATAGCAGGGTATATGGGCAGAAGAATAACCTCCACCCAGTATCCTCTAGTAGTGTATATAGACAGGGGAGTCTCCTCTTTTCTTTAGTGTCTAATATTCCACTCCTGCAAGGCGTTCTAGCTGTCAGCGATGTCACCGCATTGTCACTCAGGATTATCTTAAAGTTTGGCGTCTTGGGAGTAGAGTAAGAGAATCGTTATAAACAGGTCTGTCCTCGGTCCTCGTAAATATCAGCACCTCCTATTACCTGGAATACAGGAGTCTGAAACGCGTAGATCTGAGCAGCGAGAGGCACATGGCCATACCTACCGCTCCAACAATATATAGTAGCTCTAGGAGATTAGGCCTCACAGTGCAAAGTCTATCATCCTCCATAGATAAGTGGCAACAGATGGCCTTGCAGCCGCTCATCACCTGCTTAGAAGTGGCGCACACAGTTGGCATTGCTGTATAGGCACTTTGGTAGCACATCATCTGACTTTTGGGATCCTGTGCGTGCTGCCCCCTACAGGCTGCCAGAAAGGGGAACAAGTGTACTAGTCTAGTATGGGATTACTCCTGAGAGTAGTATATTAGGTGACTGCTATTTAAGAGATTTTGTTATACACGAGGGGGGGTAATGTGAGGTTTTTGGGATCCCCCCGGACAAATATTCTTCTACTTTTTTCAGACGGGCAATTTCACCTTCAATCGGGGGAGACTGCTGAACGTTGGCTTTAAGGAGGCGATGAAGGACGAGGACTGGGACTGCATAATCTTCCACGACGTGGACCTTATTCCCGAGGACGATCGCAACTTGTACACCTGCGACAGGTTTCCGAAACACATGTCCAACGCCATTGACAAGTTTGGATACAAGTAGGTGCTATGGTTCTGATATTCCTCAGAGATTACTGATTTCTGTACATGGGTTCATCCCAATGTCTACGATACAGGAACCACCCTACCGTGATGCACAAGACACTGGGGGGACAATTCTCTTATAGATGCATAAATACACATGTATCATGTATTTACGTGATCCCATTGACTTTTATCGGCTAATTTGGTTTCTAACACATGTTGCTTTTTTTTTCAAACACGTAAAAGACACATGTCTGGATACTTCAATGGTTTCAGTTCTCCATATTATGTGTATAAAAAGTACACGCATTATACGGAGTGCATATATGCCCGAATGAATGAGACTTTAGAAAACCAATGAGTCCTGAATTCATGCAGCCGTTTCTGAGATAGTTGTGACTGATTCTGCCACTCCCTGATGGGCAGTCACCCAGCTTTCCTAGGCAGCAACTCTTTTATAATCCTCCTCCATTGCTGTCATACTTGCCAGAAGGGAGTTCTAGTCAGAGCTGATGGCCATATTGGTGAGACCTCCATCGATCAGACTTTTATCACCTATCCTATGTATTCTGGCCCAACCCCGGTTCTCCAAGTTATGAAAGGCCATCCTAAAGTGTCTCACCCATGGAGTAAAATAACAGAGAAGCAGATACTCACCTCTCCCTGCTCATCCCCCTCCACCAGCTCCCTCCCCCGTCTGACATCATCTTTACAGGCTGCAGTCAGCTGTAGCCATCTCTAGATAAGCTGCTGCAGCCAATGCTGAGTGCCGTCACTGGCTGCAGCAGCAGGTTTACAGGACATTACAACAACACAGCCTGGAGCCTTTTAGTTGAAAGAGTGAAATCTGCTGCAGGTCCACGTCACAATCCACACCAATGGTGCGGAATCTGATGTGGATTTTGTGTAGATTATCCTATGTGGAAAATCTGCACCAAATCCACTATGTGTGAACGTACCCTTAAGAGTTTTTGGAGTGTAAGCTGTGTACCAGGGTGGGCTCTCCAGGATGCATCGAAGTCTTGAACAAAAGAGGTGACTCCAACTCACTTGTAAAAATAAGATTTTACTAAGTTTAGTAAAACCCTTTACCAAAATGAGCCCCCCCCCCCCCCGATATTTATATACACCCAGCTGGGAAGCCGAGTGCTTTATAATGTGTGCTTCCAATCTACTCCAAGCTTTTGCCTATCTGCAGGCTGTCTCTAACCAGCCGCTATTACCTTCTATCACCATAGAAACAGAAACAATTAGTGAGGATGCTAGGGAATCACCGGCGACACAACACAAGAGCTTACAATCTTAACAACTCCCCAACCACAGTACCACCAAACAAATATCACAGTATATAGCTCAAAAGCCAAGGAAATGTAAAGTTACATATCATGTGACTTTTAGACCTCTTTAGGGTGACTACCCACTACAGGTTTTTTTTCCCTGCGAAATTCGCAGCATTTTTTTTCTGCAGGGGACTTGTAATGTTAAAATCGCGATCGCGCAAAATCGCAATTTACCGCAAAATCGCAATTTTGCGTGATCGCGATTTTAACATTACAAGTTCCATAGACCCCTGCAGAAAAAAAAATGCTGCGAATTTCGCAGGAAAAAAAAATGTAGTGGGTAGGCACCCCCTTAGGGTGCCTACCCACTTGCAATTTTTTTTCCTGTGATGTTTTGCGTTTTTTCTTAAGAGCAATTAGTATGGAATGTGTTCTTGTCCATCTGGATTTTTTTTTCCGTTTTGTGGGGTTTTTTTCACATAGGAACTGTCAGTTGCATATGTGTCCTTATTTTTCTCTTAATGCACCCATGATTGTCAATGGAGGGCTGCAAAAAACACGCAAAAAACGCTGCGTTTTTCACGCGCGAAAATTGGCAACGCAAGTGGGTAAGCACCCTTAGAAAGTTCTCTGTCTCACTCTGGGAATTACAGCTCTATAAAATTCTCTGTGTTTGAGGGTTATTAAATAGACAGATCAGCTCCCAGTAGTGTGGTCTGTGACAGACAGTATGCCTAACTAAACTAACTAACTAACTACAGGCCTTGTTATTAGCCTCGAACAGTTTGGCACCAAACATACAATGCTGTGCATGCACGGTTACACCAGAGGCTGTAGTTCTTTGGCTGACCCTGGTCTGTTGGGTACCTTTGTACTTTGTCTGGAACCGCAGGAATAGGAGTTCATCCAAGAACCATGTGAACTCACTGACGCTGCTACTTTTGTGCTCGGTCCTTAATGGCAATCTTCTCCGTTAGAATGGGGGGTCTGACAAACTCTGAAACAGTCTCTAATTCAGCTACCCTTCACTGTAACTTTAGGGGTCCTTTTCCACGTGTAAAACGTTGGCTCACTCTCTCCAGTCCTCAAAAGCACAATTCACAGGATGGCTGACACACACACTTGCCTCTTTTCTTTTTAAAACTCCACTTCTCCGCAGTTATGATACACTTCCTCTCCACTGTTGAATTCCAGGCCGCAGTGCCTTCTTGTGGTCAAACAACAAAATGTCAGTTATAACAACATAAAATTACTTACAGAAACAGGTACATTCACAACAGGAGGGCTGTTTCATCATCTTACATGCCACCCCACTAGAGGTTGCCGCCCCTGGCAACCTTCCCCATGCAAGCTCATGCTGCGCATAGCACTGTGGAGGTATACCAGCGTTGGACCTGGCCATCCTGCGCAGAGTCACAGGACCAGGGAAAGCTGGCACACTCAATGGAGGTTGTTATGCTAGCTGGGCAACTCCATCCCTGGGTGGCAAGCTTGTCACGACTGGGGTTTCCGGAGTGGCTGGGGCAGGAACTATCTACCACTCATCATCTACGGGGAGCTCCCCAATGCTAGGGGTAGGGGCAAGCATCACCTTATTGACTGCAGGTTGCTCAAAGTGACAGAGTATCAATATATTACGGTGGAGGTTCCTTGAGGGTCTCCCAGTCTCCACAGGCTCTACCTCATACACAGGGATATCAGGATTTACCTTCCGCTTCATTATGTATGGAACCGCCTCCCACTGCCCATCCAATTTTCCGGTTGGTCTCTTGGCCCTGACGATCACACGATCACCTGAAGCATACTCGTCCCTCTGCACTGGCCCCGGGCTGGGGTGCACCACTTGTCTAAGGCATTCACCTACAACTTTGTGTACTGCTCTCAGTCGGCGTCTATGCTCTTGCACCCATGCGATGGTGCTCCTCGGTGGAGGCTGCATCAGATCTGGCATGTGAAGATCCTCAATCTCCTAGCCTGCTCTCCCAAACATAAGCATGTGTGGAGAGTAACCAGTGGTATTGTGAACTCTATTGCTATAGGCCCACATCAGCTCAGGTGAGTACTCTGGCCACCGAGTTTTTTTACTTTCCTCAGTCCGCAGCATTTTTATCAAGGTGCGGTTGAACTGCTCACAAGGACCATTCCCTTGTGGATGGTATGAAGTCATGTGGGAACGTTCGATACCATAGAGCTGATACAGCTCACTCATCAAAGCACCCTGTAAGCATGCCCCCTGATCTGAATTAATTATTCGCGGACACCCAAACACTTGTATAAAGTGTTTACAGACTGCCTCAGCAGCCGATTCAGCCATCTGATCTCTGATGGGCACAGCCACTGCATATTTTGTAAAGCGATCTGTCATGATCAAACAGTAGGGGTGTCCTGAGGTAGAGTACCCGATTTGTACATAATCATTAAGATTTCCAGGGGGGTGGAAGCCTGGATAGTTTGCACGGGGGCCTATTGCTCGGGGCTTTTATTCAGCCCACAGGACTAACATTTGAGACATGCCTCGGTCAACATTTCTCCCAAATCCAGGCAATATACAAAGTGCTGGAGCCATTGGTACGTCTTAAATGCGCCCCCCTCTCATGAGCCTCCTGAGCGGCCGCTGGCCCCAACGACTTGGGGATGACAACCTGTTGCCGGTACTGCAGCTCTGACTGTACATATATGGTCTGGCACAGGAGTCCCTGGTTAACACTCAGCTTATCCCAAATTCTCAGCAACTTCTGACCTTCCTGATTCAGGCTGGCCTGCTTGTCCGGGCATGGCCAAATCTTAGTTTGAATCCACTCTCTCACTTTCTATAAGTCTGGGCAGCTAATTTGGATCCGTTCCCAATCTTCCAACGTCTTCCCCAACACCATCGGCATCCTTGAAGCCACCCCACTTGAATGTGTCAGATGCTGGAATGGCAGTACTCTGCCAATGTGTGGAATTTCAATGTCTTCAAACCCTTCTTCTCCACTATTAGTCGGCAGCCCCACTGGGACACAGGAGAGGGCATTGGCATTGGCGTTTTCCCTTCCTGACCAGAACTGGATACGGTATTGATACTTGAAAAGGCAGGCCATCCATCGCTGCTCAAGGGCACCTAGCTTAGTGTTCTTCAAGTGTGCTAATGGGTTATTGTCCGTCATCACAGTCACTTCCGCACCCGTCAGATACTCTGCAAACTTCTCAGTCATGGCCCAAGCCAGTGCCAAAAGCTCCAACTTAAAGGAGCTATAGTTGTCAGGGTTGCACTCCGACTCACTTAAAGACCGACTGCCATAGGCAATTACCCTCTCACGTCAGTCTTTAACTTGAGATAGCACAGCACCAAGACCATGTAAACTTCCATACATGTACAGCAAGAACGGTCTATCAAACTGTACATAGGCCAGGATTGGGCCACTGGTCAGAGTTCTTTTCAATGCCTCAAAGACTTCTTGCTGTTGTGGCCCCACTTAATGCAGCGATTCCTGGGTTCTCCAGCTGTGCCTCTCAGCAGCTCATTTAGTGGACCGGCCAGATGAGAGAACTTGGGTATAAATCTCCTGTAATAGCCGGCCAATCCTAGAAAGGCACTTGCACTTTCCATAGGGTTCTTGGCTAGGGTCATTTCTGAACGGCCTCCACTTTGCTAGGGGCTGGTTGTACTCTTTCTGGAGTGACCAAATGTCCCAGGAACTCTATTTGTTGCTGAAGCAGTTGACACTTCTCGGGCTTGATTTTTAGTCCATTGTCTCGCAGTCGTTCCAGGACCTGCCACAGTTTTTGAAGATAGTCTTCAAATGAATTCCCAAACACCACAATGACATCCAAATATATCAATACTGATTCAAAGTTTAGGTCAGCCAGACAGTGCTCGATCAATTGCTGAAAAGTCCCTGGAGCACTGGTCAGTCCAAATGGCATCCTGTTGAGCTCATATAGTTCCATGGGCAAGATAAAGGCTGTCTTTGCCTTGTCTTTTTTTGCTACTGGCACTTGCCAATATTCACTATCAATAACCAGGTCAAGCGTGGAAAAGTACTTAGCTTGACCCAAAGAGGATAGTGACTCTTCGATCCATGGAAGAGGATAAGTGTTCCGGATGGTCTGGGCATTCAGTTTCTGATAATCTACAAAGAATCGAAGACTCCCGTCTTTCTTTCGCACCAGGACCACCAAAGCAGGCCACAGGCTTTTACTTTCCTGTATCACCCGATTCTCCAGCATGCTGTCCACCATATCTTTCACCTCATGAAACACCTTGGGCGGGATTTGCCTGTACTGCTCCCGAATTGGCACAGCGCCGCCGGTAGGGATTTTATGCTCAATGGCGGTAGCACACCCGAAGTCCCGGGGTCAGAGAGTGAGGGTTCACTCCCATCAGAGACATGATTACTCGACCGTTCCACTTAGCTGTTGGGGCCTGTTCTTGCTGGACCTTCATGGCATAGGTCCAAGCCAACCTTCCATTTGGCTGTAGCGTGAAGCTCCTCCAGCGAATGACGGTGCCCTCGGGCGCATGAACTTCAGCCAGCAGGGTATTCCCAGGAACGATCAACTTACTGTCCAAGATGGTTTGACAGCGTATAGGCACACACCCATCTTTCATGGTGGCGAGTGCTCAGGCTACCAGCGGGTGGGTCTGCGTTTTCTTCCCACGGAGCAGGCTCGATCAGGACCTCTAGTCCAGCCAGTGGCCACCCAGCCGCCACGGAAAGCATCAAAATTTCCTCCTGCCATGGCGGAATCTTCACTGGAGCTCTCAGTAATATTCTCACATGCCCAATAGGGCACCCGACAGGAAGCTCTTCTGCAAACTGCATCTCCTCACCATCTACTGTAGGACCTTCTGAGTTCGCCAGTGTGTGGTGGTCCGCTGCCAGTATTTAGGCCCTTTGTTGGCATAGAGGTGATGATCTAGGTCTCTCAGCACATTCATGCCCAGCGATACATGGAGTCCTCTTCTAGACGGATGATCTACCAGTACAATTCCCTTTTTGCCAATGTCCTGCCCAAACAGCTGGACCCGCATCCAGACGATCCCTAGTACGTCCATTGCACCATTATTGGCAGCTATCAACCGGATGAGACTTCCTTCTTTCGGCTCCATCATATGAAGTGTCTCTCGAAGAACTCCAACGGCATCAGGGTGCACTCTGATCCAGTATCCACTAGACAGCATACCTTCTGGCCCTTCAGCTCGACTTCCATAATGGGGCTGCTAACATAGAGATCGCGTTCATCGCGGAGCAGGCTTAGTTCTAAGTGAACTGCCACAGGACGCCCCGTTACTGTGGCAGCAGGAAGTTTAAAGCCAGCTCGGGTTCCGTCTGTCCGTGGTACTCTCAGACGATATGGCCATACCGTCGGCAGCTCCAGGAGAGAGGTCCCCTTGATCTCCGCACACCAGATGGACCTGGATTAATAGGTCCTTGCTGCCGGGATACTCTAGGTGGAGGCGGGCAGTATGTTGGGACCAATCCTGGGGCCCTGAATGTGCCTGCTTTCATCTGGGACTCTTCCAGGCGGAGTTCTCTCATTTCTGCCCGTAGGGCCTGGACCACATCCTTCAAGGACTCAGTGTCTTCAGGACGTACCCAGGTCCCTGTCACTTGGGTGCTACTCACTGCCTTCACACTCACAGCCATGGGCCCTACCAGCAGTCCAGTAAACATTATAAAATGTCAGGTCAGCATCTGCCCGGGTCATCTCTTTCAGTTTATCCAAATTTATTGGATAATTCTAGGATAGATTGGTCTCGTAGTAACTGGTCCACTTCTTTGAAGGCTCTCATAGCCCCTGAATCCCACTGCTGCACTTCATTCAACAGCTCCTGTAGGGCATTAGGGTATTGTACTAGCATTTCACCCTCTCGCTGTGACAGTTTGAAGAAGCTGCTACGCAACTGTGCTACCCTGGTACGCCCTCCCTGCGCTCCCTTCAGCAGGAAGAATATTTTTTCGTAAGTGTCTCTTTCTTATTCGGGCCATACCATCACTGTCCATCTAGCGTCACCTTCTAGGGCCCCCAATGCTATCTCTGCACGCAGCTCAGGTATCAGGTTACTCAATTTAACTATGCTTTGTACCCTTTCGGTCCTGTCCTGCAACCCCATATTTTTACCGTTAAACTTTGGCAAGTGCTGGATTAGTGCCCTGGCCGATAAGTACCCTACTTGGGCTGGCATGACAGGTACTGGGGCTGGTAATTTTCGTTGCGCAGGGGAACCCTGGACCGCTGCCGCCAGGGGATTATTTCCCGCCACGTCTCTGCCCATGAAGATTGCTGTTTCCTGCCGACAACACCAAGTTGTAAACTGTGTACCGGGGTGGGCTCCCCAGGATACATCGAAGTCTTGAACAAAAGAGGCGACTCCAACTCACTTGTAAAAATAAGATTTTATTTAGCTTAGTAAAACCCTTTACCAAAAAGACCCCCCCTTCACCCTTCAGATATTTACATACACCCAGCTGGGAAGCCGAGACCCTTATGCCATGTAGCACGGTGCTTTATAATGCGTGCTTCCAATCTACTCCAAGCTTTTGCCTATCTGCAGGCTGTCTCTAACCAGCCGCTATTACCTTCTATCACCATAGAAACAGGAACAATTAGTGAGGATGCTAGGGAATCACCGGCGACACAACACAAGAGCTTACAATCTTAATAACTCCCCAACCACAGTATCACCAAACAAATATCACAGTATATATCTCACAAGCCAAGACAACGTAAAGTTACATAACATGTGACTTTTAGATCTCTTTAGAAAATTCTCTCTCTCACTCTGAGAATTACAGCTCTATAGAGATCTTTGTGTTTGAGGGCTATTAAATAGACAGATCAGTCCCCAGTAGTGTGGCCTGCGACAGACAGTATGCCTAACTAAACTAACTAACTAACTACAGGCCTTATTATTAGTCTTGAACAGTTGGCGCCAAACATATATGACGGTGCGTGCATGGTTACACCAGAGTTCTCTGGCTGACGCGGGTCTGTTGGGTACCTCTATACTTTGTCTGAAACGGTAGGAATAGGAGTTTATCCGGGAACCATGTGAACTCACTGACACTGCTACTTCTGTGCTCTGTCCTTAATAGCAATCTTCTCCGTTAGGGTGGGGATCTGACAAACTCTAGAACAGTCTCTAATTCAGTTCCCCTTTACTGTAACTCTGGTCCTTTAGGGGTCCTTTTCCACGTGGATCACGTTGGCTTACTTCCACTAGTACTCAAAAGCACACTTCACAAGATGGCTGACACACACACTTGCCTCTTTTCTTTTTAAAGCTCCACCTCTCCGCAGTGATGATGCACTTCCTCTCCCCTGTTGCATTCCAGGCCACAGTGCCCTCTTGTGGTCAAACAACAAAATGTCAGTTATAACAACATAAACTTACTTACAGAAACAGGTACATTCACAACAGAAGGGCTGTTTCACCATCTTACACAAGCATTCTACTATTGATTTAATGATCTCAGGATAGGTCATCAACATCAGATCGACGGGAGTCCGACACCGGTCAGCTGATAAGAAGGAGCCACGGAATGCTGGAAGAAGCACAACACTGACCAGTATGTGGTGGCTGGAATGGGCGCAAGTGCCACAGTACTGTTACACACTGCTACATGGTAGTGTTCTTCTGCCGCAGCTCTTGAAAACAGCTGTTTGGGGAAGGTCCCTGGCGGTGTGATAGCTCATCTATCATATAATCCTGGAGAACCCATTTAACATCCATCTTTCTTGAATGACAAATCCCTCAGGAGTGCAGACATGGAGGATCCATTATGACTTGTTAGCTGGAAAAGCTGGGTGGGTATAGCACATACAGAATTGCTGTGGACTATTACATCTCTAGGTGTAACTGTGGCGCTATATTGTGGTCATCTACAGATAAAATTGACATGATTTGCCAATTAGAAGTCTGGGAAAGCTGGATGACCCCATGCACCCTTAGGACCCACCTTTCCATTTGTTCTCACACCTGTTATGTTAACATTTACAGGTTGCCTTACAAGTCAATCTTTGGTGGGGTCTCTGCACTCACCCCAGAACACTACTTGAAGATGAACGGATTTCCCAACAACTACTGGGGGTGGGGCGGCGAGGACGATGACATTGCAGTCAGGTAAAATGGACAGGTTGTGCCAGGATATGTGGAAATTGCCATTGTCATGTGTCTTTGACCGCAGCTCCTTATTGTAGTTTGTGTGCAGCTCCACCTCTGATGCAGCAGATTATGTCACCGGTGATCATATCCACTGCTAGCTCAAGTCACCGAGCAGGAAGATGCACTGGCTTTGTGGTACACTCGTGATTCTGAAAATATAACCACTGTTGGGCTGGGACCTCAAGATTACCCATAATCCCACTTATTAATTTTTTCTCTGATAAATACAGTATTAACCCCTTCTTTCCCCATGACGTAAGGGTACTTCCAGGGAGCGGGGTACTTCCCGCAAAATGACGTACCCTTACGTCATAGGGATAGCGCGAGATCATGACAGATCTTGCGCTTTCTGGCAGCGGGAGCCGACTGTCACTAATAGACGGCCTCCCGCTGCAATAGTGGGAGATGCGCCCCCCCCCCTCCGCTGTTAACCCCTTCCCTGCTGCGATCTAAGTAGATCACGGCAGGAAAAGGGTTCACAGAGGGAGCGCCCTCCAACTGTGACTTCAGCCGGCTTTCGCGATGTTATCGCAGAGAGCCCGGCTGGTTGCTATGGCAACATGATGCCAGATACCAATGTCCTGTATTGCCAGAGCCTGTGATCGCTGTACAAGCGATAACGCATTGCAGGAGAGAAGTCCTGCAATGCCTTATCGTAGCGATCATCAGTGCTACAGTGTAATTCTCCCAGAGGGACATATTTTTATGCTTTTTCTCATATTAGCATAAAAAATAATTAACAAAAAAATCCCACATATTTGGTATCGTTGTGTCCGTAAAGACCCGTACAATAAATTGAACATGCTTTTTATCCTGCACGGCAAAAAGCGTAAAAAAAACTCTAAAAAACTGAGGCAAAATTCTAATTTTTAGCATTTTGCCTCCCAAAAAACGCAATAAAAGTGATTTAAAAAACATATTTACCCCAAAATGGTACCAATATAAACTACAGCTCATCTTGCAAAAAATAAGCCTTCATAGAGCTCCGTCCGTGGAAAAATAAAAAAAGTTCTAGGACTTAGAATGCAGCGATTTAGAAAAAAAAAAGATTTAAAAAAAGGGTTTTTAGTACAGAAAAGTGGAAAAGCGGGGGGGGGGGGGGGCGTGGCCAAGCCTGTAGAGTGTGAGGACGCACTGTTTCCCGGGCTCCTAAGCCATAGAAGATTGGCTGCATCTTTTGGCGTTTTCAAGCCAGCAGATGTCCTACATACCTTTACCAACAGCATCCCTGCAGTGCAAGGAACATTCCGAGAGGAATCATTACAAAATCGGCCAAGTAGGAGATTCGGGGCCTAGCAACCTGCACAAAGCCGCGGCATAAAGTTCTGGGCGGAAAGAAGGAGCAGCGCACGGAAGCACATCAAACACACTTGCGGGAGATGGCCGATGGGTTCACCATTTTGTATGTATTTTCTGTTGTCAACTGTGAAGATACAATATGGTTTCTATTATGCAAACCTCTGGGGGAAGGGAACATCGCCCCCCACCTCCACAAGAATTGGAGGAGCAGTGCTTTGTGTCCATAAACTGGTCAAACTGGTTCTAACTGGTAAAAACCGATCTAGGAATGTCTTTGTCTTGGACAAGCAGAGAGGAGAAACAGGATGTTCTTCTCATGAGACCAAATTCAAGAATGAACTGAGCGTGCTCACCGAAGTTCCTCCCAGATGGATGACATCACAAGCTACCTCACAAATACCTCCCTCTGAGAATGACCTATCAGCACACTAAATAATGTAACTGTATCCTAAATTACCTAACTTCCTGTGTTGAAACTTTCTTTAAACTTTAAACTAAACATTAATAAAGACGGACTCTTTTGGGACACATGATGGTCAGACGTGGGGTCTTTGAAAGGCTCTCCAGGCCTGCACATTATTCTTATCTAATTTGGCGCACACAGTATATCGAATAGCGAAAATTGTGCTAACAAAATTTGGAGGCACTGCTGAGATAATGAAGATACAGAGATATGAAGATATTTCACCGTTATCCGAACACAAGGGGACTTCAAAGCAGAGACGGACAGATAATGAGCTCAAACAAGGTAATAAGCTATTCTTATACCTGTACCATCTCTCCCTCTCTGCTATGATCCGACCAGGCCGGGTGAGTTGAAATATGATAAGTCTGTATCAAAAGAACAATGAAGTAGATATACTATGTGTTTTTTATGTTGTCTGTGAAGTAATGTCCTGAGTGTAAAAAGGTGTGATGGGGGGTTTATATTGTCTCTGTAGTAGTGAATGGTGTTAACAGACTGTGCAGGTTAGGTTTTAGGAATAAGGAACAAAGAATGTGTAGTATAACTTGTTAAAAAAAAGTAAAAAGGAAAGTTGATGTAAGCAATTTTATCTGTTTTTAACCAGCAACTTTACTCACTACTGTTATAGTAGTGAGTAAAGTTGCTGGTTAAAAACAGAGTAGTGCGTCCATGCGGTGAGCAACATGTGGCGGATGAGGTCTCCCTTTGTTATGTGGGGGAGGGATACACATGTAATGCTTGCATTTGCCATGTTGGCATACATCAACTCAAAGGGATTTGGGCTTGGAGTAAGATGTGGGCCGGCCAGAGATTCTGCTCCGATTATGGTAGGCCAAACTTGTTGAGGTAACACAATGTGGTGCCAAGATGTACAATCTGTGCCATGAGGTGCGGGAGTAGAGAATCTCAATTAAAGGGGTTGTCTCGCGGCGAAAGCGAATTTTTATTTTTTTTAAATGGACCCCTGCAATATGCCCTGTGAAAAAGAAAGCATTTGTTAGTTTTTAAAAAGCACATTGCACTTACCTGCATCAGCGTTCTGCAGCTTCTTCATTTCTTCTTTTAAAGATGGCGCCGCTGGTCTTCTCCCTCGGTGCACTGCGGGTCTTCCCATGGTGCACCGTGGAGTTTCTTCTTCTGTCTTCCGCGTTCCACTGCCGATACAGCCATCTCATTGGCTGATCGGCACCACGTGACGGAGGCGGAGCTACGATGACGATGCGGTGACCAGCTCTCCGGCACGAGCGGCCCCATTCACCAGGCAGAAGTCTGCACAGCGCAAGCGCATCTAAAAACTCCAGAAGACAGCAAAATTAGACGGAGCCATGGCGACGGGGACGCTAGCAACAGAGCAGGTAAGTGAATAACTTCTGTATGGCTCATATTTAATGCACGATGTATATTACAAAGTGCATTAATATGGCCATACAGAAGTGTATAACCCCACTTGCTGCCGTGAGACAACCCCTTTAAGGATTTTTCCAAATACGACAAGAGAAACAGGGACGAAACTGTAAGTGCTTATTAGTGAGATAAGCCAGACCTGTGTCGTGAGGTGTGGGAAAAATCACGTATGACTCGCAAGCAAATTTAATTAGATGATGTTTGTAAACACAACTGGACACACAAAAATGGGTGAAGGAAAAAGCAAGTCAATGAGTTAAGGAAAGGTAGAAGGTTTAACAATGAACGGTGATAATGGTAGCTATCGGGAGTGTTGAATATAAGTATGTGGGTGGAAATGGGCATAAGTTGCATTGTGTTTGTCATTGGATAGCCTATACTGGACAAAATATGTAAAAACCGCGGTACATAAGAGTTTTTCTTATTTATATATATATATATATATATATATATATATATATATATGTACTTTGTTCGCTGTGGGCAGTCCTATGTACAGTAAATACAATCCCAGTTTCTACTTCACATGAGATACTTATCAGTCCGTATATGAGTGAACTAGCTGATATACCCGGCTTCGCCCGAGTTAATTTGGTACTGGTGTTTATCTGGTGTTCACACGGAAAAGCTTATGAAGTCGTCGTTACTTTAGAGATACTGAGGGAAAAAAATATGTTCACCATTTTGCATAGTTCTCTGCGTTACCCAGGAAATACCACGGGGAGGCAACCATGCGACGTTTCCTTTATAAATGACATCAGGAAGTGAGAGAATTAGATTACATACGTAAAATTTGGACACTAATTCTTTTGCGCTTAGAATTGAATAATCGAGTTGGGACCCATTAGCTTTTCCTATTTATGACATAATCAATGCTCGTGCCAAATTTCCTGTTTCTATGACACCGGAAAGTGAAAAAATTACATTCCGCATGTAAAATTTCGACGCCAATTCTTTTGCGCTAGAATTAAATAATCGAGTTGGGACCCATTAGCTTTTCCTATTTATGACATAATCAATGCTCGTGCCAAATTTCCCGTTTCTATGACACCGGAAAGTGAAAAAATTACATTCTGTACGTAAAATTTCGACGCCAATTCTTTTGCGCTAGAACTGAATAATCGAGTTGGGACCTATGAACTTTTCCTATTTATGACATAATCAATGCTCGTGCCAAATTTCACGTTTCTATGACACCAGAAAGTGAAAAAATTACATTCCGCACGTAAAATTTGGACGCTAATTCTTTTGTGCATAAAATTGAATAATGGAGTTGGGACCCATTAGCCTTTCCTATTTATGACATAATCAATGCTTGTGCCAAATTTCCTGTTTCTATGACACCGGAAAGTGAAAACATTACCTTCCGCATGTAAAATTTTGATGACAATTCTTTTGCGCTAGAATTGAATAATCGAGTTGGGACCCATTAGCTTTTCCTATTTATGACATAATCAATGCCTGTGCCAAATTTCATGTTTCTATGACACCGGAAAGTGAAAAAATTACATTCCGCACGTAAAATTTTGACGCCAATTCTTTTGCGCTAGAATTGAATAATTGATTTGGGACCTATTAGCTTTTCCTCTTTATGACATAATCAATGCTCGTGCCAAATTTCACGTTTCTATGACACCGGAAAGTGAAAAAATTACATTCCGCACGTAAAATGTGGACGCTAATTCTTTTGCGCATAAAATTGAATAATGGAGTTGGGACCCATTAGCTTTTCCTATTTATGACATAATCAATGCTCGTGCCAAATTTCCTGTTTCTATGACACCGGAATGTGAAAAAATTACCTTCCGCACGTAAAATTTTGCCGCCAATTCTTTTGCGCTAGAATTAAATAATCGAGTTGGGACCCATTAGCTTTTCCTATGTATGACATAGTCAATGCTCGTGCCAAATTTCCCGTTTCTATGACACCGGAAAGTGAAAAAATTACATTCCGTACGTAAAATTTGGACGCTGATTCTTTTGCACATAGAATTGAGTAATTGAGTTGGGACCCATTAGCTTTTCTTATTTATGACATAATCAATGCTCGTGGCAAATTTCCTGTTTCCATGACACCGGAAAGTGAAAAAATTACATTCCGCACGTAAAATTTTGACCCCAATTCTTTTGCGCATAGAATTAAATAATCGAGTTGGGACCTATGAACTTTTCCTATTTATGACATAATCAATGCTCGTGCCAAATTTCCTGTTTCTATGACACCGGAAAGTGAGAAAATTAGATTCCGTACGTAAAATTTTGCCGCCAATTCTTTTGCGCATAGAATTGAATAATCGAGTTGGGACCCATTAGCTTTTCCTATTTATGACATATCCAATGCCCGTGCCAAATTTTAAGTTTCCAAGGCATTGGGAAGTGACAGATTTAGATTATGTACGTAAAATTTTGACGCCAATTGTTTTGCGCTAGAATTGAATAATCGAGTTGGGACCCAATTACTTTTCCTATTTTGGAGATAATCTATGCTCGCGCCAAAATTCATGTTTCTACGATATCGGGAAGTTGGAGAACTTTTGGCGAGTCAGTCAGTGAGTCAGTGAGTCAGTGAGGGCTTTCAGCTTTATATATATAGATAAAAACCCCAGAGTGTGTGAATTTGTGTGTATAAAATGAAGGGCCCGTATGAGAGTTAGATTATGTTATATGGTGTGTATACTGTCCGGTAACTAGAAACGAAATGAGAAAAGAATGACCAAACCCTAAGCCAGACCACAGAGGGTGGAGCTAGGTGATGTAAGGAGATGGGAGGGAAGAACAATAGGAAGAGGTCTTGCTCCACCCTCAATACAGACCAGTCTAGGAGAGAAGTGTCTCTATTTAAGTGGATGTTGGTATATACAGTATATGTACAGTTAGGGCCAGAAATATTTGGACAGTAACACAATTTTCGCGAGTTGGGCTCTGCATGCCACCGCATTGGATTTGAAATGAAGCCTCTACAACAGAATTCAAGTGCAGATTGTAACGTTTAATTTAAAGGGTTGAACAAAAATATCTGATAGAAAATGTAGGAATTGTACACATTTCTTTACAAACACTCCACATTTTAGGAGCTCAAAAGTAATTGGACAAATAAACATAACCCAAACAAAATATTTTTTTTTCAATATTTTGTTGCGAATCCTCTGGAGGCAATCACTGCCTTAAGTCTGGAACCCATGGACATCACCAAACGCTGGGTTTCCTCCTTCTTAATGCTTTGCCAGGCCTTTACAGCCGCAGCCTTCAGGTCTTGCTTGTTTGTGGGTCTTTCCGTCTGAAGTCTGGATTTGAGCAAGTGAAATGCATGCTCAATTGGGTTAAGATCTGGTGATTGACTTGGCCATTGCAGAATGTTCCACTTTTTTGCACTCATGCCATCACGTTGCCTCCACCATGTTTTACAGAGGATGTGGTGTGCCTTGGATCATGTGCCGTTCCCTTTCTTCTCCAAACTTTTTTCTTCCCATCATTCTGGTACAGGTTGATCTTTGTCTCATCTGTCCATAGAATACTTTTCCAGAACTTGGCTGGCTTCTTGAGGTGTTTTTCGGCAAATTTAACTCTGGCCTGTCTATTTTTGGAATTGATGAATGGTTTGCATCTAGATGTGAACCCTTTGTATTTACTTTCATGGAGTCTTCTCTTTACTGTTGACTTAGAGACAGATACACCTACTTCCCTGAGAGTGTTCTGGACTTCAGTTGATGTTGTGAACGGGTTCTTCTTCACCAAAGAAAGTATGTGGCGATCATCCACCACAGTTGTCTTCCGTGGACGCTGAGGCCTTTTTGAGTTCCCAAGCTCACCAGTGATTTCCTTTTTTCTCAGAATGTACCCGACTGTTGATTTTGCTACTCCAAGCATGTCTGCTATCTCTCTGATGGATTTTTTCTTTTTTTTCAGCCTCAGGATGTTCTGCTTCACCTCAATTGAGAGTTCCTTTGACCGCATGTTGTCTGGTCACAGCAACAGCTTCCAAATCCAAAACCACACACCTGGAATCAACCCCAGACCTTTTAACTACTTAATTGATTACAGGTTAACGAGGGAGACGCCTTCTGAGTTAATTGCAGCCCTTAGAGTCCATTGTCCGATTACTTTTGGTCCCTTGAAAAAGAGGAGGCTATGCATTACAGAGCTATGATTCCTAAACCCTTTCTCCGATTTGGATGTGGAAACTCTCATATTGCAGCTGGGAGTGTGCACTTTCAGCCCATATTATATATACAATTGTATTTCTGAACATGTTTTTGTAAACAGCTAAAATAACAAAACTTGTGTCACTGTCCAAATATTTCTGGCCCTAACTGTATATTGTGGTAATGTATAGAGGGAAGGTAACTCTTAGACTCCATGTTAAGTCTCTCACTTGAATAAATGGAGGTGAGCAAAGGAAAGGCATCTGATTTTATTCCTGAGACTAGTTGTGAGTTAAAGGGGTTGTCCCGCGAAAGCAAGTGGGGTTATACACTTCTGTATGGCCATATTAATGCACTTTGTAATGTATAGAGATGAGCGAACGTGTTCTTCCGAGCTTGATATTCGTGCGAATATTAGGGTGTTCGGGATGTTTGTTATTCGTAACGAACACCATGCGGTGTTCTGGTTACTTTCATTTCCTTCCCTGAGACGTTAGCGCGCTTTTTTTGGCCAATTGAAAGACAGGGAAGGCATTACAACTTCCCCCTGTGACGTTCAAGCCCTATACCACCCCCCTGCTGTGAGTGGCTGGGAAGATCAGGTGTCACCCGAACATAAAAGTCGGCCCCTCCCACGGTTCGGCTCAGATGCCGTGTGAGTTAGTGAGGGACAGTGCTGTTTGTACCGGAGCTGCTGTAGGGAAAAAATTGGTAGTTAGTGTAGGCTTCAAGACCCCCCAAAGGTCCTTATTAGGGCCACTGATAGCTGTGTGTTGGCTGCTGTTAGCAGTGCCATTTTTTTTTTCTCAAAATCGGCTCTGCAGAGCGTTGCACCCGGCATTAGGGACAGAAGTGCTGCATAGGCAGGGAGAGTGTTAGGAGTGAGTGTAGCCTTCAAGAACCTCAACGGTCCTTTCTAGGGCCATATTTATCCGTGTGCAGTACTGTCCAGGCTGCTGTTAGCTGTGCTGCATTTTTTTTTGCTTCTCAAAATCGCCTCTGCAGAGCATTCCACCCTCCATTGATACTGCAGGGAAAGAATTGTATAGGCAGGGCCACAACACAGTTATTATTCATTGAATATACGCAGTGCTGCCTTTTGGTGCAAAAAAAAGGAAAATAATTCTATTTGTCCAGCCTCTGTCCGTACTAACGCCGGTGGACATGTGTCGGCTGCGTGTGCAACCTGTAAAAATCATACGCACCCAGCTACGTTTTACTCCTGGCTTCGCCATTTGCTTTCCTTAATTGGGAAAAAAAATACCTGCTCTGCCACAGTTCATAACTCTGCTACCCTCACGTTCTGTGACACATTAGCAGGAAAACAGCACAGTTATTAAACTTCTCATGTTCATAGAATATACGCAGTGCTGCCTTTTGGTGCAAAAAAAAGGAAAATAATTCTATTTGTCCTGCCTCTGTCCGTACTAACGCCGGTGGACACGTGTCGGCTGCGTGTGCAACCTGTAAAAATCAGACGCACCCAGCTACGTTTTACTCCTGGCTTCGCCATTTGCTTTCCTTAATTGGGAAAAAAAAATACCTGCTCTGCCACAGTTCATAACTCTGCTACCCTCACGTTCTGTGACACATTAGCAGGAAAACAGCACAGTTATTAAACTTCTCATGTTCATAGAATATACGCAGTGCTGCCTTTTGGTTCCAAAAAAAGGAAAATAATTCTATTTGTCCTGCCTCTGCCCGTACTAACGCGGTGGACACGTGTCGGCTGCGTGTGCAACCTGTAAAAATCAGACGCACCCAGCTACGTTTTACTCCTGGCTTTGCCATTTGCTTTCCTTAATTGGGAAAAAAAATACCTGCTCTGCCACAGTTAATAACTCTGCTACCCTCACGTTCTGTGACACATTAGCAGGAAAACAGCACAGTTATTAAACTTAGATTATTCATTCACTAGAGGCAGTGGGGCCTTTCGTTTTCAAAAAAGGGAAAAAATTATATTTGGCCTGCAGTCTTGCGCCAATTTATTAGCTGCCAGTGAAATCAAATCACTGGTAATACAGCATGCTGAGGGGTAGGGGTAGGCCTAGAGGACGTGGACGCGGCCGAGGACGCGGAGGGCCAAGTCAGGGTGTGGGCACAGGCCAAGCTCCTGATCCAGGTGTGTCGCAGCCGACTGCTGCGCGATTAGGAGAGAGGCACGTTTCTGGTGTCCCCACATTCATCGCCCAATTAATGGGTCCACGCGGGAGACGGTTATTAGAAAATGAGCAGTGTGAGCAGGTCCTGTCCTGGATGGCAGAAAGTGCTTCGAGCAACCTATCGTCTACCCGCAGTTCTGCGCCGTCCACTGCTGCCAATCCGAATCCTCTGTCTGCTGCTCCTCCTTCCTCCCAGCCTCCTCACTCCACTACAATAACACCTGCTCAGGAGCGGGAACACTCCCAGGAACTGTTCTCGGGCCCCTGCTTAGATTGGGCAGCAGCGGTTCCTCTCCCACCAGAGGAGTTTATCGTCACTGATGCCCAACCATTCGAAAGTTCCCGGGGTCCGGGGGAAGAGGCTGGGGACTTCCGCCAACTGTCTCAACAACTTTCTGTGGGTGAGGAGGACGATGACGATCAGACACAGTTGTCTTGCAGTGAGGTAGTAGTAAGGGCAGTAAGTCCGAGGGAGCAGCGCACAGAGGATTCGGAGGAAGAGCAGCAGGACGATGAGGTGACTGACCCCACCTGGTGTGCAACGCTTACTCAGGAGGACAGGTCTTCAGAGGGGGAGTCAAGGGCATCAGCAGGGCAGGTTGCAAGAGGCAGTGCGGTGGCCAGGGGTAGAGGCAGGGCCAGACCGAATAATCCACCAAGTGTTTCCCAAAGCGCCCCCTCGCGCCATGCCACCCTGCAGAGGCCGAGGTGCTCTAAGGTCTGGCAGTTTTTCACAGAGACGCCTGACGACCGACGAACAGTGGTGTGCAACCTTTGTCGCGCAAAGCTCAGCCGGGGAGCCAACACCAACAGCCTCACCACCACCACCATGCGCAGACATATGATGGCCAAGCACCCCGCAAGGTGGGACGAAGGCCGTTCAGCGCCTCCGGTTTGCACCCCTGCCTCTCCCCCTGTGCCCCAACCTGCCACTGAGATGCAACCCCCCTCTCAGGACACAGGCACTACCGTCTCCTGGCCTGCACCCACACCCTCACCTCCGCTGTCCTCGGCCCCATCCAGCAGTGTAGTTCAGCGCACCGTCCAGCCGTCGCTTGCGCAACTGTTGGAGCGCAAGCGCAAGTACGCCGCCACGCACCCGCACGCTCAAACGTTAACCGTCCGCATAGCAAAATTCATCAGCCTTGAGATGCTGCCGTATAGGGTTGTGGAAACGGAGTCCTTCAAAAGTATCATGGAGGCGGCGGCCCCGCGCTACTCAGTTCCCAGTCGCCACTACTTTTCCCGATGTGCCGTCCCAGCCCTGCACGACCACGTCTCCCGCAACATTGTACGCGCCCTCACCAACGCAGTTACTGCCACGGTCCACTTAACTACGGACACGTGGACAAGCACAGGCGGGCAGGGCCACTACATCTCCCTGACGGCACATTGGGTGAATTTAGTGGAGGCTGGGACAGAGTCAGAGCCTGGGACCGCTCATGTCCTACCCACCCCCAGAATTGCGGGCCCCAGCTCGGTGGTGGTATCTGCGGAGGTGTATGCTTCCTCCACTAAAGCACCCTCCTCCTCCTCCTCCTCCTCTGTCTCGCAATCAAGATGTGTTAGCAGCAGCATGTCGCCAGCAGTCGGTGTCGCGCGGTGTGGCAGCACAGCGGTGGGCAAGCGTCAGCAGGCCGTGCTGAAACTACTCAGCTTAGGCGATAAGAGGCACACGGCCCACGAACTGCTGCAGGGTCTGACACAGCAGACCGACCGCTGGCTTGCGCCGCTGAGCCTCCAACCGGGCATGGTCGTGTGTGACAACGGCCGTAACCTGGTGGCGGCTCTGCAGCTCGGCAGCCTCACGCACGTGCCATGCCTGGCCCACGTCTTTAATTTGGTGGTTCAGCGGTTTCTGAAAAGCTACCCACGCTTGTCAGACCTGCTCGTAAAGGCGCGCCGGCTCTGCGCACATTTTCGCAAATCCCACACGGACGCTGCCACCCTGCGCACCCTGCAACATCACTTTAAGCTGCCAGTGCACCGACTGCTGTGCGACGTGCCCACACGGTGGAACTCTACGCTCCACATGTTGGCCAGGCTCTATGAACAACGTAGAGCTATAGTCGAATACCAACTCCAACATGGGCGGCGCAGTGGGAGTCAGCCTCCTCAATTCCTTTCAGAAGAGTAGGCCTGGTTGGCAGACATCTGCCATGTCCTTGGTAATTTTGAGGAGTCTACCCAGGTGGTGAGCGGCGATGCTACAATCATTAGCGTCACCATTCCTCTGCTATGCATCTTGAGAAATTCCCTGCAAACCATAAAGGCAGCTGCTTTGCGCTCGGAAACAGGGGCGGGGGAAGACAGTATGCCGCTGGATAGTCAGGGCACCCTCCTGTCTATTTCTCAGCGCGTACAGGAGGAGGAGGAGGAGGAGGAGCATGAGGAGGATGAGGAGGAGGGGGAAGAGACAGCTTGGGCCGCTGCTGACGGTACACCGGCTGATTGCCTGTCATCCTTTCAGCGTGTATGGCCTGAGGAGGAGGAGGATCCTGAAAGTGATCTTCCTAGTGAAGACAGCCATGTGTTGCGTACAGGTACCCTGGCACACATGGCTGACTTCATGTTAGGATGCCTTTCTCGTGACCCTCGCGTTGCACGCATTCTGGCCACGACGGATTACTGGGTGTACACACTGCTCGATCCACGGTATAAGGATAACCTGCCCACTCTGATTCCCGAAGAGGAAAGGGGTTCGAGAGTGTTGCTATACCACAGGACCCTTGCGGACAAGCTGATGGTAAAATTCCCAGCCGACAGCGCTAGTGGCAGAGGGCGCAGTACCGAGGGCAAGGTAGCAGGGGATGTGCGTAGATCGAGCAGCATGTACATCCCAGGCAGTGCAACAGTCTTTAAGGGCCTGGCCAGCTTTATGGCTCCCCACCAAGACTGTGTCACCGCTCCCCAGTCACGGCTGAGTCGGCGGGAGCACTGTAAAAGGATGGTGAGGGAGTACGTAGCGGATCGCACGACCATCCTTGGTGACGCCTCTGCCCCCTACAACTACTGGGTGTCGAAGCTGGACACGTGGCCTGAACTAGCGCTGTATGCCCTGGAGGTGCTTGCTTGTCTTGCGGCTAGCGTCTTGTCGGAGAGGGTGTTTAGTGCGGCTGGGGGAATCATCACAGATAAGCGTAGCCGCTTGTCAACCGACAGTGCCGACAGGCTAACACTCATCAAGATGAACAAAGGCTGGATTTCGCCAGACTTCTGTTCTCCACCAGCGGACAGCAGCGATACGTAAGCAATACGTAGGCTGCACCCGCGGATGGAAGCTACGTTCTCTCTCACCATCCAAAACGGGGACATTTCTGCTTCATCAATCTGTGTCTAATATTCCTCCTCCTCCTCCTGCTCCTCCTCCTGAAACCTCACGTAATCACGCTGAACGGGCAATTTTTCTTAGGGCCACAAGGCTCACTCAAATAATTTTTCTGAACAATTTTTATAAGTTTCAATGCGCTTAAAAGCGTTGGAACTTTAACTTGAACCAATTTTTCGTTACACTGGGCTGCCTCCAGGCCTAGTTACCACTTAAGCCACATTAACCAAAGCGATTAATGGGTTTCACCTGCCCTCTTGGCTGGCCATGGCCAATTTTTGGGATGTACATTAGTACTGTTGATACAGCAATTTTTGTGGGCCCTCGCCTACAGTGTAATCAAATAAATTTTTAGCCCACCTGCATTACAGCTGACGTTACCTCAGCTGTGTTGGGCAATGCAATGGGATATTTTTATGTACCGCCGGTGGGTTCCAGGGAGCCACCCATGCTGTAGGTGCACACGGAGTTTTTAACACATCTGTACACTTGTAAAGAACCCCAGTCTGACTGGGGCATGCAGTGTGGGCCGAAGCCCACCTGTATTACGCACGACATTACTACCTCAGCTGTGTTGGGCAATGCAATGGGATATTTCTATGTGCCGCCGGTGGCCTCCTGGCACCCATCCATGCTGTCGGTCCACAGGGACTTCACAATAGGGAGTTGTACCTGCCTGTGTCTATGAATTAAAAAGCCCGGTCTAACTGGGGCATGCAGACACCTTGACAGAATGAATAGTGTGTGGCACATAGGTTCCCCATTGCTATGCCTACGTGTGCAGCTCCTGATGGCGGTGGCACAGGATTCTATTTCTCATTGCTTCTGTACAGCATTGTGGGCTATCGCCCCGCCACTTTTAAAGAGGGTCGCTGCCTAGCCGTGCCAACCCTCTGCAGTGTGTGCCTGCGGTTCCTCCTCATGGCAGACGCACTTCTAAATAGACATGAGGGTGGTGTGGCATGAGGGCAGCTGAAGGCTGCGCAGGGACACTTTGGTGTGCGCTGTGGGGGGGAGGGGGGGCGGTTGGTCAGCATGTAACCCAGGAGAAGTGGCAGCGGAGTGTCATCCAGGCAGTGATTGTGCTTTGTTGTAGCTAGTGTGGTGCTTAGCAAAGGTATGCCATGCTAATGAGGGCTTTTCAGAAGTAAAAGTTGTGGGGGGGTGGGGGGGGGGGCCCACTCTTGCCGGTATTGTGGCTTAATAGTGGGACCTGTGAACTTGAGATGCAGCCCAACATGTAGCCCCTCGCCTGCCCTATCCGTTTCTGTGTCATTCCCATCACTTTCTTGAATTGCCCAGATTTTCACACATGAAAACCTTAGCGAGCATCGGCGAAATACAAAAATGCTCTGGTCGCCCATTGACTTCAATGGGGTTCGTTGTTCGAAACGAACCCTCGAGCATCGCGGGAAGTTCGTTCCGAATAACGAACACCCGAACATTTTGGTGTTCGCTCATCCCTAGTAATGTACATTGTGCATTAATTATGAGCCATACAGAAGTTATCAGAAGTTATTCACTTACCTGTTCCGTTGCTGTCGTCCTCGTCTCCATGGTGCCGTCTAATTTTCAGCGTCTAATCGCCGGATTAGACGCGCTTGCGCAGTCCTGTCTTCTTCTTTTCTGAATGGGGCCGCTCGTGCCGGAGAGCGGCTCCTTGTAGCTCCGCCCCGTCACGTGCCGATTCCAGCCAATCAGGAGGCTGGAATCGGCAATGGACCGCACAGAAGACCTGCGGTCCACCGAGGGAGAAGATTCCGGCGGCCATCTTCACCAGGTAAGTAAGAAGTCACCGGAGCGCGGGGATTCAGGTAACCACTATCCCGTTTTCTTTTTTAACCCCTGCATCGGGTTTGTCTCGCGCCGAACGGGGGGGCTATTGAAAAAAAAAAAAACCTTTTCGGCGCGGGACAACCCCTTTAATAGCCCAGGATTGCCACAGTATATATATGCGCCATGCAACTTTGGGAAGTTGTTGAGTACACTCCTGGGAAGATTATAGGCATAGTACAACTATCCTATGATAAATGGCGCGCGTGCGTCGCCGACAGTTATGCCCCCCCCCCCCCACGTAGATCGTTCGATTTCCAACATTGCCACTAATTCTCTCACTTCCCGATAGCGTAGAAACATGAAATTTGGCACGAGCATTGATTATGTCATAAATAGGAAAAGCTAATGGGTCCCAACTCGATTATTCAATTCTAGCGCAAAAGAACTAGCGTCCAAATTTTACGTACGGAATCTAATTTTCTCACTTCCAAATATCATAGAAACTTGAAATATTGCATGAGCATTGATTATGTCATAAATAGGAAAAGTTAATGGGTCCTAACTCGATTATTAAATTCTATGCGCCAAAGAATTAGCGTCCAAATTTTATGTGCGAAATCTAATTTTCTCGCTTCCCAATATCATGGAAACTTCAAATTTGCCATGAGCATTGATTATGACATAAATAGGAAAAGCTAATGGGTCCCAACTCGATTATTCAATTCTAAGCGCAAAAGAATTAGCGTCCAAATTTTACGTACGAAATCTAATTTTCTCGCTTCCCAATATCATAGAAACTTGAAATTTGGCACGAGCATTGATTATGAGATTAATAGGAAAAGTTAATAGGTCCCAACTCGATTATTCAATTCTATGTGCCAAAGAATTATCGTCCAAATTTTACGTACGGAATCTAATTTTCTCGCTTCCCAATATCATAGAAACTTGAAATTTGGCACGAGCATTGATTATGACATAAATAGGAAAAGCTAATGGGTCCCAACTCGATTATTCAATTCTAAGCGCAAAAGAATTAGCGTCCAAATTTTACGTACGAAATCTAATTTTCTCGCTTCCCAATATCATAGAAACTTGAAATTTGGCACGAGCATTGATTATGAGATTAATAGGAAAAGTTAATAGGTCCCAACTCGATTATTCAATTCTATGTGCCAAAGAATTAGCGTCCAAATTTTACGTACGGAATCTAATTTTCACGCTTCCCAATGTCATAGAAACTTCAAATTTGCCATGAGCATTGATTATGTAATATATAGGAAAAGTTAATGGGTCCGAACTCAATTATTCAATTCTAAGCACAAAAGAATTAGCGTCCAAATTTTACGTACAAAATC
Organism: Eleutherodactylus coqui; assembly: GCF_035609145.1. Classification (NCBI taxonomy): domain Eukaryota; kingdom Metazoa; phylum Chordata; class Amphibia; order Anura; family Eleutherodactylidae; genus Eleutherodactylus; species Eleutherodactylus coqui. The sequence goes on along the minus strand of NC_089842.1, from coordinate 26,364,293 downwards.
TAATTTTCTCGCTTCCCAATATCATAGAAACTTCAAATTTGCAATGAGCATTGATTATGTCATAAATAGGAAAAGCTAATGGGTCCGAACTCAATTATTCAATTCTAAGCGCAAAAGAATTAGCGTCCAAATTTTACGTACAGAATCTAATTTTCTTGCTTCCCAATGTCATAGAAACTTCAAATTTGCCATGAGCATTTATTATGTCATAAATAGGAAAAGTTAATAAGTCCTAACTCGATTTTTCAATTCTAAGCACCAAAGAATTATCGTCCAAATTTTACGTACGGAATCTAATTTTCTCGCTTCCCAATATTATAGAAACTTGAAATTTGGCATGAGCATTGATTATGTCATAAATAGGAAAAGTTAATAAGTCCTAACTCGATTTTTCAATTCTAAGCACCAAAGAATTAGCGTCCAAATTTTACGTACAAAATCTAATTTTCTCGCTCCCCAATATCATAGAAACTTGAAATTTGGCACGAGCATTGATTATGAGATAAATAGGAAAAGTTAATAGGTCCCAACTCGATTATTCAATTCTATGTGCCAAAGAATTAGCGTCCAAATTTTACGTACGGAATCTAATTTTCTCGCTTCCCAATGTCATAGAAACTTCAAATTTGCCATGAGCATTGATTATGTCATAAATAGGAAAAGTTAATGGGTCCGAACTCAATTATTCAATTCTAAGCGCAAAAGAATTAGCGTCCAAATTTTATGTACAGAATCTAATTTTCTTGCTTCCCAATGTCATAGAAACTTCAAATTTGCCATGAGCATTGATTATGTCATAAATAGGAAAAGTTAATAAGTCCTAACTCGATTATTCAATTTTAAGCACCAAAGAATTATCGTCCAAATTTTACGTACGGAATCTAATTTTCTCGCTTCCCAATATCATAGAAACTTGAAATTTGGCACGAGCATTGATTATGACATAAATAGGAAAAGTTAATGGGTCCCAACTCGATTATTCAATTCTAAGCGCAAAAGAATTAGTGTCCAAATTTTACGTACGGAATCTAATTCTCTCACTTCCTGATGTCATATATATATATATATATATATATATATATATATATATAAATAAATGAATGACTGTCTGTCTGTCTGTTCTTTATTAGAGATGAGCGAACGCGTTCGTCCGAGCTTGATATTCGTGCGAATATTAGGGTGTTCGGGATGTTCGTTATTCGTAACGAACACCATGCGGTGTTCTGGTTACTTTCACTTCCTTCCCTGAGACGTTAGCGCGCTTTTCTGGCCAATTGAAAGACAGGGAAGGCATTACAACTTCCCCCTGCAACGTTTAAGCCCTATACCACCCCCCTGCTGTGAGTGGCTGGCGAGATCAGGTGTTCGCCTAATATAAAAGTCGGCCCCTCCCGCGGCTCGCCTCAGATGCGGTGTGAGTTAGATGAGGGACAGTGCTGTTTATACCGGAGCTGCTGTAGGGAAAGAATTGGTAGTTAGTATAGGCTTCAAGACCCCCCAAAGGTCCTTATTAGGGCCACTGATAGCTGTGTGTTGGCTGCTGTTAGCAGTGTCAAATTTTTTTTTCTCAAAATCGCCTCTGCAGACCGTTGCACCTGGCATTAGGGACAGAAGTGCTGCATAGGCAGGGAGAGTGTTAGGAGTGAGTGTAGCCTTCAAGAACCTCAACGGTCCTTTCTAGGGCCATATTTATCCGTGTGCAGTACTGTCCAGGCTGCTGTTAGCTGTGCTGCATTTTTTTTGGGCTTCTCAAAATCGCCTCTGCAGAGCATTCCACCCTCCATTGATACTGCAGGGAAAGAATTGTATAGGCAGGGCCACAACACAGTTATTATTCATAGAATATACGCAGTGCTGCCTGTTGGAGGGAAAAAACTGAAAACAAATCTATTTGTCCAGCCTCTGTCCGTCCTAACGCCTGTGGACACGTGTGAGCTGCGTGAAAAACATTGCTAAATCATACGCACCCAGCTACGCTTTACTGCTGGCTTCGCCATTTGCTTTCCTTAATTGGGAAAAAAATACCTGCTCTGCCAGAGTTATAATAACTCTGCTACCCTCACGTTCTGTGACACATAAGCAGGGACACAGCACAGTTATTAAACTTCTCATGTTCATTGAATATACGCAGTGCTGCCTGTTGGTGGGAAAAAACTGAAAACAAATCTATTTGTCCAGCCTCTGTCCGTCCTTACGCCTGTGGACACGTGTGAGCTGCGTGAAAAACATTGCTAAATCATACGCACCCAGCTACGCTTTACTGCTGGCTTCGCCATTTGCTTTCCTTAATTGGGAAAAAAATACCTGCTCTGCCAGAGTTATAATAACTCTGCTACCCTCACGTTCTGTGACACATAAGCAGGGACACAGCACAGTTATTAAACTTCTCATGTTCATTGAATATACGCAGTGCTGCCTGTTGGTGGGAAAAAACTGAAAACAAATCTATTTGTCCAGCCTCTGTCCGTCCTTACGCCTGTGGAGACGTGTGAGCTGCGTGAAAAACATTGCTAAATCATACGCACCCAGCTACGCTTTACTGCTGGCTTCGCCATTTGCTTTCCTTAATTGGGAAAAAAAATACCTGCTCTGCCAGAGTTATAATAACTCTGCTACCCTCACGTTCTGTGACACATAAGCAGGGACACAGCACAGTTATTAAACTTCTCATGTTCATTGAATATACGCAGTGCTGCCTGTTGGTGGGAAAAAACTGAAAACAAATCTATTTGTCCAGCCTCTGTCCGTCCTTACGGGCGGTGGAGACGTGTGAGCTGCGTGAAGAACAGTGCTAAATCATACGCACCCAGCTACGCTTTACTGCTGGCTTCGCCATTTGCTTTCCTTAATTGGGAAAAAAATACCTGCTCTCCAAGAGTTATAATAACTCTGCTACCCTCACGTTCTGTGACACATAAGCTGGGACACAGCACAGTTATTAAACTTAGATAATTCATTCACTAGAGGCAGTGGGGCCTTTCGTTTTCCAAAAAGGGCAAAAATTATATTTGGCCTGCAGTCTTGCGCCAATTTATTTCCTGGCTTGGAAATCACTGGTAATACAGCATGCTGAGGGGTAGGGGCAGGCCTAGAGGACGTGGACGCGGCCGAGGACGCGGAGGGCCAAGTCAGGGTGTGGGCACAGGCCAAGCTCCTGATCCAGGTGTGTCGCAGCCGACTGCTGCGCGATTAGGAGAGAGGCACGTTTCTGGCGTCCCCACATTCATCGCCCAATTAATGGGTCCACGCGGGAGACGGTTATTAGAAAATGAGCAGTGTGAGCAGGTCCTGTCCTGGATGGCAGAAAGTGCTTCGAGCAACCTATCGTCTACCCGCAGTTCTGCGCCGTCCACTGCTGCCAATCCGAATCCTCTGTCTGCTGCTCCTCCTTCCTCCCAGCCTCCTCACTCCACTACAATAACACCTGCTCAGGAGCGGGAGCACTCCCAGGAACTGTTCTCGGGCCCCTGCTTAGATTGGGCAGCAGCGGTTCCTCTCCCACCAGAGGAGTTTATCGTCACTGATGCCCAACCATTCGAAAGTTCCCGGGGTCCGGGGGAAGAGGCTGGGGACTTCCGCCAACTGTCTCAAGAACTTTCTGTGGGTCAGGAGGACGATGACGATCAGACACAGTTGTCTTGCAGTGAGGTAGTAGTAAGGGCAGTAAGTCCCAGGGAGCAGCGCACAGAGGATTCGGAGGAAGAGCAGCAGGACGATGAGGTGACTGACCCCACCTGGTGTGCAACGCTTACTCAGGAGGACAGGTCTTCAGAGGGGGAGTCAAGGGCATCAGCAGGGCAGGTTGCAAGAGGCAGTGCGGTGTCCAGGGCCAGGGGTAGAGGCAGGGCCAGACCGAATAATCCACCAAGTGTTTCCCAAAGCGCCCCCTCGCGCCATGCCACCCTGGGGAGGCCGAGGTGCTCTAAGGTCTGGCAGTTTTTCACAGAGACGCCTGACGACCGACGAACAGTGGTGTGCAACCTTTGTCGCGCAAAGCTCAGCCGGGGAGCCAACACCAACAGCCTCACCACCACCACCATGCGCAGACATATGATGGCCAAGCACCCCGCAAGGTGGGACAAAGGCCGTTCACCGCCTCCGGTTTGCACCCCTGCCTCTCCCCCTGTGCCCCAACCTGCCACTGAGATGCAACCCCCCTCTCAGGACACAGGCTCTACCGCCTCATGGCCTGCACCCACACCCTCATCTCCGCTGTCCTCGGCCCCATCCAGCAGTGTAGTTCAGCGCACCGTTCAGCCGTCGCTTGCGCAAGTGTTCGAGCGCAAGCGCAAGTACGCCGCCACGCACCCGCACGCTCAAACGTTAACCGTCCGCATCGCAAAATTCATCAGCCTTGAGATGCTGCCGTATAGGGTTGTGGAAACGGAGTCCTTCAAAAGTATCATGGAGGCGGCGGCCCCGCGCTACTCAGTTCCCAGTCGCCACTACTTTTCCCGATGTGCCGTCCCAGCCCTGCACGACCACGTCTCCCGCAACATTGTGCGCGCCCTCACCAACGCGGTTACTGCCACGGTCCACTTAACTACGGACACGTGGACAAGCACAGGCGGGCAGGGCCACTACATCTCCCTGACGGCACATTGGGTGAATTTAGTGGAGGCTGGGACAGAGTCAGAGCCTGGGACCGCTCACGTCCTACCCACCCCCAGAATTGCGGGCTCCAGCTCGGTGCTGGTATCTGCGGAGGTGTATGCTTCCTCCACTAAAGCACCCTCCTCCTCCTCCTCCTCTGTCTCACAATCAAGATGTGTTAGCAGCAGCATGTCGCCAGCAGTCGGTGTCGCGCGGTGTGGCAGCACAGCGGTGGGCAAGCGTCAGCAGGCCGTGCTGAAACTACTCAGCTTAGGCGATAAGAGGCACACGGCCCACGAACTGCTGCAGGGTCTGACACAGCAGACCGACCGCTGGCTTGCGCCGCTGAGCCTCCAACCGGGCATGGTCGTGTGTGACAACGGCTGTAACCTGGTGGCGGCTCTGCAGCTCGGCAGCCTCACGCACGTGCCATGCCTGGCCCACGTCTTTAATTTGGTGGTTCAGCGCTTTCTGAAAAGCTACCCACGCTTGTCAGACCTGCTCGTAAAGGCGCGCCGGCTCTGCGCACATTTCCGCAAGTCCCACACGGACGCTGCCACCCTGCGCACCCTGCAACATCACTTTAAGCTGCCAGTGCACCGACTGCTGTGCGACGTGCCCACACGGTGGAACTCTACGCTCCACATGTTGGCCAGGCTCTATGAACAGCGTAGAGCTATAGTCGAATACCAACTCCAACATGGGCGGCGCAGTGGGAGTCAGCCTCCTCAATTCCTTTCAGAAGAGTGGGCCTGGTTGGCAGACATCTGCCATGTCCTTGGTAATTTTGAGGAGTCTACCCAGGTGGTGAGCGGCGATGCTACAATCATTAGCGTCACCATTCCTCTGCTATGCATCTTGAGAAATTCCCTGCAAACCATAAAGGCAGCTGCTTTGCGCTCGGAAACGGGGGCGGGGGAAGACAGTATGCCGCTGGATAGTCAGGGCACCCTCCTGTCTATTTCTCAGCGCGTACAGGAGGAGGAGGAGGAGCATGAGGAGGATGAGGAGGAGGGGGAAGAGACAGCTTGGGCCGCTGCTGACGGTACACCGGCTGATTGCCTGTCATCCTTTCAGCGTGTATGGCCTGAGGAGGAGGAGGAGGAGGAGGAGGAGGAGGATCCTGAAAGTGATCTTCCTAGTGAAGACAGCCATGTGTTGCGTACAGGTACCCTGGCACACATGGCTGACTTCATGTTAGGATGCCTTTCTCGTGACCCTCGCGTTGCACGCATTCTGGCCACTACGGATTACTGGGTGTACACACTGCTCGATCCACGGTATAAGGAGAACCTGCCCACTCTGATTCCCGAAGAGGAAAGGGGTTCGAGAGTGTTGCTATACCACAGGACCCTTGCGGACAAGCTGATGGTAAAATTCCCAGCCGACAGCGCTAGTGGCAGAAGGCGCAGTTCCGAGGGCCATGTTGCAGGGGATGTGCGTAGATCGAGCAGCATGTACATCCCAGGCAGTGCAACAGTCTTTAAGGGCCTGGCCAGCTTTATGGCTCCCCACCAAGACTGTGTCACCGCTCCCCAGTCACGGCTGAGTCGGCGGGAGCACTGCAAAAGGATGGTGAGGGAGTACGTAGCGGATCGCACGACCATCCTTGGTGACGCCTCTGCCCCCTACAACTACTGGGTGTCGAAGCTGGACACGTGGCCTGAACTAGCCCTGTATGCCCTTGAGGTGCTTGCTTGTCCTGCGGCTAGCGTGTTGTCGGAGAGGGTGTTTAGTGCGGCTGGGGGAATCATCACAGATAAGCGTAGCCGCTTGTCAACCGACAGTGCCGACAGGCTAACACTCATCAAGATGAACAAAGGCTGGATTTCCCCAGACTTCTGTTCTCCACCAGCGGACAGCAGCGATACGTAAGCAATACGTAGGCTGCACTCGCGGATGGAAGCTACGTTCTCTCTCACCATCCAAAACGGGGACATTTCTGCTTCATCAATCTGTGTCTAATATTCCTCCTCCTCCTCCTCCTGCTCCTCCTCCTGAAACCTCACGTAATCACGCTGAACGGGCAATTTTTCTTAGGGCCACAAGGCTCACTCAAATAATTTTTCAGAACAATTTTTATAAGTTTCAATGCGCTTAAAAGCATTGGAACTTTAACTTGAACCAATTTTTCGTTACACTGGGCTGCCTCCAGGCCTAGTTACCACTTAAGCCACATTAACCAAAGCGATTAATGGGTTTCACCTGCCCTCTTGGCTGGCCATGGCCAATTTTTGGGATGTACATTAGTACTGTTGATACAGCAATTTTTGTGGGCCCTCGCCTACAGTGTAATCAAATTAATTTTTAGCCCACCTGCATTACAGCTGACGTTACCTCAGCTGTGTTGGGCAATGCAATGGGATATTTCTATGTACCGCCGGTGGCTTCCTGGCACCCACCCAGGCAGTGGGTCCACAGGGAGTTAAACCTACATGTGTCCACTTGTAAAGAACCCCAGTCTGACTGGGGCATGCAGTGTGGGCCGAAGCCCACCTGTATTACGCACGACATTACTACCTCAGCTGTGTTGGGCAATGCAATGGGATATTTTTGTGTACCGCCGGTGGGTTCCAGGGAGCCACCCATGCTGTAGGTGCACACTGAGTTTTTAATACATCTGTACACTTCTAAAGAACCCGTCTGACTGGGGCATGCAGTGTGGGCCGAAGCCCACCTGTATTACGCACGACATTACTACCTCAGCTGTGTTGGGCAATGCAATGGGATATTTCTATGTACCGCCGGTGGCTTCCTGGCACCCACCCAGGCAGTGGGTCCACAGGGAGTTAAACCTACATGTGTCCACTTGTAAAGAACCCCAGTCTGACTGGGGCATGCAGTGTGGGCCGAAGCCCACCTGTATTACGCACGACATTACTACCTCAGCTGTGTTGGGCAATGCAATGGGATATTTTTGTGTACCGCCGGTGGGTTCCAGGGAGCCACCCATGCTGTAGGTGCACACTGAGTTTTTAATACATCTGTACACTTCTAAAGAACCCGTCTGACTGGGGCATGCAGTGTGGGCCGAAGCCCACCTGTATTACGCACGACATTACTACCTCAGCTGTGTTGGGCAATGCAATGGGATATTTCTATGTACCGCCGGTGGCTTCCTGGCACCCACCCAGGCAGTGGGTCCACAGGGAGTTAAACCTACATGTGTCCACTTGTAAAGAACCCCAGTCTGACTGGGGCATGCAGTGTGGGCCGAAGCCCACCTGTATTACGCACGACATTACTACCTCAGCTGTGTTGGGCAATGCAATGGGATATTTTTGTGTACCGCCGGTGGGTTCCAGGGAGCCACCCATGCTGTAGGTGCACACTGAGTTTTTAATACATCTGTACACTTCTAAAGAACCCGTCTGACTGGGGCATGCAGTGTGGGCCGAAGCCCACCTGTATTACGCACGACATTACTACCTCAGCTGTGTTGGGCAATGCAATGGGATATTTCTATGTACCGCCGGTGGCTTCCTGGCACCCACCCAGGCAGTGGGTCCACAGGGAGTTAAACCTACATGTGTCCACTTGTAAAGAACCCCAGTCTGACTGGGGCATGCAGTGTGGGCCGAAGCCCACCTGTATTACGCACGACATTACTACCTCAGCTGTGTTGGGCAATGCAATGGGATATTTTTGTGTACCGCCGGTGGGTTCCAGGGAGCCACCCATGCTGTAGGTGCACACTGAGTTTTTAATACATCTGTACACTTCTAAAGAACCCGTCTGACTGGGGCATGCAGTGTGGGCCGAAGCCCACCTGTATTACGCACGACATTACTACCTCAGCTGTGTTGGGCAATGCAATGGGATATTTCTATGTACCGCCGGTGGCTTCCTGGCACCCACCCAGGCAGTGGGTCCACAGGGAGTTAAACCTACATGTGTCCACTTGTAAAGAACCCCAGTCTGACTGGGGCATGCAGTGTGGGCCGAAACCCACCTGCATTAACCCTTTCCAGTCCACTGTGTGACCTGTGAAGACATTAGGGTTTAAGGCTGTACAGCTCCGTTGTTGGTAGACGTCCGTCGGGGTTCTCTTACTGTATATTGCCAGCCTCTCTGCTGTCGGAGCCTATCCTACGTGTCAGCTCATGCAGTACTGGCTTTAGCCAGCATATAGCGCCGTTGTATAACAGCAGAAAAAGAGTTAGCCCCCTAGGAAAACCATATACAAATTGGATTGGAAAGGGTTAAGCACAACATTACTACCTCAGCTGTGTTGGGCAATGCAATGGGATATTTCTATGTACCGCCGGTGGCTTCCTGGCACCCACCCATGCTGTAGGTGCACACGGAGTTTTTACTACATCTGTACACTTATAAAGAACCCCAGTCAGACTGGGGCATGCAGTGTGGGCCGAAGCCCACCTGCATTAAGCACGACATTACTACCTCAGCTGTGTTGGGCAATGCAATGGGATATTTCTGTGTACCGCCGGTGGGTTCCAGGGAGCCACCCATGCTGTGGGTCGACAGGGACTTCACAATAGGGAGTTGTACCTGCCTGTGTCTATGAATTAAAAAGCCCGGTCTGACTGGGGCATGCAGACACCTTGACAGAATGAATAGTGTGTGGCACATAGGTTCCCCATTGCTATGCCCACGTGTGCAGCTCCTGATGGCGGTGGCACAGGATTCTATTTCTCATTGCTTCTGTACAGCATTGTGGGCTATCGCTCCGCCACTTTTAAAGAGGGTCGCTGCCTAGCCGTGCCAACCTCTGCAGTGTGTGCCTGCGGTCCCTCGTCATGGCAGACGCAATTCTAAATAGACATGAGCGTGGTGTGGCATGAGGGCAGCTGAAGGCTGCGCAGGGACACTTTGGTGTGCGCTGTGGGGGGGAGGGGGGGCGGTTGGGCAGCATGTAACCCAGGAGAAGTGTCAGTGGAGTGTCATGCAGGCAGTGATTGTGCTTTGTTGGAGGTAGTGTGGTGCTTAGCAAAGGTATGCCATGCTAATGAGGGCTTTTCAGAAGTAAAAGTTGTTGGGAGGGGGGGGCCCACTCTTGCCGGTATTGTGGCTTAATAGTGGGACCTGGGAACTTGAGATGCAGCCCAACATGTAGCCCCTCGCCTGCCCTATCCGTCACTGTGTCATTCCCATCACTTTCCTGAATTGCCCAGATTTTCACACATGAAAACCTTAGCGAGCATCGGCGAAATACAAAAATGTTCTGGTCGCCCATTGACTTCAATGGGGTTCGTTGTTCGAAACGAACCCTCGAGCATCACGGGAAGTTCGTTACGAATAACGAACACCCGAACATTTTGGTGTTCGCTCATCTCTATTCTTTATGCATTACTACACGATTCATATGACCGCCATGAAACTTTGGGAAGTTGTTGAGTACACTCCTCCGAAGATTACTGGCATAGTACATCTATCCTACGATAGGTGGCGCGCGTGCGAGCATCGTCGACAGTTATGCCCCCCCAGAAAAAGACTGTTTGATTTCCATCTCAAGCACGAAAGTGCAAAAGTCATTACGAGCAACGGGATGCGTGTTCAACTACAAAATGATGCATCCGCCGAACGTTTCGCAAGACAATTGCTGGATATTGAGAATCTTGAGGTAAAATGAAAGCTGTGCTGTGATTGGTTGCTATGTATTATACTGCTGAGGTAACTTGAAAGCTGCGCTGTGATTGGTTATTATCTAGATATATAAAAACGAATGTATGTATGTATGTCTTCACAGCAACGCGCGACGGGTAAGCTAGTATATATATATATAGGTTCTTGGAGTATGTGGAGAATTCAAAAATATTAAGTTGCGTTAGTTTGAACATTGTTGAATTAAAATACTAAAATGAGATAGTTGTGTACTAGAGACACCTGATAACACGCTGAAAACAACAAGAGTGACAGCGGACCTACCCCAGATCACGCCCGGTCGGCGGCAGTAGTGGAGAGTGGAGAGAGAAGGTCCTGCAGACACCTGGCGGCAGAGCTCAGACCTGACCAGGACAGGCCTGCGAGCCGGAGTAGCAGCACTCGGTGCAGAGGAGGACTGGAGCTGTGGCGCCGATAGTGAGTACCGGTGATCACACAGAGCCCAGTCCCGCTATAAAAACAATTAAGCGGGGTCTCTGAAGCCTCCGTAACGCCCTCACCCCCCTCCACACTAGCTCTGCCTTCCCTCTGAGCTAGTACTCCAGCCTGAACTCACCCCATCTTCCTCCACCCCTCCCCCTCTCTCTGGCCCTTCAACTGTGTGAACGAGGGAAGAGATGCCAGCCTAAAGGGGCCTGCATACTGGAGCAATATAAATAGCCAAATCTGCAAAGAGGCAGAAGACAACAAAAGAGCCCAGCTCTAATTATTCTGGAACTGATAAATCCAGTTCTACCACAAGATAATTTTTAGGACTTGCATGCTGAGAGTCTGACCCTACTATACAAAAAATTTTCTTTGGTTCCCTTGTGATACCAACCGCATACAGGTGAATAAACGGCCACACAGATGGCTGACTGAGACCAAATAGTGTGGAGGAAGACACCCTATGGCTCACAACATGATAAGAACTATAAGAGTGCACATTCCAAGACTCATATAGCATCCAGACACCACCCTACCCATTTTCAATAGCAGCACAAAATGGTGAAGGGCATCAGGGAATGCTGTTCCGATCCACCGGATACCCCGAGAAGACAAAAAAATCAAGCAGACATGCAAAACTTTCTAAAGAGAAAGAGCACACAATCTCCGAGCGCCATGTCAAGATCACTTTCATCACAAAACACGTCGAATCAAGGGCCTCAGGGGAGGCGTGGCCTAGCCTACGGAGTAGATGGCCGCACGGAACCAGGGCTCCTCAACCAGAAGGAAGAATTTACATCTTTAAGACCTTGCCTGGCACCTCAAGATCCTCAGGGACCCGTGCGAACCACAACTGCTTCCCCTGCATGCGGGGATAACCCTGGGCGAGACCTGATACCGGACTAAGCAGCGCCTGAGTGGCGGGTCCGTGCTCCGGAGACAAGCCGCAGCCATCTTAAAATTCTGAAGGGGAGCGCACCGTCTGGAGAAGGGAAGTGTCCAGCGGAGGCTCATAAGGAACGGAGTGGGCGACAGTTCCACTCTCCGAGGTGGACAGAGGGGAAGGAGAGTGAGACGAGCGGCAACCACCAAAGCAGCAGGTTCTCGGCTCCACCGGAGCTATAAAAGCAGACGTCCGGACGGGTGAGCGGGATAATAGAGGAGGGAGACAGTCTAGAGCGGGGCTGCCCCCCGGAGAAGCCTCCGATAGCGGCGGAGACAATGAAAAACTCAAAAGAGAATCCTGCAGACTCCGGGCAGTAGCGAGAAGACCTGCCGCGGACGGACCTGTGAACAGAGACGGAGTAGCGGAAGCGCCCGACACGGAGGAGAACAGCAATTACAGCTAAAGCAGTGAGTACCGGCGCCCCGAGAAAGCCATCTAATATAGCGGCTAGCTCAACCAGCGTTACAGCAGTACCATCTTACCTCCTGAGCAGTTCCCCTCGGACCAGCCTTCCCGCCAAAAAGCGCCGCCATTCCTCTCTCCCACCCCCCCTCCCCCCCTCCACAGCATCACTACTGAAAGAGAAGGAAGAGGGGCCATATTTAAAATAAAGACTCTATCTGTCGCAGGGGGAGACAGAAGAAATCCAGAGGGCATAGCTCTAATGTTTTAGGATCTGGCTCGCCCAGATCCGCAATATACATAATTTTTCTGAAATCAAAAGATTAATTCCGTCCCGGCGGGGCGAAGTCTGACCGCGGAGTGTGATGGCCACATAGAACCTATGCCCCGTCACTGAGGCACAGCTACAGGCTCCGGGTATCAGTGATTTTTATCTAAAATGGGGAAGATCACAAGAGACAAAGGAGGAGAACTTCAGGGGACCCCCCGCCCGGCCCGAGGTCAGTCAGACCTGCAGCGCTTCTTAAAAGATCAAAGTAGCCACTCCCCACACGCTGCAAGCAAGATGGCGCCAGCAACAGCCGCGGCCAGGAGTACAGTGCGGGAGGCTGAGAGCTCATTAGATGAAGGGGAGGACGAACCCCTTTCTAAGGGGTTTATGAAAGAACTGCTTACAAAATCCTTAAAACCAGTTCTGACAGAACTGTCAGAAATAAAAGAAGAAGTAAGGCACTTGGGGAGGAGAGTAGAGGAATTGGAAAGCTCTGCTGCTACGGTGACCTCACACACTGGAGAGCTAGCGGTGATAGTGAAAGAACAACACCTGCACCTCAACAAGATGCTTCTCATGCAAGAAGACATCGAAAATAGGAACCGCAGAAATAATGTACGTAATAAGGGGCTCCCAGAATCATGGGCTCATTACACCCTACAGAAAATAGCCCTAGAAATTTTCACTGATTTGTTGGGTGCAGACAGGGCCTCGCCCATCAATATAGAAAGGATACACAGAGCCCTAAGACCACAAGACCAAGCCAGTGACCCCCCGAGAGACATTATTTGCAGACTTCTCGCCTATCCAGACGCAGCGGCCATTTTAAATTCTGCAAGAAGTGCAGAAAACATTCGGTATGAGGGCACGGAAATTCAGCTATATCAAGACCTATCACCCACAACTCTGGCTAAACGCAGACAACTTAAACCCCTCCTCGAGAGCCTCAGAGCTAAAAACATAAGATACGCCTGGCTCTTCCCGTTCGGTATCGGCATCACCCATAAAGGGAAAAGAATTAATATAAGGACCCCTGAAGAACTCCAAGGATGTTGGCAACACCTCGGTCTCGACCCGATTGAGTTCCCGAATCACGCGCCTCAGGACTCAGAGCTAGATAGCAAGAATGAGGAGGAGGAATGCGATTTGGGTGCCCAAATTTCTAAATCATTCATACAGAAAGCTCTCCTCAAGGTCACTCAACCAATAATGTCAGAACTAGCCAATATAAAGTCCGAGCTACAACACATTGGCCATAGAGTAGAGGACCTTGAAGGATCGTGCTCCGCTATTATCAAGCATGCAAAAGCTACCTCGCAGGTGGTAGAAGTCCATCGCTCATATCTAGATCAAGCTCTCACCTTAATAGAAGACCAAGAGAACCGAAGCCGTAGATGCAATATTCGGATAAATGGCCTGCCTGAGTCCTGGGTAGCAGAATCCCTACGTAAAGTTGCAAGTGAACTGTTCTCAGATCTGTTGAGGGAAGAGAGAGCCACACAAATTCAGATAGAACGAATCCACAGAGCAATTAGACCCAAACCCAAGGCCGAAGAACTGACAAGAGATGTAATTTGTGGCCTACTCTCCAACACGGACACAAATGCTATACTAAACACATCAAGATCACACCAACCGCTTAAATACAGTGACTCTCAAATCCAACTATTTCAGGACATTGCACCCTCAACTCTGGCGAAAAGATGGATACTGAGACCTCTTCTAGAAGTCCTGAGAACAAAGGGAATCCAATATTCCTGGTTATTTCCATTTGGCCTGGCGATCAATAATGCGGGTCGCAGAATCACAGTCAGTACCCCAGAGGACCTCGACCTTATTTGGCAACATCTGGACATTGAACCAATAGCGATACCTTCCTGGTTGCCCACACATTACAACCTAACCACCCCCCCATTACCAGAGGGAGAGTCTTGGAAAACAATACCCAAGTTCAAATCACCTAAGACTAAGAAATATCCTGCAAAACCAACGTCTTAAGACACTAAAAGAGGCTCACCTCATATTGTGATGGACACTGGGGAGAGCAGTGCGTACAATCAAATAGCTAGAAGTGCTGATGCAAGACTCTACGGATCCATTACATAAGATATAATATGTCCCTGAACCACGACACTAGTACCTTAGATGTGTCGTCCTCCATCCTGGTCTATCAGATGATCCCATTGAACCATAAGAGACAATGGACTTATCTTGCCACCCCGCTGCAGCATCGACCCACGATAGCTGATGGAACGCCTAGATGGATGAAGAGAGGTTTGGGCAATTCCCGGGATGAGGTGGGACTGGCGAAGCAACTGTAGGAAGCATACACGTGTCGCGAGGCAGTGGTTCTAGACTGCCTCACCTTCAAATCCCATGAAACCGCAATTTGGGGGTACCCTTATTCAAATAGGGCGGCGTGTGGCGCATTGTAGGGCTCCTGGGGTCGTATGGGGGTCGACCACCTGGGGTCCTCTGCCCGATGGGCCGCCCATAGAATAGAATATAATAGAATAAAACACACACAACCCAGGTACAAATAAGTGCTTGGGATTAATTATGACAAGGAGAGGATGAGTGAGGGGATATTGCACTTGTTGTTTCTTTCGGTTTCTTTGCATCTTTCTCCTCTTTCTCTCCTACCTCCCCCCCACCCCCACCCCCGCCCTCCCTCAGCTCTCTTCCCCTTCCTACCTACATTCAGGTCCAGACGCACTGGCTCTTTAGGTGTGGCATCAAGCCCCCCCCCCCCCCCCCCCAGATGAAAAGACTCTCCGGATAGTGCAGACCAGGTCGAAGAAGATACACGACCCCTCGCCATCAGAGTGAACATCACACGTGAGAGAGACTGCTACATTCATAACACAAACACTAACTCCCCCCCTACTGGAGGGGCAGCTAACTGATGAGAAAGACACCGACAACAGAATTCCACTTTGCGGAGTTGTCGGGGTCCTTCTGATCCACACGACAATACCTGAATTATTTGATCACTAGTTGACCGGACACCCCCTTCTGGTCAGGAAGTTTAAGTTAGCTACTTACTTCCTGTTTTTTTCCCTAATCCCCCCCCCCCCCCCCCCCACACACACACACCTTACCTTCGACCTAACTGGAAACCGAACATCTTCTAATATGCCCACCAGGTATCCACCCTCCACTTACACATCATACCACTCACCAAATAGCAAATCCCGCCAGCATAAAACCACATCTCCCCAGATAGATAAAACAACCATTTCTACCTTCAATACAAAAGGTCTAAACTCGCCAAACAAAAGACATCACATATTCTGGTTATTAAGGAAAAGTAAAACTAAAATAGTGTTTTTACAAGAAACACACTTCAAAAGCAACAAAATCCCTGCACTTCCAAGAAACTATTTTGCACAATGGTACCATAGTTGCAACCCTACCTCAGCTTCTAAAGGGGTTTCTATTGCCATTCACAAAGATCTACCCTTTCAAATCATAAAACAACATGCAGACACTGAGGGCCGTTTTATCTTCGTTGAAGGCACAATAAACGGTTTCCACTATACTCTAGCTAATATCTATGCTCCAAACACTAATCAAACCAAATGGTTAATAGATACACTACTCAGGCTAAAAATCCTTTGCAGTCGGACATATAATTTTAGGTGGAGACTTCAACATCACTTTAAACTCGCTCCAGGAGTAGGCCTGCCTAACATATTAGAATATTACAAGGCAAGCAACCTAAACAGATGGTTGGATTTAATCACCCCGTTAAAAAAACACAAACAGAAAAATTTTACAATTGACACACGGAAACAATTTTCTTAAAGATATGTGGCTCCCCAGCCCCAAAACCTACCGAGCTAAAGATTTCAATATTCTGCTGAGGGGCATCTACGAGACCTGGGACTCCCTATCCCAAGAACTAGCACCCGCTCCCTCACCCAATACACCTTTAAGCCTACTCCCGTTTAGCATTAAGCAACCAAAGATCTGGACTCCCGAAAACATGTGGAATATCTTTGAAGGTCTAACAATCCATGACCTGCAAGCCATCATACATAAAGATCCTAATACCATAATAAACACGCTAGCTCCACAAGGGAAGTTAAATGAGCTCCACACCGCGCAGCTAGCGGCTATAATCTCAAACTTTAAAATAGACCATTCGTCTTCAAGACCTTTGACAGAATTCGAAAGATTAATAAATACCCAAAATAAAGAGGTCAGCAAAATATTGCACTTAATCAAAATCCTTACAAATACTCGCACCTTAGCTAGACCATCATACATTTCGTCATGGGAGAAGGAGCTGGATATAAAAATAACAGATGCGGAACTTAAAGGGGTGGTCTCGCGAAACCAAGTGGGGTTATACACTTCTGTATGGCCATATTAATGCACTTTGTAATGTACATTGTGCATTAAATATGAGCCATACAGAAGTTATTCCACTTACCTGCTCCGTTGCTAGCGTCCTCGTCCCCATGGTTCCGTCTAAATTCGCTGGCAGCTTGCTTTTTTAGACGCGCTTGCGCAGTCCGGTCTTCTCCATTCAGCACGAGCCGCTTCAGTGTGCTCCCCGCTACAGCTCTTCTGCGCATGCGCAGACGAGCTGTCACTGCTCGGGACCGCGCTGCAGCGGCCATTCTGTACCTTCCTCTGTTAGAGGAAGGTGCAGAAACTGGAGCTGCCCAGCGGAGAAGCCCAGCCCAGCCCAGCAGCCCCGAGAAGCCTCCCAGGTAAGTGATTTGTCGGGGGGGGGGGGCTGCCGCTGCGCCGGGCTGCGCCGGAGGGGCTGTCGCTGCGCCGGGGGGGGGGCTGCCGCTGCGCCGGGCTGCGCCGGGGGGGCTGTCGCTGTGATGGGGGAACTAGCGCTAGGCCGGGGGGGCTGTCGCTGCGATGGGGGGGCTGTCGCTAGGCCGGGGGGGGGCTGCCGCTGCGATGGGGGGGCTGTCGCTAGGCCGGGGGGGGCTGCCGCTGCGATGGGGGGGCTGTCGCTAGGCCGGGGGGGGGCTGCCGCTGCGATGGGGGGGCTGTCGCTAGGCCGGGGGGGGGGGCTGTCGCTAGGCCGTGGGGGGCTGCCGCTAGGCCGGGGGAACTAGCGCTGGGCTCCGGAACCTAGCGCTGGGCTCCGGGGCCTTCACCTGGGCTGAGGGTCTAGCGCTGGGGAGCCGGGGGCTAGCGCCGGTTACCTGCTGCCTGGCGGTGGGCGTCTGGTCGGCGGCTGCGGGGCGTCTGGTCGGCGGCTGCGATGCGTCCGGTTGCCATGGAGACACAGCTGGCGGCGTCTCGGGAGCGCGCACGTCGGGCTGCAGCGAGCGACGGGGAAAGAGCCGGCGGCCATCTTGAGGAAACTTTTATAAGTTGCTGAAACGCTGGAACGGTAAGTACGAACCAGCTAGAAATGTCATTTACAGGGGTAATTAGTAATGTATGTTTAATGGGGGGGACTGGGCAAAAAAAAAATTTAACTGCTTCCTCGAGACATCTCCTTTAAAACAATATTTAAAACCTCTGATGGGTTCTCCCCATGTGTCCGTCTCCAAGAAAACCACTATAAACTACTCTCCAGATGGTATAGAACCCCCGAGTGGTTGTTTACATATAAACTTGCAGAGTCAGATAGGTGCTGGAGATGTCAAGAGCATATGGGATCATATTTACACATTTGTTGGAACTGCAAGAAAATGAAGCCTTTCTGGTTAGAAGTTGAGAGGTAAATTGCAACAATTCTCAAAAAAATATTCCAGTTATCACCAGATATGGTAATTTTAGGCAGACCGAATAAGACATTCAACCCCTTGAAAGATAAACTAATCTCTTTCATGATCGTGGCAGCCAAAGCATTAATTCCCCTTCATTGGGGTAGCACAGTCACCCCATCTATTAAGATGTGGAAAGAAAAGATAAGTCAAATACACCAACTCGAAGAATTACTCAGCTGGACAAACTCAACATACACTTCATTTCTCGAAATTTGGTCGCCCTGGAAAACCCACAGTTCATGTACCACAGTAGAAACCTAGATCCTAAGGAACATGATCCCGTAACTCACAGGATCCACCCTATCACTCACCCCATCACTCCACACCCTCTCTCGAGGGTAAAATGGGTAGAGAGGATACAGCTACACTCACAGATGGTCCATCAGAATTGACTCCAGAAGACCAAACACAATCCTATACACCAAATATAGCTCCAAAAATAACAAATTCGCAAACTCTGGCAGAAATATAGCACACCCTCCCCCCCCCCCCTCTCCTTCTTTTCTACCCCGTACCCTATCCAATCTTAATACATGATTACATCTCCTTTTCCACTAAATCACCCTCCCGGGTGGCTCTGAGGCGGTTTAGTGGGTTGTTCCCAGATATAGTGATAGTGTAGTCTGAGATGCTCCCTCGAAAGTCGTGGGAACCTAATAGGCATATATCAGCATTTGTAGCTTAAAATGGGAGGGGGGGGGGGGGGGGTCAGCGTGAGGCATGTTAATTTGGAGGGAGAAAGGTTGGTGGTTACTGGTTAAGGAATAGGGTCCATTTAAATGATATAGGTATGGATATGTGGGCATTGGCAATGCAGGAGGGTATTGAGAGGACGCTTCTTTTGTGTGGTACTGTGCAGACTTAGGTCATTAGTTGTGCTAGCTATGGCGGGTGGGGAGGTCCTTGGAGGTGGATTTTTATATTGGGTGGAGGGAGTTTGGTGTGTACTGTCTCACTTTTAAGATTTCCCTCCCTTTTATTTCAGCGTGGTTGAGTCTGGTGTTGTGGGTAAAGCCAGGGAAGAGATCCCGGGTGACCTGGATCGTTTTTAATATTCTAGCCTCCCATTGATGGAGCTAGTGGTGTCTCCAAGCTGGTTGCAGATCAGGTTCGGATTTATGTGTTTAAGCACCAGACCTTTGTGGCTCCAAGGACCTCCTATCCGTATATAAAAGGGGTTGATATGTTTTGTTATTAGTTTAAATAAAATGGCTCCTGTGGCCAAAATATCCAAAAATGAATATGGTCTCAGTGTATTTATTGGTGGGGATACAGATATATGATGGGATGGGTCACAGTGGATGTGATTCTAGCATACCCGGGATATGTTCTATACAAACTCTGTGAACCTGTGATGTAAATATACATCCTGGGGTGTGAAGGGGTCAAAAGGGTCAGAGTGCACAAGGAAGGTCCTGCACAGAGAAACGTGCCATACATGTATATATTCTTGTGTCTGAAGTATATCAGATGATTATTGCTAGAGCTGCTCCATACACAAGGCGGCAGATGGGATGCCGGGAAGCACTTCTCCATCTTCTATACTGTTCTGTAGGGGATATTGGAGACAGTTCCTTCTGCCATAAAGATGAATGGAGCTGAAGCACGCACACATGACTGCCCTCCATTCATACAGGGAGGCCTGGGACTTTCTGTCTCAGGCTTGGTGGGGGTTTCAGCAGTCGGACCTCCAACAATGAGGTAGTTTTTTCCTTTCCTGCAGTTAGGGCATAAGCTGCTATAGTGGGCAGCCCCTTCAATGGATCTGCTGCTAACATCTTGAGCCGATCCCGCAAGACACTTCAGAGGTCTCATGGAGTCTGCACCTTGCCGGGTCAGAGGGGATTTGGTGACACATGTGGAAGGGGAGGTTATTCTTATGGCTGATTGCTGAATGTAAAATGCGCCCCCATGATATAAAAAAAAAACTTTGCACAACTTCTTGTAAGACACCTAAGGGGGTTGTTCTCATCCCATAATGACCGCTGTCTTTGTTCTTTCCTCCATCAGGGTGGCGCTCAGCGGTATGTTGATATCTCGGCCACCTATCAGACACGGGAGGTATAAGATGATAAAACACGGACACGACAAAGGAAACGAACAGAATCCTAAAAGGTAAAGACTGTGAGAGGATGTGGCAGTCCCAGAGTTGAGGGCTTCCCCAAGGGGTGAACAGTGTTATGTTTACTGAGAGCAAGCAGAGATCTTGAGAAAACCTCTTTAAAGAGGTTTTTTAGGATTATACCACTGATGACCTATCCTCAGGATAGGTCATTAATAGTTGACTGGCCGGGCTTTTGGTGCTCGGCATCCCTACCAATGAGCTAACTGATGTAACAGCAGCACTTGGATGAGCACCACTGTCACTTGAGTCCATACCAAGCACAGCGCCATACATTGTATAGTGGCTGAGGCTTGTATTGCACCTCAGCATTCACTTCCTCACCCACTGAAAGCTCTTGAGACAGTTGCTGGAAGTCCCCAACCTCATCACCCGGACCCCGGGAACTTTCCAAAGGTTGGACATCGGTCACGACAAACTCCTCAGGTGAGAGAGGAACCATTTTTTCCCAATAAAGGCAGGGGCCGAGAACAGTTCCTGGGAGTCTGCCTGCTTAGCAGAATGTGTCATTTTCATGGAGTGAGAAGGCTGGGAGGAAGGAGGAGCAGCAGCCAGAGGATTCAGAGTTGCAGCAGTGGACGGCGTAGAAGACTGGGTGGTCGATACATTGCTGAATGCATTTTCTGCCATCCACGGCAGGACCTGCTCACACCGCTCAGTTTGTAATAAAGGTCTACCACGTGGACCCAAAAATTGTGATATGAAGCTGGGGCCCTCAGAAACTTGTCTCTCTCCTAATCCCGCAGCAGACAGCTGCGATTCACCTGGACCAGTAACTCGGCCTGTGCCCACACCCTCACTTGGACCTCCGCGTCCTCGCAGGCATCCACGGCCACCTCCTCTAGGCCTACTCCTCAGCATGGTGTATTACGAATAGAGCAGACACAGAGCAGTCTGCATAATTATGCAATTATTGGCATGCAGTTGGAGGCTGACAGCGGTTATTTAACGCATACTGCAGTCCGTGAAAAATTATACGCTAAGCTGCAAAAAGGCCTATCTGGGTAATAGTGAGCCACTACAACTCCCAGCGGCCACGCAGTAAAATGCACACGGTCACAGGTAGCCCTAAGAAGGAGCTTTTTTCAATTTTGTTTGAAAAAGCAAACAGCCTAGATAGTGTGTATATGTCTTTCCCTCTATTAGGGACTGTCGCCGCACGCTGTGCGTGAAGTTGGATATGATAATACCAGTAGGCTCTTTGAGTTATAGCTACATGCGCTGACCAAGGCTGGTTTGCTTGCTTGTTCTGTGTCTATGCCACTGGACTCCGGTGCAACATGTGAAGAATGTGAGACTTCTGGTCCGTGGTGAAAGTCCGGAGGCTGTAGTATCACAGTCTCGGTGTGTAAACGTCAGCCACAGCAGCCCCAGATCTTTTGCTGCTCTCCACCTTGTTCAGTTCTTTCTAACAGACCTTCCACACGTTCTGAATTTTTGCCTTCCAATCTCCATTGCCATTTTTTTTCTTTCTATTCTTTCACATTTCTACCCAAAACACACTTATTAGGGTCCACTTATATCAGTGTCTGAGGTTTCATTCAGATCCTCCATCATTGATTTATGCTAGAAACAAAGCAGAAAAACAGAATCCCTAACACTGACGTGAGCCCGTATAGACTCCAATTATCCAGTCTATCATCCTCTATACCAGCACTTGCTCAGTCCAAGTCACCCTCCGAATAGTGAGCAAAATATGTCCAATATCGCCCTCGCCATCCATTTAAAAAACCGCCGAAGATGCAAGGCATTTTCATGTGAAAACAGCGCCGCATCACTTTGGGGATGCAGGTTCACAGAGTTTCTCCCATTGCTTTCAAAAGGAGATATCACATATTGTGCCCTTTGCACATGGTGCGATGCTGCTGCCGGTCCCATTGAAAACAATGGGTGCCGCAATGAGAGAGCACGCACAAGATAGGACATGCCACAATTTGATTAGCATCACAGTGCCATGCGGGTAAAAAAAAATAATAATAAATCGCTTGTGTGTATGACCCCATTCAAAAGAATGGGGTTCATATTTGTGCGAGATTTGTGCATCTTGCAACGCACAAATCTCATGTGATTTTCTCGCCCATGTGAAACCGGCCTTAGGGTCCTTCTACACTTAGGGCTCCGACAGATGAGTGCATGCGCAAATACTCTCGGCGCTACAGAGTGTATTTGCACATGAATAAGTCGAAAGCCTTTTTTGCATTTCAAACTCTGCACTATTGCACACGTAAAAAAAAAAAGATTGGGCAAGATAGAAACACGCTCGTGAGAACAAAACCATGGAAATCAATGGCTTTGCTTTGTCACATTTTACGGGCGCGATTTTTGCGCCCACATTATGTTCTGCAAACATGTTTATTGTTTATTGCCTCAGAGAAATTTCCCAAGGTGGATCTGTGTGAAAAGCCTCACCAAATTCCAAATGTAACACACGCATTTCAGCCCCGGATGTGAACAGGGGGAATATATTCAAAAAATCTGCAGCATTTCCAATTCGCAGTGTCTGAAACTACCCTGAGGGCCCCTTGACATGAGTGTATGTGCAAAAACGGTCGACTTCATGCAGCATATTTGTACCATGAACGTGGTAGATTTGCGCACATATCAGGACATAGTGCTGTACTTTTTGTGCACGCAAGCAAGGTTTTTTGCACACGGGACACTACCGCTCCCCGATTTAAAGGCTATTTAGCCTAGTAAGGTGTTTTTTCTTTATGAAATTGTGCAGCATATTGAGTGCACATTTGCATACCTCCCATAGACTTCTATTGGCATTTTTGGTGCACAAGAGCATTTCCGCCTGTCTGCAGGCGACCTAAATCTCTGTAGCGCGTCTCTTTTCTCACCTCCATCTCATCCACTTTTCGTTTCAGGTTCAACCTCTTAGCAAATACGACACAGACATGGAAACAAGACGGGATGAACTCTTTGCAGTACATCCTCCTCTCCAAGGAGCTGCACCCCCTCTACACCAACATCACCGTAGACATTGGCACAGACAAAGGCCTGAAGCCGCACACGTGAGACCGCCACCTCGCCCGTCAGCCAGCTGTGCCCTATCCTCCTGAAGCCCCTTCTATCGGACCCCTGTGGGCGGGACGATGAGAGGTCGCCATATATCATTATATTTTCTCTCCTTCTACTATACTGTAATCAAGAACTACAAAACCAAAGATCCGATCCAGCGGGAGCCGCAACAGCATCTCCGGCCTGTAGAGGTCAGCGCACTCAAACAGCCCCGAGGTGGACATGGTCATAGCTGCGGAGCACTTCCCCGCTGTGGAGGACCTTCCATCACTCAGAAGAGAATTTGGCTTCTAGAAGTGCAATTTCTGGTGTTTTCTTTGACTTTTTTTTGTTCTTTTAATGAGGATTTTTCCCTTTGAATCTAATGTGACCTCTGAGAGGACTCACAGTCAGACTTAAAATTTCAGGTTTCAGGTTCTTTCCTTTTGAGAAAATCAAGAGACTTTTTATATATTCTTGGCCCCCGTAGTTAAAGGGACGCACTGACAGTTGAATTTAACAATGACCAGAATTAATCCAAAGTGCCTTTTAATGTCAATCTGTCACATGGGATGTAATTGTGGATGCTTTTGCAGCATCCGAGGAGCGGGCCTACGGCCAAGGAGATGGCAGGGTAGGTAAGGGCCTTGTCACGGAGCTCTCTCATCTCTTTCCTGGTAATGTTTACTGCAAATTCAGCAAAGTTTCAACGTATAACAGTAGTTTGGCACAAATTACACTTCTAGAAGGTGGTGTGACAGGGAGAACTTCTTGGGGTAATCTGTGCAATCCACAGTCCCAGTTATCTGTGTGATCCAGCTCCCAGCTACTCTTTCTCCCTTCAATACTCTACCGGTCAACACTCATGCTTCTAGTGCCTTTTCTCTCTCAATCAACGGTCCTTCTTTCTCTCTTACTCAGTGATTATTGGTAGCACCGGCACATCCTGGGTAAGGTAGGCCCAGGCCAAGTAGAAGGGAATCACTCAGCTTCTTCTATTCTCCACTCACAAAACAATCTGTGTATGTGGGGTTCACTCACTGACTTCTCTCACTTGCCAACTATCTGTCTCTTGCAAAAAGACGCAGGCTCAGACTATATTCGACTATACTAACTCTCTTGCATTGACTCTCTCTCTGACTAACACAGACTATTCCCAGCATCCCACTTTGCAAACACATATATAAGACAGAGTCACATGACACACAAGATGCATTTTCCAGACATAACCCGGACATTAGCCCATTCAGTGCTGCAGAGGTGCAATACATATACCAAATGCACTCCAGAATTAAGACACTGACAAGACAATTGTACGAGACAGACATATAACATTATGGAGGGGTCCTACTAACTCTGGGCCACTACACTTTTATGACCCGACCGGCTCTAAGAATCTCATGGTGAACACATATTCGCTTCTTTTTGAAATATGAAGATGGTATGAATTCTTTCTAAAATAAATAGCTCTATACTTCCACCTGCTCCCTCACATCTGAAGTCTCATTTCTGTTGCAGGATTCCATTAGGCAAGGCAGTAGCCTCTCCAGTGAGGGTTAACCACACTGTCTTTTGTTGCATCAGTTTCCTGTACGCATTTTGGAAGTGTCCCAGCCTGACCGAGCATGTATATCCTGCAGGTCAGTGCAGTGTTCTTTCGCTTCCATGGGATATGGGAGCAGAAGACCCACCATAATGCCTGTTATCATCACCACACTGGACACGGCGCCTCATCTGGGCTTGTGGGGTTGCTAACTGGACCCTAGAGAACTGGAAACATGTGGCATGGTCTAATGAGTCACAGTACAAATTGTCTCAGGCTGATGGTAGGTTCATGTGTGCTGCAGACATCAAGAAGCCATGGACCCCAGTTGTCAAAAAGGCACCGTGAAGGGGGGTCCATATCGGTGTGGGCTATGTTGTTATAGCATGGGTTGGGACCACTGGTCTGTCTAAGCATGTCAATGACAGGTGTCCACTAGTTTTCACTGCTTGGTGACCATTTGCAGCCCTTCATGAACTTCATGTATCCCACAATAATGGGATATTCCAGCAGGATAATGCACCGTGCCATCAGGCCCAAGTTGTTCAGCATTGGCTCAAGGAGCATTCTGGAGAGTTCCTATGAATGGTGTGGGCTGGGGGTGCAAACTTCTAGTCCATAAATGACCAAACAACATAATTACCCAGTTCTTTTTTAATATAAAAAAGCCATCTTAACGCGTTTCGGGGATGCAGCCCTTTCTTCAGAAATGGCTGTGAAGTGCGAGAGGTTTATGCAGAACTGTCTGCTGCCGCACTGTGAAAGAGAATCCGTGATTCTTCCCTGCAGAACACAGTCAGATCTATGCTGTTTGCAACCAGCACCTATACCAATCCAATCACTATGACGAGTCCAGGTACCGGCCACATGAGTTTTATACGGGAGAGATGCTCGTCTTATAACAGTTTAAGACCATCTTCACACACGCTGGATATTCTGCAGCATTTCTAGTACAAGCAAGTGGGAGGAATTTAAAAGAATCTCCTTGACATGGAGCGGAAATTTTAACCTTGGAAACACAAAGATTAAATCTCGCAAATCGCAATTAAAATGCCGCCAAATCAGAACCATTTAGGTGTGAAATTGGCCACTGTAGATTTAAAATGTATTTGCCATGGAAAGCCTGCAATGAATATATCACATGTGAAGGTAGCCTTAAGGTCCTTTTAGACTGATCAAGCTCTTGAAATGCTGAACAAAATGCATGTGAACTGGCGCTCATTTCATTTTCCTGTGTATAAATATCCATGCCTCTTCAGATCCAATCCATTTAAGCCTGAAGAAGAAGCCTGCGTTGGTTCAGAAGCTTGCTGTAACATCAAGTATTTTTGTTAGCCATTAAAAGGTATCATATCTACAAGATTACGTGGTTTCTCTTGCTGGGAACAATCACATTTTGCTCTACTGGCTAACACGGTACCAAACCTATACAATGGTATAAGTGTTCTTCCTAATAGTCCAAATATAGCACAAATATGAATCCCATTCTTTTGAATGGGGTCATAAAACATAAGCAAGCTTTTTCTGCATGGCACCGCCATGCAGTGTTATGCATGACCCGGGTATAACGGAGTTGTCTCCGCTGTAGCAATCCCCCCTTCCAATACTTCCCTCACCCCACTTACCTAAAGTAACCACTGACACCATTTTATTTTCGGATATTTTTGGCCACAGCAGACATATTTATTATCGGGCGACTCTATTTCCCAACACATGCCTCCTGCCACAAACTAACTGACTCGTTAGGCTCACCAACTTGCCTCTAGTCGCCAACCTCCTGACACCGAGGCTGACAAGCCATACCCTGGCTAGCCACACCCACCAACTTTGCAGGGCACCAACTTGGCAAAGCAAAGAGGCGACAGACCCACCAAATAAACAATAAAAGGGGAAGGTAGCTATCCAGCCCCTGCCTTCCCCCACACCATACTTTTATGTTTCCCCCATGCTGTTCCCCTTGACCCCTTGCTGTGGATGTGGATACCGAGCAGGAAGACCCGGCTTCCCCCTGAAACGGCACTCCAAAACGCACTGGGGCCGTTACCCTCAGCCACAACCCAATATCCTTTTGATCCCATCGAATCAATGTACATATTGCTTTCTTCTACCTGAACAGCTCATCATAGTGCAGCCAGGTCTGACCCCAATAAACCCTATAAGCTTTTCCGATCTACTCCAAGTAGCAGAAAAAGGCTGGAACATTTTTCCGGCGCCTTTTCCCCTATGACCCTAACCGAAATGACACAAGCCTGTAACCAGTTTGTGAATGTCTGCAGGATAAGATGCCACCTGCCTTTTTCCTCTTCCTCCTTTTTGTACTGCCTTGTCCTTGTACTTTTGTTTTCCCTTGTCCAACTGATTTTTTTTTTATAAAGGGCAAGAGGGAGAATATCTTAATGTATTCATCCCTCCAATTTTTTTCCCGTACCTCCTTCTTCAAATGAGCTTCCAAGGGCCCCTCGAAGCAAACATATACCTTGCCCTTTGCCCTATCATCCAGGCGGATCCCATCCCCACTTTTCTCCATCTGGACCGCTACTATGACTCCCTCCTTTTGCATGCCTCCCACCCCACCGACAGAGCTTCCGCCAGGGAGGCGCTTCCCGCTAGACGACCCGCCATCAGACAGATTCAATGCTATAACGGCCCTGTGATGGGCCAAACGTTTATCACACTCACCGCCTGTTCTACCCAAATCCCTCCAGCCGCTGACTTGGGAAAATCTTTGGAGGTTTCTCAAATAGGAGGAGATGCTTTGGACATCATATCCCCCTTCTCCGAAGTAAGTGTCTCAGCATTGATATTAACATCCATGAGAAGATAGTTCTTCCTTATTTTGGCACTCATAAAATTGGAAGGCAAAACGTTTCGGTGAGACATGCACCTTTTTCAAGCCAGTCTTGGGACTTCTCCCGCTGATGGACCCACTGACTTCAATCTTTTTTCTGCAGTTTTCTCCCAATCTTCTCTCCTCACTCTTCTTCCATGGCTCTGGTCTTCCTTCTCCTGGCTCTTCAGCTCCTGTTCTAGCTCCTCCTTTCTTCCTCTCCCACTTTCCTGCAAAATCTCCCCCCTCCCCTTTATTCCACCTCAGCTCCCAGCATTCCCCTGGATTAGTTAACCCTTTCAATCTCCATTAACCCTGTCATGCTGCCTACACTTATTGCCCTCTGTGCTCAGCTCTGACATTTCTGGAAACAAATTGCAGCATGTTCGATCTTTCTGCGTGCTCTCACATCACCGAGCCAATTGTTTTCAACGGCGGCGGTGGCAGTATTGCAAGGTCTCCCATTGAAAACAGCCGTGGTCGAGGATTGCTTTTTCCCTGAAGTGATGTGAAGCTGTTTTGACATGAAAACGCCTCGCGTTCTCTGGGAATTCACATGGTGGGGAGAGCGATATGGGCGTGGGATTCATAGGGGCAGGATTAACGGCTCCATATCGCGCTCAGCAGTATGAAGTTAGCCTAAAACTGATCAATGAGCAGATGAACGAGCTGATGAATGTTTGGGATCTCCTTCGTACAAGGCTGAATTGCTGCAGGCATTCCGCAATCAAATACCCACCACAATTACTGAAGAATTCCGCAGTGGCCAAATTCACAGCTAAATAATGTGGATTTGGATGCATTTTTACTTGCTGAACAGCTGCAGAATTTAACCCTGGTATTTAAAAAGTTGAATTCTGCAGAGTAATTCCACAGGATTGTACAATTGTACCATTAAAAAACACAACTCATCCCGCAAAAATAAAACAAAAACCCTTACAAAACACCATTGACGAAAGAAGAAAAGTGTTAGGGGTCTTCTTATGTGGCGATAGAAAAAAATACACAAAAAGGAGTTATATAAATTTGGTATAGAAGTAACCATACTCGCCTGCAAAATGGACTGAACATGTTATTTATACCACCAAATGTGCGCTGCAAAGGGAAAAAAAACTTTTTTACATTTGTTTAACTTCTGTTTAAGCACTTAAGGACACGGCCTATTTTGGCGTTGAGGATGCAACGATTTTTGGTAGATTTTCATCTCCACTTTTCAAAAGCCATAACTTTTTTATTTTTCCATCAACATGGCCGTATGCGAACTGTAGTTTTTATTGGTACCATTTTTAGGTGCACAGGCTATATTGTAAAACTTTTATTATTTTTTTTTTATGATAGCAGGGAGAGAAAACGCATCAATTCTGCCATTGTTTTTTTGCAGGTTTTTTTACAGTGTTAATCATGCAAGAAAAGGGCTTATTCCGACGTGCGTATATCGGCCGGGTTTTGACGCTCAGCCGAAAGACGCTGACCCTCTCTGCAGGACGAGGAGGCGGGCCGGGCAGAAGCTCAGCACACTAGCTCCTGCAGCGTCCTGCCCCTGATGACATCGCGAAAGTTCGGTGACATCAGAGAAGGTGCGTGCTCCCTCTGTGAACCCTCTACATAGATCGTGGCGTGTAAGGGGTTAACAGCGAGGGTCGCTATCCCGTTGTTGCAGCAGTTATGGGGTTAAAAAAATTAAATTAAAAATGTATCAAAATGTTACATGTTCCCCAAAATGTCGTAGATGAAGACTAGAGATCATCCTGCAAAACTGGCGATGGAAACATAAGAATATTATGACTCCCATAAAACCCATTATGTGCAGCCCAAAACTGTGGCATTAAAAATACAATCTATCCCAAATAAAACAAGCCCTCATACGTCAACGGAAAAATGTGCGGCTCTTGAAGTGCGGCAATGAAAAAAAGGTAAAAAGTAGGTTGGTTGGAGGGGCATAAAATGGGCCAGTCACTAAGGGGTTAAGGTACCTTTTATGCAGAGCAACTAGAGTTGCTTGGAAAAGTCTCTGCCGCGTACGAACGACAGTTGTCCGTTTGCTTTCACTCAGAGCGCTGATTGTTCATTAGTTGCTTGCTGAGTTATCAGTAAACTGAAAGCTGCGCTGTGATTGGTTGTTATTTCTTATACTGCTGAGGTAACATGAAAGTTGCGCTGTGATTGGTTGTTATTTCTTATACTGCTGAGGTAAAATGAAAGCTGTACTGTGATTGGTTGCTATTTCTTATACTGCTGAGGTAAAATAAAAGCTGTGCTGTGATTGGCTGCTATTTTCTATACTGCTGAGTTAAAATGAAAGCTGCGCTGTGATTGTTTGCTATTCCCTAAACTGCTAAGGTAAAATGAAAGCTGCGCTGTGATTGGTTGCTATTTCTTATACTGCTGAGGTAAAATGAAAGCTGTGCTGTGATTGGTTGTTCTTTCTTATACTGCTGAGGTAACATGAAAGCTGTGCTGTGATTGGTTGTTATTTCTTATACTGCTGAGGTAAAATGAAAGCTGTACTGTGATTGGTTGCTATTTCTTATACTGCTGAGGTAAAATAAAAGCTGTGCTGTGATTGGCTGCTATTTTCTATACTGCTGAGTTAAAATGAAAGCTGCGCTGTGATTGTTTGCTATTCCCTAAACTGCTAAGGTAAAATGAAAGCTGCGCTGTGATTGGTTGTTATATATTATACTGCTGAGGTAACATGACAGCTGTTCTGTGATTGGTTGATATTTCCTGTACTGCTGAGGTAAAATGAAAGCTGTGATGTGATTGGTTGCTATTTCTTATACTGCTGAGGTAAAATGAAAGCTGTTCTGTGATTGGTTGTTATGGGCAGATTCTCTTTTAGCCAGCATTCATAAGAGTGTGGTGCCAGCTACTTTCTGCAGCCGCTCTGTATCTCCTGTATTTGGTAATAATCCGCCATCTTCCTCCATTGTTATAATGAGTGTTGCTGCCTCTCAGCTACAAACTTTTCTGAGGTCTCCAGTGGATAGAGGCGCTGACAGATAGGAGATGAGAACTTGGAGCTTAAAACACTGAATGACGAGATTTGCATGTCCAAGCAAAAAGTACAGCACTATGTGTAGAAACGCGCACAAATGTACCTCATCCAACCTTGTTAATGAGCTAATGTGTTGTAAACGGCAAGCAATTTTGCGAATACAGTGATAAATCCTCCGTCCATACTTATGGACCATGAAAGTATAGGACTGCGAACTGCACTAGGAGACTGAGGGCTTATTCAGATAACCGTATTCGCCAAAATGTTTCCTGCAGCTCATTGTATTTGCACACGAGTGAGGAAGGATGAGGTACATTTGCGCACGCCTGCGCGCAGTACTGACAGAGGGTCAGTTCGCACGACACATCCTGTCCAAGGATTAAAAGTCTAATTAGCCTAATGAGGTCCGGATGTGTTCTTCTCCCCACTTTTTGCGCAGTGTTTCACGCTTCCTCTTGCATATTTGCGCACCTCCCATAGACTTCAATGTGGGCTTTTGCTGCGCAAAACATAGGAAAATAGCGAGAGAGAGAGAGAGAGATGCTCCTGCCTGGGCTAGACTGCGGCTATGTCTCTGCTGTTAGAAAGCTTGTCTTCTCCAGGAATGGAAGCACAGGAGATGCTGCTTAAGATTCAGTATAGGAATGCAAGAGACGTACATGCCCCAGCTGTACTGGATTTGGAGGGGAAGCACAGAAGTCTGCTACAGCTAACAGCTAAAGTGAGAGTGATATGAGAGACCGTGGAACCCTAGGAAGTGTCCTTCAGTTAACAGTGAATGAGGATGTCTATGCTTTGGGAGAAGAAGCATCTATTGTCAAGTGTGTTCAGAAAGGTAGAGTTCAGGAAACTGTTCTGAATCCTGTAACTTAATGTTGAGAAGTACCAGTAAATTTGCCTGTATTGAAAAATCAAATTTGGAACGTGAGTAAAAGGAAGCTGCATGTCCCCGGTTTTGATAAACATTTTGTTTGTCTGTGAACTAATTTATTCATCACAAGTAACTGATGATTCATCTAGAAACACTGGTGTCACGACTATATTCTAGGACAGCATTGCAGTTGCCAAATCTTCTAAAATCTTATCTCACTTGCAAGTGGCTGAGCTGGGATACACTTCAGCCTTTATGGAAAGGAGACGGTAGAGCCACTGTGAACCGCTGCCATTTTGTATCCCGCCATCTACTCGGCTGAAGGCCTGGTTCTCGGTCGCTGCATACTGTACATATAGCAAACACCAACATAGAGTTCACATAAACCGTGCACTACAAATAATGCTGCAATATAGGACACATATGTAATGCGACTGTATTATACTTAATATCACCATACAGTACTCTTATATACTGCTGCTCTACTTACACATATCTAATGCCAACATGCAGTACACATAAAGTTATGTGCACTGTATTGTGGCATTTTCTATCACAAACATATAATAACATGTAAATAATGTTGCCTCGTCGTATAGATAGATTATAAAAAGCAATAAAAAAGTTGTACATACTCCAAAATAGTACCAATAGAAACTGCACGATGTCTCTCAAAAAGCAATACCTCGCACAACTATGTTGACAGAAAAATAAAAATGTTATGGCTATCAGAAGTAATGTATGTACACATTAACTCCACCAACAGAATAGTGAGTGCAGCTCTGGAGAAGGCTGTGTTCTAAAGAGCTCTGCAAGAACCAGGGTGTGGTCTGCTTCTTGGGTGGAGACCTTGCTGAGAGCCCAGGAACAGTGCACGTTTCTGGGCTTCACTTGCTACGGAGTCCCTTGCTTCCCTTCACCCGGCTTCGGTCAGGAGGGGGGAGGAATGAACCCCAGGAGGGGAGAGGATCCAGTTGGGGTGCAAGCAGTGTCACCCAGACTCCTAGGGAGGATGTGGAGTACAGGAAGATCCGAAGCCAAACAAAAGGCAAGGTGAGTGCTGCAAAAGCACCTATAAGTGTCAGCTGGGGAGAGCACAACAAGGGTGAATCCGTGACTGACATGGCATCTTGGATAGCGGCCAGTTTAAAAGACTATAAGGAGGTCGGAAAGCAGTTTCAGAAATATCGCAGGGAACTGCAGACTGCCCTCAGTGATTTAGATAAAGCCCCACGTGGAAAGAAAAAGATCACTACAGCGGAGAAAGTTAAAGAACTGCAAGAAAGCTGTGGATTTCTACAAGACAGAGAGATACAGGATACTCCAAGCCAGCGGCCCGTTTAAAGAAAAGCTCCTAAACGACAAGTGATTCTCCGGTATGGAGCACGTGAGGAGTGACAGCTGCTCAGACGAGTCGGAGGATGCGCAGGACGGGATGCCGGTATGCTCTGGGGAGCAGCCGTCCCTACAGCCAAGGGGAAACTGCAAGGAGCAGCATTCCTGCCGAGCAGGTTAGTCTGCCCCCCACATTGGAAGAGTCCAGTGCTGAGGACGGGGATGATGACAGCGACAGCAGCAGCGGTGAGGGGGCCCTTATAATGCATAAATTATGCTGCAGGAGTCCACAGAAAGGATGCGTAACATGTACTTTGGTGACGACCTGCCTGAAACAACATCTGCCGGCAAAAAACGGAAAAAAAGATGATGAAAACTACTGTACAAGAGAGGTTTGTGTACGTCACCAAGCACTCCAGTCTGGCTGCAAAGTCAGATCGGGGTGCAAGCCCTGGTATACCTCTAGTCCCGGGCTCTGCAGTGGGTACGGTGCAGGGGACTGGGGAAGAGAGGGTTATTGCGGCCCAAAACACCATTCCTGCTTGTGCCAGTAGTGGGAATGGAGGTGATAAGGAGGCAGAGAAGGTCTGTGGGAAAGATGGAATGAGGGGTTGCGGCCAATCTGGAGGTGCTGATGGTTGCCCCCCAGTGGAAGGGAGGGGGTCCAGCATCAGTTCCCGCCAGTGGCGGCTTGGCTGTCCCTCCTGTGTCCCTAAAATGCCTGTCAGGTGTAGAGGTGGCGCAGTGGGTGGTAGCCAAGCCTGCCAATCCTCCCACCCATCATGACAGTATTGCGGTAACAACGAAGCAAGTAAAAAGTACCACAAGTCCCAGAATGGATGGAAAAATGGGCGGAGCTAGGGCTGCAGAGACAGCTCCTACCAAGAATAATGCAGGACTTAGGACTGATTCTGTCGGTCTCCAGCTTCAGCCCGCTGGAAGCTCCCTGGACATACCATCTGGAAAGTGTAATATTAAAAACAAAGGTGAAGTAGGTCCTGGTCCAGCGAAAGGAAAGAAAGGTATGAGTGGTGTGATGGATGTAACTGCTAGTGCTACCGCTGCCCCTGCTCCCGTGGAGGCTCCGGGAGCTCCGGATATCCCCAACCCCATGGGAGGTATGCCATCAGCTGTACAGGAGGGTGGGGCTTCTGGTAGTAGTCAGAGGATGGGCTAGGATCCAGTCACCCTCCAGCGGCGACAACACCTGGTAGAAGTTATGCCAGTGTCGCCGCTGGAGGGAGGGGGGATGTGTCCTAATTGTCTTTGGGCTCTGGGGACGGCCTTGGGGAGGGGGGAGAGCTCGATGAATGTAGGGGGCAGAGTTGTGGATTTGTCTCTCTGGGTTGAGAGACCTGGTTTTGGTGCCTTCCGAGAACAAAGGAGGGAGACCGTCTGGTCCCTGCCGACAACCAGGCAGGACATTGGCCGTAGGAATGTGGCCCGTCTTCAGTGGAGAGGCAATGACACGTGCCCATCCAGGAATAAGATGGTGGAGCTTCTGCTGAAGATGGGTTTTGGGACAAATTACATCTATGCCCTGATCCATCCTTACGGCACGTCTGAGTTCAACATCAGCTTTGTTCACCCAGAGGGCCTTGAGCTCTTTTGGGGGAACAATGAGTTGATGGAGGACGAGCCCGGCTGGCACGGTTTTGCTGCACAAGTGGTAACCCGCCAGATTGGAGTCAAGAGAGTGACCGTCTTGACTCGTAATGAGTCACTCTCTTGTTACGTAATCATGACTTCGCTAAGCTGGTACGGAGAGGTGGTGGATATGCCCAATAAGAACCGGGATGAACATGGCATCTGGTCCAGAGCCTGGACGTTTATGGTGAAACTAAATCGTTCAGGGAATTCGGTGGCCCACATACCATCTGCAGCCTTCCTTGGCAGGGATCGTATTTTGGCCTTCTACCAGGGGCAGCCGAAGCTCTGTCACAAGTGCGGCGACCCCACACATTTGAGTGCGGCCTGTAATGTCATCAAGTGCGCTCTGTGTGGTGAGGTAGGTCATCTTGCGGCATCTTGTGTGGAGATTAGGTGTCACCTGTGCGGTGACCTCGGTTACCCATTCAGTTGCTGTCCACGCTCTTTCGCCAATGCGGTCATGGCCCCAGCGGAGGAGAGCCATGTGATTGCTTCTGCAGGGGAGGGGACCAGCAGAGGCGATGGAGCCCAGGAGCCAAGGAAGAGCAAACATGCTGGGGCAGCTAAGCTGAGGCGCCAAGAGAAGCGCGGAAGGGGCAGGGGGCTGGTGGAAACCCAGGTGGCAGGTGGGTCAATGCTGGCCCTTGCTCCGGATGCAAATCATGTGGCTGAGGCTCCAGGGGACAGGGAGCTGGATGAGGAGGTCAGGAGGATCCGAAGGGAAGAGGATGCCACTTATTCAGATTCTTCCCACTATGAAAGTGTGGGTGAGGTCAAAGAAGCGAGGCAAAAGAAAAAGCGCAAGCAGGGCGCCAAGAAAAAGCACACGCAGGGCCTGAGGAGGAAACTCGAACATCTCGTCTTGACTGGAGGTAGGAAAGGATATTTCCAGAGTGAAGTCTTTGCTCAAAGGGTGCCAGTATAATAGGCACGCATCTTTGGTTTTTGAGAGGGATTTCGGGAAGTACCACTCGCCCGACCCTTACAGAAACTGTAAGATGTTAGTGAATCGTAAAGTTGTTACTGGACTGATTGACGGTACGGAATCTCTGAACAGATCCAGATCAGGGATTCTGGAGGTCGGCAGATCCTTTTACTCGCACCTTTTCAGAAAGAGGGATCTAGATCGAGATGTGATGTTGGCTTTCCTGGCTGAAGTTGTCCCTGAGCCAGGGCATGACATTTCCCTTAACGTTTTGACAGAGGAGATCAACGTAGAGGAAGTTAAACTGGCAATTGATGGGCTTGCGCTCAAAAAATCGCCAGGACCAGATGGCTTAACATCTGAGTACTATAGGACCTTTAAGGACCTCTTGAGTCCCCTCTTGACTGAGGTTTTCAATGTGTGTCTTTCCTCGGACACTCTCCCAAAGTCAATGAGGAGGTCAGCCTTGATCCTTCTATCAAAAGGTAAAGACTCGAGCCATATTGAGAACTGGCATCCCATAGCGCTTTTCAATACGGACAGGAAGGTTCTGGCAAAAGTGCTGTTTAATCGGCTGGTCAAGTTTCACCCCGGCTCCTCTCAGGGGCCCAGCATTGCTCTGTTCCAGGTCGTAGCACCTTTAGTGCTGTTCTCAGTGTCCGGGAGCCAGTGGAGCAGAGTAGGGCGGGTCACTGGGAGGGGTACCTGCTGTCCTTGGATCAGGCCAAAGCGTTTGATCGGGTTAACTACGTGTACCTCTGGTCTGTTCTTCTGAGATATGGCCTGCCGGTGGGGTTTGTCGATTGGCTCAGGACATTGTATGCGGGGGCTTTCCCACTGGTGAACAGTTGGGTCGGCCGCCCATTTGAGGTTGGGTCTGGCATCTGTCAGGGTTATCCTCTGAGCCCCTTTCTGTACATGTTTTCTATTGATCCTTTTTTTAGGAGGATTGATGTGGGCCTATGGCGGGGGTCGGGATGGATCGCACGGTGCCGGAAGTCACCCTCAGGGTGGCAGCGTACGTTGATGATGTCACCGTCTTTGTGTCCTCGAGGGGGGAGGCAGAGTACGTGATGACGGAGGCGGATCGCTACTCGCTACTACTCGCTACTACTTATCCCAGTAGCTACTGGGATAAGTGCGAAAGTCTCTGGTTAGGAAGGGGAGATCCTACATTTGGTCTCCCGGGCTCCCTTCCAGTGCCCCAGGACTCGGCTAAAGTTCTTGGCATCGAATTTGGTCGGGGAGATTACCCCATGCAAAATTGGGTGGTCAGGCTCGATGGTGCCACTCAGAAGGTGGCCCAGTGGAAGGGTTGGTCTTTGACCCTTCGGGAAAGGGTTAATCTGATCAAAACATACCTGCCCCCTGTATTCATCTACCTGGGCAGTGTATGCATTTTGCCAGAGCCTCTCTGGACTCGGGTCTACAACCTGTTTTTCCTAATGTTGTGGCAGAATAGGTTGAACTTAATTAGGAGAGATGCCACGTACCACACGAGGAGACTAGGGGGGTTATCTATAGTCAACCCGGTGGTGTTTCTTGTAAACACCTTTGTTAAGATCAACATAGGCAACCTCTGGCAAGAGAGGGCTCCTCCGTGGGTATTCTCCTGTTAGGGATGGCTTCGGCCTTTCTTCCAGGAATGGGAGACAGGAGGGCGAGTGAAGGATCTTCGCACGCCGCACGGGCATTTTCCGGCTTACGCTACCGTGGTTTTGAAGATGATATGTCTGTGGGGTCTGGGGATGTGGGAGATCAAAACTCTGTTGAGGAAACTCCTCGATAAGAGGGTTCTGTTGACCCATTTCCAGAAGCCCCTGGCGCTCAAGGACTGCCCAAGTCGGGACCTGGAGGGAGGATTATGTTTATTGAATTCTGACAGGATCCCCTTGAAGTTTTGGGACTTGACTTGGCGCTGTTTCCACGGGAGACTGTATGTAAGGGGCAACTTGAAGAGCAGGCCACTGGTGGATAGGGGTTGCCCCCGTCAGGAGTGCAGTGACGTGCTGGAAAGCATGGAGCATTTCCTGCTTCAGTGTCCCTTTAATACAGAGGTGTACAATCGGGTGGGAGCCTCCATTGGTTGGCCCAGGTTGGCACGCCTCTTGTATGTGGAATGGGTCTATGGGACATTCAGGGACCTTGGTGGTATGGACTGGTGCACTTTATTCCTAGTCAGTTTAGTGGTCAGGTTTCACATTTAGAATGCACGGTGTTTAGTGTCGACGGAAGAGAAAATCCTCCCCACGGATGAGGTGAATAGAAACATCTTGGGTGACCTGGTGAAGATGCGCTCTCTGGATTACGAGAGGTTGGGCACGACTAAGGCCTCTCTCCTATGGAGAGGGTTTGTCTTTTGTTAGGGACAGTTTTCTTATTGTTAGGGTCTTTTTAGGGACAGAATAGGGAGAGGTAGGGACAGTTTCTCTGAGGGTAAGTTTTAGGGAAGGAGTAGGGACATTGTAGGGTCAGATTAACTATAGGGATAGTTTTTCCCTATTTGGTCGGTGCTTGGCTTATCATATCCAGTCCTTGTGGAAGACTGCGTGTGACACTAGTAGAGTTTTTGTTTTCGGTCAAAGATGAAGTATGTAGGGGGTGTGGCCTAGATGCAGACCCGAGCAGACGTGTCTCCCTGAGCTCTGCTCGCACCCAGTAATTAAAGCTACAAAAAAAGCATCTCCAGCGCAGAAAAAATCTGCTTAAACAAATACTAAAGATCCCCATAGCAAAGAGGCAGTACCCGGACACCGAGAAGTAAAGCCGAGAGGGACGGAGATCTTCATCGCACAGCGCTGCCCACGGGGGTGAGGACACCTGGAACTACATCGGAGGGCTCTGCCATCCCCAGGAGTGTTCTCTCCAAAGAAGGAGAAAAGAACGGAGCTCCACCACAACCTCCGCTGAATCTCCTGGTGAGTCGCTATAAGTAGAACCCCGCCGAGGCGCGGGAACAAGGTGCCATCTTAGACTCTTGCAGCTGCGGCTGAGCGCGGCGTGCGGAGAGAAAGTGAAGGGGACAACTTCAGGACGATCACTGTCTCCCCGAACCTCCCGACACAGGATAGCCCACAGCAGCTGCCTATCCATATTAAACAGCTGGGCACAAAAGAAGCTTGTTGCCCACAGCAAGTTGCGAGCTGATAACAGAGAGAACAGCTCTGCAGCACCTGAGAGCCGGTGATAGGGCTCCTGGGAATCGTGACTCCCTTACACTAGAGTTTGTAAATTAAGCTCCTCTAGCACAGTATGTGCTGAAACGGACTGTATACTGACACAAGCACTGTTTTACTTTCACCATAACTGAGTTTAGCAGAAAGCTCCATTAGAGGAGGCGTGGCCTGGGCAAGGACTGGGACAGTCACACATCATGAAGTTCTGACTGCTTTCAGCCTACATAATGTTTGAAAGTGATCCTAACCTCCTCAAAACCATTCATAAGCAGATCGGAGGGTCTCTGTAGGAAAATGCCTAAGAGAAGGTGTACTAAAACGCCGCTGAACAAAGTCTCGGACTTTTTCACCACCCACGGCCCAAGGAGACAGGGACCGTCAAACAAAGAGGGCTCCCCCTCGCCTGCAAGCCCCAGAGAGAGCGTAGAGGTTTCTCCTCCTAGATCACCAGACGTGAGAATCCAAAATGCTGATCAAGAGCTGCAAGGAGAGGAGACACTAAAGACCACATCTAGACACGGGGTGAGTGTTCCCTCTGGAGAGAGTATTGATGCCGCTCCACACAGCCACAAAATGGCGCCGACGGGCTCGCAGCCATCATCTGCCCACTCCACTCCTTTATCAAGCCCTGAAAAACAGCGCCCCCGACTCTCCCCACATACCAACCAACATCAAGGGAACCCCACATTTGAGCCTGATCCCATCATAAGTGTCCCATCATCCAATATGCCTGCTACGGAAGATTTTATAAAACAAATGATCCTAGCTTTAAGGGGATCCT
Source organism: Eleutherodactylus coqui (assembly GCF_035609145.1). NCBI lineage: Eukaryota > Metazoa > Chordata > Amphibia > Anura > Eleutherodactylidae > Eleutherodactylus > Eleutherodactylus coqui. Next base: position 26,325,052 of record NC_089842.1, on the reverse strand, counting down.
TGCAAAAGGACATTACGTCTCTGTCAAATACCCTAAACACCTCCATACAAGATCTGGAAGAGAGGACCGATCATATTGAAACCAAAATGGGAGAAGTAACTGTATCTCACAACAAGTTAATAGATGCACACTACTCCCTAGAGGAGGAAGTAGAAGACATAAAGAAAAAACTTACAGATCTGGAAGACAGGAGCAGGAGGTGTAAGGTCAAGTTCAGAGGCATCCCAGAGAGTGTCCCACAGCATGATCTAAAAAGCTTCCTCACCAAGCTAATCAAAAGCATCCTTCCAGATGCCTCAGAATTAGATTGCACAATTGATAGAGCGCATAGATTGCTAAAGCCAAACTTTCTACCAGATTCGGTCCCAAGGGATGTAATCGTCAAATTTCATTTTTCCCATATAAAAGATGCCCTAATGTCAGCCTCAAGAAAGCAGGGCACCCTACCATCTCCATTCACAAACATAAGCCTTTTTACTTATTTGTCACAGAATACAATCTAAGCAAGAAAGGCTTTTTCCTTAATCACCTCATCCCTGAGAGCTGCAAAAATACCCTACAAATGGGGCTTTCCGGCCAGAATAATAGTTCACAAAGATAACGCAGTGCATGCCCTCAACTCTCCAGAAGATGGCGTCAACATCCTTTCAAAGTGGAATATCCTACTTCCAGAGGAACCGCAATCAAACAAGCCTCAGAGGCCTCCGAAATCCTCCTATCACCGCACGCTTCCTACTACTCCTCCGTGAAAACAACTTAAACATCCCAAGTGTTCTTCCTCATATGATGCTGGACACACTCTACGCTGACCTTCAATACCGGGCTGACGGCCTGCAAGCCGAACTCCCCCCAACAGGATTCAGGTTTTTATACCTGCTCTTATCCAAAGTTTTGTCTGTTTAGTTTTACAGGTTTATTGCCTTTTCCTTGGAGGGCTCATCTTGATGCTTTCAAGCAATAAGATAGATTATTTTAATTTTGCCCTCTTGAGTAACATGAATAGCGCAACTCATATAACCTTTAATGTTAACAGGCATATTACTGTTTCCGCCTGTACTTTTGTTTTAAGTTCACATGTTTGCTATGCTGCTAATGTATTCCAAATAGATACGCTCATAACTCACTTTTATAATGCATATAAAAATCTGTTCCCAGAATGTTAGAGGGTTAAACTCCCCATTTAAACGCTCAATGGTCTGGAAAGATGCTAAAGCGTCCAATATAGACATTCTATGTTTGCAAGAAACGCATTTTGCCCAGCAGTCTTGCCCTAAATTTTCAAATAAACAATACCCACATGTATTCTTTTCTAATGCCCGCAAAAAACACGCTGGGGTACGTGTCGCCCTGAGAGATAGTCTACATTTTTCTCTTAATAAACAAATCTCAGATGACAAGGGCAGATATCTAATATTGCAAGGTACCATAAATAACTCACCGATCACTCTGGTGAACATTTATGCACCTAATAAATCCCAAATCTCTTTTCTGCACAAAGTAATAAAGAAGATCAAAAAAGCTCTCATGGGCAAATTAATATTATGTGGAGATTTCAATATAATAGTAGACAAAGAGGTAGACTCCACGGCATCCACCAGGAGTATGTCGGTCCTCCGCCCTTGGTTACATAAAGAGGGTTTATACGACACATTTAGATGTCTCAACTCCTCTTCAAGGGAATTCACTTTTTTCTCTCCAATGCACAAAACATATTCAAGGATAGATATGTTCTTGGTGGACAGAGGGACCCTCACTTCAATTACTGAATCCACAAATGGAGTATCCACTTGGTCAGACCATGCACCGATATACTTGGAGTTGAATGTGGGCGCCCCTTGTACCCTATCAAAAATTTGGCACAACGACACTAACTTGTATAATATCCCTGAGAACCAAAAAATTATCAACAAAGCCTTGGAGGAATACTTTTCTTTTAATGCCACGCCTGATATAAGCAATGCCACGTTGTGGAACGCCCACAAGGCAGTTATAAGAGGAGTACCAATAAAACTCAAAATACAACAAAATAAAAACAAACGAGAAAAGATAGACCTTCTATTAGAAAAAATAAAGAGGCTGGAATCACTCCACCAAAAATCTGCACAAAACAATCTCCTAATGGAGTTATCCTCCTTGAGGAGGGAATTTAAAAAAACGCTACTAGACAATTATAATAGGGGTCTGATGTACTCCAAGGCAAATTTCTACTCCTATATGGATAAGCCTTCAAAATTGATGGCCAATCTTGTAAAAAAAACAAAACAAATGAAAACAAAAATTCCATTCATCATTAATAACAACGCCCCCCAAGTAAAAATTTTCCACCCCCAGCAGATAGCCGAGCAATTTAAGGACTACTACAATAACCTTTACAACCTTAAAGCTAGTCCTAGCATCCTTCAGCCTACCCCAGAGTTAATAAATAATTTCCTGGACAGAATGGCTCTTCCCACGCTAGACACTCAAAAAGACATATTAAATAAACCAATTTCCAATGCGGAAGTCCATAAGGCCATACAAGATTTTAAAAAACACAAATCCCCTGGACCTGACGGTCTTTCAAAGGAATACTACAAACACTTCGCTCAACTGTTATCCCCTCACTTAAATTTGCTATTTAACGAAGCGATGAACCAGGGCTCCATGCACGAGGAAATACTCCAGGCCACTATCGTCACCATACCCAAACCAGGCAAGCCCCCTACTACGCCAGCAAATTACAGGCCTACTTCCCTCCTGAACTCTGACTTAAAAATATATGCTAAAATATTAGCCTATAGGCTTCTGAAGGTTCTGCCCACAGTCATACACAATGACCAAGTGGGCTTCACGAAGGGAAGAAGTGCCACAGATGGCACAGCAAAATACAAAATTTGCTGGAACGAATTGCCTCGAGTCGGACGCCTTCTCTCCTCCTTTCCCTGGATGCGGAGAAGGCGTTCGATAGAGTGCACTGGGGCTTAGCATTTGAGGTGCTCCGGAGGTTTGGAGTGAGCGAGAGCTTCCTACGTGCGGTTCAAGCTCTCTATACAAAGCCCTCGGCAAGGGTTTTGGTTGACGGGGTGTTGTCCTCTTCTTTCTACATATCAAATGGTACCCGACAGGGATGTCCTCTGTCCCCATTGTTATTTGTTATGACAATAGAACCCCTCGCAGAGATGATTAGAACCTCTCCAGAGATTAGAGGCATATGAATGGGCTTAAGACAACATAAAATCGGTCTTTTCGCCGATTATATTATTGTTACCATGACAGACCCTCTGAACTCCCTAAGGGGTGTAAACAATTGTATCACCCAATACAGTAACGACTCTCTGTACAAGCTAAACTCTGACAAATCCCAGATACTGGGAATTAATATCGAACCTGACTTAAAATTGGATATACAGAGGGAGTTTCCTTTTCAGTGGAGAGCTGAGATACCGTATTTGGGTACTAAAATATGCCAAAACTTACCTGAAACAATTTCCGCAAACTTCGATCCCCTATATACCTCCCTTCAATTAGAAATGGAGGAGTTGGATAAAAAAGAACCATCTTGGTTTGGCAGAATGGCACTTTTTTTAAAATGATATTACTCCCGAAAATCCTATACCTTTTTCGTACACTGTCCTACCCAATTCCTCCGTCCATGATTCAAAAATTCCAGAAACAACTACTTAAATTTATTTGGTGTGACAAGAAACCGAGATTAGCGGCGTCAATATTACACCAGCATAAAAAGCAGGGGGGTTTTGGCGTGCCCAACCTTCAAACCTACTACAAAGCCTCTCTACTAAGCCAATCTGGCACCTGGCTGAAATCCCAACTATCCCCATCTTGGTGCCATATAGAGAAAAACAGAAATGGAGAAAGACACCTAGGCTCCCTAATCAAGGCCTCCATTATTGGAGCCCTGACTCCAAAGATCTCTCCACTATTTCATTTCCAAGATATCTCTTTATTAATGGTAAACACCCTCCATTATTGGAATCAACTAGCACTGGGATGTGAGGCTGACTCCAGAGGTCCCCCAGCTGAACTTCCATTCGAAATCCTCACGTATTTCATTCGGGACCTAAATCTAAACAGATGGATGACAAGAGGAGTAAAACTTATCTCTGACATATTGAATAAAGGTAAACCTCTCCCTTTTCAGACAATCCAAAACAAATTTAGCATACCTGATTCGGAAGCTTTCTCTTACATAAAAAATATCTCCTTTCTCAACCATGCCGATATACATAATTTCTCCTTCCCAAAAGAGTTAGAAGACATATTCATTAGATGTAAAAACTCCCAAGCTTCCCAAATCAAAGTTTTCTATAGCACACTCATCCAAAATACTAATAGATTAAAGAAGATCCACACACCAAATTGGGAGCACACTATAAAAGAAAGCATACCACTCCCGATGTGGCTGAAAGCCTTTGAATGGGCCAATAAACCTACCCTGTTGGCCAACATTCTCCAAACCCACTACAAAGTATTAACCAATTGGTATTATACACCTTCAAAAATGGCAAAATTTTTCCTGGCTCATTCTAACGCATGCTGGAGAAACTGCAGGCAAGTAGGCACCCTATACCATCTGTTTTGGGAATGCCTCCAAGTCCATAACTATTGGAGGGAGGTATTCAACACCATTCAATCCATAACTGGCATACGTCTGGAGTGTTCACCTCAACTGGCACTTCTTCTCATTGATTGCCAAATCATTCCAAAAAAGAAAAGAGGATGGATATGCCACTTTCTACTAACCGCCAAAAACATCATAGCCAAAAGGTGGAGGCAAGTTCCCCCACCCTCAATTGGGGACCTCTTGAACGCAGTTTCAGACCACCATTGCTACGAAAAGATATATGCGAAATTCAACAACTGTCACTCTAAATTTAATAGCATCTGGAATAATTGGCAGCAATTCGAGCTGAAAAATAAGTTCTGAGATGTTTAAAATTGTTTTGTTGATCTCTTTCTTTTATTGCTTAAACTCAAAGAGCAATTTATCGCATTTAAAACATATATTGCTACATAAAATGTAAAGCTTGAAATGTTTATCGTCACATTAGGAAAATTTTGTAACAACATTAATTACTACTACCTGCATATGTAATGTTGTGTATATGCTCTTGCTTCTATATAAAATCAAATAAAAATTATTGATTAAAAAAAAAAAAAAGATGAAGTATGTATGGCTGCAGGTAACTGAGCTTAGGCTTTCGGGTATTAACGTGTAGTGTTGGGTTGTGGTTATGTAGTAGGTAAGAGATGTTATGTTTTATTTTGTATATAGGGTTAGGGGTTATAGATAGGTTGGGTGGGGGTTTATTGGGGGGAGGGGGGATTTTATGCCTCAGCCGTAGCTTGACACGTCCCAGACAATGAACACTGGGCACGGACTTTTGGCGTGGCCCTCAGGCTGTGGCAGGCAGGGCGTGTAATATGGTGCAGCTTGGCTAGTCCTGGACATAGACATTGAGCACGGACTTGGGATGCAGGCATGACTCCCAGGCTGCACCGTAGAGGTTTTGTGTGGGGTGTGGTGGTTTGGTCTGATTTTAGGGTTAGTTTAGGATTATTGAGGGTTTTTTCTCTAGGTGGTGGGCATTACAAAAAAAAAAAATTAAAAAAAAATTATATAAAAAGAATTAAAAAACACTAAAATTGGTCATTAATATTATCACTTTTGTTATTACTATTAGTGTAATTGTTATTATTATGTTTACAATTTCAGTTTGTCAGGTTCTCTTTCTTCTTTCTACCTTTTTGGGGGGAATTTCAGGCTGGATACTGTGAGTTAGGCCGCCTGCAGACGAGCGGGTCGGATCCGGCAGCGAGAATTCTCGCCGCGCGATCCGACCCGAGCGCCTGCAGGGACGAGCGCGTACTCACCCGCGCCTGGCGGCCCCGGCTCTTTCATGTGCCGGCTGCCGCGCAGCCGGCGCATGCGCAGACCAGAGCCGGCGGCCGGGTGAGTGCGTGCCCCGCAGAAAATTAGGACATGCCGCGGTTTGTTTGCCGCGCGAGATTTCGCGCGGCCAAACCGCGGCCGTCTGCATAGGAGTGCGTATTTTAATGCACTCCTATGCAAACTTTCAGCGGCGGAAATCCCGCGGGAAATCCCGCGGCGGGATTTCCGCTCGTGTGCAGGCGGCCTTATGGTTATGTTTTCTTACATGTGGGTTTATGGTTATATGTAACATGTAGCGTATATGTATCGGTGAGTATGGGTGAGTGTAGTTTTGGAGTGCAGGTTGGGGTAGTGTGCTTTGTGTATTATTTGGAGCCGATGGACCTTCGGCTTTTGTTCCTTTGTCCTGAAGTAAGGCAAAGTCCAGTTAACATAAGTAATAATTTGTTTTTGTTTTGTGGTCATGTCTTATGCTAAGTGAGCGATATTTATGTTCTTGTCATTGTTATGTTTTTCAATTTTATAATAAAAAGATTTACAGGATGTAACTCAGGATCAGTACCTCACAAGTAATGTTTGTACACAGTGACCTCACCAGCAGAATAGTGAGTGCTGATCTGGACTATAATACAGGATGTAACTCAGGATTAGTACAGGATAAGTAATGTATGAATACAGTGACTCCATCAGCAGAATAGTGAGTGCAGCTCTGGAGTATAATACAGGATCTAATTCAGCATCAGTACAGGATAAGTAATGTATGTACACAGTGACTCCACAGCAGAATAGTGAGTGCAGCTCTGGAGTATAATACAGGATGTAACTCAGGGTCAGTACAGGATAAGTAATGTATATACACAGTGACTCCACCAGCAGAATAGTGAGTGCAGCTCTGGAGTATAATACAGGATGTAACTCCGTATCAGTACAGGATAAGTAATGCATGTACACAGTGACTACACCAGCAGAATAGTGAGTGCAGCTCTGGGGTATAATACAGGATGTAACTCAAGATCAGCACCTCACAAGTAATGTATGTACACAGTGAATCCTCCAGCAGAATATTGAATTGAGACATGACAAAGACTGCAGACCGCAGTCAAAACATTGTTATTATGTGGCTCTAATAAAGAACACATCCTTTTAGGATGTGAGTATTGGACTATTCATTGCACCCCAGATGCTGCTCTATCCTTGTTGCTGTTGATATGTGTACAGATGGGAAATACATATCCATTATGGAGCGTGAATTTTACCCTTTTTTTTTGCTTGCCTTCCAATTGGAGGTTCTGTTTGAGTGCTGCGGTCAACAACAGTTGCCAGCAGAATATTGAATAATGATTCCTGCCACACACACTCCCTCAGATGTCACTTCACAAATTTGTGAATTAATATTGTCTATTTCCTCGGCTATAACAGTTTCTGAATGATTGGGGAATTGATGGGCTAAAAGACAAAATGAAGCAGAAAACAGAAGTTTTTGAGTCTGAGCAGCCAGCAAAGCAGCCTCGCCACCTAGTGGTTTGTACCACTAGGTGGCGATGCTGCTCTGCTGGCCACTTAGGTTGATATCTGCCATACTGAGTCTTTCTGAAGTACAACATAGTGAAGTATTTAGTAAAGTTCAGAGGAGAACGTTCACCTTAATTATACTGTGAAGGGTTTCGATTTGATTATTGAGACAAATTCTGCCCCTGCGATTCTTTAGTTCCTCTTTATGGCAGGCTTCTTATCTAAAGACTTAAATTCGACACAATGGTTATCCGATGCCGGTTCAGTATTCTCCGAAGGAGAATATAGGGTACAATCGAGTGATATCTCTATACAAAAATGCTTTAAGGACCTAACCTCCCACTACAGAGAATACGTGCGTAACTGGTGGGAGGTTCAGGGCCTTCAAAAATACGCAGAGAACCAAATTGTTCCAAGAGGCCTACGTAATCCAATAAGACCACCTAAAAGGCTACAAAATCCCGATTTCCTCAAAAAGTGGGAATTGGAGTCCACTCAATCGTCACTACGTCTTATCAACCTCCTATTGGAGGAAGAAAAATCCACCCTAGCCCTTAATCAAAAACGGTTGGAGGACCAAATAGAGTCTACTAAACGCTTTTCGTCTGATCCGGAATTCTCAAATAAAGAAAAAATCCTTCATTCTAATATTGAGAAATTCACGAATCAGATTAAAGAAAGAAAGCATCTTCAATTTGGTCGTGATCTCCTCGATTTTAAGGAGAATCGCGCCTACACCGAACGTAACTCCCGCTCGGAAACTGACTTAAGTTCCTCCGAACAGGAATTATCAGAAAGCGACTACACATCCTCCAGCCGTCCCTTTCAGCGAAGGAATCGTAACCGATTTACCTCTCGCAATAGGGGTAGGGGGAAAGGGAGAAGACCAGTGGAGAGTAACTTCTCTGAACCTCCAATTTCCCACTATTTTTTACGAGGGAGACGGGATCCAACAGGTCAAACATGACAATAAGTAATACTGAAACTTACCGTCTTTCACCTCCATCAGATATCCCTATCGCTACCGTTCCAATGAGTACTCCCAATCTGGACTCACTCAATTCGCATAGTCCACAAATTGAGGACAGATTGCAAATTGTTAATCTGTCAGGGTACCGTCTCAATAAACAAGAGACGGATTTGCTGGAGAGGGGGCTGTCCTTCGTCCTCACGACCCGTTATGATCCGTTCGTGTGGACGAAGGACATCTCCCTCTTCACGCGAAAATTACGTTGGAGGAAACACTTTATCATTAAGGAGAAAGAGGAAATGAGGGAATTGGGCCTTGACTTTAGCGACCATCCAGCCATTCAAACCCTACAAGATCTAGAGGACGAAAACCAGAGACCAGCTGGAATTGGGCCCTTCACAAATTTGAAACCAACAAGTCGTGCTAATCCACCATCCTTATGTAGCCCAGAAATAGACATATTTGAAAAATTGGTTCTTAAAGAATTAAAAGCATTGAATCCTCCAAAATATAATCGCTCTAATCTTACTAAAGGAGAATCTTTTGCCCTTAAAAAACTTGAAAGCAATAAAGCAATCATTATAAAAGCTGCCGATAAAGGCGGGAATATCGTCGTGATGGATCGAGTACAATATGTAGACATGTGTCAACGTTTACTGAATGATACTACCACCTACGGTATTCTATCACATGACCCAACAGTTGATTTCTTACGGGATTTACAAAAAATGTTACAAAAAGCCCTTGATCTGAAGGTTATTGATCACACTGAATACCAATTCTTGTATTCCAAAAAACCAACCACTGCTACCTTTTATGCACTTCCAAAAGTGCATAAGGGCCTTAGCCCACTCAGGGGACGACCGATTGTCTCTGGAGTTGACAATCTAACCCAGAACCTCAGCACATACGTCGACAGAATTCTAAGACCCTTTGTATCATCTTTACGTTCTTTTGTCCAGGATACGATGGACGTTTTACGTATTCTGGAAGGCCTCACAGTCAATCCTGACACGATTATGGCCTCCTTGGACATTGAATCTTTGTATAGTTCTATCCCACATCAAGGAGGCCTTAAAGCAACAGAATTCTTTCTCAAACAAAGAGGTCCTTTGTTCGACACACATAACAAATGTGTCCTGGAATTTCTGGAATTCATCTTATGCCACAATTTTTTCCTGTTTGAAGCCAAGTACTTCCACCAGCTCAGGGGCACTGCGATGGGGACTCCTTGTGCCCCATCGTATGCCAACCTGTACCTGGGATGGTGGGAGGAACGGTTAATCTTCAACAGTGACAACATTCTTGAATTAGATAACATCTTATTATGGATACGATATATAGACGATGTGTTACTGTTCTGGAATGGCAGTCGGTCGTCCCTTGAGTCTTTTATTGAGAATCTTAATCACAACGATCTAAATCTTCGGATTACTTCAGAAATCCATACCACCACATTGTCTTTTCTTGACCTTCAGATCAAGAAAGACCCATTGGGTCAAATAACCTCTTCCTTATATCGTAAATCCACGGCTACAAATAGCTTACTCACTTGGGATAGCTTTCACCCTATACCACTTAAACGTGGTATACCTAAAGGCCAGTTCCTCCGCCTTCGGCGGAATTGTTCAGATGATCTCAGTTTCGAGTTGGAAAGTAAGAAATTATACAATCGTTTCAAAAATCGCAAATATCCCGAGCATATTATCAATGAAGCATTCCGTTTTGCCTCAACACAAAGAAGAACTGATCTTCTCCAACCCAAAATACGCCAATCTGACAACAAGGCTAGGATCATTGGTACATATGATACGTGCTCAGTGCAAGTAAGGAATATCCTTGAATATTATTGGGATATCCTCAAACGCGACAGAGACCTCCAAGACCATCTTCCTGACAAACCTTCCTTAACATTCCGCCGAGGCCATAACTTAAAGGATCACCTGGTAAAAAGCCATCTCCCTCCTAGTGAGTCCCAAATTACTTGGCTTGGTTCCAGCAGACCTCAGGGTACCTTTGCATGCCATGGCTGTCTCGCCTGCCCATTTATTCTACGTGGTAACACCTTTAAATCATCTTCTACTGATACGGTTTATTCATGTAGAGACTTCATAAATTGCAGGACGCAAAATATAGTATACCTAGCTACATGTTCTTGCCCCATGAATTATGTGGGCAAGACGATTCGACAATTCCGGCGTAGAATACTTGATCATCTGGGTAACATTAGACGTCACGAGTCAACCCCTCTAGCTGACCATATGTGGAATTTCCACAATGGCGATACAAAACTATTGAAGTTTCAGGGTATTGAAATCTTAAGGACTCATGATCGACGTGGCGATATAGATAAAAAAATTGTTATGCAAAGAGGCTGCTTGGATTTACCGTTTGAACACAATCAACCCCAACGGTTTAAACGAGAATCTCTGCTTTAATTGCTTTCTATAAAATTCCTTTTGATTTTCTCATTACTTCGGAGTCTACAATCGATATCTACAACCATTTACTCTATTATGAGATTATCATATCATCTTTTCATTAATGATCACTGCTGCGTCCTCTTATGGACTAACTAGAATTGGCCTACCTATATTTACCATCCGCGTTTATCTGACATGATATGTATCGTAATTACCGTACTACTGCTTTAGGTCCGGCTTATCAATCATATGGCATAACATAAGAATTTGTGTATGTCTTTTGTCTGATCAAGATTAGCCTTATACCTCTGTTATAACATCTCTTTTAATTATCAAGTTTATATTGAGGTACTTATACGTTTCATTCCATCTTGAGCCAAAGCAATCATCTTCCCAAAACCTCTATAAGAAACATCAAGTAGTCTTTACCTTCAGTTCGGCGCTGATTCCTGTAACTTGGATCTACTTCTAACATGTTTTACTTACGGAGTTATCCGATCATGTGATGTTACTATGTCATCCTATCATATGACCGCCGTTACCGGGGTGATGCATTTTCCCCGTTGTAATAAGCGGTATCCAGCGATATCTTGAACGTCATGACGCCGATCACATGATATAACGTCATGACGTCATGACGTAACGCGCATAAGCGCGATTAACAGTATACTCTGTTAACCCTCTCAATTTTTCCCTCATCACATGATCGCCGTTGCTAGGGCAACGTATACTCTCCGTTATATGAAGTTTATCCCACGTCATGACGCCGGTCACATGATGAACGCGATGACGTCACAGCGCCGCGCGCGCATACGCGATTACACTACACCACGGCGATTCTACTACGACTAATCTCAGACCTAAAATGATCCATATGGATCATCAGTCTATGCAGTAAGATCTCACTCCTTTCCCCTTCACTGATACTATCAGTAAATGTTAGAATAGCGGATGGGATAAAGTTTTTTTTTTTTTTTTTTTCTCATTAATGAACTGGGGCTATCTAGCCCCACCTACTATAACCTATGATTGGCCAACCACTTATACCAACCCCCTTCTGGGAGGACTTTCTGGGTATATTAGCAGCAGCACACTGGGCTTTCAAACAGATTGCCTGAACTCACCATCAGAGTTCTAGGCTCTACCATTTTTTTATTTTGAATGGATGTGTGTGATAGTTAGCTCTCCTAGCTGGGTAGCAAAGATATCGTTCTGCTCCCGCTATTATGCTGTTCATGTTTGACTAACTTTGAATGAATGGGATCCAGTTGCTCTAATAATGGCTGGGATTTATTCCCTTTAGAGGATGACTGTCACTATTTGTTTCTGCTTAATTTATCTAGGCAGTAATAGGTCTTGATCTGAAAACTACTCTACCTCTACATAGAGCTTGGGAATCAATTATCATCTCAATTGGTATCCCTGATGCCAATTTTCATTCATTCTGTCATCTACTATCTCTCACTAGTCCATGGACAATATACCCTAAGGTTATATTATCCTTTCTGAACCTGTGTTCCACATTCTACCTGAGAGCTCTTTTATACTATCACACCAACGATAGCTGACAGAGGCTACCTAACTCTGTTGTGTGATAGTTAGCTCTCCTAGCTGGGTAGCAAAGATATCGTTCTGCTCCCGCTATTATGCTGTTCATGTTTGACTAACTTTGAATGAATGGGATCCAGTTGCTCTAATAATGGCCGGGATTTATTCCCTTTAGAGGATGACTGTCACTTAATTTATCTAGGCAGTGATAGGTCTTGATCTGAAAACTACTCTACCTCTACATAGAGCTTGGGAATCAATTATCATCTCAATTGATATCCCTGATGCCAATTTTCATTCATTCTGTCATCTACTATCTCTCACTAGTCCATGGACAATATATACTAAGGTTATATTATCCTTTCTGAACCTGTGTTCTACATTCTACCTGTGAGCTCTTTTATACTATCACACCAACGATAGCTGACAGAGGCTACCTAACTCTGTTGTGTCTCAGATTACCACTGTGGCACTTTTTGAGACTATATTCTCTCTTTTTGCCAAAAGATATCAGTATGGCAAAATATCTTTGATGATACTGTCAACTCTAATTGACTAAAAACTCATTTAACCGCTCCTGATGAACTACTATCTACCCTGGTAGGGAAACGCGTTGAGCGTCAATTAATCCATCTGAGAGGACTACTCTCCTTCTCAAGTGGTTATGAGGTTATGATACCCCCAGAAAACTGAGGAGACACCATTACCTCCCCAGTTAGACGGGTCCTTGAGTTTCTAAAAAATACCTAAAATTTGAGATCTTCATTTACTTTTGGCGTTACTCTTATCATCTAGATATTGGTGTGGGTCGCTTCTTAAATATATGAGATCCTTGGATTTTTCTTTTTACATCTTCAATACTGAAGTCCAGCGCTGCTGACTTTTGAATTTAGTCAGCCTCTGCTGTCATTCGAATTATTGTCAACACCACGCTCTTTGAGGGTAATTTTACCTATGTGGTGAGTGGCTTATGAATTGTTGCTGGGTATCGCACCTAGCCACATAAACCACATACCTCTAATTTTGGAGCTTGAGCTCTGTTGACTACTGAATGAATTTATCCTGTGACACTATCTTAAGTAATCTATACTCCACATGTATGTGTAGCTTACGTATCAATGATTGTTACTGTCACAATCTAAGATCATCTCGCATCATATTAGCGACCACCTAGTCTCAAGTATCTACAAGTTTAGTTTGGGTACTACTACCTTTTTATCTACCCACGCTGACCATCTCTGTTCTCTGTCTCTATGTATGTCTGGTTTGTCTTAGCCCTAATTGTTTTATAAATATTCTTAAATAAAAGTTATATTTTAGTTGTCTTATACTGTGAAGGGTTTCGATTTGATTATTGAGACAAATTCTGCCCCTGCGATTCTGCTGGCCACTTAGGTTGATATCTGCCATACTGAGTCTTTCTGAAGTACAACATAGTGAAGTATTTAGTAAAGTTCAGAGGAGAACGTTCACCTTAATTATGTTTTAACTTCAGTATTTTCTTGGTATCATTACCATTACTCTGCGCACAGATGCCAGTAATTACCGCTCCCTCTCCGTGCCAGAAGTCTCCGAAAGGGACATCTAAGTGCACCTTCTTTTGTACTGTAAGCTCAGTTACTGAAAGCATCTATCATGTTTTAATTCTTAAATCTCTACAGAGAACCTCTGAACCCCACACAGTATGACAGGAGAAAGGATAAGTCCATGAACTATCTAACTCCGGGTGACACAGCCAATGCCAGTCTTGGGCTTCATGGCACCCTGTGCAGAATTTTTGTTTACCCCCGCCCCACCCCCCCCCGCCCCCCCAACCACTGAAAGAATTGTCAGGATTGAAAGAAACGTACTCTGTGTGATTGTAACATTGATGTAAGTAAGTGATTACAATATCAGAGCAAAAGGGGAATTTATTGTGGAAAAGTTACCCTATGTAGGGAAGCTCTAGTACCCTGTTGGGCCGCCTCTAGCTTGGATGCAAGATGTGATACAGACAGGCATGGAGGCTCTAGTACCCTGTTGTACCGCCTATAGCTTGGATGCAAGATGTGATACAGACAGGCATGGAGCCCAGTTTCCTTGCCTGCTCCTATACATCTACAGGTCCCAATACCTCCTAACAGTCTGGTCAGAACAGCCCAGGTAGCGGCAATTAATCAATGCGACCATCCAGGTTCTCACTGCCCAATAATGCGCCAACTTCTTAGACTCTGGTAATGGGGTGAAATCTCTTCTCTGCATAATAGAGCCGTCTAGTGATTAACAACCGCTACACACAGGAAGCCTCCCAGAGCCTTTTATAGGCCAAGTAGGGAACCACTTTTAGGGCCTCAGGTGGTAAGACCATTTATCTAATCACATCCCAGCTATAATCATCTGTATGTCTGCCTGAGTTCTTACTGCATGCTGAGTTTTGCAATAAAATGACAACTCCTTCTGGGGGCGGGATTCCTTTTTGCAGAGAATGTATTTTTTAAAAATGTAGTATTAGATGGCAGCCATTTAGAAGAATGGCAGCCATGTAATACAAGTATGCCTCAGGTCTGTCAGAACAATAGACCCTCATACAGAGCAGCAGACCCCCTTTATGATGACCATAAGCCATAATAGGCCATGTGGTCAAGGGTTGGATGGATTGTTGGGGGTTCCCTTGATGAGACAATTCTTAACTTTCAAGTGACCTTTCTCTTAGGTTATGTTTTCTGAAACCGGTTATTCTCCATTCATGGGATGTTCCTATAATCACCAAGTGAATGGGCATATAAGGTTTAAGGCCCGCGGCAAAACATACTGAATATAAATTAACTTCTCAGTGGGAACAATACATTGTGGAGGGAAGAGACAAGGACAGAAGTGTGAGTATTACAAACCTCCTATCACTACTTGGGGTCCCGATAGTAGACAGGGCCAAACAACTCAGGAAGACATTATTCACCATCAAATAACCATTTATTGAGTGTTTTTCTCCTTTAGATACAGACAAGTCAGAAGTCTAACATCAGAAATGTGAAAATGGAGCGGCCGAGCTGAGCACGCCAAAGTGGGGGAGACTACGGTGATTGAAAGATGGTTGCCACGGATGGCTCTGTATTCCCTCAGAACAATGGCGATAACAGGGCTATGCTCAGCTTTCGCACAGTGGCACAAATAACGTACATGGGCATGTTTGAAATGAATAATTGTTTTGTCACAGGTGACGCCAGTACTCCAACCTGAACTCCCAAGTCTAATGATGGCGGAATGACTTGAGACGAGTCCAGTAGCTTGTATTAGTAAACTGGGAGCACACAGTTTACTGAACCTTGGTTGCAATAACAGATAGATATGCAATGTTATGCAGGTACAGCAGGGTCCACAATAATGCAGTGAATTGACACAATGAAAACAGTAGATCGACAATTTGAATTTCGACTTATCTTCAACACTCTCTCTCTAGTTCTAGAGGTAACTCAGTACTAATCTCCCCAATTGTTACTACCAGTAGTTGAGGGTTTACTGGAAGTGTAGTATGAAGGAGTGAAATAAGAATTTTAATGGCCGCTGAACTAATCCTGGCTTTGAATTTACCGGGTAGTTTGACTCACTGTTGGGTGAGAACAATGACCTCCAACTCTGTCCTCCTGCTGCTGGAAAGATAAGGGAAGGGAAAGGGACCTCGCTACCCTTGCTGGACTGCTGAATTGCTGAACACATGCTGAACTGCGGACACTTCCTTTCAGCAACACGTGTTGCTGCCTTTTCTCCGGCTCCAACCAACTCACTGCAGCAACTCACTAACTCCTCCTCCACTTCCTATTTCCCGCACTTTCTCTAAAACTCTACCTCTATTCCACAGGGACTCAGGTAGTGTTTTCCCGCTCTGGACTCACCCACCAATAAGTGTAGGCGTGACATATAGCCAACGGGCAACCAGCTACTGCCCTCCGACACACGGCACCTTCTATGATTATGGAAAGCACATAGACAGGTGTGGCAGGAACAAATGTCATTGCGACTGTTCTGTAGGACTCTCTGGGCCACTACAGTTACTGAGTGTAATCCTCCAGATTTCTGTATTAAGTAAGTGACCCATATAAACTGTGCAGTATTTGTAAATGGGTATTTTCATCACTACCATAAGGTCAACAATGAGAATACTTTGCTGTATGCTGTGGCTGGGAGCACAGACACAGCCAAGTGGTCTGTTCTTTGCTATTTCTTAAACTAGGGTACTGCAGACACAGAACAGCTCACCATGCTACATTGTTTCTACAGTTCCTATTGTCTTCCATAGGAGATTCAGAAACTGTGCAGAAGAATCCAGTTAGCTGTTTCCATAACTCCCGACCACTGTCAATCACTGCATTCAGCTTATCTGGAGGTGGTCGGGCTCAGATCTTGAAATACTGTATGTGCGGGTCCATGCATCTATCGGACTTTTATATACTATATGTAGATATACTATAAAAGTCCCAGATGGGAATATGCCTTTAAAGCATAATTTTTGGGTTTGAGTCCGAAGTCATATTAACCCCTTCCGTATATACTCGTCTAAAACCTATCTTTCTGCAAGTTTTTCTTGGATACATTGTGAGCAAAGTGCGATTCTTGCAGGTTTTTTTTCTGATGGTGTTCACTTTGTGGGATGAATAATGTCATATTTTAATAGACTGGACTTCTATGGATAAAATGATACCAATTTTTACTTTTCTTAAATTTTTTTATCTTTTGATGCGATGCCTAAAAAAGTTTTTTTTTTCTTTTTTTTTAACATCTAATTAGAGATGAGCGAACACCAAAATGTTCGGGTGTTCGTTATTCGGAACGAACTTCCCGTGATGCTCGAGGGTTCGTTTCGAACAACGAACCCCATTGAAGTCAATGGGCGACCAGAACATTTTTGTATTTCGCCGATGCTCGCTAAGGTTTTCATGTGTGAAAATCTGGGCAATTCAGGAAAGTGATGGGAATGACACAGTGACGGATAGGGCAGGCGAGGGGCTACATGGTGGGCTGCATCTCAAGTTCACAGGTCCCACTATTAAGCCACAATAGCGGCAAGAGTGCCCCCCCCCCCCCCACTGTCAGCATAAAGATCGTCCTCCTCTGGCACAGCTGTAACAGCTGTAGCAGAGAAGAACGATGTTTGCCCATTGAATTCAATGGAACCGGCAATACAGCCGACTCCACTGAATGCAATGGGCTGCCGGCGATCGCAGGATGAATGGTCGGAAAGGGGTTAAATATATAACCCCTTTCCTGCAATTCATCCAGAAATGTGTTACACTAAAAATATATACCGGCGTATAAGGCGACGGGGCGTATAAGACGACCCCCCAACTGTCACCTTATACGCCGGTAATACAGTGGAGCAAAGAATAAAAATCATTACTTACGTTTTTAGATGATCTGCGGCGCTCCTGCAGGCTGTCACTCCCTCCTAATCTACGGCAGACAAGCTTTCTCTATGAAAGACTTTAAATCCCTGCCTCCAGAAGCACATGTGCCTTCAGCCAATCACAGCCAATGACAATGATGTCATTGAATGGCTGTGATTGGCTGTGTTTCTGGAGGCGGGGATTTCAAGGCTTGAAATCCCCGCCTCCAGAAACACAGCCAATCACAGCCATTCAATGACATCATTGTCATTGGCTGTGATTGGCTGAAGGCACGTGTCTTTCTGGAGGCAGGGATTTAAAGTCTTTCGTGGAGAAAGCAATACTCTGCCGTGGACCAGGAGGGAGTGACAGCCTGCAGGAGCGCCGCAGATCATCTAAAAACGTAAGTAATGCTTTTTATTCTTTGCTCCACTGTATTACCGGCGTATAAGGTGACAGTTGGGGGGTCGTCTTATACGCCCCGTCGCCTTATACGCCGGTATATATTTTTAGTGTAACACATTTCTGGATGAATTGCAGGAAAGGGGTTATATATTTAACCCCTTTCCGACCATTCATCCTGCGATCGCCGGCAGCCCATTGCATTCAGTGGAGTCGGCTGTATTGCCGGTTCCATTGAATTCAATGGGCAAACATCGTTCTTCTCTGCTACAGCTGTTACAGCTGTGCCAGAGAAGAAGGATTTGTCTTCTATATGTTCTCAATGGGGTCAGCGCTGCTGCCGCTGGCCCCATTGAGCGCATATAGAATGCATCCATAGCGAGCAGCGGGAGGGGCAGATTTCAATACTCGGGTGACACCTTATCTCCCCAGGCACTCACAGCAGGGGGGTGGTATAGGGCTTAAACGTTGCAGGGGGAAGTTGTAATGCCTTCCCTGTCTTTATATTGGCCAAAAAAAAGCGCTAACGTCTCAGGGAAGAAAGTTTAATTTACCAGAACACCGCATGGTGTTCGTTACGAATAACGAACATCCCGAACACTCTAATATTCGCACGAATATCAAGCTCGGACGAACGCGTTCGCTCATCTCTACATCTAATGTTTTAAATTTTTTCCAATAACTATTTTAGAACTTTATTGGTCCCCAAAGGAGAGTTGAACTTGAAATCATCTGATCGCGCATGAAAAAAATCCCCTGCATTTCCTATTTTTGTGTGTATTATGCATCATTAGCATAGTCCAGTCCATAAAATACACAGTAAGTATGCATGTTACAAGCATATATGTTTTGTACTGCGCATTATAAAATAATATACGCGTGCTACACAGACTAAATATGCTTGTCTGAGTAAGCCCTAAGGGCGAGCACCCACTGGCGTTTTTTTACCTGCGTTTTGCGTTTTTCCTGCACAGGCATAGAGATAACATGTGTTCCTGTCCACTGGCGTTTTTTTTGCGTTGCGTTTGCGTTTTTAACATAGGAACTGTCAGTTGCATATGTGTCCTTATTTTTCTCCATGGAAATTAATGGCAAAGCCGCAAAAACGCCGGGAAAACGCCGCGAAAAACGCTGGAACACGCGGCAAAAACGCTGCGTTTTTTTCCCGCGGAAAACGCAAACGCCAGTGGGTGCTCGCCCTTAGGGTGGCTTCACATGAGCATTTTTCTGTGCGTACATAGGTGTGCACCCAAAAACACGCGTGCATGAAGGTCCATGCATTGCCTTCAATGGAGTCGTGGCTGCTGACGGCGGCTCTATTGAAGGCAATGGTCTGCCGGCACCCCTGAATTGTTTTTTTCAGGGAAGGGCTTTACATATAAGCCCTTACCTGAAAAACAAGAATTTTAGTGTAAAAAAAAATAATAATCTGTCCGCCACTGCCGTGTCCCTGCGGGGATGAAGAACACATCTGCTGCATGCAGCAGATGTTTCCTTTATCCCCACATGAAAAAAGAATTCCCTGCTGCACCTGCCACATCTATGACAGATGAAGCAAAGGAATTCTTCATCCCTGCGTGGAATAAAGAATTCCCTACCAGAGCTGCCACAGGTGACAGCTGCGGTAGGGGATCCAGCTGTCGGCACCCTGTAATTGTTTTTCAGGGAACGGCTTTAAATATAAACCTTTCCCTAAAAAACAAGAAAAAATCGTGAGCAATGTGACCAATGAATTCAGGAATGGGAGAGTGCTCCCTCTGATTGGCTGAGAACAGGGACCAATCAGAGGCAGCTCTCAATTGTCATTCAATAGCTGAGAGCTGTCTCTGATTGGTCACAGTGCTCGGCCAATCAGAGGCAGCCCATTCAGCAGGCAGAGATTTTAAATCCCGGCCTGCTGAATACTCCTCAGAGCAGTGCAGGAGAAGAGCTGGTAGGACACGGCTGAGCTCTGGCAGCTAAAGAAAGGTGAGTATTTTTTTATTTTTTTTTAATCACCATTTTTTCTTGTTTTTCAGGGAAGGGCTTATAATTAAAGCCATTTCCTGAAAAACAATTACTGGATGCCGGAAGCTTGATCTGCTGGTATGATTTGGCATCAGTACCCTGTGGTGGTATGTACTGGGGTCTATATAAATGTTTTTGTTTTTCATTGGGATCTACATATAGCTGGTTTGCTCTAGAATCTATATCCATATTTAGTGCTTAAACAGATGAATGTATGCATAAATACGTCCACCACAACAGAGCGTATTTGCACATTAATTTGGTGTGAAGATGGCCTCAAATGGGGTGATACGTGTGTTCCAGCGCATATTACTGTAATTTTTGTGCTCGGAATACCAGTTCACACTCTTGTGTTACTACCATTCTGTGGAATAGAAAGGTAATTTAACACCAAATTAAGGTCATCCGTCTTTTTTCCCTGTGTTTCTTGCAGGGTAACTCCCTCCCCTCCCTTTTTTTAAGCTGCCATAGACTTCTATGGCAGCTTTCTGCGTAACACAGAGAAAGATAGGGCAAGGCCTATCTTTTCTCGTACACAGGATTTGCTCATGAAAAACACGCTCATGAGAACGAATCCAATGTAATCAATGGATTCACTTTGTCACATTTTACAGATGTGAATTACATGTGTGCAAAAGCCTCCACAAACATGTTTGTTTGTTTAAACCCTTACATGGCCTTTTTTGGGTCTGTATTCCTTTTGGGGTGTGCTGAAGAGGGTTGTATGTACTATTTGTGGTTCAAATGCCATTAGTTGGGGGGTGTCCTAAATAAATAGGAAAGAGCCAAAAACCTGGAAACCATCAGCAAGCAGGCTAGTTGTTGATTTATCGTGTTATGAATCTGCTCACTGATACATGGATAACTTCTACTCATTAAACAAACTTAAAATACAATTTTGTGAATACAGCAACTATGAAGATCTATGTTTGATCCTGCCACCATGTGTTACTCCACTCCCTCTGCCCCTCCTCTTGATAATTTCCAAACAGGTGATATGGGGGAAGGGCAGAGTGGATAAAGTAGCACATGAATTTGGTTTCAGACTACACAGGATTTCATTGTAGTCTGTAATCATAGAGACACAAAAGTCTGCATATGAGCTGTACACACAAAATGGAAGAATATTTTTATTCTTTAGGCCTTTAGGGCTCATGTCCACGGGGAAAATAGGATTTAAGATCCGCAGCGGATCTCCCGCATGCGGATCCGCGTCCCATAGGGATGCATTGACCACCCGCGGGTAGATAAATACCCGCGGATCGTCAATAAAAGGGATTTTAAAAAAAATGGAGCATGGAAAAATCTGGACCATGCTCCATTTTCGTGCGGGTCTCCCGCGGGGACGGCTCCCGCGGGCTTCTATTGAAGCCTATGGAAGCCGTCCGGATCCGCGGGAGACCTAAAATAGGAATTTAAAGTATTTACCTATCCGGCGCGGGCGGGGAATGTCAGCTGTTCCTCACGGCCGCATCTTCCTTGCTCCGGCTCGGCGGATGTGCCCGGCGCATGCGCGCGGCACGTCGACGACGTGCCGGCGACGTGCCGCCGGCGTCAGGAATTCATCCGCCGGCCGAAAATGAAGATCCGGCCGTGAGGAACAGCTGACATTCCCCGCCCGCGCCGGATAGGTAAATACTTTTAAATTGCTATTTTCGGCGCTCATGTCCGCGGGGCAGGAGGGACCCGCTGCAGATTCTCCATGGAGAATCTGCAGCGGATCTGATTTTCCCCGTGGACATGAGGCCTTAGGCCGAGCGCGGCTATTAACCCTTTAAATGCCGCTGTCAATTCTGACAGCGGCATTTAAATCCCCCGCATTTAAATCCCCCGCTGTTCGGTGGTCCCGCATGGCCCCCTGCAATGAGATCGGGGGAGCCGTGCAGGTGTCATGGCAGCCGGGGGCCTTTAGAAAGGCCCCAGGGCTGCCTTAGCAGACTGCCTATCAAGCCATCTCCGTAGGGTGGCTTGATAGACTGCCTGTGAAAAAGCAGTATGACGTAATGCTATAGCATTACGTCATACTGCAGGAGCAATCAAAGCATCGCATGTTAAAGTCGCCAGGGGGACTTCAAAGTAAAGTAAAAAAAAAATCAATAAAGTTTTATAAAAGTTTAAATCACCCCCCTTTTGCCATATCTATTATTAAAAAATCTAAATCATAAAATAAAAATATGTATTTGGTATCGCCGCGTCCGTAAAAGTCTGATCTATCGAAGTAGTGCATTATTTTTCCTGCACGGTGAATGTTGTTCGAAAAAAAAAATTAAGAATGCCAGAAATACACTTTTTTAGTTACCCTGTCTCCCAGAAAAAACGCAATAAAAAGTGATTAAAAAGTCATATGTATTCCAAATTGATACTATCGGAAACTACAGGACATCCCGCAAAAAATGAGCCCTTGCTCAACTACGTCAACGAAAAAATAAATATGACCGCAGAAAATAATTGAAAAAATTTAAATATCTTTAAAAAAAAAATACAAGTACTACAGCAAAAAAAAATACTATATGTTTGGTATCCTAGTAATTGTACTGACCCATAGAATAAAAATATCAGGTCGTTTTTGTTCCAGTTTGTGTGCCGTAGAAACAGGACGCACCGAAAGATGGTGGAATGTCGTTTTTTTTTCCATTTCTCTCCGCTTAGAATTTTTAAAAAGTTTTTCAGTAAATTATATGGTACAATAAATAGTGCCATTGAAAAATACAACTCATCCCACAAAAAACAAGCCCACATACAGCGACGTCGATGGATAAATAAAGGAACTACGATTTTTTAAAAAGGGAGTAGGAAAAAACAAAAATGGAAAAAAGCAAAAAAGCTCCGTCACTAAGCAGTTAAAGGACAAATATAAACAGAGTATAAACACAGATAACACAAAATAATATATAAGGAAACATCGTAATGGGGGGACTTGTTATTTGTATTGTGCCAACTTATTCTGCAGCGCTTTCAGGTAATTTTTATTACCTCCCAGCAAGTTTAGTACTGAGTTTACCAACCTTGGAAGGATGGAACGCTGAGTTAACGTTGAGCTGGCTATCTAAACCATGTGGGAATTGAACCCGCAACCTTATTCCACAGCGCTTTCAGGTAGTTTTTGTTTATTACTCATTTTATTAACCTCAGAAGGATAGAAGGCTGAGTCAACCTTGAGCCAGCTACCTGAACCAATGTGGGGATTGAACCCGCAACCTTCAGGTCGTGGGTGAGAGCTTAGGACTGCATTCTGCTGCCTTAACACTCTTTCTTCAAAGCCCTATGAGGAAATAGAGGATCTTAACTTACTGATACGAGGAGACCATACCTAAAAGGGGAGTGCTCGCCCTGATGAGGACAACCCCACATCAGGAACCTGGGGCGATGCTAACTCTCCCTAGATGGTAGCAGGGAATGTGGCAAAGATTAAATGCTCCATAAATACACTCATTGTCAAAAAAAAAAAGCAAGGAGTTGTCGTTTGACTGCAAATTAGGGCATGCAGTTACATCTGGGCCTTTCCAACCAGACAATTAAGAGGTGTTGAGACTAGTGGATTTGTAGTAAGATTTAACTGATTTCAGTAGATTTACATGATCTGATAATAGAAATTCTTTGTTTCAGAGGCCAAATGCCTGGAGAATCAATTCTGGAAGTACTGTGGGACCGCATGCCCAACTTATTCACGTGCAAAAAGCACTAATAAGAATGAACCTATTGAAATCAATGAGTTCTATCATCTGCACAAATAAGCTTCCGTGAATGGGCCCCTAGAAATATCACAGCATGTCCTATTCTTGTACAATTTTTCTTCAAGAATGGCCAGTTAATTTTTTATGCAAATGTTAAAAAAACATGCCATGTGATTTGCATGCAAATCTCTTGGGTTTCTATAGAGACTACATGAAGAAAAAAAACAGGAAGTGCAGAGCAGAGAAAAACGTACAATAAAAATGCATGGGAAATACGCATGAAAACCGTATGGAAAATGGACAGTTTTTACTGACCAAAATCGCACAGGTTGGTGTAAATACAGCCTCGTGCACAATGTGAAAAGTTTTCTATAACTGGAAAAATGTATTTCTTTGGACTAGATACTTGGAATCACAGGTCTGAAAACCTCACCTGATCACAGTCAATATAAAGTCCACCCTGTCTAAGGGTAGTAGCACACTAATTTTGATATTAAACTGTTGGCTCCTTTAATGCACCTATTGGAGTTTAGACTCTGTGATAACTTTAATCAGTTTCTAGGCGGGAAAGAAAAAGCCCCTAACGCTCCAGTGGTATGGATAGTAAAGAGATCAAAACAACTTGCTTCGTTATATGCTTGATAAAGGCTGTTTGTAAGGCCGAAACAGGGGCTTTTTCTTTCCTGCCTAGCATTGTTTTTTGTTCTCTGGTATACTATACCTAGAGCCACCCCGTAACGCTCTCCCTCAGGAAAGCTATCAAGACCAGTGTGAATTGGATGCTCACTATGACTTGATGTGATTATTTGCCTACCAGGATCTATAGATGTACCAGGATCCCCTAAAAGAATCCTGCTACACCTGGGGTGAGTCTACACTGTTTTTTCACTTGCCTACCATATCACCTCACTCTACCTTTGGAGCGCTACTAATCTGATACGGGTGTATTTACTTTTGCAATTAGCATTCAATAATTGAGTTGTGACCCCGTTACATTTCCTATTTAGGACCTTAATTATCCTACTTAAGACCTAAAGAATGCTTGTGCCAAATTTAATGCTTGTACAACACTGTGAAGTTACATTACAAAGGGGTGTACTTACTTTTGAAATCAGAATTAAATCAAGTTGTTACCCCTTACTTTTCCTATTTAGGACTTAAAGAATGGTCGAGCCAAATTTCATGTTTGTATGACAACAGAAAGTTACATTACATAGGGGTGCCAATACTTTTGCACCTAGCATTAAATAATTAAGTTATTACCCCTTTACTTGTCCCGTTTAGGAAAGAATGGTCGCACTAAATTTCATGTTTGTGCGATATCAGGAATTAGAGAATTAGATTAGGTACATTACATAGGGGTGCCAATACTTCTGTATTGAGCATTCAATAATAATCGAGTTGTGACCCCTTTACTTTTCCTATTTCGGACCTAAAGGAATGGTCATTCTAAATTTCATGTTTTTACGACACCGGGAAGTTACATTACATAGGGGTGCACTTACTTTTGCAATTAGCACTTGATAATCGAGTTGCAACCCCTTTTTGCTTTCCTATTTAGGACATAAAGAATGTTTGTGCTAAATTTCACATTTGTACAACAGTGGGAAGTTACATTACATAAGGGTGCCAATAATTTTGCATTCAGCATTGCATAATCGAGTTGTGATGATAACACAAATTGCAGATCAAAAATGGCACAAGCAGAACAAGTGCAGTCTGGATTTGATTGCTGACTAGAGATGAGCGAGCACCAAAATGCTCGGGTGCTCGTTACTCGAGTCGAACTTCCAGTGATGCTCGAGAGTTCGTTTCGAGTAACGAACCACATTGAAGTCAATGGGCGACTCGAGCATTTTTGTATATCGCCGATGCTCGCTAAGATTTTCAGTTGTGAAAACCTGGGAAATTCAAGAAAGTGATGGGAACGACACAGAAACGGATAGGGCAGGTGAGGGGCTACATGTTGGGCTGCATCTCAAGTTCCCAGGTCCCACTATTAAGCCACAATAGTGGCAAGAGTGAGACTCCCCCCCCCCCCCCCCCACTGTCAGCATAAAGATCGTTCTCCTCTGCCACAGCTGTAACAGCTGTGGCAGAGAAGAACGATGTTAGCCCATTGAATTCAATGGAGCCGGCAATACAGCTGGCTCCATTGAAAGCAATGGGCTGCCGGCGATCGCGGGATGAATTGTCGGGAAGGGCTTAAATATATAAGCCCTTCCCTGCAATTCATCCAGAAATGTGTAAAAATGTAAAAAAAATATACACACCTTGCCCCGGCAGAACGATGTTAGCCCATTGAATTCAATGAAGCCGGCAATACAGCTGGCTCCATTGAAAGCAATGGGCTGCCGGCGATCGTGGGGTGAATTGTCGGGAAGGGGTTAAATATATAAACCCTTCCCTGCAATTCATCCAGAAATGTGTAAAAATAAAATATATATATATATTCACCTGGTCCCGGCAGACGGAGTTCAGCGCGGCCAGCGGCAGTCCTCCTGAACTGCTCTGAACAGCTGTGAGTAGTATTCAGCAGCCAGGGATTTAAAATCCCCCGCCTGCTGAATGAGTTGCCTCTAATTGGTCACAGCCTGACCAATCAGAGGCAGATTCCACTCACACACCCATTCATGAATTTATGAATGGGTGAGTGACTGCTGCCTCTCATCTGATTGGTCCCGCTGAGCCAATCAGAGGCAGCAGTCACTCACCCATTCATAAATTCATGAATGGGTGTGTGAGTGGAATCTGCCTCTGATTGGTCAGGCTGTGACCAATTAGAGGCAACTCATTCAGCTGTATTGCCGGCTCCATTGAATTCAATGGGCTAACATCGTTCTGCCGGGACAAGGTGAGTATATATATATTTTTTTTTTACACATTTCTGGATGAATTGCAGGGAAGGGCTTATATATTTAAGCCCTTCCCGACAATTCATCCCGCGCTCGCCGGCAGGCCATTGCTTTCAATGGAGCCGGCTGTATTGCCGGCTCCATTGAATTCAATGGTCAGTGCTCGTTTAATCGAGACGAGTACCGCGTGGTGTTCGTCTCGAGTAACGAGCATCTCGAGCACCCTAATACTCGAACGAGCATCAAGCTCGGACGAGTATGCTCGCTCATCTCTATTGCTGACGTGTTCGTGCAACAGCGAATAACACAGAATATTTTTAACAAAAGTTTTATCTTTCCCAGTTACCCTGCAGCTTAACTAAATTTCAGTATTGAACAGATTGTGACTTCGTGACCTCAGCTGCTCCTTTTTGATTTTCTGGCCTTCTAAATAGGTGAGAGATTGAAGGCAAAAACACATGGGTGCATGTGCTAATACGTTCACCACTACAAAGCATATTTGTGCATGAACCAGGTTTTTTTTTTGGGGGGGGGGGGCTTTGACCATTAAAACACTGCAGTATTGCACGCAAGTTTGAAAAAAGTGAAAAGATATGTCCTGCCCTATCTTTCTTGCACGTAATATTAACGTGCAAGAATCCCACTAGTGAAAACGAAGCTATTGACATATATGGTTTTATCTCATCCCATTATGCAGATGAGAGTTTCATGACACATAACAGGCTGAAACATGCCCATCTGTTTAAGCCTTAAGCCAAATAAGCCTATAGTGCCTAATCTACATTTTATACCTCTATGTTTTAATTTAGTTAGAAAAATTAGAAGGAATCATTTCTCATCGGAGGAATTTTTCTATGCAACTTTTATGACAGCTTTGTTTTTCCTCTCCAGTGGAACGCACCAAATTTATCATATTGTCACATAATAAAATTTATTGTATCTTTAAATATTTGTGCAGATGTTTCAAACTTTTATGTGACCAACATAGTAGAATGAGATTACTCAAAACTTTTGAGACTTTTTTTAATGCCTTTATTGATAAATCGGTCTAAAAACTTTACGCCTCTCAAATTACAACCCCTTTTGAGAAAATGTCTATTAAAGCTTCTGGTAAATTTGTCTAAAGTAACTTGCACCAAAAAGAAGGTGTAATTTATACAAGAATCTTGTTGCAACACCAATAGTGAATCTACCCTGATTTTTTTCCACCATCACTGATGCTTAACAGAGCCGTGCGCATACATGGGGGAAAAGAAGTATTTCCAAAAAAAAAAATAATGTATAAAACAAAATACATGATTTATATATTTCTTTTATCATTTGATGTATTCCTGCTATAAATATATACTTCACTGTGGATTCTATATTCACATTCCTTATTGCTGAGAATTTAAATATTTTTTTCTTTTAGTTTTGAAATGTTTTAAAAGATTTGCTATATGTTGTTTCCATATTCATCATAGAAAGTTAAGCTCTGATTATTTAGCATTTCTAGTCTAATACTATTTTTGATTTTGTAATTTTATATATTGATTGTTCACGTAAAAGTCTGGAAGAAGGTAGGAAAAAAATCACCTTTGCTATGTTTTACTTTAACCCCCTAAGGACTAGGGTGTGTTGGTCCTAAAGGACCAGAGACTTTTTGGTGATCTTACCCATGTCCTATTCTTTTTTTCTTCAGCTACCAAAATTATTTTTGCTGCATTTTTTTATGTGACATATAGCATTATTTTTATATCTTTTTTTACACTGACTTTTTTTTATTTTTAGTTTCATTGGGAGTAAAAGGCCAAAAAAAATTAGATTTTTAAAAAAATTAATTGTTTACTTTTACAACAAGTATATGTACACTTAAAATAAAGTACAGGAATGCGTTCTTCATTTTATGTAAGACGCTTTGATATATTAACACTTCCGCTTTCACTCTTTAGAACATAGTGCTCATTGATGCTCAGCAGCCTGGAAAGGAGAAGGTAGAAGCTCCTGGTCCTGTTTGATTGTATTAGCAGAGACTTTAATCCAGCGCTGTATTTTTAGCCTTTTACAGAATAGACTTAAATAAAAAAGCAAACTTTGTTTTTAACTATTCAAGAATAAATCACACATAAGGGCACACTTGACTGCACAGCAGGGATTGGTGTGAAATAGTCAATCTCTCTAAAGCACTAGACAAAAACCACTATTGAACATACAAACATTCAGACACAGAACACGGATGTGACACCAGTCCCCTAGGACTGTCTGGAGTAGTTATAGGCTTAGGAAAATGTAAACCACCCGTTTAATATCGAGGCGAAGGATGAATCCCTAGGAAGGCAAAGAGAGTATTACTCCAGGTAATACATAAAGGGTCTGATCCCTTGGTTAGAGATCAGCTGTAGTATTGAATAACTACTTGTGTCAAATTCTGATTTCAGAGTCCCATGTTTTTTATTTATGGATTCAGTTTGAGATGTTATTAAGTATCTAACGCACAAGCTCAGATATTATCTTCGCCGGGTTTCTCTGCAAGTATCGCGGATCATCGGGAAATTTGGGGAGCTTGCTAAAGAGCATATCCCTGAGGATAGATGTCTTGCTATCCAGTCAATATTTAGGTCATAAAACAAGAACTGTTTAAATGTAGTCTGAATAGAAGAGCCCATATTTCCATGATGAGGGGAGTGGTGCATACTACTTGAGTACTCAATACGAGAGGTTTTACTAGTAAAGCGAAACCACTCTTAGGGCTTATTTACATGAGCACAGATTGGCCAGCATTTTCACGGCCGGCCAATATACGCTTCCATCTGAGCAGTCCCCCCCCCCTTCCCCCCCCCCCCTCACTGGCTCTCTGCCTCTCCCCTCTCCTCCAGGGTGGTTTGCAATGGGAGTGGGTTGGATGAGGCGGAGCTAAGCTCCTGCCCCTTGCCCATAGCCAGCAATTGGCGGAGCAGAGCAGAGCTTAGCTCCGCCCCTCCCATTGCAAACGCCGGAGTGGAGGAGAGAGCCTGTGAGAAGGAGGGAAGGGGGGAACTGCTTAGATGGAAGCGTATATCGGCCAGCCATGAAAACGCTGGCCGATATGCGCCTGTGTGATTAAGACCTTATACAGCAAATCTTTACTGCGCTGTATTTTTACTATTGGAAATGTAAAATATGTGAACCTGAGTGGTGCGACCCTCACACAAAAATTATTATTCCAACTGGTTGTAAACATGCTTCATATATATATATATATATATATATATATATATATATATATATATATATATATGTATACGAACATACAGATGCATATCATCATTATGTAAAAGACCATTATGAAAGATTAAAAATAAGATTAGTGTTTAAATCATAATACTTGATAAACCTGCAGGGCCCAGTGTGAATGCCTCAGAAATGGATACTCATAAAGGAATGCATGAATAAAGTGTTGCAGCGGAGTAAGCATATTATATGAGTCTTAATACCACAAGCAAAATATACATCCCTTAATATAAAAAATACAATAATTTTTATTGTTTTTTTTTTCTTTCAAATCCAATTTTTATTGAAATTTTGGTAATAAACAAGGGGTACAAGGCAATGACTGACATTTAGCTTACAACTCCTGAGAAAGAGTACACAGGCACATAAAGATTATGGGACATATACAGTTGCCATCGGTTGATGGTAGTGGTGAGCTCTACCAAAAGTTCTTATGTCTGACTTTAAGCATATCTCAGAGCTCTATCCTTGCACCTATGTACTATCTGTGTACATCAGTCGTTACCTGTAGGAAGGGGTAAAAACACATATACACTTACACGAACGGACCCGAAAGGGGGGGCGGGGAGAGAGAAGGGGGGAGGACCAAAAGAGGGGGTAGGTGGGATAGGACTAGTATGCATGGGGTGAGGCCCTTAAGAGAGAGGATCAGCCTCTGCCTCAATCGTCCCAGCACGTCTCCTGCCTCAGCTTTTTCCAGGGCGTCCAGATTTTGTTGAAATTGTTGTGTGTATTCGTGGACCAGCTGTGTAACTCTTCAAGGTTAAACAGGTTGTCCACTCTTTCTTTCCATTGTCTGAGTGTTGGAAATGTATTTTGTCGCCAAAGATGAGGTATTAATGATTTAGCCGAGTCAAATAGGAAAGCTAATAATTTGTTTTCCCGGTGTTGGAAGTGGGTTGACGGTCTCCATAAGAGAACCAAGTCTGGTGATAAATGGAGATTTGGAAAGATATTCTGGATAATAATCTCTACTTTCTTCCAGAAAGGGGAAATTTTGGGGCACGTCCACCAGAGATGAAGGTATGAACCCGCCGCGTTCCCGCATCTCCAGCAAGTTCCCTGGGGTGCAAGGCCATGATCATGCTAGATGTTAGTGATATGTTCAACTCCTTCTCCCACTAGGAGATGAATGCTGATTTGTAGTGCAGGGGGGGAGTTATCAAGTTTTTTCGTAAGAAAGAAATTTTCCTGAGCGAGGTTTTATTTTCCCCTAGGGCCTTCTCGAAAGGAGTCCGCGGTCTAGTAGATCTATGTGTTGATAACAAATCTCTGAATATCCCTAGAATATGGGCGCGGTGTAAGAAAGAAAAATTTTCGGTTGGTAGTAATCTGCTCAGAATAGTTGTTGGCTGAAGGTGGGCGAGTGATTGGAGGTCGGAAACCGTGAATGAATTGAATCTCTTCCAAACGTAGGCAATGCTCGGGTCCAGAGGGAGGTCCAGTGTTTTAGTAATAATATGTAGTGGGAGAATGGGGGAGGGGGATGGAGCGAGTGTTGCTCCAAGCTCATCCCATACGCCACACGGTCCTCTGAGCAACGGATTAAAGGCTTTCGCTTTATAGCAGTTCCCCGATGGGAGCCACAAGTCCTCCGATAATGTGACATCACTGTAACCCTCAACTATCACGGACAAAAGGGCATCTTTGCGGCCTTGGGATAAATCAATCCAGTAGCGGAGTTGAGACGCTCGGTAGAAATCATAGGCGTCCGGAAGATCGATTCCCCCCCTCAGAGCTCCTCTTAGTCAGCAGTCTGTGCGCCAGCGTTGGCCTCCTCTGCCTCCACACGAAGCCTGAGTAGGCCGTTCGTATTGATTTGCAAAAGTTGGTTGGGAGATGAATGGGGATTAGAGATGAGCGAGCACCAAAATGCTCGGGTGCTCGTTACTCGGGACGAAATTATCGCAATGCTCGAGGGTTCGTTTCGAGTAACGAACCCCATTGAAGTCAATGGGCGACCTGAGCATTTTTGTATATCGCCGATGCTCGCTAAGGTTTTCATTTGTGAAAATCTGGGCAATTCAAGAAAGTGATGGGAACGACACAGCAACGGATAGGGCAGGCGAGGGGCTACATGTTGGGCTGCATCTCAAGTTCCCAGGTCCCACTATTAAGCCACAATAGCGGCAAGAGTGGGCCCCCCCCTCCCAACAACTTTTACTTCTGAAAAGCCCACATTAGCAATGCATACCTTAGCTAAGCACCACACTACCGCGAACAAAGCACAATCACTGCCTGCATGACACTCCGCTGCCACTTCTCCTGGGTTACATGCTGCCCAACCCCCCCCCCCCCCTGCACGACCCAGTGTCCACAGCACACACCAAAGTGTCCCTGCGCAGCCTTCAGCTGCACTCATGCCACACCACCCTCATGTCTATTTATAAGTGCGTCTGCCATGAGGATGAACCGCAGGCACACACTGCAGAGGGTTGGCACGGCTAGGCAGCGACCCTCTTTAAAAGGGGCGGGGCGATAGCCCACAATGCTGTACAGAAGCAATGAGAAATATAATCCTGTGCCACCGCCATCAGGAGCTGCACACGTGGGCATAGCAATGGGGAACCTATGTGCCACACACTATTCATTCTGTCAAGGTGTCTGCATGCCCCAGTCAGACCGCGTTTTTTTATAAATAGTCACAGGCAGGTACAACTCCGCAAAGGGAATTCCGTGTGCACCCACAGCATGGGTGGCTCCCTGGAACCCACCGGCTGTACATAAATGTATCCCATTGCAGTGCCCATCACAGCTGAGGTAACGTTCGATTAAATGCAGGTGGGCTTCGGCCCACACTGCATGCCCCAGTCAGAATGGGGTTCTTTAGAAGTGGACACATGCAGTTACAACTCCCTGTGGACCCACAGCATGGGTGGGTGCCAGGAAGCCACCGGCGGTACATAAATATATCCTATTGCATTGCCCATCACAGCTGAGGTAATGTCATGTTTAATGCAGGTGGCCTTCGGCCCACACTGCATGCCCCAGTCAGACTGGGGTTCTTTAGAAGTAGACACATGCAGTTACAACTCCCTGTGGACCCACAGCATGGGTGGCTCCCTGGAACCCACCGGCAGTACATAAATATATCCCATTGCAGTGCCCAACACAGCTGATGTAACGTCAGCTTTTATGCAGGAGGGCAAAAAATTAATTGGATTACACTGTAGGCGAGGGCCCCAAAAAATTGATATACCAGCAGTACTAATGTACGTCAGAAAAATTGGCCATGGCCAACCAAGAGGGCAGGTGAAACCCATTAATTGCTTTGGTTAATGTGGCTTAATTGGTAACTAGGCCTGGAGGCAGCCCAGTTAAAATAAAAATTGTTTCAGGTGAAAGTTTCAACGCTTTAATGAGCATTGAAACGTATAAAAATTGTTTACAAAAATTTTATGACTGAGCCTTGTGGGCCTAAGAAAAATTGCCCGTTCGGCGTGATTACGTCAGGTTTCAGGAGGAGGAGCAGGAGGAGGAGGATGAATATTATACACAGATTGATGAAGCTAAAAGGTCCACGTTTTTGATGGTGATAGAGAACAATGCTTCCATCCGCGGGTGCAGCCTACGTATTGTTTAGGTATCGCTGCTGTCCGCTGGTGGAGAAGAGAAGTCTGGGGAAATCCAGGCTTTGTTCATCTTGATGAGTGGAAGCCTGTCGGCACTGTCGGTTGACAGGCGGGTACGCTTATCCGTGATGATTCCCCCAGCCGCACTAAACACCCTCTCTGACAAGACGCTAGCCGCAGGACAAGCAAGCACCTCCAGGGCATACAGCGCGACTTCAGGCCACGTGTCCAGCTTCGACACCCAGTAGTTGTAGGGGGCGTCACGGAGGACGGTCGTGCAATCGGCTACGTACTCCCTCACCATCCTTTTACAGTGCTACCGCCGACTCAGCCTTGACTGGGGAGCGGTGACACAATCTTGCTGGGGAGCCAGAAAGCTGTCAAAGGCCTTAGAGAGTGTTCCCCTGCCTGTGCTGTACATGCTGCCTGATCTCTGCGCCTCCCCTGCTACCTGGCCCTCGGAACTGCGCCTTCGGCCACTAGCGCTGTCGGATGGGAATTTTACCATCAACTTGTCCGCCAGGGTCCTGTGGTATTGCATCACTCTCAAACCCCTTTCCTCTTCGGGTATGAGAGTGGAAAGGTTCTCCTTATACCGTGGGCCGAGCAGTGTGTACACCCAGTAATCCGTAGTGGCCAGAATGCGTGTAACGCGAGGGTCACGAGAAAGGCATCCTAACATGAAGTCAGCCATGTGTGCCAGGGTACCTGTACGCAACACATGGCTGTCCTCACTAGGAAGATCACTTTCAGGATCCTCCTCCTCCTCCTCAGGCCATACACGCTGAAAGGATGACAGGCAAGCAGCATGGGTACCCTCAGCAGTGGGCCAAGCTGTCTCTTCCCCCTCCTCCTCATCCTCCTCATGCTCTTCCTCCTCCTCCTCCTCAACGCGCTGAGATATAGACAGGAGGGTGCTCTGACTATCCAGCGACATACTGTCTTCCCCCGCCTCCGTTTCCAAGCGCAAAGCGTCTGCCTTTATGCTTTGCAGGGAACTTCTCAAGAGGCATAGCAGAGGAATGGTGACGCTAATGATTGCAGCATCGCCGCTCACCATCTGGGTAGACTCCTCAAAGTTTCCAAGGACCTGGCAGATGGTTGCCAACCAGGCCCACTCTTCTTTAAAGAATTGAGGAGGCTGACTCCCACTGTGCCGCCCATGTTGGAGTTGGTATTCCACTATAGCTCTATGCTGCTCATAGAGCCTGGCCAACATGTGGAGCGTAGAGTTCCACCGTGTGGGCACGTGCAGTCGGTGCACTGGCAGATGAAACCGATGTTGCAGGGTGCGCAGGGTGGCAGCGTCCGTGTGGGACTTGCGGAAATGTGCGCAGAGCCGGCGCACCTTTCCGAGCAGGTCTGACAAGCGTGGGTAGCTTTTCAGAAAGCGCTGAACCACCAAATTAAAGATGTGGGCCAGGCATGGCACGTGCGTGAGGCTGCCGAGCTGCAGAGCCGCCACCAGGTTACGGCCGTTGTCACACACGACCATGCTCGGTTGGAGGCTCAGTGGCGCAAGCCAGCGGTCGGTCTGCTCTGTCAGACCCTGCAGCAGTTCGTGGGCCGTGTGCCTCTTATCTCCTAAGCTGAGTAGTTTCAGCACGGCCTGCTGACGCTTGCCCACCGCTGTGCTGCCACGCCGCGCGACACCGACTGCTGCCGACGTGCTGCTGCTGACACATCTTGATTGCGAGATAGAGGTTGCGGAGGAGGAGGAGGAGGGTGGTTTAGTGGAGGAAGCATACACCGCCGCAGATACCACCACCGAGCTGGGGCCCGCAATTCTGGGGGTGGGTAGGACGTGAGCGGTCCCAGGCTCTGACTCTGTCCCAGCCTCCACTAAATTCACCCAATGTGCCGTCAGGGAGATATAGTGGCCCTGCCCGCCTGTGCTTGTCCACGTGTCCGTTGTTAAGTGGACCTTGGCAGTAACCGCGTTGGTGAGGGCGCGTACAATGTTGCGGGAGACGTGGTCGTGCAGGGCTGGGACGGCACATCGGGAAAAGTAGTGGCGACTGGGAACTGAGTAGTGCGGGGCCGCCGCCGCCATCATACTTTTGAAAGCCTCCGTTTCCACAACCCTATACGGCAGCATCTCCAGGCTGATAAATTTGGCTATGTGCACGTTTAACGCTTGAGCGTGCGGGTGCGTGGCAGCGTACTTGCGCTTGCTCTCCAACACTTGCGCTATCGACGGCTGGACGGTGCGCTGACAGACATTGGTGGATGGGGCCGAGGACAGCGGAGGTGAGGGTGTGCGTGCAGGCCAGGAGACGGTAGTGCCTGTGCCCTGAGAGGGGGGTTGGATCTCAGTGGCAGATTGGGGCACAGGGGGAGAGGCAGTGGTGCAAACCGGAGGCGGTGAACGGCCTTCGTCCCACCTTGTGGGGTGCTTGGCCATCATATGTCTGCGCATGCTGGTGGTGGTGAGGCTGGTGGTGGTGGCTCCCCGGCTGAACTTGGCGCGACAAAGGTTGCACACCACTGTTCGTCGGTCGTCTGCACTCTCAGTGAAAAACTGCCAGACCTTTGAGCACCTCGGCCTCTGCAGGGTGGCATGGCGCGAGGGGGAGCTTTGGGAAACAGTTGGTGGATTATTCGGTCTGGCCCTGACTCTACCCCTGGACACCGCACTGCCTCTTGCAACCTGCCCTGCTGCTGCCCTTGCCTCCCCCTCTGAAGACCTGTCCTCAGTAGGCATAGCAAACCAGGTGGGGTCAGTCACCTCATCGTCCTGCTGCTCTTCCTCCGAATCCTCTGTGCGCTCCTCCCTCGGACTTACTGCCCTTACTACTACCTCACTGATAGACAACTGTGTCTCATCGTCATCGTCCTCCTCACCCACTGACCTCCTCACCCACTGAAAGGTCTTGAGACAGTTGCCGGAAGTCCCCAGCCTCATCCCCCGGACCCCGGGAACTTTCCAAAGGTTGGGCATCGGTCACAACAAACTCCTCCAGTGGGAGAGGATTCGGAACCCTTGCTGCCCATTCTGGGCAGGGGCCCGGGAACAGTTCCTGGGAGTCTGCCTGCTCCTCAGAATGTGTCATTGTAATGGAGTGAGGAGGCTGGGAGGAAGGAGGAGCAGCAGCCAGAGGATTCAGAGTTGCAGCAGTGGACGGCACATAACTCTGGGTATTCGATAGATTGCTGGATGCACTTTCTGCCATCCACGACAGGACCTGCTCACACTGCTCATTTTCTAATAAAGGTCTACCGCGTGGACCCATTAATTGTGAGATGAATGTGGGGACGTCAGAAACGTGTCACTCTCCTAATCCCGCAGCAGTCGGCTGCGATACACCTGGATCAGGAGCTCGGCCTGTGCCCACACCCTGACTTGGGCCTCCACGTCCTCGCCCGCGTCCACGTCCTCTAGGCCTAACCCTACCCCTACCCCTACTCGCTTACGGAACGCCAGGAAATAATTTTGCGCAAGCCTGCTGTAACACTTAGCTGGCTGCGTATGAATTAGGAGGACAACTACACCCAGCACAGACCCAGTACACTGAGGACAGTCACAGGCAGCCCAAATAGATTTTTTTCCCCAAATGTTTTTGGAAAGGCCCACTGCCTATATTCAATAAATATTTGTCTTCTGTCCCTGACTCACCGCTACTGGCCCTGGAGTATGTAAAATAACTGCAGACTGTTGCACTGTGGACAGGAATACAGCGGTGATGTAACAGCCAACACAGAGCCAGGAAATAATTTTGCGCAAGCCTGCTGTAACACTTAGCTGGCTGCATATGAATTAGGAGGACAAATACACCCAGCACAGACCCAGTACACTGAGGACAGTCACAGGCAGCCCAAATAGATTTTTTTTCCCAAATGTTTTTGGAAAGGCCCACTGCCTATATTCAATAAATATATGTTTTCTGTCCCTGCCTCACCACCACTACTGGCCCTGGAGTATGTATAATTACTGCAGGGCGCAATGCTCTGCAAGGCCGATTTACAAAAAAAAAAAAAGTGCAACACTGCAAAAAGCAGCCTCCACACTACTGCACACGGTTAGATGTGGCCCTAAGAAGGACCGTTGGGGTTCTTGAAGCCTAAAATACTCCTAACACTCTCCCTATAGCATCTCCGGCACCAACAGCACTTTCCCTAAAGTATGTCAGAACAAATCTGTGGCGAGCCGCGGGAGGGGCCGATTTATATACTCGGGTGACACCTGATCTCGCCAGCCACTCACTGCAGGGGGGTGGTATAGGGCTTGAACGTCGCAGGGGGAAGTTGTAATGCCTTCCCTGGCTTTCTATTGGCCAGAAAAGCGCGCTAACGTCTCAGAGATGAAAGTGAAAGTAACTCGAACATCGCGTGGTACTCGTCATGAGTAACGAGCATCTCGAACACGCTAATACTCGAACGAGTATCAAGCTCGGACGAGTACGTTCTCTCATCTCTAATGGGGATCATTCTGATCCTGTATAAAATAATCAGTAAGATGTATGCTTTAATGATATTTTTCCTGCCAAACCATGATGTGGATGGCACATCGTAGGTTTTGAGGAGATGTTTAATTTGGTTCAGCAGAGGGATAAAGTTTTCGTTATATAGGTCCTCAGCTCTCTTGGATAGCTTTATGCCGAGATAGTCCAGCGCGATGGACGACCATGTGAATGGGGAGTTAGTTCTTAAAGATTTACATTGGCTCTCGGGAATTGAGACATTCAATACTGTCGACTTAGAAAAGTTAATCTTAAAATTGGATACGGAACTAAATTCCTCCAATACTTTGATGAGTCGTGGGTCCGTTATTAAGAAGACGATATCGTCGGCGAATGCCGCTGTGTAGAGCGAATGGCTCGCAACCGATAGACCTTGGATCTTCTGGTCCAGTCGCACTTTTCAAAGCAATGGCTCTAGCGCTAAAATGAAGAGGGAGGGGGAAAGGGGGCAGCCCTGCCGAGTACCGTTTCTTATATCAAAGGGCGGGGAGAGAATCTCATTAATTTTAAGTCTGGCATAAGGGCATGTATAAAGAGAAAATACTGTACGAATAAACTCCGGCGGGAGATTGAAGTGATGCAGGGCTCTTTCCATATACTTCCAATCTACTCGATCGAAAGCTTTTTCCGCATTAGTGCCTACCAGGGCTAGCAGAATCTTATGGTGTTGCGCGTAGCGGGTCGCGTGGAGAAATCTGATACAATTATCTCTCCCCTCCCTACCCTTGACAAAGCCTGCCTGCTCCTCGTTGATCAAGAAAGGCATGAAAGGTTCCAATCTTTTGGCTAATAGCTTGGCCCATAGCTTCATGTCTAAGTTGATCAGAGATATCGGGCGATAGTTTGCACATAATTCGGGGTCCTTGTTGTCCTTGTGAATAAGGATTATGTGGGCCTCTTGGGACTGTCTCGGCAGGGCTGCTCCCTCCATTAGCTTATTAAATAAGTCTGCTAATTTCAGTTTTAAAATAGGTAGAAAGGCCTTATAGTATTGGATAGAAAGGCCATCTGGGCCGGGGCTTTTATTTGGGGGACATGATGCTACCCGTTTCTCAACTTCAGGTTGGGTAACCTGCATGGTCAAAGTGGCTGCCTCGGAGGGATTCAGTTTAGGGATATTGAGGTGACGGAAAAATTTGTCTATTGATGCGACCGGGTCCTCGGATGCACCAGGTGGCGGATGGCCCCTCAAGTTATATAAAGCAGAATAATAATTCTGAAATTCTGCTGCTATGTCCTTGGAGGAGGTCATTATTGCCTGAAGGAGACTTTATGGCGTTAATCTGGTTCCTTGCCTTGGCCTTCTTGATCAGAGCGGTCATCAGTCTACTCCCTCTGTTGCCCTGTGCGTACATTTTGTGTTTAAACTGCATTTGGTTTTTATTAAATCTTGCTGTTAAGGCGAGTCTCAGTTCCACCCTTAGGGCCGACAGACCGTTCAAGTTCGGTTTTGTTTGGGAGAGCTTCGCTGTCAGATCCATTTTAGCTATCTGCTTTAATTTTTCATCAATTTCTTTTTGTGTACGTTTTTTAAGGCGTGCACCCAAGGCACTTAGATGGCCCCGCATATAAGCCTTTTGGGCTTCCCACACGATTGGAGTCTCCAGATCATCTGAGGAATTAAGAAGGAAATATTCCTCAAGTGATTTAGAAAGTTGCTCCCTCTCCTCTGCTGAATCCAGGAGAGACGCATTAAGTGACCATCTCCACTCCCGGGGGAGCGGATGCGGCGTTCTGAGGGTCGCATGTACTGAAGCATGGTCCGAATTTGTCATCGTATCAATGTAAGCCCTGATCAGGGACGTGAGGAGGTCAGAGGAGACCAAGAGATAATCCAATCTCTGAAACGTCGAGTGCACCGAGGAGAAAAAAGAATAATCTCTCGTTGAGGGGTGAAGCGTACGCCAGGCGTCAACAAGCCCCAATTCTTGCAAAGTTCTACCAAGCTTTCTCAGTCTAGGTTGTGAAATTTGGGAGCGGCCAGAAGATGCATCCAGTGAGGGGTTGAGGGTAGAGATGAGCGAGCATACTCGTCCGAGCTTGATACTCGTTCGAGTATTAGGGTGTTCGAGATGCTCGTTACTCGAGACGAGTACCACGCGATGTTCGAGTTACTTTCATTTTCTTCCCTGAGAAATGTGCGTGCTTTTCTGGCCAATAGAAAGACAGGGAAGGCATTACAACTTCCCCCTGCAACGTTCAAGCCCTATACCACCCCCCTGCAGTGAGTGGCTGGCGAGATTAGGTGTCACCCGAGTATTAAAATCTGCCCTCCTGCGGCTCGCCACAGATGCCTTCTGACATAAATCAGGGAAAGTGCTGCTGCTGGTGCTGCTGCTATAGGGAGAGCGTTAGGAGTTATTTTAGGCTTCAAGAACCACAACGGTCCTTCTTAGGCCATAGAAATCGCAGATCGCACCTATGTGCGATCTGCAATTCCTGTTCTCTTCTCTATATGTGCTCAATGGGGCCGGCGGCAGCAGCGCCGACCCCATTGAGAACATATAGAAGACAAATCATTCTTCTCTGCCACAGCTGTAACAGCTGTGGCAGAGAAGAACGATGTTTGCCCATTGAATTCAATGGAGCCGGCAATACAGCAGGTTCCACTGAAAGCAATGGGCTGCCGGCGATCGCGGGATGAATTGTCGGGAAGGGCTTAAATATATAAGCCCTTCCCTGCAATTCATCCAGAAATGTGTAAAAAATAAAAATATATACCGTATATACCGGCGTATAAGGCGACTGAGCGTATAAGACGACCCCCCAACTGTCACCTTATACGCCGGGAATACAGCGGAGCAAAGAATAAAAATCATTACTCACTTCTCCTGATGTCATTGAATGGCTGTGATTGGCTGAAGGCACGTGTGTTTTCTGGAGGCGGGGATTTCAAGCCCTGTGTCCAGAAAGCAATGCTCTGCCGGGGACCAGGAGGGAGCGACAGCCTGCATCAGCGCCGCAGAACGCCAGGAGAAGTGACTAATGATTTTTATTCTTTGCTCCGCTGTATTCCCGGCGTA
The DNA here is from genome assembly GCF_035609145.1 of Eleutherodactylus coqui. Taxonomy (NCBI): domain Eukaryota; kingdom Metazoa; phylum Chordata; class Amphibia; order Anura; family Eleutherodactylidae; genus Eleutherodactylus; species Eleutherodactylus coqui. The sequence continues at coordinate 26,284,110 of NC_089842.1, read as the reverse complement.
TAAGGTGACAGTTGGGGGGTCGTCTTATACGCTCAGTCGCCTTATACGCCGGTATATACGGTATATATTTTTATTTTTACACATTTCTGGATGAATTGCAGGGAAGGGCTTATATATTTAAGCCCTTCCCGACAATTCATCCTGCGATCGCCGGCAGCCCATTGCTTTCAGTGGAACCTGCTGTATTGCCGGCTCCATTGAATTCAATGGGCTAACATCGTTCTTCTCTGCCACAGCTGTTACAGCTATGGCAGAGGAGAACGATCTTTATGCTTACAGTGTGGGGGGGGGGCACTCTTGCCGCTATTGTGGCCTAATAGTGGGACCTGTGAACTTGAGATGCAGTCCAACATGTAGCCCCTCGCCTGCCCTATCCGTTTCTGTGTCGCTCCCATCACTTTCTTGAATTGCCCAGATTTTCACAAATGAAAACCTTAGCGAGCATCGGCGATATACAAAAATGCTCGGGTCGCCCATTGACTTCAATGGGGTTCGTTACTCGAAACGAACCCTCGAGCATCGCGAAAAGTTCGTCCCGAGTAACGAGCACCCGAGCATTTTGGTGCTCGCTCATCTCTAGTTGAGTCGCATTCAAGTCGCCCGCCACAATTAGTTGGCCTATCTTAAAATGCTTTAGGACCTCCAGTTGCTTGAGCAGCCAAGGTACTTGCTCCACATTGGGGGCGTATACGTTCGCTAGAGTCACTGTCACATTCTTCAGTGAGCCTCTTATGAAAAGGACTCTGCCCTCGTCGTCTCTGAATTGAGCCTCCTCTACGAAATTAATCTTTTTATGAAGAAAAATGGAAACCCCCTTCGAGGCCGACGAGGGATGAGTGCTGTGGAAGGCCCTGGGGAATTGTTTCCCAGGCAAATCAAAGTGTTTGTGGCCCTTGAAATGTGTCTCCTGTGTAAATAGAATTTTGGTATCATACCTTTTCAGAAGGAGCGCCAGGTTATGCCTTTTGGATGGTGAATTTAGCCCCCTGACATTGAAGGACGTGAGACAGAGGCCGTCCATATCGACGTCTCTGTACTGCAGTAGAGGATAATAAGATAACATGTAGAGTTACCGTATACTGTAAGCAGGTGGCAACATAGACAATCGCCTATCACCTCTCAGGGCACACCGGGATATCAGGAGGGGGAGAGACACAAGGGATGTAGGGAGGGGGGAATGAAGGTAAGGATTAAAACAGAAAGGAGGGGGGACAAGTCAAACAAAACAATAAAGAAAAAGCACAGAATCAGCAACAAGTTATCGCTAGACTATTATAAACAAGAATTTGGGTCAGGGGGGGTCAGCAGACCCGAAGTCCCTAACTCCTTGGGGGGCAGATTACTGAGGTCTCACAAAGCTATAAGCCCTAATGAGGCGACAGAATATTTTTTACTGCCTGGACAGGCAGGCATCGCCCAAGACCCATATGAAAAATCCAAAGACCATGGCTGGGTGAGTAACCCTGCCATGTGTATATATGGCTGGCAAGTCACATATGGGGCACAACAAGATAAACCTTTCACTAGAACAAGGCATGTAAGGCATTGACAACAACGAATCATGCAAATAGTATAACAACATGTAAACAGTTGTAAACGACCGGGTGAAGCCTTAGAAAAGGAAGAAAAAATTTGTTACATTCAGTTCGCTTCCGGAGGGCCATTCCGTGCGACTTCACCGTACGCCCCGGCGTCTCGTAGAAGCTCTCAAAATATTAAGAGTCTGGTCAAAGGGGCACTTCGCATCAACCTTGTAGGGTGCGGATTAAGTGGGGGCCCTTGTGTAAGAAACAAACATAGACAGTCCCAGCGGGCCGCAGCCCCGGTATTTCAGGAACTCACGAGTCATCTTTTGCTTTTTTCTTCTTCCCTTTTGGGGATTTAGCGTTGCCCGCAACGAGCCACTTCCCTGGGTCCTCTAGTTGGGGCAGCAGAGGAGGCTCCGGAAGCGGCTGCCAATTTGGAAGATCCAGGGGTTCAATGTCCAGTAGTTTCCATAAACTCTGTAGGTCCTCGGTTGTTCGCACGTTTACTCTTTTGCCTCTGTGTGTGATGCTAAGACCGAACGGAAAGAGCCATGCGTACTTTATTTCCATGGACCTAAGGACCTCCAGCAGTGGGCGCATAACACGGCGTTTTGTTAGTGTGGAGGGCGCCAAGTCCTGAAATATCTGATCGGTGTCTCCTCAAATTTTAGATCTTTATGGGATCTAGTAGCTCTCAGTACAGCTGCAGCATCCGGAAAGTTCAGCAGCTTGCAAATAATGTCTCTAGGTGGTTCGGATGCATTAGGAGGGGGCCTAAGGGCTCTATGGATTCTTTCGATGCTGATCGAAGACGCTCTGTCCACGCCCAGCAAGGAGACAAAAATCTCTTTAGCGATCTGAGGAAGGCACTCACCCGTCACAGCTTCAGGAAGACCCTTGATGCGGACGTTATTGCGCCGATTCCTATTTTCTAGGTCTTCCTGCATCAGTAGCACCCTGTTCAGGTTATATATTTAAGCCCTTCCCGACAATTGATCCCGCGCTCGCCCGCAGCGCATTGCTTTCAATGGAGCCGGCTGTTTTGCCGGCTCCATTGAATTCAATGCGTTGGACAGCTCCGGCCCGTTTCTAATGAAACGCGGCTAGGAGCAGATTTTTCGGGGGATTTTTTTGGCTCTGGTCACGCGATTTGCGGATGCGCATCCGTCATGCGATCCGCAAATCACGGGAAAAAACACCCGTGTGACTAAGGCCTAATATTGAAGAACCTGGTTTACAACCAGTTTGAATAATTTTGTGTGTGAGGGTTGCACCACTCAAGTCCACATATTTAACATTTTCTATAGCCTACACATTACACTCTGCAGTATATGGTTGGCGTTGATGGACAGGCAGCACCACACCCGATCTCCTAGAAATGCAAATCAATCCTAATTGTAAAGGAGCTCCAGCCCTATCTTTGCTTATCTTATATTTTTTACTATCGCCGAGATTAAAGCCCAGGACCAAGCTCCGTAAATTTACGGTGCTTGGTCCTTAAGGGGTTAAATCAAAATTGTATTTAACTGTTGTGTTAATTGTATGGATTTTATATACATTGTTCCTACTAAGCTGCGCACTCTGGAAAGGAAACAGCTAGCACCCTATTGTAATGAGGATTAATAAATCGTCTACCTGTCTGCAGAGGTTGGAACTTTTAACACTATCAGTTCCAGAACGCTCAGGTATTCCATATTCATATATAGTCATAGGCCCAGAGTTATTTATGTCAGCACAATAATATAATGCTGATTATACACGGTTTCATAGTTTATCATTTGCAGCAGTCTCCTATAAAAACTAAATTATGGGAAGAAAAAAAAATTAAGAAAAAAAAAATCCCACTACAGAACTGGCTGCTTACACTACATGATGACAAGCTATGACTTTACATCTGCAATCACTGTTGCCTCTTAGCTGAGTGCTAGAAATCTCCTATCGTTTGGAGTATTCAGCTTCTATGCAAATTACAGGCTACAAGGATGGCATGAGATAAGGCACTATATATAGTCATATATACTATATAGTCACTATATAGTAACAGGACATATTCTATTACATTCATGAACCTTTGCAGTATAATGGTCAGATTCTGTAGTCCTGCTGGGCACTGCTGTCATATTTCCCATGCAATGTTTTGCATTGTGATCCATTCTTATGACAGGTCCAGATAAGCGGACACATATATATATATAAACTACCATATATGTTGTGAGAGCACATATCAAAATGTGGACCAAAAGCTGATCATTGAATCCCTCTCCACGGACCCCAAGCATATAGCTGATTTTAATCAAGGACGCTGAGAGCAACGAGGCATTTAAAAAACAATCCGGTATTACATTAGGATAAATGGCTGGCCACGTATTACAAATATAATCACCTAGTTCCTGTATGATTAGGTGTGTCGGGCGTTTCGCCCCCCTGACCACAAAGTCATGCGGAGTATAAAATGTCACTCATCATTGAGAACAATACATTGTGGAGAGACGAGGTGAGAACAGAAGTGTGAGTATTACAACTCCCCTACCCCTTCTACCGGGCCAATGGTAGATGGAGCCAAACCACTGAGAATTGGGTTATTCACCATCAGAATAAACACTTACTGATATTTTTTTTCTTCCCTAACAGACGAGTCAGAAGTCTAACAAAAATGTGGAAACTCAGCATAATCCTCCTGATTTTCACTGGTAAGTGACATAGTAACATGGTGTGTAAGGCTTCATTCCCATGAGCGCATATACGGCGTTTTCACACCCAGGCACATATACGGTTCCCATGTGAAGCATTGGTTTCCAATGCAGTTGTTCTCATGGGCAAATATATGGCACTTAAATACGCTGGCAGCGTGAAGAAAAGAACATATGCCCGGCCGGCGCATATATACTAAGCCAAAACATAGCTCCGGAACTATGTTTTGGCCAATATACGCCGGCGGGTCCTATAGACTCTTATGAGTGCAGGGAAAGAGAAAGGGGGGGCGGGCATTTTTGCAGCATCCAACGCTGTGAGAAGCTTACAGGTGACTCTATATAGGCACTGGAAGGCATCCCGAGGATTTTGGCAGAGCGTTTTCCAGGGTGTGGCATATTTTACACTAAAAACTACGCTCGTGGGTCGTGTGGATGGACGAGAAAACGCTGACCGTGATCGTGGAATAAGCGCCCATTCGTGCACTTATATGGAGCGGGCGTGAAAACATAAAAACGCCGTATATGCACTCGTAGGAAAAAGCCCTAAGACTGAAAAAAAGACACCTCCATCTAGTTCAGCCTATTTCCCCCAATGTTGATTCAGAAGAAGGCAAAAAAAAACAAAAAACTTAAGATAGAAGCCAATTTTCATCATTTTAGGGGCAAAAATCCCTTCCTAACTCCAATCTGGCAATCAGAATAATTCCTGGATCAACAACCCTTATGAAGTAATCATCGGCAATAACATTTAATATTATTACACTCAAGGAAGGCGTAGAGACCCCTTGTGTACTCTTTTATGGCTTCTTCCCTATAGCGTTTTTTTAACATTGCGATATCGCTGCAGTTTTTAACTGCAAATGTTAATGGGACTTTCTAATGTTAAAATTGCATCGCACAAAAAATCGCAGAAGCGCAAACTTGTAGTAAAATTGACATTTGCAGTAAAAAATAAAACGCAGTGATATCGCAGCGTCAAAGGAACGCTATTGCATGGAAGCCCTTAGTGAGTTCACCATCACCACATCCCCAGGCAGAGCGTTCCACAGTCTCACTGCTCTTACAGTAAACAACCCCTCTCTATGTTGGTGTAGAAACTGCCTTTCTCCTAGATGTACAGAATGCTCCCTTGATAAACTCGCAATGTATTTTGTATACCACATGTTTATACATATAGGGATTATTTTTAGGTTTTAATTTTAAACTTATTTGAATAAATTAATGTTTTATATGTATTTTATTTTTAGCAAAAACTCCAGTTTTTATTCTACAATGATTAGGGATATTTTAGATATTATGTCAATGCATCTAATTATACTGCTATAAAGATGGACCCAGAGTTTCTTAGTTCAGGTAATAAGTTGAAAACTCTGTAACTAGTTATTCCTAATTATTTAATTATTTGTTTGCTTTTATTCTTCATTCTTCTACTTCTTCTTATTTCTTATAAATTACTCTTTTTATTACTATAAATAACATTTTATGTAAATACCCCCTAATTGTCAACATATTCCCCATTATATGCACAGTGTGTCCCTAGCTAAAATACCGAGGAAGGGGTCAAGTATCCACGAAACACGTCTAGTGTATGCCGGATATATTCTTAATAAAAACAGAGGAGTTGAGTTAAGACATACGCCTCGTAATTCTTTACCACTTTTTACCTACATTTATTCTACTTCCCTAAAAAAAAGTCACAGGCTTTGGTGTAAATAAATGATGGGAGAGATCTCTGTATTGCCCCTCGATATATTTATACACAGTTATTAGGTTTCCCCTCAGCCATCTTTTTTCTAAACCAATTTTGATGACCTCTCTGGGTATTGTAGTCCACCCATTCCGTTTATTAATTTAGTTGCCACTAGAGATGAGCGAACGTGCTCGGCCACGCCCCTTTTTCGCCTGAATACCGCGATTTCCGAGTACTTTCGTACTCGGGCGAAAAAATTCGGGGGGCGCCGTGACGGCACGGGGGGTAGCAGTGGGGAGTGGGGGGGAGAGGGAGAGAGAGAGGGCTCCCCCCTGTTCCCCGCTGCTACCCCCCGCACCGCCACGCCTCTCCCCGCCCCCCCCGACGCCCCCCGAATCTTTTCACCCGAGTACTGAAGTACTCGAAAATGGCGGTACTCGGGTGCGTAAGTACTCGAAACGAGTACGTTCGCTCATCTCTAGTTGCCACCTTTGTACCCGCTCAAGCTCTGATATGTAATTCTTGAGTACCGGTGCCTAAAACCATCCACAATATTCCATGTGTGGTCTGACCAGTGACTTGTAAAGAGGAAGAACAATGTCCTCGTCATGCGCCCCTAGACCTCCTCTGATGCCCCCCATGATCCTATTTCCCTTAGCAGCAGCTGCCTGACACTGGTTGCTCCAGTTAAATAAAATCCCAAGGTCCATTTTTATGTCAGTTTTTCGTATTTAGTGTGTAATAGTGACATATAGTTCCCTGCCCATATGCAGAACCTTACATTTATTAGTGTTAAACCTCTTTTGCCACTTTTCTGCCCCCATTTTATCCAGATACATTTGCAACTCTGTCTGTCCTCTCTTGTGTTAATTTCTTTAAATAGTTTTGTGTCATCTACAAATATTGATATTTTACCGTACAATCCCTCTACTAGGTCATTAATAAAAGAAAAGAATAGGGCCCAAATCTGACCCCTATGTAACATTAACCCCTTAATGACACGGCCTATTTTGGCGTTGAGGACCAAGAGATTTTTTTGGTATTTTTCCATCTCCATTTTTCAAAAGCCATAACTTTTTTATTTTTCCGTGCACGCGGCCGTATAAGGGCTTGTTTTTTGCGTGGCGAGCTGTAGTTTTTATCGGTGCCACTTTTGGGTGCATAGACTATATCGTAAAACTTTAATTATTTTTTTTATGATAACGGAGAGAAAACGCATCAATTCTGCTATAGATTTTTTTTTTCTTTTTTTTACAGCATTAATCATGCAGCATAAATGACACACTAAATTTTTTCTGCGGGCCGGTACGGTAACAACGATACCAAAATTGTTATTTTTTTTTAGATTTTTACACTTTTTTGCAATAAAACCCCTTTTTTTGGAAATCATATTTTTTCTCTATAGCTGCATTCAAAGTCCTGTAACTTTTTTATTTTTTTATGTACGGAGCTCTATGAGGGCTTAATTTTTGCGAGACGATCTGTAGTTTTTATTGGTACCATTTTGGGGAATGTACGGCTATTTTTGATCACTTTTATTGCATTTGGGGGGGGGGCAAAATGCTAAAAATTAGCATTTTGCCTCTGTTTTTTAGCGTTTTTTTTACGTTTTTGCCGTACAAAATAAAAAGCATGTTCAATTTTTTGTACACGTCGCTACGGATGCGTCAATACCAAATATGTGGGGTTTTAATTTTTTTTACCTATTCTTATGCTAATATTAAAAAAGCATAAAAAAAGGTTTTTTTTACATTTTTTTTTACATTTTTCTTTTTTTTTTACATTTTTTATCTTTTTTTTTACACTATTTGAGTCCCTCTGAGGGACTTTCAGCACTGTACCTATGATCGCTGTGATAAGGCATGGCAGAGCTACTGTTGCGGGAAGTACCCCGCTCCCAGGACGTACCGGTACGTCCTGGGGAAGGTAGGGGTTAAAAACCACCCTCTGCTTTGTATCACTAAACCAGTTACTTACCCCCTTACACACATTCTCCCCCTGACCAAGCGCTCTCATTTTACATACCAACCTTTTATATGGCACAGTATCAAACGCTTTGGAAAAAAATCTAAACAATCTATACAATTCTGATGATTCTCCCCGGTCCATTTAAGAACTTACCTCATCGTAGAAGCTAATGCGATTGGTTTGACAGGAGCAAAGCTTCATAAACACATGCTGATGTGGAGTCTATGTGTCTTATTGAAATATGATTTATAATCCCATGTAATTTAAGGCATGCATTTCACATTGTGTTTCCATATTTTTGACCACCCCTATATATTTGAAGGAAATGAAAAAGTGAAGTCTCTATAAATAGAGATATGCAGGAAAAAAGTCTAATAAAATCCTGATAGGGGTTTTCTATTGGTCATCAAATACAAAAGAAGCCACTGAAAATCTATCACTGAAGTATATAAATGAAACACAAAATCCCAATGAGGTCGTTATTATGGGGGACGTTAACTGTCATATAAACTGGGAAACCGAAACCTGCGGATCTCATAAAGTGACTCATAGAAACTGTGTAGATTTTTTCCACAGCGTGAGGATGACATTTTCAAAATGCCATCCGCTTTGCTGTTACACCTACTGTGAATTCCACTGCAAATCTGCCTCGTGTAGTAATAGTGACCCAAATATTGGTGGCTCCAGTAGTAATAGTGACCCCCTATAGCAGTGATGGAGAACCTTTTAGAGACCGAGTGCCCAAACTGCAACCCACAACCCACATATTTATGGCAAAGTGCAAACATGTCAGGGGGCGGGGCTTATCACGACGTATGATTTTACCCCTGTCGGCCCCCAGTGCAACAGCGACACCGCACAGCGGCCCCCAGTGCAACAGCAACACAGCACAGCGGCCCCCAGTGCAACAGCGACACCGCACAGCGACCCCAGTGCAACAGCAACACAGCACAGCGGCCCCCAGTGCAACAGCGACACCACACAGCAGCCCCCAGTGCAACAGCGACACCCCACAGCAGCCCCCAGTGCAACAGCGACACCCCACAGCAGCCCCCAGTGCAACAGCGACACCGCACAGCGGCCCCCAGTGCAACAGCAACACAGCACAGCGGCCCCCAGTGCAACAGCGACACCGCACAGAAGCCCGCAGTGTAACAGCGACACCCCACAGCAGCCCCCAGTGCAACAGCGACACCGCACAGCGGCCCCCAGTGCAACAGTGACACCGCACAGCAGCCCCCAGTGCAACAGCGACACCCCACAGCAGCCTGTAGTGTAACAGCGACACCCCACAGCGGCCCGCAGTGTAACAGCGACACCTCACAGCGGCCCGCAGTGTAACAGCAACACCCCACAGCGGCCCCCAGTGTAACAGCGACACCACACAGCAGCCCGCAGTGTAACAGCGACACCCCACAGCGGCCCCCAGTGTAACAGCGACACCCCACATCGGCCCCCAGTGTAACAGCGACACCCCACAGCGGCCCCCAGTGTAACAGCGACACCCCACAGCGGCCCCCAGTGTAACAGCGACACCCCACAGCGGCCCCCAGTGTAACAGCGACACCCCCACACCCCTTCCCCAAGACCCATATGCTTACCCCCTGGCACTGATCCCGGTGCAAACTGTGAAGTCAGTGTGCTGCCAGATGCCTCCTTCCCTTGCTCTCGTGGAACTAAGTAGTAGGAGACGTCTGGGGAGGAGGATCCCTGCTACACACTGACGTCACAGTGTGCCCCGGGATCAGTGCTGCTAGCAGCACAGCTGAGTGAATGCCGGCAGGGGAGCTGCGGCCCCTGCCAGTATTCATAAGTGGTAAGCAGCCGATGGCGGCGCCTGCCAGCAGGGAGGGCCCTGCGTGCCGCCTTTGGCACGCGTGCCATAGGTTTGCCACCACTGTCCTATAGTGACCTCAGTAGTAATAGCGTCCCTTATATTGGCCACATTAGTAATAGCGTTACCCACACTGGCTTTAGTAGCAATGGTGACCCCAATAGTAGCTTCACTAGTAATAGCGTCCCCTATATTAGCCCCAGTAGTAATAGTGACCCACTACAATGGCCCCAGTATTAATAGCGACCCCCACAGTGGCCCGAGTAATAATATTAAGCCTCACAGTAATAATATTAACCCCCTCAGTACTAATATTAACCCCCACAGTAGCCCCAGGAGCAATAGCCCCCCAACCCATATACTTACCTCTTCCTTGCAGTCAGCACCGCTCTTCCTCTGCTTGGCGCTGATCCTGGGTGCACACTGACATCAGTGTCTGAGCCGGAATGCTTCATCCCTTGTCCTCTCCTGCGGAACCTAGGAGAAGAGGACTCGGGGAGGAGGGTCACGGGTGTACACTGACATCATAGTGTGCACTAGGATTAGCGCACAGCGTGATTACAGGCAGGGAGCTGCAGCACTCCTGATGGTAATCACTACAGTGGTGAGCAGCCTTCAGCACGTGTGCCATAGGTTTGCCACCACGGACCCCCCAGTCAGAGCTCCTGATTGTCGCTTGCAGAGCCCTAAGGGCTTCGCGGAGCACAGTTTGGGAACTGCTGGTGTAGAGCAACCTGCTAAGTTGTTGCTATAACTCCCACCTATCATGGTCACCACATTCAGCTGAGATGATCAGGATCGTATCTACAGGTAGGTCTAGGTCCCAGAGGAGGGAACTATATCTATTAGAATTTTTGGCATATGCTGTCAGGGGCAGATCCAGGGTTTTATTTTACAAGGGAGGGAAGCTTTAGTAATGGCCAGGCCCACTAAAGAATAAACTTGAACTTTGTATCTTAAAAAAGACAAAAAAGGTTCACCATTCTCTCAGGCTTTAGGAAACCAATGATCTCTGCGTGGAGTCTTGGCCAGCTGCATGTCTAAGCAGTAACAGACAATGAATCCAATGTATAAGGTTGCCAGCTTCTACACGAGATTATTTCTTTTAACTCTTTATTTCAAGTAATCACACACATGTTAAAAGATGCATGTCTCTGCTAACAAGTAGCTGACATGTTTTGGCAGATGCAACTGCCTTTCTCAAAGCTGCATGCTGCAGAACATGCCTTGAGCTTCTTTTACATTAGCGCATATCAGCCGGCGTTTTCACGGCTGAATACGTATAGCCGCTGCACGGGCTCCTATGGTTCCCAGAGGAGGGAACTATATCTATTAGAATTTTTGGCATATGCTGTCAGGGGCAGATCCAGGGTTTTATTTTACAAGGGAGGGAAGCTTTAGTAATGGCCAGGCCCACTAAAGAATAAACTTGAACTTTGTATCTTAAAAAAGACAAAAAAGGTTCACCATTCTCTCAGGCTTTAGGAAACCAATGATCTCTGCGTTGAGTCTTGGCCAGCTGCATGTCTAAGCAGTAACAGACAATGAATCCAATGTATAAGGTTGCCAGCTTCTACACGAGATTATTTCTTTTAACTCTTTATTTCAAGTAATCACACACATGTTAAAAGATGCATGTCTCTGCTAACAAGTAGCTGACATGTTTTGGCAGATGCAACTGCCTTTCTCAAAGCTGCATGCTGCAGAACATGCCTTGAGCTTCTTTTACATTAGCGCATATCAGCCGGCGTTTTCACGGCTGAATACGTATAGCCGCTGCACGGGCTCCTATGGGAGCCCTTGGCAGCGGCCGTAGGTGGGAGGTAGTTTAGCAGCGTGGCTGCTAAACTCCCTCCCTCTGTTCTTCCTCCCACCCATGCAGGCTTACCTGTCTTCCGTCCTTTTCGTTCTGTGCAATGTGCCTTCCCTGAAAAGCCATTTAAAAAAGTGTATTAAAAAAATACCTCCCTTCAGCTGTCGGGGCTCAGCCACGGCTTCTGCAGCTATCCCGGGCTCTGTAGTTCTGAACTATCAGCAGCCGGGGATTTAAAATCCCCGCCTGCTGGTAGCTCTGATTGTAATTGGCTGAACTGTCGTGAATGGCTTTTCAGGGAAGGGCTTCAGAAGCCCTTCCCTGAAAAGCCAATTAAAAGTAGTGTGTAAAAAAAAAAAAAATTACTTACCTGTCGGCAACTGCTGTGTCCCCCGCGGGGAGAGCTGCCTGTGATTGGCTGAGCACCTCAGCCAATCACATTCAGCTCTTTCAGCAGGCGGGGATTTTAAATCTCTGCCTGCTGATAGATCAGCACCACAGTGCAGGGGACAGCAGGAGAAGACACGGCTGAGCACCGGCAGCTGAAGGGAGGGGAGTATCTATTTTTTTTGTTTTTTAAACCACTTTTACTTGATTTTCAGGGAAGGGCTTATATTATCGTGCCATGCAGATGAGGGGCCAAGATGTCCCACACCCAGTATATGAAGACCAGTACTTTAAGAGATGCATAATAATTGGGGCTGTTACATGTTTTGTATCTTCCCGATATAAGGGCCCCTCATCCTAGAATGACATCAGTAGATATTTTTCCTACTCTATATCTCTGTAGATGTGATTATATGATGATGTGTACAGCTGCTGACATTCATGGGTTAATAAGAAGCTCCTACTCTTTTCTCTCCCGTAGTTCTGCACATGATTGATGCATGGAATGAACCTCCAACTGTAGGTGAGTGCACCTTAATAATATCCTTAATTACTTGCATGATGTGAAAGAAGCACATGTCCCAACTCTCCAGCAATATCTGGGGACCTCCAGGAGATATGGCAAATCTCCCACAACATCTTTCCATCATATTTCCCTTTTCCCATTCCTGCAGTGATGCTCTGGCGTGGGAGAGAACTACAGTAATGGGGAGGGATGAGTATCTGTATGTCTTTTTTGAGGTCTGTATAAAGTTTTCTGATGAAAGTAAAATCACAGAAAGGGAATAATCAAGCAGAAAAAAATCACAGAAAGCCACATACTCACTGATACATTGATATAAGAGGGCAGGCATATAAACTGCATATCCCTCAAACATGCACAGACCAGGCTGCTATCAGGAGGAGCCAAAAGTACATCCTGCCAAAAGTACATTCATTCGACACCTGAGGAAGAATCAGAAGTAGTATTTCTTTATATGTGTGATACTCTCCGTGGAATACTTTGTATCAGCGTCTGACAGACTTCAGTTGATATTTCCCTCCCTTCATCCTGCAAATATCTGGCAAGTTCTCTCAAAGAAGATGGATGCTGTTTAGAGATGAGCGAACGTACTCGTCCGAGCTTGATACTTGTTCGAGTATTAGCGTGTTCGAGATGCTCGTTACTCGTAACGAGTACCACGCGATGTTCGGGTTACTTTCACTTTCATCTCTGAGACGTTAGCGCGCTTTTCTGGCCAATAGAAAGACAGGGAAGGCATTACAACTTCCCCCTGCGACGTTCAAGCCCTATACCACCCCCCTGCAGTGAGTGGCTGGGGAGATCAGGTGTCACCCGAGTAAATAAATCGGCCCCTCCCGCGGCTCGCCACAGATGCATTCTGACATACTTTAGGAAAGTGCTATCTTGGTGGAGCTGCTATAGGGAAGAGTGTTAGGAGTATTTTAGGCTTCAAGAACCCCAACGGTCCTTCTTAGGGCCACATCTAACCATGTGCAGTACTGTGGAGGCTGCTTTTTGCAGTGTTGCACATATTTTTTTTTTTTGTATATCGGCCGTGCAGAGCATTGCCCCCTGCAGTAATTATACATACTCCAGGGCCAGTAGTGGTGGTGAGGCAGGGACAGAAGACATATATTTATTGAATATAGGCAGTGGGCCTTTCAAAAACATTTGTGAAAAAAAATCTATTTGGGCTGCCTGTGACTGTCCTCAGTGTACTGGGTCTCTGCTGGGTGTAGTTGTCCTCCTAATTCATACGCAGCCAGCTAAGTGGTACAGCAGGCTTGCGCAAAATTATTTCCTGGCTCTTTCTGGGCTGTTAAATCACCGCTGTATTGCAGTCCACAGTGCAACAGTCTGCAGTTCTTTGACATACTCCAGGGCCAGAAGCGGTTAGGCAGGGACAGAAGACATATTGATTGAATATAGGCAGAGGGCCTTTGCAAAACCATTTGGGGAAAAAAATCTATTTGGGCTGCCTGTGACTGTCCTCAGTGATCTCTGTCTCTGCTGGGTGTAGTAGTTCTCCAAATTCATACGCAGCCAGCTAAGTGTTACAGCAGGCTTGCACAAAATTATTTCCTGGCGTTCCGTAAGCGAAGTCAGCCTCCAACCACAGGCCAATAAGCGGCACATTTAATTACAGCGTTCTGTTTCTGCACTACTGGTAATACACCATGCTGAGGGGTAGGCCTAGAGGAGGTGGACGCGGGCGAGGACGCGGAGGCCCAAGTCAGGGTGTGGGCACAGGCCGAGCCAGTGCGGTGGCCCGGGGTAGAGGCAGGGCCAGACCGAATAATCCACCAACTGTTTCCCAAAGTGCCCCCTCGCGCCATGCCACCCTGCAGAGGTCAAGGTGCTCTACGGTGTGGCAGTTTTTCACAGCGACGCCTGATGACCGACGAACAGTGGTGTGCAACCTTTGTCGCGCCAAGATCAGATGGGGAGGCACCACCACCAGCATGCGCAGGCATATGATGGCCAAGCACCCCACAAGGTGGGGCGAAGGCCGTTCACCGCCTCCGGTTTGCACCACTGCCTCTCCCCCTGTGCCCCAACCTGCCACTGAGATCCAACCCCCCTCTGAGGACAAAGGCACTACCGTCTCCTGGCCTGCACCCACTCCCTCACCTCCGCTGTCCTCGGCTCCATCCAGCAATGTCTCTCAGCGCAGCGTCCAGACGTCGCTAGCGCCACTGTTTGAGCGCGAGCGCAAGTACGCCACCACGCACCCGCACGCTCAAGCGTTAAACGTGCACATTGCCAAATTGATCAGCCTGGAGATGCTGCCGTATAGGATTGTGGAAATGGAGGCTTTCAAAAGTATGGTGGCGGCCCCGCGCTACTCGGTTCCCAGTCGCCACTACTTTTCCCGATGTGCCGTCCCAGCCCTGCACGACCACATCTCCCGCAACATTGTACGTGCCCTCACCAACGCGGTTACTGCCAAGGTCCACTTAACAACAGACACGTGGACAAGCACAGGCGGGCAGGGCCACTATATCTCCCTGACGGCACATTGGGTGAATTTAGTGGAGGCTGGGACAGAGTCAGAGCCTGGGACCGCTCACGTCCTACCCACCCCCCGAATTGCATGCCCCAGCTCGGTGGTGGTATCTGCAGTGGTGTATGCTTCCTCCACTAAACCACCCTCCTCCTCCTCCTCCTCCGCAACCTCTGTCTCACAATCAAGATGTGTCAGCAGCAGCACGTCGACAGCAGTCGGTGTCGCGCGGCATGGCAGCACAGCGATGGGAAAGCGTCAGCAGGCCGTGCTGAAACTACTCAGCTTAGGAGAGAAGAGTCAGACGGCCCACGAACTGCTGCAGGGTCTGACAGAGCAGACCAACCGCTGGCTTGCGCCGCTGAGCCTCCAACCGGGCATGGTCGTGTGTGACAACGGCCGTAACCTGGTGGCGGCTCTGCAGCTCGGCAGCCTCACGCACGTGCCATGCCTGGCCCATGTCTTTAATTTGGTGGTTCAGCGCTTTCTAAAAAGCTACCCACACTTGTCATACCTGCTCGGAAAGGTGCGCCGGGTCAGCGCACATTTCCGCAACTCCAAGACGGACGCTGCCACCCTCCGGACCCTGCAACATCGGTTTCATCTGCCAGTGCACCGATTGCTGTGCGACGTGCCCACACAGTGGAACTCTACGCTCCACATGTTGGCCAGGCTCTATGAGCAGCATAGAGCTATTGCGGAATACCAACTCCAACATGGGCGGCGTAGAGGGAGTCAGCCTCCTCCATTTTTTACAGAAGAGTGGGCCTGGTTGGCAGCCATCTGCCAGGTCCTTGGAAACTTTGAGGAGTCTACCCAGATGCTGAGCGGGGATGCTGCAATCATTAGCGTCACCATTCCTCTGCTATGCCTCTTGAGAAGTTCCCTGCAAAGCATAAAGGCAGACGCTTTGCACTCGGAAACGGAGGCGGGGGAAGACAGTATGTCGCTGGATAGTCAGAGCACCCTCAAGTCTATATCTCAGCGCGTTGAGGAGGAGGAGGAGGGGGAGGAGCATGAGGAGGAGGGGGAAGAGACAGCTTGACCCACTGCTGAGGGTACACATGCTGCTTGCCTGTCATCCTTTCAGCGTGTATGGCCAGAGGAGGAGGAGGAGGAGGGGGAGGAGCATGAGGAGGAGGGGGAAGAGACAGCTTGGCCCACTGCTGAGGGTACACATGCTGCTTGCCTGTCATCCTTTCAGCGTGTAGGGCCAGAGGAGGATCCTGAAAGTGATCTTCCGAGTGAGGACAGCCATGTGTTGCGTACAGGTACCCTGGCACACATGGCTGACTTCATTTTAGGATGCCTTTCTCAAGACCCTCGCGTTACACGCATTCTGGCCACTACGGATTACTGGGTGTACACACTGCTCGACCCACGGTATAAGGAGAACCTTTCCACTCTCATTCCCGAAGATGAAAGGAGTTCGAGAATGATGCTATACCACAGGGCGCTGGTGGACAAACTGATGGTAAACTTCCCATCCGACAGCGCTAGTGGCCGAAGGCGCATTTCCACGGGCCAGGTAGCAGGGGAGGCACAGAGATCAGGCAGCATGTACAGCACAGGCAGGTTACCATTCTCCAAGGCCTTTGCCAGCTTTCTGGCTCCCCAGCAAGACTGTGTCACCGGTCCCCAGTCAAGGCTGAGTTGGCGGGAGCACTGTAAAAGGATGGTGAGGGAGTACGTAGCCGATCGCACGACCGTCCTCGGTGACGCCTCTGCCCCCTACAACTACTGGGTGTCGAAGCTGGACACGTGGCCTGAACTCGCGCTGTATGCCCTGGAGGTGCTTGCTTGTCCTGCGGCTAGCGTCTTGTCAGAGAGCGTGTTTAGTGTGGCTGGGGGAATCATCACGGATAAGCGTACCCACCTGTCAACCGACAGTGCCGACAGGCTTACACTCATCAAGATGAACAAAGCCTGGATTTCCCCAGACTTCTCTTCTGCACCAGCGGACAGCAGCGATACCTAAGCATTACGTAGGCTGCACCCGCGGATGGAAGCATCGTTCTCTATCACCATCAAAAACGGGGACCTTTTTGCTTCATCAATCTGTGTATAATATTCCTCCTCCTCCTCCTGCTCCTCCTCCTGAAACCTCACATAATCACGCCGAACGGGCAATTTTTCTTAGGGCCACAAGGCTCACTCATATAATTTTTCTAAACAATTTTTATACGTTTCAATGCTCATTAAAGCATTGAAACTTTCACCTCAACCAATTTTTATTTTAACTGGGCTGCCTCCTGGCCTAGTTACCAATTAAGCCACATTAACCAAAGCAATTAATGGATTTCACCTGCCCTCTTGGTTGGGCATGGGCAATTTTTCTCAGGTACATTAGTACTGTTGGTACACATATTTTTGGGGGCCCTCGCCTACAGTGTAATCAAATGAATTTTTAGCCCTCCTGCATTACAGCTGACGTTACATCAGCTGTGCTGGGCACTGCAATGGGATATATTTATGTACCGCCGGTGGCTTCCTGGCACCCACCCATGCTGTGGGTCCACAGGGAGTTGTAACTGCATGTGTCCACTTCTAAAGAACCCCACTGGGGCATGCAGTGTGGGCCGAAGCCCACCTGCATTAAACATGACATTACCTCAGCTGTGATGGGCAATGCAATGGGATATATTTATGTACCGCCGGTGGCTTCCTGGCTCCCACCCATGCTGTCGGTCCACACGGACTTCACAATAGGGAGTTGTAACTGCCTGTGTCTATGAATTAAAAACCCCGGTCAGGTTGGGGCATGCAGTGTGGGCCGAAGCCCACCTGCATTTAATCGGACGTTACCTCAGCTGTGATGGGCACTGCAATGGGATACATTAATGTACAGCCGGTGGGTTCCAGGGAGCCACCCATGCTGTGGGTGCACACGGAATTCCCATTGCGGAGTTGTACCTGCCTGTGACTATTTATAAAAAACCGCAGTCTGACTGGGGCATGCAGACACCTTGACAGAATGAATAGTGTGTGGCACATAGGTCCCCATTGCTATGCCCACGTGTGCAGCTCCTGATGGAGGTGGCACAGGATTGGATTTCTCATTGCTTCTGTACAGCATTGTGGGCTATTGCCCCGCCCCTTTTAAAGAGGGTCGCTGCCTAGCCGTGCCAACCCTCTGCAGTGTGTGCCTGCGGTTCCTCCTCATGGCAGACGCACTTATAAATAGACATGAGGGTGGCGTGGCATGAGGGCAGCTGAAGGCTGCGCAGGGACACTTTGGTGTGCGCTGTGGACACTGGGTCGTGCGGGGGGGTTGGTCAGCATGTAACCCAGGAGAAGTGGCAGCGGAGTGTCATGCAGGCAGTGATTGTGCTTTGTTGGAGGTAGTGTGGTGCTTAGCTAAGGTATGCATTGCTAATGAGGGCTTTTCAGAAGTAAAAGGTGTTGGGAGGGGGGGGGGGGCACTCTTGCCGCTATTGTGGCTTAATAGTGGGACCTGGGAACTTGAGATGCAGCCCAACATGTAGCCCCTCGCCTGCCCTATCCGTTCTGTGTCGTTCCCATCACTTTCTTGAATTGCCCAGATTTTCACAAATGAAAACCTTAGCGAGCATCGGCGATATACAAAAATGCTCGGGTCGCCCATTGACTTCAATGGGGTTCATTACTCGAAATGAACCCTCGAGCATCGTGAAAAGTTCGTCCCGAATAACGAGCACCCGAGCATTTTGGTGCTCGCTCATCTCTAATGCTGTTCATCTGTTCTAACTCAACTTTCCAGTTCATCCCAAAGATGTTCAGCAGGGTTAAGGTTGGTACAGCTGTCCAATTATAGAACATCCGTATCCTCAAACGTAAAACAGAAAAGGCACGTTGTCTTGTTGGAAGTATGGCTGACCATTCCCAGAGTATTGCCACATTGTCGGCAGTACATTGTCTAAAATGTCAAGGCCCACCTGCGTATTAATAGTTCTTGTTACTGAAACCAATGGACTGGGACCATGCCACATAAAACATCCCCAGACCATAACAGAACCCACCATACTTAACTGTTAGCCCAACATACTCAGGCAAAAGGCATTCCCCAGCATCCTCCATACCCAGGTACACGCATTTGATGTGAAGATGGAACGGCATGATTCATCACTCCATTGAACATTCTTCCATTGCTCAACTGTCCAATGACAATGCTCCTTGCACCATTGTAGATGGCCCGTTGCATTGCACAATATGATGGAGAGTTGTGTGCAGCATAACATATATATCCAATAGTGTGCAGGTCACGTCACAAGCTCTGACTGGCACCTCCAAGGGTCTGTATCTTAAGCAATGTCCTTTTAGACATGTTACATGCTAATAACACAATTCTACTTTTGGTAGGACAGTGCACAGATGGGGTCTTTTCTGGGGTCTGTATAAAAGGGAGTTTGAATTATGTATCTTTCTTAGGGGTCTGGTCTAAGGTCCATATTTTTAGTGGGTCTCTGGTCTGTATGTAACTGTTTTGATGCCTATATATCTCGCTTATTATTTTATTTAAAATGCATTGGTGTAAAAATTGGTTCACCGCGTGGAAACCTAGCATTTGTACTGGACATTGATACTTTAACCTCTTAGTGACCACCAATATGCCTTTTTACAGAAGTCACTAAGGGGCTTTAAAGCCGCACATACTTCTTTTTAGGGCGGTGGTTTAGCTGAATCCTGACAGCAAGGCTCCTGCTCTAACAGCCAGGAACAGGGAAGCCTCAGATCTTGGCAGTTTACCCTTTACATGCCATAATCAATAGCAACTGCAGCACATAAGCAGATGATGGGGAAAGGGCTCTTTCTGCCATCCATTGGCAACTTACAGTATGAATGCAAGGTACCAATGGGTTCCTATGGCAGTTGGAAGACTGACAAAGGTCTCCATTTCTGCCATGTAACTCAGCCTATTAGGCCCTGCCTCCCACAGAGTCTAATAGGCTGGTGTAATAGGCAATGCAGAATGCACTAGAAAAGTATTGCAGAGTACTATCCTAGAGATTGAACAATGACACATTAAAGTCGCCTTCGGGGAATAAAAAAGAGCATTACAAATTTCAATAAAGTTTAATTTAAAGCAAAAAAATCCAGCCAAAACAAAAAAACGAATTTTGTTAATTCTCCAAAAAACACATTTTAAATGGATAGAATGGCAAAAAAAATATATGAAAAAAAAAAAAAATAGAAAATACATAATAGGTAATGATGACCCAAAAAATTGAAATATTTTGTTATTCATCTTGTATGGTGAACACCGTAAAAAGTGATGCCAGAATTGCTTTTTTTTTTTTGGCTCCCAAAAAGCATAATAAATAGCAAACCAAAAGTCACATGTAGCTGAAAATAGAACCAACAGAAACTACAACTCTCCCAGTATAAAACAAGCCCCCACAGAGCTCTGGTGCCGGAAATATAAGAATGTTATAAGTCTCTGAATGCTGTGAGACAGATTTACTTGGAAAGCTTCTCCTTATACCGGGGGTCGAGAAGGGTGTACACCCAGTAATTCGTAGTGGCCAGAATGCGTCTAACGCGGGGGTCACGAGAAAGGCAGCCTAACATGAAGTCAGCCATGTGTGCCAGGGTGCCAGTACGCAAGACATGGCTGTCCTCACTAGGAAGATGACTTTCAGGCTCCTTCTCCTCCCCAGGCCATACACGCTGAACAGATGAGAGGCAAGCAGCATGGGAGCCCTCTGCAGTGTGCCCAGCTGTCTCTTCCTCCTCCTTCTGCTCCTCCCCCTCCTCCTCCTCCTCCAAAACGCGCTGAGATATAGACATGAGGGTGGTCTAGCTATCCAGCGACATACTGTCATTCCCCATCTCCTGTTCAAACCGCAAAGCGTCGGCCTTTATGCCTTGCAGCGAACTCCTGAGCAGGCATAGCAGTGGGATGGTTACGCTAATAATTGCAGCGTCGCTACTCACCATCTGGGTAGACTCCTCAAAGTTTCCGAGGACCTGACAGATGTCTGCCATCCAGGCCCACTCCTCAGTAAAGAATTGGGGAGGCTGACTACCACTACGCCGCAGATGTTGGAGTTGGTATTCCACTATTGCTCTATGCTGCTCATAGAGCCTGGCCAACATGTGCAGCGTAGAATTCCACCGTGTGGGCACGTCACAGAGCAGTCGGTGCTCTGGCAGATTAAACCGATGTTGCAGGGTCCTCAGGGTGACAGTGTCCGTGGTGGACTTGCGGATATGTGCGCAGACGCGGTATACCTTGCCGAACAGGTCAGACAAGTGCGGGTAGTTTTTCAGAAACCGCTGAACCACCAGATTGAAGATGTGGGCCAGGCATGGCATGTGTGTGAGGCTGCTGAACTGCAGAGCCGCCACCAGGTTACGGCCGTTGTCAAACACGACCATGCCCGGTTGGAGGCTCAGCGGCGAAAGCCAGAGGTCGGTCTGCTCTGTCAGACCCTGCAACAGTTCAGGGGCCATGTGCCTCTTGTCACCTAGGCTGATTAGTTTCAGCACGGCCTGCTGACGCTTGCCCATCACTGTGCTGCGCGCCGCGCCACACTGACTGCTGACGATGTGCTGCTCACATTTCTTAATTGAGAGGTAGAGGTTATGTAGGAGGAGGAGGAGGGGGAGGGTTTAGAGGAGGTGGCATAGACCGCCGCAGATACCAGAACCGAGGAAGGACCCGCTATTCTTGGTGTTGGTAGGACGTGTGCGGTCCCAGCCTCCACCAAATTCACCCAGTGTACCGTCAGGGAGATATAGTGGCCCTGCCGCCGCCGTCATGGTTTTAAGAGCCTCCATTTCCACAAGCCTGTACAGCAGCATCTCCAGGCAGATCAAATTGGCAATGTGCACGTTTAAAGCTTGAGCTTGCGGGTGCGTGGCGGCGTATTTGTGCTTTCGCTCCAATGCTTGCGCTAGCGACAGCTGGATGCTGCGCTGAGAGACATTGCTGGATGGGGTCGAGGACAGCGGAGGTGAGGGTGTGGTTGCAGGCCGGGAGGCGCTCGTGCCTGTGTCCTGAGAGGGGATTGGATCTCAGTGGCAGGTTGGGGCACAGGGGGAGAGGCAGTGGTGCGACCAGGAGACGGTGAACGGCCTTCGTCCCACCTTGTGGGGTGCTTGGCCATCATATGCCTGCGCATGCTGGTGGTGGTGAGGCTGGTAGTGGTGGCTCCCTGGCTGATCTTGGCACGACACAGGTTGCACACCACTGTTCGTCGGTCATCCGCGCTCTCACTGAAAAACATCCGCACCTTTGAACCCCATGGCCTCTGCACGGTGGTTTGGCGCGAGGGGGTGCTTTAGGAAACAGTTGGGGGATTCTTCGCTCTGGCCCTGACTCTACCCCTGGCCACCCCACTGACTCTTCCAACCTGTCCTGCTGCTGCCCTTGCCTCCCCCTCTGAAGACATGTCCTCAGTTGGCTTAGCAAACCAGGTGTGGTCAGTCACCTCATCGTCCAACGGCTCTTCCTCCGAATCCTCTGTGCGCTCCTCCCTCGGACTTACTGCCCTTACTACTACCTCCCTGATAGACAACTGTGTCTCATCATCATCGTCCTCCTCACCCACTGAAAGCTCTTGAGACAGTTGCTGGAAGTCCCCAGCCTCAACACCCGGGCCCCAGGAACTTTCCATAGGTTGGGCATTGGTCACGACAAACTCCTCAGGTGGGAGAGGAACCATTTTTTCCCAATCAAGGCAGGGTCCTGAGAACAGTTCCTGGGAGTCTGTCTGCTCATCAGAATGTGTCATTTTCATGGAGTGAGGAGGCTGGGAGGAAGGAGGAGCAGCAGCGAGAGGATTCAGAGTTGCAGCGGTGGATGGCATAGAAGACTGGGTGGTCGATACATTGCTGGATGCATTTTCTGCCATCCACGACAGGACCTGCTCACACTGCTCATTTTCTAATAAAGGTCTACCACGTGGACCCATAAATTGTGATATGAAGCTGGGGACCCCAGAAACTTGCCTCTCTCCTAATCCTGCAGCAGCCGGCTGCTATTCACCTGGACCAGGAACCTGGACCTCCGCGTCCTTGCCCGTCCTGGACCTCCACGTCCTCGAGCCCTACCCCTACCCCTCAGCATGGTGGATTACGAATAGAGCAGACACAGAGCGGTGTAAATAATTATGGAATTATTAGCGTACAGTTGGAGGCTGACAGCGCTATTGTAACGCTAACTCCAGGCAGAAACAAAGAATACGGAATGCTGTAAACAGGCCTAGCCGTGCAATAGTGATGCACTACAACTCCCACCAAACAACCTGCAAAATGCAGA
This sequence comes from Eleutherodactylus coqui, assembly GCF_035609145.1. Classification (NCBI taxonomy): domain Eukaryota; kingdom Metazoa; phylum Chordata; class Amphibia; order Anura; family Eleutherodactylidae; genus Eleutherodactylus; species Eleutherodactylus coqui. Next base: position 26,260,949 of record NC_089842.1, on the reverse strand, counting down.
CGGTCACAGGTAGCCCAACGAAGGAGCATTTATTTAAATTTTTTTGAAAAAGAATACAGGCTATATAGTGTGTATATGAGTTTTCCTCTATCAGTGACTGTGGCCATACGCTGTCCGTGAAGTTGACGGCAGACACAGAGGAGTGTAAATAATTATGGAATTATTGGCGTACAGTTGGAGGCTGACAGTGGTAAAGTAACGCAAACTGCAGCCAGAATAAAATTATACGGAAGGCTGCAAACAGGCCTAGCTGTGTAATAGTGAAGCACTACAACTCCCAGCAGCCACCAGTAAAATGCACACGGTCACAGGTATCCCTAAGAAGGACCGTTGGGGTTCTTGTAGACAGGATTCTACACTACCACTGTTCCTGTGTTGCCAGCACTGTCCCTATCCTCTGTATAATTGACTGCAGACTGAGAACGCTATAGCCTGCACAGCCCGAGATGAAAAAAAAAATTATTTTGTGCAAAACTGCTCCTAGCAGCCACAACAGTAATGCACATGGTCAGATGTGGTCCTAAGAAGGACTGTTGGGGTTCTTGAAGACAGGAACCTACATTAACACTATCCCTGAATGAGCATCAGCACATTCCCTGATCTCTGCCAGCGTGTGTCTGAGGCGAGCCGCGGGGGCGGGACCGCTTTAAATACTTGGCGGTCACTTGATCTCACCAGCCACTCACTGCAGGGGGGTGGGATAGGGCTGGAACCTTACAGGAGGAAGTTGTAATGCCTTCCCTGCATTTCTATTGGCCAGAAAATGGCGCTAAACATGCAGGGAAGGAAATGGAATTGACTCGAGTACCGTGTGGTGTTCGTCTCAAGTAACGAGCATCTCGAGTACCCTAATACTCGAACGAGCATCAAGCTCAGACGAGTGTGTTCTCTCATCTCTTCACTTAACCTTTGTAGTCTGTAGTCAAAGGGACATATAGGTCTGCATAGGAGCTGTGTACACAAAACAAGGATATGTTTAACGCTATAGTGACCAACCATACGTTTTTTCACGTCTTGGGTGTCTGGGATTCATTCTTCAGGGCCGTGAAAACACATTGGCCGTGTAGATTTGAGCCCCAGGGTAAGGGAGTGTGAAAGCTCCTTGCTATTGGCTACTGGAGGTAGCCAACAGCTTGGAGTTGTGACCGGGGATGTTCCCCAGTCACATAATCACGTAGAAGTAAAAACTAAGTTTGAAAAGTGAAAGTTTTATCTCCTTTCATGGTTCCAATCGATGAAGGGAGAGGAAACTACTCATCTAAGGCATCCGCGGTGATCTTGTCCTGCAAGGACCTTTTCCCGGATTCTGAGTATGTGTGAAGTGACACAATCTGAATCTGGGCATTGCCTGGCAATTTCAGCAAATTTATGACTTTGACCAAAGCAAGTATTGTAATATATGTTTATGTGATGTCTGAGGATCAGGATGGATGTCGTAGACCTGTGTGTGTGTGTGTGTGTGTGTGATGTGTTAGGGGTCAGGATGGATGTAGTAGAGCTGTGTGTATGATGTGTGGGGGTCAGGATGGATGTAGTAGAGCTGTGTGTAATCTGTGGGGGTTAGAATGGCTGTAGTAGAGCTGTGTGTGTGTCATATGTGGGGGTCAGGACGAATGTAGTAGAAATGTGCGTGTGATGTTTGGGGGTCAGGGTGGGTGTATTAGAGCTTGGTGTGTAGCAGAGCTGAGTGTAATGTGTGGGGGTTAGAATAAATGTAGTGGAACTGTGTATGAGGTGTGGGGGGTTAGAATGGGTGTAGAAGAGCTGTGTATGATGTGTGGGGTCAGGATTGGTGTATTAGAGCTTGGTGTGTGACGTGTGAGGGTCAGGATGGATGGAGTAGAGAATTATAGAATGTTAGAGTTGGAAGGGACCTCCAGGGTCATCTGGTCCAACCTCTTGCTCAGTGCAGGATTTACTAAATCATCCCAGAAAGATATTGTCCCCCCTTTGTTTGAACACTTCCCTTGAAGGAGAACTCGCCACCTCCCATGGTAACCGGTTCCACTCATTGATCACCCTCACTGTCAAAAAGTTTTTTCTAATATCTAATTTGTATCTCCTCCCTTTCAATTTCACCCCATTGCTTCTAGTCTTTGTGCAAATGAGAATAAGGCTGACCCCTCTGTACCGTGACAGCCCTTCAGATAGTTGTAGACAGCTATTAAATCTACTTTTAGCCTTCTTTTTTGCAAGCTAAACATTCCCAGATTCTTTAGCCGTTCCTCATAGGACATGATTTGCAGACCACTCACCATCTTGGTAACTCTTCTTGCTCCAGTTTGTCAATGTCTTTTTTTAAGCGGGGTGCCCAAAACTGGACACAGTATTCTAGATGAGGTCTGACTAAGGAAGAGTAGAGTGGGATAATTAACTCATGTGATCTAGACTCTGCTTCCTTTAATACATCCCAGAATTAGGTTTGCCTTTTTGGATGCAGCATCACATTGTTGACTCATGTTCACTCTATGATCTATTAGTATACCCAAGTCTTTTTCACATATGCCACTGTTTAGCCCAATTCCTCCCATTCTGTATGTGCTTTTTTCATTTTTATTGCTCAGATGTAGGAATTTGCATTTTTCCTTGTTACATACCATTCTGTTTGTCGCCGAACACTGTTAAAGCTTTTCTAAATCTTTTTGAATATTTACTCTCTCCTCCCTAGTGTTAGCTATCCTTCCTAGCTTTGTGTCATCAGCAAATTGGATCAGTTTTCAATCAATTCCCTCCTCCAGATCATTTATAAAAATGTTCAACAACACTGGGCCTAGGACAGAGCCTTGTGGTCCCCACTTGATGTATTCTTACACTTGGATGTGCAGCCATTTATGACCACTCATTGAGTACGATCACTCAGCCAGTTGTGAATCCACCTAACAGTTGCCTTATCAATCCCATATTTTGTCATTTTTTCAATAAGTATTGTTTGAGATACTTTGTCAAATGCTTTACCAAAGTCAAGATATACTATATCCACTGCATTTTCTTGATCCACCCAGTTGGTGATTCTGTCATAGAAGAAAATTAGAACTATCTAGCATGACTTGTTTGTTACAAACCCATACTGGCTCTAGTTAATTACTCCATTTTCATCCAAGTACTTGCATACATGCTGTTTAATAAATTGTTCGAAGATCTTTCCCGGTATAGAAGTCAGGCTCAAAGGCCTGTAGTTTCCTGGTTCCACCTTCTTTGCTTTTTTGAAGATAGGGACAACATTTGCCCTTTTTCAATCTTCTGGGACTTCTCCTGTTCTCCAGAAATTTTCAAACATTTTGGCGAGTTGTTCAGCAATTACCTCCCCTGCTTCCTTTAGTATCCTAGGATGTAATTTATCTAGACCTTGAGACTTGAATTAATTAAAGTGAGCTATATGTTCCCTCACTATCTTTTTGCTTATAGATAGCCTAAAAATTTTTATTTCCCCAATAGCACAGGGAAGATCAGTTGATGTTACATCTACTTTCTGAGAGAAAACAGATACAAAATTGGAATTGAAAAGCTCAGCCTTCTCAAGTAGTAGAGCTGTGTGTGATGTCTGGGGATCAGGATGGATGTAGTTGAGCTGTGTGTGTGATGTGTGGGGGTCAGATTGGATGGAGCAGAGCTGTGTGTGATGCATGGGTGTCAGTATTGATGGAGTAGAGCTGTGTGTGTGATGTGTGAGGGTCAGGCTGAATGTAGTAGAGCTGTGTGTGTGATGTGTGAAGGTCATAATGGATGTAGTAGAGCTGTGTATGTGATATGTTGGGGTCAGGATGGATGTAGTAAAGCTGTTTGTGTGATGTGTGGGGGTCTGTATGGATGTAGTCACTGGTGTACCACTAGGAGTCAAAGTAGTCGCAATTGTGACCCAGTCCCTTACTGAGCAGGTGCCCCCGCCACACACCGTTTCACCACCGCGGGCCCAGCACTCAGGGAGGGTACAGACATTACCCGAGGAGCCAGCAGCCAGACTCCTTTGTCAAGAAAACACATTGACCCTGTAGAATTAAGCCCCGGGGTCAGGGAGTGTGAAAGCTCCCTGCTATTGGCTAGCAGAGGTAGCCGACAGCTTGGAGCTGTGAGGGGGGCAGCGGTGTGCAAACCCTAATCAGATGATCACTGTTATCCAGTAAATAACGGCGATCACGTAAAAATAAAAAAAGTTTGAAAATGTAATCTTTCATCTCCCTTCATGGATTTGATCTGTGAGGGGAGATGAAATGACTCACCTAAGGCCTCTGCAATGCCCCTGATGATCTCATCCTGCAAGGAGCTTTTCCCAGCTTCTGTGCCTGCCCCAGATGGCAAAATGAGCAACGCATGCGCAGAGGCTGGGAATTGCCCTGCAAATTTGAAATCTCTTTGCTTTCAAGAGCCTGGGGATGTCACCGATGGGCCCGCGCATGGTCCCCGGCCTCGTGATCATGTAAAAGTTAAAAGAAAAGTTTAAAAAGCTAAAGTTTCATCTCTCTTCGCCAATTTGATTGGTGAAGGGAGATAAAACTTCTTACCCGAGTCCTGAACGTTGTCCCTTAATGTAATCACCCTCCACAGACCTTCCCTCGCTTCTGTGCATGTGCCTGCTGGCAGATATCTCCTTGCTACCAGCTACCAAAAGTTACATTTGTAAGTCTCCTTAATAGTTAAAAAAATTAAATAAAATAAAGTTTTTCAAATGTACTTCCAGAACAAAGTAAACAGATGGAAATATATATGTTATATAAAAAAAAAATTGCAATATGTCAATATATTTGCACATATTTGATATATTGCAGCTGAAAATGTCAAGAAGTATAAATATTTTCAAAATTTTCAGAATTTTTGTGCTTTTAATAAATATGCACAAATGAGCGAAGGAACACTGCTATCAGACTACACAGGGGGTCTTTGTAGTCTGTAGTCATAGAGACACATAGGTCTGCGTAGGAAATGTGTACACAAAACAAGGATATGTTTCATCAATACTATTTGCAACTTGCGTTTTTATATTTTCAATGCATTGGAGAAAAAATTGGTTGCAAAGTTTTCACCACCTTTTTTGGGTACTTTTACATGGGCCAATGTTCACCTGTCTAATCCTTTAAAAGGTCCACATATTGCGAATACCCAGGATTCTACATGGCGAGTGAGTTACAGTCGCTCACTTGTCAGAGTTGCTTTGTTTTCAGCTCACCAAAAAATGAAGCAACTGCCGGTCCATTTAAACAGGCAATGGTTCATTTATGAAGGACAACCTGATTACTCTGAATGGAGGCAGTAGCCAGAAGAGATCTTTGGCGCACTTTGCCTCCATTCACTGAGCGATGGCCGTACCTATGTGAAAGCACAGGAGTGATAATCGCTGTAATGGTTGTCAGGCACCGAAATGTCCTATTGATGCTGCGGGCTCTGGATGCTGCTGGCTGTGACTGACAACAGGCTTCCTACTGCAAATAGGGGGGGGGGGGGGGGCAGTGAGAACACCGATCCCTGTTTTTAACCCTGGATTACCATTGCAACTGCACGGCATTCAATTGCATCCAGGTCTGCTATAGCTTGTGATTGCTATTATAAAACTTAAACACTGTAAAAAAAAAAAAGGAAACATATGTAAAAAATATAAAAACAAAACTGTGTGTGTGGGGGGTGTAATTATTACTACTGGGGGCAGTATTGGCAGTCACTATTACTAGTGCTGCCATGGAAGGGGGGGGGTGACAGTTGTCACTATTTTTAGTCCTGCTACGGGGGGGTGGGATAGACGGGGTTGGGTGCTCTCACTATTACTACTGGGGCAACTATTGGGGGTTACTATTACTACTAGGGCAACTGTTGGAGGTCACTAATACTGCTAGGGCAACTATTGAGGGTCACTATTTCTGCTGGGGCAACTATTGGGGGTCACTATTACAGTTGGGCAACTATTTGGGGTTACTATTACTACTAGGGCAACTTTTGGGGTCAGTATTACTTCTGGTGCAACTGTTGGTGGTCAGCATTACTGCTAGGGCAACTGTTGGTGGTCAGCATTACTGCTGGGGCTACTGTTGGTGGTCAGCATTACTGCAGTGACAAGTATTGGGGTTACTATTACTACTAGGGCAACTATTGGGGGGCAACATTACTGCTGTATCAACTATTGAGGGTAATTATTTCTGTTGGGGCATCTATTGGTGGTCACTATTTCTGCTGGGGCAACTATTTGGGGTCATTATTTTTGCTGGGGAAACTATTGAGGGTTACTATTACTACTAGGGCAACTATTGGTGTCATTATTACCACTGGAGGTAGTATTGGCTGTCACTATTACTAGGGCTGCCACAGGAAGGAGGTGTCAGTGGTCACTATTTCTAGTCCTGCTTCAGGGGTGGGATGGACAGAGTTGGGTGCTGTCACTATTACTACTGGGACAACTATTGTGGGTTACTATTACTACTAGAGTGAAGGTTGAGGGTGACTATTATTGCTGGGGGGGCAACTATTGTGGGTCACTGTTACTGCTGGGGCAACTATTGGGAGTCACTATTTTAGTGGGGTAACTATTGGGGTTCACTATTTTTGCTGAGGCAACTATTGGGGTCACTATTATTGCTACAGTAACTATTTGCAGTTACCATTACTACTAGGGCAACTATTGGGGGTCACTATAACTGGGGGAGCAACTATTAGGGTGTAAATATTACTACATCGGGCAGTATTGGTGGTCATTATTACTAGTACTGCCATAGGAAGGGGGGTATCAGTGGTCATTATTACTAGTCCTGCTACAGGGGTGGGATGGACGGGGCTGGGTGCTGTCACTACTACTACTGAAGCAACTATTGGGGGTTAATATTACTACTAGGGCAACTTTTTCGATCACTATTTCTGCTGGGGCAACTATTGGGGTTACCGTTACTGCTGGGGCAACAATTGGGATTCACTATTTTTAGTGGCGTAACTATTGGGGTTCACTATTTTTGATGAGGCAACTATTGGGGTCACTATTATTGCTAGGGTAACTATTTGTGGTTACTATTACTACTAGCGTACCTATTTGTGGTTACTATTACTACTAGGGCAACTACTGGGGGTCACTATCACTGGAGGAGCAACTATTAGGGTGTAAATATTACTATATGGGGCAGTATTGGTGGTCATTATTACTAGTACTGCCACAGGAAGGGGGGTATCAGTGGCCATTATTACTAGTCCTGCCACAGGGGTGGGATGGACGGGGTTGGGTGCTGTCACTATTACTAATGGAGGAACTATTGGGGGTTAATATTACTACTAGGGCAACTTTTTGGATCACTATTTCTGCTGGCGCAACTATTGGGGGTACTGTTTCTGTTGCAGGAACTATTGTGGATCGCTAGTACTGCTGGGGATCTATTTGGGGTTACTATTACTACTAAGGCAACTATGCGGGGTCAGTATTACTGCTGGGCAACTGTTGGGGGTCAGCATTACTGCTGGGCAACTGTTGGGGGTCAGCATTACTGCTGGGGCAACTGTTGTGGGTAAGCATTACTGCTGGGGCAACTGTGGGGGGTCAGCATTACTGCTGGGGCAGCTGTTGGGGGTCAGCATTACTGCTGGGGCAACTGTTGGGGGTCAGCATTACTGCTGGGGCAACTGTTGGGGGTCAGCATTACTGCTGGGGCAACTGTTGGGGGTCAGCATTACTGCTGGGCAACTGTTGGGGGTCAGCATTACTGCTGGCGCAACTGTTGTGGGTAAGCATTACTGCTGGGCCAACTGTTCGGGGTCAGCATTACTGCTGGGGCAACTGTTGGGGGTCAGTATTACTACTGAGGCAACTGTTGGGGTCACTATTACTACTGAGGGAAACTGTTGGGGTTCACTATTACTATTGGGGCTACTGTTGGGGATCACTATTACTTCTGGGGCAACTGTTGAGGGTTACTATTTCCTACTTGGGCAATTATTGGGCGTCACTATTTTTCCCAGGGGAACTAATGGGGTCACTATTTCTGCTGGCGCAACTATTGTGTATCAGTATTACTACTGGGGCAACTGTTGGGGGTAAATATTTCTGAAAGAGCAACTGTTGGGTTCAGTATTACTACTGGACCTACTATTGGGGGTCACTATTTCTGCTGGGGCAACTATTATGGGTCAATATTACTGCTAAGGTAACTATTGGGGATCACAATTTCTGCTGGGGTAACAATTGGGGGTCATTATTTCTGCTGGGGCAAATGTTGGGGATCACTATTACTGCTGAGACAACTGTTGGGGGTCAGTATTACTACTGAGGTAACTGTTGAGGTCACTACTACTACAGAGGTGAACTGTTGGGGGTCACTATTACTACTGGGGCTACTCTTGAGGGTCACTATTTCTTCTGGGGCAACTATTGAGGGTCACTATTTCTGCTGTGGCAACTATTTGGGTCACTGCTACTGCTGGGGCAACTATTTGGGGTTACTATTACTACTGGGGCAACCTTTGGGGGCAGTATTATTTCTGGTGCAACTGTTGGTGGTCAGCATTACTGCTAGGGCAACTGTTGGTGGTCAGCATTACTGCTGGGGCAACTGTTAGGGGTCACTATTACTGCGGGGGCAATTATTGGGGTTACTATTACTACTACGGCAACTATAGGGGGCAACATTACTGCTGGAGCAACTATTGAGGGTAATTATTTCTGTTGGGCATCTATTGCTGGTCACTATTTCTGCTGGGGCAACTATTGGGGGTCATTATTTTTGCTGGGGCAACTATTGAGGGTTACTATTACTAATAGGGCAACTATTGAGGTGTCATTATTACCACTGGAGGTACCATTGGCTGTCACTATTTCTAGTCCTGCTTCAGGGGAGGGATGGACAGAGTTGGGTGCTGTCACTATTACTACTGGGACAACTATTGTGGGTTAAGATTACTACTAGAGTGAATGTTGAGGGTGACTATTATTGCTGGGGCAACTATTGTGGGTCACTGTTTTTGCTGAGGCAACTATTGGGGTCACTATTATTGCTAGGGCAACTATTGGGTGTCACTATCACTGGAGGAGCAACTATTAGGGTGTAAATATTACTATATGGGGCAGTATTGGTGGTCATTATTACTAGTACTGCAACAGGAAGGGTGGTATCAGTGGTCATTATTACTAGTCCTGCCACAGGGGTGGGATGGACGGAGTTGGGTGCTGTAACTATTAGTGCTGGAGCAACTGGAGCAACTATTGGGGGTTAATATTACTACTAGGGAAACTTATGGGATCACTATTTCTGCTGGGGAAACTATTGGTAGTACTGTTTCTGTTTCAGGAACTATTGTGGGTCGCTAGTACTGCTGGGCATGTATTTGGGGTTAGTATTACTACTAAGGCAACTATGGGGGGTCAGAATTACTGCTGGGCAACTGTTGGGCTAAGCATAACTGCTGGGGCAATTGTTGGGGGTCAGCATTACTGCAAAGGCAACTGTTGGGGGTCAGCATTACTGCTGGGGCAACTGTTGGGGGTCATCATTACTGCTGGGGCAACTGTTGGGGGTCAGCATTACTGTTGGGGCAACTGTTGGGGGTCAGCACTACTGCTGGGGCAAATGTTGGGGGTCAGCATTACTGCTGGGGCAACTGTTGGGGGTCAGCATTACTGCTGGGGCAACTGTTGGGGGTCAGCATTACTGCTGGGGCAACTGTTGGGGGTCAGCATTACTGCTGGGGCAACTGTTGGGAGGCAGCATTACTGCTGGGGCAACTGTTGTGGGTAAGCATTACTGCTGGAGCAACTGTCGGGGGTCAGCATTACTGCTGGGGTAACTCTTGGGGGGTCATTATTACTGCTGGGGCAACATTTTGGGGTCATTTTTTAGTGCTGGAGCAACTATTTGGGGTTCCTATTACTGCTGGGGCAAGTTTTGTGAAACAATATTTCTGTTGGGGCAACTATTTGGTATCAGTATTACTGCAATGGCAACTGTTGGGGTCAGTATTACTGCTAGGACAACTGTTGGAGTTCAGTATTACTGCTGGACCAACTATTGGGGGTCACTTTTTCTGCTGAGGGGAAATATTACGGGTCAATATTACTGCTGGGACAACTATTGGGGGTAACTATTACTGCTGGGACAACTATTGAGGGCCATTATTTCTGCTGCGGTAAATGTTGGGGATTCCTATTACTGCTGTCACAACTGTTGGGGGTCACTGTTACTGCCAGAGCAACAGTGGGGGGTCCGCATTACTGCTGGGGCAGCTATTGAGGGTCACTATTTCTGCTCTGTCAAATGTTGGGGGTCAATATTACTGCTGGTGCAACTGTTGGTGATCAGCATTGCTGCTGGGGCAACTGTTGAAGGTCACTTTTTCTCCTGGGGCAACTATTGGGTGTCACTATTTCTGCTCTGGCAACTTTTGGGGGTTAGCATTACTGCTGGGGCAACTGCTGGAGGTAGGCTTTACTGCTGGGGCAACTACTGGAGGTCACTCTTGCTGCTGGGGCAACTGTTGGGAGTCAGTGTTACTGCTGAAGTAACTATTTTGGGTCAGCGTTACTGTTGGGGCAACTTTTGGGGTCACTATTACTGCTTGGGTAACTATTGGGGGTTCCTATTACTGCTGGGGCAACTATTGGGTATCAGTATTACTGCTATAGCAACTGTTGGGTCAGTATTACTGCTGGACAAACTATTGGGGGTCACTTTTTCTGCTGGGGTAAATTTTGGGAGTCACTATTACTGCTGAAACAACTGTTGGGGGTCAATATTACTACTTGGGAAAGTCTAGTGGGTCACTATTACTACTGGGGCAAGTCTTGTGGGTCACTATTACTACTGGGGCAACTATTGGGGGTCACTAGAGCAACAGTTGGGGGTTTGCATTACTGCTGGTGCAACTATTGGGGGTCACTTTCTGCTAGGGCAACTGTTGAGGGACACTATTTCTGCTGAGGCAACTTTTGGGGTTTACTATTGCTACTGGGGCAACTCTTGTGGGTCATTATCACTGCTGCGGAAATGTTGGGGGTCAGTATTACTGCAGGGACAACTGTTGGGGTTCAGTATTACTGCTGAACCAACTATTGGGGGTCACTTTTTCTGCTGAGGGGAAATATTACGGGTCAATTTTACTGCTGGGGCAACTATTGGGGGTAACTATTACTGCTGGGGCAACTATGACGGGCCATTATCTCTGCTGCGGTAAATGTTGGGGATTCCTATTACTGCCGTGACAACTGTTGGGGGTCACTGTTACTGCTAGAGCAACAGTGGGGGGTCCGCATTACTGCTGGGGCAAATATTGAGGGTCACTATTTCTGCTCTGTCAAATGTTGGGTTCAATATTACTGCTGGTGCAACTGTTGGTGATCAGCATTGCTGCTGGGGCAACTGTTGAAGGTCACTTTTTCTCCTGGGGCAACTATTGGGGGTCACTATTTCTGCTCTGGCAACTTTTGGGGGTTAGCATTACTGCTGGGGCAACTGTTGGAGGTAGGCTTTACTGCTGGGGCAACTACTGGAGGTCACTCTTGCTGCTGGGGCAACTGTTGGGAGTCAGTGTTACTGCTGAAGTAACTATTTTGGGTCAGCGTTACTGTTGGGGCAACTTTTGGGGTCACTATTACTGCTTGGGTAACTATTGGGGGTTCCTATTACTGCTGGGGCAACTATTGGGTATCAGTATTACTGCTATAGCAACTGTTGGGTCAGTATTACTGCTGGACAAACTATTGGGGGTCACTTTTTCTGCTGGGGTAAATTTTGGGAGTCACTATTACTGCTGAAACAACTGTTGGGGGTCAATATTACTACTTGGGAAAGTCTAGTGGGTCACTATTACTACTGGGGCAAGTCTTGTGGGTCACTATTACTACTGGGGCAACTATTGGGGGTCACTAGAGCAACAGTTGGGGGTTTGCATTACTGCTGGTGCAACTATTGGGGGTCACTTTCTGCTAGGGCAACTGTTGAGGGACACTATTTCTGCTGAGGCAACTTTTGGGGTTTACTATTGCTACTGGGGCAACTCTTGTGGGTCATTATCACTGCTGCGGAAATGTTGGGGGTCAGTATTACTGCAGGGACAACTGTTGGGGTTCAGTATTACTGCTTAACCAACTATTGGGGGTCACTTTTTCTGCTGAGGGGAAATATTACGGGTCAATTTTACTGCTGGGGCAACTATTGGGGGTAACTATTACTGCTGGGGCAACTATGACGGGCCATTATCTCTGCTGCGGTAAATGTTGGGGATTCCTATTACTGCCGTGACAACTGTTGGGGGTCACTGTTACTGCTAGAGCAACAGTGGGGGGTCCGCATTACTGCTGGGGCAAATATTGAGGGTCACTATTTCTGCTCTGTCAAATGTTGGGTTCAATATTACTGCTGGTGCAACTGTTGGTGATCAGCATTGCTGCTGGGGCAACTGTTGAAGGTCACTTTTTCTCCTGGGGCAACTATTGGGGGTCACTATTTCTGCTCTGGCAACTTTTGGGGGTTAGCATTACTGCTGGGGCAACTGTTGGAGGTAGGCTTTACTGCTGGGGCAACTACTGGAGGTCTCTTGCTGCTGGGGCAACTGTTGGGAGTCAGTGTTACTACTGAAGTAACTATTTTGGGTCAGTGTTACTGCTGGGGCAACATTTGGGGTCACTATTACTGCTTGGGTAACTATTGGGGGTTCCTATTACTGCTGGGGCAACTATTGGGTATCAGTATTACTGCTATGGCAACTGTTGGGTCAGTATTACTGCTGGACAAACTATTGGGGGGGTCACTTTTTCTGCTGAGGGGAATATTATGGGTCAATTTTACTTCTGGGGCAACTATTGGGGTTAACTATTACTGCTGGGGCAACTATTGAGGGTCACTATTTCTGCTGGGGCAACTATTGGGTATCAGTATTACTGCTATGACAACTGTTGGGGTCAGTATTACTGCTGGGCAACTGTTGGGGTTCAGTATTACTGTTGGACCAACTATTGGAGATAACCATTACTGCTGGGGCAACTATTGGGAGCCAATATTTCTGCTGGGGTAAATTTTGGGGGTCACTATTACTGCTGAAACAACTGTTGGGGGTCACTATTACTACTGGGGCAACTATTGGGGGTCACTAGAGCAACAGTTGGGGGTTTGCATTACTGCTGGTGCAACTATTGGGGGTTAGTATTTCTGCTGTGGTAAGTGTTAGGGGTCACTATTACTGCTGGGGCAACATTTTGTGGTCACTATTACTGCTGGGGCAACTATTGGGGGGTCTGTTTACTGCTTGGGCAACTATTGAGGGTCACCGTTTCTGCTAGGGCAACTGTTGAGGGACACTATTGAATGGGGTGTTGTTGGGGTGCCGCCTACCTATAACACTTTTGTGGTCGAGCAATCCACTCCCCCATTCTGGGGGAAGACCTAAAGTCCAAACAGGGCCACCATGTTGCATAAAACCTCACCACCAAGCTCTCCTCCTCTGCCCTCATCTCCTCAAATCTGGCTAGCGTATTAATTGCCTCTACCCAATGAATCTTGGCGGGGCCCGAGGTGGCTCGCCAGAACCTTGGGATAATTTGCCTTACTGCTAATATAAAAAATCCCAGAAGGCCTTTTTTCGCACGAGTGATAGGCCCCTTTAACATGGACAGCAGAGCCATCTCGGGCGTGAACACCACACAAGCCCTGCACAAATTGTTGTATAGCGACTCCACGTCTCTCCATAGTGTCGCCACCGGAGGGCATTCCCACCATATGTACCATATTGCCCTTTCCACCGGAGCATCTCCAGCACAGAGTGGAGGACTGGGGAAACATTCTGTGTATCTTTTCCAGAGTCGTGTACCAATGTGACAGGACCTTATAGTTTAGTTTGTGCAGCCTGGAGTGAACTGTACCCTTATGGGTTAAGATAAAAGACCTCTGCCAAAGGTCTGCGGATAAACTTTTCCCCAGCTCGCTCTCCCAGGCTCTTACATACCCCTGGGGTTCGTCCCCCATCTCACGATCCAGCAATATCCTGTATAGTAGAGAAATTATGTGTCCAGGAGATTCAGGTGACATGCATAATTCCTCAAAAGGAGTGAGGGCTCTAGTTAAGTTCGATCCAGGTGTCAGGGAGTCCCAGCGAACCCCTCAGTTGTAAATATACCATCCAAGCTCCCGGCGGTGTCCGTGTCCCCGTGTAAAACTCTGCCAAGGGTTTGAATCCCGACTGGTTTAATATGTCTCTCACACGTGGCGATCGTATCTCAAGAGTTAATATTAAGGTTCTGTTTCGTTCCAAGGCCTTGAATTGGAGGTTGGCCAGGATTGGGGTAAGGGGGCCCGGGATCTCGTTCTGCCTAGCGAAGTTCGACCACGCCTCCGCCAGTTGCCTCAACAAGGGAGACACTTTGGGGCAATCTTTAAGCAGTCCTTGCGGTATTCAAAATACCCCTTGTGTTACCTCTGGCTCTAGTTCAGTTTCCAACTCGGCCCATAGTTTAGACTCACTGTATTTGAGAAGATTGAGGACACATTTAGCTATGTTTGCCTTGTAGAATAAGTAAAAGTCTGGTAGGCTAAGGCCTCCCTTATCCTTCGCTCTGACTAGCGTGCTGTATTTTAATCTGGGTCTGCGCCCTCTCCAGACAAATTTGGTAATTAGGGAACGTATGTGCAATAGATAATGTCTGTTTAGTCTGATGGGAAAGGCTTGGCATAGGTAAAGGAATCTTGGGAGCGATACCATCTTGACCGTATTAATTCTACCGCTCCAGGACAGAAATAGGGGGTTCCACTTATTAAGGTCTTTTTCTACATTTGTTATAAATGGTTTATAGTTTAAATCAAACGTGTGAGCGGGGTCAGCTGGGAGTTGGTCACCCAAATATTTTATGGCGTTGCCCTGCCATTTAAATGGAAACTGCCTTTTCAGCCTTAGTTCCTCCGCTTCGGGGATAGATACGTTCAATATCTCTGTCTTCTGTAAGTTAATTTTGAAATTGATTATTTTGCTAAACCTGTTGAACTCCTGCAGGAGAACCGGAATTCCCACACTTGGGCAGGACAAATACACCAGGAGGTCATCCGTGAACAGGGATAATTTATAATCCGTGTGTCCCACTTCAACGCCTCTAATGGACCCATTTTCCCTAATGGCGTTGGCAAGCGACTCCATAGTTAGAATATAAAGGAAGGGTGACAGCGGGCACCCTTGCCTTGTTCCGTTGTGGATGAGAATGGTGTCCGACAGTGCCCCGTTGACCCTCACTCTAGCTGTGGGATCTTTATACAAGGCCGATATTCGCTCCCTCATGCGTGGCCCCAGTCAACGCTCTGCAGGGTGGCCTCTAGAAAGCTCCATCTCACCCTATCAAAGGCCTTTTCTGCATCAACGGCCATGAGGCAAAGCGGGGACTCCGCACCCCTAGCCCTCGATATTAGGGACGTAGATTTAATTACGTTGTCTCTGCCCTCCCTTCCCGGGACGAACCCCACCTGGTCCCAATGAATTTGCCTCGAAATAAAGGGTTGTATACGCGTCGCGATCAGTTTGGCAAAGAGCTTAATGTCTATGTTTATAAGCGATATGGGCCTATAGTTGATGCAAACCGTGGGATCCCTCCCCGGTTTGGGTATAACCACTATGTGAGCCTGCAGTGCTTGTGATGGGAAGGTGCAGCCTCTATTTACTGCATTGAAGGCCCCCAGCATCAGCGGGGAGATTTCTTCCTTAAAGATTTTGTAGAATTTGGAAGTGAACCCATCCGGGCCCGGGCTCTTGCCTGCTTTGAGTTCCATTATTAGGACAGATAATTCAGGGAATGAAAAATCCTCCTCCATGTCCCCGAACTCGGATGGGTCGCAGTGTTTTGGGGCAAAGCTATTGAGGTACTCTCGTGTTCCATCATCCCCTGCGCTGTTGGTTGGCTCAGAATCCTGCTTTAGGTTATATAGATTGTTATAGTATGAGCGGAATGTCTCCAAAATCTCAGAAGTTGAGTGAACAACTCCTCCTGATGTTTGTATTTTAGAGATGTGATTCATGGGAGCTCTCGGATGCAGCGTTCTGGAAAGCCACCTCCCGCACTTTATCTTTAGCCCCTAGCGATCTTTGATCTAAAATTTGCAAAATTTGGTGCCGGATCGCGGAAATCTCCGCCTTAGTTGCGTCTAGGGGCTGGCCCTTGTTTAGGGATTCCTTTATAGCCAACTCTCCCACAAGTTTCTGTAGCTTGGCAGATCTGTCCTTCTTAAGCCGGGCTCCTTGGGAAATGAATACCCCTCTCAGAACACATTTAAGGGCCTCCCACTTAATAGGAGTTCCTGTAGTGTCATTTCTATGGATCTCCTCAAATTCCATGATTATTTTTTAATTTCGTCGATGCAAAGTGTATCGTTAATGAGATTCTCATTGAGTCTCCACTGATTCGTGAAGGTCCGCCTGCCCATATCTGGAAGTTCCCCATAGATTGGGGCGTGGTCAGACCAGAGAAGTGGTCCTATCGAGCATGCCGGCTTATGGTCAAGGAGGCTATGGGAAATTAAGATGTGGTCTATGCGGCTATAGCTGTTGTGGGCCGCCGAGTGGAATCTGAAGTCCCTGACAGAAGAAAAAATTTTTGCTTGCGACTTGCTTCGTTTGCCTAACAAATATGTGCAACAAAATAATCAAACAAGCCCTATGTACCCCAAAATGGTGCTTAAAATACAGCTCACCCCCAAATAAACCCTCATAGTACTATGCAATGCAAAAAAAAGTATTTTCCAAAAAAAAGGATTTTATTTTATAAAAGAAGAATAACCAAAACTATATATAGAATTTTAGTATCATTGTAATTGTGCCAAAAAAATTATGTCACTTATATTTCATGGTGAACACCGTTAAAGCCAAAGAAAAATCAATGGCAGAATTAATAACATAGTAACATAGTATGTAAAACTGAAAAAAGATATATGTCCATCCAGTTCAGCCTATTACCCCCAAATGTTAATCGAAAGGAAAGCAAAAAAAAAAAAAAAAACCCAATGCGGTAGATGTCAATTTTCCCCATTTAAAGGAAAAACAATTATGTATTTTCTCTCCCTGCCATAAAAAAATTAATTAAAGTTATTCAATACATGATATGTACACCAAAATGGTACCAATAAAAACCACGAAAAAACAAGTCTTTGTACGGCCGTGTCGATGTAGAAAAAAAAAAAAAGCTTATGGCTTTTGAGAAGTAGATGAGAATCCCCAAACATTGTAGCATCCTTAGGTCCAAGATGGACCTCATCACTAAGATATTACTGAGCCGATCTGACCTGCAAGACCGTTCATTAAGACCCTGAGGCGACAATGTACCCAATTTAAAAATCCAATACATTTCTCTGTTTTTTAAAAAAGAAAACATTCCTGATTTCACGCTTTCGAGAAACACAATTTTTAAAACAGAAAAGTCTTTATCGTGATAGTTTAAAAAATGTGTTGAGACGCTATGTCTCAGGAAAGCGTTTAATATATTAGAGCAATTTTTTTTCAATCGAGTCCGTAGTTAATTTACTGTATGACCCACATAACAGAGTCCGCATCGGCATTCTAATAAGGAACTAACATTAGACGTTCCATAGTTTGAAAATTCTTTTAATGTGTAAGGGGCTAGATCATTCTTTATGAAGAATTCCTTCCTTCAATGATCTATACTTCTATAACACTTGCATCTGTTCAGACCATATCTATTAAAACTCTGTATCTATAATAAATGGGGGTTGTAGTCTTGGAGGGTGGTGTGGTACCTCAGTTCCTCAGGTCAGATGGTGATGAGAAGCGACTCCAGGAGTCAGGATGAACGGTGAAACTATAAACAATATATTAGCAGAGAAGGATCTTCACTAAATAATTTAAACACAATGGCATTTCTTGAGTTAGATAAACTTATATCAGTACAGGGACACACATCTGTACACATGCAGGCATTAAGCACAGGAACCTCTTCTGTACGCTGTGGTTTGCCCTTCTGCTTTTCTTTTTCTATATTACTTTAAGTATAAATCTTCTTCGTTCTTTTGATACTGTTAATCAAACTGTTCCCTTTACTTTTCTGTCTTCTACTATCATTACACAAACCGATCCTTCTTTTCTTTCTTTGTCTATCTTTGGTGTAACACTGTTACGGCACTCTGACCCCCGAGCGCCAGATGGGGTGCCCTGAACTTCCCGCACCCCACTGTCCCTGCCTACTTGCCTCGGCCCTGGCTAATCCCAGGCAGACAACTGGACGGCGGTCCCTGCGCTGGCTAGGGACCTGGCGACTGACAAGAGAAACTAACTGATGGGGGGACAGAGTGCCGACAGAGAGGCAGATGGAAAAGACCAACAGAACAAACAAAGCTACTGGCAGGCTGAAGGAAACTGACTGGCAAACTAGGGCTAGCTGAGAGTAGCTGCAGGTAGACTAGCTAGTAGCAGACAGAACCAGAACAGACTGAGAAAAGGCACACTAGAAGAGACTGACTAGCAACTAGTACTGACTGACACAGGCAGAACTGACTAGTGGCTAACAGAACCAATAACTGGCAGTGAGCTCAGGTCACTGCCAGCCTTATAAATGAAAGACTCCGCCCCGGGGCGGAGAGTGGGAGGAGCCAGCACCCCCACTACTGCACAAGAGAGATGGAGGAGTGCGGGCGGCGCCCTACGGGCGGACATGCCCATGCCGCTGCACACCAGCCGTTCCACGTCGCCGGTAGAGCCCCGACATCAGGGCTCCAGGATGCCAGAGCCGACGCCGGGGTGGCGCGCGCTGACCACGGGACCCTGCGCTGCCCTGCATGGTAACAAACACATTTTTAGGTACTCACACTTCCTCCTTCTCATTGCATTGGCTTTTCTATCTGTTGATCTTGTTACTTGATTCTTCCTTCTGCAGCAGCTCAACTCCAACTCTAAGAGGCTTTTGTGGCAGTGCTAAGGCAGCAAAAATGCAGTCCTAAGCTCTCGCTCACGGCCTCAAGGTTGCAAATTCAATCCCTACGTGGTTCAGGTAGTGGGCTCAAGCTTGACTCATCCTTCCATCCTTCTGAAGTTGGTAAAATGAGTACCCAGCTTGGTGGGGGGTAATAAATAAATAAATTACCTGAAAGCGCTACGGAATAAGTTGGAACTATACAAATAAAAAGTTTTGGGGGTTTTTATTTAATTTTATTTTTATTTTACTCTGCCTCAACCAATTCTCCCTGTAACCCCCAGCTTTTACCAGTACGCCTAGCCAGCCCATGTGGAGGACTCATCTACCAATCACAGGCTCTCTAACTCCTCAGTAATTGGATAACCAACACCTGAGTTGTGGCTGGATAATTGATAGCTCAATGGGAATACTGGAATGAACAGCCAATAGGGTACAGAGTTGGATGTTAGCAGAATATGTTAGGACTCTTTCACATGGGCTACCAAATGTGGCTACAAAACGCATGTATGTGAAGCCGTGGTTTCCAAGGGGTGCTTTCACATGAGTGATGTTTTGTAGCCCATTGGAAACCATAAACTTCACATACATGCCATATTGTAGTGATGATTTGTAGCCAGTATGAAAAAGGCCTTAAGGCCATACACCCAATTACTAAAAAGTGACCAAATAGGTAATGTAGTGTCTAACTCTGGGACACTACAATTTCACAGTTAAAAACGGTACAAAATCCACATCTGTGCTGCGTCCTGCAGAGAATTCCATCCCATAGAAGTCAATGGGATCCGCAAATACATGTAAAATACACTAAAAGATGTGTGAAACGCTGTGTAATTGCACAAGATAAAGAACACATCTGGAACTCATTAGACTAATTACCCATTTCAATAGATGCATGTACATGTCTTGTGCATGGGTAAAGGAAAAAAAAAATACGCTGATGGACATGCAAAAAAGTAATGTTTGTTCCACAAAACTGCTACAATTGCGGGGGCTCTGCTCCTGGGTCGCCTCCTCCCCCTGCAGAAAGGGGCACCGTATATCATCTGGGTGTGAAAACCCGGCCGATATACAGACGTGTGATAAGCCCTTATTTTTTAAAACTGCAATAACCTAAGAAATATATATAATTTAGTATCCTTGTAATCGCACTGAACCAAAGAAAAAATGTATCATGTTAATTACATTTCATGATGATAAAGCCAAAAAAGAACAATGGCAGAATTGATGAGATTACTTGTGATGCAATTATATGTACACCAAACTGATAGCAATAAAAACTCACCACACAAAAAACAAGCCCTCATACGGCCGGGTCCATGGAGAAATAAGAAGGTTATGGCTTTTTATAAGTGGAGATGAAAAGATTGCAGCGTCCTTAGGTCCAATATAGGCCACGTCACCAAGGGGTTAATGAGCCAATCTGACCTGAAGTCTGTTCAAAGTAAGAAAAGTAATCTGTGTAATACGAGCTCTCAAAAGCCTATGCCTGCTTGTTGATGGTTTGTACGCAGCTTTATATACCTTATATTCTATACCGCAAAGTGTAAAAATAAACAGAATCTAATAGAAATTCTTTATTTCAGCGCCCAAATGCCTAAAGAACCAAGAATGGAGTCAATGTGCGCCCGCATGTCCGATCAACTGTGGAAATGTAGACGATAAACCTGTTAAATGTACTAAAAAATGTGCGCCGGGATGTTGCTGCAAAGCACCGTACATCTTCCTGTCTGGCACATCCGGTTCCTGTGTGCTTCGCAAGGATTGTCCAGGTGAGGAGCAGTGAAGGATGATCCTCCACATAATACATGAAGAGGTCTGGAACGATGTGGTTCTAAGGGCTTCTTCAGACAGCCATGACTTTGTCCTATTATGTGAAAACGGCCGCATAGGAAAACCATTCATTTTCACTCTCGGGATTCTCGCGTGTTGATACTAGAGAATCACAGGGGCAGAGCTTTGTCTGACTAAATCAAATTGGAGCCCTTCACAGTGACAGACAGACTAAAATATAACTTTTATTCAAGACTAACATAAAATAATGACTTGGGCTAAGAACAAGACAAACATAAAGACAGAGAATATTAAGGATAGGTGGGTAAATGGAGTTATTAGAATCACCCCACCTAGGCTATGGTAAAGACGAGACTGAAGAGTCGCTAGTGATGCATCAGATAGTCCGTAATTTAAGTAGAATTACGGGTATCAGATATAAGTCTAGGAATACTTTGGTACTGGAGCAAAATTGCTCAAAAAACCTATGGAGATCGCACTGGTTTAGTCGTCACTTGCGATTAATTAATCCAATGGTCACTAAAGTGGGGCCCCAGTACCTATAAACTATAAGAAAAGTGTCACGCATCAGTGTAGCGACCGTCTATAACAAAGTGGTCACATTCGGATAGGTTGATGATCACAGGATTTGATAGTTACTTAGCCAATAATATGATTTGAGGAAACCATAAAAGTACCTCAAGTATTTGGCTCCGAGTAGTATCAGTCCATATCATTTGGAAAGAACGGTAAGCTCTCTTTAGTATAAGTATAGCTCAATATACAACTCATATAACTCAAGAGAGAAGAATGGATGACCTCTCTTTATGTGAAAGGGTGATTACTGCTCAAGAATAATTACTGCTCGTAGAAATATGATTACTTGCTCAGGAATAATTACTGCTCAACGCGTTTCCCTACTAGGATTGTTGGTAGTTCATCAGGAGCAATTGTATGAGTTATGCCATACGATATGACAGGTTCATTGAGTTGAAAACTCAAGAGAAAGAGAGAGAAAGTACCACAATCGTGTTTTGAGACACGAAGGGTTAAATACTTTCTGTCAAATTTTGAGAAAGTGCCACAATCTTGTTTTGGGACACAAAGAGTTAAGAGAAAGTGCCACAATCGTGTTTTGGGACACGAAGGGTTAAATACTGTGTTGATACTACGCGTGTTGATACTACATTCAAGAAAAGATCAGATCGCCCTATCTTTCTCCCATGTGGTTTTTCTACATCCAAGAAAGATAGGGCGGGATCTGTCTTCCCACTTTTTTTTCAAACAGTAAAAATGCGGATAACATGCGGACTCCATGTTATGCCTATGGGGCATGAATTCTGCACTCATTATAATCCACGTCTTTACTTCACAATCACAAGATTATATTCCGCAGTGGGAAAGCTTTCTGCTGAGGAATTACGAACGTCTTGTGGAATTGTTGTGGATTTCTAACATACAGAAGATGTAATTCCACAATTAAAGTCTGCAGAAAAAAAATCCCACAAGACGTTCCACAGAACGCATTCCACAGTTGAAAACGCGACAAAATCCACATTTGCGCTGCGTCCTGCCGAAAATTCCAGCCCATGTGAAAAGTCCTGATAGAAGTCAATGGGATGTGCAAATACATTTCAAATATACTAGGAGATGTGTGAAACACTGCGCAATTGTACAAGAAAAAGAACATGTCTGGAACATTTTAGACTAATTAGCCATTTCAGTGAGTGCATATATTTTCGCGCACAAATGTACATGTCTGTGCGGATAAAGGAAAGCAAAATAAGCTGATGCACGTGCAAAAAAGTAATGTTCATTCCACAAAACCGCTACACTCATGCTTGTGCAAATATGCATACGCTCGTGGGAAGGGGGCCTAAGATACCTAAAGCCATGCGCATACTGACCTTCCAGGTTCATGAACAGAACATCAATACTACAGTGAAGACTGACACACAGGCAGCCTAATAGAAGAAACAATGTGGGGTAGAGGGGTGAGGATGTGGTGCAGACATAAATGGCGCAGATACGAATCGATTGATGCAAAGAGTTAACTTTATTGTGGGACATGTCAGTATAT
This sequence comes from Eleutherodactylus coqui, assembly GCF_035609145.1. Classification (NCBI taxonomy): domain Eukaryota; kingdom Metazoa; phylum Chordata; class Amphibia; order Anura; family Eleutherodactylidae; genus Eleutherodactylus; species Eleutherodactylus coqui. The sequence goes on along the minus strand of NC_089842.1, from coordinate 26,238,255 downwards.
GGGCCCTTTCACACGGCCGTTGGCGGTTTTACGTGTGCCCGCCGACGCCATAAATGAACGCCGCTATCTCCTTCCATACAGCGCAGGCGTCAGCTGTTTAATACAGCTGACACCCGCGGGCAATAGCCGCGTTCGGCCGATCACGGCTATTAACCCTTTAAATGCCGCTGTCAATTCTGACAGCGGCATTCAAAACCCCCGAACGATGTTCGGGGGTCCCGTACGGCCCCCCCCACGGTGAGATCGGGGGAGCCGTGCAGGTGTCATGGCAGCCGGGGGCCTTTAGAAAGGCTGCCTTAGCAGATTGCCTTTCAAGCCATCCCCGTGGGGTGGCTTGATAGACTGCCTGTGAAAAAGCAGTATGACGTAATGCTAAAGCATAACGTCATACTGCAGGTACAATCAAAGCATCACTGGTTGTAGTCCCCCCTGGGGACTGAAAGAAAGTGTAAAAAAAGAACAATAAAGTGTTAGTTATTATAAAAAAAAAAGAGTAATAAAAAAAACAAAAAAAAAACCCTTTTGCCATATTTGCAATAAAAAAATCTAAATAATAAACCAAAAATACGTGTTTGGTATCGCTGCGTCTGTAAAAGTCTGTTCTATTTACCCTGCATGGTGAATGTGGTCCAAAAATAAAAATAAAACGCCCAAAATGCACTTTTTTGGTCACCCTATCTCCGAGAAAAAATGTAATAAAAGGCGATCAAAAAGTCAACTGTATGCGAAAATGGTGCCAACGGAAACGTCAGGACATCCCGCACAAAATGAGCCCTCACACAACTACGTCGCAAAAAAAATAAAGTTATTGTACACAGAAAATGGACACAGAAAATAATGTAAAAAAATTAAATATCTTTAAAAAAAATACAAGTACTACAGCAAAAAAATACTATATAAGTTTGGTATCGTAGTAATCATACTGACCCATAGAATAAAAAATATCAGGTCGTTTTTGTTGCAGTTTGTGCGCCGTAGAAACATGACGCACCGAAATATGGTGGAAAGTCATTTTTTTGTCCACTTCTCTCCGCTTAGAATTTTTAAAACGTTTTTCAGTAAATTATATAGTACAATAAATAGTGCCATTGAAAAAAACAAGCCCTCATACAGCGACGTCGATGGATAAATAAAGGAACTACAATTTTTTAAAAGGGAGTAGGAAAAAACAAAAATGGAAAAAAGCAAAAAAGCTCCGTCACTAAGGGGTTAAATGGTGTGGATTTTGACACAGTTTTCGTTGCAAATCTGCTTCAAAATGTGCAGTGCAAAATATGCTGTGGATTTTGACGCAGATCCACACCAAAATCTACAGTGTGTGAACGTACCCTACGGCAGCGATACAGATCTGTGTGCTTTATCCTGTTCCCATGCGCTTCTCCATCTCCTCTCTCCCGTCTTTCATGACCTGCGGACTGTTGATATGGAAGAGGCAGAACCAGTGAAGTAACAGATGACTATGCTATCAGACTATATCGGGTGTCTTTGTAGTCTGAGACACATACCGATAGTTCTGCATAGGAGCTGTGTGCACTGAACAAGGATATGTTTAATCAAGACTATTAGCAAACTTGTGTTTCATATTTTAAATGCATTGCAGTAAAAACTGATTGCAAAGTCTATAAACTATTTTAGGCCTCATGTCCACGGGAAAATCAGGCCCGCTATGGATTCTCCATGGAGAATCCGTAGCGGGTCCCTCCTGCCCCGCGGACATGAGGGCTGAAAATAAGAATAAACTTACCCGCAGCGGACCGTGCAGATCTTCTCTTCTTTGCGGCTGGATCTTCTTTCTTCGGCCGCCGGCGTGCCGCGTGCATGCCCCGGGCAAATCCGACGGGCCGAAGAAAGGAGATCCGGACGCGAAGAAGAGAAGATCTGCATGGTCCGCTGCAGGTAAGTTTATTCTTATTTTAGGTCTCCCGCAGATCCGGACGGCTTCCATAGGCTTCTATAGAAACCTGCGGGAGCCGTCCCCGCGGGAGACCCGCACCTAAATGGAGCATGTCCATTTTTTTTTTCATGCTCCATATTTTTTTTATTCACTTTTATTGACCATCCGCGGGTATTTATCTACCCGCGGGTGGTCAATGCATCCCTTTGGGGTGCGGATCCGCGTGCGGGAGAAGAGTTAAAATCCGCTGCGGATTTTAATTCTTCTTTTCCCCGTGGACATGAGGCCTTAGGGTACTTTTACATGGAATGATGGCCGCATGATTATTAGCTTACAAGACCCTCAGCCTGTAAAGAGACAGGTCCGAACAGGGTGAGTGAGTTAGAGTCACTCGCTTGTTGGAGTTGCTTGGTTTTCAGCTCACCTAAAGATGAAGCAACTGTCAACCAATTTAAATAGGCAATTGTTCATCTATGAAGAACAGCCTGATTACTGTGAATGGAGGCAGAAGGTAGAAGAGATCTCCGGCGCACTCCGCCTCCATTCACTTAATGATGACCGTTCCTATGTGAAAGCACAGGAGTGACAAACGCTGGAGCGGTTGTTAGGCACTGAAGCACATGACAGTCGTCTTGTGTAAAAATTCTCTAACATGAGGAAAGCTAAACATCTATATTGGTTATTGATATGCTAATTAGAAGCTGCAGGAGTTATAAACCCCTTCCCAAACTAGAGTGTATATGTACATTGGGTGAGAAGGGATTCCTGCAAATGAGCATACAGGTATGTCCTATGGATGCTGTGGGCTCAGAAGCTGAGCCAGTGCCATCCGCAGAGAGCTGGCTGTGACTCACAACTGGCCTTCTACTGCTAAAGGGATGGCAGTGAGAATACTGATCCCTGTTAAAGTTAAAGGGAGCATTTCAGTACAGAAGTACTGCAGTGTATTAGCTATCCAAGCATCACAGGTTCAAATCCCCTACAGGGATATAAACACTGTGAAAGAAAAGTGGTAAGAAAAATACATAAATATCAAAACTTTTTAGTGCACTTGCCCACTTTTCTTGAAAATAATAAATAAGAGCCACAACGGTATCATCTCATTTGTGAAGACTAGAGATGAGCGAGCACCCAAATGCTCGGGCCCGCGTTCCGCGTTATTCGAGTCGAGCTTTTCCTAAAATTCGAGAGCTCTACTCGAGTAACGAACCCCATTGACTACAAAGGGAGATTCGAGCATTTTTGTACGTGGGACGCCGGGTCCCAAGCTTTTTTTTTTCCTTCGTTCGTGTTCTTTCTCACTCTCTCTCACTCTCCCTCTCTCTCTCCCTCCCTACCTCTCCCTCCCTCTCCCTTACCAGACAAATAATTTGCCAATGACGTGCTGCATCGCGGCGGGGAGGAGCCAAAAACTGGGGTGGGACCGAATATGACTTGATGCTGGTTCAAGTAATGAGCACAATCGAGTACACTAATACTCGAACGAGCATCAAGCAGAGTATGTTCGCTCAACTCTAGTGAAGACCTGTACAGGGATTCAAACACACTTTTTATCCTCTGTGGCAAACACTATTGAAAAAAAAGCTTTTTGTAACCCAAAATGGTGAAACGAGTCCAGTAGCTTGTGTAGTAATCTGGGAGCACGCAGATATATTAAACCAGTATTTGTAACAGTTGAATGCACAAATTTCCCATGCAGCACTTGTTGATGGTACGAGTAGATACAGCAATATGCAGTGAATGGAATACGATGAATGACAATTGACTTCAACGATCTCTCATTTACTTTCACTGAAACTGACTTAAGACAATTCCCAACTAGTTCATCTAGCTGATGGGATGAGTCAGATTTAAACAGAGTGTAGGTGAAGTTGAGGGTAAGGTGGTCACTGGACTGATTCCTGGCTTTGAGTTCACTGGGTAGTTTTTGACTCACTGTTTTAGTAGAAAAACGACCTTGGATGCTCTCTCCTCCTCTCTGCTGTGGAACACCAAGGGACCGGAAAGGGACCTCACTAACCCTCGCGAAGACTTGTAGAGATACTGCTTTCTCTCCTGGACGAACACCTCATCCTTCTCTGACATGACTTGCTGCAGCCCATTCTCTCATGACCTCTCTCCTCCAGTGCCTAACTCCAAACACCCCCATTCATTCACCCCTTCCCCTTTTTGTCTCTCAGTTCCCGCACTTTTCTTCTCTTCTCCCACACTGCATAGGGGCTCTCTTTGAATTCCTCCTACCCTGGACTCTGCTCCAATCACTGTGAACTTGACAATTAGCAAATAGTCAACCAGCTACCACCATGACCAAGCTCCAGGCTTAGAAGAGGGGGAGAAACAGGCAGGCAGATAGACAATTGTAAATGGGTAGGTGTTGATGTGACTGTTTTGGAGGACCCGGCCGGCTACTACAAAGGGTATTTATTTTGTAAAACTGGAATAACCTAAAAAATATATATAATATAATATCATTGTAATCGTACTAAAATGCAGAAAAAAAGTATCATGTTATTTATATTTCATGATGAACACCGTTAAAGCACCCCAAATAAACAATGTTAAAATTGATGTGTTTTCTCTTCCTGCCCTCGAAAAAAAATAATAAAAGTTATACAATACATTATATGTACACCAAAATGATAGCAATAAAAACTCACTACACAGAAAACAAGCCCTCATACGGCCGGGTCCATGGAGGAAAAAAGAGGTTATGGCTTTTAAAAAGTGGAGATGAAAATCTGCAAAAGATTGCAGCGTCCTTAGGACCAATATAGGCCGCATCACTAAGGGGTTAATGAGCTAATCAGATCTGCAGTCAGTTCACAGTAAGAAAAGTAATATGTGTAATAAGATCAGTCAAAATCCCCTGCCTGCTTGTTGATGGTTTCCGCGCAGCTATACGAGTATATGCCTTATTTTCTCTACCACACAATGTAAAAATAAATTGATAATTACAATAAGATTTCACTGATTTCAGTCATTTTACAGAATCTGACAATAGAAATTCTTTATTTCAGCTCCAAAATGCCCAAAGAACCAAGAATGGAGTCACTGTGCGCCCGCATGTCCGATCAACTGTGGAAATGTAGACGATAAACCTGTTAAATGTACTAAGAAATGTGGGCCGGGATGTTCCTGCAAAGCACCGTACATCTTCCTGTCTGGCACATCCGGTTCCTGTGTCCTTCCCAAGGATTGTCCAGGTGAGGAGCAGCGAAGGATGATCCTCCACATAATGCATTAACCCTTTCCAATCCAATGTCGGGCCTGCCCCGACATCATAATTTCCCTCCACAGCTCCGATGTTGGGACAGGACCGACACTGCAGTGCAGGAGTGCATCTGCACCCGATCGCTAGACACATCGGGTGCAGATACACTCCTGCACTGATCCTCATTGAGGACCCCCGAGGAGAAGGCAGAAAGGGTTTTTAACCCTTTCTGCCTTCTCCTTTACACATTACATAGCGCTCAATTAGCGCTATGTAATGCATAGAGATTCCGGCCGGCGATCCTGTGACCGCCGATGCTACATGACCCCGGCGGTCACAGGAACGCCGAGCCGGGAGGCAGAAGGAAAATGCGGAAGACACCGGACAGGTAAGCAGGTCCCTCCCTGCACCCTCCTGAACTCTGTCAGTTCAGGAGGGTGCAGGGAAAATGTATTTTTTTCTCACCCATTCTCCCCAGCTCCAATTTATTTGGAGCTGGAGAGAATGGGTGAGAAAAAATAAATGGATTGGAAAGGGTTAAGAGGTTTGGAACAATGTGGTTCTAAGGGCTTCTGCAGACAGCCATGATTTTTTTCCCATTATGTGGCTGTAAAAATCATGGCCTCAAAACGGGACGTAACAGAACCATGTTATCCCTATGGGGTATGAATTCTGCACTCGTTATAATCCACATCTTTACTTCACAACCACAAGATTATATTCCGCAGGGGAAAAGCTTTCTGCTGAGGAATTACGGATGTCTTGTGGAATTGTTGTGGATTTCTAATATACAGGAGATGTAATTCCGCAATTAGAGTCTGCAGAAAAAAAATCCCACAAGACGTTCCGCAGAACGCATTCCACAGTTTAAATTGCGACAAAATTCACATTTGTGCTATGTCCTGCAGAAAATTCCAGCCCATGTGAAAAATCCACATCGAAGTCAATGCATGCCAAATACACTAGAAGATGTTTGAAACATGCTCAACTATCTCCATTAGTCTGATTGAAGATGAACGGAGTGGCACCGCACATGCTTGACCACCACTCCACTTTACTGCAGGGGTGTAGTAAGCCCACAGTGGGAAGGAGATGAGGACACCGGACCCTCATTCTCAGGATCAGCAGGATCTTAGTGGTGAGACCTCCAGTGATCAGACTTTTATCATCTGTAGTACGCTGTGGATGGGTGATGGAAGGCGGTTTGGCGCATTGCCCTGTAATTCATATCGCTATCTGAATTTAATGTAGTATCATTCTGTGTATAAGGGTCTGTTCACAGGTAGTGGAAATGGTGAAGAATTTCTGTAGCAGAATTTCCACATCAAAAACTGCATCAAAATCTGCACCATTTCATGCAGATTTTATCATGGAAATTGCATTCGATCCACAGAGTGAAATCTGCTGCAGATCCACAGCAAAAAATTTTGGCAAAATCAGCATCAGGTGGTGCAGTAGTGTTGGTCACAGTAGTGACAATCGCTAGGAAGGTTGGTGGGCACTGAAGCGCACAACAGTCGTCCTGTGTAAAAGTTCCCTAACATGAGGAAAGCTAAACTTTATATTGCTTATTTATATGCTAATTAGATGCTGCAGGAGTTATTAACCCCTTCCCACCACAGAGTGTATATGTGCAAATGCAAATGAGCATACAGGTATGTCCTATGGATCCTGCAGACTCAGAAGCTAAGCCAGTGCCATCCACAGCCGGAGCTTTTTTGGTTTTACAAAAGGAGCATTTCAGTACAGAAGTACTGCAGTGTATTAGCTATCAAAGCATCACAGGTTCAAGTCTCCTGTAGGGACATAAACAATGTGAAAAAAATAGTAAGGAAAATATGTAAAAAATCTAAACATTTTAGTTCACTTGCCCACTTTTCTAGACAAAAAAAAATTAAGAGCCACATTTGGTGTCGTCTGTAAAGACCTGAGCGGTGAATTAAACACCGTTTTTATCCTTGATGGCAAACAGTACTGGAAAAAAATCTTTTTGTGAATGTTGCCTTCCATATATATGAAAAAACACAAATCAAAAAATCCCTCTGTAACCCAAAATGGTGCTAAAAAAAACTACAACATGTCGCCAAAAAAAGAAGTAAAATACGCTGATGCAAGTACCAAATAGTAATGTTAGTTCCACAAAACCGCTACACTTGGGTGCGCTTAAATACGCATATGCTCATGTGAAGAGGGTCTAAGGAACCTAAAGTCCTGCTCATGAATAGAACATCAGTACTACAGGGAAGACTGACACACAGGCAGCTCAATAGATGAAACAATGTGGGGTAGAGGGGTGCGGCTGTTCATACCGCGTTGTCACTGGTTGGTTTATAATATCAGTCCGATACACAACTCACCACAGTCAGTGTGTAATGTGCTGCCGGCATAAATGGCGCATACACAATGGGTGCACAGAGTTATCTATGGGATATGTCAGTATATCACAGTGGCCTCAGACAAGGGTTCAGCCAACAGGTTGGGATACTGTTCATACCCTGTTGTCACTGGTTGGTTAATAACTTGAGTCTGATACAAAGCCTGCACCCCATTTCAGGGAGCTTTTACATGGGCCGTCGAGTAATCGCTCCAAAGACCCTCATCTTGTGAAGACCCGGGACCCAACAGACCAATGTCGATGAAGGAAAAAAAAAGTTATGGCATTAGAAAAGTGGAGATGAAAATCCCCAAAAGATTGTAGCATGTTTAGGTCCAAGACAGGCTGTGTCACTAAGGGGTTAAGGAGCTGATCTGACCTAAAGCCTTTTCACAACAGGAGATGTGATATGTGTAATAAGATCTCTCAAAAGCCCCTACCTGCTTGTTGATGGTTTCCACACAACTATATATACCTTATATTCTATACCACACTGTGTAAAATTAAACAGAATCTGATGGAAATTCTTTATTTTCAGCGCCCCAATGCCCAAAGAACCAAGAATGGAATAAATGTGGGACCGCATGTCCAATCAGCTGTGACAATGTATACCAACCACCAGGAATCTGTGTGGCCCCCTGTGTGCCGGGATGTTTCTGCAAAGCACCATATATCTTTCAGTCTGGCACATCTGGTCCTTGCGTCCTTCCCAAGGATTGCCCAGGTGAGGAGCAGGGAAGAACGATCCCCCATATAATACAGGAAGAGGTTTGGAACAATGTGATTCTGAAAAATGTAACTTATTCCAAATTATATGGAGTATTCTCTGTGTTTATAAGGAACCTAAAGCCCTGCTCATCCTGAGCCTCCAGATCCATGAATAGAACAACAGTACTACAGTGTAGACTGACACACAGGCAGAAGAGACTGTATGACATTTAGAATGAGCTGGATGACAACTCTCCTGCTATAGACCCCCCACAAATCTAGCAAATCTCCCCCAGAGTCTTTTCATCATACTCACTTTTTCCCATTCCTACGGTGGCATCTGGAGAGAGAAATTACTGCAGGAATGGGAAGAGGTGAGAATCTGTAAAAAAGGGGGGTTGAGGTCTGTATACACAGGGTGCAGTGTTAAGTCTGTACAATGGGGGGTTGGGTCTAGCATCTGTATTCAGGGTGGTCTGGTCTGGGGTCTATGTAAGAGGCTCTGGTCTGTTCTGTATAAAGCGAATCTAGTCTGAGGTCTTTATGATAAACGGGGTTTAGGAATATATTTTACTTAGGGGTCTGATCCATGGTCTGTATATAGCAAGTCTTGTTCATTTTTGGGTGTGGTAAGCAGGGTCATATTACTGTTTGTGGACCAAATGCTTTTGTTTGGGGCATTTCCTATATAAAAAGGAACAAAACTAAATCTTTTGATACCTTGCAACCATCAGCAGGTAGGTTAGTTGCCATTGGTTAGTCTTATTATGGTTCTGATGACTGATACATGATGAACATAATACAATACAAGTGTGTGTATACAGCAACCACGCAGATCTATGCGCTTTATCCCATCTTTGCAAAAGTCCTTCTCCCCAGCATGTACAAGCAAAATCACTTACTGTGGGGTCCACCTGCTGATCCCCATGACCTCGTGCAGCAGCCTGGGCCACTGCTGACTTCTTATGCTGTGCCAATGCACCGTGACTCCATCCTGGCTGAACTAAGGCATGTTTTTCTGCCCAGTACACGTAAGAGTGCCCGACAATCCAAATAGTAAATGGATCAGCGCCTGAACAAAAAATACTAACAGAAAAAAAAAAATGCTTCGAAATAAGAAAAAAATTGCAGATCAGGAACGAAAAAATGCTATTGAATCATTAAATCTGGCCGAACGTATCACTAGTATGCCTTGAACTCCCCCCTCCCCAAACACTTTACGCCTTGCATGTTCATACCACAGGCATGCGCAATCGTGGCAGCCCTAATTCAAAAAGAATGAGTCACGAACTCCTCTGGGTTAAAACCCAGTTTATGTAAGGCGGAACGCAGATCGGCTGCAAATTGAACACGAGTCAAAGGGAGGCATGAGGAATGAACTAAAAATTGTTCCCCTGGGCACTGAAGCGCCATATACTTTACCGCCAAACTTACTGGGCACCAACCTGTGCCTAACTTGTTTATGGTCAGGGAGAGTGGTTATCCATAAAGATCCGTCTTCGATTTCCTAACACAGACTTTTAAAACCCCATCCATTACGACTACATCTGCGCTCCTCAAACCACTTGGCCTAAATCTACTAGCTGGGACCAACTAACTGATTCTTAACGCCGTGAAAAACGCCAGCAAGAAGGCAACTCTAAATAACAATGTCTCCTTTTCATCGACATACGTTACTTTCAACACCTCCAACAGATCACATAAAATGGAAAAAGTGATAGGGTGGCGAGTATCCATATGCCCCTTCTCCTTCTTCCATCCTTTCACAATTTTCTGCCCAAAAACAAAATCTTTTGTCACATGGACTTTCCCTTGTAAGCACAACAAAAAAGCAGCTCCAAGTAGCTGTTTTTTTAGCCACTCCTACTGAAACTCCTTTTAACCGTAACAACACTAACCTTTTTAAAGTTGCCGACCAGGCCCTCTCCCCATCTATGACAACCCCACCAGTATAAACCAACCATGTGGAGTAAACTGCATTGTAACACCTGCAAGTACCATCCGTCACTGACACATGCACCAGCTTCAGCAGCTCTCCTCTACCAGTCCCCATAAGAAATGAGGGCAATGTACCCTCTCAGCCTCTGTCGTTGGGTGATCTGAAAACGTGCGTCTGCCACCCCATTCTCACAACCTGGAAACTGAGAACGCAACACTTTAAGGAACACACAGAGGATTTGAAACAGAAAATACAACACTATTACACAACACTACGATGCTGCCTTATTAAGAACAAGGAAAAGAAACTCTAGAGACTTCGATTTACACCAATCGGGAACACCCTGAGTCTTGCAGGATGGAAAGGACAGGACACGAACAAAGGTAAAATCAGCTGTGTTATCAATCTGTCATCTCACAAACCCAGTAATATGGAGCTCAGTGTCCGGGGAACTTTCGTTCTGTCCTACTAAAACAGTTGATAAAATAGAACTCTGCAGTGACATGGAAGAATATTTCAGGAGACTAAGACTGAAAGAGTTCTTTCATGACAAAGAGGGCCCAGGACTCTCAAGCCCCCAAACACAGGAGGAACTTGGGGCCAAAAAGAAGTCTGACTAGACACCCCCTCCTGGCCATAATACCACTTTGGATAAATATATAGACTCCTTTAGACATAAGGTGCAATCTACTATAGTAGACAAGTAGAAAGGGGGAAGCACTTAACTTTAATATGCAGGAAAAGAAGGGCCATCCATGCCCTCAAAAACAACAAGAAGATCACTATTAAGCCTGCAGATAAGGGTGGTGCTATAGTCCTCATGAATACATCGGACTACAAGAAAGAAGCAGAAAGACAGCTGACGAACACCAGATACTGCAGCAAACTGAATCAAGACCTGACTCAGAAATATGTGAGGGAGTTGAGAAAGGTCATCAGAGGTCCGTCTTTGGGTTCCACAAAACGTCTGATACCGGAGAACTCTAGAGTTGGAGTATTCTATATGCTTCCCAAACTACACAAAGCTGGCAACCCAGGGAGGTCAATTATCTCAGGTGTGGGAACCCTCACTGAAGGAATCTCAGGATTGGTGGAAAGTCTCCTCAAACCACTGGTCAGGAATACAACCAGCTACTTGCAGGACACCACGGACCTACTAAACAAACTATCAACCATAGGTCCACTCCCAGATGGCTCAATCCTGGCCACCAAGGATGTGAAGTCCTTATACTCCAACATCCCACAGGAAGATGGACTGACTTCTTGCCAGGTGCACCTTGAGGCCAATGGGGTTACCTCTGAGTCAGTGTTACGACTCACAAGATTCATACTCACACAAAATTACTTCTCCTTTGACAAAGAGATATTCCTGCAACTTACCGGGACCGCCATGGGCAGTAAGATGGCACCACAATATGCCAACCTTTTCATAGCAAAACTGAAGAGTGACTTTTTGGCCTCCTGCCCAAACAAACCATTGGCCTACTTCCGCTACATAATCATCTGGACCAACACTGAACAAGAACTATTAAAATTCCATGAGAGATTCAATGCATTTCACCCCACTATAAACTTGACATTAAGCTACTCGTATACAGAAATCAAATTTTTGGACACCACCATAAAAATTTCAAACAACTCAATACAGACATCCATATAACGAAGTCCGATTGATCGACCGACATACCTAGGATGGGGCAGTTCCCATCCTAAACACATCAAAAAGTCCATTGTCTACAGTCAAACCATCAGATCTGCTCCAACCGAACAGACAGAGAGGAACATTGACACAATCTCAAAAAGACATTTTTAAAACAGGCTACCATCCCATCTCAATTGATGACCAAATCACCAGAGCCACCAGGGTACCCAGAAGTCAACTACTTCAATACAAAGAGAAAGAAGAAAGTGTCCGTGTTCCTCTAGTAGTGACCTACAATTCACAGCTAGAGGTACTAAGGAAGACTGCAAAGAAACTTTATACCCTAAACAAGGATGACAGTTTGAAAACCATATTCCCAGACCCTCCCCTTCTGTGTTACAAGCAACCTCCTAATTTGAGGAACTTTATAATCAGGAGTGTACTGCCCTCGGACACACAAAAAGGAACTTATCCCTGCAAGGTAAGGAGCTGTAAGACCTGCTCACTTATACTGACTGAGGACAGGATACAGATCCTCAACACACAGCAGGACTATAAGATCCCGGGGACATTCACATGTTCCACTTCCAATGTTGTGTACCTGATCATGTGCAGTAAATGTCCTGTTGGGTGACTGAATATTGGGGAAACAGGACAAAAACTGAGAGCCAGGATGAGATCTCTTCACCACTCTATTAGAGAGGGAAAGACTGAACTACTTGTGGCAAAATATTTTTGTGGTCATGGAGATGTCGCAGCATCACAGAAGAATTTGGGAGTACAAATTTATGGCCATATTTGATACCCTCAAGAATGGAATTAACCTCAGCCTGGGATTCTTGCATAAGTCAAATATATGAAAGGTCTGAAGGAGGTCAAGAGGGATGTCTTCTTGCCAATCATAACATTTTTCCTCTTTCTTTAACCCCTTCCCTCCATATGATGAATGGGACGTCATGGCTGCGGGGTACTTCCAGCAACTGGACGTACCGTTACATCCTGGGGATTACGTGAGATCATAAGCGATCTCGCGCTATCCAGCAGCGGGAGCCGGCTGTCACTGATAGCAGGCCTCCGGCTGCAACAGGTGGGGGCCACAGGCACCTGTTGCTCAGCAACTGTAGCTCCCCGTGGAAAGGACTTCTTCTGCAGACGCTGCATCAGAATTGGCTAAATTCACACATCGGTAGCTTGAGAAGCCCAACTAAAATATCCAGCATCTGACACTTAAAGTCCTCATCATAGCGCCACTAAACCGCACCTCCATGCAACTTGTATGCACTATGAATAGTATTGATGTACACCATTAATTCCGGTCCTTTTCTAGGTGGATGCTATCACGTCACATGCATCAACACCAAAAAAAACCCGGAGCCAATTAACAAACATTTTCCGACCTTAGGTTTCTTATCGGCGCCCCGTTTGGCAAAATGCTCTTTGTCAACTATCACATGGTCTTCCGATAGTAATGACCATATATCCATGTAAATACGTTTTTTGAGGGTTTTTTTCCCATCGTCTCTTCTGACAATTCCCCCCCCCCCCCCCCCAAAGTGGCCACTCCACAAAACAGTGACTTAGAAAACTTTTAACCTTCAGCAGGATCCCCATCAGCTACGTTACCCACCTACGCAACACTTTCGACCATGTCAGGCTGGCCTACGCCCCCTGGTGACGTACAGGACACAAAAAGCCCTTGTTTTTTAAACATTTTTTTTGCAATAACGATTTTAATACTGCAATCAAATCTCCCCAACATTTCTCCAAGCATTATAACATGAGGACTGGCTCCAGAACTGCCATGGGTGGAATCTGCACTGACCCATCACGTCAACTCCTGCTGTGTCTGGGCGAGTGCTTCCGCCTACTCCTTGACGAAGCATATCGAGCCCGATCCCTCAGGGACTCTCCTCCCTGGCTCCGACCTGGCCACTCCTGCAAATTCACATCCCCCTGAGGTGAATCTGCTCCTCACTTGGAGAGAATGAAGACGAAACTGAAGGCGGTCAGTGACGCCCCGACTAGTAAGGCCGACCATGACGCCTGCTCACTGCACCACTACTACTGACCTCGTGTGCCCCTGTGCTGCTCCTACTGCTTGCCGACCTCTTCCTCCATCAACCTTCAAAGCAGAGTGTGAGACACACTGTACTCCCTTGCAAACTCCACCTTCCATCGCCTTCTCTTCTGCTGCTGTGCTGGCTAACTGACCCTCCCACATCTGCAGCCCACCCCCTGTTGGCTCAAAATCCAGAATTAGGCTCCCTGCCCTCTCTCCTGCCAGCCTGCACAGGTGACCGTGGGGCAGAATGCTAAATGCTAAAAGGGCTCTGCTGACAAGTGCCCCAGCACCCTCCTGCACACATTGGAGCTACAACTTTGCCTTTGCTTCGGACTGCTGAAACCCTGTCACTGATGTAACTACCTCCACTACCTCTCACTGTCAGGCGCCCATACCCTCTGACGCTGAGCTCAGCGTATCCTCTTGATCTCCCCCCCCCCCCCCACACACTCCTTTTGACCCAGTGTGTGGGGCTGGCTCTGCTCCCTGCCTCGCTGCCTGCTAAGCTGAGTAAGGCCGCCTGCAGACGGCCGGGTCGGATCCGGCTGCAAGAATTCTCGCAGCGGGACCTGAGCGCCTGCAGAGAGCAGCGCGGGCACTCACCTCTCCCGCGGCCCCGGCTCTTTCATGTGCTGGCAGCCGGCGCATGCGCAGAGTGGAGCCGGCGGCCAGTGAGTGATGTTTCTGTGCGGGGCTCTGTGAGCCCCGCACAGAAATAGAGCATGCTGTGATTTGTTTTCCGCGGCCGAATCGCGGCCGTCTGCATCGGATTGCATTTGTTAACGCAATCCTATGGCAGGTTCCAGGGGCGGAAATCCCGCCGCGGAATTTCCGCCCGTCTGCAGGCAGCCTAAGGAGCTGCTCCTTCCCCACTCCCCGGAGATCTCGCTCTCTCCCTCCCTCATGCTAGCCTCACCCCCCCCCCCCTTCTCCCACAACTCCAGTCAGCGTTTCCATGCTGTGTCGCTCGCTGCCCCATGACACGGCAATACCATCTTAATGGACCACATGGAGCTCAGTCTCCTCCACATGGTCCTCCTCTCCCATGTGCTGCTCTTCACGTCTGCCGGCTGCAGCTGTTCTGTGCTTGCTTGTGCACTGCATCACCATCACGGACCTTGGTGCTGCCACCGACTTCTGCTCCTGACTCCTAGTCCCATGCTGGTGCTTCTCACCTCTGGCGGCTGCAGCTGTCCTGCGCTTGCTTGCGCACTGCAGCACCATGATGCACCTTGGTGCTGCTGCCGACCTCTGCTCCTGACTCCTAGCCCCATGCTGCTGCTCTCTGCCTGGGCTGCTTCTGCAGACGTTGTGCTTCGCGGCCGGGTCGAGCTTATCCTTGCTGGGGGGTTCCACCTCCGCTGCGGCTTCCCCCTCTTGGTGTTCCCATCTCGGGCCAACTGCTCCCGCTTCGTCGTTGTCACTGGCTCTGTCCTGCAGGCTGCCAGAAGATGTTCCAGCCATCCAATCCCATCCTGCCTCACAGCCTCCAGGATCTTCCTCTGTAAATCCTCCATGTGGTCTTCTCCTTTGCCTTCCAACTCTCTTTCTTCCGCTGTCTTTCACGTGATCCTTCTACTGACATCCTCTTCTCTTCTTTCTTGCCTCACTCTCCACCCATTTCCTATTCTTGCTCCACCCATTCCCACTAAGCTCGCTCCCACTTAACCCTCTCTGGTCCCCTGCCCTCCAGTCCCTGGCAGCTGCATTAAACATTCTGTTGCCTGCAAGTCTGATTGAAGATGAATGTAGCGGCACCGCACATGCGTGACCACTGCCACTCTTTATTGCAGGGGTGGAGTAAGCCCACAGTGGTTAGGAAATGAGGACATGGGACCCTCGTTCTCATGATCAGTGGGGTCTTAGTGGTGAGACCTCCAGTGGGCAGACTTTTATCATCTGTAGTATGCGGATGGGTGATAAAAGCCAGATTGGCGCAATGCCCTGTAATTCATCTCGCTAACTGAATTTACTTAACTATCATTCTCTGTATAAAGGTCTGTTCACAGGTAGTGGAAATGGTGAAGAATTTCGGCAGCAGAAATTACACATCCAAAACTGTGTCAAAATCTGCACCATTTCACGCAGATTTTATCACGGAAATTGCATTGGATCCACAGGGTGAAATCTGCTGCAGATCCACAGCAAAAAAAAAAGTGTCAAAATCAGCATCAAATGGTGCAAATCTGCTACAAAATACGCAGTGTAAAATATGCTGTGGATTTTGGCGCAGATCCGCACAGACATCTGCAGTGTGTGAACGTACCCTACAGCAGCGATACATATCTTTGTGCTTTATCCTGCTCTCATGCGCTTCTCCATCTCCTCTCCTCCCTCCTTCATGACCTGCGGACAGTTGATATAGTTCCCAACTAGTTTATCTAGCTGACAGGATGAGTGTAGATGAGCTTAAAGGGGTTGTCCCGCGAAAGCAAGTTGGGGTATACACTTCTGTATGGCCATATTAATGCACTTTGTAATATACATCGTGCATTAAATATGAGCCATACAGAAGTTATTCACTTACCTGTTCCGTTGCTAGCGTCCTCGTCTCCATG
This sequence comes from Eleutherodactylus coqui, assembly GCF_035609145.1. Lineage (NCBI taxonomy): Eukaryota > Metazoa > Chordata > Amphibia > Anura > Eleutherodactylidae > Eleutherodactylus > Eleutherodactylus coqui. The sequence goes on along the minus strand of NC_089842.1, from coordinate 26,221,867 downwards.
GTGCCGTCTAATTTCAGCGTCTAATCTCCCAATTAGACGCGCTTGCGCAATCCGGTCTTCTCCCTTCTGAATGGGGCCGCTCGTGCCGGCGAGCTGCTCCTCGTAGCTCCGCCCCATCACGTGTGCCGATTCCAGCCAATCAGGAGGCTGGAATCGGCAATGGAACGCATAGAGCCCACGGTGCACCATGGGAGAAGACCTGCGGTCCACCGTGGGTGAAGATCCCGGCGGCCATCTTAGCAAGGTAAGTAAGAAGTCGCCGCAGCGCGGGGATTCGGGTAAGTACTATCCGTTTTTTTTTTACCCCTGCATCGGGTTTGTCTCGCGCCGAACGGGGGGCCTATTGAAAAAAAAAAAAACCCGTTTCGGCGCGGGACAACCCCTTTGAGGGTAAGGTGGTGGCTAGACTAATCCTGGCATTGAGTTCACCTGGTAGCCTTAGACTCACTGTTCTATTGGAAGATCGACCTCGGATACTCTCCCCTCCTCTCTGCTATGGAACACTAAGGGAGCAGAAAGGGACTTTGCTAACCCTCAGGAAGACTTGTAAAGATACTGCTTTCTCTCCTGTACGAACATTTCCTCCTTCTCCGACACAACTTGCTGTAACCCACTCTCACACAACTTCTCTCCTCCAATACCTAACCCCCCCCCCCCCCCCCCCCTTATAGCGGCTCTCTATGAATTCCTCCTGCTCTGGACTCTGCTCCAATCACTGTGAACTTTACAATTAGCGAATACCCAACCAGCTAAGATGAGAAAAAAGATCCAGGCTTAGTAGACGAGGAGAAACAGGGTTTCTCTGACGTACGGCACCTTCTAGGCCCAAGGCAGGCACATAGAAAGGTGAGACAGGACCAGTGCTGATGTGACTCTTCTGGAGGACCCGCTGGGCCACTACAGAGGATTTAAAAAAAAAAATTGCAGAAATTGCAGAAAAAATGTATCACGTAATTTAGTTTCCATGAAAAACACCGTTAAAGCCCCCTCTCCCCCCCCCCCCCCAAAAAAAAGTTTAAAGTTATACAATACATCATATGTTCACCAAAATGATAGCAATAAGAACTCTCCACACAAAAAACAAGCCCTCATACAGCCGGGTCCATGGAGAAATAACATGGTTATGGCTTTTGAAAAGTGGTGATGAAAATCCTCAAAAGATTGTAGCTTCCATAGGTACAAGATAGGCTATGTCACTAAGGGGTTAATGAGCCGATCTGACCTGCAGTACATTCATAGCAGGAGACATATTATGTGTAATACGATCTTTCAAAAGCCCCCCCCCCCCCATATGCTTGTTGATGGTTTCCACACACCATATATTCTATACCGTAAAGCGTAAAAATAAACTGATAATTCTAGTAAGATTTCACTGATTTTAGTCATTTCAAAGAATCTAATAATAGAATTTTTTTATTTCAGTGCCCAAATGTCCAAAGAACCAACACTGGGAAGTCTGTGGGACCGCATGTCCGGAGAGGTGTGATATTGTAGGATATATAGGCATAGAGTGTCCAAAAGTGTGTGTGCGGGGATGTTTCTGCGATAAAGGGTACGTCTTCCTGTCCGGCACATCTGGCCCCTGTGTCCTTCCCAAGGATTGCCCAGGTGAGGAAAGTGAAGAACGATCCTTCACATAATACATGAAGAGTTTTGGAATGATGTGGTTCTAAGGGCTTCTTCAGACAGCCATGACTTTTTTCTCATTATGCAGCAATGAAAATCATGGCTACAAAACGGGACGTAACAAAACCTTTGATTTCAATGTTTTTGTTTTCACTTTCAGGATTTTTATGTGTTAATACCACGTGCAAAAAAAGATTCTTTTCACTGAACGTTTGCCTTGTCAGTCCCATATTTGGTCATTTTTTTCAATAAGTATAATATGAGATACTCTGTTAAATGCTAAAGTCAAGATAAACTATATACACTGCATTTTCCTGATCAACCAACCCATACTGTTTAACCCATTAACCCCTTAATGACATGGCCTATTTTGGCGTTGAGGACCAAGCGATTTTTTGGTATTTTTCCATCTCCATTTTTCAAAAGCCATAACTTTTTTATTTTTCCGTCGACGCGGCCGTATAAGGGCTCGTTTTTTGCGTGGCGATCTGTAGTTTTTATCGGTGCCACTTTTGGGTATATAGACAATATCGTAAATTTTTTATTTTTTTTTTTAATGATAACAGGGAGAGAAAACGCATCAATTCTGCCATAGATTTTTTTTTTTTTTTTTACAGCGTTAATCATGCAGCATAAATGACACACTAAATTTTTTCTGCGGGTCGGTACGGTAACAACGATACCAAAATTGTTATATTTTTTTTAGGTTTTTACACTTTTTTGCAATAAAACCCCCTTTTTTTGGAAATCTTTTTTTTTTCTCTATAGCTGCATTCAAAGTCATGTAACTTTTTTATTTTTCTATGTACGGAGCTCTATGAGGGCTTATTTTTTGCGAGACGAGCTGTAGTTTTTATTGGTACCATTTTGGGAAATGTACGGCTTTTTTGATCACTTTTATTGCATTTTTTGTGAGGCAAAATGCTAAAAATTAGCATTTTGCCTCTGTTTTTTAGCGTTTTTTTTTTACGCTTTTTGTCGTACAAAATAGAAAGCGTGTTCAACTTTTTGTACACGTCGTTACGGACGCGTCAATACCAAATATGTGGGGTTTTAGTTTTTTTTCCCTTTTTTTATGCTAATATTAGAAAAAGCATAAAAAAAGGGGTTTTTTACATTTTTTTTTTTTACATTTTTCTTTTTTTTACACTTTTCTTTTCTTTTTTTTATACTATTTGAGTCCCTCTGAGGGACTTACATCACTGTGCCTATGATCGCTGTCATAAGGCATGGCAAAGCTACTGCTCTGCCATGCCTTATCGCTTGTACAGCGATTATAGGCACAGGCAATACAGGACGCCGGTGTCTGGCGTCCTGTTGCCATGGTGACAGGCCGGGCTCTCGCGATAACATCGCGAGTTCCGGCCGGAGACACACAGGGATCGCGATCCCTCTGTGAACTCTTTCCCTGCCGCGATCTACTTAGATCGCGGCAGGGAAGGGGTTAACAGCGGCGGGCGCATCTCCGATGCCCCCCCGCTGTTGGAGCGGGACGCCGGCTGTGACTGACAGCCGGCTCCCGCTGCGGGATAGCGCGGGATCTTATGTGATCCCGCGCTATCTCCAGGACGTACCAGGTACGTCATGTTGCGGGAAGTACCAGGCTGCCATGACGTACCAGGTACGTCCAGGAGCGGGAAGGGGTTAATGATGCAGCCTTTTTTTTTTGCATTTTCGTATTTTTCTCCCCACATATAAAAAATGCTAACTCCTTTATTTCTCTATCGACTGAGGGCTTGCTGCATGACAGCTTGTTTTTTTGCAGTACGAGTTGTATTTTTACTAGAGATGAGCGAGCATACTCGTCCGAGCTTGATGCTTGCTCGAGTATTAGGGTACTCGAGATGCTCGTTACTCGAGACGAGCACCACGCGGTGCTCGAGTCAATTCCATTTCCTTCCCTGCATGTTTTGCTCCATTTTCTGGCCAATAGACATGCAGGGAAGGCATTACCACTTCCTCCTGTGACGTTCCAGCCCTATCCCACCCCCCTGCAGTGAGTGGCTGGTGAGATCAAGTGACCGCCGAGTATTCAAAGCGGTCCCACCCGCGGCTCGCCTCAGGCACACACTGGCAGAGATTAGGGAGAATGCTGCTGCTGCTATAGGCAGAGTGTTAGCGTCTTCAAGAACCCCAACGGTCCTTCTTAGGGCCACATCTGACCGTGTGCATAACTGTTGTGGGTGCTGGGAGCAGTTTTGGCAATTTTTTTGTTTTTATCTTGGACTATTGAGTTCTCAGTCTGCAGCCACTTATACAGAGTATAGGGGCAGTACTGGTGAGGCAGGGACAGTGCTAGTGTAGAATCCTGTTAACAAGTACCCCAAAAAAACCTCCTCCCTAGGGCTACCTGTGAGTGTGTGCAATACTGTTGTAGTGGCTCACTATTAGCCAGCTAGGCCTTTCTGCAGCCCAGCGTATAATTTTTTCGGCGCACAGTGTGCGTTACATAACCGCTGTGAGCCTCCAACTGCAGGCCAATAATTGCCTAATTATTTACACTGCTCTGTGCGTTCCGTCAACTTCACGCACAGCGTACGCCCACAGCCACTGATAGAGGGAAAGACATATACACGCTATCTAGGCTGCTGGTTTTTTCAAACAAATCTGAAAAAACACTCCTCCTTAGGGCTAACTGTGAGCGTGTGCATTTTACTGCGTGGCCGCTGGGAGTTGTAGTGTCAATGCAAAGCTTTTATTCACAGACTCGATTATTTAGGAATGATCACACCCTTCCAAATTGATTGATCAAAGGTGTTGGACAGTGCGCTCTGTCCTGAAAGTATTCAGTCTGACACAAGTTCAGAAACAAGTAACTTCCTGTTTATTTCTGGGCGCGTGGCCTTTTTTATAAGGTGTAACATAACAGCCCTTTTGGGGCAGGCAAAGGTTACATAGATACAACGTATTGTTTGATTATTGGATAAGCGTCTCCCTTCATCCGGTCATCTGGTATTGGCCGTCACGTGGTAGCAGATTGTATAGGGCGGATACTAGTTCGTACCCCACGTGTATTTTAACCGAAATGATTGGCTGTGACATCATGAGTTAGTAATAGCATAGACCTCCCATGTTATTTGCGTCTGTTTCCAGTAAAATCGCTGGGGGGATTTTTGCGGTATCTAGAAAGCGGTACCTTGTCTCAAATGCGGTTGATTGTCTAATTTCTACTTCTCCTAAAAAAACAAGCAGCTGGACAAACAGATATATTTATATATATGTTTCGTGCTAAATTCCATCTTTGTCAGCAGAGTTATAAAAACAGATATTTTCATATAAGCGGAAGTATTGCATAATTGTAAGTACATTTCTATAGTTGAATCAGAACAGAATGCAAGCATTTTAATTGACAAATGTTCACTGCCCAGGCCCACTAACCCCAATATATATAGATATACATATATTGGGGTTTCACTATTACCCAGCTAGGCCTTTTTCCAGCCTAGCATGTAATTTTTTACGGACTGCTGTGTGCGTAACATAACCGATGTCAGGCTCCAACTGCACGCCACTAATTGCATAATTATTCAGACCACTCTGTGTCTGCTCTATTGGTAATCCACCATGCTGAGAGGTAGGGGTAGGCCTAGAGGACGTGGCCGTGGACGCGGGTGAGGACGCGGAGGTCCAAGTGAGGGTGTGGGCACAGGCCGAGTTAAATGTTACAGGGGTCTGCCTATACTTCTGCTACAGAAATATTACTGGGATCTGTCTATACTGTTACTACAGAAATGTTACAGGGGTCTGCGTATTATTCTGCTACATAAATGTTACAGGGGTCTGCTTATACTGCGGCAACAGAAATGTTACTGGGGTCTGACTTTACTTCTACAGAAATGTTACTGGGGTCTGCCTATACTTCTACTACAGACATGTTACAGGGGTCTGCCTATGCTTCAGCTACATAAATATTACAGGCGTCTGCTTATACTGCTGCTACAGAAATGTTACAGGGATCTGCCTATACTGCTGCTACATAAATGTTACTGGGGTCTGCCTATACTGTTACTACAAAAATGTTACTCGGCTCTGTCTGTACTGCTGCCACATAAATGTTACTGGGGTCTGTCTATACTGTTACTACTGAAATGTTACTAATACTGGGCTCTGCCTATACTCCTGCTACTGAAATGTTGCAGGGGTCTGCCTATACTGCTGCTACATAAATGTTACTGGGGTCTGCCTATACTGTTAATACAGAAATGTTACTCGGCTCTGTTTATACTGCTTCTACATAAATGTTACTGGGGTCTGCCTATACTGTTACTATAGAAATGTTACTCGGCTTTGTCTATACTGTTACTACATAAATGTTGCTGGGGTTTGTCTATACTGTTACTACGGAAGTGTTACTGGGGTCTGTCTATACTGTTACTACAGAAATGTTACTGGGTCTCCCTAGACTTCTGCAACATAACTGTTACTGGGGTCAGCTTATACCTTTGCTACAGGAATATTACAGGGGTCTGTGTATAGTATGGGTGCACTAAGTCTTCCCATCGCGGTGTTCTACCTATCTGGCCCCCCAAAAAACCCTGACTGACTAGGGCATGGCATGTGGGCCGCAGCCAACATGTATTTCCTCTCACGTAACCTCAGCTATCCGGGGCACTGCAATGGGATTTCTTTCTGTACCGTCTGTGTGTACCTGCTAGCCACCCATGCTGCGGGTGCACACAGACTTGCCATAGCGGAGTTGTACCTGCCTGGCACTTTAAAAAAAAACAAAACTGAATGGTTAGGGCATGGCGTGTGGGCCGCAGCCAACATGTATTTCCTCTCATGTAACCTCAGCTATCCGGGGCACTGCAATGGGATTTCTTTCTGTACCGTCTGTGTGTTCCTGCTAGCCACTCATGCTGCGGGTGCACACAGACTTGCAATAGCAGAGTTGTACTTGCCTGTCCCGAAAACACTGACAGACTTGGGTAGGGTGCAGAGTGCAGATGGTTTACCCCTTGCGTTGTCGATGACGTATCCGACACCCAAACAGAATGAGTAGTGTGTCGACACATGGAGTCCCCATTGCTATGTCACTCGCAGCACCTTGGGCCACACAAGGTGTTGGCTGGGACAGAGGCTGACCCAGGGCCCGCTCACATACCTCCCACACAGAGTATTGCTGCATTGTGGAGATGTGTAGAAGTGCTTGGCTGGCAGCGGACTCCCCTTTATGCCCACATTTGTAGCTCCTGACGGAGGTGGCAAAGGATTGGAATGAAGATCGAACGTCAATCTATCATCCATTCTCAACAGCATTGTGGCTATCGCCCACACTTTCAAAGAGGGTCGCTGCCTGGCCCTGCCAACCCTCTGCAGTGTGTGCCTCTGGTTCCTCCTCATGGCAGACGCACTTATAAATAGACATGAGGGTGGTGTGGCTATGAGGGCAGCGTGTGGCATGAGGGCAGCTGAAGGCTGCGCAGGGGCACTTTTGTGTGCACTGCGGATGCAGGGTCGAGCGGGGGGGGGGGGGGTTGGGCAGCATGTAACCCAGGAGAAGAGGCAGTGGTGTGTCCCGCAGGCAGTGATTGTGGTTGGTTGGAGGCAGTGTGGTGCTTAGCTAAGGTGTGCCTTGCTGATGAGGGTTTGTCCGAAGTAAAAATTGTTAGGGGGGAGGGGGGGGCGGGCACCCTCTTGCCGCTATTGTGGCTTAATAGTGGGACCTGGGAACCTGAGATGCAGTCCAGCATGTTGTCCCTCGCCTGCCCTATCCGTTTCTGTGTCTTTTCCATCACTTTCGTAGGTTTTGCAGATTTTCACAAGTGAAAACCTTAGCGAAGCATGGGTCATATACAAAAATGCTCGAGTCGCCCATTGACTTCATTGAGGTTCGTTACTCGAAACGAACCCTCGAGCATCGTAGAAAGCTCGACTCGAGCAACGAGCACCTGAGCATTTTGGTGCTTGCTCATCTCTAACCAGGACGTAACCTTACTTCATGTGTCTGTGACATCATCAGACGCCTGCGATGTAATAGTGGAGGGCCGATGGTTTGCCAGGCTTGCTAATGGACCCAACAGACCAATGTAGATGGAGGAGAAAAAAAGTATGGCATTAGAAAAGTGGAGATGAAAATCCCCCAAAGATTGCAGCATGCTTAGGTCCAAGATAGGCTGCGTCACTAAGGGGTTAATGAGCCGATCTGACCTACAGTCCTTTCACAGCAGCAGATGTGATATGTGTAATAAGATCTCTCAAAAGCCCCTACCTGCTTGTTGATGGTTTCCACATAACTATATATATATATATATATATATATATATATATATATATATATACCTTATATTCTATACCACACAGTGTACAATTAAACATAATCTGATAATGGAAATTCTTTATTTTCAGCGCCCGAATGCCCAAAGAACCAAGAATGGAATAAATGTGGGACCGCATGTCCAATCAGCTGTGACAATGTATACAATCCACCAGGAATCTGTATACTATCATGTGTGCCGGGATGTTTCTGCAAAGCACCATACATCTTCCGTTCTGGCACATCTGGTCCTTGTGTCCTTCCCAAGGATTGCCCAGGTGAGGAGCAGTGAAGAACGATCCCCCATATAATACAGGAAGAGGTTTGGAACAATGTGATTCTGAAAAATGTAACTTATTCCAAATTATATGCAATCCGTTCACAGTAAGAAAAGTAATATGTGTAATAAGATCTCTCAAAAGCCCCTGCATGCTTGTTGATGGTTTCCACACAGTACATATACCTTATTTTCTATACCGCAAAGTGTAAAAATAAACAGAATCTGATAATATGAATTCTTTATTTCAGTTCCCCAATGCCCAAAGAACCAAGAATGGCGTCAATGTGGGACTGCATGTCCAACCAACTGTGGAAATGTAGATAAACCCATTTCATGTGATAAGAAATGTGTGCCGGGATGTTTCTGCAAAGAACCGTACATCTTCCTGTCTGGCACATCCGGTACCTGTGTCCTTCGCAAGGATTGCCCAGGTGAGGAGCAGCGAAGGACAATCCTCCAAATAATACATTAAGAGGTTTGGAACTAAGTGGTTTTAAGGGCTTCTGCACACTGGCGAGAGCAATATTGGGATGTGATTGATGCCCCGATATCGCTCTCACAATCCTTCCTGAAGCCCTGAATGTGAGGCGTTTGCGCAGTGAAACAGCCACCCAACCCTACAGGGCTGAAGGAATCTGTTCTTCTCCCATTGTTTCCTATGGGGCCAGTGGCAGCACCACCAGCCGCTTTGAATTCAATGGGAGATGCTTGCAATCCTCTGCCACTGCTTTGACAGCAGTGGCAGGGGACTCTCTGTGATGAGGATTTTCAGGGGAGGGCTTGAAATATTAGCACCCCCCTCCTCCCCGAAAATCATTAATAACTGTAGTAATAAAAAAGTAGAATACATCACCTTAGTAGCGCTGTCATCTCTGGTCTCGCGTCTGCTTGCAGGTCCCGGCACTCTTCTTCTGCTCTTCCTCTGGCCGGGGATTGAAAATCCCTACCTCCTGAAGCGTTGCCTCTGATTGGTCACAGCGCTCAGCCAATCAGAGGCAACGCTTCAGGAGGTGGGTATTTTTCCTGGGCAGAAGAAGAGTGCTGAGACCTACAAGGAGACGCGCTGGAGATGACAGCACTACTAAGGTTCTACTTTTTAATTTTTATTTTTCTACAGTTATTGATTATTTTCTTGGGGGGTGGTGGCTAATATTTCAAGCACCCCCACCCCCTGTCACCAGGACGTAACCTTATTTCATGTGGATGGCATGGAATTAGAATCTGAGCCCGTGCTGTGTCGGTAACATCATCGGACGCCCGCGATGTAATAGTGGAGGGCTTGCCAATGCCTGTGATTGCTATTACAAGTGATAAGGCATTTCATAATGATCATAGCTGCTACGGTACAAGTCCCTGACAGGGATATAAAAAGCGTTAAAGAAAAAAAGATAAAAATAGTGTGAAAAAAATGTATTTTTCCTATTAGTATAACAAAACCCACATATTTGGCATCATCGCATCTGTCACAACTCGTACAATAGATTGAACACATTATTAATCCTGCATGACAAAAAGCATAAAAAACACTCAAAAACTGGAGCAAAGTGCTAATTTTCTTCATTTGCTTTCCAAAAAAGGCAATAAAAGTCATCAAAAAAGCTGTATGTACCCTAAAATGGTACCAATGAATTAAAGCTCATCTACGGAAAAATAAAAAAGTTAAATAACTTTGATTAGAGCAAGGTAAAAAAAAATCCAAAAAATGGGTTTTTATTGTTAAAAAGTGGAAACACATAAAAAATAAGAATAATTTTGGTATCGTAATCGTATCGAGCTGCAGAAGAAATGTATCAGGTCAGTTATACTGCATGATTAACGCTGTAAAAAGAAGCAAAAAAAAGACAATGGCAGAGTTGATGTGTTTTCTCTACTTGTTATAAAAAAAATAATAATTAAAGTTTTACAATATAGTATATTCACCCAAACATGGTACCAATAAAAACTTCAGTTCACCACGCAAAAAACAAGCCCTCATACGGCCAATTCGATAGAAAAATTTCAAAAAAATGATGAACTTTGAAAAGTGCAAATGAAAATCCCCCGAAAATCGTTGCATCCTTATGTCCAAAATAGGCCGTGTCCTTAAGGGGTTAATCAAGACTATTAGCAAACTTTTGTATTTTAAATGCATTGGGGTAAAAACGGGTTACAAAGCCTACATCTCCTTTTAGGTAGCTTATATATGGGCTGATGGTCCCCGAGTAATCGCTCCAAAGACCCTCATCTTGTGAAGACCCGGGATCCAACAAACCAATGTTGATGGAGAAAAAAAAATTATGGCATTAGAAAAGTGGAGATGAAAATCCCCAAAAGATTGTAGCATGTTTAGGTCCAAGATAGGCTGCGTCACTAAGAGGTTAATGAGCCGATCTGACCTAAAGTCCTTTCACAGCAGGAGATGTGATATGTGTAATAAGATCTCTCAAAAGCCCCTACCTGCTTGTTGATGGTTTCCACACAACTATATATACCTTATATTCTATACCACACTGTGTAAAAAAAACCAGAATCTGAAAATGGAAATTCTTTATTCTCAGCGCCCGAATGCCCAAAGAACCAAGAATGGAATAATTGTGGGACCGCATGTCCAATCAGCTGTGACAATGTATACCAACCACCAGGAATCTGTATTACCCTCTGTGTGCCGGGATGTTTCTGCAAAGCACCATACATCTTCCATTCTGGAAAATCTGGCACCTGTGTCCTTCCCAAGGATTGCCCAGGTGAGGAGCAGTGAAGAACGATCCCCCACATAATACATGAAGAGGTTTGGAACAATGTGATTGCAAAAAAATTAACTTATTCCAAAATATATGGAGTATTGTCTGTGTTTATAAGGAACCTAAAGCCCTGCTCATCCTGAGCCTCCAGGTCCATGAATAGAACAACAGTACTACAGTGTAGACTGACACACAGGCAGAAGAGACTGTGTGGCATTCAGAATGGGCTGGGTGACAACTCTCCTGCAATATCAGAAGACCCCCAGAAAATCTGGCAAATCTCCCCCAGTGTCTTTACATCATACTCCGCTCTTCCCATTTCTGCGGCGCCATCTGGAGGGAGAAATTAGTGCAGGAATGGGGAGAGGTGAGTATCTGCACCTCTGGTCTGGGGTCTGTAAAAAAAGAGGGGTTGTGATCTGTATACACAGAGTGTAGTGTAAAATCTGTACAATGGGGGGTTGGGTATGACATCTGTATTCGGGGTGGTCTAGGGGATCTAGTCTGAGGTCTTTATGATAAACAGGGTTTAGGAATATATTCTTAGGGGGGCTGTTCCATGGTCTGTTTATAGCTGGTCTAGGACCTATTTCTCTCTTTAGGGGGCCTGGTATATGTTTCCTGTTCATTTTTGAGTGTGCTAAGCAGGGATATATTTCTGTTTGTGGACCAATTAAAAATTGGTATCAAAGTCTACACAAACTTTGAGGGTACTTTTACGTGGGCCAATGGTTCCCCACTCAATCGCACAAAAGACCCTCAACTTGTGAAGACTCGGGAACCAACAGGGCAAGTGAGTTAGAGTCACTCACTTGTTTAACTTGCTTGGTTTTCAGCTCACCTAAACACAAAGTAACTGTCGGCCTATTTAAACAGACAATCGCCACATGTGGTATCATCTCATCTGTAAAGACCTGTAAAGTGAATTAAACACACATTTTATACTCAGTCAAACGCTATTGAAAAAAAATATCTCTTTGCTTTTTTTTTGTTAATTTTGCCTAACATGCAACAAAAATAATCGAAAAACCCTTATGTAACCCAAAGTGGTGCTATAAAAACTGCAACTTGTCACAAAAAAGAGACTTCCTAGTGCTCTGGGGTGCAATAAAAAAAGGATTTTCTGAAAACAAGGGATTTTATTTTGTAAAACTGGAATAACCTAAAATATCATTTAGTATCATTGTAATTGCACCAAACCGCAGAAGAAATGTATCGTGTCATTTGGGTGGGTGGGTGCCAGGAAGCCACCGGTGGTACATAACAATATCCCATTGCATTGCCCATCACAGCTGAGGTAGTAATGTCATGTTTAATGCAGGTGGGCTTCGGCCCACACTGCATGCCCCAGTCAGACTGGGGTTCTTTAGAAGTGGACACATGTAGTTACAACTCCCTGTGGACCCACAGCATGGGTGGCTCCCTGGAACCCACCGGCGGTACATAAATACATCCCATTGCAGTGCCCAACACAGCTGATGTTACGTCAGCTGTAATGCAGGTGGGCCAAAAATTTATTGGATTACACTGTAGGCGAGGGCCCCCAAAAATTGGTGTACCAACAGTACTAATGTACCTGAGAAAAATTGCCCATGCCCAACCGAGAGGGCAGGTGAAACCTATTAATGGCTTTGGTTAATGTGGCTTAATTGGTAACTAGGCCAGGAGACAGCCCAGTTAAAATAAAAATTGGTTGAGGTGAAAGTTTCAACGCTTTAATGAGCATTGAAACGTATAAAAATTGTTTAGAAAAATTATATGACTGAGCCTTGTGGGCCTAAGAAAAATTACACGTTCGGCGTGATTACGTGAGGTTTCAGGAGGAGGAGGAGGAGGAGGAATATTATACACAGATTGATGAAGCAAAAAGATCCCCGTTTTGGATGGTGATAGAGAACGATGCTTCCATCCGCGGGTGCAGCCTACGTATTGTTTAGGTATCGCTGCTGTCCGCTGGTGGAGAAGAGAAGTCTGGTGAAATCCAGCCTTTGTTCATCTTGATGAGTGTTAGCCTGTCGGCACTGTCGGTTGACAGGTGGGTACGCTTATCTGTGATGATTCCCCCAGCCACACTAAACACACTTTCTGACAAGACGCTAGCCGCAGGACAAGCAAGCTCCTCCAGGGCATACAGCGCGAGTTCAGGCCACGTGTCCAGCTTTAACACCCAGTAGTTGTAGGGGGCAGAGGCGTCACCGAGGACGGTGCTGCAATCGGCTACGTACTCCCTCACCATCCTTTTACAGTGCTCCCGCCAACTTAGCCTTGACTGGGGAGCAGTGACACAGTCTTGCTGGGGAGCCATAAAGCTGTCAAAGGCCTTAGAGAGTGTTCCCCTGCCTGCGCTGTACATGCTGCCTGATCTCTGCGCCTCCCCTGCTACATGGGCCGCGGAAATGTGCCTTCGGCCACTAGCGCTGTCGGATGGGAAGTTTACCATCAGTTTGTCCACCAGCGCCCTGTGGTATAGCATCATTCTCGAACCCCTTTCCTCTTCGGGAATGAGAGTGCAAAGGCTCTCCTTATACCGTGGATCGAGCAGTGTGTACACCCAGTAATCCGTAGTGGCCAGAATGCGTGTAACGCGAGGGTCACGAGAAAGGCATCCTAACATGAAGTCAGTCATGTGTGCCAGGGTACCTGTACGCAATACATGGCTGTCCTCACTCGGAAGATCACTTTCAGGATCCTCCTACTCCTTCTCCTCCTCTGGCCATACACGCTGAAAGGATGGCAGGCAAGCAGCATCTGTCCCCTCAGCAGTGGGCCAAGCTGTCTCTTCCCCCTCCTCCTCATGCTCCTCCCCCTCCTCCTCCTCTGGCCATACACGCTGAAAGGATGACAGGCAAGCAGCATCTGTCCCCTCAGCAGTGGGCCAAGCTGTCTCTTCCCCCTCCTCCTCATGCTCCTCCCCCTCCTCCTCAATGCGCTGAGATATAGACATGAGGTTGCTCTGACTATCCAGCGATATACTGTCTTCCCCCGCCTCCGTTTCCGATTCTAAAGCGTCTGCCTTTATGCTTTGCAGGGAACTTCTCAAGAGGCATAGCAGAGGAATGGTGACGCTAATGATTGCAGCATCGCCGCTCACCATCTGGGTAGAATCCTCAAATTTTCCAAGGACCTGGCAGATGGCTGCCAACCAGGCCCACTCTTCTGTAAATAATTGAGGAGGCTGACTCCCACTGCGGCGCGCAAGTTGGAGTTGGTATTCCACTATAGCTCTATGCTGCTCATAGAGTCTGGCCAACATGTGGAGCGTAGAGTTCCACTGTGTGGGCACGTCGCACAGCAGTCGGTGCACTAGCAGATTAAACCGATGTTGCAGGGTCCGCAGGGTGGCAGCGTGCGTGTGGGATTTGCGGAAATGTGCGCAGAGCTGGTGCACCTTTCCGAGCAGGTATGACAAGTGTGGGTAGCTTTTCAGAAAGCGCTGAACCACCAAATTAAAGACATGGGCCAAGCATGGCACGTGCATGAGGCTGCCGAGCTGCAGAGCCGCCACCAGGTTACGGCCGTTGTCACACACGACCATGCCCGATTGGAGGCTCAGCGGCGCAAGCCAGCGGTTGGTCTGCTCTGTCAGACCCTTCAGCAGTTCGTGGGCCGCGTGGCTCTTCTCTCCTAAGCTGAGTAGTTTCAGCACGGCCTGCTGACGCTTGCCCACCGCTGTGCTGCCACGCCGCGCGACACCGACTGCTGGCGACGTGCTGCTGCTGCTGCTGACACATCTTGATTGCGAGACAGAGGTTGCGTAGGAGGAGGAGGAGGAGGGTTTAGTGGAGGAAGCATACACTGCCGCAGATACCACCACCGAGCTGGGGCACGCAATTCGGGGGGTGGGTAGGACGTGAGCGGTCCCAGGCTCTGACTCTGTCCCAGCCTGCACTAAATTCACCCAATGTGCCGTCAGGGAGATATAGTGGCCCTGCCCGCCTGTGCTTGTCCACGTGTCTGTTGTTAAGTGGACCTTGGCAGTAACCGCGTTGGTGAGGGAGCGTACAATGCTGCGGGAGACGTGGTCGTGCAGGGCTGGGACGGCACATCGGGAAAAGTAGTGGCGACTGGGAACCGAGTAGCGCAGGGCCGCCGCCGCCATCATGCTTTTGAAAGCCTCTGTTTCCACAAGCCTATACGGCAGCATCTCTAGGCTGATCAATTTTGCAATGTGCACGTTTAACGCTTGAGCGTGCGGGTGCGTGGCGGCGTACTTGCGCTTGCGCTCAAACTGTGGCGCTAGCGACGTCTAGACGCTACGCTGAGAGACATTGCTGGATGGGGCCGAGGACAGCGGAGGTGAGGGTGTGGGTGCAGGCCAGGAGACGGTACTGCCTGTGTCCTCAGAGGGGGGTTGGATCTCAGTGGCAGGTTGGGGCACAGGGGGAGAGGCAGTGGTGCAAACCGGAGGCGGTGAACGGGCATCGTCCCACCTTGTGGGGTGCTTGGCCATCATATGCCTGCGCTTGCTGGTGGTGGTGACTCCCCAGCTGATCTTGGCGCGACAAAGGTTGCACACCACTGTTCGTCGGTCGTCAGGCGTCTCTGTGAAAAACTGCCACACCGTAGAGCACCTTGACCTCTGCAGGGTGGCATGGCGCGAGGGGGCGCTTTGGGAAACAGTTGGTGGATTATTCGGTCTGGCCCTGCCTCTACCCCTGGCCACCGCACTGGCTCGGCCTGTGCCCACTCCCTGACTTGGGCCTCCACGTCCTCGCCCGCGTCCACGTGCTATAGGCCTACCCCTACCCCTCAGCATGGTGTATTAGCAGTAGTGCAGAAACAGAACGCTGTAATTAAATGTGCCGCTTATTGGCCTGTGGTTGGAGGCTGACTTCGTTTACGGAACCCTAGGAAATAATTTTCCGCAAGCCTGCTGTAACACTTAGCTGGCTGCGTATGAATTTGGAGAACTACTACCCCCAGCAGAGACCCAGAACACTGAGCACAGTGACAGGCAGGCCAAATAGATTTTTTTCAAAAGGACCACTGCGTATATTCAATCAATAGTATATGTCTTCTGTCCCTGCCTACACAATTCTGTCCCTGAACTGTGTCACGGAACTGCAGTGTGGCACTGTTATTAACTGCAACAGACCGGTGATTTCAGAGCCAGGAAATAATTTGGCGCAAGCCTGCTGTAACACTTAGCTGGCTGCGTATTTATTTGGAGAACTACTACCCCCAGCAGACACGGACCCAGAACACTGAGCCCAGTGACAGGCAGGCCAAATAGATTTTTTTCAAAAGGACCACTGCGTATATTCAATCAATAGTATATGTCTTCTGTCCCTGCCTACACAATTCTGTCCCTGAACTGTGTCACGGAACTGCAGTCTTGCACTGTTATTAAAGGGGTTGTCCCGCGCCGAAACGTTTTTCTTTTTTTTTTCAACAGCCCCCCCGTTCGGCGCGAGACAAACCCGATGCAGGGACCTAAAAAAAAATCCGCACAGCGCTTACCTGAATCCCCGCGCTCCGGTGACTTCTTACTTACCGGCTGAAGATGGCCGCCGGGATCTTCTCCCTCGGTGGACCGCAGGGCTTCTGTGCGGTCCATTGCCGATTCCAGCCTCCTGATTGGCTGGAATTGGCACGCGACGGGGCGGAGCTACACGGAGCCGCTCTCCGGCACGAGCGGCCCCATTGAGAAAAGAAGAAGACCGGACTGCGCAAGCGCGTCTAATCCGGCGATTAGACGCTGAAAATTAGACGGCACCATGGAGACGGGGACGCTAGCAATGGAACAGGTAAGTGAATAATTTCTGATAACTTCTGTATGGCTCATAATTAATGCACAATGTACATTACAAAGTGCCTTAATATGGCCATACAGAAGTGTATAGACCCACTTGCTTTCGCGGGACAACCCCTTTAACTGCAACAGACCGGTGATTTCAGAGCCAGGAAATAATTTGGCGCAAGCCTGCTGTAACACTTAGCTGGCTGCGTATTTATTTGGAGAACTACTACCCCCAGCAGACACGGACCCAGAACACTGAGCACAGTGACAGGCAGGCCAAATAGATTTTTTTTCAAGATTTTTTTCAAAAGGACCACTGCGTATATTCAATCAATAGTATATGTCTTCTGTCCCTGCCTACACAATTCTGTCCCTGGAGTATTACTGCAGGGCGCAATGCTCTGCACGGCCGATATACCAAAAAAAAAAAAAAGTGCAACACTGCTAAAAGCAGCCTCCACAGTACTGCACACGGTTAGATGTGGCCCTAAGAAGGAACGTTGGGGTTCTTGAAGCCTACACTAACTCCTAACACTCTCCCTATAGCAGCTCCGGCACCAACAGCACTGTCCCTCAGCTATCTCACAACGCATCTGAGGCGAGCCGCGGGAGGGGCCGATTTTTATACTCGGGTGACACCTGATCTCCCCAGCCACTCACTGCAGGGGGGTGGTATAGGGCTTGAACGTCGCAGGGGGAAGTTGTAATGCCTTCCCTGTCTTTCAATTGGCCAGAAAAGCGCGCTAACGTCTCATAGATGAAAGTGAAAGTAACCCGAACATCGCGTGGTACTCGTTACGAGTAACGAGCATCCAGAACACGCTAATACTCGAACGAGTATCAAGCTCGGACGAGTACGTTCGCTCATCTCTAGATGAGACCATGCGGACTGGTTATCCCTATGGGGCTTGAATTCTGCACTTCAATTTCTTCCTCCCTGTGGATTTGCTGCACCCGCTACAGTGAGGAGGAGATTGAATAGAGTGGTGGTCAAACATGCTCCATTCATGTCAATGGGACTGACAGAAATAGCCAAGTGCAAGCCTTTAACTATCTCCGTCAGACTGGAGGTACATCACCTAACCGCCTCGCTCCCTTACTTATAGCAAAGACTCGCACTACTTCTGGCTATTAAAATGTGGGTTAGGCCACTTTATTAACAAACTTTTGAAAAATTTTAACTCTCTTTTAAACTTTTAAAACTATTACCCCTTCCCATGCTACCATAAATTCCTATTTCTTTAATCCGGAAATACCAGGGGCGTTAGTAAGCCCTGATCTCATACCACAGCTAGCATGGAAAGTTCTTCACCACCAGGGATGCGGCATACCCCCTATATCGCATTCCGCCCCACCCCACTAGCGCACACTAGCGCCACCTCCAAACCATCTTGTAGTCCATACTGGAATGTTTCCAACCCGACCTCATTAAGGTGCACCCTGTCCCTTCTCAAAGTCCCCTTTTCCCTGTCTTCTAACTCCCAATGTCTAACTGCTATACCACTAAAATATTGAACAAACATTGTCATCTTCAATTTGTTCAACTTCCTGACCCACTCGATGGCTTCTGGATCCCTAGCTCCTCTCCAGACTCTTCGTGCTACAATGTCCAACCATACTAGCACCGATTCTTCGAACCAATCCTGAACGCAT
Organism: Eleutherodactylus coqui; assembly: GCF_035609145.1. Classification (NCBI taxonomy): domain Eukaryota; kingdom Metazoa; phylum Chordata; class Amphibia; order Anura; family Eleutherodactylidae; genus Eleutherodactylus; species Eleutherodactylus coqui. The sequence continues at coordinate 26,203,592 of NC_089842.1, read as the reverse complement.
AAGGCCACCTGCAGACGCCCAGGTTGGATCCCGCTGCAATGATTCTCGCAGCGAGATGCGGTCCCGTTTCCCCCTAGAGGCCTGCGACTTACCCACTCCTGGTGTCTCCTCTCTGTGCTGTGTGCCGGCTGCCACCCAGCCAGCGCATCTGCAGAGAAGAGCCGGCCCGTCACCACTGATATTTCTGTGCGGGCCTCTGCTTCAGCAGCTCTCCTCTGCCAGTTCCCATTAAAATGAGGGCACTGTACCCCATCGGTCTCCGTCATCAGGTGAAGTTCCCTGAACGTCTCCATCTGAAAACGTGCATCAGATGCTCCATTCTCACATCCTGGAACATGCTAATCCCAAAAACCTATGTGCATTTGCAAACATTGCAGAACAAAATGCCGTAACAGAGCCAAAATTAGGGGGGAAAACAAAGCTTTGTTTGTTAATTGCCTGAACCCCCGCTGAATTATCAGACCAGAGACAAATCCTCCAATTAGTCAACTGCGTACCCCATATTTCCAGAGCGACCACCAAAGGAAAAAATTCCAATAGCGTCACATTTTTGGTCCACTGCTTATCTTTCCACGATATTGGCCAGGGGGCCCTGACACTGGCACTGGGATCCAGTACCAGACAGACTAAATACAGAAGTCCCCACCTAGAGTCAGGCGAAACGAGATGACGCGCCAGCCGGTGATGTCATAAATACGGCCCCCTCCTACCAAGCCCCCTAGCAGGAGAGCCCTCGAGCCCGGCCGTGATGGACGCACCTCCGCGCTCGGCGGGACACGCACCGCCGACCAGCCCGAGTAACCACCGGCATGGGGGACCCCCAAGCGGAGACACCCACAACACCGCCAGTGGCACCAGCGATGACAACGCTGAGCACCGGCGTGCTCAGAGGGAGCCTCTTCCTAACAGGCAAATTACCTGCCCGTTGAAAGAAGACAGGAAAACCTTCCAAATATGCCCCATGTCATCCGTACGAAATGTTGCGGCTCCCTCACCCCCACTGTCGCCAAAAGCAGCCGTCTTGAAAAAGCACGACCCATTGGAATCACTTTGCAAGGGAAATTGAACAGAACCAGCAACATTTGCATCTGGTGTAATGTTGCTTTCTTCCAACTGTCTCTCATAGCCACTCCACTTGGCAACCAAAAAACCATCTCCGCTGTGTCAATCTTAATACCCCAAAAAATTTTAAACGCAACACTGGTCCCATAATTTTTTCCTCGGATAGCAAAACGCCGGCCTGACCCATCAGCTTGCAAAACGTCACCAACAAAAATTCTGAATCACTCGAAGCTTCCGGGCCGACGAACAAAAAATCGGCTAAATAGTAAATGACTGATGTGATGCCCTGTACTTGAGCATCCACTCCAAAAATGAGCTAAATCACTCAAGTAGTAGCACAAAATGGAGCATCCCATTGGTAAACACATATCTGAAAAATTGTCCGTCGAGCCTGCAACCTAGTAGGTGAAAGCAAGTGAAAAGCCACTTTTGCTAAACGGGCCCGCTTGCTGGCCAACCGCACCGACTGCACTGCCCCGTCAAATGATGAGTAGGAAACGGCAGCCTTTTCTTTAGAGATGCCATCGTTTACCGATTCGTCTGACGGGAACAACAAATGATGGATCAAACGGAACTTACCGGCCTCCCTCTTGGGTACTAGCCCCAATGGGAAAACCCGCAAATTCGAGAAAGGAGGTTCTGAGAAGGGGCTACTTCTTTCAGCAGTTTCTCACTGACTACAGCGGTATTGTCAATTGCAGATTGTAAATTGGGGCATAACAGTAACGCGGGTTGATGGGGAAATGGTATGACAAACCGCTCACAAAATGCTTGCTTCCTGCCTCTTGTGGTACCCGGCAAACCACAGATGCAGGAAACTGCTTCTCACCGGGGTTCGGCGCGCTACTGTAAGTGTCCACCGTGGCAGAGGCTCTCTGCCTACAGAAGCAACGTGTCGCTGCTTCCTGTAATCCGCACACTGAACACTCGTGTTGGAAATTACATGTCACGTAAAATCTGCAATGGCCCTCGTATAGTAAATCAGAGCCTCTTGGTCAGGTGGAGGCTACAGGTCTGGGCTGTTGCCCAGCCGCAGCTGCTCCCCCCTGGAAAGCACGTCTACAGCGGATGTCGCGCCAGAATTAGCTGAATTCACACAGTGGTAGCTTGTGATGCCCAACTAATATATCCAGTACCGAAACCCAAAGCCTAAATTCCTCATCGTAGCACCACCAAGCTACACCTCCATGCAACTTGTATGCGCTATAAGTGGAATTGATGTACACCATTATTTCGGTCCTTTGCTAAGTTGATGCTGACATGTAACGTGAATTAACCCTTAAAATGTCTGGAGTCAATTACCTAAAGTTTTTGTGACCTTATGTTTCTTCTCAGCTCAGCATATCCTCCTGCTCATTCCACACACCCCCTTTGACCCAGTGTGTGTGGCTGGCTCTGCTTCCTTCCTCGCTGCCCGCTGAGCTGAATAAGGAACTGCTCCCTCCCTCCCCACTCCCCACAGATCTCGATGTCTCCCACCTTACACTTGCCACTCCCACCTGCCCCTTCTACCACAAATCCAGCCAGCTCAAGGCCGCTGGACACAGTGCCACCATCTGGAGGGACCATATGGTGCTCCCTCTCCTCCACATGGCCCTCCTTTCCCATGTGCTGCTCCTCACCTCTGCTGGCTCCAGCAGTCCTGCGCTCGCTCACAGACTGTAGCACCACCACAGACCTTGGTGCTGCCGCTGACCTCTGCTTCTGACTCCTAGCCCCGTGCTGCTCCTTACCGCTGATGGCTACAGCTGTCCTGTGCCCACTTACGCTCTGCAACACCATCACAGACCTTGGTGCTGCTGCCGATTTCTGCTCCTGACTCCTAGCCCTATGCTGCTTCTCTCCTCTGCCAGCTCCAGATGTCCTGCGCCTGCTCACGCACTACCGCACCACCACAAACCTTGGTGCTGCCGACGACCTCTGCTTCTGTCTCCTAGCCCCATGCTGCTGCTCTGTGCCTGGGTTGCTTCCTCGCCCACCGTGCTTCGTGGCTGTGGCCTGCCCCTCTTGGCGCTCCCCTCCTGAGACGACAGCTCCCGCTTCGTCATTGTCGCTGGGTTCGACCTGCAGGCTGCCAGAAGATGTTCAAGCCATCTAGTCCCATCCTGCCTCACAGCCTCCCAGATCTTCAACTGTAAATCCTTCATGTGGTCTTCTCCTTTGTCTTCCAACTGTCCTTCTTCCACTGTCCTCCACGTGATCCCTCTACTGGCATCCTCTTCTCTTTTCTCTTTTTTCTTGCTTCACACTCCACCCACTTCCTATTCTTGCTCCACCTATTCCCACTAAGCTCTCTCACACTTAAACCTTTCTGGTCCCCTCCCCTCCAGTCCCAGGCAGCTGCATTAAACATTCTGCTGCTTGCAAGTCTGATTGAAGATGAATGGAGTGTCACCACATATGCATGACCTCCGCTCCTCTTTACTGCAAGGGTGGAGTGAACCTGCAATGAGAAGGAGATGAGGATATGGACCCTCGTTCTTGGGATCAGTGGGGTTCTTAGTGGTGAGACCTCCACTGATCAGACTTTTATCAACTGTACTATGCTGTGGATAGGTAATAAAAGCAAATTTGGCGCAATAATCTGTAATTTATCTTGTTAACTGAATTTAATGTGGTATCTTTCTGTGTATAGTGCCGAATTTCTGCAGCAGAAATTCTACATACAAAACTGCATCAAAATCTGTGCCATTACATGCAGATTTTATCACAGATCCAATTGCATTGGATCTACAGGGTAAAATCTGCTGCAGATCCATGGTGAAAAAATGTGGCAAAATCAGCATCAAATGGTGCGGTTTTTGGTATCCAATTTGCTACAAAATATGCGGCGCAAAATATGCTTTGGATTTTGGTGCAGATCCAAGAGGGAGGGGCAGAACCAGTGAAGTAACACATGACTGTGCTTTCAAACTACATCGGGGGTATTTGTAGTCGATAGTCTGAGACACATAGTTCTGCATAGGATCTGTGTGCAAAAAAACAAGGATATGTTTAATCAAGACTATTAGCAAACTTGCCTTTCATATTTTAAATGCATTGCAGTAAAAACTGATTGCAAAGTCTATAAACTCTTTTAGGGTACTTATGGGCTGATGGTCGCATGATTAATAGCTTACAAGACCCTCAACCTGTAAAGACACAGGTTCCAACAGGGTGAGTGAGTTAGAGTCGCCTACTTGTTGGAGTTGCTTGGTTTTTCTTTCCCCTATGAAGGACAGCCTGATTGTTGTGAATGGAGGCGGCAGCTATAAGAGATCTCCAGCGCTCTCCGGCTCCATTCACAGGGCCATGACCTTCACAGGAGTGACAATCGCTGGGATGGTTATCAGGCACTGAAGAGCATGACAGTCACCCTGTGTAAATGTTCCCTAACAAGGCAAACTTTGAATTGGGTATTGATATGCTAATTAGAAGCTGCAGGAGTTACTAACCCCTACCCGCCCCAGAGTGTATATGTATGCTTTGGGTGAGAAGGGATTTCTGCAAATAAGCATACAGGTATGTCCTAAAGATGCTGTGAGCTCAGAAGCTGAGCCAGTGCTATCCGTAGCGGGAGCTGGCTGTGACTGAGATGTTCGCTATTTTGTGTGTATTATCTGTTAGTTGTGAAGATACTAAAATGAGGATGATATTTGTGTTTCTAATCTAAACCTCTGGGGAAAAGGAACATCGCCTGCTTGTTGATGGTTTCCGCGCAGCTATATATACCTTATTTTCTCTACCACACAATGCAAAAATAAACTGATAATTATAGTAGGATTTCACTGATTTCAGTCATTTTACAGAATCTGACAATAGAAATTCTTTATTCCAGCACCCAAATGCCCAAAGAACCAAGAATGGAGTCAATGTGCGCCCGCATGTCCGATCAACTGTGGAAATGTAGACGATAAACCTGTTAAATGTACTAAAAAATGTGTGCCGGGATGTTCCTGCAAAGCACCGTACATCTTCCTGTCTGGCACATCCGGTTCCTGTGTGCTTCGCAAGGATTGTCCAGGTGAGGAGCAGCGTAGGACGATCCACCACATAATACATGAAGAGGTCTGGAACGATGTGATTCTAAGGGCTTCTGCAGTAAGCCATGATTTTGTGCTATTACACGGCTGTGAAAATCACAGCGGCAAAACAGAATGGAACAAAGCCATTGATTCCAATGGGTTCGTTTTAACTTTTTTTTTCGGGATTCTCGCATGTTAATACTACATGCAAGAAAAGATCAGACTCACCCTATCTTTCTCTCATCCAAGAAAGATAGGGTGGGATCTTTCTTCCCACTTTTTTTTTTTCAAACAGTTAAAAAAAATAAAAATTACCTGGTTCATGCGCTACTATGCTCCGTAGTGGCGAGCGTAGTAGCGCACACTCCCCTTTGAAGAAACCCTTACAAATACAATTAATGCCAAAATCTATAGAATCTTTTTCCTGTTTCACATGGGGCTGAATGAGACCATACGGACTCCATGTTATCCCTATGGGGCATGAATTCTGCACTCATTATAATCCGCATCTTTACTTTACAACCACAAGATTATATTCCGCAGTGTAAAAGCTTTCTGCTGAGGAATTACGGACGCCTTGTGGAATTGTTGTGGATTTCTAACATACAGAAGATGTAGTTCTGCAATTAAAGTCTGCAGGATGTTCTGCAGAACGCATTCCACAGTTAAAAACGCAACAAAATCCACATCTGCGCTGCGTCCTGCCGAAAATTCCATCCCATGTGAAAAGTCCTGATAGAAGTCAATGGGATGTGCAAATACATGCAAAAATACACTAGGAGATGTGTGAAACGCTGCGCAATTGCATAAGATAAAGAACACGTCTGGAACTCATTAGACTAATTAGCCATTTCAGCCAGTGCATATTTTTTTCCGCGCGCAAATGTACATGTCTGTGCGGATAAAGGAAAGCAAAATACACTGATGCAAGTGCAAAATAATAATGTCTGTTCCACAAAACTGCAACACTCATGGGTGTGCAAATACACATACACTTCTGTGGAGGGGGCCTAAGGAACCTAAAGCTATGAGCATACTGACCTTCCAGGTGCATGAATAAAACATCAATACTACAGTGAAGACTGACACACAGCCAGCTCAAATGAGGTGGGGTAGAGGGGTGCGGCTGTTCATACCGCGTTGTCACTGGTTGGTTTATAATATCAGTCCGATACACAACTCACCACAGTCAGTGTGTAATGTGCTGCCGGCATAAATGGCGCATACACAATGGGTGCAAAGAGCTAACTTTACTCTGCGACATGTTGGTATATCACAGCGGCCTCAGACAAGGGTTCAGCCAACAGGTTGGGATGTACAATAGTCACATTAGGATAAGTGATAAAGGTCTGATTGTTGGGTCCTCACCACTGAGACCCTCACCAATCCTGAGGATGGTATCTTTCTTACTCACTGTGGATTTACTGCACCCCCTACAGTGAGGAGGAGACTGAATAGAGCGGTGGTCAAGCATGCTCCATTCGTGTCAATGGGACTAACAGAAATAGCCAAGTATAAGCGCTCAGTTATCTCCACTAGTCTGATAGAAGATGAGTGGAGACGCACCGCACATGCGTGACCACCGCTCCTCTTTACTGCGCGGGTGGAGTGAGCCCACAGTGGGAAGGAGATGAGAACACGGGACCCTCATTCTCGGGATCAGTGGGGATCAGTGGGGGTAGTGAGATCATCTGTAGTACATTGTGGATGGGTGATGGAAGCCAGTTTGGCGCATTGCCCTGGAATTCATCTCACTAACTGAATTTAATGAAGTATCATTCTGCGTATAAAGGTCTGTTCACAGGTAGTGGAAATGGTGAAGAATTTTTGTAGAAATTCCACTTCAAAATCTGCACCATTTCCTGCAAATATTATAACAGAAATTGCACCGGATCAACAGGGTGAAATCTGCTGCAGATCCACGGCGAAAAACACGTCAAATGGTGCCGTTTTTGGTGCAAATCTGCTACAAAATATTCAGTGCTAAATATGCTGTGGATTTTGGCGCAGTTATGCAAAGTAATCCACAGTGTGTGAATGTACCCTACAACAGCGATGCTGATCTATGTGCTTTATCCTGCTCTCATGCGCTTCTCCATCTCCTCCCCTCCTTCCTTCATGACCTGCGAACAGTTGATATGGGAGGAAGAGGCAGAATCAGTGAAGTAACACATGACTGTGCTATTAGACTACTTCAGGGGTATTTGTAGTCGATAGTCTGAGACACATAGTTCTGCATAGGAGCTGTGTGCACACAATAAGGATATGTTTAATACAGACTATTAGCAAACCTGTGCTTCGTATTTTAAAGCCTATACAGTCTTTTAGGAAACTTTAACATGGGCTGACGGTCACACGAATAATAGCTTACAAGACCCTCAACCTGTAAAAACACTGGATCCAACAGGGTGAGTGAGTTAGAGTCGCTCACTTGTTGGAGTTGCTTGATTTTCCACTCCCCTAAAAAGGATGGGACTGTCAGCCCATTTAGTCAGGCAATCATCTATCTATGAAGGACAGCCTGATTAACCTCTTATTAACCCATTCCCGCCCCAGAGTGTGTATGTACACTCTGAGTGAGAAAGGATTCCTGCAAATGGGCATACAGGTATGCCCTATGGATGCCGCAGGCTCAGCAGCTGAACCCATGCCATTCGCAGCAGGAGATGCCTGTGACTGACAGCTGGCCTCCTGCTGCAAAATGGAGGGACAGTGAGAACACTGATCCCTGTTGTTAACCCTTTACCTGCCATGAACAATGTTAATCGCAATATTTTAAAGTTTTACAAAGGAAGGGTGTAACGGGCATGGTCAGTCCTTTGGCCGGGAAACACAGCGGGGAAAACCTAAAAGTGGGTGACGAGTGGCTCAACCATCTCCTCCCAGTTAATCCAAAACACGGCTGGTCAAACCGTGTACAGGGCCCGATATTACCAACCGAGCTAAATGATTTTGTTATCCGTTTACGTGACGCCAGTGCCTCTTTTAAGTGTTCGAACACCCGTACTAAATAACAGAGTTCACAATGAAAAAAAAAGCGGTTTCAGGCCGGACACGGTTTTCTTTTAACTACATTTTCAACTTTGACTTTCCAAGAACGAGGTATTACAAAGTCTTAGATATAACATTCCAAGCACGTTTTTCCTTTTGACAGAAATCTCTGACATATATGCATCTAGAAGACACTTATCTCTCTTGACCTATAACCATCATCAGTCTTAGTTTTCTGATGGACGAACTCTGGGGGGTGTACTTCTGACACGAAGGGGAACACACACAATCACTTGTTACAACCTTTTTCTCCCTGTTCCAGCAACACTCAACGGTTTAGATGCTTAAAACCAACTTGTCCTCGCACCGAAGTAGTTAAGAAGGGAAAATATGTGATCAACATCACCGACTCCTGAAACAGGATACAAATGTCAAACTCCAGTCCTCAGAGGGCATGTCCCCCATGGAAAATGAGACCGGCCTAAGACTCTGCAGAAGCATCAGAGCTTCAGCCTCCTGCTAACACGTCCTCCTCCACTGAATACATCTCTGCACTCCACTGACTCTCTCCTAAAACTCTTCCCCCAACATCCCTAACCAACCAAACACGTTGCACACACAGCAGGTTAGGGAGACAACAACATAGAACATAGACAGATATGAATACACATACAGAGATACAAAGACAATTCACATGAGGTAGGCAAACGTCACATAGAGGTACCCTAAATCTGGGCCACTCAAGGGTGCTCCCTTTGTCACATCATTAGCCTTTTGCCATTAAATGATAGCAATAAAAACTCACCACACAGAAAACAACTAAATGCCAATTGAATAGCATTGGCGGAGGTCCAATGGGTTGCCATGGCAACTAAATGCCATTCAACAGCGTCCTGGTCTTCCATGGCTTGTGATCGCTCTAATAAGTGATAATACATTTCAGTTAGGAAGTACTACAGTGTGTTATCAGAGTTGTCAAAGCATCACAGGTTCAAGTTCCCTACAAGGAAATATACACTCATGAAAAAACAAAAATGGTAAAAATAAATAAATAAATAAAAATAAATAAAAAAAAACCCCTTTGTTGTGCACTTGCCCACTTTTCTTAAAAAAAGGCATTAAAAGCCACATTTGTTATCATCTCCTTTGTAAAGGGCTGTACAGTGAATTAAACACACTTTCTATCCCATACGGCAAACATGATTAAAGAAAAATCTTTGTTTGCTTTTTGCTTTTAATTTGATCACCCAAATATATGCAACAAAAATAATCACAAAATCTCAATGTACCCCAAAATGGCGCTAAAAAAACTACAGCTCTTCACGAAAAAGTCCTCTCAGTGCTCTGCGATGTACTAAAAAAGTCATTTTCCAAAAAACGGATGTTATTTTGTGAAAGTTAAATAATCTATAAAATATATAGATGTAATTGAGTATCATTTTAATCGCACCGATGAGCAGAAAAAAATGTATCATTTAATTTATATTTCATGATGAACACCGTTAAAGCCAAAAAAGCACAATGGTAGAATTGATGAGTTTTCTTTCCCTGCCCTCCAATTAATAAAGGTGATACAATTAGAGAGGAGCGAGCATACTCGATAAGGCAAATTACTCGAGCGAGTAGTGCCTTATTCGAGTACCTGCCTCCTCGTCTCTAAAGATTCGGGTGGCAGCAGTGGGAGGGGAGCGGCGGGGCAGAGCGGGGAGGAACGGAGGGGAGATCTCTCTCTCCCCCTCCCGCTCCCTCCTGCTCATTGCCACAACTCACCTCTCACCCGTCCCGGCAGCCGAATCTTTAGAGATGAGCGGGCAGGTACTTGAATGAGGCACTACTCGCTCGAGTAATTTGCTTTATCGAGTATGCTCGCTCATCTCTAGATACAATACATTATATGTACACCAAAATGATAGCAATAAAAACTCACCACACAAAAAACAAGCCCTCATACGGCCGGGTCCATGGAGAAATAAGAAGGTTATGGCTTTTTATAAGTGGGGATGAAAATCCTCAAAAGATTGTAGCTTCCCTTGGTCCATGATAGGCCGCGTCACTAAGGGGTTAATGAGCCGATCTGACCTGCAGTCCGTTCATAGCAGGAGACGTATTATGTGTAATAAGATCTTTCAAAAGCCCCTGCCTGCTTGTTGATGGTTTCCACACAACTATATATACCTTATAATCTATACCGCACAGTGTAAAAATAAACTGATAATTTTAGTAAGATTTCACCGATTTCAGTCATTTTACAGAATCTGATAATAGAAATTCTTTATTTCAGTGCCCAAATGCCCAAAGAACCAACACTGGGAAGCCTGTGGGACCGCATGTCCGGAAAGGTGTGATATTGTAGGATATAGAGGCTTAGAGTGTCCAGAACCGTGTGTGCGGGGATGTTTCTGCAATGACGGGTACGTCTTCGAGTCTGGCACATCTGGTCCCTGTGTCCTTCCCAAGGATTGTCCAGGTGAGGAGCAGTGATGGACGATCCACCACATTATACATGAAGAGGTTTGGAACAATGTGATTCTAAGGGCTTCTGCAGACAGCCATGATTTTGTCCTATTATACGGTTGTGAAAATCACGGCTGCAAAACGGGACGTAACAAAACCATTGATTCCAATGGGTTCGTTTTCACTTTCGGGATTCTCGTGTGTTGATACTACATGCAAGAAAAGGTCAGACTCGCCCTATCTTTCTCTCATGTGTTTTTTCTACATCCAAGAAAGATAGGCTGGGATCTGTCTTCCCACTTTTTTTTCAAACAGTAATTAGAAAAAGGATTTTACCTGGTTCATGCGCTACTATGCTCAGTAGCGGCGAGCGTAGTAGTGCACACTTCCCTGTGAAGAAACCCTAACAAATACAATTAATACCAAAATCTACTGAATCTTATTTGTGTTTCTAATCACACGGGACAGAATGAGTCCATGCGGACTCCATGTTATCCCTATGGGGCATGAATTCTGAGCCCGTTATAATCCGCGTTTTTACTTCACAACCTCAGAAGGATGGAAGGCTGAGTCAACCTTAAGCCGGCTACCCGAACCGCACAGGTATTGAGCCTGCAACCTTCAGGTCATGAGCGAGAGCTTAGGACTGTGTATTGCTGCCTTAACCCTGCATAGAAGTCAATGGGGATGTGCAAATACATGGAAAATACATTAGCATAATTGTGTTAGCTAGAGAGACATTGACCTCTGGTCTAGGCCAGTACACATAACCAAACACAGTTTAACAGACACATGCACTTCACTTGAGGAAGCTAGGAAAGTGCTGTGGGGGCCCCTAACTCTGAGTCACTACAATTTCACAAGAAAAAGAAGACATCTGGAAGAAGCGTTCAGCCAACATGTTGGGATGTACAATAGTCACATTAGGATAAATGATAAAGGTCTGATCATTGGGTCCTCACCACTGAGGCCCCCACTGATCCCGAGGATGGGATCTTTCGTCCTCACTGTGGATTCGCTGCAGTGAGGAGGAGACTGAATAGAGTGGTGGTCAAGCATGCTCCATTCATGTCAATGGGACTAACAGAAATAGCCAAGTGCAAGCAGTCAGCTATCTCTGCTAGTCTAATAGAAGATGATTGGAGCCGCACCGCACATGCATAACCACCACTCCTCTTTACTGCGGGGGTGGAGTGAGCCCACAGTGGGAAGGAGATGAGGACATAGGTACAGAGGCAAGGTTATGTCATGGCAGTGCGATACTTAATGAACCAGGACGTAATTTTACTGAGCCCGCACCATCCTGCAACAGGAGCCGTCTGTTACCGATGATTGTCTTCCCACTTCAACACCCGAGATCAATGAGAACAATGATCTCCGCTTTTAACCCCCTACATGTCACGACCTATGTAGATCGCTTCATGTAAAGGCTTCTGTGACATCATCAACCCCCCACTACGTAATGGTGGAAGGCCGATGGTTTGCCATGACAATAGGACACCAGATACTGGTGCCCCGGCTTGCTATTGCCTATGATTGCTATTAGAAGCGATAAGGCATTGCAGTACAGAAGTCATGCAATGCTTTATCATAGTGATCATAGCTGCTATGGTATATGTCTCCACCAGGGATATAAAAAGTGTAAAAAAGAGATGAAAATAGTGTAAAAAAAATCTTTTTGCTTTCCTTTCCCTATTAGTATTAAAAATATCCCACATATTTGGTATCTTCATATCTGCAACAACTCGTACAATAAATTGAACCCACTATTTATCCTGCACGTCAAAAAGCTTGAAAAAAAATCCAAAATGCTTGTTTTCTTCATTTGCCAAAAAACTCAATAAAAGTAATCAAAAAAGCTGCTACCAGTAAAAACTGCAGCTCGCCGCGTAAAAAACAAGACCTCCCAGAGCTCTGTCTATGGAAAAATAAAAAAAAAGGCTTTTCCAAAAAAAAGGGATTTTATTTTGTAAAACTGAAATAATCTAAAAAATATATATAATTTAGTATCATTTGAATTGTACCAAACTGCAGAAAAAATGTATCATATCATTTATGTTTCATGATGAACACCGTTAAAACCAAAAAAGAACAATGGCCCTCCAAAAAATTAGGAAAAGTGATACAATCACTAAGATGATGGCAATAAAAACTCGCCACACAAAAAACAAGCCCTCATACGGCCGGGTCCATGGAGAAATAAGAAGGCTATGGCTTTTAAAAAGTGGAGATGAAAATCCTCAAAAGTTTGTAGCTTCCCTAGGTCCCAGATAGGCTGCGTCGCTAAGGGGTTAATAAGCCAATATGACGTGATGTCCGTTCACAGTAAGGCCCAATGTCCACTTGCATGGCACGGATTCCACTGCTGAATCCCGTAGTGGAATCCCTGTGTGCCTGTGAACATGGGGAGAAAAATAGGTTTTCTTACCATTACGGCTCCCGCACGGATCTCCTCTGCGCCAGCTAGATCTTTTTTCTTAAGCATGATGAATGGGTCCGGACATGCTGGCAATGTGGCAGACGCACGCACAGCGCATTCCATGGAAATGTCCGGCTTTCCCATGGAATCCACGGCACAGCCAAAATGACAGCTGTGGCTGTGCCTCGGATATTACGGCTTCCATTGACTTCAATCGAAGCTGTCCTATGGAATCCGTGGCGAAAATGGAGCATTTTGCAATTTTTTCCTGCAGGGTACAACCCTTACGCTGAGAGAAAATGAAATCCGCATGCTTATAAATAATTTGCGGATGCTAACGCATCCCTATGTGCAGCTTTAATTTGTGGATCTCCTACACAGGTGAGTCACGCGGATTCCGTAAATCAAAGCCGCAAGTGGACATTGGGTCTAAAAGAAGTAATATGTGTCATAAGATCTCTCAAAAGCCCCTGCCTGCTTGTTGATGGTTTCCATGCAGCTATATATACCTTACATTCTATACCTCACAGTGTAAAATAAATTGATAATTATAGTAAAATTTCACTGATTTCAGTCATTTCACAGAATCTGATAATATAAATTCTTTATTTTCAGTGCCTGAATGTCCAAAGAACCAAAAATGGAGTCAATGTGCGCCCGCATGTCCGGTCAACTGTGAGAATGTAGGGAAAACAGGGAAGGTGTGTCAAGCTCTCTGTAAGGCGGGATGTGTCTGCCAAAGCCCGTACATCTTCATATCTGGAAATTCCGGTCTTTGTGTCCTTCCCAAGGATTGCCCAAAGCCGGTCCCTGAATATGTCTAATAACTGAGGAGCAGTGAGGAACGATCCCCCACATGATACATTAAAGGGGTGAAACAATATGATTCTAATAAAAGCAATTTATTCCAAAATATATTGAATCCTCTTGGTGTGTATAAGAAACAGAGAGCCCTGCTCATCCTTAAAGGGGTTGTCCCGCGGCAGCAAGTGGGTCTATACACTTCTGTATGGCCATATTAATGCACTTTGTAATGTACATTGTGCATTAATTATGAGCCATACAGAAGTTATAAAAAGTTTTTTACTTACCTGCTCCGTTGCTGGCGTCCTCGTCTCCATGGTGCCGACTAATTTTCGCCCTCCGATGGCCAAATTAGCCGCGCTTGCGCAGTCCTGGTCTTCTGCTCTCTTCAATGGAGCCGCTCGTGCAGAATGCAGGCTCCGTGTAGCTCCGCCCCGTCACGTGCCGATTCCAGCCAATCAGGAGGCTGGAATCGGCAATGGACCGCACAGAAGAGCTGCGGTCCACGGAGGAAGAGGATTCCGGCGGCCATCTTCACAGGTAAGTATAGAAGTCACCGGTGCGCGGGGATTAAGGTAAGCGCTCCGGTAAGCTTTCTGTACGTCCCTGCATCGGGGTTGTCTCGCGCCGAACGGGGGGGGGCGGTTGAAAAAAAAAAAAACCCATTTCGGCGCGGGACAACCCCTTTAACCTCTGAGTTCATGAATAGAACAACAGTACTGCAGTGCAGACTGACACACAGGCAGAAGAAACAGCAAGTTTTTAGTAAAAAAAGTATGCGCTCGTTGAAAGTGCAACTAAGTACAATAAAAGCAGTCCGTTCGGTAAAAAACGGAAAGGGTAAAAAATAGAATAGAATGGCACTTACTCGGGAGGAGGGGGGTGTATTATACAAGAAGCCCCCTCCTTTAAGTGCTGACTCCTCTAGATCCTCTCAAACGCAGATGGTATTTTGCGACAAACCAGTTGATTTTTCCAATTTTATTTCTCAAATAAAATTGCAGGTAGGCAACGCGTTTCGGTGCGACAGGCACCTTTCTCAAGCCTATGCATACATATACAAGCAGACAAGTACACTCACATTTATAGATGTCTCGATGTCATTTTCATTCTGCTTGTATATGTATGCATAGGCTTGAGAAAGGTGCCTGTTGCACCGAAACGCGTTGCCTACCTGCAATTTTATTTGAGAAATAAAATTGGAAAAATCAACTGGTTTGTCGCAAAATACCATCTGCGTTTGAGAGGATCTAGAGGAGTCAGCACTTAAAGGAGGGGGCTTCTTGTTTAATACACCCCCCTCCTCCCGAGTAAGTGCCATTCTATTCTATTTTTTACCCTTTCCGTTTTTTACCGAACGGACTGCTTTTATTGTACTTAGTTGCACTTTCCACGAGCGCATACTTTTTTTTACTAAAAATTTGCTGTTTGTTTTTTATTGGGGGACCACTCTCCTGGTGAGAGTCCCCCCACACTGTCATTGCAGCTCTCCTCCTTCACGGAGGATAGGAAAAGAGCATATTGGAGAACCTGCTCACTATCCGTTGGCGCTGTCTGAATTGTTGTGTTTGTCTACACAGGCAGAAGAGACACCCTGTGGGTGAGCAAGGTAAAGTTGCTAATATTGTGTGTCAATTGGTTGGGCTATATGATCGGTTTGTGTGGCGCAGATACCAATCAATTGCAACAAACACTTAAATATACCGTGTAACACAACATTATATCTCAATGGCCTTAGATAAGGGTTCAACCAACAGGTTGCGTTGTACAATAGTCTTCTCTACATAGAGGCACAGCTCTTAAAAGTTCTAAAATGTTGCTCAGTCCAACAAACAAGTGCCAGTACCAGGGCAGCCCAAATGGCAAGGGTGATATCTTTCTTTGTGGATCAACAAGTTGTAGTCCTTCTGTAATACAGAGGTATTGCAGCAGGTAGCCTCTATATGGCCTGCTGTGGATGGCAGGGTTACCCTTGCAGCCTCCTAACGTAACACCCACGTGGGGTGTCCATTGCATCTGGCTGTACAGATCACAGAGTACTGTCACTAAGAAGCATGCGCCCAACTAACACTTTTACGTGATAGGGCCATATGTCCCCTGTGCTGGCTACTAATGGAAATATCTCAGGTTAGTGCCTAGGGGTCAGCCCAAGGAAAGTCTAGAAGCAATGGGATGAAGCTGAAAGGGAGGAGACACAGATTAGATATTAGACAATGAGGGAGGTCAAGGAGTGGAACAGGTTGCCACGGGAGGTGGTGAGTTCCCCAATGGAAGTGTTCAAACAAAGGCTGGACAAATATCTGTCTGGGATGATTTAGTGAATCCTGCACTGAGCAGGGGGTTGGACCAGATGACCCTGGAGGTCCCTTCCAACTCCACCATTCTTGGTGTCCTATAGTAGGGCACGATACTTGCATTCAACTACCTATTTTGTAACACAGAACAAATGGGAGCTTAAAGGGGTTTTGTCACTACAACAAAAATTTCTAACAGCTGGGCCCAGCTTAAAATAAAAAAAATAGACTATACTAACCTCTATTCGGCCCCAGGGACACAACTAAGCAGCTCCCGTGGCCTCGGCGCCTGCTCTCAGTACGTACATGAAGTGGAAGTTAGGTGAAGGCTGTGGCCTAACAGAGGCCACAGTGTGACTATGCAAACTCCTGGCCTCAACACTCACATGTTGAGTACAAGAGTTCAAGATGATGATGCTGCAGACTTTGATAGGTAGCAGTGGTCAACTGACATCTGCCACACATACACACCAGGAGCCAGGTCCATGGGAGCAACTGAGTTGTGTACTGGGGGCTGGAGCCAGGTGTTAGAATTTTTTTTTGTTGTAGTGACAAAACCCCTTTATGCAATTGTTCAACAAATCCGGCATAACTGTAAATGGCCTGTTAGCAGCTGTCATGTTGCCACCAAGGGCTGTTGTGCCAGCCCAAAGCACTATGGTGAGTGTTGATTTTATTATTGTTTGTGGCTGGCAATTAATTGTGATTAGCTTTGTTCGGATACCAGTGCCCTTGGGCACAATTTGTAGTTGTGAGTGGTGAGGTGTGGAATAATACATGGAGCCAGATATTTTGCGTAATTTGTTGTAAAACCAGTATTATTAAATGAGTTAGTGAGATGAGGTAGTTTTCTTCATAACATTCAGTGCGTAATAATTGATACACAAACTGCGACCTGTGCATAACTCATCCATATACTGGGAGCTTACTCTGGATTTCTTCTCTCTATCCTTCTTTGTATATATATATATATATATATATATATATATATCTCTTTATTTCTTTATCTCCCTCTCTTCAAATTTACATCTCTTTTATTTTCCCTCAATTCACTGTCAAAGCTGTCTCTCCTCACTCACGGTTTTCTCAGATTTCTCTCTTGTTTCTCTCTCTCTGTCACGGCTGAAATCTGTCTCTTTTCACTTCTCTCTCTTGCCTGACACTTTAATTTCTCCTGTCGGGCACTTATTTTTCTGGCACTCCCTCTCTGGCACTTGTTTTGCCTGATGCGTCACTCACTCACTCACTCACTCACTCACTCACTCTCTAGCTCACTCTCCAACTGACTCCTGTGACTGTTGTCTGGCTATTTATAGTCTATGTCACCTGACCAGTTTGTCTGCAGCCAATCACGGCCTATCTGGTTGCTAGGCTACCTGCCTCATCTGAGTTTTTATGTATTTTTTCTATCTTGTGCAGCTGGCTAATAAATGTCCTAACTGGTTGCTTAGTTACCTGCATCCCTTACGTAAACTGACTCAGATTAAACCCTAGGGACGGCTATTATATTACCCCCATAACTAAACAGTGCTATGTAGTGCCTATTTCCAGGACACTACACAATTAACCTTTTCTAAACCATTTACCAATTCTCTCTGTCACATACACACTCTAGCACATTACGCGGGTGTAACCTCCACGATTTGATCTATTTTAGCCACTCCATCTTGTGCTTACCTTCCATTCAAGCTGCCAATAGATCACACTCCAACACAGTGTTTACACAAAAAAGATAAAAGGAAGATAATATAATTATATACAATAATAACAACACGGGCCGTGGCCTAACAGAGGACCGAGACAACAGCAGCAGTATGAGCTCCACTCAGTACAGACATTCCAGCGGCAACATCCATAACATCACTGAGCAACTACCGTCGTTCCGTAAGCGAACTCAGCCTCCAACCACAGGCCAATAAGCGGCACATTTAATTACAGTGTTGTGTTTCTGCATTCCTGGTAATACAGCATGCTGAGGGGTAGGGGTAGGCCTAGAGGACGTGGGCGCGGCCGAGGACGCGGAGGCCCTAGTCCGGGTGTGGGCACAGGCCGAGCTCCTGATCCAGGTGTAGCGCAGCCGACTGCTGCGGGATTAGGAGAGAGGCACGTTTCTGGCATCCCCACATTCATAGCACATTTAATGGGTCCACGCGGTAGACCTTTATTAGAAAATGAGCAGTGTGAGCAGGTCCTGTCGTGGATGGCAGAAAGTGCTTCCAGCAACCTATCGTCCACCCAGAGTTCTGCGCCGTCCACTGCTGCAACTCAGAATCCTCTGGCTGCTGCTCCTCCTTCCTCCCAGCCTCCTCACTCCATGAAAATGAGACATTCTGAGGAGCGGGCAGACTCCCAGGAACTGTTCTCGGGCCCCTGCTCAGATTGGGCAGCAGTGGTTCCTCTCCCACCAGAGGAGTTTATCGTCACTGATGCCCAACCATTGGAAAGTTCCCGGGGTCCGGGGGATGAGGCTGGGGACTTCCGGCAACTGTCTCAAGACCTTTCAGTGGGTGAGGAGGCCGATGACGATGAGACACAGTTGTCTATCAGTGAGGTAGTAGTAAGGGCATTAAGTCCGAGGGAGGAGCGCACAGAGGATTCTGAGGAAGAGCAGCAGGACGATGAGGTGACTGACCCCACCTGGTTTGCTACGCCTACTGAGGACAGGTCTTCAGAGGGGGAGGCAAGGGCAGCAGCAGGGCAGGTTGCAAGAGGCAGTGCGGTGTCCAGGGGTAGAGGCAGGGCCAAACCGAATAATCCACCAACTGTTTCCCAAAGCGCCCCCTCGTGACATGCCACCCTGCAGAGGCCGAGGTGCTCAAAGGTCTGGCAGTTTTTCACTGAGAGTGCAGACGACCGACGAACAGTGGTGTGCAACCTTTGTCGCGCCAAGATCAGCCGGGGAGCCACCACCACCAGCCTCACCACCACCAGCATGCGCAGACATATGATGGCCAAGCACCCCACAAGGTGGGACGAAGGCCGTTCACTGCCTCCGGTTTGCACCGCTGCCTCTCCCCCTGTGCCCCAACCTGCCACTGAGATCCAACCCCGCTCTGAGGTCACAGGCACTACCGTCTCCTGGCCTGCACCCACACCCTCACCTCCGCTGTCCTAGGCCCCATCCACTAATGTCCCTCAGCGCAACGTCCAGCCGTCGCTAGCGCAAGTGTTTGAGCGCAAGCGCAAGTACGCCGCCACGCACCCGCACGCTCAAGCGTTAAACGTGCACATAGCCAAATTCATCAGCCTGGAGATGCTGCCGTATAGGGTTGTGGAAACGGAGTCCTTCAAAAGTATGATGGTGGCAGCGGCCCTGCGATACTCAGTTCCCAGTCGCCACTATTTTTCCCGATGTGCCGTCCCAGCCCTGCACGACCACGTCTCCCGCAACATTGTACGTGCCCTCACCAACGCGGTTACTGCCAAGGTCCACTTAACAACGGACACGTGGACAAGCACAGGCGGGCAGGGCCACTACATCTCCCTGACGGCACATTGGGTGAATTTAGTGGAGGCTGGGACAGAGTCAGAGCCTGGGACCGCTCACGTCCTTCCCACCCCCAGAATTGCGGGCCCCAGCTCGGTGGTGCTATCTGCGGCGGTATATGCTTCCTCCACTAAAGCACCCTCCTCCTCCTCCTCCTCCTCCTCCAACGCAACCTCTGTCTCGCAATCAAGATGTGTCAGCAGCAGCAGCACGACGCCAGCAGTCGGTGTCGCGCGTCGTGGCAGCACAGCGGTGGGCAAGCGTCAGCAGGCCGTGCTGAAACTACTCAGCTTAGGAGATAGGAGGCACACGGCCCACGAACTGCTGCAGGGTCAGACAGAGCAGACCGACCGCTGGCTTGCGCCGCTGAGCCTCCAACCGGGCATAGTCGTGTGTGACAACGGCCGTAACCTGGTGGTGGCTCTGCAGCTCGGCAGCCTCACGCACGTGCCATGCCTGGCCCATGTGTTTAATTTGGTGGTTCAGCGCCTTCTGAAAAGCTACCCACGCTTGTCAGACCTGCTCGGAAAGGTGCGCCGGCTCTGCGCACATTTCCGCAAGTCCCACACGGACGCTGCCACCCTGCGCACCCTGCAACATCGGTTTAATCTGCCAGTGCACCGACTGCTGTGCGATGTGCCCACACGGTGGAACTCTACGCTCCACATGTTGGCCAGGCTCTATGAGCAGCGTAGAGCTGTAGTGGAATACCAACTCCAACATGGGCGGCGCAGTGGGAGTCAGCCTCCTCAATTAGTTTCGGAAGAGTGGGCCTGGTTGGCAGACATCTGCCAGGTCCTTCGAAACTTTGAGGAGTCTACCCAGGTGGTGAGCGGCGATGCTGCAATCATTAGCGTCACCATTCCTCTTTTATGCCTCTTGAGAAGTTCCCTGCAAACCATAAAGGCAGACGCTTTGCACTCGGAAACAGAGCTGGGAGAAGACAGTATGTCGCTGGATAGTCAGAGCACCCTCCTGTCTATATCTCAGCGCGGTGAGGAGGAGGAGGAGGAGGAGGAGGAGGAGGAAGATGAGGAGGAGGGGGAAGACACAGCTTGGCCCACTGGTGAGGGTACACATGCTGCTGGCCTGTCATCCTTTCAGCGTGTATGGCCTGAGGAGGAGGAGGAGGATCCTGAAAGTGATCTTCCTAGTGAGGACAGCCATGTGTTGCGTACAGGTACCCTGGCACACATGGCTGACTTCATGTTAGGATGCCTTTCTCGTGACCCTCGCGTTACACGCATTCTGGCCACTACGGATTACTGGGTGTACACACTGCTCGACCCACGGTATAAGGAGAACCTTTCCACTCTCATACCCGAAGAGGAAAGGGGTTCGAGAGTGTTGCTATACCACAGGACCCTGGCGGACAAACTGATGGTAAAATTCCCATCCGACAGCGCTAGTGGCCGAAGGCGCAGTTCCGAGGGCCAGGTAGCAGGGGAGGTGCGGAGATCAGGCAGCATGTACAGCTCAGGCAGGCCAACACTCTTTAAGGCCCTTGACAGCTTTATGGCTCCCCAGCAAGACTGTGTCACCGCTCCCCAGTCACGGCTGAGTCGGCGGGAGCACTGTAAAAGGATGGTGAGGGAATACGTAGCCGATCGCACGACCGTCCTCCGTGACGCCTCTGCCCCCTACAACTACTGGGTGTTGAAGCTGGACACGCGGCCTGAACTCGCGCTGTATGCCCTGGAGGTGCTTGCTTGTCCTGCGGCTAGCGTCCTGTCAGAGAGGGTGTTTAGTGCCGCTGGGGGAATCATCACAGATAAGCGTACCCGCCTGTCAACCGACAGTGCCGACAGGCTAACACTCATCAAGATGAACAAAGCCTGGATTTCCCCAGACTTCTCTTCTCCACCAGCGGACAGCAGCGATACCTAAGCAATACGTAGGCTGCACCAGCGGATGGAAGCATCGTTCTGTATCCCCATCAAAAACGGGGACCTTTTCGCTTCATCAATCTGTGTATAATATTCCTCCTCCTCCTCCTGCTCCTCCTCCTGAAACCTCACATAATCACGCCGAACGGGCAATTTTTCTTAGGCCCACAAGGCTCAGTCATATAATTTTTCTAAAAAAATTTTTATACGTTTCAATGCTCATTAAAGCGTTGAAACTTTCACTTCCACCAATTTTTATTTTAAGTGGGCTGCCTCCTGGCCTAGTTACCAATTAAGCCACATTAACCAAAGCGATTAATGGGTTTCACCTGCCCTCTTGGTTGGCCATGGCCAATTTTTCGGACGTACATTAGTACTGTTGATACAGCAATTTTTGTGGGCCCTCGCCTACAGTGTAATCAAATGAATTTTTAGCCCACCTGCATTACAGCTGACGTTACATCCGCTGTATTGGGCAATGCAATGGGATATTTTTATGTACCGCCGGTGGGTTCCAGGGAGCCACCCATGCTGTGGGTCCACAGGGAGTTGTAAATGCATCTGTTTCCACTTCTAAAGAACCCCAGTCTGACTGGGGCATGCAGTGTGGGCCGAAGCCCACCTGCATTAAACATGACATTACTACCTCAGCTTTGTTGGGCAATGCAATGGGATATATTTATGTACCGCCGGTGGCTTCCTGGCACCCACCCATGCTGTGGGTCCACAGGGAGTTGTAAATGCATCTGTTTCCACTTCTAAAGAACCCCAGTCTGACTGGAGCATGCAGTGTGGGCCGAAGCCCACCTGCATTAAACATGACATTACTACCTCAGCTGTGTTGGGCAATGCAATGGAATATATTTATGTACCGCCGGTGGGTTCCAGGGAGCCACCCATGCTGTGGGTCCACAGGGAGTTGTAAATGCATCTGTTTCCACTTCTAAAGAACCCCAGTCTGACTGGGGCATGCAGTGTGGGCCGAAGCCCACCTGCATTAAACATGACATTACTACCTCAGCTGTGTTGGGCAATGCAATGGGATATATTTATGTACCGCCGATGGCTTCCTGGCCCCCACCCATGCTGTGGGTCCACAGGGAGTTGTAAATGCATCTGTTTCCACCTCTAAAGAACCCCAGTCTGACTGGGGCATGCAGTGTGGGCCGAAGCCCACCTGCATTAAACATGACATTACTACCTCAGCTGTGTTGTGCAATGCAATGGGATATATTTATGTACCGCCGGTGGGTTCCAGGGAGCCACCCATGCTGTGGGTCCACAGGGAGTTGTAAATGCTTCTGTTTCCACTTCTAAAGAACCCCAGTCTGACTGGGGCATGCAGTGTGGGCCGAAGCCCACCTGCATTAAACATGACATTACTACCTCAGCTGTGTTGGGCAATGCAATGGGATATATTTATGTACCGCCGGTGGGTTCCAGGGAGCCACCCATGCTGTGGGTCCACAGGGAGTTGTAAATGCATCTGTTTCCACTTCTAAAGAACCCCAGTCTGACTGGGGCATGCAGTGTGGGCCGAAGCCCACCTGCATTAAACATGACATTACTACCTCAGCTGTGTTGGGCAATGCAATGGGATATATTTATGTACCGCCGGTGGCTTCCTGGCACCCACCCATGCTGTGGGTCCACAGGGAGTTGTAAATGCATCTGTTTCCACCTCTAAAGAACCCCAGTCTGACTGGGGCATGCAGTGTGGGCCGAAGCCCACCTGCATTAAACATGACATTACTACCTCAGCTGTGTTGGGCAATGCAATGGGATATATTTATGTACCGCCGGTGGGTTCCAGGGAGCCACCCATGCTGTGGGTCCACAGGGAGTTGTAAATGCATCTGTTTCCACTTCTAAAGAACCCCAGTCTGACTGGGGCATGCAGTGTGTGCCGAAGCCCACCTGCATTAAACATGACATTACTACCTCAGCTGTGTTGGGCAATGCAATGGGATATATTTATGTACCGCCGGTGGGTTCCAGGGAGCCACCCATGCTGAGGGTCCACAGGGAGTTGTAAATGCATCTGTTTCCACTTCTAAAGAACCCCAGTCTGACTGGGGCATGCAGTGTGGGCCGAAGCCCACCTGCATTAAACATGACATTACTACCTCAGTTGTGTTGGGCAATGCAATGGGATATATTTATGTACCGCCGGTGGCTTCCTGGCACCCACCCATGCTGTGGGTCCACAGGGAGTTGTAAATGCATCTGTTTCCACCTCTAAAGAACCCCAGTCTGACTGGGGCATGCAGTGTGGGCCGAAGCCCACCTGCATTAAACATGACATTACTACCTCAGCTGTGTTGGGCAATGCAATGGGATATATTTATGTACCGCCGGTGGGTTCCAGGGAGCCACCCATGCTGTGGGTCCACAGGGAGTTGTAAATGCATCTGTTTCCACTTCTAAAGAACCCCAGTCTGACTGGAGCATGCAGTGTGGGCCGAAGCCCACCTGCATTAAACATGACATTACTACCTCAGCTGTGTTGGGCAATGCAATGGGATATATTTATGTACCGCCGGTGGGTTCCAGGGAGCCACCCATGCTGTGGGTCCACAGGGAGTTGTAAATGCATCTGTTTCCACTTCTAAAGAACCCCAGTCTGACTGGGGCATGCAGTGTGGGCCGAAGCCCACCTGCATTAAACATGACATTACTACCTCAGCTGTGTTGGGCAATGCAATGGGATATATTTATGTACCGCCGGTGGGTTCCAGGGAGCCACCCATGCTGTGGGTCCACAGGGAGTTGTAAATGCATCTGTTTCCACTTCTAAAGAACCCCAGTCTGACTGGGGCATGCAGTGTGTGCCGAAGCCCACCTGCATTAAACATGACATTACTACCTCAGCTGTGATGGGCAATGCAATAGGATATTTTTATGTACCGCCGGTGGGTACCAGGGAGCCACCCATGCTGTGGGTGCACACGGAATTCCCATTGCGGAGTTGTACCTGCCTGTGACTATATATAAAAAAACGCGGTCTGACTGGGGCATGCAGACACCTTGACAGAATGAATAGTGTGTGGCACATAGGTTCCCCATTTCTATGCCCACGTGTGCAGCTCCAGATGGAGGTGGCACAGGATTGAATTTCTCATTGCTTCTGTACAGCATTGTGGGCTATCGCCCCGCCCCTTTTAAAGAGGGTCGCTGCCTAGCCGTGCCAACCCTCTGCAGTGTGTGCCTGCTTTTTCTGTGGCAGACGCACTTATAAATAGACATGAGGGTGGCTTGGCATGAGGGCAGATGAAGGCTGGGCAGGGACAGTTTGGTGTGCGCTGTGGACACTGGGTCGTGGGGGGGGGGGGATTTGGCAGCATGTAACCCAGGAGAAGTGGCAGCGGAGTGTCATACAAGCAGTGATTGTGCTTTGTTGGAGGTAGTGTGGTGCTTAGCTAAGGTATGCATTGCTAATGAGGGCTTTTCAGATGTTAACCCCTTCACGACCAAGGACGTACCGGTACGTCCTGTGGCCGCAGGGTATGTATGAAAAGAGGTTGCGATGCAACCTCTCTTCATACAGTGTGGGCGTCAGCTGTTTATAACAGCTGACACCCGCGGGCAATAGCCGCGAGCGGCCGCGGCTATTAACCATTTAAATGCCGCTGTCAATTCTGACAGCGGCATTTAAATCCCCCGAACGATGTTCGGGGGTCCCGCACGGCCCCCCCGCGGTGAGATCGAGGGAGCCGTGCAGGTGTCATGGCAGCCGGGGGCCTAATGAAAGGCCCCAGGGCTGCCTTAACAGACTGCCTATGAAGCCATCCACACAGGGTGGCTTGATAGACTGCCTGTCAAAAAGCAGTATGACGTAATGCTATAGCATTACGTCATACTGCAGGAGCGATCAAAGCATCGCATCTTAAAGTCCCCCAGGGGGACTTCAAAGTAATGTAAAAAAAAAACAATCAATAAAGTTTTTTTTAATTGAAAAAAAAAAAAAGTTAAAGTTTAAATCACCCCCCTTTTGTCATATCTATTATTAAAAAATCAAAATAATAAATTAAAAATATGTATTTGGTATCACCGCGTCCGTAAACGTCCGAACTATCAAAGTAGTGCATTATTTTTCCCGCTCGGTGAACGTCGTCCGAAAAAAAAAATAAAGAACGCCAGAAATGCACTTTTTTAGTTACACTGTCTCCCAGAAAAAATGCAACAAAAAGCGATCAAAAAGTCGTATGTATTCCAAAATGGTACCAACGTAAACTACAGGACATCCCGCAAAAAATGAGACCTTGCTCAACTACATTGCCGCAAAAATAAAAAAGTTATTGCGCGCACAAAATGACCGCAGGAAATAATTGAAAAAAATTTAATGTCTTTGAAAAAAAAAAAAGAGGAGTATAGTGAAAAAAAAACTATAGAAGTTTGGTATCCTAGTAATCGTAACGACCCATAGAATAAAGTTATCATGTCGTTTTTGTTGCCATTTGTGCGCCGTAAAAACAAGACGCACTAAAAAATGGCGAAATGTCGTTTTTTTCCCCATTTTACTCCACTTAGAATTTTTTAAAAGTTTTTCAGTACATTATATGGTACTTTCAATAGCACTATTGAAAAATACAACTCGTCCCGCAAAAAACAAGCCCTCATAGAACGACGTCGATGGATAAATAAAGGAGTTACGGTTTTTTTAAAGGGGGGAGGAAAAAACGAAAATGGAAACAGAAAAATGGCCGCGTCATTAAGAGGTTAAAGTTGTTGGGGGGGGCCCACTCTTGCTGCTATTGTGGCTTAATAGTGGGACCTGTGAACTTCATATGCAGCCCAACATGTAGCCCCTCGCCTGCCCTATCCGTTCTGTGTCGTTCCCATCACTTTCTTGAATTGCCCCGATTTTCACAAATGAAAACCTTAGCGAGCATCGGCGATATACAAAAATGCTCGAGTCGCCCATTGACTTCAATGGGGTTCGTTACTCGAAACGAACCCTCGAGCATCGCGAAAAATTCGTCTCGAGTAACGAGCACCCGAGCATTTTGGTGCTCGCTCATCTCTAGTGAACACCTGAAAAATTTATTTACTACGAGTATAGGTGAATGTCTGTAAAAATTGGTTTGCTATAAGTATAGGCGAAGGCCAGAAAAATTGGTTTGCTATGAGTATAGGTGAAGCCCGGAAAAATTGGTTTGCTTTGAGTATCGGCGAAGCCCGGAAAAATTTGTGTAGCAAGAGTACAGGTGTACCCCTGAAGAATTTGTTTACCCACAGTGCAGGTGAAACCTTGAAACATTTTTTTAAATATAGAGCTGGTAGTTGCTTCATTTGCTAACAGAGCCTCCGAAAAAAAATAGTTTTACCAGAGCCTTTTGGCCCTCTTAAAAATGGGCTGTTCAGTGTGATGACATGCTGGTTTAGGAGGAGGAGGGAGATCAGAAAGAGATAGACCAAGCAACTTCTCCCCTTTTTTGCAATGATAGAGGATACATAGCTCTCCTCTTCCAGCTAAAAGAATCCTTAAGTTCCGCTGCTTTCCACCGGTGGAGAAGAGAAGTCTGGGGAAATCCAGCCTTTGTTCATCTTAATGAGTGTATGCCTGTCGGTGCTGTCAGCACAGGTTGCACACCACTGTTCGTTACTCTCAATAAAAAATCTCCAGACCTTCGAACGCCTAGCCCTCTGCACGGAGGCTTGCTGTGAGGGGGTGCTGTGGGAAATAGTAGGTGGATTATTTGCTCTGGCCCTGCTTCTCCCGCTGGCGACCACACTGCCTCTTCCAACCTGTTCTGCTGCTGGTCTTGCCTCCCCCTTTGAAGCCCTTTCTTCAGTAGGCTTTGCAAGCCAGGTGGAGTCAGTCACCTCATCGTCCACCTGCTCTTATTCTGAGTATTCAGTCTGCTCCTCCCTCAGACTTATCGCCCTAATAACCACCTTGCTAAAAGACAACTGTGTCTCATCCTTATCATCCACAAATAGTTCTTGAGACAGTAATTCGAAGTCCCCACCCTCATCACCCTGAGTCTGTGAAAGTTCCACATTTTCAGCATCGGTCACGACAAACTCCTCACGTGGCTGTGGAACAGTTTTTTTTATCTCAGGGCAGGGACCTGAGAAGAGTTCTTGGGTGTATGCCTGTTCATCATAATCTCTCTTTTCCTGGAATGACCAGGCTGGGAGGAAGGAGGAGCAGCCTGAGGATTCAGAGGTGCATTCCCTTGGTTGGTATGAGTAGACTGCATGGAAGACTGGGTGTTGGATAAAGTAGTGGAGGTGTTATCCTCTATCCATGTCAGCACCTGATCGCACTGCTGTGCTTTTAATAATAGTCCACCATGTGGACCTGCAAAATGTGACATGAAGCTGGGGAGTGGAGGTATGCGGCGCTCTACCAATCCCTCAGCAACCGACACTGTTTCACTCCGCCCAGGACCTCGGCCACTGCCGACACCCTCATTCGGATGCCCACATCCACGTCCTCGACCTCGACCCTTACCCCTAGTCTTCATCATGTAGGATAAAGGACAGAGCAGGGCCAGAAAAAATTTAACCAGTGGATGCTGCTGATACCTAGGGCTAATTCACTGCCCACAGAGACTGGTAGATTTGAGAGACTCTAAGCAAGGACAGAAAATATTTAACCAGTGCATAACACTGAGATCTAGGCCTAAATCACCGCCCACAGAGACTTGTAGATATGAGAGGCTCGGAGCAGGGCCAGAAAAAATGTAACCAGTGTAAAGTGCTGAGATCTAGGCCTAAATCACCGCCCACAGAGACTGGTAGATTTGAGAGACTGTGAGCAAGGCCAGAAAAAATTGAACCAGTGTAAAGTGCTGAGATCTAGGCCTAATTCACCGGCCACAGAGACCTGTAGACCTGAGAGGCTTTGAGCAAGGCCAGAATAAATTTAAGCAGTGTAAAGCGCTGAGATCTAGTGGTAATTCACCGCCCACAGAGTCTTGTAGATATGAATGTCTCTATACAGGGCCAGAAAAAATTAAACCAATGTATAGCACTGATGCCTAGTCGTAATATACCGCTAACAGAGACTTGTAGATTTGAGAGGCTTTGAGCAGAACCAAAAAATATTTAACCAGTGTATAACGCTTAGACCTAGGCCTAAATCACCACCCACAGAGACTGGTAGATTTGAGAGACTCTGAGCTGCGCCAGAAATAATGAACCCACTGTATACCGCGGTTACCTAAGCCTAATTAACCGCCCACAGAGACTGGTAGATATGAGAGGCTTTGAGCAGGACCAGAAAAAATTTAACCAGTGTATAACGCTGAGACCTAGGCCTAAATCACTGCCGACAGAGGCTGGTAGATTTGAGAGACTCTGAGCAAGGCCAGGAAAAATTAAACAACTGTATAGCGCTGAGACCTAGTGGTAATTCATCGCCCACAGAGACTTGCAGATATGACAGGCTCTATGCAGTGCCAGAAAAAAATTAAACCATTGTATAGTGCTGATACCTAGTGGTAATTTACCGCTCACAGAGACTGGTAGATTTTTTTATTTTTTTTTCAAATCAATTTTTATTCAAGTTTTCTAACAGACAAATCGTCTAGGATATCAAAAACAATTATCTTTTCACTCAATGCAAGAAACAAACATTCATTTGGATCAAATTACAAGCTTAGGTTGAGGTATAGCTGTTTGCCTACATTCATACTAAGTACGCATTTTGCATCTCAATCATCCCGGTGTTTCGCGCTACTTAGCGCTAATCCTGAGACCAAGGTGTTGAGATAAAAACCTCAAACATAAAATTCTTAATAAACAATTAAGTGGAGACTAGGGGGGGGGGGGGGGTAAATGGGGGGGTGGGAAAAGGAGGGGGGGCGGGAGGGAAGGGGGGGTTCAGGTGGTGGTGGTAGTAGGAGAGGTACCTCTGTGAGAAAAGATGTCCAAGAGCCTCAAGCTGCGCCAGGGGTTCCAGATTTTGGTAAATCTGTTATGTGTGCCATTCTTCCAACTCGATAGCTCTTCTAGATTAAAGAGACTATCTACTCTTTCTTTCCATTGTTTTAGTGAGGGGGGTGCTTCGCATTGCCAGTGCAGTGGTATTAATGCTTTAGCTGAGTCTATCAGGAATGCCATCAGTTTTTCCTTTCTGGGGTGGAATGTTGCGGAAGGCCTCCAGAGGAACAGTATCTCAGGTGAGAGTGTGAAGTGTGGTTTAATTTTCCTCAGGATCTCCTCAACTCCCCTCCAGTAGGATTTTAGGGGGGGGGGGGGGGGCAGTTCCACCATAGGTGGAGGTATGACCCCTCCTCTCTACCGCAACTCCAACATTTATCGTGGGAGGCTAATTTATAAGCATAGAGCCACTGCGGGGTCTTATACCACCTTACAAGCAGTTTATAGTGCGCCTCCTGAGCCATAATGTAGGGGGAGATACCAAATGAAGTTGCTAATATTGAATTGATGTCTTCTTGGGATAAAGAAACGCCAAGCTCTTTCTCCCATGAGCTAATGAAAGCTGGTTTAGTTATACTCTGAGGTGTTATGTAGCGTTTACGTAGAGGAGCAATTTTCCCTAATTTCGGGTCTTTGTTATTCAGGGTAGTCTCAAAGGGAAGCATAGGTCTAGCCCCTTTATATCTCTTAATGAATTCTCCTATTACGCTGGTCACCATTGCTTGGTGTAGAAAAGATAGCTTATGCGAGGGCAGGAGGGTTTGGAGTATCTCTGAAGGGGAAAGATGCACTATGGAAAGCAAGTCTCCAATCCTGAGGGTTCTGAATTTTTTCCAGACCGACTCAGTAACTGGATCAGCCCTGAGGTCTAGTAATTTGTGTATTGTATTCAGGGGAAAGATTGGTGAGGGTGATGGAGCCAGTCTCTCTCTTACCCCGTCTCATACTTCACACGGGCCTCTCAGCAAGGGATTAAAGTTTTTTGCTCTATAACGGTTTTTTTCGGGTAGCCATAAATCCCCCTCCGAAGCCTCCCTGTTATATTGCAGGGCCATTGCTGCTAGTAACTTGTCTCCTATCGGGTTCACTAGATTCATCCAGTAACCTAGTTGTGAAGCCCTGTAATAATCGCTTATGTTGGGCAGGTCGATGCCTCCCTCAGGCCCCCTCCTTATCATTAGGCTATAGGCCAGTCTCGGCCTCCGTTGTCTCCATACAAAGCCGGAGAAAATGGTGCGCAGGGTTTTAAAAAAGCTTGTAGGGAGGTGAATAGGAAGCATCCTTATTCTATATAGCACTATGGGAAGTATATAAGACTTCAGGATGTTCTTTCTACCGAATCACGATATAACTGGTATATTGTATGATCTCAGAAGGTTCTTAATTTTGTTTACCAATGGTATGAAGTTAGCTTTGAACAGGTCTTCCGCTCTTTTTGTTATAATCATTCCTAAATAGTCCAGTGACACCTCTGACCACGTAAAGGGGGAGGATGTCGAGAGGGTGTTAGAAAGGGCGCGGGGGATAGAGATATTCAACACTGTGGATTTATGGAAGTTGATTTTAAAATTTGAAATTTCTCCGAAGAGGTTCAGCAGCCCCACTAGCCCGGGGAGACCCTCAATAGGGTTGGTGATCAAAAAGACAATATCATCGGCGAATGCCGCTGTAGACAGTACCTTGTCCCCAATAGAAAGGCCTTTAATGTTCGGGTTTTGTCTTACTTCCACCAGGAGAGGCTCCAGAGCCAGAACAAATAGTTTGGGGGAGAGAGGGCACCCCTGCCGTGTACCGTTATTTATTTCAAATGGAGGGGACATAGCATTGTTTACTCGCAGTCTCGCATGGGGTTTAGCGTAGAGTGTAAAAATAGCAGATACAAAGTCTGGTGGTAGATTGTAATTAAGCAGCACACTTTTCATGTATGTCCAATTCACCCTATCAAACGCCTTTTCTGCGTCTGTTCCTACAAAGGCTAGGGGAATTTGGTGTTTTTGAGCATAACGAGCTGCGTGTAGTAGTCTATGACAGTTGTCTTTGCCCTCTCTCCCCCTCACGAACCCTGCCTGTTCCCCGTCAATCAAGGAAGGGACCAGGGCCTCGAGCCTTTTCGCCAAAAGCTTCGCCCACAACTTTACATCCAAATTAATAAGCGAAATCGGCCTATAATTTCCGCAAAGTGTGGGGTCTTTATTTTCTTTTGGGATAAGGGTAATCTGAGCCTCCTGTGCCTGTCTAGGTAGTTCTTTACCCCCCAGTAGGGCGTTAAAGAGCTCCAATAGCCTTGGAACCAGCACTGCCTGAAGGGTTTTATAATAAGCTCTGGTCAATCCGTCAG
Organism: Eleutherodactylus coqui; assembly: GCF_035609145.1. Taxonomy (NCBI): domain Eukaryota; kingdom Metazoa; phylum Chordata; class Amphibia; order Anura; family Eleutherodactylidae; genus Eleutherodactylus; species Eleutherodactylus coqui. The sequence goes on along the minus strand of NC_089842.1, from coordinate 26,171,960 downwards.
GGCCTGGACTTTTCTTAGGCGGGCAGGAATCTATCAGGTTTTTTACCTCCTCTTGGGAAACCGGGGTCAGCAGAGATTCCGTTTCCCAGTGATCCAGCTTAGGCATATTTACTTTCTGGAGGAACCTGTCAATTCGTTCTTGCAAACTCTGATTCCCTTCCCTTGTTTGTATGTTGTATAATTTTTTATAGAACATCTGGAATTCTTTGGCAATTTCCTCAGAGGATGTAGCCATTGTACCAGATGTGGTTTTGATAGCTCTAATTGTGTTCTTGGCCCGGGCTTTTTTAATTAGCGATGTCATAAATTTGCTGCCCCTATTTCCTTGCGCGTACACCACCTGCTTCATAAAGAGGCTCTTTTTGTTGAACCTCGATTCAAGGCAGAGTTTCAAATCTTTTCTTAAGTCTTCTAGTCTCTCCAAGTTATCAAGAGTCTGCGAAAGTTTGACGGATTGTTCAAGCTTAGCTATTAATGCGAGTTTTGTGTCTATATCTTTTTGTAATTTTTTCTTGACCCTGGAGCCTAGTGCGATTAATAGGCCTCTCACATAGGCCTTATGGGCCTCCCAGACTATGGGGGTGCCGACCTCTCCGTTCACGTTCAGAAGAAAGTATTCCTCAATAGCTTTAGAGAGCTTTATAGCCTCATCTTCTGAGTCCAACAGTGACAGATTTAGTCTCCATCTCCATTCTTTGCAGGGTGGGTGGATGGGTCTGAGCAGGATGTGTATGGGGGCGTGGTCAGAGATGGTCAACGGATCTATTATCGTTTTATTTAGAAACTCCAATAGTCCCTTGGATATCAACAGGTAGTCCAGTCTCTGGAAAGAGGAATGGACTGAAGAAAAAAAAGTGTAGTCCCTCACTGAGGGGTTAAGGAGACGCCATACATCGATCATTCCCAATTCCTGGAGACCTTGGTTAAGTTTTCTTAATTTGACCTGCGAGATCTGGGATTGGCCCATGGATGAGTCTAATACCGGGTTAAGGGTGACATTAAAATCGCCCCCCAATATCACGTGACCTATTGCAAAATGTTTGAGTGTGTCGAACTGTTTGAGTAACCACGTGACCTGGTTTTAACATTTTAACATTATCCAAGAGATCTTTAAGAAATAACACCCTCCCCTCTCCCTCCGAGTATTGGGACTCACATACAAAATTCACAGACTTGTGAAGGAGTATGGAGACTCCTTTAGATGCCGAGGAGGGGTGGGAGTTATGGTAGCATTGGGGGTACTGTCTGCCTGGCAATACGAAGCACTTGTCCCTTCTAAAATGCGTCTCCTGCAGGAGAACAATTTTCGAGTTATACCTTTTTAGCAGCAATGCGATGTTGTGGCGTTTCAGCGGCGTGTTGAGGCCCTTGACATTGAATGATGTGAAGCGTAGCTCATTCATAGTTTGCCGTATGTAGAAATGTAAAGCGATATCTGAGAAAAGAAGATAATATTAATTGGCGATTATACTTTTGCAATATACCACTGGGGTCCTCACCTGAGGGGTAGGGGGAGGAGTGAGGGAAAAAGGGGGAAGGGAAGGATGGGTAGGTTAAAAAAAAAACGAAAAAAAAAAAACAGAAGTCAGTATAAACAGTAATGAACTTTGGCACTCTGCGCCCTGTTAAGGAGAGGTCCGGTGTGATTCTGGTCCTCCTCCAGAGGTGGGGGGAGAGTTTCAATCGGTGTTGCACCAGTGACCCCTAACACCAGGGTCACTAGGGAAACTATCAACAGCCTGACCTGGCAGGCGCCCTCCAGGACTATTCGTGTCCTGCAGGGGGAAAGACATTTGTTCCCGAACTGGGAAGACCTCAGAGTCGCCACCCAAGGGAGAGACGGGGGGTCTGGAAGTATGTGATATAAACCCTTCTTCATCGGCGGGCAAATTGCCAGCTGATTCCTCTCTCCCTGCCCGAGATACAAAACTCGGGGCGATATTGGGGGCGAATCCCATCCCGTTCGGTAAGCCAGGGTCTCTTGATGAATGTTGTGCATCACCCTGAGAAATACTATTCGCAAAATATTGTCTAGGGGGGGGGGGGGGGTGAGAGAGGGAACAACTGCTTAAAGGTACGAATTTAGTAGGGACTAGAGTCTCTTTCAGGTATCCATTTCTGTGATGTCTTCTTTTGATTTTTTTCCTTCTATTCTTCGGCGATTTAGGATTGCTCACAGTCTGCCAATTCTCCTGCACAGCTAGGCTGGGGAATCTTGGTAAATCGGGCAAAGGTAACCATCCTTGAAGCTGTACGGGTTCCACCTCTAGTAGTTGCCATAGCTGTTGCAGATCTTCTGGGGTTCGTACATTGAGCCTGTGACCCAAACGGTAACAACCAGGAGTATTTTATGCCGTTCTCTCTTAATATTTCCAGGAGCGGACACAGTGCCCGGCGCTTCGCCAGGGTTGAGGGCGCTAAGTCCTGGTATAGCTGTATAGGGGTGTCGGCATAGTGAAGATCTTTTTGCTGTCTCGCTGCTCTCAGTATTGCTACAGCATCTGGAAACATGAGCAATTTGCAGACCACGTCCCTTGGGGGGTCTGATGCAGTGGGTAAAGGACGCAGGGCTCTGTGTATCCGCTCAATGTTAATTGCTGCGGCTCTTTCTGCTCCTAATAATGAGGTGAAAATCTCTGTTGCAACTTTGTGGAGACAGTCAGTAGCCCAGGATTCAGGGAGCCCTTTGATGCGCACGTTGCTGCGCCTGCTCCTGTTCTCCAGGTCTTCCTGCATTATCAGGGTTTTGTTGAGCTGCTCATGCTGTTCTTTTATGATTTTCTCCATCTCACACGAATGTGTGATAATGGAGGCAGAGGTGGATTCTAAGTCCTCTACACGTCGCCCCATTTGCTTCAGGTCCTCCTTGATCTCTGAGAGATCTGACTTGAGTGGAAGTAGGGCTTGGGAGAATAAGTCTCTCATAAAAGCTCTAGAGACATTCTCTCCCTCTTCCTCCTCTAATGACCCCCCCCTTCTCCTCTGCCTTACTGTGAACTGCTGCAGATGCTGCAGATTCCCGGGCCGGCGCCATCTTTAGCTGGGAGCGGGGGGAGCGCGCGCTCCGTTCTTTAAGGTATTTCTGCATATCTGTTTGTCCCTTTTGCGATCGGGGTGTTCCTGAGGGTTCCCCTCCTCTCTCCTTTGTAATCTTCCCCATCTGCGCTGCTTGTAGCTGCTGTATTTAGCCCTGGAAGGCACCGCTGAGACGGAGCTCTGTACTTAGACCTCCATCCCGCTCAGCGGCCAGGCTCCGCCCCCCAGAGACTGGTAGATTTAAGAGGCTTTGAGCAGGGACAGAAAATAATAAAACAGTGTATCGCGCTGAGATCTAGGCCTAATTCACCACCCACAGAGACTTGTAGATTTGAGACAGTCTGAGCAAGGCCAGAAACTATTTAACCAGTGTCCAGTGCTGAGAACTAGGCCTAATTCACCGCCCACAGAGGCTTGTAGATTTGAGAGACTTTGAGCTGTGCCAGAAATAATTAACCCACTGTATATCGCAGATACCTAGGCATAATTTACCGCCCACAGAGACTAGTAGATATGAGAGGCTTTCAGCAGGGCCAGAAAAAATTGAACCAGTGTATAACGCTGAAACCTAGCCCTAAATCACTGCCCAGAGACTGGTAGATTTGAGAGACTCTGAGCAAGGCCAGAAAAAATTTAACCAGTGTATAGCGCTGAGAACTAGGGCTAATTCACTGCACCCAGAGACTGGTAGATTTGAGAGACCCTGCCCAGGGCCTAAAAATATTAACTCACTATTAGAAATGAGTGAGTATACTCGCTAAGGCACTTTACTCGAGCGAAGTAGTGCCTTAGCCGAGTATCTCCCCGCTCGCATCTAAAGATTCGGGGGCCGGCGGGGAGCAGCGGGGGGCGGGGAGCAGTGGGGGAGAGCCGGGAGGAACGGAGGGGAGATCTCTCTCTCCCTCTCTCCCCGCCGCAACTCACCTGTCACCCGCGGCAGCCCCGAAATCTTTAGAGACGAGCGGGGAGATACATGGCTAAGGCACCACTCGTTCAAGAAAAGTGCCTTAGCGAGTATATTCGCTCATCTCTACTCACTGTATAGCGCTGAGACCTAGTGGTAATTCACTGCCCACAGAGAATTGTAGATATGAGAGGCTTTATGCAGTGCCAGAAAAAAAATTAAACCACTGTATAGCGCTGATACCTAGTGGTTATTTACCGCCTAGAGACTTGTAGATATGAGAGACTCTGCACAGGGCCTGAAAAAATTAACCCACTGTATAGCGCTGAGAACTAGGCCTAATTCATCGCACACAGACACTGGTAGATTTGAGAGACTCTGTGCAGGGCCAGAAAAAATTAACCCACTGTATAGCACTGGTAGATAAAAAATGGTGCACTATTGGTCCCAGCCAGCCAAAATGCTAATGCACACAATGAGAGGAGTAGTCCTAAGAAGGGTTGGGTTCTTGTAGTCAGGATCCCTGCCTAACCACAACCAAATCTCTACACTAACACTTCCCCTATCTCAGAATCTCTATCCCTAAACTCTGCCAGCATACGTCTGAGGTGAGCCATGGGCGGCAACAGCTTTAATACTCGCCGGTCACCTGATCCCGCCAACCACTCACTGCTGTAGACATGCAGAGGGTTGTCACGTAACAGTAGCGAGCATCTCGAGTAGTCTAATACTCGATCGAGCATCAAGCTCGGACGAGTGTGCTTACTCATCTCTAGTTGTAACCCCTTACTTTTCCTATTTAGGACCTAAAAGTGCAATCCAGTTTTGCACCTTGGCTTCTGAGTTAAGGTGGAACAACGAGGCTTCTGGAAGGGACTGAATGGGCAGATCAAGGATGAGTTGGCAGGATGCGAGGTTCCAACTTCTCTGGATGCTCTTTTTTCATTTGCTACGAGGATAGATCTATGCTTTCAGGAGAGAGCTGGGGAGGTTAAGCAGCGAAGGGTTCATTCGAAAGACCTCTTCCCCAGCCGGGGCCGGGTTCTTCTTTATAAAGGAAGGATGGTTCATTGTGCCCGTGCATTGACAACTGAGGCCTCAATTCTATCACGGTGAAAAACAAATATCCACTCCCGTTAATTTCTGAGCTCTCCATCATTTGTGGGTCTCTCTGATTTTTAGTAAAATCAACCTGAGGGGTGTGTAAAATCTGATTCACATTCGCAAGGGGGTCAAGTGGAAGACAACCTTCAACACTCGAGATGACCACTATAAATATTTGATAATGCTATCTAAGCTAGTCAACGCCCCAGCCGTCTTCTAGGACTTCTTCATGTGTGCGTCGAGGTATATTTGGACAGCATATTGATATTCTCTACAGATACATAATCGCATCGGAGGCAGGTATGCATGGTTCTGCAGGGATTAAGATAGAATTGCTTATTTGCTATAATTGAAAAATGTGCAATCAAACGCAACTCACTTTCATTTTTGAGATATATTGTCTCCAAACAGGGCTTGGAGAAGGACCCTGAGAAGGTCTTGGCCATGTTGAATTGGCCCCGCATTTCGGGACTCCATGCTATCCAACGATTTTTAGGCTTCGCAAATTATTACAGGCAATTTCTTCCACATTTTTCCTCGCTGGGGGCTCCTATTTCCCCTCTCACGTGAAAGGGGGCAATTGCCAAACAATGGCCTCAGGAGGCAGTGTCCGCCTTTTAGGCCCTTAAGTCAGCCTTCTCCTTTGCTTCTCTGTTGCACCAACCAGATGGCGAGAGGTAGTTTCTTCTGGTGGTCGATGCCTCCTCCTCCGGAGCAGGGGCAGTTTTCTTGCAAAAAGTTGCGTCTGGAGATGAGCGAGCATACTCGCTAAGGGCAATTACTCGAGCAAGCATTGTCCTTAGCGAGTACCTGCCCACTCGGAAAAAAAGATTGGGGTGCTGGCACGGGTGAGCGGTGAGTTGCAGGAGTGAGCAGGGGTGAGCGGTGGGGAGAGAAGGAGAGAGAGCTCTTCCCTCCGTTCCCCCCCCCGCCCTCCCCTGTCGCTCCCCACCCCCTACTGGCACCCGAATCTTTCCTTCTGAGCAGGCAGGTACTCGCTAAGGACAATGCTCACTCGAGTAATTGCCCTTAGCGAGTATGCTCGCTCATCTCTTGTTGTGTCTGATCCCAAGAGAGGCTGCAGATTCTTTTCCAAGGCGTTTTCCACAGCAGAACAAAATTACTCGATCAAAGACTGAGAGTTGTTGGCCATGGAATTTTGGCGATATCTGCTGGAGCAAGCCTCTCATCCAATTGTGATTTAAACTGACCACAAGAATCTCACATACCTCCAGACCGCTCGGCAGTTCAATCCTCGCCAGGCTCAGTGGTCTTTGTTTTTTGCATGATTCAATTTTTTTTGTACTTTCACCCAGTTAGCCGAAATATTAAAGCTGACACACTGGGGCTAGTGATTATAACAACATGGAGGAGTCTCCACAATTCATAATCAATCCTGCTAAACTGGTGACCGTGAATCCTGTTTGCATGAGGGCTATGCCATAGAGGGGAGACCTTTGTATCAGTGGTAAAAAGATGAGGGGTTTTGTCTTTGGGTCATTGCTCCAAGTTAGCTGGACATTCCGGGTTACAGGTGTCCTCTTAAAACTGTAAGATAGTGGAACAATACGAAGTAACTGCAAGCTCATCCCTAGAGGTTGTTGTGGGAATTAAACGAGACATATCTGTTTACACACACTACCATTTGGGGTTCTTGGATTGTCTCAACTTTCCCACTATGGTGGGACCATGCAGGAGTTCTGTGGTTATAAAGGGGGTATCACCTCTTTGAGTTGGTATAGAACAGGAGTGAGGAGATTTTATTAGTCCACACACTTCATTATTTTATCAGTTATCTATGAATCAGAGCTAAGTTTTAAGAATTGATTCAGTGAAAAATAAATAATACCAGGTAGATCCTCCTAGCAGGAACATCTAGTGTTGTGAGTTCTAAGTTGGTCAGGAGTCAATCCCTCTAGCTAATTCTCCTACTAATCTGGTTACAATACCCCAGAACTAAGCTAGAACTACTAGCCTGGATACAATGCCTCAGAATATAGTTGCAAAGAAAGAAATAATAATGGAGAGAAATAGCAAAGCCTTCAGCCCTAATGGTGGACTGAAGGCTAATGATCAGTCACAGTCACTTGTGAATGCACCCTTAAGAGGTTCGTGTCTTAATACATTTGTCATCGTTGGCTTGGCACTGTCTTTACTTAAGGTGCCTTCACACTGGAGAGAAAATCGTGCAAGATGTATGCATCACGGGATGCACAAATATGATACCCTTTCTTTTGAATGGATTCATACACATTAGTGATATTTTCCTGCATAGTAACATGTTGCGAGGCTATGCAGGAAAAACACTGCAGCAAGTCCTAACTTTCTGTGATAATACCCATTGTTTTCAATGGGGCTGGCATTACTGCCACCGGCCCCATTTAAAACAATGCATCCACTGGTTTCACATGGATGGCGAAGGCAATATCAGGCCGTGTTTTATGGGCCGATATCGCCCTCGTCAGTGTGAAGGAACCCTTAGATCAGCAAATGAGACACCAGTAAATTACTCTTCTATTGAGCTGCCTACGTGTCAGTCTTTACTGTGATACTGTTCTATTAATTAACCCGCAGACTCAGGATGAGCAGGGCCTTACAAACAAAAAAAGCTCAATTTATTATGGAATGAATTGTATTTATTGGAATCACATTGCTCCAAACATCTTCATGTATTGGATGATTCTTCACTTCTTCTCGTATCCAGATAGTAGGTTATTTTTCCCAATGGCGCAAGACCCACGGGGAACACAAGGGCCAGATTTGGGACCCAGAAGGATGAACCCATTCCTGCAGACACATCGGCTCTCACAACTTTCGAACCCACAAGGCCCTTGTCTTCCCCCATTTTCACAGCTAGCCGGGCATGCACTTGCACAGTTCTTCCAGATTTTGTTTGCTGCACAATTTTTCCCTGAAAGACAGAATTTCTATTATCAGATCCTGCAAAATTACTGAAATCAATTAAAAATCAATTCTCTCGGGGAATTTTCACCCGGGGCGGAATTACTCTGCGGAATTGAACACTAAAATCTGTAGGTTGCACTGTGGATTTTAATGCAGAGTTGCAGGCAGTTTTTAAGCCACTTCTATTCCAGCATGTAAGAGGTTAACAGCAGGAGGCCAATTATCAGTCACCTCCGCTATGTAAATGAGGAGAGTCAATGAGTTGGCAATGACATCCGTGTCTGCCATGGCCTATGATTGCTATGAATAGCAATATTGCATTGCAGTATAAAAGTACTACAACATATTATCATAGTGATCCATGGAAGCCAATGACAGCTGCAGTTTAGCAGCATGACCGCTAAACTCTGCCCCCTTCTCTTCTGCTTTCCGCCCCTTGCCGCTGTTTGCAATGGGAGGGGTGGGACGGGGGTGGATCTAATCCTCGCTCCATCCTGCCCGCCCCATTGCAAACAGCATCAAGGGGCAGGAGCTCAGTACACTAGCTCCCACCCCGCCCTGCCCCTCTCCTTGCAGAGAGCTGGCAAGGGGGAGGAAAGGGCTGTCTCCCCTAAATGGTAAACTCTATAAAAACAAAATCCACAAACAATGTCGGAATTTAAGGGGGATTTTTCCCTCGAACATCCCCCTGTTTCCCTGAAAATAACACCCTGTCTTATATTAATTTTTGCCCCAAAAGAGGCACAGTGTCTTATTTTTGGGGGGTGTCTTAATATTTATCTAGCAGGCGCCGCCCCCACATACGTGGTATCATCGCGTCCGTAACGACCTGTACTATAATTTTAGCACACAAATTATCCTGCACAGCACAAAACTTAAAAAACGGAGGCAAAATGCTTATCTTATTCATTTTACCTCCCAAAAAATGCAATGAAAGTGATCAAAAAAGCCATATGTACCCCAAAATGGTGCAAATAAAAACTACGGCTTGTGTCGCAAAAAAAAAAAACAAGCCCCCACAGACCACTTTCCACTGGAAGATATAAAAGTTATGCGACTTTGAATGCAATGATGCAAAAATAATTATAATTTCCAAAAAAAACAGGGTTTAATTGTGCAAAAGTGGGAAAACCTAAAAAAACTGTAATGTTTTTGGTATTGTTGTAATCATACCGACCTGCAGAAAAAAACCTATTGTGTCATTTATACTGTATGATTGACGTAGTACAAAGATTCTAAAAACAACGGCAGAACTGATGGTTTTCTCTCTCTGCTCTCAAAAAAAAAAGTGTTACAATTAGAGATGAGCGAACCTACTCGGCCACGCCCCTTTTTCGCCTGAGCACTGCGATTTTCGAGTACTTCCGTACTCGGGCGAAAAGATTCGGGGGGCGCCGTGGGTGAGTGGGGGGTTGCAGCGGGGAGTGGGGGGGGAGGGAGAGAGAGAGGGTTCCCCGCTGCTACCCCCCGCGCCACTACGCCTCCCCCCGCTCCCCCCGAATCTTTTCACCCGAGTACGGAAGTACTCGAAAATAGCGGTGCTCGATCGAGTAATTACTCGAAACGAGTATATTCGCTCATCTCTAGTTGCAATACATTATATGCACCCAAAAATGGTAACACTAACAACTAAAGTTCACCTCGCAAAAAACAAGCCCTCAGGCCTCATGTCCACGGGAAAATTCGGGCCTGCGCGTCTTCTCCATGTGAAATCCCGCCGAGGATCTCTCCTTTCCCTCATACATGAGGCCAGAGAATCTTTTTTACTTACCAGTCCGGACAATGCGGATCTCCCCTACGTCGCGGACGGATCTTCTTTCTTCGGCCCGGCGGATGTGCTCAGCACGTCAGCAGCATGCCACCCGCATACGCCGTGCTTGTTTTTCTTTTTTGAACCCCTGCTTTCCTGCGGTTCCACGGCAGAGCAGGGATTGAGCTGCGGGTGTGCCGCGGATACGGATGGCTTCCATAGGAGTCATCTGTGTGGGAGACCCGCAGCAAAATGGAGCATGATGCGATTTCTTTCCGTGTGTGTGACCCGCACGCCGGGAAGAGGTCCCATCCGCATGCTTTTAGCTGCCCTATGGATGCTAATGCCTTCCTATCGGCAGCAGGACGCAGTGCAGGGGCCACGAGCCTTATACGGCCGTGTCGACGGAAAAATAAAAAAGTTAAGGCTCTTGAAAAGTTTAAATGGAAATCTTAAGAAAATCGTTGCGTCCTCTTGGCCAATATAGGCCATTTACAGTAACAGAAAAGTAGATGCGATTTTCAAAATCTGGTCCCCACATTGCGGAAAAATCTGCACAAACCCATGAAATTGGTATGTGGTGTGGATCTTAGACCTGCAGCATGTCGATGACGTCATCAGATACTCTGAGGGTTCCACCTCTTCTAATAAGGTGGTGAAGTCCGCACTAAGTGGTGCAGTCGTTGATGTGGATTTTCCACTGCGGCCATTCTACAGCAGATCGATCCGGTGTGGACCGGGCCTAAGGGTCCTCTCACACCAGCAGTTTTTACCACGTATTACGCACATGGGTTTTGTGCGCGTAACACGCGGTAACTAACTTTACATTACTTGCTACACTGCCTCGCTCACACAGCACGGAAATTGTGCGTGCAAAAAAAAGAATGGGACATGAAATATCTTGCGGCGTATTACGTGTGCATACACCCCAAGATAGTGCATGGGGATTTGTCGGCACGCAGAAGTACACAATGTAATATATTATATACAGAGCTCAGACATATATAGAGCTCAGACCAAACCAGATATATACAAACCACAGGCCAAACCAGCTATATACAGACCCCATAACAACTATTTACAGACCCAAGACCAGTTATATACAGACTCTGGACCAGACCAGCTATTTACTGGCCCCAGACCAGGCTAGCTATATGTAGACTGCAGACCAGATCAGCTATATACAGACCCCCAACAAGCTACAGATAGATCCCTGACCAGATCAGCTATATATAGACCCCAGACCAGATCAGCTATATATAGACCCCAGACCAGATCAACTATATACAGACCCCACACCAGATCAACTATATACTGACCCCAGAGAAGCTATGCACAGACCCCAGACCAGTTATATACAGACTCTGGACCAGACCAGCTATTTACTGACCTCAGACCAGGCTAGCTATATGTAGATTGCAGACCAGATCAGCTATATACAGACCCCCAACCAGCTACAGATAGACCCCAGACCAGATCAGCTATATATAGACCCCAGATCAGATCAGCTATATATAGACCCCAGACCAGATCAACTATATACTGACCCCAGAGAAGCTATGCACAGACCCCAGACCAGTTATATACAGACTCTGGACCAGACCAGCTATTTACTGGCCCCAGACCAGGCTAGCTATATGTAGACTGCAGACCAGATCAGCTATATACAGACCCCCAACCAGCTACAGATAGACCCCAGAACAGATCATCTATATATAGACCCCAGACCAGATCAACTATATACAGACCCCAGACCAGATCAACTATATACTGACCCCAGAGAAGCTATGCACAGACCCCCGACCAGTTATATACAGACTCTGGACCAGACCAGCTATTTACTGGCCTCTGACCAGGCTAGCTATATGTAGACTGCAGACCAGATCAGCTATATACAGACCCCCAACCAGCTACAGATAGACCCCAGACCAGATCAGCTATATATAGACCCCAGATCAGATCAGCTACATATAGACCCCAGACCAGATCAGCTATATATAGACCCCAGATCAGATCAGCTATATATAAACCCCAGACCAGATCAGCTATATATAGACCCCAGATCAGATCAGCTATATATAGACCCCAGACCAGATCAGCTATATATAGACCCCAGACCAGATCAGCTATATATAGACCCCAGACCAGATCAACTATATATAGACCCCAGATCAGATCAGCTATATATAGACCCCAGATCAGATCAGCTATATATAGACCCCAGATCAGATCAGCTATATATAGACCCCAGATCAGATCAGCTATATATAGACCCCAGACCAGATCAACTATATACAGACCCAGACCAGATCAACTATATATAGACCCCAGATCAGATCAGCTATATATAGACCCCAGATCAGATCAGCTATATATAGACCCCAGATCAGATCAGCTATATATAGACCCCAGATCAGATCAGCTATATATAGACCCCAGATCAGATCAGCTATATATAGACCCCAGACCAGATCAACTATATATAGACCCCAGACCAGATCAACTATATATAGACCCCAGACCAGGCTAGCTATATGTAGACTGCAGACCAGATCAGCTATATACAGACCCCCAGACCAGATTAGCTTTATATAAAACCAGGCCAGCTATATATAGACCCCAGACCAGATCAGCTATATTTAGACCCCAGATCAGATCAGCTATATATAGACCCCAGATCAGATCAGCTATATATAGACCCCAGATCAGATCAGCTATATATAGACCCCAGACCAGATCAACTATATATAGACCCCAGACCAGATCAACTATATATAGACCCCAGACCAGGCTAGCTATATGTAGACTGCAGACCAGATCAGCTATATACAGACCCCCAGACCAGATTAGCTTTATATAAAACCAGGCCAGCTATATATAGACCCCAGAGAAGCTATGCACAGACCGCAGACCAGAGCAGCTGTATACAGACCCTAGACCCACAGTATACAGTCACCAGACTAGCTATATACAGACCCCAAACCCACTGCAAAATGATCCCAGACCCGAACAGCTTGATATAGAACCCAGAACATCTATATACAGTCCTCAGATCAGCTATACAAAGACCCCAGACCCTCTACATATACACCCCAGACTAGAACTCCTGAATATAGACTCCAATCCAACTATACACAGACCCCAGACCCACTATATACAACCACCAGAGCAGCTATACACAGACTGTAGACCCCCTAAAAAAATACACCTCAAATTCCCCTTTATACTAAACCCTATACCCCCTATATACAGACCCCAGACCAGGACCCATTATATACAGACCTCCTCTATACAGACCAACAGACCAGATGCGCAGATATTTCATCCTTCAGGACCCAGCAGCAGGAATGGGAAGAGGCGATTATGATGGAATGACGCTGGGGGAAATTGGGATAGGCGCTGTAGTCACATCATGTCAGTAAGGAGGGATATTAGGGGCCACTTACCAAGATTTCCTATATATCCCTTTTTACCTGGCCGCGGAAAATTTCCATCAGTCATGTGCAGAACTACAGGAGAGAAAAGAGAAGGAACGTCTTATGATACACGCTTCTGGACCTCAATGCAAAATCCGTAACCGCCCCCCACCCAACCTTTTGGGTTCCTCTTCTTCAGGGCCTCAATACCTGCATATAAGACAGAAGACGCCAAAGCACTGAAAAGAGGAACCCGTCACCTCCCTATAGCACTAGAAACACAGGCTCACATGACAGTGGGCACATGGGCACGCAGCCCATACATACATACTTGCTGTGGGCCACCAATCCCCATGCGCTATCCTGGCATGTATGCACGCTTAATACGCGCCAAGATAGAGCATGCTGCAACTAATATGTGTGCAAACCAAAAAATGCTGGTGCGAGTGACCCAACACAACAATGGGCGCAGGGCAAAATGACACATAAGGTGCAATGACAATATCCCCGTGCGAGCGGCCTTAGTTATGGTGTTGTTAGGGAAGGTGGCAGGGAGTTGGATGGTGTACTTTTTTGGCTCACCCACTTCCGTGTTCCAGCGCTGTCACCTGATAAAGATCTGGCAATGCTCAAAAACCTGTTTCTTTTCAGATTTCCGTGCTCGCCCGTAGACTTGTGTCCATAATTACACCTTAAGGGTGCGTTCACACAAGCATCATTTTAACGCTCAGATAGCCGCACTAAAATAGCGCAGCCCTCTGAGCGTTAAATCGAGTGAATGAATAGCAACCGTGAGCACGTTGCGACTGCTGTTAGCAAGTATGCCGCTCCCCCTGCCTCCCCTTGCCAGACGGCTCCCATAGGAGTCTATGGGAGCCGGCAGCACTGTGCCAGCAAAAAATAGGACATCAAATTGTAAAGATACGTAGCAGCATCAAAGGTGTAAACTAAATGTACTTCTTTATTGCTCCATGTTAAAAGCAGAACAGGCAACGTTTCCACATCTAGTTTTTGTCAAGATAGGAAATGTCGTATCTTTTGACAGAGAGAAATCTTGTCATCAAAAAAATGCGCCTTTTGCATTTTTTGACGCACTATTTTTTTAGCGCATCAAAAAATCGTTAATCTTAATGAACCCATAGGAAACCATGGGTTGTTTTAGATGCAATTTTTTGATGCACCTGCTCAGCGTCCAAACAGCGCTCATGTGAAAGAGCCCTAAGGACGCCATCACAACACAGGATCCACTGCGGACGTTCCGCTGGTTTGCAGTATAAGCCATGTGGAGGCATTGAAAAGATTCCCTTTCATTTGTGCGAACATTTTCTGTAACAAATCTGCAGCGTGTTTGAAATGTCTGTGGAGGTTATATCAGTACTGGAGCGTTATAAGAGGAGCGGCTGATATCAGTCACATATGATGTAAATGTCTGTGGAGGTTATATCATTACTGGAGCGTTATAAGAGGAGCGGCTGATATCAGTCACATATGATGTAAATGTCTGCGGAGGTTATATCATTACTGGAGCGTTATAAGAGGAGCTGCTGATATCAGTCACATATGATGTAAATGTCTGTGGAGGTTATATCATTACTGGAGCGTTATAAGAGGAGCTGCTGATATCAGTCACATATGATGTAAATGTCTGTGGAGGTTATATCAGTACTGGAGCGTTATAAGAGGAGCTGCTGATATCAGTCACATATGATGTAAATGTCTGTGGAGGTTATATCATTACTGGAGCGTTATAAGAGGAGCTGCGGATATCAGTCACATATGATCTAAATGTCTGTGGAGGTTATATCAGTACTGGAGCGTTATAAGAGGAGCAGCTGATATCAGTCACATATGATGTAAATGTCTGTGGAGGTTATATCAGTACTGGAGCATTATAAGAGGAGCTGCTGATATCAGTCACATATGATGTAAATGTCTGTGGAGGTTATATCATTACTGGAGCGTTATAAGAGGGGCACTTGATATCAGTCACATATGATGTAAATGTCTGTGGAGGTTATATCAGTACTGGAGCATTATAAGAGGAGCTGCTGATATCAGTCACATATGATGTAAATGTCTGTGGAGGTTATATCAGTACTGGAGCATTATAAGAGGAGCGGCTGATATCAGTCACATATGATGTAAATGTCTGTGGAGGTTATATCAGTACTGGAGCGTTATAAGAGGGGCACTTGATATCAGTCACATATGATGTAAATGTCTGTGGAGGTTATATCAGTACTGGAGTGTTATAAGAGGAGCGGCTGATATCAGTCACATATGATGTTAATATCTCCGGAGATCATATCAGTGCTGGAGTGTTATAAGAGGAGCGGCTGATATCAGTCACATATGATGTAAATGTCTGTGGAGGTTATATCAGTACTGGAGCATTATAAGAGGAGCTGCTGATATCAGTCACATATGATGTAAATGTCTGTGGAGGTTATATTAGTACTGGAGCGTTATAAGCGGGGCACTTGATATCAATCACATATGATGTTAATATCTCCGGAGATCATATCAGTGCTGGAGTGTTATAAGAGGAGCTGCTGATATCAGTCACATATGATGTAAATGTCTGTGGAGGTTGTATCCGTACTGCAAAATTATAAGAGGAGCGACTGATATCACATATATGATGTAAATGACTCCAGGGGTTATATCAGTACTGGAATTTTAGAAGATCTAATATCAGTCACAAATCCAAATCATGTGTATGTCTCCGTCGGTTATATCAGTACTGGAGCGTCATAAGAGGAGCGACTGATATCAGTCCCATATATAATGTAAATAACTGTAGGTTATATCAGTACTAGAGAATTATAAGAGGGGCAGTTGACATCATTCACATATGATGTAAATATCTCCGGAGGTCATATCAGTATTGGAGCGTTATAAGAGCAGCTGATATCAGTCACATATGATGTAAATATCTCCGGAGGTCATATCAGTATTGGAGCGTTATAAGAGCAGCTGATATCAGTCCCATATGATGTAAATGTCTTCATCGGTAATATCAGTACTGGAGCGTTATAAGAGTAGCGACTGATATCAGTCACATATATAATGTAAATAACTGTAGTTTATATCAGTACTGGAGCGTTATAAGAGGAGCTGCTGATATCAGTCATATATGATTTATATGTCTCTGGAAGCCATATCAGTACTGGAGAGTTATGAGAGCAGCGGTTGATATCACTTACACATGATGTAAATGTCTCTGGAGGTTATATCAGTTCTAAAGCATTAAAATAACAACTCACCTCTTACCTCTTCTCGCTCCGTCTGCAAACAAGATGCAGCAGCCAATTCCAACTCTCAGTGATCATGGCTGAGCGCTGTCATTGGGTGCTACAGCTGGTTTACGGGTTATCACGGGAGCCTGTACACAAAGACAATGGAGAACGGAGCCATCACCGAGGGACGAGCGGGGAGCAGGAGAGCTGAGTAATTACTGATTTGTTATTTTACGCCATGGGGACCCGGTGACAGGGGTTTCCTTAACTCGGTCAGCCCCTTTAAAGCCCTTTGGTCAAAACAATTAATATGGGTCACTTACCAGCTGCAGTAATCAGGAGGATTACACTCACTTTCCACATTTCCGATGTTAGACTTCTGACTCGTCTGTATCTAAAAGTGGAAGACAACTTATTAAATATGTAATGTGATGTGATGACGCCCTTCCTGAGTAGTTTGGCCCCGTCTACCTGTGGGCCCCCAAGTAGTGGTAGAAGGGCTATAATACTCACACTTCTGTCCTCGTCTCTTCTCTCTGCAATGTATTGTTCCCATTAGTGGGTGAGACCTGGAATTTATACTCAGTATCACTTTGTGGTCAGGGGGCGAAACAGCCGACACGCCCGGTCATCCTGGCACTTAGTGGTTATTGAAGCATCCTGGAAGGTGCAGGTGCAGTGGTGGCACACGGATTTAGTCAGATTGGGGCCATTAACTCTCTCTATACTCGAATAGTTTGAGCTAATAAGATGAACAGCAACATCTAAAATATAGTCCACAATCAATGTGTTTGATAACAGATTACATAGTCTCTAATGCATAACGGCCAGGATAGACGGTAGAGTCATAGCAGCCCTTAAAGTGCTTGGAACATTAAAAGTATATTGTTCTAATACCTAGGACTAAACTATAGTGGGGCTATTCTGAACAACTGGTGTGACCCTCTGCTGCAATGTTATGGACCGTTCCTCCTGTTGAAAACACTGGACCACAAAAAAAAAAAAAAAATTTCTGCTACTTGGGGTTTTTCATGTGTCCTATACTAATCCGAAAGTGTAGAGTCCAAATCTGTAGTGAGATTTTGCCTAGGACATTGGGTTCTGAATAGAGATGAGCGAGCATACTCGCTAAGGGCAATTACTCGATCGAACATTGCCTTAGCGAGTACCTGCCCGCTCGGAAGAAAAAGTTCGGCTGCCGGCGGCGGGCGAGGAGCGGCGGGGAGGAACAGAGGGGAGATCTCTCTCTCCCTCTCTCCCCCCCCGCTCCTCCCTGCTCACTGCCGCAACTCACCTCTCACCCGCGCCGGCAGCCGAACATTTTCTTCCAAGCGGGCAGGTACTCGCTAAGGACAATGCTCGATCGAGTAATTGTCCTTAGCGAGTATGCTCGCTCATCTCTAGTTCTGAAGTTACACACGGGATCATTGGCTATTCATACAGATGTGAGAAACTGATTTTCTGTTGGTTATACAGCCCCTGTACATAACTAAATTGTGCTTCAAAACTGTGAAAGATTACAAAAACTTGTTCACACGAACAAACGTGTACATAAAAAGTTCACTTGGGTCGTTACGCGATGCACATACAGTGTTCTAAAGAGCTTTAGGCTCCTGCTTTTCCACTTGTGAGTGTCTGTTGTTGACCGATGCTGAAACCAGCCGTAGCCGCCATCATGTTGGGGTTGAAGTGGCCTTCAGATCTTTTTCCCATGGTGGCCATATCCTGGTGGAATCTTTCCCCGTGTTCATCGCTCACGTCACCCAAATTTGTAGGGAAAAAGTCCAGATAAGAATGTAAGAAATGAATTTTGAGAGACATTGGGCGGCTGAGTTGCTGATCCGCTGCTAACATGTTGCAGTATGGTTGTCAGCCTGATGATTGCCAAGAAAGTTTTGCACAATTAATACAAATGCATCCCAAGTGGTGAGTTCATGCTCAATGTGGATCTGAATGTGTCATCATCACACATTAATTCATGGATTTCAGAACCAACAAAAAGTCCTCCCTTTAGTTTGGCCTCCTCTTTGGTTTTTCCAAACTTGTCCTTCAGATACCGGAAACCTTTTCCATTATGATTGACAACGGTTTTCATTAGGCCGAGCTTAATGTGAAGTGGTGGACGGTACACTTTCATTGGATCGATCAGTGATCCAAGTAGCACATTGTATCTGCCAACAGTGTGCTCAGCTCTGGATGGCCACTGTCTCACTTTGTAATGATGATCACAGCTGTTCTATAGGCACAGAAAGCACCTATGTTTTGTGTACCCCAAGTGTAGAGCCAACAGGAGTGTCACAACCATCAGGTCACCTGCAAATGTTCCAATTACGATTTGAAAAGTTGATCAGCTTCAAAAGAAGTTCCATTGACTCGTACATCTCTTTTATTCCCACAGCATGAGCAATGAGAACAGGAGTCTGTACATAATCTGCACTGCTCAGGTAGATAGTCGCAATCTAGCTCCAGCATAAGGCCTTTCACATCAGCACAGAAACAAATGTCATTTTGCAGCTTGTAATATGATTAGAGATGAGCGAGCATACTCACTAAGGACAATTACTCGATCGAGCATTGTCCTTAGCGAGTATCTCCCCGCTCGGAAGAAAAGGTTCGGCTGCCGGCGCGGGTGACAGGTGAGTTGCAGCCATGAGCAGGAGGGAGCAGGGGGGAGAGAAGGAGAGAGAGATCTCCCCTCCGTTCCTCCCAGCTCTCCCCGCCCCCCACCGGCAGCCGAATCTTTGCTCCTGAGTGGGCAGGTACTTGCTAAGGGCAATGCTCGCTCATCTCTAAATATGATGCTAATTCTGCATAATGATCAGAAAAGTGCGAAGTTGTACATTTTTGTAGTAAATTCTGTAATCTGGAGGCTAACAATTCAGACTTCTCTTTTGATAAAGACCGGTCTCTTACTAGATCATCTGAAATCAGATTGGCTCAGCTGGTGGGGTTTACCTTTTCAGATTCTGGTTCATAACATGCACCAGCAGCAACATCATCCTTGTGATCCCCATTAGAACTGACACTTTCAGAAGCACAAGATGCAGTCAGAATTGGCATTGTATTCTCAGTGTCACGTAGCACCGGCTTCAGACCAGACACAATCAGGATCAACTATTTTTGATTTGTTCTTATTGGGGAATCCAGCAACATTGGTCATCCAAAAATAGCAGTCCGCATTCTGATCTTTTGCTTCACCCCAAATCATAGGCACAGCAAACGGCATTGCCTTCCTCTTGCCATTGAGCTACTGTGTGAACCAGATTAGCACAGTGCAGCCGATGGGAGGTGCCATCTTTTATCTTGATCTCCAACTTTACCACCTAAAATAATACTTACTGTAGCAAAAATGTTCTGGATGGTTAACACTGCTTCCGCTACTCACCTCTAGGCTAAAACAGACATACTAGCTTTATAAGGAAACAGTATTGTCAAGTAGAAGCTTGCGCTTGGCCCATCCCGCGTTACATAAACCTAGAAAATGCTGACATCAGCTTACCGACGCGCTCAGACGTGCCCAGAGTCTGCAGGAACCTGCTGCTGCCAGGAGGTGTTGCAAACGAGGAGCTGGACAGCATGATGCAGGTAATGGTGCAGCAAACTGTAGTTGGCCTATAACTTAGGATCTAGACATCCTAGGCGAATTAGATTCGGATTAAGCACACTCGATTTCATGTAAATAACATGTTTTATCCCCAGTAGCAAAATCTTTGTTTATCAGTGTAATCAGGGTTGCATTACACCAGGTGCCCTTTTCTAGGCACGTGTCTCCTCTCTCTGGGTGGACCAGGTCTGGATCTGTCTTTCTTTCTGTGGGCGTCAGACTTCTAAGATCTGGCTGAGTATAGAAGATTGTGTAAACCTTGGTGACAAGTTCTTACAAACACGTTGTGTGAGGACCACAAGGCTATCTCTTCTCTTTCAAAGATCCATGTACTGACTTCAGGCTGCTTTGGTGGGCATTAGAGATGAGCGAACGTACACGTTAAGGGCAATTTCGCAATCGAGCATCGCTATTTTCGAGTACCTGACTACTCGAGTGAAAAGATTTGGGGGGGTGCCGGGGGGCGGGGGCGGCGTGGTGGAGCGGGGGTTAGCAGTGGGGAACAGGGGGGAGCTCTCTCCCCCCCCCCCCACTCCCCTCTGCAACCCCCCACTCACCCCCGGCGCCCCCCCTGAATCCTTTCACCCGAGTAGTCAGGTACTCGAAAATAGCGATGCTCGATTGCAAAATCGCCCTTAACGAGTACGTTCGCTCATGTCTAGTGGGCATCCTTCCACAAACCCCGAAGTGATACGAGGCGGTCTTGACATAAAAACTCCTCACGTCCACGGGGAATTCAGATGTTGGTGAGCACGATAGTGGGCCATTATTCACTGCCCGATATCACATGCGAAGTTAGTGAAGGGGTTAAGTACGGCAGAGGTTTGGTTATGGTCCGAGGATGTTTCACTTGGAATGGTCTTGGTTTGTTGGTATCTTAACCCCTTTAGCTGTTGGTAGACAAGAGGCATTCCCCACGTCCATCTGATCTGAAGATGGAGTAATGTGATTCGCCACTCCACAGAATGTCCATTGCTCAACTGTCCAATGACGGCGCTATTGCGGACTTGCTGATGCATTACACTTTGTGATGTATACCATGAATGCAGCGGCATAATCCAATTATGCAATAGTGTGCAGTCCCCATCACAAACTATGATTGGCACCTCCAAGGGTCTGCAGGTATAGCAACGTTTAGGACACATGACATGCAGATTAGACACAATCTATTCTATATTTTATACTGATACTATATTAGTTGATGGCGCTTTCAGCATTTCTAGAGGGGTTCATTGTCCCTTCAATAGACCACCGAAGATAATGGTGAAGTCAATAAGTATTTATTAGCATTGGAGCGGGTTTTTACATGGTTGCTATGTCTGTATCACATGTTCCACGGACGTTGACGATGTTATATTATATAACATTCTATCACAGCGCAGCCGCAGTCACCTGACGTCTCATATCTTATTGAGGGGGGAACTTCCTTGCGCAATGTTTGGGCAGAACACATTCACCTTTCTTCCCCATTTTAATCCTTTACAATCTAATTTTGGATCCAGAGTTTCTTAGGGGGCTTTCTCTTTCTACCATTATACAATGGCACCATCTGCTGGCTAGAGCCAGTACTGCGGTATGGGACACGCTGGGGAGGCCCCCCGACAACAGAGCGGTCAGTAATATACAGTAAGAATACCCTGACGGACGTCTTCCGACATCAGAGTTGTACAGGCTTCAATCAGAATGTCTTTAGACGTCAGACAGTGGATTGGAAAGGGTTAAAGATGTAAGGAGGTACTCAAAAACAACCAGGCACATAATTATAGTTGCAAAAAAAATTGGTATGTCATGATTTTTGCAGTTTCTGGGGCAGGAGGTTGCGCCTATATAATATCTTTGGTGTGCGGGGCAATCTAGAGTATAGAATAGATTATGGATTAAACCAATATAGTGGAAACCTGTCCAGGCGTAACATACTGGGGTCGTACAGGGACACTTTGGAATGCTGTCTCTTTAAAAGAGCATGGCGGGTGCAGCATGCCTGCAGTGTGGGTGTGGCTTGTCTATAGAGGGGTGTGGCTTAGTTGAAATTTCCATGAACAGTTCAGCATCTTTGTATCTACAGGGGGAATCAGGGAAAAATAGCGTAGCACCACACTCATGAAAGCAGTCTACAAGAAAAGCTATCTTTATTACCCACAGCAACCAATCACAGAACAGCTTTCATTTTACCTTAGCAGTATGAGAATCAAAAGCTGCATTGAGATTGGTTGCTATCTACAACACAGACAGATTTTATATTTTTCCATGGCCCACCCTGTAATTTGCGCTAATGTTTTTACACTGATTTTGAGTTTTCATGCTCTTTTCACCATTCATATCCAGAGCTACTTCTAAAACCTTACCGCTCGCTCTTGGAAGCAGACCGTGCCATAGCTGCGCCCGTGCGGCTAGACGTGTGATGTCAAGGCTTAGCGTTAAAGGTGCACATGTTGCAAAAAAATCCCACTTCTGACAAATATGCTGCAAAATCCGCATGCAAGGGCTTCTACAGACAGGCGCATGCGCAAATAGGCTCATGACTACGGAACGTATCTGCGCATGTACCTTTGCACTATTGCTCGCGAAAGATAGGACAAGGCCTATTTTTTTTTTCTTGTGCGTATTAGTAAGAATCACGTCTGCAAAACGATCCGAAAACATGCTTGTCCTTTTAAGCCCTAAGAGGGGGGTTCATATGGATGCTACGCAGTTACGATGGTTTCTCACGTGGCAGATGAATTCACCCGGGACAACTCTGTCTCGGAAGTGCTGCGGATTTCACCATTTACAAATCCACAGCAGTTTTGCTGTAAATATCCGAATGTAAGACATGTGGATTCCATGGCAGATCTTTTCATCACATGTGAAAGCACGCTAATGGACCTTTCGGACAGGATGGAATTAGTCCGCGCACAATTTCTGCATCACAGTGTTATCCCTATGGGGATATACGGGAGATGGAATTCAGCAATTAAAATCTGTGGAAAAAAACCAAGAAATTTCACAAGACATTGATTTAAATGGTTTTGTCTTCATGTGCGTGATTCCTGCGCCATATTACTATATTTGACTTGCCCTATCTTTCTGTTTTTTTTTTTTTACATGCAATGATGCAGACTTTGAACAGTTAAACGGTTAAAAAAAAAAAGACTTTTCCCTGGTTGATGTACAAATGTGCTCCATTGCGGTGAGCACGTGTGCCCGTGTCCTCAGGGCTATTTCACCCGCGCCTATGCAGTTTTCGGTCTGTAAAAGAACAGCACTTTCATAGCTCAGTACACTACGTGTTTCCTGCGTTTCTCGCCCTGCTTGCGTTTTCTCTTTTGTGTGCGTACTAGGGCTTAAACACATGGGCATGCTTTAGGGCGCCCACCCACTGGCGATTTTTTTTCCTTTGCGTTTTTTCTCAAGAGCAATTAGTTTTGAATGTGTTCCTGTCCACTGGCGTTTTTTTTTTCGGTCCGTTGCAATTTTTAACATAGGAACTGTCAGTTGCATATGTGTCCTTATTTTTCTCTTAATGCACCCATGAATGTCAATGGAAATTAACGGAAAAGGCGCGAAAAAGCCACGAAAAAGCCACAAAAAACGCCGCGGAAAACGCACGGAAAACGCTGCGTTTTTCACGCACGAAAATCGCAAACGCCAGTGGGTGGGAGCCCTTAGTCCCGTTATGCGGCTGTAAAAATCACAATCGTATAACCGGACGTAACGGAACCATTGATTTCAATGGTTCTGTTTCTACTATCAGGATTCTCGCGGGTTAATACTACCTGCGGGAAAGATAAGACAGGACCATCTTCCCGCTTTCTTCTTTTCCAACTCATGTGCACTAGCGCGGAATTTGAATAGTCCGGAAAAAAAAAAAAAAACGGTTCATGCACAACTACACTCCATAGCAGTCAGCGTATTAGCACATGCTAGCACGTGTTATTGACCTCAACGATATTTTCATACATGCGGAACCCCCCCCCCCCCCATCCCCCGCAAACCGGTCCATTTCATGTGTAATACGAATATGCATTATGGGTATTTACTTCATATTTGCGCATTCCTGTTGACTTCAATGGGCTATTTTATCCATAATACAAACAAAATAAGTCATGCCGCCAAATCTTTTGATTTCTCACCCATTCAGACAGCCTGGTGCGGCGAATATGTATGCTGCAGTCCGGAATTCCATCAGCTGGGGAGAAAGAGTTTAAACTCCCTCCCCCTTCCGTTGCTGGCAGCTACTATAGCCTTCTATGGGAGCTGCCTGCTGATCACATCCAAAAGTTGGGGCATGACCTATTTTTTCCGGCTACGTGTAGAAGCGGCCGTCTGGAATCCACACTCTATGGCTATCTTTTCCAGATGGTTGATTTTACGTGCCGGAAAATGGAATCCAATGCTTCAGATGGTCGCGATTTTCGGACAATGTTTTATACCAGCAAAGTAGGCGCGATAAAGCGTTTGTGTGAATAAATAAATAAATCTCGGTATTTTGTATAGCGCCAACTTATTCCGCAGCGCTTTCAGGCAATTATTACTTATTACCCCCCACCAAGCTGGGTTCTCATTTTGTCGACCTTGGAAGGATTAAAGGCTGAGTCAACCTTGAGCCGGCTACCTGAATCATGGGGGGATTGAACTTGCAACCTTCAGGTCGTAGGTGAGAGCTAACACTCTGCATCACACAAATGCATCAAAACTGCATCAGAAAAACGTTGGTGCAAACTTTGACACGGATCCGCGGCTTTACCCCTTTAATTGAAATGCTTTGATGCGGATTTTGGTGACATTTCCCACCATGGACTACTGATAGGAGTGCCCAAATGCGTATGCTAGGATAGTGTATTAGTTGATGGCGCTTTGAACATTTCCGGAAAGGGTTCATTGCCCCTCCAATTGACCACAGTAGACAACGGTGAAGTCAATGAGTTTATTAGCATTGGAGCAGGTTATTACATGGTTACTATGTCTGTATCACATGTTCCACGGGTGTTGCCGCTTGCGGTATTATATTATATAATGTTCTATCACAGCGCAGCCGCAGTCACCTGACTTCTCATATCTTATGCATAGAGGAACTTCCTTGGGCAATGATCAAAGGGAATACATGGACCTTTGTTCCCCTTTCTAAAAACATAAGGCGGTACACAAAAACAGCCGCGCACGCACATACGTATGCAGTCTATTTGTGCGAAGTAATTTGCGCAGTTTTTGGGGCAGGCGGTTCCACATGTCTTAAATTCTTGATGTTCTTCGCAAGCTAAAAAATAGAACAAACAGATTATAGATTAAATGAATGTGGTGGAAACCAGAAGAAGCGTAACATACTGGGGTCGTACGGGGACACTATGGAATGCTGTCTCCTTAAAAGGGTATGGCGGGTGCAGCATGCTTGCACTGTGGGTGTGGCATGTCTATAGAGGGGTGTGGCTTAGTTGAAATTACCATGAACCGTTCAGCATCTTTGTAACTATATAGCGTGCGTTCCGGAAAAGTAACACTCTTATGAACCTGACCGCAAGAAAATCTGTCTTTATTGCCGACAGCAACCAATCACAGTGCGGCTGCTTTCATTTTACCGCAGCGGTAAAAGAAATGAAATCTGTGTTGCGATTGGTTGCGATGGACAGCGAAGATTGTTAATGTTTTTCCACAGATTTTCAGTTTTCATGCACATTTCTCCGTTCACATCCAGAGCTACATTTAAAACTTTACTGTTCGCTCTTGTGATGTCACAGCTAAGCGCTAAAGTTGGCTTCATATGTTGTTAGAAAAGCCGGCTACCGACAGATACGCTGCAAAATGTGCATGGAAGCAGGGGGTACAAATGGATGCTACACGGTTATGTTGGTTTGGCACACGGCAGTAACACATCTGCCTCGGAAGTGCTGCGGATTCCACCCTTTAGGGCTCCTTCCCATGGACGGATTTCCGCCGCGTAATTCACGGCAGAAATCCGTTGCGTTGCCCGCAGCTATTAGGTTCTATTGAACCTAATTGCTCAGGGCTCACGGTGCGGAATTCCCATCCTCACCCGCGGCATGCTCTATTTGCCGCGGGTGTACGCGCTGACGGCTTCCATTGCAGTCAGTGGTGTCGTCCATTCACACTATCTTCCGCTGTAGCACAGGGGAAGATAGCGTGAAACCGCTTCCCCGCCTACCGCCGCCGCGTCATATGACACGGCCGGCCGCGTCATGTGATGCAGTGGGCGTGTCATGTGACGTGGCCGGCGTGTCACATGACACTATGGCGCGTCACGCCAAAGCATCATGCGGGAGCAAGGACGCCGGAATTCCGCGGCGGGGGCCCGTCATGGCTGTGTGCAGCCGGCCTTAGGCTGGGTTCACACGGGGCGGAATGGCGCGGACATTCTGCATGCAAATACTGCATACATTTTAAAATCTAAGTTAAGCCGCAAAGTGGACAAGATTTGCAAAAATCTCGTGCACACGCTGTCGACAGTCAGCTGCAATTAAAATCTGCGGGCTCAGTTATCCCTATAGGGAGAGATTTCCGCAGCGGAATACAGGCTGAAAAGCCACTGCAGCAGACTTTTTTGCTGCAGAAATCTGGTGAAATTTCCACGTGGCTCCGCTACGGACATTACGACTTGACATTCGCCCCGTGTGAACCCAGCCTTAGAATCACTCTTTAGGTCACATCTGGACCTCATTAGGCTATTTAACCTTGCAATCCGCAGAAAGGGTGTGTTACGTGCGCAAAAATTTGGTAATTTGAGCAGGCGCAGACTTGCGCGCAAATGTGCCTAATCCAACCTCGTCATATGTAAATACTGTGCACTGCGGCAAGCACTTTTGAGACTACCCTCATATCAATAAACCCGATTTTGCTTGCGCAAGCTGCAGGCGATGTGAACCCGTTGACTTCAATGGGTTCCCCAGCATAGAGCGATTTTGCGTCCCTATTTTTTCTGCAGGCGAAAAAAATACACCAAATACCCAATTTTTTTTGCACCCTGTCAGGTAACTGCGCAATTATGTGGTGTTAATTGCTAACACCGGGGACTAAGCCTTTCCAAGCATTTGTTCCAATCGTTGCTCGCTAGAGATGAGCGAGCATACTCGGTAAGGCGATATACTCGAGAGAGCATCGCCTTTTTCGAGTACCTGCTGGCTCGTCCCTAAAGATTCGGGGGGGGGGGGGGGGGGGTCTTTGGGGGTTGTGGAGAGGATTGGGAGGGAGAGAAAGAGGGATCTCTCTCACTCTCCTCCCCGCTCCCCCTCACTGCACCGCACCGCCCCGTATCTTCAGGAACGAACCAGCAGGTACTCGAAAAAGGCGATGCTCTCTCGAGTATATCGCCTTACCGAGTATGCTCGCTCATCTCTAATGCTCGCCATCGCTTCAGCGTATTGTTTTTAAATGCACAATGCAGCGCCCGGTGTGAAGGGCTTTAAAAATGCCAATTCCGATCAGCAGAAGTCCATGATGTTTTCAATGGGGCTGGCGCTGCTGCAATATCGCAGACTTTTCTTAGCGCTGCGAGTAAAACATCGCAAATGAGTATGAAACCAATGAAAATCATTGGTTTTATAATCATGTGTTTTCATTCACTCTCGCATCGCTTTTTTGAAAACCATAATTTTTTTTTTTTTGCATCGCTGCATTCAAAGTCCCATAACTTTTTTGATTTTTCCATCAGTGGATGTCTGTGAGGGTTGTTTTTTGTGCGACGAGCTGTATTTTTATTAGTACCATTTTAGGGCTTATTCAGATGGACGTATATCAGTCGGGTTTTCACGCCCGGCCAATATACGCTGCCCCTCTCTGCAAGGGGAGGAGGTGGGACTGGACGGGAGCTAGTGCATTCAGCTCCCACCCCTTTTCTGCCCTCTCTCCGCCCCTCGCCACTGTTTGCAATGGGAGGGGGCAGGGTGGGGTGGAAATAATGCAGTTTTATATATATATATACATTGATGTAACGGACAGGATGGAAGAAATATAATCGGTTGCTGATCTGGATTTTATATGTATCAGGCAGGAATCTGGACTCTCAGCCTTGTTGACATTAAGCAAGAAGTAACCCCCTCCCCTCGGCCCCCGATCACATTACTCACTTGGCTCCCTTTCTTCCGCCATTGATTGCAGGACTGTAGAGATAAAATAATAGAAATAATTAATTACAAGAAAATGTTCTACAAATGTCTAAAGAGAGATGTCATATTTCTTGGATCACTTTAAAGTTTACATTTGCACTCACTGGCGTACCACTAGGGGTCGCAATTGCAACCCGGCCCCTTATAGAATGGGGACCAAAGGGCACCCGCCATTCACTCTATCACCAACGGGGGACGACTCTGGGTGACACTCATGGTGGAGGGCTATTTCATGGGGCAACCGGCAGCCAATTCCCCACTGCAGACTCCCCGCATTCTTTCCTTCAACTGAGAGACTGCAGTCTATCAGTACACCGCCAGCCATGTGATTGCTATGGCTGGCAGAGGAGGGGAGCGGACCATGCGGTGTAAGCCCGGCTTCATGCGGCCGTGAAAATCGCGTGAGATTTGTGCATTGAGAGACACACAAATCTCGCACAAATATGAACCCAATTCATTTGACTGGGGCCATACATGAGTGAGGTTTTCATGCATGGCACTGCGATGTGGGCAGGAAAAAAATCGCAGCATGATCTATGTTTCTGCTATATTGCCCATTGTTATCAATGGGGTGGCAGCAGCGCCGGCGCTATTGAAAGCAATGGGAGAACTCAGTGATCCTCTGCGATTCCCTTCATCCCCGCAGTGATGCGAGGCTGTTTTCACATGAAAATGCCTCGCATCCACGGTGCTCTCACATGGTGACAAGTGTGATATCGGGCCATGATTCATGGCCCGATATCGCCGTCACCCTTGTGAAGTTAGTCTAACCACATAAACATATTTGTACAGCTGTATAAGTTATACATCTCCTGTATATAGTGATATGGAGCATACAGGTATAACCTGGGTATCTCCTGTATATAATTATATATGTGCAGCTGGTATAAGCTATACATCCCCCTGTATATAGTGATATAGAGCATGCTGGTATAACCTGGGTATCACGTGTGTATAATTATATATGTACAGCTGGTATAGGTTATACATCTCCTGTATATAGTGATATGGACCATGCTGGTATAACCTGGGTATCACTTGTGTATAATTATATATGTACAGGTGGTATAAGTTGTACATCTCCTGTATATAGTGATATGGAGCATACAGGTATAACCTGGGAATCTCCTGTATATAATTATATATATACAGATGGTATAAGCTATACATCCCCCTGTATATAGTGATATGGATCATACTAGTATAACCTGGGTATCACTTGTGTATAATTATATATGTACAGCTGGTATAAGTTATACATCTCCTGTATATAGTGATATGGAGCATTCAGGTATAACCTGGGTATCTCCTGTATATAATTATATATGTACAGCTGGTATAAGCTATACATCCCCTGTATATAGTGATATGGATCATACTAATATAAACTGGGTATCTCCTGTATATAATTATATATGTACAGCTGGTATAAGTTATACATGCCCTGTATATAGTGATATGGATCATACTAATATAACCTGGGTATCTCCTGTATATAAATATATATGTACAGCTGGTATAAGCTATACATCCCCTGTATATAGTGATATGGATCATACTAATATAACCTGGGTATCTCCTGTATATAATTATATATGTACAGCTGGTATAAGTTATACATCCCCCTGTATATAGTGATATGGATCATACTGGTATAACCTGGTTATAACTTGTTTATAATTATATATGTACAGCTGGTATAAGTTATACATCTCCTGTATATAGTGATATGGAGCATACAGGTATAACCTGGGTATCTCCTGTATATAATTATATATGTGCAGCTGGTATAAGCTATACATCCCCCTGTATATAGTGATATGGAGCATACAGGTATAACCTGGGTATCTCATGTATATAATTATATATGTACAGCTGGTATAAGCTATATATCCCCCTGTATATAGTGATATGGATCATACTGGTATAACCTGGGTATCACTTGTGTATAATTATATATGTACAGCTGGTATAAGTTATACATCCCCCTGTATATAGTGATATGGATCATACTAGTATAACCTGGGTATCACTTGTGTATAATTATATATGTACAGCTGGTATAAGTTATACATGCCCTGTATATAGTGCTATGGAACATGCTGGTATAACCTGGGTATCACTTGTGTATAATTATATATGTACAGCTGGTAAAAGTTATACATCTCCTGTATATAGTGATATGGAGCATGCTGGTATAACCTGGGTATCTCCTGTATATAATTATATATGTACAGCTGGTATAAGTTATACATGCCCTGTATATAGTGCTATGGAACATGCTGGTATAACTTGGATATTTCCTATATATAATTATATATGTACAGCTGGTATAAACAAATAAAGTATAGGACAGCGCTCCATAGGTTTGGATCAGGTGGTAAGCTGCTCCCCAAAAAACCTTAATCCACAGCAAAATGAAGCTTATAAAAAAAACAAACCTAGGGCGGAAACACTTTGCCTTTTATCTGTTATTGTGCTCCTACCAAATAAATCCCATAATTGAAGCACCTCTTGGTCTTAAGACTACTTCTCTCAACTGCCGTGATACGCTGTAAGGCCCGCTGTCCGCCACGGGGATACCTGTCAGTTCTCTGCGGTGAGTATATCTGACAGATAGGCTCAACGCAGAGGATTGCGGCAAATCGCGGCATACCACGATTTGAATCCCGCGAGCAGAGAATCGCTATGATTCTCCGCTCGTGGATAGGGGGCTGCGCTTTCCATAGCAATGCTATAGAAGGCGTTCACTGTGCTACCCGCGGCCGGATTATCGTCGTGAATAACGCAGTGAACTGCCGCCCATGAACAGGAAGCCTAAGGGGGACTCATGGAGGGATCCCCCCAAACCAGTAAGTGATTTCTCTATATCTCACAGGCATGTACATGTAAAATCTCAATTAGAGATGCCCTCCTTAGTGTGAACTGTTTTCAAACTTCCATTGAGCATAAGCCTTTTATTTTTCTTTTCCCTTGTGGTATACGTTACACATGTCCTGTATACAGTAATATAGACCATGCTGATAACCTGGGTGTTTCCTGTCTATAATGATATGGACCATGTAGTAGACGGTAGGCCGCTCGCCCGCTAGCCTTACGGGCTACAAACAAATATTCACGTAGTCCAGTAAATAAAACATGTTTGGAAAACTTATGCCAAAAGGCTAAATCATGTATGTAAATTCATTTTGCCGCAGTATGTAGTACGGTTTAGGTATAGATACAGGTACAGGTGAGGGGGGGGGGGGGGGGGGGGTCACGAGCTGAATTTTTGCCCCAGGCCCCTGAGCCTTTAGTTATGTCCCTACAGGGGCATAAAAATGTAAATAAATAAATTTAAAATGTTTAAAAAGTACCTAATCCCCCTTTTTTGTGCACTTTGATATTTGTATAAAAAAAATTGCTATCATTGTATTCATATTGACCTGTACGCAAAAAGCAAAGCAAAATGTTTACTTTGGTAATTTTGCTTCCCAAAAACCGCAATAAGGTCTTATACTCACGAGTGGCAATGCGATGATTGGTATTAGTTCATTGAGCACTACAATGATTGGCTAAGCTCTGGCGCTCGACAACCAATCAGAGCCAGCAATTCCTGGAGGCGGGGTTTTTGAATCCCTGACCAGGAAGAATTGGGTGAAAACTACAAGCAATTGCGGCAGAGCTGTAGAGGAGACGTGTGGCAGAGCCGAAGAGCGCGTCTTAGGCGATGTATTGTGCTTTTTTTTTTTTCATGCAGCCAGGGCTTATTTTCAGGGTAAGGCTTTTACATAATTAGCCTACAAATTAGCACGACTTTGTAGCTGCAATGATATCGCTATCACCCGTGTGAAAGAGTCCTTATGCTTATACTGTATTTGACAAGTGAGTTTTAGTGTGATAGTGATATGACTGCATATTGTGATGTGTGATGCCACATTGCTCTGCGGTAATGCGACTCCATTATCACTTCTTCTGTAGAGATGCATGAAAACATCAATTCCAGCTCTGCTACATCTGTATGATAAATTCATAGAATGACATTATTATTAGGGTACTTACTCAGGGAGAAACAAAGCAGCAATGAGCAGATCTTCAGCATCTTTGCTATTTCGGTCGTCTACAAATAAAAAATAGTAACATAAAGTCCAATTCACCGGGTCTTCTGGACTATAAAATGTTTGTGAAAAAGTATAGAAAACTTTAGAAAGAACCTTTAGGCCTCATGTCCACGGGCAGAAGATGATTTAAAATCCGCAGCGGATCACCCGCACGCGGATCCGCATCCCATAGGGATGCATTAACCACCCGCGGGTAGATAAATACCCGAGGATGGTCAATAAAAGTGAATAAAAAAAAATATGGAGCATGAAAAAAAATGGACATGCTCCATTTTCGTGCGGGTCTCCCGCAGGCTTCTATTGAAGCCTATGGAAGCCGCCCGGATTCGCGGGAGACCTAAAATCAGAATATAATCACCTGCTCCGGATCTTCCCTTCTTCGTGGCTTGATCTTCTCTCCGTCGCGGCCGGATCTTCTTTCTTCGGGCTGGCGCATGCGCTTTTGTGCATGTGTGGATCGCTTTGGGTTTTGCCAGGGAAAGCCCCAAGCAGTCTGACATTTCTGAGGGGGAGATGTAGCATTACAGGATGGCCAGCCACATGTACAGTATGGCCCTCCTGTAATAACAGGATAGTAGAAGCTCCACCAGTAAGGGAGCCGCTCACCATTCTCGGACATAGTGGGGAATTCCGCCCTATGACGTTCATATTCCTTATAGAGCATATGAACATGGAAGGTCTTCTTGGCACAATCCCTTTAAAGGCGTTATACCAAGAACAACTTTTATCAGCCATCCACAGGATAAGCAATAAAAGCCTAATCAGTTGGGGTCTCACCACTGAATGTCCCCACGCATGCGCAACTTCAGCACCACCTTCTCATTGCAGAGGATGCAGCAAGCCCGTGTAGTGGCCCAGAGGGTCTTCAAGAATAGTCACACATTTATTGTCCCATGAACCCCCCGGCTGTGTACTCATTCAGCAGACATAGAAGGGGTCACACGTCGGAAAGCCCTGTCTTACCCCTTTCTTTCAACAAGCTAAACTAACTGCTTGGCAACAGCTGGCTGCTGATTGGCTGCTTGTTACACAGACACTCATTGGTGGAGGGGGAAGGGTGAGAGTCCCAAGAGGGAGAAGAAGCTCAGGACGAGACAGGATGTTAGGAGGTGTATGAAGAGAGCTGGAAGAGAGCGGATGTGTTGTTGGAGCAGGATGTGCAGGAGGTGTGTAGTGGCCCAGTAAATGCTTTCCTGACCCCCTTCATAATGATATATATGTATGTTTTATGTAGATGCCCTGTGCCAAACTGCCTTGTCATTCTGTTATGTGTATTGCTCAGCTGCAGCAAATGAGAGGGTAATGTCTGAGCTGACTGTCTGTGAATGTATCAATTTATGTCCTGTCACGTTGTATGAGAGAAGGTATAAATGTAAGTGCTTGAGAGCGGGAAAGGAGTTCCATGTCTTCTGGAGTCAGAGTGGAGAGGTCCAGCTACATGGGGGCACCTTCTGCCCTTGGGTATTAGTGTACTTTGACGCCACCAGAAGCTAGGGTATAGACAGGAGGACGCCCCTCACACACCCCTAGCTCCTGATAGGGTGAAGGCACAAAGGTCCTCTGCAGTTATTTGTCATACATTATTATCTGTAAATGCTGGCTTGTTACGGCTGAAACATGGCAGCATTTACATGTCATAATGTAAGGCTAATAACTGTAGTAACCCTGAGTGTAACGCTGCAGCAGTGGAAGTCAAATCTGTGGAGATGCTGCAGAGTGTTTCTGCCCTGTTATGCCCGCCATTTAAGCTAAGGTTGATGCTCTGCTGCCCGTTTGCCTATCTGTTCTGCCCGACTCCTCCGTCCCCGCCGCTTTGCCATTATGCCTTGGTCCCGGCCGACGTAAGGCATTTGCGTTGCGGAGGCTGCATCAGTGGCCCATGTATGGCGCTACTGGCTTACATTTGCAGTCCCTGCTGGTGACAGCCCGCAGCACTTCTACACTGAGGGGAATTCAGGGTCGCGGCCGCCGGGGAATCCACTTCTTCCTGGCAGCGGTAATACTGTAACGAAGGCTTCCACCTTCTGCCCCGCCACCACAGCCGATGCTGCCGGCCAAAGCACTTGTTCCTTGGGGTTTCTCGGCTGCACCGCCGGCGTCCGCAGTTATGGATTCTCTATTTTTTACTGTAGTGCCCTTGCAGGACCTGGGGGCTCTCCCCATGTGCAACCAATCACATTGAGGGGGCGTCACCCAGTTTCAATCTTGACTCCAACAGGAATTCATGGTGGCGTCAAGATACACTAATACCCAGCTCTTGTGTAGTGAAGCATGGAGGAGGAGGAGAGGTTTCCCGAGTGCAAGAATCAGCATGATCAGTGAGTGATCCCCCATCGAGAGCGAGAGAGCGCGAGTCAGTCCTACGTTTTTCTTCCAAGGCCCAGTGTAGAGGTACTCTTTCTGTTTACAATTGTCACACACACACAGGTTTCCTGAAGTCTGGGATCACTGTGTGGAGGTACTCATCTTCAAGTCTCTCTGTATATATTTATAATGCTACCTGCACATGGAACATTATGTATTGTTTGTCTTGTATTGTTTGGAGTTTATCAAGTAAAGTTATTCCAGGTCCTGACTGTTCCCGGGGACCTGGGGTACTATACTCTTGTCTGTGGCTCCTTTTTTTCCCTGTCAATGCTCATGCTGGGGGATACCGGAACGGTGGCGTCACCCATGACAACCTCATCGTATGTTCGACCGTTTATTGGGCATCCACATGCCGGGGGTGTCCGGAAGAGGACCAGTGCTGCCCTGGCTTTGGCTGCGTGTGTCCCTCCGGGAGGGAGCGGTGTAAGCAAGAAGCTGGCTTGTCACGGCGGCACTTACCACGCTCCTCAGCGTATGTCATGTGTCCGTGGTCACCCTACAGGACACTGCAGTGTTCCACAGACATACCACAGAGAGAGAACGTTGCCTGGAGTGAGAAGCCAGGATTACATCAGCTTCTGAATCAACGCACAGCGTGGAGAAACTGGGACCTTTATATTTAACAATGAATTACACTGAACCCTGCTCAAATATATTCAGGAAAAGTAAGAGAGGGCCATCTTTAAACTAGCTTCAGTTACTACCGTAAAGTCTTCTAAACAAACACCCCAACACATAACTAGGACTGTGGGAGCATTGTTAGTTAACCTTTAGGAACAAATAGAGTGTTGAAGAGTAAAGT
This sequence comes from Eleutherodactylus coqui, assembly GCF_035609145.1. Lineage (NCBI taxonomy): Eukaryota > Metazoa > Chordata > Amphibia > Anura > Eleutherodactylidae > Eleutherodactylus > Eleutherodactylus coqui. The sequence goes on along the minus strand of NC_089842.1, from coordinate 26,136,638 downwards.
GTTAAATGTACCGAACAGGATTTGTGAAGCAACGTTACCAACTGTGTGTCAAGTGAATACTTCTGTCATTATCTGCAAGTTTGACATTTTTGTGAGTGTTGCACTATTTCAAAAGCTAGTAAACTGTGTACCTCCACTTTGCAAACTAAGGCAACACAGGACTCGTATCAGTTATTTGGTATTCAACTCCAAAGATCCTGAAGTGATGTTGGCGTCACGTGACAAACCACCATTCAACTCTGTTTTACTAAACTAATCCTTTTGCCACTGTGTGCAGCCGAGCCAGGCACCTTTCCACCATTGCTGGGAGAGATTGCAGAGCCACCCATGACAACAATCCTGATAACCCATGCTCTGCCCACATTGGTGTGCCCCGCTCGGACACTGCACCCAAAGTGAGGAGCAACAGGGGACAAAGGACCCCTGTTCTTGGGGCATCTCAGTGGTGAGATCCCAACCAATTGTACTTTTAGCATCTAACCCTTTTAAAGAGAACCTGTCATGATCTTTGGCTCCAAGGTGAGGGATCGGGGATGGGGAATGGGAGTGAGGAGGTTCAATACTCAGGGGGCGCCATGTTCCTGTGTCCTAGCAAAGTTAGTATGCTCCCACATCATAACTGTTCTCAGCCGACTTTGTGTGCATGGGCTCACACAGGGATGACTGAGAAAGCACATGCACAGAAAAGGCTTCACCATTTAGCTTGCGCCAACTTCACAGGGACAGAACACAGGAACCGGGTGAGTATGAAGCTTCGCTCCCCAGACTTCCCTCTGCCTAACCTCTGTGCCCCAAAATATAGGAAGGACATAACTGTATATACAAGTTTCACCTGTGCAAACTTCTGCGCACTGGTCGTTGTTCTTACTCACATGCAAGATGAATCTCCAGCGGGAACCACAAGATGTAGGAACCTGAAGAACTGCTCTTTTTATAGGACTAGTTGTCAGGGGTGGATATGAGAGTCCTCAGTATTGCTTCTGTCCAGATGGGGTCAGTTGTTCCCAGGGTCACTTGGTTGATCATTTTAGGAAAACTCACGTGGAGAGAAACTGAGCCAAATCAGCGGAAATGCAGAGAATTCTTATCACAACACAAAACAAATGATACTGGTGGCAACAAAAGACAAGATAATTATATATAACACTAGGTGATATACTGGTGCATAGTAATATGGTATACTAGGAGATATACAGGTGTGTTGTTATATGGTATACTAGGAGATATACCCATGCGTTGTTATATGGTATACTAGGTGATATACAGGTGCATTGTAATATGGTATACTAGGTGATATATATGTGTGGTGTTGTATGGTATACTAAGTGATATGCCGGAGCGTGGTTATGTGGAATACTAGGTAATATACCGGAGCGTTATGTGGTATACTAGGTGATATACCGATCTGTTATTATATGGTATACTGTGTAATATACCTGTGTGTTGTTATATGGTATACTAGTTGATATGCCGTGTGTTGTTATACGGCATGCTAGGTGATATACCAGTGCATTGTTATATGGTATACTAGGTGATATGCCCATGCGTTATAAGGCATACTAGGTGATACGTCCGTTTGTTGTTATATGGTATACTAGGTGATATACTTGTGCGTTGTATGGCATACTAGGTGATATACCAGTGCGTTGTTGTGTGGTATACTAGATGATATACCGGTATGTTGTTATATGGCATACTAGGTTATATACCAGTGTGTTCTTATATGGCATACTAGGTGATATACCTGTGCGTTGTTGTGTGGTATACTAGATGATATACCAGTATGTTGTTATATGGCATACTAGGTGATATACCTGTGTGTTGTATGGCATTCTAGGTGATATACTGGTATGTTGTTATATGGCATACTAGGTGATATACCGGTGCGTTGTTATATGGCATACTCGGTGTTATACCGTTGCGTTGTTATTTGGCATACTAGGTGATATACCGGTGCGCTGCTATATGGCATAGTAGGTGATATATAGGGTGCATTTTTATATGACATACTAGGTGATATACCAGTGTGTTCTAATATGGCATATTAGGTGATATACCCATGTGTTATATGGCATACTCGGTGTTATACTGGTGCATTGTTATATGGCATACTAGGTGATATACAGATGCGTTCTTATATGGCTACTAGGTGACATACCTGTGCGTTGTATGGCATACTAGGTGATATACCAGTATGTTTTTATATGGCATACTCTGTGTTATACCGGTGCGTTGTTATATGGCATACTTGGTGACATACCTGTGCGTTGTATGGCATACTAGGTGATATACCGGTATGTTTTTAGATGGCATACTCGGTGTTATACCGGTGCATTGTTATATGGCATACTAGGTGATATACATGTGTGTTGTATGGCATACTAGGTGATATACCGGTGCGTTGTTATATGGCATACTAGGTGATATACGGGTGCGTTGTTATATGGCATACTATGTGATATACCGGTGCGTTGTTATATGGTATACTAGGTGATATACCAGTGTGTTCTAATATGGCATACTAGGTGATATACCCATCCGTTATATGGCATAGTAGGTGATATACCGGTATTTTGTTATGTGGCATCTTAGATGATATACTGGTATGTTGTTATATGGCATACTAGGGGATATACCATTGTGTTCTTATATGGCATACTAGGGGATAGACATATGTAATATTCGAAGATATACCCTGCGTTGTATGAGGATTTTATGAATAGCGATCCTGAAATATACAAAGTGGGCCAGAAAAATGAGCCGAGCGCCGCGCTGTGATGAAAGCTGCCCAAAAGAAAAGCTGTGTTGCCCATAGCAACCAATCACAGTGCAGCTTTCATTTTACCTCAGCAGTACAGGAAATAGCAACCATTCACAGCACAACCTTTATTTTACCTCAGTAGTATAAGAAATAGCAACCAATCACAGCGCAGCTTTCATTTTACCTCAGCAGTATAAGAAATAGCAACCAATCACAGCGCAGCTTTCATTTTACCTCAGCAGTATAAGAAATAGCAACCAATCACAGCACAGCTTTCATTTTACCTCAGCAGTATACCCGCCCACAATAAAAAATACTCGTTGGGACTGTCACTTTCAGTGTTTCTTCACTTGGCAGCCACCATCCCCCTTGGCAATCCCCGCTGCATCAGAGAGTCTCGGACTATGAGATCTCACAAGTTCTAACAGACGAACTTGAACTTAAACAGATGAATGTTTTTGCACAGTTTTTTTTCACCCATGAAACTCACGCCCGCAAAACATGATGAAGCAAAACCATTGATTTCAATTGGTTCGCTCTTATGCGTGTGTTTCCTGCGCGTAATTCTAGGACCTGCCCTGTCTTTCTGTGTCGGGAGGGGTATTGTCTCTTCTCGAAGAGACACCTACTGTGTTTCCTCAAAAATAAGACACTGTTTTATATTGTTTTTTGCCCCAAAAAAGTAACGGTGTCTTATTTTTGGGTAGGCTTATACTCACCTTGTCCGCGGCGTCCCGATGCCCCTCGATGGTCTCCGGCAGTGGCGGCGGCGCTGCGTCCTCCTTGTCTCACAGCGGTGCTTCTTCTGGTGGCCATTGGGACGCCGCAGGCAGGTGAGTATTGTGGTTTTTTTTTTTGGGGGGGGGGGGGTTCACCTAAGTTAGGTCCTATTTTCGAGGGAGGCCTTATATATTTAAGCCTCTCCCGAAAATCCGACAGGTCTTACTATCGGGGGTAGGACCTATTTTTGTGGCCAAGCATGCTCCTCTGGGTAATCTTCTATATATATAAAAATGAATGTATGTCTGTCTGTGTGTCTGTCTGTCTGTCCTTTATGCATTACTACTAGAGATGAGCGAACACCAAAATGTTCGGGTGTTCGTTATTCGGGACGAAATTATCGCGATGCTCGAGGGTTCGTTTCGAACAACGAACCCCATTGAAGTCAATGGGCGACCAGAACATTTTTGTATTTCGCCGATGCTCGCTAAGGTTTTCATGTGTGAAAATCTGGGCAATTCAAGAAAGTGATGGGAACGACACAGCAACGGATAGGGCAGGCGAGGGGCTACATGTTGGGCTGCATCTCAAGTTCACAGGTCCCACTATTAAGCCACAATACCGGCAAGAGTGGGCCCCCCCCCTCCCAAAAACTTTTACTTCTGAAAAGCCCTCATTAGCATGGCATACCTTTGCTAAGCACCACACTAGCTACAACAAAGCACAATCACTGCCTGGATGACACTCCGCTGCCACTTCTCCTGGGTTACATGCTGCCCAACCGCCCCCCCTCCCCCCCACAGCGCACACCAAAGTGTCCCTGCGCAGCCTTCAGCTGCCCTCATGCCACGCCACACTCATGTCTATTTAGAAGTGCGTCTGCCATGAGGAGGAACCGCAGGCACACACTGCAGAGGGTTGGCACGGCTAGGCAGCGACCCTCTTTAAAAGGGGCGGGGCGATAGCCCACAATGCTGTACAGAAGCAATGAGAAATATAATCCTGTGCCACCGCCATCAGGAGCTGCACACGTGGGCATAGCAATGGGGAACCTATGTGCCACACACTATTCATTCTGTCAAGGTGTCTGCATGCCCCAGTCAGACTGGTAATATGCACCTTAACAGTAACCGCGTTGGTGGTAATGTGGTGGTGACTGCGGACCTAGTAGCACGGTTGTATTTTGTTGGTTTTCGGAATGCGGCCAGGATTAAGTGGGCCGTGGCGGGGGGATGGTGTGGGGGCTCTCTTGTTGTGTCGGTAAAGGTGAAATTCTTGGACTGCCACCAGACGAACCAATGCAAAGGCATTTGCCAAGAATGTTTTCCCTGTTGGAGGAGGAGGGGGATGTTTTTGAGGCACTACGTGTCCTCTCCACGTGTCCGTGGTTATATGCACCCTAACAGTAACCGCGTTGGTGGTAATGTGGTGGTGACTGCGGACCTAGTAGCACGGTTGTATTTTGTTGGTTTTCGGAATGTGGCCAGGATTAAGTGGGCCATGGCGGGGGGATGGTGGGGGGGCTCTCTTGTTGTGTCGGTAAAGGTGAAATTCTTGGACTGCTACCAGACGAACCAATGCAAAGGCATTTGCCAAGAATGTTTTCATTGTTGGAGGAGGAGGGGGATGTTTTTAAGGCACTACATGTCCTCTCCACGTGTCCGTGGTTATATGCACCTTAACAGTAACCGCGTTGGTGGGAAATGGCCTCGCCGCCATCATGTCTTTGGGAAGCCTCTGTTTCCACACCCCAGAGACATACCATTAGCAGCGGTATAGGCAGAGCCCAGAATTCGTAACATTTCAGCCGTAGCATTAGGACAGGCCCCACTAACATATCAGTAGCAGCATTATAGGAGGAGCGCAGTCTTCGTTCCATGTCAGCAATAGTAGCACTCAAGACAGGCCCCAGTAACAATTCCGAAGCAGCAGTATAGCGGGAGCGCAGTCTTCGTTCCATGTCAGCAATAGTAGCACTCAAGACAGGCCCCAGTAACAATTCCGAAGCAGCAGTATAGCGGGAGCGCAGTCTTCGTTCCATGTCAGCAATAGTAGCACTCAAGACAGGCCCCAGTAACAATTCCGAAGCAGCAGTATAGCGGGAGCGCAGTCTTCGTTCCATGTCAGCAATAGTAGCACTCAAGACAGGCCCCAGTAACAATTCCGAAGCAGCATTATAGGAGGAGCGCAGTCTTCGTTCCATGTCAGCAATAGTAGCACTCAAGACAGGCCCCAGTAACAATTCCGAAGCAGCAGTATAGCGGGAGCGCAGTCTTCGTTCCATGTCAGCAATAGTAGCACTCAAGACAGGCCCCAGTAACAATTCCGAAGCAGCAGTATAGCGGGAGCGCAGTCTTCGTTCCATGTCAGCAATAGTAGCACTCAAGACAGGCCCCAGTAACAATTCCGAAGCAGCAGTATAGCGGGAGCGCAGTCTTCGTTCCATGTCAGCAATAGTAGCACTCAAGACAGGCCCCAGTAACAATTCCGAAGCAGCAGTATAGCGGGAGCGCAGTCTTCGTTCCATGTCAGCAATAGTAGCACTCAAGACAGGCCCCAGTAACAATTCCGAAGCAGCAGTATAGCGGGAGCGCAGTCTTCGTTCCATGTCAGCAATAGTAGCACTCAAGACAGGCCCCAGTAACAATTCCGAAGCAGCAGTATAGTGGGAGCGCAGTCTTAGTTCCATTTCAGTAGCCTTAGTATAGCCAAGGCACAAGTTACATTTATGTAGCTAAAGTGTAGGCCAACCCCACACACCTTTCTGTACCATGAGTGCAGGCGAAGAACATAGAAATTACTATGATTACACTGTAGGTGAGGGCCCCAAAAAATTGGTATACCAACAGTACTAATGTACCTCAGTAAAAATTGGCCATGCCCAACCAAGATGGCAGGTGAATCGCTTTGGTTAATGTGGCTTAAGTGGTAACTAGGCCTGGAGGCAGCCCAGTGTAACGAAAAATTGGTTCAAGTTTAAGTTCCAACGCTTTTAAGCGCATTGAAACTTATAAAAATTGTTCAGAAAAATTATTTGAGTGAGCCTTGTGGCCCTAAGAAAAATTGCCCGTTCAGCGTGATTACGTGAGGTTTCAGGAGCAGGAGGAGGAGGAGGAATATTAGACACAGATTGATGAAGCAGAAATGTCCCCGTTTTGGATGGTGAGAGAGAACGTAGCTTCCATCCGCGGGTGCAGCCTACGTATTGCTTAGGTATCGCTGCTGTCCGCTGGTGGAGAAGAGAAGTGTGGGGAAATCCAGGCTTTGTTCATCTTGATGAGTGTTAGCCTGTCGGCACTGTCGGTTGACAAGCGGCTACGCTTATCTGTGATGATTCCCCCAGCCGCACTAAACACCCTCTCCGACAAGACGCTAGCCGCAGGACAAGCAAGCACCTCCAGGGCATACAGCGCTAGTTCAGGCCACGTGTCCAGCTTCGACACCCAGTAGTTGTAGGGGGCAGAGGCGTCACCGAGGACGGTCGTGCAATCGGCTACGTACTCCCTCACCATCCTTTTACAGTGCTCCCGCCGACTCAGCCTTGACTGGGGAGCGGTGACACAGTCTTGGTGGGGAGCCATAAAGCTGGCCAGGCCCTTAAAGACTATTGCACTGCCTGGGATGTACATGCTGCTCGATCTCCGCACCTCCCCTGCTACCTTGCCCTCGGTACTGCGCCTTCTGCCACTAGCGCTGTCGGATGGGAATTTTACCATCAGCTTGTCCGCAGGGTCCTGTGGTATAGCAACACTCTCGAACCCCTTTCCTCTTCGGGAATGAGAGTGGGAAGGTTCTCCTTATAGCGTGGGTCGAGCAGTGTGTACACCCAGTAATCCGTTGTGGCCAGAATGCGTGCAACGCGAGGGTCACGAGAAAGGCATCCTAACATGAAGTCAGCCATGTGTGCCAGGGTACCAGTACGCAACACATGGCTGTCTTCACTAGGAAGATCACTTTCAGGATCCTCCTCCTCCTCCTCCTCCTCCTCCTCAGGCCATACACGCTGAAAGGATGACAGGCAATCAGCCGGTGTACCGTCAGCAGCGGGCCAGCGTGTCTCTTCCCCCTCCTCCTCATCCTCCTCATGCTCCTCCTCCTCCTCCTGTACGCGCTGAGAAATAGACAGGGGGGTGCCCTGACTATCCAGTGGCATACTGTCTTCCCCCCACCCCCCGTTTCCGAGCGCAAAGCAGCTGCCTTTATGGTTTGCAGGGAATTTCTCAAGATGCATAGCAGAGGAATGGTGACGCTAATGATTGTAGCATCGCCGCTCACCACCTGGGTAGACTCCTCAAAATTACCAAGGACATGGCAGATGTCTGCCAACCAGGCCCACTCTTCTGAAAGGAATTGAGGAGGCTGACTCCCACTGCGCCGCCCATGTTGGAGTTGGTATTCGACTATAGCTCTACGTTGTTCATAGAGCCTGGCCAACATGTGGAGCGTAGAGTTCCACCGTGTGGGCACGTGGCACAGCAGTCGGTGCACTGGCAGCTTAAAGTGATGTTGCAGGGTCCGCAGGGTGGCAGCGTCCGTGTGGGACTTGCGGAAATGTGCGCAGAGCCGGCGCGCCTTTACGAGCAGGTCTGACAAGCGTGGGTAGCTTTTCAGAAAGCGCTGAACCACCAAATTAAAGACGTGGGCCAGGCATGGCACGTGCGTGAGGCTGCCGAGCTGCAGAGCCGCCACCAGGTTACGGCCGTTGTCACACACGACCATGCCCGGTTGGAGGCTCAGCGGCGCAAGCCAGCGGTCGGTCTGCTGTGTCAGACCCTGCAGCAGTTCGTGGGCCGTGTGCCTCTTATCGCCTAAGCTGAGTAGTTTCAGCACGGCCTGCTGACGCTTGCCCACCGCTATGCTGCCACACCGCGCGACACCGACTGCTGGCGACATGCTGCTGCTAACACATCTTGATTGCGAGACAGAGGAGGAGGAGGAGGGTGCTTTAGTGGAGGAAGCATACACCTCCGCAGATACCAGCACCGAGCTGGGGCCCGCAATTCTGGGGGTGGGTAGGACGTGAGCGGTCCCAGGCTCTGACTCTGTCCCAGCCTCCACTAAATTCACCCAATGTGCCGTCAGGGAGATGTAGTGGCCCTGCCCGCCTGTGCTTGTCCACGTGTCCGTAGTTAAGTGGACCGTGGCAGTAACCGCGTTGGTGAGGGCGCGTACAATGTTGCGGGAGACGTGGTCGTGCAGGGCTGGGACGGCACATCGGGAAAAGTAGTGGCGACTGGGAACTGAGTAGCGCGGGGCCGCCGCCTCCATGATACTTTTGAAGGACTCAGTTTCCACAACCCTATACGGCAGCATCTCAAGGCTGATGAATTTTGCTATGCGGACGGTTAACGTTTGAGCGTGCGGGTTCGTGGCGGCGTACTTGCGCTTGCGCTCGAACACTTGCGCAAGCGACGGCTGGACGGTGCGCTGAACTACACTGCTGGATGGGGCCGAGGACAGCGGAGATGAGGGTGTGGGTGCAGGCCATGAGGCGGTAGTGCCTGTGTCCTGAGAGGGGGGTTGCATCTCAGTGGCAGGTTGGGGCACAGGGGGAGAGGCAGGGGTGCAAACCGGAGGCGCTGAACGGCCTTCGTCCCACCTTGTGGGGTGCTTGGCCATCATATGTCTGCGCATGGTGGTGGTGGTGAGGCTGTTGGTGTTGGCTCCCCGGCTGAGCTTTGCGCAACAAAGGTTGCACACCACTGTTCGTCGGTCGTCAGGCGTCTCTGTGAAAAACTGCCAGACCTTAGAGCACCTCGGCCTCTGCAGGGTGGCATGGCGCGAGGGGGCGCTTTGGGAAACACTTGGTGGATTATTCGGTCTGGCCCTGCCTCTACCCCTGGCCACCGCACTGCCTCTTGCAACCTGCCCTGCTGATGCCCTTGACTCCCCCTCTGAAGACCTGTCCTCCTGAGTAAGCGTTGCACACCAGGTGGGGTCAGTCACCTCATCGTCCTGCTGCTCTTCCTCCGAATCCTCTGTGCGCTCCTCCCTCGGACTTACTGCCCTTACTACTACCTCACTGCAAGACAACTGTGTCTGATCGTCATCGTCCTCCTCACCCACAGAAAGTTGTTGAGACAGTTGGCGGAAGTCCCCAGCCTCTTCCCCCGGACCCCGGGAACTTTCGAATGGTTGGGCATCAGTGACGATAAACTCCTCTGGTGGGAGAGGAACCGCTGCTGCCCAATCTGAGCAGGGGCCCGAGAACAGTTCCTGGGAGTCTTCCCGCTCCTGAGCAGGTGTCATTGTAGTGGAGTGAGGAGGCTGGGAGGAAGGAGGAGCAGCAGACAGAGGATTCGGATTTGCAGCAGTGGACGGCGCAGAACTGCGTGTTGACGATAGGTTGCTCGAAGCACTTTCTGCCATCCAGGACAGGACCTGCTCACACTGCTCATTTTCTAATAACCGTCTCCCGCGTGGACCCATTAATTGGGCGATGAATGTGGGGACGCCAGAAACGTGCCTCTCTCCTAATCACGCAGCAGTCGGCTGCGACACACCGGGATCAGGAGCTCGGCCTGTGCCCACACCCTGACTTGGCCCTCCGCGTCCTCGGCCGCGTCCACGTCCTCTAGGCCTACCCCTACCCCTCAGCATGCTGTATTACCAGTGATTTGATTTCACAGGCAGGAAATAAATTGGCGCAAGACTGCAGGCCAAATATAATTTTTTCCCTTTTTGGAAAACGAAAGGCCCCACTGCCTCTAATGAATGAATAATCTAAGTTTAATAACTGTGCTGTGTCCCTGCTAATGTGTCACAGAACGTGAGGGTAGCAGAGTTATTATAACTCTGGCAGAGCAGGTATTTTTTTCCCAATTAAGGAAAGCAAATGGCGAAGCCAGCAGTAAAGCGTAGCTGGGTGCGTCTGATTTTTCAACTTTGTTCACGCAGCTCACACGTGTCCACAGCCCTTAGGACGGACAGAGGCTGGACAAATAGATTTGTTTTCAGTTTTTTTCCACCAAAAGGCAGCACTGCGTATATTCAATGAACATGAGAAGTTTAATAACTGTGCTGTGGCCCTGCTAATGTGTCACAGAACGTGAGGGTAGCAGAGTTATTATAACTCTGGCAGAGCAGGTATTTTTTTCCCAATTAAGGAAAGCAAATGGCGAAGCCAGCAGTAAAGCGTAGCTGGGTGCGTCTGATTTTTTAACGTTGTTCACGCAGCTCACACGTGTCCACAGCCCTTAGGACGGACAGAGGCTGGACAAATAGATTTGTTTTCAGTTTTTTTCCACCAAAAGGCAGCACTGCGTATATTCAATGAATAATAACTGTGTTGTGGCCCTGCCTACACAATTCTTTCCCTGCAGTATCAATGGAGGGTGCAATGCTCTGCAGAGGCGATTTTGAGAAGAAAAAAAAATGCAGCACAGCTAACAGCAGCCTGGACAGTACTGCACACGGATAAATATGGCCCTAGAAAGGACCGTTGAGGTTCTTGAAGGCTACACTCACTCCTAACACTCTCCCTGCCTATCCAACACTTCTGTCCCTAATGCCGGGTGCAACGCTCTGCAGAGGCGATTTTGAGAAAAAAAAATAATTGCCACTGCTAACAGCAGCCAACACACAGCTATCAGTGGCCCTAATAAGGACCTTTGGGGGTCTTGAAGCCTACACTAACTACCAATTCTTTCCCTACAGCAGCTCCGGTACAAACAGCACTGTCCCTCATCTAACTCACACGGCATCTGAGGCGAGCCCCGGGAGGGGCCGACTTTTATATTAGGCGGACACCTGATCTCCCCAGCCACTCACAGCAGGGGGGTGGTATAGGGCTTAAACGTTGCAGGGGAAAGTTGTAATGCCTTCCCTGTCTTTCAATTGGCCAGAAAAGCGCGCTAACGTCTCAGAGAAGGAAGTGAAAGTAACCGGAACACCGCATGGTGTTGGTTACGAATAACGAACATCCCGAACACCCTAATATTCGCACGAATATCAAGCTCGGACGAACGCGTTCGCTCATCTCTAATTACTACGCCATTCATCCGATCGCCATGAAACTTTGGGAAGTTGCTGAGTACACTCCTGGTAAGATTATAGGCATAGGACAACTATCCTACGATAGGTGGCGCGCGTGCGAGCGTCGTCGACAGTTACGCTCCCCAGACGTAGATCGATTTCCATCTGAGGTAACATGAAAGCTGCACTGTGATTGGTTGTTATTTCTCATACTGCTGAGGTAACATGAAAGCTGTGCTGTGATTGGTTGTTATATATTATACTGCAGAGGTAACATGAAAGCTGCATTGTGATTGGTTGTTATATATTATACTGCTGAGATAACATGAAAGCTGTACTGTGATTGGTTGCTATTCCTTATACTGCTGAGGTAACATGAAAGCTGCGCTGTGATTGGTTGCTATTTCTTATACGGCTGAGGTAACATGAAAGCTGTGCTGTGATTGGTTGTTATATATTATACTGCTGAGGTAACATGAAAGCTGCGCTGTGATTGGTTGCTATTCCTTATACTGCTGAGGAAACATAAAAGCTGTGCTGTGATTGGTTGCTCTTTCTTATATTGCTGAGGTAAAATGAAAGCTGTGCTGTGATTGGTTGCTATATATATATATATATATATATATATATATATATATATATATAAAAACGAATGTATGTATGTCTGCCTGTCTTCGCAGCAACGCGCGATGGGTAAGCCAGTATGCAAATAAGGAAGATGGAACAATATGTCTGCAGCTCCAGCAATTGGATGGCAGCATAACTGCACACTGATGAGGGGCAAACACCCCCAAACAGCTGTCTGTGTATGGATTCTGGCTTGGCTAGTGAGAAGCCTGTGAGGTGGGTCGGGAGGGGTATCATCTCTACTTAAGGAGAGCACCAAGGAGGTAACATAGTTTGTAAGGCCAAATGAAGGCAATGTCCATCTAGTCCAGCCTGTCTATCCTCCTGTGTTGTTGATCCAGAGGAAAGCAAAAAAAAACCAAGAGCAGAAGCCAATTAGCCCTTTTGGGGGAAAAATTCCTTCCGACTCCCTAATGGCAATCAGACTAATCCCTGGATCAACCCCTAATAGTTCCTACCTACCTGTATACCCGGATTAACAATTAATCCGGATATTATCCTGTAATATCCTTCCGCTCTAGAAAGACATGGATTTTGCCATCACCATATCCTCAGGCAGAGAGTTCCACAGTCTCACTGCTCTTTCAGTAAAGAACCCTTTTCTGTGTTGGTGATGAAACCTGCTTTCCTCTAGACGTAGCGGATGCCCTCTTGTTACCGTCGCAGTCCTGGGTGTAAACAGATCATGGGAGAGATCCTTGTATTGTCCCCTCATGTATTTATACATAGTTATTTGATCACCCCTTAGCCGTCTTTTTTCTAGAGTAAATAGTCCCAATTTGGATGCCTCTCTGGGTATTCCAGTCCCGTCATTCAATGTATTAGTTTAGTTGCTCTTCTTTGAACTCCCTCCAGCACTGTAACATCTTTCCTGAGCACCGGTGACCAGAACTGTGCGCCGTATTCCATGTGAGGCCTGACAAGTGCCTTATATAGTGGGAGGATAATGTTCTCGTCCTTCGCCCCTATACCTCTTTTAATGCACCCCAAGACTTTATTAGCTTTTGCAGCAGCTGACTGGCATTGGTTACTCCAGTTTAGTCTACAGTCCACTAGTACCCCCAGGTCTTTTTCCATATCACTATTGGTGACACCCGTTTCTCTTGCCCATGTGCATAATCTTACATTTATCCACATTGAACTTCATCTGCTATTTTCCTGCCCAAGCCCCCAGCTTATCTAGGTCCATTTGTAGCCGCACATTGTCCTCCGTTGCATTGATTATATTGTATAATTTTGTGTCATCTGCAAATATTGATATTTTACTGTGCAGTCCCTCTATCAGGTCGTTGATAAATATATTAAACAGAATGGGGTACTAGTTCTGTGGCACCCTGCTAGCGACGGTGGCCCAATCAGAGTATGAACCATTTATTACCACCCTCTGCTTTCTATCATTGAACCAATTCTTAACCCAATTACACACGTTTTCACCCAGTCCGAGCTGTCTCATTTTGTATATTAGCCTATTATGCGGCACGGTGTCAAATGCTTTAGAGAAGTCCAGATATACAAGATCAATAGATTCTCCCAGGTCCAGCCTAGAGCTTACTTCATCGTAGAAGCTGATCAGATTGGTCTGACATGATCGACCCTTCATGAACCCATGCTGATGAGGAGTTATTCCATTGTTCTCCTTGAGGTATTCTTCGATTGTGTCTCTCAGGAGCCCCTCGAATATTTTCCCGTTACTGAAGTGAGACTTACCGGCCTGTAGTTACCAGGCTCACTTTTGGTCCCCTTTTTGTAAATTGGAACCACGTTGGCAATATGCCAATCCAATGGTACAACCCCGGTCTTGATAGTATCCACAAATATTAGATATAGCGGCCTAGCTATCACATCATTTAGTTCTCTTAGAACCCTTGGGTGTATTCCATCTGGGCCCGGCGATTTATCGATTTTAATCTTCTTCAACCTGTTCCGCACTTCCTCCTGCGTTAGGTATGAGATATTTTGTGAGGGGTTCATTTTATTCCCCTGTATCTCGTGTGGCATTTCCTTTTCGTTTGTGAATACGCTTGAAAAGAAACTATTTAATAGATTTGCCTTCCCTCCATCATCTTCAGTGATTTCTCCTGCATTATTTGTTAAAGGGCCAGTGCTTCCAGTGCAAATCCTTTTGCTGTTAATATAGTTGAAAAATAGTTTTGGGTTGTTTTTGCTCTCTTTGGCGATCAGTCTTTCTGCCTCCTCCTTAGCAGTTTTGATCTTATATTTGCAAATTTAGTTTTTTTCCCTGTACGATTTTAGCGCTTCTTCGCTGCCTTCTTGCTTTAGTAGTTTGAATGCTTTCTTATTTTCGTTTATTGCCCCCCTTACCGTCTTGTCGAGCCACATTGGTTTCCTTTTAGTTGAGATTCTTTTATTTTTAAAGGGAATGAACTGTTCATATGAAGTGATTAGGATCCTTTTGAACTTTTCCCATTGGTCCTCCGTACTGTGATTTTTGAGGATGTTGTCCCAATTAATGTTACTGACAGTAGTTCTAAGCTGATCAAATTTTGCTTTACTAAAGTTTAGTTTCTTTGTTGCTCCCTGATAAGGCCTCTTATTGAATGGCAGCTGGAAGTTGATTATATTGTAGTCACTGTTCCCCAAGTGCCCCTCAACCTGTACCCCCTTTATTCGGTCCGGTTCGTTAGTTAGTACTAAGTCCAGAATGGCCCTCCCTCTCGTTGGTTCCTGCACAAGTTGGATAAGGTAATTATGTTTCATTGATCTTAAGAACATATCACCCCTATGAGATTTGCAGGTTTCGTCTTCCCATATTATATCTGGATAATTAAAGTCCCCCATTATAATTATTTTGTTGCGGTTTGACACCTCTTCTATCTGCCTTAATAGTAAGGTTTCAGTTTCTTCAGTTGCTTTTGGTGGTCTATAGAAGACCCCTACCAGGATTTTGTTATTTTTTTATCCCTGTATTTCCACCCACAGAGGTGAGTGAGGAGACTTTTAAGGCCATGCATGCTCCTCTGGCTAATAGCCAAGCCAGGATCCTACTGCACAATGATGGGGGGCAAATACCCCCAAACAGCTGTCTGTGTATAGATGCTGGTTGGCTTTCAATTTCCAATCTTTTGTTAGGACCTGTATAAAGTGTTATGCATTGACTTGCAGGAATGCTGCAATCCAATAGGTGGCGCTGCAAAGGTATTGTTCCATCACCCTGAGGCTTCTTTCACACGAGCGCATATTGGCCGGCCGTTTTCACAGCCGGCCGATATACGCTAAATTGTTAGTAAAAAATCTGGTGAACGGGCGCACAAATCAAACGTTTCTGCGCCCGTTCATATGGCCTGGTGTTCCGGCCTCTTTCTGCTACTTGGAGTTGATCAGGGAAGCTTATAGGGTTCATGGGGGTCATACCTGGCTGTGCTGTGAGGAGCAGTTCAGGCAGAGGAAAGTGGTCTGTCCATCGATTCGATGGGATCAAAAGGATATTGGGTTGTGGCTGAGGCTAATGGCCACAGTGCATTTTGGGCTGCCCTTGCAGGGGTAAGCAGGGTCTTCTGGCTCAGCATCCACATCCATGGCAAGAGTTCAAGGGGCACAGGCCAGGGGGAACAAATTTGTTTTTTGTAGGCAGTTCAATGTAAGTTTGGTGCAGGATGTAAGTTTAAGCATGCCTGCTTCCATTGGAGCGCAGGGTCGCACACAGCATCAAAATGCTTAAAAAAAAGGGGTGGGCACAGTTTTTGAGAAAAGGGAGGACTCCTGGGAAATTGGCAGAGATGGTGCCGTTACTAAATATATATCCGGACAGGCGTTATTGTTTAAGGGTTTCTAGCGAGGTGTTCGTCGTTCCGCCCCCTGCACATAAAGTCCCATTTTCCACAGAAAATCTGCGTTTGGCCCTTGAGTATCTGAGTGTGGTGTTAGAGAAACTGGGTAAGGAAGTTAGCTTCGGCTGTATGTCTGGTCTGTTTAGGAACCCTCCTCTACAGGATTTGGTGGTGTCTCTGCTTGGTGTAGTCATAAAGGAAGGAACCAAACAAGCTTCGATTAATTCATCACTAGTCATACCCCAAAGGGTGTCTATACATGATGACAGAGACTCTGATATTTGTCCGGTTGTTTATACGTCATTTGACGCCACAGTGCGTTGGATGCGGACATATGGACACAGGGCTTTACTGGAAAAGGTAGATATCAAATCGGCCTTTCGCTAGCTACCGGTGGCGCCGGAGAGCACTTTGTTACTGGAGTATTTGGGAAGAAAATTATTTGGCTGATGTTTGTTTGCCCATGGCATGTTTCATCGTATGTGCATATTTTTAAAAGGGGTTTAGCTCATTCTTAGAGTGGGGTATGTGAGACCCAGTCGGGTATCCATTACTTGGATGACTTTGTGCTTGGGGCGAATGGGTCGCCTGTGTGTGCGTCATACTGGGGCCTGATAATTGTATGGTCGGAGGAGTCCATAGGAGGAGATGGAGGGGAGTGAGGTCGGTGAAGGGTGTGATAAAGCTAAATAGGGGGGGTTCTCGATTTATAGGCCACAAGGGCAGTGTGGGGGTTAGGCATGTAGATTTGGAGGCAGGCACAGGTAAATTACTGGAGATCGGACAAGGATCACGGAAACGTCATAGGGATAGATTTGTGGTTAAAAGGAATTCATAAGGGCATTGAATGAGCTCTAGTGTTGTGAAGGGCGGCGCAGGCTTGAGGGGGTCAAGCCGTGCTGGCTATGGCGGTGAGGGGAGGAGTCATTGGAGTCAGAAGAAAAGTATGGTGGGGGAAAGCGGGGGCTGGATAGCTACTTAGCTTTTTGATTGTTTAATTGGTGGGTCTGTCGCCTCTTGGCTTTGCCAGGTTGGTGCCCTGCAAAATTGATGGGTGTGGCTAGCCAGGGTATGGCTAGTCGGCCTCTGTGTCGGGAGGTTGGTGACTAGAGGCGAGTCGATGGGCCTCCCGAGTTGGTTGGTTTGCGGCGGGAGGCATGTGTTGGGAAATAGGGTCACCCGAGTTGGTTATTATGCGATGGGCGGCAGTTACAACTATTTCCCGGGTGGTGAGGCGAAAGAGTGGTACAGATCTCCAAGGATCTCTCCCCAGTTTTTCCAGAGGGTTATAAAATGTTGTTTTATATTAATGTTGTTTGTCAATAAATATGGCTGCTGTGGCCAAAATTATTCAAAAATAAAATGGTGCCAGTGGTTACTTTAGGTAAGTGGGGTGAGGGAGGTTTTGGATGGGGGGTGGCTACTTTCTGTAACATTACTATTTCTGCAGACTCTGTTACTGTACTTTTACTCATTGGTCAGCGCTGTTACTTTGCATCATGATGGCTCTGCGTTCAAATTCGGTAACATCTGCCGAGAGTTTTCAGGTACATTTACTGGTTCCTGCTAAACCCAAAATGTATTAATAAATACAATGACTTTGTATGGAATTGGCTTTAAGGGGTTTTCGGGGCACAAAAAGGAAATTCTGATAATGCTGAAATCTAGGAGGTACAGCTAATCAACAGCAACTTGTACCTTTTATCTGCCAGTCTGAACACTCTTCTTTGTACCATGCAGCCACCGATCTGCCGCCGTGTTTACATGCATTACTCCACAGTAAAAACACAGCAACAGACTGTTACATACAACTTGCAGCATGTATAGAGCTTGTTATCAGGCCAGCACGGTAGCTCAGCCCGCAGCTCACAGGGCCTCAACTTGCTAGCGCCAACCTCCCTCTCATTCAGAGTGCCAGAGAAAGCAGCTGAAGCCGGCCGACAGGACCGTCTGGCTTTCTGAACTGCGCATGAGCAATACAGCGCAGTACTACCACTTCTGTCCTCCCATCATGCACTGCTCACAGGAGGCTCTGGACAGGGGAAGAAGTAGGAAATGCAGACAACATGTTAGAGGAAGTGGAGGTATTTTTCTGGTGGAGCGTCACAAGACATAGATAGAAAATGAAGAAAGTAGCTAGACCAGGTATAGTGGTCCTATTACAGAATGACTTATTGTGATGATGGTCATTAGATTTTAAAATGTTAGTCTGTGCCCAGAATACCCCTTTAAGTGTCCAACATTGCACAGCCCACTGAAGTGTGTACAGATGTAACATCATAGACAGAGATGTTTTTCGAGTTATGTAAACTACATAGTGCACCACATGGCTCTACACTATTTGCATAGCGTGGCTGTTCTAATTTAAAAGAATAAACATTGAATCGTCTTAAATTATTTTTGCCCCAAAAGAGGCACTAGGTTTTAAGGCCCATCTACAAGCAACAATTATCGCTCAACGTTTACTCAAAAGCCATCATTTGAGCGATAATCGTTGTGTGTAAATGCTCCCATCTTTCCATCTTCGGCTGAACAATGATTTTTAGGTGAGCATAAAATCCATCATTCAGCCGCAGAAAAGATAACACAGACTGCGTGCTGTGTTTGCTGTCGATAATTCTATATTTTCTACAGGAGCTGCTGATTACATTGTATTCAGCTTCAAAACATCACTTTCTGGTCACGGGATTTATAAATCCCTCCTCCAGTAAGTGATGGCTCTGATTGGTTCCGTGAGTGCTACTCTCAACCAATTAATGCAGCGCTTACTGAATCAATGAGACAGCTGTGATTGGTTCAGTGAGCGCTGCTCTCAGCTAATCACAGCCGATGTGTTGGTTCAGCGAGCGCTGCGTTGATTGGCTGAGAGCAGTGCTTGCAGAACCAATCAGAGCCTTTGCTTCCTGGAGGAGAAATTTATGAATCCCGCAACCAGGAAGTGCAGCCAAGGTGTGCAGGATGCGGGGTGGAGCTACAGAACTTCGGAGTGCTGCTAGGTAATGTATCCATTTTTTTTTTTTCTTTTTAATGTTGTCTAGATAGGCTTATTTTTGTGTAGGGCCTAAATTTCAGGGTAGGTCTTATCTTCGGGGAAACACGGTAGTAACATAGTATGTAATGCTGAAAAAGAAATTTGTCCATCCAGTTCAGTATATTACCCCCGAATGTTGATCCAGAGGAAGGAAAAAAAACTGTGAGGTAGAAGCCAAATTTCCTCATTTAAGGGAGGAAAATCCTTGCTGACTCACACTATACAAATAGTATGGGTATGCTACTCTAATGGCATAGTGCACTGTGGATATCAGTATATTCCCTGCACATTCTGCACAATATGGTGGTGCTATGTAAATGTAGCTAATTGGAGAAAATGAATCAGAACTGGAAAGTACAGCAGTTGTCAATAGCAACCAATCACATTGTCCTCGAGCCTGGTTGATTGCTATGTGGAATAGCTCCACAACATCTCTTTATTGTACCTGTAGTTAAAAGGGTATTCCACTTCAAACATATATGGCACATTCACATCTGTAGCCCCATACTATCACGAGGATGGGGGTGCTTTGGCTCTGTGCAGTTAGCCGAGGAGATTGGTACAAATGTCATGCATGTACGGTATAACCCAAGATGTATTCCATGAGATGAGATAAAAACAATCCCAGGATTGGTGGGGGTTCCAGCAGTTGGACCACCAGTGATCAGACATTTATACCCTATACTATAGATAGGAAATAACTGTCTAATGTGACAACCCTCTTTAAGTTTATAAACCTCTGTATGAGGTAAAAGTACCACCTTAACCCCTTCATGCCCCATGATCTACATGTACATCATGGGAAGGAAGGGGTTCCTGTGGAATGCTGAAATATACCACATATGGATGGCATGGGCTCAGGAGCTAAGTTCATGTAATCTGTAGCGGACACCAACTGTGTCTGACAACCAGGGACCAGCTACAAAGGCGGGGATAGGAGAGAACACTGATCCCAGCTGTTAACTCCCCTATATGCTGCGATCAACATTGATGTATGGAGTTAACAGCGGATGGGAGATCCCTCTGCGATGTCATCAGCCCTCCGCCATCCAATCTCAGAGGGCTGATGGGTTGCACAGGCAACCTGACAACAGTTAAAATACAGAGATAATACACTGCAGTATGGAAGTACTGCAGTGCATTATCTGAGAGATCATAAGATCACAGCTCCATGTACCCTGTAGGGATATAGAAGAACGTGAAAAAAATAACTAAAAAAAGTAAAAAAGAAATCTCTTTTTGCACATTTTTCAAATTTTATGTTTACAAAAAATGAATAAAAATAAAAAGTTTGAAAATTGCCACATGCATAACGACTAGAGTTGAGCGAACATACTCTGCCAAACTTGATGCTCATTCGAGTATTAGCGTACTCGATGGTGCTCGTTACTCGAACGAGCATCAAGCCATGTTCGACCCTGCCCCCAGTTTTTGGCTCCTCCCCGCTGTGACGTACCTGTTTTGGCCCCTCCCTGCCGCGACGCATCGCACGTCATTGACAAATTGTTTGTCGGGCAGGGAGGGAGAGGGAGAGAGAGAAACGAACCTAGGAAAAAAAAAAAGAAAGCTCGGCACCCGGCGTTCCACATACAAAAATGCTCGAATCTCCCATTGTAGTCAATGGGGTTCATTACTCGAGTAGAGCTCTCAAATTTTACGAAAAGCTCGACTCGAATAACGCGGACCCGAGAATTTGGGTGCTCGCTCATCTCTAATAACGACCTATTCAAACAATTGACCACAATTTTATCGCGTATGGCAAACCCTAAAAAAAAAGCTTAAAAAAATGGAGCAAGAATGCTTGTTTTGGTTATCTCCCAAAAAATGAAATAAAAGTGATCAGAAAAGTCATATGCACTCCAAAACAGTATCAAAAAATTATGCGTGGAGAAAACAAGCGCTAATACAGCTCCACCCATGGAAAAATAAAAAAAGCTCTATGAATGCAGTGGTGGCAAAAAAAACCCCCAAAAATACAAAAAGGGTTTTTATTGGGCAAAAGTGGAAAAACCTAAAAGAATATATTTGGCATTGTCATTAACGTACGAACCTGTAGAAAAAAAAGTTATGTCATTTACAGCTCAGAGTGAATCCTAAAAAAATAGCAGAATTGATGTGTTCTTTCAGCCTGGCTTTTTTCTTTTCCCCCCAAAATGATAAGTTATACAATACATTATATGTGCCTCAAAATGGAGACAATTTCACAAAATCATCCTATCCTTAAGTACAAAACTAGGTCGGATCCTTAAGGGGTTAATGCAGACAGCCTTTCTATCTGTCAGCCCTGGGTGTCAGCCCAGAAGATAAAAATGCTATAAATGATTAATGAGGTGACCTGAGTCCTGGAGGTGACCGTGACCTGATCACTGCTCTGCTGGAAAGCTGCTTCTGTTTGGAAATGGTTGTCACATGTCTCCGGGGAAGAACAGAAGATTAGGCTCCGATTTTATAGCTTAAAACAAGGGGGGATCTTGCTGAGGGCCACAGTTTGGGATTCTATTCTCTAACAAGAAGGAGGCTGGGGGGGGGAGTAGAACTTTTGTGATCCCATAACATACTTTAGACATCAGTAGCATGTAGCTCATGAAAGGAGTGATGTGTGGCGAGTTGGCTTGGTGGGTATACAAGGTGTGCGATAGGCTACCTGCTCACATGTTACTTGTTGTCACGGGAAAAAGGGGCGATTTATTAGAATTGGAAAGAAGGGATTATTAATGGCTTTCGGCTAAGGGTGATAGTGCAGTTTGTGTAGTGTTCGAAGACAGCTATGGTGAAAGAGTAACGTGGGCAGATAAATGGCACCATTGGCAATAATCATCATGAAACTGCAGAGAACCAAGTGCCATTGATATGAGAAGTCGGTTACAAAGTTGCGCGAGGGCCGACCGGTATGTTACTGTGGAGAAGCTCACCATGAAAATGAACCAGGGGGCTACCAGACGTGGGTCTAATACGTATGGGGCTCCGAAACAGATGGATGGTCACTGCACCTACTGTATGCTAAGAAAGGTGCATTGGAAGAAAAGGCTTCAATCTGCACGGCACCACCACTGATCAGCTAGGGGTTGGCTTCTCCGATGAGTCACGTTTTCTGCTTCATTGAATGGATGGATGTTGGGGGGTCAGACGAGAAACTTCAGAGTACAAACACCCAGCAACCATTGCTAGAAGAACACAAGTCGTGGCGGCAGCGTTACAATTCTTTGTGGAACTTTTTTGTGCCGCTCATCCATGTGGAAGGCACTCTAAACCGATCTGGTTACGAATCCATCCTTGAAGATTACGGACACCCATACATGCTAATTGTCTTGCTTGGGGCAGATGGGATCTTCCAGAAAGACAACGCAACATGTCACATGGCTAAAAATGTCCGCCCGTGGTAGGAAGAGCACGACCAAGACTTCCATGTACTTCCCTGGCCCTCTAATACCCCAGACTTAAACCCAATTGAGTATCTGTGGTACCACCTTGATCGTCGTGTTCACTCTATGTATGCTCCCCCACGTACCCTCCAGCCGGAGATCTCTCTGCCCCTCGCCATTATTTGCAATGAGAGGGAGTGGGGCGGAACCTAGCCCCGACCCCATCCAGCCCTCCTATTGCACTGCTCCCGGCTCAGCCCTCCTTCTCCTCATGTAGAGAGGGACAGAGTATATCGGTCGGGCGTGAAAACCCGGCCGATATACGCACGTCGGAATAAGCCCTTAAGGGAACTTGTCATGTCCCCACAGCACCATAAACTAAATTATGGGGCGATTAGAGAAGGTGAAAGGGAGCCAGTTGAGGTGTTTTTTTTTGTTTTTTTTAATTCACACGCTCCCTGGGTAGTGCGGTGCCCAATGCTGAAGATCGTGTGCCACACAAAAGTCTGACTCTTTTTACATGCTTTTGCGCATGCTCTCCCGTAGATTTCTGGGGACATCACAGGTTCAATTTAAATCTGCAGTGGACAAATCTTTTCATTTGCTGAAGTGCTGTGGATTTTAACTCCTGTAGTAGTGGCAATATTAGTGGTGATTCTCCTTTAGTGCTGCCATTATTGGCAGTGACTACCTCTGTAGTGGAGCCATTATTGTCTCTGGCTACCCCTGTAGTGGTGGTGTTATTGGTTGTGATTACTTCTGTAGCGGTGGTGCTATTGGTTGTGATTACCTCTGTAGTGGTGGTGTTATTGGTTGTGATTACCACTGTAGCGGTGGTGTTATTGGTTGTGATTACCACTGTAGCGGTGGTGTTATTGGTTGTGATTACCTCTGTAGCGGTGGTGTTATTGGTTGTGATTACCTCTGCAGCAGTAGTGTTATTGGTTGTGATCACCTCTGCAGTGGTGGTGTTATTGGTTTGTGATCACCTCTCTAGCGGTGGTGTTATTGGTTATGATTACCTCTGTAGCGGTAGTGTTATTGGCTGTGATTACCTCTGTATCGGTGGTGTTATTTGTTGTGATCACCTCTTGTTGTGACCACCGATACAGAGGTAATCACAGCCAATAACACTACCGCTACAGAGGTAATCATAACCAATAACACCACCGCTAGAGAGGTGATCACAAACCAATAACACCACCACTGCAGAGGTGATCACAACCAATAACACTACTGCTGCAGAGGTAATCACAACCAATAACACCACCGCTACAGAGGTAATCACAACCAATAACACCACCGCTACAGTGGTAATCACAACAAATAACACCCCCGATACAGAGGTAGAGTTATTGGATGTGATTACCTGTAGAAGCGGTGGTGTTATTGGTTGTGATTACCCCTGTAGCGGTGGTGTTATTGGTTGTGATCACCTCTGTAGCGGTGGTGTTATTGGTTGTGATTACCTCTGTAGCGCTGGTGTTATTGGTTATGATTACCCCTGTAGTGGTGGTGTTATTGGTTGTGATTACCTTTGTAGTGGTGGTGTTATTGGTTATGATTAGAGATGAGTGAGCACCAAAATGCTCGAGTGCTCGTTACTGAGAGCTGCCCCTGATTGGCCCCTGCACTGAGCCAATCCGAGGCAGCACTCACTCACCGATTCATGAATTCATGAATGGGTGTGAGTGAGAGCTGCCTCCGATTGGTGAGGCTGTGACCAATCAGAGGCAGCTCATTGAGCAGGCGGGGATTTTAAATCCCCGGCTGCTGAATACTACTCACAGCAGTTCAGGAGAACTGCCGGCCGGCCGCGGCTGAACTCCGTCTGCCGGGACAAAGTGAGTATATTTTTTTTTTTTACTTTTTACACATTTCTGGATGAATTTCAGGGAAGGGCTTATATATTTAAGCCCTTCCCAACAATTCATCCCGCGCTCGCCGGCAGCCCATTGCTTCAATGGAGCCGGCTGTATTGCCGGCTCCATTGAATTCAATGGTCAGTGCTCGTTTAATCGAGATGAGTATCGCGTGGTGCTCGTCTCGAGTAACGAGCATCTCGAGCACCCTAATACTCGAACGAGCATCAAGCTCGGACGAGTATGCTCGCTCATCTCAAGTTATGATTACCTCTGCAGTGGTGGTGTTATTGGTTGTGATTACCTCTGTAGAGGCAGAGTTATTGGTTGTGATCACCTCTGTAGCGGTGGTGTTATTGGTGGTCACTGAGCTTTCCTAAATTATTGAAGTATTGAAAAGAGCCGAGTAGAATGATTTCCGTCATTCAAGATATTTTATTACTTTAGGAGGACGCTGAGGTTTGTTTGCTGTGTAAATAGAACAGGAATGTCACTGTAACACGACCTTTCCACATTGATAAGGCAGATAACTCAGACTATCAGAGTGTTGGGATGTGGAGAGATTGATGAGCACAGCAGACATTGCTCCTCAGCAGTCTGTAATCTTAGCAATGCTTGGGGAGAACGCAGACTCCAGATGTTCCTTTATAAAATATGTATGGAGTGCGGCAGAAGCAACCAGATACACAGCTCAGAGAGCAGAAGGCTGGAGGGGTACGATAATTTTCACAACTCCTCGGGCAGCTCCTTTCACATTCTTTCCAAAGTTGGTGCTGCAAATGGCATCTTCTCTCTGTGGGAGACACATTGCCATCAATAAACAGACAATCATTAATGGGATTTACTTTGTATTTCTGTTCCTCTGCAGGATCTCTGCTTGCTGTCGGTGAATGGCAGCATTATTTGCATTCAGGGCTCTTTCCCACGAGCACATAAACAGCAAGGGGGTTGTTACGTTTTTACACCTGCTCCATATTAGCTCCTGAATGGGCGTTTTTCCGCAATCACAGCCAGCGCTTTCTTGTCCATTCACATGACCGCAAGCGTCATTTTTAGTGAAAAAATATGCCGCACCCCGGAAAACCCTTGCTTTGCCAAAAACCTCAGGATGCCTTCCAGTGCCTATATAGAGGCACCTGTAAGCTTTTCACAGCGTTGGATGCTGCAGAAATGCCTCCCCCTCCCTTCTCTTTACCTGCTCCCATAGAAGTCTATGGACCCGCCGGCTAATATTGGCCAAAAGATAGTTCCAGGACTATGTTTTGGCTGAGTGTATATGCGCCAGAGGTGTATATGTTGTATTTTTCGCGCTGCCAGTGTATTTTCGTGCTTTATATTCGCCTGAGTGAACGGCTGCATTGAAAACCAATGCTTCACATGGGTAGCGTATATGCACCCGGGCATGAAAATATAGCGTATATGCGCTCGTGGGAATAAAGCCTCAATGGTAGAAAATAGTGTTCCCTCAGAGATAAAACGACATTCTAATGAGGATTAATGAGCCTAAAAACTCTTAGGCCTCTTTCAAACGAGTGACCTAATCGCGCAAAAGTTCGGTGCACAAAAAAAATCACGACTATTAGAACTAATGGTTTACTATGGAAACATTCAGACAAAGGAATTTTAGGTGCGCAAAAAAAAATGCACCTAAAAAAAATAGGACACCGGTGACCAAACTCAGCGACCAAAATTTCCTGTTGTAGGAAAAAACTAGGTCTTGGCCTATGTTTGGATCGCAAAACGCAGGAACCTCCATAGACTCCTATAGGAACTAGAAAAAAAAGAGAGGGGGAGGGAGTCTAGCTGCATCTAACACTCGGAAAGAGTGACAGGTGCCTCTATTTTAGACATTAGAAGTAGAGATGAGCGAACGTACTTGTCCGAGCTTGATACTCGTTCGAGTATTAGCGTGTTCGAGATGCTCGTTACTCGTAACGAGTACCACGCGATGTTCGAGTTACTTTCACTTTCATCTCTGAGACGTTAGCGCGCTTTTCTGGCCAATAGAAAGACAGGGAAGGCATTACAACTTCCCCCTGCGACGTTCAAGCCCTATACCACCCCCCTGCAGTGAGTGGCTGGCGAGATTAGGTGTCACCCAAGTATATAAATCGGCCCCTCCCGCGGCTCGCCACAGATGCATTCTGACAGAGATCAGGGAAAGTGCTGCTGGTGCCAGAGCTGCTATAGGGAGAGCGTTAGGAGTTATTTTAGGCTTCAAGAACCCCAACGGTCCTTCTTAGGGCCACATCTAACCGTGTGCAATAGTGTAGAGGCTGCTTTTAGCAGTGTTGCACATTTTTTTTTTTTGTATATCGGCCGTGCAGAGCATTGCGCCCTGCAGTAATTATACATAGTCCAGGGCCAGTAGTGGTGGTGAGGCAGGGACAGAAGACATATTTATTGAATATAGGCAGTGGGCCTTTCCAAAAACATTTGGGAAAAAAAATCTATTTGGGCTGCCTGTGACTGTCCTCAGTGTACTGGGTCTGTGCTGGGGGTAGTTGTCCTAATTCATACGCAGAAAGCTAGGTGTTACAGCAGGCTTGCACAAAATTATTTCCTGGCTCTGCTGTGCGTTCCGTAAGCGAAGTCAGCCTCCAACCACAGGCCAATAAGTGGCACATTTAATTACAGCGTTCTGTTTCTGCACTACTGGTAATAGTAGGTAGGGGTAGGCCTAGAGGACGCAGGCGAGGACGCGGAGGCCCAAGTCAGGGTGTGGGCACAGGCCGAGCCAGTGCGGTGGCCAGGGGTAGAGGCAGGGCCAGACCGAATAATCCACCAACTGTTTCCCAAAGCGCCCCCTCGCGCCATGCCACCCTGCAGAGGTCAAGGTGCTCTACGGTGTGGCAGTTTTTCACAGAGACGCCTGACGACCAACGAACAGTGGTGTGCAACCTTTGTCGCGCCAAGATCAGCTGGGGAGCCACCACCACCAGCATGCGCAGGCATATGATGGCCAAGCACCCCACAAGGTGGGACGAAGGCCGTTAACCGCCTCCGGTTTGCACCACTGCCTCTCCCCCTGTGCCCCAACCTGCCACTGAGATCCAACCCCCCTCTCAGGACACAGGCACTACCGTCTCCTGGCCTGCACCCACACCCTCACCTCCGCTGTCCTCGGCCCCATCCAGCAATGTCTCTCAGCGCAGCATCCAGACGTCGCTAGCGCCACTTTTTGAGCGCAAGCGCAAGTACGCCGCCACGCACCCGCACGCTCAAGCGTTAAACGTGCACATTGCCAAATTGATCAGCCTGGAGATGCTGCCGTATAGGCTTGTGGAAACGGAGGCTTTCAAAAGCATGATGGCGGCGGCGGCCCCGCGCTACTCGGTTCCCAGTTGCCACTACTTTTCCCGAAGTGCCGTTCCAGCCCTGCACGACCACGTCTCCCGCAACATTGTACGCGCCCTCAGCAACGCGGTTACTGCCAAGGTCCACTTAACAACAGACACGTGGACAAGCACAGGTGGGCAGGGCCACTATATCTCCCTGACGGCACATTGGGTGAATTTAGTGGAGGCTGGGACAGAGTCAGAGCCTGGGACCGCTCATGTCCTACCCACCCCCAGAATTGCGGGCCCCAGCTCAGTGCTGGTATCTGCGGCGGTGTATGCTTCCTCCACTAAACCACTCTCCTCCTCCTCCTCCAACGCAACCTCTGTCTCGCAATCAAGATGTGTCAGCAGCAGCAGCACGTCGCCAGCAGCCGGTGTCGCGCGGCATGGCAGCACAGCGGTGGGCAAGCGTCAGCAGGCCGTGCTGAAACTACTCAGGTTAGGAGAGAAGAGGCACACGGCCCACGAACTGCTGCAGGGTCTGACAGAGCAGACCGACCGCTGGCTTTCGCCGCTGAGCCTCCAACCGGGCATGGTTGTGTGTGACAACGGCCGTAACCTGGTGGCGGCTCTGCAGCTCGGCAGCCTCACGCACGTGCCATGCCTGGCCCATGTCTTTAATTTGGTGGTTCAGCGCTTTCTGAAAAGCTACCCACACTTGTCAGCGCACATTTCCGCAACTCCAAGACGGACGCTGCCACCCTGTGCACCCTGCAACATCGGTTTAATCTGCCAGTGCACCGACTGCTGTGCGGCATACCCACACGGTGGAACTCTATGCTCCACATGTTGGCCAGACTCTATGAGCAGCGTAGAGCTATAGTGGAATACCAACTCTAACATGGGCGGCATAGTGGGAGTCAGCCTCCTCAATTCTTTACAGAAGAGTGGGCCTGGTTGGCAGACATCTGCCAGGTCCTTGGAAACTTTGAGGAGTCTACCCAGATGGTGAGCGGGGATGCTGCAATCATTAGCGTCACCATTCCTCTGCTATGCCTCTTGAGAAGTTCCCTGCAAAGCATGAAGACAGACGCTTTGCACTCGGAAACGGAGGCGGGGGAAGACAGCATGTCGCTGGATAGTCAGAGCACCCTCATGTCTATATCTCAGCGCGTTGAGGAGGAGGAGGAGGGGGAGGAGCATGAGGAGGAGGGGGAAGAGACAGCTTGGCCCACTGCTGAGGGTACCCATGCTGCTTGCCTGTCATCCTTTCAGCATGTATGGCTGGAGGAGGAGGAGGATCCTGAAAGTGATTTTCCTAGTGAGGACAGCCATGTGTTGTGTACAGGTACCCTGGCACACATGGCTGACTTCATGTTAGGATGCCTTTCTCGTGACCCTCGCGTTACACGCATTCTGGCCACTACGGATTACTTGGTGTACACACTGCTCGACCCACGGTATAAGGAGAACCTTTCCACTCTCATTCCCGAAGAGGAAAGGGGTTCGAGAATGATGCTATACCACAGGGCCCTGGTGGACAAACTGATGGTAAACTTCCCATCCGACAGCGCTAGTGGCAGAAGGCGCAGTTCCGAGGGCCAGGTAGCAGGGGAGGCGCAGAGATCAGGCAGCATGTACAGCGCAGGCAGGGGAACATTCTCCCAGGCCTTTGCCAGCTTTATGGCTCTCCAGCAAGACTGTGTAACGGCTCCCCAGTTTAGGCTGAGTTGGCGGGAGCACTGTAAAAGGATGGTGAGGGAGTACGTAGCCGATCGCACGACCGTCCTCGGTGACGCCTCTGCCCCCTACAACTACTGGATGTCGAAGCTGGACACGTGGCCTGAACTCGCGCTGTATGCCCTGGAGGTGCTTGCTTGTCCTGCGGCTAGCGTCTTGTCAGAGAGGGTGTTTAGTGCGGCTGGGGGAATCATCACAGATAAGCGTACCCGCCTGTCAATCGACAGTGCCGACAGGCTAACACTCATCAATATGAACAAAGCCTGGATTTCCCCAGACTTCTCTTCTCCACCAGCGGACAGCAGCGATACCTAATCAATACGTAGGCTGCACCCGTGGATGGAAGCATCGTTCTCTATCACCATCAATAACGGGGACATTTTTGCTTCATCAATCTGTGTATAATATTCCTCCTCTTCCTCCTGCTCCTCCTCCTGAAACCTCACGTAATCACGCCGAACGGGCAATTTTTCTTAGGCCCACAAGGCTCAGTCATATAATTTTTCTAAACAATTTTTATACGTTTCAATGCTCATTAAAGCGTTGAAACTTGCACCTGAACCAATTTTTATTTTTACTGGGCTGCCTCCAGGCCTAGTTACCAATTAAGCCACATTAACCAAAGCGATTAATGGGTTTCACCTGCCCTCTTGGTTGGGCATGGGCAATTTTTCTGAAGTACATTAGTACTGTTGGTACACCAATTTTTGGGGGCCCTCGCCTGCAGTGTAATCCAATTAATTTTTTGCCCACCTGCATTACAGCTGACGTTACATCAGCTGTGATGGGCATTGCAATGGGATATATTTATGTACCGCCGGTGGGTTCCAGGGAGCCACCCATGCTGTCGGTCCACAGGGAGTTGTAACTGCATGTGTCTACTTATAAAGAACCCCAGTCTGACTGGGGCATGCAGTGTGGGCCGAAGCCCACCTGCATTAAACATGACATTACCTCAGCTGTGATGGGCAATGCAATGGGATATATTTATGTACCGCCGGTGGCTTCCTGGCACCCACCCATGCTGTCGGTCCACAGGGACTTCACAATAGGGAGTTGTACCTGCCTGTGTCTATGAATTAAAAAGCCCGGTCAGGTTGGGGCATGCAGTGTGGGCCGAAGCCCACCTGCATTTAATCTGACGTTAGCTCTGCTGTCCAGGGCACTGCAATGGGATACATTTATGTACAGCCGGTGGGTTCCAGGGAGCCACCCATGCTGTGGGTGCACACAGAATTCCCATTGCGGAGTTGGGGATTCCCAGTTGTACCTGCCTGTGACTATTTATAAAAAAACGCGGTCTGACTGGGGCATGCAGACACCTTGACAGAATGAATAGTGTGTGGCACATAGGTTCCCCATTGCTATGCCCACGTGTGCAGCTCCTGATGGCGGTGGCACAGGATTATATTTCTCATTGCTTCTGTACAGCATTGTGGGCTATCTCCCCACCCCTTTTAAAGAGGGTCGCTGCCTAGCCGTGCCAACCCTCTGCAGTGTGTGCCTGCGGTTCCTCCTCATGGCAGACACACTTATAAATAGACATGAGTGTAGCGTGGCATGAGAGCAGCTGAAGGCTGCGCAGGGACAATTTGGTGTGCGCTGTGGACACTGGGTCGTGCGGGGGGGTTGGGCAGCATGTAACCCAGGAGAAGTGGCAGCAGAGTGTCATGCAGGCAGTGATTGCGCTTTGTTGGAGGTAGTGTGGTGCTTAGCTAAGGTATGCATTGCTAATGAGGGCTTTTCAGAAGTAAAAGTTGTTGGGAGGGGGGGGCACTCTTGCCGCTATTGTGGCTTAATAGTGGGACCTGGGAACTTGAGATGCAGCCCAACATGTAGCCCCTCGCCTGCCCTATCCGTTTCTGTGTCGTTCCCATCACTTGAACGACATCACTTGAATTGCCCAGATTTTCACAAACGAAAACCTTAGCGAGCATCGGCGATATACAAAAATGCTCAGGTCGCCCATTGACTTCAATGGGGTTCGTTATTCGAAACGAACCCTCGAGCATCGCAAAATTTTCGTCCCGAGTAACGAGCACCCAAGCATTTTGGTGCTCGCTCATCTCTAATTACAAGTCATTAGGAGGATTTTTACCGACTGAGGGAATTCCAAAAAGTAGCGTATTTTTCATCAACAAACTTCTCCAGATTGTGCGGATGGGCGATTTAAAAGCTAATGAAGCTCGGGATTTGATCACAGAAAATCATGCAGTCACGTGATTTGTAGCAGAGGTTGGCCCCCTGCGCAGAGGCGGAAATTCCGCGGTGGGATTTCCCGCAGAATTTCCTCCTGACCCTGTCTGCATAGCATTGTATTGCAAAACGCAATCCAATGCAGATTGACGTGATTTGTCCGCGTGAAAATATACGCTGAAAACAAATCGCGGCATGTTCTATTACTGTGCGGGTCTCGCAGAGGCTCACACAGAAATGTCAGTAGTGCCGGCCCGACTACGTTCTGCACATGTGCCAGCTGGCCGGCAGCCTGCACATCACAGAGCCAGAGTCGCGGGAGCAGGTGAGAGCCGCACTGGTCCCTGCAGGGACACGGGTCAGATCCCGCTGCGAGAATTCTCACTGGGGATCCGACCCGGCTGTCTGTAGGGGATCCAACCC
The DNA here is from genome assembly GCF_035609145.1 of Eleutherodactylus coqui. Lineage (NCBI taxonomy): Eukaryota > Metazoa > Chordata > Amphibia > Anura > Eleutherodactylidae > Eleutherodactylus > Eleutherodactylus coqui. The sequence goes on along the minus strand of NC_089842.1, from coordinate 26,104,873 downwards.
AGCTGTCTGTAGGGGATCCAACCCGGCCGTCTGTAGGGGATCCAACCCGGCCGTCTGTAGGGGATCCAACCCGGCCGTTTGTAGGGGATCCAACCCGGCCGTCTGTAGGGGGTCCAACCCGGCTGTCTGTAGGCAGCCTTTGCCGCGGTTTTATTGCACTTTTACGCGATTAGGTCGCTCAAGTGAACAAGGCCTAAGCCTACCTACACTCAGGCCAGCATGATATCGGGCCTTGGAACTCGTGAACGTGTGATTTACCTGCGGATGTGAGGCGTTTTTCAGGCAAGAACGCCTCACATCATTTCTGTGAAGTTCCGATCTTTTCACATGAGTTTTTTTGTGGGATAGAGGGTCAGAAATGTTTCCCTTCGATTCAATGCGTTTTTGGTAACTAACTACGCTTTTTTGTGTGTGTATCAGTGTGTTTTACTGCTTTTTTCCTACCATATCATACATCTCCTTGCGTATTGCATGCACATTTGTGCACCCCTGATTGACTTCTATGGGGACCTCTGGTGCGCAAATGTGCAAAAAACTAGGCATTTTTTTTGCGCAAATGAAATGCTTGCGCAAAATACGGTAATGTGAACAAGCCTGTTGGAATCAATAGGGTCTATGCTCTGTACATTGCATGCGCAAATTACGCCGGCGTGAAGGAGCCCTGACTGCTGCAGAGTTTGAAAACTTTCAGGCTTCTATTATACGGACGCTAATGTTGGCCACTAGCGCTCATGTTTTCTCGACAACTGCCAGGCTAATTCTACAAGCGGAGGAGCAGCCTGTTGTTAGCGCTATTACATGAGTGTTACCAGCGCTTGTATAATATCAGCCTCAGGGCTCCCTCACACGCCCTAGGCGTTTTTATGCTCGCCCGCCGGCGTCATAAAAAAGGTGTTAACGGGCGCACGAATCTGCATATACGCCAAGCCCACTATGTCGTCGGGCAGGGGCAGATAGTTTAGCTCTGCTAAACTGCCCCCTTGCTGGCTTTCGGCAGGAGGTGGAGGCAGGATGGAGCGGGAGCTGGTGTGCTAAGCCTCCGCCCCCTCTCTGCCCCTTGTTGGCTGCCAGCAATGAAAGGGGGTGGGAGCTTAGCAACTAGGTCCGCCTCCACCCCACCCATTCCATTGCAAACAGCCGGGAAAGGGTGGAGAGGAGGAGAGAAAGGGGAGGGAGTTTAGCAGTCATGCTGCTTAACTCCCTCCCACCTCCCTTCTTCAGCCACTGTCTGTGGCTCCCATAGGAGTCTATGCAGCCTCCAACGTATTCCGGCCAGAAAGATAGTTCCAGGACTATCTTCCTGCCTGGCATAAAAGCGCCCGGCGCTATATTGGCCAGGCTCTTTTTCTCCGCGGGAATACACACATCTGAACTGTGCCTTTTTAACTCCTTCAATTCCAGAGTGCTTAGAGGGCCCAGTGTTGGGAGTTTGTTACAATGGTATCCAGTCTAGACGATCTCAGTAAACCGGTAAGAAGTATAGCGGCCGGAACCGCAGTCTCTGGAGTATTGCGCAAAACCAACAGTTCTTTTAGTTCTATCCTTCTGTTCTGTGAGACACACAAAACTCATACGGAAATAAAACCCATTATTTGCAACGGGTCTTTTTACACGTGCCATTTTTTTCTTGCATCAAGACAGAGAAATTGCAGCATGCCATATTTTTTGAACGATATTGCCCATTATGTCCTACGGGAATAAAAAATAGCATCACCCTCCCATTGCAAACGCATGCCATGTGCAATTTTTACCATGATTTTTCACATGGCTGAAAAAAACGTGTGAGATTTGTGTATTGCGAGATGCACAAATCTCACACAAATACGAACCCCATTCTTTTGAATAGGGTCAAACATGAGCGATTTTTTTTTTTTTTTTTCCCCACATCGCAGTGCGTTGCAATGTGGGAAACAATTCTTTAGGCATGCCCCCATATCGCCCATTGTTCTCAATGGGGCCGGCAGCAGCATCACACCACATGCCAGGTGCACGCAGTGTAATTCAATACGAGGTTTCCCCATTGAAAACAATGAGAGAAACTCTGTGATCCTCTGCTGCGGCTGTCAGCCACAGTGGAGGATCGCTACTTCCCTGAAGTGATGCGGGGCGGTATTGATATAAAAACGCCTCACATCCGTGGGAATATTGCATGTTGGCGAGTGGCATATCAGCCTGTGATTCACGGCAATATCGCACTCGCCCGTGTGAAGTTAGCCGTGCAGTGATGCGCTTTTCTTGCGAAATACATCGCACTCCCTGAAAAATTGCATGTTTACAAGTGCAATGTTGGCCCGAGATAGGCCGCCTGTACACAAGCGTTCCGGATTATGCCAGTGGATATTCACGCGTGGGAGACCTGCGTATGGCACCTAAGGCCGCCTGCACACGGGCGGAAATCCCGCGGCGGGATTTCCACCACTGAAAGCCTGCATAGGAGTGCATTACAATACGCACTTCTATGCAGACGGCCGCGGTTTGGCCGCGCGAAATGTCGCGCGGCAAACAAACCACGTCATGTCCTATTTCTGTGCGGGGCTCTGCGAGAAACGTCACTTACCCGGCCGCCGGCTCCGCTCTGCGCATGAAAGAGACGGGGCCGCCGGGCGCGGGTGAGTACGCGCTCGTCCCTGCAGGCGCTCGGGTCGGGTCGCCAGATCCAACCCGCTCGTCTGTAGGCGGCCTTAAGGCTGGGTTCACACAGGGCGGATTTGCTGCGGAAATTCCGTCCGGAATTTTGTCGCGGCAAATCCACCTGCGGCCGCTAATCTCGAGATTAGCTAGCCATGTGGACGAGATTTTTCAGAAATCTCGTCCACACGGGACGGCCAAACCGCTGCGGTTAATCCAGCCGAAAGCACGGCTGCGGCGCGGCTTTGCCGACCGCAGACGCGGCTTTGCCGACTGCAGCATGTCCATTCTTTTTTTCTTTCCGCTGCGGCCACGCTCTCCTCTATGGGAGTGCCGGCCGCAGCGGAAGAGCGAGCGTCCGGGCCGCTTCAAAGCCACCGCAGGTTTTTCCGCGGCGCTTCTCCCTGCGGAAATCTCACGGTTTTTGCTGCGGCCAAACCGCGAGATTTCCGGTGGGAATCCGCCCAGTGGGAACCCAGCATTACTGATATAACCCTCACCTGTATAAATACAGCCTCACACATATTACCTGCACTGATACATTGTAACAAACTATCAGCACAGGAGAAAGGTTTGTGCTACTGATGTGTTATTCTCACAGAGGTTTGTCTGCACTGATACACTGAAACAAACCCTCAGCTTTCAGAAGTATTAGGCCAAAATGAGTTGTTACATCCAGATCTAGCGTTACATCCAGGATCGCACCAATCCTTCGTTATCTTCTAGATGTCTGGATATTTTCATAGTCATATCATCATTAATGCATGTCACTTACTTCCTTTTACATGTTGGCCGCGGCCTTCGACACACTCAGAAGTCAACACTTCAAAAGAAAAGAAATGGAAAATAAAAAGTTATACAATTGTAAAATAGGCATAGATGTAGCAGAGCTGGATTTGTCAGATATAGCAGAGGCTCCTTACTAGTTGTAGGGATCCTTACAAGTTGTGCTCCAACCTGAGAACTAATGGGCTGTTACTATGCTTAGTGCCATATAAAGAGGTTATGCTGACCCTGTTCCAGCGCTGTGACACATGTTGTCTGCATGCTGCAGTGATGACATCCCGCATACTCATGTAACCACTGCCCCAATTAGAAGCCCTAGGGGTGCATAATGATTGGCTGCAATACCTACTGCAGCTCCTTGCTGGTATGTATTCTCATCTGACGCATGGAGCTGCTGCCAAATTCTACAAAAGTATCAAGAGGCTTGTGCCTTTTTAATACAATTGTCGCTGGTAGATTGGCGCAAGGCTTACTTAGACCGGCATGTAAAATGCCGGTCTGAGTAAATATACCCCATTGCCTTTGCCTATATTGTGACCGAGGGTAGATTCACATGGGCGATTGCGATATCGCAGAGAGAAAATCAAAGCAAAGTCGCATTTTTCCCTCTGATTTTTGAGGGTCATCGCTGCTTTTTCTCGCATTAAAAAATCGCTGCCACTTTTTTCTCTCCACAATTTTTAGCGCAAAAGTCAATAGGGCCTCCTAATGTTAAAAACACATTGCACAAAAATCACAAAAAGTTTGTACTTTGCAATGCAATAAAAAGGAGGCTCCATAGGGAAACATGGGAAATACAAAATCGCACATCGCAGAAAGATAGGACAGGCTGCGATTTTTTTCTCTTGCAACATTGCATGAGTGAAAATATCGCAAATGTGAAGGAAACCATTGAAAATCATTCGTTTCATAATTATGCGCTTCTACTCACTTCGCATCTCGAGATTTTATCTCCTATGTGAAACCACCCTTTAAGTACTTTTACATGGGGCAATTATAGCCCAAATTATTGCTGGAAATGGGTTAACCACTACTTAATTGACCTTATGACAGAGCTATTAATTTAATCTTGATTGGTTGCTGGCAGATTGAACTCTAATTGGCTGCAAACCAGTGGAGAGACAGTTAGGAGGCAGTTGATCGTGCAGGTCTGGGGAGTGCGGAGAGGGCGGAGAGGAGTTGTGTCGTAGGAATAGTGAGACGATCGTCAGTCAGTGAGATTTCAGTCAGATCAGAACAGTAAAGTGCAGAACAGAAGAGTTTGTCAGTAAGTCGGCTGTTAAACAAGTGAACTGTATAGTTAGTCAGCGTGACCATGTGTGTAATTGAGAGGAGTTAGTCAGACAAGTGAGAGAGGTAGATAGTAAAAATCTGCGGGTGTCCATCAGAGAGAGAGGGACAGTGATAGTATGCATAGAGAGAGAGAGTTAGGATTACCGGAAGAAAGATCCCCGTCAGCATTACAGTCAGGGAGCTGCCGGAAGAGTTTTTGGGTCCGGAGGAGAGTTGCGGTCGGTCACAGGAGAGTCCCTGCGAGGTGGCCGAGCTTATAAGCTCCATGAGTTTAAACACCGAATGAAAGCTATGTATCACCTATGTCCTATTACCAATGAACAGACGTTGGAAATGCTGTTGGGTCAATTGGAGGGAGCTGCGGCCCAAGAAGTTAAATCGTGGCCTAAAGACCAGAAGAAAACAGTGGATCTGCTCTTTGAGAGATTGCAGAATATTTTTGAGATCAGAATGACCACTGGAGTGAAGAAGCAATTGTTCAACAAGAAGCAGAAGACAGGCAAGTCCCTGAGAGACAATGCCCTGTCATTACAAGAAAACATGAGGACAGCAATCCAAGCAGATCCCAGAGAAGCATCTGGAGCAGACTAAATGTTTTGTGAGCAGTTTATTGAAGGGGCAGCTACAGAGGATTTGAGAAGACAGCTAAAGATGCTATCTGTTTGGGACACGGATACCTCCTTCCTTGACTTTAAGGAGCTGGCCAGTTAAGTATTAGGCCAAGAAACTTGGAGTAATTCTGAAGAGACAAAGGAAACCACCTTCCTTCCCAAAGTAGATAATCCACAGGTCAAGCCCTTAAAGCATGCCATTGCATTACAGGCAGAGCAGTCTCAGACTGGTACAGCTGACCTGCTCAGAAAAATGCAAAAGAGCATGGCAGAAATGGCTCATAGTGTGACCACGCTCTGTCAGAGGATTAAAAAGTTGAAAGCCATATCCAACACAAGACAAGAAAAAGTGGCACATAATAGTACTCTGAGACCACACATCCTTCCAGCTGAAAGACCGTCCGAAACCATGCAAAATAACCTGGGGCCCGTCATCTGCAACCACTGTCATAGGAGAGGACATGTTGAAAGAAACTGCTGGCAGGTAAATGGACAGCCCCTGAAGTCAAGAACTGCAGCTCAGGTGGACGTAGATTAGGTCCTGAACATTCAAGATGGCTCTCTAAATATGTGGGACCCTGTCCTGATGTGACCATCTATTTTATTGGCATACCACTTTCAGCCTTGATAGATACCGGTCACAGGTCACCACAATAAGAAGAGCCACATTTGAGCAGTACTAATACAACCGCCAGATTGAGTTCTAGATGTCATTGCCACCAATGGACAAGTTGTACCCTTGGTAGGGTACTGGGAGGCAACTGTACTGGCAGGAAGAGCAGAATTGCCATGGCAGGGGATTTTAGTTATCGATGTAGAAGAAAAAAACACCCCTGCTGTGATTCTGGGCATAAACATATTATAAAATTGTTACAATGAGATGTTGGAGGCTCTTCAGAAATTAATGCCATCTGCTTCAGAAGCTCAGCAGACAGTCCTACAAAGAGCCATAAAAGCCCTATCCGCGCAACAGCAGTTCACAAATGTGAAAGGACAAGTTGGGGATGCACGCATAAGCAACATGAGACCCGTTATCCTGAAACCCGGAACCAAAACCATAATCCGGTGACAAACCAGACCCGGCATTAAAAAAAAAAGATTATCAAGCCCTTGTAGAACCGATTCAGCTTGAATAACATCCTTTTATCATGGCGGCTAGAAGTGTAGCGTGTTACCATGCAGGGCGGCACGGGGTCCCGCGGTCGGCGCGTGTCGCTCCGGCATCCTGGAGCTCTGGTGCCGGGGCTCTCCCGGCGGCTTGGGGCGGCCGGTGGGCAGCGGCGTGGGCGTGTCCGCCCATAGGGTGCCGCCCGCATGCCTCCATCCTTCTTATGCAGCAGTGGGAGGAGTTGCCTCCTCCCACTCTCAGCCCCTGGGCGGAGCCTTGTAGTTAATAGACTGGCAGTGATCTGAGCTCACGGCCAGTTATTGGTTCTGTCAGCGGCTTCTGAACGCCACACCCTCTGGTGCTCAGATTTAGAGGTTGACAATGATGATACTCCTACTCAAAAGGTCGAAGGATTAGTTTAAGTAGCTCAAAAATGTCATTCCACCATCAGTAAGTATCCACTAGACTTCGGGAGAGCCAAGGATATATGCCATACCATACCAACTGATCGTCATCCTCCGATAAAAGAACGATACCAGCCAAGTATCAACCATTAAAAAAATTAATAAAGGAAATGAAAGAGACTAAAGTGATACAAGAGAGTTATAGCCCATGGGCAGCACCCATCGGGTTAGTTAAAAAGAAAGAAGAAAACATCAGATTCTGTGTAGAATACCGAAAGCTAAATAATATTACATATAAGGATGCTTATCCTATGCCTAGAATCAAAGAGTCGTTGGCAGCCTTAGGCTCTGACATATATTTTTCCACCCTGGACTTAACAAGTGGTTACTGGCAAGTGCCATTGGCTCTAGAGGACTGAGAAAAAACAGCCTTCACTACTCCTATAGGACTTTTCAATTTCAATAACATGCCCTTCGGATTTGCAACAACTGGCGAACGTGTTTGAAATCCTAATCAAATACGGATTGAAAATTAAACCTACCAAGTGCCACCTACTCAAAGTGTGCCATTTAGGCCACACAGTGAGCTCTGAAGGCATTAGACTTGACCCTGAAAAGACAGACATCGTACAGAATTGGCCAACACCTAAAACTATAAAGGACATGATGTAATATAATAAATCACGGTTGCATCTCACAACCAGCAGCACACGCTCTGCCACACAATCAATCCACAAATAATAGGTTAGCATGCAAAGCTTCCATAAAAAGACTTTTATATATTTTATTCATTACAATTAAAAAGATGTTACAATACAACAAAGATGAGTCTCCAATGTGAAGCAGACAGGTGGAAGGAAGGCATACAGACATCTAGTTCATAGAAATATATATATGCTCAAAAATGCATGTATGCAAAATTATATATCGACAAACATTTAATCATATAGAATGACACGCCACTGAAGCGCCATTTAGCCGGCCCAAGGAACACTAATAGCACTGTCATAGGTTACTAAGAGCATCATCTCTGTCTGTAACCTGAAGAATCCCATGTGCATTATTCCTGTTAATGATGCTCGCTCCTAACATGTAAAGAGGATAACCATTTTTAATGAAATGCTTGTATGTGTACACTGATATATGATCGCTACTGGCATCAACAAAGAAATGGAAAATAAAATTATTACGTTTTAAACCCTGGTTCTTGTGATGTTTTTAATTGCATCACATTTAACATTCTTGCGCTAATGTAGCAATGGCATCATGATTTACCAATGCTATAAATAAAATTGCAGTCCGCCACAAAGAGGCCATCGTGGCTCTGCTGCAGACAACTGGGAGTCACATCAGAGCACCTAAGCAGCCGCCTCTATGGAGCCACCTCATTAGTGTAGAAACCATCTACATTAATGACACGGCACTGGGGCATTGGTAGCCCAGAACCAAATCAATGAAAATTGCAACGTAGTAAGATGAAAGCTCTTCAGCTCTTTTCAACGGGAAGTATTGTTCTGGGAATCAGCAGCAGCAGAAATCTCCAAGCAACCCTAAATTGGTCTGAACACTCAGAGATCACAAAACCACTTTATTAGGGGGACTAAAAGAGTTCCAGAACTTGAGAGAGATCCAAAAGTAAAGCTGGAGATAAATAGAGATGCCAACAGCACAATCCTCACACCAGCATTTGGTGGGATGATTTCATGCAGAGTCACCAATCGGGTCCGATCCTTGAGACCCAATGGATATTGCACCATGCAAACGCAATGGGACAGCATGCCCGGTGCAGCTTCACGTAGATTCCTTTATTCCTCTTAGCAAGAGCCAAAATTAAGGCTAGTCTCACACAGGCAATCACGATTTTGCCACAGGAAAATTGTGTCAAAATCTTGTCTTTGTTCCCATTGTTCGCATTGCAACACGCATTTGTTGCTTTGCAATGTGATAAAAAGAAGCCTCCATAGGGAAAAATGGGAGATAAAAAAATCGCACATTGCAGAAAGGTAGAGCATGCTGCGATTTTTTTTGTTCTCTCAACATCGCATCAGTGAAAACATCGCTAATGGGAAGGAAACCATTGTAAATCATTGGTTTGCTAATCTGCTTTTCGATTCACTACCGCATCAGGCGAAAATCGCACGATTTTGTTGCCCATGTGAAACCACCCTAAGAGTCTTCTGTAGTGTTTGGATTTTCTTCTAGCTCCTTGGGTTTGTATATCCAAGCTACTTCGAAGAAGTCTATACCCCCTGCAGGTAGACTACTACCAAGATCCTGTTCATGGTCTACCACCAATGCACCGAATCTTATGAATTGTCCGAGATCTTTTTAGCTAATCTTCTAATTGAAGCATCTGTTTATGGAACTCACCCAGAGAGATGATCAGGATGGTGATGGCTCTCAGCATCTTATCACTGTAAATTGTAAAAAATAAGATTAAAAGCAACTATAGTCCTGGTGGAAGCAGATACAAGCACTGTCGTGATGTTTGTAAGGGGGTAGATGCAGATGCTGTCATGTACCACACCTTCTTACTGACTGTGTTATCGTTTGTTGTGGTATGGACTTCCTAGGCTCTAATGACCATGATTGGGACTGTAAAAGGGTTGTCCGGTTGACGAACAACATTAGTGCAATAGCACTAACTGCCTTAAAACAGCAAACAGAACAGTACTTACTTGTCCTCTGGGGATCCAGCAATGTTGCCCCATTGTCCTTTCAATAAATGTTGTGGAAGACAATGTCATTGGAAATCACCTGACTGCTGCAGCCAATCAGAGGCTGTAGCCTCACCACTCATTCTTCTAGCATCAGCGCTCACATCCTAGGTGCCATGATGCCAGGAGTTTTGAACAAGGACTTTGCAGTCTCTGATTGATGGAGCAATATCACTGAATCTCTGCAGTAGAGGATGAGTAAGTACTGGTCTGTTATGTTAAGGCAGTTGGAGCTATTGCACAAATATTGATGAACAACCCCTTTAAGATTAGCACCACCATATTTGTTCTGTGGCCTTGTGTACTACACTCTGGAGAGAATCCCCTTCAGCAAGCATTCTTTAATATTGGTGTGGTTCCAAACTGCTACTTGGAAGTCTGCACTGTAGGCCAGTTGAACCCAAGAAGATCTGCCAAGTGAATCAAATGGTGGGTGCAACCTATTGCCCTAGATTTGTTCTGTTCAAGTGAGTGCCCGGTGAAACTAACAGACTGGAACCAATACGCTAATTGCCCTGCAAACAGACCAAAACCATTAGGCTGAGCACTATGAAAAAAAGACTGTTTAATGTTAACTGTAACTGTCAAGTTGAATATGCTTATTAAGAGACTGTGAATATTAAGCACAATGCCTTATTGGGAAGCTGTAATCACCAAACTCAGTGTGGTCAGCAGAGACATTGACTGCCCAGCTCTGTGTCTGTTATAGACACTGCAACCAACAAGCTTGTACCCATTATGGTTATAACCATTATGCTTTGTCCCTGCTAATAAGTAAAGATTTCTTAAGTTACCACTAGTCTCTGCCACAGTTATTGTGCCACCCATGAGTGGAACCCCACAAGTGGATCAAGGACCACACATATAAACCTTCATGTACATACACTGCACAGAGTGGGGCTGGCACTGTACAAGGCACACTATAGAAATACCTAAAAAACATTTGCATATTGATTTCAGATTTGTATATTATTAACCGATTTACATACTAAAGTCCAGAGGGGTAATTTAAAGCTTCTGGACCACAATATAAAATGTCTAACAGTGCTACCTAATTACCGCTTGAACACCAGGGCCGATCACCTCTACCTGTAAGTACCTATAACTATATCCCTGTTTTGACCTCATTTACCATTTGCTAAAGCTGCAGCAATACACCATTAACCACCAATAGGCACACGGCAGTAATGGCAGCCATATTGGTTGTTGCCTTACCTCTTGACAGAAGACAATTTCGCCATGGTGCCCAAACCAAATCATGCTTGTACTGGCAAAGGGTTAGCTTAAAGCTCCAAGACAAAATGCCAGATCTGTACCAACCCCTCCCCCTCTGTCTAATGAGACAGGGGAGCCTTTGGGCCCCTCATGCACAAGGGCCCTGGTACACCCCACAGCTATACCATTGAGAAATGATCTTCCACTTGTATATATCTAATATGAACAAAATGAACAATCCTGTTATTAATGCAAAGATAATAGATTATTATCAGTCTAATAGGAGGTAAATGGAGACCGTCATTGGATTTTAGGTTATCGTCCTTGAGGTTTCTCATCCTCATGAGTAAAACTTTGCTGGTACTCTCTGATAACCCAAAATTCTTTAACAGATTAAGAAATAATCTGGGTTATGTTTCTACAAGCTTTCTTAAACCCCATAATTTCCTGAAAGACATAAAAATCCTCGAAAGCAGTTGTTCTGCTACTTACGCTGGTCAGAGAGCTGGGATCTGTATTCGCCGAGCTCTAGGAGGCTCTCCTTGTGCTGCAGCACATACCTGTAAACAGGAAATGAGAAGAGCAAGTATATGGGGAATGGAAAAAACTGCTCATCCTTCTAATGCACGTGTGATCCGTCAATTAATTCTGAGTCATTTAGGAGGCCAATTAAGTATGCAGGAACTGTGAAGACAAGTTTATTCTGGAATGATCCCAACAAGAGATACAACACGCCCGGCCTCACTTATAATGTCACTCTACTCCGAAACATAGATAATTTATGGCAGAAATGATATATGATCCACTAGTCTGCCATTAAATTATTTCCTTCTTGTTTCTCTCATAGGATAGATACCTGTTTACCCCAAGGCATGCTTGAGTTCATTTATTGTTGATTTTCTAACTACATATGCTGGAAATCTGTTTCAAGAGAACATGCAGCTTGAAATCTATCTCTGTAGGAGACATTACCCGATATGTTAACGGAGAAGAATGGTAGAAATTAACATTAAATGACACAAAGGTTGTCTAAGTTCCCAGATCTTCCTGAGCAAACATGTGCACAAACCTCAGCATGCAGGCAGCCATACTGCCAAATGAGGGAGCCAATTACACCTGTGGAGGACACCAGTGAGACATCACAGAAAGGGAAATATAAAAACGATTGGCTTCTGAGCTCAAGTATTGAGCAGTATGGCTGCCTGGATGCTGTGGTTGGTGCACATGTTTGCCTATCTGCGTCAGTAAGTATATGTCCGTTTCCAGTGATTGTTTGTTTTTATATACACGGTTTAAGGTGCAGAGCAGCCCACCGAACTATTAGGGGATCATTAATAAGTTGCTTGTTTGCATGCTACACTACATGTATCAGGATGGTCTGACACTTTGTATCTACTCTGCAAGAGTATACACCAAGCAGCCACCCCCCTCTATATAGGAAGTTGTGTGAGTGGCTGTCTCATCGGTGTCCTCCGCAGGTTTAATTGGCTCCCTCATTTGGCATATGGCTGCCTGCATGCTGTGGTTGGTGCACATGTTTGCCCTCCTGTGTCAGTAAGTATATGGCAGTGTCCAGTGATTGTTTGTTTTTATATTTCCCTTTCTGTGATACATTTGTGTGCTCTTGAAAGCACGTTGGGACCAGAGATCAGCTATTGTAAGGTTGCTGAAGAGTGACCAGATCTGTTCTGTGTGGATGTCCAGTTTTACTTCCAGACAACCAGTGACGAGGTTCAGGGGCACTGTGGGGGTTGGGTAAGGACATAGATTCCCTTGGAAGGAATCCCAGACTTCGCAGGCACCTCTCAAAAGAGGATCACATGTGGATCTTTCATAAAATTTCTGTGAAGGATACCATAAGTCCCTTAATAAGGTTGGTTTGTAGGATGCTAGAGCTAAGGAGCGTAAGATTAGATTTTTCGAGGGTTTTATAATTTCCAGCCATCTATTTAATTGGATTGATTTGTAGTATTGAGATATATCTGGAAGGTTAATGCCACCTCTCCCTCCTCTGAACTAAGAGGCTATGAGCTAATCAAAGTCTTCTGTGTTTTCAAATAAATCTGGAGAAAATCTATTTAATGTGCTTGAAAAGGGAATTTCGAAGATAGATCGGTATCATTTGTAACTTGTGTGATATTTTAAGGGACAATGTATGTTTGCAGTAAATTTTTCCGTCCGAACCAAAAGACATAGTAAGTCACATGTTTGTAAAAGTTATGCAATTTCTTTTAAGAGAGGAGCAAAGTTCATATCGTACAGGTTGTCGAGATTTTCCATGATTTGAATCCCTAGATAGTCAATGTGGGTTTCAATGCATTTAAATTGTGAAGACCTTTGTTACGGATTACGGATTGTGGATCCACTGGACCAATGAACCAAGCCTAGACCAGTCCTGGAGTGGTTGGCAGCTGACTCCTATAATAGATGGACTGTTGCAAGGAAAAGGGAGACTGACCCTTGGCTGTAAAAGGAATAGAAGACCGCAGCCTAAAGGTAGGCAATCGCCCTGATAAGGGCATCCCTACGCTGGAACCTCAAGTATGACTATCCCTGATGAGGTAGCAAACATAGGAACAGGCAGCAGACAGAGGAGAACACAGATGCAGGACAGAGCAAGGGCAAACCATAAACAGGAATGGGAACTAACAGCATAAACGATAGACGCTGATCTATCAGTGTAAATAGTAGCCGTTCAGTACTAAACTGATGCTATGTTAAGTCAATGGAGAGGGGCAAGGGAGAGTGAGGAGAGAAATCTCCTTCCTGATGTCCTGCTGTAAGCCAGCGATACTAGCTCCCGTGCAGCAGCATGAGAGCGAGTATGTGCGTGACGAGTGTCAGGCACCCATCTAAATGGTCCTTTAACTTTGCTTGAGCTTGCTGTACTTTTTTGTTTCGACAGCTGTACTAGTTTAAAGATTTGTGTTAGAATTTCATCCATCTCTTTTTGCCTATGTTTTTTTGTGCCGAGCCCAGAGCCATAAATAATCCTCTATTGTATGCTTTGCCGGTCTCCCAAAGGATGCTTTTCTGGAGATTGCCTGTTTTCTTTAAACAATAGCTTTGAATGAGAATAAATAGCTTAATTTGTTTCTTGGTTATCTAGTAACGACTTGTTCAGTGTCCAGCTCCAGCTTCTGTGTGCTGGGGCTTTCAGAGCTAGAGAAACCATGACTGGGGCATGATCTGACACTTTTACACTCCCTATGCTTGAGTTCCTTAACTGGTGGATCAAAGACGAGGAGATCAGGACATAATCTATTCTTTGATGCATGTCATGCACCGAGGAGTAAAAGAAGTAGTTCCTAGTTGACGGGTTAACGGTTCTCTTAGCATCTATAACAAGTATATCCTGAAGCATGCTTTGTAGTTTCTTCCTGAGTCCTCCCTAAAGAGGAGTCTGGGCATAGGTGTACCATCAGGGGTCAGAATGGCGATTGGGCCCCTGCGTTGAGGAGGCCCAGAGGCCACCCTCCGCTATATACAATGCATACGACCAGCATGAGAGGAAGCAGTGAAGAAGAGGAGGCGGAGGGAGGCAGACCCACTGCACAGCACTGAGGGGAGTAGAAAGATGGTAAGACCATCACTCTGCGGCTCCTGCAGACAGTGTACAGTGGCCACGTCTGCCTGCCCTGCTGCTCTCCTCACACAGGAGAGTTGTCTGGACTCTGTGATATGTGTGTGTGTGTGTATATATATATATATATATATATATATTTATTATGTGTATGTGTCTATCTATCTATCTATCTATCTATATCTCTCATCTATCTCTCTCTCTCTCACATCTATCACATACTGTATCTCTTCCTCTCATATCTCTCTCTCTCATATCTATCTATGGATGGTATAAGTTATACATCTCCCTGTATATACTGTATATAATTGCACACTTTACACACAATTTAAAAACACATCAAAAACACATACGGTCTTTTAATAGTGTACACGGTTTCTTTAAAACATATGTGGTCTTTGAATACCATATGAAGTTTTTTTCATGAGTTTTTCTTTATTTTAGTTCAAAAGTCCAACAAAAAACATGAACACACACTATAGGCACTATCACACCTGCATTCAGAAAGTGCATCTCGAAATCATGTGATTTTTACTGCAATTTTGAGTGGCAGTTTTGAATGCATAGTATAGCACTTTTTTATGCACCACATCATTGGGATGGGTGAGGAGGTGCGTTAACACAAAAATAGAACAGACAGCTCTCGAAATCACAGCATTAGAAACACCGCGTTTGAGCACAGGTCTAAGTAATCCCATTAAAATCAATGGGAGCATTGTACCGCAGTTAGCATGGCACTTGAGTCAATGCACTAATATCGGTAAAAAGTGGTGCATGTGTGAGAGTGGCCTAAGGAGCTACAAACTAATTTTTATGTATTACAGGAAATGAGTCATGTTTGGAAAGATTATGTCAAGGGACTAGATCATGTATGTAAATTTGTTTTGAAGCTGTATGCTGCACGATTTTGGTATGGGTACAGAGGATTGGGGAGGCCGAACTGAACTTTTGCACCTGGGCCCCTGAGCTTTTATATACATCAACGAGTCTAGGGTAGGGTTTAGGGTAAGTTTGACATCAGACCCCAGGATTTTTTTAAATAGGGACATATAAGTTTACCAATGTAAACATCTCTGAGTAAATATTGCTCTTTAGGAAGAGCATTCATCCTTCTGAGCCTGCTGTCTAGGACGAAAGGGACTGAGGAGTGTAGCACTATGGCGACTCCTTTAGAAGCATTAGTGGGGTGGTTATTAAAGTAACATTTATCAAATGGCTTGGTGATAGTTTTCCTTTGAAATGTGTCTCCTGAAGAAATGCAAGGGAAGAGGGACCAGCTAGGCCCACACTGATGAAGTTTCCCAGTGAGTCAAACCCCACCAGCGGACCTGTAAAATGGGTCAGGCCACCTGAATGGGGGGCTACTGTTAGGGATCAAACCCAGAACCTCTTGTGTTCCAGTCGGCAGCTCTCTCCGCTAGGCTATCCAGGACTTAGACAGTTCTCTTGCTGGGGCTCAGAGCATTGTCATTGTGCAATCTAGGTTGCTAGTACAGATTAGAATGGGTAATAGAGCAATTTGTGTTGCAACGGAGGGGTGAATTTAGGAGGGCAAATTGGTGAATTAAGGAGCTTGGTAAGAAGAGGGGAGAGGATTCTAAACTAATGCATATTCACTCACTGATCTCTATGCAGTTGTTTCCAGGGTGAATGTATGGAGTGTCTCTTGTAGTATCAGTTTGAGCTGGTACTCACTGTGGTCCTGATCAATCCTCCGCAGGAAAGTTCACAAGCCTCCAGTGTGTAGAAATATTCAGCCCTTGTATGTGCCAGAGGCTCTTTTGGGAGATCCGGAGCTCCTCTTAGCTGCTTAGCTGATTTCCCTGCGGCAGCAGGGAGGTCTGTGGATGGATTCACCTTAATAGTGCTGAGCTCTGCAACCTCAGGTGTTAGAAATTTAGCCCCCGGCTCTGAGGGCCCAGCTAGGCCTTAACCCGCGCGTTCTTTCTTATAGCTCCTGTTGACACTGCAGGTCTTTTTCTCCCTGCTTCTGTCCCCTGAAGGACTTACAAGGGTCGGAGAGCTCTTGTTTTGCAGAGCTCTCCTACTATGCTTCTCTAACTATGGCCATGCCCCCTCCAACTTATTACATTTAAACTGTGAAAGTTTAGGCTGCTTCTACACTGGTGGTAGGCCTCAAGTTCAGGGTTTCCCTGTCTCTGCTCAGTTTTTGGAGGAAAGAAACTGAAATAAAACAGAAAAAAAATTGTCTGTTTATTTGCCCATTGATTTCAATGTGTTTCAAAAAGCAGATATCAAACCGAGAGGCTTTTATTTGTTTCCATTCCATTAGGTTTCCATTTTTTTTTGGATGCGAAAATACAGCAGTCATCGTTGTTGTATTTTCATCCAAAAAAACTGAGCCCTGACAGAATGCAAGCAAAAGGAAGCCTTTCCGTTTGATTTCCGCTTTTTAAAAAAAAAAAAAACCCTATTGAAATCAATAAGGAAAAGAAAATGGGTCAATTTTTTCCCATTTTATTTCAGTTTCTCCCCTCTAAAAACAGACCAGAAATGGAAACCCTGAATTGAGCCCTAACACAGGTGTGAAAGCAGCCATGCTTACAACTCTAGCTTCTAAGAACACTAGATCTGAGTTCTTACAACTAGAAGTAATATCATTCAGAAAACTAGATTCTGAAGATACTGAAAATAAGTAGCTACTCAGAAGGTCAGCAACTTCCTTATCTCCATTAACATAGTAATTATCCCAGTTTTGTATTTTGTAATCCCGATTTTTCTTCTTTCTGCCTCTAATACACCTAAAATGTTTTATCTCCCTCCTTAATCGATTTGTCCATTTCTTCCTCCCTTTGTGCTTTAGCAGCATTAATAATATGTTTTGCCTCCTTCTGTCTGCTTCTATACAATTCTGTCAGTTACACTTCCACTTTCTTTAAGTCTCTTATAGGCAGACTCTTTTCTTTTACTGTATTACTAACTTCTCTAGTGAGCCAAAGTAGTTTTAGTGTTTTTTTTTTCCCTTTGCTAGTTTGTTTGACAAAGTTTAGTTACTTTTAAGATAGTCAATTTTAATAGGGTCTTCTGGGCACACACTCCTGCTGTTTTATTCCAGTCTGTTCATTCATTTTGTAAAAACCCATCTTTATCCTTTTAGTCTTTCTAAAATCTAATAAGTTGGTTGTAGTAAAGGATTGCTTAAAATCTGCTCTTATGGTGGTCTCTAAAACCCAAATTCTCTTCCGCCTAAGGATGGATTCACACGAACGTATATCGGCTTGGTTTTCACGCCGAGCCGATATACGTTGTTCTCATGTGCAGGGGGGGGGGGAGGAAGGAAGAGCCAGGAGCAGTAATGGAGCTCCGCCACCTCTCTGCCTCCTCTAAGCCCCTCTGCACTATTTGCAATGAAAGGAGGTGGGACAGGGGCGGGGCTAAGTTCTGAGGATTAGCCCCACCCACATCCCACCTCTCCCCATTGCAAATAGTGCAGAGGGGCGGAGAGGAGGCAGAGAGGGGGCGGGAGCTCAGAGCACTGCTCCTGGCTCTTCCAGGCTCCCCCCCCCCCCCCCCCCCCGCAGAGAGACGACGTATATCGGCTCGGCATGAAAACCGAGCCGATATACCTTCATGTGAATCCACCCTTAAACTCAGATACTAGATCCTCGTTTATAAATACTAAATCCAGAATGACATAATCTCTGGTTGATGATCTGATAGGCTGTTTTAGAGATGCTTCTTTAAGTTCCTTTATCATATTTCTGCTCCTGTACAATGTGTATGTAGTTATGGCAATTTTTCATTGCAATCCTTAAACCAGGTCTCTATTATGGCAACTAGATCTAAGTTATTCCGGATATAATAGCTTTAGTTCACATAACTTGTTGGCTAAGCTAAAGGCATTAGTATACATTGTGTGGTGAGCATTGCTTTTTGCTGTATACTTAGCGACTACAATGATTCCATCTCCAATATTAACCACCACGTTTTTGGAGTTACCAACACACTGCTTCATCCTAACTGGCAGGGGACAGATTGTCCTCACACATTATATTTCTGGCCCTTCATCTAGTTTAAATGTCTGTCAGAACAAATTCTTACTGAGCACTTATCTACCTTTATGTGAAGGGTGCAAAGTAATAGTCCATTGCCTCATTTAGAACAAGTCAATGGTGTCCATTGAATGCTGTTCATGTGCTGAAGCCAGTAATTCAGTTATTTTCATTATCCTGCTCCTGTGACCATGCGGAACAAGAGAAATGAAAAAGCCCAGGTGTGAAGATTACAGGTCATTGTCGGTAGAAGAAAGATACAAAGAATAAAGGTTTCAACAATTAACTGCAGTGTATTGTTTTTACCTAATTTTTTATAGCATTCGGCTTATTTTTGGACGTGGTGTTTACTCATTTCCAGGAGGACAGACAGAGGATCTATCACCATAATTAAGTGACTGTAAAATTATCTTTGTACACAAAGCTTTCACTCCATTGTGCAGAGTTCCATAGCGGTCACTGTTACCTACTTGGATTGTAACAATTGTTCATTTTCTGCATGATTGTGCAGTCTACACTCTGATGAACAAATCTAAGAATGTTCAGGTCATGCAATGAAGGGAAATTTATCAGAGATCCTGGCAAAAACATTCTGTTCCTGGAGGCAAAATTCAATGTAGTTCTCAAGATCTGTGCAGCCCCCTGGGCAAACATATGGTGGAGGAGGTAAATGTAGCGTGCTATTGACCCTAGTATACTACACATGTACCACTATACAGTGTTGTATAATACTGACCCCAATAAGTTGTGCCCCTTGTGGGATATTAGAAAGCAACTGTGCATGCAGAAAGAGCTGAATTATTACAACAAGCAATCTTAGTCATATATGAAAGAGAGAAACATTCCAGCAGTAATACTGGGAATGAATGTGCTACAAAACTGCTACAATGAAATATTGGAGGCACTTCAGAAATATGTGCCTTCTTCTTTTCAAGCTCAGCAATGAGCCCTACAAAAATCCTTTAAAGCACTGTCCGCTCAGCAGAGGTTTACCAATATCAAAAGGCAAGCAGGTCATGCAAGTATAAGTGATGTAAGGCCCGTTACTCGTTTATCGGGAACAGAGATCTTACTATAGTGGGAAACCAGATCTGGTCTCCAAGGAAAAGACTATCAAACCCTTGTGGAGCCTCTTCAGCTGGAAGAATATCCCTTCATCAATGCTGCTAGAAGTGTAGTGACCACCTTAGCTGGAAGATTACAAATCTGTATACCCATCATGGGAGAATCACCAATCCAACTAAAAAAAATACTAACCAGTTGTACAGGTATCTATAGTAAATGTGGAGGATGTCATCGCTCCCTCTAGTGTAAAGACTCAACAATCTGCACAGTATTTGAACAAACAAAAGAATGAGCCAGACACCCCATGGTGGTCGAATTTACAAGCTGGTGATGATAATACTCCTACCCAACAGACAGTAGGAGTCATACAAGTGGCCCTAGAATTCAACTCAGCTTTCAGCAAATACCCATTGGACTTTGGGAGAGCCTGAGATGTATATCACACAATACCCCCTGAACTTCTTTCTCCAATAAAGAAGAAATACCAACCTATTCCAGCAGCCATGTATCAACCAATCAAGAAAATGATTCATGAAATGAAAGAGGTCAAAGTCATTCAAAAGAGTCACAGTCCAGGGGCAGTAACTTTGATACTTGTCAAAAAGAAGGATGGAAGCTTCATAATGCTCAATGCTCAACAATATAACTCACAAAGATACCTAGCCATTACCCTAAATCAAGGAGTCATTAATAGCATTAAAGGGGTTTTGTCATAAAAAAAAAAATCAATATTGACCTATTCCTCCCCAGGCAGTCTACTTACTGCACCTTCTCCCTGCCAATCTTCTCCTGGCTTCTGCAGTCCCCTTAGGTCACCTCACCTCCAGCTGGCTGATTCTTTGTCTTTCGGTGACAAAGTGCCCGTTAGCTGTAGTCTTCTTCTTGCAGGTCAAAGTATGCTACATCACTAAGGACATAGCATTCACTGCTTAGATGAAAGCGTCAGATGCTATGTTGGGCTAATGCCGAGACTGCGTATGCGCGCAGTCTCGTCACGAGAGTTCCTATACTAAAGCTGTGAGACAGCGCACATGCACAGTCTGGGCAACAGCCTGGAACAGCATCTGGTGCTTCCTGCCTACACTGACCTGCTGGAAGAGGAAACACACTGCATAACAAAAGAAGAGGATCCGACTGACCTTGCGGAGAGGTGACTCGGCGGACTGCAGGAGTCAGGAGAAAATTGGTGAGTAGTAGATGCGGTAAGTAGACTGCCTGGGGAGAAATAAGAAGTAAGTATTGACTAAGGAAGATAACAGTTTGTCTTTCGGACTCTGTAATGCTCCTTGCACTTTTCAGAGACTTATGGAAAGATGTTTCAGCCATAAAAATTTAGAGACTGTGGTGTTTTATTTGGATGACTCATTTACTAAAAGATGTATGAAGATCATGTACAGCATCTAGAAGAAGTGCTCAAAATACTTCTCCAGCATGGGTTGAAAATAAATCCGTTCAAGTGTCACCTCCTCCAAACCAAAGTACATTACTTAGGCCACATAGTCAGCACAGAAGGTGTACGACCTGACCCCAAGAAAACAGAGGCAGTAAAAAACTGGCTATTATAGATGCTTCTTCCCCAATTTTGCTAGAATACCTGAACCCCTAAAACAACTGATCAGAGGACACCCAAAAGAGAAGCAGAAAAAACTGTTTACATTAATTGGGAGCAGGAACAAAAAATCCCATTCCAACAGCTGCAAGTTTATTACTCCTCCAATATTGGGATACCCCAATTACAACAAACCCTTTCTACTTTACACTGACACAAGTTTAAAAGGGCTAGGCGCTGTCCTGAGTTAAATACAAGATAGGAAAGTCACTCACTCAAAGGAGCCGAATGAAACTATCAAAACTACATTTTCTTCAAATTGGAATTCCTGACCTTAGTATGGGTCAAAGCAGAGAAATTCAAGGGCTATCTAGCTGCTTTGCGTCTTGTAGCCTACACTGACAACAATCCTTTAGCACATTTAAACCGCTAGGTTAGGAGCCCTAGAACAAACATGAGCCTTAAGACTAGCAAACTTTGATTTTACGATCAAATAGAGAGCAGGGAAGAAAAATTAGAATGTAGATCTATTGTCTAGATTACCAACATCATTAGAATTTACCACAGAAAAAGACAAATGGGAAGAAGTTTAAATGCCAAATTTCTGTACCTAAAATACCCAACAAAATGCTATTTACACAACAGCTAGAAACTAATGATCATCCAGTAGAGGAAAAACAGTGGATAAACATTCAGGATGACAGCAGAATAATGGGAGAATTGCAAGAATGTTTAGTTCATGGTACAGCTCCAACAAGGAACAGGAGAGGAAAAACTGATCCTGAACTGCACAAATTATGGAGACAAAGATAGAAACTGTTCATAAAAGTGGTCTAATATACAGAGGGACAATTGACCCTATAACAGGCAACAGAGTACACCAAAATTTTAATCTCGAGAAAAGATGCACATATTGTCCTTACCACATACCATGATCAGTCCAGACGTTTTGGGATACACAAAATAGAAAACACTATCCGAAAAAGATTTTATTGGATAGGAATGAGGAAAAATATAAAAACCTGGCGCCAAGAGTGTCAAACTTGCAAATTAACGTGGGCGGAGCCTGCCACGGAGCAAGATGGCTGCTTGAGACTGGAGCTCCCTTAGCACGGCGCCCACGGAGGTCTCACAGCACTGCTCACAGCTGCCGAAAATGAGAAGAATAGTGAAAGACAAGGTCGGAGAACAACCCAGCACCCCCAAACCTACTAAAAATCAAGCAGGCATGCAGCGCTACCTGAAGGAGCACTGCTCCCACTCCCCGCACCCGTCCTCCAAGATGGCGCCAGCACATGAAGCTGCTGCTATTTACAGTAAGGAGGGGGAGGAAGAGCCCTCTTCAGATGAGGATGACTCGGAGAATGTCTCACGAGGGTTCATGAAAGAGCTTATTATGAACGCTCTGAACCCTATCATATTGGACCTCACTGAAATAAAAGAGGACATTAAACATATGGGGCATAGGGTAGAGGACCTGGAGTCTGCCTCAGCCTCTGTCACCCCACATGCCTTGGCTATCGCAAAAATCTTAAAGGACCAGCATGACAATCTAAATCAAGCCCTTATTCTACAGGAGGACTTTGAAAACCGCAACAGGCGGTGCAACCTGAGGTTCAAAGGTCTCTCTGAGTCCTGGGCTATAGAGTCCCTCAATAAGGTAGCCATGGAAATATTTGAGCAGTTGCTGGGAGAAGAGAGAGCTGCCACAATAACTATTGAGCGAATTCATAGAGCTCTCAGACCGACACCCCCACCTACAGAGCCCCCCAGAGATGTTGTCTGCAAATTGCTATCCTTTCAGGACACCTCTGCTATCCTAAAAACAGCTAGAACCTGTAAAGAACTTAAATACGGAGAATCCCCCATCCAGATCTATCAAGATCTCTCCCTCGCCACCCTGGCGAAGCGCCGCATATTTCGCCCTCTCCTGGAAGCGTTGAGAGCAAGGGACATTCGCTACACCTGGCTATTTCCCTTTGGCATCAGCATATCCTATAAAGGCCATAGACTGATGGTTCGCTCCCCGGAGGACCTCTGTGACTGCTGGGAACACCTAGAGATGGACCCCATCGAATTGCCTTGCTGGCTGCCACTTCCTGAATTTCCCAAGCTCCCTAAGCTATCGCCACCTGAAACATGGCAGCTAGCTAGCAATCTCAAGTCCCCGAAAGCAAAAAAGAAGGCCAAAGAACCTACGGCTAATATGGACACTTGATTACAGAGCCCTATCTGCGCTCCCCTGCGGAATCCACAGGACTGACTCCAATGGCTTGCCCCTTTAAACGCGGGGAGAAACCCCGCAGGGACAACATCCCCCTTTTGTTTTCGGTCAACTTCCCCTCCGTGGATCCCTTCCTACACCTAATGGCCTGGGGGTAGCCATTGCAATCCAATGTATCTACACGTTGATGCGTTAAAATGTTTCCATGCTATGTTCCCTCCATGCAAGGACCTTTTCTTCATACAACTGTGTTATGCGTGGATTTATACTATAAGTTTATTGTTCAATGACCCGGTGGGCGCCTAACTGACCAGGCTGATTTCATAGTTATCTACCCTTTAGTATCTGAGGACTAGATAACTCGCCCCCTCTAAAGTTCTAAAGTCCTAAAGTCCTGGGGTCCAAGCTCGTGACTCCCAGACTCATGGACACAAAAGCTGTACTTACAGCAATTTTACGTTTCTTTGTTCGATTGGTATTTGCATTTAACCACCCCTTCTGTCTCAACCCCCCCTTCTCCTCCCCCTCTCATCCTTTTCCTACCCCACCTATCCATCTCTAACCCCTCCCCAGTCTCAGCTCACTTCTGGCTCTAAAGAGTAGTGGAACAGACGACGTCTGTAAAGACTAACTCTACCTGTAACACTTCTTCCTCTCTTCCCTGAACAGAGAAAGAGACCAGCTCGCCTATCCCGCACTGGCGACATGAACGAGCTACTCAGAGTCACCACTCTCAACGTAAATGGCCTGAACTCCCCGGCTAAGAGACATCACATCGCTCTACTATTAAAGAGGTATGGATCCAGGGTTGTATTCCTGCAGGAGACCCACTACAGGGGAGATAGATGCATATCCCTACCGGGCAGGCAGTTTCCACTCACATTTCATAGCTCTCACCCCTCATCTGCCTCGAAAGGGGTATCCATCCTGCTTCACAAGGGGCGCTACTCAGACGAGGAAGGCAGGGCTCTATTCCTAAAGGGCGTACTAAACAACATCAAAATTACAATTGCAAATCTTTATGCTCCCAATACTAACCAGATACCTTGGCTGATTAAGCAAATAGAAGGCACTTTGCCATTGGTCAGATAATATTGGGAGGAGATTTTAATCTCACTCTGTCCGCTATTGGCCTCTTCCGCTGGGAAATCCCAGATATCCCAGAGAAAACTCAACAAACTCACGCGCTCCCTATCGGAAGCCAATGTAGTCGATGGCTGGAGATGCTTGAATCCGACTGTTAAAGACTACACATTTCTCTCGCAGGTCCACTCCTCCTTTCAGTGTCTCGATTATATCTTTGTATCCTCCTCCCTTCTGCAGCATATAGTAAAAGCGTCAATAGACCCTATCATAATTACTGATCACGCCCCGGTCCATCTAAACCTCCATTTACCCAACCCCTCACCCAGGGAGTGGCGGTGGAGACTCAACCCTTCCCTTCTAGACCAAGAAGAGGAGAGAGCACAATTGAAGGATTCAATAGAAGAATACTTCCATCTAAACAAATCTGAAGACCTCCCAGCTCCACTAACCTGGGAGGCCCATAAGGCTTTTGTAAAGGGTCTCCTAATCGCAGCAGGATCCAGAGCTAAAAAGAAACAGCAAAGAGAAATCGATAATAAACTCCTTCAAATTGCTAAGCTTGAACGCGTTTCAAAACTTTCCATAAGCAAGACCTCCTTAGAGGAATTAACCTCGCTAAGAAAAGAACTCAAACTCCAAATACAGCAAAAAACATTTATATCTGAAACACATCACTTAAGCCCAGGGAAATAAGGGGAGTAGATATACGTCTGTCCTTATTAAAAAAGCCAGGACTAGAAATCACATAAAATCTATTAAGACCCCCAATGGTCAACCAGTCTCCCCCACACCTGAGATCACCACCGGATTTCAAAGCTTCTACTCCTCCCTCTATAATCTTCATGACCCCCTAACCCCAGAAACCGCCATCAACGCCAAAAAACAAATTGACCTTTTCCTCAAAGAATTAAATCTCCCAAAATTAGAGGAAGAAGAAACCGACACCTTCATGATCCCTATTACACACTACTCCCTAGAGAAGGAAGTCTAGTTCCTCAAGAGCAAACTGACCGATTTAGAGGATAGGAGTAGAAGAAACAACGTGAAATTCAGAGGCATACCCGAAAATGTAACGCAACCCGAGCTAAAAAATTTTCTTATCAAGCTGATAAAGCATTTCCTTCCAAACTCTACAGAACAAGAATGCACCATCGATAGAGCTCACAGATTAGCCAAACCAAGTTTTCTTCCTGACATGACTCCACGAGACGTGATTGCCAGGATTCATTTTTTCCGCCTAAAAGAAGCTCTTATGTCAGCCTCTAGAGTCTCTGGCTCTCCCTCATCTCCATATACCAATATTCATCTGTACACAGATCTATCTCAGTCCACAATTCAAGCTAGAAAGGCTTTCTTGCAGATAACTTTGGCCCTGAGAACCGCCAAAATACCCTACAAGTGGGGTTTCCCTACCAAGCTAATCACTCATAAAGATAATGCAACACAAGTTATATCTTCTCCAGATGAAGGTAAAAAACTTCTAACTTAATGGAACGTTCCTCTAGCAGATTCCTTCCAAACAGGGAAACCTCAGAGACTCCAGAAGATGCCCAACCGGCGCACGCTTCCTACTACGCCTCCTTGAAGGAACTGTACTATTCTCAACTCGACCTTATTCACCATATGCGCTGGAAATCCCACAAAAAAAAAAAAAAAGGCTATCACCTGCTTGCCAAACTTTCCCCCCCCAAAATGTACCAGGTTTCAACACCTGTTATGCTGTTTCACTTTAACTGTTTCTGTTCTCAGGTCTTCAACCGTTCCCTTGGAGAACAACCCTCTCTAATCCCACCTGGCAGGAGAGCCACTTCTGTCTCCAAGAATAACGCTTACAAATTTACGCCTTCATCCACAAGAAGACCAATCTTTGTTGTTGTAAATTCACATGTTTTTGTATTGAATGTTAATTATGCTGCCAAACTAACCCCACACACAATGCATGCATTTGTCACCTATCATGTCGCTGAATGTTTGCTCACTGAACGTTAAGGGACTGAACACCCCTTTCAAAAGGGCAATGGTCTGGAAAGACGCCACGTCAGCAAACATAGACATACTATGCCTCCAAGAGACACATCTCACACACTCTTCCTGCAATAAACTCTCAAATAAACTTTACCCCAAAATCTTCTTTGCAAATGCTCAAAAGAAACACACAGGCATCTTGGTCGCACTTAGAGAGACTTTAAATTTCTCCCTAAAAGAACAAATCATCGACCCAAAAGGAAGATACCTTATCTTAGTAGGCACACTCCATGGAACCCCAATAACACTAGTAAACATATACGTGCCTAACAAGGCACAAATTTCCTTTTTAAACAAACTAATTAAAAAACTCAAAAGAGTTCACATAGGCAAACCAACTCCTCAATAGGCACCACCACGTGATCAGATCATTCCCCCATCTACTTAAAGTTTAACATCAACGCCCCTTTCAACCCAGCTAGAATCTGGAGAAACGACACAAACTTGTTTAATTCCCCCTCCAACCAAAATTTCATTGTAAGCGCTTTGGATGAATATTTCTCCAAGAATGCTACACCCGACATTAACAATTTTACGCTATGGAATGCCCACAAGGCAGTAATCTGAGGAATACTGATAAAACTCAAAATCCAAGACCGAAAAAACAAACAAGCAAAAATCGACTGCTTTCTAGAAAATATAAAAAAATAGGAGAGAGCTCAACAAGAACTCCCTCAAAATAATCATCACCTGGAGTTGATGGCCCTGAGGAGAGAACTGAGGAAAATTCTTCTAGATAAACATGCTAACAACATTACCTTCCTCAGAGCAAATTTCTACTCCTATATTGACAAGCCTTCAAAACTAATGGCTAAAATGGCCAAAAAGAAACAAATCAAAGCAAAAATTCCATACATAAACTCCCTCAATGACCCCACCACAAGAATTACTCACCCAAAACAAATATCAGAACAATTTAGAACTTTCTACGCCAATCTTTATAACCTAGCTAATGACCCAAATACTTTCCAACCCACCTCTGAAGAAGTTCTTAGAGAGTGTGTCCCTTCCTTCCTTGAAATCGAAAAACAAGTCCCTTAGCGAACGGCCAAGAGTACTATAGCAAGAAAATGGAAATCAACGTCTCCGCCTGTTCTGAAGGACTTACTGGACATAATAGCAGACCACCATTGCTTTGAAAAAATATACGTAAAAAACAACAATTCTCTTTCAAAATTCAAACGCCTATGGGAACCTTGGCAGCAATTCAAGTTAAAATGTTTGTTTTAATTTTTTTTTATTTAAATTCTTTATTTATGGTAATAACTTGGGTACAAAAAGGAA
This sequence comes from Eleutherodactylus coqui, assembly GCF_035609145.1. Taxonomy (NCBI): domain Eukaryota; kingdom Metazoa; phylum Chordata; class Amphibia; order Anura; family Eleutherodactylidae; genus Eleutherodactylus; species Eleutherodactylus coqui. The sequence continues at coordinate 26,077,282 of NC_089842.1, read as the reverse complement.
AGAGGGGAGGGGATACAACAAAAAAAAAAAAATAGCATACAGCAGTTTGTCTTAAATGTTTGTTTTAATTTTATTAACACTTTGTTTCCACTGATGAAGCTGATAACAAGCCCTACCAGTGAATCTAAAACGTGTTGCATTTCAGTTTCTTCTCTATCCATCAGTGATTCATTTTATTTCAATGCTGGACATGTTCACATTATATCTTGCTCATATATTAGTTACTGTACACACTGCAAGTTATCCCTGCATGTATGTACCAAGCTTTACCAGCGAACTTAACGCTTGTTGCATTTTAGTTTCCTATCCACCCAATTGTAGCTTACTTTATTCCAACCCTTTACGTACTCGTTTTATATCTTGCTTCTATATCAGCTATTGTACACACTGCAAGTTAATCCTGCATTTATGTATAATTCAAAATGTTTAATAAAAAAATATTAAAAAAAAAATATATATATATATCATCGGCCATCTTCCATGCAAATTACTTGATCTACCAATCTAATGCCTGTTGAGAAATGCAGCTTAGCTTCACTCTATACTGAGACAAATGCTGTTTTGCTTGCTCTGATGAAATTACAGTAACGAATGTTTATTTTAATATTTTCATAGCCACTGGCCTTTGTGTATTACTGACTCTTCTCACCTAACTATTGTGCTGTATAGCACTGGCGTCACAACATATATTATCTACAATGCCATAAAACCTGTTGGGTTCCACTGTGGACTTTACTACCTAAAGAGCTGTGGTGATAGCTGCTTTGACACCATTTTATTTCATATGCCACTCTTATCATCATCCAAGCTATCATCCTACACTCTGCAGGTGCATCAGTAAGACAATAGTGAGACATAGAGATAGATCGATAGAAAGATAGGAGATAGATAGACATGACTTGATAGGCAATCTGCAATGGCAGCCTTAGGGGCTTTAAAAAGCCCCTGGCTGCCATGTCAACCACAGGGCAACCCTCGATCTCATCATGGAGGGCAATGGCAGACCCCCTAAACATCAATCATGGCAATTAAATGCCGCTGTCAGAATTGACCACAGCATTTAAAGTGTTAATAGCTCCAATCAGTAGCATGGTTTTTCGGAGCTGTTGTGGGCATGTGTCAGCTGTTAGAAACAACCGGCACCTGCAGTGTATAGAGCGGGATTGAACTTTAATTCTCCTGCATACAGAATTTATTGCTTATATGTCGATATGTCTGTGGCATCTTTTCAGGCTTGATAAAGACTTTTTTGGTTGAAATATTGCCTTATTGACATGATTACGGAAAAATAAAGATTTTTTACACCATAGATGCTGCCACTGCCTATCTTATCTTTTGCCTAAACCTTTGCTGGAGTTTACGGTTCATAACTCCTTGGGTGGCTATGTATTTCTCTCTCCCGCCCTGTTGGGCTATGATTTTGGTCTGAGTGCTGCTGGATGTGTCTACTTTTTGACCCCTGCATACATATCCCCAAACTCCAGAATTTAAATGTATATCCTGTAGCATTAAGGGGTTAAAAATGATAAACTAACATTTTGCATTGACAGAAGTATTCAAACCCTGTACTAAGTACTTAGGTGAAGCACCTTTGGCAGTGATTTGGCAGATGACTTCTTGGGTATAAGGTACAAGGTTTGCACACTTGGATTTGGGGATTTTCTGCCATTCTACTGCATATCCTCTCAAGCTCTGTCAGGTTTGATGGGGGCCGTCTGTGGACAGCCATTTTCAGGTCTCTCCAAAGATGCTCGATAGGGTTCATGTCAGGGGTCTGGCTCGATCACTCAAATTTCAAGCATCATACCAGAAGGTGTGAATGTTTATGTCAATGCTAGTTGATATAAAATGTTAGTTTTTCATTTTTTAAAAATGTATAAATTTCTAATGTTCTGTTGTCACTTTGCCTTTATGGGGTACTGAGTGCAGAATGATGGGGAAATAATTTGCACAAGGCAACAACATAACAAAATATAAAAAGTGAAAGGGTCTGAGGACGGTCCGCACCCGCTGTATCACATCAGTAAATTTTGTGTTTGCAAACCAAAGTTCATCCACAGGAGAATTAATGTTTGGCTAGACTTTAGTTGTTAGATTGTCAAATCCCAACTGTAGTGCTGCTGCCGATCAGAAAACAGGAACCTGGATAACAAACTAAATAGACCCCCCCCCCCTGCAACCCACCATTTTGTAATTGCCCCCTGAATTGTAATTGCAGATCTGCAACATTTTTGTTAAAGAACAATGACCATGATGTGACAGAGGCAGACGGACGGATGCAAAATGAATTCATATGTACTGCCTAACAAGGCTTATGCAAACAGGCTCAGCTAGTAGGGATGACTGCACTTTTCAGCATTATCCTCCTCTTCCTCAAGCGACTCTGAACTCCTTGTACCCCCAAGAAGATGACGTCCAAGGATTGCTACTTCAGAGGACCTTGATTCATCTGAGTGGACTACCCCAGAAAATTTCAGATCCCAGACCTCTGAGTTTACTAGGAGCTCAGGGATGCAATTTAATGTAGCCCGACTCAGAGAGGTAGACTTTTTTAAGATTTTCCTTTTAAATGATTTGATTGCCCACCTTGTTACCCAAACTAGTTTATATGCCCCAAATTTCATCCGAGAAAACCCCAACTCCAGTTAGAGTTAACATTCTAGGGCATTGTATTATATATGGGGCTAGTAAAGAAGCTGATCATTAGGGTCTACCACACCCCACACCCCAATGTTCCACATGGCTATGTAGCGATCATAGAATTCTTGCATTATAATGACAATACGCAGTGTCTATGTAGTGATTGGAGACAACACTGATCCCTGTCATTAACCCCTTACATGCCCCAGTGTGTTGATTAGAGCATATAGTGAGTTAACAGAGTAAGGAGCTCCCTCTATGATGTCATCAGCCCTCAAGCATCTAATTGTGGAGGGCCGATGGCAAACTATGGCAACCGTAAGGCTGGGTTCACACAGGGCGGATTTGCCGCGGAAATTCCGCACGGAATTTCGCCGCGGCAAATCTGCCTGCGGCCGCTAATCTCGGGATTAGCCAGTCATGTGGACGAGATTTCTCAGAAATCTCGTCCACACGGGACGGCCAATCCGCTGCGGTAAGTCAGGCTGGAACCGCGGCTGCGGCGGCTGCAGCCGTGATTTCAGAATATGCAGCATGTCTATTTATATTTTCTTTCCGCCGCGGCCAAGCTCTCCTCTATGGGAGCGCAGCGGAAGAGCGAGCGGCCGGGCAGCTTCAAAAACGCCGCGGGTCTTTTCCGCGGCGGTTCTCCCAGGGAAAATCTCGCGGTTTTTGCTGCGGCCAAACCGCAGGATTTTCGGCGGGAATACGTCCAGTGTGAACCCAGCCTAAGTCTAACAGTGGCTTTCGGATCTGCTATTGCTTTCAATGTAAATGTATAGTGATAATACACTGCAGTAGAGAAGTACAGCAGGGTACTATCTAAGCAATCACAGAATTGCGGGTTCAAGTCCCCTACAGAGACATAAAAAAAAAAGTAGAAAACTTTTTTTATGCACTTTCTTTTTTTTTTTTTTTAAATGAATAAAAAGAAAAGCTTGTATCGCCCTGTCCATAATGACCTTTATAATAAAGTGAACGCTTTTTATTCCGCATAGTAAACTCTATAAAGGAAAAAAAATGCTGCCAAATTGCTTCCATATTCATATATTCCCCAAAATGGTACCAATAAGAATTACACCTAGTCATGCAAAAGCAAGTCCTCATAAATTATTTTTAAAAAACAGAGGGCTTTCATATGCTAAAGTGGCAAAAATGAAAAGCATATAAAGTATTTTGGATTCATCCTAATCATAATGACTCGCAAAAAAACATAGGTTTTTTTTTAGGACGAGCGCTGTTAGCCATGAGAAAAGATTGCGGCTATAGTGCTGTAAAGATCACGTGAATGGGCTACTTCTAGCTACTTGAAGTAGTTTTCACACGATCCGAGGTGCGTGCTATGTGCTTTCAAGGCTCCAACAGGAGCCTATGGAAAGCATGCAGCAAAGATGTCCTATCATTGAGCGCACCTCGGAGCCGGCATGTGAGTTCGCCCTTGCACGTCCTACCTTTTGTTAGATGTGCTGATCCAGTGCGCCTAACATTCTCTCATGTGAATGCTTCTATTGGTTCCTAATAGAAGCACGTTCTGTGCGCTCCTAACCAGCGCTCGTCTGAATGAGGCCTTAGTGAACTGAAAAAAATATCAACGGTAGAATTGATGTTTTTTGACTCTGTCCCTGCAAAAAAATGAATAAAAGTTATACAATAGATTATATGCATCCCAAAAATAGTACTATTAAAACTACAGCTCGCCACGCAGCAAACAGGCCTCATACGGTCATGTCGACTGAAGAATAAAAAAGTTAAGGCTTTTGAAAAGTAGAGATGAAGATCCAAAATAAATGTAGCATTTTTTAATCTGCAGCAGACCCGAATTTATTTATCTTTTTAAGAAAGGATTGTTTCTTTAACTTTTTCACAGAATTATTTACTGAAAATTCGACACGGTCTTAAGTAAAATCTCACGAAACACATTATTGTATCACAATGAGTTGTCCTAACGGACAATCTCACATCTGCTATATCTATATGGAACATTGTGATGTATTATAAAGAGTTATATAAATACAGATGTAGCATTTTTAGGTATCAAACTAAGGGCTAATTCACAGGAGTGTTTTTATGGCCACTGTTTTTACGATATACGCTACCATCTGAGTTGTCTATCCCCTTCTCTCCCCTCGCCAGCTTTTTGTCTCACTTCTCCCCTCCGGCTGTTTACAATAGTAGGGGGCGAAACGGGTGTAGCTAGGCTCCGCCCCATTGCTGGCTGCAGACAAGGGGCGGGGAGGGGGCAGGAATTTAGCTCCGCCCAAATCCCACTCCTCCCATTGCAAACAGCCGGAGTGGGGGGAAAGGCAGAGAGTCGGTGAGGGGAAAGAAGGGGATAGACAGCTTAGATGGTAGCGTACATCAGCTGGACGTGAAAACGGAAGCCGATATACGCTCCTGTGAATAAGCCCTAAGGGCGGCTTCACACAGGCATATGCATTTTTGCACGCAGTTCAGCGCAACATATTTGCGCTATGAATTATTTATTTTTGCGTATGGTGTATTTTACTGTACTTTTTGCGCATGCAGGGCATGTTCATTTGCGCGAGTCAGATGAAGATGCTCTAATTTAAATGGCCATTTAGCCTAATGAGTTCCAGATTTGTTCTTTTTTTAACTGAATTGCCGCACGGCTCAATATGTGAATATGGGAAATACAATACACTGCAATACTAAAGTATTACAGTGTATTATAGAAGTGATCAAATGATTACACGTTCAAATCCCCTGAGAGGACTAAAAAACGTAACGTGAATGTTATTAAAATAAAGTTTTAAAAATATTAAAAATTAAAAACCCTAATCCCAGTTTCCCCACAAAACTATTAAAACATTTTTAAAAAATGTAAGTCGCATCACTGCATTCAAAACAGCCCAAAATATCTAAGCATCACATTATTTATCTAACATGGGGAATGTTGTAAAAAAGAGCCACTTGCGATTTTTTAATGCTGCTCTATCGCAGCTGTTTTTTTATGTGACTGTCAATGGGATTCTCTAATGTTAAAAACATATCGCAAGATTGTGCTTTGCAATTTTTGAGTGATGTGTTTTTAACTTTAGAAAGTCCCATTGACGAAAAAAATGAGTGAGAAAATTCCGCGAGATTTGTGCGTTGCAAGACGCACTAATATGAACCCAATTTTTTTGAATGGGTTCATGTACATGACCGATGTTTTTTTGCATAGCACCACAATGCGATGCTATGCAGGTAGCAAATCATTGCATGTTCTATCTTCCTGCGTGATCTTGCAACGTCCATTGTCTTTAATTGCTGGCAGCAGCATCGCGAGGTCACCTATTGAATGTAATGGGAGAGACTCCAGAATCCTTCTGCCACAGCTGACAGCCATGGCGGAGGATTGCTTCTGCCCCGAAGTGATGTGAGGCTGTTTTGACATGAAAATACCTCGCATTCTCGGGGAATTCAGATGGTGATTCACGGTCATATCACGCTCGCCAGTGCAAAGTTAGCCTAAGGGCGCCCACCCACTGGCGTTTGCGATTTCCGTGCGTGAAAAACGCAGCGTTTTCGGCGCGTTTTCCACGCGTTTTTCGTGGCGTTTTCGCGGCATTTTTTTAACTTTTCCATTAATTTCCATTGACATTCATGGGTGCATTAAGAGAAAAATAAGGACACATATGCAACTGACAGTTCCTATGTTAAAAATTGCAACGGACCGAAAAAAAAAAACGCCAGTGGACAGGAACACATTCAAAACTAATTGCTCTTGAGAAAAAACGCAAAACGCAAAGGAAAAAAAATCGCCAGTGGGTGGGCGCCCTTACTATACCATGAGTGCCGCAAAATATGGTGCACTTTTTGTTCCATTTCAACCTACTTGCAAATTTTTTTAATCCTATCATAAAAAAATTCAACTCATCCCTCATATAACTCTGTTGATGGAAAAATATAATTATTTATCATTTATGATTCTGTATATTTTTTATGTTTTATTGAATCCACTCTATGCTTTGTTTAGTATAGCAATGATTATTACAGTGCATTCAATGGGATTGGTGATCTTCTGAGTTACCACTAGATGGCAGCAGACTATGATGTTTTCTTTGTTGTTGTTGTTAACCGTTTAGTCGATCACGACCCTCGGTGACCCTAAAGGCTCCCTCCATGTTTTTCGGTTTTGCACGACTTCTTTCAGCTGTGTGATATCCATGCCAGTATCAGCTCTGACAGTATCAGCCATTGTGTTCTTTGGCAGCCAGGTTTTCTTTTGCCAGTGATCTTTCCAAGTATTATAGATTTTTCTAGTAACTCTTCTTCTGGTAAACTTACCCTCCAGTGATATATTGGGTCCTATATGATTCAGGACTTCTGTTACTCTTGCTGTCCAGGGCATACCCGGCAGCTTTCGCCAGCATCACAGCTCATACGCATAAAACCTCCTTCTATCAGCTTCTCTCGCAGTTCAGCTTTCACATCCATACATGACTATGGGGAAAACTGTGATTTACACTATTCTGCATTTAGTTGCTATGCCGATATACAAGTTGGTGTCCTAGATGGTCCCATACATGTTCTATTGGCTATAAATCTGGTGCTCTGGTGGTCACAGAAGTGTGACAATGTTGTGGGGACATTCCTGTGATCCCCCTTGTCTGTGCTGCTGAGCATTATCCTGCTGGAAGCCGCCATAAGAGGAACACATGTGGCTGCAGGATGTCCTGAACATATCGCTGAGCTGTCATTGTCCCTCGCATCACTACTAGAGGGGACCGACTGTCATATGTGATGACCCCCCACAGACTATCACACCAGCAGGGGGCAGTGTGCCGCTCCACAGCAAAGGCAAGATTGAGGAACTCACCCTTAGATCTCCAGATAGGAACACGGACGTTGTAAGTGCCCAAACTCAACCTGGATCCATCACTGAAGATACCCAGTTCTACGCCGTAGCATCCAGTTTCATCGTTCATGATACCCCTGCAAATGCGGGCAACAGTAGGTGTCAAAGGCAGCACACGTAATGGGGCACTGTGAGACCAATTGTCCTTCAGCCAAGCACCTGGAAATTGTTCCAACAGACACAGGGGTGTAACGATAGCGCCACCTGTCTGGTGGACAACAAAACAGTTAGAGCTGATTGTGCTTGCTGGTTGTGCTCGCCATCACCACGTCCTCAGGCAGAGAGTTCCATAGTCTCATTGCTCTTACAGTAAAGAACCCCTTTCTATGTCAGTGTAGAAACCTTCTTTCCTCTAGATGTAGAGGATGCCACCTTGTTGCAGTCACATTCCTGGGCATAAACATTGCATTCCAATAATGTACCCCCTCTCAAACTCTGATTTTTGGGCAAGATCTCTTGTATTGCATTGTAGAGGCATCTAATGGTCAACAAGCTCTACACCAGTGGGAAAGAGGTCACTACACACAAGTAGCTTCTGAGAGCCTTTTCATAGGCCAAGGGCTTGTTCAGACGAGCTCTGTCCACGTGCAGTGTAGCCACGTGCATTAAGCAGCTATACTGCTCTAAAGATCACATGAAAAGGCTAATTCCAACTACCTAAAGTAGCCCGTTCACACGATCCGAGGTGCGTGGTGTGTGCTTTCCAGCTTCTATAGGAGTCTATGGAAAGCACACAGCAAAGATAGGGCGGGTCTTATCTTTTCATGCATCACAGAGCTTAGATGTGCATTTGCACTCACATGTCCTATCTTTGTTAGATGTGCTAATTTAGCGTGTCTAACAGTCGTTCATGTGAACACTTCTATACAAACCCACTGTGCATGCCTCTAATGCAAGCGGACAGCGCTTGTCTGAATAATCCCTAAGGATGAAACTACTTTTAGGGCCTCAGGTGTCAAGACCATTCATCTAAATACTCTACAACGCTAATAATTTGTATATCTGCCTGAGATGTAACTGCATGCCGAGTTTTGCAGCCAAACTGCACAACTGCTTCTAGGTGCTTGATTTTTTTGACAGTGAGTGCGTGTGTATGTACAGGGGGTGAATAAATATATGGAAACACTATACAAAAATGAATGGAATTTTAATCATTAGCACTGAGCTGCACTTTTGACCCCTGCTTGGCTGAGAGCTTTCCCGACAAATTTGTGTTTACTTCACCTCTTGCCCTGCTCTGGGTGGTTTTGAGAGCCAGCTGGTAACAGCAGCTGAGTGACTCAAACCCCTGACCAATGGGGAACCTTGTTGCTCGGACAAATGTTCACTTCTGCCTGGCAGCTGCCATGACTTGTCCGGATAGCGCTGGTAATGTGGCTGCTGTACTTGATGGTATGAACAGGTACTTATACAGAAACATAGCAGGGGCTGGAGGCAGAGGTGCAGTAATGAGATTCAGGCAGAAAGTCAGGGGAGGCAGCAAGTCATAAAGGATTAAAGGGGGACAGGTTTAGTGAGCGCGTATTGGTCCTTCAAGGTAAAGGACAGGAGTGCATGCAAACCCTACGGGCAGATGCTGGAGAGGCCCAGCAGACGAATGAGTGTGGAGAGCAGCACTTAGATGATGGCAATGCCTGAGTGCAGCCTCAGCAGCAGGTAAGTGAGATGGGCGGTGGCGGTGCATCGCGACAATATATAATGCTGAAGAAGTAATGATTTGTTTGATTAATTCCTGCTGTATAACTTAACTTTATTTTATAAAATGGTGAGTATGAGCATCTCTAGGTTTCCCGGTCGCAGCAGTTGAACAGTTGCAAAAGAGTTCCTGGTTTAACATTGGTTTAGTAAAGTCCCTTGACCCGGGTTTCCCCTTTTGTATAGTCACAGGTATAAAAAGTCCCACTGAACCTCTATCTCAGATATGGGTTGCAGAGGAGTTGCGGCTGCAGAATCCAATCGCTCAGGACATGCACTTCTCTCTCTTGGTCACCATAGGTAACCGCACAACCAACACCAGTGGGCTAGACAAAACTGAAATACTCAGCAGCTCAGAGAATCCAGAGGCATCACACCACAATCCAGCCCCACATAGGAGGACATGAAGACACATCTTGTCTCTAACTTTCATGTAACTCCGACTATGAAGACCAGGAAGTGCATGACTCTTCTGCTCATGCCTAAAGCCACCGACCATCCCTTTAACCCCTTAGTGACAGCCGCATTGCCTTTTTACGTCCTAGCTAAGTAGGCTTTAATCCTAGAGGACATAAAAACATGCATCCTCTTTGGATTAAAGCCCTCTTAACTGAGGATGTGACAGCTCAATGCTGTCGGTGCCCGCAGGCAATACGATGGGCGCTATCCAACAGATAGCGGCGATCTCAATAAAGTGAAAAAAAGTTACAGATTCAGCTGCCCTGATGAATCTGATCCATCAGGGCAGCTGAAATTACTCACCCGCCTTGTCCGTAATGTCCCACGGTGAAGGGTTTCCCCAGGACCCGTCACCGCTGTTCTGGGCATGCGCGTCAGACAAATGATGTCATGCGCATGCGCAGAAGGCTGACAGGACTGGCAGAGCTGACACCAGCTCTGACCGTGGTGAGCGGTCCCTGGACCGGTGATCGCGGCGATCACAAAAAAGTTTTTAAAAGTTGAAAAAAAGTTAGTTTCACCTCCCCTCATGGATCCGGATGGTGTCATCAAAATGGGCAGTACACCCCTAGATAAGTTCATTAAGGGGTCCAGTTTTCAAAATGGGGTCATTTGTGGGGGTTTTCTATGGTTTTGGCATACAAGAGTGCTATGGGGCATAAAAAGGCTTTCGAGCAAAATTTATGTTCTGAAAGCCACCGACTACTCCTTTCATTTTGGTCCCCGTTGTGCATCCAGACATAAGATTAGGGCCATAATGAGTATATTTCTGAAAACAGGACAAACACGGGTATCCATTTTGAGGTGCAAGTCTTCATTCATATTTGTGCTGTTAAAAAAAATGTTTTTAAATTGACAGAATTGCCAAAAAAATGAAAATCACAATTTTTTACTTCTGTTTTGTTTGAATTCATTCACAAACTGTGGGGTCAAAATGTGCAGTAAACCCCTAGATAAATTCGTTAAGGGGTCTAGTTTTCAAAATGGGGTCATTTGTGGTGGTTTTCTATGACTTTGGCCACTCAAGAGCTCTACAAGTATGCTATGGGGCTTAAAAGGCCGTTAAGCAACATTTCTGTTCTGAAAAAGACATTGACTACTCCTTTCATTTTGGGCCCCGTTGTGCATAGAGACATAATATAAGGGCCGCAATGGGTATATTTCTGAACACAGGACAAACAGGGGTATCTATTTTGGGGTGTCAATCCTTTTTATGTGCACTATAGAAAAAAAATATGTCTTCAAAATGACATATTTACAAAAAATATGAAATTTTATTTTTTTCCTCTAAATTGCATTAATTCCTGAAAAAACACTGTGGGGTCAAAATACTCATGACACCCCTCAGTGGATACATAACAGGGTGTGGTTTTTAAAATAGGGTCATTTGTGGGGGTATCTATCATTCTGATACCTATGAGCCTTTGCAATCTTGGCTTGGTGCAGGAAAACAATGTGTTCCTCAAAATGCTGAAAAGTAATGTTAAATGTGTACGTTTCCTAAATGGTTAAAAAGAATGAAAGTTTTTCAAACGTGCATCCAGAATAAAGTAAACAGTTGGAAATATATATCTTAGCAAAAATGTGTACAGTATGTTTGCACATATTTGAGATATTATATTACAGTTCAAAATGTAAAAAAAAATACAATTTTTTAAAAATGTTCCCAATATTGGCACTTTTAATAAATATACACAAATTCTACCTGACTATTTTCACCACATAAATGAAGTACAATATGTGGCGAAAAAACAATGTCAGAATCACTTGGATATGCAAAGCCTTTATGGAGTTATGATATGTTAAGTGACACATGTCAGATTTCCAAAATTTGGCTCCGGCACTAAGGCGCAAACAGGTTTCGTCACTGAGGGGTTAAAGTGACATCGCTCATAACATAAAAACAATCAAAGTACTATAAAGCGAACAGATAACTAACATACCAGGAGGGAGAATAAGGAAAACACTACCCCTTACACACAAACAAATGTTTGAGAAATTTCAGTTTCTGCCACGCTGACCTGTCACCTGACACCCCTCTGTCCAATTGCCAGCAAATAATTTAAACAGTAATACAATAACAAAGCAAAGAACAAAGAATTCTGAACTCCCCCACTAGGTGGCATAGGCCCCCCATTAATACCTCTTTACGAGGAAATATGCAATATGTTCTGTAGAGGGCACTACCCCTCTACAGCTACATTAACCCCCTCTTGTTTGTTTGGGGATCATGATGTAACACCTATGACCAGTTCCATCTTGGATCCAAATGAACTTTGTAATAGTTTTCTTGAATGTCTAAATGATTACCCATGTAATTTACATTTCACTGGGGCATGGACTAAATGTTCTGTGGAGTTTTTGGATATTAGATTGGAAGGGCATACACAAGATCATACACTAGTCACCTAACAATGTCGCAAACCTCAGTCAGGTAATATCATCCTAAGGCCTCATGCCCATGGCCATGTCGGACTCCGCCAGTGGAATATTGCAGCGGAGTCCGACACAGCGCCCCCCCCCCCCAAAGACCCCATACTCACCTGCCATGAAACGCAGCAGAATTCTGTCCGTGGGCATTAGCCCTAAGTGTAGATCACTGCCATTTCAGCAAGAGCGGAACCACACTGAAACCCAAGACAATATCTTTTGGCAAGACGTTGTGGACGATCCAAAGGGGCTGCCAAACGTATTCAATCCAAAAGGCAGGAGATATTCTTATCTGAAAAAAATAATGCTTAAAATGACAGAAAATGACATGTTTTTCCTCTACCGTATAGAGCAGTGGTGGCGAACCTATGGCACGCATGCCAGAGGCGGCACGTAGAGCCCTCCCTACTGGTATGCGCCGCCATTGGCTGCTCACCACTTGTGAATACTGGCAGGGGCTGCGGCTTCTCTGCCGGCAGGGGCTGCATTCACTCAGCTGCGCTGCTAGCGTAGACTGTGACATCAGTGTGCAGCCGGGATCCTCCTCCCCTGACGTCTTCGCTGGGTACAAATACAAATTTTTTTCACAACACTTCTGCCCTATTCAGCAATTCCAGCAACCTGATTGGTTGTTTGGTGAATCAGCCAACCCAAACAACCCATCAGGTTGCTCAAATTGCTGAATAGGGCAGAAGTGTTGTGGAAAAAGTAAATATGCTCTCTGTACTGGTGTACTATGTCACCACCGCAAGTGAGGGGTGGTGACATAGTACACCAGTCAAATCCAAAATCACAGAAACAGCAGCACTCCAATATTACCTATTAAGGTGTGAGGCAATAGAAATGCAAAGCTCTCCACAGGAACTTGACTCCAAAACATTCCAAAAGTAATACACCAGAAGTGATATGGGAGGCAGCATCAAGTGGAAAAAATTCCAGTTTGGTTAATTAATATAAAACCTTCAAGCTTGACAAAGACCCTGTGTGGGGTTGATACGTGGCTCTGCCTGTGTTTTAACATGGACTGAATAAAGAAGGTTTTATATTAACCGAACGGGAATTTTTTCCACTTGATGCTGCCTCCCATATCTTCTGGTATAGTACACCAGTCAATCAACTGATTCAAGCCCCCAGCTTCTGATTGGCTTGGGGCGGAGGACTACAGCACGGCAAAGAGCGGTGGGCCCGAGCCTAGAAGCGCTGGCTGGCGAGGATGAGAGCGGCGGTGGAACAGGTAGCGCAGAGCCAGCCCATTGGCCCTAGCATACAGGACAGCGACGACTATGGGAGCCTGGCAGAGGCTGAGGCACAGGAGGAGAGTGCACCACAACTGTGAGTCAGGGAGGCGAGGAAAGGGATGTCACTATTACTGCTAGGGACCGCCGTGGGATATCATTATTACCACTGGGGCCGCCGTGGGATGTCACTATTACATCGGGGGCCACTGTGGGACGTCACTGTTACCGCTGGCGCCGTCGTGGGATGTCAATGTTACCGCTGCGCCACCGTGGGATGTCACTGTTACCGCTGGGGCCGCTGTGGGATGTCACTGTTACCACTAGGGCCTCCGTGGGTTGTCACTGTTACTGCTGGGGCTGCGTGAGTTGTCACTGTTACTGCTGGGGCCGCCGTGGGATGTCACTGTTACTGCCGGGGCTGCCGAGGGATGTCACTGTTACCGCTGGGGCTGCTGTGGGATGTCACTATAACACGGGGGGCGGCTGAGGGATGTCACTGTTACTGCTAGGGCTGCTGTGGGATGTCACTATTATTCTGGGAAATGCTGTGGGATGGCAGGGCTGTTTAGTAATAGACAGCGTGCAGATTTTGACTGCTTTTTGGATGCAGAAATGTTGCAGAATTTTCCACAGAAATTTCCACTAAGGATATTCTGCTGTATTTCCGGATCCAGAAAGCAGTTAAAATCTGAACGCTGTCTATTTTGAAGCGGCCCTGTCCTTTTTAGAATGGCGGGGGTAAAATCATACATTGTGATAAGCCCCGCCCCCTGGCATGTTGGTACTTTGCGATAAATAAATGGGTTTTGGGTTGCCGTTTGGGCACTCAGTCTCTGAAAGGTTCGCCATCACTGGTATAGAGGAAATTTTGGGAAGGTTAAGAAGATATTCCTCAAATATCTACCGGTGATGATACAGGGTGATGATAATTAAACTAGAGATGCTCAGAGGTCTCTAGTGAAAAAACTATGGGGCAGAATGAACCCAATAACAACTGGTGTGTATACTCTGTGGCATAACATACTTAAAGGGGTTACCCATTTGTAAACTATTAATGTTCTGTCCACAGGATAGGACCTCAATAGTAAATCAGTAGGCTGTTGCTCGAGCCCCCTGTCAATCAGCTGGTTACTCGGCTGGTGTGCTCATGCACTTAGGTGATTTTTGCAGGAAGAAAACAGCTCTGTTCTCACAGCAGTGGCCAAGCTTGGTATTACAGGCAACGTTTCAATTGAAGCGTATGGGAACTTTGCTTGCAATACCAAACCTGGCCACTACAGTGGGAACAGAGCTGTGTGCTTCCTGCAGAAATCAGCTTAGTGTACAAGCACACAGACCTTTATAACAGCTGATTGGCAGGGCTCCCAGGCAGCAGACCCCCAACAATCAACTATTGATAGCTTATCCTAATGATAGTCCATTAATAGTTTACAACTAGGCAACAATTTTAAGGAAATCTTGAATGAAGGTGTCACATGTGTAGCAAACGTAGTTAGGCATTAGGAAGTCTGTTGTCACACAGTGAATCTAGGCCTGCGGGAACACATGCTACTACTTGGCTTTCTTTAGAAGCATTTTTTGGGTGTGGCGGTGCACGAGGCGATGTTTCTAAAGCCTATTAATCTAATGCTAAAAATAAGAATTACAAGAAAACCAGTTTTATCACTTGTGATATACATCATGTGATATTGAGTACAGGGCTGTATTGACCACTGGGCACTGGAGGTCCAGTGCCTAGGATGGCTCCTTTCAGGGGGCGGTTCTAGATCAGAAATATTCTTTTATTTTGTTTTAATCCCCTTCTCGACAGACTTCAAGCAAAATTGGGGGAGGAGTGCACTCCCTCTATATCTTACATTTCTAATCCCTCCTTCTGTCCCTACGCTGCTGCAGGGACACACAGAAGGCGGTGCATGCAGTCGGATTCCTCCTTTTACCCTCTCCACTCCGGTGTGCTTCTGAGTAATAGAGGAACCAAGGAGGAATAGTTGTCTACTGACTGCCTTCTGCGTGTCCGTACAGTCATGCTGGTTACGGAGAAAGTGATTATAGCTATAAGGTACAGAGGATGTCTGCCAATGTAGTCACGGGCGCATACCTCCCACCTCACATGCTTCGGCAACAATTTTGCTAGGACGTCTGGCTGGGAGGGGGTTAAAATGAAGGGGAACATTTTCTTAAATATAAAAAAGGGCAGTTAAGAATGCCACAAAGGGGCCACCAGTACTTAGGAAGTGTTTCAAGGGGATAGAGGGACCACCATTACTAGAGTAGTGTAGCAGTAGCACAGAGGGTCCACAGATACTTGGAAAGGGGGGAGGAGCCTGGGGGGTCTACAGTTATCTGGAGAGAGTAGCAGGAGCCTAGAGGATCCATAGTTACTTGGAGAGGGGGTAGGAGCCTAGATGACCCACAGTTATTTGGAGAGCGGGATAAGAGCACTTGGAAAGGTGTTCAGGGGCATAGAGGGTCCACAGTTACTTGGAAAGGGGGACAGGACCGTGGGGGTACACAGTTTCTTGAAGATTAGAGGGCCCACGGTTACTTTGAGAGGGGGCAAGAGCACAACGGGACTACTGTTAGGCTCTGTTCACTCTAGAACTTTACATCTATTTAGTTTTTGGAGCAGATGAATGAAAATCAAATTAAATAAACATTTCCATTTTCTTCATCATTGATTTCAAGGAGTTTTCCAAAAAACGACAAATATTTTATATTTTTGTTTGCGTTCTATTATGTTTCTGTTGTTTTTTCTTTTTTAACGGAACAAGTAGTGCTGCGTTATTTAGTCTCTAAATAGTAATGTTATCCAGTCTCAGAATAGCGGCATTATTTAATCGCCATATGACAGTGCTAGTCGGCACGGTACGGTGCTGTTAAAGCAGTAATCTTGGCAGCATAGATAGGTGCAAATCCGTTTTCTTTTCTTCTCCCATAACGTATAGAGTGACCACTACGGTTTGACCTCCACGGTCTTTTTCAAGCTTGTGCTTTTCACTCCCAGCCATTGGGGACGTATTCTGGTTTAGAGTCTATGGCAGTATAAGCTGTAACTATGTCCCTGCATGGATTGTGTGGACTGCAACAATGTAGGTTATATTCTATGCAATTTAAAAACAAGGATTGTGGAACACAGACTCATTGTCAAAATAAATCAACTACTTAGAAGTTGTTGGAAATGAATGAAACTTTCTCGTGTGACTGTAATGTTAGTATAAGTAAGTGGTTACAATATCAGAGCAAACGGGTCATTTATTGTGGAGAACTGACTCCTTGTAGGGAAGCTCTTGTACCCTGTTGTACCACCTCTAGCTTGAATACAAGATGTGATATGGGCAGGCATGGAGGCTCTAGTACCCTGTTGTACCGCCTCTAGCTTGGATACAAGATGTGATACAGGCGGTCATGGAGGCTCTAGTACCCTGTTGTACCGCCTCTAGCTTGGATACAAGATGTGATACAGGCGGTCATGGAGGCTCTAGTACCCTGTTGTACCGCCTCTAGCTTGGATTCAAGATGTGATACAGGCAGGCATGGAGGCTCTAGTGCACTGTTGTAACAGCTCTAGCTTGGATACAAGATTTGATACAAACGGGTATGGAGGCTCTAGTACCCTGTTGTACTGCCTCTAGTTTGGATGGAAGATGAGATACGAGACTGGGCGTGGAGGCTGTAGTACCCTGTTTGGTCACCTCTAGCTTGGATACAGGATGTGATAAGGGAGGCATGGAGGCATACAGGTTCTGTATGGTATCCTGCAGCTTTTTGCTCCACATTTTGTGCAACTGAGCTTTTAGATCATACAAACTCATAGGCTGTCGAAATTGGCATCCCAGATCGTCCCCATACATGTTCTATTGGCGATACTTCTGGTGACCAGGCAGCGAAGTGTGACAATGTTGTGGGGGCTTCCTGTGACCCTGTTGTGTGTGTGTGTGTGTGTGTGGCCAAGCATTATCCTGGTGCCTCTTGGAAGCCGCCATGAGAGGAACACATGTGGCTGCAGAATGTCCTGAACATATCGTTGAGCTGTCAATGTCCCTCGTAGCACTACTAGGGGACCAATTGCTATTTGTGATGGCCCCCCAGACCATCACATCATCAGTGCCCAAACTAAAGCTGGAGTCGCCACTGAAGACAACCCAGTTCCACTCAGCAGCATCCAGTTTTGTTATCCACAACTCCTTCTGGGTGATCTTTTTGACAATGACTGTAATTCAGGTATAGAGAAACGACAGGTAGACATTTCTGGTGTAAGTAAATGTTTTATTGAAAAATGTGATTGCTCTCAGTAAGGGAAACCAAGTAATCTTGTAGATATAACTTTTAATAGCCAACAAAATAGCATGATATTGCAGCAAGCTTTCGCGATATCGACCGTTCATCGGCCTATGAATGAAACCAGGGTAAAGAAAAAAGATTGCTCACCTTCACTGCATCCTGGGCTGAGGTTCATTCTATTCTTGGCCATCTTTGACGTCTCAAGAATGGAATGAACCTCAGCCTGGGATTCCTGCATAAGTGGGGAATATGAAAGGTCTGAAGGAGGTCAAAATGGGTGTCTTCTTCCCAATCATTTTTTGCTTTTTCCCATAAAAATTCAGAAATTGATTGTAAGAATGTTTCCATCCAATAGTTGGTGCTGCTGAGGTAGTATTCCCATCTTCTTCCATGTGCATTTGAGATAAGAGACATCATAAAACTGGCACATTCCTCAGCTCAGTGGACTGATTTAGTATTTATCTCTCTGCTCAGACTGTCTTGTGTTTTTTTTAAGTCTCAAATTTCTGTGTGCATGCCCAGTAGCTCTCTTCCGTCCAGGTCTGCTGCGGTGAGGATTACAAGTGTCCAGCTGTCATGGAGGTGGAGGGTGAGTGTAACGGGGAAGGGGGGGGGGGCTATCAGTGTGCTGGTCAGGTGTCTGGGGGTAGTGGAGGCTGCTGGCAGTGTGCTGGTTGGGTGTCTGGAGGGAGGGGGGGCTGCTGTCAGTGTGCTGGTTGGGTGTCTGGGGGAGGGAGGCAGCTGTCAGTGTGCTGCTCAGGTGTCTGCGGGAGGGGCGGCTGCTGTCACTGTGCTGTTCTGGTGTCTGTGGGAGGGGGCTGCTGTCAGTGTGCTGCTCGGGTGTCTGGGGGAGGGGGCTGCTGTTAGTGTGCTGCTCGGGTGTCTGGGGGAGGGGGCTGCTGTTAGTGTGCTGCTCGGGTGTCTGGGGGGAGGGGGGGCTGCTGTCAGTGTGCTGGTCGGGTGTATGGGGGGAGGGGGGGCTGCTGACAGTGTGCTGGTCGGGTGTCTGGGGGAAGGGGAGGCTGCTGACAGTGTGCTGGTCGGGTGTCTGGGGGGAGGGGGGGCTGCTGTCAGTGTGCTGGTCAGGGTGCCTGGGGGAGAAAGGGGGAGGGGGGGCTGTCAGTGTGCTGGTCGGGTGCCTGGGGGGGGGGGGAGGAGTGGGGGGCTGTCAGTGTGCTGGTCAGGTGCCTGTGGGGGCTCTCAAAGTGTATTTTGGGTTGACGGTGGTGGTGGTGGTGGAGGGGGGTTGTTGATGTCAATGTATTGTCCAGAAGGGGTAGTGCTGTCGCCTTAGGGTTTGCTGTCACATAGATTTGTCACTGTGGAGTGTGCTGTCACATTGACTTGTCACTGTTGAGTACTGTCACATAGACTTCTTGTGGGGGGTGGGGGTGCTGTCACATAGACTTGTCGCTGTGGGGTGTGCTGTCACATAGACTTGTCGCTGTGGGGTGTGCTGTCACATAGACTTGTCACTGTGTGGTGTGCTGTCACATAGACTTGTCGCTGTGGGGTGTGCTGTCACATAGACTTGTCGCTGTGGGGTGTGCTGTCACATAGACTTGTCGCTGTGGGGTGTGCTGTCACATAGACTTGTCGCTGTGGGGTGTGCTGTCACATAGACTTGTCGCTGTGGGGTGTGCTGTCACATAGACTTCTTGCCGGGGTGGGAGTCCTGTCACAAAGATTTGTCGCTGTGAAATTTGCTAGTCAGCTAGACTTGTCACTGTGGAGTGATGTCACATAGACTTCTTGCCAGGGGTGGGGGTGCTGTCACATAGATTTGTCGCTGTGGGGTGTGCTGTCACATAGACTTGTCGCTGTGGGGTGTGCTGTCACATAGACTTGTCGCTGTGGGGTGTGCTGTCACATAGACTTCTTGCCGGGGTGGGAGTCCTGTCACAAAGATTTGTCACTGTGAAATTTGCTAGTCAGCTAGACTTGTCACTGTGGAGTGATGTCACATAGACTTCTTGCCGGGGGTGGGGGTGCTGTCACATAGACTTGTCACTGTGGGATGTGCTGTCACATAGACTTGTCGACGGTGAAAGAGTGTGGGAGTGTTGTCACTAGAGATAAGCGAGCGTACTTGTCCGAGCTTGATACTCGTTCGAGATGCTCGTTACTCGAGACGAGCACCACGCGGTGCTCGACTTCATTACATTTCCTTCCCTGA
Organism: Eleutherodactylus coqui; assembly: GCF_035609145.1. NCBI lineage: Eukaryota > Metazoa > Chordata > Amphibia > Anura > Eleutherodactylidae > Eleutherodactylus > Eleutherodactylus coqui. The sequence goes on along the minus strand of NC_089842.1, from coordinate 26,057,502 downwards.
GAAATTTGCGCGCTTTTCTGGCCAATAGAAACACAGGGAAGGCATTACAACTTCCTCCTATGAAGTTCCAGCCCTATACCACCCCCCTGCAGTGAGTGGCTGGGGAGATCAGGTGTCACCCGAGTATTAAAATTTGCCCCGCCCGCGGCTCGCCACAGACACACACTAAGAGAGATCAGGGAAAGTGCTGTTGCTGCTGTAGCTGCTATAGGGAGAGTGTTAGGTGTTATTTTAGTCTTCAAGAACCCCAACGGTCCTTCTTAGGGCCACATCTGACCGTGTGCAGTACTGTTGAGGCTGCTTTTAGCAGTTTTGCATAATTTTTTTGCATTTTTTTTGTATATCAGGCTTGCAGAGCATTACGTCCTCAGTCTGCAGTAATTTTACATAGTATAGGGCCAGTACTGGTGAGGCAGGGACAGTGGTACAGGGAAAGAGATATACTGGCTATATAGGCAGTGGAAAATGTGCTTTAGAATGCGCCTCGCTAGCAGTTTCAGGTGCTTTTATAGCTAAAAAAAGAAGTGGACTTACCCGGTGCCAGAAGGGTTAATCCGGTGGTAAGGAAATAACCCCTCTGCACCTGTTGTCCACGTTTGCCTTCAGCAGGTTTCTTGCTTCTCCGTATGTCCTTTTGGAGCGGCGTCCGGGGAAATCCTTTCACCATGTTTGCAAGCACGGTCTGGTTGGATAATAAAGTTTAAAATGAAAAGTTTAAAGTTTAAAAGGCGCGGGATATTTTTGTTCTTTATTTTAAACTTTATATAGGCAGTGGGCTTTTTAAAAAAAAATTGTAAAAAAAAATCTTTGGGCTGCCTGTGACCGTGTTCAGTTTACTAAGTGTCTTCTGGGGGTAGTAGTCGCTAACTATTACCCAGCTAGGTGTTACTGCAGCCTTGCGCATAATTTTTTCTGGCTGCACTGTGCTTTCAATAACCACAGTCATCCTCCAACAGGGAAATCCTTATACAGGCTATATAGGCAGTGGGCTTTTCCCCAAAAATTGGTAAAAAAATACTATATTTGGGCTGCCTGTGACCGCCTTCAGTTTACGGCGTGTGTGCTGGGGGTAGTAGTCGCTGATTAATACCCAGCCTTGCGCATAATTTTTTCTGGCTGCACTGTGCTTTCAATAACCATAGTCATCCTCCGAGAGGGAAATCCTTATACAGGCTATATAGGCAGTGGGCTTTTTCCCCAAAATTGGTAAAAAAAATACTATATTTGGGCTGCCTGTGACGATGTTCAGTTTACGGCGTGTGTGCTGGGAGTAGTAGCCGCTCATTATTACCCAGCTAAGCGTTACAGCAGGCTTGCGCATAATTGTTTCCTGGCTCTGCTGTGCGTTCCGTAAGCGAAGTCAGCCTCCAACCATAGGCCAATAAGTGGCACATTTAATTACAGCGTTCTGTTTCTGCTCTACTCGTAATACACCATGCTGAGGGGTAGGGGTAGGCCTAGAGGACGTGGATGCGGGCGAGGACGCGGAGGCCTAAGTCAGGGTGTGGGCACAGGCCGAGCTCCTGGTCCAGGTGTATTGCAGCCGACTGCTGCGGGATTAGGAGAGAGGCAAGTTTCTGGGGTCCCCAGATTCATCTCACAATTAATGGGTCCACGCGGTAGACCTTTATTACAAACTGAGCAGTGTGAGCAGGTCCTGTCGTGGATGGCAGAAAGTGCATCCAGCAATCTATCGACCACCCAGTCTTCTACGCCGTCTACTGCTGCAACTCTAAATCCTCTGGCTGCTGCTCCTCCTTCCTCCCAGCCTCCTCACTCCATGAAAATGACACATTCTGAGGAGCAGGCAGACTCCCAGGAACTGTTCTCGGGCCCCTGCCGAGATTGGGCAGCAATGGTTCCTCTCCCACCGGAGGAGTTTGTCGTGACCAATGCCCAACATTTGGAAAGTTCCCGGAGTCCGGGGGATGAGGCTGGGGACTTCCGGCAACTGTCTCAAGAGCTTTCAGTGGGTGAGGAGGATGATGACGATGAGACACAGTTGTCTTTCAGTGAGGTAGTAGAGTGAGGTAGTAGTAAGGGCAGTAAGTCAGAGGGAGGAGCGCACAGAGGATTTGGAGGAAGAGCAGCTGGAGGATGAGGGGACTGACCCCACCTGGTTTGCTAAGCCTACTGAGGACAGGTCTTCAGAGGGGGAGGCAAGTGCAGCAGCAGGGCAGGTTGGAAGAGGCAGTACGGTGGCCAGGGGTAGAGGCAGGGCCAGACCGAATAATCCACCAACTGTTTCCCAAAGCACCCCCTCGCGCCATGCCACCCTGCAGAGGCCGAGGTGCTCAAAAGTGTGGCAGTTTTTCACTGAGAGTGCAGACGACCGACGAACTGTGGTGTGCAAGGTTTGTCGCGCCAAGATCAGCTGTGGAGCCACCACCACCAGCCTCACCACCACCAGCATGCGCAGGCATATGATGGCCAAGCACCCCACAAGGTGGGACGAAGGCCATTCACCGCCTCCGGTTTGCACCACTGCCTCTCCCCCTGTGCTCCGACCTGCCACTGAGATCCAACCCCCCTCTCAGGACACAGGCATGACCGTCTCCCGGCCTGCACCCACACCCTCACCTCCGCTGTCCTCGGACCCATCCAGCAATGTCTCTCAGCGCAGCGTCCAGCCGTCGCTAGCGCAACTGTTTGAGTGCAAGCGCAAGTACGCCACCACGCCACCCGCACGCTCAAGCGTTAAACGTGCACATAGCCAAATTGATCAGCCGGGAGATGTTGCCGTATAGGCTTGTGGAAACGGAGGCTTTCAAAAACATGATGGCGGCGGTGTAGCCGCGCTACTCGGGCCCCAGTCGCCACCACTTTTCCCAATGTGCCGTCCCAGCCCTGCATGACCACGTCTCCCGCAACATTGTACGCGCCCTCACCAACGCGGTTACTGCCAAGTTCCACCTAACAACGGACACGTGGACAAGCACAGGCGGGCAGGGCCACTATATCTCCCTGACGGCACATTGGGTGAATTTAGTGGAGGCTGGGACCGAGTCAGAGCCTGGGACCGCTCATGTCCTACCCACCCCCAGAATTGCGGGCCCCAGCTCTGTGCTGGTATCTGCGGCCGTGTATGCTTCCTCCACTAAACCACCCTCCTCCTCTTCCTCCTACGCAACCTCTGTCTCGCAATCAAGATGTGTCAGCAGCAGCACGTCGACAGCAGTCGGTGTCGTGCAGCGTGGCAGCAAAGCAGTGGGCAAGCATCAGCAGGCCGTGCTGAAACTACTCAGCTTAGGAGAGAAGAGGCACACGGCCCACAAACTGCTGCAGGGTCTGACAGAGGAGACCGACCGCTGGCTTTCGCCGCTGAGCCTTCAACCGGGCATGGTCGTGTGTGACAACAGCCGTAACCTGGTGGCGGCTCTGCAACTCGGCAGCCTCACGCACGTGCCATGCCTGGCCCACGTCTTTCATTTGGTGATTCAGCGGTTTCTGAAAAGCTACCCACACTTGTCAGACCTGCTCGGAAAGGTGCGCCGGCTCTGCGCACATTTTTGCAAGTCCAACACGGACGCTGCCACCCTGCGGACCCTGCAACATCGGTTTAATCTGCCAGTGCACCGACTGGTGTGCGACGTGCCCACATGGTGGAACTCTACGCTCCACATGTTGGCCAGGCTCTATGAGCAGCGTAGAGCTATAGTAGAATACCAACTCCAACATGGGCGGCGTAATGTGAGTCAGCCTCCTCAATTCTTAACAGAAGAGTGGGCCTGGTTGGCAGACATCTGCCAGGTTCTTGGAAACTTTGAGGAGTCTACCCAGATGGTGAGCGGTGATGCTGCAATCATTAGTGTCACTATTCCTCTGCTATGCCCCTTGAGAAGTTCCCTGCAAAGCATAAAGGCAGACGCTTTGCGCTCGGAAACAGAGCCGGGGGAAGACAGTATGTCGCTGGATAGTCGGAGCACCCTCATGTCTATATCTCAGCGCGTTTTGGAGGGGGAGGAGCATGTGGAGGAGGGGGAACAGACAGCTTGGCCCACTGCTGAGGGTACCCATGCTGCTTGCCTGTCATCCTTTCAGCGTGTATGGCCGGAGGAGGAGGAGGATCCTGAAAGTGATCTTCCTAGTGAGGACAGCCATGTGTTGCGTTCAGGTACCCTGGCACACATGGCTGACTTTATGTTAGGATGCCTTTCTCGTGACCCTCACGTTACACGCATTCTGGCCACTACGGATTAGTGGGTGTACACACTGCTCGACCCACGGTATAAGGAGAACCTTTCCACTCTCATACCCGAAGAGGAAGGGGGTTCGAGAGTGATGCTATACCATAGGACCCTGGTGGACAAACTGATGGTAAAATTCCCATCCGACAGCGCTAGTGGCAGAAGGCGCAGTTCCGAGGGCCAGATAGCAGGGGAGGCGCGGAGATCAGGCAGCATGCACAGCACAGGCAGGGGAACACGCTCCAAGGCCTTTGACAGCTTTATGGTTCCCCAGCAAGACTGTGTCACCGCTCCCCAGTCAAGGCTGAGTCGGCGGGAGCACTGTAAAAGGATGGTGAGGGAATACATAGCCGATTGCACGACCGTCCTCCGTAACACCTCTGCTCCGTACAACTACTGGGTGTCGAAGCTGGACACGTGGCCCAGACTCGCGCTGTATGCCCTGGAGGTGTTGGCGTGCCCTGCGGCTAGCGTCTTGTCAGAGAGGGTGTTTAGTGAGGCTGGGGGAATCATCACGGATAAGCGTACCCGCCTGTCAACTGACAGTGCCGACAGGCTTACATTCACAAAGATGAACAAAGTCTGGATTTCCCCAGACTTCTCTTCTCCACCAGCGGACAGCAGCGGTACCTAAACATTACGTAGGCTGCACTCGCGGATGGAAGCATCGTTCTCTATCACCATAAAAAACGGGGACCTTTTAGCTTCATCAATCTGTGTATTATATTCATCCTCCTCCTCCACTCCTCCTCCTCCTGAAACCTCACGTAATCACGCCGAACGGGCAATTTTTCTTAGGCCCACAAGGCTCAGTCATATTACTTTTGTAAACAATGTTTATACGTTTCAATTCTCATTAAAGCGTTGAAACTTGCACCTGAACCAATTTTTATTTTAACTGGGCTGCCTCCAGGCCTAGTTACAAATTAAGACACAGTAACCAAAGCGATCAATGGGTTTCACATGCCCTCTTGGTTGGGCATGGGCAATTTTTCTTAGGTACATTAGTACTGTTGGTACACCAATTTTTGGGGGCCCACGCCTACAGTGTAATCCTAGTAATTTTTATGGGCCTCGCCTGCACTCATGGTACAGCAAGGTGTGTGGGGGTTGGCCTACACTTTTGCTACATAAATGTAACTGGGGCCTTGTCTATACTGCAGCTACTGAAATGTGAAAGAGACTGTTATCTCCCAAAACTGCTGCAACGGGAATGTTACTGTGGCCTGTCTTGACTGCTACTACTACTGAAATGGAACTAATACTGTGCTCCCCCTATACTGCTGCTAGTGATATGTTACTGGGCCCTGTCTTGACTGCTACTACTACTGAAATGGAACTAATACTGTGCTCCCCCTATACCGCTGCTAGTGATATGTTACTGGGGCCTTTCTTGACTGCTACTACTACTGAAATGGAACTAAGACTGTGCTCCCCCTATACTGCTGCTTAGAAATTGTTACTGGGGCCTGTCTTGACTGCTACTACTACTGAAATGGAACTAATACTGTGCTCCCCCTATACTGCTGCTAGTGATATGTTACTGGGGCCTGTCTTGACTGCTACTACTACTGAAATGGAACTAAGACTGTGCTCCCCCTGTACTGCTGCTAGTGATATGTTACTGGGGCCTGTCTAGACTGCTACTACTACTGAAATGGAACTAATACTGTGCTCCCCCTATACTGTTGCTAGTGATATGTTACTGGGGCCTGTCCCTAATGCTACCGCTGAAATGTTACTAATTCTGGGCTCTGCTTATACCACTGCTAATGCTATGTTAATGGGGTGTGGAAACGGAGACTTCCCAAAGACATGATGGCGGCGAGGCCATTTCCCACCAACGCTGTTACTGTTAAGGTGCATATAACCACGGACACGTGGAGAGGACACGTAGTGCCTCAAAAACATCCCCCTCCTCCTCCAACAATGAAAACATTCTTGGCAAATACCTTAGCATTGGCCTGTCTGGTGGAAGTCTAAGAATTTCACCTTTAACGACACAACAAGAGAGCCCCCCCACCATCCCCCCGCAACGGCCCACTTAAAGGGAGACAACCCCGATGCAGGGGTTAAAAAAACAACCCGCACAGCGCTTACCTGAATCCCGGCGGTCCGGCGTCTTCATACTCACCTGCTGAAGATGGCCGCCGGGATCCTCTGTCTCCATGGACCGCAGGGCTTCTGTGCGGTCCATTGCCGATTCCAGCCTCCTGATTGGCTGGAATCGGCACGTGACGGGGCGGAGCTACACGGAGCTACACGGAGCCCCATTCAGAAAAGAAGAAGACCCGGACTGTGCAAGCGCGGCTAATTTGGCCATCGGAGGGCGAAAATTAGTCGGCACCATGGAGACGAGGACGCCAGCAACGGAGCAGGTAAGTATAAAACTTTTTATAACTTCTGTATGGCTCATAATTAATGCACAATGAACATTACAAAGTGCATTATTATGGCCATGCAGAAGTGTATAGACCCACTTGCTGCCTCGGGACAACCCCTTTAATCCTGGCCCCATTCCGAAAACCAACTAAATAAAACCGCGCTACTAGGTCCGCAGTCGCAACCACATTCCCACCAATGTGTTTACTGTTAAGGTACATATTACCAGTCTGACTGGGGCATGCACTGTGGGCCGAAGCCCACCTGTATTGTATCTGACGTTAGCTCTGCTGAGCAGGGCACTGCAATGGGATACATTTATGTACCGCCAATGGGTTCCAGGGAGCCACCCATGCTGTGGGTCCACAGGGACTTCACATTACGGATTTGTACCTGCCAGTGTCTATGTATTAAAAACCCCGGTCAGACTGGGGCATGCAGTGTGGGCTGAAGCCCACCTGCATTTAATCTGACGTTATCTCTACTATCCGGGGCACTGCATTGGGACAGACTACAGGAGCAATACAGCGCTGATGAGACGTGCACAGCTACGCTAGCATTGGAGTCCGCTGTAGGCACGCGATTGCTGAGGGTTTGTGCAGAGGCCTATGTCCTGGGTGCAGTGAAAGTCCGCTTCCAGCCTAGGATTGCTGAATCTGAGGGCCGAGGCCTATGCCGTGGGCACGGTGCAAGCCTGCCATGTTTGGCTGCTCAGATCAATTTTTTGTTCATGTCTTGGGTTTCCTAGGACCCACATATGCTGTTGGTGCAAACTTAGTTCCCATTGCGGTGTTTGACCTGTCTGGCACAAAGGCACTGACTGACTTGGGTAGGGGGCAGAGCGCTGACGGCTTTCCCCTTGCAGTGTGGATTGAGCTACGCGACACATTGACAGAATGAATACTGTGTGGCACATGGATTCCCCATTGCTATGCCCACGTTTGCAGCTCCTGACGGAGGTGGCACAGGATTGCAGTTCTCATTGCTTCTGTACAGCATTGTGGGCTATCGCCTCGCCCCTTTTAAAGAGGGTCGCTGCCTGGCCCTGCCAACCCTCTGCAGTGTGCGCCTCTGGTTCCTCCTCATGGCAGACGCACTTATAAATAGACATGAGGGTGGTGTGGCTATGAGGCCAGCGTGTGGCATGAGGGCAGCTGAAGGCTGAACAGGGACACTTTGGTGTGTGCTGTGGACACTGGGTCGTGCGGGGGGGGGGGGGGGCAGCATTTAACCCATGCCTTGCTAATGAGGGTTTTTCAGAAGTAAAAATTGTTGGGGGGGCACTATTGCCGCTATTGTGGCTTCATAGTGGGACCTGGGAACTTGAGATGCAGCCCAACATGTAGCCCCTCGCCTGCCCTATCCGTCCCTGTGTCGTTCCCATCACTTTCTTGAATTGCCCAGATTTTCACAAATGGAAACCTTAGTGAGCATCGGCGACATACAAAAATGCTCGGGTCGCCCATTGACTTCAATGGGGTTCGTTACTTGAAACGAACCCTCGAGCATTGCGGGAAGTTCGACTCGAGTAACGAGCACCCGAGCATTTTGGTGCTCACTCATCTCTAGTAGTAATGCCTTAAGGACAGACAGACATTTATTTTTATTTATGTAGATGACATCAGGAAGTGAGAGAATTAGATTCCGTACGTAAAATCTGGACGCTAATTCTTTTGCGCTTAGAATTTAATAATCGAGTTGGGACCCATTAGCTTTTCCTATTTATGACACAATGCTTGTGCCAAATTTCACATTTTATGACATCGGGAAGAAAGAGAATTAGATTCTGTACGTAAAATTTGGACGCTAATTCTTTGGCGCTTAGAATTGAATAATCGGGTTGGAACTCATTAGTTTTTCCCATTTATCTACATAAAATTGAATGTATGTGTGTGTGTGTGTGTGTTTCTGTCTGTCTGGTTGTCCTTTATGCACTACTACACCATTCCTCAGATCGCCATTAAACTTTGGGAAGTTGTTGAGTACACTCCTGGGAAGATTATAGGCATGGTACAACTATCCTATGATAAATTCCGCACGTGTGAGCGCCGTCGACAGTTACGCCCCCCCACGTAGATTGTTCGATTTCAATCATTGCCACTAATTCTCTCACTTCCCGATGTCGTAGAAACATTAAATTTGGCACAAGCTTTGATTATGTCATAAGTAGAAAAAGCTAATGAGTCCCAACTCGATTATTCAATTCTAAGCGCCAAAGAATTAGTGTCCAAATTTTTACGTACGGAATCTAATTCTCTCACTTCCCAATGTCATAGAAACATGAAATTTAGCACGAGCATTGATTATTTCATAAATAGGAAAATTTAATAGGTTCCAACTCCATTTTTCCATTCTAAGTGCGAAAGAATTAGCGTCCAAATTTTGCATACAGAATCTAATTCTCTCACTTCCCGATGTAATTTGGCACGAGTACTGATTATATCACAAATAGGAAAATTTAATGAGTCCCAACCCGATTATTCAATTCTAAGCACCAAAGAATTAGCGTCCAAATTTTAAGTACGGAATCTAATTTTCTCACTTCCCAATGTCATAGAAACTTGAAATTTGGCACGAGCATTGATTATGGTTTGAATAGGAAAAGTAAATGGGTCCCAACTTGATTATTCAATTTTAAGCGTCAAAGAATTAGCGTCCAAATTTTACGTACAGAATCTAATTCTCTCACTTACCAATGTCATAGAAACTTGAAATTTGGAAGGAGCATTGATTATGTCATAAATAGAAAAAGCTAATTGGTCCCAACTCGATTATTCAATTCTAAGCGCCAAAGAATTAGTGTCCAAATTTTTACGTACGGAATCTAATTCTCTCACTTCCCAATGTCATAGAAACTTGAACTTTAGCACGAGCATTGATTATGTCATAAATAGGAAAAGTTAATGGGTCCCAACTAGAGATGAGCGAGCACCAAAATGCTCGGGTGCTCGTTACTCGAGACAAAATGTTTGCGATGCTTGAGGGTTCGTTTCGAGTAATGAACCCCATTGAAGTCAATAGGCGACTCGAGCATTTTTGTATATCGCCGATGCTCGCTAAGCTTTCCATTTCTGAAAATCTGGGCAATTCAAGAAAGTGATGGGAACAACACAGCAACGGATAGGGCAGGCGAGGGGCTACATGTTGGGCTGCATCTCAAGTTCCCAGGTCCCACTATTAAGCCACAATAGCGGCAAGAGTGCCCCCCGCCCCCCCTCCCAACAATTTTTACTTATGAAAAACCGTCATTAGCAATGCATACCTTAGCTAAGCACCACACAACCTCCAACAAAGCACAATCACTGCCTGCATGACACTCCGCTGCCACCTCTCCTGGGTTACATGCTGCCCAACCCCCCCCCCCCCGCACGACCCAGTGTCCACAGCGCACACCATAGTGTCCCTGCGCAGCCTTCAGCTGCCCTCATGCCACACCACCCTCATGTCTATTTATAAGTGCGTCTGCCATGAGGAGGAACCGCAGGCACACACTGCAGAGGGTTGGCACGGCTAGGCAGCGACCCTCTTTAAAAGGGGCTGGGCGATAGCCCACAATGCTGTACAGAAGCAATGAGAAATATAATCCTGTGCCACCGCCATCAAGAGCTGCACACGTGGGCATAGCAATGGGGAACCTATGCACCACACACTATTCATTCTGTCAAGGTGTCTGCATGACCCAGTCAGACTGGGGTTTTTTATAAATAGTCAAAAGCAGGTACAACTCCGCAATGGGAATTCCGTGTGCACCCACAGCATGGGTGGCTCCCTGGAACCCACCGGCTGTACATAAATATATCCCATTGCAGTGCCCTGGACAGCAGAGCTAACGTCAGATTAAATGCAGGTGGGCTTCGGCCCACACTGCATGCACCAGTCAGACTGGGGTTCTTTAGATGTGGACACATGCAGTTACAACTCCGTGTGGACCGAAAGCATGGATGGCTCCCTGGAACCCACCGGTGGTACATAAATATATCCATTGCAGTGCCCAGCACAGCTGAGGTAATGTGATGTTTAATGCAGTTGGGCTTTGGCCCACACTGCATGCCCCAGTCAGACTGGGGTTCTTTAGAAGTGGACACATGCAGTTACAACTCTGTGTGGACCGACAGCATGGGTGGGTCCCAGGAAGCCACCGGCGGTACATAAATATATCTTATTGCAGTGCCCTGGACAGCAAAGCTAACGTCATGTTTAATGCAGGTGGGCTTCGGCCCACACTGCATGCCCCAGTCAGACTGTGGTTCTTTAGAAGTGGACACATGCAGTTACAACTCCGTGTGGACCGACAGCATGGGTGGCTCCTTGGAACCCACCGGCGGTACATAAACATATCCCCTTGCAGTGCCCAGCACAGCTGAGGAAATGTCAGGTTTAATTCAGGTGGGCTAAAAATTACTAGGATTACACTGTAGGCGAGGGCCCCAAAAAATTGGTGTACCAACAGTACTAATGTACCTCAGAAAAATTGCCCATGCCCAAGCAAGAGGGCAGGTGAAACCCATTAATCGCTTTGGTTAATGTGGCTTAATTTGTAACTAGGCCTGGAGGCAGTCCAGTTAAAATAAAAATTGGTTCAGGTGCAAGTTTCAACGCTTTAATGAGCATTGAAACGTATAAACATTGTTTACAAAAGTTATATGACTGAGCCTTGTGGGCCTAAGAAAAATTGCCCGTTCGGCATAATTACGTGAGGTTTCAGGAGGAGGAGCAGGAGGAGGAGGATGAATATAATACACAGATTGATGAAGCTAAAAGGTCCCCGTTTTTGATGGTGATAGAGAACGATGCTTCCATCCGTGGGTGCAGCCTATGTATTGTTTAGGTATCGCTGCTGTCCGCTGGTGGAGAAGAGAAGTCTGGGGAAATCCAGGCTTTGTTCATCTTGATGAGTGTAAGCCTGTCGGCACTGTCGGTTGACAGGCAGGTACGCTTATCCGTGATGATTCCCCCAGCCGCACTAAACACCCTCTCTGACAAGATGCTAGCGGCAGGACAAGCAAGCACCTCCAGGGCATACAGCGCGAGTTCAGGCCACGTGTCCAGCTTCGACACCCAGTAGTTGTAGGGGGCAGAGGCGTCACGGAGGAAGGTCGTGCGATCGGCTACGTACTCCCTCACCATCCTTTTACAGTGCTCCCGCCGACTCAGCCTTGACTGGGGAGCGGTGACACAGTCTTGCTGGGGAACCATAAAGCTGTCAAAGGCCTTAGAGAGTGTTCCCCTGCCTGTGCTGTACATGTTGCCTGATCTCCGCGCCTCCCCTGCTACCTGGCCCTTGGAACTGCGCCTTCTGCCACTAGCGCTGTCGGATGGGAATTTTACCATCAGCTTGTCTGCCAGGGTCTGGTGGTATAGCATCACTCTCGAACCCCTTTCCTCTTCGGGTATGAGAGTGGAAAGGTTCTCCTTATACCGTGGGTCGAGCAGTGTGTACACCCAGTAATCCGTAGTGGCCAGAATGCGTGTAACGCGAGAGTCACGAGTAAGGCATCCTAACATGAAGTTAGCCATGTGTGACAGGGTACCTGTATGCAACACATGACTGTCCTCACTAGGAAGATCACTTTCAGGATCCTCCTCCTCCTCAGGCCATACACACTGAAAGGATGACAGGCAAGCAGCATGGGTACCCTCAGCAGTGGGCCAAGCTGTCTCTTCCCCCTCCTCCTCATGCTCCTCCCCTTCCTTCTCCTCCTCCTCAACACGCTGAGATATAGACATGAGCGTGCTCTGACTATCCAGCGACATACTGTCTTCCCCCGCCTCCGTTTCCGAGCGCAAAGCGTCTGCCTTTATGTTTTGCAGGGAACTTCTCAAGAGGCATAGCAGAGGAATGGTGACGCTAATGATTGCAGCATCCCCGCTCACCATCTGGGTAGACTCCTCAAAGTTTCCAAGGACCTGGCAGATGTCTGCCAACCAGGCCCACTCTTCTGTAAAGAATTGAGGAGGCTGACTCCCACTACGCCGCCCATGTTGGAGTTGGTATTCCACTATAGCTCTACGCTGCTCATAGAGCCTGGCCAACATGTGGAGCATAGAGTTCCACCGTGTGGGCACGTCGCACACCAGTCGGTGCACTGGCAGATTAAACTGATGTTGCAGGGTGCGCAGGGTGGCAGCGTCCGTGCGGGACTTGCGGAAATGTGCGCTGAGCCGGCGCACCTTTCCGAGCAGGTCTGACAAGCGTGGGTAGCTTTTCAGAAAGCGCTGAACCACCAAATGAAAGACGTGGGCCAGGCATGGCACGTGCGTGAGGCTGCCGAGCTGCAGAGCCGCCACCAGGTTACGGCCGTTGTCACACACGACCATGCCCGGTTGGAGGCTCAGCGGCGAAAGCCAGCGGTTGCTCTGCTCTGTCAGACCCTGCAGCAGTTCGTGGGCCATGTGCCTCTTCTCTCCTAAGCTGAGTAGTTTCAGCACGGCCTGCTGATGCTTGCCCACCGCTGTGCTGGCGACGTGCTGCTGCTGACACATTTTGATTGTGAGACATCTTGATTGCGAGACAGGTTGCGTAGGGAGGAGATGGGTGGTTTAGTGGAGGAAGCATACACCACCGCAGATACCAGCACCGAGCTGGGGCCCGCAATTCTGGGGGTGGGTGGGACGTGAGCGGTCCCAGGCTCTGATCGGTCCCAGACTCCACTAAATTCACCCAATGTGCCATCAGGGAGATATAGTGGCCCTGCCCGCCTGTGCTTGTCCACGTGTCCATTGTTAAGTGGACCTTGCCAGTAACCACGTTGGTGAGGGTGCGTACAATGTTGCGGGAGACGTGGTCGTGCAGGGCTGGGATGGCACATCGGGAAAAGTAGTGGCGACTGGGAACCGAGTAGCGCGGGGCCGCCACCACCATCATGTTTTTGAAAGCCTCCGTTTCCACAAGCCTATACGGCAGCATCTCCAGGCTGATCAATTTGGCTATGTGCACGTTTAACGCTTGAGAGTGCGGGTGCGTGGCGGCGTACTTGCGCTCAAACACTTGCGCTAGCGACGGCTGGACGCTGTGCTGAGAGACATTGCTGCATGGGGCCGAGGACAGCGGAGGTGAGGGTGTGGGTGCAGGCCAGGAGACGGTCGTGCCTGTGTCCTGAGAGGGGGGTTGGATCTCAGTGGCAGGTTGGGGCACAGGGGGAGAGGCAGTGGTGCAAACCGGAGGCGGTGAACGGCCTTCCTCCCACCTTGTGGGGTGCTTGGCCATCATATGCCTGCGCATGCTGGTGGTGGTGGCTCCCCAGCTGATCTTGGCGCAACAAAGGTTGCACACCACTGTTCGTTGGTCGTCAGGCGTCTCTGTGAAAAACTGCCACACCGTAGAGCACCTTGACCTCTGCAGGGTGGCATGGCGCGAGGGGGCGCTTTGGGAAACAGTTGGTGGATTATTCGGTCTGGCCCTGCCTCTACCCCTGGCCACCGCACTGGCTCGGCCTGTGCCCACACCCTGACTTGGGCCTCCGCGTCCTCGTCCACGTCCTCTAGGCCTACCCCTACCCCTCAGCATGCTGTATTACCAGTAGTGCAGAAATAGAACGCTGTAATTAAATGTGTCACTTATTGGCCTGTGGTTGGAGGCTGACTTCGCTTACGGAACGCACAGCAGAGCCAGGAAATAATTTTGCGCAAGCCTGCTGTAAAACTTAGCTGGCTGCGTATGAATTAGGAGGACAACTACACCCAGCACAGACCCAGTACACTGAGGACAGTCACAGGCAGCCCAAATAGATTTTTTTTCCCAAATGTTTTTGGAAAGGCCCACTGCCTATATTCAATAAATATATGTCTTCTGTCCCTGCCTCACTACTACTGGCCCTGGAGTATGTAAAATAACTGCAGACTGTTGCACTGTGGACTGGAATACAGCGGTGATGTAACAGCCAACACAGAGCCAGGAAATAATTTTGTGCAGGCCTGCTGTAACACTTAGCTGGCTGCGTATGAATTAGGAGGACAACTACACCCCGCACAGACCCAGTACACTGAGGACAGTCACAGGCAGCCCAAATAGATTTTTTTCCCAAATGTTTTTGGAAAGGCCCACTGCCTATATTCAATAAATATGTCTTCTGTCCCTGCCTCACCACCACTACTGGCCCTGGACTATGTATAATTACTGCAGGGCGCAATGCTCCGCACGGCCGATATCCAAAAAAAAAAAAAATGTGCAACACTGCAAAAAGCAACCTCCACACTACTGCACACGGTTACATGTGGCCCTAAGAAGGACCGTTGGGGTTCTTGAAGCCTAAAATAACTCCTAACACTCTTCCTATAGCAACTCCAGCAAGACAGCACTTTCCCTGAACTATGTCAGAATGCATCTGTGGCGAGCCGCGGGATGGGCCGATTTATATACTCGAGTGACACCTGATCTCGCCAGCCACTCACTGCAGGGGGGTGGTATAGAGCTTGAACGTCGCAGGGGGAAGTTGTAATGCCTTCCCTGTCTTTCTATTGGCCAGAAAAGCGCACTAACATCTCAGAGATGAAAGTGAAAGTAACTCGAACATTGCGTGGTACTCGTCACGAGTAACGAGCATCTCGAACACGCTAATACTCGAACGAGTATCAAGCTCGGACGAGTACGTTCGCTCATCTCTAATAACAACCAATTACAGCACAGCTTTTATGTTCCCACAGCGGTAAAAGAAATAGCAACCAATCACAGCGCAGCTTTCATGTTACCTTAGCAGTATAATATATAACAACCATTTGCAGCGCAGCTTTCATGTTACCTCAGCAATATAATATATGACTACCAATCACAGCGCAGCTTTCATGTTACCTCAGCAGTATAAGGAATAGCAACCAATCACAGCGCAGCTTACATGTTACCTAAGCAGTATAATATATAACAACCAATCGCAGCGCAGCTTACATGTTACCTCCGCTTTATAATATATAGCATATCCGTCGCGCGTTGCTGCGATATCTGAAGAAAGGCAATTCAAGGAAACTCGTTCTGATAACATTGAAGTTACTTTGTGTCATTGTTATTGAAACATTCATTTTCGTATAGAAAACATTTCAAAGTGTCGTTTTAATTCTATTTATTATTCGAGTGCTTGTGGATACGCAATATTTTTTGTTTTTCTGTCAGATGCGTATGCAAATAAATCAGAAGCTTTTCCGAGGAGTGAGCTGCCACATACAGCTGTCCATGTGAGAGCCATTGTGCATTTGTCCCATATGATAAGTTCACATGTTTGGAGAACTTTGCCTATTCCGGAATTTTTGGTGCGCCATGCGCGCCACCAATCGTAGTATATTTTATAGACTATGCCAGAGACCATCGCAGGAGTGTACTCAACATTTTACCAAAGTTTAATGGCAATCGGATGAATGGTGTAGTAGCGCATAAAGGACAAACAGACAGACAGACATTCATTTTTATATGTAGATTAGTATATCATATGCTGGTTTTTAACCCCTTAACGACCAGCCCATAGTGTTTTTACGTCCTGCCCAAGTGGGCTTTATTCTCTGAGGACGTAAAAACGTGTCCTGCAGAGAATAAAGCCCCTCGGGCTCTGGACGTCACAGCTCCATGCTGTCGGTGCCCGCAGGTAGCTGACAGCAAGGAGCTGTCATCCCGGGCTGCAGGGACCCTCCCCCCCCCCCCCCACCAATGCAATCAGCGCTATCCAATAGATAGCGCCGATCGCATAAAAGTTAAAAAAAATCTTTAAAAAGTTAACGATTCAGCTGCCCTGATGGATCGGATCCATCAGGGCAGCTGAAATTACTCACCCCCGTCCGCCGCACTGCTCCCCGCTCTCCTGGTCCTCCGGGCCCCGAAGCCGGCCTTCTGCGCATGCGCGCCAGGCGGCATTACGTCAGCCGCATGCGCAGAAGGCCTGGTGGCCTGGGAAATTTAAAATCTCCTGGCTCCCGGGTTCGGTAGGTAGCCGGGAGGCAGGAGATGTCAGCGGGGACCGCGTTGAGCGGTCCCTGTTAACTCGATCGCCGTAATCCAATGGATAACGGTGATCTCGGAAAAGTGAAGCAAGATGTAAAAAAATAAAAGTTTCACCTTCCCTCATGGATCGGATCCGTGAGGGAAGGTGAAAATACTCATATGAGCAGAAAATAGAGATGGAGGGGAGCTGCTACCGTTAAAAATTTCCTTCTTTATTGAATAAAATAAAGCATACAGCTCACAAGTGCACGCTGAACGCGTTTCGGCAAAAGCCTTTGTCAACAGCTATGAGGTATGGAGTACATAAGACATTTATAGACCAAATACAAATTAAAATCAAAGGAGAGATACCTGTGTATGTTAGCTTGTCAGGGGGGAAATGGTTGAGGGATGGTATAGAGGGTGTGTTCAAGAGCTAATTACATCACATGTTACAACCAGCATACAGAGATTTGTGGCAAGAGGATTCAAAACAGACAGATAGAGAAACAAGTATGCATATGGATATCTGAAAAACAATTCTTAAATACATTTACATAGCGATAAATAGGTAAAGAATATGAAAAAGAAAAAAAAAAAGAAAAAAAAATTAAAAAAAAAAAAAAAAGAAAAAAAAATATTTCTTTTCTTTTCCTCTCCCATTCTTCTCTCTTTTTCCAGATATATAGTTGCACAAGCTATTTCCGCATAATAGTAAAGCAATTACAGAGTGTATAAATTTACCAGAGTAGAAGTCAGGAGAGGGAAAAACACACACAAAAAAAAACACACACACACACATATATATATGCATTTTCTCTTTTCTTTTTTACCTTTAATCCCCCCTTACTGTTTATTAATAAACACAGAATAAATCCGTTCTATAATTCATACCAAATGGGAATCTAGTATTTAGTTCCAAAATCCAATACGCTTCCCTGCGAAGGATATCCTTCATTTCTACTTTTTGTTTCCTATTTTTCCAAACTCTGTCTATCCCCAAACATGAAAAAAATTTTGTTTCACCACCATGTTTTAGAATAAAGTGATTTGCAACCCCTGATTTTCCTAATAGATTTTTTTGAATGTCCCTCAGGTGTTCTGCTATTCTAGTATGTAATCTCCTAGAGGTACATCCTACATAAAGTAAATTACATAGGGTGCATACTATTATATAGATTATTCCACTAGTTTTACAGTTAATAAAACTATTGATTTTGTATTTTTTGTTGTTCTGTGGGTTATTAAATTCCCTAGATTTATTAAGGGTGTACTGACAACAACCACAACGGGGGTCAGCACATTTGAAAAATCCATTAATATTAATCCAATTATTTTTGGGTTTCTGACATATGAAATTCTTAGATACTCTGTCTCCAATAGTACGATTTCTGCGAGAGGTACATAACACGCCTTTATCTAAGATAGATTTTAAATCATCATCCTGTTTTAAAATTGGAAGATAGGAGAAGAATAATTTTCTTATCTGTGGGAATTCCCTACTATATGGTGTAGTGAAGACAATTTTGTTGGATATACCATCAGATAAATCCTTATCCTTATACAGCAATGTCTTTCTGTCCATTTTGTTAACCTTGTCCCTAGCATTATTCAAAGTTTGTGGGTTATAACTTCTGCTCGCCAAACGGGTACAGATTTGGTTTGCTGATGTATTATAGCTTGATGTATTGGTACATATACGTTTTGCCCTAATGAATACCGTAAGTGGTATGGCATTAATTGTATGTCGGGGGTGACAACTAGTCGCTTTAAGTATCGTGTTTCCACTGCTGGGTTTGCGATATACTGAAGCATTAATACTATCCCTAGAACAACTAACCTCTAATAGGAGATCCAGGAAATTAATTTTGTTCTGATCACTATTAATGGTAAACTGTAAGTTGCAATTGTTCTTATTAATATAACTCAGGAATTCTAATAATTCTGAGTGGACATCAGAAATGGTGACATTATGGGAATGGGAAGATCCCTGTCTCCAAATAATAATGATGTCATCCAAGTATCTGGCATACCACACCACGCTGTCAATGAATGGATTAGATATAGAGAAAATATAAGATTCTTCCCACCAAGCCATATAAAGTATGGCTAAAGTGGGAGAGAATTTCGACCCCATAGGAGCTCCTACCAACTGTAAGAAAAATTGATTATTAAACATGAAAAAATTATGAGTGAGGAGAAACTCTGTGCAAAGCATGATAAATTCTCTCAGTTCACTACTGTATTCGCTATACTCTCTCAAATGGTAGTGTAAAGCTTGTAAGGCAGCGTCGTGTGGTATACAGGTATAGAGACTGACAACGTCGCATGTTACCCAAATGTAATCCTCCTGCCACACAAATGTATCCAATTTTTTCAAAACACTACTGCTGTCTTTCAGGTAACCCGGTACTCGCATAGCTAGTGGTTGTAAAGATTTGTCTACCCAAGCACTAAGTCTTTCACATAGATAGTCAATTCCTGAAATAATAGGGCGCATAGGAGGAGGGAAAGAGTCCTTGTGCGTTTTGGGAAGGCCATACATAAATGGGACTTTTGGGTTGGTAGGGATAAGATATTCTCCCATATTAGTAGTAATAACA
Organism: Eleutherodactylus coqui; assembly: GCF_035609145.1. Classification (NCBI taxonomy): domain Eukaryota; kingdom Metazoa; phylum Chordata; class Amphibia; order Anura; family Eleutherodactylidae; genus Eleutherodactylus; species Eleutherodactylus coqui. The sequence goes on along the minus strand of NC_089842.1, from coordinate 26,038,429 downwards.
CCTAAGTTGGATCCCAATTGTAATAATTCATGCAATTTTTTTTTCTATCCCTACCAACCCAAAAGTCCCATTTATGTATGGCCTTCCCAAAACGCACAAGGACTCTTTCCCTCCTCCTATGCGCCCTATTATTTCAGGAATTGACTCTCTATGTGAAAGACTTAGTGCTTGGGTAGACAAATCTTTACAACCACTAGCTATGCGAGTACCGGGTTACCTGAAAGACAGCAGTAGTGTTTTGAAAAAATTGGATACATTTGTGTGGCAGGAGGATTACATTTGGGTAACATGCGACGTTGTCAGTCTCTATACCTGTATACCACACCACGCTGCCTTACAAGCTTTACACTACCATTTGAGAGAGTATAGCGAATACAGTAGTGAACTGAGAGAATTTATCATGCTTTGCACAGAGTTTCTCCTCACTCATAATTTTTTCATGTTTAATAATCAATTTTTCTTACAGTTGGTAGGAGCTCCTATGGGGTCGAAATTCTCTCCCACTTTAGCCATACTTTATATGGCTTGGTGGGAAGAATCTTATATTTTCTCTATATCTAATCCGTTCATTGACAGCATGGTGTGGTATGCCAGATACTTGGATGACATCATTATTATTTGGAGACAGGGATCTTCCCATTCCCATAATGTCACCATTTCTGATGTCCACTCAGAATTATTAGAATTCCTGAGTTATATTAATAAGAACAATTGCAACTTACAGTTTACCATTAATAGTGATCAGAACAAAATTAATTTCCTGGATCTCCTATTAGAGGTTAGTTGTTCTAGGGATAGTATTAATGCTTCAGTATACCGCAAACCCAGCAGTGGAAACACGATACTTAAAGCGACTAGTTGTCACCCCCGACATACAATTAATGCCATACCACTTACGGAATTCATTAGGGCAAAACGTATATGTACCAATACATCAAGCTATAATACATCAGCAAACCAAATCTGTACCCGTTTGGCGAGCAGAAGTTATAACCCACAAACTTTGAATAATGCTAGGGACAAGGTTAACAAAATGGACAGAAAGACATTGCTGTATAAGGATAAGGATTTATCTGATGGTATATCCAACAAAATTGTCTTCACTACACCATATAGTAGGGAATTCCCACAGATAACAAAATTATTCTTCTCCTATCTTCCAATTTTAAAACAGGATGATGATTTAAAATCTATCTTAGATAAAGGCGTGCTATGCACCTCTCGCAGAAACCGTACTATTGGAGACAGAGTATCTAAGAATTTCATATGTCAGAAACCCAAAAATAATTGGATTAATATTAATGGATTTTTCAAATGTGCTGACCCCCGTTGTGGTTGTTGTCAGTACACCCTTAATAAATCTAGGGAATTTAATAATCCACAGAACAACAAAAAATACAAAATCAATAGTTTTATTAACTGTAAAACTAGTGGAATAATCTATATAATAGTATGCACCCTATGTAATTTACTTTATGTAGGATGCGCCTCTAGGAGATTACATACTAGAATAGCAGAACACCTGAGGGACATTCAAAAAAATCTATTAGGAAAATCAGGGGTTGCAAATCACTTTATTCTAAAACATGGTGGTGAAACAAAAAATTTTTCATGTTTGGGGATAGACAGAGTTTGGAAAAATAGGAAACAAAAAGTAGAAATGAAGGATATCCTTCGCAGGGAAGCGTATTGGATTTTGGAATTAAATACTAGATTCCCATTTGGTATGAATTATAGAACGGATTTATTCTGTGTTTATTAATAAACAGTAAGGGGGGATTAAAGGTAAAAAAGAAAAGAGAAAATGCATATATATATATATATATATATGTGTGTGTTTTTTTTTCTTTTTTTTTTTTGTGTGTGTGTTTTTTCCCTCTCCTGACTTCTACTCTGGTAAATTTATATACTTTGTAATTGCTTTACTATTATGCGGAAATAGCTTGTGCAACTATATATCTGGAAAAAGAGAGAAGAATGGGAGAGGAAAAGAAAAGAAACATTTTTTTTTCTTTTTTTTTTTTTTTTTCTTTTTTTTTTCTTTTTCATATTCTTTACCTATTTATCGCTATGTAAATGTATTTAAGAATTGTTTTTCAGATATCCATATGCATACTTGTTTCTCTATCTGTCTGTTTTGAATCCTCTTGCCACAAATCTCTGTATGCTGGTTGTAACATGTGATGTAATTAGCTCTTGAACACACCCTCTATACCATCCCTCAACCATTTCTCCCCCTGACAAGCTAACATACACAGGTATCTCTCCTTTGATTTTAATTTGTATTTGGTCTATAAATGTCTTATGTACTCCATACCTCATAGCTGTTGACAAAGGCTTTTGCCGAAACGCGTTCAGCGTGTACCTGTGAGCTGTATGCTTTATTTTATTCAATAAAGAAGGAAATTTTTAACGGTAGCAGCTCCCCTCCATCTCTATTTTCTGCTCATATGGAATCTGGCCGTTTGCCGTCGGCTACTTGAGGATGGAGCTCCTGTTGGATCCCAGATCTTCCTGCAACATTGAAAGTTACTGCTGGTGAGGTGAGCCCACATCTTTCTTTTTTGAAAATACTCACCCCGCTTCATCCATGTCCTCCGGTCGGTCTCGGGACCCTTTGCTGGTTTCTGCGCATGCGCGCCACATGGCCGGCGAGCCAGGTAAATTCAAAATCTCCCTGCACCCGGCTATCACAGATAGCCGAGTGCAGGGAGATATGATTGGGGACCGCTGTATGCGGTTTCCAGTCATATGATCACCGTTATCCATCGGATAATGGTGATCATGTAACGTTAAAAAGTAAAAAAAAAAAAGTTAAAAGTTTAAAAAGTTAAAGTTTCATCTCCCCTTACAGATACGATCCGTAAGGGGGGGGGGGGGGGGAAATTATGTACCCAAGGTCCCCGGATTTGTTGCCTGGTGGGATGTTGATCCATGGACCTTACCCCAGCCTCGGTGCATGCGTCCGTCAGCATGATGGCGGACGAATGCGCAAAAGTGAAAGATTGCCCAAGAAATTTTAAATCTCCCTGCTCCTGGCTACCAAAGGTAGCCAAGAGCCTGGAGGTGTCACGGGGAGCCACGGTATTCAGTTCCAGGTCACATGATCGCCGTTATCCAATGCATAATGGCGATCACGTAAAAGTTCTTAAAAAAGTGGAAGTTTCATCTCCCCTCACCGATGTGATCTGGTGAGAGGAGATGAAACATCTTCTCGAATGCTTCCGCATTTGAATCCAGATGCAATTATCCTCCATGGATCCTGCCGGCTGCTGGGTATGTGCCCGCCGGCAAAATGCCGGACACATTCGCAGGAGCCGGGGAGCCCAGGAAATTTTAAATCTCCTTGCTCCGAGCAACCAACGGTCGCTGAGTGCTTGGAGCAGTGACCGGTGGCCTCGTTCAGCGGTCCCCGGTCACGTGACAAATTAGCAATATAATATTAGGCCGGTCACGCATGACTGGAGAGGAATTACGGGTTCTGCATGCGCTTGATCAGCGGTAATCCACTGATCAATCACATGCATTGGATTACACAATTCCCCCCAATTACTGGGTCGGAATTACGTAATCCACTCGCAGAAACAGAACACGGCATGCTATATTTTACCGCGGATATCTGCGACCTAGAGCCCATTGTGCTCTATGACCACGGATATACTCGCAGCCCATGTGCAAATACATTGTGTATGGGCTGCGGGTACCCGGGTCATCTCTTAGCGACGGCACGGGAAATATAAGCAAAAAATGGTGTACTGTGCATGACCATCTGTGTGAGTAGGCAGTTATGCGCAGTACATTACGCAGCCATACGCAGGGTCACAGCCGGGCTCACCAATGGGATCCGCTGCGGGCCTCCGCAAGCGGATTCTGCATACGGCCGTGAGAGCCCGGCGTTATTCAGATCGCTACCTGTAATCCGTAATTTACAAGAAGCCCCGGGAACGCTCGCCTTCATGCAGTTCCAGGAGCAGCTTGTTGAGCGCCTTCTGTGTGAGACCGCAGCAAGATTTCAAAGCCTCAGAGCGCCACTTTTTACACCCCATCCCCGCCGCTGAGGTCATTAAATACCCCCCAAAAAGCGAGAGAGGAGGGGGGATACCTGGTTTTCTTGCCCCATGTGCCCAACCCAAACAGCCTTCGTAATTACCCCTGTCATCGGACATAAAACGCAGTTTGTATTATTACTTTCATCTAATATTTAAGGAATGCCAAAAAAATGGGGATGGCGGGGAGGGAGGATTATTTTTAGGAAGTCAATTTTTTTTCCGTATAAGTGGGCAATGGGGCCTGGAATTTATTCAGTTGTACCCTGAAATCCAGCGGGCATTCCCTCCATTATGGGCCTAGCCATGTGTCCTGTAAGTAGATTAGGGCCACAAGGGGTATGTTTCTGAACACGGGACAAACGGGGGTATCTATTTTGGGGTGAAAGTCTTCATTCCTATGTACACTGTACAAAAAAAACCTGTTTTTAAATTGACACAATTGCCAAAAAAATGAAAATCATAACAGTGTACATAGAAATGAAGACGTTCACCCCAAAATCGATCCCCCATTTGTACCGTATTCAGAAACATTCCTGTTGTGGCCCTAATTTACTTATAGGACACATGGCAAGGCCTGTAATGGAGGGAACACCCGTTGGATTGCAGGGCACAACTGAATAAATTCCAGACCTCATTGCTCACTTGTACGGAATAAAAGTTGACAAGTTAAAAAAATTCTCCCCCCCCCCCCCACTCTGCGCCCTTTTCGGCGTTCCCCAAATCTTAGATAAAAATAATAATGTGAACTGTGTGGTATTTCCAAAGACCGGGGTAATTACGGAGGCTGGTTGGTATGGGTACATGGGGCAATAGAACCGGCTATCCCCCCTCCTCTCATGCTTTTTGGGGGGTATTTTGTGACCTCAGTGGCGGGGATGGGGTGTAAAAAGTGGGGTTCCGTGAGTCTTCGTAATCTTGCTGAGGTGCGGCGGTCTCACACAGAAGGCGCTCAACAAGCTGCTCCTGGAACTGCATGAAGACGAGCGTTCCCGGGGCTTCTTGTAAATTACGTATTACAGGTAGCGGTCTGAATAACGCCAGGCTCACGCAGCCGTATGTGGAATCCTCTTGCGGAGGCCTGCAGCGGATCCCAGCTGTGAGCCCGGCTGTGACCCTGCGTACGGCCGCGTAATGTACTGCACATAACTGCATACTCACACAGGCGGTCATTCGCAGTACACTTTTTTTTTGTTTGTATTTCCTGCAGCGTCGCTTAGCGATGACACGGGTACCTGCAGTCCGTACACCATGTAGTTGCGTATGGACTGCGGGTATATCCGCGACCATGGAGCACAATGGGCTCTATGTTGTGGATATACGCAGTAAAATAGAACCTGCTGCGTTCTCTTTTCTGCGAGTTGATTACGCAATTCCGACCCGCTAATGTGAGCGAAATTGTGTAATCCAATGCGATTGATCTGGTATTACCGCAGATCAGATGCATGCGGAATCCGTAATTCCTATCCGGTCATGTGAGACCGGCCTAAGGTAGATTGCTACCTTTTTATCACGTGACCGGCGACCGTTCAACAAGGTCACTGCTCCAGGCTCTCGGCGGTTGGTCGCTGGGAGCAAGGAGATTTTAAATTTCCTGGGCTCCCTGACTCCTGCGCATGTGTCCAGTGTTTTGTCGGTGGTCGAATTTGCAGAATCCAGGAAAGTTCACGGAGGAAGATCACGTCGGGGTGCAAATACAGAGGCCTCTGGTAAAAAGTTTCATCTCCTCTCACGGATCGCATCAGTGAGGGGAGATGAAGCTTCACCTTTTTTTTAACTTTTATGTGATCACCATTATCCATTGGATAACGGTGAACATGTGATCAGGAACCGCTCACCGCGGCCCCCCGTGAAATCTCCAGGCTCTCGGCTAAGTTTTGTAGCTAGGAGCAGGGAGATTTTAAATTACCCTGTCAATCCACGGCTTTTGCGCTGCGCCTGCCATTTTGGCAACGGGCGCGTGCGCAGAAGCTGGGGTAAGGTCCACGGATAAATCCGCGGGCCTTAGGTACGTCATTTCATCCTCCCTCATGGATATGATCCGCGGGGGGAAATAAGGTCATCTATACTCATGAAGGAATGATATAGGTGATGGAACGTATATTTAATCATCAAGCAACCAGTGATTAGTAAAAACCCCATCTGAGCAGAAAGATCACAAACAATTTAGGCAATTCCAACAATATAAATCGGGGTACCTGGTTGGGCTGAGTCCCTAATCCCCAAGTCACATTGGGGAAATAGTATTCTCACTTAGTCCTCAAGGGCTGAAATTGTCTGTCTTTGTTTGGTGTGCCCTATGGGCTATATTTTAATGAATTATAATAAAATTTAGTTTTAATTATTTAATGTATACTGTGCAGTATTTCAGATGAGGTCTAACCAAGGAAGAGTAGAGGGGGATAATTACTTCAAGTGATCTAGACTTTATGCTTCTCCTAATACATCCCAGAATTGTGTTTGCCTTTTCGGCTGCTGCATCACATTGTTGACTCATGTTCAGTCTGTGATCTATTATTATAACCAAGTCTTTTTCACATGTGCTTCTGCTTAGCTCAATTCCTTCCATTCTGTATGTGCTTTTTACATTGTTCTTGCCCAGATGTTGAACCTTGCATTTCTTTCTGTTAAATAGCATTCTGTTAGTCACAGCCCCCACTGTTCTAGCTTTTCTAGATCTTTTTGAATGTTCTCTCTCTCTTCTCGCATGATAGTGTTATGGACAACTAGTGTGGACTAGAGATGAGCGAGCACACTCGTCCGAGCTTGAAGCCTGTTCGAGCATTAGGGTATTCGAGATGCTCGTTACTCGAGACGAACACCACGCAGTACTCGAGTCAATTCCATTTCCTTCCATGCATGTTTAGCGCCATGTTCTAGCCAATAGACATGCTGGGAAGGCGTTACCACTTCCTGCTGTGACGTGCCTGCCCTATCCCAGCCACCAGCAGTGAGTGGCTGGCGGAATCAAGTGACCGCCGAGTACTTAAAGCGGTCCCGCCAGCGGCTCGCCTCAGACACACGCTGCAGAGGTTAGGGAAAGTGCTGCTGCTGATATAGGGAAAGTGTTAGTGTAAGATCCTGTCTTCAAGAACCTCAACGGTCCTTCTTAGGACTACATCTGACCGTGTGCATTACTGTTGTGGCTTGCTGGGAGCAGTAGTGCACCATTTTTATTTTTTCGTCTCGGGCTGTGCAGGCCATTACATCTATAGCGTTCTCAGTCTGCAGTCTATTATACAGAGTATAGGGAAAGTTCTGCTGAGATAAGGAAAGTGTTAGTGTAGGATCCTGTCTTCAAGAACCCCAACAGTCCTTCTTAGGGCTACATCTGACCGTGTGCATTTTAGTTGTGGCCTGCTGGGAATTGTAGTGCATCCATTTGTATTACGCATCTAGGCCTGTTTGCAGCCTTTCAGTAATAGTGTTCTCAGGCTGTAGTGCTGTACAATCCAGCTCTGACCGCGAAACAGCACTCAAATATTTCCTAGCCTGCTGCGAACGACTTCGTTTATACCGTTCTTTGCCTGCAGTGCATTAGACAGAGTGTTAAGGCACAGCCACTTCTATAGGGAAAGTTATATGCACTATACAGTCCGTATCCTCCGTGCAAAAACCCTAAAGCTCCTTCGTTGGGCTACATCTGACCATGTGCATTTTAGTTGGGGCCTGCTGGGATTTGTAGTGCATCCATTTTTGTATTACGCATCTAGGCCTGTTCCCAGCCTTTCAGTAATAGCGTTCTCAGGCTGCAGTGCCGTACAACCAGCTCTCACAGTGAAACAGCACTCAAATATTTCCTAGCCATCTGCGAACGACTTCGTTTATACCGTTCTGTGTCTGCAGTGAATTAGACAGAGCGTTGGGCCACAGCCGCTTCTATAGGTAAAGTTATATACACTATACAGTCCGTATCCTCCGTGCAAAAACCCCAAAGCTCCTTCATGGGCGACATCTGACCGTCTGCATTTTAGTTGAATCTGTTGGGAGTTGTAGTGCTTCTATTTTTGTAGTACGCAGCTAGGCCTGTTTTGCAGCCTTTCAGTAATTGTTTTTTCAGGCTGCAGTGTTGTACAATGCCGCTCTCACCGTAAAAGTGCACTTTTAGCCTGCTGCGAACGACTTCAGTTATACCGTTCTGTGTCTGCAGTGCATTAGATAGAGGTCTCACCGATAAACAGTACTGTAATATTTCCTGGGCCACTGCAAAGTATTTAAGCTCTGCCGCTGTGCAGAGCGTCTCACAATACCCTTTCCTTGGTGGGGTTGAGATAGCCGCAGCTACCAGCACTATCCACTGGCTTTGGAGTCTTCCCCCACTCCACACAGCCTCTATTATCTACAAGTCTCTGCAAGCAGTAAATTACCCCTAGGTATCAGCGCAAGACAGCGGGTTAATTTTTTCAAGTCACAGCATAAAGCCTCTGCTATCCACAAGTCTCTGTGTGCGGTGAATTAAAGGGGTTGTCCCGCGCCGAAACAGTTTTTTTTTTTTATTCAACAGGCCCCCCGTTCGGCGCGAGACAAACCCAATGCATGTGTTAAAAAAATCGTTTAGTACTTACCCGAATCCCCGCGCTGCGGCGACTTCTTCCTTACCTTAGCAAGATGGCCGCCGGGATCTTCACCCACGATGCACCGAGGGTCTTCTCCCATGGTGCACCGTGGGCTCTGTGCGGTCCATTGCCGATTCCAGCCTCCTGATTGGCTGGAATCAGCACACGTGACGGGGCGGAGCTATGCGATGATGCGTGGAAGGGGGCGGAGCCAGAACTCCGCTCGTGCCGAGACCCAAGAGAAGGGAGAAGACCCTTCTGCGCAAGCGCGTCTAATCGGGAGATTAGACGCTGAAATTAGACGGAGCCATGGAGACGGGGACGCCAGCAACGGAGCAGGTAAGTGAATAACTTCTGTATGGCTCATAATTAATGCACGATGTATATTACAAAGTGCATTAATATGGCCATACAGAAGTGCATAACCCCACTTGCTTTCTCGGGACAACCCCTTTAAGCCACAGTTGTCAGTGCTGTACAGTGGGGTAATTTATTTGGGCCCTGCCCTATTCTTAATCCACCATGATGAGGAGTAGGGGTAAGAGAACGTGAAAGCGGATGAGGACGCGGACGTCCAAGCAAGGGTGTGGGCACAGGCTGAATTCCTGGTCCAGGTGAATCACAGCCGGCTGCTGCGGGATTAGGAGAGAGGCAAGTTTCTGGGGTCCCCAGCTTCATATCCCAATTTATGGGTCCGCGTGGTAGACATTTATTACAAACAGAGCAGTGTGAGCAGGTCCTGTCGTGGATGGCAGAAAATGCATCCAGCAATGTATTGACCACCCAGTCTTCTACGCAATCCACTACTCCCGGATTATGAACTGCAACTCTGAATCCTCTGGCTGCTGCTCCTCCTTCCTCTCAGCCTCCTCACTCCATGAAAATGACATATTCTGAGCAGGCAGACATCCAGGAACTGTTCTCGGGTCCCTGCCATGAGTGGGAAAAAATGGTTCTTCTCTCAACTGAGGAGTTTGTCGTGACTGATGTCTAACCTTTGGAAAGTTCCCGGAGTCCGGGTGATGGGGCCTGGGACATCCGGCAACTGTCTCAAGAGTTTTTTGTGCGTGAGGAGGATGATGATAATGAGACACTGTTGTCTGTCAGTGAGGTAGTAGTAAGGGCACTAAGTCCGACAGAGGAGTGCACAGAGGATTCGGAGGAAGAGCAGCTGGACGATGAGGTGACTGACCCCACCTGGTTTGCTAAGCCTACTGAGGACAGGGCTTCAGAGGGGGAGGCAAGTGTAGCAGCAGGACAGGTTGGAAGAGGCAGTGGGGTGGCCAAGGGGTAGAGGCAGGGCCAGAGCGAAGAATCCCCCAGCTGTTTCCCAAAGCACCACCTCGTGGCAAGCCTCCGTGCAGAGGGCTAGGTGTTCAAAGGTGTGGATGTTTTTCAGTGAGAGCGCGGATGACCGACGAACAGTGGTGTGCAACCTGTGTCGCACCAAGATCAGCCGGGGAGCCACCACTACCAGCCTCACCACCACTAGCATGCACATGCATATGATGGCCAAGCATCCAACAAGGTGGGACGAAGGCCGTTCACCGCCTCCGGGTCACACCACTGCCTCATCCACTGTGCCCCAACCAGCCACACAGATCAAATCCTCCTCGCAGACACAGGCACAAGGGCCTCCCAGCCTGCACCCACACCCTCACCTCCACTGTCCTCCACTCCATCCAGCAATGTCTCTCAGCACAGCGTTCAGCTGTCGCTAACACAAGCGTTGGAGCGAAAGCGCAAATACTCCGCCACCCACAAGCTTTAAACGTGCACATTGCCAAATTAATCAGCCTGGAGAGGCTGATGGGGGTCCCGCGCTACTCGCTCCCCAGTCACCACTATTTTTCCCGGTGTACCGTCCCAGCCCTACACCAGCACGTCTCCCGCAACATTAATCGTCCCCTCACCAACTCGGTTACTGGGAAGGTGCACTTAACCACGGACACGTGGACATGTACTTGCGGGCATGGCCACTATATCTCCCTGATGGCACATTGGGTAAATTTGGAGGAGGCTGGGACCTAGTCAGAGCCTCGGACCGCACACGTCCTACCCACACCCAGAATAGCGGGTCCTACCTCGGTGCTGGTCTCTGCGGCGGTCTATGCCACCTCCTCTAAACCCTCCCCCTCCTCCTCCTCCTACGCAACCTCTACCTCTCAATTAAGAAGTGTGAGCAGCACGTCGCCAGTAGTCGGTGTGGCGCGGTGCGGCAGCACAGCGGTTGTCAAGCATCAGCAGGCCGTGCTGAAACTACTCAGCTTAGGTGACAAGAGACACACGGCCCCCGAACTGTTGCGGCTCTGACGCTCGGAAGCCTCACACACATGCCATGCCTGGCCCATATCTTCATGGGGGGTGCCGGATCAGTGGATAGGTTTATAACTCTTTGACTTTAGGTCTTTATTTGGGATTGTAATCAAGTAAAGAGTGTGCAACTTTCTTGCATGACGTGAGATGGTTGCAGGTACTTTGCAGCACCCAAACTGCTGCGCTTGCTTTTTATAGCGTAGAATATGTAGTTTCCAATTTTAGTTTTCTAATACAAAATTATAGAGTTTTCAACATTTGTGTAACTGTGATGTTGAAAGGCAAGGGGTGAAAGAACAAACAGAATTTAACAACTGGCATTTCCCTGTGTATTCAGCTGATTTGTCTCCATGATCTCCATACCTCCATGTATTTTCTTAATGAGTTATTTCTCAGCGCTAACCACTTTTCGAATACGCATTGTTGCGCCATACAGTCTTTAAATTTCCCAAATGAGGGAGGGGTGGGTGTCCTCTACCGTTTAGCTATTAAATATTTGGCTGTCATCAGGGCGTGGCCCAGCAAGTACTTTGTGTTGGGGGGTATTTATTTAAGTCGATTAATAGTAATATCAATTTAGCTTTCCTTTCGATATGTGTTTTTAAGATTACATCAAGCATATTAAGGATAGAGCCCCAGTAGCTTTTGAGTTTGGGACATGGAAAAAATATATGAGAAAGCGTGCCTTTTTGGCCACACTCCCTCCAACATTTGTCGTTGGTGTGGTGGAGTCTAGTGACTAATAAGCTTGGGGTGAAGTACCACCTTAGATTTATTTTCAATTGTGTCTCCAGGATGCACAGTCCCTTGGTGGAGTCGCAAGCCGTTTTAAATGCTTTTCCCCAAACTTCAGTTGGTATAATTTTGCCTAATTCTTTTTCCCAGATAATCATGTGTGCTTTTTTGGATAGGTTAGTGTTTCCCGTTAGAATATCGTAGAATTGTCTAGTGTCAGATTTGCCCTCTAAGGGATTCAACATGATTTTTCCAAAAACTGTAGCTGGGATAACAGTTTTGTGTATGGGTGCCTTTTTTAGGAAGGTAGTAATTCTGTTGTAGTTGAAGAGTTCTTTTTTGGGTAGGTTAAATTTCGAGTGTATGACCTCTTAAGGTGTTATCTCTTTGTTTATCAATAAGTCGTCTATCATTTTTATCCCTTTTTCTTTCCAGGTTCCAAGATTTAGGTCAGGTATAAATAGATTTAGTATCTTGATTGGCTGAATGGGTTTTTTATTAGTATCTTGAAGGGCTGCTTTTTCTGTGAACTCTTTCCAGGTTTCAATTGAGGCTGTTACTGTGGGTGGTGGGTTTTTTAAAGTGATTTTTAAGCTAGGAATTTTTAATGTAGCCTCAAGTGATGCAGCTAGTAGTATTAGGTTACCTTTGGGTGTATTGGTTGTGCTTGTTTCCATACCTACCCATGTTTGGTGTATTATTGTTTCTCACCCAGTTTCTTGTTCGATTTAGGTTTATGGCTGAGATATTTTTCTAGGTTGGGGATGTCTACACCTCCTTTTCTGCGGTGTAGGGCTAGGATTAATAGAGCGATTCGTGGCTTATTTCCCTTCCAAACAAATGTGGTTAGTTGTTTTTGTAATTTATTCAAGGTATTTTTTTATATAGGAATTGGTAAAGCTCTGAAGAGGTAAAGTATTTTTGGGAGAATTTTCATGTATGTCATAATCCTACCCAACCAAGTGAGGTTTATGTTTGACAAGTGGTTTAGTTCTTTTTGGATTGACTCCAGAAGTGGTGTGTAGTTAATTTCTTCTAGTTTATTGATATTAGTTGACATCAATGTACCCAAGCAGGGGATACCTCCTGTTCTCCATTTAAAAGGAAACTCCGATTGAATTATGAGTTTTAGGTCTTTTGGCACATTTATGCTAGTATTATTGATTTAGTCACATTAAGCTTGTAGTATGAAATTTCGGTGAATTGTTCTAGAATTTGATATGTTGCTCTTAGAGATTCAAGGGGGCGTGTTAGTGTGAGAATGATGTCATCGGCGAATAGTCCAATTTTATGCTGGCGAAAGTTTTGGGAGATTCCTCTTATTTCAATAGAGGATCTGATTAGTTCGGCCAGCTGCTCCACCATAAGAATATATAAGATTGGGGACAAAGGGCATCCCTGGCGCGTACCATTTGTTATTAAAAATTTGTCGGTGGGAGTTCCATCAATTAGTACCTTGGAAGTTGGGCACGAGTACAGGGCCCGGACGGCGTAGCCCCAGTGAACACGGTCAAAAGCCTTTTCTGCATCTAAGGCTAGCATAATTGTTGGAGTTCCAGAGTTTTTGGAGGAATGAATGAGATTAAGAAGCTTCCTCATGCCGTCCGAGGCCTGCCGCCCCTTTACAAATCCAACCTGGTCAGGATGCACAACATCAGGAAGAACATTTATCATTCTGTTTGCTATTATTTTTGCATACACTTTAATGTCAGAGTTGAGCAAAGATATCGGTCTGAAGTTTGCTGGTTCAACTGGTTCCTTATTTGGTTTGGGCAGTACTATCACAGTGGCTTGGAGCATTTCCTCGGGAATGGAGCCCTTTACCATAGCTGAGTTGAGGGTTCTTTCCAGATAGGGGGACAGCGTCCCAGAGAATGACTTATAATATTCTGACGAGAACCCGTTTGGGCCTGGGGTTTTTTTGCATTTCATAGAGGCTATCGTATCCGCCACTTCAGCTGTTGTTATCGGGCGTTCCAGTATGTTTGCTTGGTTTGTGTCAATTGTTGGTAGTTTAATTTTATTTAGGAAATTTTTTATGTCTACTGATGATGGATGTGTGAGTTGGGGGTCAGTTTTTAGATTGTATAGATTACTGTAGTAGGAGCGAAATGTCTCCAATATTTGTTTAGGGTTGAATAATTTATATTCTTTATTTTTTGAGTTCCAAACATGTGGAATATTAGCTTTAACTACTTTCTTTCTTGTTAGGTTGGCCATCCATTTAGAGGGTTTATTTATGGATGCGTATGTGATGGCAATCCCAGTATATAAATCTTTGTGTTTTGGGATTTGGGGGGCCTTACGGGGAAATTTGTTAATTCAAATGCTTTAAATCTGTTTTGATTCAACTATAGAAGTGTACGTACAATTACACAATACTATTAGGCAATGAAATATCTGTTTTTCATAACTCTGCTGACAAAGATGGAATTTAGCAATTTAGCCCGTAACCAACATGTATAAATATATTTGACTGTCCAGCTGCATGCACTAATACGGAACTAGGAATCAGACAATCAACCGCATCCGAGACGGACTACCGTTTTTTGATTACCGCGAAAATCCCCCAGCTATTTTACTGGAAACAGACGCAAATAACATGGGCGGTCTATGCAATTACTAATTCATGAAATAGCCTCCAATCATATCGGTTTTGACACACGTGGGGCGAGACAGCCCATTCTACTCTCCAGAGTGCCACCACGTGACAGGCAATACCAGATGACCGGATGAAGGAAGACGCTTATCCAATAATCAATCAACACATTGTGTCTATGTAATTCTTGCCTGCCCCAAAAGGGCTGTGTTTGATGTGCCTTATAAAGCTTTGTTACGCGCCAAGAATAAACAGGAAGTTACTTTTTCTTGAACTTGGGTCAGACTAAGTGATTTCTGGGAGACAGTGCACTGTCCGATACCTTAATCAATCAATCTGGAAGGGTGTGATCATTCCTAATTGAGTAAGCCGTGATTCCGCAAAGGAATTCTACGACACGTAGACGTTGGCCCAGCGGGTTGTTATTTCTCTGTCAAAGTCTCCTTGTAGTACTTTGCGTAGTTCCAGTCTCGTTTTAAATAAGTCGTCATATAATTGTTTAGTTGCTGAGATGTGGACCTGACTTTCTAAGAGTTGGATTTTTGTTATCAATAGTTCGGTATTTTTTTGTTTCTCTTTCTTATATCTGGTTCCCGTCTTTATAAGAATGCCTCTTATGTAGGCTTTATGAGCCATCCAGAGTGTTTTGATGGCTTCTCTCCATAGGGAGTTTCTTTTGAAGGGGGTGTTCAGACCATTGGCGTTCAAAGACATCAACTTGGTAGCCATCTTTGTGGTGGTGCGCAATTTCTTGGAGGCGTAAGAGACCAGATGAATGCGTATGACACTGCCAGGGAATAGAAACTGTACAAACAAATATAAACAACATGTAAAATTACATTTAACAGGTGTAAAGGACTGTGAATAATAGCTTTACTGTTAAGACAGTAATTTTCCTCAAGCCACAGGGTGGTCATAAAAATCACAGACCAAAGAACAGTAATTGTATCCCCACATGTAGATATGCGATGCTTGGGGAATGAAGTGGGACGTGGACAATCCTTAGAGGGATTGTCTACACAAGCTTGCGCTTGCATAATTTGTTGGGGGGTAGAGTCACTACGGTGAGAGGGCTCACTTGCATCTCATTTTGACGGGAAGAAAGTGAGGTAGCACTAGATGTTTAGGAGTCCTTATCTTATTTTCCGGACATGCCAGGAGCAGGGTCTTTGATCGGGACCGAGGCACGTTTTGGGAACGTAATGACCCAAACTTTCAGAGTCTCCATAGCAGATGTGGGGTTGTGGAATACATGAGTTGTGTTTGCTCTGATAATAATAATTTTTGTGGGGAAGCCCTATCTATACGGGATATTCGCTTCTCTCAAGGCTGATGTCACTTCTGCGAAGCCTCGTCTTGCCTCCATGGTGGCTTGTGATAAGTCTATGAAAATGCGTATATCAGTGTAGGGGCTAGGGAGTATTTTAAGTTTTCTTACAGTGTTCATGAGAGCTTCCTTGGTGCTATAGTAATGTATGCGAACAATAATATCCCTTGGGGTGTTCTCTTTAAGAAATTTTGGTGTGCTCTATCAATTTTTAGTTCTTGTTCTGGGACGTTAGGGAGAATTTTTCGGAGGAACTGTGTTACAAATCCCGTAATTTCAGCATTTGAGATTTTTCCAGAGACGCCTCGTATTTTGACATTGTTGCGTCTATTTCTGTCTTCTAAGTCTATTAATTTTTGCTTTAATTTGGTCACATTTCCTTCTAAATCGTAATGGGCGTCTATTGCGAGTTGTGGGACTTGACCAGCTCCCCCATCTTGGTCTCCATCCATACGGTTGTTTACTTCCTGGACTGACATGTCGACATGTGAGGTTAAGTTCTTCAAATCTTTTTGGATGGTTTCATGTAGCGCCATAACTATTTCTTTTATATATAATTCTGATGCTGGTTTATTAGAGGCAGAGAGGCTGGCTAGACCGACATCTTTAACATTGCTTTGGGCATAATGCAAGGGGTCTGAGCCTGCTGAGGCAGCATTCTCTGACATTCTCTGCCTTTGTTTCTCCGGGCTGCCAGTGTGGGAGGGGGCACTTAATGATGGTGTGTTCGGCGCCATCTTATATCCTCTGCTGTGTTTTGTGTTGTCCCCCACTCCCTGGGAGCTCAGCGCTGTTCCCTCTTTCACAGTCTCCATGCCCTCCTCGGTCGCATCCCTCCCCTCTCTGGATGACAGCGGCTCACCTGTCTCCGCGGCATCCAAGGTCTCCTGCTGCTCCCCCATCAGTGTGCCGTCTGCTGGTGTGTCCTCCGGCACCATGTTAGAGACGGAGTCGCGCGCCGGAAAGAAGTCCTCCAATCTTGATGGCTTTGTTTTGGCCGTCCTTCTCCTCGACATTACCGGGTGCCAGGTAGGTTCACACGTCTTTTGGGAAGGTTTTCTCCCGTCTGCAGTAGCTTTGTTGGTCGCTGTGAGCCTGCTTTAGATGGAGCTTAAGCACTTGTGTCCGTCCTTGTGCCTCTCCAAGCCACGCCCCCCTAAAGTATTGATACTTTAACAGAAACCAATTTTTTTCACAGGACTGCCTCCAGGCTCTCTTACACATTAAGCAACAGTGAGCTGTATCTTTAAAAAATGTTTCTGTGTTTCACCTGCCCTCTCGGTTGAGCAATTTTTCAGGGGTGCACTTGTACTCTTGGTACACCAATTTTTCTGGCCCTCGCCTATACTGTTATCTAACTCATTTTTCCGGCCTCTGCCTACACTCATGGTACACCAATGTTTCAGGGGTTCGCCTATACTCTTGCTACAGAAATGTTACAGGGGTCTGCCTACACTTTTGATACAGAAATGTTACTGGGGTCCGTCTATAATTTTACTACAGAAATGTTACTGGGGTCCGTCTATACTTTTACCACAAGAATGTTACGTGCTCTGCCTATACTTCTGCTACAGAAATATTACTGGGGTACACCTATACCTTTGCTACAGAAATGTTACTGGGGTCTGCCTATACTTCTGCTACAGAAATGTTGCAGGGATCTGCCTATAATTTTGCTGCAGAAATGTTACTGGGGTCCGCCTATACCTTTGCTACAGAAATGTTACTGGGGTCTGCCTATACTTCTGCTACAGAAATGTTACAGGGGTCTGTCTATACTTTTGCTACAGAAATGTTACTTGGGTCTGCCTATACTTTTACTACAGGAATGTTACAGGGGTCTGCCTATACCTTTGCTACAGGAATGTTACAGGGGTTTGCCTATACTTCTGCTACAGGAATGTTACTGGGGTCTGCCTATACCTTTGCTACAGGAATGTTACTTGGGTCCGTCTTTACTTTTACTACAGGAATGTTACAGGGGTCTGCCTATACTTCTGCTACAGAAATGTTACAGGGGTCCGCCTATACCTTTGCTACCGAAATGTTACAGGGGTCTGCCTATACCTTTGCTAGAGGAATGTTACAGGGGTCTGCCTATACTATGGGTGCATAAATCCTTCCCATCGCAGTGTTTTACCTATCTGGCACAAATACACTGACTGACTAGGGCAGAAATGTGGACTGAGGCCAAGGTCCTTGCCGGGGTGAAACTCCCCCATGTTTGGGCACTCTGATTTCTTCCTGTGTAATACTATCTTTGTGCACTGACAGCATAGGCGAGCCCAAGGAACTCAAAGACTTCCCCTTTTGGTGTTGAGCTATCTGACACCTACACTGAATGAATTGTGTGGGGACACATGGATTCCCCATTGCTATGTAACTCAGGGCACCTTGGGTCACACAAGGTGGAGGATGGGACTGAGCCTGACCCAGGGCCCGCTCACATACTTCCCACACAGACTATAGCTGGTCCTGGTCATGGTTTCTTGACCTTGTAATGCCACCTCCTCCTCCTGCTTGGGGTCAGGGGATCAGCACTGGGCAACATGTATTTTCTCTCATGTTACCACAGTTATCTGAGGCACTGGTTTGGGCCAAACAAAAGGAGTGTTACTGCATTAATGAGACGTTCACTACTGTACTAGCATCGGAGTCCGTTTTATGCCCACGACTGCTGACGGTGTGTACAGAGGTCGTGGTCCTTGGCGGAGTGAAAGTCTGCCCTGTTTGGGCACTGTAATTGCTTCATGTTTAATACTTTCCTTGGGTTCCTTTGGCTCGCCTATGTTGTGGGTGCACAAACACCATAGCGGTGTTTTACCTGTCTGGCACAAATACACTGACTGACTTGGGTGGGGTGCAGAGTGCAGATGGCTTTCCCCTTGCGGTGTTGATTGAGCTATCTGACACCTACACTGAATGAATTGTGTGGGGACACATGGATTCCCTATTGCTATGTAACTCAGGGCACCTTGGGTCACACAAGGTGTTTGCTGGGACCAAGCCTGACTCAGGGCCCACTCACATACTTCCCACACAGACTATAGTGGGTCCTGGTCATGGTCTCTTTGCCTTGTAATGCCACCTCCTACTCCTGCTTGGGGTCAGGGGATCAGCACTGGGCAACATGTATTTTCTCTCGTGTTACCACAGTTATCTGAGGCACTAGTTTGGGCCAAACAAAAGGAGCGTTACTGCATTAATGAGACGTTCACAGCTGTACTAGCATCAGAGTCTGCTTTACGCCCACGATTGCTGAGGGTGTGGACAATACTTTCCTTGGGTTCCTTTGGCTTGCCTTTGCTGTGAGTGCACAAAGAATTCCCATAGCGGTGTTTTACCTGTCTGACACAAATACACTGACTGACTAGGGCAGAAAAGTAGGCTGAGGCCCTTAGCAGGGTGAAATTCTGCCATGTTTGGGCACTGTAATTGCTTCATGTTTAATACTTTCCGTGGGTTCCTTTGCCTCGCCTATGCTGTGAGTGCACAAAGACTTTCCATAGCGATGTTTTACCTGTCTGACACAAATACACTGACTGACTAGGGTAGAAATGTGGGCTGAGATCCTTGGCGGGGTGAAACTCTGCCATGTTTTGGCATTCTGATTTCCTTATGTGTAATACCATTTTTAAGTTCCTTGGGCTCGCCTATGCTGTGGGTGCACAAAGACTTCCCATTGCGTTGTTTTACCTGTCTGGCACGCACACTGACTGACTAGGGTAGAAATGTGGGCTGAGGTCCTTGGCGGGGTGAAACTTTGCCATGTTTTGGCGCTATGATTTCTTCTTGTGTAATACCATCTTTGTGCACCGACAGCATAGGCAAGCCCAAGGAACTCAAAGACTTTCCATTGCAGTGTTGAGCTATCTAACACCTACACAGAATGAATTGTGTGGGGACACATGGATTTCCCATTGCTATGTAACTCGCGGCACATTGGGTCACACAAGATGGAGGCTGGGACTGAGCCTGACCCTGGGCTGGCTCACGTGCTTCCCTCACAGAGTATTGCTGCATTGTGGAGATGTGTAGAAGTGCTGGCACCTGAGTCCCCTTTATGCCCACATTTGCGGCTCCTGACAATTTTTCCGATGGAGGTGGCACGTGATCGGAATGATGATCAAACGTCAATTGATCATCAATTCTCAACAACATTGTGGGCTATCGCCCACACTTTCAAAGAGGGTCACTGCCTGGCACTGCCAACCCTATGCAGAGTGTGTCTCCGGTTCCTCCTCATCCAGTACACTCTTATAAATAGACATGAGGGTGGTGTGGCTATGAAGCGAGCGTGGGGCATGAGGGCAGCTGAACGCTGCACAGGGACACTTTTGTGTGTGCTGTGGATGCAGGATCGTGCGGGGGTGTTGGACAGCAATGCTAGCATGTAACCCAGGAGAAGAGGCAGCGGTGTCACCCGCAGGCAGTGATTGTCCTTGGTTGCGTGGTGCTTAGCTAAGGTGTGCCTTGCCAATGAGGGTTTGTCCCAAGTAAAAATTGTTAGGGGGAGACGCCAAACTGTTGCCCCCATTTTGGCTCAGATGCAGCCATGCATGCTGACCCTGCCCTTCCCTATCCGGTACTGTGGTGTTTCCATGACTTTCTGAGGTTTTCCAGAGTTTCAGAAGTCATGACCTATGCGGAGCATCGGTCCCATTTAAAAATGCTCGAGTTGTCCATTGACTTCAATGGGGTTCGTTAGGTGAAACAAGCTCTCGAGCATTGCGAAAAGTTCGACTCGAGCAACGAGCACCCGAGCATTTTGGTGCTCGCTCATCTCTAGTGTGGACCCAATGGACCAACCAACCGGTTTGGCTTTGGGCTACTACCGGTGTGGCTGTCAGCTGATCCTTGGCAGACAGAGATACTGGTATAAGGCACTTCATACCTGACCGCACTATGAGCAATGACAGATGGGGTACCTCTGCCTATAAGCAGGGTAGGCATCCTGATAACAACGGGCCCACTGTCTTCCTCTTGGTTCTGACTATCCCATAATGGTACATAGAAGGGAAACACAGGACTGTCAGCAGACACACATATAAAAATATAATACAAACAGGAGATCTATGCTGAGTGACTGAGACAGGATCACACCAAGATCACAAGCAAAGGCAGGGAACAGATAACATAGAAGATACAGAACAGACAGAAAGGTCAGAGATAGGAAGGCAATGGAGGAAGACAGAGCCAAACACAAAACCAAGGTAGAATCAAGGACAGAATGTACAGAAAACTAAGGCAAATGGAAGTACGTCAGCCCAGCTTAAATAGGAGAGAAATGCCTATTAACCCTGCAGCTGGGCTGAGAGCAAGGGAACTGGGTAACTCTTTCAATGCTGGTAGAAAATAAACACCTAGCATCCATACATAGAGGAGGAGCAGAGCGATGCTCGCATCTGCCCGGGACCGCAAGAGGGCTGCAGACACGGGTAGCAGACAGTTAGCTACCACTCCTAGCTTTGTGTAGTTGGCATATTTAATCAGTTTTCTCTCAATTCCCTCCTCCAGATCATTTATAAAAATGTTGACCAACACTGGGCCAAGGACACAGCCTTGGGGTACCCCACTTGATGTATTCTTCCACTTGGATGTGCAGCTATTTATGACCAGAATTTAAGTACAATCACTCAGCTAGTAGTAAAAAGAAAAAAAAAATCATGGCATGCCCTATCTTTAGGCGTGCCCTCGCTTTGCTGTTGTTTTCATTAGGGCCAGCAGAGCATTGCATCGGGTGCCAGGTGCACGTGACTGTGATGCGATGCAAAGTTTACCAATTGAAAATATGGGAAACACTCCACGATCCTCAGCCACGGAGGATCATGACTTCCCGGAAGTGATGCAAGGCGGTTTTAACACAAAAATGCCTCGGATCTATGGGGACATCGCACGTTGGTGAGCCGAGTTTCATGGCCAGATACTGCATTCGTCTGTGTTAAAAATATCCTTACTAAAGTCAAGATTTACTATCTCCACCACATTCTCTTGATCAACCCAGTTGTCTTGTGGAGTTACATCTGTAGATCTCTAATATATATACATATAATATGATGACACAGAAGACGGTTGTGAATCTTTTATTATTATTTCAAATCAATAGAATCCATCCACAGATGCGAGAAGAGAGGAGATTACAATATGGCCGCCTCGCTGAGCTGCAGGATTCCAGGCTTCTACTTTTAAGGACAATCCTTGGGAATGACGCAAAACCTTAAAGTATCATCAAATACATGCACATAGTGTCGCTCACAGTAGCATTCTGTTGGTGGTAAACAAATAACACACCCCTCATCAAGTTCTTCGCCGCAGGATCGGGGACACGGGCGGCAGACGTTTTCCCTTGTCATGTTCTTGGGGCACGGTGCTGTAAAATGATAATACTGTTAGTGTTGGAGGGGCTAAATGAAACAATAAGTGGAAATATATACAGTAATCAGGATGTGAGAGCCGACAGAGAGGCCGGACCTTCTGGGGTCCGTGTGGGGTGAAATAGTGGCTCAGTGAGTAAGACGTTGTGATGTTATTTATATAATAGTGGTTATAGAGAAGCGTGGAGGTTATATAGTGGTGCAGTCAATCAAATACAATGACTCGTGTAGTTATGTATTGGCTCTGGGCTTAAACAGACGAATGTGACTTAGTCCCGATCTTCAGCTGTGATAATCACGGCCGCCCTTGATTTCAATGGTTTAGTTTTCACTATGAGGATTCTCGCCCATTAATACTACGCCCAAGAAAAGACAGGACTTGCCCCATCTGCCCGCACATAGTTAGTGCAATGTGATGGAAAGATCGGGCAGGACCTATCTTCCTGCGTTTTTTTTTCTCAAACTCCTGCGCTATGGCGCGCAGTTTAAAAGCCTGGGGAAGGACGATTAAAAAAAAGCCGTTCATGCGCAGCTATGCTCCGTACCGGTGAGCGTAGTTTTACACACTTCTATCTGAAACCACCCTCAGTGAGTAAGCGCACATTCACAGGCACACCTCGTATTTCGGTCTGTGAATCCGCAGCATATTCAGGGGCCACAATACGCGGCACTGCTGCATTTTCCTGCCTATCTTTTTACACAAGGTATTTATGCACATAATGTGTATTTTTAGTGCATATTTACGTACACTGATAGATTTCTTAGGCCGGCTTGACGTGGGTGAGAATAGAACTCATTGAGTTCACTCACATTTCCATATTATTCTCACGCATTTCGGTTCCACAAAATAATAAAAAAATAAAGCATACTCTATTTCTCTGCATATTTGCACACCAAAGTCCCCATAGAACTCATTGGGGGTGCGCAATAGCACGCTTAATACGCAAAGAGATGCGTGAAACACTGGATAATTGCGCAGGAAAAAGAACCCGTCTGAAACTCATTAGACTAATTAGCCATTTCAATCGGTGTGTCTCTGTTTGCCGCTCACGAATGAACATGCCTTGCAGGCACAAAAAATACAATAAAATCCGCCTAAGGGCACACAGAAATCATTGTTTACTCCACAGATAGGCAGTGCTCAGGTGCACGCAAATACATATACGCCTGTGTGAAGCCGGCCTTAGGGCTAATGTCCACGGGTGGGTTTGAAGTCTGGAATCTGCGTGTTATACCCGCGCAGATGATCCAGACTTCAAGCAACCCATAGAAAATCATGGGCGTCCGCAGCTTAATTAAAGCATGCAGATTTGTATTGCGGAACTTCCGGTCCGGAAAAGAAGTCTCAGCATGGTCCTTTTTGCTGCAGATCTCGCAGGGATGGCTTCCATTGAAGTCAATGGAAGCCGTTCCACCACGACACACTCCAGGTGTTCTGCGGATCCCGCAGGAAAGCAGTAGATTTTTTAAAAAAATTGCACATGTGCGGGGAGCGTGCTGGCCGTCAGGCCCGCCCACATGCTAGCGCGCCTGCCCACATGCACAGAGGAGAAGATGGACGACCCGCACGCATCCGGACTGGTAGGTAATATCCTCATGCCGCGGGCAGGGTGGTATTCCGCGACGAGGCTCCTGCCCAAGGAACCCGCCCCGCCCGTGGACATGAGGCCTTACTGTGAGTCATATGCACAAAGATGGGGTATGTAATCACTGTGGCAGAAAAGATTCCTAAATTATATATGTCTCACCGAAAGGAACTTATTAAAATATCATCTTTATTAAATACTAGCTTACCCGTCGCGCGTTGCTGGGAAGACAGACATACATACACACATTCGTTTTTAAATATGTAGATAACAACCAATCACAGTGCAGCTTTCAAGTTACCTCAGCGGTATAATATATAACAACCAATCGCAGTGCAGCTCTCATGTAACCTCAGTAGTTTAAGAAGTAGCAACTAGAGATGAGCGAGCACCAAAATGCTCGGGTGCTCGTTACTCGAGACGAACTTTTCGTGATGCTCGAGGGTTCGTTTCGAATAACGAACCCCATTGAAGTCAATGGGCGACCCGAGCATTTTTGTATATTGTCGATGCTCGCTAAGGTTTTCGTTTGTGAAAATCTGGGCAATTCAAGAAAGTGATGGGAACGACACAGCAACGGATAGGGCAGGCGAGGGGCTACATGTTGGGCTGCATCTCAAGTTCCTAGGTCCCACTATTAAGCCACAATAGCGGCAAGAGTGGACCCTCCCAACAATTTTTACTTCTGAAAAGCCCTCATTAGCAATGCATACCTTAGCTAAGCACCACACTACCTCCAACAAAGCACAATCACTGCCTGCATGACACTCCACTGCCACTTCTCCTGGGTTACATGCTGACCAACCCCCCCCCCCCACGACCCAGTGTCCACACCGCACACCAAACTGTCCCTGCCCAGCCTTCAGCTGCCCTCATGCCACACCACCCTCATGTTTATTTATAAGTGCGTCTGCCAGAGGAACCGCAGGCACACACTGCACAGGGTTGGCACGGCTAGGCAGCGACCCTCTTTAAAAGGGGCGAGGCAATAGTCCACAATGCTGTACATAAGCAATGAGAAATCCAATCCTGTGCCACCTCCATCTGGAGCTGCACACGTGGGCATAGCAACGGGGAACCTATGTGCCACACACTATTCATTCTGTCAAGCTGTCTGCATGCCCCAGTCAGACCGCGTTTTTTTATAAATAGTCACAGACAGGTACAACTCCGCAATGGGAATTCCGTGTGCACCCACAGCATGGGTGGCTCCCTGGAACCCAGCGGCTGTACATAAATATATCCCATTGCAATGCCCTCGACAGCAGAGCTAACGTCAGATTAAATGCAGGTGGGCTCCGGCCCACACTGCATGCCCCAGTCAGACTGGGGTTCTTTAGAAGTGGACAGATGCAGTTACAACTCCCTGTGGACCCACAGCATGGGTGGGTGCCAGGAAGCCACCGGCGGTACATAAATATATCCCATTGCATTGCCCATCACAGCTGAGGTAATGTCATGTTTAATGCAGGTGGGCTTTGGCCCACACTGCATGCCCCAGTCAGACTGGGGTTCCTTAGAAATGGACAGATGCAGTTACAACTCCCTGTGGACCCACAGCATGGGTGGCTCCCTGGAACCCACCGGCGGTACATAAATATATCCCATTGCATTGCCCATCACAGCTGAGGTAATGTCATGTTTAATGCAGGTGGGCTTCGGCCCACACTGCATGCCCCAGTCAGACTGGGGTTCTTTAGAAGTGGACAGATGCAGTTACAACTCCCTGTGGACCCACAGCATGGGTGGGTGCCAGGAAGCCACCGGCGGTACATAAATATATCCCATTGCATTGCCCATCACAGCTGAGGTAATAATGTCATGTTTAATGCAGGTGGGCTTCGGCCCACACTGCATGCCCCAGTCAGACTGGGGTTCTTTAGAAGTGGACAGATGCAGTTACAACTCCCTGTGGACCCACAGCATGGGTGGCTCCCTGGAACCCACCGGTGGTACATAAATATATCCCATTGCATTGCCCATCACAGCTGAGGTAATAATGTCATGTTTAATGCAGGTGGCCTTCGGCCCACACTGCATGCCCCAGTCAGACTGGGGTCCTTTAGAAGGGGACAGATGCAGTTACAACTCCCTGTGGACCCACAGCATGGGTGGGTGCCAGGAAGCCACCGGCGGTACATAAATATATCAGATTGCATTGCCCATCACAGCTGAGGTAATGTCACGTTTAATGCAGGTGGGCTTTGGCCCACACTGCATGCCCCAGTCAGACTGGGGTACTTTAGAAGTGGACAGATGCAGTTACAACTCCCTGTGGACCCACAGCATGGGTGGCTCCATGGAACCCACCGGCGGTACATAAATATATCCCATTGCATTGCCCATCACAGCTGAGGTAATAATGTCATGTTTAATGCTGGTAGGCTTCGGCCCACACTGCATGCCCCAGTCAGACTGGGGTCCTTTAGAAGTGGACAGATGCAGTTACAACTCCCTGTGGACCCACAGCATGGGTGGGTGCCAGGAAGCCACCAGCGGTACATAAATATATCCCATTGCAGTGCCCAAAACAGCTGAGGTAATGTCGTGCTTAATGCAGGTGGGCTTCGGCCCACACTGCATGCCCCAGTCAGACTGGGGTTCTTTAGAAGTGGACACATGCAGTTACAACTCCCTGTGGACCCACAGCATGGGTGGCTCCCTGGAACCCACCGGCGGTACATAAATACATCCCATTGCAGTGCCCAACACAGCTGATGTAATGTCAGCTGTAATGCAGGTGGGCTAAAAATTAATTCGATTACACTGTAGGCGAGGGCCCCCAAATATTGGTGTACCAACAGTACTAATGTACCTCAGAAAAATTGCCCATGCCCAACCAAGAGGGCAGGTGAAACCCATTAATCGCTTTGGTTAATGTGGCTTAATTGGTAACTAGGCCAGGAGGCAGCCCAGTTAAAATAAAAATTGGTTCAGGTGAAAGTTTCAACGCTTTAATGAGCATTGAAACGTCTAAAAATTGTTTCGAAAAATTATATGACTGAGCCTTGTGGGCTTAAGAAAAATTGCCCGTTCGGCGTGATTATGTGAGGTTTAAGGAGGAG
The DNA here is from genome assembly GCF_035609145.1 of Eleutherodactylus coqui. Taxonomy (NCBI): domain Eukaryota; kingdom Metazoa; phylum Chordata; class Amphibia; order Anura; family Eleutherodactylidae; genus Eleutherodactylus; species Eleutherodactylus coqui. The sequence continues at coordinate 26,011,825 of NC_089842.1, read as the reverse complement.
GAGCAGGAGGAGGAGGAGGAATATTATACACAGATTGATGAAGCAAAAAGGTCCCCGTTTTTGATGGGGATAGAGAACGATGCTTCCATCCGCGGGTGCAGCCTACGTATTGCTTAGGTATCGCTGCTGTCCGCTGGTGGAGAAGAGAAGTCTGGGGAAATCCACGCTTTGTTCATCTTGATGAGTGTAAGCCTGTCGGCACTGTCGGTTGACAGGCGGGTACGCTTATCCGTGATGATTCCCCCAGCCGCACTAAACACCCTCTCTGACAAGACGCTAGCCGCAGGACAAGCAAGCACCTCCAGGGCATACAGCGCGAGTTCAGGTCACGTGTCCAGCTTCGACACCCAGTAGTTGTAGGGGGCAGAGGCGTCACGGAGGACGGTCGTGCGATCGGCAACGTACTCTCTCACCATCCTTTTACAGTGCTCCCGGCGACTCAGCCTTGACTGGGGAGCGGTGACACAGTCTTGCTGGGGAGCCATAAAGCTGTCAAGGGCCTTAGAGAGTGTTGCCCTGCCTGTGCTGTACATGCTGCCTGATCTCCGCGCCTCCACTGCTACCTGGCCCTCGTAACTGCGCCTTCGGCCACTAGCGCTGTCGGATGGGAATTTTACCATCAGTTTGTCCGCCAGGGTCCTGTGGTATAGCATCCCTCTCGAACCCCTTTCCTCTTCGGGTATGAGAGTGGAAAGGTTCTCCTTATATCGTGGGTCAAGCAGTGTGTACACCCAGTAATCCGTAGTGGCCAGAATGCGTGTAACGCGAGGGTCATGAGAAAGGCATCCTAACATGAAGTCAGCCATGTGTGCCAGGGTACCTGTACGCAACACATGACTGTCCTCACTAGGAAGATCACTTTCAGGATCCTCCTACTCCTCCTCCTCCTCCTCCTCCTCCTCAGGCCATACACGCTGAAAGGATGACAGACAAGCAGCATGTGTACCCTCAGCAGTGGGCCAAGCTGTCTCTTCCCCTTCCTCCTCATCTTCCTCCTCACCGCGCTGAGATATAGACAGGAGGTTGCTCTGACTATCCAGCGACATACTGTCTTCCCCCGGCTCTGTTTCCGAGCGCAAAGCGTCTGCCTTTATGCTTTGCAGGGAACTTCTCAAGAGGCATAGCAGAGGAATGCTGACGCTAATGATTGCAGCATCGCCGCTCACCACCTGGGTAGACTCCTCAAACTTTCCAAGGACCTGGCAGATGTCTGCCAACCAGGCCCCCTCTTCTAAAAAGAATTGAGGAGGCTGACTCCCACTGCGCCGCCCATGTTGGAGTTGGTATTCCACTATAGCTCTACGCTGCTCATAGAGCCTGGCCAACATGTGGAGCGTAGAGTTCCACCGTGTGGGCACGTCGCACAGCAGTCGGTGCACTGGCAGATTAAACCGATGTTGCAGGGTGGCAGCGTCCGTGTGGGACTTGCGGAAATGTGCGCAGAGCCGGCGCACCTTTCCGAGCAGGTCTGACAAGCGTGGGTAGCTTTTCAGAAAGCGCTGAACCACCAAATTAAAGACGTGGGCCAGGCATGGCACGTGCGTAAGGCTGCCGAGCTGCAGAGCCGCCACCAGGTTACGGCCGTTGTCACACACGACCATGCCCGGTTGGAGGCTCAGCGGCGCAAGCCAGCGGTCGGTCTACTCTGTCAGACCCTGCAGCAGTTCGTGGGCCGTGTGCCTCTTATCTCCTAAGCTGAGTAGTTTCAGCACAGCCTGCTGACGCTTGCCCACCGCTGTGCCGCCACGCCGCGCGACACCAACTGCTGGCGACGTGCTGCTGCTGCTGACACATCTTGATTGCGAGACAGAGGTTGCGTTGGAGGAGGAGGAGGGTGCTTTAGTGGAGGAAGTATACACCGCCGCAGATACCACCACTGAGCTGGGGCCCGCAATTCTGGGGGTGGGTAGGACGTGAGCGGACCCAGGCTCTGACTCTGTCCCAGCCTCCACTAAATTCACCCAATGTGCCGTCAGGGAGATATAGTGGCCCTGCCCGCCTGTGCTTGTCCACGTGTCCGTTGTTAAGTGGACCTTGCCAGTAACCGCGTTGGTGAGGGCGCGTACAATGTTGCGGGAGACGTGGTCGTGCAGGGCTGGGACGGCACATCGGGAAAAGTAGTGGCGACTGGGAACTGAGTAGCGCGGGGCCGCCGCCGCCATCATACTTTTGAAGGACTCCGTTTCCACAAGCCTATACGGCAGCATCTCCAGGCTGATAAATTTGGCTATGTGCACGTTTAACGCTTGAGCGTGCGGGTGCGTGGCGGCGTACTTGCGCTTGCGCTCAAACACTTGCGCTAGCGACGGCTGGACGGCGCTGAGAGACATTGGTGGATGGGGCCGAGGACAGTGGAGGTGAGGGTGTGGGTGCAGGCCAGGAGACGGTAGTGCCTGTGTCCTCAGAGCGGGGTTGGATCTCAGTGGCAGGTTGGGGCACGGGGAGAGGCAGCGGTGCAAACCGGAGACGGTGAACGGCCTTCGTCCCACCTTGTGGGGTGCTTGGCCATCATATGTCTGCGCATGCTGGTGGTGGTGAGGCTGGTGGTGGTGGCTCCCCGGCTGATCTTGGCGCGACAAAGGTTGCACACCACTGTTTGTCGGTCATCTGCACTCTCAGTGAAAAACTGCCAGACCTTTGAGCTCGTCGGCCTCTGCAGGGTGGCATGGCGCGAGGGGGTGCTTTGGGAAACAGTTGGTGGATTATTCGGTCTGGCCCTACCTCTACCCCTGGACACCGCACTGCCTCTTGCAACCTGCCCTGCTGATGCCCTTGCCTCCCCCTCTGTCTTCAGTAGGCGTAGCAAACCAGGTGGGGTCAGTCACCTCATTGTCCTGCTGCTCTTCCTCCGAATCCTCTGTGCGCTCCTCCCTCGGACTTACTACCCTTACTACTACCTCACTGATAGACAACTGTGTCTCAACATCATCGTCCTCCTCACCCACTGAAAGGTCTTGAGACAGTTGGCGGAAGTCCCCAGCCTCATCCCCCGAACCCCGGGAACTTTCCAATGGTTGGGCATCAGTCACGATAAACTCCTCTGTTGGGAGAGGAACCACTGCTGCCCAATCTGAGCAGGGGCCCGAGAACAGTTCCTGGGAGTCTGCCCGCTCCTCAGAATGTCTCATTGTAATGGAGTGAGGAGGCTGGGAGGAAGGAGGAGCAGCAGCGAGAGGATTCTGAGTTGCAGCAGTGTACGGCGCAGAACTGTGGGTGGACGATAGATTGCTGGAAGCACTTTCTGCCATCCACGACAGGACCTGCTCACACTGCTCATTTTCTAATAAAGGTCTACCGTGTGGACCCATTAAATGTGCGATGAATGTGGGGACGCCAGAAACGTGCCTCTCTCCTAATCCCGCAGCAGTCGGCTGCGATACACCTGGATCAGGAGCTCGGCCTGTGCCCACACCCTGACTTGGGCCTCTGCGTCCTCGCCCGCGTCCACGTCCTCTAGGCCTACCCCTACCCCTCAGCATGCTGTATTACCAGTAATGCAGAAACAGAAAGCTGTAATTAAATGTGCCGCTTATTGGCCTGTGGTTGGAGGCTGACTTCGCTTACAGAAAGCCAGGAAATAATTTTGCGCAAGCCTGCTGTAACACTTAGCTGGCTGCGTATGAATTTGGAGAACTACTACACCCAGCAGAGACCCAGAACACTGAGGACACTCACAGGCAGCCCAAATAGATTTTTTTCCACAAATTTTTTTGCAAAGGCCCACTGCCTATATTCAATCAATAATATGTCTTCTGTCCCTGCCTAAGCACTTCTGGCCCTAGGGTATGTCACAGAACTGCAGAGTGTTGCACTGTGAACTGCAACACAGCGGTGATTTCAGAGCCCAGACAGAGCCAGGAAATAATTTTGCACAAGCCTGCTGTAACACTTAGCTGGCTGCGTATGAATTTGGAGAATTACTACACCCAGCACAGACCCAGAACACTGAGGACACTCACAGGCGGCCCAAATAGATTTTTTCCCACAAATTTTTTTGCAAAGGCCCACTGCCTATATTCAATCAATAATATGTCTTCTGTCCCTGCCTAAGCGCTTCTGGCCCTGGAGTATTACTGCAGGGTGCAATGCTCTGCACGGCCGATATACCAAAAAAAAAAAATGTGCAACACTCCAAAAAGCAGCCTCCACAGTACTGCACATGGTTAGATGTGGCCCTAAGAAGGACCGTTGGGGGTTCTTGAAGCCTAAAATACTCCTAACGCTCTCCCTATAGCAGCTCCAACACGATAGCACTGTCCCTGATCTCTGTCAGAATGCATCTGTGGCGAGCCGCGGGAGGGGCCGATTTTTATACTCGGGTGACACCTGATCTCGCCAGCCACTCACTGCAGGGGGTGGTATAGGGCTTGAACGTCGCAGGGGGAAGTTGTAATGCCTTCCCTGTCTTTCTATTGGCCAGAAAAGCACGCTAACGTCTCACAGATGAAAGTAAAAGTAACCCGAACATCGCGTGGTACTCATTACGAGTAACGAGCATCTCGAACACGCTACTACTCGAACGAGTATCAAGCTCGGACGAGTACGTTCGCTCATCTCTAGTAGCAACCAATCACAGCACAGCTTTCATGTTGCCTCAGCAGTATAATATATAGCAACCAGTCACAGCACAACTTTCATGTTTCCTCAGCAGTATAAGAAATAGCAACCAATCACAGCAAAGCTTTAATTTACCTCAGCATTCTCAATATGCAGCAATTGTCAAGCGAAACGTTCGGCGGATGCATCATTTTGTAGTTGAACACGCATCCTGTTGCTCGTAATGCCTTTTGCTTTCGTGCTTGAGATGGAAATCAAACGATTTTTGTCTGGGGGCCATAACTGTCGACGATGCTCGCACGCGTGCCACCTATCATAGGATAGTTATGCTATGCCAGTAATCTTCCCAGAAGTGTACTCAACAACTTCCCAAAGTTTCATGGTGATTGGATGAATGGTGTAGTAATGCATAACGGACAGACAGACAGACATACATTCATTTATATATACATAGATGACATCAGGAAGTGAGAGAATTAGATTCTGTACGTAAAATGTGGATGCTAATTCTTTGGCGCTTAGAAGTGAACAATCGAGTTGGGACCCATTACCTTTTCCTATTTATGACATAATCAATGCTCGTGCCAAATTTCAAGTTTCTATGATATTGGGAAGTGAGAGAATTAGATTCCGTACGTAAAATTTGGACGCTAATTCTTTTGCGCTAGAAATTAATTACCAAGTTGGGACCTATTAGCTTTTCCTATTTTTGACATAATTAATGCTCGTGCCAAATTTCAAGTTTCTATGATATTGGGAAGTGAGAGAATTAGATTCTGTATGTAAAATTTGGACGCTAATTCTTTTGCGCTAGAAATGAATTACCAAGTTGGGACCCATTAGCTTTTCCTATTTTTGACATAATGCTTGTGCCAAATTTCAAGTTTCTATGATATTGGGAAGTGAGAGAATTAGATTCCGTAAGTAAAATTTGGATGCTAATTCTTTTGCGCTTAGAATTAAATATTTGAGTTGGGACCCATTAACTTTTCCTATTTATGACATAATCAATGCTAATGCCAAATTACATCGTGAAGTGAGAGAATTAGATTCCGTACTACGTAAAATTTGGATGCTAATTCTTTAGCGCTTATAGTTAAATAATCGAGTTGGGACCATTAACTTTTCCTATTTATGACATAATCAATGCTAATGCCAAATTTCAAGTTTCTATGACATTGGGAAGTGAGAGAATTAGATTCCATACGTAAAATTTGGACGCTAATTCTTTGGCGCTTAGAATTGAAAATTCGAGTTTGGACCTATTAACTTTTCCTATTTATGACATAATCAATGCTCGTGCCAAATTTCAAGTTTCTATGACATTGGAAAGTGAGAGAATTAGATTCCGTACGTAAAATTTGGACGCTAATTCTTTGGCGCTTAGAATTAAATAATCGAGTTGGGACCCATTAGCTTTTCCTATTTATGACATAATTAACGCTCGTGCCAAATTTCAAGTTTCTATGACATTGGAAAGTGAGAGAATTAGATTCCGTTTGTAAAATTTGGACGCTAATTCTTTGGCGCTTAGAATTGAATAATCGAGTTGGGACCCATTATCTTTTCCTATTTATGACATAATCAATGCTCGTGCCAAATTTAAAGTTTCTATGATATTGGGAAGCGAGAAAATTAGATTCCGTACGTAAAATTTGGACGCTAATTCTTTGGCGCTTAGAATTGAATAATCGAGATGTGACCCATTAGCTTTTCCTATTTATGACATAATCAATGCTCGTGCCAAATTACATGTTTCTACAACATCGGGAAGTGAGAGAATTATTGGCAATGATGGAAATCGAACGATCTACGTGGGGGGGGGGGGGGGCGTAACTGTCGCCGACGCTCGCACGCGCGCCATTTATCATACGATAGTTGTACTATGCCTATTATCTTCCCAGGAGTGTACTTAACAGACAGACAGACACGCATACATTCAATCTATATATATAAAATTGAATGTATGCGTGTCTGTGTGTCTGTCTGTGTGTATGTCTGTCTTTCTGTGTGTGTGTCTGTTTGTCCTTTATGCGCTACTACACCATTCATCCGATCGCCATGAAACTTTGGGAAGTTGTTGAGTACACTCCTGGGAAGATTATAGGAAAAGTACATTTATGCTATAATAAATGGCGCGCGTGCGAGCGTCGTCGACAGTTGCGCCCCCCCCCCCCCCACGTATATCATTTGATTTCCATCACTGCCACTAATTCTCTCACTTCGCGATGTCATAGAAACTTGAAATTTGGCATGAGCATTGATTATGTCATAAATGGGAAAAGCTAATAGGTCCCAACTCGATTATTCAATTGTAAGCGCCAAAGAATTAGCGTCCAAATTTTACGTACGGAATCTAATTTTCTCGCTTCCCAATGTCATAGAAACTTGAAATTTGGCACGAACATTGATTATGTCATAAATAGGAAAAGCTATTGGGTTCCAACTCGATTATTCAATTCTATGCGCAAAAGAATTAGCGTCCAAATTTTACGTACGGAATGTAATTTTCTCACATAGAAACTTTAAATTTGGCACGGGCATTGAATATGTCATAAATAGGAAATGCTAATGGGTCCCAACTCGATTATTCAATTCTATGCGCCAAAGAATTAGCGTCCAAATTTTACGTACGGAATCTAATTCTCTCACTTCCTGATATATATAAATGAATGTATGTCTGTCTGTCTGTCCTTTATGCATTACTACACCATTCATCCAATTGCCATGAGACTTTGGGAAGTTGCTGAGTACACTCCTGCGATGATTATAGGCATAGTACAACTATCCTACGATAGGTGGCGCGCGTGCGAGCATCGTCGACAGTTATGCCCCCCAGACAAAGATCGTTTGATTTCCATCTCAAGCACGAAAGCAAAAGGCATTACGAGCAACAGGATCCGTGTTCAACTACAAAATGATGCATCCGCCGAACGTCTCGCAAGACAATTGCTGGATATTGAGAATGCTGAGGTAAAATGAAAGCTGTGCTGTGATTGGTGGCTACTTCTTATACTACTGAGGTTGCATGAAAGCTGTGCTGTGATTGGAGGCTACTTCTTATACTGCTAAGGTAACATGAAAGCTGCGCTGCGATTCGTTGTTATATATTATACCACTGAGGTAACATGAAAGCTGCGCTGTGATTGGTTGCTATATATAATACCGCAGAGGTAAAATGAAAGCTGCGCTGTGATTGGTTGCTATTTTTTATATTGCTGAGGCAGAATAAAAGTTGCGCTGTGATTGGTTGTTATTTCTCTTACTGCTGAGGTAACATGAAAGCTGCGCTGTGATTGGTTGTTATATTTTATACTGCTAAGGTAACATGAAAGCTGCGCTGTGATTGGTTGTTATCTAGATATATAAAAACAAATGTATGAATGTATGTCTGTCTTCGCAGCAACGCGCGACGGGTAAGCTAGTCTATATATATAAAATTGAATGTATGTCTGCGTGTCTGTCTGTCTGTCTGTTTGTCCTTAATGCATTACTACACCATTCATCCGATCGCCATGAAACTTTGGGAAGTTGTTGAGTACACTCCTGGGAAGATTATAGGCATAGTACAAATATTCTATGATGAATGGCGCGTGCGCGAGCGTCGTCGACAGTTACGACCCCCCCCCCCCACGTAGATCGTTCGATTTCCATCATTGCCACTAATTCTCTCACTTCCCGATGTTGTAGAAACATGAAATTTGGCACAAGCATTGATTATGTCATAAATAGGGAAAGTTAATGGGTCCCAACTCGATTATTCAATTGTAAGCGCCAAAGAATTAGCGTCCAAATTTTACGTACGGAATCTAATTTTCTCGCTTCCCAATGTCATAGAAACTTGAAATTTGGCACGAGCATTGATTATGTCATAAATAGGAAAAGCTAATGGGTCCCAACTCGATTATTCAATTCTATGCGCCAAAGAATTAGCGTCCAAATTTTACATGCGGAATCTAATTTTCTCACATAGAAACTTTAAATTTGGCACGAGCATTGATTATGCCATAAATAGGAAAAGGTAATGGGTCCCAACTCGATTATTCAATTCTATGCGCAAAACAATTAGCGTCCAAATTTTATGTACAGAATCTAATTCTCTCACTTCCTGATATATATAAATGAATGTATGTCTGTCTGTCTGTCCTTTATGCATTACTACACCATTCATCCAATTGCCATGAGACTTTGGGAAGTTTCTGAGTACACTCCTGGGATGATTATAGGCATAGTACAACTATCCTACGATAGGTGGGGCATGTGCGAGCATCGTCGACAGTTATGCCCCCCAGACAAAGATCGTTTGATTTCCATCTCAAGCACGAAAGCAAAAGGTATTACGAGCAACAGGATCCGTGTTCAACTACAAAATGATGCATCCGCCGAACGTCTCGCAAGACAATTGCTGGATATTGAGAATGCTGAGGTAAAATGAAAGCTGTGCTGTGATTGGTTGCTATTTCTTATACTGCTGAGGTAACATGAAAGCTGTGCTGTGATTGTTGGCTACTTCTTATACTACTGAGGTAACATGAAAGCTGCGCTGTGATTGGTTGTTATCTAGATATATAAAAACGAATGAATGTATGTCTGTCTGTCTGTCTTCGCAGCAATGCGCGACGGGTAAGCTAGTTTTATATATATAAAGATTCATTAAAATTTGGCATGTGTACGTGTATTATTAATGATCACTAATAACTAATTCTGATAAAGCTAGTCGGTCTTGATAAGCGGTGTATATACACTCATGTGAATTAACTTTAATATATAGGGGTCCGGTGGTTATATAGAGACTAGATTCCCTATATACAAAACAGATGTGGGGGTCACTATTACTGCTGGGGCCACTGTGGGGGACACTATTACTATTGAGGCCACTGTGGGGGACATTATTACTACTGAAGTCACAGTGGGGACACTATTACTTCTGAGGCCAATGTGGGGGACACTATTACTACTGAAGCCATGGTGGGGGACACTATTACTGCTGGGGTATGTTTACACGTGGCGGACATGCTGCAGAATATCCTCCCTGGAAATTTCCGTGCAAATTCCGCTGCATTTCCGCATTCATTATTTTGAAGCGGCCCTGTCCTTTTTATAACTACGGAGGTAAAATCATACATCGTGATAAGCCCCGCCCCCTGAGGTGTTGACACTTTGTGCTAAATAAGTGGGTTTTGGGTTGCAGCTTGGGCACTCAGTCTCTAAAAGTTTCACCATCACTGGTCTACACTGTAGTACTGTTGTTCTATTCATGGATCTGGAGACTCAGGATGAGCAGGGCTTTAACTTCCGTATAAACACAGAGAATACTCCATATATTTTGGAATGTATGGCACTTTTTAGAATCACATTGTTCCAAACCTCTTCATGTATTATATGGGGGATCATTCTTTACTGCACCTCACCTGGGCAATCCTTGGGGAGGACACAGGGACCAAATGAGCCAGACTGGAAGACAAACCCGTCATTGCAGAGACATCTTTCCACTTTGTCAATTTCACAGGTGATTAATGCACCTAGATTATCACAGTTGCGCAGGCACTGGGTCCCAGGGACACCTCTGTGTTGGTTCTCTAGGCACTGGGGCTCTGAAATAAAGAATTTCTATTATCAGATTCTGTAAAGTGATTGAAATTAGTGTTCTACTACATGCATGTGTCACACACAGCACACACAGCTCTGCTACATATACGTCACACACAACACACAGCTCTGCTACATATACGTCACACACAACACACAGAGCTCTGCTACATGTGCATATCACACACACAGCTCTGCTACATGCACGCATCACACGCACAAAGCTGTTACATGCACGCCACACACACACCACCCACAGCTCTGCTAAATGCAAGTCATAAACACCACACATCTCTGTAACATATACGTGCCACACACAGCATACACAGCTCTGCTACATGCATGTCACACACACACCACAAACAGCTCTGCTTCCTATACGTCACACACAACACACAGAGCTCTGCTACATGTGCATATCACACACACAGCTCTGCTACGTGCACGCATTACATGCACAAAGCTCTGTTACATGCACGCCACACACACACCACCTACAGCTCTGCTAAATGCAAGTCATAAACACCACACATCTCTGTAACATATACGTGTCACACACAGCATACACAGCTCTGCTACATGCATGTCACACACACACCACAAACAGCTCTGCTACATATACGTCACACACAACACATAGAGCTCTGCTGCATGTGCAAGTCACACACTCAGCTCTGCTACATGCACATCACACACAGCTCTGCTACATGCACATCACACACACAGCTCTGCTACATGCGTGTGTCACACACACAGCTCTGCCACATGTGTGTGCCATGTACACCACACACAGCTCTGCTGCATGTGTCACATACAGTACACACAGTTCTGCTGCATGTGTATCACACACAGCTCTTCTGCATGTGTATCACACCCAGCTCTGCTGCATGTGTGTCACACACACACACCACACACAGCTCTGCTACATGTGTGTGACACACACCACCTCACAAAGCTCTGCTGCATGTGTGTCACACACACCACAAACAGCTCCGCTGCATGTGTGTCACACTCACCACACACAGCTCTGCTGCATGTGTGTCACTAATGCCTCACACAGCTCTGCTGCATGTGTGTCATGCATGCCTCACACAGCTCTGCTGCATGTGTGTCACGCATGCCTCACACAGCTCTGCTGCATGTGTGTCACGCATGCCTCACACAGCTCTGCTGCATGTGTGTCACGCATGCCTCACACAGCTCTGCTGCATGTGTGTCACGCATGCCTCACACAGCTCTGCTACATGTGTGTCACGCATGCCTCACACAGCTCTGCTACATGTGTGTCACAGACAAAACACATAGCTCTGCTACATGCATGTCACACACACCACACACAGATCTGCTGCATGTGTTTCACACACACAGCTGTACTACATACATTCTTTGTCAGCCTCTGCTGGTTTACGATCTGTAATAACATCACCATCATAAAAATCAGAGGCAGTGCTCCAGAGTGACAGGACTATTTGTGGTTATTATACATTCTTATAAAATAATAATGGTTTGATCTCACCCAAAAACGGACTAAACAAATAGTTTCTTACCTGCCATTTTTTTAGTCTGCTTTTGTGTATTTATATTTGTGCTGTTGTACAGATTGAGATTATGCTTGAAAAAGGCCTGTATCTAAGGCTGAAACGCATCGCAACATTTTAAAGAATAAAACTTTTCTGATGACTTATTGGGACCCGTTCCTTCCATTTACCTCAGGCTCTGAACAACGCTGATCTGGACAAGGGGTGTACTTGTGAGAGGCACCCTCGTAAAGTAGGTTCTGCATATTTTTCCTATTCTTGAGTGGGTTCATTGGAGCGCTGGGAATCTTTTTCTGCTATTCTGACACTAACATCACCATCATGTGATCAGGGGTGGAGCTATGAACCGTGACTGATCAGATTATGGTGACATCATCACAGGTCCTGTCAGCACACCGCTGCTGTCAGGCTTTGCATGTTTTATGCTTTAGGACCTGTGATGAGATCACCGTCATGTGATCATAGGCAGAGCATGTGAAGCACTCACTCTCTCACGGACTAGTGGTCATTAGCACTTTGACTTGGATTATGTAAGCAGAGTCTAAAGGCCCATTCACACCAATGCATTTTCTGTCCATATTTTTATGGACTAAATAGTGACCCATTGAATGAAATGAATGAATTTATTGCTGTAACCAACGTGCAGATAATTGCGTACAAAGTTGGGGTATTGCGAGACAAAACTCACATAAAATAGCTCTATTAAAAATGTGCGATTTCGTATCAAAGGTGCTCGTTCTATTTTCCTGCGATTCGGTAGAAAACTCCCTATTATTCCCTATGGGCGAGTGTAAAATCGCATCAAACTCCCGCGTACATGCGATGCTTAGATTTTCCTACTGAAAAAACATGTGATTTTCATGCATGACACTCTCACAACAGCGGTATGTACATGTGAGTGCAACGCAAACTTTACCTCGCCCATAGGAGAGAACAAGCGTAATACACTGGGCAACAAAAAGGCAACTTGAAATTTATTCCTTTCTCAAAATAGTTAAATTATCCTAATTTTGGGTCAAGAAACACGAATATGACAACAGATTCTGTTTATTCTCTCCGGTTTTTAAGATATACTAATCTCAAATCAAAATACTAAAAATACGCTTTGAAGTTCTTTCTCAAAATAACTAATTTGAGGTCGAGGAGAATGAATGTGATATATATTTTCTATAACTCTGGTTTTATAGAACCACGTTAACGGATTCTCTCTGCTAGTCGCTTGTACTCCTCTTCTGGGGCGTCTCTTGTCACTGTCTACCAGTAGTCCGCTCCTCCCTATGGCTCCCCACAGCTTACACTCTATTGCATACGACCTCTACCCCTGCACCTCCTTACCACCCCGTTTACCTTCTAATAACTGATTTCCACATGAAGTACCCTATTGCCTGTGTTCCCCATGCCTCGCTCCTCCCCACCACCCCCTGCACCTCCTGTGCCACCCCCACCCCATTTGTTTCAAACTGAATGTACCTCACATTGTAATTGTTGTATTGTTTTGCATTTATCCCATGTCTGAAAGCGCTGCGGAATAAGTTGGCGCTATACAAATAAAGATTATTATTATTGTTCTCTCCAGGGCAGCGATTTCCCCTTGGGGTCTGACTTTTATCTTGTAGTGAGAAGACCTTTCCGACTGTCCCACTGACAGGAAACAGCAGTGCTTGGTGTATCCCAACTGCATGCCCAACAAGTCCCCGCAGATCTGCCACTGATGGTCGGTGTACCTAATTGCTTTCAGAAGTTTACTATATACACTTGTTTATTTAATGATTTCACTCCTCTAAACTTGTGGATCTGAATGAAGGTACATGTATTTAATAGAGATGAGCGAACGTACTCATCCGAGCTTGATGCTCGTTCGAGTATTAGGGTACTCGAGATGCTCGTTACTTGAGACGCGCACCACGCGATATTCGAGTCACTTCCATTTTCTTCCCTGAGAAATTTGCGCCCTTTTCTGGCCAATAGAAAGACAGGGAAGGCATTACAACTTCCTCCTGTGAAGTTCCATCCCTATCCCACCCCCCTGCAGTGAGTGGCTGGGGAGATCAGGTGACACCCGAGTATATAAACTGGGGCCAGCCGCGGCTCGCCACAGATGCACGCTGAGAGACATTAGAGAAAGTGCTGTCCTGCTGTAGCTGCTATAGGGAGAGGGTTAGGCTGTTATCTTCGTCTTCAAGAACCCCAACGGTCCTTCTTAGGGCCACATCTGACCGTGTGCAGTACTGTTGAGGCTGCTTTTAGCAGTTTTGCACATTTTTTTTTTTTTTTGTATATCGGGCGTGCAGACCATAGCGTCCTCAGTCTGTTGTCATTTTACTGAGTATAAGGGCAGTACTGGTGAGGCAGGGAAAGAGGTATACAGGCTATATAGGCAGTGGGCTTTTTCAAAAAAATTGGAAAAAAAAATCTTTGGGCTGCCTGTGACCGTGTTCAGTTTACTGCGTGTCTGCTGGGGGTAGTAGTCGCTCACTATTACCCAGCTAGGTGCTACTGCAGCCTTGCGCATAATTTTTTCTGGCTGCACTGTGCTTACATTAACCACAGTCATCCTATAACAGGGAAATCCATATACAGGCTATATAGGCAGTGGGCTTTTTCCCAAAAATTGGAAAAAAATACTATATTTGGGCTGCCTGTGACCGTCTTCAGTTTACTGCGTGTCTGCTGGGGGTAGTAGTCGCTCATTATTACCCAACCAAGCCTGTGACCGTGTACAGTTTACTGCGTGTCTACTGGGGGTAGTAGTCACTCATTATTACCCAGCTAAGCGTTACAGCAGGCTTGCGCATAATTGTTTCCTGGCTCTGCTGTGTCCGTTACATGATCGCCGTCATCCCGCCAGAGGGAAAGAGTATACATATATACTCTGCATACGGTGTCTGTCTGGTTTTTCACCTCACCATTTTAAAAAAATTGAAGCAAAATACTTAAGGCTTACCACTGGCCTTTGGCCACTTGACTGGTTCTGCCCTGTGAATTCCAGTAGCTCACTTATACACTTACCCACTCCGTTGCTGGCGTCCCTGTCTCCATGGCCCGACTAATTTCTGTTTCTTCTGCCTTCTTTAGACGCGCTTGCGCAGTCCTTACTTCTTCTCTGTGGACGAGCCGATTCAGCGTGCCTGCGTGATACAGCTCATCTGCGCATGCGCAGACGAGCTGTCACTTCTCGGGAGCGCACTGGAGCGGCCATTCTGCTACCAGCCTCCCATAGAGAAAGGTGCAGGAGCTCGAGCAGCCGCCCAGAAAGCAAGCGCGGTGCACCATGGGAGAAAACCGCGGTGCACCTTGGGAAAGGACCGGCGGCAATCTTTAAAGAAGAAATTTTAAAAGTTCACGAAACGAGGTAATGGTGAGTAGAAACGCTCTTTTATAACACTTTCCACGGGTAGTGTAGTATGTTTGATTTAGCAGGGGGACTGGGAAGAGAAAAAAATTTCATTTCTGCCACGGGACAACCCCTTTAAGGCCTACCACTGGCCTTTGGCCACTTGACTGGTTCTGCCCTGTGAATTCCAGTAGCTCAGTCATATGCACCTAGGTCTCACTACAGGCTTGCGCATAATTGTTTCCTGGCTCTGCTGTGTCCGTTACATGATCACTGTCATCCCGCCAGAGGGAAAGAGTATACATATATACGCTGCATACGGTGTCTGTCTGGTTTTTCACCTCACCATTTTTAAAAATTGAAGCAAAATACTTAAGGCCTACCACTGGCCTTTGGCCACTTGACTGGTTCTTCGCTGTGAATTCCAGTAGCTCAGTCATACGCACCTAGGTCTGACTACAGGCTTGCGCATAATTGTTTCCTGGCTCTGTTGTGCGTTCCGTAAGCGAAGTCAGCCTCCAACCACAGGCCAATAAGTGGCACATTTAATTACAGTGTTCTGTTTCTTCTCTACTCGTAATACACCATGCTGAGGGGTAGGGGTAGGCCTAGAGGACGTGGACGCGGGCGAGGACGCGGAGGCCCAAGTCAGGGTGTGGGCACAGGCCGAGCTCCTGGTCCAGGTGTATCGCAGCCGACTGCTGCGGGATTAGGAGAGAGGCAAGTTTCTGGGGCCCCAGATTCATCTCACAATTAATGGGTCCACGCAGTAGACCTTTATTAGAATCTGAGCAGTGTGAGCAGCTCCTGTCGTGGATGGCAGAAAGTGCATCCAGCAAACTATCCACCATCACCACCCAGTCTTCTACGCCGTCCACTGCTGCATCCCTGAATCCTCTCGCTGCTGCTCCTCCCTTCTCCCAGCCTCCTTCCTCCCAGGAAATGACACATTCAGAAGAGCAGGCAGGCTCCCAGGAACTGTTCTCGGGTCCTGGCCTTGAGTGCGAAAAAATGGATCCCCTATCACCTGAGGAGTTTCTCATGACCGATGCCCAACCTTTGGAAAGTTCCCGGGATCCGGGTGAGGAGACTGGGGACTTCCGGCAACTGTCTCAAGAGCTTTCAGTGGGTGAGGAGGACGATGACGATGAGACACAGTTGTCTATCAGTGAGGTAGTAGTAAGGGCAGTAAGTCCGAGGGAGGAGCGCACAGAGGATTCGGAGGAAGAGCAGCTGGACGATGAGGTGACTGACCGCACCTGGTTTGCTAAGCCTACTGAGGACAGGTCTTCAGAGGGGGAGGCAAGTGCAGCAGCAGGGCAGGTTGGAAGAGGCAGTGCAGTGGCCAGGGGTAGAGGCAGGGCCAGACCGAATAATCCACCAACTGTTTCCCAAAGCGCCCCCCCGCGCCATGCCACCCTGCAGAGGCCGAGGTGCTCAAAGGTGTGGCAGTTTTTCACTGAGAGTGCAGATGAACGACGAACTGTGGTGTGCAAGGTTTGTCGCGCCAAGATCAGCCGGGGAGCCACCACCACCAGCCTCACCACCACCAGCATGCGCAGGCATATGATGGCCAAGCACCCCATAAGGTGGGACGAAGGCCGTTCACCGCCTCCGGTTTGCATCACTGTTTCTCCCCCTGTGCCCCAACCTGCCACTGAGATCCAACCCCCCTCTCAGGACACAGGCACGAACGTCTCCCGGCCTGCACCCACACCCTCACCTCCGCTGTCCTCGGCCCCATCCAACAATGTCTCTCAGCGCAGCATCCAGCCGTCGCTAGCGCAACTGTTTGAGCGCAAGCGCAAGTACGCCGCCACGCACCCGCACGCTCAAGCGTTAAACGTGCACATAGCCAAATTCATCAGCCTGGAGATGCTGCCGTATAGGCTTGTGGAAACGGAGGCTTTCAAAAACATGATGGCGGCGGCGGCCCCGCGCTACTCGGTTCCCAGTCGCCACTACTTTTCCTGATGTGCCGTCCCAGCCCTGCACGACCACGTCTCCCGCAACATTGTACGCGCCCTCACCAACGCGGTTACTGGCAAGGTCCACTTAACAACGGACATGTGGACAAGCACAGGCGGGCAGGGCCACTATATCTCCCTGACGGCACATTGGGTGAATTTAGTGGAGGCTGGGACCGAGTCAGAGCCTGGGACTGCTCATGTACTACCCACCCCCAGAATTGCGGGCCCCAGCTCGGTGCTGGTATCTGCGGCGGTGTATGCTTCCTCCACTAAACAACCCTCCTCCTCCTCCTACGCAAGCTCTGTCTCGCAATCAAGATGTGTCAGCAGCAGCACGTCGCCAGCAGTCGGTGTCGCTTGGCGTGGCAGCACAGTGGTGGGCAAGCGTCAGCAGGCCGTGCTGAAACTACTCAGCTTAGGAGAGAAGAGGCACATGGCCCACGAACTGCTGCAGGGTCTGACAGAGCAGACCGACCGCTGGCTTTCGCCGCTGAGCCTCTAACCAGGCATGGTCGTGTGTGACAACGGCCGTAACCTGGTGTCGGCTCTGCAGCCCGGCAGCCTCACGCACGTGCCATGCCTGGCCAACGTCTTTAATTTGGTGGTTCAGCGCTTTCTGAAAAGCTACCCACACTTGTCAGACCTGCTCGGAAAGGTGCACCGGGTCAGCGCACATTTCCGCAAGTCCAACACGGACGCTGCCACCCTGTGGACCCTGCAACATCGGTTTAATCTGCCAGTGCACCGACTGCTGTGCGACGTGCCCACATGGTGGAACTCTATGCTCCACATGTTGGCCAGGCTCTATGAGCAGCGTAGAGCTATAGTGGAATACCAACTCCAACATGGGCGGCGTAGTGGGAGTCAGCCTCCTCAATTCTTTACAGAGGAGTGGGCCTGGATGGCAGATATACGCCAGGTCCTTGGAAACTTTGAGGAGTCCACCCTGATGGTGAGCGGCGATGCTGCACTCATTAGTGTCACCATTCCCCTGCTATGCCTGTTGAGAAGTTTCCTGCAAAGCATAAAGGCTGATGCTTTGCGGGCGGAAACGGAGGCGGGGGAAGACAGTATGTCGCTGGATAGTCAGAGCACCCTCATGTCTATTTCTCAGCGCGTGGAGGAGGAGGAGCCTGAGGAGGAAGAGACAGCTGGGCCCACTGCAGAGGGTGCCCATGCAGCTTGCCTCTCTGCCATTCAGTGTGTATGGCCTGAGGAGGAGGAGGATACTCAAAGTGATCGTCCTAGTGAGGACAGCCGTATGTTGCGTCCAGGTACCCTGGCACTCATGGCTGACTTTATGTTAGCATGCCTTTCTCATGACCCTCGTGTTAGACGCATTCTGGCCACTACCAATTACTGGGTGTACACACTGCTTGACCCACGGTATAAAGAGAACCTTTCCACTCTCATTCCCGAAGAGGAAAGGGGTTTGAGAGTGATGCAATACCACAGGGCCCTGGTGGACAAACTGATGGTAAACTTCCCATCTGACAGCGCTAGTGGTAGAAGGCGCAGTTCCGAGGGCTACGTAGAAGGGGAGGCGCGGAGATCAGGCAGCATGTTCAGCGCAGGCTGGGGAACACTCTCCAAGGCCTTTGCCAGCTTTATGGCTCCCCAGCAAGACTGTCTCTCACCTCCCCAGTCCAGGCTGAGTCGGAGGGAATACTGTAAGAAGATGGTAAGGGAGTACGCAGCCGATCGTACCACCGTCCTCCGTGACACCTCTGCTCCGTACAACTACTGCGTGTCAAAGCTGGACACGTGGCCCGAACTCGCGCTGTATGCCCTGGAGGTGTTGGCGTGCCCTGCGGCTAGCGTCTTGTCAGAGAGGGTGTTTAGTGCAGCTGGGGGAATCATCACGGACAAGCGTACCCGCCTGTCGACTGACAGCGCCGACAGGCTTACACTCATAAAGATGAACAAAGCCTGGATTTCCCCAGACTTCTCTTCTCCACCAGCGGACAGCAGCGCTACCTAAAGAACTTTGTCAATCTGTGTATGGTATTCGTCCTCCTCCTCCGGCTCCTCCTCCTGAAACCTCTCGTAATCACCGCGAATAGACAATTTTTCTGTGGGCCAAAAGGCTCATATAACTTTTCTAAATAATATTTATCTGTTTCAATTCTCATTAAAGCATTGAAACTTCCACCTGAACCAATTGTTTTTTAGACTGGGCTGCCTCCAGGCCTAGTTAAAAATTAAGCCACAGTACGCTAAGCGATTAATGGGTTTCACCTGCCCTCTGGGTTGGGCATGGGCAATTTTTCTGGGGTACATTTGTACTGTCGGTGCAACAATTTCGGGCCCTCGCCTACAATGTAATCCAAGTAATTTTTATGGGCTTCGCCTGCACTCATGGTACACCACTGTGTCTGGGGTTGGCCTACACATTTGCTACAGAAATGTAACTTTGTTCTGCCTACCTATACTTCTGCCACAGTAATGCTACAGGGGTCTGACTATACTTCAGCAACAGAAATGTTACTTCAGTCTGCCGATACTTCTGCTCCTGAAATGTTACCTTGGTTGGTGTATACTGTTACTACTGTAATTTTACTAATACTGGGCTCTGCCCATAATGCTTCAACGGAAATGTTACTCGGGCCTGTCTATACTCCTACTACTGAAATGTTACTGGGGTCTGTGTATACTGCTGCAAATGAAATGTTAGTGGGGTCTGTCCTCACTGCTGCCAATGAAATGTTACAGGGGTTTGTGCATACTCTTACCGCAGAAATGTTACTAATTCTCGGCTCTGCCTATACTGCTGCTACTGCAATGTTACAGGGTAGTGGAAATGGAGGCTTCCCAAAGACATGATGGTGGTGAGGCCACGCTACTAGGTTCCAAAGGTGCGACAACGTTTCAGCGACGCGGTCACTGGGAAGGTGCATATAACTACGGACACGGGGACAGGACACGTACTGCCTCAAAAACTTTCTCGTCCTCCTCCTCCAACTATGAAAACATTCTTGGCCGAAGCCCACCTGCATTTAATCTGACGTTAGCTCTGCTGTCCAGGGCACTGCAATGGGATATATTTATGTACCGCCGGTGGCTTCCTGGGACCCACCCATGCTGTCGGTCCACACGGAGTTGTAACTGCATGTGTCTACTTATAAAGAACCCAAGTCTGACTGGGGTATGCAGTGTGGGCCAAAGCCCACCTGCATTAAACATCACATTACCTCAGCTGTGCTGGGCACTGCAATGCGATATATATATGTACCGCCGGTGGGTTCCAGGGAGCCACCCATGCTGTCGGTCCACAGGGACTTCACATACGGGATTTGTACCTGCCTGTGTCTATGTATTAAGAACCCCGGTCAGGCTGGCCGTGCAGTGTGGGCCGAAGCCCACCTGCATTTAATCTGACGTTAGCTCTGCTGTCTAGGGCACTGCAATGGGATATATTTATGTACCGCCGGTGGGTTCCAGGGAGCCACCCATGCTGTGGGTGCACACGGAATTCCCATTGCAGAGTTGTACCTGCCTGTGACTATTTATAAAAAACCCCGGTCTGACTGGGGCATGCAGTGTGGGCCGAAGCCCACCTGTATTTAATCTGACGTTAGCTCTACTATCCGGGGCACTGCAATGGGACAAACTACAGGAGCAATACAGCGCTAATGAGACGTGAACAGCTACACTAGCATAGGAGTACGCTGTAGGCCCGCGATTGCTGAGGGTTTGTGCAGAGGCCTATGTCCTGGGTGCAGTGAAGGTCCGCTTCCTGCCTACGATTGCTGAAGCTGTGGGCCGAGGCCTATGCCGTGGGCGCGGTGCAAGTCTGCCATGTTTGGCTGCTCAGATCAATTTTTTGTTTACGTCTTGGGCTTCCTAGGACCCCCCTATGCTGTGGGTGCAAACTTAGTTCCCATTGCGGTGTTTGACCTGTCTGGCACAAAGGCACTGACTGACTTGGGTAGAGGGCAGAGCGCTGACGGCTTTCCCCTTGCAGTGTGGATTGAGCTATGCGACACCTTGACAGAATGAATACTGTGTGGCACATGGATTCCCCATTGCTATGCCCACATTTGCAGCTCCTGATGGAGGTGGCATAGGATTGGATGTCTCATTGCTTCTGTACAGCATTGTGGGCTATCGCCCTGCCCCTTTTAAAGAGGGTCGCTGCCTAGCCGTGCCAACCCTCTGTAGTGTGTACCTCCGGTTCCTCCTCATGGCTGACACACTTATAAATAGACATGAGGGTGGTGTGAGGCCAGCGTGTGGCATGAGGGCAGCTGAAGGCTGCGCAGGGACACTTTGGTGTGCGCTGTGGACACTGGATCGTGCAGAAAGGGAGGGGGGGCAGCATGTAACCCAGGAGACGAGCCAGCGGTGTGTCCCGCAGCATTAGCTAAGGTATGCATTGCTAATGAGGGTTTGTCCGAAGTAAAAATTGGTAGGGGGGGGGGGGGCACTCTTGCCGCTATTGTGGCTGAATAGTGGGACCTGGGAACCTGAAATGCAGCCCAGCATGTTGTCCCTCGTCCTGCCCTATCCGTTTCTGTGTCGTTCCCATCACTTTCTTGGGTTTTACTGATTTTCACCAATGAAAACTTTAGAGAGCATCGGCGATATACAAAAATGCTTGAGTCGCGCAATGACTTCAATGGGGTTCGTTACTCGAAACGAACCCTCGATCATCACGGAAAGTTCGACTCGAGCAACGAGCACCCGAGCATTTTGGTGCTCACTCATCTCTAGTATTTAACTTAAATGGGCTGCATCTCAGAGTCAAGAGTAACTCAAAGTTTTCAATGTCATTTCCGTTTCTTCCATGAGAAAAATGATTAAGAAATGGAAAGATTTTCACCGTTGACCAGTGTTATCTGCCAAATTACATGTTCAGCGAAGCGATGCCATTTTCTTGCAAAACACTTCGCTCTTGCATAGAAAACTTCAATTTTTCAAGCATAATATCGATCTGAGTTTCTCAAAACAATTTCATGCTCGCCTGTGTAAATTGACCCAAAGAGATGGATGGAGGAAACTATCACATGACTGCACAGAGGGTTTGTTTGTAGTCTGTAACCATGGAGACACACAGATCTGCATACCAGCTGTGCTCACAAGATGGTAGGAAATGTTTTATACTACACTATTGCATCTTTTTTATCACAGGCATTGGAGCAATACAAAATTGGTTGAAAAAATGTACACACCCTTTAATTTATCCATGGGGAGAGCAGAGCTTACTGGGATGTGATTAGCAGTAATAGTCATCAGGGAATATACAGTGTAGCGAGGGGACAGGCGGAGTGTATTCTGTATTGTACTCACCAGGTCTTGGATTGGAATGTACGCTGATCAGTATGAAGGCCGCACCTGCAAAGCACAAATCACAGGAATCAGAGGTCCGGTTTTTCTCTGGACACATGATAAATGTCGTCTTGTTCTGTACAGATGAGTATTTAGAGCTGCACATACACTGGTAACGTGTTACGGTATAGTTTCACCTCTGGTGCTCTCTTCTCTTGGCGGACCCCCCACCGTATGGTGTACAACCATAACATTCAGGGTCTGACTATAAGCACAATTTAATATGATGCCCAGATAAAGTGCCGTACATTGGGCAAATATTGTTTAAATGGTTTCTAAATAACAATCTTGTGCTGCCACCACCGTACACAGCAAGATAACATACTGTAAGCGCCAAAGTACAGTGCCATACTATACCTAAGTAAATACCGCCATATTGTGCTTAAATAATACTACAATATTGTGACCAAACAGCTACATTCATACATACAGTCACCTGATAGGGCTCTATTCACATCACTGTCGGGGCCCCATTCAGCATTCGCCATGAAAACACAGACAAAAAAGTTGTGCACGCAGAACTGTCTCACCTGGAAGCTGCAGGGACCAAACAGACCCCATTATAGTCAATGGGGTCTATTCGGTACAGTTTGGTTCTGTTATGAGACGGATCCATTCATCCAGGGGATTCCACTTTCCTGCTCCCATAATGGAATCCCCAGCGCTGCAGCCTAACAGCCCCATGCGTGCCATAACTAATGACAGTGATGTACAATTAAAGGGGTTCTATCATTACTACAGAGCATTTTCTGGCCACGCGGTCACATGGTCCTGGTACCTGTTTCTGGATGGATGACCAGGCATTTCATAGTGGAGCCACCGGCTGAAAACCTCCTTTAGATTGCCATTTTTTTCAATAAAAAATAGCAGCCGAGGTAAAAGAAATTAAAGTGGTTTGTGACGGGGCTTAACACAGCGTGTGATTGTACCTTTGTTATGCAAGCTGGAAGTGTATAATTTAAGATGTTCCTTATATCGGGGCACTGGTCTACATAATGATGCACAGGTGGTTCAGTATAACCCGCTATAGTCAGGGATGTACAGGACTCAGGATCCCCATAGAAATCCATAATTGTCCCCCTAAAACAGTATGTGTGTGCGTGCGTATCTACAAGCCCGTAATGCTATACAAGTTGTCTTAAAGAATGTATCTTTGTGGGTAAATGGAGGAAAGATAAAATATCTAAAGATCAATACAAAAACTGCAGATCAAAAAGTTTCTGTAGATTAAACCAGAAATCTTATGAAAAGTGGGAATCCGCTCTAAACACGAGGAAATACTCACTCAGCGACACCAGCAGCAGCACAGAGACCGGTCTCATGGTCAGTTCGGGGGTTTCACCTTTGCCCTGAAAAAGACAAAATCCAAGTAGAAAATTCAGCATTTGCAAGACCTCTGCTTGCTGTCAGTGATGGAGGTCTGTCCTGATCCTGACACATGTGCAGTGTTGTTACAATGTATCAGAACTCTCTAGTATGACTAGTGATGGATACGAGATACTGTGCAGTGATTATCTCTGTATGGATATGAAGAGTTATAGGTTAGTAGCGGGTACCTACCTGTGTGATGGCTCAGCTGTGGTCTTCTGCTGGTGCAGGGATGTGCGGGGTTATATAGGGCTCTGTGGGTGCGGGTATCTGAAATATTCTGTATCAATCAATATCACTGTCACAAATTAATTACCGACTCTGGATAATTAAGGTAATTGGCTCTAATAAACCGGTATTTTGTCCCTGGTTACATCATGTCAGACATTATTTCTTCTTTAATGGTTCCTGATTATTCTCAGGGCGGAGGCGATAACAAGGTCACCCAAGGTAAAGATTCCAAGCAGATTTAAGCTCCAGGAGTAAATAGCTCTTACATTTACAGAGCTCCTTCACATGAGCATATGTGTTTTTACGTTCATTCGTCCGCACCATGTATTCGCTTGAATGGATGGCTTTACACTTTGCAGTCCATTCACACGGCTGGGTGCGACGTATTAGGCAAAAAATATGGATAGATTTATACATGCATGGAGCAAGAGGGGAAGGTTTTGCATGGTTGGGGGTAATACCAGCACAGAGGAAAAAATAATAATTTTTAGGCCAACCGTCAAATCTCTATTCCCTACGAGACCGGAAGGATCTCTAATACAATCACCATGTAAAAGAAATAGTTCTGATCAGATATCATCCGCTACTGGACAAAGAAAGGACAGGTTACGCATTGTTAATCTCTCAGAGAGACGACTATCTACTGATGAGATCAGCGTTTTGGGGAGGGGGCTGTTCTTCGTCCCGATGACGCAATTCGATCGTTTTGTCTGGCCGAATGACATCTCCCTCTTCATACGCAAATTAAGATGTAAAAAATATCTTGCCCAACAGGACAGAAGCAAGGCCCTTAAATGGGGACTCTTGCCAAAAGATATGCAAGGCCTGAGAGATCTATAAGACCTTGAGAATAAAGGGCCACAAAACCCTTGAGAGGGGCCTTTCACACAACTAAGGCTAAAAAATGCATTAAATCCTCCACCTACGCACTGTCCTCCCATCGATACGTGAGAAGATTGTCCTGAAAGAGATTAAAAAATTAAGCCCTAAGAATCACAGAAGGGTCCATCATATGTCTCGCAAAGAAATGACAGCCCTGAGGAATCGGGAAAATGATGAGAACATAATAATTAAACCCTCAGATAAAGGGGGAAATGTAGGTATTATTGAGCTTCAGAAACACATCGAAGTATGCATGGATCTCCTAAAGAGACCTTTTGTCATATATCATTGGACCCGACTGTACTGTTTTTGAAAGAACTCTCCATGATTTTGAATTAAGCTCGTAAATCAAAACTTATTGGAAACGCTAAATTTGACTCCCTAATGCCCAAACACCCAAAGATTGCCAGCTTTTACACTCTCCATAAGGGGACCAACCCACTATGGTGTCGTCAATAGTGCCAGGCATTGATAATTTGAGCCAAAACGTTAGCATGTATATAGATCACATTTTAAGACCATTTGTTTCTGCTCTTCCCTCGCATATAGAAGACACTGTGGATACACTATGGCAACTCAAGGGAATATGCATGGAACCCAATACATTATTGGCCACCATGGATGTCGAATCGCTTTATAGCTCTATACCCCATCATGGTGGCCTGCGAGCAGTTGAACATTTTTTAAAACAGAGAGGTGTCCATATTATGGAGCATAACAACTTTGTCAAGGAATTGTTGTCATTTGTATTGACACATAGTTACTTTACATTTAACAGTCAGTACTTCCACCAGCTCAGGGGCATGGCGATGGGGACTCCATGTGCCCCATCATACGCCAATCTGTACCTGGGCTGGTGGGAGGAACACATGTATTAACAGAGCATAATGATCGATGGTCGAAGAATGTCACCTTCAATTCATTGATGACATTCTCCTCCTGTGGTCAGGAGATAAAGCATCCTTCCAAGAGTTTGTAACCAAGCTAAATATAAATGACCTCCACTTGACAGTAACTTCTGAGTGTGACCAGTCCACAATATCATTTCATGACTTGAAAATCACTAAAGTATCAGATGGCACCATATCGACTACTTGATTCAGAAAAACTACAGCCATTAATTGACTGTTATTATAGGGACAGCCATCATCCGTATCCCCTCAAAAAGGGGATACCTAAAGGTCAGTTTTTGAGGGTCCGCCATAATTGTTCCTCAACTGAGGAGAGTCAGAAACTAACATGGAGATTTCAGGATAGAGGTTATCCCGAAGAGATATTTAGGGATGCTCAAGAATTCTCAGCAACCCAAAACAGAATAGAACTGCTGCAACTTAAGAAGAAAAAACAACAGACTGAAAAAATTCGGATAATAGGGACCTTTGATACGGGAGGCTCGGAGGTCAAAAAGGTTCTGGGTCAATATTGGGACATTCTAAGAGACAACGAAGACCTTGAAGAACACCTACCCGCAACCCCTAGCTATTAAATTTAAGCACGGGGGAGCCGACGTGACAGGCTTGTGAAGAACCACTTACAACCGAAAAAATCTGATAGAATGTGGCTCGGGAGACACAATATCATTGGAACGTTCCCCTGCTTGGATTGCGCAGCGTGTAGTTTTATTAATAAGAGCTCATCATTCACGAGCGTATCCACATCCACCACCTATACAAATCATGAATTTATAGACTGCAGGACGACAAATGTGGTATATCTAGCAACCTGTGCCTGCCCATTAAATTATATTGGAAAGACCACACAACAGCTGCGCCAACGCATCTTGGCACATGTGGGCACATGAAACAGGTTAACAGCAGCACTTGAACAAACCTCATTCAGAGGGCGGCTCCTGGTGAATAATGGAGGCTCTGGATCCATGACCCATGTATAAACCAGTCAATTTGTCCACAGATAGAGCCACAAATAGGCTACCAGTAACACGTTACTTGCAGATTAAAATTATTCCATTTTTATTGAAGCACACATAGGCTTGATACATTGCCAACGTTTCAGCTGTCACCCGCAGCCTTTGTCTAGTCACCAAAGCCTAAAGGCACACAACCATAAATACATCAAAGTTAAAAGCATTAGCCAATAGAAACATAGCAATTAAAAAGAGCCCCCCCTCCGGTGTTCACCCACAAGTCCACCATAACTCAGATGCAGGAGTCTATAGAGTCCATGCATGGCACATGGTCCAAACCCCTATAGATCCACAACAATCACTCCCCGCACTGTCACATCGGCGTCCCGTCTGTAGCACCACGCATTTGTGCAATCTGCAGAGTGTTCTCGCAAGTGCCAGGAATGCCCACGGCCAAAATGGCCCGCACGATCTACAGTGTAAAACCACGCATACACTAGCTCCCGTAATACTGGGCACCAGTCAGTATATTCACAGACAGTATACACGGCCTGCATGCCCAAGGCATCACAATCGTCCCAGTCTGTGATAGAAAATGCCCATAAAATGGGACATGCCCATGCAAATATAGTATATAATTGCAGGCATTAAATTTGGATTATGCAATAATGATGCCTGTGGCAAATAACTGAGGCAACATCCCATGTTCACAAAGAATGTATTACATCCAAAATATGTATCTGTCCCTATCTTCCGAACGACCCATAGTAAGTCATTGGTTGAATTTCATAGGGGCATAAAGACCTGCATAACCGGCTGTAACTTTATGGTTGCACACATTTTTTTTTTTAATTAAAGGACCCTACATCTTAATTAATCATCTGCCAGCGTATTGAAAATGTGGCACTCCCACAACACGTGCCCTTTATGTAAACCTGATGTCAAATGGCCATTCTATCACTATGAATAAATTGTAGTTTACCCCTTGTAATGCTGAAAATCTTTAATCACATAAAATGTACAATCCAGGTGTTTACTCAATCAAACATAGCAAATTCTTCAATAAATTGGCAAACTGTCGCCAAAATAGTCAGTAATCTTTACTGCAAAACATATCTGGTAAGGAGCATCCCTCCAATCATAAACCGGAGGTCGATGTCAATACACACATGCATCCAAATCCAATCCAACACACTGAATCTGAGGATCTAGGGACAAAAACGGCAACATTTAATAAACAAATATATCACGCTAAGTAACCCAACCCTAAATAGACAACTCTCCCTTTACTGCAATCCCAAGGCATAAGGCAATGGAGTATAATCAATATTCAACCGCCTTGGCTGCAGGGTGTCCAACTCGAAAATCCACCTTGCCTTCCAGAGGCGTAACTGCTTCTCCCTATTTCCACCCCTAATACTGGGGAGCACTGACTCTATCACTCTGTATTGGAGCTGGCTTACCGAGTTGTTGGCGGTATAACTTGCTGTCAAAAAGAGAAAAATATAATGTTCAAAACAAGAGCTAACAAAGCCATGACAAACTCTATACAGCCATGGGAAAGGTCTGATCTCTATAGATAGTACCTAGTAGCCAACAGATCTGCTTCATGTTGTATAATGGTATAGAGGGACGTGACCTCAAAGGAGCCCAATATGGCCCCCTCATCATGTGGGCAACATGAGGAGAAGATAAAACACTCCTATATCAAACCACATGTGGGAGAAGCATAACGGGGCCTCAGCCAACTGAAATTCCAAGGAATCTATCCGTACTTACGGTCATTGAGGAAACGTGGACAGAATACTACTCCAAAAGGAGACAGAATGGATATATAGGATGAATTTGAAAACGAGAACTTGTCCTTCAATTGCTTTATCTGACTTTTTTAGGTCCTGTCTTGAAATTCTAGCATTCAGAGATATACTCACCTAATAATAACTGGGTTGGAATCTTGTGATTTAGGATTCAATTGCATAGATGTGCTATATGGCCCCATATATAAAAATGGGGGAGCCATATAGAATTGGAGAACTGAACAAGTTCATCAACTGGAGGAATAAACATCATACATATGAATGAGGATATATATATATATATATATATATATATATATATATATATATACTCTCCTTTAGTTAATAAACAGCTGCCAAAAACATCCTTGGTATAATAAAGAGAACATGTGTAGATTTCTGATACACTTTATTTTCATGTTTATGGATAATGATGCGGCTGATCCCATCTCTCATGGGCACTTATAATTTCGTGCAGCAGGAAAAAAACCTCTATGCATATATATGACTATGTTAATTGTGTCTATGCTAACAGCTATGACCGCGGTCATCCCACACAGGTGCGGTGTCTAGATTTATGATACTGCACATTGATGTCTGGTCGCTATGACACTAACCTCTCTCTAGTGCGCAGGCGCTAGACTGGGGTCTCTGGCACAAGCGCCGACGTTATGATGTCACACGTTTTGACGCTGAACGCTGCGTTCCACTTGGAACCACCTAATGCAGTCAGAGAGCGACTGGCGATGGAAATGAGTTTCGTCATTACGCGGCGTACAACTCCATCCCCGTGCCTTCCGCCTTGTCACCATGTAGTCGGAGTGTCAACACTATGATGATCCCTCATCCATGCCCCCCGGAGGTGTGGTTAGGCAATTAGTGTGATCCGGAGCGATGATCCGCATGATCCTTTTTCATCATACATACCCTGTAACAACAATCGTTTTTCAAGTCCTGGATTGCCCGGGTAGCCTTTGGTAGTGTGTTCCAAAGGACCGGTGCTGCTCTGGAGAAGTCTTGGAGGCGGGAATGAGAAGTTCAAATTAGAGGGGTGCGCAGTCTACTTTCGTTAGCAGAGTGGAGAGCCCGGGCTGGGTGATGGATTAAGATGAGGGAGGCAATATAGGGGGGCGCTGTGCTGTGGAGAGCTCTGTGGATGAAGGTAGCGAGTTTAAATTGAATTCTGTATTTAACAACCAGCCACTGCAGTGACTGGCACAGAGCAGAGGAGTCTGAGTAGCGGCTGGACAGGAAGATGAGCCTGGCTGCTGCATTCAGGATGGATTGGAGAGGGTAGAGTCTGGTGCAGGGGAGGCCGATCAGCAACGAGTTGCAATAATCAAGCCGAGAGTGGATGAGGGTAAAATAAGCGTTTTTAGCGCATCCATGGTGAGAAAAGAGCGGATTCTTGCAATGTTCTTAAGGTGCAGGTGACATGTTCGGGCAAGAAATTGGATATAGGGGGTAAAGCAGAGATCGGCGTCGAATATGATGCCAAGACAGCGGGCATGTTGTCTAGGAGTTATGGTGGCGCCACACACTGAGATGGAGATGTCAGGATGAGGTCGGTTAGTAGAGGGTGGAAACACCAGCAGGTTAGTTTTAGAGAGGTTTACTTTAAGGTAGAGAGAGGACATAGTGTTAGAGACAGCAGACAGACAGTCGGTGATGTTTTGGAGGAAAGGTTCAGAGATGTGTATAGCTGGGTATCTCATGATATGGGAGTGACTCTCTCGGACTGAACCTTAATGATCGGATGTTAGTGTTACACGCCTTGCGTGGGAGGGTCATACAAATCCCTATAAGAGAGGCACAGGTGGAAGCAGCCCAGGGATGCCAGTAGCCCACCATCAGGGCGGTTGGTTTGATTTGCTTATCATTTTACTTTTATTTGTCCTTTGATTCTGATCTTCTGATCCTCCATTAGGCTCTGAGAATTCCACAAGATAGAGAGAATAAGAAACTCAATGTGATTAAATAGTCAGTAGAGATGAGCGAGCACCAAAATGCTCGGGTGCTCGTTGCTCGAGTCAAACTTTCTGCGATGTTCGAGAGCTCGTTTCGAATAACGAACCCCATTGAAGTCAATGGGCGACTCGAGCATTTCTGTATATGACTGATGCTCTGCTTAGGTTTTCACTTGTGAAAATCTGGAAAACATACGAAAGTCATGGAAACGCCACAGAAACAGATAGGGCAGGGGCAGCATCTCAGGCTCCCAGGTCTCACTATTAAGCCCCAATAGCGGCAAGAGTGTGCCCCCCCCCCCCCCTAACAATTTTTACTTCGGACAAACTCTCATTAGCAAGGCACACCTTAGCTAAGCACCACACTACCACTAACCAAGCACAATCACTGCCTGCGGGTCACACCGCTGCCTCTTCTCCTGGGTTACATGCTGCCAACCCCCCCGCACGACCCTGCATCCACAGCGCACACAAAAGTGTCCCTGCGCAGCCTTCATCTGCCCTCATGCCACACGCTCGCTTCATAGCCACACCAACCTCATGTCTATATATAAGTGCATCCACCATGAGGAGGAACTTGAGGCACACACTGCAGAGGGTTGGCAGGGCCAGGCAGCGACCCTCTTTAAAAAAAGGGGGGGGGGGGGGCGATAGCCCACAATGTTGTTGAGAATCAATGAGAAATTGACATTCGATCTTCATTCCAATATAGTGCCAACCTCCATCAGGAGCTGCAAACGTGGGCATGTGTTACATAGCTATGGGGAATCTATGTGCCCACACAGTATTCACTCTGTCTAAGTGTCAGATAGCTCAATTGACACCACAAGGGGAAAGCCATCTGCACTCTGCCCCCTACCCAAGTCAGTCAGTGTCTTTGTGCCAGACAGTTCAAACACCGCGATGGGAAGTCTGTGTGCACCTACAGCATAGGTGGGTTCAACGCAACCCAAGACATGAACAATAAAGAAATCAGAGTGGCCAAACATGGCAGACTTAGGCCTCAGCCAACAGCTTCAGCCATCGTAGGCATGAAGAGGACTTTGATGCTAGCACAGCATTGAACGTCTCATTAATGCAGTAACGCTCCTCTTCTTTGGCCCAAACCAGTGTATCAGATAACTGTGGTGACACGTGAGCAAATACATGATGCCAGTGCTGATCCCCTGACCCCAAGTAGGAGGAGGAGGTGGCCTTACAAGGCCAAGAAACCATGACCAGGACCTGTGTGGGAAGTATGTGAGCAGGCCCGTGGTACGGCTTGGTTCCAGCAAACACACTGTGGTACCCAGGGTGTCGCGAGTTACATAGCAATGGGCAATCCGGGTCCCCTCACACTATTCATTCTGTGTTGGTGTCGGATAGCTCAATCGACACCGCAAGGGGAAAGCCATCTGCACTCTGCACCCTACCCAAGTCAGTCAGTGACTTTGTGCCCAACAGGTAAAACATCACAATGGTAAGTCTTTGTGCACCCACAGCATAGGCGAGCAGAAGGAACCAAAAGAAAGTAATAAACATGAAGAAATTACAGTGCCTCAAACAGGGCAGACATTCACTCCGCCGAGGACATAGGCCACTGCACACACCCTCAGCAAACGCGGGCATAGAGCGGACTCCGATGCTAGTACAGCTGTTAACGTCTCATTAGGGCAGTAACGCTCCTCTTCGGTGGCCCAAACGAGTTTCACAGATAACTGTGGTAACACGAGAGAAAATAACTATTGGCCTCGGCCCACAATTCATGCCCTAGTCAGTGAGTGTTTTTGGGCAAGATAGGTAAAACACCACAATGGGAAGTTTGTGTGCACCCATAGTATAAACAGACCCCTGTAAAATTCCAGTAGAAAAAATATAAGCAGACCCCAGCCTGCTGATGCTTGCCCACCACTGTGCTGCCGCGACACACTGACTGCTGGCGACGTGCTGCTCACATTTCTTAATTGAGAGGTAGAGGTTGCGTAGGAGGAGGAGGAGGGGGAGGGGGAGGGTTTAGAGGAGGTGGCATAGACCGCTGCAGATACCAGAACTGAGGGAGGACCTGCTATTCTGGGTGTGGGAAGGATGTGTGCGGTCTCAGGCTCTGACTCGGTCACAGCCTCCACCAAATTCACCCAATGTGCCGTCAGGGAGATATAGTGGCCCTGCCCGCCAGTACTTGTCCACGTGTCCGTGGTTAAGTTGACCTTCCCAGTAACCGCGTTGGTGAGGGCTCGATTGATGTTGCGGGAGATGTGCTGGTGTGGGGCTGGGACGGCACACCGGGAAAAATAGTAGCGACTGGGGACCGAGTAGCGTGGGACCGCTGCCGCCATCATGTTTTTGAAAGCCTCCGTTTTCCCAAGCCTGTACGGCAGCATCTCCTGGCTGATAAATTTGGCAATGTGCACGTTTAAAGCTTGAGCGTGCGGGTGCGTGGCGGCGTATTTGCGTTTTTGCTCCAACGCTTGCGCTAGCGACAGCTGGACGCTGCGCTGA
Source organism: Eleutherodactylus coqui (assembly GCF_035609145.1). Taxonomy (NCBI): domain Eukaryota; kingdom Metazoa; phylum Chordata; class Amphibia; order Anura; family Eleutherodactylidae; genus Eleutherodactylus; species Eleutherodactylus coqui. The sequence continues at coordinate 25,978,923 of NC_089842.1, read as the reverse complement.
GATACATTGCTGGATGAGGTCGAGGACAGCGGAGGTGAGGGTGTGGGTGCAGGATGGGAGGCGCTCGTGCCTGTGTCCTGAGAGGGGGCTTGGATGTGAGTGGCAGGTTGGGGCACAGTGGGAGAGGCAGTGGTGCTACCCGGAGGCGGTGAGCGGCCTTCGTCCCACCTTGTGGGGTGCTTGGCCATCATATGCCTGCGCATGCTTGTCGTGGTGAGGCTGGTAGGGATGACTCCCCAGCTGATCTTGGCGCGACACAGGTTGCACACCACTTTTCGTCGGTCGTCCGTGCTCTCAGTGAAAAACATCCACACCTTTAAACACCTAGGCCTCTGCATGGTGGCTTGGCACAAGGGGGTGCTTTGGGAAACAGTCGGGGGATTCTTCGCTCTGGCCCTGCCTCTACCCCTGGCCACCCCACTGCCTCTTCCAACCTGTCCTGCTGCTGCACTTGCCTCCCCCTCTGAAGACCTCTTCTCAGTTGGCTTATCAAACCAGGTGGGGTCAGTCACTTGATCGTCCAGCGGCTCTTCCTCCGAATCCTCTGTGCGCTCCTCCCTCGGATTTAATGCCCTTACTACTACCTCACTGATAGACAATTGTGTCTCTTCATCATCGTCCTCCTCACCCACTGAAAGCTTTTGAGACAGTTGCCGGAAGTCCCCAGCCTCATCACCCGGACCCCGGGAACTTTCCAAAGGTTGGGCATCGGTCTCGACAAACTCCTCAGGTGAGAGAGGAACCATTTTTTCCCAATCAAGGCAGGGACCCAAGAACAGTTCCTGGGAGTCTGCCTGCTCATCAGAATGTGTCATTTTCATGGAGTGAGGAGTCTGGGAGGAAAGAGAAGCAGCAACGAGAGGATTCAGAGTTGCAGCAGTGGACGGCGTAGAAGACTGAGTGGTCGATACATTGCTGGATGCATTTTCTGCCATCCACGACAGGACCTGCTCACACTGCTCTGTTTGTAATAAAGGTCTACCACGTGGACCCATAAATTGTGATATGAAGCTGGGGACTCCAGAAACTTGCCTCTCTCCTTATTCCGCAGCAGCCGGCTGCGATTCACCTGGACCAGAAACTCTGCCTGTGCCCACACCCTCACTTGGATCTCCGCGTCCTCGCCCGCATCCACGTCCTCTAGCCCTACCTGTACCCCTCAGCATGGTGGATTACGAATAGAGCAGACAGAGCGGTGTAAATAATTATGGAATTATTTGCGTACACTTTCACGCTGACAGCGGTATTGTAACGCTAACTCCAGGCAGAAACAAAGAATACGGAAGGCTACAAACAGGCCTAGCTGTGCAATACTGATGCACTGCAACTCCCACCAGACACCCAGTAAATGTCAGACGGTCAGAGGTAGCCCAACGAAGGAGCTTTTATTTTAAATTTTTTGAAAAAGAATAAAGGCTATATAGCGTGTATATGACTTTCCCTCTATCAGTGACTGTGGCCGTACGCTGTGCGTTAAGTTCACTGAAGACACAGGCCGATGTAAAAAATTATGGAATTATTGGCTTACAGTTAGAGGCTGACAGCGGTATTGTAACACAAACTGCAAGCAGAAAAAAATTATACGGAAGGCTGCAAATCGGCCTAGCTGTGCAATACTGATGCACTGCAACTCCCACCAGACACCCTGTAAATTTCAGACAGTCAGAGGTAGCTCTAAGAAGGAGCTTTTATTTTAAATTTTTTGAAAAAGAATAAAGGCTATATAGCGTGTATATGACTTTCCCTCTATCAGTGACTGTGGCCGTACGCTGTGCGTTAAGTTCACTGAAGACACAGGCCGGTGTAAAAAATTATGGAATTATTGGCGTAAAGTTAGAGGCTGACAGCGGTATTGTAACGCGAACTCCAAGCAGAAACAAAGAATACGGTAGGCTGCAAACAGGGCTAGCTGTGCAATAGTGATGCACTACAACTCCCACCAGACAACTTGTAAAATGCAGACGGTCAGAGGTAGCCTCAAGGGCTCCCACCCACTTGCATTAGCGATTTGCGATTTTTTTGCGCTGCGATAGAGTGCTAAAAATTTCTAGTTTGAAACAAATGAGTTGTAATGTGGCTATGCGCATTTGCGATTTTTTTTTTGCGCAGTGCGAGTGCGATTTTTTATCTATTGCAATTGCCCTATATTTGTGCGATGTCCGATTTCGCCCTCGCCCATGCAAGTCAATGGTTGGCTAAAAATTGCATCGCACATCGCAGAATTGCATGCGCGAATGTGTTGCAATTCTTTTCTCTATAATTGAGTTTAAAGTGTCTCTGCAATAAAAAAAAATAAAATAAATAAATAAATCGCAGGAAAGTCGCAATACATAGAGCTTTGCGATGCGGGTTTAGTGGGAGAAAAAAATCGCAGCGCAATCACACAAAAATTGCACGTTTGCAACTGCGATATCACAGCGATTTTAAAAACACCAGTGGGTGGGACCCCCAAGAAGGAGCTTTTTAAAAAAAATTTTTGAAAAAGAATACAGGCTATATAGAGTGTATATGACTTTTCCTCTATCAGTGACTGTGGCCGTATGCTGCGCCTGAAGTGCACGGCAGACACAGGCCGGTGTAAAAAAATATGGAATTATTGGCGTAAAGTTAGAGGCTGACAGCGGTATTGTAACGCAAACTGCAGGCAGAAAAAAATCATACGGAAGATTGCAAACAGGCCTAGCTGTGCAATAGTGATGGACTACAACTCCCATCAGACTACCTGTAAAATGCACACGGTCACAGGTAGCCCCAAGAAGGACCATTGGGGTTCTTGTAGACAGGATCCTACACTACCACTGTCCTTGTCTCAGCACCACTTTCCCTATACTCTGTATTACAGACTGCAGATTTAGAACGCTATAGCTGTTAAAATAGCCTGCACAGCCCGAGATGAAAAAAAAAAAAAAATTGGGGTACAAAACTGCTCCCAGCAGCCACAACAGTAATGCACACGGTCAGATGTGGCCCTAAGAAGGACCGTTGGAGATCTTGAGGACAGGATCCTACACTAACATTCTCCCTATAGCAGCAGCACTTTCCCTAATCTCTCCCAGTGCGTGTCTGAGGCGAGTCGCGGGCGGGACCACTTTAAGTACTAGGCGGTCACTTGATCTCACCAGCCACTCACTGCAGGGGGGTGGGAACACATTACAGAAGGAAGTGGTAATGCCTTCCCTGCATGTCTATTGGCTAAAAAATGGTGCTAAACATGCAGGGAAGGAAATAGAATTGACTCGAGAACCGCGTGGTGCTCGGCTCGAGCAACGAGCATCTCGAACACCCTAATGCTCGAACAAGCATCAAGCTCCGACGTGTGTGCTCGCTCATCTCTATTAGTCACCGCTACTGAGAACAATTCAGCTAATTAGCAAGGATAGAATATCAGAAAGAAAGACTATCTGAGTAGTGGGAAGTGTGCCAGCCCAGCGTGGGTTAACTGCTCTGCAGGAAAGATGGGAGACAGAAGGTATATGTAGGAGCAGTAACATTGGAGAGTATCAAATGAGGAATAAATAGGACTTATCGGAGTGGGGAACTTAAAAATGATCATCTGATGTACCTAATAGCAGGGAGAGAGTTTATTATATAGCCACGAGGGGAATGCTACGGAAGAGGGAATATTCCTTAGAGGATAAGGACAGTAACTAAGTGCGTATAAGGGTTATCCATCAGACAGGGAGAAACATCATTTTCCTCTGTGCTGGTATTAACCCTAATGATGTGAAAACCTTTCCCTCTCGTTCCATGCAAATCTATCCAATGCTTGCTGGACAAAATAATAATAAAAAACAGGTAGGGGGAGGGGGGAACCCTCTAACCACCCATTACAGTCTTAAAAAGCGCTGTCTCTTCCCTTTGTTTCTTTTCTCTTTCTTTAACTCCCTTTTATTAATGTGGGATATGAGATATCACATATATTGGTACTTACTCCCCCTTATCAAGTCCTGCAATGCCTTATCATAGCGATCATAGGTGCTATTATACAAGTCCCCCAAAGGGACACAAATTGTGTAAAAAAAGAGATAAAATAATGTAATTAAAAGAAAAATGTAAAAAAAACCTAAAAAAAACCCTCCTTTTTTGTGCTTTATCCCATATTAGCATTAACATTTTTTTTTTAAATAATTAAAATCCCACATATTTGGTATTGTATCCGTAACAACGTGTACAATAAACTAAACACGCTTTTTTATCCCGCACAGCAAAAAGTGTAAAAAAACAGCAAAAAACAAAGCTTATTTTTTTTTATTCTGCCTGACGAAAATGCAATAAAAGTGATCAAAAAAACGTTTGTACCTAAAAATGGTACCAATAAAAACTATAGTTCATCTCACAAAAAATAAGCCCTCTCAGAGGCTCCGTCCATGGAAAAATAAAGAAGTTCTTCTATATATATAAAATTGAATGTATGCGTGTGTGTGTCTGTTTGTCCGTTTTCCTTTATGCGCTACTACACCATTCATCCGATCGCCATGAAACTTTGGGAAGTTGTTGAGTGCACTCCTGGGAAGATTATAGGCATAGTACAACTATCCTATGATAAATGGCGCGCGTGCAAGCGTCGTCAACAGTTACACCCCCCGCGTAGATCGTTCGATTTCCATCATTGCCACTAATTCTCTCATTTCCCGATGTCGTAGAAACATGAAATTTGGCACGAGCATTGACTATGTCATAAATAGGAAGAGGTAATAGGTCCCAACTCGATTATTCAATTCTAGCGTAAAAGAATTAGCGTCCAAATTTTACGTACGGAATCTAATTCTCTCACTTTCCAATGTCATGGAAACTTGACATTTGGCACGAGCATTGATTATGTCATAAGTAGGAAAAGTTAATGGGTCCCAACTTGATTATTCAATTCTAAGCGCCAAAGAATTAGCGTCCAAATTTTACGTACGGAATCAAATTTTCTTACTTCCCAATGTCATAGAAACTTGAAATTTGGCACGAGCATTGATTATGTCATAAATAGAAAAAGCTAATGGGTCCCAACTCGATTATTTAATTCTAAGCGCGAAAGAATTAGCGTCCAAATTTTATGTACGTAATCTAATTTTCTCACTTCCCAATGTAATTTGGCACAAGCATTGATTATATCATAAATAGGAAAAGTTAAAGGGGTTGTCTCGCGGCAGCAAGTGGGGTTATACACTTCTGTATGGCCATATTAATGCCCTTTGTAATGTACATCGTGCATTAAATATGAGCCATACAGAAGTTATACATTTACCTGCTCCGTTGCTGGCGTCCCCCTCTCCATTACTACGTCTAATTTCGGTGTCTTCTTACTTTTTTAGACGCGCTTGTGCAGAAGGGTCTTCTCCCTTCTGCTCGGTCCGGGCACGAGCGGTGTTCTGGCTCCGCCCCCTTCTACGCATCATCGCGTAGCTCCGCCTCGTCACGTGTGCCGATTCCAGCCAATCAGGAGGCTGGAATCGGCAATGGACCTGACAGAGCCCACGGTGCACCATGGGAGAAGACCGCAATGCATCCCTGGGAAAGGACCGGTGGCCATCTTTGGAAGAAGTTTTATAAGTTGCTGAAACTCTGGAACTGTGAGTATAAACCGTCTTTAAAAACCATTTACACTTGTGCATAGTAATGTTTGCTTTAGAAGGGGGACTGGGCAAAAAAACAAATAAAATTCACTTTTCCCTCGGGACAACCCCTTTAATAGGTCCCAACTCAATTATTCAATTCTAAGCGCCAAAGAATTAGCATCCAAATTTTACGTATGGAATCTAATTTTCTCACTTCCCAAAGTCATAGAAACTTGAAATTTGGCATGAGCATTGATTATGTCATAAATAGAAAAAGCTAAGGAGTCCCAACTCGATTATTTAATTCTAAGCGCGAAATAATTAGCGTCCAAATTTTACGTACAGAATCTAATTCTTTCACTTCCCAATGTAATTTGGCACGAGCATTGATTATGTCATAAGTAGGAAAAGGTAATGAGTCCCAACCCAATTATTCAATTCTAAGCGCCAAAGAATTAGCATCCAAATTTTACGTACGGAATCTAATTCTTTCACTTCCCAATGTAATTTGGCACGGGCATTGATTATGTCATAAATAGAAAAAGCTAATGGGTCCCAACTCAATTATTCAATTCTAAGCGCCAAAGAATTAGCATCCAAATTTTATGTACGGAATCTAATTTTCTCACTTCCCAATGTAATTTGGCACGAGCATTGATTATATCATAAATAGGAAAAGGTAATGAGTCCCAACCAGATTATTCAATTCTAAGCACCAAAGAATTAGCGTCCAAATCTTACGTACGGAATCTAATTCTCTTACTTCCCAATGTCATACAAACTTGAAATTTGGCTCCAGCATTGATTATGTCATAAAAAGGAAAAGGTAATGGGTCCCAACTCGATTATTCAATTCTAAGCGCAAAGGAATTAGCGTCCAAATTTTACGTATGGAATCTAATTCTCTCAGTTCCCGATGTCAAAACTTGAAATTTGGCACGAGCATTGATTATGTCATAAATATGAAAAGCAAATAAGTCCCAACTCGATTATTCAACTCTAAACGCAAAAGAATTAGCGTCCAAATTTTAGGTCCGGAATCTAATTCTCTCACTTTCCAATGCCATAGAAGCTTGAAATTTGGCACTAGCGTTGATTATGTCATAAATAGGAAAAGTAAATGGGTCCCAACTCGATTATTCAATTCTAAGCGCCAAAGAATTAGCGTCCAAATTTTATGTACGGAATCTAATTTTCTCACTTCCCAATGTCATAGAACTGAAATCTGGCACGAGCATTGATTATGTCATAAATAGAAAAAGCTAATGGGTCCCAACTAGAGATGAGTGAGCACCAAAATGCTCGGGTGCTCGTTGCTCGAGTCGAACTTTCCATGATGCTCGCGGGTTCGTTTCGAGTAACGAACCCCATTGAAGTCAATGGGTGACTCGAGCATTTTTGTATATCGCCGATGCTCTCTTAGGTTTTCATTGGTGAAAACCTGCAAAACCCAAGAAAGTGATGGAAACGACACAGAAACGGATAGGGCAGGCGAGGGGCAACATGCTGGGCTGCATTTCAGGTTCCCAGGTCCCACTATTAAGCTGCAAAAGCGCCAAGAGTGGGCCCCTCCTCCCCTTAAAATTTTTACTTAGGACAAACCCTCATTAGTAAGCCACACCTTAGCAAAGCACCACACTACCTCCAACTAAGCACAAGCACTGCCTGCGGGACACACTGCTGCCTCTTCTCCTGGGTTACATGCTGCCCGACCCACCCACACGACCCAGTGTCCACAGCGCACACCAAAGTGTCCCTGCGCAGCCTTCAGCTGCCCTCATGCCACACGCTGGCCTCATAGCCACACGACCCTCATGTCTATTTATAAGTGCGTCAGCCATGAGGAGGAACCGGAGGCACACACTGCAGAGGGTTGGCAGGGCCAGGCAGCGACCCTCTTTAAAAGGGGCGGGGCGGTAGCTCACAATGCTGTACAGAAGCAATGAGAAATCCAATCCTGTGCCACCTCCGTCAGGAGCTGCAAACGTGGGCATAGCAATGGGGAATCCATGTGCCACACAGTATTCATTCTGTCAATGTGTCGCATAGCTCAATTGACACTGCAAGGGGAAAGCCGTCTGCGCTCTGCCCCCTACCCAAGTCAGTCAGTGTGTTTGTGCCAGACAGGTCAAACACTGCGATGGGAACTAAGTTTGCACCAACAGCATAGGTGGGTCCTAGGAAACCCTAGATATGAACAAAAAATTGATCTGAGTGGCCAAACATGGCAGACTTGCACCGCGCCTACGACATAGAATCACAGAGGTGAGGAAAAAGAAAAAAACACATTCACTGAAAAAGCCAAAAATACCTGAAAGTCTGCAAAGCAGACACGGTCGCCATAGGCACGATCGCCATAAGGCAGGCACAATCGCCACCGGCACAATCGCCGTAGGGCAGACGCAATGGCCTTAAGCCCTGAAAATATGTAGTCAGCCAGACAATAATGTGTGGAGGAGCAGCTTGTTCCTGGCAGGCTAATATGCAGTCACCCACTCAACCCAGCCCAGTTTGGGGAGGAGTGACTGCATATACGAATAGCCTGCACATGTGAACGATACCAAAGTTGTCAGCCATAGATGGGTGGTGACCCACCATACAGGATATCAACCCTGGCTGATATGACAGCGGGTTGCCCTGTATCTCCAAGGTGGGCCACACTGGCTGACATCTTGGGCTCCCCCACCAACTAGCAAACTACATACAAAGATACTAATGCATACTAATAAAATGCGGGTGTTAGTACTGCATTTTGGCCAAAACGCATAGGCTGACGGACCGCGTCGAGGTCACACCGCTTCCGTCAGTACCTACGCTAACTCACAATAAATTACATAAAATCACAGAGGTGAGGAAAAAGAAAAAAACACATTCACTGAAAAAGCCAAAAATACCTGAAAGTCTGCAAAGCAGACACGGTCGCCATAGGCACGATCGCCATAAGGCAGGCACAATCGCCACCGACACAATCGCCATAGGGCAGACGCAATGGCCTTAAGCCCTGAAAATATGTAGTCAGCCAGACAATAATGTGTGGAGGAGCAGCTTGTTCCTGGCAGGCTAATATGCAGTCACCCACTCAACCCAGCCCAGTTTGGGGAGGAGTGACTGCATATACAAATAGCCTGCACATGTGAACGATACCAAAGATGTCAGCCATAGATGGGTGGTGACCCACCATACAGGATATCAACCCTGGCTGATATGACAGCGGGTTGCCCTGTATCTCCAAGGTGGGCCACACTGGCTGACATCTTGGGCTCCCCCACCAACTAGCAAACTACATACAAAGATACTAATGCATACTAATAAAATGCGGGTGTTAGTACTGCATTTTGGCCAAAACGCATAGGCTGACGGACCGCGTCGAGGTCACACCGCTTCCGTCAGTACCTACGCTAACTCACAATAAATTACATAAAATCACAGAGGTGAGGAAAAAGAAAAAAACACATTCACTGAAAAAGCCAAAAATACCTGAAAGTCTGCAAAGCAGACACGGTCGCCATAGGCACGATCGCCATAAGGCAGGCACAATCGCCACCGACACAATCGCCATAGGGCAGACGCAATGGCCTTAAGCCCTGAAAATATGTAGTCAGCCAGACAATAATGTGTGGAGGAGCAGCTTGTTCCTGGCAGGCTAATATGCAGTCACCCACTCAACCCAGCCCAGTTTGGGGAGGAGTGACTGCATATACAAATAGCCTGCACATGTGAACGATACCAAAGATGTCAGCCATAGATGGGTGGTGACCCACCATACAGGATATCAACCCTGGCTGATATGACAGCGGGTTGCCCTGTATCTCCAAGGTGGGCCACACTGGCTGACATCTTGGGCTCCCCCACCAACTAGCAAACTACATACAAAGATACTAATGCATACTAATAAAATGCGGGTGTTAGTACTGCATTTTGGCCAAAACGCATAGGCTGACGGACCGCGTCGAGGTCACACCGCTTCCGTCAGTACCTACGCTAACTCACAATAAATTACATAAAATCACAGAGGTGAGGAAAAAGAAAAAAACACATATTCACTGAAAAAGCCAAAAATACCTGAAAGTCTGCAAAGCAGACACGGTCGCCATAGGCACGATCGCCATAAGGCAGGCACAATCGCCACCGGCACAATCGCCGTAGGGCAGACGCAATGGCCTTAAGCCCTGAAAATATGTAGTCAGCCAGACAATAATGTGTGGAGGAGCAGCTTGTTCCTGGCATGCTAATATGCAGTCACCCACTCAACCCAGCCCAGTTTGGGGAGGAGTGACTGCATATACAAATAGCCTGCACATGTGAACGATACCAAAGATGTCAGCCATAGATGGGTGGTGACCCACCATACAGGATATCAACCCTGGCTGATATGACAGCGGGTTGCCCTGTATCTCCAAGGTGGGCCACACTGGCTGACATCTTGGGCTCCCCCACCAACTAGCAAACTACATACAAAGATACTAATGCATACTAATAAAATGCGGGTGTTAGTACTGCATTTTGGCCAAAACGCATAGGCTGACGGACCGCGTCGAGGTCACACCGCTTCCGTCAGTACCTACGCTAACTCACAATAAATTACAAAAAATCACAGAGGTGAGGAAAAAGAAAAAAACACATTCACTGAAAAAGCCAAAAATACCTGAAAGTCTGCAAAGCAGACACGGTCGCCATAGGCACGATCGCCATAAGGCAGGCACAATCGCCACCGGCACAATCGCCGTAGGGCAGACGCAATGGCCTTAAGCCCTGAAAATATGTAGTCAGCCAGACAATAGGCCTCAGCCCATAGCTTCAGCAATCCTAGGCAGGAAGCGGACTTTCACTGCACCCAGGACATAGGCCTCTGCACAAACCCTCAACAATCGCGGGCCTACAGCGGACTAAAATGCTAGCGTAGCTGTGCACATCTCATTAGCGCTGTATTGCTCCTGTAGTTTGTCCCAATGCAGTGCCCCGGATAGTAGAGCTAACGTCAGATTAAATACAGGTGGGCTTCGGCCCACACTGCATGCCCCAGTCTGACCGGGGTTTTTTATAAATAGTCACAGGCAGGTACAACTTCGCAATGGGAATTCCGTGTGGACCCAAAGCATGGATGGCTCCCTGGAACCCACCGGCGGTACATAAATATATCCCATTGCAGTGCCCTGGACAGCAGAGCTAACGTCAGATTAAATGCAGGTGGGCTTCGGCCCACACTGCATGCCCCAGTCAGACTGGGGTTTTTTATAAGTATACACAGGCAGGTATAACTCCCTAATGTGAAGTCCGTGTGGACCGCCAGCATGGAAGGGTCCCAGGAAGCCACCGGCGGTACATAAATATATCCCATTGCATTGTCCAGCACAGTTGAGGTAACATCAGATTAAATGCAGGTGGGCTTCGGCCCACACTGCATGCCCCAGCCTGACCAGCATTTTTAATACATAGACACAGGCAGGTACAAATCCCTTATGTGAAGTCCCTGTGGACCGACAGCATAGGTGGCTCCCTGGAACCCACCGGCGGTACATAAATAGATCCCATTGCAGTGCCCTGGACAGCAGAGCTAACGTCAGATTAAATGCAGGTGGGCTTCGACCCACACTGCAAGCCCCAGTCAGACTGGGGTTCTTTATAAGTAGACACATGCAGTTTCAACTTCGTGTGAACCGACAGCATAGGTGGGTCCAAGGAAGCCACCGGCGGTACATAAATATATCCCATTGCATTGCCCAGCACAGCTGAGGTAACGTCAGATTAAATGCAGGTGGGCTTCGGTCCACACTGCATGCCCCAACCTGACCGGGGTTTTTAATACATAGACACAGGCAGGTACAAATCCCCTATGTGAAGTCCCTGTAGACCGACAGCATGGGTGGCTCCCTGGTACCAACCGGCGGTACATGAATAGATCCCATTGCAGTGCCCTGGACAGCAGAGCTAACGTCAGATTAAATACAGGTGGGCTTCGGCCAACAATGTTTTCATTGTTGGAGGAGGAGGACGGGGATGTTTTTGAGGCAGTACGTGTCCTGTCCCAGTGTCCGTGGGTATATGCACCTTCCCAGTGACCACGTCGATGAAAAGTTGTCGCGCCTGTGGAACCTAGTAGCGCGGCCTCGCCACCATCATGTCTTTGGGAAGCCTCCGTTTCCACTACTCTGTAACATTGCAGTAGCAGCAGTATAGGCAGAGCTGAGAATTAGTAAGATTTCAGCGGTAAAAGTATGCACAAACCCCTGTAACATCTCATTGGCAGCAGTGATGACAGACCCTACTGACATTTCATTTGCAGCAGTATACACAGACCATAATAACATTTCAGTAGTATCAGTATAGACAGACCCCAGTAACAGTTCCGTAGTATAAGTCTAGACAGACCCCAGTAACATTTCAGTTCCAGCAGTATTGACAGACCCCAGTAACATTTCAGTAGTATCAGTTGCGATATACTCCAGTCACATTTCAGTTCCAGCAGTGCAGACAGACCCTATTAACAGTAACGTCTAAGCAGTATGGGCAAAGCAGCAGATTCACATTTCCCTGGCAGGGGTGTAGGGAGAGCATAGTATTGGTAAGATTTCAGTAGTAGGAGTATAGACAGGCCCCAGTAATAGAAACGTTGAAGCAGTATGGGCAAAGCAGCAAATTCACATTTCCCTGGCAGCAGTGTAGGGAGAGCATAGTATTGATAAGCTTTCAGTAGTAGCAGTATAGACTGGCCCCGGTAACAATAACGTAGAAGCAGTATGGGCAGAGCCCACTATTAGTTACATTTCTGTTACAGCAGTATAGACCTGCCCGAGTAACATTTCCGTTGAAGCATTATGGGCAGAGCCCAGTATTAGTAAATTTACAGTAGTAACAGTATACACCAACCAAGGTAACATTTCAGGAGCAGAAGTATCGGCAGACCGAAGTAACATTTCTGTTGCTGAAGTATAGTCAGACTCCTGTAGCATTACTGTGGCAGAAGTATAGGTAGGCAGAACAGAGTTACATTTCTGTAGCAAAAGTGTAGGCCAACCGCAGACACAGTGGTGTACCATGAGTGCAGGCGAAGCCCATAAAAATTACTTGGATTACATTGTTGGCGAGGGTCTGAAAAATTGTTGTACCGACAGTACAAATGTACCCCAGAAACATTGCCCATGCCCAACCCAGAGGGCAGGTGAAACCCATTAATCGCTTAGCGTACTGTGGCTTAATTTTTAACTAGGCCTGGAAGCAGCCCAGTCTAAAAAACAATTGGTTCAGGTGGAAGTTTTGAATGCTTAAATGAGAATTGAAACAGATAAATATTATTTAGAAAAGTTATATGAGCCTTTTGGCCCACAGAAAAATTGCCCGTTCGCGGTGATTACGAGAGGTTTCAGGAGGAGGAGCCGGAGGAGGAGGACAATAATCATACACAGATTGACAAAGGTCTTTAGGTAGCGCTGCTGTCTGCTGGTGGAGAAGAGAAGTCTGGGGAAATCCAGGCTTTGTTCATCTTTATGAGTGTAAGCCTGTCGGCGCTGTCAGTTGACAGGCGAGTACGCTTGTCCGTGATGATTCCCCCAGCTGCACTAAACACCCTCTCTGACAAGACGCTAGCCGCAGGGCACGCCAACACCTCCAGGGCATACAGCGCGAGTTCGGGCCACGTGTCCAGCTTTGACACCCAGTAGTTGTACGGAGCAGAGGCGTCACGGAGGACGGTGGTACGATCTGCTGCGTACTCCCTCACCATCTTCTTACAGTGCTCCCTCTGACTCAGTCTGGACTGGGGAGGTGTGACACAGTCTTGCTGGGGAGCCATAAAGCTGGCAAAGGCCTTGGAGAGTGTTCCCCTGCCTGCGCTGAACATGCTGCCTGATCCCCGCGCCTCCCCTTCTACGTGGCCCTCGGAACTGCGCCTTCTGCCACTAGCGCTGTCAGATGGGAAGTTTACCATCAGTTTGTCCACCAGGCCCCGGGGGTATTGCATCAATCTCAAACCCCTTTCCTCTTCGGGAATGAGAGTGGAAAGGTTCTCCTTATACCGTGGGTCAAGCAGTGTATACACCCAGTAATCCATAGTGGCCAGAATGCGTCTAAAATGAGGGTCACGAGAAAGGCATGCTAACATAAAGTCAGCTATGTGTGCCAGGGTACCTGTACTCAACATATGGCTGTCCTCACTAGGAAGATTACTTTGAGTTTCCTCCTCCTCCTCCTCCTCAGGCCATACACGCTGAATGGATGAGAGGTAAGCAGCATGGGTACCCTCTGCAGTGGGCCCAGCTGCCTCTTCCTCTTCAGGCTCCTCCCCCTCCTCCTCCTTCTCCTCCACGCGCTGAGATATAGACATGAGGGTTCTCTGACGATTCAGCGACATACTATCTTCCCCCGCCTCCGTTTCCGCCCGCAAAGCATCAGCCTTTATGCTTTACAGGTAACTTCTCAACAGGCATAGCAGGGGAATGGTGACGCTAATGATTGCAGCATCGCCGCTCACCATCAGGGTGGACTCCTCAAAGTTTCCAAGGACCTGGCAAATATCTGCCAACCAGGCCCACTCCTCTGTAAAGAATTGAGAAGGCTGACTCCCACTTCGCCTCCCATGTTGGAGTTGGTATTCCACTATAGCTCTACTCTGCTCATACAGCCGGGACAACATGTGAAGCGTAGAGTTCTACGGTGTGGGCACATCGCAAAGCAGTCGGTTCACTGGCAGATTAAACCAATGTTGCAGGGTGCGCAGGGTGGCAGCGTCCGTGTTGGACTTGCGGAAATGTGCGCAAAGCCGGCGCACCTTTCCGAGCAGATCTGACAAGCGTGGGTAGCTATTCAGAAAGCGCTGAACCACCAAATTAAAGACGTGGGCCAGGCATGGCACGTGCGTGAGGCTGCCGAGCTGCAGAGCCGCCACCATGTTACGGCCGTTGTCACACACGACCATGCCCGGTTGGAGGCTCAGCGGCGCAAGCCAGCGGTCGGTCTGCTCTCTCAGACCCTGCAGCAGTTCGTGGGCCGTGTGCCTCTTCTCTCCTAAGCTGAGTAGTTTCAGCACGGCCTGCTGACGCTTGCCCACCGCTGTGCTGCCATGCCGCGTGACACCGACTGCTGGCGACGTGCTGCTGCTGACACATCTTGATTGCGAGGCAGAGGTTGCGTAGGAGGAGGAGGAGGAGGGAGGTTTAGTGGAGGAAGCATACACCGCCGCAGATACCACCACTGAGCTGGGGCCCGCAATTCTTGGGGTGGGTAGGACGTGAGCGGTCCCAGGCTCTGACTCGGTCCCAGCCTCCACTAAATGCACCCAATGTGCCGTCAGGGAGATATAGTGGCCCTGCCTGCCTGTGCTTGTCCACGTGTCCGTTGTTAAGTGGACCTTGGCAGTAACCGCGTTGGTGAGGGCGCGTACAATGTTGCGGGAGACGTGGTCATGCAGGGCTGGGACGGCACATCGGGAGAAGTAGTGGCGACTAGGAACTGAGTAGCGCGGGGCCGCCGCCGCCATCATGCTTTTGAAAGCCTCCGTTTCCACAACCCTATGCGGCAGCATCTCCAGGCTGATAAATTTGGCTATGTGCACGTTTAACGCTTGAGCGTGCGGGTGCGTGGCGGCGTACTTGCGCTTGCGCTCAAACACTTGCGCTAGCGACGGCTGAACGGTGCTCTGACAGACATTGGTGGATGGGGCCAAAGACAGCGGAGGTGAGGGTGCGGGTGCAGGCCAGGAGACGGTAGTGCCTGTGTCCTGAGCGTGGTGTTGGATCTCAGTGGCAGGTTGGGGCACAGGGGGAGAGGCAGTGGTGCAAACCGGAGGCGGTGAACGGCCTTCGTCCCACCTTGTGGGGTGCTTGGCCATCATATGTCTGCTCATGCTGGTGGTGGTGAGGCTGGTGGTGGTGGCTCCCCGGCTGATCTTGGCGCGACAAAGGTTGTACACCACTGTTCGTCGGTCGTCTGCACTCTCAGTGAAAAACTGCCAGACCTTTGAGCACCTCGGCCTCTGCAGGGTGGCATGGCGCGAGGGGGCGCTTTGTGAAACAGTTGGTGGATTATTCGGTCTGGCCCTGCCTCTACCCCTGGCCACCGCACTGCCTCTTCCAACCTGCCCTGCTGCTGCACTTGCCTCCCCCCTCTGAAGACCTGTCCTCAGTAGGCTTAGCAAACCAGGTGGGGTCAGTCACCTCATCGTCCTGCTGCTCTTCCTCCGAATCCTCTGTGCGCTCCTCCCTCGGACTTACTGCAATTACTACTACCTGAGTGATAGACAACTGTGTCTCATCGTCACCGTCCTCCTCACCCACTGAAAGCTCTTGAGACAGTTGCCGGAAGTCCCCAGCCTCATTCCTGGACCCCGGGAACTTTCCAAAGGTTGGGCATCGGTCACGACAAACTCCTCCAGTGGGAGAGGATTCTGAACCATTGCTGCCCATTCTGGGCAGGGGCCTGAGAACAGTTCCTGGGAGTCTGCCTGCTCCTCAGAATGTGTCATTGTAATGGAGTGAGGAGGCTGGGAGGAAGGAGGAGCAGCAGCCAGAGGATTCAGAGTTGCAGCAGTGGACTGCGCAGTACTCTGGGTGGTCGATAGATTGCTGGATGCACTTTCTGCCATCCACGACAGGACCTGCTCAAACTGCTCATTTTCTAATAAAGGTCTACCGCGTGGATCCATTAATTGTAAGATGAATGTGGGGACGCCAGAAACGTGCCTCTCTCCTAATCCCGCAGCAGTCGGCTGCGATACACCTGGATCAGGAGCTCGGCCTGTGCCCACACCCTGACTTGGGCCTCCGCGTCCTCGCCCGCGTCCACGTCCATGTCCTCTAGGCCTACCCCTACCCCTCAGCATGGTGTATTACCAGTAGTGCAGAAACAGAACGCTGTAATTAAATGTGCCGCTTATTGGCCTGTGGTTGGAGGCTGACTTCGCTTACGGAACGCACAACAAAGCCAGGAAAGAATTTTATGCAAGCGTGCTGTAACACTTAGCTGGCTGCGTATTAATTAGGACTACTACCCCCAGCACAGACGCAGTACACTGAGGACGATCACAGGCAGCCCAAATAGAAAGTTTTTTCCCAAATTGTTTTGGAAAAGCCCACAGCCTATATAGACAGTATATCTCTTTCACCTTTTTCACTGTCCCTGCCTCACCACTACTTGCCCTAAACTATGTAAAATTACTGCAGACTGTTTCCCTCTGGACAGGATGACAGCGGTGATGTAACGGCCAACGCAGAGCCAGGAAAGAATTTTGCGCAAGCCTGCTGTAACACTTAGCTGGCTGCGTATTAATTAGGACTACTACCCCCAGCAGAGACGCAGTACACTGAGGACGGTCACAGGCAGCCCAAATAGATTTTTTTTTCCCCAAATTGTTTTGGAAAAGCCCACTGCCTATATAGACAATATATCTTTTTCACTGTCCCTGCCTCACCACTACTGGCCCTAGACTATGTAAAATTACTGCAGACTGAGGACGCAATGCTCTACAAAGTCGATATACAAAAAAAAAAAAAATGTGCAACACTGCAAAAAGCAGCCTCAACAGTACTGCACACAGTCAGATGTGGCCCTAAGAAGGACCGTTGGGGTTCTTGAAGCCTAAAATCACTCCTAACACTCTCCCTATAGCAGCTCCAGCATCAGCAGCACTTTCCCTGATCTCTGTCAGAATGCATCTGTGGCGAGCCGCGGGAGGGGCCGATTTATATACTCTGGTGACACCTGATCTCGCCAGCCACTCACTGCAGGGGGGTGGTATAGGGCTTGAACGTTGCAGGGGGAAGTTTTAATACCTTCCCTGTCTTTCTATTGGCCAGAAAAGCACGCTAAGTGAAAGTAACTTGAACATCGCGTGGTGCTCGTTTCGAATAACGAGCATCCCGAACACGCTAATACTCGAACGAGTATCAAGCTCGGACGAGTACGTTCGCTCATCTCATCGTAAACAATTTAGGCAATTCCAACAATATAAATTGGGGTACCTGGCTAGGCTAAGTCCCTAATCCCCAAGTCACATTGGGGAAATAGTATTCTCACATAGTCCTCAAGGGCTGAAATTGTCTGTCTTTGTTTGGTGTGCCCTATGGGCTATATTTTAATGAATTATAATAAAATTTAGTTTTAATTATTTAATCTATACTGTGCAGTGTTTCAGATGAGGTCTAACCAAGGAAGAGTAGAGGGGGATAATTACTTCAAGTGATCTAGACTTTATGCTTCTCCTAATACATCCCAGAATTGTGTTTGCCTTTTTGGCTGCTGCATTACATTGTTGACTCATGTTCAGTCTGCGATCTATTATTATAACCAAGTCTTTTTCACATGTGCTTCTACTTAGCTCAATTCCTTCCATTCTGTATGCACTTTTTACATTTTTATTGCCCAGATGTTGAACCTTGCATTTCTTTCTGTTAAATAGCATTCTGTTAGTCACAGCCCCCACTGTTCTAGCTTTTCTAGATCTTTTTGAATGCTCTCTCTCTCTCTGTTCTCG
Source organism: Eleutherodactylus coqui (assembly GCF_035609145.1). Taxonomy (NCBI): domain Eukaryota; kingdom Metazoa; phylum Chordata; class Amphibia; order Anura; family Eleutherodactylidae; genus Eleutherodactylus; species Eleutherodactylus coqui. The sequence goes on along the minus strand of NC_089842.1, from coordinate 25,960,914 downwards.
TATGTTAGTGTTATGGACAACTAGTGTGGACTAGAGATGAGCGAGCACACTCGTCCAAGCTTGATGCTTGTTCGAGCATTAGAGTACTCGGGATGCTCGTTACTCGAGACAAACACCACACGGTACTCGAGTCAATTCCATTTCCTTCCCTGCATGTTTAGCGCCATGTTCTAGCCAATAGACATGCTGGGAAGGCGTTACCACTTCCTGCTGTGACGTGCCTGCCCTATCCCAGCCCCCAGCAGTGAGTGGCTGGCGGGATCAAGTGACCACCGAGTATTTAAAGCGATCCTACCCGCGGCTCGCCTCAGACACACGCTGTAGAGGTGAGGGAAAGTGCTGCTGCTGATATAGGGAAAGTGTTAGTGTAAGATCCTGTCTTCAAGAACCTCAACGGTCCTTCTTAGGGCCACATCTGACCATGTGCATTACTGTCGTGGCTGGCTGGGAGCAGTAGTGCACCATTTTTATTTTTTCATCTCGGGCTGTGCAGGCTATTACATCTATAGCGTTCTCAGTCTACAGTCTATTATACAGAGTATAGTTAGACCATTCTGTGTGTGCAGTGCATTAGATAGAGGTCTCACCGCTAAACAGTACTGTAATATTTCCTGGGCCACTGCAAAGTATTTCAGCTCTGCCGCTGTGCAGAGCGTCTCACAATACCCTTACCTTGGTGAGGTTGAGATAGCCGCAGTTACCAGCACTATCCACTGGCTTTAGAGTCTTCTTTCACTCCACACAGCCTCTATTATCTACAAGTCTCTGCGAGCAGTAAATTACCCCTAGGTATCAGCGCAAGACAGCGGGTTAATTTTTTCAAGTCACAGCATAGAGCCTCCGCTATCTACAAGTCTCTGTGTGCGGTGAATTAAGCCACAGTTGTCAGTGCTGTACAGTGGGGTAATTTATTTGGGCCCTGCTCTATTCTTAATCCCCCATGATGTGGAGTAGGGGTAAGAGAACGTGAACGCGGATGAGGACGCAGACGTCCAAGCAAGGGTGTCAGCACAGGCCGAGTTCCTGGTCCAGGTGAATCATAGCCCGCTGCTGCGGGTTTAGGAGAGAGGCAAGTTTCTGGGGTCCCCTGCTTGGTATCCCAATTTATCAATTTATGGGTCCGCGTGGTAGACCTTTATTACAAACAGAGCAGTATGAGCAGGTCCTGTTGTGGATGGCAGAAAATGCATCCAGCAATGTATCGACCACCCAGTCTTCTACGCAATCCACTACTCCCGGACTAGGGACTGCAACTCTGAATCCTCTGGCTGCTGCTCCTCCTTCCTCCCAGCTACTCACTCCATGAAATTGACATATTCTAAGCAGGCAGACACCCAGGAACTGTTCTCGGATCCCTGCCATGAGTGGTAAAAAATGGTTCCTCTCTCAACTGAGGAGTTTGAGGTTAGAGAGGCCAAAACGCGAGTGCGCAAATGTCCGGTCTGCCTGCGGGATCCACTAGATACCAAAGTGGATTCAGCGATGAAAAAGGCCTGGGAGATGGCGGCCCTGACCATTAAAGCTAACATCACGGCCACATCTGTGGCAAGGTCTATGACGGTCTGGCTGGACCAGCTTCAGACGCTGATCTCCCAGAGGGGCTCTAGGGAAGACATCTCCAACTGCCTTCCCCTCCTCCAACAAGCAACCGGATTTCTGTCAGACGCCTCTATGGAGTCGGTGAGGTTCGGGGCAGCCCTCTCTAACACAGCCAGGCGGGCCGTCTGGGTTAAGGCCTGGACAGGGGATAACGCATTGAAGAACAGGCTCTGTTCCCTGCCCTTCCAGGGACATAGAATCTTTGGGCCTTCCTTGGATACCCTCCTGGAGAAGGCATCGGATAAAAGCCAGGGACTACCAACGGAGAAGTCATTCAAGCGGCCTTCCTCCTCCTACCCTCCATCCTTTATTCCCTCTAGAACAGACAAGGGAAAAGGGAAAACTGGACGCTAGTCCTATCCCAAAGGTGGAAAGGGTGAGAATCCGCCTGCCAAGACCCTGCAAGCAGGGGGTAGGCTGATGGGGTTCGCCCTTAAATGAAATGAGGTGACCTCCAATCCCTAGGCCTTACGCCCAGTCTCAGAAGGCTATAAAATTGAATTTTCCTCCTCTCCTCCCCGGAGGTTCGTGGTCACCCCCTACCAGTCACCCTCGTCCGCTCAGGCCCTCCAGTTGGGGGTGCAGGAGCTGTTGTCCCTAGGGGCCATCACTCAGGTTCCCACAGAAGAACGTTTCAAGGGGTGCTACTCCCCCTTGTTTCTCGTTAAAAAACCCAACGGGTCTTATAGAACCATCATTAATTTGAAATTCCTAAATAAATCTATCTCATATCAAAGGATTAAAATGGAATCGGTGCGGTCAGCAATGCCCTTATTCGCACCAGATAGCGTCATGGCCACCGTGGACTTAAAGGACGCCTACTACCATGTCCCTATACACACAGATTTCCAGCAGTTTCTGCGATTTGCCCTGGTGATTGATGGGTCAGTCTCTCACTTCCAGTTTACGTGCCTGCCGTTCGGGATTTGCTCCGCACCCTGGGTGTTCTCCAAACTGGTGTTAGAGATGGTGGCGGCACTAAGGACTAACAAGGTGTTGATCGTCCCGTACCTCGATGATTTCCTGATCATAGCAGGATCAGCTTCAGGACTCCGGTTCCCGGTCAATCTCACACTCCGTCTGTTCGAATCACTGGGCTGGATCATCAACACCGTTAAATCTAGTCTCCTGCCCGAACAAAAGAAAAAATTCCTGGGAGTTATTCTGCATTCACACCGCCAGTGTTCATCCCTTCCCCTAGAAAGGCAAAAAGCGATCCTGGACGAGTGTCGGGCACTTTCTCTCGCCACCAAAGTCTCCCTTAGGAGAGGCATGAGGGTCCTCGGACTCATTACATCCTGCATCGGGGTAGTCCCTTGGGCCCAATTACATTGTAGAACCCTCCAGGACTTCATCCTGAGCAACTGGGATAAATCACCCGCTTCCCTGGATCAGATAGTCGTCCTTTCCCACAAGATAAAGTCCTCCTTGGAGTGGTGGATGTCCATTACCAACCTTGCCAGAGCCACGGTCTGGTACCCCGCATCCCCAGTATCCATCTTTACCGACATGAGTGCAACTGGCTGGGGGGCCCACTTAGGCCGTCATTACGTCCAAGGGGGCTGGAACCGGGAGGAAGCTACTCAGTCCTCCAACTACCAAGAACTTTGCGCTGTCTGGAAGGCCATTCGGGGCCTCGAGACAGAGATCAGGGGTAGACACATTAAGATCTTCTTGGATAATGTAACAACTGTGTCCCTAATTCGCCACCAGGGATCCACGCGGAACCCCCAACTCCAAGACCTGGCGGCGAAAGTTCTCGGGTGGATAGAGCAGCGGACACCTTCCGTCACAGCGTTCCACGTGAGGGGCCCAGAGAACTCCATGGCGGATCATCTCAGCCGCAGGAAGATAGATCCGGGGGAGTGGAATCTACATGCACACGTATTGCAGCTAATTATAGAAAGATGGGGGACACCGCAGGTGGACTTGTTCGCCTCTCGGGAAAACACCAAGTGTCCCCGTTTTGTTTTCCAGGGGAGCAGATGGGGGCTCCCTGGGAATAGACGCACTGTCCCAGGCTTGGGATTGGGACCTTGCATACGCCTTCCCACCCATCCCCCTGATCCCTCTGGTCCTAATGAAAATTCAGGGGTCCCCAGGCTCCGTTATCCTGGTAGCCCCTTTCTGGCCCAAGAGACCCTGGTTCCCGCACCTGGATGCTCTCTCGACACAGGATCCTCTACATCTGCCGCAGAGAGACGACCTCCTTCAGCAGGGTCCTCTGATATGCCCAAAGGTCTGACAGTTCAGACTGGCGGCCTGGAAGTTGAGCGGGTAAAATACCTGAGCCAGGGCCTATCAGGGAGGGTAACCACTACTTTATGTGAGAGCCTCAAAAGATCCATCAGAGATATATACACTAGGGTTTGGAATACCTTCTCTAGGTGGTTGGGGCATAGTATCCATGACCTCCAACAGCCTGACATTAACAAGATATTGGAGTTCCTGCAGGATGGATTAGATATGGGGCTAAGACCTAGTACCCTTAAGGTCCAGGTGGCCGCCCTTGGAGCCTTCTTTGACTCCCCCTTAGGCGACCATAGGCTAATTAGGAAATATCTTAAAGGGGCAGTCAGACTCCACCCCTTTGTAAGGGAAACCATGCCCCCTTGGGACCTGAACCTAGTTTTACAGGCCCTCTGCGCACACCCATTTGAGCCCCTGGAAGATCTATCAGTTAAGATCCTCTCCTATAAGGTAGCTTTTCTAGTCGCCATCACATCCGCTAGACGGATTGGGGAGATCCAATCCCTCTCTATTAGGACTCCGTATATGACTATCTTCTCGGATAAAATAGAGTTCAGACCTGACCCCTTTTTCCAACCTAAAGTTCTCACAGACTTCCACAGAGAACAGCGCATAGTCCTTCCTTCCTTCTGCCAGGAACCCGTAACACCATGGAACAGAGGTTCCATAATCTAGACGTTAGATGAGCAATCCTGAGGTATTTGGAGGTCACACATTCCTTCAGGAAGTCTAACAACCTTTTTATTCAATTTCAGGGTCCACGCAGAGGAGGGGCCGCTACTAAAGACTCCTTAGCGCGTTGGGTCAGGAGGGCTATAGAAGCCGCATACAGATCCCAGGGGATTCCACTCCCGGGCAACGTTAAAGCCCATTCCACTAGGGCGGTCGCCTGTTCCTGGGCGGAGAGAGCCCAGGCGACAACCGACCAGATCTGCAGGGCCGCCACATGGTCGAGCACTCATACCTTCACTAAACACTATCGCCTGGACCTGGGGGCCAGCCATGATATGGCCTTTGGGCGGAAGGTGCTACAGGCAGTGGTCCCTCCCTAAAGCCCTTGCTTGTTGGCACTTCTCCAGGTGTATGCTGTCAGGATGACGAGGGGAAGACAGAAATTAGGTCCTACCTGATAATTCCTTTTCTTGAAGTCATCCTGACAGCATAGGGGCTTTTCCCTCCCCTTGAGTTATGTTTTACGTGAAGTAACGTATTGTACTATGATTTCTGTATTAAAAAATATTGGTTAAGCAAAGCCGGGTCACTGTAGTTATTTGGTACACACTGGTGAGCCGGTGGTGGGAGTTACCTTTTGTGTTTTTCCGCTTCCTGTCCCAACAGGTGTCCAGCGGACAACCTCCAGGTGTATGCTTTTAGGATGACTTTAAGAAAAGGAATTATCAGGTAGGACCTAATTCCTGTCTTTTCGCTGCAACCAGAGAAAAAAGCATTCTCTGTCACCGGAAAAAAAGGGGGAATTAGCTTTGTCAATCACTCTCGGATATTATTACTCCTCCTCCTCCTCCTAAAACAGCATGTCATCACGCTGAACTGCCAATTTTTCTGCGGCCCAAAAGGCTCTGTTTTTAATTTTTTTACAATTTTGTAAAAGTTTCTAAAGTATTGATACTTTAACAGAAACCAATTTTTTTCACAGGACTGCCTCCAGGCTCTCTTACAAATTAAGCAACAGTGAGCTGTATCTTTAAAAAATGTTTCTGGGTTTCACCAGCCCTCTCTTTTGAGCAATTTTTGAGGGGTGCACTTGTACTCTTGGTACACCAATTTTTCTGGCCCTCGCCTATACTGTTATCTAACTAATTTTTCCGGCCTCCGCCTACACTCATGGTACACCAATGTTTCAGGGGTTCGCCTTTACTCTTGCTACAGAAAAGTTACAGGGGTCTGCCAATACTTTTGCTACAGAAATGTTACAGGGGTCCGCCTATATTTTTACTACAGAAATGTTACTGGGGTCTGCCTATACTTCTGATACAGAAATGTTACAGGGATCTGCCTATACTTCTGCTACATAAATGTTACAGGGGTCCGCCTATACTTTTGCTACAGAAATGTTACTGGGGTCTGCCTATACTTCTGCTACAGAAATGTTACAGGGGTCTGCCTATATTTCTGCTACAGAAATGTTACAGGGGTCTGCCAATACTTTTGCTACAGAAATGTTACAGGGGTCCGCCTATACTTTTGCTACAGAAATGTTACTGGGGTCTGCCTATACTTCTGCTACAGAAATGTTACAGGGGTCTGCCTATATTTCTGCTACAGAAATGTTACAGGGGTCTGCCTATACTTTTGCTACAGAAATGTTACTGGGGTCTGCCTATACTTCTGCTACAGAAATGTTACAGGGGTCTGCCTATACTTTTGCTACAGAAATGTTACTTGGGTCTGCCTATACTTTTACTACAGGAATGTTACAGGGGTCTGTCTATACTTTTGCTACAGAAATGTTACTTGGGTCCGCCTATACTTTTACTACAGGAATGTTACAGGGGTCTGCCTATACCTTTGCTACAGGAATGTAACAGGGGTCTGCCTATACTTCTGCTACAGGAATATTACTGGGGTCTGCCAATACCTTTGCTACAGAAATGTTACAGGGGTCTTCCTATACCTTTGCTAGAGGAATGGTACAGGGGTCTGCCTACACTATGGGTGCATAAAGACTTCCCATCGTGGTGTTTTACCTATCTGGCACAAATACACTGACTGACTAGGGCAGAAATGTGGGCTGAGACCGAGGTCCTTACCGGGGTGAAACTCTCCCATGTTTGGGCACTCTGATTTCTTCCTGTGTAATACTATCTTTGTGCACTCACAGCATAGGCGAGCCCAAGGAACTCAAAGACTTCCCCTTTTGGTGTTGAGCTATCTGACACCTACACTGAATGAATTGTGTGGGGACACATGGATTCCCCATTGCTATGTAACTCAGGGCACCTTGAGTCACACAAGGTGGGGGATGGGACCGAGCCTGACCCAGGGCCCGCTCACATACTTCCCACACAGACTATAGCGGGCCCTGGTCATGGTGTCTTGGCCTTGTAATGCCACCTCCCCCTCCTGCTTGGGGTCAGGGGATCAGCACTGGGCAACATGTATTTTCTCTCATGTTACCACAGTTATCTGAGGCACTGGTTTGGGCCCAAAAAAGGAACATTACTGCATTAATGAGAAGTTCACTGCTGTACTAGTATCGGAGTCTGCTTTATGCCCACGATTGCTGAGGGTGTATGCAGAGGTCGTGGTCCTCAGCGGAGTGAAAGTCTGCCATGTTTGGGCACTGTAATTGCTTCATGTTTAATACTTTCCTTGGGTTCCTTTGGCTCGCCTATGTTGTGGGTGCACAAAGACTTCCCATAGCAGTGTTTTACCTGTCTGACACAAATACACTGACTGACAAGGGCAGAAAAGTAGGCCGAGGCCCTTAGCAGGGTGAAATTCTGCCATGTTTGGGCACTGTAATTGCTTCATGTTTAATACGTTCCTTGGGTTCCTTTGGCTCGCCTATGCTGTGAGTGCACAAAGACTTCCCATAGCGATGGTTTACCTGTCTGACACAAATACACTGACTGACTAGGGTAGAAATGTGGGCCGAGATCCTTGGCGGGGTGAAACTCTGCCATGTTTGGGCGCTCTGATTTCTTTATGTGTAATACCATTTTTAAGTTCCTTGGGCTCGCCTATGCTGTGGGTGCACAAAGACTTCCCATAGCGTTGTTTTACCTGTCTTGCACAAATACACTGACTGACTAGGGTAGAAATGTAAGCCGAGGTCCTTGGCGGGGTGAAACTCTGCCATGTTTGGGCGCTATGATTTCTTCTTGTGTAATACCATCTTTGTGCACCGACAGCATAGGCAAGCCGAAGGAACTCAAAGACTTTCCATTGCAGTGTTGAGCTATCTAACACCTACACAGAATGAATTGTGTGGGGACAAATGGATTTCCCATTGCTATGCAACTCGCGGCACCTTGGGTCACACAAGGTGGAGGATGGGACCGAGCCTGACCCTGGGCCCGCTCACGTGCTTCCCTCACAGAGTATTGCTGCATTGTGGAGATGTGTAGAAGTGCTGGCACCTGAGTCCCCTTTATGCCCACGTTTGCGGCTCCTGACAATTTTTCCGATGGAGGTGGCAAAGGATTGGAATGATGATCAAACGTCAATTGATCATCAATTCTCAACAATATTGTGGGCTATCGCCCACACTTTCAAAGAGGGTCGCTGCCTGGCCCTGCCAACCCTATGCAGAATGTGTCTCTGGTTCCTCCTCATCCAGTACACGCTTATAAATAGACATGAGGGTGGTGTGGCTATGAAGCGAGTGTGTGACATGAGGGCAGCTGAACGCTGCACAGGGACACTTTTGTGTGCGCTGTGGATGCAGGATCGTGCGGGGGTTTTGGACAGCAATGCCAGCATGTAACCCAGGAGAAGAGGCAGCGGTGTTACCCACAGGCAGTGATTGTCCTTGGTTGAGTGATGCTTAGCTAAGGTGTGCCTTGCCAATGAGGGCTTGCCCAAGTAAAAATTGCTAGGGGGTGACGCCAGACTGTTGCCCCCATTTTGGCTTAATAGTGGGACCTGGGAGCCTCAGATGCAGCCATGCATGCTGACCCTGCTCTTCCCTATCTGGTACTGTGGTGTTTCCATGACTTTCTGAGGTTTTCCAGAGTTTCAGAAGTCATAACCTATGCGGAGCATCGGTCCCATTCAAAAATGCTCGAGTTGTCCATTGACTTCAATGGGGTTCGTTACGCGAAACAAGCTCTCGAGCATTGCGAAAAGTTCGACTCGAGCAACGAGCACCCGAGCATTTTGGTGCTCGCTCATCTCTAGTGTGGACCCATTGGACCAGCCAACTGGTTTGGCTTTGGGCTACTACCGGTGTGGCTGTCAGCTGATCCTTGGCGGATAGAGATACTGGTGTAAGGCACTTCGTACCTGACTGCACTATGAGCAATGACAGATGGGAATTCCATCCCTATGCTAGTAAGGGAGATGGCGGTACCTCTGCCTATAAGCAGGGTAGGCATCCTGATAAGAACGGGCCCACTGTCTTCCTCTTGGTTCTGACTATCCCTTAATGGTACATAGAAGGGAAGCACAGGACTGTCAGCAGACACACATATAAAAATATAATACAAACAGGAGATCTATGCTGAGTGACTGAGACAGGATCACACCAAGATCACAAGCAAAGGCAGGGAACAGATAACATAGAAGATACAGAACAGACAGAAAGGTCAGAGATAGGAAGGCAATGCAGGAAGACAGAGTCAAACCCAAAACAGGGTAAAATCAAAGACAGAATGTACAGAAAACTCAGGCAAATGGAAGTGCATCAGCCCAGGTTAAATAGGAGAGAAATGCCTATTAACCGTGCAGCTGGGCTGAGAGCAAGGAAACTGGGTAACTCTTTCAATGCTGGTAGAAAATAAACACATAGCATCCATACATACAGGAGGAGCAGAGCGATGCTCGCATCTGCCCGGGACCGCAAGGGGGCTGCAGACATGGGTAGCAGACAGTTAGCTACCACTCCTAGCTTTGTGTAGTTGGCATATTTAATCAGTTTTCTCTCAATTCCCTCCTCCAGATCATTTATAAAAATGTTGACCAACACTGGGCCTAGGACACAGCCTTGTGGTACCCCACTAGATACATTCTTCCACTTGGATGTGCAGCTATTTATGACCACAATTTAAGTACAATCACTCAGCTAGTAGTGAAAAAATCATGGCATGCCCTATCTTTCGGCGTGCCCTCGCATTGCTGTTGTTTTCATTAGGGCCGGCAGAGCATTGCATGGCGTGCCAGGTGCATGTGACTGTGATGCGATGCGAAGTTTACGAATTGAGAACAATGGGAAATACTCCACGATCCTCAGCCACAGAGGATCAAGACTTCCCGGAAGTGATGGAAGGCAGTTTTAACACAAAAATGCCTCGGATCTATGGGGACATCGCACGTTGGTGAGCCGAGTTTCATGGCCCAATATCGCTCTCACTTGTGTGAAATTATCCTTACTAAAGTCAGGATTTACTATCTCCACCACATCCTCTTGATCAACCCATTTGTCTTGTGGAGTCACATCTGTAGATCTCTAATATATATACATATAATATGATGACACAGAAGACGGTTGTGAATCTTTTATTATTATTTCAAATCAAAAGAATCCATCCACAGATGTGAGAAGAGAGGAGATTACAATATGGCCGCCTCGCTGAGCTGCAGGGTTCCGGGCTTCTACTTTTTAGGACAATCCTGGGGAATGACGCATAACCTTAAAGTATCATGAAATACATGCACATAGTGTCGCTCACAGTAGCATTCTGTTGGTGGTAAACAAATAACACACCCCTCATCAAGTTCTTGGCCGCAGAATCGGGGACACGGGCGGCAGACGTTTTCCCTTGTCATGTTCTGGGGGCACGGTGCTGTAAAATGATAATACTGTTAGTGTTGGAGGGGCTGAATGAAACAATAAGTGGAAATGTATACAGTAATCAGGATGTGAGAGCCGACAGAGAGGCCGAACCTTCTGGGGTCCATGTGGGGTGACATAGTGGCTCAGTGAGTAAAACGTAGTGATGTTATTTATATAATAGTGGTTATAGAGAGGCGTGGAGGTTATATAGTAGTGCATCAAATACAATGACTCGTGTAGTTATGTATTGGCTCTGGGCTTAAACCAACCAATGTGACTTAGTCCCGATCTTCAGCTGTGATAATCACGGCCGCTCTTGATTTCAGAGGTTTAGTTTTCACTATGAGGATTCTCGCCCATTAATACTACGCCCAAGAAAAGACAGGACTTGCCCCATCTTCCCGCACGTAGTTAGTGCTATGTGCTGGAAAGATCGGGCAGGACCTATCTTCCTGTGTTTTTTTTTTCAAACTCCTGCGTTATGGCGCCCAGTTTAAAAGCCTGGAGAAGTAAGATTAAAAAAAAGCCGTTCATGCGCAGCTATGCTCCGTACCGGCGAGCGTAGTTGCGCATACTTCTATCTGAAACCACCCTCGGTGAGTAAGCGCAGATTTACAGGGGCACCTCGTATTTCGGTCGGTGAATCCGCAGCACATTCAGGGGCCACAATACGCGGCACTGCGGCATTTTCCGGCCTTTTTTTTTTACACAATGTATTTATGCACATAATGTGTATTTTTAGGCATATTTACGTACACTGATAGATTTCTTAGGCCGGCTTGACGTGGGTGAGAATAGAACTCATTGAGTTCACTCACATTTCCATATTATTCTCACGCATTTCAGTCCCACAAAATAATCTATATATACTGTATATAAAGCTGAAAGCCCTCACTGACTGACTCACTGACTGACTCGCCAAAAGTTCTCCAACTTCCCAATGTCGTAGAAACATGAAATTTGGCGCAAGCATAGATTATCTCCAAAATAGGAAAAGAAATTGTGTCCCAACTCGATTATTCAATTCTAGCGCAAAAGAATTGGCGTCGAACATAAACGTACATAATCTAAATCACTCACTTCCCAATGTCATAGAAACGGGAAATTTGGCACGAGCATTGATTATGTCATAAAAAGGAAAAGCTAATGGGTCCCAATTCGATTATTCAATTCTATGCGCAAAAGAATTAGCGTCCAAATTTTACGTGCGGAATGTAATTTTCTCACTTTCCGGTGTCATAAAAACGTGAAATTTGGCACGAGCATTGATTATGTCATAAATAGGAAAAGTTAAAAGGTCCCAACTTGATTATTCAATTCTAGCACAAAAGAATTAGCGTCCAAATTTTACGTATGGAATCTAATTTTCTCACATTTCGGTGTCATAGAAACGGAAAATTTGGCACGAGCATTGATTATGTCATAAATAGGAAAAGCTAATGGGTCCCAACTCGATTATTCAATTCTATGCGCAAAAGAATTGGCGTCGAAATTTTACGTGCGGAATGTAATTTTTTCACTTTCCGGTGTTATAGAAACAGGAAATTTGGCATGAGCATTGATTATGTCACAAATAGTAAAAGCTAATGGGTCCCAACTCCATGTGTTGTGCAAGTCACACACTCAGCTCTGCTACATGCGTATGTCTCACACACAGCTCTGCCACATGCGTGTGCCATGTACACCACACACAGCTCTGCCACATGTGTCACATACACTAAACACAGTTCTCCTGCATGTGTATCACACACAGCTCTGCTACATGTGTATCACACACAGCTCTGCTGCATGTGTGTCACACACACCACACACATCTATACTGCATGTGTGTCACACACACCACACACAGCTATACTGCATGTGTGTCACACACACCACACACAGCTCTGCTGCATGTGTGTCTCACACACCTCACATAGTTCTGCTGCATGTGTGTGACACATACTTCACATAGTTCTGCTTCATGTGTGTCACATACACACCACACACAGCTCTGCTGCATGTGTGTCACACACACCACACACAGCTCTGCTGCATGTGTGTCACACACACCACACAGAAAAAAGATGATCTGCCCGTGCTCCCTCAGGATACCACCAGGGAAGACGTCTCCATGAAATCAAATATTTATTAAAGTACTGTGCAACGCGTTTCGTTGCTTTAAACTGCGACTTTATCAAGCACAAAATAGAATAAAAACCATCTGCTTATATAATCATACACTCACATGAAGTTGCAGCGTTCTCCACCGGCACTACTTCCGGGTACGTCATTGCGTCGCGTCATTTGGGTCACGGGATCTGCGTAATCATGTGACCACGCATGGCACGTACTTTGTGGTCATGTGCCTCATTTGGTCACATGATGTACTATTTAGATCACATGTCCTTATGACGTGACATAGCGACGTATCCGACAGTAAGTGCCGGTGTAATCTGATCTGGTCCCATGTAAGTGTATTACAAACAGCATGGTCACGTGCCATGCGTATTTTTCCTATTCTTGAGTGGATTCATTGGAGTGCTGGGAATCTTTTTCTGCTATTCTGACACTAACATCACCATCATGTGATCAGGGGCGGAGCTATGAGCCGTGACTGATCAGATTATGGTGACATCATCACAGGTCCTGTCAGCACACGGCTGCTGTCAGGCTTTGCAAGTTTTATGCTTTAGGACCTGTGATGACATCACCGTCATGTGATCATAGGCAGAGGATGTGAAGCACTCACTGCCTCATGGACAAGTGGTTATTAGCACTTTGACTTGGATGTATGTAAGCAGAGTCTAAAGGTCTATTCACACTCGAAAAAAACTCCCTATTATTCCCTATGGGCGAGTGTAAAATTGCATCAAACTCCCGTGTACATGCGATGCTTAGATTTTCTTACTGAAAAAACATGTGATTTTCATGCATGACACTCTCACAACAGCGGTATGTACATGTGAGTGTGACGCGAACTTTACCTCGCCCATAGGAGAAAACACTGGGCAACAAAAATGCAACTTGAAATTTATTCCTATCTCAAAATAGTTAAACTTCCCTAATTTTGGGTTGAGAAACACGAATATGACAACAGATTCTGTTTATTCTCTTGGGGTTTTTAAAATATACTAATCTCAAATCTAAATACTAAAAATACGCTTTGATGTTCTTTCCCAAAATAACTAATTTGGGGTCGAGAATGAATGTAATATTATATTTTGTTTGGTGGGCCTAACTCTGGTTTTATAGATCCACTAAAAGGGCCTAACCACGTGAACTGATTCTCTCTGCTAGTCACTTGTACTCCTCTTCTCGGGCGTCTCTTGTCACTGTCCACCAGTAGTCCGCTCCTCCCTATGGCTCCCCACACCTTACACTCTGCGTATTGCATACGATCTCTACCCCTGCACCTCCTTACCACCCCGTTTGCCTTCTAATAACTGATTTCCACATGAAGTTCCCTATTGCCTGTGTTCCCCATGCCTCACTCCTCCCCACCACGCCTTGCACCTCCTGTACCACCCCCACCCCATTTGTTTCAAACTGAATGTACCTCACATTGTATTTGTTGTATTGTTTTTAGAGATGAGCGAACGTACTTGTCCGAGCTTGATGCTCGGGCGAATATTAGGGTGTCCGGGATGCTCGTTACTCTTAACGAGCACCACGCAGTGTTCAGGTTACTTTCACTTTCATCTCTGAGACGTTAGCGCACTTTTCTGGCCAATTGAAAGACAGGGAAGGCATTACAACTTCCCCCTGTGACGTTCAAGCCCTATACCACCCCCCTGCTGTGAGTGGCTGGGGAGATCAGATGTCACCCGAGTATAAAAGTCAGCCCCTCCCGCGGCTCGCCTCAGATGCCTTGTGAGTTAGCTGAGGGAAAGTGCTGCTGGTGCCGGAGCTGCTGTAGGGAGAGTGTTAGGAGTGAGTGTAGGCTTCTAGAACCCCAACGGTCCTTTCTAGGGCCACATCTATCCGTGTGCAGTAGTGTGGAGGCTGCTGTTAGCAGTGTTGCCCTTTTTTTTTTTTTTCAAAATCGGCTGTGCAGAGCATTGCGCCCTGCAGTCATACTACAGGGACAGAAGTGGTGGTTAGGCAGGGAGAGTGTTAGGAGTGAGTGTAGGCTTCAAGAACCCCAACGGTCCTTCTTAGGGCCACATTTAACCGTGTGCAGTACTGTGCAGGCTGCTGTTAGCAGTGTTGCATTTTTTTTTTTTTTTAATCGGCTGTGCAGAGCATTGCGCCCTGCAGTAATACTACAGGGACAGAATTGTGTAGGCAGGGCCAGAAGACATATATTATTGATTGAATATAGTCAGTGGGCCTTTTCTTTAAAAAAAAAAGGGAAACATTCTATTTGGCCTGCATCTGACAGTCCTCAGCGTTCTGGGTACGTGTGTGGTGGGTGGAGAACGTAAAGAAATCATACGCAGCCAGCTACGTTTAACAGCAGGCTTGCGCCAATTTATTTCCTGCCTGGGAAATCACCGCTCTGCTGTAGTTAATAACTCTGCAACCCTGCAGTTCTGTGACACATTTGCAGGGCCACAACACATTTATTATTGATTGAATATACGCAGTGGGCCTTTCCTTGAAAAAAAAGGAAAAACATTCTATTTGGCCTGCCTCTGACAGTCCTCAGCGTTCTGGGTACGTGTGTGGTGGGTGGAGAACGTAAAGAAATCATACGCAGCCAGCTACGTTTAACAGCAGGCTTGCGCCAATGTATTTCCTGCCTGGGAAATCAAATCACTGGTAATACAGCATGCTGAGGGGTAGGGGTAGGCCTAGAGGACGTGTACGCCGCCGAGGACGCGGAGGGCCAAGTGAGGGTGTGGGCACAGGCCGAACTCCTGATCCAGGTGTATCGCATCCGACTGCTGCGCGATTAGGAGAGAGGCACGTTTCTGGCGTCCCCACATTCATCGCACAATTAATGGGTCCACGCAGGAGACCTTTATTAGAAAATGAGCAGTGTGAGCAGGTCCTGTCGTGGATGGCAGAAAGTGCTTCGAGTAACCTATCGTCCACCCACAGTTCTGTGCCGTCCACTGCTGCAAATCCGAATCCTCTGTCTGCTGCTCCTCCTTCCTCCCAGCCTCCTCACTCCATGAAAATGAGACATGCTGAGGAGCGGGAAGACTCCCAGGAACTGTTCTCGGGCCCCTGCTCAGATTGGGCAGCAGTGGTTCCTCTCCCACCAGAGGAGTTCATCGTCACTGATGCCCAACCATTGGAAAGTTCCCGGGGTCCGGGGGATGAGGCTGGGGACTTCCAGCAACTGTCTCAAGACCTTTCAGTGGGTGAGGAGGACGATGACGATGAGACACAGTTGTCTATCGGTGAGGTAGTAGTAAGGGCAGTAAGTCCGAGGGAGGAGCGCACAGGGGATTCGGAGGAAGAGCAGCAGGACGATGAGGTGACTGACCCCACCTGGTTTGCAACGCCTACTCAGGACAGGTCTTCAGAGGGGGAGGCAAGGGCAGCAGCAGGGCAGGTTGCAAGAGGCAGTGCGGTGGCCAGGAGTAGAGGCAGGGCCAGACCGAATAATGCACCAACTGTTTCCCAAAGCGCACCCTCGCGCCATGCCACCCTGCAGAGGCCAAGGTGCTCTACGGTCTGGCAGTTTTTCACAGAGACGCCTGACGACCGACGAACAGTGGTGTGCAACCTTTGTCGCGCCAAGATCAGCCGGGGAGCCACCACCAACAGCCTCACCACCACCAGCATGCGCAGACATATGATGGTCAAGCACCCCAGAAGGTGGGACGAAGGCCGTTCACCGCCTCCGGTTTGCACCGCTGCCTCTCCCCCTGTGCCCCAACCTGCCACTGAGATCCAACCCCCCTCTGAGGACACAGGCAGTGCCGTCTCCTGGCCTGCACCCACACCCTCACCTCCGCTGTCCTCGGCCCAATCCAGCAATGTCTCGCACCGCACCGTCCAGCCATCGCTAGCGCAAGTGTTTGAGCGCAAGCGCAAGTACGCTGCCACGCACCCGCACGCTCAAGCGTTAACCGTCCACATAGCCAAATTTATCAGCCTTGAGATGCTGCCGTATAGGGTTGTGGAAACGGAGTCCTTCAAAAGTATGATGGCGGCGGCGGCCCCGCGCTACTCAGTTCCCAGTCGCCACTACTTTTCCCGATGTGCCATCCCAGCCCTGCACGACCACGTCTCCCGCAACATTGTACGCGCCCTCACCAACGCGGTTACTGCCAAGGTCCACTTAACAACGGACACGTGGACAAGCACAGGCGGGCAGGGCCACTACATCTCCCTGACGGCACATTGGGTGAATTTAGTGGAGGCTGGGACAGAGTCAGAGCCTGGGACCGCTCACGTCCTACCCAGCCCCAGAATTGCGGGCCCCAGCTCGGTGGTGGTATCTGCGGCGGTGTATGCTTCCTCCACTAAACCACCCTCCTCCTCCTCCTCCTCCAACGCAACCTCTGTCTCGCAATCAAGATGTGTCAGCAGCAGCAGCACATCGCCAGCAGTCGGTGTCGCGCGTCGTGGCAGCACAGCGGTGGGCAAGCGTCAGCAGGCCGTGCTGAAACTACTCCGCTTAGGAGATAAGAGGCACACGGCCCACGAACTGCTGCAGGGTCTGACAGAGCAGACCGACCGCTGGCTTGCGCCGCTGAGCCTCCAACCGGGCATGGTCGTGTGTGACAACGGCCGTAACCTGGTGGCGGCTCTACAGCTCGGCAGCCTCACGCATGTGCCATGCCTGGCCCACGTCTTTAATTTGGTGGTTCAGCGCTTTCTGAAAAGCTACCCACACTTGTCATACCTGCTCGGAAAGGTGCGCCAGCTCTGCGCACATTTCCGCATGTCCCACACGCACGCTGCCACCCTGCGCACCCTGCAACATCGGTTTAATCTGCCAGTGCACCGACTGCTTTGCGACGTGCCCACACGGTGGAACTCTACGCTCCACATGTTGGCCAGGCTCTATGAGCAGCGTAGAGCTATAGTGGAATACCAACTCCAACATGGGCGGCGCAGTGGGAGTCAGCCTCCTCAATTATTTTCAGAAGAGTGGGGCTGGTTGGCAGACATCTGCCAGGTCCTTCGAAACTTTGAGCAGTCTACCCAGGTGGTGAGTGGCAATGCTGCAATCATTAGCGTCACCATTCCTCTGCTATGCATCTTGAGAAGTTCGCTGCAAAGCATAAAGGCAGACGCTTTGCGCTCGGAAACAGAGCCGGGGGAAGACAGTATGTCGCTGGATAGTCAGAGCACCCTCCTGTCTATATCTCAGCGCGTTCAGGAGGAGGAGGAGGGGCATGAGGAGGATTAGGAGGAGGGGAAGAGACAGCTTGGCCCACTGCTGACGGTACCCATGCTGCTTGCCTGTCATCCTTTCAGCGTGTATGGCCTGAGGAGGAGGAGGATCCTGAAAGTGATCTTCCTAGTGAAGACAGCCATGTGTTGCGTACAGGTACCCTGGCACACATGGCTGACTTCATGTTAGGATGCCTTTCTCGTGACCCTCGCGTTGCACGCATTCTGGCCACTACGGATTACTGGGTGTACACACTGCTCGACCCACGGTAAAGGAGAACCTTTCCACTCGCATTCCCGAAGAGGAAAGGGGTTCAAGAGTGTTGCTATACCACAGGACCCTGGCGGACAAGCTGATGGTAAAATTCCCATCCGACAGCGCTAGTGGCAGAAGGCGCAGTTCCGAAGGCCAGGTAGCAGGGGAGGTGCGGAGATCGAGCAGCATGTACAGCACAGGCAGTACAACAGTCTTTAAGGCCCTGGACAGCTTTATGGCTCCCCAGCAAGACTGTGTCACCGCTCCCCAGTCAAGGCTGAGTTGGCGGGAGCACTGTAAAAGGATGATGAGGGAGTACGTAGCCGATCGCACGACCGTCCTCCCTGACGTCTCTGCCACCTACAACTACTGGGTGTCGAAGCTGGACACGTGGCCTGAACTCGCGCTGTATGCCCTGGAGGTGCTTGCTTGTCCTGCGGCTAGCGTCTTGTCAGAGAGTGTGTTTAGTGTGGTTGGGGGAATCATCACAGATAAGCGTACCCGCCTGTCAACCCACAGTGCCGACAGGCTTACACTCATCAAGATGAACAAAGCCTGGATTTCCCCAGACTTCTCTTCTCCACCAGCGGACAGCAGCGATACCTAAGCAATACGTATTATGCACCCGCAGATGGAAGCATCGTTCTCTCTCACCATCCAAAACGGGGACATTTCTGCTTCATCAATCTGTGTATAATATTCCTCCTCCTCCTCCTCCTACTGCTCCTCCTCCTGAAACCTCACGTAATCACGCCGAACGGGCAATTTTTCTTAGGGCCACAAGGCTCACTCATATAATTTTTCTTAAAACTTTTTATACGTTTCAATGCTCTTAAAAGCGTTGAACTTTAACTTGAACCAATTTTTCGTTAAACTGGGCTGCCTCCAGGCCTAGTTACCACTTAAGCCACATTAACCAAAGCGATTAATGGGTTTCACCTGCCATCTTGGTTGGGCATGGCCAATTTTTTCTGAGGTACATTAGTACTGTTGGTACACCAATTTTTTTGGGCCCTCACCTACAGTGTAATCATAGTAATTTCTATGTTCTTCGCCTGCACTCATGGTACAGAAAGGTGTGTGTGGTTGGCCTACACTTTAGCTACATAAATGTAACTGGGGCCTTGTCTATACTGCAGCTACTGAAATGTGAAAGAGACTGTTATCTATCTAAACTGCTGCAATGGGAATGTTACTAGGGCCTGTCTTGAGTGCTACTATTACTGAAATGGAACTTTGACTGCGCTCCCCCTATACTGCTGCTAGAAATATGTTAGCGGGGCCTGTCCCTAATGCTACCGCTGAAATGTTAATAATTCTGGGCTCTGCCTATACCGCTGCTAATGGTATGTCACTGGGGTGTGGAAACAGAGGCTTCACAAAGACATGATGGCGGCGAGGCCATTTCCCACCAACTCTGTTACTGTTAAGGTGCATATAACAACGGACACGTGTAGAGGACACATAGTGCCTCCAAAACATCCCCCTCCTCCTCCAACAATGAAAACATTCTTGGCAAATACCGTTGCATTGGTCCGTCTGGTGGCAGTCCAAGAATTTCACCTTTAACGATACAACAAGAGAGCACCACCACCATCCCCCCGCCACGGCCCACTTAATCCTGGCCACATTCCGAAAACCAACTACATTAAACCGCGCTAGCAGGTCCGCAGTCACCACCACATTACCACCAACGAGGTTACTGTTAAGGTACATATTACCAGTCAGACTGGGGCATGCAGTGTGGGCCGAAGCCCACCTGCATTAAGCACAACATTACTACCTCAGCTGTGTTGGGCAATGCAATGGGATATTTTTATGTACCGCCGGTGGGTTCCAGGGAGCCACCCATGCTGTGGGTCCACAGAGAATTATAAATGCATCTGTTTCCACTTCTAAAGAACCCCAGTCAGACTGGGGTATGCAGTGTGGGCCGAAGCCCACCTGCATTAAGCACAACATTACTACCTCAGCTGTGTTGGGCAATGCAATGGGATATTTTTATGTACCGCCGGTGGGTTCCGGGGAGCCACCCATGCTGTAGGTGCACACGGAGTTTAACCTACATGTGTCCACTTGTAAAGAACCCCAGTCTGACTGGGGCATGCAGTGTGGGCCGAAGCCCACCTGCATTAAGCACAACATTACTACCTCAGCTGTGTTGGGCAATGCAATGGGATATTTTTATGTACCGCCGGTGGGTTCCAGGGAGCCACCCATGCTGCGGGGTGCACACAGAATTCCCATTGCGGAGTTGTACCTGCCTGTGACTATATATAAAAAAACGCGGTCTGACTGGGGCATGCAGACACCTTGACAGAATGAATAGTGTGTGGCACATAGGTTCCCCATTGCTATGCCCACGTGTGCAGCTCCTGATGGCGGTGGCACAGGATTATATTTCTCATTGCTTCTGTACAGCATTGTGGGCTATCGTCCCGCCCCTTTTAAAGAGGGTCGCTGCCTAGCCGTGCCAACCCTCTGCAGTGTGTGCCTGCTTTTCCTGTGGCAGACGCACTTATAAATAGACATGAGTGTGGTGTGGCATGAGGGCAGCTGAAGGCTGGGCAGGGACAGTTTGGTGTGCGCTGTGGACACTGGGTCATGGGGGGGGGGGGTGGTTGGTCAGCATGTAACCCAGGAGAAGTGGCAGCGGAGTGTCATGCAGGCAGTGATTGTGCTTTGTTGGAGGTAGTGTGGTGCTTAGCTAAGGTATGCATTGCTAATGAGGGCTTTTCAGAAGTAAAAGTTGTTGGGAGGGGGGGCCCACTCTTGCCGGTATTGTGGCTTTATAGTGGGACCTGTGAACTTGAGATGCAGCCCAACATGTAGCCCCTCGCCTGCCCTATCCGTTGCTGTGTCATTCCCATCACTTTCTTGAATTGCCCAGATTTTCACACATGAAAACCTTAGCGAGCATCGGAGAAATACAAAAATGCTCAGGTCGCCTATTGACTTCAATGGGGTTCGTTACTCGAAACGAACCCTCGAGCATCGCGATAATTTCATCCCGAGTAACGAGCACCTGAGCATTTTGGTGCTCGCTCATCTCTAATTGTTTTGCATTTATCCCATGTCTGAAAGCGCTGCGGAATAAGTTGGTGCTCTACAAATAAAGATTATTATTAGCCTGGGGTCACACGGGGCGGATTCCCGTCGGAAATCCCACGGTTTGGCCGCAGCCGAAACCGCGAGATTTCCGAAGGGAGAACCGCTGCAGAAAAACCCGCGGCAGCTTTGAAGTGGCCCGGCCGCTCACTTTTCCGCCGCGGCCGGCGCTCCCATAGAGGAGACCGCGGCCGCAGCGGAAAGAAAAAAAGAATGGACATGCATATTCTGAAACCGCAGCTGGGGCGGCCGCAGCCGCAGTTTCAGACGGATTTACCGCAGCGGATTGGCCATCCCGTGTGGACAAGATTTCTGAGAAATCTCGTCCACATGGCTGGCTAATCCCGACATTAGCGGCCGTGGGCGGATTTTCCGTGGCAAAATTTCGTGCAGAATTGCCACAGCAAATCCGCCCTGTGTGAACCCAGCCTTATTGTTCTCTCCAGGGCAGAGATTTCCCCTTGGGGTCTGACTTTTATCTTGTAGTGAGAAGACCTTTCCCGACTGTCCCACTGACAGGAAACAGCAGTACCTGGTGTATGCCAACTGCATGCCCAACAATATTGTAATGACCTTCAAGTCCCCACAGATCTGCCACTGATGGTCGGAAGTTACTACATATACTTTTGCTTATTTAATCATTTCACTCCTCTAACCTTGTGGATCTGAATGAAGGTTCATATATTTAACTTAAATGGGCTGCATCTCAGAGTCAAGAAGAGTAACTCAAAGTTTCCAATGTCATTTTCGCTTCTTCCATGATGAAATGATTAAGAAATACCTATTTTGAAGATGGAAAGATTTTCACCGTTGACCAGTGTTATCTGCCAAATTACATGTTCAGCGAAGCGATGCCATTTTCTTGGAATTCACTTCACACTTGCATAGAAAATTTCAATTTTCAAAACAATATCATGCTCGCCTGTGTAAACTGACCAGAAGAGTTGGATGGAGAAAAGTATCCCATGACTGCACAAAGGGTTTGTTTGTAGTCTGTAACCATGGAGACGCACACAGATCTGCATACCAGCTGTGCTCACAAGATGGTAGGAAATGTTTTTTACTACACTATTGCATCTTTTTTATCACAGGCATTGGAGCAATACAAAATTGGTTGCAAAAATGTACACACTAGAGATGAGCGAGCATACTCGCTAAGGGCAATTACTCAATTGAGCATTGCCCTTAGCGAATACCTGCCCGCTTGGAAGAAAAAATTTGGGTGGCGGCAGGGGAATCCCTCTTGCTCTCCCCCCCCCCCCCCCCCCCCGCTTCCCCTTGCTCACTCCTGCAACTCACCGCTCACCCGTATCCTTGCTCCCGAGCAGGCAGGTACTCGCTAAGGGCAATGATCGCTCGAGTAATTGCCCTTAGCGAGTATGCTCGCTCATCTCTAGGAAACAGCCTTTAATTTATCCTTGGGGAGAGCAGAGCTTACTGGGATATGATTAGCAGTAATAGTCATCGGGGAATATACAGTGTAGCGAGGGGACAGGTGGAGTGTATTCTGTATTGTACTCACCAGGTCGTGGCTGTGAGCGTACGCTGATCAGTATGAAGGCCGCACCTGCAAAGCACAAATCACAGGAATCAGAGATCCAGTTTCTTCTCTGGACACGTGATAAATGTCATCTTGTTCTGTACAGATGAGTATTTAGAGCTGCACAGACACTGGTAACATGTTACGGTATAGTTTCACCTCTGGTGCTCTCTTCTGTTGGCGGACCCCCCACCGTATGGTGTACAACCATAACATTCAGGGTCTGACTATCAGCACAATTTATTATGATGCCCAGATAAAGTGCCGTACATTGGGCAAATATTGTCTAAATGGTTTCTAAATAACAATCTTGTGCTGCCCCCACCGTACACCGCAAGATAATATACTGCAACCCTTCACAGTTTAGACAGAGAGAATATAAAAGCAAATCTTTTTATTAAATAATTTAAAAAAAAAGACATAAAGCACAAAATAGGGCACTACACATAAGCCTCCAAATTGTATGGAGGTGTACAAGTCTCAAATAAAGAGACTTACTACCACTTTTTGCCTATACTTTTTTTCCCCCTTCTTAGTGCAAAAAGAGGAAACTAGTAATTTGGTGTGGTAGGCTAATAAGTCAAGGAAAGTTCATAACTCAGAACTCATACCTATCCCTGTGTTGGCAGATCACTGTACGTCAATCCACCCAGTATTTGTTTGATGACAGTGATAAAATTCCCACGCTTATAGAATAAATCATGCATAAGGTGTAA
Organism: Eleutherodactylus coqui; assembly: GCF_035609145.1. Taxonomy (NCBI): domain Eukaryota; kingdom Metazoa; phylum Chordata; class Amphibia; order Anura; family Eleutherodactylidae; genus Eleutherodactylus; species Eleutherodactylus coqui. Next base: position 25,937,713 of record NC_089842.1, on the reverse strand, counting down.
CGATAGATTCACTAAATATGTGGGGATATTAGAGCCCTCGGAAAAAATAAGTCGCAGGTGATTATTGTAGCTTCTCATCTGTCAGTGACTCAAAATTTCCAGAGCGTTCTTTTATCACTGGAAAAAGATTTTCAAGCAGACGCCCGCTTCAGATATGTGGCGGGCAATTCTGCTTGTTTTAATCTTTTATTGATTTCGTCAGTCATGCGAGTGTATTTTACAGTTTTAGATGGTACTTTTTTCATATATCTCTAATTGGTACATTCAAGCATCCAATAGCTTTGTCGGTAACACAATCTCGACGCGTTTCTCCGCTTAATGATGGCGGGTCATCAGGAGATTTTTTAGCATAGTACCAAAAGTGTTATAGCATGATGTCAACTCTTGAGTTTTGAGTTTTTAATCCTTAAATAGATCTTAGTGTAAAGAACTTTTGTCCCTAATATATAGGAAGACAATAGAGCTTTCTTATTTAAGATCAGTACACTTCTATTAGAGTCTGGCTTAGATGCAACAAGCCAGCACTCAGTATTTTGCTGATCTTCAAGAAGAAGTTATTAAGGTACGTATTTTGTTATAGCTCCTATAGGATGATAGCCTCCATAAGTTCAAAGGCAGTCTTATCCTAATGATAAAGCATCCAACAGCTTATCCCATATGATTTGGGAATTCGGAGCAATAACATAGTACCTATAATAAGAGAGCTCACCGAGAGAAAAAGACTATTATATTAGGTCTAATATCTCATTTCTATTAAGGTGAGAAATAGCCTCTTCTACCTAAAGCTCCATGTATTCCTAACTGCCTAATTTCTAGCAGAGATGTCTACAATAAGACAGAGAAATGGTAGCGCCTCTGGCCTTGATGGTACCAAGTTATGAACTTTCCTTGACTTATTAGCCTACCACACCAAATTACTAGTTTCCTCTTTTTGCACTAAGAAGGGGGAAAAAAAGTATAGGCAAAAAGTGGTAGTAAGTCTCTTTATTTGAGACTTGTACACCTCCATACAATTTGGAGGCTTATGTGTAGTGCCCTATTTTGTGCTTTATGTCTTTTAAAAAAAATTATTTAATAAACAGATTTGTTTTTATATTCTCTCTGTCTAAACTGCAAAGGGCTTTAATTTGACTATATTAGACGTTTCTGCCTCTGTGACTAGATAATATACTGTAAGCGCCAAAGTAGCAGTGCCATACTATACCTAAGTAAATACCGCCATATTGTGCTTAAATAATACTACAATATTGTGACCAAACAGCTACATTCATACATACAGTCACCTGATAGGGCTCTATTCACATTACTGTCGGGGGCCCCATTCAGCATTCGCCATGAAATAACAGACAAAAAAGTTGTGCACGCAGAACTGTCTCATCCGGAAGCTGCAGGGACCAAAAAGACCCCATTATAGTCAATGGAGTCTATTCGGTACACTTTGGTTCTGTTATGAGACGGATCCGTTTATCCAGGGGATTCCGCTTTCCTGCTCCCATAATGGAATCCCCAGCGCTGATGTGAATTCAGCCTAACAGCTCCATGCGTGCCATAACTAATGACAGTGATGTACAATTAAAGGGGTTCTATCATTACTACAGAACATTTTCCGGGCACGTGGTCACATGGTCCTGGTACCTGTTTCCGGATGGATGACCAGGCATTTCACAGTGGAGCCGCAGGCTGAAAACCTCCTTTAGGTTGCCATTTTTTTCAATAAAAAATAGCAGCCGAGGTAAAAGAAATAAAGTAGTTTGTGACGGGGCTTAACACAGCGTGTGATTGTACCTTTGTTATGCAGGCTGGAAGTGTATAATGTAAGACACCGGTCACAAATGCTCCTTATATTGGGGCACTGGCCTGTGATGCCTACATAATGATGCACAGGTGGTTCAGTATATCCCGCTGTAGTCAGGGATGTACAGGACTCAGGATCCCCATAGAAATCCATAATTGTCCCCCTAAAACAGTATGTGTGTGCGTGCGTATCTACAAGCCCGTAATGCTATACAAGTTGTCTTAAAGAATGTATCTTTGTAGGTAAATGGAGGAAAGATAAAATATCTAAAGAACAATACAAAAACTGCAGATCAAAAAGTTTTGGTAGATTAAACCAGAAATCTTATGAAAAGTGGGAATCCGCTCTAAACACGAGGACATACTCACTCAGCGACAGCAGCAGCAGCACAGAGACCGGTCTCATGGTCAGTTCGGGGGTTTTGCCTTCGTCCTGAAAAAGACAGAATCCAAGTAGAAAATTCAGCATTTGCAAGACCTCTGCTTGCTGTCAGTGATGGAGATCTGTCCTGATCCTGACACATGTGCAGTGTTGTTACAATGTATCAGAACTCTCTAGTATGACAAGTGATGGATACAAGATACTGTGCAGTGATTATCTCTGTATGGATATGAAAAGTTATAGATTAGTAGCAGGTACCTACCTGTATGATGTGTCAGCTGTGGTCTTCTGCTGGTGCAGGGATGTGCGGGGTTATATAGCGCTCTGTGGGTGCGGGCAGCTGAAATATTCTGTATCAATCAATATCACTCTCGCAAATTAATTACCGACTCTGGATAATTAAGGTAATTGGCTCTAATAAACCGGTATTTTGTCCCTGGTTACATCATGTCAGACATTATTTCTTCTTTAATGGTTCCTGATTATTCTCAGGGCGGAGGCGATAACAAGGTCACCCAAGGTGAAGATTCCAAGCAGATTTAAGCTCCAGGAGTAAATAACTCTTACATTTGCAGCATATGTGTTTTTACGTTCATTCGTCCGCACCATGTATTCGCTTGAATGGATGGTTTTACACTTTGCAGTCCATTCACACGGCTGGGTGCGATGTATTAGGCAAAAAATATGAATAGATTTATACATGCATGGAGCAAGAGGGGAAGGTTTCGCACGGTCCGGGGTAATACCAGCACAGAGGAAAAAATAATAATTTTTAGGCCAACCGTCAAATCTCTATTCCCTACGAGACCGGAAGGATCTCTAATACAATCACCATGTAAAAGAAATAGTTCTGATCAGATATCGTCCGCTATTGGACAAGGAGAAGACAGGTTACGCATTGTTAATCTCTCAGAGAGACCACTATCTACTGATGAGATCAGCGTTTTGGAGAGGGGGCTGTTCTTCGTCCCGATGACGCAATTCGATCATTTTGTCTGCCTGAATGACATCTCCCTCTTCATACGCAAATTAAGATGTAAAAAAAAAAATATTTTGCCCAACAGGACAGAAGCAAGGGCCTTGAATTGAGACTCTTGCCAAAAGATATGCAAGGCCTGAGAGATCTACAAGACCTTGAGAATGAAGGGCTGCGAAACCCTTGAGAGGGGCCTTTCACACAACTAAGGCTTAAAAATGCATCAAATCCTCCACCTACACACTGTCCTCCCATCGATACGTGAGAAGATTGTCCTGAAAGAGATTAAAACATTAAGCCCTAAGAATCACAGAAGGGTCCATCATATGTCTCGCAAAGAAATGACAGCCCTGAGGAATCGGGAAAATGATGAGAACATAATAATTAAATCCTCAGATAAAGGGGGAAATGTAGGTCTTATTGAGCTTCAGAAACACATCAAAGTATGCATTGATCTCCTAAAGAGACCTACTGTCATATAGCATCGGACCCCGGGGGGCGGAGCCTGACTGTGGAGCGCAATGGCCGCTTAGGACCGGAGCTCCCACAGAACGGCGCCTTCAGAGAGCCCTCAGCAGCGATAATAGCGGCAAAATGCCTAAACAAGCAAAAGAAAAAGGAGGAGAACACACCAGCATCCCGAAGACAGCCAAGAGCCAGACGGGGATGCAGCGCTTTCTAAAGGAACGGGGCTCCCGCTCTCCGCACCCTTCCAGCAAGATGGCGCCGGCCTCGGAGGCTGCTTCTACATACAGTAAGGAGGGGGAGGGTGAGATATCCTCGGATGAAGAGGATTCAGGAACTGTGTCCCGGGGGTTCATGAAAGACCTGCTGACAAACGCTCTGCGCCCCCTTATTAATGAGATGTCAGAAATAAAAGATGACATAAGGCAGATGGGCTGCAGAGTTGAGGAGCTAGAGTCTGCATCTGCATCAATTACATCTCATGCTCAGGCCGCAGCATTAAAGGAGCAGCATGCTAACTTAAACAAAGCCCTCATTCTCCAGGAGGATCTGGAGAATCGAAAACCGGAGATGTAATGTTCACTTTAAAGGCTTATCTGAATCCTGGGCGACGGAAGCCTTGCCCAAAGTCGCCTCTGAAATATTCAGTCAGCTGCTTGGGCAAGATAGAGCAGCGACAATTTCTGTAGAGCGGATCCACCGGGCTCTAAGACACCCCCCCCCCCCCCCTACTGAGCCTCCCAGGGACGTTATCTGCAGGCTCCTCACCTTTCAGGACACGTCCGCCGTCCTTAAAGCTGCCAAACATAAAGATCTAACATACGGAGACTCTCCGGTCCAGATCTTCCAAGATCTTTGCCCTGCTACCTTAACGAAGAGACGAATCATGCGTCCTTTGCTGGAAGCCCTCAGAGCAAGAGACATTCGGTACGCATGGCTCTTTCCCTTCTGCATCAATATCTCTTACAAGGGTCGTAGATTTCTGATCCGAACCCCAGACGACCTCAACGATTCGTGGGAACACCTTGAGATGGACCCGATAGATCTGCCGAGCTGGTTGCCCCTCCCGGAGTTCCCCAAGCTCCCTAAGCTGACCCCCCCAGAGGTCTGGCAGCCAGCGGGCAACCTCAAATCACCCAGAGGCAAAAAAAAGAAAACGAAGGACCCTCCCACCGGCCCTGAAGGCTGAAGAAAGGGGCATCTTTAAGTTTCTTCATTCTATCAACCTCAGGATGCTCACTTTGCTCCGCCTTTTCCTGATTTGGCGACCTTTACTGTCCTCGTAGGATCCTGTTAACGTGTTGGACTATGATGATCTTGTTATTACTGCTCTAAAAAGTTATTGCATTAACGCTCCTTTTTCTCCCTTTTAGCAAACAACTGTCTACGGCATTTGCCTTGTAGTTCTAGGCTCCTGGGGGCGCCTACCTGTTCAGGCTGTTATTGACGCAGTTGGTGGACCTTGCGGTAAGGCTCACACAACTCGCCCCTCATCCCCCAGCGGGGTCTACACAATTCTGTGACCCGCTGACTCAAACTTACGTTTTTTTGTGTCGTAGTTTGCGACACATTTTTCAGCACCTATTCCCCCTTTCTGTGTCTACCCTGTGTTTTTTTCCTCTCTCTCTCTGCACATCCCCCCCCATCCCCTCTCACTTCCGTGTCCGACCGGGAGACAAAGACTTAGGCCTAAGTCACTAAGCGCTCATCCACATAACCTTGCATCTTCTCTTTACTTCTTTACCAGGATACCACCGACCACTCCTACGTGTTTGTGATGGCAAAACCTCTACTATTTACTACCTTCAACGTTAATGGACTGAACTTTCCTAACAAAAGGCACCACGTGGCCCTTCTACTGAAAAGGTATGGCTCTGGGGTAGTGTTTCTACAGGAGACCCATTTTAAAGGGGATAGATGCTTATCCCTACCGGGGGGGGGGGGGGCAGTTCCCGATGGCGTTCCATAGCTCGCACCCCTCCTCCGCCTCCAAAGGAGTGTCCACTCTAATACACAAGTCCCTTAAGTTTACTTGCGAGGCTCGTTACGCAGATGAGGAAGGCAGAGTTCTTTTCCTGAGGGGTTACCTAAACGAAACTAGAATTACTCTTGCCAACCTCTACGCCCCTAAGACCAAGTAGAATGGCTCACAAAACAATTAGAAGCACTCAAAATCTTTGCCATAGGACAAGTCATCTTGGGAGGAGATTTTAATCTCACCATCTCCCCCCCTATAGACTCATCATCTGGAAAATTCCAGATCTCACAAAGGAAATTAAGCAAACTCAGTAGATCCCTCGCGCAACTCAATATCGTCGATGCCTGGAGATACTCTAACCTTTTTCTCTCAGGTCCACTCCTCCTTTCAGCGCTTAGACTATGTTTTATATCCTCCTCCCTCCTACAACACACGAAAAAAACCTCGATAGACACCATTGCCATGTCGGACCACGCTCCCAGGCTCTCCTTCTCGCGAATGGAGATGGAGACTCAACCCCTCTCTCCTGGATTCAGCTGAGGATAGATCCCAGCTTAATAAAGCTCTGGAAGAATATTTCCAACTTAACACCTCAGAGGATATGTCAGTCCCATTGGTTTGGGAGGCCCATAAGGCCTATGTGAGAGGTCTTCTGATTTCTGCAGGATCCAGAGCAAAGCAACAGAAACAGAAAGACATAGATGAGAAACTTAGGCAAATCGCCAAACTGGAGCGTGTGACTAAGCTCTCACTTAGTTTAGCAGCCATGGAGAAACTCACTTCCCTCTGAACTGAGCTTAAACTTCTCTTGGAAGCTAGATTTAACAAAAAGCATCTATACCTCAGACATATCTCTTACGCCCAAGGTAATAAGGGTAGCAAATTTACGTCGTCCCTTATTAAAAAAGCCCAAACAAGAAACCTCATAAAGGCCATTAAATCCCCTACGGGCACCCGAGTCACATCGACCCCTGATATTTCCAAAGAATTTCAATCTTTTTATTCGCGCCTCTACAACCTCAAGGACCCACCCACTCCTGAAGAAAGCTCTGTCTTAAAAAAACAAATCGACCACTTCCTCAAAGACCTAAATCTTCCCAAAGTTCAGGACGATGAGACCACATCCCTATTGTCTCCTATTACCCCACAAGAGATACGGGACCTTATAAACTCATCTCCCCCGGGCAAAAGCCCAGGCCCAGATGGCCTCCCCCTTATTTATTATAAGGCCCTGAGTACCTCCCTCATCCCCAGACTAGTGGATCTATACGACGCCCTCCTGAGCGGGACCCCCCTGCCTAGGCAAGCGCAAGAAGCGCATATTACTCTTGTGCACAAAGAGAACAAAGACCCCAAATCTTGCGGAAGCTACCGCCCCATCTCCCTGATCAATTTCAACATGAAATTATGGGCCAAAATCCTAACAAAACACCTAGAAAAACAAACCACTCACTTGATCAACCCAGAACAGACGGGCTTTGTGCGGGGAAGAGAGGGGAGAGACAGCTGTCTAAGACTCTTACACGCAGCTAGATTTGCCCAAAAACAAAATATATCACTCGCCTTAGTAGGCACTGATGCCGAAAAGGCGTTTGATCGTGTGAATTGGATATATATGAAACAAGTCCTGCTGCACTTCAACATCCCCCCCAAATTCGTGTCAGCGATCTTCTCTCTCTACGCAATGCCCCATGCGAGACTCAAGATTAACGGCTATCTCTCCCCATCCTTTGAAATAGGAAATGGCACTAGGCAAGGGTGTCCCCTCTCTCCCACGCTCTTTATACTGGCCTTGGAGCCTTTTCTCCAAAAAGTTAGATTAGACCCTTGCATAAAAGGACTTAAAATTGAGAATGACACTCTCTTGACTGCGGCTTACGCCGACGATATTATTTTTCTTATTACGAACCTGGAGGAGGGGCTCCCTCACCTGGTTTCTTCGCTGGAAAATTTTGGAGACCTCTCCAACTTCAAAATTAATTTCACCAAGTCTATAGCTTTAAATGTATCCATTCCCGCCAACCGATTTAATGCGGTCAAAAAAGTATCCCCATTTGCGTGGTCCGACACGGCAAATCGATTTCCTAGGCATAAAGATATCCAAGAAAGCGGAAGACCTGTTCGCGACAAATTTCCTCCCCATCCTGGCCAAAGTCAAAAAACTACTACGCTCATATGATCTTCCCTTTATCTCATGGCTGGGCCGGAAGAACATCCTAAAATCCTATGTTATTCCCATAAACCTTTATAAAATGAGGCTTCTTCCTATTTCCCTCCCAACCAGTTTCTTCAAAACGCTTTGTACACTTTTTTCCAGATATCTCTGGAGGGGCAGGAGGCCTAGACTGGCCTATGGCTTGCTGACCAAGAGGCGCACGGAAGGAAGAGTGGACCTCCCCTGTCCACGGGAGTTCTATCTTGCTACTCTCTTGAATCACTGGATAGAGCTTACACACCCTAACAGAGATCCACTGATACAACGCCTTGCAAAAGGTTCCTACGGCCCTTCTCTGATAGAAGATCTTTGGTTCCCTGAGGGGACGAGCAGAAGGGATCGGAAGAAAAGCCCCCTTCTAGAGGGAGCAATGGAATCCTGGGCTGCCTTGGGGAGGACCTTAGCCCCTCCCCCTTCCCCCCGCACGCCCCTGTCTGCCTTATATAAATTTATGAACTTCTCTCTAGACTCTTGCTCGACACGGGCGTGGAGGATGCTTTCCGGCAAACACTTTCACGATGTTCCTACCCTCAACCAGGAGACCACCCTTACTCTTTTGGACGATCTCCTACCCGATCGCCCCCTCCCCTTCCTGGTAACGACTCATGTGAGGAAGGTCCTGAGTGATTTTCGAAAAACCCGCGGTCCTTCTAGGCCACATACCTCTTTTGAAACCGCCATTGGCAACCCCTCTAACCCTTCTCTGAGGAAAATCTCCCTCATTCGCAAAAACTTTGTATCCCGCCCTGTGTTTACGAAACCTGCCTTCCTCTTCTCCTGGGAGAAGGAGCTACACATTACCCTCTCAGAAAGCGAGACCAAATCGATCTTGAAGACAGCTTTTGGGCTCTCCCCTTGCGTCACCGCCCAGGAGTCACATTACAAGCTCCTGGCGCGGTGGTACAGAACCCCGCAGTGGCTGCGTGATCATAATTTGGTGGCGGATGACATGTGTTGGAGATGTGGGAGATCCACGGGTTCCTACCTTCACATCTGGTGGGATTGCCCGAATATCATTCCTTTTTGGAAGGATCTGGCAATCGTGATAAAAAAAACTCCTACCTGATTTAGTGCTCTCCCCAGATGTGGTACTCCTGTGGAGACCTACCCCTGCCTTTCACCCGTGTAAGCACAGGCTGGTCGCTCTACTGATCGACTCTGCTAAATCTCTTATCCCACTTTTGTGGAAACAGAGGGATCCTCCCACGGTAGCCTTATGGAGGTCCAAAGTTGATATGCTAGCGAATTTAGAGGAGCTCTCAAGCTGGTCAAACGGAACACATGATAGATTTTTGAAGATTTGGGAACCCTGGCAGGAAATTAGGAGAGCTGACCCGTGTTAAAGCCCAAAGCTTTAGGGATGATAGATATCTGGTGACATTTTGAGCAAGCATACGTTTCTAACGGAACATCGAGACACGGAATTGTTCTGAGAAGTGCAGAGCCCCTCCCCCTCCCCCCTACCACACCTCTTTCTTCCCCTCCCTTCTCTTCCCCTCTCCTACTAACCATTTAATTTACCCCCCCCCAGTTGTCTGTCATGTCTTGTCTGCAATTAAGAGGCGGCTGAGTACAACCTACTGCCATTTCACTTCAGTTATAGCCTCCTGTTCAAGAAGAGGCCCACATAGTTCTATTTTCCTTAGAAAGGCTCCCCTTTCCTGTAGGATCATTAAGATATACGTATTATCTCTGATCCAGGATCCACGGGGGAGGCGCACCCGTGCCTTTATGGATGATATTTGTACCTCTTATTATGATTTGTACTGCTATGTATGTCTCTGTTTATTCTATAAAACTAATAAATATTGATTTAAAAAAAAATATATAGCATCGGACCCGACTGTACTGTTTTTGAAAGAACTCTCCGTGATTTTGAATTAAGCTCGTAAATCAAAACTTATTGGAAACGCTTAATTCGACTTCCTAATGCCAAAACCCCAAAGATTGCCAGCCTTTACACTCTCCATAAGGGGACCAACCCACTATGGTGTCGTCAATAGTGCCAGGCATTGATAATTTGAGCCAAAACGTTAGCATGTACAGTACTTATAGATCACATTTTAAGACCATTTGTTTCTGCTCTTCCCTCGCATATAGAAGACACTGTGGATACACTACGGCAGCTCAAGGGAATATGCATGGAACCCAATACATTATTGGCCACCATGGATGTCGAATCGCTTTAAAGCTCTATACCCCATCATGGTGGCCTGAGAGCAGTTGAACATTTTTTAAAACAGAGAGGTGTCGATCTTATGGAGCATAACAACTTTGTCAAGGAATTGTTGTCATTTGTATTGACACATAGTTACTTTACATTTAACAGTCAGTACTTCCACCAGCTCAGAGGCATGGCGATGGGGACTCCATGTGCCCCATCGTACGCCAATCTGTACCTGGGCTGGTGGGAGGAACACATGTATTAACGGAGCAGAATGATCGATGGTCGAAGAATGTCACCTTCAATTCATTGATGACATTCTCCTCCTGTGGTCAGGAGATAAAGCATCCTTCCAAGAGTTTGTAACCAAGCTAAATATAAATGACCTCCACTTGACAGTAACTTCTGAGTGTGACCAGTCCACAATATCATTCCATAACTTGAAAATCACTAAAGTATCAGATGGCACCCTATCGACTACTTGATTCAGAAAAACTACAGCCATTATTTGACTGTTATTATAGGGACAGCCATCATCCGTATCCCCTTAAAAAGGGGATACCTAAAGATCAGTTTTTGAGGGTCCGCCATAATTGTTCCTCAACTGACAAATTTCTGAGGGAGAGTCAGAAACTAACATGGAGATTTCAGGATAGAGGTTATCCCGAAGAGGTATTTAGGGATGCTCCGGAATTCTCGGCAACCCAAAACAGAATAGAACTGCTACAACTTAAGAAGAAAAAACAACAGACTGAAAAAATTTGGATAATAGGGACCCTTGAAAGGAGAGCCTCGGAGGTCAAAAAGGTTCTGGGTCAATATTGGGACATTCTAAGAGACAACGAAGACCTTGAAGAGCACCTACCCGCATCCCCAGCTATTACATTTAGGCACAGGGGGAGCCTACGTGACAGGCTTGTGAAGAGCCACTTACAACCGAAAAAATCTGATAGAACGTGGCTCGGGAGACACACTTTCGTTGGAACGTTCCCCTGCTTGGATTGCGCAGCGTGTAGTTTTATTAATAAGAGCTCATCATTCACGAGCGTATCTACATCTACCACCTATACAAATCATGAATTTATAGACTGCAGGACGACAAATGTGGTCTATCTAGCAACCTGCGCCTGCCCATTAAATTATATTGGAAAGACCACACAACAGCTGTGCCAACGCATCTTGGCACATGTGGGCACATGAAACAGGTTAACAGCAGCACTTGAACAAACCTCATTCAGAGGGCGGCTCCTGGTGAATAATGGAGGCTCTGGATCCATGACCCATGTATAAACCAGTCAATTTGTCCACAGATAGAGCCGCAAATAGGGTACCAGTAACACGTTACTTGCAGATTAAAATTATTCCATTTTTATTGAAGCACACATAGGCTTGATACATTGACAACGTTTCAGCTGTCAGCCGCAGCCTTTGTCCAGTCACCAAAGCCTAAAGGCACACAACCATAAATACATCAAAGTTAAAAGTATTAGCCAATAGAAACATAACAATTAAAAGAGCCCACCCCTCCGGTGTTCACCCACAAGTCCACCATAACTCAGATGCAGGTGTCTATGGTGTCCATGCATGGCACATGGTCCAAACCCCTACAGATCCACAGCAATCACTCCCCGCACTGTCACACCGGCGTCCCGTCTGTAGCACCACGCATTTGTGCAATCTGCAGAGTGTTCTCGCAAGTGCCAGGAATGCCCACGGCCAAAATGGCCCGCACGACCTACAGTGTCAAACCACGCATACACTAGCTCCCGTAATACTGGGCACCAGTCAGTATATACATGGACAGTATACATGGCTGCTGCCACGGCCTGCATGCCCTAGGCATCACAATCGTCCCAGTCTGTGATAGAAAATGCCCATAAAATGGGACATGCCCATGCAAATATAGTATATAATTGCAGGCATTAAATTTGGATTATGCAATAATGATGCTTGTGGCAAATAACTGAGGCAACATCCCATGTTCACAAAGAATGTATTACATCCAAAATGTGTAACTGTCCCTATCTTCCGAACGACCCATAGTAAGTCATTGGTTGAATTTCATAGGGACATAAAGACCTGCATAACCGGCTGTAACTTTATGGTTGCACACATTTTTTAATTAAAGGACCCTACATCTTAATTAATCATCTGCCAGCGTATTGAAAATGTGGCACTCCCACAACACGTGCCCTTTATGTAAACCTGATGTCAAATGGCCATTCTATCACTATGAATAAATTGTAGTTTACTCCTTGTAATGCTGAAAATCTTTAATCACATAACATGTACAATCCAGGTGTTTACCCAATCAAACATAGCAAACTCTTCAATAAATTGGCAAACTGTCGCCAAAATAGTCAGTAATCTTTACTGCAAAACATATCTGGTAAGGAGGAACCCTTCAATCATAAACCGGAGGTCGATGTCAATACACACATGCATCCAAATCCAATCCAACATGCTGAATCTGAGGATCTAGGGACAAAAAGGACAACATTTAATAAACAAATATATCACGCTAAGTAACCCAACCCTAAATAGACAACTCTCCCTTTACTGCAATCCCAAGGCATAAGGCAATGGAGTATAATCAATATTCAACCGCCTTGGCTGCAGGGTGTCCAACTCGAAAATCCACCTTGCCTTCCAGAGGCGTAACTGCTTCTCCCTATTTCCACCCCTAATACTGGGGAGCCCTGACTCTATCACTCTGTATTGGAGCTGGCTTACCGAGTTGTTGGCGGTATAACTTGCTGTCAAAAAGAAAAAATATATTGTTCAAAACAAGAGCTAACAAAGCCATGACAAACTCTATACAGCCATTGGAAAGGTCTGATCTCTGTAGATAGTACCTAGTAGCCAACAGATCTGCTTCATGTTGTATGATGGTATAGAGGGACGTGACATCAAAGGAGCCCAGTATGACCCCCTCATCATGTGGGCAACATGAGGAGAAGATAAAACACTCCTATATCAAACCACATGTGGTAGAAGCATAACGGGGCCTCAGCCAACTGAAATTCCAAGGAATCTATCCGTACTTACGGTCATTGAGGAAACGTGGACAGAATGCTACTCCAAAAGGAGACAGGATGGATATATAGGATGAATTTGAAAACGAGAACTTGTCCTTCATCTGACTTTTTTAGGTCCTGTCTTGAAATTATAGCATTTAGAGATATACTCACCTAATAATACCTGGGCTGGAATCTTGTGATTTAGGATTCAATTGCATAGATGTGCTATATGGCCCCATATTTAAAAAAATGGGGGAACCATATAGAATTGGAGAACTGAACAAGTTCATCAACTGGAGGAATAAACATCGTACATATGAATGAGGATATATATATATATATATATATATATATATATATATATATATATATATATACACTCTCCTTTAGTTAATAAACAACTGCCAAAAACATCCTTGGTATAATAAAGAGAACATGTGTAGATTTCTGATACACTTTATTTTCATGTTTGTGGATAATGATGCGGCTGATCCCATCTCTCATGGGCACTTATAATTTCATGCAGCAGGAAAAAAACCTTTATGCATATATATGACTATGTTAATTGTGTCTATGCTAACAGCTATGACCGCGGTCATCCCACACAGGTGCGGCGTCTAGATTTATGACACTGTACATTGATGTCCAGGTCGCTATGACACTAACAAAAGTACAAAAATTACAGAACCACGGTTATATAGTAATCAGTTGATGGAAACAATAGGGGTGCGGGTCCTGCTCCAACGAGCTTACATACTACAAGTAATGGGGTGATACAGAAGGTAAAGGGGCTGGAGATGTGCACGGTATGGCGGGGTGGAGAGTGAGGGATGCTATACACAGACAATGGTGAGACATTTAGCCGTGTGATGGCAGATTCGTTATGACTGCAGGGGCAGTTTATGATGGCTAGCAGGGATTGCAGTCAGTAGGTCAGGGAGCATGTTATCAGGTGGAGCAAAGAGGAGTTTGTTTAGGGAATGCGGTATGCCTCCCTGAAGAGGTGCATTTTTAGAGCACGCCTGAAGTTTTTCAAGTCCTGGATTGCCCGGGTAGCCTTTGGTAGTGCGTTCCAGAGGACCGGTGCTGCTCTGGAGAAGTCTTGGAGGCGGGAATGAGGAGTTCGAATTAGAGAGGTGCGCAGTCTACTTTCGTTTGCAGAGTGGAGAGCCCGGGCTGGGTGATGGATTGAGATGAGGGAAGCAATATTTTGGGGTGCTGCGCTGTGGAGGGCTTTGTGGATTAAGGTAGCGAGTTTAAATTGAATTCTGTATTTAACAAGCAGCCAGTGCAGTGATCGGCACAGGGCAGAGGCATCTGAGTAGCGGTTGGACAGGAAGATGAGCCTGGCTGCTGCATTCAGGATGGATTGGAGAGGGTAGAGTCTGCTGCAGGGGAGGCCGATCAGCAACGAGTTGCAATAATCAAGCCGAGAGTGGATGAGGGTAAAATAAGCGTTTTTAGCGCATCCATGGTGAAAAAAGAGCGGATTCTTGCAATGTTCTTAAGGTGCAGGTGACATGTTCGGGCAAGAAATTGGATATAGGGGGTAAAGCAGAGATCGGCGTCGAATATGACGCCAATACAGCGGGCATGTTGTCTAGGAGTTATGGTGGCGCCACCCACTGAGATGGATATGTCAGGATGAGGTCGGTTAGTGGAGCGTGGAAACACCAGCAGGTCAGTTTTAGTGAGGTTTAGTTTTAGGTAGAGAGAGGACATGGTGTTAGAGACAGCGGTCAGATAGTCGGTGATGTTTTGGAGGACAGGTTCAGAGATGTCACGGGAAGAGGTTTATAGCTGGGTATCTCATGATATGGGAGTGACCCTCTCGGACTGAACCTCAATGATTGGATGTTAGTGTTACACACCTTGCGTGGGAGGGTCATACAAATCCCTATAAGAGAGGCACAGGTGGACGCAGCCCAGGGATGCCAGTAGCCCACCATCAGGGCGGTTGGTTTGATTTGCTTATCATTTTACTTTTATTTGTCCTTTGATTCTGATCTTCTGATACTCCATTAGGCTCTGAGAATCCCACAAGATAGAGAGAATAAGAAACTCAATGAGATTAAAATAGTCACTAGAGATGAGCGAGCACCAAAATGCTCGGGTGCTCGTTGCTCGAGTCGAACTTTCCGTGATGCTCGAGAGTTCGTTTCGAATAACGAACCCCATTGAAGTCAATGGGCGACTCAAGCATTTTTGTATATGACCGATGCTCTGCTAAGGTTTTCACTTGTGAAAATCTGGAAAACATACGAAAGTCATGGAAACGCCACAGAAACGAATAGGGCAGGGGCAGCATGCAAGGCTGCATCTCAGGCTCCCAGGTCTCACTATTAAGCCACAATAGCGAAAAGAGTATGCCCCCCCCGTAACAATTTTTACTTCGGACAAACCCTCATTAGCAAGGCACAACTTAGCTAAGCACCCCGCTACCTCCAACCAAGCACAATCACTTCCTGCGGGTCACACACCGCTGCCTCTTCTCCAGAGTTACATGCTGCCAACCCCTCCCCCCCACAAAAGTGTCCCTGCGCAGCCTTCAGCTGCCCTCATGCCACACGCTTGCTTCATAGCCACACCAACCTCATGTCTAATTATAAGTGCATCTGCCATGAGGAGGAATGGGAGGCACACACTGCAGAGGGTTGGCAGGGCCTCTTTGAAGGGGGGAGGGCGGCGATAGCCCACAATGCAGTTGAGACTCAATGAGAAATTGACGTTCGATCTTCATTCCAATAAAGTGCCAACCTCTGTCAGGAGCTGCAAACGTGGGCATGAGTTACATAGCTATGGGGAATCTATGTGCCCACACAGTATTCATTCTGTCTAAGTGTCGGATAGCTCAATCGACACCACAAGGGGAAAGCCATCTGCACTCTGCCCCCTACCCAAGTCAGTCAGTGTCTTTGTGCCAGACAGTTCAAACACCGCGATGGGAAGTCTGTGCACCCACAGCATAAGTGGGTCCTAGGCAACCCAAGGCATAACCAATAAAGAAATCAGAGTGGCTAAACATGGAAGACTTACACTGCACCGAGGACATAGGCCTCAGCCAACAGCTTCAGCCATCGTAGGCATGAAGCGGCTTCGATGCTAGCGCAGCATTGAACGTCTCATTAATACAGTAACGCTCCTCCTCTTTGGCCCAAACCAGTGTATCAGATAACTGTGGTGACAAATGAGCAAATACATGATGCCAGTGCTGATCCCCTGACCCCAAGCAGGAGGAGGAGATGGCCTTACAAGGCCAAGAAACCATGAGCAGGACCCACTGTAGCCTGTGTGGGAAGTATGTGAGCAGGCCCGTGGTACGGCTTGGTTCGAGCAAACACACTGTGGTACCCAAGGTGTCGCGAGTTACATAGCAATTGGCAATCAGGGTCCCCTCACACTATTCATTCTGTGTTGGTGTCGGATAGCTCAATCGACACCACAAGGGGAAAGCCATCTGCACTCTGCACCCTACCCAAGTCAGTCAGTGACTTTGTGCCAGACAGGTAAAACACCGCAATGGGAAGTCTTTGTGCACCCACAGCATAGGCGAGCAGAAGGAACCAAAAGAAAGTAATAAACATGAAGAATTTACAGTGCCCAAACATGGCAGACTTTCACTCCACCGAGGACAATGGCCACTGCACACACCCACAGCAAACGCGGGCATAGAGCGGACTCCGATGCTAGTACAGCTGTTAACGTCTCATTAAGGCAGTAACGCTCCTTTTCAGTGGCCCAAACGAGTTTCACAGATAACTGTGGTAACACAAGAGAAAATAACTATTGGCCTCGGCCAACAATTCATGCCCTAGTCAGTGAGTGTTTTTGGGCAAGATAGGTAAAACACCACAATAGGAATTCTGTGTGCACCCATAGTATAAACAGACCCCTGTAAAATTCCAGTAGAAAAGGTATAAGCAGACCCCAGTAACAAATCGGTTGCAGTAGTATCGGCAGACCCCGGTACCATTTCTTTAGTAGAAGTATAGGCAGACCCCTGTAGCATTTACGTGGCAGGAGTATAGGCAGAACCCAGTAACATTCTTGTAGCAGAAGTATAGGCAGACCCCTGTAACATTTAAGTGGCAGCAGTATAGGCAGACCCTTGTAACATATATGGAGCAGCAGTATAGGCAGACCCCTGTAACATTTACGTGGCAGCAGTATAGGCTGGCCCCTGTAACAATCTTGTAGCAGAAGTATAGGCAGGCAGACCCCAGTAAAATTTCTGTAGTAATAGTATGGGCCAACCTCTGAAACATTGGGGTACCATAAGCGTAGGCGAAGGCCGGAAAAATTAGTTGGATAAGAGTGTAGGCATGGGCCCGAAAAATAAGTGTACCAAGAGTACAAGTGTACCTCTGAAAAATTTATCAACCGAGAGGGCAGGTGAACCCCATAAATATTTTTGCTTAATTTGCAACGGAGCCTGGAGGCAGCCCTGTTGAAAAAATTGCTTCATGTTAAAGTATCAATACTTTTGAAACTTTTTAAAAATTGTAAAAACATTGCTAGATGAGCCTTTTGGGCCGCAGAAAAATTGGCAGTTCAGCGCGATGACATGTTGTTTCTGGAGGAGGAGTAGCAGGAGGAGGACTAATATCAGAGACAGATTGACAAAGCTAAATGCCCCGTTTTTCCGGTGATAGAGAAGAGTACTTTTATCTGCGGTTGCAGCGAAAAGAATCTTTAGGTTCCGCTACTCTCCGCCGGTGGAGAAGAGAAGTCTGGGAAAATCCAGGCTTTGTTCATCTTTATGAGTGTAAGCATGTCGTCACTGGCAGTTGACAGGCGGGTACACTTGTCCGTGATGATTCCCCCAGCTGCACTAAGTACCCTCTCTGACAAGACCCTAGCGGCAGGGCAAGCCAGCACCTCCAGGGCATACAGCGCAAGTTCGTGCCACGTGTCCAGCTTCGACACCCAATAGTTGTATGGAGCAGAGGCATCACGGAGGACGGTGGTACGATCGGCTACCTACTCCCTCACCATCTTTTTACAGTGCTCCCTCCGACTCAGCCTTGACTTGGGAGTGGTGACGCAGTCTTGCTGGGGAGCCATAAAGCTGGCAAAGGCCTTGCCGCTGAACATGCTGCCTGATCTCTATGCCTCCCCTTCTTCTTGGCCCTCGGAACTGCGCCTTCTGCCACTAGCGCTGTCAGATGGGAAGTTTAGCATCACTTTGTTCACCAGGGCCCTGTGGTATTGCATCACTCTAATACCCCTTTCTTCTTCGGGAATGAGAGTGGAAAGGTTCTCCTTGTAACGTGGGTCGAGAAGGGTGTACACCCAGTAATCCGTGTTGGCCAGAATGCGTCTAACGCGAGGGTCACAAAAAAGGCAGCCTAACATGAACTCAGCCATGTGTGCCAGGGTGCCAGTACGCAAGACATGGCTGTCCTCAATAGGAAGATCACTTTCAGGATCCTCCTCCTCCTCCACAGGCCATACACTCTGAAGAGATGGAAGGCAAGCAGCATGGGTACCCTCTGCAGTGGGCCCAGCTGTCTCTTCCCCCTCCTCCTCCTGTTCCTGCCCCTTCTCCTCCTCCTCCAAAACGCTCTGAGATATAGACATGAGGGTGTTCTGACTATCCAGCGACATACTGTCTTCCTCCGCCTCCGTTTCTGACCGCAAAGCGTCAGCCTTTATGCTTTGCAGCGAACTTCTCAGCAGGCATAGCAGAGGAATGGTGACACTAATGATTGCAGCATCGCCGCTCACCATCTCGGTAGACTCCTCAAAGTTTCTGAGGACCTGGCAGATGTCTGCCATCCAGGCATACTCCTCTGTAAATAATTGAGGAGGCTGACTACCGCTACGCCGCCCATGTTGGAGTTGGTATTCCACTATTGCTCTACGCTGCTCATACAGCCTGGCCAACATGTGCAGCGTAGAATTCCACCGTGTGGGCACGTCACACAGCAGTCGGTGCTCTGGCAGATTAAACTGATGTTGCAGGGTCCTCAAGGTGGCTGCGTCCGTGGTGGACTTGTGGAAATGTGCGCAGACGCAGTGCACCTTGCCGAGCAGGTCAGATAAGTGCGGGTAGTTTTTCAGAAACTGCTGAACCACCAGATTGAAGATGTGGGCCAGGCATGGCACGTGTGTGAGGCTGCCGAGCTGCAGAGCCGCCACCAGGTTACGGCCGTTGTCACACACGACCATGCCCGGTTGGAGGCTCAGCGGCGAAAGCCAGAGGTCGGTCTGCTCTGTCAGACCCTGCAACAGTTCGGGGGCCGTGTGCCTCTTGTCACCTAGGCTGACTAGTTTCAGCATGGCCCGCTGACGCTTGCCCACCACTGTGCTGCTGTGCCACACTGACTGCTGGCGACGTGCTGCTCACATTTCTTAATTGAGAGGTAGAGGTTGCGTAGGAGGTGGGGGAGGGGGAAGGTTTAGAGGAGGTGGCATAGACCACCGCAGATACCAGAACCGAGGAAGGACCTGCTATGCTGGGTGTGGGTAGGATGTGTGCGGTCTCAGGCTCTGACTCGGTCACAGCCTCCTCCAAATTCACCCAATGTGCCGTCAGGGAGATATAGTGGCACTTGTCCATGTGTCCGTGGTAAAGTGGACCTTCCCAGTAAACGCGTTGGTGAGGGCACGATTGATGTTGCGGGAGACGTGCTGGTGTAGGGATGGGATGGCACACCGGGAAAAATAGTGGTGACAGGGGACCGAGTAGCCTGGGACTGCCGTGGGACCGCCGCCATCATGTTTTTGAAAGCCTCCGTTTCCACAAGCCTGTACGGCAGCATCTCCAGGCTGATCAATTTGGCAATGTGCACGTTTAAAGCTTGAGCGTGCGGATGCGTGGCAGTATATTTGCATTTTTGCTCCAACGCTTGCACTAGCGACAGCTGGACGCTGCGCTGAGATACATTGCTGGATGGGGTCGAGGATAGCGGAGGTGAGGGTGTGGGTGCAGGACCGGAGACCGTCGTGCCTGTGTCCTGAGAGGGGGGTTGGATGTGAGTGGCAGGTTGGGGCACAAGGGGACAATCAGTGGTGCTACCCGGAGGCGGTGAACGGCCTTCGTCCCTCCTTGTGGGGTGCTTGGCCATCATATGCCTGCGCATGCTGGTGGTGGTGAGGCTGGTAGTGATGGGTCCACAGCTGATCTTGGCGAGACACAGGTTGGACACCACTGATCGTCGGTCGTCCGTGCTCTCACTGAAAAACATCCACACCTTTGAACACCTAGGCCTCTGCATGGTGGCTTGGCACAAGGGGGTGCTTTGGGAAACAGTTGCGGGATTCTTAGCTCTGGCTCTGCCTCTACCCCTGGCCACCCCACTGCCTCTTCCAACCTGTCCTGCTGCTGCACTTGCCTCCCCATCTGAAGACCTGTCCTCAGTTGGCTTAGCAAACCAGGTGGGGTCAGTCACCTCATCATCCAGCGGCTCTTCCTCCGAATCCTCTGTGCGCTCCTCTCTCGGACTTACTCCCCTTACTACTACCTCACTGATAGACAATTGTGTCTCATCATCATCGTCCTCCTCACCCACTGAAAGCTCTTGAGACAGTTGCCATAAGTCCCCAGGCTCATCACCCGGACCCTGGGAACATTCCAAAGGTTGGGCATCGGTCTAGACAAACTCCTCAGGTGAGAGAGAAACCATTTTTTCCAAATCAAGGCAGGGACCCGAGAACAGTTCCTGGGAGTCTGCCTGCTCTTCAGAATGCGTCATTGTCATGGAGTGAGGAGGCTGGGAGGAAGGAGAAGCAGCAGCGGGAGGATTTAGAGTTGCAGCAGTGGACGGCGTAGAAGACTGGGTGGTCAATACATTGCTGGATGCATTTTCTGCCATCCACGACAGGACCTGCTCACACTGCTCTATTTGTAATAAAGGTCTACCACGTGGACCCATAAATTGTGATATCTAGCTGGGGACCCCAGAAACTTGCCTCTCCCCTAATTCCGCAGCAGCCGGCTGTGATTCACCTGGACCAGGAACTCGGCCTGTGCCCACACCCTCCCTTGGAGCTCTGTGTCCTCGCCCGCATCCACGTCCACGTCCTCTAGCCCTACTTGTACCCCTCAGCATGGTGAATTACGAATAGAGCAGACACAGAGCATTGCAAATAATTATGGAATTATTTGCGTACACTTTCACGCTGACAGCGGTATTGTAACGCTAACTCCTGGCAGAAGCAAAGAATACGGAAGGCTGCAAACAGGCCTAGCTGAGCAATACTGATGCACTGCAACTCCCACCAGACACCGAGTAAATTTCAGATGGTCAGAGGTAGCCCAACGATGGATTTTTTTTTTTTTTTTGAAAAAGAATACAGGCTATATAGCGTGTATATGACTTTTCCTCTATCAGTGACTGTGGCCGTATGCTGTGCGTGACGTCCACGGCAGACACAGGCCGGTGTAAAAAATTATGGAATTATTGGTGTACAGTTAGAGGCTGACAGCGGTATTGTAACGCAAACTGCAGGTAGAAAAAAATTATACGGAAGGCTGCAAACAGGCCTAGCTGTGCAATAGTGATGCACTACAACTCCCACCAGACAACCTGTAAAATGCAGACGGTCAGAGGTAGCCCTAAGAAGGAGCTTTTTAAAAAAAATTTTTGGAAAAAGAATACAGGCTCTATAGCGTGTATACGACTTTCACTCTATCAGTGGCTGTGGCAGTACGCTGTGTGTGAAGTTCACGGCAGATACAGAGAGGGGTAACAAATTATGGAATTATTGGCGTACAGTTGGAGGCTGACAGCGGTATTGTAACGCTAACTGCAGCCAGAAAAAAATTATACGGAAAGCTGCAAAAAGGTCTGGCTGTGCAATAGTGATGCACTACAACTCCCACCAGAGAACGTGTAAAATGCACACGGTCTGAGGCAGCCCTAAGAAGGACAGTTCGGGTTCTTGTAGACAGGATCCTACACTACCACTGTCCTTGTCTCAGCACCACTTTCCCTATATTCTGTATTACAGACTGCAGATTTAGAACGCTATAGCTGTAATAGCCTGCACACCCGAGATGAAAAAAAAAATTTGGGGTGCAAAACTGCTCCCAGCAGCCACAACAGTAATGCACACGGTCAGATGTGGCCCTAAGAAGGACCGTTGGGGTTCTTGAAGACAGGATCCTACACTAACACTCTGCCTATAGCAGCAGCAGCACTTTTACCTAATCTCTCCTAGTGTGTGTCTGAGGCGAGCCGCCGGCGGGACCGCTTTAAGTACTAGGCGGTCACTTGATCTCACCAGCCACTCACTGCAGGGGGGTGGGGTTACGTCACAGAAGGAAGTGGTAATGCCTTCCCCGCATGTCTATTGGCTAACAAAATGGAGCTAAACATGCAGGGAAGGAAATGGAATTGACTCGAGTACCGCGTGGTGCTCGTCTCGAGTAACGAGCATCTCGAACACCTAATGCTTGAACGAGCATCAAGCTCGGACGTGCGTGCTCACTCATGTCTAATAGTCACTGCTACTGAGAACAATTCAGCTGATTAGCAAGGATAGAATATCAGAAAGAAAGACTATCTGAGTAGTGGGAAGTGAGCCAGCCCAGCCTGGGTTAACTGCTCTGCAGGAAAGACGGGAGACAGGAGGTATATGTAGGAGCAGTAACATTGGAGAGTATCAAATGAGGAATAAATAGGACTTATCGGAGTGGGGAACTGAAAAATGATCATCTGATGAAACTAATAGCAGGGAGAGAGTTTATTATATAGCCACGAGGGGAATGCTATGGAAGAGAGAATATTCCTTAGAGGATAAGGACAGTAACTAATTGCGTATAAGGGTTATCCATCAGACAGGGATAGACATCATTTTCCTCTGTGCTGGTATTAACCCCAATGACGTGAAAACCTTCCCCTCTTGTTCCATGCAAATCTATCCAACACTTGCTGGACAAAATAATAATAAAAAGAGGAAGGTAGGGGGGTAACCCTCTAACCACCCATTACAGTCTCAAAAAACGCCCTCTCTTCCTTTTGTTTCTTTTCTCTTTCTTTAACTCCCTTTTATTAATGTGGGATATGAGCTATCACATATATTGGTACTTACTCCCCCTAAGCAATGTGGGGAACACGATACTACACAAACTGATATTTGGAATCAATACACTGTATGAATCGATATACTGTTATACCAGTAATAGTTACTACAGTATTAGAGATATATTTGGGTCCCTGAGGAGCTCTGCTGAATGAAACGCGTCGGCCCAGGACCAACTAATCAAATCACTTTACTTTACTTTCTGATGTTATAAAGTCTCACAATGTGACTAGTGAATTAGCTGGACGGGACACCTTCCCTATCGGAGGAGGAGGTCCTGCACATCTGATCGTGACAGTGGAATATAAATATGATCTCTTAATGAATACACCCTGTAATTATTAGGGGAGGTGGATATACGACTAGTTGGTATTCCACCAAGTCCTGATTCTGACGCCCACGTGCCACTAGTGGGAATTCAAATCAGGATTATTCTGCGTCGAGTGTTTGTCTGTCCAGAGTAGAGGTGCTTTTAATAATAATAAAAGAAGTTAATTTTTAATTGTTTTGCTAGTCCAGTCATAGGAGTCTATGGGAGCCGCCAGCGTATATCGGTCAAGAGATAGAACCACTAGTATCTTTTCTGGCCGGGTGTAAAAACGCTCACCGATTTCAGTCTCGTATGTTCTATTTTTTCCAGCATAACGTTTTTACGCACCGCAAATTCTCCCATGTGAACGATTGCATTGGGAACCAAAGCCTCAGATGGTCGCATATAACGGCCGGGCGTGAAAACGGGCTACATAGCCATGTAAAAACACCCGCGTGAATAAAGCCACAGACTGTATAATCGGCATCCATGTCACCTCTCTTGGAACATCCCGGCACTCCCCAAAGAGGTGGTGTCACGGTGCGTGACCGCAGCCACCTCCAATCACCTGCTGTTGCAGTTGTGCCAGAAAACGGTCATATTTTGAGTAGTAAATCCATCTCTACTTGTGCCGCCTGCAGCACAGTGACACCGCTGAAAATACATTTGGTGCATCCATGGACTCTCTAGCCCCTTCCTGCCACAGGATGTAAATGTACGTCCTGGCAGAGGGGTACTTAACTAAACGGGACCTACATGTACATCCTGGGGATAGCACGTGATCATAAGAAATCCAGCGCTATCCGGCAGCGGGGGCCAGCTGTCACGGATATCCGGCCTCCTGCTGCAACAGCCAGGGTGCATCGTAGCAGCGACCCCCGCTGTTAACCCCATCCCTGCCGCGATCATTGTAGATCGTGGCCTGTGAAGGGTTCACAGAGGCAGCGCGTTCCCTATGTGACGTCATCGGACTCTCGCGATGAAATCGCAGAGAGCCAGACAACTTGCTATGGAAAACAGGATGCCAGCTAGAGGTGTCCTTTTTCGCCAGTGCCTGTAATCGCTATAACAAGCGATAAGACATTGCAGGACAGAAGTCCTGCAATGCCTTATCATAGCGATCATAGGTGCTATTATACAAGTCCCGCAAAGGGACACAAATGGTGTAAAAAAAAAGAGATAAAAATAATGTAATAAAAAGAAAAATGTAAAAAGAATTTAAAAAAGCAAACATTTTTTGTGCTTTATCCCATATTAGCATTAACATTTTTTTTAAATAAATAAAATCCCACATATTTGGTATTGTATCCGTAACGACGTGTACAATAAACTGAACACGCTTTTTATCCCGCATGGCAAAAAGCGTAAAAAAAAACAGCAAAAAACAATGCTTATTTTTTTTTATTCTGCCTGACAAAAATGCAATAAAAGTGATCAAAAAAACGTATGTGCCTAAAAATGGTACCAATAAAAACTATAGTTCGTCTCACAAAAAATACGTCCTCTCAGAGGCTCCGTCCATGGAAAAATAAAAAAGTTATAGGACTTTAAATACAGCGATATAAAAAAAAATAATTTCCAAAAAAAAGGTTTTTATTGTTGAAAACCCTAAAAAAATATATGTATTGTATGATTTATGCTGTAAAAAAATAAATCTCTGGCAGAATTGATGTGTTTTCTCTTCCTGCTATCATACAAAATTAATAAAAGTTTTACAATATAGCTAATGATACCAATAAAAACTACAGTTCGCCATGCAAAACACAAGCCCTTATACGGCCGCGTCGACGAAAAAAAAAGTTATAGTTTTGAAAAATGGAGGTAAAATTCCGCCAAAAATCGTTGCGTCCTTATGCCCAAAATAGGCCGAGTCCCTAAGGGGCTAATTTAACCTCACACCCACTATCGGGTTGCATATTGTCCGTGTTCCCTTGTGAGATGAAAAGTATCAAAAAATATCAAACAGACGATAAGGGCTTATTCACATGGGCGTATATTGGCCAGGTTTTTACGCCCGGCAGATATACGCTGCCTCTCTGATACATTGGTTTACAATGCATCAGGGCACAGCGGCATATTTCTGTGGCATAAAAGCATCCGGCTGGGCGCTTTTACGTCGGCGGTGGCAGCTGCACTGACTCCTATGGGAACTAATGACAGCTGCAGGAGAAAGGAGGTGGGAGGGAGTTTAGCAGCGTGACTGCTACCCCCCCCCCCCTTCTCTTTCCTCTCCGCCCCTTGCCGCTGTTTGCAATGGGAGGAGCTAGACGAGGCAGAGATAAGCTCTTGTTCCCGCCCCTTCCATTGCAAACATCGGTAGGGGGTGGAGAAGGGGCGGAGCTCATTACACTAGCTCTCGCCCCGTCGCGCCTCCTCGACTTGCAGAGAGTCGGTGAGGGGGAGAGAAGGGGAAGCCAGCTTTGCAGAGCGAAGCTGTCTTCCTCCTTCCGACGTCGTATACGCCACCCCATGCATCACGCTCATGTAAATAAGCTCTAAATGTGGGAGTTGTACTGGAGAGGCACATGGTGGGAGCGCTACTACCCTGTTTCCCTGAAAATAAGACATACCCTGAAAATAAGACATAGCATGATTTTCCAGAATTTTTGAGGATGCAAAATGATTTTTCAGGCTTTTTGAGGATGCTTGAAATATAAGCCCTACTCCAAAATTAAGCCCTGCTAACAGTTAATTAAAAAAGTAAATTTAAATAATGTCCAGGCAGCTATACATATAAAAAAGTTAAACCTTTTTGAACAAAAATTAATATAAGACACTGTCTTATTTTTGGGGAAACACGGTATGTGGCCATTATGGATTTGAAGGTCACCTTGGCAGTTTGTATTTCCCCCTGCGCTGTTACTATAGGGTGCTGTGCCTAGATTGGGACTCTCCAATTATTGCAGAACCACAACAAACAACATTCCTGCTCGGGCTGTCAGGGCGGGACTCTTTATATGCAGATTTCTTTTCATATATTAGGAAGATCCCGTTTGCTTTCCTATTATATATGGAGATGATTTCAGGTTTCACAGGTTGGAGGAATTACAAGAAACATCATCCAAAATAATACTCTGAGCCGACATTGTCCGAATGTAAGAGGTAACTCCAAAATGGCCTTATAAACCGTACAATAATCGCCCTGTGCCTTACATGCAACAGCACTGCCACCTTGTCTGAGGGCTTCTTCAGCCCGTATTTGGGTTTTTGCACACAGGTGACTGTGTATGGTGATTGTACAGGTATTTCATTATATACTATGTATGACAGTCATTTCTTATATATATATTATTGTGTTGTCAGCTACCTGTACCCGTGTCCAGCCCGTTGTGTGGACTCCGCCTCTCCTTTTTATGCATGTTTTTTATATTTTTGTGTTTGTAACTATTTGTAATAGTTTGTTATTTTTACATACACTTTGTCCTGTTTCTTACACAGTGGGTGTGTTGTTGTGTATGTAGGAGGTGCGAGGTGATGCCTCTTCATTTATAGTATCCTTCATTTTACATAGTAACATAGTATTTAAGGCTGAAGAAAGACATGTGACAATCCAGTTCAGCCTATTACCCCCCAATATTGATCCAGAGGAAGGCAAATTAACCTCCAATGAAACCAATTTTCCCCATTTCCAGCTCCAATTTTATGCCTATGTTTTCATTTTTTTTAGTTAGGGCTTATTCCGACGTGCATATATCGGCGGGGTGTCTCTCTCTGCAGGGAAGGAGGTGGGCCCGGCGGGAGCAGTGCACTGAGCTCCCGCCCCATCTCCGCCCATCACCACTATTTGCAATGGGAGGGGGTGGGACGGGACACAACATAGCCCCTCCCATTGCAAACAGGGGCGAGGGGTGGAGAGGGGGCAGGAGCTCAGTGCACTAGCTTTTCATAGGGTTGTTAACACTGGATAACCCCTTAAGTGATATAGTGAGGAGAGTTCAGCAAATAGTGTTTCCCAGTCCTTAGACCTGTCGCGAGATTTTCTCGCCTTGCGACAATGCTACAAATTACGTGTATGTGAAGTCCATGCTTTTCTATGGGTTCCTTTGCATTTGCGATGTTTTATAGCATGCGACATTGTGAGTTAAAAACCTTGCCGGTTTCGTGATATGCCCGTGACTTGCGATGTTTTGTAGCTCATGTTTCCCTATGGAGCCTTCCTCTCTGCTGCATTGCACCAAAACGTGTTTTTTGTGCGGTTTGATGCAACTTTGACAGTAGGAAATCCTAATGTCAAGGCCCTAAACTAAGCCCTGGCTGCATGAAAAAAAAACAAAAAAACACATACATCACCTAAGAAGCGCTGTCAGCTCTGCTGTGTCTTCTCCCCGATCCCCGGCAGTTGTCTTCAGGCATGTCTTCTGGCTGAAGATTGGAAAATCCCCACCTCCAGGAAACGTCCAGAAGACATGCCTGAAGACCAGTTCCGGGGACGGGGAGAAGATGCAGCGTAGCCGGACAGTGCTTTTTAGGTGATGCATGTGCTTTGTGTTTTTTTAATTTTTTTTCTTTAGCTAAGGATTATTTTCAGGGTAGGGCTTATATTTCAATTCCAACCCCTAGAAAATCCTCGCACATGGTGCTACAAAGTTGCATGACTTTAAAGCACCACTTGCAACTTTGTAGCACCACAAAATTGCAGTAATGCCACGAGAAAATGCAGCAATATCGCACGGACCACCGATGCCATATCACTGAGATTTTCTTGCGGCGATATTGCATCACCCATGTGAAACAAGCCTAAAGGTCATGTTTTCGGGATATCCTATAGTAGGAACACCTGAGACACTGACTATAATTACATCACTTGCGCAATATTAAGAACATCCTGCAAACATGACCTGTTGGGTACCTTGAAGGCTGGAGTTGGGAAACACTGAACAAAGGTGTAATTCAATCAACTTCAACTTCTAGTCAAGTGCCAGAAGCCCAGCTGAGTATCTTCACCTCTGGAACTGGAAAGTCTCATTCTGCTGATGACACAATCACTCTCATTTGCAATGCTTTTGCAGCGTCCTAGGAGCGGGCCCCAGCCTAGGAGACAGCAGGGGTAGAGTAGTTTACTTGTCATGGTGGCTCTACCATCTCCTACCCGGAGGGTAACCAAGGCCACGTCCTAGGGGTGCTGGCAGACTGCGAGGAGGTGCTGATAAGTCTTTGGCTTTGTGTTCTTTTTTTGTTTCTATGGTAATGAATGTTACATCACCTGAAAGCCTTATGTGTCTAATATATGTTCTCAAAATGTTGTGTTTGTAGCTTATGGCAACAGTGATCCAGGCACACGGGAAAACAAAATGGCAGAGTCTAAGGCGATATTCACAGCAAATGAGAGCAGAGGAGCGATAAAATTCTTGTTTCTGCAAGGAAAGTCCGCAAAAGATATTCATGGTGATATGTCGCAGACAGAGGCATACGTTGACACTTCTGGACCCCAATGCAAAATCTGTAAGAGGGCCCCCAATTATAATGCTTTATTTATAGTACTGGGCTCTATCTATGGAGAAGAGAGGCCTTATGGGCCCCCTAAGGCTCCTGGGCCTGGGTGCAACAGCATCCCCTGCATCCCCTATAGTTACGCCCCTCGTCGCAGACATTGGGGGATCAATGCCCTTCCTATTCTACAGTTAATAACTGGGTTGCCAAATTTTAAACAAGCCACTTCAGCACCAATGATGAGGAACGTCCTGGACGACCAAGAGAGGTTGTTGTTCCGGAGATCGTCGATGCTGTGCACAACCTCATACTAGAGAATCGGCGAATGTCAGCCTAAATGAATAGCAGACATCATGGGGATTTCTGGTGAACGTGTTTGTGTCATTATCCATGAACATTAAGAAGCAATCTGCAAAGTGGGTCCCCAAATGTATGACAACAAGATCAGAAAAGCATGCGAGTGAAAACTTCCCGGTCCATTTGTCAGCGTTTCTGGACTGATAAGAACTTCCTGGATTGGCTGGTCACTATTAGAGTTGAGCAAACATACTCTGCCGAGCTAGATGCTCGTTAGAGTATTAGCGTACTCAATGGTGCTCGTTACTCAAATGAGCATCAAATCATGTTCGACCACGCCCCAGCTTTGGCTCCTCCCCACTGTGACGTGCCTGTTTTGGCCCCTTCATGCCAAACAAAAAATTTGCTAATGACGCGTTGCGTCATGGCAGGGAGGGGCCAAGACAAGCACGTCACAGTGGGGAGGAGCCAAAAGCTGGGGAGTGGTCGAACACAATTTAATGAGAGAAAAAAAGAGAGAGAGAGAGAAAAAAAGAGAGAGAGAGAGAAAAAAAGAGAGAGAGAGAGAAAAAAAGAGAGAGAGGAGAGAAAAAAAGAGAGAGAGAGAGAAAAAAAGAGAGAGAGAGAGAAAAAAAAGAGAGAGAGAGAGAAAAAAAGAGAGAGAGAGAGAAAAAAAGAGAGAGAGAGAGAAAAAAAGAGAGAGAGAGAGAAAAAAAGAGAGAGAGAGAGAAAAAAGAGAGAGAGAGAGAAAAAAAGAGGGAGAA